>NC_143395.1:62226741-64626741 GCF_052110815.1 Crocodylus siamensis
TTGGGATGGGAGACTTTTTATTGTATCAGAAGTTGAAGTCTAATCTTTTTTTCCCTCTGGATATTCTTTCTCTGTTTCTGAAAAGTTATTAAAAAGGCATTGCATAATTCCCTGAATACCCTGGATCAGGTCTTGTGTTTAGCATTGCAGATTAAGATCGAGGGGGTTAAAGTATATTTGAACTGTATTTCTATTATCATAATTACCTACAAAATAAGACAGTTACAAACACATTATCATCTATTATGCAAAAAGTGTGAGGCTGAGTAAAGAAGAATCATGAAGCCAAAATGTTTATCTTTAATTAAATACAGAATAATGATTCCAAAGAATAAAAGATCAAAGCAGGTGAGATGATACCACTGTTCTCACTAGCAATTCTCTGGCATGATTTACTTTTAGCTCATCTGGGATTATGTACATAGTTAATCACCTGCTGTTTGAATGTTAAAATGGAGATTGTGTCTAACTTTTCATTTATTGGTTATGACATTATTACACAAGATCTCTTCTCTCAAGTAGCAATATGTCTGGTTCCAGATTTACTAATGTGATGCAAACTACATCTGCTTTGGCAATACATATCCCTTTTTATTGTTAGGCACTCAGACCACGAGGAAAATGAGTAATTCTCATCTTTTATGTACAACTGGAAGTGTGGACACAAGGCACATTTACACGGGTGTAATATATATTAGTCTGAATGCTGAAGTAAGTTTTATATCAGTGTCTTGAGGAAACAAATAACCAGTTCTCCCAAGGTAGATGCCTGATTGAGGTGTTAACTTGGCATCTCTTCACTGGGTGATCGGAAGACAGCCATAGCCTGTTTGTATTGGTCAAATGGAATGAAATTAACTGGAGAGATGGATACATGATGTGTACATTGGTGTAACTTAAACCAGTGTTTAAGTTAGCCTGGACTTTTCAAAGGATAATTTTACTCTTACGTGAAATGCTGTAGGACTGTACATGTTGTATCTCTCCACATTTACATTGGTATAAAGGCAGGTTACAGTAATGTAAATGTGTCATATGTCTGCACCTTGTGATACAACCATTAGTGTAAGGACCACAATACAAATGATCTGTTCAGTAGATTTTGAGATTGTTCCCTGTTTTCATGGTATCAGAGATGAAACTGGCCCATGTAAAGTAATTGTGTTAGTGGTGCTCAGCCTTTTGGACCTGGGGACCAGGTGAGTATGGCAGGTCTGGTCTCCAGGCTGGTTCAAATCCTGGACATCAGGATTGGGCCCTGGGGCCTGGCACAACCCTCATGTGCCAGAATTGGTCCCCGGAGGCCTGTTGACATTCACTCCCACTGAGATTGTTTCCAGAAGGCCTGGCATCACCCCCTCCCACCTCAGTGTGCTAGGATTGGGCCCTGCATGCTATGATCAGGTATCTGATTCATAATGCGGGCCTAGGGTACCCCCACCAGCAGATACTCCCTATGCCTGAAGAAGGGTGACTGTGCCCGAAAGCTTACTAAGACCTTTTTTCCAACTAACCAGTTGGTCTAATAAACAGGTTCCCACACACATAAACTAAATGTTATTTTTTCAAGATCACTCACATTGCTATTAATACTGTTTACACTCAGTAATTTTGCCTCCAGTATGGAATGACAGACTATGAATGATGCTACAATTGTTTAGCCTTAACAGCTATGCAAAGGCTATGTTTCTGGAGCCAAGCATCCTGGATTTGTCTGTGGGCAATTATGCAGCACACAGATTTTTAAATACTCAGAATGCATGTCCTCTAATGTGATCAAGCTCTGTATTGCTTTGATGTTTAATAACTAATAACATCAGTTCATTTCCTTGTATGACCTTCTGGCGTGAATATTACCTTTGACTGTTCTTCAGAGCAAAAGAGATTTTTAAAAACAGAGATCAAAAGAATTTCTCTCTTTAACTAGTAGAATCATCCCCCTTCATGATCTACGAACCACTTACTTGAAATCAAAGCCTGATTTTACTGTTAGCTCATTTGGGATTCTGTATAGCTAACCACTTACTGTTTGACTGTTGTAATCGGGACTGTGTCTAGTTATTTATTAGATATTGTATAGGCAACCTCCCCTCCCCACCTCCAAGAGTGACTCTGTAATCATTTATACTATTTAGTGTATCAAGTTAAGTTTGTGCTAGAAATCTTTCCAAGACTGAGGTCTTAACATATCAGCACAGTATATGTAGTACTTGAGAAAGGTCTAGAAAACACATTACTATTTAGCTGTTATAGTTTCCTTGAATCATTAGTATTGAAAGCACAGTCTTTACACTGTGCATTTTTGTAATGTCTCCAGAACACTGACGGTCTACCTTTTTACTTAAAAAAAGTTTGCTTGTTTAGGTTTTTTTGCCCCCACATGTCTTTCCCACTACCTTTAAAATACATGGGCTGTCAAACTTCTTTTAAAACCTAAAATAAAAGGCACGTTCAGCTTGGTACATTCCAAAGAATGGATCATCGTGTTCCGAAGCCTGAGATGTACCCTTTTTATATATACTTACTCTTCGTCATTTTTTCTTCTTTCTCATCCATCAGATACAAATAAGAAAGAATGATAAATATAAATGTGGAAGTCTCATTGGGAGGAGGCTAATATTTCCTGTAATGGAGTGTTCACAGTGAACTAGATCCATAGTGTCTGTATCATTTATTATATAATGAAGTTATTAGAGTCTGAGTTGACCTTATTGAGACTGATGGCTTTAACTTCTGATCTTAAACTAAGACTGCTGAGAGAGAGAAACAGAAACTGCTGGGGGAAAAAGCCCAGGGCAAATATTGGTGTGTGACCATAGTAAAAGCCTGAAGAGTGGATTTGGGGTTAGGTTGGTGCTCACTGGCAAGGGTTAGAGCTATGAGAATGGAAACAACCTCTACCTGTTTGATCCTTCCTCTATTCAAGAAAAAAGTACTTAGTACATTGCTATAAACAAACAAAACTACATAAAAAATACAGTGTTCCCAACATAACTTTTTCTTCTAAGCTGTATTATCTATAAATCCTCAAATATTGGCTGGATGCTTGGGTCAAAAATGGATACCACTGTGTATAAAGCACATTTTTTCTCTTGAAGGTGGTGAGCTGAGCTTGATCTTTGATTGCAATTCTTTGAACACAGCACAACATACATTTCTTAGGTTGAATAAAACAAAGATTTTGAAGTTTAGAAGGAAAAGCTGCTTTAGATTATGCAAACAGAAGGACTGCCTGAAAACTTATCTATGTGAAATACACTTTTTAGAAAGCACTGATTCTATAATTAATTAATGGGCTAATCGAAATATATGCAGCTTGTAAAAAGTAATGATTTGGATTGAGGGCAGGCATAAAACAGCATAATATTTCCCCCAATAATATGAATTAATATTAGTGATTACAAATGGTGATGGGGAGAGGGGAGGAACATTTATTTTAATGTTGATACCAGGAAGCAATGAGAGGCAAAACCAGAAAATTAAAAAGATATCAATAATTTATTCATCTGCCACAAAATAGAACTAGTCCATACCTTCATTCTACTACTTACCTTTCTCTCAGTTCATCTGCTCTCCCCTTCAAGACCATGATTGTCCAGTTATCTCACAGAGCTGGACCCCAACTTGTATAGAACATCAAAAGCAATGCAATTCTGTATACTGTATGTTAAAAGGTGTGCCACCAGAAAACCAAATGTAGGGTTGGCATCTGTATTTAAAACAGTGGTTCTCAACCTTTTCAGTTTTAAGGAATGCCTCCGTAACTTTCTGGAAGTTAAGAATCCCTGAACTAGAGCCCAGCTGGTTCCAGGTGAGGGTGGCTGCCTTGCATGCCTGTGACCAGAGATATGTGCACCCACAACCCCTCTGGGAGCATGCAAGGAGTGGGGGGAAAGTGCTGGGCTGATATGTGCTCTCCTACCTGTGTGCCTTAGGTGCATGGGGACTGGCAGGGAGCAGACTCAGGCGGGATGACTTCAGGTTGCTAGGGCACCTGGCAAGAGGAAAAGTGTTCGCTTACCTTTTGACAAAAAGGCCTTGGCACTCTGGCACCCTTAGAAGGCTCTCCCAGAACCCCAGCTGAGAATCATTGTTCTAGTATCTTCCCCTGCCTCTGTTTTAAGAATTTGGACCTGATTTTGCTGTTTGTTAACTTGGAATAAGCTGATCACTATTTTTGCAGCAACTGAAGAAAAAAAGTACTTTTGGGGAAAAGGAACACTGCTATGGGCCAAATCAGCAGCTTAAAGGAAGTTATTGATTGTGTGGAATCTGACTTTCAAAAGCAGGTGAAGTAGAATAATACAGAAAAAAATACTTGCTCTAAAACTTTCATTGCTGGGGTTAGGTACAACTCTCAAGTCTAATCCCTCTCCCGCCCTCTCTCCAGCAAAGGATACTTTTGTCTGTGGTCTCAGAACTCTGGCAGAAATGAATTAATAGCTTCCAATATTTCAGTGGGAGAAACAGGCATATTTTAAGTTTAAACAAGTGCTTAAAACTGGGACCAAACAAATACTTAGCAAAGTTGCAGATGACACCAAACTGGGTGGGGCTGTAGACATCCTGGAGGGCAGGATTAGGATTCAGAATGACCTTGATAACCTGGAGACATTTTCTAAAATTAGTCAAATTAAATTCAGTGTAAAGATGGAACAATTGCATGTACTAACACAAACTAGAGAATAAATGCACTACTGCAGAAAAGGACCTGGAAATTACAACTACAAGATGAATATGAGTCAGCAATGAGGTATTATTGCAAAAAATGTTAAGAGCACATTGGTCTGGCTATTGCTGACAGGAGTTGCTCATGAAAGCGACTCTTCTGTTTGATTGCATACTGGTGAGGGCTCATCTTGAGTACTATGTCCAGTTTTGAGTATCACACTTCTAGAAAGATGGGGACAAACTCAAGAGTCCAACATAAGACAACAGAAACAATCAGATATTTAGAAAACATGAAATAACAGGAATGATTAGAATAACTGGATATCACTTAGTGTAGGGAAGAGGAGACTGAGAAGGATTTAATAATAGTCTTCATATATCTGAAAGATGGCTAGATGGAAAGCTGTGGTAGACTTTTTTTCTCTGGTTGCAGGGGATAAGATGAAAAATATTGGTTATAAGGTGCAGCAATGGAAATTTAGGTTAGATATTAAGAACTTTATGTGGACTGGGAAGATTCAGCATTGGAACAGATTATCTCAAGATGTTGTGGAATCTCCATGCTTGGCAGGGCAGGGAAGACAAACACCTGCCTGGGGTGGTTTAACCAGGGATGATCTTTCCTAGAGGCAGTGGCTGGGCCAAATGATCTTATGAGGTCCCTTCCAGCCCTACGTTCTGTGATTGTACTCTGGTATTATGAGCACGTGATAACCCCCACCACATAAATGTTAGCACTGAAATAAATAGGATGCATCTCCTGAAAGATACAGGTTACCCTCGCTTTATGTACACATGCATTCCTGGGAAATGGTGCGTAACTCGAATCCGCATACAGGGAAACCACTTTACAATGCAACAAATAGGGAAACGTTCCAAGACCTCAACTGTACTGACCGCCAGACCCATTTCTACCACTTTTACAAAACAATTTTGGCACTTGCCAACAGTACACACACGCACAAGACTGGTGGTGAATGTTACCATCATGGGAATGGCAACTACAGAACTGTGTCACAGACAGTGAACAAGGAGCACAGATCCACACAGGAGGCTATATTTTGACGTTTACCACTCCCATAATGCGCTGCACAAAGCAGCGGACTGCGGACTTCCACCACATCGATTGCATAAGAGTGAATTTGCCTTGCATATAACACATTTTTGGTATAGAAAGGGTCATCGCATAAAAGTGAATTTGCACATACAGAACCCACGTAAAGTGAGGGAAACCTGTATTCTTGGATTTTCCTGAAATAAAAGATGGGTAGACTCTCGATAAATACCACCCTTCAAGTGCCAGGTGCCTCCCCCATATGAGCTAAGTTAGCACAGAATGTCAGCATCATAGAATCATAGAAAATGAGGCTTGGAAGGGACCTCAGGAGGTCATCTAGTCCAGCCCCCTGCTCAAAGCAGGACCATCCCCAACTAGATCATCCCAGCCAAGGCTTTGCCTAGCAGGGTTTTGAAAACCTAAGCATGGAAGTCCTACCACCTCTCTAGGTAACCTGTTCCAGTGTTTTACTGCCCTCCTAGTGAGAAAGTTTTCCTCATATCCCACCTAACCAATTCTTCATGTCTGTTCTCTTGTGCAGGGACCAGGACTTCCCCACTGGGGTGCCAGATGGACTCGAGGGGAACGCCTCCAGACCTCAGGTTGGGGAGGACCGGGTTAGAGAGCTTCTGGAGGGGCTGGACGTGTTCAAGTCAGCGGGTCCAGATGCTCTCCACCCCACGGTGTTGAGGGAGCTAGCTGGGGTTATTGCAGGGCCCTTGGCACGGCTCTACGAGTGCTCGTGGTGCTCGGGCCAGGTGCCAGATGACTGGAAGATAGCTAATGTGGTCCCCCTCTTCAAAAAAGGGAAAAGAGAGGACCTGGGCAACTATAGGTCTGTCAGTCTTACCTCTATCCTTGGGAAACTCTTTGAGAAGATCCTCAAGGATCACATCTGTGATGGGCCGGCTTCAGGGATGGTGCTCAAGGGCAACCAGCATGGTTTCATTACGGGCAGGTCTTGTCAGACCAACCTGATTGCCTTTTATGATCAGGTCACAAAGGCAATGGATGCAGGTGTCGCCGTGGACGTAGTCTTTCTAGACTTCAGCAAGGCCTTTGACACTGTCTTCCAATCCATCCTCATTAAAACATTAGGCGACTGTGGCATTGATGCCTACACAGTCAGATGGATTGCATATTGGCTCAAGGGTCATACTCAGAGGGTGGTGGTGGACGGGTCATATTCGACCTGGGGGGAAGCAGGCAGCGGAGATCCCCAGGGCTCGGTCCTGGGGCCTGAGCTGTTCAATTTCTTCATCAGAGATTTGGACGATGGGGTGAAATCAAACCTGTTTAAATTCACTGATGATACCAAAATTTGGGGTAAGGTGAGCACGCTAGTAGGGAGGGAAAGACTGCAACAAGACCTGGATAGGTTACAGGAGTGGGCTGACATAAACAAATGCGTTTCAATACTGACAAGTGCAGGGTGCTACACTTAGGCAGTAGAAACCAGCAGCACACTTATAGAACGGGAAACTCCCTTCTAGAGAGTATGGAGGCAGAAAGGGATCTTGGAGTCATTATTAACTCCAAGATGAACATGGGCCGACAATGTGAGGTCACGGTTGGCAGGGGTAACCAGACCTTGTCGTGCATCCACAGATGCATCTCAAGTGGAGCCAGGGAGGTGATCCTCCCCCTCTATGCAACACTGGTCAGGCCACAGCTGGAGTACTGCATCCAGTTCTGTGCGCCCCATTTCAGGAGGGATGTGGACAACCTTGAAAGGGTCCAGAGGAGGGCCACACGCATGATCCGGGGACTACAGGGCAGACCCTACATTGAAAGACTGCGGGACCTGAACCTGTTCATCCTTCATAAGAGAAGGCTGAGGGGGGACCTGGTGACTGTCTATAAACTCACTAGGGGGGACCAGAAGGGTTTAGGGGAGACCCTGTTTCCCCTAGCGCCCCCTGGCATGACAAGGAACAATGGACACAAATTATTAGAGAATAGATTTAGATTAGACATCCGCAAGAACTACTTCACAGTTAGGGCGGCTAGGAGCTGCAACCAACTTCCAAGGGAAGTGGTGCTGGCTCCTACCCTGGGGATCTTTAAGAAGAAGCTTGATGACTACCTGGCTGGACTCGTTTGAGTCCAGTCTTCTCTCCAGCCCAGGTGGGGGGTTGGGCTTGAAGATCTACAAGGTCCCTTCCGACCCTACTTCTATGATTCTATATAATTCTATGATTCTAAACTTTCCTTGCTGCAACTTGAAACCTTGTTCGGCCATCTGCCACCACTGAGAACAGTCTAGCTCCATCTCTATGGAACCACTCTTCAGGAAGTTGAAGGATGCTATTAAATACCTCCTAAGTTTTGTCTTCCATAGACTAGACAAGCCCAGTTCCATCAGCCTCTCCTCAGAAGAAGGGATCTCCATCATTCTTTTCATTTCACTGCTTGCCCCTGGCCTTGATCAGTGGAGGCGCCCCTCTGGCCAAGCTGTTTGCTGCTGATTGTTGGGGAAGTGGAAACCACTGTCTTCTAGATGTCACCCAGCAGCAAGCAGCGGGGCTACCAGTGTTCCTCCACCTATCAGCGGCAAGGAGGCAAAAACCACAGCATATTTAAAACTGCGGTTTTCGCTTTCTTGGCAACCAGTGGAAAGTGGCCCAGCTGGCAAGGCCCCTCTGCCAATCAGGCTGCTGGGAGGGGGGTGCTGTGGGGGCAACACAGACCCCTACTCATAGGTCATGTGCCTCAGAGCCCTGATCCTAGGAAAAACAGGGCTGGAAAGAACCTCAGGAGATGACTTAGGCTATCCCCTGTGGAAGGCAAGATGTAGGCCATCCCAGCCAAGCATTTGTCTAAGCCCTGCTTAACACCATCCCCTGGCAGAGGGTCCATGCCCCTCAGCTGCTCACCCCTTCCCTGCTGGGCCACTCTCTGGACAGCCTTGTCCCTTGCCACAAACCCAACCTTCCCCGGTGGCAATTTAACCCCCTGGTGACTTCTTGTCCCCTCCCCTGTGGATGGTTCTAGCTGCCTCCTTCGGTATAGCAGCCAGCTGTGTATCGCAAGGGGCGTTTCTGGATTGCTCCTGTCCCCCCTGAACTCTTCCCCGCTCCCCCTCAGCTGTCCCGCCCCGCACAGGACACGGCTCCTCCGGGCCGGGGCTGAGCAGCCAGACGGAGCCGGTGCCTGGCTGGCTAGGAGGGCGCCGGGACCCAGGTCGCCCCGGGCAGGGCGGGGCGGGGCCGCGGCTGAGGGCACAGGGAGCGGCTGCGGCAGCCCCCCTTCCCTCAGCGCCGCCTCCAGCCGGGCGCAGCCGGAGCCTGAGGATGGAGGCAGGAGGCGGCGCGGGCGCGGCAGGTGTGTGCGGCGCCGCCTCAGGGCACAGAGCGGCCCGGTCCGGCCGGCCCCGGCTGCGGGGGGCGCTGCCCGCGGGGGAGCGGGGCCGGGGGATCGCCAGGCGCTCACCAAGCCGCGGGGACGCAGGGGCTGATGGCGCTCGCCGGGCGCGCGGGGAAACGCCGCTTCGTCCCGCCGCCGCCCGGGCCCCTCAGCGCCCGCACTCAGGGAGGCGGGGGAGGGGGGATAGATAGCCTGTGCAGCCTCAGGCACCTGGATCCATGGCTAGATGTACGTGTAGGGAAGGATTGTCAGCTGCGGGGATAAGCTACCTATACTTAAGCAAACTAGTTGCTTAAGCATAGGTAGTTTATCTCCCCCAGGTAACAATGTCAGGACAGGCCCACCATTTTTTGCTGCTCCCTGACACAAAGAAGCTGGTGGTGGTGGCCCAGGGGCAGGGGGATGGGGTGTGTGGCAAGTGGCCCGATGCTGTGGGACCACCTGCAGTGGTAGGTTTCACAGGATAAGATGTGCTGGCCCTACTGTCTATACACCTATATCTAGCTATATATCTAGTCACTTGAGTCTGCATCTGTCTCTGTCTCTCTTTATAGGGTGGTTCAGTGGTAGAGTCCTTGTCTACCACACACAGGAGACCTGGATTTGATTCCCCCAGACACATATACATCTACAGTCATGGAGGCACCAAACATCTGGACGCAATCTGGTCTTTGGATTCTGTCTCAGTATCTCTAAAGAGAGGATGGAAGGGCTGGGCAGCCTCCACTCCTCCAAAAATTCCTGCCCAGGCCTATGCATTGAAGGTCTGGGTAGCCCTCATGCATACACCATGATCCACAGAGATTGATGGTTGCCACTACCACCATCTATGTATAGAGACAGATCTACATCTGGGAAGGCCCCCCTCTACCTAGAGAGAGGTAGAGACAGATCTGCATCTATCTCTGTTGCTCTCTAAATTTAGCAATAGAGACAGGTATAGATCTACCTATTTCAGCTCTGCGGGTATTCTGTGTACTCTCAAGTAACAATATATATATATATATATATATATATATATATGTATATAGAGAGATTGTCAACTATAAGGATGTACTTAAGCAGACAGCTAGCAATGGGTAGCTAGCAATGGGGATATACTACACATGCTTAAGTAAATAAAGATATATAGATTGTCAGCTCTAGGGATATTTTATGTGCACTCAAGCAAATATATATATAGCTAGATATAGATATGTAGATTGTTAGCTGTGGGAATATGTTGCCTATGCTCAAGCAGAGAGACAGAGACAGCTGTAGATCTATATATTTCAGCTCTGGAGATTTTATGTACACCCATGCAAATAGCTGTATAGCTAGGTATAGGATGTCAATTATAAGGACAGCCTATATGGCCTCCTGTGTGCACTTAAATGGATAGACAGATAGAGAGATAGATGTCAGGATATACTACATATGTTTAAGCAAATAGATAAAGATTTATGCATATATAGACTGTCAGCTCTGGGGATATTTTGTGTACACTCAAGCAAATAGATATATAGTTATAGAAAAATATACCTACCACCACAGGCCACTTGCCACCCCCCCCACCCCCCACCCCTGAGTCATCACCATCAGCTTCTTTGTGTCAGGGAGCAGCAAAAAATGGTGGGCCGGTCCTGACATTGTTAGCTGGGGGAGATAAACTACCATTCCTGGGGCTGCAGCTAGGCCCACCCAGCCTCCTCAGTGCATCTAGGGCCAGCCAGGGGGTGCAAGCACCGTTGAGGTGAAGGTGCAACCACAGCTGCGGTCTCCCAGCTGTGGGACAGGCTAGGGCCAGGGTTGGCTTGTGATGGGGGCCACGAGCTCTCCTCCTGGCTGCCTACCTACTTCTCTGCCCACCCCTCTGCTGACCAGCGCTGTCCTGTCTTGTCCCAGTGGCACTGGTGTCAGTGGCTGCCTGCAAGTGGCAGAGGAGCAGGAGGGGGCCATGGGGCCTCCTGGCAGCAGATGGCCCTGGAAAGCTGTGCTGCCTGCAGGAAGCCCTGCGCCCAGACCTGGCCCCTGGGCCTGGCTCTGGCCTGGCTCAGGCCCAGCCAGAGGGGAGGAGGCACATACTGTCTGACCCAGATGTCCACAGCCAGCATGCCCATGGGCTGTGCTGTCCCTGGCATCCCAGGGAGACCCTGATTGGCAAGGACCCCTGGGCCCATGCATTAATCCATCCCTGGGAATATACTATGTATGTGTAGGCAAATAGATATATAAAGTTAGATATCAAAAAGGTGTACTAACTATATAGCTGGCTGCTACAAAGTTTTAATTTGCACATGTAGCAGGGTCTCTCCTGTGGCTGGGAGCCCCATTAGCTGACAGTGCTCCCAGCTACAGGAGTGCAGTATGCCCAGCCAGGGCTGGAAGTCCTGCAACTGAGGGGACTCCCAGCGCCAGCAGCTGCTGACTCTGGGGCCTGGCAACATTCTGCAGCTGCTGGAACCTAGAGTCCTGCAGCTGCAAGGGCAGGTTTCCTGCAGTGTGCCTTCTGGTGCCAGGGATCCAGCTGGGTCCTAGCAGTCTCAGGGCATGACTATGATCTCCCAGCCTCTAGGGTTTCACGTACCCCTGAGGCTGGGAGATCGCAGCATCTGTGATCTTGCAAGGTCAAGTAATAGGGTGCGATGGGATTTAATGCCTAGTCCTACAGTCATGCCTCCTGCCATGGTAGGAGATGGCACGGCAGGAGATGCAATTGTGTGGATTGCACGTTAGATCCCATTGTGTCTTTATCTGGACATGTAGAGGAGCCCTCAAGTTCCCTAGGCAGCTTGTTGTATTATTTTTCTATTCTACATTAGAAGAATTTTTTTTCTGAGATTTTATCTAGGTCTGTTTTTCTGTTGTCTCGGCCCATTGCCCTATGTCCTGCTTTCAGTGGCAGGGGAAAAAATATTTTTCTTTTCAGATGTTAAAGGCTGAATTCTAAGTTTCAAGCAGCTCTGTTCAAAACACTTAAGTAGACATTTCTCCCATTCAGTTGCTTGACTGACTTTAAACCTTAGCAACAAATATATATTGCTTGAATATTGTTTATTTTTCCTTTTAAATTTAAATGATTTAAATAGATGAATATGTTTAGGCCTCAATGGTGGTTGTCATAATTTCAAATAGGTTTATATATCTAAAACCCATTTTTTTATGCACACTGATTCCATCTCCTAATATATGCATGCTTCCAGAAAATTTCCAAAATGTCTTCCAGTTAATTTTTTTCTGCCATTGTAGTTTGATGTTTGCATGACTTTTATTGGCTTTTTTATATTAGCCATAATACCAGTTTCCCTGAATCCCTTGTTTGTCTCTTTTGAACTCTCCTATGAATGTTCTGTTACTTCCCCAAAATCCCATTTTCTAGTTCCATAGATAAGTGCAACATGAAACAGAGAATCAAGGCCTCAAGATCAGACTTACGCCTTCTAGTATGGTATTTAGGGAAAATTCATTAAATATGATAATCTGGTAGATTAATAGTTAATGACAGTAAATTTTTTTTACATTTTTTCAGTTTTACAAGCTTGTGGGTGCTTATTTCCATAAAATACATGCTTCAGAACTGAAGTTTAGTATGCCTATTCTACTCATAGGAGTCAATATCTTTCTTTTGCTGTATAAAAATGAGTCTGACAGTTTTTGGTTTCAAATTATAAACAGTCTTTTTAGAAAAGTGACATGCTTTAAAACTAATTGGATTAACATGGACTAATTTTATTAAATATGTATGTTTACTATAGCCAAACAATTAGTCACAAAGATTTTAAAAAGTTCAGAAGCATTTATGTTATTGATAAAATTATCACCATATCAGTGCTGAATGTGTTTGATTCTCATTATTATGATCAGTGGGGTAACACTAAGCATTTCCTAAGATTAGAGTAAAGATCAGGGCATAAGGAACGCTATCTGTTTTGTGAGGAAGAATGAAAGTTAGAGAAACATTTTTTATTTTGTTAAATACTCAAACAGGATCTGAATACATTTAGTAGAGAATAATCTGGGTATCATTTCAATCACTACTACAAAAGACAAACCAATATTCAGCATGTTTACTAGTCTGGCTCTTTGAATTAGTGTTTACTCACAATATCTTAGGCACTCTCCAAATGTATGGGAAGCACATGCAATGCCTTGAAGAACTCTCAATCTAATAAAACAGGTAAAAGGAGGGGAATGGAGAGAAAAATATACGGAAAAGTTTTTATTGTTAAAAAAGGAAAATTTACTTAGGCTCAGTTGCTACACTAATTATTCTTATTTTTTATTAACAACTATTTAACCATATCAAAAACATATTTGAAGAATAACATAACAAAAACACATTTAGAGGTAAAAGCTGTGATCATCTACAAAAATGTTTCAGTTACTTTTCTCAAAGGTGCTTTCCGTTAGGTTTTGCTCAAAAGGGGTGTATCTACATGTGCAGTAAATGTGCATGAATAAACTCTGGAGTTTACTGTGGTCTGGAACAGAAAGCTCCAGAGTAAATGGTTCCATAGTTTGAAACAGCAAGTGGAACCTGGTGGGAGCAGCCCAGGGCTTCCTGTGCTGTGGAGGGACTGGCTGGCGCATGAGGATGCATCAGCAGGGGGGGCTGCCTGGTGGCTAGCCCCGCATTGAAGCACCCTCATGCCCCACCCAGCCTTCTCACTATCTACATTTGTGTTAAAGTACAGTAATTTACTATGCTGTCAGATAATACTTGTGTCTAATAGGACTATATGATGGTGCAATAAATTTGTCTATAATGGCTTAATTGCTATGCACGTGTAGACACTGGCATTTTACTGTGCAGTATATGTCTACTGCATGATAAAGCACACATGTAGAAGCACCCAAGAAGGACAGAACTAGGTCTTATGTTGCCTTCATTTTTAATACACTTATTTCCACATTGCAGTATAACTGTGGTACTTTTCTTTTGTAGTCCTAGTAGTTTAGATAGTTGTAGCAGGCAATTGGGTAGCATAAAATTCCTCATACTTGCCTTTTAGTGAAGCAGACAGCTTTTTCATGATGAATATATACCATATTCTTCTATCCTGTATCATTTGGCATGGTTGCCTGCTTCCACACTCTGGCAATCACGTTGCCAGCTGTTAAAATGAGGTGGATTCATAGAGCTGTGTAGTAATCCAGAGTTAGGTGCTTGGGAAATATCCCCAGAAGGAACATTTTGGGTGAAAAAGGGAGCCATAAGCCAGTTATCGAGCAAATGTTTCTTCTGATAGGAATCCAGAAACTCTATATAAAGGGCTTGTTCTACCATCTGTGTATGAATGTCCTTTTATTTGCATACAGCCTTTTCAGCATAGCTCAGGGTATGGTCTGGTTATTTTGTTAAGCCTAGATAGTGTGAGATATGCCTTGTGTAATATTTTGATCAAAGTCTTTCTTGTTGCCAAAGAGAAGAAGGTGGATCATGGACATTTATCCATTATTTTTATCTTCACTTCTGAGAGTTCTGTACCTAAATCTGTTCCCCATTTTTTATATTTATAGCTTTGCAGGTTTTCTTGCTGCAAGGTTCATCAGAGGCATAACTTTTGGTTAAAGGAAAAAAACAAAATGTGTCATTTCAATCACAGTTGGAGAACCAATAAAAAAAGTTTTTCCTCTTGGATTTTGTTCTTAGCTGCATACACTGAAATTTGGTAAATCTGTTATCCAGTTTAGATTCATTGCATCAAAAGGCATAATTTTACTGTATTTTTGTTATTTTATATACCTTGTTTTCCTGTGCTCTAATTCTCTTACTAGATTGACTGCTAAATGATTACTCATAAGCTTTTGATTTTTAATAGGGGTGTAGATTTAGTGATTTCATGTAACTTGTGGTTAATTTCTTTTAAGTGACCTGGAAGAAGTGAGTGTTAATTAGGGTGTGGAGGAGAAGAGGGAAGTAGCTTGTTGTGCAGCCCAGGTCACAGAGAATGTCTTGGAAGAAAGTGAGGACATTTGCAGAATAATGAAGAACAAAGAGTGCCATAACTGGTTGAGCAGAACGTAAGGGCAATGAAGTAAGAAGCTGGTTAAAAAGGGAAGGACAAGATTTGTGAAGTTGTTGGGAAATAAAAATGAAAAACTTAAAACTGAAGAATCTGGAGAGCTATTGGAAAGATTTAAACAGAGTGGTGGTTTGGTAAGAGTAACAAGGAAGGAGGGGTTTTGGTTAGTGTGTAGTTGTTCTGATATTGAAAAAATAGAAATGCAAAGTGCAAAAATAGAAATATAAGAAAATCTGCTGTAAGATGTGCTTAGTAATTTAATCATGCAGAGCTTTGTAGGTAACACTCCTTTCCATTTTTGATATGGTAGTAGGCAAGTGGAATGAATGAATGAAATTGTGTTTTGTTCTGTTATTTTTTCATTTGGGTTCCATAGTGTCATATTCTATTTGTATTTTATTCTGTTCCCCATGAACGATGTGTGGCCCCAGCGGCTGGGGGGCATGGCTTTGCCGTTGGCGGCAGGAACCCAGTGGTGGTCAGTGGAGAGCGTCTGTAGATGCCACTGGCACTGTCAGGAGCTGGGGGGTGGGGGTAGCGAGTGCCGACCAGGGGTTGGCGACCACCTACAAGCACCACCGGCAGTGGCAGCAGCAGCCAGGGGCAATCATGGACTGCCTGCAGATGCCACTGGTGGTGGGGTGGTGAGCAGTGACCACCCACAGATGTTGGTGATGACTTTTTGCAGGGGGTACACCACCACGTGCACCCGCTTGCACCCCTTACGCATCTCCCCCGCTCTTCCCTGTCTTACCTTCTCCAGATTTGACTCTGAGTAAGACTGTCCAACTTCTGAATGGCCAGGAGATACAGGACCCCCAACCACGCAACGTGTAGGCCACAACCCCCCCAAGCCATGTAACCCCTCCTCCCACTCCCTGCACCACATAGGCCCTGTTGTGTAGATATGCTGTACTACACAGGCCCTCTGCATGCGTGGATGTGATGTGATACTCCCTGCCCCATCCCTAGTGTGTGGCACTGTCACAGATCTGCAGATCCCCTGACCTCTCTCAGCCCAGGGACCATGCCACTCTGTTCCCTCACTAGGTATGAGGGTAGGCAAGTGGAAGAGGGAGGAGTGAGGAGGAGCCTAGGAACTCCAGTGGCAGCAACAACAGAGCATCATTTCTCAATGGTGCCTGGAATAGGAGCCTTGAATGAATGGAAGTATGGTTTAACCTCTTAAGGGCTGCAAACAGCCTTCTGACTGCCAGTTGGACAGCCCTGCTTCTGTGTATATCCTCTTCAGTTGTTCTTTCTCTCTCCCTAGATCTAGATCTTGACTTTTGCTTGATCTTTGTCTACCAGCAGAAACTTTCCTTAATATTTAACTAGTTAACCATGCAAGTAGAAATTCTCAATGTTAAGACTGAAATGAGCTAAATTAAATGCCGTATATAATGTTAATTCTAGGATCAATAGTGGGGTCTTTTTTGTTTTATCCCTACATCTTCTTTATTTAGGATAGTTTACAGTTCATAAAATCAGAGATTAATTGCAGCTATGAAACTGTGTAAATTACTTAGGATCTGTGTTACAGGAGCTATCTTGCAAAGATGTAGAAGTAGTATAATTTCATGCCTCTAAACAGAGAGGATTTAAGGTAATTTCAGTAAAAGTTCTCTCTCTTGCTTTTAGAAAGAGAAAGAGAAAGGACTCCTAGACTGATTTAGGCAAGATAGGTTAGAAACTTACACCACTGAGCCATCTTTTAAGTTCTAAGCAGTGAACTTTATAGGTTGTGACAAACCCGACCGCAGAGGACCCAGAGTCCAGAGTTTCTCCCCATTGTGTTGCAACACGCGGCAGGGAAGAGAGCGAGGCTGCTCTGGGATAACTCCTTACTTCCATTAAGCTTTACACTGCCCCCCCTCCCCTCCCCCCCTTTTACAATCCCTGCAGCTGGAGTAGGGGAATCTCTGCCTGCCCCAGGAGACCACTCTTGTTGGCTATGCAAAAAATTAGGTCTCCTTTTCCATAGAAAGGGCTAGCCTGGAATATCACTTGCCAAGCAATCAGTCTTTCAACAGACAATCAGTAAGAAGACAAAACAGCAAAATGATTTATTATATAAGTAAAAAAGTATACAAGCAAAACAGGCCATAGGTTTGGAAACAGACAAACAAAACACAGATTCTTACCATGTCATCTGGCTACACCCTAGCCCTCCCGAGTCCTGTCAGTATCCCCTGAATTCAGTTTTTCTGTTGATTTTGCCTGGGCTGCCCTTGATCCCTCAAAGCCTGTGATTAAAAAGCCTCAATTCCATCTTAGCTAGACTATAAAAAGCCTCCAAGGCCAGCCCCTTGCCCCTTTAAGCATTATTTTAATTGTTTGCGTAGGGACCATTGTAATTCAGGCTTCAGGGGATTTCAGGGCAAAACCCCAGATGCAATGTTTTCCCAAAGCCTGAGAAAACTGATTTGGCCAGAAACAGCTGGAAACTGTAGAGGACAAGGGAGGGCGGGGAAAAAAAGTTAAAAAAAAGCTTACCTGAAGTGTGAAGAAAAGTAGCAGAACCCCAGGACCACTGTTGAAGCCCTGTTTTTCCAGGCGCAGCCTAGTACAGGTTGTTCGATCTGTTGTTGAGTGAGGTTGTTCAATTCTCTGCTTTGGTAGGGAGTTTAAAAGCCTTGCCCAGAGCATAGCAGGTAAGTGCCCTCTGCCTTAGGGGCTGCAGGCATAGGCATGCTGGGTACTTGCCCCCACAGATGGGTGTGGGGTGGAGGGTACCCCTTTTGCAGGGGCTTTCCCACACCCAGCATGTCTCTCCTGAGCCCCTCTTTGCTTTGCTGCCCTATGGGAGGGGAGGAGTTTGCCCCTCCCTTTCTCTGCACAGCAGGGCAGAGGAGTGGTCCTGTCAACCAGTCAGAGGTGTGGGAGAGCCCACCCTGAAGAACACCTGAAATTGACTCCAGTGAGCCTACAGGGAGCCTGCTTCCCCCTTCCCTTCCCCCCCCACCCCCCACCCGAGCCTGAATTCTGGTGGTCCCTATTGATGTGTCACCAGAAACCTCCAGAAAGTTCTTGTCTTCCAAGAAACCTGGGGGCCCTGTGGGCGCATCCAGACACATGCGGTCGTGCAGTTTGCAGCGCCACGTACTGTATTGTCTGGTGTTCTCTGTGCTGCAAGGGCATGCCGCTTGAGCGTGCACTGTGCGTTCTTTTTTTTTCCATCTTTTTTTTAACCCCTGGCTATCAAGGGGTCAAAAAAACTGACAGGAAAAAAAAACAGTGCAGTGCACGCTCAGGCAGCATGCACTGCTGAGAAGTGGGGCCAGGTCACCCAGAGCTGTGCTGTGGCTGCCGGCCAGACTCTGCCTGGCAGGATTGCCATGGCTGCAGCCCTGGGAGGCCTCCAGAACCCCAGGTAAGGGCCAGTGCTGGCCTCAGCCCCCCCCTAACATTCCCAGTGTAACTTGTCACACGCCAAAACACCCTGGCACAGGCATTCTCCAGGGACAAGTAGCTGCAACACAAGGTGCGCTGCTGTTAGTTGTCCCCAGGGAACCAAACATCCACCCAAGTCTGGATGCATCCTGTGGGGCCATATCTTTCAGATGCATTTGCTATAGAGATGATTTCCCCATTACTGGTAGACGATGCCTGAGGGTCCAACTTTTTTGCCTGTGTTTGGGAGTGGCAGTTCATCTTGCCCTATAGCAAGAGAGATTTAGCAGTTCCACCCGCTATCTTTCCTTTAGTAAACCATATCCAAAACTGTAAAAATGTATATAGCCAGCATGACAAAATTAGGGATGTGTAAGTTTAAATGATTACTCGTCTAACCAATAAGCCCAGTGATAACCAGTTAGGTGACTAGCTGTTGTTTTGCATGGGGCAGGGCACAGCCTAGCAAGGAAGGGAAGCTGTATGAGGCCCCAACAGGAACCACAAGTCAAGAGGATAGGCAGGCAGGAAGGAGAGAAGAGTGAGGAGGGGAAGGGGACGGGTTAGTGGAACTAATGCCCATAGCCTATGAGGTTAAAGAAGAAAACAGTAGACAGCCTAATGACTCATCAATTAAGCAATTAGCTGCTTGTTCACAAGTGCTCCCCCCCTCCCACAGCTGGGAGCTTCATGTGGGCTGTGTTGTCTGGCTGGGCTTGTAACTGCTTGCTCCCGGCCCTGTCAAAGGGCCCAGGAAATGGCTCCTAGAAGCAGCTTTTCCGAGCTGCTGTTATCAGGTAACCATTTTGCCAAATAATTAGAGAAGGTTAAATGAATATTTTTAAAAATAGTATTTACATCCCTAAACATAACATAATGTGTACAGTGGTAACAATAATAATGGATACAGGATAATATTGGCTTTCCAATGAGACCACAAAGGCCATATCAATACTGTAAACGTAAGAAAACATTCATGATACACCGCTATCTCCCAAAACATAATGGAGTTTGTTACAACAACCTTTGTCTGTGCTTGTGAGCGAGCACAGAGGTGGGGAAATCGAAGATAATGATACTGCATTCCAGAATCAGTAGGTATTATTATTAGTGACACAGGAAAAGAGTCTGTTGGGGAGGGGAAAAAGATCATAAAAAGAAGGACAGCTTGTAGAGAGAATATATACATAATTTAAAGTTGATCAGAAAACCCAAGCTTACATCAGAGTTTTAACATTTGGCCTATTCTAGTGGAAAAAAAACTGAAAAAGTGTCCTTTTATCTTTATAATACTCCTGTAGGTCCCATGCTTTCTAAGCCATCAACACTTTAAAAAGTCTTTTTTAATAATTAAAGTTGAGGGAGTTGAACTCTTGAGTGACTCTGGATTCTTATATGTAGAAATATGATGTTTTTCCACTGGGCATGTCACTAAGCAGAAGGTAAAAGAACTCAGCTGAAAATTCTGTCAGCTGAATCAGATCAAAAATGCAAAGGCAAAGCTGTCTAAACTTCTGAAGAGTTTAATTTAAGTTATATTTACGGAAGAGAAAATAGTTTTCTTAAGTTAGACATCTTAAAATGAGCTTTTAAACCTTTTCTTGTGAGGGTAAAAATATTTTGAAGTAATTTCTCACACATGCTTTCAGTCCACAAAGGAAATGCACAACTATTTTTGCAAGGGCAAAACAAAGTTTGCTTATGCTTTTGCATCCTTGTGTTTTTTAGGTTTGTTTGTGTGCACGTGTGTTTCATACCTGTATGTTTTGATAATATCTTTTTAGAACTTTTATGGGAGTACAATCTGCAAAAGCATCCAAGTGGTTTAAAGCATGCCCCATTTTCAAAAGTGGGACTTTCAGGTTAGGTACAAAAGCCCAAGGTGGAATCTATCTAAGTTACACAGTTTTCTGTAAGCAGTTTTGTTTAGATTGGTAGGAAGCAGAACACACATTTGCTCTTTGATGGGTGGGGTGCAAATCTTTGACTGAGTTTTGTCCTTTTTAAACCAGCCTAGGTGTGCTGAGTTCTGTTATGGGTACAGACTGGTTTCCAATCACTTTTACTGGTAAAAGTGTCATGTCTGTATCTTACCTTAAAGTATCCTAGATTGCCTAAGATTTTTAGTTTCATATTTTCCCTTGACTTCAGGAGGTAGGCACTTAAGTACTTATGGAGATCTCTTTAGCTACCTCAAGTCTTACAGAAAGTCATGGGACTTGGGTGACTGCATCATTTGGGTACTTGTTTGAAAAATTACCTTGGATGAATGTAGAAAAAAAACATGGAGCACACTTTAAAAGAGGCTTCTGATTTTCTTCCCAGTTAAAAATGATCCAAGAACAAACAGTATAATTTTAAAACCTAAAATACTTTAGAGTCAAGGAGTTTGAAGAAAGGCATCACTTTTTATAAAGATTTCTAAGAGTAAGACTTTGGATGTATTTTAATCATTATAGTTCTCAAAATAATATACCACTGTAACTGCATAAAAATGTTTTGGTGCTTCTGTTTTAAACTCAAGATGGTAAAGCTGTTTTTAAAAATACATCCCTGGTGAATATAGTCACAGTCGACAGTTTTGTATATTATAATTACAAGTTATTTATTTACAAAGGATGCTGCCAAGTAGTTCTGATTTAATATGCCTTTATAAGGTAGACACTGCTTAATTTGGACAGAAGACACATTTCAGTCCATCCTGATTATGCAGCTGTGCCATTAATATTATTTATTATATAAATACAACGCCAACATCATGCTAGGTATACCAATTAAACCAAGTTTATTTAAATATTACGTAATGCTATAACAATATGTGCCTATAGCACTATTCATTCAATTGGAACATTTGTATTCCTTTATGTCTTATACTGCATTCAACTGTAACTATAACAGGTCAATTTTTAGTTACTTTTGTATGAGAAAAAGAAAGAGAGCTTCATTTGAGTAGTTTGTCACCTTCATCTGCATTTTACAATTAAGAGAGCAATGAAGTTAAAAATTAAAAGCAGCATATCTATTACTAGCAAATTGCCTGTCATGAATGACAGTGGGGTGGGGGCAGAGAGCTGCCACCCAGCAGCCCATGGTGCTGCCACTCTGTCTCCGGTCCCGCTGTGCCCCCCACAACCCCACCCCCCGCCTCCAGCCCCATGTGCCCTTCCACCCCCTGTGTCTGGCCCTGTGCACCCCCTGCCCCCGTGTCCAGCCCCATGGGCCCCCACCTGGTGTAGCCCTGTGCACCCCTGCCATTCCCTGCCACTTCACCCTGTGCCACTGCTGGCTCCCAGGAATCATGGGGAAGGGAGTTTGCACACGGCGGTGGCCACTGACGCCTGGTGGCACACAACATGTCCTCTCCTCCCTCCCTCCCTATTGCCCCTTGGTATACCCCCTCTCTGCCGGCTGTTCTTGAGGTTGGGTGGCAGCAGCAGTGGGGGAGGGGAACTGACACTGGGAACCGCCCCCTTTTCCTTCCCGCTTCCCTCCCTCCCTTCCTCCCCTCTTCCCTGCCACCTCCCCCTCCCTGCTGGCTATTTGGGGAAGGGGGTGGCATGGCAGTTCCCTCACCCTTGCAGCCGATCAGCATGTACCCTCTTGGCACATGCGCAGTTGGCCAAGAGCGTTATAGACAGACAGACAGACGGACAGACTAAGGCTTTTATTATATTAGAATAGTCATTCCATTAAAGTGACAGACCAATCTGGTAATACAGAAGCTTAAAAAACAGTTTTCTGATTGTTCTTATATACTATTATTTAGGTTCAGTTTAAAAGGTTTCACCTGTAGTAGAGGGTAGAGTGGCTATCTCTTCCTAACCCCGGCAAAACCCACTATTTATTTATAATATGCAGTATCATTTTTAAAACATTCAGTGCTGGAACACAAAAAACTAAACTCTCATCTATTTGAATCAGGAATGCATTTTCTATTACTCTACTTTGACATTTTAGGCCCAATTTATTTTAGGATGCCCTGACTTCTGACTTGAATGCCTGAGAATTGCATGGACAGAATTCAGGATTGTGCCAAGGCATGTATAGTCCCACAGTGATTTAAGTTCTTTTCATTTCTAAAACTCTAAGCCAGTGGTGTCCAATCCAGCCTGTGAGCTGGATAAGTGGTCGCAGGTCCACTCACAGGCTGGATCACAGCTCTGGACCTGATGTGGAGCACAGTGCTAACCCAGCCTGGACCTGATGCAGGCATATGGGTAAGGCCTAGCCAGAGGCAGTTCCCACACTGATGCCTCAGGCCCCATGTGGGCCCTACCTATGTGACTGCATTGGGCCTTGGCTAGGCCATTTCCAGGTGGCTGGATTGGACCCTGGCTTGATCCAGCCATGTGAGAATGGGGTCCAATCCCTCTGTGCAAGATGAGCCCAGGTGGGGTCAGTTAAGCCCTGTGAACTGACACATTCCCCCCACAGCCAAATTTCTGGACCCATGGGGACATCTGTAGGGTGGATTACCTGGCTTCATGGCCTGGATCTGCCACCACTCAGTCTGAGTACAAATCTTACTCTTCTGGGTCCATGTAGATGATTAACCCAGTTAATGAACAGATCATCATAATATCTCCCTGCTTGTAGGTTAGCATTGTCATTCTACTGTAGTAAAGAGTATAGGATTAGAAGTAATCAACATAACTGAGGATGAATAGGTAGTTAAAGCCAAAAGTGGAATCTAGGATTTCTTTGAAATTAGTGATGAAAGGGACTAGATTATTGTTGATCTGAAGAAGGATGAGAGCTGCAATGGTACAGGAGTAAGTAGTGCTCTTGTTTTGGTCATAAGGGAGGAAGATTAAAAGAAATAGGAAGTGAGAGAAGATCTGAAAAATTGGAAGCAACATCTCTTTTAATTCCAAAAGGCAGTTGCAGGAGTCCAAAAGCAGGTTGGCAGTTAGAAGTTTTTCTTTCTACCAGTTACTTGGTTATAAGAAATAATGAGCTAAATTAATTCTTTTTTCATACAGCCATTACTCTAAAGCAGTGGTTCCCAACCTTTTGATCCTGTGGGCTAGCTGAGTGGTGTGCAGTGGGTTGGTGGGCTGGATCCAGTCCATGGGTCTGATCTTGGCATGCACGGGGCCAGGTCCTGCTGCCTTAGCCCCAGCACTGACCTTGCATTTGCTGTGTCAGGCCTGCCTCCCTGGTTCTGGCTTCAGTGGACTGGACCTACAGCATCACATGCTTTGCTTCAGGCATGCTGCCTCATCTCTGTGTGCTGCTGTGATCATCTAGCCCATAGAGTTATATATTTGGCAGTGAGGGAGCAGTGGCAGTTTTCCTATCTCCCTGCCAAATTTCCAGGACATCTGGGGCACCGCATAATTTGGATCACATGGCTCCATGGGCTGTACAGAGCCAATGGGTCAGAGGTCAAGCACCCATATTCTAAAGAGCATGGTATATCTTTGGCTGAGGAAGAAGTATCATAGTGGATCTCTATATGTGACTGCCGAGTTTCCAGCACCCTGTCATGTGCGGCCTTAGTCTGAGTGATGGGTGACATATGTCTTACCGCCTACCATGATTGGCAGAGTAGCTGTTCCCTCCAGGATTCGTCTTCCCCTATCTTTCCTGCTATGACTTTGAATGTTCCTAGTGGAGGGGCTGACTATCCTGGGTCCCTCTGCAGCGTGGTTTGCCTGACAGTCACTTGTGGGGCTCCACCACCACTACGCCCCGGCCTCACGCCACCTTGATGGATCCCACCGGGTTCCCGGCCACATCCCCTCGCTCCTGTAGTTATGGTGCCTCTTGGGTTTCTTCTTATCGGCGTACTGTTCTTGGAGCCTGCTCTGCTTACCCGCTTTGTGGGTCTTCTGTGATCAGAGGTCCTGATCACAGAACCTGCACTTTACCCCAAACACTCCGGCCCTCGGGCTCAAATCATCACCTGATGCCCTATGGGCTATGCTCCCTAGCCCTTTCTCTCTCAACAACTTCACACAGGAAAACAAAAGAAAAGCACATAACAGAAAACACAAGACACTGACTCTGGGAATTAGGAAAGTTCCCTTCCTTGCTTTCTCACAGCAGGGGTCATGGGAGCCTAGCTCCCCTATAGCATAGCTAGGGGGAGCCTCCCCCTTACTAGCACAATCCTAGTCTACCCCTGTATGGGTTGTCTGCTTCGCCTTTCTGGCTCCTTTCATGAGTCTTGGCCACCACACTTCTCTCCCTCCTGCAGCTTTCCTCCTCCAAGTGTTCCGTTGTTCCCCTGCGCGGGGTTGGTCACCCTTTTATATGTGCTGGAGGTGCCCTGCTTGTCCGGCACCCGCCCTGGGCTGTTGCTGGGCTTTTTCCAACGGTGACCTCCTCCTCCTCCCAACTGTGCCCAATACCGCCACCCCCCGCACTGTACTGTAGATTCTAGCACGCCTTTCTCTCTTGTTTCTGCTGTTGCTGTTGTCTCAGCTTACAGGGGCTGCTTCCAGCCTGCTTTCCACAGTGGTGGCTTGTCCGCTGCCTCTGCTGTTGGGCTTATGACAAGGAGTCTCTTCTGACTCCTCGTCTGGCCCTCTTCCCCTCCTGATGGGTTCCCGGTGTGGGTCCTGAGGCCACACACTGCTCCACTCTATTCCCCTTCCACTATTCTTTCTGCCGTCCACCATTTTTATTTTCGCCGGCTGGCGGTTGCTGGTGAAATCACCAGCCAGCCCCAGCTGAATAAAGGTGCAGCTGATGAGCTGCGCGGGCTTCTCTTCTTGTCCCTGCTGTGCTGTGGCTCCTGTTGCAGGTAAGTGGTTTTTCTCTTTTTCCTTAGTTTTCCCATTTATCTCCTCTCTCTTCCATTCTTTCCTGGGACATTATATAAGACATTTACTGCACATTAGCCTAATGACATTGCACAGTAGCATGTCATGGCAAGAACCATGCTGACAGCTTACTGTGCACTGTTATTAGGCTAATGTGCAGTAAACATTACTAAATAACCATGTGCTGGCACTACTATGCAGTAATTTAGATAATGAGCATTTAGTTTACTACTTCCTTCATATAGTACTAACATTTAGTTATTATTACTCATTATCTAAGTTCATTATCATTAATGAACTTGTAGATGTCCCTACACTATGTATGTAACTTCAGTAAGAAATATAAACAACATACACTATGATTAGAAGGAAATACAAAAATAGGTTTTACATGCTGAAGTTGAGCTGCAGTTTCTACCTAGTGTTTCACTTCTCAAAATAGGGAATTCCATTGTATTGCTTTGAAAAAAATCACATTTTCAAAAGACTATATCTCCAAATCTTATGCACTTGATTGATAAATGTTTTTATTTGAATCCTGGATGCATAGTAATATTGACTTAATGCAACGCGTTACCTCTATATATCACATTAAAGAAAGTTGTATAGATAAAATGTTTCAGAGGTTTTAAAGTGAAATTAAGTATTTGTTACTGACAGCTCAGTTTCATCTTTAGATTTTATCTCTAGAAGGATGGGCCCTAAGGGTCTCTTGAGATTTATGATATACGTACCGGTCTTTTCTATACTGTGTTTGGTAGTTTATAAGGAAATATAACTGTATTAGTCTCTGTCATCCACTTGTGCCATACTGCCAGTAGATATATGTCATTTCTGTCTGAATTAGATGAATTGGCCTTTGGTTGGATTGTTAAAGGGCGAATGCATTTTACACATGTCAATTATCTGTTGCAAATATTACAAAAGTGTGCCTCTGTTAGCTTAACACAGCACTTTTCTAGATTAATGCTAAATCCTGAACTCTGATCCCAAATTTAGCAGAGCTCTTCAAGCACATGAATAAGTTGCATTGGCTTCAGTAAAACATGTGCTTAAGTACTTTTGTTGTATTGAGGTCTGAGTGTGTCGTGCATTGCCAAAACAAGCCTTTAGATCCTTAAGCTTAGGCCTGAGAATTTGAATTCTAGATGTTCCAAACTTAATTTTGACCAGTCAGCCAATATTTGCCTATTTTTGTATCCATGAGCAAGGAACTATGTTTTAGGCACCTTACAAAACCGTTATGAGAATTACTGTTTGTAGATGTTGTTTAATCTTGAGTAGGGTACTGGGATCTTCACTTAAAGTCACCTTGTAGTTCTTGAGAGAAGAGGATAATAGTATGGATTATATAGTGTGTGTGGATATATATTTATATATATATATATAATAATTTAATTGACTACGTATGTTCAAGTCTACATACTTATTTGGAAATGCATCACACAGTCTTTGCATCTTGACTGTCAGAAGTGTCACTGACTGGATAGTCATTAGGTTAGCATCCAAATTTCTGTTAACTTGAATTAAAACTAATAAGTGAGTGGGATAGACACTTTGCATAAACAAGCAAATGAGCATCATCAGGTTATTTTTTTCCAGAGCTTTGCAGAAAATCCCAGTGGGATTCATCTGTTGCCTAACATCCTGGCATGTTTAGAATTCCTGAAGTAAAAGAAAAATTGAGCTATCATAATGTGTGTTTGGGTAGGATTTCTGGTATAAGTAAAATTATCTTGTGTGTTGAAATGATGTCAGTTGAAGTAATCTTGGTTAAGTACTTTAGGCTTCTGAAGCAGTACTAATAGGAAGTCAGCAGAGCGTGTAAATCAAAGTTTTTAGGCACATGAAATTATTGTTACGATACCCAATTTGCATTTTCTCTTGGCGCAGACAGAACCAATAGTTTCTGTCCAATTTGGCCCCTAAAAGCACTCTACAGCCATGACCAAACAGAAATGCACTGCTGTGGAGTTAAAAGGGTCCAATCTCACAAAATTCTGAACCCTCGTTGCATCAGGTTTATCTAAAATGGAGTAACTTCTGCCTGTATAGCCCCCAGTCCCAGAACTGTTATAAGAATGGAAAGGGAGCAAAGGGGAGTTTGGCCTGGATTTTTTTCAACCAGCTCTGGAGGGTCCATCTACCCTACCCTCCAGCGGAGCCCCCAGAATGTGCTCCCTCCTCTCCCTTTCTCCCCTCCCATTCTGAAAACAGCACTGGGACTGGGAGGGTAGAGGAGCTGTTTCTAGGGGACAGTGGCTTCAGGCTTGCAGGTTCAGTAAACAGCAACTTGATTCACCAGCCCCTGGGACCCCAACAACGAATTTATGTTGGGTCTGGAGAATCGTAAATCATGGCGCATCCTGTGAAAAATCATGAGTTACAATGGGAAACTGATCTTTTATGTGTGCCTTCTGCTATTAGTAAAAACAACATACCATATTTACTCAAATCTAAGGTGAGGTCCCTCTGTTCAACATGGGGGGAAGCCCCTCATTTTATATTTAAGTACAAGTGGGAATGAGGGAGGAAGTTGCTGTAGCTCTGACTCCAACCCTGAGCCTTGAATCAGAGGTACAGCTGCTGGCCCCCACCTGCTCCCTGCAGCCTCTGCTCTCTCTCTGCCTTTGCTTCCTATCCCCACAACCCTACACTGCTGGTTACCTTGACCTTGAAGCTTTGGTCCCAGCCCAACCATGCAGAGTTGGCAGGAGCTCTGGCCCCAACTCAAGGGTGGGGGCTAAAGCTGCCACTTTTGTTGCATAGCTAGGCAGGGATCAAAGGCAGCACATGGTCTGTGCTCCCTGCCACTGGTTGGAGCAGGGCCCTAGCCAGAGCTACAGCTGGAGCTACAAGGGGAAGGTAAGCAATGGCAAGGGGTGATGGGCACAGGTGGCAGGCAGCAAGGGGTTATGCAGAAGGGGGCATGGGGTGATACAGACACCTTGGGGAGGGGTAGGTGTCAGGGTGGAAGGCAGGGTTGGACACTAGAAGCAGGGGGCAAGTCGTGACAGGCAGGCACTGGGGGACAAGTTGTAGGGGGTCAACGGCAGGAGGTACAGGCAGTGTAGAGGTAGGTGTGGGGTGCATAGGCAGTGGGAAGGTACAGGCAGCTGGGGAGCCAAGTGGCTGTAGGGGCAGATGGCAAGGGAGTCTGGTGGTTTGACTCCTGCCCATAACCAGTGTCACGGGGGCACTTGGGTGCCCCATGTCTAAAAGGAAATAGAGAGCTGCCAATCACCAGGGCAGCCCAGGTGCTGGTTGCTGGGGCCACCTGAGCCTCAACCGGGTGTAGGACCAGGAGAGAGTCCCACAGGGCTCCACAGTGCTGGGGACTCTAGTGCCACAGAAGGCACGGCGAGTGAGCGCCGTAGAGGCGCTCGGCGTGTAGGGGTTGAGGCCCCAGCCTGAGAGGGCGTGCAGCGCGAGAGGCGTGGCATAGGCCCCAGAGGGGGGCAACGGGCGCGAGAGGCGTGCACAGGCCCCAGGAGCAGGCGCAAGTAACCGTCAGACACCCAGTGGGGTGTGGACTAGAGAGGACCCCGAAGGGTCAAGGGGGCCAGGTAAGGCTCAGGCGGCCTGAGCCTGATTGGAAGAGTATTGCTAGCGGGCCTGAGAGGGCCAGCAAGCTCAGGGGCGCCAGAGAAGGGGCGCCAGGTGCGAGACAAGCCCGGGGCGCCAGAGAGGGGCGCCGAAGGGCAAGGACCCAAGAACGTCCAGGAACAGCTGTGAGGCTTGGGGCATGCTAAAGGGGAGGCAGGAGGCACGCATTGCCCATAAGGCTGGGGTGAGAGCACCCCACTAGGAATGGACGTAACATTGGCGCGGTGTCAAAGGTGCAAGTAGGCAGCCTCCCATAACTGAACTCATAAGACCAAAGATGTGGCGGGCGAGTCGAGGGTGCTGGATCACCTTAATTGACATGGCAGGGGGCACTAGGGAGCTTCACGGCCGCTCCCAGGTCCCACTCCGTGACAACCAGAAATGTGGGTTGGAAAATTTTCCAAAATGGAACATTTTCTGGAAAATTGTCCAGTGCTTTCTTTTTCTGTAGAAAGTTTTCCATTAAAAATAATTCATTGTTTCATAAAATTCATTAGTAACAATAAATGAATACCAAAACAATTTTAGGCAAGCTTGGAAGTTCAAAGTTGTAATTTATGTTTTTCAGGTGATTATCCTTAGCAAGTGTGTGAGAGAGTACGTATATGATTTATTGATTTGTAAACACTCACATAATAATCCAAACCAAAAATCAAGTTATGAATTCACTTAATTGGCTGTGCAGGCCAACTGAAATTCTTATGTCATTTCAGACAGCAAGTTAATGCAAAACTAAAACTGCGATTAATTTTTGTTTCACTATCAGTTCAGCAAACACAAGGAGTGTCTCATTTCTTTTCTTAGGTTGGAGAAGTTGGAAGTGTTTAGATAAGATGTGTTAGTTTTTTAGTACTTTTGCTTTGAAGTAGTCATAATAATGCCGAATCAGAAAAAAACTAGTGTGACATCATTATAGTGAATTTCAAGCCACTGAAAGAAGGAAGAAAGTTGATAGATGTAAATATTGCAGGCAGGTGGATGCTAACAATGCAACAAGAATGAAGAAACATTTAATAACATGTAGGAACTGTCCTGAAAGAGTACAAGCCATATACATAAAGTTAATACAACCAAGTGTTGGAACAACAATATCTGAGAAAAGTCTACTTCAGGAATCCTATGTGCATAAACAAACTAATATGTTAAACAACACACAGTACAGACTAGCATCTATATAGTTTTAAAACATCATTTTAAAAGATGCTAAGGCAACTCTGGGCTATTATTTATTTATTTAAAATTTTTGCAGCCTGGTTTTCTGCTTGCACTACGTACCCAAAGTGGCTTAGGCTTAATATATATATTTTTAAATTACATAATAGATAAATAGTTAACTATTTCAACCGAGCAGAGTGACCTTAGTCTTCTGGTCAGTGGCAGAGGCCAGACTATACTTTCTTTTGACTCTGCAGTTCCAGGGCAACTGAGCAGCAAGGTGAGCAGCAGAGTGTTCTTTCTAGCAGGGAAAGGGGAAGCAAGCTCCCTGCTGCTTCTCCTTCTCCTTCTGATGGATGAGGCCAGACTAGAACAGGCTAAAATAAAAATCTGTTCCCCCTTTTGTTGCAGGAACTTGGTAGCTCAAGTGAAATAGCATATTTGCAATAAATGCAAAATGAAAATGTTGAGCTGTTGGATCTGGGGGGAAGAAGAAGTAGGATCCTCACTTTCAAGATCACAGGCACCAGATATGTGATCCACCATGAGTATCTTTCAAGACGGTCAAACTTTTTATCAAGCTTTGTGGACAAAATGCAAAAGAAGATTAATAAAAAGCATATGAGACATTAGCTTAAGCTATATTTGCAAGTGGTACACCTCTTTCCATAACTGAATCTATAGTGGAAGGAACAGTACAAACTAATTCACCCATCATATAAGTTACCATCGCGTTATTGCTTATCACATTCTCTCTTAGATAGAGAGTATGACAGAGTACAAACAATGGTTATTCAAAGGATTGGTCAAGCAGAATCACTGACTGATGTCAGATGGATAGACTGATATACAAGAAAACACTTTATTGAACATTATAGTAACACATGAACCAATATTCCTGAAAGCAATTGCTACCAAATCTTCTCGTCATACAGGTGAATACATAGCCAAATTACTGAGTGAAGAGACTGAAAGTGCAGGTCCCTCCAGGATGCAAGCCCTTGTAACTGATAATGCGAGTAACATGAAAACTGCATGGCAAATATTAAAGGCAAAGTATCCTCGTTTAATAGTATTTGTCTGTCTTGCTTATGGGTTGAATCTTCTGGCAAAGGACATAGTAAGTGTGAATACAATGAAGACAATATGGGCAAACTACAAAGCAATTGTGAAGGTATTCAACAATCATCATGTTGTTAATCAGACTTTGAAGAAATTACAGAAAGAGAAGCAGGGGAAGGAAAATGCACTTTTATTGCCAGGAAAAACTAGATGGGGCTCAGCCACAAAGCGTTTACTTAGTTTGCTGAGCACAAAGAAGTGTTTGCAGTGTGCTTCAATAGATGACACACTATCCCAGATTATTCCCGTGAACATAGGGAAGCGGATTCTCGACATCACTGTGTTCTGCGTTCAAGTTCAAGGAGCGTTCAATTTTCTACTACCACTTTCACTGGCTATCAAGAAACTTGAAGGAGATACACCAAGCCTTTCAAATATTCCAGAGATTTTCAGACAACTGAATGAAAATCTAATTGAGCTTTTGCCTTCTTCACCTCTATCTAAAGAACATGTAGTAAAACAAATGTTTACTAAGAGATATGAATTTTGCTCTCATTCAGTTCATCTAGCAGCAAACCTTTTGGATCCTCAACACAGAGGAAAACATGTATCAGAAGATGAATTATCTACTGCTCTCGATACAATTATGGAAGTACCTAAGAATGTCCCCAACACTGATGAAATAGCTGTGATGACAGACATTGCCAAGTACTGCACAAAAGACAAACTTCGGAGCAAAGACATCATTTGGCAGGCAGCAGAAAATATGTCTCCTTTCATATGGTGGAAGGTATACTGTAACATTGTCCAGGATTGCTCTAAGAATCCTAAGCATTCCACTAACAGCAGCTTCTTGTGAATGGAACTGGAAGGCTTTCAGCTCAATCAAGACAAAAAAGGAAGAATAGACTAACAAATGAACACACCACTAAGCTTGTTTCTATTTTTCAAAATCTCTTGCTTCTAGAGAATCCATCAGAAGCACAATTAGTGAAGAAGATGAAGCGTGATGATAAGTTGCCTTTGCCCATGGACTCATTGGTAAAACCATCCTTTAGCAAAAGACATTGTGGTTCAAGTAGTTCTGAATCAGATTTGCCTCAGTCTGATTCTGAAATGGAACTAATAGGTAGTGCAAGTGATTCTATACAGATAGTGACAGTGTAACTGGAGGTGCCACAATGACCTCAGTGGAAGAAAGTTAAATAGATGAGTAGACAATCACAGCATATCATGCACCGTTCTTTGGGTATGCCAAAATTAGTGTGTCAACAGTTGTCAGTGCCTTCTTTTCTTAAATTTAAACAGTGTAAGGGAAGTACATGCTATTGTGTATTGTCTTTACATTTTTACAAGTATTCCAATAAAAATAATTTTAAAGCTTTGAATTTGTTTGAATATAACATTTAAACTACATTAAGTATGCTCTATTTATTTTTTTTCCTAACCAAATATTTCAGTTCAAATACTTGTGGCTATTGGGACATAACATTTACATGGGGTCCTTTTTTTTAGTTTTGTTTACAAAATATAAATCAAATAAACATGCTAACTCAGATCATGCTCTATTTAGGACATTAGAAAAATTTTCAGAAAATGTTCCTATTCAAAATTTTCTGGGGAACCCACATTACTGCTCATAACTACTTGCCCCCTGAGTTGCCTGTACCTGCCTCTGCAGTGGTGATAAAGGATGACTTTAAGAGAACCCTCCAAAAATTATATTCTAGATATGGAAAATTGTATAAAAATTATAATTTTTTAATGTTTAGAACAGGGGTGGCCATTCTGTCCAGCCTGCGGGGCCCCTCAGAAATTTAGAAAATTAATATTTATCACCCCGGCTGCCTGTCATGCAGCCCTTGATGGCTTGCCAAAACTCAGTAAGCAGCCCTCCGACTGAAATAATTGCCCACCTCTGGTTTAGAATCTAATTATTGGGGGGTAGGTCCTTTTAAATTCAGAGTCCTCTTACATTTGGGTAGATACTGTATGTGTACCTGAACTGCCATTTTGGGAATAATTTTGTATAGAAACAAGGGCTGAACCTTGGACAGCCCTACTTCAATGTTATGATAATATTTTAAAATAAAAGCTACGATGAAGTATTGAATGAATATTTGCTCAAGAATTACTAACCAAATTAATTTATTGGGATATACCCTTTCATTTCTTCCAATTCATTATTCCTAACCTCCATCCTATCCCTCTATTTCTGCTGCCAAAACACTTGTCCATGCTTGACTCAGCTTGCGTCTTTCTTCTTTAGAGTGACTTTTCTCTGCCCCAGTATTTCTATACATAGTACTGCTGCTACAAATCTCTTCCTGCAAGCGCCATATTCTTTATCTTGAAAATTTCCATTTTGTCCCTTTTTTCTATTGTGTAAAAACCATGTTACAAGCTCCTTAAAAGTAGGGACTTTGATATCTGTAAAGAGTAATATAGCTTTACGGAAAAAGTAACATGGGTAAAGGCACTCCAAATGCAGTAGATTTAATTGTGGACATTTGGTGGTAGTAATTTAAAAAATGTAGTTGTAGCTAACTTCCAGTTTCTCTGCAAAATTTAGATTCTGCAAGATGACCTAATTCAAGGTTCTGTGTACAGATCCATTTGGAAATAATGGGCCTAAATTATGGAGTTGTTACCATGGGTCCAGAAGTATGAGGTGTCCAAAAAGGAAAGATGTTGCTATCTTGTAGCCCCTTTTAAAATTGTCCCTATATTTTTGTACACATTAAAAACTTGAGTACTGCATAAAATAGGTATTATGTGGAGCATCATCTGCCACTAAGTGGTTACAATGGACTCATTTTTAACATGATAAAATTTGCATTGACCTATTTTCCACCTAGGTTAGCCTCATTAAGGTGCTATTCATGCTATAACTTTCAACTGCCAAACTAAATTTTATTGTTGATACTGCTGGCATACTACTACTTAAACTAGAAGTGATTGTTTAGATGTGTGGCTGTTTCTGTTGATTGATATAAGGCCAGAGGAGAAATAAGATAATTGGTCTCACTGTGGAATGTATCCCTTCAGTAAAGAACATTCACTGAATAACTCACTTATTAAAAAGTCAAACTTTTTTTATCTGATAGGAATAAAAGAGAGAAGAGAAGATCAAGTCTGGTACTTGAAAATATCAAAGTTGGCACTGGCTTTAGCAATTATCCACTCAAAACCACCAGAAAAAAGCTGCAAAGAATACACAGAGCAACTTGCCAAAATTCTATCTGAACAAGATTTTAAATGGAGATCAAAAATTAAAACATTAGAAGCTGAAGTTCTTCGATTGCGTCAGGAAATTCTTTTGAACAAAATCTGTCCAAGGCTCTGCTTGGAAAATGGTAAGTCTCTCACTATATTAGCACTTAAGGAAAAGGTGCTGTTTTTTATTCTTAACATCAAACATTGTTTGTCATGTATAGATAAGACACTTGCATTTTTGCATTTAGTGAGGACTTAAAATTTGTTTTTCTAAAATATTACAATAGTGAGACATTAATTTCAGTTATGACAGGAATTAGCCAGTGAATTTGAGATTTTATCCTGAAATTATAAAATGTTATGCATAGGAGAAAATGTTTTATATTATGAGTCTTCAGAATCTGGGTTATTACTATATACAGACAACAGCAAATTTTCAGATACTTACAGTATAACTACTGTTATTAGTTTAATGGGAACATCAGTATATACCATATTTAGATTCGGAATATGGTCTAATAAGCTTCATTTTTGTTTCTCTGTTACTACACTAAGAAGGCTTAAAATTTAAAATTTGTAGCAAATATGTAGCTTTTTATTCTTTTTTAAAAACAACTGTAGATTATGATAATGTAATGATTTTCTAATTCATATCAATTTAAGAAGTTCTCAGAACAGAAAATTTGGTTAATCTTTAGCCGTATGCTTTTGCACATGGGTTGTAGCTTCACTTTGTCTACAGCAAGGATTTCTGCCCTTTATTTTTCCAAATGGAGAGGAAATAGATTTTTGACTCAGTAACCAGCCATAATGGTGAATGGGTAAGTGGAACAGTAGTTATAGAAGTGTTCTTAGAGCAGATGACAGAACAAAGAGCAATGTTCTTAAGTTGCAGCAAGGGAAGTTTAAGTTAGATATTAAGAGAAGCTCTCTCACAAGGAGGGTACTGAAGCACTGGAATAGGTTACCCAGAGAGGTGGTGGAATCTCCATCCTTGGAGGCTTTTAAGACCAGGCTAGACTTAAAGCAGGGGGTTGGATTAGATCAGGCTTGTTCAACAGGCAGCCCGTGAGCTGCCACGCAGCCCTCCAAGCTGTTTTCTGAGTCCTGAGGTGCTGCGATGGGAAACGCAAGTAAACACTGTACTTTTGTTTCAGGGGGGTGATGTGATACAGCTTCCTGTAAGGTCTTTGAATATGGCTTGCTGGCCTAATGGGTGATAAAAAATTCATGATCCGGCCCCACATTCAAAAAGGTTGGACACCCCTGGATTAGATGATCTCCTGAGGTCCCTTCCAAATGTAGTTTTCTATGATTCTGTGATTCTATTAAATGCACAGAATAACTTTCAACTCTAGAAAACGAGTGAATTTTAACTCCAAATTGCTTAACTCTTCGTATCCCTCTCCTCTTTCCGATTTAGGGCTGTTTATAGGTATAATTTTTTGCAGCTTTTTAGTTCTTGTCCCTTTGCCCATTTTTATGTATGTTTGCTTTAATTTTTTGTATATCTCCTGCCTCCTTTCCTCCTTCTCCATAACCCATTCCAACCTCACAGAGCTGCTTTAAGCAGTATTGGAATAAATGGGACTTAACATCTACTGCTTGTTGCAACTGCGCAGTCAGTGACTTAATATTCTGAAAAGCTGAAAAGACTAGCATACATATGATCAGGATAGACCTCTGTCTCCTTCCTCCCTTCCCAACCCCCACACCCCTGACACACACATTGATTGCAGGGTATTCTAATCAAGGGAACTGCAGTCCACTTCACTTGAAGCCTCTGCACCTTAGGCTTATTTTGCAGAATTTCTCCCTAGATTCTTGGTCTATTGCTTCATGTAAAATTGTAGCTTTGCTCAGGCAGGTGGTTTTCCTTCTGAGATGGGTATATAAAATCAGGGATATGTTGGGGCATGGAGTCTCTGTCAAAGGTACTGATTTTTTTGCACCTCCTGTTCAGTCACAGAGATTCAGATTCAGATCTGACCTAAGAGAGTACAGTCAAGCAAGCTGCACTCTCTTCCTCACACAGACAACTTCTTGTATAAGGAACTAGTCTACAACAATCTCAGCAGTATGTCCAGCACACAGACTCAATGATTAGTACTGCAGAACCTGGAGTTCTCTCAAGTTGTATTAATTGGAATATTTCTTCTTTTCAGATTCAGTCCTCTCACTGTCTTCAATTTGGCCAGTCTCAAAATGCTTAAGGAATCATGTTCCAGAATTTAGTATTAGAAGTTGTTCTACAGGCTTCTTTATAAGATGTAATTCTTTACTGTGGTGTTTATAAAAGCCACCAATCTACTTGAGTATTCATTCCATGAATTTCTTGTGTTTTGGAAACTCAGGTTTTCAAAATGCTACAACTAACCTTCTGAATTAATAGTTTCTTTCTTCAGATTTCCTTTAATTCAAGGTGGCACCCTTAGCTGTGATTACCTTAGCCAGACAAGTGGAAGAAATGAGCCTTTTCTTGTAATTTTCCATTCAGTGCTTCTCTCCTCTGTGAGTATTGTCCTGAGAACTGTGCCTAGCTTCATTTCATGGGGAAAAAATGAGCTTTCATATTAATCAAGAGATTTCTTTCCTTTCTTCTCCTGCAGACTGAAATGTGACAAAGAAAAGATCCCTGGCCTTTTTCCAGGAAAAAGGGCATGAATCATTCAGGTCAGATGACAATTTCTCTCTTGATTTGGATCAGCACAAAAAGACAAAGCAGTTTACCAAATGTTGATTTCTCTATGGATTCGTTCAGCTATCCTCTGAAAGAGGATTCCTTATCCATTATCAGTAAAAGCTCATCAAATCAAGGATCATGCTGGCAGGAAACTGAAGCAGCCTCTGTAAAAGACATTTGAAAAGCTCGCACCTGGTATTGCAGCTCAGGAAGGCGTTATTAATCTTGAAAGGGGCAAAAAAGAGAGGATTGTCGCCACTACTCCAGCATACATCTGGAGAGGGAAGTGTTAGAAGGGTAGATTTTATTGCCTTGGTTTATGCAGCTTTAGGCTGACACTTTGTAAAGATTCAGTTATCCAATGTTTATTTAGCAGAAAGTGTTAAGGGGATATCTTCCCCTTTCTTCCCCCCACAACTTCTAATTTGGCTCACATTAGTACTACTTACAGTCAGTTGATACAAATTTTTAGAGGTACTTGCTCCTCTTGCAAATAGCAAAGGGTTTTTTTTCCTATTTGTAAATTTAATTTGTTTGTCCTACTGAAGTTCAGAGATCCATTACTTCATGCTGGGGAGGAACAACTGGCACCATACCTACCAGTTGCGGAACTCCCCTCTTGTCAGCATGGAGGCGGAAAAGGATCTTGGAGTCATCATTGACTCCGAGATGAACATGGGCCGGCAGTGTGGGGAGGCAGTTAGGAAGGCCAACCGTACCTTGTCATGCATCCACAAATGCATCTTAAGCAGGTCCAAAGAGGTGATCCTCCCCCTCTATGCGGCACTGGTCAGGCCGCAGCTGGAGTACTGTGTCCATTTCTGGGTGCCGCACTTCAAGAAGGATGTGGACAGCATCGAGAGGGTCCAGAGGAGGGCCGCTCGCAGGATCAGGGGACAGCAGGGCAGGCACTATGAGGAGAGGCTACGGGACCTGAACCTGTTCAGCCTCCAAAAGAGAAGGCTGAGGGGGGTCTAGTAGCCTGTTATAAATTAGTCAGGGGGGATCAGCAGGCATTGGGGGAATCACTATTCCCCCATGCACTGCCAGGAGTGACCAGGAGTAATGGTCACAAGTTGGCAGAGGGCAGGTTTAGGCTAGATATCAGGAAGCGCTACTTCACTGTCAGGGCGGCTAGGATCTAGAACCAACTTCCAAGAGAAGTGGTGCTGGCTCCTACCCTGGTGGTTTTTAGGAGGAGGTTGGATGAACTTCTTTCTGGGGTCGTTTGACCCCAGTATTATTTCCTGCCATGGCAGGGGGTCAGACTAGATGATCTGCTCAGGTCCCTTCCAACCCTAGAAACTATGAAACTATGCTGCTTGAAGCTGGGGTGGCAGAACCAAAGTTGTTAGTCATCAGCAGTGGGGGGATTCCCTGCTTTCTGAAATTCTTTCTAGCTTTTTCTGCCCCTAGTGCAGATCTTATCTGAGACAAATGCTGAATTGTATTTCAAAATTTACTCTGTTAGGTTCCATATCTACCTCATTCTTAACATTGTCCCAGGCTGTATATGATTTTTTTGGGGAAAAAAAAAAATGTTTTCCTTCAGCTTGACTTCACTTGCTGGGATGTTTGAAGTAGTAGGTAGTGCCCCTGCAGTGAATGACCTAGAGTGAACAAAGCTAAAGGAAAAAGTAAAGGCCTGTGTCTCTGCTTTGACCTCTTATTGCATATCTCACTGGCCCATGATTGAATGTCTCCATGTGAAGACAGAATGTAACCCTCCCTCAAACCCAGTCAGCTTCACCAGTTAGAATTGGAAAGCTGGCTTTTTTAGGGAAGATGAAGCCCAAATTGGTAGAGGCACCGAAACCTTCCTGCTTCAGTTAGAAAGGAAGTAAATAAGACCATAAAAGTACTTCCCCCTTCAGTTCAGTTCAGTTAGTTCAGTTAAACTAACAGGTTGATTTGTTTCCGAGTCCCTATGACCTGCATAGAATCAAATAAATTATGGTTGGAAGGAACCTCAAGAGGCATCTAGTCCAATACCCTGCTTAAAGCAGGACCATCCCCAGCTATATCATCTTAGCTGAGGCTTTATCTACCCAGGTCTTAAAAACCTCTAAGGATGGAGATTCCACTACCGCTGGTAGTCTGTTCCAGTGCTTAAAGTAACCTCACCTTATACTGTGGAGCTCAGCCACTTCATCTCCTTGTGCTTCATGGAGGATCTTGGATGGTGGGCCCCAGGCACAGCATGGATTCTGCCAGTGTTCCAAGAGGGGAAGAGATACCTTTGGGTCTACCTTCCATGCAGCTGTTATCTTCTTTTTAACAGTAGGGGATCCCTATTCTTATCCCAGGATGAGATCTCTAGAGCAGTGGCCAACAACCGGTTGATCCTGATCAACAAGCAGGACGAGCTCGTCCTCCTGCTCAGTGCAAAGAAATATGATGTCATTGGGATAACGGAGACCTGGTGGGACTCCACCCTTGACTGGACCACGGGTATAGAGGGCTATAACCTGTACAGGAGGGATCGTGTTGACAAAAGGGGCGGGGGTGTAGTTCTCTATGTGAAGGAAAGTTACACGTCCCTGCAAGCTGATGTTGGTGACCGGCATGGACAGCTAGAGCCCTTTGGGTAAAAATTAGTGGGGAATACGGCACAGGGGATACAACAGTGGGAGTCTACTACAGACCTCCCACTCAAAGTCCTGAGCTTGACCAGGAGTTCGCCCAGGAACTGACTGAGGCCGCTTGCTCCAGGACCTTGGTTGTCATGGGTGACTTCAATTACCCGGACATCTCATGGGAAGATCGCTCAGCAAAATCCGAGTGGTCGCAAAGCTTTCTCTCGTGCGTGGATGACCTCTACCTGACTCAAGAAGTCTATGGGCCAATGAGAGGCAAAGCGCTGCTTGACCTGGTACTGGCTATGGGAGACGACCTAATCGGCAACCTAGCGATCGATGGGAAGCTGGGTGACAGCGGCCACGAGCTGATTACCTTCACCATCCGCCGTAAAGCTGGCAAGTCAGTCAGCAACACAGAAGTCCTTGACTTCAGAAAAGCCGACTTTGACAAACTCAAGAGGCTAGTCAGTCAGGCCTTCAGGGACCATGACCCCAGGGAGATGGGAGCTCAAGAAGAGTGGTTGCTTCTAAAGGAAGCGATCCTCAATACACAAGCTAAATCTATCCCAACACGGAGGAAAGGCAGCAAGAAGGCACAGCAGCCCCCCTGGCTCTCCAGGGACCTAGCGGACCACCTGTGGCTAAAAAGAAAAGCCTACAAAGGATGGAGGACGGGATTCAACTCCAAGGACGATTATTCCGCTCTGGTCCAGTGCTGCAGGGAGCAAACCAGGAAAGCCAAGGCTGCAACTGAACTCCAACTAGCTTCAGGCATCAAGGACAACAAAAAGTCCTTTTTCAGATATGTGGGGAGCTGGAGGAAAAGCAGGGGCAACGTTGGACCCCTGCTAAACCAGATGGGGCAACTGACAACTGACGCCCAGGAAAAAGCCAACCTATTAAATAGGTACTTTGCGTCAGTCTTTCATCAGTCACAGGCGATGCCCGTGCCTGCTATGGGACAGGGAAATCTGGGTGAGGGGGATCCCCTACCCTCCATAAATGCTGACCTCATGAAGGAACACCTTGAGAAGCTGGATACCTTCAAGTCAGCTGGCCCTGACAATCTGCACCCCAGGGTACTCAAGGAGCTGGTGAGCGTCATAGCCCAGCCCCTGGCACGGATCTTTGAAAACTCCTGGTGCTCTGGTGTAGTGCCCGAAGACTGGAAGAAGGCCAATGTAGTGCCAATCTTCAAGAAAGGGAGGAGAGTGGATCCGGCTAACTACAGGCCCATTAGCCTGACTTCTATCCTGGGGAAGATCCTAGAAAAGTTTATTAAGGAGGCCATCCTTGAGGGACTGGCCCAGGCTAAAATTCTAAGGGATAGCCAGCATGGGTTTGTTGCGGGTAGGTCTTGTTTGACCAATCTCATTTCCTTCTATGACCAGGTGACCTATCACCTGGACAAGGGAGAAGAGGTTGATGTCATATATCTTGACTTCAAAAAAGCTTTTGATCTGGTATCCCATGATCACTTCTTGGCCAAACTGCCAGGTTGTGGCCTTGGCTCCACCACGATCCGCTGGCTGGGAAATTGGCTCCGTGGTCGGACCCAGAGGGTTCTGATTGATGGCAGCCACTCATTGTGGTGCCCTGTGACCAGTGGGGTCCCTCAAGGCTCTGTCCTGGGACCCATCCTGTTCAACATCTTCATTAACAATGTGGACATTTGGAGTCAGAGTGGACTGGCTAAGTTTGCCGATGACACCAAACTTTGGGGCAAAGCATCCACACCAGAGGACAGGCGGGTGATCCAGGCTGACCTGGACAAGCTCAGCAAATGGGCAGATGAGAACCTGATGGTGTTTAACACCGAAAAATGCAAGGTTCTCCACCTTGGGAGGAAAAACCTGCAGCACCCTTATAGGCTTGGCAGTGCTACGTTGGTTAGCACTACAGAAGAGAGAGACTTGGGGGTCATCATTGACCACAAGATGAACATGAGCCTGCAATGTGATGCTGCGGCTAGTAAAGCGACCAAAACGCTGGCTTGCATCCATAGATGCTTCTCGAGCAAATCCCGGGACGTCATTCTTCCCTTGTACTCGGCCTTGGTGAGGCCACAGCTGGAGTACTGCATCCAGTTTTCAGCTGCACAATTCAAAAAGGATGTGGAGAAGCTTGAGAGAATCCAGAGGAGAGCCACGTGCATGATCAGAGGTCAGGAAAACAGATCTTACGATGACAGGCTGAGAGCCATGGGACTCTTTAGCCTGGAAAAGCGTAGGCTCAGGGGTGATCTGATGGCCACCTATAAATTTATCAAGGGTGACCACCAGGATCTGGGGGAACGTTTGTTCACCAGAGCACCCCAAGGGATGATGAGGTCGAATGGTCACAAACTCCTGCAAGACCATTTCAGGCTGGACATAAGGAAGAATTTCTTTACTGTCCGAGCCCCCAAGGTCTGGAACAGTCTGCCAGCGGAGGTGGTTCAAGCACCTACTTTGAACACCTTCAGGAGTAAATTGGATGCTTATCTTGCTGGGATCCTATGACTCCAGCTGACTTCCTGCCCTTTGGGCAGGGGGCTGGACTCAATGATCTCACGAGGTCCCTTCCAGCCCTAATGTCTATGAAATCTATGAAACTTCTTAATCGGGGAGCCTCTGACAGTCGATCTCAGTGTGGTGGAGCTAAACCCACAGACTGAGATCAATTGTCAGAGGCACCCCCGTCAGGAGTGGTGGGACACACACGGAGAGCGGCTAGGATGCAGTCCAGGAGCAGCGTGATGTAGGAGTGGCAGGACGCATGTGGCTGGGCTGGGCCATGACCCATGTTGCCGGAGGACCCAGGCCAGGTAAGTGGATGATCTCCCTCCGCTCCCCCTGCCTTGGGTGAGTGGGGCTGCATCTGGAAGGGGTCAGGGGAGGGGCGGAGCTCAGATGGCTTGTCCAGGCACATAGGGGAACTCCTATTGCTTCATGCACCTGGTGGAGGCCGGGGGGGCATATGCCCCCCCAATCTGTGCATGGGGCAAGGCAGCTGGTGCTGCGCACTGGGCTTTGTGCCCCAAGCCCTGCTGTAGCTCAGGGCACAAAGCTCAGTGTATAACAGCGGCTGACTCATCCAACACACAGATGGGGGTGGGGCATGTGCCCCCTGGGCCTCCACCAAGGTGTGTGCAGCAGTAGGAGCCCCCCTGCATGCTTGGATGAGCCATCCAGGCTCTGACCCTCCCCTGGCCCAGCCCAGCCTGACCTGGCTGGGGCCGCACTCTCTCCTGCCCCTGCCCTACTCCCTCCCTCACCCTGGGGTCCTCAATCCGGCCCCCCCCCCCCCCAGACTGACCTGCTGGGGAGATGGAGGGGCACAGTAGATCCTGGATTGCCCTTTACTTCAAAAAGTGATCATCACCTTAAAAAGGTTGGAGGCCACTCCTCTCGAGCAAAAAGTCTTGTCTGGCTTCCACTTGGTAGCACTTTAGGGCAGCTCTCCTGAGCAGAGTTTCTGGGAACGTAATCTTGAGTGGTTTTTCTTGAAGACCTAGAAGGGGCACACCTAAGGCAAGAATGACACACAAACCCAAATTCTTGAGTAGTAAATCACCACTCAAAATATTTTCAGACTAATTTCTGAGAGCCCAGTTAGCTGGGCTCACAGTATCAAGGGGGTAAGCTTTCAAATGAGAAATGAATGAAAAATAGAAAAAAGTACCATTTCCCCTGATCTCATACATTGGGTCCATCCATGAAAGTTTCTCTTGATCAGCTCCAGTATATAACATGATAAAATACTGCACAAAAGATAATTTCATAAACATATGCTGATTCTACTAGATTTGCATCCTTGTGAAAGATGTTTCTTCCTTAGAATAGGGAGGTTAGCAATCTAAATCTGAGTTGGATAATCAAACGTTATAGTATTTTGAAAGAGTGGTTCCCAAACTATGGTCCTCAGTCAACGGATTACAATAGACCGTACCTTTTTAATTAAGTTTGATGACAGGAGAGCATGTTAGTCCTGGAAACAAATTGAGGACCGATAGTGGTCTGTTCGGTCCCAAAAGTTTGAGAACTACTGTGTCTGAGGAAAACAAAAAACCCCAAAGAAATCTAAAGAATATTATGAAACTATACTAACAGGTTTGCAGCAGCCCCAAACAAGCTAAATATACTTCTGTATATACCCTCGAAAGATGTAATGAAGGGACAGGGATTTTCTGTCATACCTGAGAATGGTTGCGTAGGGTTGCTGCTTTGAGAATGACAGAGAGGGAAATATATTATTTAGCCTTTTCTTGCTGAAGATTTATGGCTGTCTGGCTAGATTAACTGAGCACTGGATCTTTGGATGCCTCTGTTTTACAGGGAAGGCCTGCTTTTCAAGGCCAATCTTCCACCTGGGCTCAGATGGATTTACAGTGAATACTGCAATGAAGTGATCATTGTTCTGATGGAGCCCCAAAGGACTAAAAAATAGAGCATATTCTACTGACTGACACAGTGTACCTAATTAATTATCATGAAGCAAAAACTTTGAGTTTGCCTGACACAGTAGTTTTCAACTTTCTAGACTCAAGCAGCCTTCCAACACTTTTCAAAATTTAGTGCCATCCTATTAAAAAAACCCTAATATAAAAAACCCCATAATATCATAACTTTGCAATGCAAACATCATAATAATGTTATTAATTAATATGTTTATTAATTCAGTTGTTATAATCATGTGCACCCCACTGCCACTTGCTGCAGCCAGGTGGAACTGTACTGCATCTCTCCTGCAAAGCTAGATTGGGAAGCACATGCTCTTGCTACAAACCTTCCCAATCCTACCCTATACAATGTCTCCCCAAAACAGCGGCACATGGGAAAGATGAAACAGTCCCAGGCACCTGTTTTTTCAGAAGCCATGTTAGAGCTGAACTGAAAAGTGACTGCAGCAAAAAGGTGAACCTGCCCACATTACATTATGCAGGCAAGCATGCTGTTTTTGCTTTAGCTTCAACAGTCTTCCTATAAATGGAGGTACGGGGGCAGTTTCACTCTGCAGCAGTGGCAGCCTGAAGATAAATGTCACTACTGACATGTAGAACTGCCCCATGTTTACCTCCATTTTCATGAGCCATGTTAGAAATAAACCAAGGAGGAGCCACAGAAATGGCATGCCTACCTGCACAATGTAATGCAGGCAAGTGCATCTTTCTATAGCTGCTTTTCCTATAACCAAAGTACATGAAGCAATTTTACCACATGGTCACAATGGCAGTCCTGGTATCATAGCACTGTGTTGCTGGTAGGTGTTATAGGGCTTTGGCCCCTTCTTGGCTGGTGCTTTGCTCCCCAGTGAGGTCAGGGTGAGATCTGAATTCAGCACTACTGATGTGGTTCGGTTACTGCTCCTACTCTCCTGTCACATCTTTGATGTTTTATTTTCTTCTTTGGAGGCAGTTCCCGGTAGGTGGCCCGAGGGGATCTCACCCTTGGGTTTCTTTGTAGGGCTCCAGCCTCCCCTTTGCCCCACCCCTTACCACATCCATGGCCAGGGCAGACTCTGCTCTCCACAAGTCTTACTCCTGGATGATCCCATCTCATCCAGGCTGCCCACTTCCAAGTTGCACCTGCCTGGCCTCATATAGGCACTCTCTAGCAATTTTAGAGTGCACACCTGGTGCCGGCTGCAGGGTGTGTCCCTGGGGCTTAGGTGTTGGGTCGCATTCACCCCCAAGGGAGGCCCTGATACTTGCCTGCCATGACTTGATCTTCTTTTCTTCAGTGGTGGGGCTCCTTCTCACGGGTTCTTGCTAACCAGGTGCTGTCCTTAGTGGGTGTTCTTGGGGCTCCACCTCCCCTACACTCCAGCCATGCGCTAGCCCTCAGGATGGCCAGATGATGAGTTGTGGCCTGTCCCTTGATGCTGTTGCCTGTTCTCTTTCTCCCTGCCCATCTCTTGGCATCCCTTCACCCTGGATGACTGTGGGGTGTGAGACCATCCTTGCCACTGTGCCTACTCTTCTCTTGAAGTGTGGCAGTCCACTGCGTTGCCTTACCTCTCTCCCTTGACCTGAGGGGTCACCCACAGCCTTCTTCTCTGATTTGGGGCTCTTGTCACCCTCCAAAACAACAACAAAAAAGGAAGAAAGGAATAGATGGAGCACAGCGCCTCAGCCTGCCCCACTCACAGGTCTGGCCTCTGTGGTCCTCAGGATCCCTCGACACCATCCTCCTTGGCCTGGCTGTCCCGCTGAGCCAGGGAGATGCTTCTTTTAATGGAGCCGGGACCCCTCCTGTGGGTTTCCGTCTGGCTGTTGACATGGCCCGTGTGCAGCCCAGGGATCAGCCTTACCTCCTGGCTCCAGCATTGATGCCCTCTTCTGTATTCCCTTGCTGCCGGCTAGGTGGCAGTTTTTGATTACGTTATCAGCTGGTGGCACTCTCAGCCAGCAATAAAAGCGGCTGATGAACCATGCCAGCGGTTCATCTCAGCGCAGCTCCATTCTTCCTGAAAATGGTAAGTATGCCTCATTTTCAGGGCTTTTCATTTCCCTCTTCAGGCGGGTCAGCCCTGCCTTGGGTCCCACTATGGGAGGCCTCCGCTTGTGCCCCTCTGGGACACTTCTCTACCTCAAGATGCCTTGGGGCGCTTTGAGTCTTTGGCTCAATCTCCTACCTTGTGTCCATTGTTTTTTCTTCACCTGATTGACTATAACTGATGGTCTGTCTTTGGCCTCATACCTGGATAAAAAATCCTCCATGTTGTTATTTTTTCCCAGGCCGATGTAATATTTAAAGTTTGAAAGGTTGCAGGGCTGGGACCCACCTGGTTATTCAGGCATTATCGGTTTTGGCCCTGCTCAACCACTGTAGGGGTGCGTAATCTGTTATAAGCTTGAACTCCCTCCTCCTCATCAGTTAATAACGGAAATGCTCCATGGCCCATTGGATTGCAAAACATTCCTTCTCTGTAGTAGCATACCATGTCTGCGCAGGGAGCAGCTTACGACTTGCGTACACCACAGGTCTTTTGATTCTAGTGTCATCTTAAGTCAGGATGGCCCCTATGGCTGTTTCCAAGGTATCTGTCTGTAAGATAAAAGGTTTGTGAAAATCGTGTGTGTGTATTACTACGTCTTCATGTAATGCCTTCTTTAGAAGCTTGAAATTGTGCTCTCAGAGGTGCTCTAATTAAAGCACTGTCCCCGACTCCAGAGCATGTGTATAAATGCCCTAACATTGGAAGTACTATATTTAATGTGCATTAGAAAAGGTGCATTCAAGCATGTGTAGACACTTCCAGTACAGAGTACTCATTGGTTCATCAAATTTTGACAAATTCCATTTCTTTTCGCAAATGTTGGCTTCATTTTCTACTATATGAGCCAAAGCTGAAAATACAGATGTTCAAAACCCTGTTCAGCTGCCACCTGACTCTGGAGAAACAAAATCCCTATGTGCCTAAACTTATAGCAGTTAAGTCCTCAGGGAGCATATGTATGTGCATTGGGGCATGCCCAGGAGTGATAAGATGAACATCAAGTCATCTTATATGGGATTTTGAATATACACAGTCTTATACTCCATTTCCCCAAGGCTAGTTGTAGATAGGAAATCTATACCAAAGACAGATCTCATGAATTCCAGTCCTGCATCTTGATGCACATTCTCTTTTACTTTCTTTCTAAATTGTTTATAAAAATGCGCTGGAGCATGAAAGCAAAATCTACAGAGCAATGTGTGAAAACCTTTCTTAAGACAAAAATTGTTTTTTCAGTAAAAAACTTTTTATTGGCATTATTGTTCTGAAATAGTTCATAGGCCTGGATATAGCACATAGATCTGCCTACAAAAAATTGGGCTGGGGAAAAATCATTTAGTTAGTTGAAAGAAGTAACATCTACAAAAGCAAACCATATTTTCAAGAAGAGACTTGCAGTAGTGTTTTAAATGGATACAGGTTTTTGGAAGTTAAAAAGGAGAGTTTCCCTCTGAACCTAACAGTGTGACTTGAAATGACTGTAATAGTTCAAAAGAATGATGGTGTAATGGACAGGCTTGTATAATAAAGATATGTTGAAAGGGTGGGTCAGAACCTTTGAAACGGTTTAGATTCATCATCCCTGAAAAGTTTACCTGGCAATATTCCAATTAGTGAAGACTTGATGAACAGTGATTTTGATGTTTCAAAATGTGTGAAAAAAACTAACAGCAGTGGAAAAAAAACTGAATAGTTTTGGTTTATACAGTCCCCCTTTTTTTGAATGCTTAACAAATGACACTGGCTTTGATTTGCGAATTAACTAGGTATTTATAGTTTCCGTTGTAAGTATTTTTTTATTAATCACAGTTTTTTTTCATTGGATCTAAACCAGGCAGGAAAGTGATTTGTGTTTTCAGGAAAAGTTGAGCTAAATTTTAATTGGTGGATTCCAACTGTGACGTCTGTGCAGCTGTAGCTATTGGTAAAAGTGCAGGCTTGTTGCATGAAGCTAAATTGGTTCCCCTTTAACAGTTGATAAACTGTATTATATTTATAAAAATATTGCTAAGCAACTAATATAATTGCCATGGAAATGTTATGCCAAAATTGATCCATATTCAGTTACTTTTCAGAGAGAGAGTTTCTCTCTTATCAGCTTGATGCATGTATAACTAAAGCTTTCCACTGCTTAACTGAAATTCTTCCATCTATGAACTTTTAGAAAGGATGTACCTTATAACAAATGATGTAAAGTTTAATTATTATAAAACAGAAATTGTGCAAATAAAACTGATAAAATTCGTAATCAGTGAGATGGATCATGAAGGTTTACACAGAGTTTTTTTCTGTGGAGGACAGCAAGGTGCTTAACTATCCTTTTACAGATCCAAGCAATTATAAGCCAGGGGTCATATCTAAAGACAAAGGTGCTTTTGAAAATATATCCTATGCTTCATATTCACAATAGACATAAGCATTTGTGAGCCATACTTTCATTCAAAGTCTATGGTCTTTGCTCCAATGTGCTTGGAGTTGCCACACTCCCCATACTATGCCTACCCTGGTGCTCGGAGTTGGAACACTCCCAGTACTGCGCCCTTTTGGTGCTCAGGGTCGGCACACTCTCAAATGCCGCACCCTTTCTGGTGCCCAGGGTCGGCTTACTCCCAAGGTTGCCTTTCTGGCTTTCGTCAGTCACTGCCTCTTTCTGAGGCTTTCCACTGCCCTCTCTCTCTGAGGCTTCTTTCTGCCCCTCTCTGGGGCTTCTCGCTGCCCCCTCTCTGGGGCAGGGATCTTCATGCTGCTGTGGGTCCCATATGAGGCCTCCTCCAACCCCTAATAGTCTCACTCAAACCTCCGGTGAAAATAGCAAACAAAACTCAGGCTCCTGGGCTACAACATAAATCTAAGCCAGCTGGCTCTGACCTTCTCCTCGCCACACCAGAATTGCTCCATCTGTCCCCAGCCTCGGGCCGTACCTGCAGTTTGGCCTTTACTCATTACTCACTCCAGCAGAGTTCCTTCCCCCTTGGCTGTCAGCAGGGAACTGCCTGCCTGGCCTCAGCCTGGGATTTATATAGGAACCAGGCCCTGCCCCTTCTGGTCAGCTGACCACTACCAGGTGTGGGTCACTGGCTCCCTCTGGTTCCCCTAGCAACCTGCACCTGGGCTCTTTTATTACTGCTGCAAAAGTAGCAGGCACCTTAGTGCCCTGCTATGCTCCCCTTTCCTTGATCAGGTCTCCTCCATCCTTTGGTCTCAAGAGGGTTGGTCCCTGAGTCCACACATATCATAGATTTCAGCAGGATGTTGAATCTGATTCACCGTATCTTCCCACCATCTGTTCTTCATATCATGGGTCCTCCTTTGGACCTCTTCCTTGGTTTGCTGGTGACTCCATTTTTTTTTGCTTGGAGTTGATGTCATTCTGCCAAGCACAAGAGGCCTTGAGCTTGTGGTCAATCAACGCTTGGATTTCCTGGCCATTATCATCAAACAAGTCATAATGTTTCCTGGTAGAGAATCCAAGTGTCTCTTCACAGGTGCTAATGACTGTGGACTTAAGGAAACCCCAGGAGCTGCAGACATTCTACCATTCTTGTTTATTGGAATTTTCTAGTTTTCTGTTGAGGCACTGGTGGAAGAATTTTTGCTTGATTGGGTCCTTAAATCCTTCAATGTTGATCTTCTGTCATAATTTCATAGTTTCATAGTTGGTAGGGTCGGAAGGGACCTGAGCAGATCATCAAGTCCGACCCACTGCCATGGCAGAAAAGAGTACTGGGGTCAAACAACCCCGGCAAGGTGTTCATCCAGCCTCTTCTTAAAGACCCACAGGGTAGCAGCCAGCACCACTTGTCTTGGAAGTTGGTTCCAGATCCTAGCTGCCCTGACAGTGAAGTAGTGCCTCCTGATATCTAGCCTAAATCTACTCTCTGCCAGCTCGCGACTGTTATTTGTTGTCACTCCTGGTAGTGCTCGGGGGGGAACAGGGACTCCCCCAATGACTGCTGGTCCCCCCTGACTAGTTTGTAGCAAGCCACTAGATCCCCCTTCAGCCTTCTCTTGTGGAGTCTGAAAAGGTTCAGGTCCCTTAGCCTCTCCTCGTAGGGCCTGCCCTGCTGCCCCCGATCATGCGAGTGGCTCTCCTCTGGACCCTCTCCATGTTGTTCATGGCATCAAGAGTCAGGGCATATGCACTGATGACAGTGGTATATTGGCTCTTTGCCCGTTTAAGACAGAGAGTCATGAGGCACTCATTAATTCCAATAGGGAACCATTCAGTTGGTTTATGAGTTCCTTCTTGATTGCAAAACGAACTCTGTAAAGCTGACATTCTCCGTCCTATTTACCCTTCCAGAAGTAGGTATAGCCATCTGCTTGTTGTTTGAGATGTTCATCTCCCACTCACCAGGTCTTACTTAGTTTAGCAACATCAGTATTGTGTCATTTGAGTTCTTGAGCCATGGTTGTGATGTGGCGCTCTGGGTGTTCACTATTAGGATTGTCCATGAGAGTCCTGATGTTTCAAGTTCCAAAACTGAATGTGTTTTTTCATTGATTTTGATCACAGTAAATGTGATCCCACTGGACATGGCTATCCAGTCAAAAAGAAGGCAGTGACTATGTTTAGGGCACCTTGTCTAGCCTCTTTCCCATGTGGGTTGAACAGATCCTGGAGAAGGATGCTTAGTCACAGTTACAGTTGCCAAATCATGCTCCTGACTAACTCATCCAAGTGCTACATGACCTTCTTGCAACTGCTGCCTTCATGCTGATCCATTACTAGGAGCTTCCAGCCTCACAGTCCGGCTCCCATCATCACTAGCTGGTTGTGGAGAAGTGGCTGCACATCAGCTTCCACACAGTTCTTGATGGAACAGGGCCTTGATCCAATGTCAAGGAGGACAAGACAATTGGAGTTCTCATTCCAGTGCAGCCTTTGTTTGCCTTCACAGCTGTTGAGATTCTAACATCTTCTGCCTGTTCTGCTATTGAGGACTTGTAGATTCATAGCTGGGGGCTGGGCAAGGTTATTATAATGGAGACCTGTACTCACCATGTGACAACACCATCAAAAGATATATGTGGCTTTTCAGGAGGGAAAGCATTGCCATCTGCTGTCCCCACCACAGCATGATGGCACTGCTGCTGCTGCTTGGTCCATGACTGCTTATCTGTCAGTTACCTCTGCTTATTTTGCAGCTAACCTTCCCTGAAGGTCATTCCACTATCCACCACCTGTGGATGTGCTGGGTAGCAGTATAGCTTTCCTGCCAGAGAGTTTACATAATAAATATAACACATCATAAACCTGGCAATGATCAGTAAATCAGTGTTCACATACATTGATTTCATGTTTCTTTTGCTGAAGTGGGTTTTTTTTTATGATTTCTTACACTGGGCATTGCTTTTTTAAGAATAGTATTTCGGGGGTCAGAATTAACTTTGTGTTTCTTTGTATTTGATAAGAGTTGTGTGGATGATAGGAGGCCTTTGATTTACTTGTTACTTAGTGTTCTTAGTTATTTGAAATAACAGATTTTATGAGTTCCCCCCAAGGCATTTCTGTTTTTGTATTTTCTAGTGTGAGTCTTCTAAGACTTTTAAGGGATTCTTCCTTTTTTTAAAAAGAGGTGTGTGGTCTTCTTCCCTTTTTTTGTTAAATCACAAATTATTCATCCATCTATAAATGCAGTGCTTTTAAGAGAGCTTATCCATAAGTATTTATGGGAACTGGTTGGTCATGGGATAGAAATTTGGGTATGGAAGTAATCATGAATTAGCCATAGCCAAATATTACTCTCATTTACAGGAGTATCTCAGTGTACAGGTTATGTGAATTTTTGGAGGGTAGAAAAGGGAAATGTTTCAAATTTTTTGTTCAGATAGGCAGTTCTATGTCTTTTCTTCCTCCACCCATTTAACCATTCAGCAGAGGATTTTGGGCAGGATTTATATGCATCTGAGCCATATAACCCAAGTTTTGCTTTCTCTAGCTACTGGAGTTATTGGTTACACCCCCTCCACCTCCTTCCAGTGACCCAAAGAACTGGACACTAGAAAAATAAATATTTGAGGCTCTTCTTGTGAGAGCAGAGAATCTACTCAGAAGGCCTTATTTTACTTAAACAATGGCAATTTTTTTTTGTCTAGCTTTTTTCAAGAGTGTATTTTCCTTTATGTTGGAGTAAAAAGATGTGAGAAATTTATGCTTGCTTTTTGCTAGTCAGTTTGGGAAATACCTTCTCGTTTGTCTGCTCTTAGTTTAACTATTGGCAACACTGTCAATATGCCAGTCTGTAGAACTTGATATTGCAAACCCCATTTCTCCAACCTGATGGGCATGTCAGTCTATTCCCATTACTGGTTACTCCATTCATCAAGAGTTTCCTGGCACAGGTGCCCCTGGCACCCTCTGGGAAAGTCTAAACATACTTATCTAGCCTGGAATTCAAGAAGAGATTTTTGGGGGACTTAATTGTATTTTTTACTGATTCAGTGAAGTAAGGACACTACTTCTGATGCCTATGACTATCTGGTCTGTTTTTTAGAAACTGAACTACTGGATAGAATTCACCTATACATTTTGCATCAGTTAAATCCTGCCTGTACTCCCTGTTCAATTATTTCTTTAATTAATAATCACAATTCTTCAAGTCTAATGTAGCTATACAAACTTGGCTTTTCTTTGTTGTTCAGATAGAGAGCATTCACCAGCTGCCAGACCAAAACATCTATACATTTTTTGCTTGTTAATTACTTAAATATGAGGGGAAATAGATAATGTTTTTGTTGTTCTGGATGGTCATGGAAAAGAAATAGGCTATTAAAAATGGTATTTAAAAGAGAGCAGGAAACGATCTTGAGCTAGTGTGCCCTCGTGAACAGAGCCCTGGATTAGGAATCAAGATCCCTGGGTTCTACTCCTGTTTGTGTAGACTTGGACAAGGCAGTGTAATTCTCTGGGCCTCTCCTCCTATCCTTTTGTATATCTTCTCTATTTGGATTGTGACCTGTACTGTGAATTTTCTTACTGTGAATTTGTGTGTATGTGCACAGAAGCTTGCACAATGATGATGACCTATCAGTTGAGACTTCTAGCCATTTCCACAATATTAAACAATCAGAAATTAATATTTGAATTAAGACAGGAGTCAGCAATCTTTTACTAATGTGGACTGCAGTTTACCATATAGCGGGTGCCATGGGCCAGTATTTCCCTCTGGCCAGTGATGGTGATATGGGTTTCAGTGAAAAAGAACAGCCTTAGAATAGCTGGAGGCAACCAGCACACCATCAGCAAAATACGGACCGGATCCAACAGCTGGGGATCAGTGGACCCTTAGTAACATGCAGTCCAGATCCAATCCCTTTGTAGCCTGGATCTGGCCCATGGACTATAGGCTACTGACCCCTGGACTACAACATTAGAGAGTAGATCTAAATATGTGAAAATGATTGATGCTCAGTTGAAGGATAATGATGCTTATTGCAGACATAATTCATATAGCTTTATGTAGCGGTCAGGATCAAACAGGTTGGGTTGGAGAAATATTTAAGTAAAAATATTTTTCCTCATTATAAGAAAGTATAAATAAAAAAGGTACAAATAATGTTCTATCATTACAAGCACATTTTAAGATATCAAATATAGAATTTGCCTTTATTAGACCTCCTTATCATCTGACTATAAAATGGAATTGTTCAAGTATAATCTGAAAAAGATTTTTATTTTCTTGTTACTTACTGAGAGCCAAACTGAAAAACATCAGTGGTCTGTAGTTAACCCAGCATGCGGTCCCATTGTCTTCTGTGAGACTGTAAGGCATTCAGTGTGAGACTGTATCTATTGGCCCTTAATACTTTCTTGTGATGCCAGATATTGCTTTCAAAATAGTTACATTCACCAATACAGCATTCTTTGGAAAGTTATTTAATAAAAAAGCAATAGGATGATTAACAGTACCAGAAATTATATAGGGGCAGGGAAGGAATTACCAAAGTCCTAATGAAAAATGCATGTGTGAGGAGAAGATAAATCCTCTTCATCTAATTTAATTGATCATTTAGAACTACAGTATTTTTCTACTTTGAGCTGTCATAAAAGTGCAGCCAATAATGCTTGTTTTTCTTCATGTTCTATACTAGTTCATTATTCATTCTTTCAAATCCTACCAATTATACTTCTTTAACAGCAGACTAGATAGTATATCAAGTCATTTTTCACTTCATATCAAAATTGTAAGGGATTTCATGGTACTTTTCATGGTATTTTCATGGTCATAGGGTGCTGATGTTGGAATATGAAAAGGTTATGTTGTGTAGACCCTGTACATCAGTAGCACACAGGATTGAAAGGTATCGTTGCTGTACCATTGGGATCAGTTTTTTTAGGATATCAATGTTTTTGCTGCAATGTTATTTCTAAAGAGCAATCTAGTCTGAGTTAGCAGCAAATCCCTCAGAGCAAGGTGTCTGTCAACACTCCTTGGTATAGTAGAGCAGGCAAAAAGCAGTTACGACATTGCAGCTGAATTTTTTTTTCTTTTTTTCTTTTTTAATGACTTCCTAAAATGGCTTCCAGTCTTGTAGATAGACAACCTATGTCTATCAGCAACATTTCGGACTAGCAGTGTCTTTCATCTTCTACTAGACTAGAGAGTGGAGCCTGTACAGGTGTAGTTGTTACACGTTACAATTACTTGTGCTAACTCAAAGGAATGTTGGACAGTGTTAAAGTTAGCATGTACTGTGAGCAGTCACACATTAAGAGTTAATACCCTCTCTGGTATGCACAACTCTGGCTAGACCCTATAACGGGGTGGGCAAAATACAGCCTGTGGGCCAGATACAGCCAGCGAAGCTGTTCTATCTGGCTTACAGGGCCCCTAAACAATTTACAAAATTAATATTTTTCTGCCCTTGATTCCTGTAAAAAATGACAGGAACCAAGGGCTGGAGGGCTCCTTCAACAGCAGGGCCTGTCCAGCTTCACCCCCCCAAGCCAGAATTTCCAGCAGGAGCTTCTGGCCTGGGACCACATGGCTGCCCCTGCCATAAACTGAGGTAAGGGGGAGGGCGGGAAGGACCCCAAGCAGGAAAGGAGCCTGGGTAAAAGCTGAGCATGTGGAAAAGCGGCCTCTCGCCCACCCGTGCCCAGTGCCCTGCACTGCAGCTGCTTGCAGCCCGACTGGGGCTGCCTGTCCCTGCTCAGGACTTTCCCACATGGGCTGTGAGCGGCTGCAGAAAGGAGCGCCAGCCACGGGGGGCTGCTTTTCCCCATGTTCCACACCTGCTACTACCCTTCTGGGGAGCAGAGGTTTGGGGCTGTGCACTGTGATAATACTATTTACATTTATAACTCATCCTAAAAATGTATTTCTATTCTCCTTCTCCTCTTTCCCCCACAAATGGAATGTTTCCTTTTATTTCAGCTAGAAGCAGGTATACAATTGTGTCCAGAGTTAGGGTAAGATTTTTAAGGTATTTAAATTGAAATTGTGTATGTCCCATTGGTGGAGTTAAACCTAAATATCTTTAACAATGTGGTTATAAGAGCAGGATAAAGTGATTTAAAAAATATGTTACTGAATTCTAGAATTCTGTTCGTGTTCCATATATGGACAAAACCATAACTTTGCTGGGTTTTTTTCTATTAATACTTGTAACTGAATGCATGCTTAGGGCATGGCTTCATGAACATGTTACTATGTTGATTTACTTTATATTTACCTGAGTAGCTAGTATACTGTATCTCACCTTTCCTTCTTTCTTTGAAGGGAGATCTAACTTGCATTTACTATGGAGTAAGCATATAGGCAGTTGCCATGGAGTAGCTGGTATACTGCAAATAGTATATATCAATGGTTTTCAAGCATATTTCATTTGTTGACTCCTAAAAAATTTTGAATGGAGGTGCGGACCACTTAAAAAAATTCAAATGGAGGTGCAGACCCCTTTGAATTGTAATTGTGGGTATTCACACATTCACTTCACGTATGTTAGATTAATCATAGTCATTTTTTGCAGAACCTATAGATATAGGCTGTGGGGTCCACAGGCCACAGATTAAAAACCACTGGCCTAGTTTATCTTTTGGCCACCGTCGGCCCTGGCCCCAGCCTCATGGACACTGGCCAGGACCCATGTGGTCGTGGCCTTAGCCCTGGGCTGAGCACATAGCCCTGGCCTGCCTTACATGGGGGTTTGGAGTCCCTGCAGCACTCACTCAAGACCTGCTCGCTCTGGCCATGGTGAGTGGTGATGGCAGCCCCATTGTGGGGTCTGGCTCCCTCTTTTTCCTGCTGCCGCTCATCATGGCGGGGGCAGGTGGGTCTGGAGGGGGTGCTGCAGGGATCCCCAACCCCACCATGCAGGATGGGCCAGGACTGGGGCCATGAGCTTAGCCTGGGGCTTGGGCCTTGCCACAGTGGTCTTCAAGGAACTGCTGCTGTTGCCACTGCCTCTGTGCTCAGGCTGCTGCTGCCAAAGCTGGAGAACAGCTCCAGCCCCTCCTCGGAGTAGAAGGGCAGCCTGGAGGCAGCTCTGGAGGTGGAGACAATGGAGGTGGTGACGATGGAGGAAGTTCCTTCTGGCTTCTGCCATCTCTGGCCCTGGCCCCATAGAGACTAGCATGGTCAGGGCCCAAGCCCTGGGCTGAGAGTACAATGCTGGCCCTGGCCCCAGCCTGCTGCACGTTGGGGGTCACGGTCCATGCAGTGCCCACTCTGGACCCACCTGCCTTGGCCACTATGCGTGGCAGCAACAATGGGAAAAAGCAGAACCCAGAGCCCGCACAAGGGCTGCTCTGCAACATCTCCCCACCATCACTGCTACCTCCACCAGCACCACCTCTGGGCCACCACTGGCCATGCCAGTCCACCCTCTCCCATGCCAGCTGTCCCCTGCCTGTGGCCCTATCCTACATAGAGAGGTATAGTACCACCCCTGCGGCAGCTCTCCAAAACTCCCTATGTGGCCCATGAACCCAAATAATTGCCAACCCCTGCATTAGACACATTATGGCTATGAATTGTCATCTATTCTAGAATGTAGGAGGGAGCAAATGAATATGCAAATTTGCTCCAGTTAAATTATAAAGAAAAACATTCTCTGTGAGGTATATTTTACTGTAGAAAATATTGCAAAGAGATTAGTTGATACAATTATGTTACTTGTCTATAAAAAAATCCACCCTAACCTTCAGGGGGGAAAACTGGTGTGATATGGGAAGTAGCATACATTTTTTAGGTTTGAAACTCATAGAAGTGTAGGTCCTATTTTAAGCCCTTTATAATAATGTGTATGAAGCTTTTGAACCTTCCAACTATTTAAGAACATATTCAGACTACACTTCGTAAGGTATGTATATAGGCTTTTATATGAAGTACTCATTGGATGACCTGTTTAAGTCAGAGATTTATAAATGTATGTTGGTTTTAAAGAGCTCTGCCTTTTATTAAAATTTATTTTAAATTCCAGTCATGTTCATATGGATTAGAGGAAATAACTGCTTAATCCATGTTATTGCAGGGAAGTTTTAAATAACAGAAAAGGAATAAGAAAAATAATAAATGCATTCTATGTGTAAGCATCTTAAAAATACAAATGTAACTTTCATGTTTGTGTTTCAGGGAATCCAGATGCCTTTACAGAAATGTCGCCGGATCAGGAGTTTATAAACTCTATAAATCCAAGCCAGCTAGAAGATTCTGGGTGTGATATATCTAGTGACTATGCATTTGATACTTTAGACATATCACATACCTTTCTGCACTCTGAGCTTAGTTGTAACACTTCATCTTCTAAATTTTGTTCTGAAATACTTCCTAAATTGACTCCATATTGTACTGACAAGGAAAAAACTCTCATCGCTCATATGCAGTTTTTGCAGCATCTACTTGAACTAAGAAAACTGACAGAACCAGGAAGTTTTCAAGCTGATTTTACAGAACTTGAAAACAACTACTCCACAGTATCAGAATCTGTCTCTCAGTTGCTTGAAGGCCTGATTATTTACTGCAACAGTCCTAAACTTCCAGTTACACATTTTATGACTGAGGCGATTTGTGTTTTGAACAGTTTAATAACTGATTCTAAATTATCTAATCATGTTTTAAAAAAGTGTTTCAAGAACCTACATGAATTTAAGAAAAAACTAATTCAGGTTATTTTAATCAACAACAATGTCAATAGGGTAAGTTTAAGCACCTGTTACCATGAATATCGAAATATACAGTTTAGAATAACAGCATTATCAATTGGAAGTTTTTGAAGTTGAATATACTCTCATGGGATTTTATGTTTACTTTTGCTGTGGCTTGAGAGGTTCTGTTACAAAGCACACCTTTTTTGGTTGCTGTTTATGGATTAAGTTTTAGGAATGCTTACCCACATTTTTTAAAGTTGAGTATGGATTTATGTGCATGCATATAAATGCAGTATTCTCTTAATCTCAGATTTAGAGTTTATTTTAGAACTAGCACACTTCAGGTAGAATAAAACAAATCTCACTGTTAGAAGGTATAGGAAAGCAAGATTTGCTTAGTGATATATTTCACTGGACCCGTTCTGTAGTAGGGAGAGACGTCAGCCAAGCATTTGGACATGCACTGGTAAGGGACATTGTCATGGGCTTGTTAAGTACATTCAATGATTTTTTATTTTTCCAAGTTAACAATGCAACACAGGAGTCAGCAACCTATGGCTCACAGAGCCATTTGATCTGGACAACAGAGAAGGAGCTTTGGTAGCATTTGGTAGCAAGGAGGCAGATAATGAAAGTATCTTTGTAGCATTTGGATATGTAGCGAAGCAAGGAGCTTTGGTAGCATTTGGTAGCAAGGGGCTTTGGTAGTAGTTGCTCTCCCATACCACTGCAGGGACAAGTGACAGCCACAGGAGCTCGGCTGTCATAGGTAGAAGCAGTGGCCAGGGGAGCTCTTACTATACTGTGGAGAATGGCGGCAGCAGCAGTCGTGTCCTAGCACCTGACCACCTCTGAAAGTGTTGCCAACCACTGATGTAGCATCATGTTCTCAGCTAGTGTAAATATGCATACTTACACTGAAGTCTATCAAACAACATTAACTTATGCCATCAGGAGATCCAGCCTGCTGAAATGTGAAAATCCATATTTTAACTGGGCCAAAGTCAATAAGAAACCAATATAGGAATTCAGTGTCCTTAGCTCCATTATATTTTGAGCTCCATTATATTAGGTTGGAAGGTTGGACTGTAAATACCACCTCACCTACATCTTTCATCATTTTCTTTTCTTCTGTCAAGTTCCTTGCTATTATTTGTCTTCTCTGGATGAAACAGTCCTAATATATCTTCTTATGCAAGGTCTTCCATGATGGATTACTTTCATTATCTGCCTCTGAACTCCCCTTTTCTACTCTGTGGTGTTGTGGGACTTAAAGTGGAAACAATAGTAATACCAATGAAATAAGAAGGGTCCAAATACCACGCTGTATATTTTGCTGGTAGGAAGGAGAAAGCGTTTGTAGAAAGGAATCATTTGTAGAAGACTTTCCAGGATTAGGTAGTAATTTCAAGATGTTTTCATTAGATTTTATTGTTGTGTTGTAAGTTGACATGATGCCGTTCCCTGCCTTTGGGGTCTTTAAGAGAAGGCTGGATAGGCATCTGGCTGGGGTCATTTGACCCCACGCTCTTTCCTGCCTAGGCAGGAGATTGGACTTGATGATCTGTTGAGGTCCCTTCTGACTGTAGCATCTATGAATCTATGGCTTTGATCAGTATTTCAAGTGTTCTGTGCTTGAGGCATCAAAAGTGGAACAAGATAGACCCAAATAATATAAATTCCTCTGTTCATGATCCTTCAACTGTTTACTCTTTGATTCTTGATAGTCAGTGTTATCCATAGTTTCCATATTTGGTTGGAGGGATTAGGTAGATGGATGAGAGTAGAGAACAGGTGGACTTATAAAGAAAAAGTCTGTATTAGCTGGAGTTAATTGAATCAGGAAGTTGCAGGAAAAGACAGTCTTATGAACTGGAAATTCATTTCCTCTTTAAGGTAACTTTATGGTAACCATTTGGTCAGCTCTCTGTCACATTATTTTTATGTACTCTTATTTTTTGATTCCACAACAAAATGTGACTTTACTGGTGACTAGTATCAGCTTTTTTTTGGAAACACTTGTTGGTACATTTAAGTGGTTTGTTCATAGTTAACATTTGGGCTTAACATTAATGAATTAGTTAACAGTAGTGTATTGGAAGTTAATCTTGAGAACAGCTGCCAAATTTCTGGGGAAAACTTAAAAAGGATATAACTAGTAATATCCCTAGTGTTATTTCAGTAATACTTCAGAGAGAAAAAAACTTAAGGTTTATATATTTATTTTTACTTAGCTTCATTTTCAGCTTTAAATGTAAAAGAATAGGTTTAGTGTAGCATCAGTGATGGTAGGTGCATGACTAATTATCATGCACCTAATATCTTTCAGGGGCACTTTTTGCTTAGTATTTAATTATTACTGTTTACTCAAACAGTGTTTAAAATATTGCGATTATAGTTTTAAAACAAGATTACTTATAATTACAGTGTTGTCAGCTGCAAAGTATGGCAAACTGGCAGAGTTTGGGAGCATTCAGATCATTTACCAATGTTTAAATGCCTACAGCAGCGATTCTTAACCTTTTTAGATGCAGAACACCCCTCGATAGACTCAAAACATCCTTCAGAAAATGCCAGCTCTTGGTTTTCACTTGTTTTTTGACTACAGAAAAGAAATAGAGGAATTCTGCTGCAAAGATCTCAGAAAGACCACAGTAGATCAGAATATTTTTTACACTATGGATTCCTATTTCAAATCTCTAGTTTTATCTTGTGAATCATGTTAGCTAGCACAATTAACGGTGTGGCACCCCAGGAACACTTGAAAAGAGCTCATAGCACCCTGGTTGAGAATCACTTTTCTTGAGGTCTAATTTTAATGGTCATAAGGGTCTTACTGAATGTGTGTACACAACTGCAGCACTCTTTTTCTTGACTCTGCAGATTAACCTAGGGTACCAGAGTGCCTGGCAATACAGAGATTTTACAGCAGGACTTGGATGCATCTTGGTGTGAGTTGCATGTAGCCTTATTTACAGCCCCTCAGGTCCAAAAGATATAGATTCATAGATTTTAAGGTCAGAAGGGACCTCAGTGGGCCATCAAGTCTGACCCCCTGCCCCTGGCAGACAAGAGAAATATCACCAAACCTGGGATCATGTGATCCCAGCCAGGTGCTTGTCAAGTCTCCTCTTGAAGACCCCCAAGGATGGGGTGAGTACCACCTCCCTTGGAAGCCCATTCCTGGTCCTGGCAACCCTGACCATGAAGAATTTTTTCTAATGTCCAATCTAAACCTGCTGTCCAGTAGCTTATGGCCATTTGTTCCTTGTTGTTCGGGGGGTGGGGGAGGGAGGCCTGGTAAACAGATCATTGCCTACTTCATGTTGCTCTCCTCTTATGAATTTGTATGCTGCCACAAGGTCCCCCTTCGGCCTTCTCTTAAAAAGCTGAAGAGGTTGAGGTCCCTTAGCCTTTCCTCTTAGGGCCTTCCCTGCAGGCCTCCAATCAGATGAGTGGCTCTTCTTTGGATTCTCTCCAGGCTGTCTGCATCCCGCTTGAACTGCGGTGTCCAGAACTGGATACAGTACTCCAGCTGTGGCCTGACCAGTGCCACATAGAGAGGGAGAATCGCCTCCTTGAACCTGTTTGTGAAGCACCTATGGATGCATGACAAGGTGTGATTGGCTCTGCCAACTGCTTCATCACATTGATGAGTCATGTACATCCTGGAGTCAGCAGTGACTCCAAGATCTTTTTCTGCCTCAGTGGTGCTGAGAAGGTCGTCCCCCAGCCTATAGGTATGATGGCAGTTTTTTGTCCCTAGATGCAGCACCTTGCACTTGTCCTTATTGAATTGCATCCTGTTGCTCTCTGTCCACTTCCCCAACCTGTTGAGGTCAGCGTGGATCTGGTTTCTCCTCTCCAGGTGTTAGCTTCACCCCATAATTTTATGTTATATGTGAATTTGGACAGGGTGCATCCACCCCCTCATCCAGATCACTGACGAAGATGTTGAACAGCACTGGCCCCAGAACTGAACCCTGAGGGACTCCACTGCATACATCCTTCCAGGTTGACACTGGCCCATCCACCACCACCCTCTGAGTGCGATCCCTGAGCCAGTTTGCTACCCATTCTACCATATAATCATCCAAGGCAAATCTCCTCAGTTTGTTAATAAGGATGGTATGGGATACCTTGTCAAAGGCCTTCTTGAAGTCCAGATAGATAACATCCACCTCGACTCCTGCATCTAAACATTTGGTGGCCTGGCTGTAAAAACAAACCCCCCTGCCTGTCCTGTAGGGGTCCTATGCTGCCTTGCACCCTCTTTTTGTTCCCAATGTACCTAAAGAAGGACTTTTTATTGTCCTTAATCCCTGCCACTAGCCTGAGTTCTAGAGCTGCCTTGGCTTTCCTGACTAACTCCCTGCAGGTGCGGGCCAAGGAAGTGTACTCCTCCTTGCTAGCTACCCCCTACTTCCACTTCCTGTATGCTACTTTTTTTGCCCTTAAGGTATCCTGGATGACCCTGGTTAGCCAAAGGGGGTTTCTGGCCCCTTTGCCCCCTTTCTTCTGCCATGGGATTGTCTCCCTCTGAGCCCAAAGAATGGTATCCTTGAGGAATAACCACCCTTCCTGGACCTGCAAAGCATCTAGGCTCTTGGTTCCTAGTACCCTGCTAACCAATCCCCTGAGCCTATTAAAGTCAGCCTTTTTAAAGTTTAGCACCTGTGTCCTGCTAGGTATAAAGCCTGCCCTTCTCTGGATAGTGAATTTTATCATTTGGTGATCGCTGTCCCCTAAGTTGCCTTGAATCTGCAGGTCCCCCACAAGGTCATCCTCTGTGGCCAACACCAAGTCGAGCAAGGCATTACTGCTGGTGGGACTCCTTACCTCCTGTGTTAGGTGGAGGCCCTGAATACAGGTTAAAAACCCGTGTGAGCGGTTAGATCTAGCTGACTGTTCTTCCCAGCATGTCTTGGTATTTAAGGTCCCCCATGACTACCGTGTCTCTAGGCTGCACAGGCTCTGAGAGCTCCCTGGAAAATTCCCTTGTCCTCCTGGTGTGGAGGTCTGTAGTAGACCCCCACCACCAGGTCCCTTTCCCCCCAACCCCCTTGGATCCTAACCCACAGAGTCTCTGCTTGTCCATCCTCTGATCCCAATTGGATTAGGGAAGATGTGTACTGTTCCTTGACATAGAGAGCAACACTCCCTCCTTTCTTCCCTTCTCTGTCTCTCCTGTACAACCTATAGCCTTCTATTCCTATCACCCAGTCATGAGTAGAGTCCACCAGGTTTCAGTTAGACCCACTAGGTCAAAGTTATTGCTTGCAAGCAAGAGTTCTAGATCCTCTTGCTTGTTTCTCATGCTCCTGGCATTTGTATATATACACTTAATTACCCTAGTGGCTGCCCCTGGAATGCCCCTATACTGCTGTCTAATAGGTTCTTTGATACTTACCTGAGCTGATCTTGTGGGTATCTCGTGGTTCAGTGTTCCATGGATCCCTCCTTCCTTGTCCTCCCCTCCCTCAAACAAACCTAGTTTAAAGCCCACTGGAGGAGATTGGCTAACCTGAAGGAGAACACACACTTATCTTTGGGAGAAAAATAAAGCCCATCCCACCTGAGCATGTCTCTTGTTCAGAAGTATGGATTGTGGTCCAAAAAGCTGAAGCTCATCTTGTAACAGCAGCTCCAAAGCCATAAGTTGACCTCCCTGATGCAGGTCTCATGGCATTGTCCATGTCTGCTCACTAGGAGGACAGATGAGAAGACCACCTGTGCCCCTGTCTCCTTCAGCTTGGCCCCCAGAGCCTTGTAGTCCTTCATGAGGTGATCTGGACTGTTCCCTGCTGCATCATTAATGCCTACATGGATTAGGACCATGGGGTAATAATCATTGGGCTGGATAAGGTCCAGGTTCATCCCTGTCACATCCCAAATCTGAGCTCTGGACAGACGGGAGACCTCACATGTCATGGAATCAGGTTGACAGATGGGCCCCTCTGTTCCTCTCAGGATGGAGTTGCCGATGACGAGCACCTGGCATCTCTTCTTCCTCTGGATGTTCTGGCTTCCTCCAGTCTGCTGTGCATGGAGTAGCCTCCTTTCCAAGGGTTTTCTCCTCCTCTTCTTCCTCCTCCAATGTTGCCAGGTCCTCATACCTGTTCCCCAGCTGGATTGAGGGAGCTGACACTGCTCCACTGCGATCAGCCCTGGCTCTGGAGAGAACCTTTTGCCATTCTGCTGTGGAAGGCACCTCCCGGGGTGCTTCTCCATTTGGTGCTTGCCCTGCAGAAAATGGAAATACCCATCAGTTTCATCCTCTGCCTCCCTGATCCCCCTCAGCCTACTAACCTCTGCCCAAAGAAGGGCATATGTGGGATAGGTGGGGAGACCCCTGCTCCCTGTCCCCTCGTCCCACAGGGCATCCCCCAAAAGCAGGAAAGCAGGATGTCACCAACCCCCCTGTGGGCTCCATCTGGGTGGCGGCCTCAGAAGAGCCACGGGTAGGCGGTGCCCCCTGGGCAGCACTCCATGTCTTTGTCATTACTGTAGTTTGTGGTGCCTCCTTCTCTTCCTTGCCAAAGACTTGCTCCTGGCCCTCCTCCTTGCTTGCCTCCATGAACGCCACCGCAAACGCCGGCATGCCCTTACAGAGCGCGCCTGTTTGTTCTCTCTGTTTATGTGCATGGCTTGGGAGCGCAGCTCCCTGCCAGCTCAGTCAAAAAGGATCCAGGGGGCTCCCCCTCCAGATCCTCCACAGCTGCGCTGGTTCCTCTACCCAACTTAGTTTCAGGGAATCAGCCCCTGCTGCTGCTTCTGCTTCCTCAGCCACCGCTGATAAGGTTAGGGGGCACACGTGTGTGTGGTGCCCCACATGTGCCTGTTTGCTCCTCTTGGCTCCTCCTGAGAGCCCTACCTGCCAGAGGATGCGACAAACTGTGACTTTTAAAGACCACAGTTTGAATCTCCCATGGCTGCCCTGCCGCCAATCAGGAGTTCTGGGCTTCCCTGGAAGCACATGCTGGTTGCCCCTCCCCCTACGTTTCTTCCTGCTGGGGGATCCCAGAGTTCCTGGGATGGCCGGTGCCACTGCCCCAAGGGCTGGCCTCTGGTGGTACCCCCTCACTTGTGGGGGGACATTCCCTCCCAGCCCATGCCCTGTTTGCATGCTATCTTTGTGTGCGCAGCTCAGGAGCATGGCTCCCTGCTGGCTCAGTCAAAAAGGATTCGGGGGGCTCTCCCTCCGGATCCTCCTCATCTGTGCCAGTTCCTCTACCCCACTTACCTTTGGGGGAATCAGCTGCTGTGCCCCTGCCGCTGCTTCTGCCGCCACCGTTAAGGTTAGGGGGCACACGTGCGTGTGGCACCCCACGTGTGCCTGATTGCTCCTCTCGGCTTCTCCTGCAAGGTCTTTACAAGTAGTAAACATCAGACCTCTTTACAAGTAGTGAATTGAATACCTTAGAAGGTCACTGGGATATAGGAAGAAAATAATTATCCAGAGTATTATAAATGGAGAGAGAATAGTTGTAAGGAGAGGAAGCTTGTTGTCAAGGCCATGACTTACAAGGGAAGGAAATTCATGATGAATGGTTGCTCCTTAAGGGAGCAATCCTAGAAACACAAGGGGTATCTGTCAAGGGAAAGGTAGTAAAAGGGCACAGAAGTCCCCTTGGCTCAACAGGAAACTCATAGACCTCCTGCATCTAAAAAGAGAGGCTTATAAGGATGGAAGACAGGAAACACCACTAAGGAAGAGTAGTCTGCATTGGTCTGCACCTGTAGGGAGTAAACCAGGAAAGTTAAGGCTGTAACCAAACTCCAACTGGCTACATGAATCAAGGACAATAAAAAGTCCTTTTTCAGATATGTGGGGAGTCGGAAGAAAAACAAGGGTAACATCGGACCCCTGCTAAACTGAATGGGACAGCTGACAACCAACACCCAGGAAAAAGCCAACTTGCTTAATGATTACTTAGTGTCAGTTTTTCCAAAGCCCAAAGGGACCACCCTACCTAACATGATGCAGGATGGCTAGGGTGAGGGTGAATATATGCCTATCATTGTCATGGACCTGGACACAAATCAGCTGGTTCAGACAGATTGCATCCAAGAGTGCTTAAGGAACTGGCAGACATCATAGTGCAGCCACTGGTAAGGATACATTGGTAAGGAAACACTAAGACAACTTCTTATAACTCTTTGCTAGAGACATTGGAAATGAGGGTAGACAAAGCCATACTACAAAAATATACTGTAGTACCCTATAAAAGCCACTTATTTAGGATTCCTAAATATGAGTTTGGATACCTGAAATTAGGCATTTCCTATAGAAAATGCTTGCCTAAAAATGTAAATACAAATAGAATATTCTTTAAAGAAAAAAAAGTCCCTCCTTCAAGCGGAGCCAGAATTAAACTTACGATGTCCCGGGGCAGAGAGTAAGGCATGGCTCATGAATGGACTTTTCCCATGTGATGTCCAGTTCAGATCTGCAATGACCTGATGCTTTCAGATAATAGGGACACTAACCATTTTGCCAGGCATACTACAAGTTAGGCCTATCCTCCCTGAGTGCCACCCTGCTCCACTTCCTCTGCCCAGTGTGCTGCTCTGCTCCCTGCACTCTACTCTGCTCTTTGCCTGATCTCCTCCTTTTTGCTCCATGCTCCCTGTCTGATTTCATGCTCTGCTTTGTGCTCTGCCTATTGCTTTACTACTTGTTCCCCCCTTGATTTGTTGCATACAACACAGACAAGCTGCCCAGTTGTTGCTCCCTAAAACCAGCTCTGCCTTTAAGACACTGCAGATACTCAGGGAAATGGTTATAAATTTAAAATATAAAAATCCCAGCATCTTGTAAAAATCTTATGTAAAAAACAAATATCTTTTATTCCTTTTCTTAAGCAAGTAACTGAGGAATATGCACAATTTTCAGAGAGAATTTTTTGAAGGTTATTTTGTCCACTTTTTTCACCTTAGGTGTTTACAAGTTCCTCTAAATCTCTGTAGATTGGCATTACTATCCTCCAGGTACGCCTATTAAACCTCTTTGTCCTTTCCAGCCTCCTTACTTCTAGCCTATACTGAGTTATGCTTTGGGGACTGTTATCCTCCTGGTTTGAGGGAGAGTCATGCAGCCTGCTTTTGTTTTGTTTGTTTTCAGCTTTAAGGCAAGGGATTGTATCCTAAAAACCTATCAAAAAGCTTTCACCACTGTAACATGGACTTAATGAACTAACATGATTTAGGAACTCATACATATTTCTGTAGTAGAAAGTTTTTTCTTTGTGTCTTATCTGTCAGAATGTATTCCTCTAGCAGATTTCTATTCCTACAAAGATTAATCTATTCTTTCTTGTAACCTATTGCACTATTCCATAAGTGAGTGCCAGTATATAGTTGGAATTGGCTTGTGTATTCAGATACAAAGATATATAGTTTAAATTGTTAGCTTTGTGTCTATAAACACTTGGACGTAAATGAAGTTTTTCTCTGGGGCAGGGATTGTGTAATCGTGAACCGTTTATAGTGATTTATTCTCAAGATTCAGATAAATGAATAGCATATATTTATGATAATTTATGTATATTTAAGTACTGAAGCTCATCAGCATTTCTCTGTTTCTCTACAGAATTAGAGTCAGAACCACCTCATATAAGTCACTAAGCTACTTAAAGAGCTTCTGGTTAAATCTTTCCCATTTTGGCAAAGTTGTGTGTATTTGAGGTCTGCTAGTGATTATAATTTACAAAAAGGACTTTCTGCTTATATGCTATTTTTCATTTAAGTCCATGCAAAATTAGAATTACAAATAGTAGATGTCATTCCAAACTAATATAGAATATTAAATGCACGAAAATGAACTTTAGTGTTAGAATGGCAATCAGTCAAGTAATAAGAACTTTAGCTTTAGATTGTCTGAAATTCCTGTAGTATGCCTGTTTCATAGTTTCATAGTTTCAAGGGTTGGAAGGGACCTGAGTAGATCATCTAGTCTGACCCCCTGCCAGGGGAGAAAAGAGTACTGGGGTCAAACGACCCCAGCGAAGTGTACATCTAACAATGTCACATGTCACACTCTATGCTGTGAAAATCATTCAACAGTCATTTAGACCATGAATAGGCACTCATTTCTCAGAAATTTTCACCAGTGCAAGTCTGGAAAAGCAGTAGCTGCTCCACTCCTCCTGTTCCCTGTGGGTAGTGGTTCAGTGGGGAAGGATTCCCCATGACTTCCCCAGACCAGGTTCACCCTCACCTTGGGAAGTTGCAGAGAGCAAAGGAGAATGGGCAGCTGCCTACTGAAAGCTGTATACTCCCTCTCCTGGGGATCAGTCTCTAAGAGCCCAGTGAAGGGAACTGTGGGAACTCTCCCACCTCTTCCCCAGACAAGGGACCCAATGCGGGAAGTGGGAATTGGGGGGCAAAGGCTGCTGATTCTTTCCAGTCCACAAAGCTCCCCAACTGTTCCTCAGACTGGAGAAGAGGTGAGGGACTTTGCTTTTCTCCTTCACTCCACGTATGGAGCAAATTAGAAGAGGAGCATACAAGCGTTCTTTCTTGCAAGAGATTTTGTCTCATAAGGGTTGACAGTAAGGAGGTAAATGGTTAAACAGTGATTATATTGATACCATTTGGCACTTACTGGGCAGCTCTACACATTTATTAATGCACAATAATTATAGCACATTAGGTTAGTACCTGTAATAGCAGGTACTACCCTAATGTGCCATAATTGGCACTAGTGCACAGTAGTGCCAGTGCACGTTTTGTTTTGGGCTTTTTTTGGTGATGCTAATGCACAGTAAAGTAATTCTATTGTGCATTAGTACAGATTTTGCTGTGACATGCTGATGTGCAGTAGAATTAGTTTATTGTACATTTAGCGTCTTGTGTTGATGCACTCAATGCTTACTGTTTAGTAACCTCCAACAGGAATAGCCTCAGCCCCTTACATCCTCACAGGGCCCCTGGAACTGTGTGGGCCCCAGGCCACTTGCAGGGATCTACAGGCAGGAGGCAACCAGCACAGCTGAGCCACCAGTGGGCACTGCTTAGGTGCTGAGCTGCAGCTTCCCTTTGCCCCCATGGGCAGGAGCTGGGGCTGCAGGCCTCTCTTGTGCCTGGATTACACTGCCATTGGAAAGAAGAGATGTGCAGGGCCTACCATGGGGGTCAGGCAGGACCTTTCTGTTGCAGCAGAAAGACTCTGGGCTGTGCGGTGGGTCTGCCCAGTCCCTCTGCAGTAGTAGGACCTGGGCAGGGCAACGGGCTGCCTGTATCTCCTGCTGTGCTTGTGCCACTGTGGTCTGGACATGGAAGGCTCCTCCATGCTTCCAGGCCAGCCTCTTCCCAGCTCGCTTTGGGGTGTAGCAGGAACAAATACATTTGGAAAAAGAGCCTGCTGGGGGTAGTGAGCAATACGGATAGGTTAGTGTCAGGCTCAGTCTCAGCAAGGACATCCAGCACACTAAGATGTGGATGTGCCAGTGTTGATTTTTGCTGAGTTGTTTATCACTGACACACACAGGGAATCTGGTTTAAAAGTTAAAAATGCGAACAGATCTATTGAACAGGCAATAAGGAATATTTATGGAGGTAAGAGATGACACCACTAACAATGATTTAACAAATACAAACACAGGAAACACACAAATACAGTCTATACGTTATCAATATTAAAATAGATGAGCAGTAAGCAAAATCAAAGTCAATCCAGTAACCAAAGTGAAGAAGAAGTCAATCCAAGTCAGGCAAAAACAGGCGGATTCTAGGAAACCAATGCAGGAGATAATGTGATAGTGGTCGGTGTCTTGCTCCCTCCACAGGATGAGCTACCAGCCTCATTAATGCTCGCAATCCATCTCCGCTCACAAAGCTGAATCACGATACCCCAGTGGAATCAAACACATTCAAGAATCCACTGTTCACCACACAAACCCTTTCACACTCAAAGGACACATCTGTAAGTGGTGCTATGTTGCCGTAGCAGTGCACTATAACGACATAGTGTATGTGGGCGTCTACATGTGACCAGCAATTACCTCATCATAGCAACACGCTATCCCAGTATAGCAAGCTGCTACAGCGAAGTAGTTGCAAAAAATAACCATGTGCTATTTGTATGGGTTGTTACTGCACCATTATTAATACTTCCAAAAGGTACTGAATCATGGTGCAGTAACATCTTCATAGCAACACATGTAGATGCACCCAAAGATACCACACAGCAATGCCACATAAACAGACAGACCCTCACAAGATCCTCACACACACCCACACTCCACACTCACAGACTTTAACACTCACAGTCCAGCTCCAAAATCTAGACTTTTATACGTAAGAATTGCACAACTCTCAACAGCCAATCTCCTGAGGTGAATATTCTGTCACTCAGTGTCTTGATTTCCGAACAGACACATATCTTTCCTGTCACACACATTCTCTCAGTTGCACATGCCCAAGCTGGCAAAGTGGGCCGACAGAACAGGAGTTCACTCCTTTTGGTGGCTTTGAGACAATACAGTAACTGTGCCTGCCTGGCAGTTCCATAAATCAGCATTACAACACGTGAACAATGGAACAAACTTTCTCCTTCAAGAGGGGGAAAGGGTCTGGTCCCAACAGGGCAGCCTCCTTCAGGCACACTGCATCCTTCTCCCTCCCGCTCATGATGCTGGAGCCTCACAAGGCCTGGCCCAGCTCTGAGGTGGGGCTGTGTGGCTGACTTGGCCAGAGGAAGCACCAAGGCATTTGGAGTAAACAGTGTCAGGTCTGAGGGGTCACCGCTAGCCCATTGCATGGAGAACACAGCCACAGGGCATTCCTGAGGGGCAGCAGTGCTGCAGGGATCCTGCGGGAAGCATTAGGGCTGCAACTATCACCAGCCCTCAGAAATGCAGGGCTACGACTCCTCACGCAAGGGGCTGGTGGTGACCCCTCAAACCTAGCACTGCCGGCTCCAGCTGCCACAGTGCCTTCTTGGACTGAGCCAGCTGTGCATTCAGCCCCACCTCAGAGCTGGGCCAGGTCCCACATGGCCCCAGCACCAGGGGTAGGAGAGGGAAGGATGCAGTGCACATGGCATAGGCTGCCCCACTGGGATCAGACACCCTCTTCCCTTGGGGCAAGCAAGGGAACTCCCCCCCCCCCCGGCAGCATGGAGAAGTTTTCCATATCTGGTCTGCAGCACAAGTGTGGCAGGAGGCGCAAGCAGCCAGGCCCTGTAGCTGCAGTGGGGCTAGGCAGATCTACCACATGGCCAGGAGTCTCATTGCTGCAGCAGGAAGTACCCACCTGAACCCACCTGAACCACGTAGGAGACCTGGCATCTCCCCATAGTTGTGGGATCCAGGCACAGGGGAGGTCCACAGTCCCAGCTCTGTCTACAGCTCCAGCCCCAGCCCCTGGCCATGGGGGTGAAGAGAAGCTGTGGCTCTGTAGCTGGACAATGCCACCTGTTGGCTCAGCAATGCTCGCTGCCTCCCTCCTGTGGTTCCCTGCCAGTGGCTTGGGGCTGTGCAGCACTGGGAGCGCAGTGAAAACATAAGGGGCCAGGTCCATTCCTGACAGGTCGCTAAATTAGGTATGAGCTATCAATTAACCATTTAACCAATATAATCAGAGGAGGTTACATGGATATGTTTTTAAACAATATTTACATCCCTAGTTGGCACATGGTAGATCTTTCTTTTGGAGGGGGAATTTCTCCTGGGAGAAGTTGAATGAGTTTATGTACACTCATAGTTTCTACTGGGAAAGTGGTAACTCTGGGCAGAAATTAGGCTGCCTATGCATGTGCTCGGGTGTGAATGGGAACATTTTAATTAAATCAGTTCCCAGACAGCCATTCTAATAAAAACGCCTCCTGTCACATGTATTAAGCCCCTGTGTGTTTAGAAATCACTGTGGGATGCTTTATCTAAACCTTATTTAACACAGTTTACATAAAGTGCCCCCGTGGCCACCTTAAAACACATGGGGGCTTAGTACATGTGGTGGTGAGACAATCCTAGAACGTTCTAATTGAAATGTAGAATAAACTTGATTAATCAAGTCTTCTCCGACACGTTCTAATTAGAACAGAAATGAGCATGTTTATAGGCAGCCATAATGCCTGCACATGGCCTTAATTTTCAGTGATATTTATTTCTTTTGAATAGTTGTTGTGGTAAGAAACTCTTGCCCGTGTTGTAAGTCTTTCAATATCTGTTACAATATATTTTATTCTTAATTTTGTTATTTCCTGATGCTTGGACTCTGATTTTATTTTTCAGCATTATCCATAATGTGTTATGGATTGGCAGTATTTGAAAATTAAGTTACTTGGGCACTTATTCTAGGAACAGAAGTTACACATAAGCTGGTTTAAGTGATCAGGAACCCATTTTAAACCTATACCAGAACAGAAGTTCACTGCACATAAACCAGTTTCAAAATGTCCAAAACTGGTTTAAGATAAACCTGGCTAGGTGTAGTATGAGGCTTACCTGATTTAGGTCAAACCAGTTTATGGAACTGATGTCCCAGACCCCCTCCCAATTCAACTTAACTCACAGTCCTCCAACATCCCAGGATGCTGTGCAGCCCTGGGCTGTACTTTCTGCTCCACCAGAGCCCCACCCCCAGCTAGCAGCACGGACTTTTCCATCCCCAGAAGCCAGGAAACCAGGGACTGGGCAGGTTCCCATGGGCCCACCCCTACACCTTCCTCGGGTGCGGGAATCGGCTCAGCTCCCAACTTGGGCATGGGGAATAGTGCATCCCACAGTGGACTTCCCCCATCTGCTGGACACGTTAGGGGAGGCATTTCACCCCCCACTCCCTCAGCTGGCCCACTGGCCAGGGAGGGAGTGTGGCTGAGGAGGGAGCATGGCTAGGGAGTTGCCCCAGCTCCCAGCTTGCGTGAGAGGAATAAAGCCCACACTGTGGACTCCAGCCCTCCCCCATGCCAGGTGCAGTTGGCTTAGGATCTGGAATGGTGGTGGGAGATGGAGGGGGAGGAGGTTGCTGTTTTTTTCCTCGGTCCCTGCTCAGCTGGCCTGCTGGCCTGAGACGAAATGTTGCCAGGTGATTGGCCTGCCCCCTGGGTTTAGGGAAGCCTAGAGTGGGAGCTTACACTGTCACCTGAGCCAGCAGCTGGGGTGATTTCATAGATTCATAGATTTCATACACATCTGGGCTGGAAGGGAACCTCGGGAGATCATCGAGTCCAGTCCCCTGCCCAAAGGGCAGGAAGTCAGCTGGGGTCATAGGATCCCAGCAAGATAAGCATCCAATTTACTCTTGAAGGTGTTGAATGTAGGCGCTTGAACCACCTCCGCTGGCAGACTGTTCCAGACCTTGGGGGCTCGGACAGTAAAGAAATGCTTCCTTATGTTCAGCCTGAAACGGTCTTGCAGGAGTTTGTGACCATTCGACCTCATCATCCCTTGGGGTGCTCTGGTGAACAAACGTTCCCCCAGATCCTGGTGGTCACCCCGATATACTTATAGGTGGCCATCAGATCACACCTGAGCCTACGGTTTTCCAGGCTAAAGAGTCCCATGTCTCTCAACCTATCATCATAAGATCTGTTTTCCTGACCTCTGATCATGCACGTGGCTCTCCGGACTCTCTCAAGCTTCTCCACATCCTTTTTGAATTGTGGAGCCAAAAACTGGACGCAGTACTCCAGCTGCAGCCTCACCAAGGCCGAGTACAAGGGGAGAATGACGTCCCGGGATTTACTCGAGAAGCATCTATGGATGCAAGCCAGCGTTTTGGTCGCTTTATTAACCACAGCATCGCATTGCAGGCTCATGTTCATCTTGTGGTCAATGATGACCCCCAAGTCTCTCTCTTCTGTAGTGCTATCCAACGTAGAACTGCCAAGCCTATAAGGATGCTGCAGGTTTTTCCTCTTTAATAAACTTTTCTAAGACCTTCTCCAGGATGGAAGTCAGGCTGATGGGCCTATAGTTAGCTGGATCCACTTTCCTCCCTTTCTTGAAGATAGGCACCACATTGGCATTCTTCCAGTCTTCGGGCATGGAGTTTTCAAAGAACTGTGCCAGGGGCTCAGCTATGACGCTTGCCAGCTCCTTGAGTACCCTGGGGTGTAGATTGTCAGGGCCGGCTGACTTGAAGGTATCCAGCTTCTCAAGATGTTCCTTCATGAGGTCAGCATTTATGGAGGGCAGGGGATCTCCCCCACCTGGACCTCCCTGTCCTGTAGTGGGCATGGGCGTCCCATGGGACTGATGAAAGACCTACGCAAAGTACCCATTTAAAGGTTTGCTTTTTCCTGGACCTCAGTTGTCAGTTCCTCATCTGGTTTCAGCAGGGGTCCAAGGTTGCCCTTGCTTTTCCTTCAGCTCCCCACATATCTGAAAAAGGACTTTTTATTGTCCTTGATGCTCGAAGCTAGTTGGAGTTCAGTTGCAGCTTTGGCTTTCCTAGTATGCTCCTTGCAGGACCGGACCAGTGCAGAATAATCCTCCTTGGAGATGAATCCCATACTCCACCCTTTGTAGGCTTTTCCTTTTAGGCTTAGGAGGTCTGCTAGGTCCCTGGAGAGCCAGGGTGGCTGCTGTGCCCTCTTGCTGCCTTTCCTCCAAGATGGAATAGACTTAGCTTGTGTATTGAGGATCGCTCCCTTGAGGAGCAACTAATCTTCTTGAACTCCCCTCTCCCTGCAGTCATGGTCCCTTAGGGCCTCACTGACAAGCCTCCTGAGCTTGTCAAATTTGGTTTTTCTGAAGTCAAGAACTTCCGTGTTGCTGACTGACTTGCCAGCTTTAAGCGGATGGTGAAGGTGATCAGCTCGTGGTCGCTGTCACCCAGCTTCCCATCGAACACTAGGTTGCCAATTAGGTCATCCCCTGTAGCCAGTACCAGGTCGAGCAGCGCTTTGCCTGTCATTTGCCCATAGACTTCTTGAGTCAGGTAGAAGTCATCCATGCATGAGAGGAAGCTTTGCGACTGCTCGGATTTTGCTGAGTGATCCTCCCACAAGATGTCCGGGTAATTGAAGTCACCCATAACAACCATGGTCCTGGAGCATGCGGCCTCAGCCAGCTCCCGGGTGAACTCCTGGTCAAGCTCAGACTTTGGGTGGGAGGTCTGTAGTAGACTCCCACTGTTGTGTCTCCTGTGCCATGTTCCCCATGAATTTTAACCCAGAGGGTCTCTACATGTCCACCCTGGTAACCAATATCAGCTTGCAGAGACATGTAGCTTTCCTTAACATAGAAAGCTACACCCCCACCCCTTTTAGCTACACGATCGCTCCTGTACAGGGTATAGCCCTCTATACCCGTGGTCCAGTCATGGGTGGAGTCCCACCAGGTTTCCGTTATCCCAATGACATCATAATTATTTGCATTGAGCAGGAGGACGAGCTCCTCCTGCTTGTTCCCCAAGCTCCTGGCATTTGTGTACAGGCAGGCAAGTGTCCCCTTGCTGTGACTGGGACAGGAGGTGGGAAGCCCACAATGAGGGCCATTCCTCTCCCCCCTCAGCTAGCCTGCTGGCCAAGCAGGGGGTGTGGCCAGGTGATCAGCCCAGCTCCCAGCTGCGGGGAAGCTTGCAGTGGGTTCTTTACTCCCCCGTCCAAGCCAGAAGCTGGGCCGACCACCCAGCTATGCTCCATGCTTGTCCAGCAGAGTGGGGAGTGGGGGAGACACGGCCCCTGCTGAGGGCTCCACCCCGTACCCCGCAGAGCTCAGCTGGGGATTTGGAGCTGGAGCTGGGCAGGGTTCCATTCTCCACCCCCGACTCCTTCCTTAGCCGGCCGCTAGCTAAGGAGGGGGCATGGCCAGGTGACGGGTCCAATTCCTGGCTCTGGGTTGTGGGGGAAGGAGAAAGGTCCTTACCCAGTTCCCCCCACACTAGGGAGACCCCTGCTGGGAGCCCGGTTGTGGAGCTGGCCAGGGGTCCAATCTCCACCCCCGACTCCTTCCTCAGCTGGCCCAGACTGAGGAGGGGGCGTGGCTTGGAGGACAAATTCTAGGCATGGGGTGAAAAGAAGCATCCTGCTGGGGGCTTCCCCCCTGCTGCCTTTGCCTTCAATGGGGGAGACCCTGGCTGGGGGTCTGGTGCAGGCCAGAGTGGAGTTTCCCCCCAAGCTCCCTCCTCAGCCAGCCAGAAGTGAGGAAGGGGTGTGGAAAGGGGGACAGGCTCTGGGCACAGGGAGAGATGGGGAAACACCCCACTGGGGGCTTCCTTCCTCCCTCTTCCCCAGCAGACCCCAGATGGGGGGTCTAGTGGGACCATGGGCAACTGGTGCCATCTGAGTCAGGGGAGGCACGTGCCCATTCAGTCAGCGACCGGGGGGGCTGTCCCCCCACAGCCGATCTCGCCAGCTAGAGGGAGGAGTCCCCCCACAGCCAATCTCACCAACCATGAGGGTGGGTTGTTCACGACCGATCGCACTCACTTGAAAGCAGCTGTGGAGCTCCCAGAAGTGGCCACAGCCACTTCCAGAAGCAGCTGCAGCCATTTCTGGGAGTGCTGTAGCCATTTTATCCACTGCTTCATTCTGGCTGGTGCTCTCACAGCGGGGATCAGCACTCCTGCCTGCCCCACCGCCTGTCACCTAAGCAGGGAATGCAGGCTGATAGGGTGCACCAATGCTCTCAAGGGTGCATGTGCACCCTTGTGCAGCCCCTATGCATTGCCACTGGGTTGGACGGTTCCTCCTACGCTCCCTCCTCAGCTGACTGGGTGCTTTAGGACCCCACCCTCTGGCTCCTGCTGTGGGCCACTGCAGGGATCTGGCTGCCTTTCATTTTTGAAAAGTGAACGTTGGTTCACTTTCTTCTGGGTTCAATCTAACCAGTTTCCAGAAACCTGCACAGATTGAACCAATTCATCCTTGGGCTTTTTGACTTTTCTGTACTTAACTTTAAAGCAACTGAAAATTACTTGGGCACAAAATTCCCTGAAAAAATCATTGACATTCTGCCTAGCCCTCAAAATATTGTGGGATTTCTCACTGAGCTCTGTTTGTTGAAGAAATGTGTCCAGAGGTGGCTGGTGGCTTCGAGATCATGGGTGGAAGAGTTAGGTTAAATTTGATACAAAAAGCTTTTTTATTCCCTTCATTGCTCCTGTGAGTAAAATTTGCAATAGTAATGTTTTTTGTAATCTGTGGAGTCTTAAGTTCAAATAGTTTGGGTCTGTTGGCATGTATTTCTGCTATAGGATGTATTGTTTACATTCATGTTTCTAGAGAGAGGATATGTATGGAAGCGGAATTTTGTTTGAATCTTGTTAGGACTGAGCTGAAGGTGGTACATAGTTATTGCTTGTGTTTACCTTGCCTTGCTTCTGTAATTTATCAAAAGCATCGGATGTCCCAAGCACCATTTTAAATCTACTATACTATAAATATTTCAGACATTTTTAAATATTTGGTTTTTCTCTAGGCTACCCAGAGGATTTATTACTTTACTTGGAAGTTTAAAGTATTTGGGGTAATGGATCGTAATGGAGCCCTGCTGTCATTCTAAGTAATCTCCCTTTTGTGCTAGCGAGCAGTTTGGCCAAAGTTCCTGAGTTTATCTGGAAAGAATGTTCTTAGGATCTGTTACACAGTCTAGTCTTTTCAGGGTGCAATAAATCCTGGCTTTTCTTTTTAATATGATACATCTTGTAGGTTCTCAAGTTTTTTTAATAGATTTTGGTCTCCTTATAGAGAAGGAATGTAAGAAATGCATTGCTTTGTATAGTATTGAAACAATGTAGCTGTGGTGGTCCACGATATATGCAAGAGGCACTGATTTTTATTTTATTTTATTTTATTTGGGGGGTTAATACTTTTTACCGAACTGAAGGAGGGCATGAAAGCTTCCTAAAATCTGTCCCATTCATGCAGTTGGTCCAGTAAGAAATGTCACCATCCATCCCCCCCACACAAAAAAACCCCTCATCCTTGCTCTCTATATCCGTTATTGTTTTCTCTTAAGCATTGGTCTGCATCTCTTTCGTGGGTTTGAAGAAAATTACAGTATTCTCATACAGTGATGATAATTAATTCCCTGGTTGTCAGAAGAGGACCATTTTTCCCAAGACCTTTGTATGGATTTTGCAGCAAGCCAACTAATAGAATCCCTTTCCTGAAATTGCAAAATCCCTTTTTGGAATATTGTATATGTAGCTTAAAGTGTATATTCATTTTTTTTCAAAAAGCTTCTCCAGAAAAGACTTGTAGTACTCCACAAAAGCCTGAATTGGTATGTCAGAAATAGTATGAAGGGTAAATTTTATCAAGAAAAGACAATAAAACATGAAGAAATAACATAAATAGATTATAAAAGTGAGATTTATATTAGAGTACAACAATTTCAAATCTACTTGAGGTAATTAGCAACATAGATAAATTGGATGAAATTATTGCTTAACTATATTATATGTGGAGCCTTTAAGCTGTGTACAAAAGTTTAACAAATCAGAATGTAATTGATTGTGGTTTTAATAGATATACAAATACAAGAAGACGATTAATGTCCTGAATGCTAAGACAGAAGATAGTCTTAATATATTAGAAAACATCAGGTTGAAATATGGAATAGTAAAAAAATGATCATCTACAATGACTATTATGAAATGTGCAATGAATCTCTGAGTGGTTTTGAGTGCACATGAAGAGTAGTCAAAATAGTCTCTGAAAGATCAAGAATCTGTCATTCATATATGATTATATGATTCATTAATGATCAGATTTGCCAAAAAAATCCATTATCTTACTTTTATAACTTTATGTTGATGCAGCATCCAAACTAACTATTATACTAAAGTGCTATAAACAGTTTTAACCTGCTATCTCTTGTCAGCAACTGCAATAATAATACTATACTTATTATATTACAAAAGCCTCCCTGTTCAGGGACAAGTAATATGCAACAATAGATTATGTTGTGCCTTCAGTGCATTTCAAATACATAGCAAGTGGTCTTCAATTTCCTTAAATTAACTGAGTCCCAAGAAATTTGTGATTTGGAGATGCCAGTTTATTCTGACCGGTTTTAGAACATCTCTTGCATTATAGAACAGTAATCAAACTCATAGGAATATTAAAATGTTTTGCCAGACTTAAGATCTAGGAAGAGAGGAGGTGTGTAAATACAGCTACAAAACTGAATAAATATTTTTGGTAATATCTTATTTAGGAGAGACATTTAATTTAAATAGTGTTCACTTATATCATCTTAAGCTATTCATTTACTACAATGATGTAGGTTATAAGAATATATAGATAATTCAGAAGATATAAATGTTACATGCAAACCTTATCTCTTTGGCCCCTTGTCATCCTTATTATTTCCCCAACTCAAGATAAAGCTTCCAGAAGAGAGACTATGGAGTTGTTAGATCAGCCATATTCTTCCTGGCATCCAGGTGTGGGGGAATGGGGTGGACTGCCTTGCGTCGGTCGCCCGTATTCCCTGGATGGCCCCTGGAGAAGAGGGGGGGATCTGCCATCCGTACCGCGCCTCCGCCGATCTCGCCTGCCACGACTTGATGGAATTTGGGGGGTCTCACCCATCTGGGGAAGCGGGCAGTCCGGACACGGTCCCTCGGCTCTAGAGTTCAGGGGTCCTGAGGGCTCCTCCTCCCCTACACCCTCACCCGGTCCTCCGGGATAGCCGCCCTCTGGGTGGCTCCCTACAGGGTGCTAGTCCCTGTGGTAGGTAACAGGGCCAAAAGGAACAAAGCAATATAATGCCAACATAAACGTCTGCGTCCGCTTCTCTGGGGCGGAGGTTATCTCACTCCGCAATGGCCTTTGGCCCCAGTCGGGCGAGGACTTTTGGCCCCTTAGTCTGTCCACCAGTCCCACAGTGGGGTTTCTTCCTCCCCCTGCAGGTCCCTATAAGAGTCCTTACGGTACCCGGCTTGGGCTGGGTGCCGCTGCCTTCTGTGGTATTGGGGCTGGTGTTCCCCTACCACCTGCCGCTCGCGCCACGTGGGCGCGTTGGGGCTTACCTCCACCCCAGCGGGTCCTGCCAAGTGGCCAGATGGCTTGCAGCCGCCCGAGGAGGGTCTTTCCGTCGGAGCTCCTCTTACCAGGACCCTCCGGCTCCACTGCCGCCGGCTCCGCTGCCTCCAGCTCCGCCGCCGCCGGCTCTGCCACTGCTGTCTCCGCCGCCGCCGGCTCCACTGCCGTCGGCGCCGGCTCTGCTGCCGCCGGCTCCGCCACCGCCGGCTCCGTAGCCGGTGGCTCTGGCTCCGCCACCGCCAGGTCCGTTGCCGCCGGCGTTGGCTCCCGTAAGAGCCTCTCCCTCCTGCTGTTTGGGGTTGGGGGGTCCTTTTATCCCTCTGGGCCGATCCCAACCCGGATCTGCCCGGGTTCCTGGAAGGGGAAGGCTTCCGAGCCCACTTCCGGGTCCACACCCGGAAGCTAGGCTGGACTCCATCGCCTTCCGCGTTGCCCCGGCCCCCCGGGTCTTTGACCCTTTCACATACCCCACCCTTGAGACACCGTTAGGCGTTCCTTTGGCTTGACAATTTCCACCTCTACTTTGGTTACCCCGGAGCGGGGGGGCCCCCCTCAAGGGTTCAGGCGGTGGTTCTGTCTCTCCGCATCTGGATAAAAAGTCCGCCACAGTATTACTGCGGCCCGGCTTGTATCCAATTTGAAATTGGAAGGGTTGGAGTGCCAGGGACCACCTCATGATCTGAGCATTCTCGGTTTTGGTGGAGATAAGCCAACGCAAAGGGGCATGGTCTGTCACTAGCCGGAACTCCCGGCCTAATAAATAATATTTGAAATAGTCTATGCCCCACCGTATAGCTAGGCACTCCCTCTCGATTGTGGAGTACCTTTGCTCATGTTCATTCAGCTTGCGGCTGGCAAACGCCACAGGACGCTCCGCTCCCTCAACCTCCTGTGAGAGGACCGCTCCCAGCGCATACGCCAAAGTATCTGTCTGAAGGATAAAGGGAACATTAAAGTCCGGCGTGTGGAGCACGGCTCCCTGGCACAATGCTCTTTTGAGCTCCTTGGAAGCTCCGAGCCTCTCCGGGGTCCAGTTGACTCTGGGAGGCTCCTGCCCCTTGGTCGTCTCCACTAAGGGATTAGCCAGCTCCGCGAACCGAGGAATGAACCACCGATAGTAACTGGCTAACCCCAAGAACGCCCGCATTTGTTTCTTCGTTAATGGGGCTTCGTAATCTCGGAGGGCCGCCACCTTGTCCCTTAGGGGCCTTACCTGCCCCTTTCCTACCTGGAATCTGAGGTATTTGGTCTCAGACCTTCCCAAGGCGCACTTCTTCAGCTTGGCCAGTTAGGCCTTTACCTCGCAGCTCCTGTAGAATCTTCCTTAGGGCCTGGACGTGTTGTTCCCGCGTCTGTGTGTACACCACAATGTCGTCTATGTATGCAGCGGCGTATTCTTGGTGGGGAGCGAGCACCCAGTCTATCAGTCTTTGAAATGTTGCCGCCGCACCATTCAGTCTGAAGGGCATTCTCTTAAACTCATACAGACCCCATGGCGTCCCGAACGCGGTCTTGGGCTGATCCTCCTTCCGCAAGGGGATCTGCCAGTATCCCTTTGACAAATCCAGAGTGGAGATAAAGTTGGCCTGTCCAATCCGCTCCACCAGTTCGTTCACCTGGGGCATAGGGAAAGCGTCAAACTGCGTTATGGCATTTACCTTCCTGAAATCGACGCACAGCCGTAGACTACCGTCCGGCTTGGTCACAGCCACTAAAGGGCTTCGCCAGGGACTGCGGAAGGGGGTGATAATGCCTTGTGCCAGCATGCGGTCCAGCTCTTCCTTGATCGGCTGGCGTCGGAAAAAAAGTATCCTTCGCCACCTCTCTCTCGCGACTTGACCCCTCGGCGTCACGATTGCGTGTTCCACCCACTTAGCCTTCCCTGGACTCTCCGTGAAAACATCCCGGAACTCCGAAATCAGCTCTTGCAGTTGTTTTTCTTGCTGGGTCGTTACTGGCCTCCCGTCTAGTCTTTGGTTGTCCACATCCTCTGCCTCCCAATCCGTCTCCAAAAGGAGCCCCTGTGGTTCCTGCCACTCCTTCAAAAGGTTAACATGAAAGATCTGGGTCTTCCTCTGTCGGCCTTCCCTCCGGACTTCGTAATCTACCGGGCCGACTCGCCTTATTACCCTCGCCGGTCCTTGCCACCGCGACTCGAATTTACTGTGGGAGCTGGGCAACATAACTAGTACCTTCTGGCCGGGCTGCAATTCCCTCTCCCTGGTTCCCCGATCGTACCTGTCTTTCTGTTGCCTCTGGACGTGCGCGAGATTATCCTGGGTCATCTTCTGGGCCTGGCGAAGCCGGTCTTGGAGCTCCTGGACATACTCGGCTGCCTGACAACCTCCCCGAGCGCCGGCCTCCCAGTCTTCCTTCACGACGTCCAATATACTCCTGGGGCGATGTCCAAAAACCAAACTGAATGGAGAATACCCTGTGGAAGCTTGCGGGGCATCCCAGACGGCGAATAACAAGGGTGGCACTAATAGATCCCACTTCAAGGGATCTTCCTGTGTGCAGCATCGAAGCATCCCCTTTAAAGTAGCATAAAAACGCTCTACCAGCCCATTAGTCTGGGGATGGTACACGGTGGTTTTTAGATGTTTGTTATGTAGCACTCTACACAGCGCTGCCATCACCGCGGACATAAAGTTCGTCCCCTGGTCCGTTATTATTTCCCTTGGGATCCTGAACCAGGCTACCCATTTCATAAGCTCTTCAGCCACCTTGGGCCCCGTCACTGCCCACAAGGGGACGGCCTCCGGGAACCGGGTGGCGTAATCAGTGAGTACCAGGATGAACCGATGTCCTGCGGTACTGCGTGGTAGAGGCCCCACCACGTCTAAAGTGACCCTGGTAAACGGGTCCCGTATCACCGGCGTCGGCTGGAGAGGGGCTCGTGGGGGCTTATGGGGACTCACTTTCTGGCAATTCCGACACGCTTTGCAGAAATTCTCCACATCCTCATACAAGTGGGGCCAAAAGCACCAGCGCATTAGCCGCGCTTCTGTCTTGCTCTTCCCCAAGTGCCCCCCGCATAGGGTTTCCGTGGGCTAGCCGTAATAAGGGGGCCCGATAGGCTCGGGGAATCAGGAGCTGTTCTATCTCCTCCCGTGTTTGGGGACCTGGCTTAATACGGTATAGTAGGCCCCGCCTTAGTTTGACCTGAGGGCCCTGCGCCCGCTCCGCGGTGGGGCTTACCGGCTGCCAAAGATGGGCGTTGGCTTCCTTGCGGAAAGGTCGCAATTCCTCATCCTCCACTTGTGCCTCGCAGAACTGGTAGCCACTAATTAGGTCTTCCAGCACTTCCTCATGCCCCTGCTCCATTTCCCCTCCGGCTAAGCCCCCCATCGACTCTTCTCATGGCTGGAGCGTCGCCAATACGTCATAAATCTCCGGCCAGTCCCTCCCCACAATCATGGGGTAGAGTATCTTGTCACTCAGCCCCACGGGCAAGCAACGGGAGACTCCCAGCTTAAGGTCCTGTACTCGGACCTTAAGGTTCCTTTGCTCGAAATAGGATCTTTTGTTGTGGAGGCAAATGAGGTGGATTCCCGCACACCAGGGTGCTCGTCTCCATTCCACCAGAGACAGTCAGACCAGAGTCTGGGCGCACCCCGTATCTACTACGGCCATAAGTGGCCGCTGTCCTACCCAGGTCCTAATTTGGGGCAACGGTTGAGGTGTGGAGCCTTCCCTACAGCCGACCCCACATTCCATCAGTTCCTCCCTGGTGGGCTCCCGTTCTCTACCTGCACCGCCGGGGAACGGTCCCCCTTTGCTAAGGTGGTAGTCGGTGTTGACAGGGCAGGACCTGGCCAGATGTCCTCTTCCACCACAGCGGAAACAAAAGAAAGCCCGGCTTTCTGGGACCCTATCGCTCTTACCTCCCTTCCCCTTGCGGGGCGAGCCTTCGAGCTTTGGCTTTCCTCTGTTCGAGCGTCGTCCCATCTGAGCCGCCTCATATTGCTCGGCCAGCTGCAGAGCCTGCCGAGAGGTAGTGGGTCCGTGGCATCTGACCCAGTGCTGCGTGTCTTCTTCCAGGTCGGTCAGGAACTGCTCCAACAGCACCTGGTTGCAGATCTCCTCTTTTGTAACGTCCACCGGCCTCAACCACTTGGTCATCTCGTCCCCGAGGAATTGCCATAGCATCTTGGGGGTCCTCTCCCCTTTGGCCTTGACCCCTCGGAAGACCTGACGGTGTTTCTCCGGAGTAATCTCTAACCGCTGTAAGATCTCCACCTTCACCCGGTCATAGTCCCCGGCCTCGGCGCGTGACAAGGCTCGGTAAGCGGCTTGCGCTGGGCCAATCAACAGGACTCCTACCCGATCGGCCCACTTCGCTCGGTCTAGTCCTGCGGCCAGGGCCGCGCACTCAAAAGCGTCCAAGAAGGCCTCCACATTGTCCTCTTTGATCATTCGGGGCATACTAAACTCCCCAGCATAAAGGCCTCCCCGAGTCTGTTGTTGGAGCAAATGCTCCTGCACGCTCATCTGCCTCAAGGCAGTTTGTTGGTGCTGCTGCAGCAGCTGGACCACCAGATGTAGCGTTTGCTGCGCCATATCGGTGCCAGTGGGGAGTTCCATTCAGATTGGTGTCTTTGGCCTCAGGCACTGGGTTCAGTTCCCGGCCAATGCACCAGTTGTGGGGGAATGGGGTGGACTACCTTGGGTCAGTCATCCGTATCCCCTGGATGGCCCCTGGAGAAGAGGGGGGGATCTGCCATACGTACTGCGCCTCCGCCGATCTCGCCTGCCACGACTTGATGGAATTTGGGGGGGGTTCACCCGTCTGGGGAAGCGGGCAGTCCGGACACGGTCCCTCGGCTCTAGAGTCCAGGGGTCCTGAGGGCTCCTCCTCCCCTACACCCTCACCCGGTCCTCCGGGATAGCCGCCCTCTGGGTGGCTCCCTACAGGGTGCTAGTCCCTGTGGTAGGTAACAGGGCCAAAAGGAACAAAGCAATATAATGCCAACATAAACGTCTGCGCCCGCTTCTCTGGGGCGGAGGTTATCTCACTCCGCAATGGCCTTCGGCCCCAGTCGGGCGAGGACCTTTAGCCCCTTCGTCTGTCCACCAGTCCCACAGTGGGGTTTCTTCCTCCCCCTGCAGGTCCCTATAAGAGTCCTTACGGTACCCGGCTTGGGCCGGGTGCCGCTGCCTTCTGTGGTATTGGGGTTGGTGTTCCCCTACCGCCTGCCGCTCGCGCCACGTGGGCGCGTTGGGGCTTACCTCCACCCCAGCGGGTCCTGCCAACTGGCCAGATGGCTTGCAGCCGCCCAAGGAGGGTCTTTCCGTCGGAGCTCCTCTTACCAGGACCCTCCGGCTCCGCCGCCTCCAACTCCACTGCCGCCGGCTCCGCCGCTGCCGGCTCCGCTGCCATCGGCACCGGCTCCGCTGCCTCCGGCTCCGTAGCCGGTGGCTCCGACTCCGCTGCCGCCGGCGTTGGCTCCTGTAAGAGCCTCTCCCTCCTGCTGTTTGGGGTTGGGGAGGTCCTTTTATCCCTCCGGGCCAGTCCTGACCCGGATCTGCCCGGGTTCCTGGAAGGGGAAGGCTTCTGAGCCCACTTCCGGGTCTGCACCCGGAAGCTAGGCTGGACTCCACCGCCTTCCGCGTTGCCCCGGCCCCCCGGGTCTTTGACCCCTTCACACCAGGAAAGGGCTTCCATTGATGCCACTGAGCCTAACCCCTCTAAAATGCAAGCTCCTATATTTGGAAAGGAAGAATAAAGAAAATCCATACTATTATTGCCTCTTTTGAGCTTACTGGTTAATACAAAGTCCAGGGGTGTTAAGGTTGTTTCCATTAGGACAAGAAAATGATGGAGAAGCAGGGTATTTATTTGATGTCATTCTGTTTAGAAAAAAATTACATAATGTCCTGAAGTAGGAGCCAAGAAGCAGGAGTAAAATCATTACAGAATATCTATCTTATCAGAGTATTTTAATCAAGTGTTGATGGTTTATACTCGTTTTAATGATGAAAAGCTATGCTTTTTTGCCTCTAATCATGAATCCTCCCTTGAACCTGGAGGTTTAATCTACTTCTGCATAAAATCACTTCATATATGGAGGACAACTGGATGCAATTTTAAAAACAAAATAGGTGCCTCTTCTGTTTTTAAAAGCCAAATAGTAAAGATCTCCTAATGTCAGATACATATTGAGAAAAAATAGACCAGTCATGTGCAGTGATCTTTTACTTCTGGGGTGGGGGAGAAGTTGGATATTTGTAAATTAAAGGCAAGCTGAGCTCCTATAGTTTGGTAAAATAAATAGCAAAATAATCTTTACTAATATACTACAAAGAGAACAAGGGGAAAATGGGACTTTGCAGGTAGGCTGGCGTAAAGATTTAAGAAATTGGGGTATGATTCCAGTCTTTAGTTCATACTTTTTCTTAGTAATCAGTAAGGTTAATGGTTTTGAAGACAGAATCAGCCACAGCATAGCTAATACAAATGTAAATATGAATGTCCTTAAATTTAAGGGTTCTGAATAATCTTTATCCCAGAAAGAACTGGGAATATGAAATGGCATGTCCAGTAGCAGCAATGTCAGTGGACTCTATCAATGTAGGAGGTGCTATTTATGATTGGAGAATAGCTGACGTGCTCTTTCTTTAAAAAGGGAAAAAATAATTTGAGCAACCAGAAGCCCCATTAATCTTACCTCAATAAAATGCAAGACATTAGAAAAAATTTAAAAGAGAGAATAATTTTAAACATGGAAGTAAATGGAAAATGAGGTAAAGTGCAACTTGGTTTTACCAAACATAGATTGTCCCACACCAACCAGAAGTCTTTCTTTGAAAAGATAACTGAATTTTCATTCAAGTGTAATGCAGTAGGTCTTGGACTTCAGTAAAGGATTTGATGCAATCCTATATGGGACTGTTCAAAAGGAAGATAATGTGTTGTGAAAGGGTAACTGTTTAATGGAGATCACTAATAAGCTCCTTTAAGGAGGGTGGTTTTGACATTTATTTTCATCAACTACCTTGACAAGTACGTGTAGATGATACAAAGTTGAGAGGCATCATTAGTAGAGAAGGAATTTCATACACTCAGCTTTTGATGATTTTGGGGAGCCACAGAAATGGGATTAATTTCACTAGTAGGAAGTACAGAGTCACACTGTTAAAGACTAAACAGAAATTCCACTAACTTGAGACCATATTGTCTGGAAATCGCTTGGGAGAGAGATCTGGTTGTATCAGGAGATCATAGGATGAGCCACCAATGCAGTGTGGTTTAAAAAAGGAAACGTGATCTTAGGATATATCAGGTAAGATATTTTCATTAGAGATAGAAAAGTGCTAATGCCATTATCTGAAATACTGTGTATGTAGTGTGAAAAACATGAGGTAGGACTGGAACACATCTGGAGGAGGGTGAAGAGTCTGTTTTCTGAGAAGATAATACAAGAGCTAGTCTGGGTAACCTATCAAAATGACAGTGAGGAGCAGAATGCTTTCTGTCTACAGATACAATCTTGGGGTTGTTTACATCCTGGATAATGTTCAAATAAAGAAGGAAAGAAAAGATCTATTTAAACTAAAGGACAGTGTTGGCGTAAAAATAAATGTTTGTGAGCTAGTTCTAAATCATTTTAGGCATGAGATACAAAAGGATTTAAAATATTTTGAGTTGAAATATGAGTTTCTGGAAAAGCCTTTCAGGCTAGGAACAGAAATTACACATAAACTGGTATAAGTGATCAGAAACCAGTTCAGATCTGTAACACAACAGAAGTTCAGTGCACATAAACTGCCACTGCATGCATGGGGGTCCATTTTCCAGAATCAAAAGTGAATGTCTATTCACTTGCTTATTGGTTCAATTTATGCATTTAGACTAACCTGTGAAGATTCAGTTGATTTAGCCTTGGGCTTTTTGACTGTTTGTATTTAGCCTCAAAGGGAAGGAAAATGGGAGGTTGAACACTGCATGTTTTAAGTAGAATAATTTCGATTAGAGAATTTAACAATGGAAAAGCAATGGAAGTTTATCATACCTTGAACCATTGGGTAAAGCGTTGACTACTGCCCAGGGCAAACTTTTTATTCCAAATCAGACCTGAAGATGGGTGGTGACTAAACAGCAGATAACCTTACGATTACCCTGAGATTATTTTGTAGCTGACCAAGAGATTACTTGACAAAAGGGACAAGAAGCTAAATAAGAAAGGCTCTCCTGCTGATCTTCGTAGTGAGGGAAAAGAGACCAGAATAAAAGGATAAACCATGCAAAAGGAGAAGAAAGATGGGAAGGATCCTGGACACATTGAAAAGCTCTGACTGAATCCTAAGGAATTCTTGAATTGTGAAGAAATAAAGGCAGGAAACTGCATATAGATTTTTAGATTGTATGCCTAAGCTTACCTCTTGTTGTGTCAAGAGTTATGAAGAAGCCCTCTGCAAAATCCGTGTTCATCTGCTTCAACCATCACATGTCCCTGAATTGATAACTAAAGTAGAGTTTAATATAAGCTATTAGGATCACCAGTGAGTTGGAGCATGCAAACAACAGGGGAGTATTCCTCAGTTCCCAGATGGGATAGCAGATAAGTCTATGGTGAAGGAACAGGCTAGAATGCCTGGACTCAGAATGACTAGTCGGACTATAAAGGCTCAGTAACAAGAAGGAGCTTATGCACATTCTGATTTCTGATTTTGCCACCATGTTGCAAAAATGCAGCATGGTGAAGGAAAAGCTGTTAAGGCATCGCAAAGTGCATGTTCCTGCTCATAAGGATGTGGCCAGTGGAAGCAGGGATTTGAAAACATCTAGCTCCCAACTTGAAAAGCTTCTCTAAATAATCCCTACGTAGCAGAACCCTGGAACTTCTGGGCACCGTGGAGAATAAAACTTCTTTTGAAGAAGAGGAAGAGAGAAGACCTCAAACAAAAAGAAGCAGACCTAGGGGAAGATATAAAAATGGATGAAATGAGGTTTACAATGATTAATGGGAACAAAATGAAGGAATGAAGAATTCCAAAAAATTGAAGCTTTGGAAATTAGTGAAGTGTTACCAGTAGCATTTGAAGAATTAATTCTAAAAATAAAATCCTGAATAGTTCTTTAAAAAAAAAGAAAGGAAAATAAAGGGTGGGGAGAGAAGAAAATAGAGAATAATTCTTGGATTCAGGCTCCTCAAACTCATCTGTGCCCCTGGGTCAGATCTGGACTGTAAAGAATCTTCTACAAGAGATCTGGACCCTATGGTGAGCCACAGTGAAGCAGGCAGCAGCACAGGGGTTAACTTAGCCATCATTTCCCCTACCCCACCACTGATGCACTTTCCCATTGGAGGTTTGTTGCTGGGAATTTTGTGGCAGGCCATGCCCCCAGATTCTCAGCCACTCTGAGAGCCCCACAGAGGCCAGATCTTTGGTACCCCTCCTTTGACTTAACTGACAGAAGCTAATGTAAACTTCAGAAAAATGTTTTGTTTTTACATAACCAACATTTACTCTGTGAGTTATGCTGTAAGCCACCTTGAGCCATCTTTGGCTAGGTTGACATTAAAATATAATAAATAAATAAGAACATAAGAAATCCCAGACTATATCAGACCACAGCTCCTTCTAGTCCAGTAGCCGATATCTTACAGAGGCAAAGCATGAATGCTAAGGAAAAGAGTTTTATATAGGGCCTCTCCAGACAGATCTGTCTACTGCTTCTCTTCCCTTACTGCTTCCTGCATTCAGAGGTCTAGGAAGTCCTACGTTGAAGGTTCCACCTTTAAGTATCACACTTAATTCAGGTTAATACAATCCATGTAAGAATGAAAAGTTTTTAAAATGACCATATTGGTGTGTAGGAATTAAGAGAAGGGGAGAAAACCAAAGAGAAACATGAATAGAAACTCATGTTTTAAAAAAATGGGACTGGCAGAGAGAAACCAGTCTTGAAAAAAAATATATGCATCAAGGCACTGAAGGTAATAGTCCTGGCACCAGAAAGACACACAATTTTCATTTTTGTATGATGTAGTGCACTTGTTAGTGGAGACTGTGCAAAGCCAAGACATGAATTGTGCTGGCTTTTAGAAAATTTGCCTGCAAAAAATTTGCAGTTGTTGGGTAACCCTTAAATTTGGGGACAACCCTTATTAAAGAAAAGGCATTTCAATGTGTTTTGATAAAATTAATTCTAAAATACATAATTCATAACCAAAGATTTTTTTTCTCGTAGTAAATATATGTCAAGAAGTCTAGTTGTTTTGTGAATATGTCTTGTTTAAAAGTGAAAACTTCTCAACAACATTGGTAATCAGAACTTGTGGTAGAAGTGATATCTTGTATTAGACCAAGTAGATCTTTGCTAAACTGTCTTTAATTGATTTAATTTAATTTAATTGATTTAATTTAAAAGATGTGACCTCTACCATAAATTCTTACTGCTCTTGCTTTTGCCTCTAGACCAATATGACTACAACCTGGCTAACCAATAAAACTGGTTTTATTGGATCAATGTCATTAATTCAATTCAAAGATTTAAATGGCTCTTACTTTTTCTTTGACTTTCACTACATAGTTTTGTGAGTTCAGTATATATATATATTTTTATTGCTAATGAAAGACATAATTTTTTAACTGTTTTCACAGTATGGCAATGTCACTAAGGATGAATTCATTTTGCCATTATTTCTAGACATTAACTAAAAGACAATGTGGGAATATGCTACTGAAGGTTGAGGCAGTTTTATTACATTTGTAGCTTGCCAATTCATTAGATGATGTAAGTATTTAAGCCTATATGCAATTAATGACAATGTGGGCTATGCAGAAGGAATATTTTTTAAATAAGCAACATCTTATATCAGTTTTGACAAATGGTTTTACGTCCTGAATACTAGCTGGTTAAAAGATAATAAAACAACTATAAAAGTCTCTATAGTTGAAAGATGCCTCATGCATTCCATGTTAAATTTTTTAAAAGTTTGATTACACCTTAATGACCAATCCAAGCCTTTGCATTGTGATGTCAAAATTGGAATTTCCAGGACATTAAATGTTATTCCAGCCAATCTAGAAGTCCTGTGTAAAAGGGTTTCATTAGGTATGTTTGTGTCATTTTGTATAGTGTCACTCAGTAATGTTTCTACAGATAATAGTATATGCTTCAGAGGATGATGAAAAAAAAATCCTGTAATGAATATGGTAAAGAATGATCTGCTTACATGGAAAGTTTTTCCCTAGCCCTAGGCAATTAGCAGCTGGATTATATCTTAAAGCCATCAGAGAAAAAACTAAAGAGGGAGTTTGCCTGAAAGCTGAAGTAAGGGGAGGAGAGGAGCAGCTCAGGAGTGGGACTACCTTGAAGAGACTTTGCTGGGAGCTAGTGGTTTGAAGATCAGAAATTCTGGATGTCTGATTTGTGGTGTTTTTGTGTTTGACTTTTGCCTGTTTTGGAGTGACTGCTTGAAAGATGTGAAGAAGGGAAGAAGATGATCCCAATACTGCCTGGGAGCAGGCAGGAGCTGACAAAGGAAAAGAGATCCTACCGGGAGCCGCGCTTCTGGAGTTACTGCTCTGTAAAGTTAGGCCCGCCCCAGAGAGGAAGGGAGATGAAGAGAGACCTGGATGAAAGGGAGGGGAGTGTCATGCTCAAGAGCGGGGAAGTGGAAAAGAATTCTAACAGTTGGAGTGACAGGGACTCAAACCGTCTGGATGATAAATTAAGAAGAGCTTCAACAAGTAGAGATTAACTCCAATTTGAAGACTTGCTGATATAAGCAAGGTATAAAAGGACCGCAGAAACATGGAAAAACACAGGAGCCTGGCAGACATAAGTAAAAATCTTTCTTTTAAGTTTTATATTAAGAAAAAAGTCAAAGAACTAAAAGCGAAAGTGAATATATTGAACCTACTGATTAGAAAAGGATTTTTGAGGTCCCATGGCTAATAGCCATGAACAATGCCAGAAAGAATTCTATTCCTAGATAGGTGTCTCCCTAAGAGAAGAACGTACAGAGTTACATCTTATTAGTGTTTCTTCTTCTTTGGTTGTTGACCCTGATTCCTTTCTATATGGGACATTATATTTACCAGAGTGCAGAGAAACTATCTGTAAAGTAGTGGAAAAGAAAATTTGGAACCATTTAAGACTTAATAATTTATGTTGTGTAATTCAAAATTAATAAAAGATAATTAACCGAGAAAATAATTAATCACTGTGAGTTTTTTTTAATAAGCATGATAGTATTTGCATAGCCTTAGAAAAAGACTTCAAGAGTTATGTGCTGGAAAATAAATCAACATATTCAGGTTAAAATCTAGTGGTGTTTAAATCCATCCCTCCCGATAAAAGAAGAAAAACATATTTCCATCAAGACATGGCAGATGGGAGTCAGGATCACTACTAAAATAAATAGGTAAAAATAAAAATCGTATTATTGATTGTAACTTAATCTTGAAAGTGTCAGAACAGATATACCTTCTTAAAGCTATGATCAGGCATGCTACTTCACAAAAGAGTTTGTGCTTGCAGCTCTGTGTGGAATGCTTTGCTTCAGTGAGACTAGTTTAACTATTTGAGAGAGAGGGCAGACAGGCCTGGCTAGGCAGCCTTATAAATGACAGCCATTTGTGAACAGAGGAGAAGCTGATAGAGTTTGTTTGGCAGTTTGCTGCAGGAGGGAGCCAAGAACCAGCAGTATATGTGTATGTATGCTTATATGCAGACATGCTTCATTGGTTGGTTGGTTGGTTTGGTTTGTTTTCTAAAACAAGGATTGGCAAGCTAGTAAACTGACTGGTCAAACAATGGCAATTGCCTGTTCAATTGACTGCCTATTATTTGACTGAAATAAAAAATGACAAATATTCCATAAAGCCAAGAATGCCTTTGTATAAGTGGTAGCCTACCTTTTTAATTGCTTCATAGTGTCATCTGTTAGCAAGGGAAGGATTGAGGGCTCCTTACCTTCAGCCAGACAAGATTCTTTGAGTAAATGTGATACCTTTTTTTAGGGCAACTACATAGTTGGAAAAATGATTCTTTGCAAGCTTTGCAGGTTTTGAAGGAGCCTGCTGGTGTTTTGTATTCTCCTGGATGGAAGAGAAGCCAATAACCCTTCAGTCACTCTGTCTGACTGTCTGTCTGTCCATTTAGGAGCAGGCTCTTCTCCTATACCCAACACCTCTGCTGATCTTTTCCAGTCTCTTTCTCCTTCCCTTCCTATTAAGAAACATGGGGTTGCAAGAGCTACTCTGCTGAGGAAAGAACAAAGATTGGTAGAATAGAAAAGCTTCTACTGGCCATTGCTGAGACTGCGGGCATCTCCAAATGCAAATGGAAACTGCTTGAAAAGTTGGCCTCCTGCTGACTTAATCTAACTGTATTTTGAAAACTGACCTTTGTCTTTTATAGATGCTACGTGTGTTTTATTTTTTTTTAAATCACTTTTTATTTAAATTTGTAACTTTGGGTTGAGCCTGGGATTTCAGGGTCTGTCCTGGGCTCAGTTCAACATATTTACTAACAATTTGGATTCAGGATTAGAGAGTTCCCTGAGAAAATATGTAGACAACATGAAACTAGCACAATGAACAATGCAGCTGCGGAGCCCCCGCAATGCACAAGCTAAGTCTATTTCATCTCGGAGGAAAGGCAGCAAGAGGACACAGCAGACCCCCTGGCTCTCCAGATATATAGCAGAACTCCTGAGGCTAAAAGAAACCTACAAAGGATGGAGGATGGGATTCACCTCCAAGGAGGATTATTCTGCACTGGTCCAGTCCTGCAGGGAGCAAACCAGGAAAGCCAAGGCTGCAACTGAACTCCAACTAGCTTCAAGCATCAAGGACAATAAAAAGTCCTTGTGGGGAGCCGAAGGAAAAGCAAGGGCAGCATTGGACACCTGCTGAACCAGATGGGGCAACTGACAACTGAGGTCCAGGAAAAAGCCAACCTATTAAATGGGTACTTTGCATCAGTCTTTCATCAGTCCCATGGGACGCCCATGCCCGCTACAGGACAGAGAGGTCTGGGTGAGGGAGATCTCCTGCCCTCCATTAATGCTGACCTCATGAAAGAACACCTTGAGAGGCTGGATACCTACAAGTCAGCCGGCCCGGACGATCTACACCTCAGAGTACTCAAGGAGCTGGCGAGCATTATAGCCCAGCCTCTGGCACAGTTCTTTGAAAACTCCGTGCCCGAAGACTGGAAGAATGCCAATGTGGTGCCTATCTTCAAGAAAGGGAGGAAAGTGGATCCAGCTAACTATAGGCCCATCAGCCTGACTTCCATCCTGGAGAAGGTCTTAGAAAAGTTTATTAAAGAGGCCATTGTTAATGGACTGGCAGATGCCAACATCCTGAGGGTTAGCCAGCACGGGTTTGTTGCGGGTAGGTCTTGCTTGACCAATCTCATTTCCTTCTGCGTCCAGGTGACCTATCACCTGGACAAGGGAGAAGAGATTGATGTCATATATCTTGACTTCAAAAAAGCCTTTGATCTGGTATCCCATGATCACCTCTTGGCAAAACTGGCCAATTGTGGCCTTGGGTCCACCACGATCCACTGGCTGGAAAATTGGCTCCGTGGTCAGACCCAGAATGTAGTAATAGATGGAAGTCACTGATCATGGTGCCCTGTGACCAGTGGGGTCATAGTTTCATAGTTTCATAGTAGCTAGAGTCGGAAGGGACCTAGGTAGATCATCTAGTCCGACCCCCTGCCTTAGCAGGAAAGAGCACCGGGGTCAGATGACCCCGGCAAGGTGCTCATCTAACTTCCTTTTAAAAATCCCCAGGCTAGGAGCCTGCACCACTTCCCCTGGAAGCTGGTTCCAGGCCCTAGCCACCCTGACTGTGAAGTAGCGCCTCCTAATATCTAATCTAAACTTACCCTCCGCCAGTTTGTGACCGTTATTCCTGGTCACTCCTGGCAGCGCACGGGGGAACAGGGACTCCCCCAATACCTGCTGATCCCCCCTGACCAGTTTGTAGCAGGCCACAAGGTCCCCCCTTAGCCTTCTCTTGTGGAGGCTAAACAGGTTCAGGTCCCGTAGCCTATCCTCATAAGGCCTGCCCTGCTGACCCCTGATCATACGAGTGGCCCTCCTCTGAACTCTTTCCATATTGTCCACGTCCCTCTTGAAGTGTGGCGCCCAGAACTGGACGCAGTACTCCAGCTGCGGCCTGACCAGTGCCGCATAGAGGGGGAGGATCACCTCCCTGGACCTACTCGAGATGCATCTGTGGATGCATGACAGGGTACGATTGGCCTTCTTGACTGCCTCCCCACACTGCCGGCCCATGTTCATCGTGGAGTCAATGACGACTCCAAGATCCTTTTCCGTCTCCGTGCTGGCAAGAGGGGAGTTCCCCAACCTGTAAGTGTGGTGCCGGTTCTTCCTCCCCATGTGCAACACCTTGCACTTATCAGTGTTAAACCCCATCCTATTCTCATCCGCCCACCGTTGCAACCTGTCAAGGTCAGCTTGTAGCCTATTGCACCCTTCTAGTGCACCCACATCCCCCCACATCTTAGTGTCATCAGCAAACTTGAACAGGGTGCTTTCTACCCCCTCATCCAAGTCACTGATGAAGATGTTGAACAGTGCAGGCCCGAGGACCGAGCCCTGCGGAACCCCACTGCCCACATCCTTCCAGGTCGAGAAGAACCCATCCACTACCACCCTCTGGGTGCGGCCCTCCAACCAGTTGGCGACCCATTTGACCGTGTGGGCATCAACACCACAGTCTCCCAGCTTTTTGATGAGGACAGGGTGAGAGACAGTGTCGAAAGCCTTCCGGAAGTCCAAAAAGACTACATCCACAGCAACCCCTGCGTCTAATGATTTGGTGACCTGATCGTAAAAGGCCACCAGGTTGGTCTGACAAGACCTGCCACTGATAAACCCATGTTGGTTGCCCCTGAGCATGCATTCCCCCGCAAGGCCCTCCTGGATGTGTGCCAGGATAATTTTTTCAAAGAGCTTACCCGGGATTGAGGTCAGACTAACTGGCCTGTAATTTCCCGGGTCCTCTTTTTTTCCCTTTTTGAAGATAGGGACCACATTGGCCCTCTTCCAGTCCTCCGGCACCTCGCCAGAGCACCACGAGTGCTCACAGAGCCGCGCCAGGGGTCCCGCAATGACCTCAGCCAGTTCCTGTAGAACCCTAGGGTGAAGATCGTCCGGACCAGCGGACTTGAACACGTCCAGCCTCTCCAGAAGTACCCTAACTAACTCCTCGCTAACCCTTGGCCCAGGCGTGTCTCTCTCGGGGCCCGAGGGGGGCCCAGCAGGGAGGTGGCTGAACTGGTCCCTACTTAGGAAGACAGAGGCAAAGAAATCGTTAAATATGTTAGCTTTGTCATCTGGCGTGATGACTAAGTTGCCCATCGTGTCCTGCAGGGGCCCCACATTACCCGGGACCCTCTTTTTACCCCCTATGTATTTGAAGAAGGACTTCTTATTGTCCTTAATCCGGGAAGCTAGTCCTATCTCCAACTCTGCCTTGGCCCTCCTGACTGCCCCCCTACATCCTCGGGCGACTATAACATAGTCCTTCTTGGCGATGACCCCATCTCTCCATTGGGTATATGCCTCCCTTTTAGCAAGGAGACATTCCCGGATGCTCTTAGTGAGCCATGGGGGTTTATGTGCCCTCCTGCTCCCTTTGACCCTTGTTGGGATTACCTCCCTTTGGGCATGGAGGATCGTCTCCTTAAGGAGCAACCACTCACCTTCGACATCTGATTCCCTTCCCCTCTGGGTCCTCAGCGCTTCCCCAACTATCCTCCTTAGCTTGTTGAAGTCAGCCCTCCTAAAGTCTAGGGCTGTTGCCTTGCTGCAGCCCTTTGCCACCTTACGCTGGATGGTGAATTCCAGCAAGCGATGATCACTGTCTCCCAGGTGGCCCATCACCCGCAGCCCCCTCACCAGGTCATCACCCGTGGCCAGCACTAGGTCCAACAAGGCGTCTCCCCTGGTGGGACTGTGCACCTCCTGGGTTAGATGGAGGTCCTGCAGTCTGGCTAAGAACCGACGTGAGCGATCAGACTTGGCTGACTGCTCCTCCCAGCAGATGTCTGGGAAGTTCAGGTCCCCCATGATGACCACATCCTTAGCCCTCACTGCCTCTGTAAGCTGACCTAAGAATTCCAGGTCGAGCTCTTCTCCCTGGTTGGGAGGTCTATAGTAGACTCCCACCGTTAAGTCTCTCTCCCCTGGACTGCCTTTTACTCTAACCCAGAGCACCTCAGAGTGCCCCCCCTCTACCCCCATGCTAATTAACGAGGAAGTATATTCCTCCTTGATGTAGAGTGCTACTCCTCCACCTTTCCTTCCTATCCTGTCCTTCCTGTATAGCCTATATCCCTTGACACTCACCGCCCAGTCATGCGATGAGTCCCACCACGTTTCTGTGATCCCTACTATGTCAGGGCTGGTGACAGCTAGGAGGAGGGCGAGTTCCTCCTGCTTCTTCCCCATACTTCGAGCTCTGTCCTTGTACCCATATTGTTCAACATCTTCATTAATAATGTAGACATTGGAGTCAGGAGCAGACTGGTCAAGTTCGCTGATGACACCAAACTTTGGGCAGAGCATCCACACCAGAAGATAGGCAGGCGATCCAGGCTGACCTGGACAGGTTCAGCAAATGGGTGGCCGAGAACCTGATGTTGTTTAACACCAAAAAATGCAAGGTTCTCCACCTTGGGAAGAAAAACCTGCAGCATCCTTATAGGCTCGGCAGTGCTACGCTGACTAGCACTATGGAAGAAAGAGACTTGGGGGTCATCATTGACCACAAGATGAACATGAGCCTGCAGTGTGATGCTGTGGCTACTAAAGCAACCAAAACGCTGGCTTGCATCCATAGATGCTTCTCAAGCAAATCCAGGGAAGTCATTCTCCCCTAGTACTCGGCCTTGGTGAGACTGCAGCTGGAGTACTGCATCAAGTTTTTGGCTCCACAATTCAAAAAGGATGTGGAAAAGCTTGAGAGAGTCCAGAGAAGATCCACACGCATATCAGAGGTCAGGAAAATAGAACTTACGCTGACAGGCTGAGAGCCATGGGGCTCTTTAGCCTGGAAAACCGTAGGCTCGGGGTGATCTGATGGCCACCTATAAGTTTATCAGGGGTGACCACCAGGATCTGGGGGAACGTTTGTTCACCAGAGTGCCCAAAGGGATGATGAGGTTGAATCGTCATAAACTACTTCAAGACCATTTCAGGCTGGACATAAGGAAGAATTTCTTTGCTGTCCGAGCCCCCAAGGTCTGGAAATAGCCTGTCACCGGAGGTGGTTCAAGCACCTACATTGAACACCTTCAAGAGTAAATTGGATGCTTATCTTGCTGGGATCCTATGACCCCAGCTGTCTTCCTGCCCTTTGGGAGGGGGACTGGACTCGATGATCTTCCAAGGTCCCTTCCAGCTCTAATGTCTATGAAAAATCTATGAAAAATGCAATATGAGTGAAGTCTGGCATAATTGTAAAAAAAGACTAACATAATTTTGAACATCGTCAAAACTGTGTTGTATTATTAAGAACTGTAGTACTATTAATACGTATAATATTGCTAGTATTTATCACTATTCCTTTCTTAAATCCCAAATAAATTATTTACTTTTTTCCTACTCTGCAGTGAAAAATTATTTAATTGAGTTGCTTATAGGGTAACTGAGTTGTCAGTTATTTTGAAATCCATCTTTGGGGTATGCTTCTGTTTATTTTGTGGTTTTTTGCAAAGCAAAACTGTAAATCCCTTAATTTCTTAGTCTGTTTAGTGGTAAGAAGCAAGTAAAAACATGATCTATCTGAACTCTACTAAAAAAATTCTCAGAAAAGTGTAGTTTCTTGTTTGGTTCCTGTATAGAAGACATATGTTTTGCTTTACCAGCAGAGGTGTGGCCATATCTGAGAAATGTTCCAAATAATTTTGAGAAAGAAGTTTGAGCATGTCAGGTCCAAAAGTTTGCAGTGCTAGAAGTGTTGTTTCACAGCTGTAAATAAAAAAAGAGGAATGAGGGTATCATATGGTAACTTACGTTTATCACTGTTTGCATTCAGCACAGAGAAGCTTTACAGTTTTTGTTCATGTATTTAAAGTTTTATTCACCTTATCCAATTCAACAATGAGCTGTGACTTCCCTTCTAATTATTTTACTACTGAAAAATGAAAAGTGGTGTACAACTTTTGTTATTAAAAGAAATGTATTTACAGCTTCTTGTCCTAAAAAACTGGTGGTGCTGATATAAGATAAGATACAGGTATTCCAGGGCTTATTTCTACATCAGAAATTCCAATGTATTTTTTTTCTTTTAATTGTTACTTCAGAAATTTGACAGCCGCTTTCCCAAATTTACAGTATTTTGATTTTGCTTTGTTCCTTAATTCCAGGGTTATGGAGTCTGTTTACATTCTTTATGTTTTCAATTCCAGTAATCTGTTTATTTGCCATTTACAGGATTCCTTGATTACATCCCCACAAGTGTAATCTTTCTTAAGTTTTTTTATCTTCTGACAAAATGGCAGCAACCTGGAGCCTTTTGCAGGGTTAGTTTCCCACCATATATTGGAGCATTTGTTCTTAAAATAGAGAGAAATGCATTTGCTTTCAGTTGATTTCATAGTTTCATAGTTTGTAGGGTCGGAAGAGATCTGAGCAGATCATCGAGTCTGACCCCCTGCCATGGCAGGAAGGAGTACTGAGGTCAAATAACACCAACAAGTGTTCATCTAGCCTCCTCTTAAAACCCCCCAGGATAGGAGCCAGCACCACTTCTCTTGGAAGTTGATTCCAAATCCTAGCCGCCCTGACAGTGAAGTAGCACCTCCTGATATCTAGCCTAAAGCTACCCTCTGCCAGCTTGTGACCGTTATTCCTGGTCACTCCTGGTAGTGCATGGGGGAACAGGGACTTCCCCAGTGCCTGCTGGTCCCCTCTGACTAGTTTGTAACAGGCCACTAGATCCCCCCTCAGCCTTTTCTTGTGGAGGCTGAACAGGTTCAAGTCCCTCTCCTTGTAGGGTCTGCCCTGCTGCCCCCTGATCATGCAAGTGGCCCTCCTCTGGACCCTCTCCATGTTGTCCACATCCTTCTTGAAGTGTGGTGCCCAGAACTGGACGCAGTACTCCAGCTGCAGCCTGACCAGTGCTGCATAGAGGGGAAGTATCAGCTCCTTGGGCCTGCTTGAGATCCATCTGTGGATGCATGACAAGGTATGGTTGGCCTTCCTGACTGCATCCCCACACTGCTGGCCCATGTTCACTTTGGTACCAGTGATGACTCCAAGATCCTTTTCTGCCTCTGTACTGACAAGAAGGGAGTTCCCCAGCCTGTAGGTATGGTGCTGGTTCTTCCTCCCCAGGTACATCACCTTGCACTTGTCAGTGTTGAAATCCATCCTGTTCTCATCCGCCCACCCCTGTAACCTGTCTAGGTCTGATGGCAGCCTATTCCTCCCATCTAGCATGCCCATATCCCTCCACATCTTAGTGTCATCAGCAAATTTGAACAGGGTGCTTTTTACCCTCTCATCCAAGTCATGGATGAAGATGTTGAATGGTGTGGGCCTGAGGACAGAGCCCCCGTGGACCCTACTACCCACATCCCTCCAGATCAAAAATGACTCATCTGCCACCACTCTCTGGGTGTGACCCTCCAGCCAGTTAGCAACCCATTTGACTGTGTAGGTGTCAACACCACAGTCCCCTAGTTTTTTAATGAGAATGGGGTGAGAGACCGTATCAAAGGCCTTTCTGCAGTCCAGAAAGACTATGTCCACTGCAAGGCCGGCATCCAAGGATTTTGTGACCTGGTCATAGAAGGCCACCAGGTTGGTCTGACAGGACCTGCCTCTAATGAACCGATGTTACTTGCCCCTAAGCATAACCTCCCCTGCTGGCCCCTCATGGACATGTGCCAGGATAATTCTCTCAAAAAGCTTACCCAGGATCGAGATAAGACTAACTGGCCTATAGTTTCCTGGGTCCTTCCTCCCTTTTTTGAAAATGGGAACCACTTTGGCCCTCTTCCAGTCCTCTGGCACCACACCAGAGCACCACTAGTGTTTGTAAGGCCATGCCAGGTATCCCAGAATGACCTCTGCTAATTCACTCAGCACTCTGGGATGGAGATCGTCAGGACCAGCTGATTTAAATATGCCCAGTCCCTCCAGAAGTTCCCTAACTAGATCCTCACTGAACCTAGGCATGGGTGCGGCTCCCCTGGCACGGCAAGTAGCCTTACTGACCACTTCTTTGCTTTGGCAGTATAGGGTAATGTGTGTTCATGTAAGGACAGAAACAGAAAAGTCAAGGTGCAAATTGAGGTACAGTTAGCAAGGAACATAAAATAAAACAAAAAGCATTCTACAAATATGTGGGAAGTGGGAGGAAGGCCAAGTTTGCTCACTGACTGGGGATGGTAAACTAACATGAATTATATGGAGAGGACTTAAATGTATATGTCTTTTTTGCTTCAGCCTCCCCAGAAAAGGTCAACTATCAGATAACAAGCAATTAGAAGCAAGGATAGGGGAGTATATAGTATTCAGCCTACAATAGGAAGAGCACATATCAGAAATTACTCAGACGAGCTGGTACTTTCAGATCATGAGGGCTAGATGAGATTTATCCTAAAGAACTCATAAATGTAGCTGAGGAAACTGTAGACTATTGACTATACTCTCTGAGAACTCATGGGTGTTAGGGAAGGCTGAAGAAGACTCAGAAAGGACAAATATATTGCCCTTCTGCTCAAACAGTAGTTATTAATAGCACAGTGTCAAACTAGAAGGCAGTATGAGATGGGGTCACCCAGACATATTATCCAGAGTCCAAGCCTGTTTACTATCTTCTTTAATGACTTGGAAGATGGGATTGAATCTATGCTGAGCAAACTTAAACAAGAACAAAATTAAGACCAAAATTGTTGGGATAGAAGACAGTTTGGAGGACAAGTTTAAGACTGAGGATAGAATTAATAGCAATTTTTAAGTACCCAATGTGTAGTTATAAAGCAGGGGTGGGCAAAATGCGGCCTGCAGACTGGATGCTGCCCACTAAGCCATTCTATCTGGCCCATGGGGCCCCTAAAAAATTTTTAAAAATAACATTAATCCGCTCTATGCTGCCTGTCATGCAGCCCTTGATGGTTTGCCAAAACTCAGTAAGCGGCGCTCCGCCCAAAATATGTGCCTACCCCTGTTATAAAGAGAATGGAGATAAACTAGTCTCTGTGGAGACAGGGGTAGGTTTAGAATTCCAGCAGAGGAAATTTAGGTTAGCTAGCAGGAAGAAATTTCTCACTGTGAGGGTGGTTAAGCATTGGAACAGCCTATCCAGAGAGGCTGTGGAATTTCAATCCTTGGAAATTTTTAAGAGCAGATTAGACAGAAAATTATCTGGGATGTTTTAGTTAAGTAAGATCCTGGCTTGATCAAGATCTTGAATTGGATGACCTCCTGAGATCCCTTCTCAGACCTACTTTTCTATGATTCTGTGAAAATAATTTTGATAAACTGGATTTGGGTTGGACATTTAAGAATGATGGGTGATTAAGTACTACAGTTCCCAGATGCACTTCTTTCCCCCCTTTCTTCTTTTTACTTGTCACCAGGTAAAATGGGTAATGTTTTGGAATCATTCACAGTATTCAGAGGAGAAAGAGAAGTCATTTCCCAGTAACTGGAGTTCATTTTGATGAATTGTTCATAGGCAAATTCCATTTCCTTTCTGCCCTCCCTTCTTTGTCAGAATTCTTGATACTTAGGTAGTCTGTACATGAAAGGTAACTGAAGCAGGGGCATTGCCCTATATGCTTGTGGCATTGAGCATAAGGAGAGGCAAAGCAGATACGCACTGTACAAGCACTGCTAGGGGAAAATCTTTAAGCCTGATTCCTTGATAGCCATGCAAACCCACCATGGAGAATACATCCCTCAGAACTCCAGTAGCTGGTAAGCAACTGTCGAAATAATATTTTAGTGTGTGGTCCTTTTTCACTGTTTCTTCAGCCCTGCTTATATTAATGGTATTATAAAAGTGGGTACAAGTTGAACATCTAATATGCTTGAAAAAGGCAAATTGAGTCAATTTAGCTCTATCCAAGCATGCTAGATGACTGCTGGGAAATGTATAATGAATAACACATATATCTGTTGCCCAAATGACCTGGGCAAACCTCAAAATAAAAAGAAGTATGGTTTCCTTCAAACTCAACTTATAGTTGTATTGCAGTTGTAAGCAAGCTGGGACTCTGGCTAGATGAGTAATCTAGCTAGTCATGAGGATAACAGTCCATTTATAAGCAATTTAAAACATTTTAGTTATTCTTAGATCACTTAATGGAGAAAGGATAACCATTTTGTCAGTCAGTGGTTTTGTTATTTCCTCAAAGTGTTTCATCTCTTCAAAAGCTGCTGTTATATAAAAGATATTGAAGGTAAATCCTAGAGGGTTGTGAGGAGGCCCTACATATCATTAGGGAATACCTGATTGTTATCATAGACATTTTTTATCTTTTAATGTGTGTGAACTTTTTCATGTGTATGGACATATCAGAATTCTTACAAAGGGAGAGAAAAGAATTTCTGGCAATATACTAAGAAATAGACTTTGAGCAAGCATTTACTTTCATGTTTTATAGCACAGTGTGTTGCATCATGTACTACTTGAACATTGCTATGTTCAGTAAATATTAATAAATTGGCAGTTTGTATTATAAATACCTACACTTGCCTGACAATTTTTTTAAAAGTTGTTTATGATGGACAGGCTTTTCTCTCTGTTGCCTAGCTGTTAGCTTCACCATCTCTTCTATCTCTTCTCACTGCCTTCATTTCTTCACCCCCATCAACCCTGTGCATACCTTTCTGCTTTTTTCCTTCCCTTCCCTGCTAATTGCCGCCTTTTTCCCTCAGGGTCTCCTCTCCAGAACCACTTTTCCTATACTTTAATCCTCTTCTTACTTGCTTGCACCCTATAGCATGGGTGTTAAATTTGTTTGGCCTCCTAGACTGAATCCAGACTGTAGGGCTTCCAGCAGTCCAGACAATTCATGAGTGGTGGCAGCAGCTTTAGTCCCAGGGGCTGCCAGAGCCATTGTTTCAACTGGAATTCAGAACCCAGGGAGTTAACTTTGCTGTCACTCAGCCCCCTTTTGCCTTGCCTCCAATCTTAGTCACTGGGGTCAACTAAAAATTCTAGTTTTGGCAGTAGTTAAAAAGGGAGGATGCAATGTTAACTCCCCGGGTTCTGGAATTACACTGAAACAGCAATTCTAGCAGGGAATAATACCGCTGCTGCAGAGGCTCCTGCAGCTGCAGTGGGCAGCCCCTTATGCTGAATACATCTTCTGCCCTATAACATGGATAGGGTCATAGAAAAGAGGGATGTGAGGGAATTCAAATGGTCATCTAGTCCATCCCTCTGCCCTGAGGTCAGATCGACTATAACTAAATTATTCCTAATCTGTTCTTAAACACTTTCATGGTTGGAGGTCCTACAACTTCACACATGGTCTAATTAAGACTTAACAACATTACAAAGGTTTTTTATTTTCTCCTCTAGGGCCTGCCCCCTTTAGGGCACAACCCATCTATGGCGCCACAAACCCCATATACTGCACATGCAGGCATTTACTGTGCTACTAATTTTTAGCACAACAGGTGTTTTTTTGACACCAGGAAAGCTCAGTATCAAAAAACCCTGCAGCAGAAAAAAAGCAGGGAAGGGCACATGGTGGCAGTGTACACCATGCTCTACTTGTCCCCCAGGCTCCGTATGCCTGGATCACCACCACTGCAGCCCCGGGAGGCCCCCAGGACTCCAGGTAAGGCTGGTGAGGCCAACTCAGGTGCTTGTCCCAGCCTCCCCTGCCCCACCTGGGATAACTTGCCACACACCAGACCGTGCATGCAGGAACAACTGCAGTGGCACAGATATGTGCTGCTGCTAGTTGTCCCCTGGGGATGCATGTCCTTGCTTGTGGGGATGTGCCCCTAATGTCTAATATAAACCTCCTTTGTTCCTGTTTAAGCTCATTACTGTCCTCAGTGGACATGGAGAACAGTTTGTAACCTTGGTCTTTGCAGTTACCTTTTATGTATTTGAAAACTGAGGTGAGCTTTTTTTTTCCCTTCTTTTCTATTTCAGTCTTCCTTTGCAGATAAAAAGTTTTGTAGATCTCTGCTCATTTTTGTTTGTTGCTCTTCTTTGGACTTACTACAATATCTTATTTGAAGTGATGTGCTCAAAATTGGCAGAGTCCTTCAGATGAGGTCATATCAGAGAAAATTATTTCACATGTCCTGCATATACTTCCAGTAACATTTTAGCATTTTTCACCTGTCTGAAATTGTGGATTCATAGCAGATGATCATTCACTGCACAACTCCTCCTAATCAGTTATTTCCCATCTTGTATTTGTACAGTCCCTTTTTTCCCACTTATAATACTTTGCACTGGCCCTTGTTAAATTTCATACTGTTTATTTCAGACCATTTTTCCAGTTTGTCAAGACAATGTCAAAGTATAGTTCTGTCCTCCAAAATGCCTGCAATCTCTACCAGCTTGGTATTTCCAAATTTAGTAAGTGTATTCACTATGCCATCTTTGAAATTATTATCAAAAATATTGAATAGTACTGGATCGAGGGCAGGCCTCTTCAGAACTCTTGAGTTTGAGAGTGATAACTCTGTGATGATGATTTTTCAACCATTTGTGTTCCCAACATAAAATCTTTTTTTTATTATTATATTTTCTTACTTTGCTTAAGAGGATGTCGTTTGAGACTGTGTCAAAAGCTTTAGTAAAGTCTCAGTATATTGTATCTGCTGTTTTTCCCCTGTCAATAGGGCCTTCACCCTATCAAAGAAGAAAGTTAGTTTAATCCAACGTAACTCCTTTTTAGCAGATTCATGTTGACTGTTACTTAACATTTTTTTTTCTTTACTAGGTGCTTAAAAATGGATTGTTTTGATTATTTGTTCTAGTATCTTTCCAAGAATTGACATTAGGCTGGCTCATCTATAATTCTCTGGCTCATCCTTTTTCCCCTCTAAAGACAGGCACTAAGTTTTCCCTTTCCAAACTTTCTAGACCATCACTCATTTTCCAGGAATTCCTTGAGGCATGGAGGATGCTTCAGCCAGTTCTCTAAGTACTTTATTAGGGCCAGCTGATTTGAAAACATCTGACTTTTCTAAATAGTCTGTAACCTGGTCCCCTCATCATTGGTGTTAATAGTGTAGTGCATCTGACCAAAGTTAATCTTTTTAGTGAAGACTGAAAAAAAAAAAGTATTAAACACCTCTCTGTAATAACATTATTGTTATCTTTCTTTATTTGAGTAGTGCAGTGATGCTAAGCTATGGTGTCTAAGCTTAGGGGTACTGAGGAGCCCAGCCTCTGTCTGAGGAGCTAAGTGCTCTTTAGCTCTTACCCCAGAATCTCACAGATAAGCAGCCACATGGCTGCTCCTCTGCCGACCCATACTGATGCCCTTCCCCAGCTCCCTGACTGTCCTTGTACTGGCCCCTCATGTGCTCTGAGCATCACGTGGGTAGGGCAGCAGGTGTGGGGCTGTAGAGCTGCACTTTTCAGACCAGCTTGTCCCGTGCTCTCCGCAACCCCACGCTGGCAGGAGTGGCCCTGAGGGCAGGTGGACAATCACATTACCTCTGAGCTGCTAGCTGGTACACAGCAAAGCCTGGCTAGTCAGTCAGAAAAGTGAACATCCCCAGCTGGAGGCATGTACACTTTTCAGTGAAAAAAATTGTTTTATCTGACTTGTGCATCTCTGTCTTCAGGAGCTCCAGGAGCTGGGTGTCACTGCTTACAAACTTACATAACAGAACAGGTGCCGTTGCAGAGTAGCAGGTGAAACTCAATTTCTAAATGAGTAGTGATGGCCAACTGAGTAGATATCCAAATAATCAGTATAGTTTAGGAGGCCATTTGCTTTTAGTGAGCTGATAAGGGGGAGGGAAAGACAGTCATTCAAGTACTTTGTTCTGCCTGACTTGCCCGCTTTATAGACTACTCAGGCTGATGTGTAAGGCCTGCAGTCATGTTTAGGAGATTAAAGCCCAGCACTAATAAATAAATGAGAAGCTAACTGCAAAAAACCACGCTGTTTAACAGCTGTATCCCAGGCAGTATAAAATGCACATTCATTTTAAATGCATATCATATTCATCAATATTTGATGCAAAGACATGAAACCAAGAAAGAGGAAAGGAAAAGAACAAAGGAGGTGGTGAGATGCAGCTCAGAAGCTGGTAGCATGAGACGCTGAAGGAGCAGCCATAGTAGTACTATTTGTTCACTTTTAAAAGAAAGCATGGGCCCAGCCCAGCAAGTCACTTACTGGCCTCCCTTAGGTGGGGAAGCCACAGAAAAAGGGGACAACAAAAGCAGGGATGGGAGTGTAGGTCAACATTTCAAAACAAGCATGCAGAATGGGAACACTTAGCAGAGCACACTGGACAGTGCCCTCTGGCCCTTAAATCCAAAGAGCCAAGGGACACTGCCCAGAAAGTAGCCATAGTAGCAAAGGATGTGCTTCTCAGACCCCTGTCTCTTCCCCATTTCTTAACTAAAGAAGACTGCTGGGTAGAAAAAAATTAAGCAAACAAGCCATGTAACCCAAATGAAACATCAGAAGAAGAAGGAAGAAAGGGTGCTCATCTCTGAGGTTCTAAACTAGTGATTTTCAACCAAGGTGCTGCAAAATTCAGCAAAACTTATAGAGGGTGCCTTGGGCCAAAAAAGTTTAGAACCACTGAAGTAGTGGTCCTGGTCATTCCTTAAACTTCCTCTTACTACAGCTTGCCAAAAAAACAAAAAGAAATACAACTGTCCTTTCTGATTTTGCCCTTGCATTATAGTCAGCCTTAAGAATATAACTTAGATTCCACCTTTCTGTATGATTCTTTCCAATGACCTGAAACTTAGTGCTCATTATTTAGCTAGGTTGGTCTCTGACTATTCTCCCTGTCTTTCCATCCTGTTTAGAATAGCTTGTGCTTTTGCTCTCAATTATTGTTTCTTTAAGAAACCACTGGCTTTCTTGAACTCCATTTCCCTAGATTTTCTTTCCGTGAAATCTTATCTATCAGTTCTCTGGGATTACTGAAGTCCTTTTTCTTGAAGTACCTTTTCTTTACACTGCTGTTCTTCCTCCTCCCCTTCCTAAGAATCATGAATTCTTATCTTTGTGAGGTCACTTCTCCACAAGTTGCCTTCCACCCCCTCATTCTCAGTGTGTTTCTACCTATTGGTCAATATCAAATCTATAAGAAGCTTCCCTTCTAGTTGTCTTCTCCACTTTCTGTTCCCAACACATTCCAGAAACCTTTTTGACAGCCTGTGTCTTGTCATATTACCTTTCTAACACTTGTCTGTTTACTTGATGTCCCCCATTACCACTAAAACCATCACTTGGCCTAAATCAGTTAGTTGATTTAAAAAGTCTCTTGTAGCTTATCTTCGGTTTGGTGGTCTGTGGTAGATTTCATCGTGATATTGTGCTTGTTTTTCTCTTTTTTGCTTTTATATAAAGGAGTGTCAAGAGGACTCTATTGCTACCTTCAGGACCTCAGAGCAAGGGCCTGGAGGACAAACCTTATGAGGAAAGACTAAGAGATCTAGGACTGTTCAGCCTGGGGAACAGAAGCCTGAGGGGGAACTTGGTGATTGTCTATAAGTATGTAAGGGGTGAATATCGGCAACTGGGAGAAAAACTGTTCACTAGGGCACCCCAGGGGAGGACAAAGAGTAAACTGTCAGAGGATGGCTTCAGATTGGATGTAAGAAAGAACTTCTTTATGGTACGGGTGCTTAGAATATAGAATAGACTTTCCAAGGAGGTGGTGCAGTCTCCAACATTGGAAGTCTTCAAGAGGAGACTGGACATGCACCTTGCTGGAATCATTCAATCTCAGCAGTATTCCTGCCCAGAGCCAGGGGGTTGGACTCAGTTTTTCAAGGTACCTTCCAGCCCTTGATTTCTATGATTCCATGAATATTTTTTCTGGAACATCTTAATATAAATCCCTCAGAAATGGATATTCTAAATAAACAGACCATATATACATAAAGGGAAAATGATATCAGCATACAAAATGATTTAATATTATATTAACAAGATATGAATTTATTTGTATATTAGCAATGATAACATACTATATCAAACAAATATTAACCAAAATTAATCATATTCAAGAGCATGAGAAATAAGCAAGAGGAACTAACTGTAAGACTTAGTCTATTATCGAAATTATGACAAGTAATATTCTGGATCTGGTGGGATAATTCATATTATGACACAGTTTGCTCAGAAATAATATATAATGACATAAAATGGGGGGGCACACATGGCTGCAAGTGTGTGTAGCCTGAAACTGGAGCCTGACTGGCCAGAGCCACATTCCAGTTGCCAGCTAAGCTTTATGTGCTCAGATGGCCACAGCTGCAGCCCTGGGTGGCCCCCAGAAGTCCACATATGGCTGCTGGTGCTAGCCCAGGTGCTGGCCCCAGCCTCCCCCACCCCACCAGGGAAATTTGCCACATGCCAGAGCTCAGGGACATTCCCTGGGGACAAAAAGCAGCCCAACTATGTGCTACTACTGTTTGTCCCTGGGAAATGCACGTGTGTGCTTGTCTGGACATGGTCCACTTGTCTATACATGGAGTTATTTCAGAGTAACCTTTGAAAGCAAGGTAGTGAGAAACAAGGTACCCTTACGCTGGAATACTTTTTTCCACATGCAGAGTTTTCAGAAATAGTAGTGTACTTTAAATGTATACCTCTCTTAATTTGAATTAACTTTCAGTGTAGACAGTCTCTAATCTCTGTTTTGACTTTATTTTCTGTAAATTGAAAATAGTACTTGGCTCAGTGGTCTCCAAAGTGGGGTGCGTGAAGAAAATCCATTGGGGTGCAAGAAGAAAATACTAGAACTTCTATTTATATTTATTTTTTATGCAAAAAAATAAGGAAATTAAGCTTTACTAATATTTAATATACAGATTGACACTGGCACCCTTACTCAGTCCGTATGTCAAATAAATAAATATACATATGTTGGGGGTGCATGTTCAAAAATATTTTACTGATAGGGGTGCGTAATCAAAAAAGTTTGGAGACCATCGACTTAGCTAACTCACCGGAAATTACAGTAATTTTATTAGTCTGAAATGCAGTTTAGGAGCTTCAGTGGAAATGAGTACAAATCATTGTTTTCTATTTAAATTGAACTAATTTTTATAACTTTTGGTGGCCAAGGCATCCCTCACCATCTTAGCACCATCTCCTGAATATTCTGCCCTGATTTTTTTAAAGTCCTGACAGAATGCTTGACTGTGTACAAGATGTTGAAAGTTTGACTTTGTCTCAAGAAACTGTAAGTTTCTTGAGAATAAGTACTCAAATGAGTTGGATTTTCCAGATTAAGGTTCTAATCTTTGAGGAACTTGGACTTTTTTATAATGGATAGGAGCTAGTAATCTTTACTTGTCAGAAAAAGTAAGATTTCTTTTTTTCCCTATGTGTTCCTCTCTCTTTCTGTTGACATATAAAATGTCCTTTTTTAAGTAAAATTATTTAAGAGTAAAAGAATTATACAAGCCAGAGTTCTATAAAAATGTTTAAAAACATTGAACTTATTGATTCTTATATTCAGTTTCAGGTGCAGTATTCTATGTCCCAAGCGCTTGTTTTGCTGGGAAAGTGCAACGTTTTAAGAAAATCTATTATATGTCTGCTATTATCAGAAATAAATCAATTTGCTGATAAGCTGCTGCAAGCCTACCAGGTACTGTTATGTTAAAATTTTTAAATTGCTGGAAAGCAAAGTAAACTGTAAAGCATGTTTAGATGCTGAAGGTTTTCTCTGTGCCAGAGCAGTGGTTATCAATCTATGGTCTGTAGATGCCTGGGGGTCTGTAGACTGTCTTTTTGTGAAAAATGACTACGATCAATCAGAAGTATGTGAATACCCACAATTCAAAGATATCTGCACCTCCATTCAAAATTTTCCAAGGGGCCCACACATCCATTCAAAATTATTTAGGGGTCTGCAACTGAAAAAAGGTTAAAAACCACTGTGTTGGAGCTTTCTGATGACTGAATTTAAAGTAAGAAAATAGAGGTTAGTTATGTTTTACCAACTTTGAAAGTATTTAAGAAGTCATTTTCTAAAAGCAGTGTATGATTTTATTTAAATAAATGATTAACAAATTGAAATGATATGCAACTATAGGACAAAATTTTAAAATACTTCTACAAAGTTCAAATGTATATACAATACTACTTTGATGTGTTTAATTCCAGTTGATGTGGGTTTTGGTCTTGTGGTGATAGTGGATCATTTCCTAGCATATAATTCTTCCATTCATACTGACTCTTAGATATTTTATCTACATTTGATATTTTAAATACAATATATTGTTGACATTTGCTTACTGTCACTGGAATTGATAGGTTTATTCATTTGTGGCTTCATTCCTTTTTTCTGGAAGATTCCTAAAGAGTGATATCAGCAGTAATTTATCTGCAGCTATGCTTGCCATTCAGCATTCCATTATCTTGAGAGAGACCCATTTCTTCTCTTGGCTGGATAGCAAACAGTCATAGAATCATAGAAAATTAGGGTTGAAAGGGACCTCAAAAGTCATCGAATCCAACCCCCTACTAAAAACAGGACCAGCCCAAACTAGATCATCCCAGCCAAGGCTTTGGCTACCCAGGGCTTAAAAGTCTCCAAGAATTGCAATCCCACAACCTTTCTGGGTAACCTGTCCCAGTGCTTTACTACCCTCCTAGTGAGAAAGTTTTCCTAATATCTAACCTAAATTAACCTCTCCACAACTTGAGACCATTATTACTTGTTCTCTCATCTGCCGCCATGGAGAACAGTCTAGATCCACCCTCTTTGGAAACATCCTTCAGGGCACTGAAGGCTGCTATTAAATCCCCTCTGTCTTCTCTGTTCCAAACTAAAAGAGCCCAGTTTCCTCAGCCTGTCCTCAGAAGTCATGTGCTCCAGCTCCCAAACCATTTTCTTTGCCCTGCGCAGGACTCTCTTCAATTTATCCATATCCTATCTGTACTGGGGGGGAAGGGGGAAAAACTGGACGCAGTATTCCATATGTGGCCTCACCAGTGCCAAAAAGAAGGAAATAATCACTTCTCTTAATCTGCTGGCAAAAGTCCTATAATGCAGCCCAGTATGCTGTTACCGTTTTTCACAACAAGGGCTCATTGTTGGGCCATATTCAGCATGTTGTCCACTGTAACCCCCAGGTCCTTTTCTTCAGAGCTACTGCTTAGCCAGTCTGTCCCACCCTGTACCTCTGTATGGGATTGTTCTGTTCCAAGTGCAAGACTTTGCATTTCTCTTTGTTGTATTTCATGATATATCTTTTGGTTCAATCCTTCATTTTGTCTAAGTCTCTTTGACTCCTAGCCCTACCCTTTAGCACATCTACTACCCCCACTATCTTAGTGTCATCCACAAACTTGCTAAGGGTGTACTCCATCTCATCTTCCAAGATGTTGAACAAGACCAACCCCTGGAGCACTCCATGTGATACCAGCTGCCAGCTAGACATAAAGCCATTAATTACTACCCATTGAGCTTGATACTCTAGGCAGTTTTCTGTCCATTGTATAGTCCATTCTTCCAACCTGTACTTTCTTAGCTTGCTTGCAGGAATGTTGTGGGAGACCATATTAAAAGCCATGCTAAAATTAAAGAATATCATGTCCACTTCTGTCCCCACATCCGCAGAGCAAGTCATCTTGTCATAGAAGACAATCAGGTTGGTCAGGCATGACTTACCTTTGGTGAATCCATGCTGACTGTTCCTAATCACTTTCTTCTCTTCCAAGTGCTTAGATATGAATTCCTTGAGGACTTGGTCCATGATTTTTCCAGGGACCAAGGTGAGGCTGACTGGCCTATAGTTCCCCAGGTCCTCCTTTTTCCTTTTCTTAAAGATGGGCACTCTAGTTGCTCTTTTCCAATCGTCCATGACCTCTCCCAAGCACCATGAGTTTTCAGACATAATAGCCAGTGGCTCTGCCATCACATAAGCCAGCTCCCTCAGTACCCTTGGGGCATCACATCCATCCCCATGGACTTGCACATGTCCAGCTTTTCTAAGTAGTCTCTAACCTTTTTTTTGCTACTGTTGGCTGCTTACCTCCTCCCCAAATTGTGCTGCCAGGTGCAGTAGTTTGGAAGCTGTCCATTCAAGACAGATAATTTGTATAGTATTTGGAAGCAATGGGAGGACATGGAGCAAGTTTTGTTTCATAGTTTCATAGTTTCATAGTAGCTAGAGTCAGAAGGGACCTAGGTAGATCATCTAGTCCGACCCCCTGCCTTAGCAGGAAAGAGCACCGGGGTCAGATGACCCCGGCAAGGTGCTCATCTAACTTCCTTTTAAAAATCCCCAGGCTAGGAGCCTGCACCACTTCCCCTGGAAGCTGGTTCCAGGCCCTAGCCGCCCTGACTGTGAAGTAGCGCCTCCTAATATCTAATCTAAACTTACCCTCCGCCAGTTTGTGACCGTTATTCCTGGTCACTCCTGGCAGCGCACGGGGGAACAGGGACTCCCCCAATACCTGCTGATCCCCCCTGACCAGTTTGTAGCAGGCCACAAGGTCCCCCCTTAACCTTCTCTTGTGGAGGCTAAACAGGTTCAGGTCCCGTAGCCTCTCCTCATAAGGCCTGCCCTGCTGACCCCTGATCATACGAGTGGCCCTCCTCTGAACTCTTTCCATATTGTCCACGTCCCTCTTGAAGTGTGGCGCCCAGAACTGGACGCAGTACTCCAGCTGCGGCCTGACCAGTGCCGCATAGAGGGGGAGGATCACCTCCCTGGACCTGCTCGAATGTATCGTGTTATCGTACCCTGTTGTATCGTACCCTGAATGTATCGTGAATGTACCCTGTTATCGTGCTTGAATGTAGGGATATGCTGACTTGCAGTCCAGAGCCTTATTGGATAGCCAGATAGAAATGGTTGTGAAATGTACTTGTCATTATCTGGAATTTTCAGGAAAGCTGCACTTTTTACTTCCATAGCTGGGTCTTCTACAGGTTGAAAACTAAGAGAAGCATTCATACCATGAAAATTACCGTTTTCTATGCCTCTGCTATTTCAAGATTAGATTATTATGTATAGAAAGTAAAATAAAACGATTAGTGTTTTTTGCACAGAGCTGATTTTTTTTAGATGGTTTATGATTTCTTGTATTGTTTATATTTTGAACCTAATAAAAGTTTTCAGAAAATAAGCTTAATATTTCATGTCAAGAATAAGTATTCTAAAAACTCTAACTTCCAGGGGATGTATATATATTCACTAATTGCTGCTAAACCAAGAAAGTGAGATTAGAAGAGACTGATATCAAAGCATTCTTATATTTTCATGTGCAAGCTCAACAATTTTCCTTTACCCTCGTGAACCCGAGCCTCCTTTGAAAGCATGGTTTCATCATAAACTATTCCAGAAAGCAAAAGTGGATAACACAAATGCCATATTTAGGCAAGAAAGAAAATCACAGGTATGAAGTAGTATGGTAATTACTCATCATGCTCATACATTTCAATTCAGTTCCATGTAATTTATTTCTGTTAAATAAAACAAACACACCCAAACATTAAATGTTCTGAAAACAACCTTAACTGTTCATCCTTGTACTCCATTTGAATGAAAAATTAGTTGACACGCTTATTTTAACTGTCATGTGAAACGTAATGTTTTCACTTTGCAAAAAGGTGCAAGTTTACAGCGTGATAGAACTAAACACGTGAAGTCCTCCATGAGTGTCCATAAAAATTCAATGAAAGCAGAAGGGGATGAAATTTACAAGGATGACAGTATCATACAACCTTCATTGTTAACAGCCAACATGAAAATAGGAAGTTATTGTTCATTTCTTTAAAAAAAAGCATTTTCTAATTTATAATTTTTTTTTTAATGAAACAAAATACACATTTTTCTGACATAATTAAATTCAACCTGTCAAATAAAGTCCACAGGATTAGGTACCCATCATTTAGGCGCATTCCTGTGGACATTGGTAACAAAGTAAACCTCAAATTATTGCATAATCTACCCATACTCCATGATGCAAGATTTTTGTTGGACTTTGGGGCTATGTTCACTCATCAATTATAATAGTTCTTTTTCATTTTGCCATACAACAATCATTTTAAAGTGTTGCTTTTATGTTTTGTATATGAGAGCATTTTCTGTTTTGTCTGTAATACCTTGCTGTGTTTTGGCTTTACCTTGTATTGGAAAGAATCCTACATTTAATTAAGTGGTGTGGTTGCAATTGGGAAATGGGGACTAAATTAATAACCCATTGATTTTAAACACAAAAACAAAATATATTTATTTTGTATAACAGAGATTTGAGATTTTTCTAATGGATTGTGTAGCTAACAATGGTATTCAGTGACGCCATATTATGGTTGAAATATAGTGCACTACTGAATTTGTAAATATAAAAGAATTATTATCAATTTAATCCATAAACATTTTTATTATAATCAAAGCAGTAAAATGCTTTGTTGTCCTTCATGTGGTAGCTTGATTGCCCTTAACTGACAGGTACAGAGGTATTTCAGGGCAGGATACACTTTTGATGAATCCGTCTTTTTCATAGATTTCATAGACATCAGGGCTGGAAGGGACCTCGGGAGATTATCGAGTCCAGCCCCCTGCCCAAAGGGCAGGAAGTCAGCTGGGGTCATAGGATCCCAGCAAGATAAGCATCCAATTTACTCTTGAAGGTGTTCAATGTAGGTGCTTGAACCACCTCCACTGGCAGACTGTTCCAGACCTTGGGGGCTCGGACAGTAAAGAAATTCTTCCTTATGTCCAGCCTGAAACGGTTTTGCAGGAGTTTATGACCGTTCGACCTAGTCATCCCTTGGGGCGCTCTGGTGAACAAACATTCCCCCAGATCCTGGTGGTCACCCCTGATAAACTTATAGGTGGCCATCAGATCACCACTGAGCCTACGCTTTTCCAAGCTAAAGAGTCCCATGTCTCAGCCTATCATCGTAAGATCTGTTTTCCTGACCTCTGATCATGCGCGTGGCTCTCCTCTGGACTCTCTCAAGCTTCTCCACATCGTTTTTGAATTGTGGAGCCCAAAACTGGACGCAGTACTCCAGCTGCGGCCTCACCAAGGCCGAGTACAAGGGGAGAACGACATCCTGGGATTTTGCTATGTCTTTTCATTCTGTAGTCAGAAATTAGGACATATGATGCTCAAATTGAGCAATCACAGAAAAAAAAATTACTCCAATCCCCAAAAGATAAGTTTTAATCTGGAAATGAAGAGGCTATACCTCTGGGCCATCGGGAGACATCAGTGGGGGGTGGGGAGGAAGGGGGAGGAAAGGAGGGATAAAGCCCAAGAGAACACATAATGCATTGGAGCTCCAATATTTACTGGAATGTATTCAGCATAGAAGACCATGACAGGATATATTTGTCACTGATTCAGGGTTAGAAAAATCTCACCTAGTTCTCTTTAGAAGCTTTGGGGTGCACCCACAACAATCAGATGTATTTTGAAACAGGAGTCACACAATTCCCACAAAGAAAATGAATTATTAGAACACTGAAATTGTCTCTGAGTTTGAAAAATGGTGGAAAATACTGATAAGAATAAAACAGTACTTAAAAGCAGTGGTACTTGTACTCACATTTACCACCAACTGCTTTCTCAGTACTGAGTTTGGCACTAACTGATGATCTTTCTTCTTAATGGTGATAGGCTTAGTATTCTGTCTCTCACAGTAAGGAGAGTGGATGCTAAAGGAAAGAGTATGTATGTAGGAGCTATCCAGTATCATCTGTTCCTTGTCCTTTTTTTCTACACCTTCTAGCATTAGAGGCTTAGGATGTTTTAATGTGGAAGTTGCTTCTCTAACTTAATTATGTTTAATAGCCACTGGTAGATCCATCCTCCATGAATGTTTGTAGTCTCCTTTATATTGGGATAAATTGTCTGCCTTCACAATATCCTGTAGTAGTGAGTTCCACAAGTTAATTGCACATTGTGTGAAAAAAGAACTTCCTTTTGTGTATTTAAAACCTACTACCTAGTAATTAAATCATTTATTCTCTATTTTTAATATTATAGGAGATAGTAAATCTCTGCTTCCTTCCTTCATGGCATTCACTAATGTTTATAAATATATTTAGTAATAAATGCATATTTACCTCAAAAGCTGAAAAATTCTATTTATGAATATCTTTTTGATCATGTAGAAAAGGAATTGAGCATATTAATGTCCTTCACTGACAAGGTGACAAGTGTTGTGAATGTGAGGAGAGAAGTGGGTACCTCAACTTTAGCAAGATTTTTGAAAATATCTCCCACAGCATTATCATAAGTAAACTAAGAGGCGTGGGTATCCTATGTACATTTTAGATAAAACCTACTATGAGATGGAAGCATAATTGGCCATTCAAACACTAGTCACTGGGCACCTCTACACAAGACGCTAAATGCGCAGTAGACTAATTCTACTGTCCATTAACACATCATGGCAAAAGCCATGCTAATATGCAATAAAATTAGTCTAACTGTGCATTAGTGTCAAAAAAGCTGTGCGTTCATGATACCGTGCAGTAGCGCTGGTTACTGCACAGTGAGTTAGTACCTGTTATTACAGCTACTAAACTTAATGAACTACAGTGCATTAATAAACATGTAGATATGTCCACTGATGGCTCAATGTGAGACTAGAAGAAGGTATTATTTAGGGTCACCCAAAGGTCCTTCCTGAATCTGGACCTGTTTAATACCTTGATTAATAACTTGGAGATTGGAAATGAGCATATACTTAGGAAGTTTGCCATCAAGACTAAGCTTGGTCAAATAGTAGATGCTGGAGGTTTAAGTGTCTAAATGATTAAAATGATCTTGATAAACTATAAAAATGTGTCAGTAGTATAAATAGGGCAGGGCAAGCAGGCCACCATATCCAGGCCCCAACTTCAAGGGAGCACCGGAATTGCCACCCAAGAGTCTTTGCTATGGCAGTCTCTGCATAGCCATAGGAACCAGGCAGGGCAGCATAGTACCAATCAGTGTATCAGACACTCAGTGAGGTCACTGTACCTCTGAAAATGGTCTTAAACAAGTATTGAGAAATTCAGTAAGAACAACTGCAAAGTACTGGACTTAAGAAAGAACAATCAAATGCCCAAATACAAAATGGATGGTGATGATCTGGACTGCACCTTAGAAAATGACTGCTTCTGAACATTAAAAGAAAGAAGGGCATTTAAAAATAAAGGATAGTTTTGAATGAAAAATAATGAAGTCATGGTAAGTTATTTACACTCATTTTTTTGAATAATTTGAAAAACCCAAATTCATTAAAAAAATTAATAGTAATAATAATTTTAAAAAAATAAAATAAAAGGTTTTATCAGAAAAGTTCACCGGCTTAATTTAGGATTAGGGATCCAGGTTTTCCATTTCCCATGGAAAAACATGGAAAAATGAGGGTTTTCCCATTTAAATGAGAAAAATGCACATTGTCCCTTTTGTAGACAGCTCTCTTCAGGCTGGCAGAGCTCCAGGCTTAGGAAACCCCAAGTCCTGTCCAGAAGGGATGGGTACAGGGCCTGAAAGTCTGAGTCAGCCAAGCTTGGCTCAGACTCACTTTCCCTCCTGCAGCTTTTTGGGGTCTGGGAGTCAGAGTCAGTTGAGGGGAACCAGTGGGTCAGGTGAGGATCACACTGCCTGGCGGAAGGGGGGCCTGAGGTCAGAGCCAGCAGGGTGGGCAGGGGGCAGGGCAGGGGTCTGCAGGAGTGGGGAGGGGTCTGCAGGTGGTCTCAGGCCAGTGTGAGGGAACCCAAGCAGCATCCCTACATGCCCAGCCACTGGACAGGACAGAACCTGCCAGAAAGGGCTGCAGCCACAAGGGCAGCTGCTGCACTGTACCAGCGCTGGGACACATGGCTCTGACCTGGCAGGAACCGCTTGTGGGGAGGGGCGGGGCTGTGATGGGTTGTGGGAGTATGGAAGTAGCAGTGGGGTAAGGGGTGATGAGCATAGGGTGGGAATTGAGGTGGCATCAGGGTCTATGTGTATGCATGATGGGCTGGGGGTGACAGCAGGGGTGTGTGTATATGAGAGACAGAACTACTCCATAAGAACTACTTCACAGTTAGGGCAGCAAGGATCTGGAACCAACTTCCAAGGGAAGTGGTGCTGGCTCCTACCCTGGGGGTCTTTAAGAGGAGGCTTGATGCCTACCTAGCTGGGATCATTTGAACCCAGTTTTTTCTCCTGCCCAGGCAGGGGGTCAGACTTGAAGATCTACAAGATCCCTTCCGACCCTACTTCTATGATTCTATGAGAGAGGTGGGGGAGCATTTTGGGTAGAAGTGGCTGCCAAAGCCAAGCCTGGAGATCCCCTGCCCCCCCTAGAGCAACCTGTGCAGGGGGAGGCCGGTCTGTAGAGGTAGGGGCTCAGTCAAGGGCTTCCCAGAAAGCACATGGGAGCAACTGGGGCCTTGGCATGGGCACAGGGAGCAGAAAAGCAGGGGCCAGCACTGCTCAGAGCCATAAAGCAGTGGTGGGGACAGCTGCAGCTGGACCCATGGCCTGGTGTAGGGGGGGAGCTGCTGCTGTTATGGAGCTAGTTTGGGGCATACAGAGGCTCCAGTTCAGGAGTGAGGGTTACTAGCAGGGCTAGGAGGTCTGTGGCTTGGGAGTGAAGGGAAATGGCATGGGCAGGGGCAGGGTACCAGCGTGTCAGGGGCTGCTCAGCACTAGAAAGCATCTGGGGAGAGAGCTGCAGTTAGACCTGCATCCTGGAAGGGAGAGAGTGAGAGGTAAGCAAGGGCTTTGCGTCAGGAGTGAGGGGCACCCGTAGAGCTGGGGGAGCTGTGGCTTAGGAGTGCAGGGCACCAGCAAATCAGGGCTGCTCAGCACTACAAAACAGCTGAGCGGGGGTGGGGGAAGCTGCAGTTGGCCTTGCATCCTGGTGAGTGAAGGGGGCAGAGGGAGCTCTGATTCTCCATGATAAAAAAATGAAAATCAAATGCCAAATTATATAGGCATTTAGAATGTATTTTATTAAAATGATTTGAGACACTGGTAGGCTTCCAAATAGCTTTAAAATTGTAAATATAGCAATAAAATATTTTGTTCAACTGATATTTATATAGTGGTGTTTCATTTTAATTATGGAAAAACATGGATTTAGGATTTTTTAATGAGAGATTTTTGCATTTTTTATCACATTGTGCTATAAGCTGCAGAAGTACATAGCCCATTGCCCTTCAAAATCCAGCTGAATTCTTTATATGCTGCCCTTTCCAGCAAAGGTTTAGGGTGGCTTATGAAAGAAAGCAAAATAACTTGCAAACAGAAAAACAAAACAATCTGGTGCTACAGGGTGCCATTGAGCATGGCAATTGGCAGCAGGAAGCAATTGGCATGGATTTTTGGATTTTTTAACAGAGAAAATAGGATCCCTGGTTATGTTCCACCTAGGGTACATGTGAAAGATCTAAAAAAGTACTGAGGATTGTCATTTGGACACAGATTATTGTTTCTGTATCTCCCAGCCTTAAAAAAAAAATCTCAAATTGTACAAGTAAAAAGTATATTCTATATGGGGGAATAGGCAAAGTCAAATCAAGCAAGAAGCAGGAGTAATCGGTAACTAGTTTTTAAACTGATATTCTTAAAACCTCTAAGACCATGATTGTATCCTGTAGTCTTGGAGCAGACATAGGAATAGAAATGTAAGAATAATAAATATACAATTAATCTTCTGCAGTAAATATATTCCCAGTTTAATATATTAAAATTAAAAGGAATTAAGATTTTTATAATAATATTTTTCTTTGTTTTACTTTTTTCCTGCCATTCACAAAATAATATTTCCTTACAGCCGGGGTTAAGTCAGTGCTCATGTATTATATATTTTGCATTGAATATAATGTGCTAATGGCCTAATATTATAAAAAAGAAGCAATTGAGTAACTTACTCCTATATTTAAAATGAAGCTTAGGTTAAACACTTTGCTTTGCATTGACCTCTAGTTGGTCCCATCCATTAATGAAGAGAGGATTTGACTCCATTATTGCCACTTGTGTGGCATATGAACTTTCATCTTTGTCTTTGGTGCTGCATAATTCATAACTGTGATTTATGAAAATACAATGAAAGAACCTTATGCTCCACCTGTCCTACAGGAACAGGAGTGCCCTGATGTTTAATAAAATCTGTATTGCTCAATGGGATTCACTCTGCAGAGCAGATGAAAGTTTAAGTCTCCAGAACAGTATTGTAGAGTATACATTATTCTTTAAACATAGAGCACCTGACTGTAAATAGCAAATTCTCTTTCATGATATCTCACAATTGCCTCAAAGATGTAGGACCAGAAATGGAAGGCACGTATTGATTCAAGGAATATTTCTAAACTTCTAGACTTTCAGATTTAACTTTAAGAAATGTTAAATAGACAATACATTTAGTTTGTCATGAAATCTTTAAAATGAAATAAAACATCCTACTGAGATGAAATTAACTTTTCAGGACAGATCTCAGCCAGATATAAGATAAGCTATTGAAAACATTTCTGCCTTGTGATTTTCAGTGTTGTTATTATGTAGATTGCCTAATATATTTCATGAAGTATAAATTGTGGACAATATTTTTCCACATGTGCATAGTTGCTGTTCATTCCTCCTCTACAAGTGAATACTTTTTAGGAATCCTATTGACATTAAAATGGTCATGATAGGGCTAAAATATCCTTACTGTGAATTTACAGGTTCAACATTACTTTGAAATGATACTAAAATGATATAACTAATACATTGTATGCAAACACTCCTTTCTTCTGTTGGAAAAGGAATGATTCTGCAGACTGCAGTTAGGCACAACTGCGATAAACTTAACTGTCATTTAAGTGTATAAAAGCTTTGTCAGCTTTCTTAACTTAGGAAGAGTTGTATAAAAATTCCTATTAACTATCTGGATCCCTTCTGTGGGAAAGATACAGTTATAATATACCTTAACATTTCAGTAAAGATGATTCATTTGTTAACTTACGTGACAGTTCCACAAAGCATTTAAACACAGGGTTTGTTGAAAAAAAGAGATGGATTGCTGAATTGAGACTAAAGCAAACAAGGGCAAAAGCACTGCAGAAAGCATGTTCTGGACTACACACAGAGACTTATGGAAGGAAATGGATTTATGAAGGAAATGATACTATAGAAATATGAACACAGCTTCCTTCATGTTCTTGGTTCTGTCAGTGCTGTTTTTCCTATGTATATGAAGTGAAATATATAGGCAAGACAAAACCCTTACAATCTGAAGCAACTACTTGTATTAAGCATTGATTTCATTGGAACCATTTTACGGAGCACTACATTTTAGCCCGAAGGAATTAAGGAGAATACAGCATATTCCATATTTTAATATTTACTCTTTAAACAGAAAGTTTAAATTAAAATCCCTCTCTCAGATAAATTTAAGTTTGTGCTTCTTAAAAAAATAAAATTGGTAATTTTGTAGGATGTTTTAAGGATTTTAATAGCCTTCATAGTTCTGTATTTTAAGCAAGTCCTCTCTGAATTTGCTTTACTGAAACTAATGTATGGCCTGTAGCTTAAAGAAGTGTAGATAGGAAACAAAATGATGGCAAATACTGAAGGAGGCTGAAGGCAAGAGAAGACTAGGGATGCATTACTTCAGTTTCCAGGGCAGGATCCAGGATTTCCCAAGAGGGAGTGAGGGAGCAGTGGTTTTTACTGCAACTGTGGCACTTGCACCCCAGCTCCCAGCTTCCTTTACAATTGCAGATGACACAGGAACCCTCAGGGACTTCTTTAAGTCAATAAAGCAGGTGAAATATACTCCTCACTTTCCCTTGGTGCTCAGAAGCATGTCCCTTCCCTTCCTCTTCCCCTTCCCTTCCCTTTCCCTCTCTTCCCCTTCCCTTTTACTCCTCCTCCACTAACCACTGTTGCTTGCTGTCCTGAGGGATGGGAGAAGCTCCAGAGTCACTTCTGTTTGCCCCTACTGGAATGCATGGGGCTGGGCTGAAGATTGGGACTGGACAGCAGAGGGGATGGGTTCCCTATCCCCACTCCTGCTCCTGGGGGACCAAGCAGGGAGGGGGAAAGTACTTTCCCATCATGCTGTTGCCACTGTCCCCATCCCCAGTTGTATCTAATCCTCATGCAGCTCAGCTGGGGCAGGCAGAAGTGGCTCAAGTGCTTCTGTCCACAGGACAGCAGGGAAAGCAGCAGCAGCAGGTGGAGGAGAGAAGTGGCTGTGACTCTGAGCACCAAGGGGAAGATGGAGGGGGGTTCATTTGCTTTAGGGTTTTAAAAAATTCCCTGGAAACTGCTGCAATCAGACAATCCAAAAAGGTACAAGCAGCTGCACCATTAAACTCAACGCCCCCCGCACCAGATCCACTACTCACAGTTTAACAATATAATTGTAAGAGTTTCATTAAAAAAAAAAATCTAGACATGACATTCTATGTGGTTGCCAGACACCAGGATCCAGGACTCCCTCTTAGAGCTCAGCCCTCATCATTAGGAACAAGTCTTTTTCTCTCAGTTTGGCTCAATGAATCATGAGTAATTGTCTGCACATTGCAACAGCCGCAACAAGAGCAGTGAAGACTGCTATTACATAGCCTATCATAAAGCAATTGAGCACAAATGACCACCACCTCTTTCTCCCTTAATCTTTACAGTGAAAGTGACTGTAGCTGCTGTTTTTTGTGCTGAACTCTATACTGTTCGCATGTAGCTTAGGCAGTCCTTGTGTGCATCAGGTAAATGTCTCCACCAAGAATGGGAGCATGAAGACATCTCATTTGTCAATCTTGTGACATGGACTCAGAGATACCTAGCACACCACAGCCCAGTAAATCTCAGTTCTAGACCTTTAGATAATTTGGGAGCTTTAGTTAGTGCTGGAAACTTAGCGTCTATGGATTGCTGGGCCCCAAGAAGCTAACTGACCGTTTTGTGGAGTTCCTCATGGACTTAGATGCCTATGTTCTATCCAAGTCATTTTGATCATCCAGACCTACATTTTTACATGGCAACTCATGTATTTACAGCCACACTTAACTTCTATTCTGAAAGCATGTCTTTGGTAAAAGGACATTTGATGTAACTATTTAAAAAGGTGGGGGGAGAGTTAAGTAAAAAAACAAACAAAGAAAAACAGAGTTGAAACTAGTTACAGGTACAACCTGTTCTGGAACCTCTCTTTTATATTCCTATTATACTCATATTTGTATTCATATTACTGGACTTCAGCAAGGCTTTTGACCAGGTCCCACAGCACCTTCTTACAAATAAATTAGAGAAATGTGGGCTAGATAAAACTATGACAGGGTAGATAGATAACTGGCTCAATAGCCACAAGCAAAGGGTAACTGTTAACAGGTCTGTGTCAGAATGGTAGAAGGTTTTGAGTGAAGTCCCACAGGAGTCTGTCCTTAGCCCAGTGCCCATGTGTTTATTATAATTTAGATGCTGGCATTGAAAGCTTCTTGAGCAAGTTTGCAGGCAACACAAAACTAGGAAGGACTGTAAACACATTAGAGGATACTAGTGCAATTCAGAAGGTTCTTGAGAAGATTGGAAAGTTGGGCTAAAGCTAACAGGATTCAGTTCAATACGGAAAAATGCAAGGTGCTATACATTGGGAGGAATAATCAAAAACAGAAATATAAAATGGGTGATACTTGGCTGGATGGCAACACTATAGAAAAGGACTTGGGAGTGTTGGTAGATCACAGACTCAGTATGACTTGATGATCTGTTCAGGTCATTTCTGACCCTAGAAACTATGAAACTATGAGTCTGCAGCATGATAAAATAACACAAGACGCAAATGTCATTTTGAGATTCATCAATAAAAGCATTTGGTGCAAGACTTGTGAGGTGATAATGTCTCTCTACTCAGCACTGGTTAGGCCCATCTGGAATACAGTGTTCAGTTCTGGGCTCCACATTTTTAAAAAGATGTGGAGAAGTTAGAAAAGGTCCAGAGGCAGGCAACAAAGATGATAAAGGTCTTTGGAAGGCAAGTCATAAGAGAGGAAAAAGGAGCTAGGCATGTTCAAGCTTGCAGAAAAAGCACTTAAGAGGGGACATGAAAGCAATCTTCAAATACTTAAAGGGCTGCCATAAACAAGATCTTTCTTTGTCATCAATTTGAAAGATGAGATTGGGTGTACCCTTAGCAAATTTGCAGATGACACCAAGCAGGGGGGAGTAATAGATACTAGCAGTCCTCGACTTGCAACGTTTCGAGTTACAACATTTCACACTTAAAACATTTATAGATTGACACCTTGTTCAATTTTATGTCAGTTTCAACTTACAACACTTGATCCGTTGTGACGCTATGCCAGTGAACAAGTTCTCTGCATTGCTCGTGCCCCTGGAGAACATCTGTCCAAACTTCCTTGGGCAATTTCTTTTAGAAAGCAGACAAGACTCCAGAAAAACCTGCAGCCAAGACTTCTGAGAAGACTCCAGCCAAGAACCCTTCAAAAATCCAACCTAGAACCCTTCAAAAAGTCCAGCAAAGTCACCTCAAAGAAGTCCTTCCAAATCAATATAATTGCTATTTACAATATAAATATATTAATGTAGCTATATTATTCATCTATAATTGATCAAGTACAAAATTCTGGGGTATTTTTGGTGAAAATAGGGTATTGGGCCTTGGCTCAGGAGACAATCCCCCATTTTAACATTGTTACTTCTGGGAAAATTGGTTCCGAGTTACAACGTTTCGACTTAAGATGTGGTTTTCAGGAACCAACTGTGTTGTAAGTCCGAGGACTGCCTGTAAGCCAGAGGGTAGGGTTAGGATTCAGAGACCTATACAAATTGGAGGATAGGACCAAAAAAATTTCATGAGGTTCAATAAGAATAAGTGCAAAGTCCTGCACATTGAGACAGGCTGGAAACAAACTGGCTAAGCAGCAGCTCTGTGGAACAGGATCTGAGGGTTACAGTGGACAACAAGATGGATATGAGCCAATAGTTTGCCCTTGCTGGAAAGAAGGCTAACAACATACCAGGCTGCATTAATAGGACTGTTGCCAGCAGATCAAAGGAGTGATTATTCCTCCCTATATGGCACTGGTGAGGCCACATCTGAAGTACTGTGTCCAGTGTAGAACCCCTTCCCATTCCAAAAAGGATGTGGACAAATAGGGGGGAGTCCAATGGAAATGAAAATGCAGAGGCATCTAGGGCACATGACTTATGAGGAGAGGGTGAGGAAGCTGGGCTTATTTAGTCTGGAGAAGAGAAGACTGAGAGGGGACTTAAAAGCAGCCTTCAACTACCTGAAAATTGGTTCCAAAGAGGATGTACCTAGACTGTTTTCAGTGGTAGCAGATGACAGAACAAGGAGCAATAGTCTCCCCTTGTAGCCAGGGAAGTTTAAATTAGATATTAGGAAAAACTTTCTCATACAGAAGGTAGTAAAGCACTGAAAGAGGCTACCCAGAGAGATAGTAGAATCTCCCTCCTTGGAGCCCTTTTAGACCTAGCTAGACAAAGCCTTGGCTGGATGATCTAGTTGTGGCTGATTTTGCTTTAGCAGTGGGTTGGACTAGATGACCTTCTGAGGTCCCTTCCAACCATAATTTTCTATGATTCTAAGAGGGGAAGCACCTTTTCTCTCTTGCTGAAGAGAGGACAGTGTGGACCAATGACTTGAAGTTACAGCAAAATGCATTTAGATTGGATATCCAGAAAGAACAAAAAACAAATTTCTTCACTGTTAGAATAGTGAGGCAGTAGAATAGACTGCCTATGGAAGTTATGGACTCTCTGTCACCTGAGGTGTTCAAGAAGAGGTTGGTCAGCCATTGGTCAGGGATGGTCTAAGAAAAGCTGTGCCCATGTTCTGCTATAGGTATTTTCCATGCTTTTTGGCTTTGCCCTGCCCTTTCCCCCCGATTTCTCGTATATGTCAGGGTGTTTGTAAGCCTTCCTTAGAGACATTGAGTATTGGCTACAGCCAAGGCTAGGGATTTTGACTGGGATGTGCCTGCACTCCTAGGACCAAAGTCAGAGGTTCCTGGCTAAAGGGTCCTGCCTCTCCACCCAGCGTTAGATATGTACAGATGGGGGGAGGTTGCCTTCCTCTTTAGCAGGGTGGAGGTGGCATGGCACTACAGAATGTACAAACTAAGCAAGCTGGAATTATACACATGAAAGCTTTTTCTTCTGATTTTATGCATTTCTAATAATCCTAGATGCCACTTGTTACATTAGGAAGTAAATGATGTTCAGGCAGCTATGCAATTTATGTGTTTAAAGTTTTGGTGTCCATGTTTTGAATGAAAAAATGCAGTCTTTGAAAATTTAACTTATATTTGATTTGGTTCCTGGCATCACCTATTCTTTGAATCAAATTCTTAAAATATCATTAGGCCTCTTGGCCATTGGTTTTTTGGGGAAAAAATCTTTTGTCCCAGTATCACTTTCATAGTTTCATAGTTATAGTTACTAGGGTTGGAAGGGACCTGAGCAGATCATCAAGTCTGACCCCCTGCCATAGCAGGAAAGAGTACTGGGGTCAAACGACCCCAGCAAGGTGATTGTCGAGCCTTGTCATAAAGATCCCCAGGGTAGGAGCCTGTACCACTTCTCTTGGAAGTTGGTTCCAGATCCTAGCCACCCTGACAGTGAAGTAGCGCTGCCTGATGTCTAATCTAAATTTACCCTCTGCCAGCTTCTGACCATTATTTCTAGTCATTCCTGGTAGTGCTCGGGGAAACAGGGACTCCTCCAATGCCTGCTGGTCCCCCCTGACTAGATTGTGACAGGCCACTAGATCCCCCCTCAGTCTTCTCTTATGGAAGTTGAACAGGTCCAGGTCCTGTAGCCTGTCCTCGTAGGGCCTGCCCTGCTGCCCCCAATCATCCCTCTTGAAGTGTGGCGCCCAGAACTGGATGCAGTACTCCAGCTGCGGCCTGACCAGTGCTGTATAGAGGGGGAGTATCACCTCCCTGAATCTGCTTGAGATGCATCTGTGGATGCATGACAAGGTATGGTTGTCCTTCCTGACTGCATCCCCACACTGCCTGCCTATATTCATCTTGGCATCAATGATGACTCCAAGATCCTTTTCTGCCTCTGCACTGATGAGAAGGGAGTTCCCCAGCCTGTAGGTATGCTATTGATCCTTACTCCCCAGGTGCATCACCTTGCACTTGTGGGTGTTGAAGCCCATTCTATTCTTGTCCACCCACCCCTGTAACCTGTCTAGGTCTGATTGTAGCCTATTCCTTCCTTCTCACCTGCCCACATCCCCCCATATCTTAGTGTCATCAGCAAATTTGAACAGGGTGCTTTTTACCCCCTCGTCCAAGTCACTGATGAAGATGTTGAACAGTGCGGGCCCGAGGACCAAGCCCTGTGGAACCCCACTGCTCACATCCCTCCAGGTTGAAAATGACCCATCCACTACCACTCTCTGGGTGCAGCCCTCCAGCCAGTTGGCCACACATTTGAGAGTTTAGGTGACACCACAGTCCCCCAGTTTCTTAATGAGAATGGGGTGAGAGACAGTGTTGAAGGCCTTCTGAAAGTTTAGAAAGCCTGTCCACTGCTACCCCTGCATCTAAGGATTTGGTGACCTAGTTGTAGACCAGGTTGGTCTGACAGGACCTGCCTCTAATGAACCCGTGTCGGTTGCCCCTAAGCATAATCTCCCCTGCTGGCCCCTCATGGACGTGTCCCAGAATAATTCTCTCAAACAGCTTACCCAGTATTGAGGTAAGACTAACTGGCTTATAGTTTCCCAGGTCCTCCTTCCTCCCTTTTTTGAATATGGGAACCACATTAGCCCTCTTCCAGTCTTCTGGCATCACACCAGTGCACCACACGTGCTTGTAAAGCTGTTCCAGGGGTCCCACAATGACCTCAGCTAATTCCCTCAACACTTTGGGGTGACGATAGTCCAAACCAGCTGATTTAAATACATCCAGTCCCTCCAGAAGTTCCCTGACTAGATCCTCCCTGTCCCTTGACCTAGGTGTGCCTCCCCTGGGGCCTGCTCAGGAAAATGGAGGCAAAGAAGTCGTTAAATAGGTTAGGTTTGTCATCTGGTGTGATGACTAAATTTCCTAGCGTGTCTTGCAGGGGCCTCACGTTACCCGGTACCTTCTTCTTGCCCCCTATGTATTTGAAAAAGGACTTCCTGTTGTCCTTGATCCGGGAAGCTAGTCCCAGTTCCATCTCCGCCTTGGCATTCCTGACTGCCCCTCTGTATCCCTGAGCAACTGCAATATAATCGTCCCTGGTGATGGCCCCTCCCTTCCATTGGGTGTACGCCTCCCTTTTAGCTAGGAGACATTCCTGGATGCTTTTGGTGAGCCACAGGGACTTTTGTGCCCTCCTGTTCCCTTTGATCCATGTTGGGATTAGTTCCCTTTGGGCTTGGATGATTGTCTCCTTACGGAGCAACCACTCTTCTTGGACACCTGGCTCCCCTCCCCTCCGTGCTGCCCTGACTATTCTCCTTAGGTCATTGAAGTCCGCCCTCCTGAGATCTAGGGCTACTGCCTTGCTGCAGGCCTTTGCCACCTTGCACTGGATGGTGAATTCCATTAGGTGATGATCACTGTCGCCCAGGTGGTCGAGTACCTGCAGTCCCCTCACCAGGTAGTCACCCGTTGCCAGCACCAGGTCCAAGAAGGCATCTCCTCTGGTGGGGCTGTGCACCTCCTGGGTTATATGGAGGTCCTGCATTTGGGCTAGGAAGCTACATGAGTGGTCAGACCTGGCTGACTGCTCTTCTCAGAAGATGTCAGGTCACCCATGATGACGACGCCCTTTGACCTAATTACCCTCCTGAGCTGACTTAAGAATTCCTGGTCTAGCTTTACCCTTTGGTTGGGTGGTCTGTAGTAGACCCCCACTGTTAAGTCTCTTTCCCCTCGACTGCGTTGTATTCTAACCCAGAGCACTTCCTTGTGCCTCTCCTCTGATTCTGTGCTACCTGATGAGGATGTGTATTCTTCCTTAATGTAGAGTGCCACACCCCCGCCTTTCCTCCCTGTCCTGTCCCTCCTGTTCAGCCTGTAGCCCTTGATATTCACCGCCCAGTCATGCTTTGGGTCCCACCACGTTTCAGTGATCCCCACTATGTCTGGGTTGGTGTCAGCTAGCAGGATGGTAAGTTCCTCCTGCTTGTTTCCCATATTACGAGCATTTGTGTAGAGGCATTTGAAGCCTCCTGTGAATGTGTGCCCTTGCCCCCTAATCACAGCATTGCCCTGGCCCCTGTTGCTTACCTGTGTATATGTTCCGCTCGTCAGTCTAGGCTGGGCTGTACTTATGAGTGCTGCTTGGTATAGCAGTCCAAGGCTTCCTCCTCCCTTGTCTTCTCCTTCCCCTGACGAGCCTAGTTTAAAGCCCGCTGGAGGAGATCCGCCAACCTAGAAGAGAACACATGCTTACCTTTAGGGGAAAGGTGGAGCCCATCCCATCCGAGCATGTCTCTCGTCATGATGTGCGGGTCGTTGTCAAGGAAGCCAAAGCCTGCCTCAAGACACCATTCCCAAAGCCGCCAGTTGGTCTCTGTGATGCACATCTCATGCCAGAAATAGTTATTTTAATTGAAGTTATTTGTAGTTTCTCAAGGTTTTCAGAGGAACATATTTTTAACTGAAGTTCCAAATAAAAAACATTTTTATTACCAAATCCTTTACGTATTTACATTTTTAAATTGTATATATCTTTATTTATTAATATCTAAATATGTCCAATATCAAATATTTATTAATTAATATCAATTAACAGTCAATTAGTTGCAGAACATTAGCTAAAAGTATTTTAGTATTCCTAATTAACTTGTTAAATTAATTAGAAGTATACCTATTGAAAAATCTCTATTAATTATTAAGAACTCATCTGAACAAATGGAGAACTTAAGTCTATGCTGTTTGATAAGAGAAAAAGTATTTAGTCCTCACTTTATCCTTCATAATTTAATCTTCAGTGGCATGTCAAGCTAAAGAAAATTACAAATTCCAAAGGGTACGTTATTAATATAATTCATATATTTACAAATAAATGTAGACATTTTACATAAGAAAAAACAGATCAAGTGGCAATTTATACACTATTTATGTAGTTTATTTATGGAGTTCATACACGTGAGCATATGAACATACACAGGGAAAATTCAATGCTATTTTACTATTAGTCTTCAGAGGAAAATCAGAATATACACTGTTAACCTGATGGTGATGGTTACATTTTGGCTTCACCAGTATACCTTATACTAATTACTACAGGGATTATTCCCTTAAGCAGGAGAAAAATGGGTATAATTTAAGAAGAGGATATTTTTAATACTATGATCCTCAGTTCCATTGCCTTCTCTGGATGGGGAGCTGATCCATCAATTTGTCACTTGGGTTCAAGGACAGTACCTGATTCAGCTTACAGCTGTTGTTTTGAATGCAAGTCTTGCAATTTTCTATAGCCAGTACATTCTGCTACTGATTAAATAACTTTCAAGAGTCACTTGGGGTAAAACGTGCATCTCGCATGCAGATAAGATGGGAAAGTGGACATCACACACATCATCTGTAGGCTGCTTCTGCTGTTGCCTATTCAGTCAGGTCCACTGCAGCAATTTTTGGACCCAACAGAAATAACTGCTTCAATAGCTTAAATAAAAGGCTCTAATGTATGTGGCTGATCTGTCCAAGTCCTTCCTAGGCAATCCGACCCACAGTGAGTTAAAACCTCTGTGAAGTGACTCAGATCAATAGGCTTCTAATTGGTTTTGAACTTTGTTTTCGGAACCAATTCTATTTCACCTACTGGACAGCCTAAGTACAGCTTGGTACTAACTCTGAGTTACTTGACTAATGTGTATGAGTGAATCTGTTACTTCCTCTGGGTGTCTCAGTGGACGTACACAAGAGTAGGTTCAACCTCCTGGGACATGCAGTCATGTCCTGGACCCCTCTAATTGGAGTATTTATATGCCCCGAAGAAGTAATAGGATCATTCCTACAGAATAGTTGGGTAACTCAGAGTTAGTCACAAGTTTCACTTCAGTTGTCACTATGTGGAATAGAATTTTGCCCTGTGTACACTCCACTGAGCATTAAAACCATGCTGTTAATTTTGAACTCCTTATTGATCCATCAATGCAGTGGAACTCTCAGTGGGAACTGTTATAGACCAACTCTGGTACACTCATGCCCCAAATAAATTGGATTTATTGAGGTAGATCCAGTTACTGCCAAGTTTCATTTCAAGCCAAATATTTCATATTTGCTGTGTTTTCAACTTACACCCTTCTAAGTTTTATGTACTTTTGGAACAAATTGGCATTAGAATTCTAATTTTAGGGAAAGCACAAGTATGAGTACAGATGGCAGATATAAATCTTTTCCCTTATTAAGTGAGATTTGACCCCAGTGAGTTCCATTGTATTCTCCCACATGCGACTTTGAGAACAGGTCAAACTTCATTTTAAAAGAGTGTTAGTCTTGTCCACACAATCCTTCTTGATAATTTTTAATTAAATGCTTAGACATGCATGTAAACATTACTTGTTTGATTTCAGTTCAAGTAGAAGGCTATCTAGTGGTGACCCCCAGAGTCTTTCTCAGAACCAAAAGGTTTAAAGAGCCTTTAAGGGCCATCTCAATTAAATACTCAGCAATATAAACGTATAGTTTCATAGTTGGTTGGGTCAGAATGAACCTGAGCAGATCATCAAATCCGACCCCCCTGCCATGGCAGGAAAGAGTACTTGGGTCAAACGACCCCGGCAAGGTGTTCATTCAGCCTCCTTTTCAAGACCCCCAGGGTAGGAGCCAGCACCACTTCTCTTGGAAGTTGGTTCCAGATCCTAGCCGCCCTGACCATGAAGCAGCGTCTCCTGATGTCTAGCCTGAATCTACCCTCTGCCAGCTTGTAACTGTTATTTCTTGTCACTCCTGGTAGTGCCTGGGGGAACAGGGACTCTCCTAATGCCTGCTGGTCCCCTCTGACTAGTTTGTAAATGGCCACCAGATCCCCCCTCAGCCTTCTCTTTTGGAGGCTGAACAGGTTCAGATCCCTTGGCCTCTCCTCATACGGCCTGCCCTGCTAACCCCTGATCATGTGGGTAGCCCTCCTCTAGACCCTCTCCATGTTGCCCACATCCCTCCTGAAGTGTGGCACCCAGAAATGGACACAGTACTCCAACTGTGGCCTGACCAGTGTCGCATAGAGGAGGAGGATCACCTTCTTGGACCTGCTTGAGATGCATCTGTAGATGCATGACAAGGTATGGTTGGCCTTTCTAACCGCGTCCCCACACTGTTGGCTTATGTTCATTTTGGCATCAATAATGACTCCAAGATCCTTTTCTGCCTCTGCACTGACGAGAAGGGAGTTCCCTAGCCTGTAGGTATGCTGCTGGTTCTTCCCAAGTGCAATACGCTGCACTTGTCAGTGCTGAAACCCATCCTTTTCTCATCCACCTACCCCTGTAATCTGTCCAGGTCTGATTGCAGCCTATTCATCTCTTCTAGCAAGCCCACTTCTCCCCACATCTTAGTGGGGAATTTGAACAGGGTGCTTTTTACCCCCTTGTCTAAGTTGCTGATGAAGATGTTGAACAGCGCAGACCCAAGGACCAAGCCCTGTGGAACCCCACTGCTCACATCCCTCCAGGTTGAATAAGACCTGTCCACCACTATTCTCGGGGTGTGGCCCTCCAGCCAATTAGTGACTGTGTAGGTATCGACACCACAGTCTCCTTGCTTTTTATTGAGAGTGGGGTGAGAATCGATGTCAAAGGCCTTCCTAAAATCCAGAAAGACTATGTCTGCGAGACCTGCGTCCAAGGATTTTGTGACCTGGTCATAGAAGGCCACCAGATTGGTCTGACAGGACCTGCCTCTAATGAACCCATGTTGGTTGCTCCTAAGCATAATCTCCCCTGCTGGCCCCTTGCGGACATGCGCCAGGATAATTATCTCAAAAAGCTTACCCAGGACTGAGGTAAGACTAACAGGCCTATAGTTTCTTGGGTCCTCCTTCCTCCCTTTTTTGAAAATGGGAACCACGTTGGCCCATATATAATTATATTGTAATAGCAAGTTTAATAATGACATACAGATAAGATACAGGGATACAGTAGAAAACAAAGCAGAAGAACAGCCAAAGAGCACAAAGCAGGGAAATCATAAAAACTGTTACTAATATTTGAGACAATTTAAAATTATTTTTTTCAATTTCTAAAGTCTTTTAAAGTGGCTAGAAGGTAGCTAGCCTGTTAGGGGAAAAGGCTTCTTTCTTTAGTTTCAAATTAAGTTTTAAAGACCACTTAGCTTGGTTCATCTGCAGATGGGCTGTTCAGTAAGAAATGTAGTTCAAAGCTGCAGAGTAAAGGTGACCTATATACCCGTAGAACCGGCATTTCCGAAGATCCTATAACTTTGCACTTTACTTAAAGCACTTTAGGTACAGTGCTTAAAAACTTAATAGATGTTCCACAACTTACTGCAAGTTTCACACCTTGCTGTAGTTCTGTGGAGTAGCAGGCAATGGGCACTAGATGCTGCACAATGCAGCCTGAGGCTGTGGGGAAGCCCCAGTTAAATATGCATGCAATAAAGGCAAACTATGTAGGCTGTGATGTACTGATGCAGTTCACCTTTCATTTAAAATGCATACAAGATTTAATTAAGGTAACTTCTGCCATTTTAACAACATTCTACAGTCACCCACATGTATTAAGTGATGACATTAGAATGCTTTGAATGGCAAAAATTATCACATGTATAGTCACCCAAAAATTCCAAGGTGAACCTGGATTTTTACACTCTATTGTCTGAGTTAATATCAAGAAGCTTACTAAATAAGGCACAAAAAGATAAAAGTGTTTTCAATAGGTTCTACTCTGATTAATATTCATATGAATATGCTTGTTCCCAGTTTAATCTATACCTTGTCTAAAACTGGATCTTAGGCCCCCTCTACATGTTACAATTATACCACAATTAACATGTTAATTGTGGCATAAATGGGAAGTCCAACCTGCACCCAATTTTAAGTCACCATAAAATGGCAAATGAGCCATAAAAATGTTCCGTATATATTGTAGAGCATTTTTATGGCTGGTTTGTTTTGTACCTTACATTTAGCATGTGGCCAGGACCAAGAATCAGCTGGTTGTTAGCCCCAGCCTAAGTCTGCAAGCAAGGAACACTAAAGGATTGAGAACTTTACACTTTGTGCCTGGCAGCTTTAGCCAGACTGTGGGACATGAATAAACCAAATTGCTTTTCCCCACCGGGGACTTTAAATTCCATGCCTGATGCCCTAGCCAGAGCATGGATTTTTGACAATTGACTGTTTCTTGGCCCTGGTCCAGAGAGTTCTGGATCTCAGATTAGACCTGTGAATGTCTGGGCTGGAGCCAACAATCAACTGATTATCAGATCTGGCCCCAGAATAATGCACAGAGACCAATTTGAGACCCTATGTTTTCAAGGGTCAGAACAAACTATCAGTTGATTGTCAACCCCAGTGCAACTTGCTGGTTCAGGGGGAGCCCAGGAGATTATCATCTCAGGCTGCCCATCCACTGGCAGGTAGTAATAGTTTGCTTGGTACCTGATTCGTGATCTCAAAATTGTGTCTACTGCCATACAGTCATGACAGGGTGGCACATCAGGAGGCATGATTGTTGGGTCGAGGATCAGATCCCATCATGCTGTTAAATGAACATGTGCCAGGGACCTAAGCAGCATAAAACAGCTAAATGTACTCTGCACAACCTTTTACCTAGTACTGTTAATTTGTTATTCTGGAATTTCCTTATATTATTCTCATATCTGACATTCTCTCACTTACTCATTTCCTTTGCCTTTTCTTCTCTTACCCAAAGTATGTTCAAGCAAATGAAGTAGTTGCTATACCATTTGTTATTAAGCAACTTATGGCCTCCCATAGTTTAGCAAGGTGCTCCCAGCTGCATACAGTGAATGACTTTTAATATTACTTCTGTAAACAGTAGCTTTAAATGAATAAACTAAAAAAAAAAATAGTAAACATCATTATTCCATGGTGATCCTATTTCTGTATGAAAACAGGACAGTAGAGCTTTTTTCTAAGCTTGCAAAGCAAAAATTATTGCAAAAGCCACATGTGTCACATAGGTACTAAAGGTCATTTTTTATTTTTAGAATGGGTCATAAGATGCAAAATAGCTCAGACTCACTAAATGGAATTTGCCATCAGGCAGTCTTCTAAATGCATCTGTACACATTGTTCTTGATTCTATCATTCAACAGAAAATTACAGATATAGTCATGGATGAAATGAAATAGTAGGAGGCTCTAACAATCTCAGGCTTCAAGAATTTGTTGGATATTTAGCATTTTCAGCATTTTATTTTTCTACCAATAGTTCTGTCTGTGGGTTAAAAAATGTACATTGTCACCTAATGTCACTAGTGACTCAGCCATGAGTTGACACATAGTGGATTCACTGTATGGTACATTGTTTGGGGCAGTTAATACAGTCATACTATAACATCACTTCTTGGCCTCTTGTGGGCTCAGATCAAGCATAGTCTATGCTTACCTAGGGGAAATACCATGATCACTGATCACACTGGCTTCTTAGTCGCACCCGTGGAAGACTGCTCTGCTTGCGTGAGATAGTACTCATGTAGGTAATGCATAGTTAACCTTGGCTTTATGCCCACTTTATGGAAATGGGAGACTCCTCCCTAGCTTGCTCCTGGGGCCTTATGACTAAGGGCAAGCAAAACTTAGGGACATCCTGGGTGTTATGAAACAAAATGAAATATGTGTAACTAAGAAATGTATACAGATAGTAGTAAATATGTGTTGCACAAGCAATACTAATGTGCCATTAAAATAGTCTAATAGTCAATCATAGACTTCAGAGTTTCTATAAGAAAATAAAGTTCATTTCAGTGGACTGTACTGAAGAGGTAACTAATCTTGGACAGATTTTTGAAAAATCTTGTAAGGCTATGTTTGTGGTAGGAACATTTTTACTAGCCATCTTACTGTAGTGTAAAAGGATGCCAGTATGTCCTAATACAGATGTGGCCATAGAAGTAAAGAAAATTAACTTTCAGTGAAAATGTAAAATTTCTGAAACTTCTTTAATGCAGGATTTAAAGTTAAAAGAAATGAAAGTGGGTTCTAGTTTCTGTAACAGCTTTTGCAAGATTACATATTTTTATGTTTACCCTTTTCTAGAATATTTTGTCATTTGCTGAAGGTCAGTACTCGATAGCTGTGTAGCATATTTATTTTACGTACAGTAGGGAACTCATCATAACATTCTCTTAAGCTAATTTATTTTCCATAAAGAAAATGTTAGTGAGTATGGTATGCTAAATTTTGAAAGGTGGCTTTATGAGATGGAAAATTGTCAGTCATTCCCTAAAACTCATTTTAATATATAGCTGCATAAGACTTCACCTAAAGACTCCATTGATCTATACACTAAGAGTGTTTTCAGTGTACCAAAAACAGTAAATTACTTGTATTTCTTCTTTGCTTGCTATTTCTGTTTGAGGTTAATTTTTAAATGTAGAAAACACAGCAGTCCTTGTCACTGATAGGAAATTTTGTGTACGGTTTTCAGTATATATTTTTTTTCAATGTAACTGTTCAGTGAAGCAAATAAGAAAAAAGTTAATACCTAGGGCTAAGTGCAGAGGTTGAAAAAGCCCAAGGCAGAATCGATTAAATCTTTGCAAATTTTCCTAAACTGTGTAGATTGGACCGATAAACAAACTGAACTAATGTTCAGTGTTCCTGTGGCCAAAGAATGCAGAAGCCTTCATTGGCCCAGGCTAGGAGCCTAGGAGCACTCATGTATACCTCCCATTATTGCAGGCACTCCAGAAGCCTGTGAGTGAACAGAGGAAACAAACAGGGGAAGCAGTTTGCAGGCAGTTCACTGGTCAGTTCACAAGTCAGTTTGCCTGACCCCCTCTTTGCAGAGGAGCCTTTAAGCTTGGTGAGAAGAAGCAGGGGAAAAGGAAACTTTCAGGACCAGGGAACAGTACACAGGCCAGCTTACAAATGAGTTTGCTAGGGAAGGTGTGCTTGGAAGAAGGGCAGTAAGAGAGAGGAGGCAGATTAAGAGACCAAGGGAAATGTCTGGAGGATACTACAGTGCCAAAGCCACTGCCACTGCCACTGCCTCGCTTGGACTTGTGAGTTGTCTGTCTAGGTGGGACTGCTCACCATCAAGGCTTCCACCCAGGTCCGGGTTTCACACTGTGGAGACTGCAGCTTGCAGGTTCCTTCTGATGAAAGCCGGGTGGGGGAGTGCCTGTGATGTGAGCAGTGCCTCCTGGTGGTGTCTCTTAGGAAGCAGGCAAGAGAGCTAAAGGAGCAGGTGGTGAGGCTCCAAAGCAACCCCTGCCTTGAGAAATTCATCAATTTCATGCTGGAGAAGTCCTCCAGGACCATGGAGGAAGAACTGCCAAAGGCAGTGCTAGAGAAGGAGAGGATGGTCCTCCTTTGAGCAGGGGTTGGACTAGATGACCTCTTAAGGTCCCTTCCAACCCTAATTTTCTATGATTCTATGACATGGACCCTGAGGAAAGTGAAACCTGGAAGTTTGTGGCCTCTGGCAACAAGCAGAAATCTTCATCTCCATTCATCTGGAGCAGTTGCCCTGGAAATCAGATATGGAGCCATAACGAAAGAAGAGGAGTATATTCCATTGATGGAGGAGGACAAGCCAAGCCTCCCCAAGCTGGGAAGGATCAAGGCACCTGCCACCAAGAAGCGATGGACGGTGATAGTTAGAGACTCCCTTCCAAAAAGAAGGATTGCTATGAAGAGATGAGATCCACCTAACAAAGAGGGGGAAGAGCATCTTCGTGAAAAGACTCACTAACCTAGTGAGGACAGCTTTAAATTAGCTCCTTCAGGGGATGGAGACCAAAGCCCTGAAGCCATGTTAATTGGGAAATGAGTGACCAAAGCCCTGTTAATTGGGAAATGAGTGACCCGGAGGAAGCAAAAGTAGGACTGGGCAACAGGTGAGGCATTTTCACTCTTCCTGAGAAAGCAGGGCAATCAGCTAGTTACCTTAGGTGCCTGTACACAAATGCAAGGATTCTGGGAAACAAGCAGGAAGAATTGGAAGTTCTTGCACAGTCATGGAAGTATGACATGACTGGAATAACAGAGACTTGATGGGATAGCTCGTGTGACTGGATCACTGTCATGGATGGGTACAAACTGTTCAGGAAGGACAGAGAGGGAAAAAAAGGAGGAGGACCTGCATTTTATGTAAAAGAGCTGTATGGTTGCTCAGAGCTCCAATATGAAACTGTTGAAAGTCTCTGGGTTAGGGTCAGAGTAGAGAGTGTTATTGAATTAACCTAATTACTTAAATCATGAGCAAGACTTTATAAAGGGGGATAAGGCAAGATGCCGCATTTATTGATTACATGATTTAAACAGAGGTTCAGACACACCATTCATACAAACACACACAAATCATCATACACATCATTACACACAGGCATACACATACACAAAACCTTTCCATTCACACATACACCAGATATAGTTACCAGTAATAGTTGTTCAATATCAGCCCAGGGTGGCCAACCCAGGCTTACTGAGTAGATGATGATGATTTGACAATAGCAGATTTGAAGGTAACAGCTGGAGCAGGTTGAACAGATGTATCTGTGGTCTGATGAAACAGCAATAGAGAAAGAGACTCACCTAACTTGGCATTTTCAAAGCGTTATCTTATAGGGATTGGCATCCTTTCATTAATTAGTTTACTGACTGGTAACTTACAATTGTTTCTTACATAAACAGTTAATTCTTCTTTTCCCGTCTCTATGCCATTCTCTCACCATTCACCCTTTTACACACACTCATACATAAAGACTATACAGAGTTCATTCACTTATGTCAAGCAGAAGGATACAAAATACAGTTTTCAAGTTGCTTACAGGACAAAACTAACATGATTACATTTTACTACTATTACACTCTATGTTGATATCAGCTACATTAGTTTAGTTCATGCTACAAGAGCAACAAGGGTGATGTCATGGTGGGGGTCTGCTATAGACCACCAGATCCGGAGGATGTGGTGAATGAGGCTTTCTTCAAACAGCTAGTGTACATTTCCCTATCACAGGCCCTGGTTCTCATGGTGACTTCAGTCACCCTGACATCTGCTTGGAAGGCAATACATCAGTGCACAGGCAATCCAGGACATTTTTGGAGAGTTTGGGGGACAGTTTTCCTGCTGCTCATAAGCAGGGATGAATTGGTGGGGAGTGTAGTAGTGGATGGCAACATGGGCATCAGTGACCATGAGATGATTGAGTTCAAGATCATGAGGAAAAGAAGGAAGGAGAGCAGCAGAGTAAGGACCATGAACTTCAGAGCAGCAGACTTTGACTCAGGAAAATCATAGGCAGGATCCTCATGAGCCAGTCTCAGTGGGAGAAACCAGGAGAGCTGGCTGTACTTTAAAGAAGCCTTACTGAGAATGCAAGAACAAACCATTCTGATGTGCAGGAAGACTAGCAAGTATGGCAGAGGACCAGCTTGGAGTAGCTGGGAACTCTTCAGTAAACTAAATCACAAAAAGGAAGTTTATAAGAAATGGAAAGTTAGACAAACAACTTAGGAGGAGTATTAGCGTATTGCTCAGGCATGCAAAGGTGAAGTCAGGAAGGCCAAAGCACAATTGGAATTGTAGCTAGCAAGGCACATGGAGGGTAACAAGATGGGTTTCTACAAGTGTATGAGTTAGAAGAAGAGGATCAGGGGAAGTGTGGGTCCCTTACTGAATGGTCACCGTAGTGACAGAGGATGCTGAAAAGCCTGAAGTACTTAATGCCTTTTTCACCTCAGTCTTCATAGCCAGGACAGCTGCCAAACTACTGCAACTGGCAGGACAGTTTATGGAGGAGGTGAGCAGTCAACTGTGGCAAAAGAACAGGTTAAGGACTATTTAGAAAAGCTGGACATATACAAGTCCATGGGGCCAGACAGAATGCTACCAAGGGTGCTGAGGCAGCTGATGTGATTGCAGAGCCACTGGCTATCATCTTTGAAAACTCATAGTGATTGGGAGAGGTCCTGGATGATTGGAAAACAGCAAATATAGTGTCCATATTTAAAAGAGGGGGAAAGGAGGATCCAAGGAACTGCAGACCAGTCAATCTCCCCTCAGCCTCTGGAAAATTAATGGAGCAGACTCTCTCAGGAAAAGGCACTTCCCCCCTCCCCTCCTGCAGCCCAGAGACCTAGCTGTGAAAGCCCCAGCCTCAACCCTTCACCAGCCTAGCCTGAGAAGCAAGGGCTGGGGGGAAATGCATTCTTGGCCCAGCATTGTCCCCATCCCCCCCAGCAGGGGTCTGCATGGGAGCCCCCATGGTGGGGCTTTACCCCCCATTTACAGCTCAGTGAGCTGCACTGGAAAAGCCACAGCCCCCTCCCCATCTCTTAGAGACACTGGGCTGGTGAGGGAGCACATTTGAAGATTTCCCACCTCAGCTTGTTGGGCTGCAGGTGGGGAGGGAAAGTCCCCTGTGGGGGTTCCCATGAAAACTGCTTCTGGCGGAGGCAGTGCCAAGCTGGGAGTGCCCTGTACATACCCGGGCCAGGGGGTCTTGGGGTGCATTCCCCAGCCCCCGATCCTGCCAGGCTGACAGGTGCAGGCAGGAACCAGGTTAGGTAGCAAAGGTTTTATTGGGATGCCTGGGGGACTGTGAGGTAACTTGAGTCCAGAGGGGATCTGGAACAGACATTCCATAAACTGGTTTAACCTAAATCAGTTAAGTCTGATACAACATCCATTCAGGTTTATCTTAAACCAGCCATTTTGAAATTGGTTAAATGGGCTGAACATCTGTTCTGTTAGAGATTTAAGCTGATTTCTGATCACTTAAGTTTATATGTAAATTGTGTCCCTGGCCCAGACGTACAAACTTAGTATTGCAATGGTAGTTCACCACACTGCGGTCTTTTTATTATTGTGTATTCCTATCTGACTACATCAGTAAAAATTGTGTGGCTAGGAACTGCAGTTGGATGACTGTCTCTGGTTTTTATATTTGTCAGTATTTAATAGAGTGGCCCAACTTCTGCTTTTTAGGTCTTACTCAAAGCACATTGAAGTCAGTATAAAGATTTGCTCAATATCAAGAAAGGTCTGGATAGTAGTTGTACCAATTTATCTGATTTTAGTAAAGTTTTAAGAAGATAATTAGGAATGTGATTTGTTCAGTAGCTTCTGAAACTAATAAAGTAGAAGAGTCAATGGGTTAAAATTGTTAATAATGTTAAATGAGGGGTAATGAATCTTGACTTCAGTTAGCTATTTGACACACGTTCTCATAACTGAAACAAGCTAAGAAAATGCAATCTAAATGTAATTATTACAATATGTGTGCACAGCTGGTTGAAAATTGGATTTCAGAGAGGAGTTATACATAGTTTGCTGTCAGCATGGGAGAGCGTCTCAAGTGCACTCACACACAGTTCTGTCCTGGGTTAGTCAATATTTTCATTAACAACTGGGATAGAGATAGCCTTAAAATTTGTGGATGACAGTAGGCTGGAAATAGTTGCAAGCACTTTGGAGACGGGATCAGAATTCAAAATGATCTTGACAACTTAGACAAGAGCAAAATGTGAGACTTTGCAAAAAGAAGTCAGATGCCTACATTACAAAAATATGACATTTTTTGGTAGGTAGTGGTACAGAGTAGGGTGCACAGTTGGCCTGAAGTGCTTTGTGTGAGAGAGGCCAGTGGATGTGTTTTGCCTGGAGTAAGGCATAAAGCCAATAGTTACATAGAGTAGGGTCTGTGAGAGGACAGTTTGAAGTGCTGCATGTATCCCGGCTGGAGACTGAGTAGGGAAGCCTGAAGTGCTGCACAGAGTAGGGCCCAAGGAGGATGCAAAGTGCTGCGTGGAGTAAGGCAGATTAAGGGTGGCTTGGGATGGGGCATTATGCGAGAGGCCCAGTGAGAGTGAGCAGAATGCAAGAGGCCCTGTGAGAGAGGGCGGTGTGAAAGGGACCCGGTGAAGAGCAGACTTTGTGTGTTGGATGTTAGAGATCCTACAAGGGGCAGAGTTTGGCCCAGCCCATGGGCCACAGCTATCAACTTATGTTGACATGGTGAGGGAAGGTCGGAGCTGTATGTAACACCCTTATCACCAGGGCAAGTAAATGGGCAGCCTCCTGCCTGATTGGGACATCTTAATTATTACCATCAAGGCATGGCAGGTTAGGAAGGCAGGCAGTTAGCACAGAGACAGGTGGGCAGGCCAATATTGTGACTTGACCCTGATCATGCCCTCTGTCACAGTACCATATTTATTTAATTCTGAGATTTTTTTTCCCCATTTAACATGGGAGGGGTGTAACAGGGAACCCTAGCCCTATTACTAGAGGGCAGGTCAAGGGCCCAGATGACAGAGAAGGGGTGGCAGTGTGTAACAGGGAACTTAGCCCTGTTACTAGAAGATGGATCTGCCCCTTTAAGGCCAGAACTTTCTGGGCCTGGAATGCTGGTAAGGAGGTGGTTAATTACTGAGCCTGGCCAGCTAGTCAGCTGACCAGAAGGGGCAGGCCAGGACTATAAAAATCCTGAGGAGAGCTGCAGTGAGGCCTGGCAGCCAAAGAAGGAGTGCATCCCAGAGCTCCATGAGAGGCTTGGTGAACGGTCTAAAGAGGGGACTATGGAAGCCCTGAGAGACGGCATCCACCCCAGAAGCTGACAGTGGGGAGCCAAAGCACAAACCCAATGTAAATGTAAGCTGGCATGTGGCTTTCTTTGATCACATTTTTTTTTGTGTCTGTTATTGCCCACAGACAGGACTGTCCATATTTCTTTTGGTTATTGAATACCCGGTGGTTTGAGTGAGGCTATTAGGGGAAGGAGGCGGCCTCACTTTGGGGACCCACTACAGAGTGGGGACCCCAGTGCCAGCAAGGGCACAGCTTTTGGGGGGCACAGACCCTGGCACCAGCAAGGGCATGGCTTTTGGAGGTACATAGACCCTCGTGCCAGTGGACCACAGGATTTTGGGGTGTACTGACCCTAGTGCCTGAAGGGGGGATCTTAAAAGGCCAGGGAGATCTGGTGCACCTGTGGTGCAACCTTATTTTGTTTTTTTCTTTTTGTGGGACTAAGCAAGTCCATCCCCTGGCCTTAAACTTGCGCCACCCTGGCTGTGGGGCTGGTGGCTAGACCTCTAGGCCAGGGAGACCAGGCTCCAGATTGGAGCAGGAAAGAGGGTTAGAGTCTCAGTGTTAAACCCTGTTTGTGAGGTTTAGACGGGGAGGCCTAGCTAGAGAAGACCGGGGTCAAGGCTTGTGGAGGCAAAAGACCCCAACATACAAAATACAATAGGCAGTCTCCCGCTTTCAAGAACATCAGCATAATAATTTCCATTAAGACATGGCCGACAAGTAAAGAGCGGGACACAAGAAACTTTAGAGGGGACTCCAAAGGTGCCCCACATAGGGCATAGATAACAGGGAAGATGGTGCTGGGGAAAACAACCTGTTATAAGAGGAAACCCTTGTCTTTGAATTTTTGAGTACAGGGGGAGGGTAGGCAGCTGCTGCCTGCCTCCCCAAACACAGTGCCTCTCCCTGCTCTCCCCCCAGCCTTGGGCCCCCACTCTCCATTTCTCCTATCTCTCCCCCCCCTTTCCCCATTGCCAGAGCAAGGGTAAGTGATAGGGGTGATGCTGGGGGAAGGGGGAAGGCTTCAAGGTGAGAGGTGAGGTTTCAGAGGCTATGGGGAACACTTGAGGGGGGCAGGCAACAAGGGGGAAAGTGGTGGTGGAAACAGGCAGAAGGGGGTAAGCTGTTTGACCTTCCTACTCTTCCCCCGCCACCTGCCCACTTACTGCCCCTCACTGCCTCTCCCACTTCCTGCTCCCTTACTGCCTCCCCTACCACCTGCTCCACTACCACCTGCCCCTCACTGCTGCCCCTACACCTGCCTCTTCACTGCCCTGCCCCCACCCACCCTGTTACTACCTCCCCCACTGCCTGCCTTCCTGCCACTGTTTTCTCTGCTGCAGAGGTGTGGGAGACATATTTAAGACACCCCTCCAATAATTAGCTTCTATACTTGGAAAAGTATAACAAGACCACGATTTTTCCATGTATAGGATCTATTTTGAGAGGTTCATCTTAAATTCAAGGTCATCTCAGATTCAGGTAAATATGAATAAATATTGTAATGTTGTAGCATGATGGGTAAATTTCATTCTAGGTTGTATACACAGGTGCTGTATGCAACACATGGAAATAATTATTTTACTCTGCTTGGCACTGGTGAGGTCCTGGGTAAAGTATGTTTTTCCATTTTGATTGTCACACATCAGGAAAGATGCAGATAATTTGCAGAGAGTCAATGGAAGAGCAACAAAACCATTGGGGTTTGAGAAACATGACGTTTGGGAAAAGGTTGAAGGAAATAGGTGTGTTTATTCTGGAAGAGGGAAGACATGGTATGAGTCTTCCACTATGTAAATATTGGATATTAAAGGAGCAATGGGCGGTTTTTCTCCACTGCTACTGAGGGAAGGACAAAAAGAAATAAACTTAATTTCCAGTCAGGTGTTAAGAAAATTCTTGATGCAATAAAACTGGAACAGGCTACCCAGAGAGGTTGTGGAATCTCATTCATTGACAGTTTGAAGAATAGATTAAACAAATGCTTGGGGAAGCTCCAGACATCCTTGATCCTGGCTCAGTGTGGGAGACAGGAGTACATGATTTGTTGTAATCCCTTCAGTCCCTGTTATTCTTTACTGCTAGCAGTATTAATAAAATCTATAATTAATCACAGTGAAGATTTGAAGCAAATTATAAAAATAATAATGAAAATACCACTGCAAATCTATAACATTCAAGGTTCACAGGCATCTAGGGAATTGTCCTGAAATATCCAATTGAAGGACTTGCTTTATGCAGGCTGACATTTGTTTTTGGTACAGTGCTGATCGCTCTCACATGGTATAAATTCATTATTTTAGTAGTAGCCATCGTTTTAAGGGAGTTTCTGTATGTAGAAATGGAAGAACTCTCAAAGTTATGTGAGAAAAGTACCAGCATACCTAGAAATCAGGATTTTTTAAATATAGGAGTCTACTCTGGCTCTTTTCTCTAGCATTCGATCAGTTAGGCACAGGATTAGGGCAAATATATGCGGCCAGGTTGTGTCAGTTCTGCTGGTGATCCAGTATCTCTGGCCTTTCAGGACTTGTGTGGACAAATTAGAAAGAGTTTGGTGCAGAGTGACAAAAATGATTAGGGGCCTAACAAACAAGAATTATGAAGAAAAGCTAAAAGAGCTAGGGTTATTTAGTCAGAGAAGAGACAAAAGAGGGGATTTCATAGAATCATAGAAAATTAGGGTTTGAAGGGACATCAGGAGGTCATCTAGTCCAACTCCATGCTCAAAACAGGACCATCCCCAACTAAATCATCCCAGCCAAAGTTTTGTCTATCCAGGTCTTAAAAACCTCCAAGAATGGAGATTCTACCACCTCTCTGGGCAACCTGTTCCAGCATTTTACTACCGTCCTAGTGAGATAATTTTTCGTAATATCTAATGTAAACTTCTAGTGCTGCAACTTGAGACCATTGCTTCCTGTTCTGTCTTCTGCCACCACTGAGAACAGTCTAGCTCCATCCTCCTTTGAATTCTCCATCTGGCAGTTGAAGGCTACTATTAAATCCCCTCTCAGTCTCTTCTTCTCTAAACTAAATAAGCCCAGTTCCCTCAGTCTTTCCTCATAAGTCATGTGCCCCAGCCCCCTCATCATAACTGTTGTTGCCCTCCATTGGACTCCCTCCAATTTATCCACATCCTTTCTGTAGTGGGGGTCCAAAACTGAAAACATTACTCCAGATGTGGCCTCACCAGGGCCAGATAGAGGGGAATAATAACTTCCCCTGACCTGCTGGCAACACTCCTACCAATGCAGCCCAGTATGCCATTAGCCTTCTTTGCAAGAAGGGCACACTTTTGGCTCGTATTCAGCTTATTTTTCATTGTAACCCCAATATCCTTTTCTCCAGATCTGCTGCTCAGCCAGTCAGCCCTCAGCCTGTACCAGTGCATGGGATTATTGTGTCCTAAGTGCAGGACTTTGCACTTCTTCTTGCTGAACTTCATGAGATTTATTTTGGCCCAATCCTCCAGTTTGTCTAGGTCTCTCTGAATCCAATCCTACTCCCCAGTATATCTATTACTTTCCCCAGCTTGGTGTCATCTGCAGACTTGCTGAGGTTGCACTCTATGCCAACTTCCAGGTCATTGATGAAGACATTGAACAAAATTGCCCCCAGGACTGACCCCTAGGGCACTCGACTTCATCCCAGTTACCAACTAGACGTTGAGCCATTGATTACTACTCTTTAAGCCTGGTCCTCTAGCCAGTTTTCTATCCATCTTACAGTCCATTCATCCTGCCTATACTTCCTTAGCTTGCCTGCAAGAACGTTGTGGGAGACTGTACCTTGCTAAAATCAAGGTATACCACATCCACCGGTCTCCCTGCATCCACAGAGCCAGTCACCTTATCACAGAAGTCAATCAAGTTGGTCAAGTATGACTTGCCCTTGGTAAATCCATGCTGGCTGTTCCTAATCACCTTCTTCTCCTCCAAGTGCTTAGAAATGGATTCTGTGAGGATCTGCTCCATTTTTCCAGGAATAGAGATAAAGCTGACTGGTCTGTAGTTCCCTAGACCCTCCTTTTTCCCTTTCTTAAATATAGGCACTATGTTTGCCCTTTTCCAGTCATCCGGAATCTTTCCCAATTGCCATGAGTTTTCAAAGATGATGGCTCTGCCGTCTCATCAGCCAACTCCCTCATCACCCTTGAGTGCATCCTGTCTAACCCCATGGACTTGTCCATGTCCAGCTTTTCTAAATAGTTCCTAACCTGTTCTTTTGCCACTGTTGGCTCCTCACTGCCTCTGATTCAGAGAAGATGGAGATGGCCTTTTCTCTGTGGCTTTGGAGTCCAGAACTAAGAGCAATGTCCTCCAGCTGCAGTAAAGTAAATTAGGTTTGGAGATTAAGGGGAACTTTGTGACTATGAGGATGGTCAAGCAGTGGGATACTAAAATTTAAAGAAGATGTAGAATCTCAGTCCATGGAAATTTTCAAGACCAGCTTGGACAGACATTTGGTTGCGGTGGTTTATTCAGGAATGATGCTGCCTTGAGCAGGAGGCTGGACTAGATGACTTTGTGAGGTCCCTTCCAGACATATTTTCTTATGATCAGGTATCCTGGTTTTCTCTGATTTAAAAAAATCCTCAATTTTTGGTTAAAAAAATGTTACCCAGAGTCCACATTTTTCCATGATTAAAATGAATCTATCTATCTATCTATCTATCTATCAGTGGTGTTATATCTATATATAGATATATATAAATAGTGTTTCATTTAAATCACAGAAAAATGAGATTTGGGTTTAACTTTTTTAAAACTGAAAATCAGGGATTGTTTTTTTTAAATCAGAGATCCCTGCTTATGATCCAAGGGAAAGGAAGAAAAAAGAACTGCTAAAACTTTATTCCAGAGCTTGAATCTTTAAAAATCCTCTACTTGGTAATGTTTAGTTTGGATAGAACTTGAAAAAAAGTAACTAATAGAAACAGAACATTTAATAGAAATGATTCATAGGAGGCTTGTGAGCTTTAGTGCTTTCCACAGAAGTACAGTATAATCAACCTATGACAATTTGTATCTCTGCCATGATTTATTCATATTTTGTATGCTGCTAAACCAGCATAAATTCAGAGGTTCACATAATCTGAAACACAATCCAGACGCTGTTAAAGTCAACAGAGGTACTTTCACTGATTTCAATGGAAGTGGATTATACCCTTGATCTAGTAGTCTGACATTGCTACCTTGTTAATAAATATGAGCACAGTTACATTTATAATAAGAAGTTAATTGGTAGTTAAAATGATAGACTTTGGAATGTGATCAGACAAGTATAAAGGGTTTGTTTTTATTTGGTATTCAACATGTCCTTTTTTTTTTTACCCTTGGCAATTCTTGCTTCATAGCAGCACTCTATATTGTGGTACTATTAAAAATAACTTTCTAGCTGTTAGAAATTATTATAGTTGAGGAAAATGAAATATTCACAAAATAACTAATGTCTCCTGGCAATGAAATACTTTCTGTCAGCTGGAATTGTTAAATTTTTTGTAACAATTGTTCTTAAAAATAATATGCATTTTTCCAGCCTGTAGTAGCACTTCTGCTCTACACCTAGAAAAAAGATATTTCATTTATTAAAGGTAACAATTATATGTTTTCAGAGCAAATTGAAAAACATAATTTATGCCCTGAGCTGTCTCTTCAATTAACTAAGTAGTCTAAATTATATGTATTTTTTTGCTTTGGGTAAATAATTATCATTGACTACACTTCAGAAACAATTCAAGGTTATTGCTGTTGTGTTGCTTTATTTTGTTTGAAACTCTTGTTAAAACCTTCTCTTTTATGGTGTTGCTTTTCTGCTCCTTCAATAGTGCCAGCCTTGGATATCCATCTATTTACTGCTTGGATAAAATGTCCATGCTTATAGATCTCTTTGAATTAACTTGTAAGGTCCTGTTCTTCAAACAACTTCTTAAGACCTATTGCCCTTGTGATTTCTCTAAAAAATAGGTCAGCTCATAATATTTATGTTTAGTGAGAAGTGGAATATCTGATAATTTTCTTTTCTGTATGTATAGCTAATTATTTTATAACAACCTGCCTAGTCTTTTTAGCTATGTAATCATATTAAGATTATTCTTATACTCTCTCCCTCTTACACGAGTGATCGTTACATTTACTAAGTTTAGTTTCAAGTTAGAACATAAGCTGTTCAGAGGGAAAACTGCTTGTTCTAAGACTTTTTCTTTTTCGGATGTAGCCTGGGTACCTAATATAAATTGGAGCCTTTGGTCACTGCCAGGACAAAAATTATATAAACAGCCCAAATTGCTATGGCAGTTCAGTATTCTTCCTTTTTTTTAAAAGGTTTTGGGATGTAGGGATTTTCTTATGGATCTCTTGATGAAGCCTTAAAAGATATGGCAAAATAAGGAGTCTTAACAAAGATGAAAAGCAAAACAGGCTTCATATGATTTTCTCTTATTCGTCTCAGGCCTGGAACACACATTGCATTTATAGTGCTATATGTATGCTCTTTTAGTGCTATAAAAAGCTAGTGATCATATGTTCAGGGAATCTGTAGTGCCTCAGATGAAGGAATGAACATAGTGTTATGTTTTGTAAGAGGGAAGGAGGGAGAGTAGCTGGCTCTGGTAGCATGTAGAGTGCAGAATTGCAGCCTACTCAGGCACTAGAGCTACCTTTGCTTATCATTATAAGTTGTCACAGACTTTCTGCTACCTTGGGGGAGCAGCAGTTTTGGGCAGGGACCCTACCTCTGTGGCACAGCGGCAAGGACCAGTGGAGCTGTCCTTATGGTGGTGGCAAGCAGGGTGCTGCTGCTGCAGAAGCACCACAAACAGCTATTAGGGTGACAGCAGCAACAGAGAGGGCTAGAGGGCAAGGAGAGACGCTGCTTTGGCATGTAGAGTGGGCTCAGATGGGGGCTCTCTGTGCATGTTGTGTGCTTGGGATTCAGGAGTGCCTCCCCAGTCCCAGGTTCCCTGCATGCTGGCAGGAATTTTATCTCAGGTCCCAAAAATTGAGTGTCCTCACAAGGTGAGATTTTGGGGATCTGGAATAAAATTCCTTGGATTCCATTCCATAATTGAATGAATGTTTGGAGGGGCCTGATACCTGCAGGACAGCAGCAGCCTGTCACTGATCCAGTTCACTGACTGGTTTCTTTTAGGGTCTTAGGAGAAAAGGAGCACCCCTTATTGCTCTGACAAGAGCACAACTTTCTGGTAATTCTTTAGCACTCCAGTCAGGGGGTCTGAGTCACATTATAGTATTACAAATGAACATGTGTCCAAGGCCTTAATGATGTTTTCCATAAATTCCTACCAATCTTTATATTAGTGCTTTTGAAAGTTGTACATGTTATTTAGTATTCCTTTCTACATGTGGTGTGGGGAACATAAACCTTCCATAGAAGCAACTTGTCAGATTGTGAAATGTGGGATCCGTTGCTTTACCAGGTCACTCAGCTGGTAACTTAAAGTTTAGATTAGATCAGCTAGGAAGTGACTTCATTACTAATGGGTCAAATAATCTGGTGTGGGTTTACTCTAGAGTAATGTAGTCTAGAGTAAACCCACCCCAGGAAGGCATCTACACATGCAGGGAAGCAGGAGCAGATTTGCTGCTCATGGCAGCAGTCTGCTCCTGCCCACATCAGCCCTGCATTGTCCCCCTGCAGAAGCCAAGGGGACATCTAGACTGCCCCTGGTGCTAGCCCAGGGGATGACTGGCAATGAGGATGGGGCCAGGAGACAGCTGTTTCCTGGAGGAGGCAGGGAGATTGCTCCCTGCCCTTGGGAGCTGCCTGCTGCTGGGGCAGACTCAGGCAGAGACAGTGTCCCTGTGCTCTAGCAGCCTCCCAGCCCCCACTCTGTGATCCCAATCGCAGAACGGGGGCTGGGAGATGATTATTTCATGATCATGGAGCAGGGGCTGAGAGATTCTTATCTCCCAGCACTCACTCTGCAGTTGTGGAGTGAGGGCTGGGAGCTCCATGCTGCCAAAGCAGGGGGACATTGATCCTGCCCAGGCTCCAGTAGCAGAACCTGCCCCAGCAGCAGGCAGCTCCCAGGGGCAGAGATCAGTTTCCTTCCCCCTGCTGCCCAGCTGACTGGGAGCACATTTGTTCCCAGTCAGCTGTCTACACATGCCATACTGAGCAGTAATTACTCCCAAGTAAATTGCTACTTGTATTTGCAAGTAACAAATTTACTTGGGATTTGGGCAAATAATTGCGCAGAAAGCATCTGCACATGTAGACAGTGATGCTTACTGCAGAGTAATTTGCTCTAAATTTGAGTAAAGCATCTCATGTAGACACGCCCAGCAGAGGAAATGCCTGATTTAAGAAAAATGTACATATCAATATATTTGTCATTTTGACAAATCTAAAGCATGTAACACAAACAGTAAGGAATTAATTGCCTTTGTCTAAATTTTAAAAAACTATTTTCGCTGTTGGCAAGTAATCAAAAAAATGTTGTGTAAACCTTTAATGGAAGTAAAGTGTAAAGGATTGTACCTGATCATCAAACACAAATATAGGTATTTAGTTCCAGCTGACTTATTCCTAACAAAACCTTCAGGACTTCATTACCATAGGGAAATACTAACAGTTAATGTGATGCCTAATAAATGCACTTCTGCTGAGTTAATAAATAAAACATACACTTGAATGAATACCCTCGTTTTATTAGCTGCCAACTGTAGCCAGAAACATGAGCAGTGAACTGTGACACTTAAAATAAATTGGCATCTTATAAATACCATTTGAGAAATAATTACAGTCCCTGAAATGATCAACCATTAATAGTATATTTCACTTATCCACGTCTTCATACCATTTTAAAATTCATTCATGTTATAAATCTAAATTAAGATTTTATCATTTAATTGTATCTGTTCATTTCAAAATCTTGCTAGGTCAGAAGAAAGGTCTGCTTCCTATGGCAGTGGTCTCAAACTTTTTGATTGCACACCCCTATCAGTAAAAAATTTTTAAGCACGCACCCCCAATATATGTATATTTATATAAATATAAATAAAAGTACTAATGTTCTCTTCCCGCACCCCAATGGATCATCTTGCTCACACCCCACTTTAGAGACCACTGTCCTATGGCATGACTTAGTTGCAGTCTAACTACTAATCACTCTGATTCAACTGAACCTAGCATTCTTTGCCAAATAAACGTCCTTGCTACTTCTGTGGCAAATAGGGTATAGGAAGTGTCCCCACTCAGTCTTAGCAAAGGTGCTGTAAACCAACATTAAAGAAATCTACCTATTAGAAGGTTTTCTTCTACAAAGCAGTAAGAGCTTGCATGTAGTGGTGGTATTGCATCTGACTTGGTTCTAATATATATATTTTTAAATGTCTATAATGCTATTGGCCATTAATATTTCTTTGATTCTTTAGGTTACCAGCCATCGATATTTTAAATACTATTACTTCCCATTTTTTAAAATAATTTGATATCTTATTATCACTGATTTTTACATCATCTTGCAACCAGAATGCCCCTTTGACAAACAGATTTTTCTCTCCCCTTGTTTGTGAAATTGTGGCATTAGGATATCTAGTAGGATGGCTGGATATCAGGGAGCTGTAGACCAGACCAGTCAATCTCACCTCAGTCCCCAGAAAAATCATGTAGCATGTCCTTAAAGAATCCATGTTTAAGCACTTGGAGGAGAAGGTGATTAGAAACAGTCTGCATGGATTCACCAAGGACAAAGTCATGCCTGGCCAGCCTGATTGCCTTCTACAATGAGATAACTGGCTCTGTGGATGCAGGGAAAGCAGTGGATGTAATATACCTTGACTTTAGCAAGGCTTTCGATACAATCTCCTACAGCATTCTTGCAAACAAGCTGAGGAATTATGGGTTGGATGAATAGACTGTAAAGTAGATAGAAAGCTGGTTTTATTGTCACACTCAGCAGTAGTAATCAATGGCTCAATGTCCAGCTAGTATCAAGTGGAGTGCCCCAGGATTTGGTCCTGGGGATGGTTATTCAGTATCTTGATTAATAATCTGGAAAATGAGATGCACTTTGGGCAGAAGGATCCCATGCTTAAGGCTGGGAACTGACTGGCTAAACAGCAGCTCTGCAGAAGAGGGCCCTGGGGCTTTACAGTGGACAATAAGATGGATATGAGTGAGCAGCATGCTCTTGTTGCTAAGAAGGCTAACAGCATACTGGGCTGCATTAGTAGGAACATTGTCAGCAGATTGCAGGAGGTATTTATTCCACTCTATTCTGCACTGGTGAGGCCACATCTGGAGTACTGTGTCCAGTTTTTCCCCCCTTCCTCCACACTGTGGAAGGAATGTGGACAAGTTGGAGGGATTATAGCAGAGAGCAACAAAAATGTTTAGGGGCTGGGGCATGTGACTTCTGAGGAGAGGTTGAGGGAACTGGGTTTATCTAGTCTGGAGAAGAGAAGACTGAGAGGGGATTTGATAGCAGACTTCAACTACCTGAAGGCTGGTTCCAAAGAGGAAGGAGCTGGCCTGTTCTGTGGTGACAGATGACAGAACAAGGAGCAAAGGTCTCAAGTTGCAGCAAGGGAGATTTAGGTTGGATATTAGGAAAAACTCTCTCACTAGGAGAGTGGTAGACCACAAGGACAAGTTACAAAGAGAGGTGGTGAAATCTCCATTCTTGTAGGATTTAAGGTCTGGCTTGACAAAGCCCTGGCTAGGATGAACTAGTTGGGGAGGGTCCTGCTTTGAGCAGGGGATTGCACTAGATGACCTCCTGAGGTCCTTTCCAACCCTAAATTTCTATGATTCTATGAAAATTAGTTCAAATAATATAAATTCATCCTCTTGTGAGAAAGATTATGTCCATTCTTTACCAAAATTTTAAAGTATTCCCAGGTAATTATGTCAATAATTGCTTTATGCTTTGGGAAATTGTCCTTTCAAATTTCTTAGTAGGTGTAAAATTGGTTAATTTGGCAGCCTGTTTCCACAAATTAAGTATAAAATTTTATATTGCAACAAACAATCCTTTTCTGGTAAAGTTTGCAGATTTGTAAAAACAGAAGGATAGTTTACTTTTATAAGGGATTTGAATTATCTGGTTAAAATGGTCACAACAACAAAAAATGTGTTTTAATGCAGCCAAGCACAGTGTAAATGCACCTGAGAACAATGAATGTAAGTTATACATGTGGGACGTGATACAGTGCCTGGGAAATGGGGTTAGTGGTTATCATATATAATGACTTGATCACAAGGCATTAGTATAGTGCCCTGGCTATAATCAATACTGTAACTGCTCTAAGTGTAAGAATGGAAATAGCAAGTGAAAGTAGGAAAGTAATTTAGCCTCCTTTACACACATGAACATCACTACTGGAATAGTGGATCTAGTTTTGGGGTCCACGTTCAAGGAGCAAGTGGAAAGATCACAGAATTATCCCAGAAGCTAAGATTAGTGAGACTGAAGTTCAGTCTGTTCACCTTATGAAAGAAAAGTTATGTGACTTAATCACTGTAAGTATTACCACATTGGAAAAATAAAGATAGTGGGGAATTGCAGCCCTGCAGACAAAGGCATATGATTTGGTGGCTGAAAATTGAAGTTAGACAAATTTTACGTCTATATAAGGTGCAGACGCCTAGCAAGTAAAGATAACTATCTATTAAAACAGTTTACAACAGAGATGGTGGACCATTATTTGGAGTCTTTAAATGTTTTTAAAATTAAAACATTAGATATGTTTTCTAAACGCATTTCTGAATCTAGAAGCTGAGAGAAATGCCATGGCCTTTGTGTACAGGAAGTCAGGCTTAGATTATCATAGCAGTCTCTACTGGTGTAAGAGTTGGTGTGTATATGAAACTGTTACTCCAAGCAGAATTATTTTGATGTGTGAAGATTATGGGGGATGAATGCAACTAGTTCTAAGTAACTGAAAACTTGAATAAGTTTTATGTGGGAATAATATTATTGCATCAGCACGACTTTAATCTAGAAATCATGAATCAGAATGTTTGTTCTGCAGAGTATATGCAGGTTTGATGTACTTTTGTTTTTCCATACTAGTGCTTACATTCCACTGATTTTTTTCCAAGAACAGCTACACTAGAGAGTGCCATTACAAGTAGGAACATGGAAATAGGAAAGGTAAATTTACTACATCACAAGATACAGAACCCTCCCCCGCCATGTGCGCACGTTCAGAATTGAGCGCACGTTCAGAATCGATGTAGGGAAGGTACAAACTTTGACATTTGATTTGTATTGTAAATTATATAATTTATAGCCTTAAATAAAATGCATTTTATGATAAAAATGTGTTGCAATCAAGCATAGATGCATGAAGAAAGGATTAAATGCCCATTGAACCAAATACAAAAATATACTATTTATGAACAATACAAAAGGAAAGTCTTCTGACCACCCCTCAGTATATTTTTGATTGGATTTGTAAATTCAGAAGTAACTAATTTGTTTCTGCAGTTAGAGCTGTATCATACTTAACACTTGCCTCCCATCCTGTTCTTCTGGCTGGGAATGGCTACTTCTGGTTAAGCAGTGGATAGATAAGATTTCCTGAGAAGGACAGTAGCTCTTGACTGCTGCTCATATGACATGTGGAAGTCTCATTAACAACTGGCTATTTTTCTTAGCCTTCTTCTATACACCACCTTTGAAACCCTGTATTTGTTTTCTGTAGTAATTTGGAATTGATCTCTGTCAATTGATTTCATAGATTTCATAGATTTTCATAGACATTAGGGCTGGAAGGGACCTCGGGAGATCGAGTCCAGCCCCCTGCCCAAAGGGCAGGAAGTCAGCTGGGGTCATAGGATCCCAGCAAGATAAGCATCCAATTTACTCTTGAAGGTGTTCAATGTAGGTGCTTGAACCACCTCCACTGGCAGACTGTTCCAGACCTTGGGGGCTCGGACAGTAAAGAAATTCTTCCTTATGTTCAGCCTGAAACGGTCTTGCAGGAGTTTGTGACCATTCGACCTCGTCATCCCTTGGGGTGCTCTGGTGAACAAACGTTCCCCCAGATCCTGGTGGTCACCCTTGTTAAATTTATAGGTGGCAATCAGATCACCCCTGAGCCTACGCTTTTCCAGGCTAAAGAGTCCCATGGCTCTCAGCCTGTCATCGTAAGATCTGTTTTCCTGACCTCTGATCATGCACGTGGCTCTCCTCTGCACTCTCTCAAGCTTCTCCACATCCTTTTTGAATTGTGGAGCCCAAAACTGGACGCAGTACTCCAGCTGCGGCCTCACCAAGGCCGAGTACAAGGGGAGAATGACGTCCCGGGATTTGCTCGAGAAGCATCTATGGATGCAAGCCAGCGTTTTGGTCGCTTTACTAGCCGCAGCATCGCATTGCAGGCTCATGTTCATCTTGTGGTCAATGATGACCCCCAAGTCTCTTTCTTCTGTAGTGTTAACCAACATAGCACTGCCGAGCCTATAACGGTGCTGCAGGTTTTTCCTCCCAAGGTGGAGAACCTTGCATTTTTTGGTGTTAAACACCATGAGGTTCTCATCTGCCCATTTGCTGAGCTTGTCCAGGTCAGCCTGGATCACCCGCCTATCTTCTGCCGTGGATGCTTTGCCCCAAAGTTTGGTGGCATCGGCGAACTTGGCCAGTCCACTCCTGACTCCAATGTCCACATCGTTAATGAAGATGTTGAACAGTATGGGTCCCAGGACAGAGCCTTGAGGGACCCCACTGGTCACAGGGCACCACAATGAGTGACTGCCATCAATCACAACCCTCTGGGTCCGACCACGAAGCCAATTTCCCAGCCAGCGGATCGCGGTGGAGCCAAGGCCACAAGTGGCCAGTTTGGCCAAGAGGTGATCATGGGATACCAGATCAAAAGCTTTTTTGAAGTCAAGATATATGACATCAACCTCTTCTCCCTTGTCCAGGTGATAGGTCACCTGGTCATAGAAGGAAATGAGATTGGTCAAACAAGACCTACCCGCAACAAACCCATGCTGGCTATCCCTTAGAATGTTAGCCTGGGCCAGTCCCTCAAGGATGGCCTCCTTAATAAACTTTTCTAGGATCTTCCCCAGGATAGAAGTCAGGCTAATGGGCCTGTAGTTAGCCCGATCCACTCTCCTCCCTTTTTTGAAGATCGGCACCACATTGGCCTTCTTCCAGTCTTCAGGCACTACACCAGAGCGCCAGGAGTTTTCAAAGATCCGTGCCAGGGGCTGGGCTATGATGCTCACCAGCTCCTTGAGTACCCTGGGGTGCAGATTGTCAGGGCCAGCTGCTAGTTTAGCTTGTCTGAGTGTTGTTGTTCCCCTACACTGGGTGCTTTGGAAAGTATTGGATGCATTTTTTACACCATGACTTAAAATGTTGAACTGCCTTTTTATATGGTTCTTAAAAGTTAATCAATAGTTATGTATAATATAGTAGCAAGAAGGTTCCTTATTATAGGGCTTGAGGCTAGGTCCTTAAAGGTACTTTGGTGTTGCAGTGTTAAAGGTTAAAATATCTAACTTGATGCCTGGCTCCCAAAATGGAATCCACAGCCCTGAGTTAGGAGTCAGAGTTTCCTGTACAATGCCAGGTGTCAGGACAGGATTCGCCACAGACAACAGACTGGGCAGGGAGCTGTGTAAACTAGTGGACAGCAAACGTGAAACAAAGTGTATCATAAATCCCAACATTTGGTTTAAGCACCCATATCTGGGCTTAAAGGAAGTACAGTATATACATATTTCTTCTTTTTTTCACAGCAGGAGTGGAAGCAATTTTTTTTTCTTTTACAATAGCTCAAGGGTTACAGCACTTAATAAGAATGGGGGAGACCTAGACTCAATGCTGTCCTTAATCTGAGTCTGAGGGGGTTAAAACTTATATTACCCATTTCCTAGGACAGTGCCCAAACCATCAGGCTAGAGGCTGTTCTAGGTCACTCTTCATCTCGTCTCTTGCAGCTTTTGCAAAAAAGAATTCCAGATTGATTGGTCCAGAGAGAGGGAGTACAAGCCTTAACCCCTTGGTTTGGGCTCTCACCTGAGAGAGGGGAACCAGAGGTCCATCTCGTATGCCTTGAGGTGTTGAAGCAATTTGTTTTGAACAGACATTGTACAGGCATACCTCGTTTTTTTGCGCTTCGCTTTATTGCGCTTCGCAGATATTGCATCTTTTACAAATTGAAGGTTTGTGGCAACCCTGCATCGAGCAAGTCTATCAGCACCATTTTTCCAACAGCATTTGCTCACTTCGCATTTTTTAGCAATAAAGTATTTTTTAATTAAGGTATGTACATTTTTTTTAGACATAATGCTATTGCACACTTAATAGTCTACAGTATAGTGTAAACATAACTTTTATATGCACTGGGAAACCAAAAAATTCGTGTGACTCGCTTTATTGCGATATTCGCTTTTTTGCGGTGGTCTGGAACCGAACCCGCAATATCTCCGAGGTATGCCTGTACAAAGAATCCTTGGTCTCACTTCTTCCTAACTACTGGAATGGGGGGGGAGGACCTCATAAAGCCATTTGAGGTTAAAATAAAACAACAGAACCCTTGTTGCTGCACAATTATGCCTGTCATTCAGTGACTTTTCTCTAAGACATTTAATAGAGATGCAGGGGGAGCATTCAGACAGAACAGGTAATTGACTGCTATTCAAAACTGCTTACAAACATGAATAATAGAGCCAGTACAACTGCAATTATACCCTATGTAGAATTTTAATATGCTACTTTGCATAAGGTAGTCTTTGTTATAAGCCCTTTTTATAGATAAACCAGTGTAGTTTGTTTTCAATATGAAATATGACATAAATTTGCATGACTAAAACCTTGTTTCACATATTGCTATCTCTTAATATGAAATTAAGTATAGTTCTAAAATAGACTGTACTACCATGTAGCCACAGTAAATTAAAACCCACTGGAAGTATGATACACAGTTGTTAGCCTTTTATCAATTAGTACAGCAAGTTTATATAAGCTCTTAAATTTAAATCTGAAGAGGTTTATTATTTATTGTAATGTTATCCTTACCAGTGATGTATGATTATTTTGTTTCAAATTGAAAATGCATTGTTCCTGAAAATAAATTTATTTTCATGTCAGTTAACAAGTACAGAAAATAGATTCTGAAGTACTTCATTTAATTTCAAAGCAACTCTATTAAATACCGTTAAGTTTATAGGATGCTGTTCCTTTAACATTTGCTTGTGGGGTTTTTTAAGTCTGAGTTAGGCTGAAGTTTGGTCTGTTTGGGACTAGTATTTCAGAAAAAACATAACATGAATAGACAGGGTACTAGTATCAGAACAAAAAAATATTAGAGGCATAAAAATGTTTCCTTGTTATGAGAAAGAAAAGATGGAGATCCTTGAGTTTAAAGGAAAATGAATTGGAAGGATCATGAGAGACAGTGTACAAAATAACAAATGGTATAAGGAAGATACATTAGGCTCTAGCTAATTGTTATCTCTTCCTATTGATAGAAGACCAAAGGGTGTTCATTGAAATTAGGGTGTAAGAAAATTAAAGTCTGACAGAAGGACATGCTTCTCTAAGGATACCAACTGACATATTCTCATTCCTTGTCTTGAGGTCCTTAGTCTAAAAATGGTATAACACCCCCAACTACTTTGGTTTCAGTGACTATGCTTGTACAGCAGAATGCAGTTTCTCCTAATTTCTTAGCAACACTTGGCACATGGTCCTTTGCCTGGATTACCATATTTACTCAAATCCAAGATAAGCTCCCTCCTACACCATTACCATGTGGAAACAAGCCCCCTATCTTGGATTTGATTACAAAGTGGCAAGGGAAGGGGGCAGGCAGCTGGTGTGGCACCAGCTCTGGCCCTGACCTGCTGTTGCAGCAGCAACAGCTCCATCCAGACCTTGGAGCCTAGGCTAGAGCTGCTTTTGCTGCTACCAAACCAAGCTAAGGCCAGAGTAACCACATGCTCCATGCCCTAGGAAGGGGAAAGGGAGGGGGAGAGGAGCAGGAAGGGGAACAGAGGCAGCAGGGGCAGCCAGGCAGGAGGAAGGCAGCTGCAAGGGGGTCCAGGCATGGGATGGGGGGATCAAGTAGCAGGTAGAGAAGGTTCCAGGTGGGCAGGCACTGGAGGAGACGGGCAGCAAGGGGCAAAATGTTAGGAGTGGGCAAGGGACAGGGGTCACTTGACTCTCCCACCACCTTCCCCCTACAATCTCCACCACTGCCTCCCCCACTGCCTGTACCCTCCCACTCCCCCCACCACCTACACTTTTACTGGCTCCCCTGCTACATGTCTCTCTACCACTGTTTTTCCCACTGCAGGAGTGGGAGGGGGACAAATTTAAGATGATCTTGCAATAATTAGATTTTACATATGGAAAATTATAACAAAATGGGGAGTCATGTTAAATTCAGAGTCATCTTGGGAAAATACAATTAATTGTTTTTTCAGCCTTACTGAAAAGCAGGGTTTATCAGGCTGGTCAATGTAATATACAGCTTTAAACAAGCTATCTTGGATAATGCTGTACCATACTGAATTCTGCATTACAGACATATCACCAAAGTTCCTGCCTGCAAGTTGAGCAAGGCCTCTTGGTGTTTCAGCTGCAGTTTTTTTGTTATTGTCAAGTATCTCCTTCACTTGCAGACCTATAGGACACCGCCTGCTGGCCGACTATTGTGAGACCGTTTCTAATTGGAGATCTACACACCCACATTTCACCTGCCATGACTTGGAGTTGGTTCAGTACCTGGATGTGTATTCCCATTAGTAGTCCCACAGTCATCCCGCAAAGGTCCTACATTCCTGAGGACTCCGCCACCCCTACACCCTTGCCCGTTCCACCGCGTTCTGATCAGCCGCTTGGTCCTGCAGCATGACTTCCATCCCAAGCAGAAGAAAAACAACAGAAAAAAACCAAAACCAGGCACTTCTGTCCCAGGGTTAGGATTCCAGTTCCTTTTAACGGAGCACAAAACAAAATTGACTTTCATGAGGTCAGGACTTCTTTTTGTCCCCTACCACGCTTGGGTGGCTCTTCCTGAGCCTCTTATTGAGGTTGTTGTGATTCCCTTCATCCCATTAGATGCATTGTGACCCCATTTTATCTTGTGCCACTTTTAGGGACTTTACGGTACCACAATTCTAAAGTGCTCCTCTATTAGGGACTTTACGGTACAAAAACTCTGCCGGGCTTTGTGGGATCCCGTGGTAACAAACAGTTCTAAGCCCGGGGGAGTCAGCAGTCCTTGCTCTAAGTTCGCTCTGGGGAGCTCGCTCTCCACAGGGTTTCCCACCGGCTCTCCACATTGCTCTGAATGTTCCCTGGAGCGTGCGTTGGCTCAGTCGTCCTCCTTCCAGTTCTACACTCTCCCCCTTTGCCTGTTCCAGGCTCTTCTTTATACCAGTGTTGGCGCTCACAGCCCCTCCCCTCCAGAAACACCTGGGTAAGGAGGGTTTCTGTCGGGCTCTTTGGGGCTGTGGGTCTGGGGCTACTGACCCTTGTACTTTTGAGCCCTGTAACTCTTTCTCTGTCTCACAGTTATTGCTTCAGTACCCACCTCAGCACCTCCAAATTTCACTTCAGTACTTCTCAGTAGTTGAAGGACCTTCTTTGGCACCTTGCTGCCGCTCTTTGTAGTATTTCCTTTGGTACCTCAGTGCTTCAAGGCCTGTACTTTGTTGATGTTTGATGTGTGAGTTACCATTTTGGAGCATGACTCAGCACTCCAGTATCAGTGTTGGCAGAGCTGTAAGTTTCATTCTCCAGCAGACTTGGAGTCTATTCATCATGGTAGCCTGAATAACTCGTCTACCCAGAAACTTTAGCACCCGTGGTTAGAGGTCAGCCTCTGTGATTCAGTACATTTTCTTTGACTCAGGGCCAGTGCTTTTTCTTTTTCTCTTTCTTTTGAGCCTCTTTCCTCTCATCAAATCTAAGCAAGAATGATGGTCACTCACTACTTCAAACATTGTTCTTGTAGTGGAACTCTGTATGATGGACAGACAACCAAAGGTATTCTATCTTTTGTGCAGATTACTGGTGTGAAGTCAAGGGATGCTGAGTCTGCTTGCAGGTGTTATCATGGGCTCCTAAGAAAGCTCAGAGGTATTCCTGTATTTTCCTCAGAGCACTGCAGGGAAACATCTGCAAGACTGGCCCCAAAAGTATTCAGTGGGTAAAGTGTGGTAGCGGAGTCACTTACGTATATCCAGTTACCTCCCTCCTGTGCCATTCCAGAGGATTTTGCAGTACTCTAGTGTACACTTGGTCTGTGGAAGTTCGGGTTTAAGAGTCTCAGATGCAGGGGTGGGATTTCCATCTAATAAAAGAGCTTGTAGCCCAAGAGAACACATTATGACTCTGATTTTATATATAGCTTCTGATTTTATCCACTTCATTTTATTAGCTGTTCTGATTATTATTCCTTGTAGGTGTTTAACCTTCTTATAACCAGTAATTTATTAGGTGTCAATTGGAGTCTAGCAAGGCAGATTTCTGTTTTTTAATTTTGTTGGGGTTTGACTTTGCTTAATCCCTGTCTGTTCAATGATTTAATTTATAGTGACTTCCTGTCACATTTTTCTTAATGTGCTTTTAGCATTAAGTTGAAATAATTTTTGAAGACCTAGGTGGTCTGTATATTTAATATGACTTCTTAATACATTTTCTTCATTATAATAGCTCATATACAATTAAGAATAGAGGAATTTTAATCATGCTTAATAAATTAAGAAAACATGTTAGATTACATTTAAAACATTACATTATATTGTACTACTGTATCTAAAGTAATAAAATATAATCTATGAAGGGCATTCAGTGAAGCATGAAAAAGCATTTTAAACAAACCTAGTTAGTAACACATTTATAAGGTTTAGATAATTTTTATCTGTAAATTTGCTCTTAATGGATACAATTACCTAGTCACAAAAATAAGTATGTAACATGTATTTTTAAATTAGCAGATCATTAATAACTTCTTTCTCTTGCCTTTGTATGGAAGATGCAAAGATTTCTTGTAGGTAAGAATTACTGTTTACAAAAATGAAACTTTCTCCTCTTAGCCCATGGTTGGATACTATTTTGGAAGGCTAATAATTCTCTATAGTTCTTAAAGCTTTGGGGTAATCATATTGATGTAAATTAATCATAGATTATATATGTTAAGTCTCAAACATTCTATTCTGGACTTTCACAATAAGTTACAGACAGTCACATTTTAACTTGTGTGTCTGTCCACAACCATTTGTCATTTGGAAATGTGTTGTACTTTTGCTTATAAAGAAAGAAACAATTTCTGTGATACATGTCTAGTATGGAGAACATCTAAACTCCTTTTGTCTTATTTGTTTTTTGTGCTGTTTAACATAAGTATCATATATTGTTTTCATGTTTCATTTTATTGATAATCACAAATAATGAGTTCCAAAGCCAGATATTCTGTGTCCCTTCATATGATATGTAATTTCCAGGGAGTTACGTTAATTCCTATAGCCATTCAGATGCACATCTTTCTGTTGCTCCATCTTCAAAATCCTCCCAGAACTTTTAACTGCAGGAATCCCCCACCCTTTCCAGAGATATAAGATATACACAATGACCTTTCTCTCTTTTTCTTCAGTCAGCAGATTTGTTTCTTTGTATATTTTGAGAGTTTTTAAAAGATGTTTTTATGGGGAAACTATGTCAAATAAACACATTTTTCATTTTGCTGAGGCTTGAGCAAATTTTATACAGTCAAAAGTAGGCATGATAATGGATAAACTAGTCTAATCTTTTGTAATTCAGACCATTGGAATGTTACACATTGGCCAGACACCTAGAATTTTAAATGTTTTCTTCCAAATTCAGTTGGCTTGGAGAATCAGTCATTTTCCTGGGCACATGGAAAACCTGGCTCATAGGATAAGTACAGTTTTGATCTGAATTCCACTCTGTGGCAAAACTTTCTCTTAATGAGACAGTCTAGAACACTCTTTAGTTCTTTTACACAACCACTATTTGAATCTACATAAAGAATGAAGTCAGTGTCTTGAAACAAAACTGTGGCCTACTTTAGTGTTTTGTACTACAGCTCTCTTTAACCTTTTATATCAATTATTCTTTCTGAAGCTCTTGAGTTCATGAGTTAACAGCATCTCTTGGACACTTAATTTCAGGTCTTTTCTGGGTCTGCATTCTCCTTTTAATTCCCCAGATGATGGCCAGATAGAGCATTTGAACCAGATGCTTTAGCAATACCTTCAGGTTTCTTGAACCATTACTGGGACAACTGGATCACTTGTTATTCCTCACAGAGTTTGCCTACAGAGTTACAGTTGCATCAGTCACCCAAACCCCTTCTTTGCTAACTATGGACTCCATCTTCATTTTCTCCCTGAGTTGTCCCCATTCCCTCAGGTACCTTCTGTAGCAGATCTAATTACCTGGCTGCAACAGCTTCATCAGGAAGTGAAAGTACACCTAAGGCAACCTGCCTATGTTGCACCTGTTGGAACAATCAACCCATACCTCCTTTTTTTCTGTCACAGACAAGGTTTGGCTTTCTTGAAAGAATATCAGAACAGTGAGACCATCTAAACTGAACTAGCAATATCTGAGACCTTGAGATAAATGAGCAAGTACTACATTTGCTTGCTGCTACATGCACCTTTTCTCCCTCCAGAATTGGTCCTCCAAAACTGAGGCACATCCTAAGTGGGGAAACTTATTTCCATATCAGAATGGAGGCATGGGGACACTGGTATGGCTGCAGGGCCTGTACTCCTCTACCTGCACAGGGGAGGGGCAGAGTCTACCTGTCAATATCATTCACCCTCTCACTGCAGCTTCACAGTTAGAGATTTAATCCACAGGCCAGTGACAATTCAGCCTGTTTTTTCACATGTTCCTTAAATCCTTTGATTAGCAACCTTATCCAGATTGCCTTTTATTGCCTCTGCCATCTGTAACTATTCAAGGGCACATAATTGGACACATTTTGGACTCAAATGTTTTCAGAGGAATCTGTTATTAGATTAGAAGGGTGTGAACCAGAGGAATATGCATAATCACAAGCCATTTTCTTCATGCCTTTGACTTTGTATGGGCATTCCAACAAAACAACTGAAAAAGATACATGTATGATGTGTAGGAGACAGCCCTATTTTCAAGTAGTGCTGCCAGTAGCTGCAATGGCTGCCTCTACTATTTGGCTATCGGGGTAGCAGGATGACCCCACCTTTCTCTTTCTGATTAGATAACAAGAGCAATAGGGCTGCTGTTAAGTGAACCTTGGGCACTGGTTTGTAGGTGAGTTAACAGATTTGTTTCAGATTGCTAGCTGTATGTCTGTGGAGCTGTGCTGCCTGCCCCCTCCCCTTGCCACTTTGTAATCAGTCCTTCTTATGAAAGGCATCAGCAAGTTCCTGATGTTTCTCAGATAAGATAGTTTCAGTCAGGCATTTACAGGGTCTCTCACAGGAAGCTGTTTTGCCAATGATAGTTCAGCCGGGGGAAATTATATAGGTGTAGTCCCATCAGCATAGGGTGACCATATGGGACAATGTGAAATCCAGGATGCTGCCTGCCCCCCCCACCCGCCCCACTGCAGGGAGTTAATGGCCTGTTAATAACCCATTGTTCTTTACTTTACAGGTGTTAACAATCACCTGTGAAGTAAGGGTTAGTGTTAATGGACATTTTTGCTGTCTGCTAGGGCTTCATATTTCACAGTTCCTGCTACTCTGCCTGTGCACCCCACAGCCAGCTCCTGGGACAATTAAAATTGTCACCAGATGGTCGGCACCAGCCTCTGAAATCCAGGACTGTCCAAGCCAGTCTAGGACATATGGCCACTCTACATCAGCAGCATAAGGAGACAAGCTGAAGACATGGCGAGACAGGCAAAGGAAGTAAAACTGAGATGTGAGTACTCAAGTACTCATGGAGGGGGATCCCACAGTTGATCCCTGTGAAAAGACTGAGCTCCTTAATTCTTACTTCACATCAGTATTCTTGAAACCAGACGTGAACTCGTCACCTGTCCAGAGACCCAAGAATACAGTGATGACAGTAATCCACATAAAATCAGCCCCAAACAGGTGAAGATATACTTAGAGCATTTAAATGTTTTTAAGTTGGCTGGGCCAGATGACCTGCACCCAAGAGTCCTGAAAGAACTGGCCAAGCCCATAGTGGTGCCTCTGGCAAGGCTATTCAAAGAATCATGGAACTCAGGAGAGGTCTCAAATGACTGGAAGAATGCTAATGTGCTTATCTTTAAGAAAGGGAAGAGGAATGACCCTGCAGACTATGGACTGGTCATTCTGACTTCGATCCTGGAAAAAATCTTTGAAAAAATCATCAAGGAAACCATCAACCACAAGGTCGTAACTGGTGGGGTACTGAGAAACAACCAGCATGGCTTTGTTGAGGGGAGGTCATGCCTAACAAACTTGGTGTCCTTTTATGACCAGGTAACTAGCCAGCTGGAGATGGGGCATGAGGTGGATATCATCTGCCTAGATGTCAGCAAGGCCTTTGACACAGTTACCCATGAGATTCTCTCACTTATTCTGAAGGATACTGGCTTAGACCAGGCTACGGTGAAATGGGTTGGCAACTACGTCAGCAGCCAATCCTAGTGAATTGTAATTGACGTGGTGGCCTTATCCTGGAGGGCCATCTAGGGATCAGTGCTTGGGTCCATACTCTTTAACATCTTTAACGACCTGGATGAGGGAGTGGGAAGTGCAATGATTTAAGTTTGCGGATGACACCAAGCTGTGGGTAAATGCGGGCACATCTGAGGGCAGGGCAAGTATCCAGGATGATCTTGACAGGTTGGGCCTGTGGGCAGAGCAGAATTAGATGAGGTTCAACAGGGAGAATTTCCGGGTCCTTCATCTGGGTAGGAAGAACCTTCACCATAACTATACAATGTGGGGAGGTCCATTGGCTAGCAGTGCATCTAAAAGGGACCTGGTGGTGACAATCAACCACAGAATAAATATGAGCCATCAGTGTGATGAAGTCACCAGCAGGCAAATAAAACTTGTTAGCATGCATCAGCTGATATGTTGCCAGTAGATCCAGAGAGGTGCTCCTCCCCCTCTATTCACCATTGGTGAGGCCACAGCTGAGTACTGTGTCCAGTTCTGGGCACTGCACTACAAGATGGATGTGGATAAGCCTAAAAGAGTAAAGAGAAGGGCTACCCACATGAACAGGGTTTTGCGGGGTAGGCTCTACGAGAAGAGACTCCAGGAACCGGGCCTGTAAAGTCTGATTAAGAAAAGACTGAGAGGCAACTTAATAGCCACCTCCAAACATGTCAGGGGTGAACACCAAGATCTAGGGAAGCAGCTCTTCAGAAAGACACCCCTTGAGAAGATGAGGTCCAATGGGCACAAAGTTGTTGAGGAAAAACGTATGCTAGACATAAGGAAAAACTTCTTTTCCATAAGGGTAACTAGAATTGGGAACACACTCCCAGCAGATGTGGTGCAGTTGCCATCCCTGGAGGTATTCAAGAGGAGGCTGGACAAACACCTTGTGGAGTTAATTTGAACCCAATTATCTCCTGCCCATGGCAAGGGATTGGACTTTATGATCTTACAGGTCCCTTCGGGTCCTTCTATTTTATGATTCTATAAGATCTCCTGGACCAGAGTGTTTCTGAGGTATGCATTTCACAATTAGGCAGTTATTCTGCTAGTGACCATACCAATACATTATGTAAAAGTAACATCGCCAACCAGTTCATCTGAGATACACCTCTGTTAATAAATTCTGTTTATCATCTTGGTGTTTGTCTGGAACTAAACTCCAAGTTTGTGCCATGAAACTGCATCACCTGCAGATATAACTTGCACTCTTAAGTTTGAGAGTGCCTTGGGACATAATTCATGATCATTCATTATCATGCAGGATGAGACCTTCCTTTATGTAATTTGGGCTAATTCCATGGATAGCTTTGAAAAGAATGACCAAATCTTTCATCTTGACCTTCTATATAGTGGTACATTGCATTTGGGGTGTTAGCGTTCTCTGATAAGCAGAAGTAATCTTGTATACAGAACTAGTTTTGCCTTTTTTATGGTTAACCATTAATAAAGAACAAAGTCAAAGATTTTAAGGACTCCTAATTCTGCAAAAGTGGCTTTATAACAAGCTTTTGTATTGATTTGTCCCACAAATGCTCACCAGAAGCATCCTGGAATGTCTCCTAGCTAAAAGGGAGGGGCACACCCAATGGAAAGGAGGGCCCATCACCAGGGAGGATTATACTGTGGTTGCTAAGGGATGCAGGGGGGCAGTCAGGAAGGCCAAGGCAGAGATGGAACTGGGACTAGCTTCCTGGATCAAGGACAACAGAAGTCCTTTTCTAAATACCTTTTCTAAATAGGGGGCAAAAAGAAAGTTTTCTGGGTAATGTGGGGCCTCTGCAGGACATGCTAGGAAATTTAGTTGTTACACCAGACAACAAAGCCAACATATTTAACAATTTCTTTCCCTCCTTTTTCCTGAACAGGGACTGGAACAGTCTTGGCCCCCCTTAAACCGCAGGGGAGGCACACCTAGGCCAAGGAAACAAGAGAGATTTTTCAAAGATTTGTCTAAGCTACAACAGAGCCCTGCAGTTGCTTAGATTTCATAGACATTAGGGCTGAAAGGGACATTGGAAGATCATCAAGTTCAGCCTCCTGCCCAAAGGGCAGGAAGTCAGCTGGGGTCATAGTATCCCAACAAGATAAGTATCCAATTTGCTCTTGAAGGTGTTCAATGTAGGTGCTTGAACCACCTCCGACGGCAGGCTATTCCAGACTCGGGGCTCAGACAGTAAAAAAATTCTTCCTTATATCCAGCCTGAAATGGTCTTGCAGTAGTTTATGACTGTTCGATCTCGTCATCCCTTGGGGCGCTTTGGTGATCAAACGTTCCCCCAGATCCTGGTGGTCACCCCTGATAAACTTATAGGTGGCCATCAGATCACCCCCTGAGCCTGTGCTTTTCCATGCTAAAGAGCCCCATGGCTCTCAGCCTGTCATAGCAAGGTCTGTTTTCCTGACCTCTGATCATGTGTGTGGCTCTTCTCTGGACTCTCTCAAGCTCCTCCACATCCTTTTTGAATTGTGGAGCCCAAAACTGGACGCAGTACTCCAGCTGCGGCCTCACCAAGGCCGAGTACAAGGGGAGAATGACGTCCCGGGATTTGCTCGAGAAGCATCTATGGATGCAAGCCAGCGTTTTGGTTGCTTTACTAGCCGCAGCATCGCATTGCAGGCTCATGTTCATCTTGTGGTCAATGATGACCCCCAAGTCTCTTTCTTCCATAGTGCTAGCCAGCGTAGCACTGAGGAGCCTATAAGGATGCTGCAGGTTTTTCATCCCAAAGTGGAGAACCTTGCATTTTTCAGTGTTAAACACCATCAGGTTCTTGTCCGCCCATTTGCTGAGCTTGTCCAGGTCAGCCTGGATCACCTGCCTATCTTCTGCCGTGGATGTTTTGCCCCAAATTTTGGTGTCATCGGCAAACTTAGAAAGTTCACTTCTGACTCTAATGTCCACATCATTAATGAAGATGTTGAACAATGTGGGTCCAAGGATAGAGCCTTGGGGGACCCCACTGTTCACAGGGCACCATGACAATTGACTTCCGTCAGTTACCACCCTCTGGGTCCAACCACAGATCCAGTTCCCCACCCAGTGATTCATGGTGGACCCAAGGCCACAACTGGCCAGTTTCGCCAAGAGGTGATCATGGGATACCAGATCGAAGGCTTTTTTGAAGTCAAGATATATGACAACAGTCTCTTCTACCTTGTCCAGATGATAGGTCACCTGGTCGTAGAAGGTAATGAGATTGGTGAAGCAAGACCTACCCGCAACAAACCCCTGCTGGCTATCCCTCAGGATTTTGGCATCTGCCAGTCCATTAAGGATGGCTTCTTTAATAAACTTTTCTAAGACCTTCCCTGGGATAGAAGTCAGGCTGATGGGATCCACTTGTCAGATCCACTCTCCTCCCTTTCTTGAAGATAGGCATCACATTGGCCTTCTTACAGTCTTCGGGCACTACACCAGAGCGCCAGGAGTTTTCAAAGATCCGTGCCAGGGGCTGGGCTATGACGCTCGCCAGCTCCTTGAGTACCCTGGGGTGTAGATTGTCAGGGCCGGCTGACTTGAAGGTATCCAGCCTCTCAAGGTGTTCTTTCACAAGGTCAGCATTAATGGAAGGCAGGGGATCTCCCTCACCAGGGCTTCCTTGTCCTTTGGTGGGCATGGGTGTCCCCTGGGACTGATGGAAGACCAATGCGAAGAACCCATTTAATAGGTTAGCTTTTTTCTGGGTGTCAGTTGTTAGCTGTCCCATCTGGTTCAGCCATATATTGAGGATTTTTTGCTATAGAATACAATGTGGTATAATGTAAGTCTAGTGTTTTTCATGCTATTCCATTTATTACAGAAATATACAACAGAGTTTTGCTTCCTTGAATGAAGTAGGAGCAACCAAAAGAAGGAAGTTTCCTTGTTTGCATGCTTTTTAGCCAGTCCTGTATTCCAAATATCTTAGTCTTTGCTCTCTTTTAGCACTAAACTCATGACTGCTCCTTCCAGTTGGGGTTGAATAAAGGGCATTTGGCACACGTTAGCCGTTTTACTAAAGTTTGTGGTGGCCTATGGATCAAAGACATGATTATTAGCTGCTCTCATTCTACATAAAGAATTTAAGAGAAAGGCTGACAACCTATAGCCTATGGGCCAGATCCAGTCCATGGGGCCATTGGATCTGGCCTGAAGATGTGGAGCTTTAGCAGTATTCAGTGGCCAAGGACTTCAGCAGTGGTCTGTGGCATTCCGTTTTGGAGGCTTCTGCCATGCCATTGTGGGAAGAGGCAACAGTGGCAGAGGCTTTTTCCATAGGGAGAAGCAGTAGCAGCAGACAAGTCATGGCACCTTCCTGCCTCGGATCCAAGCTGGATTGTTCCATCCCACAGTCTGAAAAGGTTGCTGACTGCTGCTTTAGAATCTTACTAAGTAGAAAAAATTCAAAAGAGGATAGATTATCCTCAGATAGATTAGATAGATTTATCCACTAGATAAATTCTACCAGTCGTTACAGTAAGTCCATCCAATAGCTGTAAGATAATAACTTTCAGGAAATAATCTTACATAAAATAATCTATGATAACTTGGCCCTTAAATGGTTGTGTGAATTTTTTTAAAAGGAATTGAATGTAGTAAAATCTTATGGACCAAATTCTGCCAAAGTTATATTAGTACAGGCTTACCTTTGTTTCACTAGGGTCTCACTAGTTTAATTAAAAAGTTGATTTGTCCCAAACTAATATCTGGTGGGAGGCAGAGTATTGCACATAATAGTGCTGAAGAAATGATCTAGAGAAATTGCAGCTTGAAGGCAGGAGACAGAAGCATGGAAGCAAAAGCCTGAGATGCTTGGGAGGTCTATGGGAAAATAAACCCTGCCATCTCAAGAGCAAGGTGTATCCAGAATTCAGACCTAGAATAGTGCTCTGGACATCTGTTGAGAAGAGAAGGAATTGCACAAAAATTTAGTTAACTTGTACTAAAATGTTAAAAAGATGTTCTCAAGCTCCCACCAACTCAGAATAGCATGCAGAGTTTGTTGCCAGTGCTCTCGCTTTTTGCAATGCCTTTTCTCCATTGGTGGGGTAATCTTTGTGCTTTTTTAAAGTCTCTTACAAGGAATCATTTAAATATCAGCAATACAGTTGCAACAAAGATTTTGATCCTTACCTTTCCTGGACAGGGAGAATTTTCTGATCTGAAATAACTGATAATGCCTGAGGATTAAGGGCTGATGTACTTAATAAAACCATATGTGTTCTTAGATACCTTTCTGGAAAATACATACTGAATTTCTGATTTTAGGACTAAGGTTAGAATTTAATAATATATCCACTGTCTAAAAGGGACAGCTCCTCCTCTATTAGGCACTTAAGTGCCCAAGTCCCTGAAATAACATTAACACATTTGTAACATGCCATCATCTCAGCCTCAAACCTAAGTCACAAAAGAGCAAGCAGGAGGAAAGCCTATCCAACTCTTGTGTGAATTGTTTTTAGGGACTCGAGCAGGGTGGGAAAGGATCTTGTATATTTTATCTAAGAGGTGAATTAAGATCTGGCCCTAAGCAAAACAGTAGTTCTCAACCTTTTTTGGACTCAAAGCATCCCTCCGTAGATTCAAAGGGCACTCCTTGAAAGACTCTAGGTACCCCTTGGAAAATGCTAGGTCTTAGTTTTTTTGAACTATAGAAAAATAAGAGATTTTTTTTCTGTTGCTAAGACCTCAGAAAGACCACAACAGGTCAGAATGTTTTCAACACTATGGATTCCTATTTTGAAATCTCTTGATTTATCTTGTGAATCATATCTGAACACATAACAGTACTAAATTGTGCGGCACCATGAAAAGAATCTCGAGGCACCACAGGGTGTAATGGCACTCCCATTGAGAATCATTGCTATAGATAAAAATCTGCTATCCTGGATGGTGCAAGCACAACAGTCATATTGACATTTGGCATATTTATTTTGTAGCATACCATTTTCAGAGTTGGTTTAATGCCAGTCAGAATTTTGCCTCGAAAGGATTAATAATTTATGGAAATATAAGTTATTATCTGTGCTGATAAGGTTAGATCAGAATGTATAAAGTTACTAAGCCCCAGGACTTGAAAGAAGAATCAGTGATGATATATAACTGATAATTGAAAGTTTATTTCATCTGGCAATTGGTCACCAGGTAGTCTGAGCCTCCTAATAAGAGAAACAGAAAACAGCAGTGGGTGGATTCTGTTCAAATGGTGTTAGAATGATGTTAATTATTCTGAAAAATAAATGAGAACTAATGAGTGTATATTTTTCAGTTAATCAAGAAATTAAATTAGTTAGAACCACTAAAGCAAAGTGGTTGTGATTTATTTTCAGTATCTTTGTACATTTTTGAAGGTGAATCAACTTGCCTAACCAAGCTTTTTGAAACCACTGCTGTTGTCTTTATCTCAGCCATCTGGTATTGTCTAAGATGACCTATTTTAATTATCAGAAGGCTTTTACTGATGATGTTATTTCATGCCTATTTTGACTTGGCAATTGTTTACCTGTAAAAATAAGGCATGCATGGTATTTGTTTTCAAGTTAGGCTGTTTAAACTGTACGCAGATAACTAAAATTGCCACGGTTTCTATGGTAGTAGCAAAACATACAATTGTATATCTAACTATTGCATTTGTATATGGTAAATTAATAAATAAATGAAGTTTATATTGTAAAGAATTATGTGAATGTGCTGCCATTTGCATTCTCCTAGTGCAAATGCTGTTTTATGTCAAGGGCCTAAGCCCTTGAAGCTCAGCCTGAATCCTGTTAACTTACCAGACTCTCCATCTGCAATCCATTACATTCAGTCTTGAGTGAAAAGCACCATGCCAACATCAAATTTGCCTAAGAAATACTAGCTGAAAATAAAGCTAGTGTTTTGATCAGGAACAATCTCCTTCCCCTTTTAAAGAACACCCGAAGTAAGGAGGAATAGCAGAGCTCTTTGCAGACTGAGTCTCTGCCGTTCTCATATGGCATCTATACACATACTACAAGGTGGAGGGTGAGTGCTTTAATTAAAATGACTCTGAGAGCTGCTCTAATTAAAGCACCCACAATATCATGTTAATTCAGCATCCTGCAATTCAAAATGGTGGAGGGGTGCTTTGACTAAAGCTTTTTTGATGAGCTTTAATTAAAGCACCCTCGCCACCATTTTGAAATGCAAGGACACTGAATACATGATACAGAGGCTGCTGGAGAGCACTAATTATGATGCTCCAGCAGACTCTCTTAATCTAATTAGCATTCATAGCAGAAGGCCGTCACAGGTATAGGTGCCCATAGATAGCCGCTCAGAAGGGAAGGAAATAAACTCAAGGGAAGGAGACTTATCAAAGATATTTCCCTGCAATTCCAGGCCCTCTTCCTTATCTAAAGAACTTAGATTTTACTCTTTGATTTTAATTACAGAAAAACTGATGTTAAAGCTACTTAACGTTTATCCACTGAGGCCTCAGTAATCAGTTCTGTTTTGGGGAGCAAATAAAACATTATTCAGATGAACTCACTTCAGCAGACACACATCTTCTCTGAGCCCCTCCTTTGAAATTCTGTAGGTAACAGACCCAAAGCGGAAGGCATAAGTAGACAGAGCATGCTGAAATGCCATTTCTTTCTTCAGAGTCTTATGAATCTGATTGAACATTTGCACTAGCATTAATGGCACCCTGAGCCACTTTTAAGATCAACACTTTAAAAATACATTTTTCTTCTCCTTTTTGGAGGGTTTGAGTTTCATTTCCTTATGGGATTCCGTGAATGGGTGAGTTGCTGTTTTCCCATACCATGTGTAGGGAAATCTTTTCCTCAGTAGTTCCCTTCTAATTGAGACAGTAAGTATTGTAGTAGCCAATTTTACATTATTTTGCCTCTCTTCTGTAAAAATATATATTTTAAGCCTCACCCATAAAGAAGTAGATTGATTTTGCTAGGTGTACATTTAGCAAATAACATAATGGTGTTGGATCTGACAAGTCAGGTGCCTGCCTTGTAAAATAGAGGGAAATTGGTTAATAAATTTTTAATCCTGTTACCACAAAATTATAAAAGCACATTCTGTTCTTTCCAAATGAGATTTCTTAGTGGCTTATATTTTAGCTGACTTTAAACGAATAATGAGAATTAGAATTTGTATTGTTAATCTTTTTATTTCCCGGTCACATTCATTCCAAGGTGATTACGTATTATAATTATGATTCCAGACTAAAAGTCTGAGTTCACTATTGCCAGTATGTTTAATATCTTATGGTACATCCTGAAAATCATAATAGAAAATAAAAGTAATATGCTTGAGAAAGTATAAGAATTTATTGTAATGTACATTATATGTTGGATATGATAAATAGATGATCATACTTAATGACATATGGAAGAGAGGCAATATACGTATGTCTCTGAAACAATTTTTTTCCTTTTAGGGATTGAAAAATAGTGCTGTTCCCTTTGCTCTTAAATATGTCTTCCAGTAAATGCCAAGATATTTTTTTATTTGTAGCTGTCATTATTACAGAATTTTTTGGTCCTAAAGACTGTAAAAATGAGACTGTCTGGAACTTACAAATGTTGTCAAAATATTGTTGAACATTGTCTCAATCTGCTGCTGCAGATCTATTTCTTGTGAGAATTTTCTGATACTTTTTTCCCCATGGAATTAACTGAAACTGTCTCAAATATTAATTAGGAGCATGATTCTGACAGGTCGGGTATCTATAGTAATACTAAAAGTATTTGACTTTATCCTGCAAGTAGCTACACAATTTACAGGAAGTACCTGAGGGGACAGTAGTACTCACTGTGAGTAAAGATAAGAGAGTCTGTCCTTCTGTTGTCACTGAGTCAGAGAGGGGGATACTTTATCACGTACCTGAAAGTTTAAAAAGACGAATGCTAGGGAGATGACATTTGTTTTAGATACTGAACATGAAGTCTGACCTTTCCTGACAAGTGAATATTCATATAGCTTATGAGAAGTACTGAAAAGGATGTCAGAACAAACCAGATAAAGTCTAAATTAAAAAAAAAATCCGCAAAACAAAAAATCCATTAAACGTGTTTTTGCTATAGAGAGAAATGCTAATTAGCCAAAGAATGAATCCCAAGGCATGACAATTTGTAAGGTAATTACCTTCTTATTCAAGACAACGGTATTGAAAATGGAACAAAAAGATTTCCAGTAAAGTCTTTCATGACTGCCTGCCTAGGGTATTTCAAAGGTGCTTATCACCATGGTATCTAAACCATGAGCAACAATTAAAGATAGTACCTGTCAAAGAAAAGTCTTTGATTTAATATGGCGATGGCAAAAGGTCAAAGGCTAACATAACATATTTGGTCATTATAGTTCTGCATCCAACCCCCCCCAGCTTAAATGTAAAACACATGCGCAGTCAATCTCACATGAAACCTGAGCAGAAGAGGGAAACACACAGAGTCTGTTCACAGTTATGATTGGCAGTCCTGTAATTATTCATACCTGGCGCACTGTAATAGGCCACCCTGTCAGCTATAACTTTGGAAAGATTTCCGCCTTCAGCGGAGAATTCTGTACACGCCCAAGAGGTTAAGTCAGCGATTTGGCCAGTCGCTGACCTCTCTCCCCGCCAACGGTAAAAGTTTTCAGGTGTATCCAATCTTGCCAGCTTGTCTGTTCTCGTCAAGAGCTCTCGAAAGGTCTACGGACTGAAGTTACCCTTATGCTTTGCTTAAAATCTGCATCACGCAGTTTGTAATCTGAGCAACAATATATCTGCATGCTGTACTGAATAAATCAACTTCTCTTTCTACACCGCACGACCACAACTTCCTTCCTACACTGCGACTACCTGTAGCGTAAGTAAAATAAACTTTCTGTGTAACCAATATGCTTTAAATCTCCTGACTCCGACTCACTGCTACTACCCACCTGTCCGGTCATAAATCCCCCCTTGCGCCCAGCCGGTCATGCCGACCCAGGCTCGCAGGTCAGGGGTGCACGGGTCATTTGGGCGTGACAGTACCAACCATGCTAAAAAGTATATCAGTGTGGACATTTTGTTTCATTTATGAGTTTCAATTATAACCATTGTCTACATGCTTGTAGAACATCCTATTAAAAGAATTCCTGTTCATTTAAAATAAAATGCCTGTTATCTAAACATATATACAGCTTTCCGAAAAATAAGTTTGCCTTGCTTTTATGACCATAGTCTCCTTTGACCACATGACTGGAAGACATAATTTTGATCAGTGAAGAAGCAAATTAGGTAATCTTGTGTCACTTCCACCATCCTCTGAATTAGATTGAGTAAATTCTAAAATGTCTGTTGATAGTATAGTACTATATGTAAAAGGAAAATAATCCTTTCCTTCCTACTTTGACAATAAGCTAGCACCCTACAAGATGAGATTTGCCAGCTGAGATGAGTTTATATAACTTCCTAACTGCTGATCATTGGGACTAATTGCTGATAAACACCCACTTGCAAGGCAAAATGGAAATATTTTTGCTCGCTAGGATTCGGGAGCTCTTTCCATAAAAATATGATGTTATCAAATAATTTTGCTTCTAGCAAGTTGATTGTTGAATAGGTACCAGCCAGATGCAAAATTTTAATATTATATCTTTAAAAAGGTGCAATTCATGACACAAAATGCTTTCCTTAAAGGTTTCCATAAAGGTGCTGACTGTATTTTATTATTTCACTCCAGGTGTGGCACTTAGAAATCATAAAGAACAAACCATATAGCACAGTGAAATAATGAAGAAGGCAGGGCATTGGTGGAGAAAGACAATAGTGACTGTAATAGTGAGAAAGATTTCAATAAAGTAATATAATAAGGGCCTTGGTACATGTTAATTTGGGTAGCTCCTAGAGGTCTTAACCCCTGAATTGTCTGCACGGTAACACCTTTAAGAGGCTTAAAGCACTTGTTATGCAGCTCAAAATTATACCACTGCAGGGCAGAATTATCTCTTAATCTGCATAACCCATCTGATGTTCCATTAAGGTGTGGCCACTCCTCACAGATGTGCCACTCAAATTGAAGGTGTGACTGCAAGTTAGCACTAAAGCTGCTCAACATTTTTACAGCTCACAGTATAATGTGTAACTAAGCCCTAAGTCATTTTTATAATATAGAATTTCTGAAACTATTAAATCCTCCAATTTGTAACTTACATTATTATGTTCCTTTTATCATTTTACCATTCAATCCCCTCTCTCGATAACAATCTGGTTACAGCAGTATCTTCCATGAGCTGTAATAATTACAGCACAATTTTTTTAATCCCAAGTCTTTGTTGATTACATTACATTCATTTGTTCTTTGTAAGGTATCTCCAGGTTTAGGACTGTAGGAAAGGGGCTGGAAGAGACCTTGTGACATCATGTGGTTTAAACCCCCACTTAAAGCAGAATCATCCACAACTAAGCTATCGCAGCCAAGTGTCTTTCTAACCTAGTCTTGAAAATTTCCAAATATGTAGATTCCACAACTTGTCTAGGTAGCCTGTCCCTGTGCTTGATCACCCTCATAGTGACAAAGTTACTGGCCCAGTGTCAGAGACTAATAATCAGGATTGAACTCTTAGTCTTCTGACATACAGTCTAACACAGTACATCACACTGAATATCATGAAAAATTAAATACAGAAAGGTTATTAACTTCTGTTTAAAATTGTAGCTAGATAGAAATATCCCTGTTCTTGTTATGGTAGATATATACCATCTATAATTTGTATGCTAGAGTTGAAGTAGAGAAAAATGGCTTGATCAAAACTTAACTATATACGGCTCTGACACTATTTTTTAACATTCTTTTCTGAAAAACAGTATAAGAAAGGTATACTCATGAGCTCTAGAATTTTCTTCACCTCCATGATATGATCTATGAATATCTATGCACATGAAGTACTCAGTAAAGAACAACAATTAGAAGCCGAACCACATATGGATTGCTGGGAGATAATGAGAAGAGCTCTGTAGCCTGAAGCAGGTGGATATTGGAAGTGACAATACTCAGCAGCAGGAAAAAGAAGCAGAGCTCCAGAACTGGCTTAGTTATGAAAGAAGATTAAAGAAGCTAGAATAAGATTATGGAGGGGATACAGAAAGCAGTGTTCTGGCTATCTAGGGTGTGATATGTGGAGCTATGCTTGCTGTCCCCAGGTTGCAGAGCTGATGCTTATGAGCTTCACTGGTTGCCACATGAGGCTGGGAAGGGATTTTTTTCACCTTCTGCTGCTACAGGATTTGGAGTGTTCATTTTTCTTAGAAGCATTGGGAGCTCAGGATCTTGACTGAGGTATGACAGTGTTTCTAGTGGGACTAAAACCTAGAGGTTCCCAAATAGAGTGTCTTGCCCCCTCTCCCCCCCCACACACACATGCACACACTCAGGGTCAGCACGATCACCCCATAGCATCATAAACAATTAGAGTTGAAAGGGACTAGGACCGTGAGAAATTTCACCGGGTGTTATATTTCAAAGCTGTTACAATGCGTTCTGAGCTTGAAACAGCAAAATCAAAATGAAACAAAAAGCTTCAAAATAGCTTTGAAACGAAACAAATGCACTCGAAACGTTTGGGAAGTTTCAAAACATTTCAAGTTTCAAAGCTGGGCTTGCATGGCTTCAGTGCCAGTCCCAGCTAGCAGTGGCAGCCTGCTGTCATCTGCATGCAGATCTAGGGTCCTGTGCCCCCCAGGATGAGTCTGGCACAGCCCCCCCAGGGGGTGCGGGCCCCTACACCTGCACACCGGATGACAGTGGGGCCAGCGGCAGCAGCAGTCTTCCTGGCACTCAGCACAGGCTGCACCTAGAGCCTATCCCAGCTGGCAGCAGCAGCCTGCTGTCATCTTGCATGCAGATCCAGGAGCCTGCACCCCCAGGAGGAGTGCATAATCCTGTCATCCTGGATCTGTGTGTGGGATGACAGCAGGCTGCTGCTGCCATGTGAGACCAGCACTGGGTGCAGCCTGCACCTAGCACCGGGAAGATTGCTGCTGCTGCTGGCCCCAGGCAGCAGCAGCAGCCTCCTGTCATCCCACATACAGATTCAGGGACCTGCACCCCTGGGAGGAGTCTGGCAGAGATGCAGCCCTCCCAGGACTGCAGGCCTCCGGATCTGCACGTGAAATGACAGAAGGCTACCGCTGCCAGTAAGTGAAAGCAGTTTTCCTTTCAACTGTTTGAGATGCAGTTTCCCAGAACCCTCTGCACCCATCTCCTTGAAACTTGACAGACTTCATGCCCTCAGAAGGGGCTGCCATCCCTGCAATTTTAATCTGAATCAGGCAAGAATTGATGAGGTTTTAGATATTTTCATGATTCCCTATTATAGCCTTGGCAAAACATTGAAACCTGTCGAGGCAGCGAAATGGTTTTGACGAAACAAAGCGGAACAGTGCTTTGAAATGAAATGATTAAACAAAAAACTGTCCCTTTGAAATGGCAAAATGGAAGTCAAAACAAAATGGTGTCATTTCTCACAGCCCTAGAAGGGACCTTTGGAGGTCATGTAGTACAACTCTCTACCCAAAGTAGGATCATCCCCAACTAGCTTATCCCAGGCAGGCCTTTGTCTACCTGGGTCCAAGGATGGCAATTCCACAACCTCTCTGGGTAACCAGTTCCAGTGCTTTACTACCCTCCTAGTGAGGTTTTTCCTAATATCTAACCTAAACTTCCCTAATGGTCTCCCTTGAGACCATTGTGCCTTGTTGTGTCATCATTTCACTGAGAACAGTCTAGCTCCATCCTGTTTGGAACCTCTCTTTAAGTAGTTGAAGGCTACTATTGAAGCCCCCCTGAGTGCATCTACACAGGACACTAACTGCACAGTAGTGGAATAATATCTCACAGTAGCACATCACAGCATCAACAGTGCTAATACAATACTGTGCAGTATTATTAGGCTACTGTTCAGCAGTGTCACTAAAAAAGCTTTCGCTGATGCTTATGCACAGGAACTCCAGGTACTGCAAATTTATTTAGTACTTGTAAAATTAAGTACTAAATAAATGTGCAGTAACCATTGTGCAGTAGCATCTCATGTAGACATTTTTGTCTTCTCCAGAATAAATAAGCCCAGTTCTCTCAGCCTCTCCTCTTAAACCATGTTCCCCCACCCCCTGCCCATTGCTGTTGCCCTCCAGTTTGTCCATATCCTTTCTGTAATGAGGGGCCCAAAACTGTACTCCAGGTATGACCTCATTAGTGCTGAATAGAGAAGATGATCATCTTGATCTGCTGGCACCGCTCTTACTAATGAAGCCCAGTATGCCATTAGTCATCTTCGCAACAAGGGCACACTGTTGGTTCATATTCAGCTTATTTTCCACCATAACCCCAAGGTCCTTTTGTGCAGAGCTGCTATTTAGCCAGTCAGTCCCAGGTCTGTACCAGGGCATGGAATTGTTCCATCCTATGTGCAGGACTTTGCACTTGTCCTTGTTGAACCTTGAGATTTCTTTTAGTCCAATCCTCCCATTTGTTGCAGTCTCTCTGAATCCTAGCCCTACCCTCTAAGGTATCTAGTACTCCCCCCAGCTTGGTGCCATCTGCAGACTTGCTCAAGCTGTACTCCATTCCATCTTCCACGTCATTGATGAAAATATTGAGCATAGCTGGCCCCAGAACCAATCCCTGGGGCACTCTGCTTGATACTGGCTACCAGCTAGATATTAACCCATTAATTACAACCCTTTGAGCCCAATGATCCAATCAGTTCTCTATCCCCCATACAGTCCATTCATCCAACCCATACTTCCTTGGCTTGCTGGCAAGAACGTTGTGGAAGACCATATCAAAAGCCTTGCTAAAGACAAGGTATATCACATCCACCAAGCCACTCAACTCATCATAGGAGGCAATCAGGTTGGTCAGGCATAACTTGCTCTTGGTGAATCCATGCTGATTGTTGCTAATCTCCTTTTTCTCCTCCAAGTGCTTAGAAATGAATTCCTTAAAAACCTGTTCCATGATTTTTCCAGGAACTGAGGGGGGGTCGGGTTGGTCTCTAGTTCCCTGGATCCTTCTTTTTACCTTTCTTAAAGATGGGCACTATATTTGGCCTTTTCCAGTTATCCAGGAGCTCTTTCAATTCCAACATCATTTGAAATCAGAAAGGAATTTCATCATGTGATCACTTTAGTATGTACTGTTGGGATATTTGATTTCCTCTGTATCAGGGGACATGGCTCTCTTTTTTTTGATCTCTGAAGCATATTTTCACAACCTTTTCAGGAGTAGGACACTGACAACCATTCCCCACCTACTGTGGCAGGTTAGGGTCCTGTGCCTTGTAGTTGTGTAACAGGGTTAATTATATTGTTTTAGTTAGACAGTGATTTATATGAGATAGCTTGAATAGGGGTGATGCTACCTCAGTGAGGTGATGCTACCTCAGTGAGGAGCTTGGATTTGATCAGGAGTGGCCAACCTGTGGGATGTGCACCACAAGTGGCACGGGCAGCCTACATGTGGGGCACACAGCAGAGCAGCAGGTCAACAGAGAGAAGAAAGAGCAGGAGCTTGGGTAGGGGAAGAGAACCAAAGGGGCAGTTCAGGGAGGGCATGAGGCTTAATTTGTGACATGCCTGCAAACATAGTTGCCCTCTCTGGACTAGATGACCTCTAGAAGTCTCTTGCAGCCCTACTTTTCTATGATGAAAATACTGAATCTGTAGTTTATATATTGCGTCCCAGAATATTAACAAAACAGAGTAATCATTCCCTGTGCTGATGTAAAATAGCATTGTTCACCTTACAATCCTAAATGCAAAATCCAACATTCAGATATTATTTTTTGTAATACCTTAAAGATAGAAATCCATAACTTACTAGTGTATCCAAATTACAGTTATTTCACTTAGCCTGTATTTCCTTAACTTACTAATAAGAATGCTATGGGAAGACTGTCAGAAACTTTACTATAATTGAGCTATATAACATCAGCTTCTCTCCCTCAATCCACAAAGCCTGTCATGTTGTCATAGAAGGAAATAGAGTTAAGCATGACTTGCCCTTGACAAATCCCTTTTGGCTGTTGTGATCAGCCTGTTCTCCACTAGATGCTTAGAAATAAATTGTTAAATGGCATGTTCCATCATCTTTCCTGGGATCAAGGTCAAACTGAGCAGTCTATAATTTTCTGGATCCTCTTCTTTTCTTTCTTAAATATAGGTGCCATATTTGCCCTTTTCCAGTCATCCGGGACCTCACCCAACTTCCACAAGTTCTCAAACATAATAGACAATTGCTCTGCAGTTACCTCAGCCAATTCCTTGAGTCCTCTAGGATGAATTGCATCTTACCCTGATGACATGAAAACATCCAGCTTCTCCAAGTAATCTCTAAACTGTTCTTGTCCTACTGTAGGCTGCTTATCTCATCTTGTACCCACACTGCCAGCTTCACTCATCATCTGATATCTGACCTTCTCCAAAAAGACTAAAGTAAAGAAAGTTTTAAATATTTCAGCCTCCTTTGCATCATCCATTTTTTGATTGCCCTTCTTTTTCAGTAAAGAAAATTTCCTTTATCTTCCTCTTACTTCTGACATACTCTCAGAATGCTTGTCTGTTGCTTTTTACATCCCATCTTAGCTATATTTCAATGTGTGCCTTGGCCTTAATTTTCTTCCTGTGCAATAGGGCTGTGTGAAATTTTGGTGGCCATTTCATTTCATTTAATTTTGGATTCAGATGTCTCAATGGTCAAAATACTAAATCTGAAACAAAAGGCAGGGCTCCAAAATGAAATGGGCCATCCGAAACACTTTGGATGTTTCAGAGGCAAGCTTGCAGGGAAAGAGGGGGGAGGTGAAGGGGGGAAATGACTGCTCTGATATTGACATCTGTAGCTGGCCAGTGACAGTGATCTGTCCCTGAGGTCCCATCCAACCCTGCTGCAGGGGAATCGAACCAGGGACTGAGGAATCAAACCAGGAGCTGGGGAATCAATCCAGGGCATGGGGAAATGTTCAGATTCTTGAACATTGCCCCAGATCCTGGTTTGATTCCCCAACTCCCCAATCTTTCCCCCAGATCTCTGATTGCTTCTCCCCAGCTCTTCCGGGGGATAACAACAGGCTGCCGCTGCCAGCTGGACATATGAGCAGCTCTGGGCTATTTCCCCAGCTGGCAGCAGCAGCCTGCTAAAACCTGATGTGCAGATCTGAAAGCTGCACCCCCCAGGAAGAATCAGAGAGCTGGGGATCAAACCAGGAGCTCTGGCTGATAGGTAGAGCCACCTCAGCTCCCAGGCAGGTCACGGCACCCTGCCAAGCCACACTGCACCCACACTATGGGGCAGCTGCCACATGGGTGCCAGGTGATGGGGAGGTGATCCCCACACTGTGTGGGTGGGCTCTGCCACTATCCCTCAGAAGCACCAATCACTGAAACACTGAAACAAATCACTGTCCCTCCAAAATGCCAAATCTGAAACAAAAAACACAGCTATTTCAGACAGCCCTACAAAACACCGAAATGAAACACTGTCCCTCTGAAATACCAATTCTGAAACTGAAACAAAGTAGGTGTTTCGCACAACCCTACTGTGCAATACTCTTATTCTCCTTCCTAGTAATGTGGACAATTTCCAGTTTTTGTAGGATTCCCTTTTGAGTTTCATCTCACTAAAATGTTCACCATTTATTCATGCTGGTTATTTGTTCACTTCCTATCATCTTTTGACATTGGGGTAACCTGTTCTTACTCCCTCAATATGGTCTATATCAGACATTACCCACTCTCTGGGATTTCTTTTCACTTTAGACTTCCCTCCCATTGAATCCTGCCCATCAGTTCCATGAATCTGTTAAGTGTTTTTCTGAAGTCCAGTATCCTTTTTCAGCACCCCTTCCTTCCTTTCCTTAGGATCTTGAACTCTGTTTTATCATGGTCACTGTCACCCAAGTTTCTTCCTACCTTCATATCATCAACTGTTTGAGAGCAGAAATTCAGAAGAGCTTCTCATCTAGTTGGCTTTTCCACCATTTGTGCCCTGACATTTCAATATCTCCCAATTAGATTAATATGACTATGTTACAAGCAGTTAATGTTTCATATATCTCACCAAAATTAATAGCTTGATAGAAAGAACATATTCAAGAAATTGAGCTGATGAAACACTGCTATAGTGGAGGATCTAGGTCAGTGTAGATAGTCCATATGCTCTATTATTGGTGTACTTTCATGGCTGGTGGGTATGAATGTTGTTGCAGAGGCAGGTGGGTTAGTTTCTATATCATCTGCCAAGCATTTTCAAAAGCCTGTAACAGAAGGCAGAGGATTTCAGGCCTCTGTCTTGAATCAAGATCATGTCTATAAAGTCTTTGACAGTAAAATCCTGAATGCAGACTTAAGTTCTAAATCAGCACATGATCAAGTAAAATGATTAAATGCAATATGTTGGAGCTTTGCAGTTCAAGATAAGCTACTATATCTGTTCAAACTTAGAGTTGAAAAAGAGTTCATGATTAATATCAACATAAGTCAAGAAAGATCACTTCAGCAAAGAAATCTGTTTTAACATTATTTTATTTCTGATTGTTATGTAATATGGCACCAGCTGCCTAGTAACAATGATTTTGACCATGACTTATATATCATCTTGACCTTTCTTCAAAGTGTGCCATTTTCTTGCAATCTTAAAACTTAGTTATGGATATATTTTCTGTAGCACTAACTTTACACAAAAACAATTCTCAGAATTCCTTGAGGCAAGGATTTTTGTGGGTGATATCTTCTACTGAGCCAACTCTATATTTGGGAGGAACACAAATGAGCTTTTGGGACCTTGGCTTTTTGGCTAAATAAAGTGAAAGGGAGAGTTTAAAGTTTTGGAATGTATCACCTCTTTGTAACAACACTTAACAAAAAAAGGTAACATTTTCCCAGTGCTAGTTTCCAAAGCAATGATTCTCAACCTTTTTAGAGTCAGGGCATCTTCCACAACCTTTTTAAATTTGGGTGTACCCTTGCTTGAGACCCACTGTTTTACTGCCTCCACTCACTTCCATGGTTCTCAACCAGGATGCTGCCACAAGCTCCTACCTGTATTAGGATTTTCTGATAAACCTAAAATAGGTAGAAGCAGAGGTGTAACTACCGAGTTTTATGCCCTGGGCACAACTCTCCTGTTGCTTTGGCGCATGGAGGAGGAAAGGAGGATGGTTTTGCCTGCCCTGGGTGTGCAGCCATCTTCTCCAGCTTAGCAGTGCAAATAGCTGCTTCAGCACAGCAGAACTTCCCTGGCTGAGCAGTATAAAAGGCTGCTTCAGCTTGCCTCAACTCTCTAAACATGCAGTGCAAAGTGCCACGTTCACACTCTTGCCTCAGCCCTTACTGGCCGGACCCTATACACTCCTTTTAGAAACAGAGGGGCTCAGGACAGTCTCCCCTGGATGATGCATCTCAGTTTCTGGAAGGAGCATGTGGGGCTGGACCTGGAAGGAATGCAGGAATAGCATAATCACAGCTGCTTCCCGATCTCCTCCTCAGGAGGCATGCCCTGCATTTTAATCTGGCTCCAGTGAGCACCCACATCACGGCATCCCTGGAAGGAGCTTGCCACACCTCAGATTGCTGTGGAATACTGGCTGAGAACCACTGTTCCAAAGGAAATAAATTAGGTTGGTATGTGCCACTGCAGTAGTTTTAAAAGAAAGGAGATGAGTTTGAACTGATAAATTTATTAAAATAGTTGATAACGTAGCACGATAGAATGGGCATATTAACTGTAATTAAAAATGGACACAAACTAAATGTGGACATTCCTGGCTAAACATATGGAAATGTAATGCAGTTTTCATTGACTCCTGTTGATCTTGGATCTGCTGTTTGTATAGACTGTATTTCATGCTGCTTTTGGCAAATTTATCTAAACATTGGCTGAACAGCCTTTGACACTGCTCTGGGCAATTTTTATTTAGCCCCTGGCTTTTGTGTGGCTGGGCAGCAAATTTCATGTAGCTTTTGACTTCTGCCTGGTTGAGCAAGTTTTGATGCCAGCATGGTCAATCTTTGAATAGAATTCTTATGAAATCAGTCTTTGCTGATTTTACTATACTGGGTATTTGGGAATGTATTTCTTTACATTAATGGGCATCCTGTACAATTTTTAGTCTTGACACTAGCATTTTAAATGCTTTATTTTCTACTTTATTTGATTTCTTACTTCAGTTAAACATTCCAGGCTCAATTCTGTTATTGATTAAATAATTCAATTATTTACACTTATGCACCAATTAGAAAGAGATTGTAATATAATTTACTTGAATAGGAAAAAAAACCTTTTTTGATGAGCTTTTCATCATCTACTATTCCTAATTCATATATTTTTATCATCAGGCCTTAAATTTAGATTGTATGCTGAAGGTTTATACCAGTAATTCTCAAGCTGGGTTCCAAGGCACCGTTGGCTCCCTTGAGATCCTTTCAGAGGCATAGCAGGCTGACATACAGTATTAGCTCTGTTGGGTATGCAAACAAGTGTCACAAGATAAACCCAGAGATCCAAAGAGGAATCTATAGTGTCAGAAATGTTCTGACCTCTTGTGGTCTTTCTGAGTTCTTTGCAGTAGAAAAGTTGCTCTAATATTTTTCTGTAGTCAAAAGATGAGTGAAAACTAAGAGCTGGCATTTCCAAGGGGTGCCTCAAATTTATCAAGATTAAGAACTACTGGTTTACACTCAGACAAGAAATTTTTCTTCTGCTCTCTAACAAAGAAACCATTTAAAATGTATGTACTTCATTTGAAAGCAAGGAAGAAAATTAATTCATTAGCTGTAGATGGCCTATAACCCCATGGTGTTCCCCACTTGGGAACTAATTCATGTCTACTTCAACTTTATCTTCTGGAAAAAACTAGGAGCAAGTAGGAACTAAAGTACTGTCTTTCTTCTTTCTTTGCCTTTTGAAGGAAAATGCTAAAAGAAACAAAGATACCAGAGAGGAACTAGATTGAAATACTCATGCCCAGGCACAGCTTTTCAGGCCATGTGATCTTTGTGACCAGCTTTGGATTATGGGTTTACAAGATGAGATATTCAGGGCCCTGAAGAAGAAAGAGAGGCATGGAATTTAGTAAGCAGTCAGACAGGTACTGCACAGTTGATTCTGGGGCAGGACTTACCTGTCCTCCCTGAAGTTTCCGTAACAGGAAGTAATTCTTGTTTCCTTGAAACAAGGTGGTAATAAATGGCCAGGTGTGTTAATTTTGCCATTCAAATTATTTACAGAATGTAATTGGCTCAGTGTTACTGATTTTTGTCAAAGTTAGAAAATGATGTACAAGACATTATATACAATTCTGATGTTGGTCATCATCAAACAAACAACTATAGGAAAAGAGAGGTGATTCTAAGAGAGGATAATACAGAGAAAAAACAAACTCCAGGGCAGGAGTTCCATTTTTTGTGGGGAAGCAGAGGACTTTTTTTTCCTATGCCCTCTTGGCCAAATTCAGTTCTACTTTAGGCAAATATAACTCAGTGGAACTCTAAAGCAAATTACGGTTGCTTTCATGAATTCACTTTATTTATATTCTGATGCCAGATGTTTTCTTTGAGTAACCAGAACTATTAACAAACTTTGTGTCACTTAGGAACTTGTTAAATGTTGCACTTTGAGCTGCTCAAATGTTGATAGATGTTAGTGCTAGCTCAAGCTTGGAGCAGTTATACCCTAAGGCTAAAAACCTTCTCTGACTGTCCCCCACACGCATAGCTCTAACTTGCCACTAGAGGGCTTTTAACCAGGGGCCTGACTTGAAGCTAGAGCTCTGAGGTGCCAGGACAGGGTTGGTAAGCCAAGACAGGCTTCTGTCACTCCTCTAGGTAGATGTGTGTGGGAGATGGGTTGAGGGAGAGGGGCAGAACATGAAGCTGAGAGGTGGAAAATTGATGGGATGGGGTGAGTAATGAAATGGGTGGTGGAAAGGAAATGGGGGTGGGCGAAGGAAGTCAACCACTGAAGGATCCAGGAGTCACTTTACATAACACAATGAAGATCTCTGATGATTAGGCAACTTTCATTAGAAACAAGCAAATGAAATATTAAGTGCAAAATGTCTCATGGGGTAGAGAACAACTTAGAAGATCCAACAACTTTTGTACAAAGTCATTGATGAAGTATTACTCATCCCATCTCAAAAATATATTGTGAAATTAGAAGAGGTTCAGAGTAGTCAACCAAATGATAGAGGAAAATCTATGAAGAAGAATTGAAAAAATTGGGCTGTTTTCCTTAAAAAGAATAAAACTAAGAGGCAACATGATAAAAGAATGCAAAGTAATGGACTGTGTAATGAACATTAATTAGGAACTTATTTTCTCCCTGCCTCATAACACAAGAATGGGGGCAACAGTCAATGAAATAAAAGTGACAAATTAATTATGTTATGTGTAATTAACTGTGGAACTCATTTTTACAGGATGACACCAAGAACATGGCAAGATTTAAAAATGACTTGGATATTTATATGTATAACTTGAAACTTAATATGAATTATTAATGCTAACAGATTTTGGAAAGACTATTAAAACTCCATATTTTTAAGATTAAATGAATCTCTTGCAAATAAAACATTAGAATGGTGAGGGAAGATTATGCTACATATTTCTACTTCAGGTTTTCCACACCTTTCTTTTGAAGCATCTCACACTAGGCATTGTTAAACATGATAATGGACTAAATCAGTGGTTTACAATCTTACTAGACACAAGGCTCCCTCAGAAAATGCCAGCTCTCAGTCTTCATTCATTTTTTGACCACAGAAAAATAATAGGGCACTTTCCTGTTGCAAAGAACTTAGAAAGATCACAATGGGTCAGAATTTTTTTAACACTATGGATTCATATTTGGAATCTCTGGGCACTTTTACATATGCTCCAGCTATGGCCGGGGTGGAGGGGGGCATGCTTTAATTAGAGCAGCTCCAAGAGCCGCTCTAATTCAAGCACTGCTGCATGTCTCATATCAGCAATCCCACACTTTAAAATAGCAGCGGGGGCGCTTGAACTAAAGCTTGTTTAAATGAGTCTGCTCTAACGTGCTGGAATTCCAGCACATCAGAGCAGCCTTGGTGCTCATGTATAGGTACCCTCTGGGTTTATCTTGTGAAATACATTTGCACACCCAATACAGGTTTCCCCCACTTTATGGGGGTTCAATTTGTGCGAATTCACAATTACGCAATGACCCTTTTATACCAAAAATTCATTATATGTGAAGTAAATTCACTCTTATGTGATTGGTGTGTTGGAAGCCCACAGTCAGCTGCTTTGTTTGGTGCATTATGGGAGTGACATGCACCAAAATATAGTCTCCTGTATGGATCTGTGCTCTTCACTCGTTGTCTGTGACACGTGTTTCTATAGTTGCCATCCCCATTATGATAGTGCCCTGTGCCTGTGTATACTGTCTGCTATTGGTGAGTACCAAAATTGTCTTGTAAAAGTGGTAGAAATGGGTCTGGAGGTCAGTACAGTTGAGGTCCTGGAATGTACTTGTGACGTCTGTAGGTATTATAGTGCTAGCTCGGGCTGCCCTGTGCTCATCTGCATACAGGTGGCGACAGGGTAGACCCTGGCTCTGGATCACCAGGTCTGCCAGGGAGTGGATCTTATGTTTTTCTCACCTGCCATGACTTTGATGACCTATATATTCCCAGGAGGCAATACCCACGGTGATCCTGCCTGGTCTTTATCCCTGCATCTTCAGTGGGGCTCCAAACCTCCTCTTTACCCTAGCCTAGCCTCTCCAGATGGTGTTTTATGATGTTCTTCCACAGCCAAGTTGCAGTCCTACCTGTTGCAACCTTCTCTGCACCCCAGGGTGTCCTAGTGCCTCTTGTGGGTACACCCTTCCAAGGGCTGGTCTTGGCCTGTGCTCAACAAAATCAAAATAGACAGCAAAAAAAAAAAAAAAAAAAATCACAGAAAAAAACCCCGGCTGCTTCTCAGCCTTCTTGTCAGGCTCTGGCAAAGTCTGTCAAAAAACAAAAAATCCCTTATTCCATTCTCTGCTATGTGCTCCAGTCCAGAGGTTCTCTCTAGCCTCGTGGGCTCCCTCATTCTGGATCCTCAGCTGCAGCTCCGCTCTGGAGATTCCCACTAGCTGCTTGTTTGTAGTCCACCTGCCTCAGGGTCACTCCTACAGTGTTCCTCAGGCACCTTCTGCAGTTTTTGCCTGCCGAGAGTCTCAGCCACTCCTCTTTCCCTGGGGCCTGCAGGGAACTGACCCCTCTCTGGGGCCAGAAATACCTTTGAGCGGCCTCCCTCCACCAATCCTGAGAGAGATGCTGCTCTGGAAATTGGGTGTGTAATTTCCTTCCTTTCTGGGCTGTGGCTGCAGCTGCAGCCCTGTGGGCCGTCCATGCTGCAAGTTCTGTCTCACTCCTTCACAGTATCCCCATTTGTTACATTGTAAAGTGGGTTCCCTTTATGCAAATTCAAGTTCTGTGCCCTTTTCTGGGAACACATGTACAGCATAAAGTGAGGGAAACTTGTAGTGCTAACATCATGTTGCACCCTATGGCGCCATTGAAAGAATCTGAAGACACCCCAGGATGCTGCAGCTCCCTGCTTGAGAGTCACTGGATTAGACAAATACTGGGTTTCTTCCAGTGCGGGCTTTCCTGTGATCCTGTGTCATTCCTGAGTCAAGTGGTCTGTTAACAAGGACCCTTTGTGCACTTAGCCTCCTTCCCGCTACCACTGGCTTATGTGAATAAGAATTCTTCCTTAAAAATTAGGTATAGACAAAATGGAACTGCTTGAATACTTACTGCTGTATCTTATTTATGCCATATTTATAACTACTGTTAATATTTTGTGGCAATATGGCATAGTCTGTCTGGAAAAAGTTACCTGACCTGTTAAACTAACAATTGTCTGCAGCATATATAGTCATAGTATGCATACAGTCTTATTTGTGTGCATTACAGAGAATGTACTCAAGTCTGGTTGACATTTCTCTCTCGGAAGTGCAGATAAGCAATCTTTAGCACAGCTAAAATTTATTTCTGAATGTTTAAGGATACTCCAAAATTTTTTTTATTTATTTGGTGTTTGTTCTTTCACTTGTTTTTCAAATACACAGAGGGGTCATATTTATTAAATGAGCGGAAGGATTTTCTTGCAAGAAGAGAGCAAATTTTGCAAATAAAAAGGCCAGAGATTACAAGTTAAGAATGTAATAACAAATAAGCAAAGGTGGTAGATGGAATGCAATTCTACTGTAGTTTACGTTTTGTAGATGTTTTACTGTGCTCTGTGATTCCATATTTTATTTGGTAACAATCTAATTTCCTCCCTCACTGATTTCTTGCCTACCTGCACTAATAATAAAAGGTATATTTTGAAGTTTGCATTTAATACAGTTTGCTACAGCATATTTGTTTCAAAATGGTATATTGCATTAGCAATGTTCTTTTGTCTGTTTCCAATTTTTCTTTAGTGTTCCTGTCTTCATATATTGCGATTTATTGCAGCACTTCTGGTTCTGTCAAATTTTTTAGTGCTAAGCTATTTTTGGGGGGATTTTTTTGCAAATATGAAAATTCTTAACACAATGCTGTTTGTTTCCTGTGGACTTCAACAAAGACTTGTTTGTATTCTTATGCTTATTTTAAAAGCTGATCAGCATGGATTTGGATTGACATACAAAGCCACAGATCATTCTGATGGCCGTGGTCTCTGTATTGCTAAGTAGGGAAAATCATCTTAAAAACTGTTATATTATGGAGGTTGTTAAACGTTAGATTTTTAAAAATATTTGGTTGCACTGCTTGGAGAATTATTTTTACCATAGGTAACATTTAGGGGACATGTGACCAATTATAGTCATTCTTGCTATTATCAAATGTTACTAAGAAAGTTAATAGTTTTCTCTGTAGTTCTTCTAAATGATGGGCCATAAAAAAATCTGCACATTAAGCTTATGCCCTTTTTTGTCTTTATTCCCAGATCCAAGTCATGTATGACATTACTCAATATGAGAATATTTTTTCTTTGTGCATGATTTTGGAACAACTTCTTCAGATTGGGACAGGAGAAGGTAACATTTCAAGCCAAGACTCTGATGGACAAGAAAAGGACAAATTTCTGAAGAACCTTGATCAAATTATTCTTCACCTTTCTGATGATTTTCCCTTGTTTTCTTTATCTATGTGGAGGCTAAGTATTCTTCTGAACTCAGCTCAAATGCAAATTGATTAAAATAACTTGTCTTCTTTTTAGCAGCACATTCCTTACGACACTGGAAAACTCTTAAACCAGACCATAAAATGGACATTATTGAAAAATAATTACTTTCAATTACTATGCTACACAACAGTATATAAGAATGAAGTTGTTTCCCATTCTATATATAGAAAAAACATAATATCTTGAACACCACAGCAGATAAATGTGGGCTTATAAAATATAATGACGTCTGCATAAATGGAATCTGAGCAGAAAAGAGAACCAATATCTGTAACAGTAAGAGTAAATATGATAAACTTTTAACACCAAGATCTAAAAATAATGGTTGCACATTAAGTGAAGCCACTAAGTCTATATTTGGGGACATAAATACATGGTCTTATTTTCAAAAATAGTACATATCCAGCACCTCCTGTATACTTTAGAGCAAATTTATTAGTTCTGAGCAATTTAGGAAATGTACATTTAGTAGCCTAACTTTAAGCATCCTTAAAAAAATGTAAACCAATTTTAAGATTAGATGACATGCATAGCAAAGACTACTATCATATAATAGAAATACAAGCATATATTCATATGTCTAAGACTAGTGACTTTCAGAAAAAAATATTAGCTGAGAATGGACATTTTATAAATGTACACTACTACGAGACGTTTGTCCTCAATTATTTCTAGCCTCTGATTTTACCAAGATATTTTTTTCATGATTGATTAAATAAATACCTGATTTATACCTTTTTTACTTTTACCATATGCACTGCTCATCTGTAGAGCATACATTGAATCTGATTCACTCTGGTGTAACTGAAGTTAACAACCAAAATAAACTAGGCTCATTTTGTAATTGCTTGAGACTTCCTAAATGTCATAAGGTAGGTAGATAAAATCCCATTTATATATTCACATATTATGTCAATTTTTTACCTTTTTTCCTATTTCTTTATAGAGGAATTAAATAAACAGTTCCATAACAAAAATGTTCCTTAACATGAAATTGCTTTAAAATAAGTGAAACATTTTTCTCAGTGACCCAGAATCTTTATCTATTGGCAGGGTAATTACTACAATGCAGTACAGTATTGTCAAGTAATTCAAACAATGCTAATATCATTTTGTGCTATGTCCAGAATCACTTAATAAATTACACATTAAATGTTTCTCCTCATAATTCCCATCACAAAATTTGTTTCAGATTAGTTTGTTACAAAAAATAACTGAAACAACTTCAGTACCATTCAGAAATATTTGTTGTATTAATTTTGAATAATTTCTATCAGCCTATAGTTTTAAAAAATATTAATATTATGTTACAAAATAAGTTGTGATACTGTTGTTATTTAGGTATACTGTCTTACCAAGAAAATTCTTGCAATTTCTATTTTACCACTCTAACATTATGCTTTAACTATTAAACTTAATTTTTGGTTATAACATGGTGCGCCATTTTTCTTGTGCTTTATCTCCACCACTATTTTTTGTAAATCCACTGGATTTATAAAATGGATTAAATACTGTCTCAGTATCCACATCATATTTAGCTTGTCAACTGTTTCACTTGCCATTCTGAACAGCCACTGGCAATGTTTTAAGGCTATGGGCTGAATTGGCCCGATATGGATCACAGATGAGAAGGCTGGCACAAGGGCCCAGCTGCTACTGCTGCTGCTCTTTCTAGCAGTGGTATGGAGTGAAAGCCTGCAGCCAGTGCTTTTCCTTGCTGAAGCCCCTTGCCACTGAGTGCCACCGAAGCCCCATGTCCACGAGCCAGATCAAGTGGCTCCACAGGCTGAATTCAGTTCAGAGGGCATAACTTGCTGACCTTTGCTATGACCATTAATGTAGCCACCTAAATGACTGATAATTTTCTGTCTGTCTCCATCTTGCAAGAAAAGACACAGCTGGGATTAAAGATCATTTCTATAGGGCACAGAAGCAATTAGGCAAAAAATTCTTCCTTTTCTACAATTGTTGAAAATGGCATTCTATAGTTCTCCAATAACTATTCTGTTCAAATTGATTTTTGCACCAGATCAGTGATGGTAGAACATCTCTTCATACTTTCTGTGAATTATTTAAATAAATTATACATGGCTTGTATATATTTTTATTGCAGTTATGCGTAAGGCTGCAACCCAATCATTTATCCTGGTAATAAATGAGAAAGTCTGATCTAGTATCTGCCTAGTATTTCCCCTCCATCCCCCTTCAGTAATTAATGAATTATCATATTATCAAAATGTAAATAATGCCTTTTTATTTACCATGGTACAGTACCCAGATTAAATCTTATTTAAAATGTCAGCTATTTCAAAGGCATAAGTGAAATATCATAAGGTAGGTTACTCAGCAGTTTTCCATTATTGAGCTAATATTCTGGTTTCCCTTCATTAGGCCAAAGGAACTGGGTTTGGAAACTGATCTCAGATTTCTGTTTAAAGATGGTGGTTAATTCCAAAATCCAGTTTATTTTTGCTAATTCTAAAAAGTCACTGGAATCTGTAGTAATTAATGCATCTTTTTTGTAGCATATTCATTTCTATGAGGGATATATAAGGAAGGCAGGTCCATCCAAGCTAAGTATCTCATTAAGTTAGTGTAGTTAAAATGTACCGGTTTCTTAGCCAGTAGTACACAAGGGACTTACATGGCTAATGCATTCTGCTGCATTTATTTCTAGGCCTGAATGACTGTACCATTTACAATTAGCCCTTACTATGAGCCCAGAGCAGGGCTTGAATTCTTACCTCTAGAACTATGTCAAAATGCCTTAAGTGCTCTACCACTATATATCTTGAGCTGCTGGGATTTGTATTTAGACAAAATTCATCAATTCATATTGAACCATATGCAGTAATGTTGACCTGAACTAAACAGTGTTGAATTAACATCAAAATTCTATTTTGGTTGAAACAATTTTAACTCTGAAACAAATGTAAGCGTTTGAAAATATTTCCATGAGCCATAGTGTAAATGAAAGCAACAGCAGCTTAGGATACAAACACTACAAAATCTTCTAAAAATTACTGTCCATTGTTCAGAATTACCCTGATGCTTTGAGAAGAGTGTTGTAATAGTTACTGCTATGACAGATGATTTTATAAAACTCGAACTGGAAAAGCTTAATAAGTCAGAACAATTGGTTTGACCTCTACTTCAAGAGGTTTTTTCTCCCTTATGTGCACAGGGGAGTTATAAATATAATCTTAATTAGTACTAAGAGTTGATTCCCCTGTAAACCTTTCTTTAAAATAATGAGAAAAATTCACCCTTAAAGGGTTATGCTGTAAATATTTGTAAAAGATTATAATCTAGGGTAAGGCTGAGCAAACAGCTATGAAAAATTCAGTTAAAGCCATTCATTTAAAAACAAAACAACATCTTTATGCTTTAAAATGTTGCCACTGAGAATAAAATCCCCAGAAATGTACTGAATTGAAGGCAACATCATGTAAACAAAGCTTGATGTTCTTAAGCCAGGCTTTCCCCATGCCTATTTTTATTTACCCATGGAGCCTGAGCCAGCATCTATGCTCTGAGCACCCCTACTCCACACAAGAGCTAGGGACAGATATTCAAAAAGGCTGAGCCTAAATTGACTCAATCTTTCCAGCTTAGTCTAACTTGACTAGGCTAAATCAGTTTTGTAACCAGACAGACATCCCAGAAATGTAGGCACTTCTGAGTAACAAAATTACCGCAAGGGCAAAGCATAGAAATGGATGCATTGTCAGTTCATCAGACAGTAATGAAGAAAGTGATCATTTGATTTCAAGTATTTCGGATGTGTCACAAATAACCCAACAAAAGAAGAAAAGGAATATTCCAGTGGCACCGATCAGAAATACAGTTATCAAAACTGCTGCAGGAAGAGCAAGAACTGAAAGAATTACAACACTCTTCAAAGCAGATGAGTTGAGAGCCATCTGTAAACGAATAGGGAACTTGAATAAGGACACGCTAATTACTTGGTTAGTGGAAGTAGGATTGTGTGACGATCATCCAAGGTATACAGTCATGGACATAATCAATACAGCTCAAGGATATATGAGTCCAAGAGATTTTGCAGCTTTACTAACCAAAATAAGATTTAGAAGTATACAAATGGGCTCTGAATTAAAGGAAGCACTTTTTGATCTCTATCATCCTGGCATACCAACTGATGTACTTTATTACCAAGAAGCTCAAACGAAGGAAGAGTGACCAGAAGCTTATATTCATAGGAAGAAGATGCTGTTTGAGGCAATGCAAGATCAAAAGGGACAAATACTGAACTTTGATAACCCTGAATTCCTGAGATAATTAGTTAAAGGATTTATGAAGGGAATTAAGATATACTTAGGAACAGGATAGAAACAGACTACATGGGATGAAATACAAGAAATGGTGCGAGAGGCATTCCAGACCCTCAAAGTAGGAAAAAGGAAAGGAAAAATTGCAGTAGTAACTGCAAAAGATACTCAAACTGTGAAGGGAAAAGGTCAAAGCCAAGACAACAAGATAAGAAACAACAAAACCATGGTTTTCCTAGAAAAGGGTACCAGGGAAAAGAGAAGACCTTCGTTAATAGGAATAAAGCCAAAAAATCTGAATCTAAAAATTGTGAAACTTCCAACAATGGAAGAAATGATGAGGAAAAATCCCAAAGATGTATGAAGTTACCTTTGAGGATGACAAGAAGAAAACTAGATATCCGTTGGGCACTTCTGGAAAGGAGTTTGATTATGAGGATAGGGAGAATCATAAACCCTGAAGGAGGTTTGAGTCCTGGGGGACTTCAGCATCTACCCTAAGATCACTCCTCTTTAATAAGGCTCTGAAGTTCTGTGATTTTAAGGAGATTGATGGTGCTAGCACTAAGATGCTACACAAATTCCTTCTGGCTATGGAACAGAAGGTAGGAGTCAGTAAACCATGTCTTGAAGGCTCCCCTCCACCTCCAGCATTCGCTTGCTGTGCTCAGTCTTCCAACTAGGACAGCCTGGTATTTTTGGACTACCAGTTCGGCACCAGATTTTTGGCTCATTTGGACCACCCTTTAAATTTGGAAAAATTGGTAGATATGAAGATTGATAGGTGGGGTCAACCCCTCATACAGGCCAAGTTCCTGGAAGGGAGGAAAATGCTCAAGCACAGGATGTTAGTGGACACTGGTGCTGCATTTTCACTTGCTTTGAATGAAATTATGCTGTTCCAAAATTGGATTCCAAGGACATGGAAGACACTTGAGGGTTTTAATGGAGCAGATTCCTAAATTGGATTTACTGACCAGAAGAAATTTTGTACTGGCCAAAAATTGGGAAGGATTTTATTTGGTCACGCTAAATTGTCTGGAATACAGATAATCGGAAGTGATGTCCTTGAAAATTTCAGAGTCACGATTTGTTGGGGAAAAAAAAATCACACCTTTTAAACCAAATCTTGAAGCTGGCCTAAACAACTGCTTCTCCTCAGATTTCTCCCCGAAAGGTAAGGTAGATCTTGACCCTGTCCATATCTATCACCAGTTTAATTAATAAACACTAAGAGGAAGGCTTGTGGTACACAGATGAAATGATTTATTAAAGAAACACAAACAGCCACTACTATGTTAGTAATATATATAAAGGACAACAGTAACAATCAATACTAAGTATTCCTAAGTCCTATAAATCCTATAACCAGAACAAAGTGACAACAATCACAAGAGAGATTTGTTGGACCACCACTGTTGGCAGCTGTCTGCCTCTTCAGACCCAGTGCCAGGTCTTACCTTACCCTATTACCTGTCACTGGTTTTATATAAGGGTATACGACAGAAAGGATAGCCCACAAAAGTGTCCCTTTCCAAGGTATGGGGGATGCTCACCAAGTACTCAGTGAGGCCATTACCAAAGCCCTTACGCAACTGATAGGAAAATGTCAGGGAGCCAACCTCTGACTATAGCAGTGTATTGAGGGGTGGTTTCCAACCACTCCGAGGATCCATGCTCCTCGCAAAGGGCCCAGATACTGTGGAAGATCTATACCCACTCACCCAAGCTATCACTCTCTCGATTCCCTCAACCACTGTCTCTATCAAATCAGTCCTACATGCCCTCAGGCATTCCTATATATTTTCTCTCACAAGCGTACCTTCACCACCACACAGAACACCAGCAAGCACCCCCCTCACAGAAACCTTGTAAAGGGCTGGTGCACATGGCACTTTGCATGATGCATGCATCCCCAAAATATGCCCACTGTACTCTATCCATTAAACCTAAGGGATGTCGTATAGAAAATTAGAACACTGAGGACCAGAATGACATCATTCATCCTACATATAGTCTCACCTGTGAATGGCCTTACCAACTTGAACTGTCCCGGTCCCATAACCTAACCTGAGCCAGCCACAAGCATCTTAATTTGCTCTCAATAAATTGACTATCCAAATTACTATTTGTGGACTACCAAATTGAAGGAACTGAAGATCCCATGATCAAAGTAATAAGAGAAGATAATACAAATTCCATCCAGGCATCACTGTGCCAGGATAAAAACAAAAGAAATATTGCAATTATCCAAAAGCTTGGATGCAGACACCCATCATGTTTGTGAAGACATTCCTAATGTCTGGGCTAAACATAAACTTGAATGCGGGATAATACAAGCCAATATTGAAGTGGGTTCAGATCCCCCTCCACAAATGCAGTACTGTTCTCCAAAAGAAGCAAATGTAAACATTCTGGTTACATTTAAGGTACTGAAGGAACAAAATGTAATAGTGGAGACCCAATCGTATTGCAACTTTCCAATATGGCCCGTGAAGAAGGCAGATGGAGTTACATGACGTTTGACTGTTGACTTTTGAGTGTTGAATAAAGTGACACCAATGTTAGCACCAATTGTGGCAAGGTATCCTACGGTCATGGCACAAATTGCACATGGCACTATTTCGTTCATAGTCCTAGATTTGTCAAATGCATTTTTTGCACTTACCCTCCATCCTAGGAGCTGATATAAGTTCACCTTCACTGTCCAGAATGCACAATACACATTTACACGGTTACCTAAAGGTTTCCATAAATTATCAGCACTTTGTCACAAATTCATCACAAAGATGTGGAAAGATCTGTCAGAAGAAGATCAGCAATCCATAATATCATATGCGGATGACATATTAATTATGGCTAATGACTGAGAACAATGTCTAGAAAGAACCAGAATTGCACTGAAAATCATTGAGATGACCGGATTTAAAATTAATCCGGAAAAGTCTCAATTGTGCAATACTTCTGTACAGTACTTAGGACTGGAACGTAGTGCCAAAGGAAGATGTCCAGATGCAAAAAGAATAGAACTGATTAAGAATTTGCCACCGCCTAAAGATATAACAACATTAAGATCTTTTCTAGGGCTTGCGAGTTTCCTAAGGGATTTTATAGAGGACTTCACAACAAAAGCTGCACTTCTATACCACCTGTTGAAAAAGGATGTACCTTGGAGTTGGACGAATACGGAAAAAGAAGCTGTTGCATACTTGAAACAGACCATAATATCTGCACCTGCACGTTTATTTCCCAATGTATCTAAGCCCTTCACTTAGAGTTAGGCTCTACAGACAAAGAGTTAGGCTCTACAGACAAAGGAATAAGTGCAGTACTCTCACGGGACCTGGGAACGGGCAGATAACCAGTTGCCTATGGATCTTGAGTGTTTACAGAAGTGGAGAAAAAGTTTAGTCCATGTGAGAAAGAGGTATTCACATTAGTCTGGGCTGTATCGAAATGGGAGGATCTTATAGGGTTAGCCCCAATTACACTCAGAACAAGACATTCACTGATCAAGTATGTGATCCACAGAAAAATCAAGGACTCAATTGTCTCTTCACAAAGAATTGCACAGTGGACATTAGCCCTGCTGAATCATAATGTTACAGTTGAAACTGTTCAAGACACACTAACTATGCCCTACGGGATTATTGTTGAGCAGGAAGGAGTTGATTCAGAAGAAACTCATCGTGAATGTCCAATACCCTGTGTAATTCAATCAGTGAATCAATTATTTAAATCAGGTCTTTCATATGTGCCTGATGAGGTCGATAATCTTGATTATATCTGGTTCACAGGTGGTAGTGCATACTATGTCGATGGCAGGAAACATGTTGGATATGCTGTTATCAGAGTGGAAACAACGAGAGAACTTGTAATGTTTTAGAAGTGCTGCTAGGAAGATGCAACTTTCCCTCTGCACAGGCAGCGGAGTTAGTAGCCATGATCGTGACTATCAAAAACACCCCCGTGAATGCCGCCATAGGAGTGTTCTCTGGTAGTGACTGGGTTGTGCGTGCTCTGTTGGATTGCCTGCTGGTATGGCAGAGCAGGAGTTATCATACCTTAGATGGGAAGGTGGTTAAACCTTCTGGCATATTGCCATACAATTGCGGAATGAAGTTTGCCAGTGTGCCTGAGAAAAGTAAGAGAACATCACAAGAATGGAATCATTGCACAGCTCAGAGGAGCCGACCATTGTGCTAAGCAAGGGGCTTTGCTAGATCAAGAGTGGAGATTGCCAAGCACAGGTGATGTTAGCCCTGTGTTGAAAATCTTGCCTGGTCTAGTTTCAGTTGATTTGATTGAGTTGCAGAAACAGGATCCTTCTATCATGAAATTGGTTGAGATTGGCACGCGCAGGAATTGACAAGTATGACAGGAACCCTCTGGGCTAGTCATGGCTCAATGCTTACATAACTCTTATGTATGGGTGGCACCTGAGACCGTCTGCCAAGAGCTTATCAATGTAGCTCACAGTATTGGGCACTTCAAGGCTGAGAAAACCGAGAGTCATCTCCTGAGACATGTCTGGTGGCCAGGAATGGTCAAAGACGTACAGAACTTTGTCGATAATTGCAATGCATGTGCCATTAATAACCCAGATCCCAAAGTAAAGAAAGGTTCTCTGAGGCATCGTCTGATTGTGGGACCATGGCACACAACACAGATGGGTTTTATTGGGCCACTACCAAAAATGCAGCATGGAAACAGACATTGCCTAGTTATAATTGACACCTTTGCAAAGTGGGTTGAGGCTTTCCCTGTAAAAGTGTGTATAGCTATAGCCACCACTAGGGTTTTGCTTCTCAAGGTATTTGGTCATTGGGGAATGCCAGTAATCATCAAATCAGACCAAGGACCCCACTTTGTCGGAGCAGTAACAAAGGAACTGTGCAAGGCATTAAACATAGAACAATGCTTTCATATAGCCTACCACCCTGAATCCTCAGGATTAGTAAAGCGCACAAACCACACCATCAAAACTTCTCTAAGAAAAGCCATTGATAGCAACAGAAAAGATTGGGATGTAAAATTACCCTTGATATATATGGCACTCAGAGGCACTATTGCTTCCCACGGATTCACACCGCACCTTGCAAACATAGGAAGAGAAATGCAAATGCCGAAGTCTTGGCTTTTGGTTAATGATGTGCCAACCAATTTTCAACCAATCGTGTGTCAGTCAAAGTGAGTAGATTCTATGTTAACAGAAATCAAATGAGTATAGAATCAAGTTACCTTGAATTTGGGACATAACATACAAATCATGAATAAGTGGTTCGGACCTTAAAAGGGCACCACGGTCATGATCAGACATTTTAAACAATCCAAGCATTGCTTATCAACCTTATGGGACAGTCCCTGTAACATTGTTGATAAGGCAAGCCCCACTGTTTATGGGTTAGAAGTCAGAAAAAACCAGAAAAGGGGTATAAAGTGGTTCCATTCATCACAACTTAAATTGTGGAAAGGTGACTGAGTGATACTGGAATGTGTATATTTACTTAATATCTACAGGACCCTTAATCATGAAGATGGATGCAACAGCTATCTTCTTAATGACTTTCCTGTCGACAATATTTATAGATGACAGTGTACAGAAGACGAGATGGGAACCAAATCTCCTAATTTAGTCCATTATGACCGAAGAGGTGGTTTGGTCCAGAACAATCTGGGATATCGACCTTAGGAGATTGTTGAGTGGACTGTACGATAATGTCAGCACAGGAAGACTTCCTATTGTATAGTTGTATAGGGTGACATAATGATAACCTGTCAGTCTGATAATGATCAAGATTGATCGGGAATAGATATCTTTCAGGCATGGTGACAGAACGTAGATGGTTCTGCACAATGGACTCGAAGAATAGCACAATGATGTAAATATCAATCTATTTGTGAATGGTCAGCTACAATTAAGGCTTTACTAGTTATAACTTGTGGCAATGACAAGTATGGAATTATTGCTGCTACAACTATACAAGTTCAATCCAGTAACCCTGACCTGGTCCAGTTTAAGAACATCACTAAGAATATGGAATCATGTGTAACCTGGATGATACCTAAGAAAATAATTAATAACCATTCCTATGTTATTTACATGCAATACACAGTAATTAACAAATTTTCTGTCATTTTAATTGATCCACTAAGAAATATTTAATCACTATTATTGATCCAGTCCTTGAAAAAGTATGGTTCAGTCAGAATGATCTTGATTCTATTAACTATTGAACCAAGTATACTAATGGCAATCATTGTATACATTCCACCAAAGTGATGGACAATGAGGTAGCTTATGGTAAATGGAATATAGAAGCTATTCCAGATCGTACAAGCTGGTGGTGGATAATGCAGCCTAACAATTTTGCTGATTTCTTTTGGGCAATGGTAGAACCAATCCCAACCTTATTTGGAGCAGGTCTATTGTATGTGCAGTTTGGAATAAAAAAAAATATTAATTACTGAACCTATATATATATATGATCCTCTGGGTAAAGCTGCAGATAGATATCGATAGTGTTTCCATGATCCAACCTGAATGTAAGTCATTCACACCCACCTTAGCCAAAGGCTGGATAAATTGGTTTAAAAATGCCATAGAATTGGAGAGACCCTATCAGAAAACCCGAGACACGGGAAGTTTCTCAGGGTGTATTGGAACTGGACTGGGAATATTAAATACAGCTAACATGGAAGTGACAATGAATAAATTGTCAAGGGCTGCCCAACAGTGAAGATAGCTACAGGGTCCTGTAACTTCATCACTGTCTGAACTTGGAAGGCAAGCTTTAAAGAATGCTAGGGTACTCCCAACTTGGCACAAGGTTTCCCAGTTAGAACCACTACTGACAATCAGAGCACTTGAAAAAGCTCAGACAACATGGGTCTCGCATTAACTTGTGCACAAGCACAGAGTTGGGTGCAAAACTTATTAAGTGGTATAATTTAGTTGGGATATTCAGGGATCATTCCCATTAAAATAAGACATTTAATATCTAGGATTGCTACTGAGACAGAAAATTGTCTATCAGATTGGTGGTTATTAAAACATTTTGAACACTGCCCCCATCAAAAGGTTGTAATAGGGTGTCTACAATTATAAAGGCAAAGGGGGAAACGATTTGCCCTATTATTTACATTGAAAGAAGGATAAATGGATCCATAATGAGACCAAAAATAAATGCTTTATGGACCATTCCAAGTTCTGATGAATTACTAGATCCACATCATTGCAAAGTAAATGAGAATGGATACATTTATAAAAGTAGTTATGACATTGTAAGAAATACTTGTAACAATAATAGGAATATATCATACTACGATTATAGTATTATATATGACAAAAATATCTCTATTGCTATATACGTAATAGATAGACACTGTATTTGTATAAGTACTTGGTGTACTACTCTGTTATTGAACTATTGGTATGAAGTTTCCATTACTTAGAAGAATAATATGTTTTGTTGATACAAGATAGCGGCACATGTCTAGGTGTGATGTTGATATTAGTATACCAGTTACCTACAATGTGTCGGTGGGGGAAGTTTTCATTCTGTATGACTGACTAATACCCACACACATTGGTATGAATCTGACCCTCATAAAGGAAATGATAATACATGATGGTATTACTAAATTATTGGAGACCAATGTAGAAAAAGCTGAGAAGAGAATGATTGGGAAATTGAATGAGGAATTAGTCAAATGGAAGACTATGGATGACAAGTATATGAGTATGGATGAAATAATGAATGAAGGATACCATGAGTGGTATGTTTGAGATATGATGGACTCAAGTTGTCAATAGTTGTTGAGTTATTAGATTCTCATGTTGTTTGATTAAAGTCATAGAGTCATGATCAGATCCTAAGGACAGTCCCTCTCCGAAGCAAAATGCAATGTTGCCATAATGTCTTGGGCATGGCAGAGAGGATAAATCAGGAATGAGGCTGCCATGACTCAGCCCCTTGTATCAGTTGTGGTGGTGACATGTTAGCTGAGTCATCACAAAGGTAACAAGGAGGGGACTGTTGAGGGCGAAACCGGGACTGACCTATGACTATAATATAGTTATTGTTTCTATGGAATTCCATTGAGATATATTATAAGTAGGCCAGCTCATGCACTCTGTATGACCCAGTGGACTTTAGGCTTGGGTCATTGCCTAAGAAGGCTCTAGAAGTGAAGTGTCAGGAGCACATGTGTGTCATGTGCTACCTGCTGGAGGAACATGCACAAAGGCCTTTTAAGAGACCCTGTAAGAGTGGGGCTCTTAGTGTGGGGGTGTGTGTGCGAGTGATCTAAAAGAATAACAAAATCTTTAAGACTCTAACACTGAGCATATTTTAGGCTGTTTTTATCACAGATGTATTAAACTTCAATTACTTTGGAAACTGAATATCTTTGTGTTCTATATATGTCTATAAGCTTGGTTTATTTCCCATTAATTTCTGAGTATTTGTATGAACCTTTATCTCTCTCCAGTGTTCTCCATGTACTATCCTTTGTAAGTGATGCTAATATGCTCTTTATTCCTTTCTCCAAATGATTAATGGAGATGTTAAGGCCAGTTCTAACATCACTGTCTGCACTAGAAAATAGCTGTCAGCAGTCAGTCCATTGCCATCTGTCATTAGCTTTATTTGTGCTCCTTTTCCCACATTTCAGTCTGAAGAGGATATGGCACGTATCAGACAGGGAAAGCCTTTACAGTAAATGGAATTTGAGTACAGCAATCAACTTGTGCTGTGAGGCCCCAAAGACAGAGGAGACCAGTCCAGACCTGGGGAAGGGATCACTGAAGCTCAAGGTCCTGTTATATATTCACTTTCCATCTGCAGCACCTATTTAAATCTTTGATAAGCACCACTGCTCTTATCCTGATGTCAACTGTGATGTTTATCAGCGGTCCTGAAGGAAGTAGTTATTGTTAGTGGGAACAGCTAAAAATTAAACAATTAAGACTTTTTCTGTAATCACTCAGAAAAGAGGATTCTTTCAGTGTTGCCCTTTAAAAATACAATTATTTGAAACAAGGAAAAGATTTTAAATGGGGACACTTTAATAAACCTGCTATCTTTGTAAAAATTTGTAGTGGGAAATTCTGCTTCCAGACAAAGCTGTTCACCTGAAGTGTTTTCAGCTAAAGCACTGCAGGAAGGAGAGTCAGCAAGTGAAGCAAAAGTTCATTGATTTCTTTAGATCAGGCTGAGAGAAATTCAAAAAGTAAACAAACTTAATATATAGTGACATATAAAATCAATTTTTATCTTCAGTCTTAATAAGTGACAGGGAAGTGTTATTAGTAACAAATGCATGTGTTTACAATAGGTTGCTACATCAACACAACAAGTACTGTGCATTTTTAAGTTATTGCTTGGCACAGTTTATAGCACTAAATGTTTTAAAACTTGGTATTTTTTCTAGTAAAACATTTTATGTGACTGGAGTTGAGCAAAGAATGAAGCATTTTTATTTAAAATGCTGTTAAAAGATATCATCCAAAGAAACCCTTGCCTCTCATATAATATACAATATATATCTCTACTACTGATACGTCATAATATGACATAAAATAGAAATAAAATTTCAACTCCTATTTAAATCATTAAAGATAGCTTCTGGTTCGTAGCAGCTTAAACATGTTATCTTTTTTAGATCAAAGAGTCTGTTGTACAGTACATGTTATAATAGAACAGTTTGACTTTGTACATGGGATATGATTTAAACATATACCCAGGTAGGCAATGAAGAATATATCAACATGTCAAAAAGCCCCCTCTTTAAGCACCACCACCGCCTGAAAAAATGTTTTAAGTTATGATATTCCATACTAGTTCTTTCTCAGAACAATCTGGAAGTACCCGTGGAAGCCTATTCTCAGAGTTAACTTGGTTACTTTTCTGGTTGTTGCTAGACACAGGAAGTAAAAAAGAGAGTCTTCTAACTGATATTTGTCCCTAGCTTTCTTTGAGTTTATATTCTGTTTAGATCTTCTTTTGTATGAACCAATCCCTCTAACTGTTTCATACAGTTATTTGGAGTGAGATTTGCAGAGGCACAAATGGTAATGAAGCACTGACTTTCAAAGGAAATAAGGTGCCAAAGGTCACATCTCTACAGCTTCCCCTTCACCCTTAGGTCCATCCTGACACTTATTCCCATTGAAATACACCAGAGATCACAATTAGGCAGAACAGAGTTGGCTTGGAGCAGTTCAGAGCATCTCACTTTCCAGTTTATTAGTATCATTCACATATTTAAATTTCACAAGTTCATAACAAAATATACAAAAATAGTGGTCTCAATACTTCATATACAAGAAAGCTTGTGACTGAGACAGAAGGTAGGGAACATGAGGGTGTCACTAACTAGTTCAGAGAAGCATGAGCCTTTCATAACATAACTTACTTCATCAGATGCTATCAATTTCCTTTATCAGATGAGAGAGAGTTAGTGACCTAATAGCATCAAGTTTTTCATTCAGCAAATCAGATACCATTAAATGGAGTTCAAAGTTGTTTAGACAAACTTCATCAATGAGTTCTTTAGAAAAAAATCATCCCATAATGAGCTGGAAGCTATTAACATACACATCTTTGAATAAATACACAGTAATTATAATGGAAGCATAAGCCTCTAATGGGATGGTTTAAAAAATGGTCTCCTTCAAGCAAGATTTCCTAATTCTTCACTGGTTTCCATCTCTCACTCAGTAAATTATGATTCAATGCATTTCCCAATTAGCTTTGTGCTTGATTAGGCAGGAGCATTTTCCGCATTTTTAAATGTGAATACATTTTTTTCAAATTTCTACTTTAATTGTTTTAAAAAAAAGTGATGCTTAAAAGTTACCAGTCCATTTACTATTGTAAAATGCAGAGATGATTAGGAGTGGAAACTGATATAATTATGTAAATACGTAAGTGTTTACTGATTGTCTCTTGCAACTACCTAAACATTATTTAAAAACAGGCCTGGCCAGAAAACAAGAATTCAATGTAGTGAAAAGCACTGAGAATTTGACTTTTTTCCCATTCCAGTGCAGAACAAAAGGATAACCAATAGCCTAGTGACTGTGGCACATTGATGTTGAAGGCCCAGGTATCTAGCTTTTTATATATGTACACACACACACACACACACACACACACGTAATTGATAAGAAATTCTAGCCTGTCCCCAAGAAAATTATTCCTGGCTAAAATTGTCACTGAAACTGACCCTTTCCCACAGAAACAAAAAAACAGAAAAAAGATTTTCTAATGAACAATATTTTATTGGAAGTACCTGACTAGCTCTAAAGTTGGAAAGTAATTTGTAAAGATGAAAAAACAAATTTGCTGTCACCCATTGTATATCATTCAAAGATAGGTTTTGGCACACTTACCAGTAAAATAGCTAGTATAGTCTGTGCAATAGCATTTCTTTTATCAAAATATGCTTATAAAGAAATGGTTTTAAATAAAATATCTTAAAAGTGAATAGCCAAGGAAAAATGTGAAAAACAGAAGCAAGCAAGTATATACAAATGTTGTTTTCATGCTTCTTGTTAGTTTCTCTAGCATCTGTAGAATAATACAAAATACAGAGCCAGTATGCCTGGCTGATGGTTACAAATATTATTTTTTTTAATTAGTAGTAAACACACTGTGTTACTTCAGTAATTAGAAAGGAAACAGTTTCATAGTTTCTAGGGTCAGAAGGGACCTGAGTAGATCATCTAGTCCAACCCCCTGCCATGGCAGGAAAGATTACTAGGGTCAAACATAATTTGTTTAATTTATGTTCATGTACTTAATACATAATAAGACACTCACCTGTTTCTGTACATTTTCTAGCAACCTCCAAAATAAGCCAACAGTGTGCTCTTGTTGCAAAAAAAGCCAACAATATACATGGGTTGTATCAACAGGAGTGTCACTTTTCAGCCAGGGGAAAGTGATTTTTCCATTCTATTCAGCATTGGTGAGACCTCACCTGGAGTAGTGTGTCCACTTTTGGGCACCATACCTCAAGTACCATGTGGACAAACTGGAAATAGTGCAGCACAGAACAACAAAAATGATGAGGAGCCTGGGAAGCATGACTTAGGAGAAAAGGCTGAAAGAACTAGGGTTATAAACTGAAGAAAGAAAACTGACAGGGCATTTGATAGCAATTTTCAAATACCTGAAGGGTGATTATAACGAGGATGGAGAATGGCCTTTTCCTGTAGCCATAGGGGACAAGAATAGGAGTGATGGCTCAAGCTGCAGCAGAGGAAATTTTCACTGGAGATCAAGAGGAACTTCCTGACTATGAGAGCACTCAAGCATTGCAACAGGCTACCTGGAAGTTTTCAAGAGCAGGTTACATAAACATTTAGCTGGGATTGTTTAGTCAGGGCTGATTCCGTATTGAGCAAGGGATGAATTACATGATGTTGTGAGATCCCTTCCAGCCCTCCTTTCTTATGACCCTAACACATTTAAAAACACATTTAACTTTAATCATATGAGTAAGCCAAACCCTATGCAGCAAGGCATGTAAGCATGCACTAAAGATATATGAATTCAAAGGACTATAAGCACAAGGTTAATGTTAAACATGTTTAAAATTCCAGTTCAGGAAAATACTTAGCTTTTTGCATAACTGTAAGTATATTAAGTCCATCAAAGTCTTTTATAAAATTACAGCTTAAAACCAGGGAAACTGTTGGATCAATTTTTTGAGCCTTATAAAAATGACTATGACTAATCTTATGAAGACTATAAAGCAGGGGCATCAAACATTTGGCCCACAAAGCCATTCTACCAGCCTGCAGTGCTCCTGGGGGACACAGGGTGGAGCCTGCCATAGTGTCTAGGGCTACAGGCCCCATTGCGCATGACCAGCAGCACCTGGGGGCCAGCATAGGCTGTGCTTGTCCCATGGTCACTTACACTGCTGGAAGTGGTATTGCCTTGTGATAAAACACCTGAGACACAGGTGCAGTTCAGGCTAGTTTCACCTGGAAGCAGGAAGAGGTTCAGAGGGGTCTAGCATCCTAACTGGATTTGGGAGTGAAACAGGATCCAAACCCTATTACACAGCCATAAGGGAAGGGAAGGAAGACTTAGTCTCCCTGTTCCAAAACAATCCACAGGAAGGTAGGAGATTTGGCAGATGGCATCTAGTAGAGGACTGTGAGAAACATTTGCAAAAAGAGTGGGTATTGAAGCAGCCAGTCCAAGCAGAAAGAGCCCACGCCAGAGAGCCAGGGGTCACTTTAAGAGGACAGAGTGGCAGGAACACCAGCTGACCCTTAATAAAGAGAGTAAAAAAACCCTATGCATGGTTGGGGGGGAAGGCATGTGATTGAAAGCAGCTGGGACTCCTGGGCACATTAGCTCAGTCCCTGAACAGGCTACAAGGAGAAGAGTTTCCCCAGGGAAACAGAGGCTACTCATAAGGGTAAAAAAGACTCTAGCCCTGAAAGTTATACTTTATGGGAGGTGACGTTTATGCAGGTGGTATGTGTATATTTTAGTTGTGCTAATATATATTTTTGTACAGACAACCCCCGCTTAATGATCTTAATTGGTTTTGGAAAAAATGAGCATACTAAGCAAAACCCATTTCCCCATAGGAATTAATGTAAATACAAATAATTAGCTAATGCCACTTCTTGCTGCCGCTTCTCACCACTGCCGCCTGTCCCCACCCCTTTGCCTGCTTGCTGGCCGCTTCAACCCCATGTGCCAGCCTGCACCCCACACTCCTGCCACTCTGCCCTGGGCCCCCACTGGCCCTGGCCCCAGGCACTGGCAGAGACCCTGCACTCACACCTGCCCCTTACTCACCAGTCACTCTGGCACCGTGTGCCAGCTCATGCCCCTCACTCCTGCTGCCCCACCCTGGGCCCCTGCTGGCCCTGTGGCACCAGTGCAGGCCCCACGTTCATTCCCACCCACCCACTTGCTCCACTCACCAGTTTTTGCCACTACTGCTGCTTCACTGAGTGCTATAACAAAACTGGCTCAGCACTAAGTGAAATCAAGTATGAATTCTAAATGAGCACTATAGCAAAATAGCACCAAGTGAAACCTCATTAAGTGAGGGTTGCCTGTATTAGTGGACTGGGGTGGCTGTAAGTGGGTAAAGAGCCCACAGGTGTGCCCAAGGCATATATTAGGGTTTTATCCCTGCCAGGGCCTGAACCCAAGAAAGTAATGCAGGCAGCCTGAGACCAAGAGGTCTGGAGCCTGAGCCTAGAGAGGGTAACACAGGCAGTCCAAGGCTGAGAGGACTAGAGCCTGAGCCCAGAGAGGGCAGTGCAGATGACCAGGGACTGTCAAGAGGCTGAAACTAAAGAGGCAGGCCAGAGCCAGCAGGCCTAGGCTAGCAGTCGACAGCCAAAGTAGCCTGGAGGCTTAGGCCAAGAAGGTCAAAGCCTATAACAAGGACATCACTGGTAACTGAGTGATATCTGTGGGCATGGCTGCAGGGGAGGAAGGAGGCCATTGATGTAACCCTTAAGGCAAATAGAGCCCAAGGCCGAGTAGACAAAAGAGAGTGAGCATCCTAGGCTCACCTGTTTCTGATGGCAGCCTCCCCTCATTATCTTTTAACATCAAGGTGAGGAAGTAGGATGAGACCCTGGGAGCCTGGAGTGGGAACCAGGCAGGAAAGGCAGACACAAGAAGGCACCACAGTGGCCTTTGGGCACCATCCTGTTACAGGGAGCCATAGCCCAGGTTAGGACAAGCTGGGGTCAAAAGTCAAAACCAGAGATCAGGTAAGCTGAGGGTTAACCAGGCTTAGAAGCCAAAGACAAAGCTAAGGTCAAACTGGAGTAATGAGCACAGAACCAGAATAAGGAAATGCTAAAAGTCTTACCAGACTCAAATCCAGAAAATCAACATAGAAGTAAAAACTTACATCTTTGCCCAGGCAAGGGGAATGTCTGCTGCACCTACCTTTAAAGGGCTGGAGCAGGTGTGACCTTCTGCCTATGGATTCAGGGGACTGCTGACCTGAACAGAGGTAGGCAGCTGATAATAGGTTACAGAGGCTGGCAGATGAGAGTAGGATGGAGTTCAATGCAGACAAGTGCAGGGTACTGCATCTAGGGAGAAGGAACTAGCAACACACCTATAGGCGGGGAACACCCTTCTTGTCAACACAGCAGGAGAAAGGGATCTTGGAGTCACTGTTGACTCCAGGATGAACATGAGCTGCCAATTAGAGGAAGCAGTCAGTAAGGCTAGCCACACCTTGTTGTGCGTCTACAGGTGCATCACAAGCAGGTCCAGACAGGTGATCCTTCCCCTCTATGCGACACTGGTCAGGCCACAGTTGGAGTACTGCGTCCAGTTCTGGGTGCCACACTTCGACAGGGATATGGCTAGCATTGAGAGGGTCCAGAGGAGGGCCACTTGCATGGTCAAGGGGCGGCAGGGCAGGCCCTACGAAGAGAGGCTAAAGGGCCTGAATCTATTCATCCTCTACTAGAGAAGGCTGAGAGGGGATCTGGTAGCCATTTACAAACTCAACAGGGGGAACCAGTGGGAATTGGGTGAGGCTATGTTCCCCTGGGCACCATCAGAGTATACTAGGAATAACGGCCACAAATTGTTAGAGAGAAGGTTCAGGCTGGACATCAGGAGACATTACTTTACAGTTAGGGCTGCGAGGCTCTGGAATGGACTCCCAAGTGAGGTGGTACTCTCTTCTACCTTGTTGGGGATCTTCAAGAGGAGGCTGGACAGATATTTGGCTGGGGTGTTATGAGCCCAGCACTCATTCCTGCCTGGTGCAGGGGTTCAGACCTGATGATTTGTTTAGGTCCCTTCTGACTCTAAGCTCTATGAAACTATGAATGTCTCACTCAGCCCAGCTGGGACCAGCTTGCTGCTCTGGGCTTGCTGCAGGTGATGCTTGTTCTGGAGCTGACTTGCCTTGATCTCTTGATTGGAACAAGCTAGGTCCAAAGTTTTGGTCTGGCCTTGTTACAGGTTGTAGTATCAAGCTGAACCAGGGCTGAAAGCAATTTGACTCTGTGTAGACACAACGAAGCCATGCTCTATTCTGTGCTAGAATCTGAAGTTTACAAACCAGAGTAATTTTGGATGTATTGCTTCAGCCTAAGCATGAAAGTCATGAAAAACTGCATAATCACAGGGGGTGGCTTTTCTTGTCCAGATACTTTCATCATTTGTGGGATTAATGTTTGATTAAATTGGTAGAATTCGTGTCCCTTTTTAACCCTTGTACATCTGTACAGGCGTAGTAGTAGTGTGGCCTTAGAGCAATGTTACCATGTAGATAGCATAGTTACCTCTAGAGCCATATGACCATGTAGATAGTTCATTTCTTCTTTCAGGCTTGAACCAAAATCTGGACCCCTACTTTAAAATCTCTAGATAGAAAAAACATACAGCTAGGCTAGTGGCCAGTTAATAACTTCAATAATTGAATAGATTTCTGCACAACCTTCTTCAAAGCATTTGGTCTTAACAGTGACACAATAGTGCCCCAAATTGTTACTATTTTGTAAAATTGCCTTGCTCACCTTTGGTGCTGTATTGTAATAAGCAACAATACATTGACAGGTTCCTGCCCCAAAGACCTTTGAATCCAAATTAGATTTAACTCAGCAAATGCTGACAAAAGGTTGGGGGACACTCATAACAATAACTTGTGCAATATTTCTGCTGCTGTTCTGCAGTTTGGTTTTTGTTGGTAGTGGTGTCAGGGAAGGGGGCAATGTAGTGAGCCGAGGCCCATCCCCAAGTGGAGATGATGAGAATCATAATAATTCTTGAATAATCCCTCAGGGAGAAGCATCACCCACATTAGCTATATAAGATTGGACCAGGCTGCCTGGGGAAAGCTGCCTGGGAGACCTGACCATCTCTGGTTTCCTTGGAATTAGACTCCATGGGTGTGTATAGACAAAACAGGGGCCCTAAATTGAAGTGGTGGGTTTTTAAAAAGAACGCCTCAATTTAGGGTGAAGTAAACCCCCGTGTCGTGTACGTCTGTCTCTTATCTGCCTCTCCAGCAGCAAGCTGCCAGAGACCAGAGCAGTCCCTGCGCTGTGAGGGGCCAGTCCAGGTGCTGGGCCCAGACTCCCCTTCCCTAATCAGGGTAATCCGCTGCATGCCAGAGTGTGCATGCAGAGGTGTCTCTGGGGATAACTATCACTGGCACAAATATGTGCTGGTGCTTATTGTCCCCGGGGAAAACATGTTCCCACTCATGGAGATGTGCCCCATGTGCTTATATTTGGTCCAATATTTCTTGAGTCCTCAAAGCCAACTAAATACATGGAGTTCCATCAACCTTCTGTCAAACTTTTAGAAATGCTTTTTAACATTGCATCATGTGCAGACTTCATTAGCATTCACCTCGGAACTTTTTGTGCCAAGGTCATTAATGAAATTAATAAATGACATCAGTCTCAAGACTGATTCATTTAAAAATCTTCCTTTTAAATCTGCTTCACCTTTCATAACCCTTTCTGCTCCGTGCCCACTTTAAAGTCATAAATAAAAATAAATAAGCTGTAGCAAGTTTGCACATAAGTGGGCCTTATTCAACTAACTGTGATGTGAAATAGGCAGTGATCATTTTTGTCAAAAGATCTCTAATTGCTATTTCAGAACAGTGTTAACTTTGAAGGGACACTGTCAATAAACTTGTTTTGTTTATAGCTCTAAGAAACCCCATGAGAGTTTGAGATTGAAATGTCTCCTCACTGCAGATTTTTCCTAATTGTGCCTGCATATTGGCTTGTTTCACCTTTGTTGGAGAACACTGGTTCCTTGGAATCCTTTATTAGGGAAATAAACAATTTTGGAGTTATGAGTAAAATTTAGGGTAAATTTGGAGAACTGATCTAAACTGATACCAAGTACTTGGGGAGGGCAGAGTGGGGGAGCAGTGTGTTTTCCAGACTTATCCTTGACCTCACCTTGGCAGAGTTTCATCAACCAAAAAATCAGTCTTTTTATGGTATTCATTACTGAACACATACGAGTTGAGCACAATTAAATTTGATTTTCATTTGCATTTCCATGCAACGAAATTTTAGCATGAATAAGAGAACACAAACGGAACTTTATTTTAAATCACGCTTTGAACCTTTACTTTTATTTTAATAGCATAGTCATTTTCAAATAATTCCTGTCAGTATTGTAGTCAAGCTCAGGCTTTTATACAAACATTTGGGAGTTTTCTAGTATCTAAAATTCTGCAAATTTCTGGAAGTATTCTGCTATCTGGGGTCCATTTCTGTAGTGAAAAGAACATTCTCATTTCAGTGGAAGCAATCAAAAAAAAGTTTTATCACAGGAGTAATATATGGAGAAATAGTCTTGCCAATGTGATACCTATCTTCAAGAAAGGGAGGAAAGTGGATCCGGCTAACTATAGGCCCATTAGCCTGACTTCTATCCTGGGGAAGATCTTAGAAAAGTTTATTAAGGAGGCCATCCTTGATGGACTGGCCCAGGCTAACATTCTAAGGGACAGCCAGCATGGGTTTGTTGCGGGTAGGTCTTGTTTGACCAATCTCATTTCCTTCTATGACCAGGTGACCTCTCACCTGGACAGGGGAGAAGAGATTGATGTCATATATCTTGACTTCAAAAAAGCCTTCAGTCTGGTATCCCATGATCACCTCTTGGCCAAACTGGCCAATTGTGGCCTTGGCTCCACCACGATCTGCTGGCTGGGAAATTGGCTCCGTGGTCGGACCCAGAGGGTAGTAATTGATGGTAGTCACTCATCATGCTGTCCTGTGAGAAGTGGGGTCCCCCAAGGCTCTGTCCTTGGACCCATATTGTTCAACATTTTCATAAATGATGTAGACATTGGAGTCAGGAGTGGACTGGCCAAGTTTGCCAATGACACCAAACTTTGGGGCAAAGCATCCACGCCAGAAGATAGGCAGGTGATCCAGACTGACCTGGACAGGCTCAGCAAATGGACGGATGAGAACCTGATGGTGTTTAACACCGAAAAATGTAATGTTCTCCACATTGGGAGGAAACACCTGCAGCATCCTTACAGGCTCAGCGGTGCTACGCTGGCTAGCACTACAGAAGAAAGGCTTGGGGGCCATCATTGACCATTGAACATGAGTCTTCAATGAGATGCTGCGGCTACTAAAGTGACCAAAAAGCTGGCTTGCACCCATAGATGCTTCTCAAGCAAATCCCGGGATGTCATTCTCCCCTTGTACTCGGCCTTGGTGAGGCCGCAGCTGGAGTACTGCATCCAGTTTTGGGCTCCACAATTCAAAAAGGATGTGGAGAAGCTTGAGAAAGTCCAGAGAAGAGCCACGTGCTTAATCGGAGATCAGGAAAACAAACCTTATGACGACAGGCTGAGAGCCATGGGGCTCTTTAGCCTGGAAAAGCTCAGGCTCAGGGGTGATCTGATGGCCACCTATAAGTTTATCGGGGTGACCACCAGGATCTGGAGGAATGTTTGCTCACCAGAGCGCCCCATGGGATGATGAGGTTGAATGGTTATAAACTACTAGAAGACCATTTCAGGTTAGACATAAGGAAGAATTTCTTTACTGTCCGAGCCCCCAAGGTCTGCAACAGCCTGCCATCGGAGGTGGTTCAAGCACCTACATTGAACACCTTCATGAGCAAATTGGATGCTTATCTTGCTGGGATCCTATGACCCCAGCTGACTTCCTGCCCTTTGGGTGGGGGGCTGGACTCGGTGATCTTCCGAGGTCCCTTCCAGCCCTAATGTCTATGAAATCTATGAAACCTTCTCCTGTGATTTAATTTTCTGGACAATGGCTTGTTTTTTTGGTTGGCACTGTTATAAGGACTAATCGCTCCACACCATACAAGAGAAAGGAGAGTTCATAACTGGGTGTCTGTCTTCCCCACCAGTCAATGGAATTGCCATAAGAAGGAAACACATTGCAGTTCGGAAGGTGTGGTGTTCCCTATTGGTGTCTAGACCCTCTCTAATTAAAGCTCCTGCAGCGTCATGTGTATTCAGAGTCCCTCACTTCAAAATGGTGGTGGGGGCACTTTAATGCTTGTTTGACAATCTTTAGGTAAAGTGCCCTCACTGCTCATAGGATGCTGAATACACCTGATGTGGAGACTTTTGGAGTGTGCTAATTAGCATGCTCCAGCAGACTTGCAGCAGACTAATTGAGTCTGCTTCAACATGTGCTAATTAGCATTCATCAGCGCAGAGCTCTGTCATATGTATAGGTGTCCTATATGCTCAAGGAAGCATTTTGTGTACTAGTCCTAATGGAAGCCTGGGCTATGTAAGCACTGTCTAGCTTGAAGTTTCTTCATTATCATTAAAGCTTTAAGTACCTCCAGCATACTTGCTGTGCGATATGTCACAAAGGCATTCAAACCCTTTGAATGGAGAAACTTTGGCTTGGATCTACAAAAGGACTTAAGCATGCAAAGTGAGAATTAAGGGCAATTCTGTCAACTATGCCCAAGAGGATGATCCACAGAACGCACCTCTCATCTTTGGTGCTTGAAAGTCCACCTAAATTTGTCCAGTGACATTCTCTAGAGTGCTGCTATGGCATGTGCCTAAAGATCCTGCTATTTTGGAAGGGTTGAACATTTCAGTGCCTCTCTCATGCCCAAGCCCAATTAGGAAACATAAATGCCCTTGAGAAGCCTGGTTTGGTCAGCATGCTCTGAATATACTTAACATGCTGACTGCACCAAGGTCAAGCTCATTCATTCATTCATAGGGACAGTAGTTTGCACACTCCTTCAGGAAGGGGTTGATCTGTATTTAGTGCCCTCCTCAGCCTGTGGGAATTGAAACCCACATCTGCTGTTGCCTGTCATTGTGCCCTGATTATGTGTTGGGGGAGCACCAGTCACTGCTCTTGTTCAAGCTGTGGCACTATACGGTAAGGAAAGCAAGATCCATGGTGCTATGAAAAGGATAGAAAAGAGGAGTCGTGACTCTTTAGCCCAGGGGTGAGGCACACTCCTCAGAAACCTGTGATCTGGCCCCTGCTGCATATACTTTCTGTATTTTGCAGTCAGGGCTCAGAACCAGTGGCCTCATAACAGGGTTACAGAGCCATGTCCCATTATGTCATAACTCCCTTTCCCTCCTTTATGCACAGTAGCATAGCTTCTACAACAGTGGAGTGAGTTAATACCCCATGCCCCACCCATTCCCACCTGAGTCTTTCATTTCCTGACAGCAAAAGCCCTTGTGGATAAGTTTAAGCCATGTCCCACATTGTTGCCCATGTCCAGTATTCAGATAGCCTTCAGGCTGTTCCCACTTGTGTTGACATTGCCTTAAGATGGCCGAAACAATATTCCAAAACTGCATATACTAAATAAACCTCCTGGGTAAGTGCTTTCATGACTAGTCCATTATATAAAGTGTTCAGCATGATGTTGTCACTGCCATGATAATGGCTTAAAAGAGCAAGACAATCATCCATGCTGAAAAGGCAATTTCAGGTTCTAAGTCCAACAGGGAGTTTTGAGCTGTGAATCCCAGTTTCAAATAGCTGTTCAGCTCAGGGTTGCAGGGGAGTTCCTACATTCAGGGGAGAGGAAGAATTTCAAGCATTCCCACACTCTTCAGCATTTTGTTTTGGCTAGCTTTAAGTGTACCTCCCCTGACACCACGCAGTGTGCTGGCTGTTGCAAATCCCTAACTACCCCATTATTGTATAGAGAATTTTGGTGACTAATTCAGGACTGTGGGTTCCACTCCCAAGGGTAGGGTATGGGTATGGTAATATGGGATGTTGCTATGCCTAAGCCCCTTTATGGATCTAATGGTCTAAATAGGCTGAGGTTAGAAAATAGATGCTGAGGCTCCCTCTACATGTGCAGGTAAAAGGTAGAATAGGAACTAATATACAATCCACACAACTGTGCTTTCTGCCATGTCACTTGCATGGCAGGGGGTGTGATTGTGGAATCCAGCATAAGATTATATTACAATTTACTGACATTTTATGGGGATCTCAGAACAGCCATCCCTGCACCAGCACTTAAGGACCTTGCATTCTTGGCTGCATGTGGAGCACAACTGGAACTGCAAGTCTTGTCAGCTGCAGGACTGCAATCCCGGAGCTGTGGAGGGTGTAGTAGGAACCCTATGGCTGGTAGTTTGTAGATACTGCAGTCTCCTATTGATGGGGATGCACAGAGTCCACCGTGGCTGGCAGATCTCAGCTATACCCCACACACCACTGGGGCTGAGAGATCATAGCCACGTTCTGCAGCTGCTGGATGCAGCAGGGACTGAGAGTTGTCTCAGCTGCAGGACTCTCAGGCCCAGCTGGGCATGGTGCACCCCTGCAGCTGGGAGCCCAGTTAGCTGATGGGACTCCCAACCTCAGGGGAGACCCTGCTACACATGCAAAATCAGGTTGGAAAGCAAGCTGCTATAAAGTTGATATACATTTTCAAAGTCTAACTTTTTAGCTGGTTAGAAATGTTATGGTTTGATAGTTACTTTGCATGTGTAGCTGGTCTCGGCTTAACTGTGCAATTATTGAGTTAATTGCATAATAGCTGTAAGAAGGGGCCTGAACACTAGTTGTCATGTAACCCAACTACCCACAGTTCTGTATTGTCATGAAAGTGACCTGAATCATTCCCTGACCCATACTAAAGTTTCTATTGCTGTTGTGTGCCACTTCATTTGCATGAGTGAAAGAGGCTGACTGCTGTAATTCATAGATAAATATATAATATTGCTCAGAAAATTTACTGTGGATTGTACAGCTGCAGCACAATGCATTTACAATGTACAACACTGCTGCTTCCAATGTAAAATATTTTCCCATTATATAAACTAAAATATAATATGTTATAAATTATCTGGATTTACATTAATGAATGTCCCCAGATTAACATTTGAGTTTAAAAAAAATAGGATAAAAAAAAAGATGTATGCATAATATATAATAACAATTACCCAAACCCATATGTTTATTTCTAAAGTCTAGGCCTCTCTTTGTCACTGCTGTGGAACAGGTATTGCAGGGCAGATGCTGGGCACTTTCTCTCGATAAGAACTTCAGTGGCTGGAATGTGTTTAGGAGGATTCTTTGAATCTTGAGTAAGGAAGACAAACTGTTACAATAACAGCCTTTCTTGCTCTGGGTTAGACTGTTTCCCAGGAAACAGCTTTATGATTCATTATCAATTCTAATATTATAAAAGCCTTAGTTTGTCTGTCTGTCTATCCCTAATGCTTTATTCGCATTCTGATTAGCTGACTGAAACAACAAATCAGAGTGCTCCAAGAGCATTCGGACAGGAGACAGCGAGGCAGATCGCAGCCATGATGGCAGGGATGGAGTTGGGGGGGGGAGGGGCAAGACTAGCACGGCTGGCCTGGCCCTCCCCCACTCCCTGTAGGCGGTGGCTGCATTGATGGAGCAGAAGGTGGGGCGGGGGGACTGGACCCACTCCCCTCCTCCCCCAACATGGAACTGCCGGGCCTCAACAAAACTGCAGGGGGGGGAGAGAGGGGAGCACGGTGGCAGTGCCCTGATGCTGCGTCCCAACAACAGCCCTAATGGGGGGGTGTGGATCAGGCTTGGCCCCAAAGTGGCGGCAGTGAGGGTGTGGGGGAGTGGGCTCATTTGCCCCCTCCCCTGACTGGATGAGAAGGGGCAGGGCTGGACACAGGACTCCATTCCCATCTGCCATGATGGCAGGGAGTGTGCCATCCTGCCACTGCCAGGCCTGGAGAAAATCTGGCAGGGAGGGGGAGGGAGGGAAGGAGGGGAAGGGGGAGTGGGGGGTCATGGTGATGGTGCCATAGCCACCAGGCCCTGCCAACAGCTGGGAGGGAAGAAGGGGAGTGGAGACGGGAGACAGGTGGAAGTGGGCCGGGTGGGCCTGGAGTGCAGGGGGGGCGGGGAATGGGCCCAGACCCAAGGGGGAGTGGGGTAGTGGTCATGGACAGGGGGGGAGTAGGACCAGACCTGAAAACACAGGTACAATATACAACACTGTACAGACACGGGCCTCTGTCCCCAACCTGCCCCATCATTCTTGATGGGCAATTGGCTAGTTTCATTATAACAGGACACATTCTCTATGTATAGTGCTTTCCTTCTCACAAAGTTTTTTCCCCCCTTTACATTCTTAGAAAATTTATTTGACAAGAATGTCTTGGGCAGTTTTATTCTTGGATATAGTAGCCTCTAGGAAAATAATAACCTTCAGTGGTTTTGGTAGATTTTAGTGCCAAACATTTCTAGCATATGCCACTAGGGATGTATTGTTAATGGTTAGAGCAAAACTTGGTCTCCTCTGAAATACTAACATATTTCATTAAGCAGACTTAGATTACCAAGCTTAAGTGCATGAAACTATAAATGCCATTAACCATTTTTTCCCTTCTTTCTACAGTACAAATGTTTTATTACAAAAAAAAAAAAAAAAAAAAAAACAATGTCCCTTCAAACGTTTTCTGCATTGACGTCTAAATGTATATGGACTGCTTTAAAATGTTTGCAAAGCAGTTTCTAGTGTTTCATGAAGAAAATATTCTTCCAGTAAGTTTATTCACATAAACTATCAGCAGACCAAAGGGAGTATAAAATGCCCAAAGCTTAAACTTTATGGAAGCAACTGTTTGAGAACATTAGGAGGGAATGCAAAATGAAGGTGTTGATAACACAATTTTTCATGCCCTCTACAAAAGCAGCCTGGCTTTTGTGATTGATTAGTTTAAATTACTGTGTTGCCAGAGGTTCTGAGTTTGACAAACTATCATCAGATGAGCAGTTTAGTAAGTTTTACTGTTGCACAAATTATTTCAGTATCAATAACAATGCCATCTGTACCATCTTATAAATGTGCACCTAATATATACTCAAGGTAAAAACATGCCATTTACTTCCTGAGTAGTTACTTAAATGTTTGAATGCCATACAGAGCAGTAGATTTTTTAATTCACAATCTATCTATGACTTTTCAATATACATCTATGAGCTTCTACTCCTACATTTAACAGAGAAGCTAATTTAACCTTATATGCCTTTTTATCTCATAAGTAAAAAATATACCAGAGCTTATCCTTTATTTTTCACATAAGAGATCTATTAAAACGCTATCAGAATCTTAATAACCACAGTAAATGCACAGGAATTATACCACTGGTTTCTAAGGTATAATAGAAGACGATTTTCTAGATACAATGTTTCCTTAATTTGAATAATGTAATTTACATAAATATTTACATAAAAAGGTACTACGTTGATATAATTCTTACTCTGGTAGTTTCAGTTTCCTAATGTAAAGAGGCCTGTAGCACTCAGAGATTTTTGAGTTAATCCATCTTTGTTTTTCAGTTCACCCCTTTAGAGTATTTATGATTTTGGCTCCTTTGTGATGGTGTTAGCTACAGGCGGCTTTCCTTTATGCCCCTGTTGTAAGTGAGAGCAGGGGAATCATTTTTAAGGGAAAAAATATGTTCTCCACACACTTCCAGCTTCCTACACAAGGCAAAAAGAAAGAAGCGGAGAGGATTGTTTCTCAATCTCTCTGGCTCCCTGTTGATTCACCAATCAGTTATTGAAATATTGGAGCAGCTTCTGCTCAACATTAGAGAGAGACAGCTGCATGGCAAGCAGCCACCTAGATTGATGATCCCTCCCATCAGCTTCACAACAGAGGAGAAAGGGGAGTGAAGGTATCTATTCGCCTAAGTCAGCCAGACAGTCAGCTATGCTGGATCTATGTCCCTCCATCATGGGGAGACACATTGCAGTTTTGAGAGCAGGGGAGAAAAATGTTCCCAAGGGAAAATGGGAGATAAGTAAATGAAGGAAGTAGACGGGGAAAACAGAGAGCTAGAGATGGCAAAACAAAAGGAAACAGGAAATGTAGAGTACTCTGGCAGGACAGAAACCTTTTTGAAACCAGAGAAATTAAGGACATAGGAAAAATGGTGAGTTTGGGAAAAGGGATTGGGAGACAGAGAGCAGAAGGAAATAAAATGAAGATAGAGACTGCTCTTGGAGGGAGGGATTTCATTACAAGGAGGAGGTCACCTGATTGGAGGACAATGGAAGAGGAAAAAATAGAAGTGCAAACTTGTTAGAATATGATTGAAGGTACTATGTCTCACACTAACTCTCTAAAGTGGGAGCATATCTGCTTGAAAACACCTAGCAAATACCCTACCAGGAGCAGAATGGAAGGGCAGATCACTCTTGCCAGCCTCTGTTATACTAGAAAAAAAGGTAAAGAAAGAGCTGTTGGGTGAAAGATCCATGATGGTATAAGAGAACGTCACACAAGCTGAGGAAGTTTTCAGAGTGTGAAATTATTATTATGCTATTTGGAATTTTGCTTGGCTCATGGTATTAATTACATCTATACTCACTTGCCTCCTCTCAGATTTGGAAAAGGGGAAAAAGTCACAACTACCCATTTTTAATTTATTAATTTTTACAGGCTTCTCTGGTTATCTTGAATTACTCATCAGTATTCTGTAGATGCTGAAATCTTGGGGAATTCCCTGATTCTTGCACATAAAACAACTGAAGCAAAATGTTCCAGTAAGGGGCTCCATGGCCTGTAAGTTTGTCTTATAACAGTACTGAAGGTTTGGGCTCAGTGAGCCCCAATTTTTTGAGGTAGAATATTCTCTCCCTTTTGTGTCACATTAGGAAACTGAGATCCAAAAGCAGAAATCTAATAAAATAATATTGTAAGACATACAGTGGTACAGGAAACTATTTAGGAAAGTATTTTCTCAAGGTAAAAACATGCCATTTTCTTCCTGAGTTGTTACTGAAATGTTTGAATGCCTTACAGAACAGTAGATTTTTTAATTCACAATCTATCTATGACTCTTCAATATATGTCTATGAGTTTCTACTTCTGCATTTTACAGAGAAGCTAATTTAACCTTATATGCCTTCTTATCTCATAAGCAAAATATATACTGTTACAAATTACACTCAAAGCCACATGCAGTTCACTCTAGGCTGGGGCAATGATCACGCGGAGCAAGTATCCAAAGTCAGATACAGAATCTTTATTTGCTTGAGGGAGGTGCCTCTGGAGAGGGACCCTGCCTACTAGTTATAATACTTTTTTATACTTTCTAAGTGCATAAGCGGTAGTTCGTGATTAGCTTGTGCTTGTAAAAATACCCAATCATCAATTAACTAAATCACTATTCTAGCCAATCAAGTGGCACTGTGTGCATGAACACCAAAGTTTAACTCTCATGACTACATATATTCTTGCCAAGTAGTCTGCTCGAAAGAAAGCAGTCTTTGTCCCGCTTTCAAGGTTTCTCTGTTGACAAGACTTCTCTGTTGACCAGATTCAGCTAGTTTCATATCTTATCAGTAACCCTTTACACAGCACTTCTCTTTTCACCCGTCCAGTATGTGCTGTGTCCATTGCTATGTATTGAGGTTAATGGTAAAAAGAAATGGCCTTTTAGCATTACAAAGCTTTGTTTTTAGTGGTATAAGATTCATATACAACAATACCAAAGCTTACCCTTTATTTTTCACATAAGAGATCTATTAAAACGCTATCAGAGTCTTAATAATGAAATTTTGTAGATAAATGCACAGGAATTATACCACTGGTTTCTAAGGTATAATAGAAGATGATTCTCTGGATACAATGTTTCCTTAATTTGAATAATGTAATTTACATAAAGGTTTACATAAAAGGTGTTATGTTAATATAATTCTTACTCTGGTAGTTCAATCAGTTGCTGAAATAGTGGAGCAGCTTCTGTTCCACATTAGAGAGACAGCTGCATGGCAAGCAGCCACCTAGACTGATGATCCCTCTCTCCAGCTTTACTACAGAGGAGAAAGAGGAGTGAAGGTATCTATTTGCCCAAGTCAGCCAGACGTAGAGCTATGCTGGGTCTATGTCCCTCTGTCACAGGGCAGAAAAAATGTTACTGTGGTAGTTAGTCTTTCCTAGTATCTTTGTCAAGAAAATAATAAGCAGTCCGACCACATTTTAACACATAAAAGATGGTTCTACCAAACAAAGCTATCATTATTACCTGTATGTTAAGATCACATCGAATCATAGGGTACCTGTACATGAGCGCAGAAGCTGCTCCGATGAGCTGTAGTTACAGCACATCGGAGCAGACTTAGTTAATCAAGTCTGCTATAATGTGGTAATTTCATGTATCAGCATCCCCACTGCCATTTTGAAGTGTAGGGACATTGATACACAAGATGCTCTGAGGGCTTTAATTAGAGCCTCTCTCAGAGCTGCCTCCCCCACCTCTGGAACATGTTTAAAAAAATCCATAAAAAAAATTATGCTGAGAGGGACCACTAGAGATCATTTAGTCCACCCCCCTGCCTGAGGCAGGATCATCCATATCCAAACCAACCTATACAAATTCACACTTGTAGTGATAAGGGTTAGACTTTGGAGACAGTCCCTTAAAAGAGAATGTCTTGTCACATGAGGAATTTGAACATGATCCCTGGAGAGTAAGGAGAAATCAAGATGAAGGCAGCCACATGTTCTGTGCTACAGGAACCCCATGTTATGGTATCATTAAAGGTCTGTTCTCTTCCTTATTCATAGTTGTTGTTCACTGTGGGACCTAGATCATTACACAATGTCAGAAGTGGTGAAAGCCGAAGACTGGACAGACCTGTAGCATTGTTCCCTACTAGAAAGTTGGTAATTCAGGGCCTGGAAGCTGCACTGAGCAAAAAACAAAGGCTTCTGCAAGTACAGTACCCTTTCTGCAAGGCAGAAGTGTAACCAGCTCCGAGACACAGTTAAACATGGATGTGTTACAAGCCCCTTCTTGCCTTTCATTGTCAGGCAATATAGCTGAGAATTGGAGGAGAAAATTTAGAAGAAGGTTAGAGTTGTATTTAGCTGCTATAGGAACAGAAGAGAAAGTGGATAAAGTTAAATCATCCATTTTCCTGCATGTGGTAGGGAAAGAAGCGCTTGAGGTGTATAACAACTTTGTATTTGCTCCAGGCCAAAACATGAAGTTAAATGAGATTAAATAAATTTGAAAAATATTGTGTGCCAAAATGTAATGAGACTTTGGAAAGACAAATTTTTTATGTGCATGCAAAAACCAAATGAAAGCATAGAGGACTACTATATCACAGCAAGACCTGTGTTTGGGGGATGTAACAGATTCTCTGTTCAGAGATAGAATAATCTGTGGCATTATAGACAATGCATTAAGAAAGAAGCTGCTACGAGAAGGAGACCTATCCCTAGAAAAAAAAACTATACAGATTTGTAGAGCAGCTGAAACTGAAGGCTCAAGCCAAAGAGCTGAATGCAGCTGAGGGTGTTGTCCATGCGGTATGTAGTGAAGACAGACAGAAAAAACCACTTCAAATGGAGGTCGTCCCAGCCACTACAAAGGGGCTGATGTAGTGTAGGCAAGCATGCGGCCAGTGTGGAATGCAGCATGGCTCCAAACAATGTGCTGCATTAGAAAAGCTCTGTTTTAATTATACTAAGAATAATCATTTTGCCAAATGTTGCAAAGTGCAAGCCCATAAAGTCCAGGTGCATACAGTTGAAGATACTCCAGAAGGAGAGTATTATATAGATACAGTAGAATCAAGCAGAGCTATTGAGAAGGACCGAATCCTGCCACTGCAAGTGCATGGGATAATGATTCCATTCAAACTGGATATAGGTGCTCAGGTGAACATTTTACCGGAGCAATATTATAAAAAGGCTGAAAAGTATGAGGTAAAAAAAACTCTCTCTCGGTTCGTTTTCTTTGGAGGCTCATTGAATAACAAATCCTTAGGCACACATTGTTGGTGAGACAAAAGGTATATATTTGCAAATAGGGTCAGAGGGAGAAGACAAAAGATCAAAACCCTCTGCCCCCGAGCACAATCATTAGCAGGCTTTTATCCCCTCTCTTCTGGCACGTGTACAGAAACAGGAACTCTTACAACTCATTTCCGGTTCATACAAACATGCATGAGAATACGTCAGATCATGCATCCCATGTGTATTATAATTAACTACTTAAGTATGCGGGGCGGATAGGCTTAATATGTATTAGGTTATTACGCGTGCTCAAAAGGGACTCAAGGTTACTCAAGGTTCAACCTGAAGGCTAAAATGGCAATTACTCTTATCTTAGCCTAAGAACCGTGGGAGCCATGAAAGAAAGTGTGATTTAGTGTAACAAAGAGATAGTAAATTTGCAGAACAAAGAGAGCTCTTGGAGTTTTTCCTTCAGTTTCCAACCCCCCCCTTCCCTCTCTCATTAAGGAGACAAGGAGGGCTGGCAGCCGTGCTTATTCAGAGGACAACACTATTGATGGGAGCTAACAGCTATTGATAATGCATTTGAATAATATTTCTAACAAGTAAACCAGAACTGAGGCCTACAAAAGTAACTATAACTGCCTATGCAGGAGCGAAGATTCCAGTCAAGGGAAAGTGCCTAGCCTGCATCAGACATAAAAAAGTGGCACATTTGCATGTTGCATTCATTGTAGTACTTAAGGAGGTATCACCTATTTGGGGCCTAGCAGCTTGTGAAAAGCTCAGTCTGGTTAAACAAGTGCTTGCATTAGAACACTCTGGCTTGGGTTATGAGGACCGTATCTTGGTATAGCAAGATTTGTTTCAAGGCCTTGGTTGCTTACCAAGAGAACACACAATTCAGATAAATAAACAGGTCCCCCCCAGTTATACACCTATGCAGAAAGGTGCCTTTTGCCCTCCGTGATAAACTAAAGGCAGAGCTAAAAAGGATGGAAGAAGCCAGGTAATTCAGAAAACTGAGAAGCCAACAGAGTAGGTGAACTCCCTAGTTATTGTGGAGAAGAATAATGGACACCTTCGGATATGCTTGGATCCAAGTGATCTCAATAAGGCCATACAGAAAGCATTTTAAATTGCCCACCAGAGAAGAGATTATGGATCAGTTTGCAAATGCATAGTTCTTCAGTAAATTAGATGCTTCTTTGGGATTCTGGCAGCCGAAGTTAACAGAGGAAAGTTCTAAATTATGCACATTCAGTACTCCATTTGGAAGGTATCGATTTCTGCATTCATCTTTCGGTATAGCTTCAGTTCCAGAGGTGTATCACAAAACTATACATATGATTTATGAGCACATTCCAGGTGTAGACACCTCTATGGATGATATCATCATCTGGGGCTCCACCAAGGAAGAGCATGATTGCAAGCTCCGAGATGTGTTGGCGGTAACTAGGGCTGCAAATTTGAAACTCAGTAGACAGAAAAGTATTTTTGGAGCTACAGAATTGACTTGTCTACAACAGCAGCACCTCTCAAGATGCTTCTTGAGAGTAAAAATGAATGGTGATGGAATCCAAAACAGGAGGAAGCATGGAAGGCATTGAAGCAACAATTAATACAAGAACCTGTATTAAAATTCTATATCCCTGGGAAACCAATACAGATATCAACAGATGCTTCACAGTTGGGATTAGGTGCTGTGCTACTGCAGAATTTTGACACCTGATGGCAATCTATTGCATATGGATCTAAATACTAACTGAGGCAGAAAGCAGGTATACACAGATTGAGAAAGGAGCTGTTAGGAACTTTGTTTGCATGCCAGAGATTCAATCAATATATTTATGGGCAGAAAGTGAATGTAGAAACAGACCACAAGCTCTTGATAGCACTGTTTTGCAAGCCTCTGAATGACTGCTCCTTAAAGATTCAAATGTAAGCCAGGTGGCAGCCCAATAGTTGCCACCTCTGCCCAAATATCAGAGATGATGTGGTGAGAGTGGGGCAGGGCTTCCAGCCCCAATTAATTTCCAGCCAACCCCTGCTCCCCACAGAGCAGCCCGTGGTCCCAGGAAGGTCTAACACTTAACTGATTTAACTATTTACACTTTATTTACAAAGAATAATAGGAAACGTTAGGAATAGGAATAATAGGAAAGGTTATTTACAAGTGAACTTAAATGGCAAAACAAACCAGAATGCATTAGTCAACCTTTGACTCAAGAGCCACAGGTCAGGTAACTGGCAGCTTTCAGCCACTGCTGAGATGCTACAGCAAGGAAGCAGGGTGTTCGCTTCCAGCAGCTCCAACAGGCTTCCCAATAAGTGACAGACTGCAACAGTGTAAGCTCTTCTGGTCTGCAGCAATCAAATTGTATCAAACCCCAACCCCCCCATAAGGCTGAAGGGTGACCCTCCATGGCAACCAAAAAGGCAAGCAACAAGCAACAGAGGAGGCTCCTGCAGCAATAGGCATGACCCAAGCAAAAAGCTCAGGGACTCCATCCGATGACAATCAGCTGCAGGATAAGGGACAGGACTGGGCAATCAGTGGCAGAGGGTCAGCAGCACAGATAGCTCCCAGGGGTCACTGCTCTAAACCCCTGCTCTAGGTAACTGGCTGGGCACCCCACACACCTTGTGGCTCACCAGTCCCACTCTGAGAGCTGGTCTGTGCCCTAAGCTCTGAGGGACCCTTGTTCTGAAGCTCTGACGCTCCTCAGGATCCCAGTGCCGTGCCTGCTGCTGTTCCACTTCCCTGGGGAAGGTAAGGGGTTTCTTCAACTCACCCGCCCAGCTCCTTGCTCCAGATAAGGATGCCGCCTACACTCCTGGCCACTGCTTCTTTTCCACAGTGGAGTGGGGAGCCAACTGCCACCCCTAGCCTCCAGGACACCTGATACATCTGGCACACTGTGCTGGGGCCTTGGGGCACCAACTGTCTGCCCCAAGCCCCGGCCACGGCTCCCTTTCTGTTGCAGGGCTGGAGACATGGCTGACTGCCACTGCATTCTTCTCCCAGGGTCTTTGAGGCTCTTCAGAGGGGCCTCTCTGCTCCCTCTGCTGGGTCAGGTCACCCCAGCTCTTCTTGGGCCTCCTGCATCGTTCCCCAGAGTCACTGTCAGCAGCCCCCACATGCTAATTCAGCTGCTGCTTTTATCCCCTCTGCCAGTCCCCCCCCCCCCCCGGCTTGCAAACTGACCAACCAGTGCTCAGGGTGGCTGGCCCATGCCCCGGCCATCCCCCTTCCATGCAAATGAGGGGATTGAAAACCCTTTCTTTAAACTGCTTCTCCTTTTTCACAAGGCAGGGCTCCCCTGCTCCACCGTTGGAGTTGCTCAGAGTTCACTGGCACTGTTTCTAGCCCAGGGTAAGTATCTCAAGCCAATTTGGTGAGCTCACATGAGCAGTCCGTTACACAAAAAATGATGATTAAGCTGCAGAAGTATGACTTAGTTGTGAACTACACAACTGGCAAGTTTCTATTTACAGCAGATATGCTTGTCCAAGGCAATAGCCTCTACTGGACAAGTAGAAAACACCTGCGAGACAGAGATGTAAGCCTATGTCAACTTGATTGTTAGTTCACTTCTGATCATGGACAGGAGGCTACAACAAATAAAAGAAGAAACTGAGAAGAACCACTCATTAGGGATCCTGAAAGAAATGATAATTGCAGGTTGGCCAGAGGACAGGAGTACCTGTGACTTGCACGTGTGGAACTACTGGAATTGTCAACATAAACTTTCAGTCATTGAAGGAGTTGTTTTCAGTGGCAGTAAAGTCATAATAACATGGACCCTCCAAAGAGGAATGCTACAAAAGATCCATGAGGAACGCTTAGGTATTGAGAAGTGCAAGAAGCAAGCAAGAGAGGTGATGTATTGGCCAAAGATTAATCAGGAAATTGTTAATACAGTTGAAAACTTTTCCACCTGCTTGAAATTCAGACACTGCCAGCAGGCAAAACCACTAAAGCCTCCTCACCCTGTTGTATACAGGGCCTATAAGAATGTGGGTACCGGTTTCTTTATGTGGGGACTCCAGAATGTATTATTACTCTTTGTATTCGGAAATCTGTACACTACAGTGTACCAGTATCACTCAGTGATAGCTTGCTTGATAGACATATTTGCAAGGCATGGAATTCCAGATAAAGTTTTAGATTTTTAAAGTATTCAGTGATAATGGGCCATGGTTTTCCAGTGCAAGTGCAGAGTTTAAGCAACTTGCCATGGACTGAGATTTTTGTCAAACCATGCCAAGTCCCAGTTATCCCCAGTCGAATGGCCTTGTAGAGCAATTCCTTCAGATGGTGAAAAAACTAATAAAAAAATCATTGGACAGTGAGGGGGATTATAAAGCACTACTGGCTTATCATAGTACACCTCTGGACAGTGGCTAGTGTCCAGCACAGTTATTAATGGGAGCAGAAGTGTATGGAAACAGCTAGTGCACCCATGGTTCTGTCTTATTTAGACAGACCAAAGGGGCATGCTTCAATGTAATCAGCGAGACCTACTCATGCTTCCACTTAGCTTGGACATCAGCAGGAGATATGGACTTGGATCAGTCTGTTAACGGTTCTTAGTTCCTCCTCCTCTTCATTCTCAGAAGATGAAGATACTAATGATCCAACAGAGAACCACCAGACTTTCAATGGGGACCCGATACTCCGGAGATCCAGGAGACAGGTGAAATGACCATAAAGGCTCATAGAGGTCTGTGAATAAGTTAAAGGGACCTGAAGAATAGGAAAGTGAATGGTAAAGACTCATTCCAGAGTGAAGTGCTGGTAACCTCTCCTTTGTAGGTTATGGATTGTTTAGTGTGGTAGTGGTTTTGGCTTGATTGTTGTTTCATAGTTTAATAGTTTGTAGGGTTGGAAGGGACCTGAGCAGATCATCAAGTCTGACCCCCTGCCTTGGCAGGAAAAAGTACTGGGGTCAAATGACCCTGGCAAGGTGTTCATCTAGCCTTGTCTTAAAGACCCCAGGATAGGAGCCAGCACCACTTCTCTTGGAAGTTGGTTTCAGATCCTAGCCACCCTGACAGTGAAGTAGCACCACCAATGTCTAATCTGAATCTATCCTCTGCCAGCTTGTGACCATTATTTCTAGTCACTCTTGCTAGTGCTCAGGGGAACAGGGATGCCCCCAATGCCTGCTGGTCCCCTCTGACTAGTTTGTAACAGGCCACTAGATCCCCCCTCAGCCTTCTCTTGTGGAGGCTGAACAGGTTCAGGTCCCTTAGCCTCACCTCATAGGGCCTGCCCTGCTGCCCCTGATCATGCAAGTGGCTCTCCTCTGGACCCTCTCCATGTCATCCACATTCCTCTTGAAGTGCGGCGCCCAGAACTGGACACAGTACTCAAGCTGCAGCCTGACTAGTGTTGCATAGAGGGGGAGTATCACCTCCTTGGATGTGCTTGAGATACATCTATGGATGCATGACAAGGTATAGTTGGCCTTCCTGACTGCATCCCCACACTGATGGCCCATGTTCATTGTGGCATCAATGATGACTCCAAGATCCTTTTCTGCCTCTGCACTGACGAGAAGGGAGTTCCCCAGCCTGTAGGTATGCTGCTGGTTCTTCCTTCCCAGGTGCAGTACGCTGCACTTGTCAGTGCTGAAACCCATCCTTTTCTCATCCACCTACCCCTGTAACCTGTCCAGGTCTGATTGCAGCCTATTCCTCCCTTCTAGCATGCCCACATCCCCCCATATCTTAGTGTCATCAGCAGATTTGAACAGGGTGCTTTTTACCCCGTCATCCAAGTCACTGATGAAGATGTTGAACAGTGTGGGCCTGAGAACCTCACTGTCCACATCCCTCCAGGTTGAAAATGACCAATCCACCACCACTATCTGGGTATGGCCCTCCAGCCAGTTGGCGACCCATTTGACTGTCTGAATGTTGACATCACAGTCCCCTAGTTTTTTAAATGAGAATGGGGTGAGAGACAGTGTTGAAGGCCTTCCTAAAGTCCAGAAAGACTATGTCCACTGCTACCCCTGCATCTAAGGATTTGGTGACCTGGTCATAGAAGGCCACAAGGCTAATGAACCCGTGTTGGTTGCCCCTAAGCATAACCTCCCCCGCTTGCCCCTCGGGAACATGTGCCAGGATAATTCTCTCAAAAAGCTTATCCAGGATCAAGGTAAGACTAACTGGCATATAGTTTCCTGGGTCTTCCTTCCTCCCTATTTTGAAGATGGGAACCACGTTGGCCCTCTTCCAGTCCTCTGGCACCACACCAGAGCACCACGAGTGTTGTGGTGCTATTGTGGTGTTTCTGTTGTTATATTGTGATGGTTATTTTTATATATATATAAAGGAAGATGTAGTGAGTAAGGAGACATCAAGATGGAGGCAGCCACATGGTCTGTGCTAGAAAAACCCCATGCTGTGGTATCATTAAAGGTCTGTTCTCTCCTCATTCATAGTTGTCATTATTCACTGCAGGACCTAGATCATTACAATACTTTAAACTCTTCATAAAACTACCATCAACCCTGACACAACACAAGACATAACACCCTAACCTGCCACAGGTACCTGCCACAGCATAGGGAACATAGCAGCCAACACCGTGCTTCTATAAAGGGTTAATATATGCTTGTAACAGAGAGCATTGGGCTCCTGTTACTTTCAAGGAGAAGCCACCCAGGGATGTCCCCAGAGGAGAGAAGATTCCATATGGGGGTGGTAGTAGAACTGGCTAATAGATTTATAGGCTATCATCAATGCCTATTGCAGAGCACCTACTTCTGCAATACTACAACCAGGGTGTAGCAGGGCACTAAGTTGCCTGCTACTCTTGGGAGCAATGAGGGAGGAGCCCAGGTGCTGGTTGCTAGGGCAACTGGAGGGAGCCAGTGACTCACACCTGTCAGAGATCAGCTGACCGGAAGGGGCAGGGCCGGACTCCCATTTAAACCCCAGGACTGAGTGCCAGGGAGGCAGTTTCTCACAGGCATTCAGAGGGGAAGGAGCTATGCCAGGTGGAGTTAAGAGGAGAGGCTGAGCTGTAGGTGCAGTCTGAGATTGGGGAAAGATAAAGCAACCCTGGTGTGGTGGGAAGAATGTTATGGCCAATTAGCAGAGATTTATGTTATAGCCTAGGGGCTTGAGTTTTATATTTGCTGTTTATGTTTTCTGTTTGGGTAAGGCTATTAGGGAATGGAGGAGGCCTCATTTTTGGGGGTGCAGGCCCTAGTGCCAGTGAGGGTGCAGCCTTTTGGGGGGCACAGGCCCTGGCACTGGAAGGACAAGCTTAAAAAGGCCAGGGATGTCTGGTGTGGGGGTGACAAGGATATCCATATCCATAACAAAAAACCCATTTTATTTACATACCTAGATACAGGAACTATACATTGTGTGTGTGGGGGGGGGTTTGTGGGATTTTTTTGTGCTGTTGCTAGGATACCACTGGTTTTGAACTGGTAGCCCCTTTGCTGTAGGGCCAGTGCCTGTGCCCCTGGGCCGGGGGGGCCTTGCTCCCAAAGGGAACAAAAAATGGTGCCACGAGCCTCCAGGCAGTTTTCTAGTCTTTCTGTGGGTTGAGAGAGGGGTTATTTCACTTGTATCATATTTAACATTCATCCAGTGTGGATGCATGTTTACTATTCAGACTCATAATAAACCTTAATTCCATAACAGAATTGTTTCCCAATGTGGGAATGAATACTCTGAGATTTGATAATTAAGTATGTATAGAAGACGGAAGGAAATACCATGGAAAGGAAATGATAGTTCTGCTGGTTAATTTTAGAATTTACACTTTTGTGTCAGGTTTTAAGGTGTAAATTTAGCAGTTCCTTAAAGACCTGACTTTGGATTTATCATATATCCAAAACTCCCACCAACGTTCTGGGGGTGTGGAACAAGGAATATAGGATCATGCTCGGAGGATGTTCATAACAACTGTTCTTGAAAATTGAGATTCATTTTAAAATACAGTTCTGTATTTCACATAATGTATCATAGAGCTTAATTGACAGCCAATGAATTAACTGCGGTGTGCATTTCTGTAGGAGTGAAATGCTGCTGTTGAGAAGCACAATTCAGCTAGTTAAAGCACATTGTAACTGTTAATTGATGCTGCCATAGTGCAGAAAATTCATACAGCTTTGACTTATGAATGTCACTTGTCCCAATGTGGTGATTTATATATCATTCTAATAGTATATCCCCCTATCATTTGCTATCTCCATTTTATTTTTCAAGAAGGCCACGGAGGACAAAAGAATGAGATGGAAAAACCTGAGCAGTAACACAAAATACAGGCAAGGCAACAAACGCTATCATTTGCATCCACAATAAAAAGAGGTACAATGCAATTTTTTTCTACTTTTTATATGGTGACCTTTGTGTACAATAGATACAGAGAAAGGTTCATTCAAGAGTAACAATTTAGAGAGCTGCATACAAGTTATGAAAAGTTAAACCCATACCAAGATATGGCAAAGAGTGGGGGGAAAAAAGCCAGCTGAAATTTAAAAGCTGCGAAGTTATGGTTAGGGATGTTTATAAACTAGCTAGTGGGAGAAGAATGAAAGAATGCTATAGAGAGAGACTGAGAGAGTATATTCTTTAAAGTCAGTGACTGAAGAAATGAGATTCTAAGGGATTCAGAAAAGGGGAAATCTTTGGGCTATAAAGACTAGCACAACTAGAAAGAGCAATAAGTCAATATTAATAAGGCAGAATCAACAGGAAAGTGAGTGCTCAAATGAGGTCAATGTGTCTGCTATGAAATCTGAAGAGTAGGAGAAAAAAATTTAATTTGATTTGGCGATGCCTAGAAAACTGAGGAGGCTTGAAGAATGGGATTAGGCAGAAAGAAATATTTCAGGAGAAAATGCAAACTCCTGAATATTGGACTTCAAGCTAGACTTGGAATTCCTGAGGCAGCTCTCAGAGGCCATACAGTCTAGGGATGTGGTTGTCATGGGGGACCTAAACTACCCTGGCATCTGCTGGGAGGAGCGGTCAGCCAAATCCAACTGCTGAAGTAGGTTCTTAAACTGTGTGTAGGACCTTCACCTAATGCAGGAGGTATACGGTCCTACTAGGGGGAATGCCTTACTGGACTTGGTGTTGGCTATGGGGGAGGACCTGGTAAGATTCACGGTCACCTTGGGGACAGTGACCACCAATCAATCGAATTCACCATATGGAATAGGGTGGGTAAGATAACTAGTAGGGTAGAAATGCTTGACTTTAGGAAGGCTAACTTCAGGATGTTTAGGAGTCTAGTCGATGCACTGCAGGAGAAGAGTATTGGCAAGATGGGAGTCCAGGAAGGGTGGTAGTTTCTAAAGGAAGCAATCTTTCAGGCACACAGGGAGACTATGCCAGTATGAGGGAAAAGGAGCCCAAAAACTTCCTTGGCTAAACGGGGAAAACCAGGGGAGCCTAAGGGCAAAAAAGAAAGCATATAGGCAGTGGAAGCAGGGGGAAGCTACCAAGGTAGATTATACCTACTTGGCCTGCACTTGCGAAGAGGCAGTTAGAAAGGCCAAATTGACTACAGAGCTGAGGATGGCAACAGAAATTAAAGACAACAAAAAGGCTTTTTTTTTTTAATTTTATACCTAAAAAAAATTTTTAAAAATAAAGGGAGCAAAAGAGAGGCACAGGGAAGCATAGGACCCTACTGAACAAGAAAGAGCAATTAGTGATGGACAGGAAGGACAAGGCTGAGCTATTCAATGAGTTTTTTACCTCAGTGTTCTTGAACAGGGATTAGGGTCTCCTAATGGGTTCCTAGATGGGCATCAGAGGGACACCAGCCCACCAACTGTTGACACTGTCTTGGTGTGGAGTCACTTGGATGGACTGGATGTGTTCAAGTCAGCAGGCCTGGATGAGCTGCCTCCGAGAGCACTGAAGGAATTGGCTAGTGTCATAGCAGAACCACTGGCATGGCTGTTTGAGCACTCATGGCACTTGAGTAAAGTCCTGGAGGATTGGAAAAGGGCCAATGTGGTCCCTGTTTTCTAGAAGGGGAGGAAAGAAGATCCAACTAATTTAGCCTTCCTGAAGCCAGTGAGTGTTACTTCCATCCTTCTAAAGGTCTTTGAAAAGATTATGAAGGATCGTATTTGTAGGAGTCAAGCGGGGAAAAATAATGCAGCAGGGAAACCAGCATGGATTTGTAGCAGGAAGATCATGCCTGACCAATCCGATTTCATTTTATGACAGGGTCACAAAATGCTTAGATGCAGGAGTAGAGGTGGATGTCTTTTTTGGATTTTAGCGAGGCCTTTGATACAGTATCTCATCCCATTCTCATAAATAAATTAAGAAGCTGTGACTTAGATGGTTACATGGTCCAGTGGCTTGCTAATTGGCTTAGAGGGCATGTCCACACAAGTGCACATGTGCCTTTTTGCCCTGCCTCAAACCCTTTTGAGAAAGGGCAACAGGTACGTGCAGGAACAAAAAAATGTTCCCCTCGCTGCAAACTTTCAGCACAGGGAGAAAATTTAGACCCCTGGATATCCAGGGGTCTAAAAAAAATCAATGTTTATAAAAGCAGGGCAGGGACCATGCCTCAGGGAACATGTCCTGAGGCAACTGGAGGCTGGATCCTCCATGGAGATGCTCTGGCTGACAGAGCATCTCTATGGTTGGCTCTTGCCCTGGTGCTGAAACACACAGTGAGTGAGGCTGCATGTTTCAGCACTAGAGCTCTGGTGCCAGTGAGTAAAAAGTCAGGGAGGCTGAAGGAGTGGGGAGAGGACCATGGGGGGGTGACCCCTAACTGCCCTGCCCACTCCCCCAGCCCCCCTGTTCCCCACCAGCCTCCCTTAGGCCCCAGTCCCTCCCCCTGCCAGCCCCCCTGAAACCCCCAACCCCTGCATGGGCTGGCCACTCCCCCAACAGCCCCCCTGAGGCCCCCAACCCTGCCCTCCCCAACAACCTCCCCCAGCACTTACCGGTAGTTCAGCTGCTGTTTGGCTGACTGGGGCCTCACCCGCACAGTGCAGGGCAGGTTGACAGCCCTAGCAGCCCCAGCATGAACCCTCCTGTCCCTCCACTGTCCTGTGCTGCCTGGGGGGGCTCTGCCAGGAGGCCCCAGAGCCCCCCACCCCTGCTTCTAAGGTAAGCAGAGGCTTTTTTTTTTTTCTTAACATTATTTTTCTGGGTTTTTTTTGTTCTGGGTTTTTTTAAGTGATGGTGCCTGGGGTTATGGGGGTAGACTTTGGGGACTGGGAGTGCAAGTTGGGGGGGTGAAGCTGGGTGGAGCAGCCATTGGGGGGGGTTGCAGAAACTGGTGGGGGATGGGGCCAGGTGGGGCAGCAATTGGGGGGTTGGGGTGGGGCATGTGGGCCTTGCAAGGGGGGGTGAACCCCCTGTTGGGGGGGGTGAACCCCTTGTGTGGGGGCCATCACCCTGTGTGAGTGCAGCAAAACATGTATTCATGAAACATGTATTTAGAGTTTACTTTATTATGATAAAAGACTTGCTTTAACACTGTAAGATATCAATAAAACATTGTCCAACTGATCACTGTCTCTTTCCTGCTCTCTGTCTTTATAGTAGTCTTTTGTTTTGCTTGTGGAGGGACATGGATTTGGGGGTCTTTTACAGAGTGACTTTGGGATTTTTTTTATCAGGGATTTTTCAGTTTTCCAATAGGAAACATCAGAATTCCTGCTAGGGAGGCCAGTGGCAGGACCCTGCTTGCTCAGAGCTGGCACCTTGGACCCATCTGGCTGTGGCTGGCCCCATTTGTCCAGGAGGATAATCTATGACAGTTCAAAGCAGGCCACCATACTTGGAACATCTTATGGGTGATAGCTGACCAGATGGCTGGACAGGCAGTGCAAATGGCAGTAGTGCCTCACAAGGGCCAACCCTACAAATGCAGTCATTTGCAGCTGGCCCAGAGGGTCAGATGCCTCTACTGGCACTGCAGTCCCCATCCAAGTCTGGCAGATGCACAGCAGGTCACAGCCAGGCAGCAGCTCCCACTGCCAGACTCCTGCATTGGGTAGAGGGAGCAGGGAACTCTCAAGGCTGCTTCAGCAGTCCAGCTGGCACAAGGGGTAGTGTCCCCAGGTACCAATTGGCTGGGCCTCAGAAGCTCCTGAGAGCTAGTAGCCCTGAGCTACTTGCCAGGGCAGCTTTTTATATGATGGGGCCAGTACAGGTGCTGGCCCCAGGCTCTAGCTCCCTCTGGCTGAAGATCCAGGAGGAACCAGGCAGGGTTATTTTGCCCCAAGTAGCACAATTTGCTCCACAACAAAGTGCATGACCAAGCACGTGCACTGCAGCAAAAAGCCCTGGCTCAAATTTGCACCGCCTCTATTTGAGCTGCTGCAAGCAGCTTGCATGCGTGGACTCACCCAGAGAGTGGTAGTAAATGGGTCAGTATCAATCTGGAAGGATGTGGGTAGTGGTGTCCCACTAAGTTCAGTCCTTGGACCTGTACTCCTCAATATCTTCATCAATTACTTGCATGTGGGTGTGAAGTATACTGTCCAAGTTTGCAGATGATACTAAATTGTGGGGTGAAGTGCACACTCCAGAGGGTAGGGAGGTAGACCTGGACAGGTTAGAAAAGTGGGCAGTACACAATAGGAAGTAGTACAACAGGTACAAGTGCAGAGTGCTGCACCTAGCGCACAAAAATATCCAGCATACCTACTGGCTTGGAAGTGACCCTCTCAGCAGCACAGAAGAGGAAAAGGATCTCGGAGTCATAGTGGACTCCAAGATGAACATGAGTCATCAGTGTGACAAAATCATCAGCAAAGCTAACCGCACTTTATCAAGCATCAGCAGATGCATGACAAATAGAACCAAGGAAGTGATACTTCCCCTCTATGTGGCATTGGTCAGACTGCAGTTGGAGTACTGTGTCCTGTTTTGGGCACTGTACTTCAAGAAGGATGTTGATAGACACAAGAGGGTCCAGAGGAGGGCCACTTGTATGGCTAGGGGTTTACGGGACAAGCCCCATGAGGAGAGACTGAGGGGCATGGACCTCTTCAGCCTCCACAAGAGAAGGCTGAGAGGTGATCTTGTGGCCGTCTACAGATTCATTAGTCGGGTGCAGCAAGGGATCAGAGATGTTCTGTTCACCAGGGCACCTCTTGGGGTAGCAAGGAACAATGCTCACAAATGGACAGAGAGCAAATTTAGGCTAGATATCAGGAAAAACTTCACGGCAAGGGTGGCCAAAATTTGGAATGGGCTTCCAAGGGAGGTGGTGCTCTCCCCTACCTTGGGGATCTTTAAGAGAAAGCTAGATAGGCATCTAGCTGAGGTCATCTCACCCCAGCACTCTTCCCTGCCTAGGCAGGGGGTCAGACTCAATGATCTGTTGAGGTCCCTTCTGACCCTAGCATCTAGGAATAACATGTGGAACGTGTAATAATGAGAATGAGCAAGGTTTCATCCACTTTCCTTGAGGTTTAAGGTTACAGAGATTTAGCTTTTCTATGCCAGAGGAGAAGCATGCAGAAGAAGTGCTGCCAAGAGTGATGAAATGCACTATGGAGCAGCAAGTCATTCTCTGCCCCTTTTAAAAATAGTTTATTGTTGTCTGTGCACACTGCTAGAAGAATTATAAGCTAGATGCATAAATGTTCTTAGATAGAAAACTGCCATTTTATGTGCCTAAATCCAAAATTCAGATCTTCAAATCTTCTGCCTAATCTTGGAGATGCCTGATGCCTTTAAGGCCACAGATGGGGGCATCTAAAAGTTAGGCACCACAGTGTCTAATGTTCAGGCAGGTGGTCCAAATGGAATCCAGAGCTCTGAGTGAGACATCTTAGCTAACATCTTGGGGTGAGCTAGGAGCATCAGAACTTGATTAAAAAATGCATCAGCACACCGGGTAACTTGCTGTCAAAAGTCATCAGGCTCCATATTCAGCTGTCGAATGATACTAAAAATAGAGGTGATTCCTAAACCACCCATCAGGGCTTCAGGGAGACTTTTTTTAGCCTCCTGAGATCCAGATATCAGACCTTTTTCCTGTAGATAACACCTATGCTTTTTCTTTCAAAGAACTGAGCAGGGATCACTCTTTTCTTTTCGAAAATTACTATTATGGTACAGCTGTCCCTTCTCACTGTATCATAGTCCAGTGGTTCGAGCACATATCTAAGCAAGATTCCAAAGCCATGCCTCTATCCTCCTGCGAGAGGTCCTAACTATCTATAGATTTCTGGATGAGTGTACTTTACTGTCCCCTCCTTTTCAAGCTGGGCTAGTAAGAAGAAAAGACATCAAAATTCATTAGGCCAGACAGAAAGGGGGAAAAAGTGAGTGTGACTCTAAGCTGATGTTGAGGGCACCTAGCTGGAAAGGTTCTGGTCCCAGAATGTCATTCTGTAGAGCTGGATCCTGTGCATCTATGTGAAGTGTGCTCTGCCTGAAGAATGAGGTAATGTAGGTGGACAGACACCTTTGTTTTGAACCCTACTCTATTTCAGATCTGGAGTAGGTGCTAAACCACTTGGAGTCACGGGTTCTCTGAAAGGTAAAATTGGGATTAGAAAATTAGGATTAGAATTCATAATGATTTTATAAACCGGAGAAATGTTTCAGAATTCATCAAATGTAATTCAATAAAGATAAATGGAAAGCCCTGTATTTTGAATAGAATAATAGCATGACTGCAAAATAGTTGGCTAGACAACAGTATTGCAGAAAGGAGTGTGGAAGTTATACTGGATGATGAAATGAATATTAGCCAACAATGTGCTCTTGTTTTTTGTTTTAAAAAGACCAATATATACCAGGTTGTATTAATCCAAAGTCAAAAGAAACGATTCTTCCATTTTGTTTAGCAGTAGTGAGGCTTCCCCTTGGGTAATGTGTTCATCACAATTCAGGAAAGACATGAACAAAATAGAGTCCAGCAGAGAGTGACAAAAATGATTAGAGGTCTGGGGAAAGTGATTTACAAGAAAAGACTTTGGACAACTGGGATTATTTAGTCTGGAGAAGAGAAGATTGACAGGGAATTTGATAAGTCTTCAAATACTTGAATGGTAGTTATATGGAAGAGTGTGATAGCTTATTCACTGTGGCTGCAGGGCCAAAACAAGAAGTAACTGTCTTAAATTGTAGAAAAGAAAATTTAAGTTAGATATTAGGAAGAACTTTCTCACCATGCAGGTAGTTAAAGCTTGGAACAGGCTACCTAGAGAGACTGTTGAATCGCTATGCTTAGATGTTTTTAAGAGCATGTTAGACAAATACTTAGCTGGGAAGGCTTTGTCAGGGATTATCCTGCCTTGAGCAGGGAGAGTAGATCTCCTGTTGTCTCTTCTAGCCTTACATTTCTATGATTCTTTGGACATTAATCTTAGAAGAGTTTCAGCAGAATTAAATATTCATTGAGCCAGAGTCTGCACGAGTCTGTAACATAAATTTAGAACATTTACTATTAGGAGACCTGGCTTCCAGTCCATGCTCCTATGAATATTAAGATGATATAATGAAAAGTTTGCTATAACCTAGATACCTCTCCCTTTTCAGGTGAGTTCCTCAACCCTTAGGCTATAGAATCATTCTCTCTGGCTCAATGACTGTCACCATTGCATGCAACATGCAACAGCTTTAATAGGAGTGGTTGAGAGACTCCCTGTTGCAGAAGAACCTGTTGAGTCCTGTTTAGACCACTCTCCTGGGAAGTAGCATGTGTGTTTTTTGAATTCCCTCCAGTAGCGTAGGAACCGAGACCCCATTTTCCACCAGTCTGGGTGCATGTAATGGGGGGCTGAGTCCCTTCTATGAGGAATGAAGAGAGAAGGCCAGAAAGGGGGCCTGGACCCTTTAAAACTAAGCCCTTTTGGGTCAGCAAGGACCAGTTGCAGCTGAGTAGCCCACATGACTGGAAAGGGAGAGTGGAATGGACAGATAAAAGCTCACCCAGAAGGAAGAGGGAGTCACTAAAGCATGGTCTTCAGAGAAGAAGAAATTGTCCCTCTCTGAGGGAAGATGCTATGAAAGGCACTCTTAAGTAACCCAGAAGAGGAATAAGTTTTGTTGCAGTTTTTTTTTGTTCCTGATTTGTTTAAACTGAAGGCCTGCAGTACAGACTGTGTCTGTTATCTCGAGATGGGGAAGAACTTTAAGTTGATGCTTTCTTTTTCTGGTTGAACAGACATGCAGTGGACCAGGAGCAGCTGTAAGGGGAGATGTGGAGGCTGCCAGACATGATGTTCCAGCACACTGCCTAACACTCCCCAGACAGGCCTGCTACAGTGGCACAAAGTATTGATTAGCGTGGTTGCAGAGCCTAAGGTCATAGGCTCTAGCCCCAGGAGAAGGAACCCAGGAGGTAGCCTAGTCTGAGGCAACCAGACTACAAGACTGAATGGAGAGACAGAGAAAAGGGGCAATGCAGTGGCCTGAATATAAAACCCAGGAAGCCTTCTGACAACAAGAGACCTTCTAGGTGGTGATCTCCTTCCTTAGGAGTCCTCCCATCTTCTGCATTGAGCCAAGGTAAGACAGTTCCCATGCTAACTCTTTTCCAACAAGGTATGACAGGTGAGTGGGATGGGGAGGTTTCCAAATGGGCAGTGGCAGCAGGATGGACTATAAGTAGTGGGATGGGGTGGGGGGCTTCTCTTCCCCACCCCCATCCCCAAGTTTTCCCCTGGACCTTGCAACAGTGAGTAGTGTATCTACTAAGGTACTGGATAAAAATATATATGTATGTATGTTGTAAGGGGAGGAGTAAATTATTCTCCCACCATGGTCTGAAAGGGTTAGGTTACTTAATTCCCCAGAAGGGTTCAGTACTGTGACCCAACTTAGGAGGCACCTCTCTGCAGGTTAGAGAAAAGCACATATGTCCCCATAGAAGCATGAGGTTAAAGACTGGCCACCTTAGAGGGCTCTCTGCTCACCATTGTGGTCAGTAGTGAGGTTTTGTGGGTTTTATATATATACTGTACTGGCCAAAACTACTAAGATGTGGCCCAGTCAGCACAATGCTGTGGTCCATGTGACAGTCTGTTAAAACACTGTTTAAAAGGATAAACAGAAGAAAAGAAAGTGGCTAAAACTGTGTTTTGTGTGTAGCCTGGTCCCATGGGCATATGTTGAGCACATTCAGAGTATGATTGTTAGATTGGACCTCTCGGGAAATTTAGGAGGAGAAACGCCACCTACTTTCTAGATCCCAATTCAGTTTAAATACGAGGCAATTAAACTGCTCAGGGGAAGTTCTGTGTATTTTCAAGGGTGCAATTATAGGCACTTGAGAAAATGTATAGCCAAACAAGGAGATGCCTCTGCAATTTAAGGGCCTCCAAACTTAGAAAGTGGCTGAACAAGGTCTTCAGGATGACATTGTTGGAAATCAGCATCTGAATTCTGCCTACATCCTGCTTTAGGCACCTAAGTTGTTTATTGACTCTAGCCTCTGAGCCTCATTATTCATGAACAATTTCAGTTTTACAAAACTACCAGCAGATTTTGTAATAGAAGCATAAATATAAACCTATTTGCAATATTAAAGCCATGGAAAACAGCTGTATTTCTTTTAAAAATCAGATAGTACAGCGATAAGAGATTACGTTCAAAAGGGCACTACAAGTTGATGTTCACAAGACTATTTTTGAGTGGGGGTTAATTGCTATCATACAATGTACTCCTAACTCAAGAGTTACAGAACAGGAGAAGTACCCTGCAAAGGAGCACTGAAGAATCAATACCATAAACACAAAATAGGGAAATAGGAGCAGCTAGGGGCAAAATGAAACAAATGAAATAATAGTGATTAGCATGGGCATTGACTTTTATTTTTTTCTAGGGAGGAAGAGGGAAAAGGGGGGCTAAGATGACAGACATATGGAAAGTTTTACTCATTTTAAGTTATATCCCTTTTTCTGAGGGGGCCTTTTGGCTCCCCCATACTCGGCACTTCCGCTGGTTAGTGTATTCTAAAGACTGGTTGGAACTGATTGCAATTCAGTGGAAGCTATAGTGCAACTTCATATGGAAGGATTGATCAAAGAAAATTTTGTATTTTTTTTTGTGCAGGACTATTTCTCTAAAAATAGACTGAACTATCAGGAGAGCAATTAGTTACTTGGAGACAAAGGTTATAGATATTAGTGAAAGGCTATTAGTGAGAAGGTTCGTTCCATAGTTTGAAACTGGAAAGAGCCTGTTGTGCATATAGGCATAATAATTATACAGTTATAAAAAATGCCAGTGTTGAGATACCATATTGATATTTTGTATCTGTCAGACTCTTTCTTAGTTAAAATTATCAAAAGCTTAACTGCTAGTTTTATTTTCCTTTTCATCCATAGCAAGTGATTCAGCATTTCTTTGGAAAAGACTGTACTGGTATCGGGGTTTATCTTTAAAATAAGGATGACAATATTACTTTTAATTAACTAGAGTCTTAGAAATAAGAAAGGTTTATGCAACAGAGTTATTTCTTCAGGCTATATTTTAAATCTCAGTTTCATATAACTCAGTATACATAAGATCCAGAAAACACAATTTAAAAATTTACAGACAGAGCAGTCTATTTTTCAGATATAAATGTCAACCTTTTTCCTAACTGTGAGCAGAATGATTATTGTTTGTAGCTAAAAAAAAAATGCTTTCAGTCACGAGAGAGTTTCTATTAATCATAAGATATGAAACAAGTCCATCGAAAATATGTGGCCTCTTTGAGGAAGTATGTTAAGACTTTTGTTGAGTATATTTTATATACATATGTGCACTTTTTAGTGGGGTTCTTTTGGGGATTTGTACACCCAATTCCAAGCCTTGTTATCTGTGGGCCAGATGGTGCTACAGTTTACATCAGGTGAGGTGCCAACTCAGTATCTTTTCAAATGAAGCCATCAATGTAATATTTAAATGCATCATTTGCCACTGTTTGTCATCCAAATGTAATGAAAGAAGCTGTGATAGAAAATGTGGATAGTTTCTGATGCTGTTTATAAAGAAAAAACAGTGTGACCATATATGATATAGTGACAAATAGATTCTAATGTCCAGTAGTAGCCATATTAGCAGTAATGTCAAAGCTTCCTTCATGCTTAGCTTGCATAGATTGTAAAGAATTATAAGAACCAATGGGCACACAAACACCTTCTAGCAAGATATGAAGAATTAAGATTTGCAGGAATACTTACTCTTCCAATTTAAAAAGGAAGGAAGGAGTTTGTCTTTCCAGTGTTGACTAAAATGAAGAATTCATGTCTTCTGCAAAACATCCTAATGATCTGTTGTGGGGAAAGATTGCTTATAAAGGTGCTCATTTTAATTTGGCATGTGAAAAAGACCTAGATGGCATTACGGAAATGTTTTTCCCCCTCTGATATTGCAAGATATCAACACTTTGTTCTGCCAAGGATTCCTCTGCCAGAGACATATGCAAATTAGGATTTTGATATATCTTTACTATACAGAAGAATGGATAATGTTTAGGGGTGCACCAATAGAGATTTTGGGGACCAATATTTAAGGAGGCATATCAGCTGATATCCAGTACAGCTGCCATCAGGTGGTAAGTCCAGTGTGGTAGAAGGGGAGGGGGAAGGGAAAGGGCATGGGGACACAGATCAATGCCTCCCACAGTGAGGGTGGGGGCAGACGTTGCCCAGGCTGGGCGGGGGGTGTCACTGCTCATGGGGTAGCGGGAGGCTGCAGCTGCAGGGTGGAGCCAGATCCAGCACTGCATGGGGCTTTTCTTGCCAGGGGCTGGACTCTGAGCGGGCTGCAGTGGCACTGGAAGGAGACTGCAGCCACCCCAAATTTCTCTGCAGCTTCGCTCCCATTGCTGTGCCACCACCTGGCACAGCCCAGGCTGAATGCCTCGCCTTCACCCAAATGCCAGGCAAAACACATCCTGTTTCCTGCCCACCCCCCCCTTGTCTGGGTACCACCTGCCCCTGCTCCCTCCCTCACTGTGCCTAGCTGGGGCGGGGGTGGGTGCTATGTACTTTGCCCCCTCCCTCACCATGGGGGCATTGATCTACCCCGCAATGCCCCTTCTGACTGACCAGATAGAGGTAGCTCTCCACACTTCCGGCTCTGCTCTGCACTGTTCTGTGGCTGCACACAGCATGGACTTTTATCGGCCAAATTATTGGCCCCATCAGGCCGATATACAATATAGCAATTTTCTTTATATTCCAATCTGATATCGCACTGATGTATCGGTGCATCTCTAATAATGTTAATACCAGATACTAAAAACTGTCATAATTAACTTTACTGCTGCTTATCAGAAGCTCGGCACCCCTTAATGAAGTCTTAATTAGCCCTAGCCTTCCTAATTTGTGAAAGAAAGTCACCAATGAGCAATGCCGCTCCTGATCAAAGTGGGTAGACTGTTCTCAGTGGTGGCAGATGACAGAACAAGGAGCAACTGTCTCAAGTTGCAGCAAGGGAAATTTAGGTTAGATATTAAGAAGAATTTTCTTGCTAATAGAGTAGTAAAACACTGGAACAGCTTGGAAGTTTCATCCTTGGAGGTTTTCAAAACCTGGCTAGACAAAGGGGGCAGCAGGGCAGGCCCTACGAGAAGAGGCTACGGGACCTGAACCTGTTCAGCCTCCAGAAGAGACGGCTGAGGGGGGATCTAGTGGCTTGTTACAAACTAGTCGGGGGATCAGCAGGAACTGGGGAAGTCCCTGTTCCCCCGAGCACTGCCAGGAGTGACCAGGAATAATGGTCACAAGCTGGCAGAGGGTAAATTTAGGCTAGATATCAGGAAGCGTTACTTTACGGTCAAGGCAGCTAGGATCTGGAACTGGCTTCCAAGAGAAGTGGTGCTGGCTCCTACCTTGGGGGTCTTTAAGAGGAGATTAGATGAATACCTTGCTGGGGGCCAAGAAATACATCACCTGTCTTCTGGCAGGTTACAGCACCCCCCCCCTACAGATCCAGGCGAGATGCGCCAGTGCAGGTGGGCCTTATATGAACGCCTAATCTGACTAATGCTGAAGCCTGCCAGACCCTGTGGGAGGGACTCCTGCAGGTCAACATAGGCAACGGGGACTGGCTGGAAGCTCCTCTCACTGTGGCTGAGTTTTTGGCTGCCCTCTGCCTGATGCCTGGCAACAAGGCGCTGGGCATCAATGGGCTGACCTCAGAGTTCTACCGGGCCTTCTGGGACATCCTTGGCCTGGACCTTGCAGTGGACTGGGCTGAATCTGAGAGAAGTGGGGAACTCCCCCTGTCATGCCGGAGAGCCATGCTGACCCTCCTGCTGAAGAAGGGGGATCCCCATCACCTAAGGAACTGGTGTCTCATGTCCCTCCTTTGCATGGACTACAGGGTGGTAGCAAAGGCCATCTCACTACACCTGCAGTATGTGCTGACGGACATGGTCTGTCCCGACCAGAGGTACATGGTGCCAGGAGGTTCCGTCTTCGACAACCTGTATCTGGTTTGGGACATCCAGGAGCTAACATGCTGGGAGAGCCTGTCTTTTGACTTCCTGTCCCCAGACGCATTTGACTGAGTAGATCAAGAGTACCTGACAGGCATGCTGTGGGCCTTTGGCTTTGGGCCCTGCTTTTGTGTGAGCTCTACAGGCAGTGTAGGCCTCTGCAGAATGTTGGTCAAGCTCAACTGGACCCTAAAGGAGCCCATCCTACTCAGAAGAGGGGTGTGCCAAGGCTGCCTGCTGTCAGGCCAGCTGTATGCCTTGGCCTTTGAGCCCTTCCTCATTCTCCTGTAGAAGTGGGTAGTGGGATTGATGCTCCAGGAGCCGGTGGTGCAGCTGGTCCTCTCAGTGTATGCTGACAACGTACTCCTCATGGTCCAGGACTCAGGTGACCTGGCACAGGTGGAGGCCTGCCAGGCATTGTACTTGGCAGCCTCCTCTGCGTGGGTCAGCTGGGTCAAGATCTTTGGCTTGGCAGTGAGTGATGGGTAGCAGGGAAGGTCACTCCCACCTGTGCTCTGCAGGATCTGCTGGAGTGCAGGCTTGCGGCTCTACTTGGGGGCCTACCTGTCCCCCAAAGATTCCTCCCCACTGGAGAACTGGCACAAGCTGGAGGCAAGGGTGGTGGAGTGGCTCTGGGCATGGACAGGGCTCCTGAGACGTCTCTCTCTGCATGGGAGACTGCTGGTACTGAACCAGCTGGTGTCCTGTCCGTACTATGGCATAGTACAGACAGGACATAGAAGAAGCAGGAGTCGCAGTCCATCTCCTGAAGGAGCTGGATGCACAAGCTGATAAATGCACCACAGGCACGGTGTTTGTCCAGAGCACAAAGTTCTTCCCACCTCTCCCAACACTCTCTGCAGAATGACGCAGTGGTTGGGCCAGTGGTCAGGTGCCTTTCCAGCTCCAGCGATTGCCACTTGAGATGCTCCTGGACTGCCTCTCTGAGCCGGGTGTGCCCCCAATATAGCTGCAGCAAAAAAGCTGGATCTGCACTTTCCCTACATCCTGCCATCTCCCAACCAAGGGGAAAGCTTCCCATTGCTCCCGCCAGGCCAGCCAGAACTCCTGAAAGGCCTCCCTAAAGCCCACATCCACTGAAATGCCAGTAGGCTAACCCCAGATACCCAGCCTGTAGCATGGCCTGGACCCAGAGAAGGTGGTGATCACTGAAAGGGGTCAGCCAGATGCCAGACAAGTGGGCCCAGGCATAGTGCAGCAAAGAGATATAAACCCGGTCCAACTGGGAATACATGCCTGCTCCTCCCCCATTCTCACATATGTGAAGGCAGGGGAGTTGGTAGGGTAACAGGCATGCCAAATGTCCACCAGGGAGTAGTCCATCAGGATCTCTCTGAAGACACCCACAGTGGCCTAGTTTCACTCCCTGCCTGAGTGGTCTCGCACATCTAAAGTAACGTTAAAGTTCCTGCCAAGGACCAGACACTCATGAGGGTTGAGGGTGCCAATGTATGTGGCCGTCTGGCAGAAGAAATCTGCCAACTCTGGGTCCCTCACAGGGATGTACACATTCAGAAGGTTCAGGACCAGCCCTTGCATCTGGACCCAGAGGTATAGCAGGCAGCCTGGCACCACCTCAACATCCTGGAAAACCTCTGGCTGCAGGCCTGGGGAGAACAGGGGGGCCCCCGCATGAGGTGGCTGAGCGATGACTAAAAAAAGACCATGCCTCCTCACCCCAGCCACCAATTTGGCTCATTGGCTGGAGTCATCAGGGTTTCCTGCAAGAATACCAAGGGGTACCCTCCCTTCTGAAGGAAGGAGAGCACCTGGCACCTCCGGAGACCCTTTCTGCAGCCGTGGACATTGAGAGTCATGATCTTATATGACCTTATGGTTGGAGGGGTGAAGTAGATGGTTCAGCAGGGGCCTCGTGCATCTCAACTCCCAGTGTGAGGCCTGCCGGTTCATGTAGCACCCTCCCATATATATAGAGGGCATCTATGAAACTGCAGACCTGCCTATAGATCTAGGTGTTGCAGCTTTTGGGCTCCTTGCCTTCCCCCTCCAGTGCCCCCATGGTGGCAAAGATACTGTCAAAATCTCCCCAGCAATCCAAGGCTAGCTGCACCATGTTGGCGGACTGGCGGGTGTAATCACAGTCAAGAAATGCAAATACCTCACCCCTGGGGACTGCTGGGACTAAGAGGTCTGCAAACTCCATGGAGCCTGCTCATTCTCGGGCATCCTTCTCCTGGTCCTGGGGCTCAGAGGGCTCCTTAGGCATCATCTGAACCCCCCAGTCCACTAAGACCCTGGACTCTGGTTGGGATTGGGAGAGCTCTGCAGCCCCCTGGAACAGGGGTGGGGGTAAGAGTGGGGGTGGGGCTCCTTCACAAGATGGTGGGGTAGAGCTGGAGCCCCAGGGTGCCCAATGAGACTGGCCTATTGATTAGGGGACCTGACCATGACCCCTTCTGGTGCGGGACTATGGGGCAGGCTGGAGGTGAGGTTTTCCTGGGACGGGGAGGGAAGAGACCCGCCAGGCACCAGGGTGACTCCAGCATCTGCCTTGGAGTCCTGGGAAAGGGGACCTCCTTTCTCAGGACTCACTGGGGTGAACCCCAGAGCCTCTGTATCCCCCAAATCATAAGAGGGAGGAGGCTCTCCTGCCAAGCCTTCCTTTGGGTAGGCCTCAGCCTTGGCACCCATGGTTTCAGAATGAATGGTTCAGCAGAATGAAGGGCTTCCTCCATGGGCTTCTGTTTGGGACTATCCAGCATACCCAAAACCTCCTCCATGGGGATCACCCATTTGATCTTTCCCAGGGTTGGGGTGTCAGGCACAGCTGGGGAGGCTCCTGGAGGCTGGGCGACTCCTTCCCCCTGTGTGGTGGCCTTGGGAATGGGAGAGGAGTCCTCAACATCAGAGGGATCCAGTTGTGCCCAGGCCTTCCTCTTGCCTTTATGCCCAGAGGGGACCTGCACCCACTCAGCCATGGGGTGGTCCTCAGGTGGACAGGCTCTGGTAAGAGATGGTGAGGGTTGGGGGGGGGCAGCCATGATGGGGGAGCCCTGCTTTCTCTCTTCCCCCAGTTGCTGCTGCTGTCCCTGGGACTCTACTAAACTTGGTTGGGGGGCAGATCCCTTGAGCTCATGGTGGGGGCTTGTAGTTGTGGCTGGAGTACCAAGGGGGCCTAAAGGGGGTGGGGCACCAGTGGTAGGGGCACCCCTCTTTCCAGTGGGACCCACAAATGCCCTCTCCACCTGGCCCATGGGGTATTCATGATGCACGGCACTGGAAGCACAGCAGTCCCCCAATGTATAGAAAATCCTCACCAGGGCTCCAAGATAAGAAATTACCAGGCACCCCTCAGCCTCCAGCCGCACTCCCACTGCCAGCTGGATCATGACCTGGTGACAGAAAGAGCACATGTGGTGGAAGCCAGGGTCTTGGCACCCCAGTGAGAGGGCCGCCACTGGGGAGATAACTCTCCCCAGGGTTTGGGGCTGGGGGAGCAGGGCCCAATTGGTGCTTCTATTTGAGCTGCTGCAAGTGCATGTGCTTTCATGTGTGGATGTGCCCCTGGAGTCTTCTGGGATCTCTCTCGTTCTGTATTTTGTAAAAAGTGTGTTTCCTTTTAGTTCATTGGACAATTTCTACTGCATATAATCAAGGATTCACCTGGATCTAGTCCAGAAAATAGTAAAATTAATGTTATAAACAAGTATTTAGCTAGAAAGCATTTAGAGTAGAGTCTTAGTCCCAGTGAAATGAATAGTTGTTTTGCTGTTAACATCAATGGAGCCAGAATATTACCCCTATTATTTGGGACCAGTGCCACAAATAGATTTTCTGAATAATCATTGGCCCAACAGCTTTAGTTTTTAAAGATTCTGGTCCAAAGGAAGCAACTCAGATGTTTTTGCCTTTAATAAATCTATTTTTTTGGAAAAGGGTCTGATTCACCAAGGAATTTTAAGTGAATTCCTGCAAACATGAGATGTCTGCATGTAACATCGATATAAATTCTAAAATACTATGATGACAATGTAGTCAATATATAAAAATATTTAAAAAATGAAGAAAAAATAGATCATTTGAAGGAAAGACACCATGGTGGAGGAAAATTAAACAAGCTAGGAAATGAAAATTTTAATTAAATTGATAGAAGAAATATATAAACTTGTTTAATTATATAACATACCTTAAGATAACTAACAGTTTATTTTAAAAGACTTGCAACAGAGTATTGATAAGTAAAATCACTTCACTAAAAAAGATAATGGGAAAATAACCATAGGGCAGGAAATGGCAGACATAATAAAATGATTTTGCTTCTTTCTCCAATATATAAAGCCTAAGAATGAAAATGGTTTGGATGAACTACTTTGTAGGACTGAAGGCTTCAAAAAGCATAACTCATTATGCAATATGTATTTTGGAGAAGGAACTATTATTTCACCCTTACAGAGCTAATTGTAGGTTTTCTTCAGTGAGGGAATAAAGGGAAATACAGTCTTTTTTGTTTTGTTTTTTGTAGAATCTTTCCTATTCCACCTTTTCCTTCCATTTTCGCACCCAAGAGTGAACTAGTCACTGCTCTACTTGTGACCAGAACTACCTTGACACAATCCATCACTTCTGTCTTTCACATCAAATCCATGTATTCAAATCTCCTTGGCTCTCTGCCCCAGGTCTTCTTCACTCTCTGGCCCAGTCTTCTTTCAGGCTATTCTGGCTACCCAAGTTCTTCCCTGATCTTCATGATATGACACTTCCTCATCTTTGGCCTCCTCTTCTTTAAAGAATTTTAATCTGTTTCCTTCTATGAGCCAAAAATTCTTCTGCTGTATCCACCAAATCCTAGGAAAACGGTCCCATGGTGGTATTTCTGTGAAGGTTATCTAGCTGTTTTGTTTATTTAACTGGTGAAAATTGTTGAATATGTTACATACTTTTTCCTATTTCATTATCTAGACGAGCATAAGATAAGAAATAAGATACCGTATTTCACAGTGTATAAGTTGGGGCTGGGCTCAGCACTTGGCTGACACAGTACCATCTCCTGTAAACGGTGCTGCCAGCACTGCTTGCAGGGGATAGGGCCATGCCAGCTGAGCACCGAGACTGTCCCCGTCCCTTCCCCTGTGAGCAGCACATCCCCAGCCAAGTCCAGCACTGCTCATAGGGGACAGGGCTGGGGCTGGACTCAGCAGGGGATGGGGCAGTGCCAACTAAGTGCCAAGCCTGGCCCTTTCTTCTGCAAGTGGTGCTGCCAAATGCTAAGTCTAGCACTGCTCGCAGGGAATGGGGCTGAGCTCAGTGCTTGGCTCAGTAGGTCTTGTGAGTGGTGTCCAGCCTTATCCCCTGCAAGCAATGCTAGACTTAGTATTTGGCAGCGCTGCTTGAAGGCTGGGCTAGGCCAGGCTGGATGAGGTCACTGAGAGTGGCACTGCTAAATGACAAGCCTGGCACCCTTTGTAGGACCTACTGAGCCAAGCACTAAGCCTGTCTCCATCTTCTGCAAGTGGCGCCGGGCTCGGCATTTGGCATCACCACTCACAACAGCCTCATACCCCGGGGGCTGCACCAGCCAAATGCTGAGCCCGGCCCAGCCCAGCCCCAACCCTGTCACCTGCAAGTGGTGCCAGGCTTACAGGGGATGAGGCCGCTGAGAGCAGCACCACTTGCAGGACCTATTAACCCAAGTGCTGAGCCCAGTCCCAGACCCTGTGAGCGATGCTGGGCTTGGTGCTCAGCAGCACCATTCATAGTTGTCAAGGCCAGACTTGGCACTTGGCTGGTGCGGCCCTGTCTCATGTGAGGGGATGTGACACAGTGTATAAGTCAAGTTCAGTTTTTGAAGCCCAAAAATTGGTCTTCAAAACTTGACTTAGAGTACTGTATTTCACAGTGTGTATCTAACATGCAACAGTGCCATAATATTCAGAAATCCTTGATTTGAAAGACTGGATTAATACATTTCAGTATTAGAGTGCACACATGCAAATGGTCACATGCTTACTAAAAGGATCTTGTGCACAGGGGATATAAAAGCATGTTGGATGTGTTCTCATGTACTGCACAATATTTTCCTCTATCAATTTTAAAGGCATAGCCTTTATTACCTATAGTTTTATTACCTATCCACTTGATCTTGTACAATGACAGATGGGACATTTTTGTGCCAAAGTGAACAGTTACTATAATATTATACAGCTGTATCTTGTCTGGTGTTTATTGTGCCTTCCAAACCCAGGAGTCCCACTTTTTAGTTTCTTCTTAGAAAATCTTGCCATTCCTCCATTCAATTTTATTGCATGTTTCTGGAAAGAATTAAATGCATTTACATGAAAAAAAACTTTACCATAATGAGTTGAAATAACTGCTGAAATAGCAATAGCAAAAGTAGCTGTTTCCCTGATGAACTCTTTAGAAGCTAACTTAGGTTAAAAGCAGGCATTTAAGTCTATTTCTTTCAGAACTATTTGACAAAATATGTGTTCTGCTTTCTTCATTTATTATAAACAAGTGCCTACATTTATATGGTAACATGATAAATCATGCAGATTAAATTTCCTGATTATAACTGTTATTACTAATAGTTTTTAAGACACAATTTAATCTCTAAATTAATTAATTGCTTGGATGACAGCTTTGATAAAAGGACATAATTTAAGAATTTATCACCATTTTCTGTCTTTAATGAGCTGAAATAATATATGGTGAAAATGACTGCAGAGATCTATGCATGCTTCTATTGCACTGCAAATTGTCACATTACACATGATAGTAAAACTTGGCTAGTATTTGGCTGTAATAGCTTTTGAATTCAGTGAAGTAATATGACTTCTCCAGTGTAATTTAGAGACCAGGGTAGAGGGCATGTTCTTGGCTAAATTATGCCTTTTGATATATCCATTTGCTTAAGTCAATGTGATTGTAGAATCATAAATGAAAGCAGGGGTTGGACAGCAAATGGCTATTGTGAATATTCAGGGGAGAAATTACACCATTTTTGTCATTTCTGAGATTGCATTGGGTTATTTTCTTGGTTTTCTATTATTGCTACCACCACCCTTGAAGCAAAGATGTGTTAAGTGGTTAATGTAATTTGTACTATGTAGCAATTTAGTTATTCCTATAGTTCTAATACAAAATTGCTTTCTGTTTTGCTTTACCTTTAACCCAAAATCTCTGAAATCATTAGCAATCAAGGAATGAATGGAATTTTTTACCCTTTCTTGTGTTGGGAGCCATAGACTTGCACACAATAAGGGACTAGACTCATAGTTTAGTGTTTAGAACAACAAACAATAGATTAGAACACAAGCAACATGATTTCATAGATTACATAGATTTCGTAGACATTAGGGCTGGAAGGAATCTTGGAAGATCATCAAGTCCAGTCCCCCTCCCAAAGGGCAGGAAGACAGCTGGGATCATAGGATCCCAGCAAGATAAGCATCCAATTTACTCTTGAAGGTGTTCAATGTAGGTGCTTGAACCACCTCCACTGACAGACTGTTCCAGACCTTGGGGGCTCAGACAGTAAAAAAATTCTTCCTCATGTCCAGCCTGAAACGGTCTTGTAGTAGTCTATAACCATTTGACCTCATCATCCCTTGGAGTGCTGTGGTGAACAAACCTTCCCCCAGATCCTGGTGGTCACCCCGATAAACTTATAGGTGGCCATCAAATCACCCCTGAGCCTGCACTTTTCCAAGCTAAAGACCCTCATGGCTCTCAGCCTGTCATCAAAAGGTCTGTTTTCCTGACCTCTGAGCATGCACGTGGCTCTTCTCTGGACTCTCTCAAGCTTCTCCACATCCTTTTTGAATTGTGGAGCCCAAAACTAGACACAGTACTCTAGCTGCGGCCTCACCAAGACCGAGTACAAGGGGAGAATGACATCCAGGGATTTGCTTGAGAAGCATCTATGAATGCAAGCCAGCGTTTTGGTCTCTGTACTAGCTGCAGCATCACATTGCAGGCTCATGTTCATCTTGTGGTCAGTGATGACCCCCAAGTCTTTTTCTTCCATAGTGCTAGCCAGCGTAGCACTGCCGGACCTATAAGGATGCTGCAGGTTTTTCTTCCCAAAGTGGAGAACCTTGCATTTTTTTGTTGTTAAACACCATGAGGTTCTCGTCCACCCATTTGCTGAGCCTGTCCAGGTCAGTCTGGATCACTTGCCTGTTTTCTGGTGTGGATGCTTTGCCCCAAAGTTTGGTGTCATCGGCAAACTTGGCCAGTCCGCTTCTGACTCCAATGTCCACATCATTAATGAAGATGTTGAACAATATGGGTCCAAGGACAGAGCCTTGGGGGACCCCACTGGTCCCAGGACACCATGGTGAGTGACTTCCATCAATTACTACCCTCTGGGTCTGAACACAGAGCCAATTTCCCAGCCAGTGGATCGTGGTGGACCCAAGGCCAGAAATGGCCAATTTCACCAAGAGGTGATCATGGGATACCAGATTGAAGGCTTTTTTGAAGTCATGGGACTGATGAAAGACTAATGCAAAGTACCCATTTAATACGTTGGCTTTTTTATGGGCATCAGTTGTCAGTTGTCCCATCTGGTTCAGCAGGGATCCAATGTTGCCCTTGCTTTTCCTCTTGCTCCCCGCATATCTGAGAAAGGACTTTTTATTGTCCTTGATGCTCAAAGCTAGTTGGAGTTCAGTTGCAGCCTTGGCTTTCCTGGTTTGCTCCCTGCAGGACTGGATCACTGCAGAATAGTCCTCTTTGGAGGTGAATCCCATCCTACATCCTTTGTAGGCCTTTCTTTTTAGCCTCAGTTGGTCTGCTAGATCCCTGGAAAGCCAGGGGGACTGCTGTGCCCTGTTGCTGACTTTCCTCTGAGATGCAATAGACTTAGCTTGTGCATTGAGGATCGCTCCCTTAAGGAGCAACCACTCTTCCTGGACTCCCCTCCCCCTGGGGTTGTGGTCCCTTAGGGCCTCACTGTCAAGCCTCCTAAGCTTGTCAAAGTCGGCTTTCCTGAAGTCAAGGACTTCCGTGCTGCTGACTGACTTGCCAGCTTTACGGTTGATGGTGAAAGTGATCAGCTCGTGGTTGCTGTCACCCAGCTTCCCATCAATCACTAGGTCACCAGTTAGGTCATCCCCAATAGTCAGTACCAAGTTGAACAGCGCTTTACCTCTCGTTGGCTCATAGACGTCTTGAATCAGGTAGTGGTCATCCACTCATGAGAGGAAGCTTTGCAACCGCTCGGATTTTGCTGAGTGTTCCTCTCATGAGATGTCTGGGTAATTGAGGTCACCCATGACAACCATGGTCCTGGAGCATGTGGCCTCAGCTAGTTCCCAGGTGAACTCCTGGTCAAGCTGCTGACTTTGGGTGGGAGGTCTGTAGTAGACTCCCACCGTTGTGTTCCCTGTGCTGTGTTCCCCACAGATTTTAACCCAGAGCATCTCCAGTTGTCCACCCTGGTTGTCAGCATCAGCTTGCAGGGATGCGTAGCTTTCCTTAACACAGGGAGCTACACCCCTGCCCCTTTTATGAATACGATCCCTCCTGTACAGTGTATAGCCATCTATACCTGTGGTCCAGTCATGGGTGGAGTCCCAATAGGTCTCTGTTGTCCCTATGACATCATAATTATTTCCACTGAGCTGAAGGATGAGCTCCTCCTGGTTGTTCCTCAAGGTCCTGGCATTTGTGTACAGGCAGGCAAGTGTCCCCTTGGGGGCTCTTGCTTTGCCCACAGATTGTACCAGGGCTGGGGCAGGGGTGGGCTCCCTTAAGTGATTTGGCCTGCCGGCTGTGCAAGGGCGGCTCAGCTGTCCTCAGATTCTAGCTTACAAAACACGTTTTTCTTCTGAGCAAACCTTTATAACTCTTTGGGCCAAATCTGGCTTGTTTTCATGCTGTTAGCCCAGAGTATTTCTTAGTTTTGCAGTGATATACCTGACAGCAGCAAATGACCAAGCTGAACTATGTAATACATTATGCAAATCCAGGGTACTCATATCATATATAAAAGTGTATATGTGTGTATAAGATGTACGAAGATTACCTGGTACTTGTGTGTCTGTTCACCTGCTACATATCAGAGGAGTGTTTAGTCCAGAGAAACCACTTACTTCTCATAATGAGGTGACCTCTGTGGTACTTGCTTCTTTCAGCTGCTGCAGAGTTGTGGCCAAATTGTATCATGGCTGCCTAACAACTGAAAAGGAAACATTTATCTGTTTATGGTGAACTACAGATTTTAACATTTGGTTGACCTACCAAGCGCCACTAAAACCACTATCTCACTGTTCCTATACAGTGTCTTCCTTTTCTTAGTCATTCCCTAAGCTGTGGGAAAGAGGAGACCTTTGACTTCCTCTACTTTTGGGGAGAAGCATATTTCAGGAATGTTTTCTGGAGAATTACTACAACAAATTCTATGTCAGGATGGTGGCTCAATTGACAGAGAAGGGGAACAATTGCTCTGTCCACCATTGCCATTTGAAGGTACAGGCTTGCAGACCATGTTCAAGGAGGCACTCAATGGAAAAGGCAGTGGATGAATCAGTTCCCTTTCTCAGATGTCCAAACTGTTCTTTGGTGATGGCAGCATTAAGCCATGTTTTATCACTGATTCTGGCATGCATTCTAAGAGAAGGAGAAAAGCAACTCAAAGGAGGACCAAGGCAAGGGAATATAAGACAATAGCGATAAAATGTTTCTGTCTGAAAGCCAGAAGTAGAGAAGTTGGTCATACAGACACATGGATCCAGTGCAGTTCACCATTGGTGCCTGATCACCTGCTTATGGTTTAATCTCAAGGAAGATAGAAGGGTCTACAAAAACTGCCTTCTTAATTTTGGGGAAAGTATTGCAGTGAAGTTTGGGGTGCATGTCTTGGAGCTTTTTTCTAATTGAATTTGGGATTAGGCCATGCAGAGCTATGAGGCAGCAGGCAAAGCCTAGTTGTACTCCAGGAAGTGGGTAATAGATTCCCTTATGGACATAATGACTAGGGACATGTTATGTGCCCTATTCACAAGGTATATTCATAGCAGGGGAGGGGGTCTGTAATGGGAGAAAATAGGATTATTATTTTAATGGGATATAATATAATGGGCTATAACTCCATTCACCTCAGAGGCTGTAATGCTTCAGGAAACCATTTTCTGACTTGCCATAAAGAAAAGGCTTTAGTTCCTGAACAAACCAGTATTGTGAACTTCCCTGCACCAACCCACTGTTTCATAAGTGAACCTCCCACAGTGGTCTATGATAATCTACAATATATTAGGAAAAATCCCTTCCTTTTTATGGTAATGGTTTGGGTACACTATGGAGATACAGGTGCTTTCAACTGTGCCTATGAGATTGGGGAAAACCTACAGGAAAATCCCCCAATATCCTCCTGGGTACTGATAAAGCAGAGGTAATGCAGGCCAAGCATCTTTTTTACAGCCATGCAAATATCTAGGGCAGACTTCGCAGCGTTGATTTGCCCATGTCAAACATTGGCCATGAATATGTGGAGCTAGGGTTTGCCAGTTTCTACTGGGCCCTCAAAACCCACTTGTCCACTCTCAGGGGAACATACGTATTCGTGATCTGTCTCCAAAACTCTGGGGCTAGGTTCATGAAGATCACCTAAAATGTTGCCCTAAAGGTCACCCTGAAGGTCTCCTGCTATTCCTGATAATACCAGGCCTTCTTCACAATCCTCTGCCACCAGCCCATGCTTGCTTTGCCAGTTCTGGGCAAGGGAGGCACACTGAGCATGTGAATCCAGATCTTGGTGTCCACTGCTGTACAAAAGATGTTCTTGCTGAGTTCCTGTGCAAATATGATAACCAAACTGTGCAGCTCTTGAATGCACTTTGCTGAAATTGCAGCTGCCCAGTATATACCTATCTTGGACAGGCATATTTGACATATCTGAAATCTCTCTGGCACAACCTACCAGTGAGAAACTCAAGATAAGCAAGGTGCCTCATAATTTGCTGCTGCAAGAAACTGAGAGAATACATGTTTATTCAGAATTTATGTTTTGATTACCAATTAAAACATAAACTCAAAATAAATGTAGTTAACACCAATTAGTGATCTGCTCTAGTTAGAAAAATTGGCAGGTGCCATATGCCATAACTCTAAAATGTATTTAGAATGATAGTGTTGCATGTAAACACATGCATGTAAATGTGGGTTTAGTAAAATATGCTTTTACTAAATCATAGTAAACCATGCAAATGTGTGCATACATGGGGATGCAATTCTCTTTCTTCTTTTGGAAATCTGTTTCTATTCCAGGGTGTGTCTATACAAGATGCCATGTCACAAAAGCAATGAGCTATGGTAATTATGTCATTGCTAAAGTGACATAGAGTCAGTGGGCACAAACCATGATGCTGCAGCTACTGTATGGTAGCAATGAGCTACTGTGAAGTAGGGTCAGAAATGAACCATGAGGTGCTGGGACCATGCAGTATCAGCAGTTACTGGGCAGTCATTTAGTACTTGCAACATGTAGATGTGCTCCAGATGTCAAAACACGTACATAAATAATTTGAATAGACGCATGTACTATTTTCCGGTGCTAATTTTTTTCACTTATATATCACTCGTTCAGTGTGAAGGCCCAACTTTAAGAAAGTAATTTTGTAAGAAATGAATATGCTTAATAGCACAAAAGCTTGGGAAAAGAATCTATTAGCATTGTTCACTGAACATTGCTATTTTATCATACTGAATATATTACTTTGATTTAAATTATAATCAACTGACAAGTGAAATGGTCCTTTGTCTACAGTTGTTATACTCTAATCAAACAGTGATAATCTTGTTACTACCCTGTCAGCCCTTTCACTGTGGGAGATAATGACCAACACAAGCTGGCAAGTGAGAAAAAGCATGAGAGTGTCAGAAGTAAACAGCAGGGCCCAGTGAAATTTATGCTGTAATGAATAACTGGTAGAGCTACATGAAGGCTAGATGAGCACTGCATGTAATTTCCAGATGTGCTCCCTGCCAGTAAGGGTAGACCACAGTTGTCTTTTATATTTTGCCGTTAGGGTTGACATTCTGCAGCTCAGTTGCTGCCAGACTCTTGATAGGCATAAAATGTTTAAAAAAAAAAAAATCCTCGGTGTTCACTGATGTTCAAATTAGATCTGAAAAGGACAGTCTGCAGCTGATGGTGCAGCAATAAATTGCTTTCATTCAAACCTCACTTTGAAGAATAGGTTGACCCTCTCTGGTGTACAAAAGTGATTGTTTTTAAAAGCCAACGCTGATCGATCAGAGACCACGCACTATGAAAAGAGAGGTTAAGACTCTCAGCTGGTAGCAATCAGCTATAGTTCTATTGACTTTCATGAAGGTACAACTAATTTATCCCAGTGGATAATTTGGCCCCTGATGCTCAGGGAACTTTTCAGTGGCAAGGCAGTAGATGAAACTCATTTCCAGTAGGTCTTCTGTTCACAGACTGTGTGATCTCTCTAGTATGTTCATGGATTTGAATCAAGACCCATATTTTAAAAATCTCTATATTTATTAAATTACCTCCAGGCTTTCATCCAATTTAACCTGACCACAATGCTATCCAGCATGTTGGTCTGTCTGGCACTGTACAGACCCCATGGACTTCACAAATACAGTGGTTGCTGAACCCACTAAGGAGAACTTTCCTTTTTGCTGCAGGAAAGTGAGCTCTGTCTCCTCCTGGTCTCTTGCACAAGTCTTCATGGCTCATTATCTTTTATGTCTCCCTGCCTGATTACCAGATGAAACACCCCCCAGGCTCTCAGTAGGAGTTCGTGCTTTTGTATGCATACATGCCAGGTAAAATAATACAGACAGGTCTTATTATCAGTTAGCTAGGACCACATAATTAAATTCTGCTTGCTCCAAAAAAGGAGCAAAATGACACCCTCAGACCAGTTCTCTAATGACCTTTATCTCAGTCCCAGTCTCACATGCTGCTTTCTCAGCCCTCCATGCTGAGAACATAGAAGAAGCCTTACCCAGTCCATCATGGAAAAAGCTAAAGATAAGGAACAGACATACATGCAACAAATACATAAAGGAGCATCCTCTCAGGTAGACTATGTGTGTGTGTGCAGAGGAGAGCACTGCTCCCTTCATGTGTTAGTTAATATCTAGCAAGTGATGAAGGGATATCTACCTCTCTCAACATTTTTTGCAACAAGATATTCTTGAATTCTTTCAAGTGAGGGGTTCTTCCATAACCCCACTTCTTTCCAGAGCTGAGGATCAAGCCCTGAGTTAGGTGACTATGTAAACTTGGGATTCTCAGTCTGAAACCACTTCCTGGTCATCTAAGTGTCTAATTCCGTGGGATATGGATAACTCTTTGCTTTGCTCTGCTTCTAAGACATGGTCAGTGGAGGCACTGCTAATGTCAGTGCCTGTCTTTTAAAATAATTGCCTGGTGGTTAGAGCTCTTTCTCAGGAAGACGGATAGCCCTGGCCCTGGCCTGTTCTGCAGCACTGGGGGACTGCAGCCCTGGCTGTGTGACACCCACTGGGCAGAGGGGTCAGGCCGGGTGAGGGGTAGGGCTAGCTTCATCTCAGTGGTACCCACACCCTCTGTCTCACCCTGGACATGTGGAGGAGCCGAGGAAAGTCCAGCTGCAGCCCCCTGGCAGGCACAGGGCAAACCTGCCCTCACCTGGTGGGGGACCTCCAATTTTCTGTTTGCCCAGGGCTCCAGTAAATCTTAATGCACCACTGGGGGTGGGTAGTAGAGAGAAGTGGATTCAAATTCTTTAATTGTGTGCAATGTGAAAGCAGTCCCTGGAGCAGTGTTGGAGATATTTTGTTTGTGTAAGCTGAGGAGGGAGGTCAGCTTCTTTATTTAGAAGTGCTTTTGGTAGCCTTCAAGGCTGGGGGGCTTGATAAGACAGAAATGGGGAAGTAAGGAGCTTGTAGGGGCAAAGGTCAGAAGAACACAGAGGAAAAGCAAGACAGGGAAATGAATGAAGTAGTGGGAACAGGAGCTTAATGGAAAGGAGAGTGTGAACAGGCCTTACAGAGGGTCTGGTAGCTGAACAGGGACGTAAAGAAGCCATAACAATTCTCTATCAGTCAGCAAAAGCAGAAGCCCATAGAAAACCAGTGTAACCAACCTGAGTTTCCAAAATAATGTACGTGACCAAAACTGCACAAATATGAGATACTTTTAAATGTGTTCCCTTGTTTTGATTTGGCTTTTGATTTTTGGCCCCCTACCCCCGGTCCACCTCTAGTGTGTGGACAGGCACACCTTTAAGTGTTGCCAACACTCCCAGTTCTGTTTAAACAAGGGTAATTTTGTCCCCTGCTTCAGGAGGAGACCCCAATATCCTGCCAAGCAATTAATCTTTACTTAGTCCCTGCACCAGTCCTGCTCCTCCTTGCCTAGTGTCTGCTTCTCCTCAGCACTTGTGGTTTTTCACCCCTCTCCCAGGCCAAGCGGGGAAATTGATAGGACGCTCTCACTCTCTACTTTCTCCCAAGGTAGATATTGCTGGGAAGGAGACAGACGGGGGAGGATCAGAAGAGCCCTCTTATTGCTCACAGGAGGGAGTTGATTTGCGCAGAGCTCCTCGGTTTTGCCTGCTTCTTCATTCTCTTAAGAATGGTTAAGAGGTTGCTGGTGGGATGGGAGTGAAAATCAGAGTTGATCAGTTGGGATATGACAGGAAGTGGAATTTTACTAGCAGGCTAGAGTTTCTTGCATCATCACTGGCCTAGCTTCAGCTCTGGTCAAATCATGTTGCCTGCAAAGGATTCATGTGAATTGATGACACAGTAAAACCAAACGGTTTTAGTGATGGAAAGAGGCTGCTGTACACAAATGCAACAATTCTTTTTGTTGCCAATCCCTTATGTGTTGATGGGAGCCATGGGTGGAGGAGGAATGTGTGTGCCTATATGTGCCTGTGACTGAAGCTCTTAAGAGTAAGGATATCTGCTCCCATCCCTTGATTATCAGATGGAAGGAAGTGGGGCTCCACTTGCAGGGGCTGTTCGTTCACCACCATCTATTGGTGACTAGAAGGAAGTGCAAGGATTCATGTGCATGTGCTTTTTACCTAGAATTTTACCTGTGATATATATAGGAGTTACTAACTTGCAGAAATGCTGTGGATAGTGGGTTGAACTGAGAATGATACAGAAGCTATCTGATCTGTGGCAAAAACTGTGTAGGGTGCTTACCTTTAAGCTAAGAGGTTATGTTGAGGTGGCTCCTCAATGGGGAAAGGGTTTCTGTTGAAGCTTTAGAGGACAGTGGCAAAGTTGAATGAACCTTGGTGAGTCTTCTCTTATCAGCCCATTAAATAAATTACAGTCTGAATCTGCAGAGCCAGACAGCATATCCCAAGGGACTAGAGACAGGCCTGTTTAAATGCATGTCAGGTATGTAGGACTAGGCTGCTCTTTGATATCAAACCAGAAGTGGAGCTTAGCACAAGGGAAAGAAAAATGGTGTGATAAATGATGTAATAAAGATATTTGCCTATTAAATATGCTCTCTGGTGGGTGGAGAACCCAGTTAACAGGAAAAAGTTACTTTGAGAGTGTTTTGTTTATTAGTAGCATAACATAATCATTACTGTTCTCCCAAGCTGGTGCTGCATTTCTTTTCCCATAGGAAAATTACCTTTGTTTCATGTATAAAGTCAGTAACTGGGAAGGAGGCAGTATGGCCTAATGTATTTAATAGTCAGAATTTCTGAATAGGTGTTTGTATTGGTGGTACTTGATTGCTAATAGTCACCCTTAAGATTTATTTGAATTCAGCCCCTCTTGCTATTGACACCTGAAAAAAAAGTGTTACATGTTTTTGCAGAGACTGATATTACTGGCAGGACAAATGGAGATTACAGTGTTTGTGGTTCAAGACTGCTTGAATAATGAGGAACCTTTTAGTGTATAGCTACAGAGAAAAGCCGTCAAAGGACTTTGGAAATGTGCTGTGATAGATAAACCCAGCTGAAGCCTGTGATTCTATGTTTTCATTGCTCTTTTTAGTTGTATTAGCTAGATTAAAACTCCTATGATTATGTCTACCTGTCCTTCAATCATAACTTAATTTTGCAATGCAAATATACCCTTGAAAGTGTCATAGGACATTTCCACTGGTGCTAGTCCCCATGTATAGTACTTGTGTCTTTTAGGTCAGGAAGCTCATTAAGTGGTTCAATGGAGAGACTAGACTAGATTAATAGACCATTTTAGGTCCCAGGAAATGAGGCACTTTATAGAAAAGGTGGTTTGATTTATAGCAAGGATGGCTAACCTGTGGTATGGGTACCACAAGTGGCATGGGAAGCCTCTGTGAGTGGCATGCAACAGATTGGGGAGCGAGCAAGGAACATAGCAACAGATAGAGCTAGGAGCAGAAAGCAGAGCAAAAGATCAGGTAGGGAGCAGAAAGAGCACCAGATAATAGGCAGGGTGAAAGGGACTAGAGTGGTGTGAAGAAAGGCTTACCTTGTGGCACTCCCACCAAAAAGGCTGGTCCCCACTGATTTATAGCAAGGAAACATAGGTGAACTATAATATCTTGCCTACTGTTTTCTTATAACCACAACCCACATACCTGTTCTTAGACTATGAACTCCTCAGAGCAGACACATCCTGCTTGAAAGTTTAGAAAGCCCTTCTAGGCACTACTATAAGTGAATATTAGGCGATAATGGCAATAATATACAATAACTACTTTTCACCTAAAAACCATATGTGATTACTTCTTTCACAGGCAGCAAAACAATCCAGAGCCAATGAAAGATACTTGAGTTTAAATCAAATGAAGGCCTGTCTCAAGACTGTAAAAGAGAGTGACTTAACAAAGAGAATGGATTGCATTAGCTGTGCAGCAAATTTCGTTTTAATAAATGCTAACAATCTGCAGCTGCCATCTCTTTCTAGGCCCACCTTTCTCAGTGCCTGAAGCATAAGCACCACATGAAGCTGCATGACTGAGGACACCTGTAGATACTTCTTTGTCAAAAGAGAATAATTAAATAGTACAGGAAAGAAAGGCCTTCAACTGAAGGGTCACCTACTGTTTCCGTTAGGTACAGTTACACCATAGAAGTCTGTTTTGATTACAAGGAAGACTCTTTGGAGTGTCAGTGTGTAAGCACTTTATTCAAAAGGCATGCAGAAGGGGATTGAGTGCCGTGCTACTGAAGTCTCCCATACAAAACTAGGTCTCAAAATGTCACATCCCCAGACTGTAGGGCACATTTGAAGAGCACCAGAACGGAACATAATTGTCTCTTGTTAAAACTATTAGAGTAGTGCCAAGTCATTTATGATTAGAGCTATGTTAATGAAACAGTGAGCAGGCTGCGCACCTGGAAAGTGCCAGAAAGGCTAGTACTGGTAGAAAATCTCAGAAGTACCTTGTCTGTAGAATAGCATTAAAGCACTCTCATTATCTAACTGCTAATTTTCAACTCCAACTATGTATGCAATACCTATAAGTGCTTTGAACATGTGTTTAAAATTGACTGGATTTCAAACTGATGGTGTCCTGTTTATTGTGTGAGACTCCAGTGTAGCAGAGACTGCTTTTGGGTGAGGCAAGCTGTGTGGGAAGGGACTTCAGACTGAAAGAGTCACAGCTGGACAAACTGAAGCACAGATTACAGAACAGAGTTGTTTTTTCCACACACAAACTATGATTCTGTGATGCCTTTTGTAACTTAAAGCATGTAATACATCTTGGGCACATCTACACACGCATTAACACACTTTAGCAAATGCACGTTAAGTCTAGTACCTACGGATGCCTGTACACAAGTACAGAAGCTGCTCCAATGTGCTGTAATTTCAACATGTCAGAGCAGATTCGATTAATTGGACACCTTGCTATTAATTGGGTCTGCTAGAGTGTGGTAATTACTGCACTCGAGTAACCTACCACATTTTGTGTATCAGTCAAAAGAGCTTTAGTTCAAGTACCGTCTCTGCCATTTTTAAGTGTGGAGACATTGATACACAAGACTCTCCAATGCTTTAATTAGAACAGCTCTCAGAGCCACTCCAATTAAAGCACTGTTCTTCCCCCCCATCTCCAGACCACATGTAAAAGTATCCTCCATTGTGAGGTACTAAGAAAATGTGCATTAGCTTATCTTAATGCACATTAACTAAAGAGGGCAGTTTTTAAGTGGCAATGTGCAGAGTTGCTGTGCAGTATCTTAGGTTACTGTGCAGTAACTCAAAGATACTGCGCAGTACAGGCGCGTGTCTACAATTTATGCTTAGTTGGGCATAAATTTACTACCTGCATCGTGATTTCCTGTGCAGTAACACTGTGCATGTGCTCTGATTTGGGAGTTACTTTCCTCCCAAGTATGAGCACACACAGTGTTACTGTGCAGTAATACCTACATGTGTAGACGCCAGTCTAAAAGCTAGTTACTGCACAGTAAATGCACGTGTAAAGATGCCCAATATGCATTAGCCTGTTTTAATTTGAATTAACTAAATAGCATGTTTTTTTCAGTGATGCTTTTACATGCATTAAAATAAGCCAGTGCACATTAAAATGCATGTGTGGACGTGGCCAGGGCCTGTTTATTTTAAAAGATTACTGTTTGAAAGAGTGGAAATAAAACATGCTGACTCTTAAAGCTTTCCTTTTTGTTCTGGACACATTAAGATTAATTATTCTGTTTCTGATTAAGAGTGGAAGACTGCATATTGACATTCCACCTGTTCTTAACTCGCAAAGTTTAAAAAACACTTCATTTGCATGTTGCTGTTTTCAAAATTGAAAGCAGAAAGGTGTCTACTGATAAATTGTCCTTTTAATAATAATTACTATACCAACAAAACATTTCACTTGATGAAAGCCCCAGATGATTAGAAGCCCACTTCACAGCCAGGTACCAATCCTCTCACCCATCTAGTTTACATGGCATTGCAAATATGTTACTATACCACAAAAGAAGTAGTTGTAATAAGCAGTTTTAAAAACCTCTACAAACAGGACATACTAAATGCTGAGGTCAGACTGGCCTCTATCACCAAAAGTGGAATTGTCACTCTAGTCATTTCTATTTGTTTATTCATGCATTCAGCCCTCTCTGGTGCTTCCACAGTTATGTGCATATCAGGTAATAACGGCATCTCAATTTCTGATTTTTTTTCTGTCAATGAAGATGTGCTGCTGTAAGTGATCTCAAGGAATGATTTTTTTATAATTTTTATCCTCTATATATTTTGAAGGTTGAACATGTTTAAAGATAAGAAATGTTAAAAAGAAAATGGGAATAGGTTAAGTTTCTCCATTTAAACTCTTTACTGCCCACTGAAGCAATGGATGAAGTGACAGGTATAATAGATGTACTCTCTGCTGAATGCAAGGTTACTGGCACTTAAAACAGAGCACCTCCAAACCTGCCAGTTTTTAACTACAGATAATAGGTTTTAGCTGGTTTTATAAAGGCTGTAAGTATTCTTTGACTGACTCTCTTTGCCTATTTCAGCCAGTTGATTGATATTATTAGGATATCTGGCTTGGATACTTCATTGAAATTGTCTGGGATTGCCTCCATTTTTATCCCAGCCCATTTATTGTGGAAGCGTGTCCTGTTCTATTGCTGGCAAATACAGAACTAGGACATTCTTTATTACTGCATTTCCAAGGTCAGAATCTGAAACTTTTATCCTACAGTTATTTCAAAATAAGACTCATGGAACTTTGGGCAAGAGGAAACATGGATCTGAATGAAGGACCATCAGGAAGCAAAGAAGCACTTCATTCTTCAAATTCTTATCATTTTTAAGAGGCCAAGGGGAAAAAAATCCCCCAGACTATGTATTTCTCCCCAAGAGAGTTACACACTAGAGCAGAATTCACTAGCTTTACGAGAGCCAAGGGGAGAAGTAGTTACACTAGTTTTGCTGGGTCCTTTCATGTGCTGAGCTGAGGGATTCCCATTCTCTTCCTTCTGGTATTTGTACAGAAGGGTAAGGACACAAAGTGGAGAAAGATCATTGTAGACCCTACCAGATGTTGCTTATATTTTGTTAATCTTGTGGTAAATTGTAACATGCCATACATTCTGTCAATTTATGGCATGATAAAATGGCAAACCAGCCACAAAGAAGTGCCAGGTTTGTACTGAACCATAAAGGCACATGTCCTGGATCTTGGGGCTGCCCCATGCCAGATCCTAATAATCAACTGGGGCACAGATCCCTATACCCCGCTCATTGCAAGTGTGCCAGGTTTTCAGTATGCTGGCTCCCCATGTACCATCAACTTAAGAGTGCCACAGACTTTTAAACAGTACATGTTACCTGGGATCAGGCAGTTGCATGATTGGGATGTGAGGAAATTTATGTTTGGCATGGCCAGGCTGATTTTAACTTTTATTAGATTTTCCTCTAACTATTTTCCATAGAATCCAACCACCTTTGAATAATCACTAAATGACTTTCTCAGACATTCGCTTTTTCCTTTGCCCTTGTTTTGATGTCACCTGAGCTGTGCTAAACATCACTGTTTGCTCTTAGGCACATGATCAAACACACTCAGATAATCAATGCTTCATTTCTGGCTTAGAAAAACCAAAACCTTCTGCCTTGTTTGCAAGCCTTTGGTGTTTCTTTTTTCCAGCTAATATAGAATAAAACCATTTTTATGTAAACACTACACATACTGTATATTGTGGAAGAAATCAAACTTCGCGTTGTGGTTGAATCAGAACTGACAGAACCAGCTTGTCTTTATTTAGGGCTATACTGTGATCACAGGGAGGATTTCAGACAGCAAGGGGAATCACTCACTTGTCTGTTTCAAAGGAATCCTCCTCCTCTCTAAGTTTTCAAGCATTTTTATCCTTAAGACAGATAAAGAGAAAAAAATACGACCTTGGAGAAATTAAAACAAGTTTACTTAATTGGACATCTGTGCACCGGGTAATAAGACATGAAGGATTTCTTATCTCAAAACATATAACTAAAATAAGCAGTATCAGCACTTCTGGTCTCTCTGTGTTTTTCTAGTCAAGTAGGCCAGAAGCCGACTAAATTTACTCCTACATTCCCTAATGTTTTTTTTCAACAAGTTAGATATTTATAGCCATTAGCCTTTCAACTTCTAGGGGTTTTTTTCTCTTTACTTTCTGCTATTTCAACATACAAATTATATACTTCGTTTCTGGTTGATGGGCTATTCCTCATTTGCTTGGCAGCACAGCTTAAGCAACATTGTATTATCATAAACACTAGGCATACTCCAATAAAAACAACAAAAATATCAACAAACAGTGAATGACAATACAGCCTAAGGAACTGAAAATAGAGCTAAACTAAGAATTCAAATTCCAACTATCTGACTCATGCAATTTAGCTGCTTCTTTTCGAATATGTTTACTTAAATCCTGGATTTCTTCTGAATTATTGGGAATATAAGTACAACATTCTTTACCTATTAAAGCACAGACTCCTTTGCTGGCTAGTATATAATGAGTTTTGCAATGTCATTTGCCTTATTTCCTTCATTTCTGTATTTATTTTATCAAAACTATCAGCAGTAGCATTAGCAATCTTTTCTAGAGATGCTGCAACTTTCTTTATTTCGGACATAGCTAAGCCTGCGCCATAGCTGGGGAACATTATACCCCAAAACCTTTGATTTTCTGTAATTTCGCGAACATTGCGAGTTCTTCCTTTAGGTAAGTGAGATTTAATAGTAAAGGCAGGATATGCTGCAGAGACATAGCACATTCCTCTCCAACTGGAGGGAGGATTTTTATAGGCCTTATCTCTACACACAAAATAGTGACCAGCTAGTGCAGTATATCCACCTGTATTACAGCGTGGGGACATCATCCATTGTGAATAATAGCCTGAAAATTGACCTGCAGGGGAGTAGTTAGATATCCAGGAACCATTAGAAAACCAAGCACCATTTACCTTAAATTCTACTTCGCACTTACTGACTCCTACTACAACACGAGATCTATTATATAAGCTAATCGTACATAGTCAGACCGGTTGCAACTTACTTCCTGCCAAGGTTCGTTTCCATGAAAATCTGAATAGTAAGGGGCTAACGTCTGAGTTGCATTCAAGGGTATTATGAGTATTCCTCTGGTAGAATAGATAGGGACATGACTACATATCCAACAACGAGAGACATTTAAATCTATCTCAATTTGATTAACTAAAGACAAGAACGTATTTTCATGAAATGATCTTCTTTGTGGTTGCAGAAGTGTAGTTTGGTTTACAGAGTTTCTTATAACTGATGAGTCATGTTCATATAAGATGGCCCAAAAAGAAATACTGACAACTACCCAAATCACGACTAACCAACTCAACTGCGGGAATGAGGAACAAGGTAGAGGCCTTTTTCCTGTCCCAAAGGGCATAGTGGTGTCATTAGGGCACATCCTCTTTGCCAGTAGGTGCTTGGCTCACTACTGGTCTTGAGCTCTCCTGCTGGCAGGTACTAGGCTCACTACCAGTCTGTGGAGGCTGATTACAAGATTGATATGGAGGAGACTCTAGGTCTAATGGGGCTGATGTTTTCTTACTGTGTGAAGCATGGATCCATGTCTGGTGTCCTTGACACTTTATTGCAGTATTGGTGGTCAGGAGTACCTGGAAAGGGCCTTTCCAGTGAGGTTCCAACGATGACTTTCATTGATGGACTTTTACATGGACCCAATCTCTAGGCAGGATAGAATGGCACAGCTCACCTGGTTCTTTGGGGAGAGCTGCCTGTACCTGTGAATGAAAAGCCTTAACACACTTCATCAGTGCTTTACAATAGTCTAGAATGGTATCATCAAGTGAATGTATATCGCAAAAGTGGGAGGCAACAGGTGGCGAGGCAGGGAGCCTCATGGGTCTTCCCATTAGCATTTCATGTGGGGTAAACCCAGTCTTTCGGTTGGCAGTAGATCTCATACTCATAAGGGCTACGGGAAGTGCATCTGGCCATTTTAGGTGAGTCTCAGCATAAATTTTGGCCAGTTTATTTTTCAGAATGCCATTTTGGCGTTCTACTTGGCCCAAGGCCTGTGGATAGTATGGGCAATGAAATTTCTGTTGGATCTGCAGGACTTTGCAGACTTCTTTCATTATCTGTCCAGTAAAATGAGTTCCTCTATCAGAGTTTAGGGATAAAGGAATACCAAACCTTGGAATAAAGTCTCTGAGCAACTTTTTGCTTACAGTAATGGTGTCAGCTTTTGCACATGGGTAGGCTTCTACTGATCCAGAAAACATACATACAATAACAAGAACATATTCATAAGAACAACATTTCTGCATTTGAATAAAATCTAATTGTAAATTTACAAACGTGGGGGATGTGCTGCCTTTGTTTTTACAGGCTTTAAGGAGGTAGATGCCAAGAGCAAATCATCAACATATTGCACAAGCACAGAATTTTCTTTAAATATTATGTCATCTAGATCTTTTTTCAGAATTTGAGAAAAAAGAGAAGGGGATTCAGTATAACCCTGGGGCAATCCCGTCCAGGTATACTGAAGTTCTTGATAGGTAAATGCAAAGAGAAACTGGCTATCAGGATGTATGGGGTAGAAAAAAATGCAGAACACAAGTTAACAAGCATTAGGAAGATAGTAGCTGGATTTGGTACAACAGGATAAGTAGATAAAACTGCAGAATTTACCGCACGAAGGTCTGTACAAAGCGATAGGTATTCTTTCCAGATTTTTACAGGAAGAATAGGCGTACTACAAGGGCCCTTAGTTGGGACAATGATACCTTGCTTTAAAAGGGCAGTTATAACAGGGCTTATCCCTTCTTCGGCTTCTGGACGTAAAGGGTATTGAGCAACTTTGGGTAAAGGCTTAGCTGGGTTTAATCTAATTTTTACAGGCTGGGCAGTATGGATTTGTTCTACTTCATTAGCATGCTGGGACCAGGGAAATGGAGGGACAGCTTTTATGATTCCTTCTTGCCACACAGAAAGATCAGGGAACTCAGGTTCAGGAGGTAAGCTAGCTAAAGCGGCAAGTACTGCTATCTTGTTATCACAGGGGACATCTAAATAAACACTATTAGGAGAACAATAGATAGTACAGCTGAGTTTACAAAGCACATCTCTGCCTAACAAATTAACAGGAGAACAAGGACTAAGGAGAAAGGCATGTTGATCAGAAACAGGACCAAAATAAACATGTAATGGTTGGGAAACAGGATGAAGAACTATTTGATTTGAAATTCCCACAGCATTTACAACAGCAGAGGAGAGGGGAGTTGTGGAAAATTCTTCAGCTCGAAGAGTAGAGTGGCTTGCACCGGTGTCTACTAAACATTTTGTAGAGATGCCATTTATTGTGCAGGAAACTATGGGATCATCTTGATTAAGTGGGAGAAGCAGGGCTGTGATGATGTTACTATTTCTCAGGCTGGCCTAACAGGAGGGTCCCTGATTCGGGACAGAGAATTGAGTGAGAAGAGGTGGTGGAGGGTTAAACATCATCCCCGGCTGGCCAGGCCGGTGAGGACATTGGCCTTCCAGCGTCCTGGTTGGCCACTATAATGACAACTGTCATTATTTTGGGACTGAAATCCTCCTCGTCCCATCCCACGACCACATCCCCTGCCTCCGAGCTGTCCTCGATGGAAACCTCGGCTTCTGCCCGTCTAAAGTCTGTAATTGCAATGACATTAACTTAGTTTCTGTGGATTCCTTTTTCTTTTCCTGGTAGGTTGTACAATGATTTGAAATGGTGACTAGTTCTGCAAGTGGCTTAGTCTGCCAACCTAAAGCAATTGTGCACAACTGTTCCTGGACTTTAGAAAGAAGTCCATGGACAAAAGCAGAAGCAACTGCTTCTGGGGCAGTTTCAGCTGCATTTTCAATACCAGAATATCTTTCAAATACTAGTTTCAAGCGGTCCATGTAGTCTGCTGGGGATTCTCCTTTATTTTGTTTATAGTTATGTATTTTGGCCCAGTCAGTTTTCCTGGGGCAAATTTTAAGCACAGCCTCAAGGAGGCGTCTTCGGGCATCTGCTAAGTGATCTCCAATTCCGGGGTCTTGAGTAGGCCAAGTAGCCTGTACAATGAGGCGGTTGTGGACCTCAGAGGGCAGAACACTTCTCATTACTTGGTTCAAATCTGCCCATGTTGGATCATAACAATGGATTACAGTTTCCAATTCATCTTTAAATTTCTGGGGCTCCTCTCTGATGTTGGGAAATTGTTTAACAAGGTTTAGGAGATCTCCTGGGGTCCAGGGGACAGGGACTGTGATTGTAGTTTCCCCATTTGGACCTTGCCCTGGAAGTTGGCGTAAAGGCATAAGCTGAGCCTTCTTAGATTTTAAGGAAGGGGCTGGACCATACTTGGTACCAGACCTTAAACAAGAGAAGGGAGTTGAGATTTCAGGAGACAGATGCCATGTCTTTGGTGGGCATGGGCATGCCCCGGGGGCAGGTGATGGTTGTTGACTGATAGTTTTCTGGTGAGGTGGGCTAATCCTGCCGGAAGAGTCTGTTTGGTTACTTTGGACTTCTTCAGGTTCAGATTGTGCCTGGAACTAATATAGGGGTGGCACATTAAGAAAATCAGTTACATCTTCTGCAGATTCATTCTCAGTTATTTGTGGATAAAGTTGTTTTGGTGCTGATGGTACTATTGATGGGGGTCCCCCTTTTGGTGCACCTTTCTGTTTAATTCCTTCATCTGAGATTTGAGTTTCTCTTGGGAGTCTTTAAGACTCCGAACTTGAGATTTTTTTTTCCTATTTTATTTATTTATTTTATTTTGGCATCTTTTGGAAGCTTCTTTATATTAATCCAAAAAAAATGTGTCCCACTGAGTCTGTGGTATATTACTACTTCTTAACTCAAGGTCTCTGTGGAGATGAACAATTTCACTTAAATCAAATGTTCCCTCCAGGGGAAACTGCCGGCTAAAATCATCTCTGGTATACCAATTCCATTTGTCTAGAACTTACAACTTTTATGCCATAGTGTGTGTACATGTACAATGCTGGAGTCCCTTTTGGCAGAGCCAGTATGTCTTTTAGACTCTCCGCTCTTCATATCTTTAAACTCAATTCACACAGGTCTTTCATACAGGAATGGCTTATTCAGGGTGTCTGGTCAGGTTGTGAGATTTGCTGGTGGCATAGAGATGCTGTGGCTAATGTCCAAAGACAAGACTCCACTGCAAGAACAGCACACAATGCAGTTAATCACGGTTAGACACGGCTCATTTATGAGGGTGGGGAAAGGATAAACCTGTCCACTGGGTCACGAGGTTCCAGTTGGGCCCCTTTGCATTCAAAACTGCCCTTCCGGACAGCCTTGGGGCAGCTGAACCCAACCTTAGTCTCAGACCTGGTCAGTGGCTCATTTTTCTCAATTCATACTCTCAATTCACCCAAGGGAATTTCTGCATTGAGGCACGAGGTTCAAGAGCATTTCTTTAGTCTCAGCCTTGGTCAACGCTTATCGTGGAAAACACTCACACTCTAAGAGTTTCCACCTTCCACCCTTGCTTTTGAAGAGCACACAGAACAAATCTGGTGTCTTCGGGGCGGCTGCACAAGGTTTCTATTTCTGGCCTCAGAGAGACCTCACAGTTCTTTACAGAACTTAATTCAAATGGGGAAATACTTTCATTGACAACAGCAACACAGGGTCTTTAACTTTAACTCTTTCTACTCACAGTTACTACTTACATAGTGAGTCTGACAGTTCTGTCAGAAAAAAAAGTTCGGATAGGGTGAGCTTCAAGCAGTGAATCAGGAAGACACAGAGAGCCTCTCACTGAAAAGCCCCAACAGAGATTTCAAAAGGTCTCTTACCTTGGTTTGGCACCAGCTTTTCAGTGAAGAGATGTCTGTGTCCCAACCAATCACTCTGGGTGTCTCTATCCGAGTCACAGCACCAAATTGTGGAAGAAATCAAACTTTATGTTGTGGTTGAATCAGAACTGACAGAGCCAGCTTTTCTTTATTTAGAGCTATACTGTGATCACAGGGAGGATTCCAGACAGCAAGGGGAATCACCACTTGTCTGTTTCAAAGGAATCCTCCTCCTCTCTAAGTTTTCAAGCATTTTTATCCTTAAGACAGATAAAGAGAAAAAAAATACGACCTTGAATAAACTAAAACAAGTTTACTTAATTGGACATCTGTGCACCGGGTAATAAGACATGAAGGATTTCTTATCTCAAAACATGTAACTCAAATAAGCAGTATCAGGACTTCTGGTCTTTGTGTGTTTTCCTAGGTAAGAAGGCCAGAAGCCCAACTAAATTTACTCCTACAATAGTGAAATCCCTTATTGCTTGCTCATGTTTTTAAAGGTTATTTAAGGGATAATCTCTATTGATTTGTAGTGTATAAAGCCATAAACAGCCCTGAGATAAATTAATAGCTGACACAAATCTGAAGCATTTAATCAATCTCAAAAGCCATTTAAAGGAAGTATATGATAAACTGTGGAGATTATTGCTGTTATACAGTCACCTTTGCAGGGGAAAAGGAAGTACCAAGTGTTCTTTCATAGGTGACCAAAACAGTCCTAGATGTGTCTTTTGCACCTTAACAGTTGAGAAATTCACAAATGGTCAACTTTTGTTCCTCTAGAAATCCCCAACCAGTGTCAGTCCTTGTGTAAGAGTACCTATTCCTCAATGAAAGTCCAGGGGACTTGTGCTCTCTGATGGCTGGAAGAATATAGTGCCACATTTGTCTTAGGTTAAACGGTTTCCTTCTCCCCACATCACACACACACATGCAGTCATGCATACACGTGTGCTTTTAAGTTTTGAATTTTGTTTTTCCTCTTATTCTTTAGAAAAGTTTGTAAGGACTGATTTCTTCTATGCTGTACCAACAGGGTACTATTTCATTTAGCACAGAAGGTGGAATTAAAGTTAGTGCACAGCTTGTACCAGAGGGCAGGATCCACAGTCACCTAGCCCAGAAGAAGTATGGAATGGCTTAGTCAGACCATGCACTGGGATAGGAGTGATAACCCTCCCCCAGTGCACTTCTACATCTTTTGTAGCCACTGGCTGGCCACTCCTCATCCTGACCTCTGCATTGGTCTGTGCTGCATTGGTCTGTGCAGAACTGGTGTTGAGCCTTGCCATGTTGTGCGAGAGTAGTGTAGAGTCCTTTTTGTTTTGCCTGTTGTGCTATGCTGTTGTTAGGGAGATTTTGCACTAGAGAATGATTTTTTCCCTGAACTCTTAAATAATAGGTAAACAAAAATCATAAAAATGTAACACCCTCTCCCCTCCGCCCCCATTCTGAAATTGGAACTCCCTGTCGGTGCACAAAATACAGATGCTTTACTTGCATGGTCTTTGGTTATCACCTATGGGAATATAGAGATATTAAATTAGCCCCCTAAGGACTCCCCTGTTCTCTGAACAGGAAAGAAAGTACAGAAAATTATAAGAAAATCATATGTAAAGACTACAGAGTTCAAACAAGTTCCCTACCTTAGTTCATCCCAAGAATGCCATGCAGAAACTTGACTGCAATGCAAATCAGATGCCACTCTGTTATCAATGTCTTTGATAAAGCAAGAAGAATTTTTGCACTCTCTGCCTGCCAGTTCTTCATCTGCAGTGGTTGTCTATCAAAATAATTTTGAAAATGAAACCTTAATGTGAATAAAATATGCATAAAAAGGTTAGATTTCCAAAACCAGGTATTGCCAGGACAACACTCCCCCCTCCCAATTCCTCCATGAGTCCTGTGCAGCTAGAAAGAGGACATCTGTTTCTAAAGCAGACCCTTTTTTTCTTTCTTTCTTACCTGTACACATTTTTTACCAGACTTGGCAAAGGGTCTCAGTTGACTGCTACATTGTTTCCCTACACCTTTGAGATCTGTGTTTCCAGCTCTGCTCCCATTGTATATTTGTTCAACATGTCTTATTAGCACTACTTTCCTGCTTCTCTAAACTAAGTTTCCTATGCTTGATATTTCTGACAGGTGGGAGGAAACTGGTGGCCCAAAGGTTGCAATTCAGATTCCTTCAGAAGCAGGCAGAAATAATCAGGACCTAAGACTGCTCTGGGTGTTTGAGATAATTGTCTGACAAATATTCAGCATTCTGCTGGCAGCCAGCATTTTTTTCTGCCCTCAGAGCCAAGATCCTGCAAACAGCTAGGTACCTGCCAGAGGTCCTGAAAACCCTTAACTTTAAATCAGGGTGGGGCTTCCCCAATTCACGAGGTCTCCAGTGTGTAGCTAAACCTGTAAAGGAAAATATCAGTTAAAATTAGTGTTGTGATTCTTGTGTCATGATCTAGATACAGAGCCACAGAATATCACCTGCAAATTGCTTTGGCTTTGGAAACAAATCCTAAATTCTTCTTGAAAACCTGTGTGTTTGGTGCGGTAGTCTGTTTTACTGGTTTGGGAATACAGAGGGGTTATGGTATGTCTTATTTTGGCTGCAGTTTAAAATGCACAGTTCATGCCTAAGGACAGCTTTTTTGAATTCCTGTCAGATTGAGAGAGGTACACACAGGGCTAATGGGAATTATTTTAGCCCAGTAATTAAAAGTTAGAGCTTCTAGAAAGCAGAATTGCCCTCCAGTTTGTAATGCATCTCAACAGCAGGAAAACAAGAATGCTTCTGAAAGCTATCTTTATGCTTTGCCATCTCATGAATGTTTTCTGTCTTTCAACTCCTCCCTTTCTCCTAGCAATTCCCATCCTGTTGTTTTCTGGCCTTTCTAAGCTATCTCCCTTTCAGTGTCGGCTGTAAAAAAGGTTTGAACAACAGCCTCAAGTTTAGCATTTATTTTTTTCCAGGCGTTTTGAAACTTCCTGGTTAGTTCTGGGGCTGATAAACATTCTCCTTCGATGAACAGTAGAAATAAGTGTCTGTTTGAGATGTAGTCTTTAAAGTTTCAGTTGTGTATTACTAGAGAAAAACTACTGGTGTAGACTGACAGAAAATCTTTCACATAGAGCTAGATCAACTAGAAGACTTATGTCTGATTATGTTACTTAAAATTCCCAATAGCTCAAATTAAGAACGAGACCTTAAAAAGGGGGATAAGGCAAAATGCCGTGTTTATTGGTTACATGAAGCAGATACGTAAGCTTGGACACACCAGTCATACAAACAGACATACACAAGCATGATACAAACAGGCATAGACAGACATACAGACAAAACCACTCCAGTAAGATGTTACAGTTACCAGCAGATGTTACTCAATATTAGCACTGAATGGCCGGGTCCAGGCTTATTGAGGATGTGAGCGGGGATATACCGGCATGCATGCCTGTGCTCCATGAGGTTGCAGGGAATGGATACCCCATCTTGGCTTGTCTGCATCTCACTTTTATAGGGATTTCAAGTCTTTGTTCAGCATTGGGGTTTTTCCATGCTCAGTTTTTAAGTAGAGGTTGTTTCTTTTGATTGTCTTAATTTGAGGTCATTCTAGTAAAGTTGGTATTTCAGTCTTGATCTCTGACTTGAAGTATTGTGTAATCGGTATCTTTGCCTTGAAGCATTGTGTAGTTCAACTAGCAGGATATGCAAAATTTCTTCTTCTTACTATCTTCTTTGCACCTGATTACAGGCAAGTTTTTCAGCCATCTATTAATTAACTTAATTAATCTACTGTCTGGTAACTTATACATTGGCACTTTGTTGCTTACACAATCAGTTAAATCTTCTTCTCTTTTCATGCAAATAGTTACCATTCTTTCACCATTCACCCTCTCACACAGACACTTATGTACACAGGGCATACAAAGTTCATTTACTCAAGTCAAGCAGGGAATAAGCACAAAATGGAGTTTTAGTTGTTCATACAATCATAGAGGTTGATCAATTCAACACTATTATAATTTAAGCATAATAGCTAATATGAAAAATTCATACTACAATTCTTCACCTCATGGTGGGGTGCAGTTGGCTCAGCCCCATGCTGGTACTTAGGAGGTAGGTAGAGCATGACACTCCGCCCTCCCCTGTGTTGCCTTTTATCTCTATGCTTCTGAAGCTCTCTGCTGGTATCTTGTGTTTTGGCTGAATTAATAATTGGTATGTGCAAATGTTGTCACCCCTACAGTGACACCCTTTGCCTCCCAGTTCACTGATATGTGTAACAGTACAGGGAACCTTGGCACACCTAAAAATTAACCTTTGCTATGTTCAAAATTGACAGTTTATTCCTTCTCTGTTTCTTGTCCGACAGCCAGCTTCTGATCTACTGCACTGTTTTCCTACTGTGTAAATTGGTCCCAGTGTAGTCTTATGGTATAGGAGAAATTTGGCTGGGAATAGGGGCTGTTCCAGATTGCCTGGGTTATAGAGCTGCCTGAAACCACTCTTGTGACAAAGCAGCTCTTGAACCATGTTATTTTACAACAGAATCCACCAGTCCCTGGCCATGAGTGGATCTAGAAATTTGAAAAGGGAGAGGGTGGTATTCAGGTGAAAATTTGAAAAGGGAGAGGGTGGTATTCAGGTGATGAGGCACATCATCACTTATGGGGATTGGAGTGGCACAGACACTAAGGTGCATCGTTGATTGCAAGTTTGAAGTGCTCATGGCACAGTCCTGTCAGATTCTAGCAAATCTACAAATTCTACTAAATTCCTTGTCACGCAAGAATATGAAAAAGGAAAGGGAGGATCATCACACATAAAACAACATGTTTCTGCAGTTAAAAATGAGCTAGATGCTTTACTAATATGCTAGGGACCTAGGGCTATACTGGTCCATTTAGGATTGAAGCAAAAACAAATATAACTACATTAGAATAAGTTAAAAACCATCAGTGGGGCTGTGAAATAGGAGCTTTATTACCATGAGCTCCTAACAGACATCAGAGTTGTAGAACAAAAGATAGTTTCATTGGTGGAACAGCAAGACCATTAAAAAAGTAGGTTTATTAACATAGGTATTGCCCCCTGCAGAACTGGGTCGTGTCTCTAATGCTGCAGCTCATAAGATAGTCATAGGTCCATAAGAAATCTGATGCAACGAAATCAGTTCAGATCTCCTCAGAGTCCTTGTCCTTCCTAATTGGTGTTTTTCCATACAGTGAAATAATAAGGAAACTATTTCTGAGCCTAATGGCTCAGTGGACTAGTGTCATTAGGGCACACTTTCTTTGCCACCGGCATGCTCCCTGAGCTGAGCAGAGCTCTGCTTCAGTGAGCTGGGCTGGCCCCTCCCCTCCCCTCTTCTCTCTAGCTGGAGCAGGGGCAGGGTGTGACTAGACACTGTCCTGCCATGGCTCCTGAGGCAAATTCCTCCCTCCATCCCTCCTCGGCTGTCAAACCCTGGGGACTGCAGCTGGGGTTTGCCAGCCCATTCTGCACCTCCACGGCTTGCCTGCAGCTGGCCAAGGAGGAGATTAATTCCACAGCATGTCCCAGAGTGGGGGTGGTGGAGGGAAAGAGACAAGATAGTTTCCTCTGTGCAGATCCATGGCCTGAACCTGTGAGCCCAGAGCTAAGACTTGCAGAACCAGACTGAGAAGTGGAAAATGTTGGCAAAGACCTGACAATCATCACACATGCTAGAGATGTAGTTAAGCGAAGTTGCATACAGCTTTACCAAAGAATGCAGAGAGCTACATTCACACTGTAAAGCAGAATGGGTGAAAGGTGGGAATACCTAAACAAAGCCTTTCCAAATGCCTGGCTGTAAGGAAACACTCTGTGCTCAGGATTAGTTAAATGAATTCTTGTCTTTCTGGTTTACATTTTAAGTGAGACTAAGTTGTGTATGCTGTGTTTTACTAGGCTATATCTTAGCTTAGGCACAGATTTTTGGTAGTTCCCTATTGTATGCTTTGTAAATTGCTGTGTTCAATACATGCTTGCTTCAGAGAAAGGACTTTTTCCTCATCCCCACTCCTCAGTCTGGCAGGAGCTTCATGGCTGGTGGCTGGCATCCCCTGTGCTATGCTAGCCCCAGCTGGTTCCTTGCCACACCCCCTCCATTTCAGCAGGGAGGGGTGAGGGCGTTGGAAGATATCTCTCTTGCCTCCCCTCTAGCAGTGGCTGGCAGGCATGCTCTAGCATTCTCCAGCTTCTGGCTTGTGGCAGCGCAGGCATGTGGCTGCATTTCCTGATTTAACAGAGAATGTCTGTCCACTTATTAATCGGTTTAAGCTTCACAGTTTAGACTAACCTGCAAAGAGTGAATCAATTCAGGCTCAGGATTTTTTAATGTCTGTCCCTAGCCTTTGTGACCTTTTCCCTGTATACATTTGGATCTGGCAGTGGTGGGCACAGTGTATGAACCTGAATGGGTCAGAAAAGAGTACAGTAGGTTCTGTATTTGTAACTATATTAGAAGTCTTCCACTGTAAATCATTACCTGTTTATGTAGTATTAAGGAGCTATTACCATCTGATGCCTTACATGTGTTTCTGGATTCACAGGGATTTCAGAACATGCTCCGTACTAACTGTGAATGATTTCCTGGGTCATAGAGTATTTTTTTCCTATCATAGATACACCATCCGTTTCATACACTAATCAAGATCCATCTTAAAATTATATACAATTTTTTTATTCCCAGTATGAGAAAACTTTATGAAAAGTCCCGAATGGTTTTATCGGATAACTGAGAAAGAGATAGTTTAATTGTTTTGGCTAATACTTTAAAAGAAACTGGGCATGAATTTTTTTAGAAGTAGGGAATCTGCCTAAACTGTGACCTGTTAGGGGGAGTGAACAAAGGAGAATAGGTGAAGTGTGGATTGCTAAAGAATATTTAGAAAAAAAGCCAGTGAAAAAGCAGAGGGAAATAATAAGAAGAAAAAATAAGGAAGAAGGAGAGTGGGGTGATGGGGAGAGAAAAGAATGGAGGAAAAAGAAAGGCAATGAGAGAAGAAAAGGCAGAAGGGATGAAGGAGATGGAAATTTAGAGCTACTTTTGGGATTCTTTAGTTAAACAAATGCAACTAGATAAAGAAAAATGTCCTGGTGTTAAGCACAAAGGCAAGGGAAAGAAATACTGCCATCACATTTTGGACATTTCTTATTTGTCATTTAGGAGGCTGACAAGTGTGATCCTGGTTGTTTTTGTGTAGTACAGTTCTTCACTTAGGATGTACATTTACATTCTAAGTTCTTCAGATCAGAAATTCTGTTGTGCGTTTATGCCATGTTTGCTCATTATAGACTACTGTGAATCTCTGAAAAATTATAGAAATAACAGAGCTTGCCACAAATCAAACCAAAGAACTGAAGTTTGGAACTAGATGCAAACTTTGTGGCTCAGCCCAATTTCTGTTAGATAATGAGTGTAGAGGTAATGGCTTGGAACGTCATTGTCTTGCCAAAGGCTGAAGCTGTAGCTCCATACTAGCATTCTAACTAAGCAAGGAAATTTAAAAATTTATGTGGACTTAACTGCAACCAGATAATATATTATCTTGCTAATCTCTGCTTCCCCATCTGGACACAAATCTAAAGAAGTCAGTCATTTGGGAATAAACTACCTTTCTGGATATGTGAATGTTTTTGTGATTGGAAAAATGTTAATTTGTTTTCAAAAAGCAATGCAAGAAAGAGAGAAATAGCAATGTTGTTAGCTGGACTCACCAGGTTCTTGGCTCCTCCACAATGAATTTTTTCAACTGTCACATCCTAGGTAATAGTGTAAAGATACAAACATAATTACATAGCACCAAAGGGCATATCTCTAGCTGGCTTCTTTGATCCAAGATAAATTAATGAGTAAAAAAGATTAATTCAAAATACTTGTTATACCCTTAAGGCATATGAAGATAACATGTAGGCTTCTCAGATTTCCAGGTTATCAGTCAGTAACCTATCCAGTTTGTTCTGTTGGCTGTTACATTCTTGGCAATAATTACTTTTAAGTTTTTAAAGCAACTTTCTAATCCTTGTATTTAGTAGGAAAAGTCATTCTACATTAAAAGCTAAAGAACCAAATGTTATTCTTGTTACTTTTGTTTTCACAGCACAGTGGGTCTCATGCTGGACTACATTTACTGTATTTTTACACCAGTGAAGTAAACCACCACCATTCTGATTTGGTAGCATTTTATGTTCACTTTGAACTAGTAAAAGTGGTTGCAAAAGGTATAGTGCAATTAGGTTGTACAAGGTGCAGGAGATAAGAAAATTGGGTCCACTATTAGATTAGAAGATAGTGATTAATGCATGAAAAAACAGGTCTTCCTCCCCCTACAGCTTTTTTCTCCATAGTCCTTGTTGGCATTCAATTTATGACCCAGATACTTTATTTCAGATGGACCCATATCCTCAGACTGACTGTGACTTCTTCCATTCAATAATAGGTAAATTTTTTAGATGCTCAGTGATACCAGATAAAAGTAATACCAGCAAGGCAAACAAAATAACCATCCCCCCACCCCTTCTATTTATCTACCAGTTCCAGGGTTCACAGAGGAAAGGTATGCCTGGCTAGTACACGGACAATGGTCCAGGAGAACAGCAAGGGTTAATTGATTTCTAAAAGCCTGTTTGTGACGAAGTTTCTTGCAAAGCCCACTGTGTGTAAAGACAGCAGATAGGCTGGGAAACTGAAGACATAAAACACATTGTTCTCTGAAAAGCCATAACAAAGATAGGCTTGCCATACTGTTGCCAGTTCACAGGGTGAACCCTGTGGTTATTTCTTGAATGTCATCAGTCTTGGAGGTCAAGGGCTGCGACCAAGCCCACCCCTGAGTTGGGTGGATGAGATGGGCCAGTGGTATGCCTCTGTCCATAGTGGTCTTGGGATCCCCTGTCAGGGACCACCTCCTGCTCTGAAATCTCTCCCTTGGTATTCATTCTCTTCTGATGACTCTTCATTTCTGGGTACCATTGATTGGTTTCCCTCTGGTTGTCATACTGTCTAGATTCTGTTCTGTCAGCCTATTTGTTTGTTTTCACAAACCCATCACACACATACATCTTAATTTAGTCATTTACCAGTAATCTAATTTGGGTATTCCTGGCCTCCTAATTTGGTCATTTTACCAGAACTGGAAATCCTAGGGGTTTTGAAGCTGGGCACTGTGACCCAGTACCAATATGGCAAGCCTATCTTTGTTATGGCTTTTCAGGGAACAATGTGTTGTTTGTCTTCAGTTTCCCAGTCTGCCTGTCTGCTGGCTTCAGACACGGTGGGCCTTGAAAGAAGCTGTCATAAACAAGCTTTTAGAAATCAGTTAACTCTTGCTGTTCTCTTGGATCATTGTTCTAATGCAATATCTACTTTACCTACAAGTCAGTTCCTAAAAGCAAATATCTAAATATCATTTTCTAGTCATTGGTAATATTTACATGTGAAATGACCCTGGATAGCTAATCCACAAAATGTCTACTTTTTAAAATATACTTTCAAATCCTTCTTCAGCAACCATCATTTTTAGGCTGACTGCACCCAAGTGTGATAATATTAAGATAAAGAGACAGTTTAGCTGGTTTTAGCTATTAAAAATAAACAACATAAGCAAACAAATATAACTCTTTTTCTTCACTGTGATGACATAACCACAGGCATTTACCAGTTTTGTATAAATGTAGTTTACATTCCATTTATTCAAATATGCATCTTCAGTGAGACCCTGTTCCCCCCGAGCGCCTCCCGGAGTAACAAGAAATAATGGACACAAGCTGATTGAGAGCAGGTTCAGGCTAGACATCAGGAGGCACTACTTCAGTCAGGGTGGCCAGGATTTGGAACCAGCTTCCAAGGGAAGTGGTGCTGGCTCCTACCTTAGGGGTCTTTAAAAGGAGGCTTGATTACTACCTAGCTGGGGTCATATGAGCTTAACTTAGTGGAGGTCATATGAGCCCAGAATTCGTTCTTGCCCTGGGCAGGGGGTCAGCCTTGATGATCTGCTTAGGTCCCCTCCGACCCTACATCTATCAATCTATGAATACTTATAGTTATATCTGTGTTTTTCAACAATGGTGCCATGGCTTCTTACACAATGTTAGCACTGTTAGGTGTGCAGAAATGATTCACAAGATAAGCCAAGAACTTTTGAAGAGGATTCCATAGTATTAAAATCATTCTGACAACTTAGGGTCTTTCTGAGTTCTTTGTAACGGATGATTGCTTTATTATTTTCCCATAGTCAAAAAACACATGAAAACTTAAGAGCTGGCATTTTCTGAGAGTAGTCTCAGGCCTATTGAGGTATACTGAGGCAGAGCACAAGTTATGCCTGCCACTTTAAGAGGTTAAGCAGGCTGTAGAGCATCTGGGAGGTGAAGTTAGGCCCAATTAGGCAGTCACATGACCGCAAGGAGGCCACGAGATTGGATGAGGGCTGGGCAGCCGGGGTATAAGCCCACTGGCTTATAGTTAAAATACTTTATCTTCCTTATGGAATCATCATTTCCAAAAATATTTCTTGAGAATCCCCTTTATGTGCCCAAGCTCCATTTATACCAAAGCCAGGAAATCTTACTTCTGATGCAGAAGATTTTGTGGGAGAGCACAAAGGATGGTATGATTATATACCTAGTCAACAGTTAATGTTCTTAGCTTGCCTCTCTGTCCCAGCACGGCCTCTGATATTCCTCTAATCTGGATGTGATTGAATAATAATAAAAATCTTGACATACTCATTCAGATATTTAACTCAAATAGAAGATGCTTTTGAATATAAGACAATCACCCAATAATTGGATTTCATATATGGAAAGTTTATAAATTTGTTATAGTTTTTCAGGTATAGAATCTAATTATTGGAGGTTTGCCTTGAATTTTTCCCCTTCCCACTACTACAGCAGGGAAAATAAATCTGGGGTGGCAGGTAACCCCTTTGCCCTTCTCCCCCCCCCCCCCACCTTCCCTGGCTTCTTCCTTCTCCAATCCCTTCTCTTCTTCCTGTGAGACTGCTTTCCCTGAACACATAGACATGGGAAGCAAATTTGAAAATATTGACCTTGAAATAAATATGCTTTGCTACAGCATAGACTTAATTAATTCAGAATTGATGGATTTTCCTTTTTTGAAACTACTGCAAGTTTTAGCACAGGTTCTCCATAAACATATTTTTTATCTACTTGTATACAAACTATGCATGATATTAGTCCAAAGCCAGAAGGCTCATGATTCACCATATAGTTCATTGTGCTGAGCCCCAGCACAGTCAATTGTGTTTCAAGTCTTGGTAACCCATAACTCAGCATTGTTCAGTATTTGTGTGTACTCTGGATAGTCCCCCACAAAGTATCCATGTACTAATTACCCTTCCATTCATGGCTGGAACTGGGTATTCACATCATGAGTCCTGGGATGCTCTAAAAAATATGCAAATAAAGCATAGGACAACCTGGTTCAGCTCCACTTCATGGATTAATGTGGATTTGGTCTGGGGCCACATTATCATGTGACAGGTTGAGAAAAGGGGAAACAGAGGGATTCCAAATGCTTGGAGCCCTGTTTGGTGATGTTACCAGACATTTAAGGCTGTTGAAGAAACAAGAATAATTGGAAATGGGAAAGAAAGGTGCAACTCAGCTATGGGAGTGAAGAGTCAGTGTAGTACCTCACCATGACTTGAAAAAAAGTCATCACTGAGGGGAACTGTATACAGCAGGCACTACCATATAACTTAGGCAAATAGGCTTCACTAACCTACCCTTATGGGAGGTTCCCATGAGCACCTCAGTCTTCTGGCTAAAACCAAGCGTTTTTTGGTATCAAGGGGAAGATGTTAGGATTGGCTCTGGTTCTCCTAGTGCCAACTTGGTATTGCAGTACCTCCAAACGTGGTGCTAGTTCTGTGTGGAGGGAATACCTGCTAGTATTTTTTAAGGGTCAAAAAAAAAAAAAGTTCCCATCAATATGTTTCCTCAATGGGGCATGTGTTTTATAGCCATGCTCAGTGTTGGCTGCACTTAATCAAATTTATAGTTGGTTTCCATTACTGAGTAACTCTCCTCCTGATGGGGAGAGTCCCTGCATTTTGTGGTTGGTAATCTGCTTTTAGCTTCAGTTTAATGATAGATAATGTATTTAACGAGAATTCTTTGTATGTGATTATAAGATGAGGGGCTTTTCCCCCCATGCTGATTATGGGGGTGGGGGAATCTCATCTTGTATTTGAGTAAAAACAGTATTTATGTTTTTACCTTATTTACACCACTTTTTTTAGATTCACTTGCTATCAATCTTTGTGCAGGTAGGTTCTGTGGTAGAAATGCTCTAAGAAAGTAAACTGTAAACTAATGATAGAATCCTTGTGGATTATGAATTTTAAATTTGGTTTCTATGGTTTCACTGACACCTGCACATTAAGCACATCCTTCCTTCTAAGCTTGTCAACAAAACACTTAGGAGTATGGCTAAGTACTTTCCCAAATTGGGACCTTGGCCTGTAATTCTGCATATACCAAAGTCACTTAGAAGCTTCAACAACTGCAAGAAGAGCAGCACTTACTCCCCAAAGTTTACTTAAGGGACTGTTTCTAAAAATTTTGTATTACTTTGCTAACTTTTTTGGCTGTCAGTTGCTTTTTCTACTGCTGCTGTTCCTTAAAATGTAGTGCGTTACAATACTTGACTGTTTTTGCCTTTTGATGCTTATAGACTTGATGTAATGTTCCATTGTATTCTAACGTTCTAACTGCAATCTTACATGTACGGATGGATTCATATACCTTGGGGATGTCACAGTGAAGACAACGGGTAACACAGTGGATTGTAGGGCCTGTGCTTTGGTAGTCTGTCCATCAAGATTTTGTGTCACACCTGTCCCAGCTCAGACTCTGGGGTCTGAGTGTCTCTCGCAACTGCTCTGACCTATTTTTCCTAGCTGATAACTCCTATTTTCAAAAGTTGTTCCTTTTTAAATAAATAGGAAAGGCAAAAATATTTTTCTTTGGTTTGTAAATTTAGTCACCTATTTTTCTTGCCTCTGTAAAAATTGGAATAGTGATCTAGAGTGTCATTTTAACAGCTGGGTAGAGAAACTGAGTCAGGTAAGCACTTTAAGCACCTGCTTATTATTAAATTAAATAAAAATTTAGCAAGTGCCTATGTGTTTTCCTGTAGCAAGACCGAAATGATACCATGGCCCTTTGGTTAACTTTTTCTTCGTACCCACAAGTGAAATACTTAGTCCAACAAAGGCTTCAGTACCATGCTGACAATCATTAAAATTTAAAGCCCTCTCCTCTTCCATGTCTTCCATATTTCTGAAAGTAGATTTTAATTTACTACTGGGAATTTTAGTTCTTCAGAAGAAATTATTGAAAAAAAGCAATTACTCTTTGAGTTAATCATCTACTGTATTTGTTTAATACATAAATCAGATCGTAGTTCAAATTGCCCTCTAGGAAAGCCAGATCAAAAAGGTAGTTTTATCTAGGACTGACTTGTCTGGCTTAATAACTTTCACTCATCAAAATGGTTGAAGTTCCCCTTTTTAATGCTAATATACCAAAAAAGCCACAACCTTACATTATCCTTACTATATCATTGGTCACTGACACACATACATATTTTCAGTCAGGCAAAATTAAGCATGATTTCTAGAATAATTAATAACATCATAATTTTGGGGAATCAACTAAGTTCATAGCTGTTACTGAATCAAACTCTTTTTTTGAAGTTCCTCATCACAGTTAAAGTTGTGCTATTAACATGTAAATTGTTTCTTAAATAACATATTTTAGTCAATATGAGTCTATATTTTATAGCTGGTTTAATTTTGTGTGTGGCTGCTTCTATTCAAATTCAGGAAGAGAATTAGTTTTACAGGATTTAAAAGAAATACAATAGGCAATTATACATTCCATTGCATGATTGCACCATTCACATTTATGAGCAGTATTGAATCTTTAAAAAAAAATACTTTGTTAGTTTGAACTTCAAAAACAAAATTTTCCATTGTATATTTCAATTAAAGGTAAACACTTTCTTATGTAATTATTTAAATGGAATAAAGACAAGGGGAGTTGGGAAAATATAGAATATGAATTCCATTGTTTTTTAGTTATTTTAATAAATAGTACATCAATAATATTTTAACTCTACTTTTATATTGATTTATCATTCCTCACATGGTTTGAAGGTTAATTCAGTGTAAACAGGAATAGACTTCATTTTCTTGACTCCATTTTCTTTTTTTTATTGTAGCCATACTTTGATAAATAATATTTGTGACCAATAGTATATCTACTGACTGCAGTCATCAAAGTTCTGAACAGATATACATCTCTTCCCCTCCTCCCTCCTCCTTCAGTGCATGAAGGCACTTTTTTCCTAATGCCATAACAGGAATTTGAAGGCTCTATCTCTCCAGTAATTGTCATATCAACTGTCTAGAACCAGACTATGTATCTTTCCATTTGAAAGAATTTGAGGTTTGAAAATCATTTGGTGCACTACTGCATCCCATCTGAGAACAAAATTCTGCTCTGAGTTTTGTCAATTTGGTTTTGGAATACAGGTGTGTGAAAATATTTAATAATTTGCCACTAGTGTTCTCTATATAAAGAGGCACTTGTATGGCACATGTTGGCCTGCAGCGTATCTTCAAAATCTGCTGGAGAGAGTTGCTGGTAGTGCCTTGTAGAAAGGAATGCAGAGGGGTGGTATGCATTTTCTCTTAAACACTCATTGAGTATAATTTGAAAACAAGGTTGGGAACCAGAGACTGTAACTCAGGACTGCATTTCACCCACATGCTCCAAGACTACAGAGCTTGCTGTGTTTTTCTCTGCTTGCTAGTAAATCCCTACAGCATCCCCAGTAAGCCGGCCAAAACTGCAGAACCAGCCACTTGGGAATGTCCCAAATCTGTGGCTTAATTCCCTGATTAAGCCTGGGGGGAGCTACTAATCAACACTTTATAACACATGGATTAATGGCTTCCCTGGGCTTAATCAGAGTAGTTAAGCTGCATTTTCAGGTCATGTGGCAATCTTCAGTAAGGTGCAAGACTGCCAGGGTCCCTTGGCCAATCAGAGGCACAAGGGTCCCCACCTCAATCATCCCATGAAAATAGTGGCCTGCCCTGGGATCTACCTCTGAAATCAGCAGGCCACCTCCTTCAGTTTGATAGACATCTATAGATAACCCTCACCTCAAAGAAAACAACTTTGCAGTGCTATGAGGACACTTAACATGTGCTGAACTGCTTGAATACATATCTGCTAGTATTAAACTATACTTAGTGGGCACAACTACACATGCCATTAATGCACAGCAATAAACTCTGGAGCTAATTGCCAGGCTGTCAGCCTGCCAGCCAGGAGCTGCCAGGCAGCCCCCACTGCAGCACTCTCATGCCCCAGCCAGCCACATCAGCTTCTACCTGTGCACTGCTGCTTACAAAAAAAACTCTGCAGCAAGGTAGTACTTGTATTTACAAGTACTACCTTGCTGCACAGTTTATCAGTTTCCTATGTCCCAATAGGGGTACACATGTAGATGCTGAGACATTTACTGTGGGTCTAATAAGTCAGCTCCACAGTAAACATCTCATGTAGCGTTGATATCCAGATACCTGTAGATTAACATTTGCATGTATGACACCTTAATTTAAGTTTTTGAACACTTTTAAGTGCTTTAGGGCCTGGTTTACTTGTTTATACTGATTTATGTCCTTTGAAGCACTTACCAAGTAACAGGAGCTTGTACTAGCTTTGACGCCCTGGAGAATGTACAAAACGTAGACGTTACCCCCATGGTGATGAATCAGCTCTAATACTTCTGATTTGTAAATGAGACAAGAGGTCTTGGTGTCACTTCTAAGAAAAAAGTTAACCAGCTTTTCAGCTGTTCCCCTGATCTAGTTTAAATTGTGCTGTTGTGCAGGGATAGTTTAATGACCAGACAAATAAAGCCAACAAATGAGCCACCACAGGAGGCAACAGTTTTGAAGACATGAACTGAGAATGAGTGAGAGGGGAATTCAGTAGCAAAGTAGAAAAAGGTTATCATTTCAATGTTGCTAAAAAAAAATGCTGAGAATGAAATGAATAAGTAACAAATGGAATTGGTGCTGAATAATTCCAGTCTAGAATTTAATTTGACTATTTGTCCCTTATCACACTCTTCAGTGACTATAGTATTAATTACTATATTGTCAGTGTATTTCTGCCATCTGAAATGCTCAATCAGACTATACTAATTATTAGAATTCTTTACCCTGCAGCTGAACTTGCTGTGGGCATTGAATTCACTTTGTTTGCTGTAAGCCTTTATAATGAAGATGCTCTTGGACCCTAATCCAAAGTCCACTGAAATCAATGTGTGATGATGGTAGGTATTATAGGGCTTGCTAGCACTGCCCTGAGTTCATCTGCCTACAGGTGGCGACAGGGTGGACCTCGGCTCTGGATCACCAGGTTTGCCAGGAAGTGGATCTTATGTTTTCTCACCTGCCATGACTTTGATGACATAGATATTCCCGGGAGGCACTGCCTACGGTGATCCTGCCAGGTCTTGATCCCTGTTTCTTCTGCGGGACTCCAAAACCTCCCCTTTACCCCAGCCTTCCCCTCCAGATAGTGTTCACAATATTCTTCTGCAGCTAGGTTGCAGTGCTGCATGTTGTGGACTTATTTTGGCCCCCTTATCCCAGGGTGTCTTTGAGTGTCTTTTGGGTACACTCTTCCAGGGGCTAGTCTTGTCCTGTGCTCAAGAAAATCAAAAGAAACAGCAAAAAAACCACAGAACATCCCAGTTGCTTCTCAGCCTTCTTGTCAGGCTCCAGCAATGCCCCTTTTACTCATGATCCAGTACTCAACATCCCAATCACCATAATCTAGACAAAAATCCCTTAGTTCATTCTTGGCTATGTGCTAGCCTGGCCTGCGCCCCTATGAATGTTCACAGTCTCTTTGGGATCTCCCCGTGTGCAGGGAGGCTTTACCTGTGGCTGGAGTTTTTCCTTCCAGCCTTCCTCTGGATCCTCTGTTGGAAAGTTCCACTCCGGAGATTCTCTCTGGCCTTGTGGACTCCCTTGATCTGGAGCCTCAGCTGCAGCTCTGCTCTGGGGATTACCTCTAGCCATGTGTTTGCAGGCTTCCATCTGCGTCAGGGTCACTCCTGCAGCGTTCCTCAGGCACCTTCTGCAGTTTCTGCCTGCTGAGGCACTCAGCCACTCCTCTGTCCCCATGGCCTGCAGAGAACTGACCCCCCTCTGCCCCTATCTGGGGCCGGAAATATCTCTGAGTGGCCTCCCTCCTCCAATCCTGAGTGAGAGGCTGCTCTGGAAGTTGGGTGGGTATTTTCCTTCCTTTCCACTCTCCAGCTGCAGCTCTGCCAGTCCCTCATGTTGTGAGTTTTGTCTCATTCCTTCACACAATGGAAAGACTCTGACTTTAGTAAGTTTGGGGGCAAGTCCTTAGTCTATTGATTGCAACTAAACCTCGGAGAAAATCCCTAGTTTCAGTCCAACAAGTCTGAATGAGTTCTGCTGACATGGCTACATTTAGAATTTACGTAGACATATTGGTCACTTAATTTTAACAGCATTCTTCAAAATGAGATTCAAAATGAGATTGAACTGCTGTCATGAACTGTACTTAGCACCGTTAATTTTGGGCTTTGTTATACATTAATTTTAGATGGGTCCTGAAGCTCTTAATCCCTGGATTGTCCACACATTAACATCTAAAACTAATTTTAAGCATGCATTAGGCAGTTTGAAGCTATGCCACTCCAGGGCAGGTTTATCTCTGATCTCTGTTCTCAGCTCATGTTCCATTAATGTGTGGTCTTTACCCACAGATGGGCTGCCTAAATTGCTATCCTCCAGCATCCCAGGATGCAGTGTCTCCTCCCCCAGCCTCATGTTCTGTGCAGACAGACTTTCTAGCCCCTGAACTCTACTTCCAAGAAGGTAATTTTGGCACCAAGCCAACCTCCCCCCCAGCCCCATTGGTGTGACCTTCCTACCCTCACATGTGCAACCCCATGCAAATAACCTTCAAGGCACATGCTTGCTAGCCAGGTCTCAGGACATGGACAGGTCCAGGAGTGGGCTTGGAGTGGGGGGATGGGAGAGGGCATAAAACAAGGTACATGGCCAAATCAAGTCCCTATAAACTGGGACTTCCTTCCCAGGGCAGGGGCAGTAGCTCCCCCCGCCAAAAGCACCTTCCCTTGATACTCCCATCTCCCAGACATGCTGGGAAGCACAACCAACACCCCCCAAATCTCAGTTTATTAAAACATGAGAACTTCAATTTACTTCCTTTTTCTTTTTAAATTCTTTCTTAAAAATACTTATTTTATCTTTCAATGTCTGACTACCTTTATTTCACCATCCTTCCCCCACCCCCATTTCCTTTCCACCTCTCATTTCATTACCCCCATCCCATTAACTTTCTGCTCCCCAGCTTCATGTTCTGACCCTCTCACCCCAACTCTTGTCTTACACACAACCTTCCCCACCCAGAGCAGGGACAGAAGCCGGTGCTGGTGCACCAGCCCTGTAGTGATAACTTACAGCTGTAGCTCCTAGCCAGGCCCCTGCTTGTCAGCCCCCTCATGGTAAGTCACAGCAGTACAGGTGGGAGGCAGTTAAAGAAAATGTTCAGCCTTAAGGTGTGACTGCTCCAAACTCAAGCTAGCACTAACGCTGATTAATATTTGAGCAGCTCAAAATGCAGTGTGTAACAAGGTCCTTTGATCACTTTTATGAACCTGGTACATGCCAGATAGTAAAGATGGGATCAAGTAATAAACAACCTACAGTTTCAGATGTAAAACACTTAGCATGATTATCCAGAAGCTGGCACAGATTAAATCCTTTCAGAATTTATATATGTGCTCCAGGAGTGTGTGGGGGGGGAAGGACGGGGGGGGAGCACTTTAATTAAAATGGCTTCTGAGAGCCACTCGAATTTAAATGCCTGAAGGATCATATGTATCAGCATCCCCACGCTGAAAAATGGTGACGGGTGCTTTAACAATAGCTCATCAGACGAGCTTTAGTTAAAGCGCCCCTGCCACCATTTTTCAGCATGGGACCCTGATACACATGATACTGGAGTCTGCTGGGGCCACACTACAGCACACTGGATTAATTGATTAATTGAGTCTGCTCTAACATATTGTCATTACAGAGCATCAGAGTAGCCTTGCTGCATGTGTATAGGTACCCTTTATGTCTGGTTAAGCATTTCTCTTTGTGATTTATTTCTTTGAACAATTGTGGTAGTTGAACTTGATGAAGGACAAGGATGGTTTTAAAGAGTAGTTGATTTATGTCTTGGTATTATTTGCCTTATTATCCTTGTAATTCTGTACTGTTTCTCTAACTTAGTAGACTTAGTAGCCAAGTCTTGTACATGAAAGGATGAAAATCCAGAGTTTGAAGAAGGTCTTGTTTATATGGAGATGTGTTTCATCCATTGGCACCTGTGTTGTGATGGCCAAGCTTTGACCATCAATGGAATGACCAAACAGGAGGAACTGGCCACTCCACCCTCTGAGAGCTTTGGCTGAATAGAGAACTGGAAATAAATATAGCGTTGACTTAACTGGAAGCATTAACTGAGATTAGGAAGGGAATATACAAGTTGTCAAAGAGAACATGCTAAAGCATGGACAGAGGAGATTTAGGACCTGCCTATGCTGCATTATGCCCAGGATGACTACAAGGGGGCATGACCTATCCATGCACTTCAGCTTAGCAAATACTAGAACATGAAAAGGAGACCTGAGCTCACACCCCAATACTGTTTCTTGGGTCTGCTTGTGGTCTGTACTCAGAGCTGACCTGTTTCTGGGATCTGGCATGTGCTGAGCAGGAGCATTGTGGATGCTGAGTGGTGGTCCTTGACTTATCATAGAGCAGGCGTCAGCAACATTTTTGGGCCAAGTATCAAAAAACCCCAACAATCTCAACTTGGAAGATGTTGGCATGTCAAGTACAGATGGCAGGATAGCTGGGAGGGGCCTGATCCTTGTTGTGGCAGCAGAGCCCTGGCCCCTTCCCTGCCATGCTCCCCAAGGCACCCATGCAGCTGTCACCAGCAGTGAGCTGCGCCAACACTCCGGACCCCGGTGCAGCCACTTCCAGCTTTGTGGATGCCTGCTGCAAGCAGCCTGGGCTCTGGACAGGCTCCTGCCACAGAGTCTAGGCTGCTTTCAGTAGGGCTTACATCCTCCCTGCCACCTGCTGCAAGCAGCCCGGGCTCTGTGGCCAGTGGCAGGAGCCTGCCCGATGCCAGGGCCAGCTGTGGTGTACTGAGGAAAATAGCTTCATGTGCCAGTCTCTGGCATGCATACTGGAGGTTGCTGCCCCCTGTCATAGAGACAATTCAGGATGCCTTGAGCATTTGAGTTCCAGATTGTTCAGAGAGGCCTAATGAGCAGCCTGAGTTTATGGCCCCTGTGCACTATCATCCAGAGACCAAAGGGAAGTGTGAGCTCTGTCAAAGCTGATTGATTGTTACTGAGAATGGGAAGGACTGTCCTCAAGGTGAATTGCTTCCTCCCCAAGACTGTAGATGGGTTTCTGTCATAAGGCAAGGGGTGAGATTTTGGGGATAACTACCAGCGCGGGGAGGCCCTAGTATTCCTACACACTTGTAAAATGGAGAGTGATATATTATATCATTGAGTTTCCAGTAATGACAATGACTGCATCTTCTTTCCTCAAAATACTCCATCCCCCATGTCAAAAATCGCTTTAAAAGATATGTGATTGGCATAAATACATAGAAATATTGGCATTTTTGACTAATTAGCTGAGCATCTTGCTTCTAACAGTGGAAAACCAGCAATATTAAATTTTGCTTTCAGTAAAACACTTGTCTTGAGGCAAAGGCTTTGAGAGGGACTTGGATACTGGGGTGAAGATCATCAGCATGTTTCCTAGCACACAGCAGGACATGATAAGCAATATCAGCAGCTGAAGTTAATTGTCCTGGCTCCATAAAGGACAGTGGAGTTACACCAGTTTGCGCCAGACCTGAACTGTTATTTCTTGTCCAAGCTCATCTGCAGATCCTACTTACATAGTTCAGGAGAAACCAGGGAGACAGCATGCATTTTGAATGAGCCTGAACCACTATGAATTATACTGCCAGGAAAGAGAGTTGATATACAAAGACTAGCCCCCAAGTAGCCTCTCAGAAAGCAGAGAGAGAAATGTTTTTGAGATCAGATGCTAGTGTTTCATCTCTTAAACAGCGGTACTGCAGCATGACTTCATTTTTCAGAATTGGCTTTTCTTGTCCATTTTCACACTCTTTTCCAGGTATCTCCAATGCGCTATTAAGATCTGTCTTCTGGTTTCAAATCTTGCCATCGACTTGCCACGGTATCTGACGGTTATCTGCATAACTGCATTGTTGCAGAATTTCACAGCTCTGAATTAGGTGCCCTAAATATACTCTGCAATATATGGGGAGAGTGAAGGATCTAGGAATGTGATTCATAAAAGGAAGCATGCTCTGAGGAAAGGGATATCTAAACTAGCCAGCAAGAAATGCCAAAGAAATGGGCATGTAGGGAATCCTGCCCCTCTCTAAAATTTAGTTGCTTCCTGAATTAAACGTACTTTTAGGGACCAAAAGTTGGTACACCTCACAGATCCACTACAAATCTTCAAAATTGACAGTCCAGCTGGAACTGAAAATAGCATGGGGTAGCCACTACCTTAGTATGAGCCTAAAAATGGTGTTAGTGCAAGCACTGCATGAACACTGTATTGTATTGTATTATTATAGTGTTCAAAAACTAATTCAGGTAACACTACAGCCAATGCTACAGTTGATTCTGACATAATCCTTTGTTTCCAGAGTATATGGGGGTTTATATAAGAGCAAGACATTCAAGAGTTCGCAACACTGCTGATCTCTAAAACAGGGCAAAGAGGTGAAGGAAGGAAGTCAAATCTTGCAGTAGAGTTCTTCCCAGTCTCCCCGTGAGCATTTTGTATGGGACTTCAATACAATTACACATATATAAAAAAAACCAACCTTAGCAGATTCACTCTTAAATTCTCTCTTACTGTGTGGTAGCTTGTTTCATCACAAATGTCTCTAATTATATTTGTCTCTATTAGATCAAGAAAGAAAAGGCACAGAAAAATTCAGTGTCTGGCCACTTTAAAGCACATCTGCCTAGTTGCAAATGCTTTTTCTGTTGTGGCCAAAAGTAGAGAGAGTCATGACTGGGTATTTTTTTTCTACCTAGTCCAAAAAGGAGCATAAAACCAAATAAAGATAATTATGCTATGTATGGGGTATGAAGCAAACAGTTTTTATGACATTAAGTTTATTTCAGTTCATGCAATATGGACTGTTTCTTTCACAGGCTGGGGGTAAAAGGAAATAAAAAATCCTTTGAAATTTTTGTACCAGATAAAGTTTTTCTTTTTTAATGAGAAATTGATTAGAACTTGTGATATTTTAAAGTATAGTCCAAGAAATGTGGCTTTGGTATAGTGCAGCAATACTTGATTTCATCAAGCATTTAAATTTCCTTTTTAGATTTTCAAATGTTTTTTAAATTGTCAATAATTATCTGCTCCAGCTGGAGCTGGCCTAAAAGTGGAAACTTGTTTTATTGCAAAATGTTGAAACATCCACATATTTTTTTGCAGAACATACAGTGCCAACAATTTTGACTTCGACGCGTCAAAACATTCCTGATTTGATAAAAGCAAAACAGCCAGATAATTGCAAACTGAAATATTCTATTCAACTGGATTGACTCAAACTAAAATGTTATGGCTTTTTGAGATGATAACATGTTATTTAGACTGCCACATAATCTAGCCCAGGAGTATAGTTTATAAACTGCGAATAAAGATACCTAATGTAAAATTCCTTCAAGGCACCACATAGCTCAGGTTGCTAAACTGAACTGAAGAAAAAAAGAATAATGTATTTTAAAAAACTGAAATGCCACACCCGTCTCCCCCAAGAAATATAAAGCTTTAATTTTCTTGCTGTAAAATTTAAAATTTGCAGGTAGTTATGATATTTTGGAAAACAAATTTTGTTTCACAGTCATTTTATGGAAAATTCCTGACCAGTTCTAACTCCAGATATTTTGCTTTCTTTGAGTCAGGGTACCTGCTGAGATCTAAAGTTCATTTCCTTAAGCTTATCAGTGCTATTTCCCTTCAACTCCACTAATGAAAGCAGTGAATTAGCATTTTGTCTTTCAGTAACTAATTGATATATGAAAAAGGTTCCCTTGCCACCAGCTAGTAATTAAAAAAAGTGCTTTTATAACAGATCAATATATTTCTGATAGCTACTTCTGTTGTTTAAGAGGCTAATAGGAAAAAAGAGGTTGGCAGCAAGTTCTTCCCCCATTTTATTCTCTAAGGTAGAGGGTTTTGATATATATTGTTCTTACTCCTTCTTTCAGATTTCAATATACATTTAATCAGCACTGAGAACTTTTTCACTATGCTTATTAGTTTGAGATGCTATCTTGTTTTCAAAAGCCAAGATTTTTACATTTATATCATGTTCTTATAATGACTTAGTGGGCATGCCTATACGTGCAATTAATGTGCCTGAATTTTTTGCACAGAAAAGTTAGGTGCATTAAACTGTGGCCCACAGTTCAGGCATCTGAACATGTGCCAGTCAAGAACAAATTTGCTCCCCATGGAAGCAGTTCAGTCCAGGGTTGCCCCTTCCCTGCTCTGCCCCCCTGGAGTAGACACGGGGAGCTCCAGGATCCCTTGGGTGCCAGACCTGGGCTGGCAGAGGGCACGGGAAGAGGTCCCAATCTCTGTGGGGCAGGGGAGTGCTATCCTAACTGCTGGGCAGCTGCCTCCCACCACATGGAAATTAGGACCTGTCCCAATCTCCATGTGGCTGAGAGGGCTATCCCAGCTGCCAGGAAGCTGCCTCCCAGCCACTTGGAGATTGGGACCTGTTGTAATCTCCATGTGGCTGAGACAGCTGTCTGGGACAGCCCATCCCCATCTCCATGTGGCTGGGAAGCAGCCTTTCTGGCTGACAGGACAGCTCTTCAAACCATGTGAGCACCAGTATCCATCCTGATCTCCACTTGACTGGGAGGCAGCCACCTGACAGCTGGGACAGCTCTCCGGCATGGCTGGGAGGCAGCATCCTGCTGAACCAGGACAGCTCTCCTTGCCCCCTTTACCTCCCTGTTGCCTAGGCTCCCAGTCAGTGTCCACATGTGCACTTCAGCACATTAGTTTAATGGGCCAATTTCTAGTACTTGTATCTACAGGTAATCAAAAATGGCACATTACACTAACCTATTGAGCAGTAATTGCTGTGCACATGTAGACAGTGAGGCTTTACTGTGCATTAGATCAATCTAATGAACAGTAAAGCATCTCATGTAGACACACTTAGCACCTGGAATTTAAGTTTTGTGAGGAGGTCCTGAGACTTTCCTTATTGATTATTGGACAGGAGTGGTTTAGGTTGCCAGCTTTTTGTTGCCACCATAAAAATGGGCCATACGGGCAGATCCTCACCCAATGTCAACAAAATGGCTCCGTTGACTTTGGATTACATTAATTTTAATAGATCTATGATAACTTATAATTAGAGGTATAGCAGTAAAGCAGCTGCAGTACTGAAGTGTACTTCCATCAGTGACAATATCACCAGAAGCCTGGAATTTTCATGAGTGTGATAGTTGAGTCTCAGGCAAAACTGGGTCATTTCTGAAAGAATGGAGATCCAGAAAAAGCTTTGAGCAACCAGGAAAACACGTCATTTTTCTCATTAGCAATGATTTAGGGATGGCTTTGGTCTTCCTGAGAAAGTATCTGCATTTATTCTATCCTATAGCTGGTATATCACTATAACATTCAGTAAAATAAAATATTTGGGGAAAATAGAATTAAAGAGCCAAAAAAGAAAGACACTACTGCTAAATCAGGAGAATATGAGAAAGGTACTTGAAATCTAATCTTCTTTATTCCTTATGAGAAGCCTGTACAGAGGGAAGTACATGTGACTTTCTCAGCAAATGGAGACAAGGAATGTAGGGAATATGGGCCCTGATCCCATGCTGTTGAGGTATCCACAATGTATGGGAGGTCTGAAGCACAGATGGCTCTATAATTCATGCTTCTCTTTGCTAAATGGTCTACAGGTGGCACTACCAGTCCAAGGGATGAGAAGTCACAGGAAATAAATTATAGCTATTCTAAACAGTGTCAGCTTTTGAGCTATGGGCATTGGAAAATCTGCTGGTTTCCAAGGAGCAAGGCTGCTTCAAGTTGATACTCCTAGTTTTGTCTTCCTGATAGCCACTGTACATCCAGAAAATCTGGAAGCTCCCCATATGGATAGTGTACCTTATTGGAAAGCTGCAGTAGTTGAATTACAAGTTAAGGTGTGGATCACCATGCCTGCTGGTTTCGTTGAGCTAACTGGATTTCCCACATGCCGAGCATTGGTGGGAATATGGGGTTGTCTAGAAACCAAACAGAATAGTCAGACAGTTTGCATGTAAACATAAGAAAAGCTGAAAATCAGATGCTTAGCAACAGTAGGTTATTAATTACAATTATGTCTTAGAAATCAGTGTGTGACCTCACACTGTCAGAGCTTTAACAGCTTACTTAGTAGAGATTAATCAAAATGGCAGGCCACAAGGCTGTTGATTGTTTTCCCTTCACAAAATGCATTAACTCTTTCATGTTGAATTACCTCTGACTGAAAAGCCCGCAGCAAGACTATCAGAGAAGATTAGCATCAGGGTGTAGTGACAGAGGGAATAAAAAAGCAAACTTTGATATCTCAATTGTGTCCTTCCTTAAATTTAACACATAGTTGCACATTTCCCTTTCGTTTTGTCAGATAACTCCAAAGTAATAATCATGTAATGGCTTTTTATTGCAAAGCTTTACTTGTGAACAAAATCTCAAAAATATTTTAAACATAAGCATTAATAACACACCTTTTAAAATTTCTTATCTGATTTTTCCCACATAGGCAATGGACCAATTTAAAGTGTCCCTTGCCTGCCTTCTCCTCCCATGACAAAAAAAAAAGTGTATATCCAACCATGGATTTATTTTTCCCCACTATATGCTTTAACTGATGGTAAAGCTTTATAAAACCAAGCTTCAACAACCTTGGGTTTCTTCAGGAACATTAGTATTTCATCACTATTCTTGTGTACATTACTGGCCTGAAGCCTACTGATTTCTACCACCAAGCACTCCTGTGTTTAGAACTAAATGATTAATTATTTCTCTGTTGCTGTTGGCCAAGCCATTGTGAAACTGATGCTACAGTTTGCTGACAAGGAGCATGGGTAAACCAGACATTTCTTCTTACTGCTTTGTTTTTAACCCTTAGACAGTTCACATTATGCCACACAGAATTTAAGTTTATAATAGAAAACTACTAGTTCAAAATCCAGTGAGTGTATAATTCAAAATATTTTCCCCCCACCTGGTTCCGATAAATGCTCTGCATCATGCAACATCACATTTTATCCCAATGCTGTTGTATTATATTGGTATATTTTAGACAGGAAATATACAGGTACAGGAAATGATTTGATGTTTGTCACAATACAGAAGTGCTTATTCCAGGACAGCTGTGGTTTTAACATTATAAATCTGGTCATCTGCTGCACTCTGCATTTATCACCCCACTTCAGGTCTTGATAAGGTTAAGCGGCTCAGCAATGGATATGGGAAGAGTATACCTGCATGAAATTGTGGTTAATTGTCTTATTAGGGAAGAAACATAAGGTTTGCATTTTTTAAAGGAGATCTTGTGATTTACAGTGTTTCCCCCTCGTGGGTTGTATTTTTGCAGAAGGTGGGGGAAACTGGTCTACATGCTCTGGGGTAGGAGTGGAACACTGCCCCAACATTTTTTTCCCATTAAAACCCAGTGGGTGCATCTACACCAGACGTTTACTGCAGAGCTGCCTAATTAGCTCTGCAGTAAAGGCATCTACATCTACACATGAGGTCCTATTAGACATCAATAAATTAATAAATGCTGCTGTAGGTTAGTACTTGTAAATACAAATACTATCCTGTGGCGTTGTTATTTACTGTGCAGCAACGCATGTGTAGACACTGACAGGGTTGGCTGGGCTATGAGGGTGATTCAATGAGGGGCCTGCCTGCTGGCCAGCCCTGTGCTGAAGCACCCTAATGTCCCAGCTAGCCCCTCTGCAGCATGTTGAACCTGTGTGGAGCAGTCCCAGGATGGCAGACTGACCCCTTGGGCCCCCTACCAGTCAGCAATGCCCTTCTCCAGGTCAATGTGCTGCAGTTCTAGGCAAGGGGGAAACAGTGTTCAGGAGCAATAAACTCTGGTGTGATGTGCATTACTTCCACATGCAGATATGCCCACTGGGTAAGAATCCCTTTTTAGTTGTTTGTTTTCTGTGTACCTTCGCTAAAGCACGCCCCTTTCCTATGCATAGTTCAACCATTTTCCTGAAGTCATATTTGTAAAAAGTATTTTCTGACTCTAAACTCTGTGACCTTGGGCCACTGTAGAATTTGAAGTAGTCTTTTGGATGAGATGTGGGACAGGGGCTCACATCATGTTTAGTGATTCAAACGTGTAGTGATTCAGCCTCTCTCAGCCTCTGCCCACCTACTGGATAAATTTCACATTGGGGGTTGTATTCAATCTTTCTGCTTTGTGGTACTTTCAGATTTTAACTATCTCCATTTACACACAAGATTTGTCATTTTTTCCTGTTCTGAACTACTGTGTAGTATTTCTGTGCACTAATTATAGAATACTGGCATCTACCCCAGAAAGAACTTAATTTTGGTCATGGTTAGGTGATTTCTTTGTATATAATGGACTCTTTTTGTGGCATGTTAGTGTTTTAGATGAAAACTGCTATTAATAAAGCAGCATGGTAGTCATTGCTGGGTAAGGTTAAAATAGACCATTGTGAATTTTTTAAAGTAACCTGTGAATGCAATCAGAATTAGGCTGGATTTCAGATCCACTAAAACAAGAAAACATCAGTCTATGTTCATGAAAATGGTGATTGGCCTTCGTATACCTAGAAGAAGTTCAAACTTCCCTAACTCTGCTTTGTGGAGACCAAGTAGAAATGCCATTTCACTTCTTAATGCCCCCAGCCTCTCTTAAATCTCCCTATCAAAAAAGCAGAATTCATGGCAGGGTGGCACATTAGAGACCATAGGCATAGCTGGGCAGCCCTGTGCCCTGGGTAGCCATGTAACAGCCAGGGCAGTGCTAGCTGCCATAGTGCCAATTGTGGTGGTGTGATAAGTCACTCCTGTGGTCATGACTATTTTTGAGCGCCTCCACAAAGGCAGCACCCAGGTTTGCTACCCTTGTCTTCACCCACAGTTACACTACTGTTAGAGATTAACTGGTTCAGAGAAGCATACGCTTTCATAAATGGCAACCTACTTTGTTAGAAGTTCAGCGTTTAACTGGTAAAACCATCATGCTGTGGAGAAGTTCCTGTTGGAAAAAGGTTAACATTTCATGGCAGTTTCACCATGTTTTTCCTGATACAAGCTGCTTGAATGGTTGCATGCTTATTTTTTACAGCTGTAAGGGTACATCCCCACATACAGGGGCATGTGATTGCCATGGCAAAAATAGCAGTGGAACAAATTTGTGCTGCTGCTTTTTGCCGCTGTGCATCCTTTTGCATGTGGGGTTTGTGTGGGGCAAATTGTCCTGGGGTGGGGTAGGGAAGGCTGAAGCTAGCATGTGTGCTGGTCCCAGCAGGGCCTCCTGGGGCAGCAGTGGCAGCAATCTTGCCACACATAGCCTGGCCAGCAGCTAGAGTGTGTCTCTGGTTCAGTTTCCAGTCCCAGGATCCAGTTTCTGATGATGCACACTGCTGCCATGTGTGCCATGCTGCCTTTTTTTAGCAACAGTCATTTTTTTTAACACCAGAATTTCCCACTGTCAAAAAAACCCACTGCACTGTTAGTTAGCAGTGTGGTGAATGGTTGCATGTGTGCAGTTTGCAGTGCCTCAAACTGCTTAAGGCACCGCAAACCACATGCGTGTGAATTTTTGGCATTATAGATGTAATGCCTGTCCATGGCCTCAGTTCTGTCCAAAGACTCAAAGGAAAGAAGTATTAATCTCTAACAGAGTGGCAGAGGGATGTTGGCCATTCCTCTACTTCTGTCTACAGTAGGAAAAATGTAAATCTAGACTTTGAACCTTGAGGGTAGAGGTTACTATTAAGAAGATGGAGTGAGTTGAAGTTTGTCTTGACTTTTGCTCTCTTCCAAAAAAGAAGGAAGCAAAAAATTAATTCTGTAAGGTTTGTTTTATTTAACTCACAAAATTGCAACTCTGCCAGATTGGTTCAGCACTAAAATTAAAATTCTCTTAGGGGAAAATAAACACTGCATTATTTGGGCTTTGGCATCATACTGCTGTTTGCAGAGACACATTGCACATTCCATTCCAACACTAAGGCATGGCATCCTTCAGCCTTGATATTTTTAACAGGAGTTTCCCCAGAGACATCAAGTGACAGGCCAGCCACTTAGATCAACAACAAGCATTTGGTCTTCAGGAGTAAGTTTCTGCATCCCAGCTGTGCTGACATTGGCTCCTGGGTGGAGGAAGATTGAAATCTCCTCACCTGTATAGTTCACTGCACTTACTCATTAAATTGCCTCTTTCACTTGTTATGAATACTGATGTATAACTTCTAACAGCTCACTGAGGTCAAGGAGTACCACTTTTCCAAAGATTCCACTGTGATAGAAAGCTGACTCTACCAAAGAATAAAAGAACTAGAATCAAGGTGTTAAAAGGGGTTTGCAGATTAAAAAGGTGGTCACGCCATGGCTATTAACTATATGCATAGCCCAGTTCAAAAAAACAAAAAAAAAGAAGCAATACACCCACACACAAGTGTCTGTGGATCTAACTACAATAAGGTACCATACATCACAGACAGGGATTCACACATTTGAGCCTGGAGATTCAGCTTGTTAACTTTTGAACAGAGTTACCTGGAGCCAAGGGTGAGTTATAGGTATGGTAGACCTTACAGCATTTCAGTTGTATCTGGGTAAGTCCTCTCGAGTTGTTTCAGGTTAGTCAGTATAGAATGGTTTGACTTGTGTTTAGTTTGTTTAAACTTTGCTATACTAGTTATATCTGCATCCTGTCATGAGGTCCCTGAAAGGTGAGCCTTTGCATTCTGAATCACTGCTTTCCAAGTGGCTGGCTGATCCTTGCTCTTCCTCATTAAGGAGCTGTCTGTCAGCAGCTTGGCTATTAACTGAGAATCAGGGCTGTAATTTGGAGTCTCTGCAGAGAGCATAAATTTGCAGATCATATAGTCTTTGCACACATCTCCTTTGTTCTTTTCCTGTTCATTATGAATAGCGTACTCATCTCTAAACCTTTCTAAGATCTTTCTGCCATAATTTGAGCTTTGTTTAATACTGACTGCAGATAAATCTGATAAAGTTGTTAGAGAAAATTAACTGGGTATACATAAATCCTTTAGATGCTATCTAGAGCATGCACAAGTGTAATTTAATAAATGATAAAATGCATTCAGGAATTTAAAAATACAATAGACATAAATATTTAGAATAACTGAATTCTGTTTAATATGCTTGCATGCTATTAAAAAATTAAGAGTACTGTGTTATTTGGACAGAAATTAGTAAAATAAATAATATTTAATATACATACTGTGATTTCTTTCTTGCATGTTTAGATAACTGTAAAGGAATGGGGCTGTGTACTACAGATCATTCATCAATGTAGGGAAACTTGACAATCGGCTTAGTATCAATTATCATTTTCCGAGGTAAATGAACTGATCACAGGCAAAGATCAGTAGATCAGGATTTTATCTCCGATTTGTGGATCTTCTCTCATTTTGTGTAGAGCAGCATTGTAATGGGACATGGTCTTCATTATGGGAGTGCAATATATATTTTATTCATTCTAAAGTTTCTCCTATTAAAATATATTTTATTTGCTGTCATCTTCTCTTCTTGGTAGCAGAAATGGAAAGGATTCACAAAATGTTTAGGAGGGGTTCTTATTACTTATTATAAAAAAATGAAAGTCAATGTATAAGCATTAAAAAAATCAAATAATGATGAAAATACAAAAGCAAGGACATATCTGAAGCTCTTAAATCACAGCTGCCTGTTTTTCTATTATTTATTTTTACAGTAACTTTAAAAAGCACTGTTGATAAACACAAAGGTTTTGGAGGAAAAGAAAGTGGAGCTCAAAGTTCTCAATTTTGCGTCTTCTGTGTGTAAAGTAACAACAGATCAATTTTCTGTTTCATAAACTGGCTTCTATGTAGATGCATTTCTTCTAGTCAGTTTAGTTAGGCTGTGTGTTATACAGGATTGTTTTTGCAGAGCTGAAACAAAAGCCGCAAAAAATGAAGGCAGACAGTTTGTGAATAAATGGTCATGTAGAATGAGGCTTGAGAGAAGTTGTTTTGGTGTCTCTAGACTTAGTCGTTATGATACTAATTGTCATATTTTGAAAAGAAATGATACGGTATTTCAAAATCTGCACCTTTCATTAGCTTTCTCCACAATCTAGACAAATTTTAAAAGCAGCTCATGATTTTAAGTGCAAACACAGATAGTTTTTAACATTCCTAAAAGGGGCTTTTGAAACTCCTATCCTACTATTAACTTTTTGCAGAACAGTTGAAATTTTTGTCTTTCTTGTGACTGTATTTCATAATTGAGCAAAGTGACTCCAGTAGTTTACAGGAAGCAATGTGTATATTGGAAGAAGAACTGAGACTGTCTCCTCCAATTTGTCCCTGAGAGCAAGTGCTAAGTTCAGTGTGAGAATTTGCTTGTCTCCTCAATGATCAGAAATCAGGTAGGTGCTATAGGGTATCAACTAGAAGCCTCTTTCTCAGAATCAGGGAAGATGGACCAGGAGAGACTGTTATGTGCCCAGTGGTTCAAAACACAGGGGATGTTGGGAAGAAAGGAAGGTTATTACATACATTCAAGACTGTAAGGCCAAAAGAGACAATTAGATCATCTATTTTGTCTTCTTGCAGGGCAAAGGCAGAGAATATTAAATATATTCCCTTGCATTGAGCCATATAATTTGTATTAATTAGAATAAACCTTCCCTTTCAGAAAGGGTAATGCATTAATCCAATGCTCAAGAATTTGGGATTGGTGTTTGGAAGCTCTCAGAGCCTGTGCCCATGTGCAGCTGATGCGGACTATTTAAACTTTGTTATTTTGATATGAAGTCAGGAATGAAGTCAGGAAAGCCAAAGCGCAATTGGAATTGCAGCTAGCAAGGGATGTGAAGGGTAAAAAGAAGGGTTTCTACAAGTATGTCAGTAGCAAGAGGAGGGGCAGGGAAAGTTTGGATCCCTTACTGAATGGGGGGGGCAACCTTATGACAGAGGAAGCAGAAAAGGCTGAAGTGCTGAACATGGGCAACTGGTGCCTCCTGAGTCAGGGGAGGCACTTGCCCTCCCTCCCCACCGTGACCAATCAGCAACCTGGGGGGGGGGTTCCCTGCAGCTGATGCTGCCAACCGGAGGAGGTCCCCCCATGACCCCCACTGGTCATGTGCACCGACCTGGAAGTGCCAGCGGCACACCCGGAAGTGCCAGCAGTGCTTCTCCTGGCACCCCCACTCCCCAGCTGGCACTCTCGGGGGGGGGCACCAGCTCTCCCACCTGCCCACCCACCTGTCACCTAAGTGGGGAACACTGCCTGTCAGGAGGTGCACCAGCACTCTCACCCCCTATCCATTGCCACTGGTGTGTAATGGCTTTTCTGCCTCAGTCTTCAGAGGCGGATTCAGCTCCCAGACTACTGCACTGGACAGCAGTTTGGGGAGGAGGTGAGTAGCCCTTAGTAGTAAAAGAACAGGTTAGGGACTATTTAGGAAAGCTGGATGTGTATAAGTCCATGGTGCAAGATGGAATGCACCCAAGGGTGGAGCAGTCCTCAAAGAATCCATTTCTAAGCAATTGAAGGAGGAAAAGGTGATTAGGAACAGTCAGCATGGATTCACCAGGGGTAAGTCATGCCTGACCAACCTGATTGTCTTCTGTGAGATGACTAGCACTGTGGATTCAGGGAGACCGGTGGATGTGGTGTACCTTGATTTTAGCAAGGCTTTTGATATGGTCTCCCACAACATTCTTGCAGGCATGCCAAGGATGTACAGGCTAGATGAATGGACTGTAAGGTGGATAGAAAGTGGGCTAAAGCATCAGGCTCAGAGTGTAGTAATCAATGGCTCAGTGTTTAGTTGGCAGCCAGTATTAAGTCGAGTGCCTCAGGGCTCGGTCCTGGGGCCAGTTTTGTTCAATGTCTTCATTAATGACTGGGAATGCGGCATAGAGCGAACCCTCAGCAAGTTTGCAGATGACACCAAGGTGTGGGGAGTAGTAGATACACTGGAGGGTAGGGCTAGGATTCAGAGTGACCTAGACAAATTGAAAGGTTGGGCCAAAAGGAATCTGTTGAGGTTCAAAAAGGACAAGTGCAAAGTCCTGCACTTAGGACAAAATAATCCCATGTACCAGAACAGACTGGGCACTGATTGGATGAGCAGCAGCTCTGTAGAAAAGGACTTGGGGGTTTTAGTGGGCAGTAAGCTGAATATGAGCCAGCAGTGTGCCTTTGTTGCCAAGAAGGCTAATGGCATACTGAGCTGCATTGGTAGGTGTGTTGCCAGTAGGTCAAGAGAAGTGATTCTTCCCCTCTGTTCAGTACTTGCAAGGCAACATCTGGAGTACTGTGTTCAGTTTTGTGTCCCCCCCCACCCCACTACAGAAAGGATGTGGACAGATTGGAGAGAGTCCAGTGGAGGGCAGCAAAAATAGTTTGGGGGCTGGGACACATGGCTTCTGAGGAGAGGCTGAGGGAACTGGGCTTAATTAAGCTAGAGCAGGGGTTCCCAAAGTTTTTTATGATGTGGCCTGGCAAACCACAGCCCGGAAGTCACAGCCAACTATGGCCAGAATTTCTGGCCAGAAGGCAGGTGAGAATACCCCTCCCCCCCAAGTGGGGGTGGGGGGCAAACCCTGTGCTGCCACGGGCACTAAAAAAGGAGATATAAACTCTCCACTCAGTTCTGGGGGGCTGCGGTTTGCCAGTCCGCGGCCACTTCTGATCCGCTGACCATGCTGCGGACTGGCAGCCTGGCACCGGACCATGGCCCAGGGATTGAGAACCCCTGGTCTAGAGATGAGAAGACTGAGAGGGGTTTTAATAGCAGCCTTCAATTACCTGGAGTGGGGTTCAAAAGAGGATGGAGCTAGAGTGTTCTCAGTAGTAGCAGATGACAGAACAAGGAGCAAGTCTCAAGTTGCAGCAAGGGAAGTTTAGGTTAGATATTAGGAATAATTTTCTCACTAGGAGGGTAGTAAAACATTGGAACAAGTTACCCAGAGAGGAGGTAGAATCTCCATCCTTGGAGGTTTTCAAGACCTGGCTAGACAAAGCCTTGTCTGGGATGATCTAATTGAGAATGGTCCTGCTTTGAGTAGGGGGTTGGACTAGATGGCCTCCTGAGTTCCCTTTCAACCCTAATTTTCTGTAGTTCTATGATTCCCATGGTTAATTACATGCACCGTTTAAAATACAGTGTTTAATGTCCAATTTAAATTTGTTTAAATCAGCAATCAGTTGTCACTTTCCAGTGATTAGTTGTTTCCTACTGGGTTAAAGAAACTCATCCCAGTATTTTCTCCACAAGGAATTATTTATGTATCCTATTCAAATGACTTTGCAGTCTTCTGTTTGTTAAGCTAAACAGGTTGAATTCCTTAAGTTTCTCATCATCAAGCATTTGTTCCAGCCTTCAGATCATGTTTGTTGCCCATCTCTACATCCGCTTTGATTCTTCAATGTTCCTCTTAATTTGCAGACTCCAGAATTGGATCCCAGAGTTGTCCCTGATCCAATTCCCCAAAAGTTGGCCCTGAATTATTTATTTACCTATCACAGCAATGCTTCCAGGAAGTTAGTACCCTGTTGTCTAAACACTAATAAGAGAAAGTCCCTGCTCCAAAGAACTTGTAACCTAGCCATCACAGAGGAGGATCAGGGGAAATGAAGGAAAGAAGTGTTATCTCTGCAGTTGGAAAACTGGGTTTCAGAAACTTGTACAAGGACCTTGGGCATTTCTCTGGGAGAGCAAGAAATCAAACCTTGATTTTGTTCTACCAGTCCATTTCCTTAGCCACATGACCATCTTTTCTATTACTTACCTTCTCATTTCACAGCAGTTAAAGCACAGAGAAATCTTTCATTTCATGCCTGGTTGTTGCCTGTGGTGGATGCGCCCCCCCCCTTTATTTTCTGTGTTAGCTTTTTGGACAGTAGGTTTAGTTATGTGGTTACCTGTCAGAGGGCACATCTACATGAGATGCTGACTGCACAGGAGCTGAATAATACTTCACAGTAGTAAGTCACAGCACTAACAATCCTAAAATGCTACTTACTGTGTGTCTACAAGTGCATAAGATCTGGCAGCAGTTTACTCATGAGTAGACGCACTCAGGCAGGCATCTACATGGGTAGGGAAGCAGGAGCAGATTTGCTGCTAATGGCAGCAAACTGTTCTTGCTTCCTGAGGCCCTGCAATGGGCCCCTGCCACCACCAACAGGAGCTCTAGGCTAACAGGGAGCAGGGAGTCCATTGCAAGAGCCCCAGGAGCTAGCAGGGAGAGCTGGGACAGGAACAGCTGACTCCTGGCCAGAGCTGGGATATTGGTCCCTGTCCCTGGGGGGCTGCCGGCTGCCAGGGTGGGGACAATGTCCCCCTACCGCAGCAACAAGGAGCTCTGAGCCCCAGATCCCTGACTGGGGCAGGGGACTTGGAGAGAGGTGTAGGGAAGAGGTAAGCCCCAGCCCCTCCACCCCAATCCATTGGTAGAGCAGCTAGCAGTGCACCCCTTATCCACCAGGAATCCCCAACCAGTGAGGGGCTCACTACTAACTGCCCCACTGGCAGATTGGGGCAAGGACAGGGGCTGGGACCTGCCCCACCCCTGAAGCTTTTTCCAAGCCCCTGAGTGGAACAATTCCCAGCCAGAGAAGAGGCCAGAAAGTGTGTTTCCTGCTCAGCTGTGTGATCACGGAGCTGGGTGGGGAACAAGCTGGAAAGCTCATTCCCTGCTCAGCTTAGCAACTGCAAAGCTGGGTTGGGAATAGGATCCCAAGCCCCCATCAGCAGGGAACTCTTAGCATAAGTTCCACGGTCATGGGGCCAGCACTGGGAGATCTTTATCTCCCAAGGCCATCTCCGCAGTTGTGGGGCTGGTGCTTGAGATCCTTATCTCCCAGCACCAGCTCTGTGGTCATGGGGCCAGCACTGGGAGATAAGGATCTATCAGGCCACTTCTTCTCAATCATGATGGTGAAGCAGGATCTGGGAGATAAGAATCTCCCAGGACCCACTCCCCCATCATGATTTCAGAGTGAGGGGGCTTGGAGCTCTCTGCTGCCAGGGCAGGGGGACATAGTTCCTTTCCTGGCTGTGGTGGCAGAGCCTGCCCTGGCAGCGGCAGCTCCCAGGGAGCAATCTTCCACCTCCTGGTGGCCATCTGACTGGGAGTAGATTTGCTCCCCATCAGGTATCTACATGAGCTCTACTGTGCAGTTAGTAATCACAAGTAAATTTGCTATTTGTATTTGCAGGTGCCAAATTTACTTACAATTAGTGAGGTTTACTTCACACTAAGCAAGTGTATGTACAGATGCATGTGCTTACTGTGCAGTAAACTATGCTGCTTCACAGTAAAGTGTCTTACATAGACACACACAGTATTATTAGGCTACTGTGCAGTAACATCACTTAAAATGTGTTCGCTGGTGCTACTGCATGGTAACTCCAGTTACTGCACATTTATTTAGTACTCAATTATACAAGTACTAAATAATGTTCAGTAACCACTGTGCAGTAGCGCTTCATATAGATGTGCCCAGTGTATAGAAACTATACCAATGTGTGAAGATGTGGAGTGAGAGATTCATACAATGAGTTAGCAGGCAGGTTTATAGGGAAGGTTTAGAAAGCATGGTCCAGAGGAAGAAACATGCTGATAATTAAAAGAAAAATCCACTGTAGAGTTTTAGGGGAGCAAGTGCTAGAAACAGAGTGATGCCAGCAAGAAAGAAACAGCCTAGCAAAGTTGAGAAATATTAATCAGTAATACTTATAAAGTGAAAAGTTTGTTGACAATAAGTACAATATACAAAAACCTGTTTGCAACTGTTTCATTCCTTAAGATTCAGGACGTATAGCTTTAAAAAGTGTAAAGACCAGTCCCAAATGAATTTTTAAACTGGGCTAGAATTCAGTATTGGATAAATCTTGTCAACTTTTTCAATGCTTCACCCTCATTTCTGTTTTTACTGTAAAATTAATAAATGATCAGGCAGCTTCAGTTAAGATGTTATAAAGCTGGAGATAAATCTAATATATATTTCAACCACACAAGTCTGCTACATGTAGTGGAAGCTAATTTCATATGGTCTCTAAAGATGAAAGAATCTGGCTCACAATAGGAACAGTGATGAGATTCAATGCGCACCATCTGGTGTGGTATGAAGAGCCCTGACCAGAAGAAAGTCAAGAAGTACTTTTTAACTTGGAGGTAGCTGACTGGGTTAGTCTGAACTCAGAAGGCAGGGTAGATATGCAACTTTATAGATTAAATAAGATATAGATAGGGATAGCACAAGCTTTTGTAAACACAAGTTCATTTTATCACATGGGAGGAAAGCGGAGTATAAGAGGGAAGGAGAAATTAGAATACAAAAAACAAGTGAGGAGGAGTGAAAGAGATGGGGCAGACAAGCAAAGAAGCAAAAGCCCATAGTAACAAAGGGTGTCACAAAAGCTAATCAAGGTAATGAGATAAGAAACTTTAGTCCCTGTTTGTGGATGATTTCTTGTTCTGCAGTTTCTGGTTCAAACTGGGAGGGGGAGTTGTTTTGTTTGGGGGTTTTGGGGGTTGCTTGGGGTTTTTTTTTTTGCCTGAGAACAGAATTCCTAAGGTCAGCGATGGAGTATCTAGGGAGGTTGAAGGGGTCTGCCACAGGCTTTTGTGCCTTTCTGCAGGTGATGTCAGATCAGTGTTCATTCATTCTTACATGCAAAGATCAACCTGTCTGTCCAGTTGTAAGAACTGATGGCATATATGATGTTGGTAGGGTTGCAGGTGAATAAATCTTGAATATTATACTCTTTGTTATAAGGGCCAGTGATGATGTGATCTGTACTGATGTGGTGACAAAGCAGGTATATCAGTGCAGATGGGAGTTTGCTAATCTGTTTGAGAGATTCCCTTTCAGGTTAAGGGAAAATTTAAAATTTAGCCATTGGTAGCATGGTAGAAAGGCCTAGCTAACTATAAAAATTAGCTTTACTCAATATGCCATGACCTGTGGCAGCAACTAACTACTACCCTGGACATAAAATAAAGTGGATACTTCAAAAATACCTAAGAAGCTTAAAGGTACTGAGGTACAAAGAAATAAGGTTTGTGACAGCATAGTTGTATTGCATAGAAACCAGGACCAGGTAAATAAACAATGCATACAAGCAGGGGCGACATGTAGGAGGGGGCACATGGGTGCATGTGCACCCCCTGAATGTGGTAGAGCACCCCCCTGACAAAAGGTGATCGCCAACCCCTAGCCAGTGGTGTCTGCAGGAGCTCCCCCGCTTACTGCTGCTGGGCTCCCGCCACCATGCTTCCACTGCCGTCAGTGCAGCCGTGCCCTGCCCCCCACAGCTGCCAGGGGCATGCGCTGTTCATGCATATAGGACAATTTAAGAAAGTAAAGCTTCAGTTTATTAGGATAAATTACATTCATAACCATATCAGACCACCAAGATTTACTTTGCTTTTTCAGTTAAGCCAAGGAAACTTACTCTTTGCAGAACATCTGAAAGACAGTGAGTGTCATGTTAAATTCCAAACCTCTTGAATTAATTATAAGTATTTAAAAAATGTATGGAAAAATATCAGTAACCAAAGCAAAAACAGACTATCAAGATCAGTACAGCAATCTACAGGGTTTTGTGAGTCAAGGATCCTGAAAACTGATTAGAAGAATAATCACAAATCAAGGACCTGATTAAAACTCAAGAGACATTATCAGATTTAATATTGGGGATGGTTGGGGGTGGGGATTATGTAGTATAAATCAGATGATGTAAGATATGAAGCAAAAAAATGTAGCAAAAAAGCACAGCCAATAAAAAAAATTGAAAAATGATCAGAAAAACACTTTATCCCAATCATATTAGTTGTCTATCTAGTAGCTAAGATTAGTCCTTATATAGGCTGAACTAGGAGAAGCCACAGAGGGATATTTATATTGCTGGTTTTTAAAATGAAGGAGTGCTACTGAAATGAGATGAACCACCATTAAAATCTCAAGCTACAATTAAAACATAGGATAATTCCTCTTAAAAATGTTGGTTCATCATTGCACTTCCTACTATGTCCTTGCAGAAGGGCAAGAGCTGAAATACCAGCTAAGGTTGTCATGACTTTTCTGATCCACCCAAAAGAAAAATCCTAGCAATCCCTTAAAAGTGTCTGGTTTTAGAGGAATCTCAGGCTAAGTACAGATATTCAAAAAGCCTGAGGAGGAATTGATCCAGTCTATGCAGGTTTCCCTAAGCTGTGTAGATTGGATCAGGAGTGAGTGGATCTTACATTCACTCCTATGTTGGTGGAGGCAGGCAGATATGTGCAATGGCTTGGGCCAGAAGATGGGGGCACTTCTGCACACCTCCCAGCATGTCAGAGATTGTAGAGGGTACCTGAATGCATCCAAGCAGCTGCCCCATCCCTGACTGGCTTTTAGGCACATGCCTCCCACAACTGCCCTGTCATCTGTCAAACAACTAGCAGCTGCAGGCAGGCAGAGGAGGGAAGCATACTCGCCCCACTGGAGTGGCTCCAGGAAGGGCTTACAGGATTCTTCCCCCTCCCCACCCCACCCCCACAAGCTAGAGCCAAATTCCTTACTGAAGCCGCTTGTCTGAAGATGCAGGCTCTAGTCTGGGGGGGGAGGAGGGAAAAGGGGGCATCTGTGCCCTTGCAGTTGCAGAGAAGCAGCTTCAGCCAGGAATTCAGTACTAGTTGAGGGTGGGGGTAATCCTGCAATCCTTTCCTGCAGCCAAGCCAAACCAGGGTCCCAGGGCTCAGGATTAGGTGGGGTGAACTCTGTGCCCTCTCAAACATAGGCAATGCGGGGGGGGGCATGTGACCCCTGAGAACACTGGTGCCCCCCTGACAGCAAGCACACCACTTGATAGGGGGGGCACAGACTGTGCTAGTGTCCCACCAAAACCAGCTCTGTCGGCAGCATGTCACTGGCTGATCCATGTGGGACCCCCCCTCCGGTTGCCAGCTGGCCGCTGGGAGACCCCTCCTCCAGCTGTGCCTTGCTGGAGCCCCCACAAACTTGGGAGGCACCAGTTACCCATGTTGTCAACTCAGCTGGGAATGTAGAGTGCACCACTGGCACCACCCATTCCCTCCTGCCTCTGTCCTGTCAGAGGTAGACCCCTTTGCCCCCCACTCTGGACAAAGCCCAGGGACCCCCAGGCTACTGAGTAGGGGTGAGCAGAAAATTTTGCTGTTTGGTTAATAGTATTAATACTCAAAAAACCTTAAAGTTATAATTTTTTACATAATTTTTTACATCAGCTGTTGTGTTAGTAAAATTCAGCATTAGTAACTAAAGTAAGTGTAGCTTGATTCTGATGAGATACTTTTCCATTTAAGGATGTTACATTTTAACAACTATGTTTATTCTCAGGGAGTCAGTGTGAAATGCTCACTCAGTATTTATCCAGCTGTTCTTTCTGGTAATCATGTGACTTCAGAAAAAGTTTGTTTGATTCAGGAATTACTTCATTATCCTTGGAACTTGCAATCCACTCTTCTTGAACATGATTGAAAGGTCTCATCCCAGCCCTCACTATCACTACCACTGTGCATTAATATAGAGTGAAAGAAAAGTTCAAGATCTATCTTAGTCTGTTCTTGTAATTTTAAATCATTTGAAAGATTGTATTCAGTATTGCTTTTGCAAAGCAATGTGGACTGTTAATGGCTTGAAATTGCAAAGTAAGCCAAGGCACTCTACTTGAGTAAAAATATAGATAAACCCATTATTTATATTACCAAATCAATACAAATGTGAAGGGAGGCATGTAGTAGTGGATTTGTTTTGGCTTCATGTCCAACTTTTCTCTTTCAAATGTTTGTGACTATCCTGCAAAATAAATTCTGGACTAGAATTTTCCATACTTGTTCTCACTCCAAATATGTGATAGTTTTAGGTTTGTCAGGTTATTTACTTGTTTTTTACATTGGCCTACTGATGGTAGGGGAACTGTACAATGTATGCTTCTGCTGCTTTACACTTCCCTGGAGATGCAAAACAACTGTGAACCCTATCTTCCTGCCCAGTATTCCCTGTCTATTTTGTGCTGTTCAGTGTGGCAAGATGCAGCCAGAGCACATAGTCATAAATTACAATGAAAAACCCCCAAAATGGAAGGTTGAGCCTTCATATCTGCAAAGCATGTGGAAAAACATCCCATTGCCTTTCTCTTTGAGTTTCTTGCTTACTGTGCATGTGTAAAATTAGAAACCAAACAATACAGGAAAACTTCTAGACAAACTCTTTTTAAGGGAAGTTAAAATTGAGGGTACTTGTAGCAGGGCACTAAAGTGCCTGCTTCTAGTAACAGTAATATGGGCTCAGCTGCCACTCACCAGGGCAGCACAGGTGTGGGTTGCTGAGACAACAGGTTGGGTCAGCTGACCAGAAGGGGGCAGGGCCTGGCCTTTATAAACAGACAGGCTGAGGCTGGAAGGTCAGTTCCCTTCCAGGCAGCCAAGGAGGCTTGGAGCTCTGCTGGAGTGGGCAGGGCAGGCATGATAGAGAAAGCTGATGGCCTGAGCAGTGTCAGCATAAGGAGACTGGGTGGAGGAAACCCTAGCAGGGATATATATATAAAGCATAGCCAGGTTGGCTTGGAATTTATGTTATAGCCCAGGGGCTTTATGTTTTCTGTTTTGTTGTTGTAACACCGGAGGACTGGGTGAGGCTGTAGGGGTAGAGGAGGCCTCATAAGAGCTCCCCAGGAGTGGGGGGGGGGGGGTTCCTGGCATTGGAGAGGGTGCTGTTTTGGGGTGTCCCGACCCCGGCCCCAGTTTGGGTGATTATCAGGAGGAGCCCAGTGGGCGTAGGACCTGGAAAGAGGGTCTGGGGGCCAGGTAAGGCCGAGGCCGCCTGAGCCCCAATTGCAAGAAGCTCCAGTGGGGCATAGGACCTGAGAAGGGGTCTGGGGCCAGGTAAGGCTGAGGCCGCCTGAGCCCAATTGTGAAAAGCCCAGTGGGTGTAAGACCCAAGAAGGTGGGTCTGGGGGCCAGGTAAGGCTGAGGCTGCCTGAGCCCCAATTGGGAGAAGCCCAGTGGGTGTAGGACCCAAAGAAGGGGTTTGGGGGCCAGGTAAGGCCGAGGCCACCTGAGCCCCAATTTTGGGGAATCGCGAGCAAGGCCCCAGCATGGGGAGCGTGGGGCACAGGCCCCGGTTGGGGGGTGGGAGCGTGGGGCACAGGCCCTTGTTGGGGGGCAGGAGCGCGGGGCACAGGCAAGCCCAGTGTGGGCAATATCAGGAGCATGAGCAAGGTCCTGGTTGTGGGCGAGAGCGTGGGACAGGCCTGGTGTGGGTGACGGTATAAGGGCAAGGCCCCGGTGTGGGCGAGAGCACGGGACACAGGTCCTGGTGCAGCGAGAGCCGCGGGGGAAGTAAGGGGGCACCCGTGAGGGCACAGGCAGGCAATTGGACAGAGCCTCGGTACAGCAAGACACCGTGCCAAGGAGGGCAGGAAAGCAGCCTCCCTTTAATGATGTTTACCAGCAAGACGTGGTGGACAAGATAGAGGGTGCATTCGAGACCCAATTTGGCACGGTAGTTAGGGGCTTAGGGGAGGTCACGGAACCCCCGAAGGTTGCCCTGGCACAGTACTTGACAGTAATTTGTGGTAAAATACATTTTAGTGATGTTGCAATTATCTCTAATGTACTCTAAACCCAAGAAATTCCAAAACGAGCTCAGAGACCTAACAGGGAACTCAGCACCAGGGACAGTGGTGAGGCTGCCAGCAGCCAGTGGCCGTAATTTTTGCTCCTGTCTCACGCCAAGGGGTCATCCCAGGCTGCCAGCCCTGTTGCTCCCTCCCCCCACCTTAATCATACTCCTTGAAAAGAGATCAAGCATATTAACACATGGAAATGCCCAGTGAGGACACAAACTACTTGAAAAGTGTCCTGTGTTTAATATGGTGTTAATATGGTGGGTGGAGGGAAATTAAGTAGTTTAAAAATCAAAGTTTAATTGCTTACAGAATTGTGTGTTTGGATAAATGTAACACCCCTTTAACTGTATTTTACCCTGGGTTTTTTTTTTTCTTTTTGTTTCGGAATTAACTGTAGACTTGAATTTTTACATGCACTGCTTGCTCTCTGTGGGTACGTCTACACATGGATTTGATCCAGGACCAGCTTACTTGTGACTAAACTACTCACAAGTAAATGCTTCCAGGCAGCATCTACACATGCTGGGAAGTGGGAGCAGATTTGCTGCTAATGACCAGAAGACAGCTGTCTCCTGGCTGGAGCTGGGACATTACACCCTGCTTATGGGGGCTGCTTGCTGCTGAGGTAGGGACAATGTCCTCCTGCCCCAGCATTAGGGAGCTCCTGGCTCTGGCCCCCCAATCAGGGGCAGGGGACTTGGAAAGAGCTGTAGGGGAGGGGCAGGTCCCAACACCCTACCCGGGTATGCTAGAAGATCAGGGTAGGGGACTGGGATCTACCCCATCCCTGCAACTCTTTCTAAGCCCCATGCCTCAATTGCCTGATTGGGGCACAGAGCTGGGACCTGCCCCTGATCAGGAGAGTTCCCAGTCCCTGCCCCACATGCATTTACAGAGCTGGGAAGGAAACAGATTCCCCAGCCTGAACCAGCACGGAGCTCCCAGTGCCAGCTCTGTACTGTGGGGCTGGTGCTGAGAGACGCTTATCTCCCAACACCAGTTCTGTGATCATGGAGCCAGCACTGGGAGACCCTTATTTCTCAGCACCAGCTCCGTGACATGGGTCCAGCACTGGGAGACCCTTACCTCCCAGTGCTAGTTCTGTGGTTGCAGGGCTGGTGCTTGGAGACCCTTATTTCCCAGCACCAGCTCTGTGACTGTGCAGCTGACGCTGGGAGATAAGGATCTCCCAGCCCCAACTCCTTGATCACAGTCTTGGAGCAGGGGGTTGTAGCTCCCAGATTTGCTCCTGGTAAATCATTTACATGAGTGGTAATGCACTGTTACTAATCTAAAGTCAACTTGCTACTTGCATTTGCAGGTAGCAAGTTTACTCATGGTTAGCAAGGCTTACTGCATAGTAAGCATGCACATGAGGATATGTAAGCTACGCTACTAAACAGTTAAGCGCCTTATGTAGACACCCCTAGTATCTGCAAAATTATATCTTTTGAAACTGCTTTTGTATTTCTCAAGTCAAACTTCAATTTATCAAATCAATGATAAATTTTACTAAGTGTAGAGTTTCTGAATCAAGCTTTTTTGTCAGTCCCACAGTGAAAGAACAGTGATGGAGGTTGTAAATTTCTGTTCTTTTTCCAAAAGCCTTAACCACAGTGATCAAACACTGAACAACCTGATTAAATATTCAAGTTCTTAGTCTCTCTTAAGGTAATTCACATGCAAGGTGACGTATCTGTCAAAGGCGGTACCTTAAAGCCTGTTTCCACATGTAACCATGCATAAGAACATTGCCTTCAAAGTTGTATTTACACAAAGAGAGACCACATTTTTACAATATAGTTTGTAGAACAGAAGTTTTGAATTTACTATTCCAAACTTTGTGCTCACATTTATGTTCTAGAATTTCCTTATAAGCCAGTGTTGTATTTAAGAACAATGGATTACTGAGTTATTATTTAAAAGGCATGTGTACATACATATCGACAATGCCAATATGACTAGAAGTATATAAAAAAAAAATTTAGTTTGAGCAATAAAAACTGCATGAGAGAGAATCTCAGATAATTGTTTTCTAAGATTTCATGAAGAGTAGTGCTATTTCATTTATTGCATTTTAAGCACTTCCTGTACGGGTTTTTAAGTATGCTTCTTGTAGCATTTTAATTTACGTTTGGGTACTCTTAGCGTAAAGCACAGCTTTTTATTGCTCTGAATAGTTTTATAGTCTTGTTTATGAATGTCACCTCATTGTAATGTAACAGTGTAAAATGTTCCCATTGTAGGTCACAAACATAAGGGCTTAAAAAGAAGAATTTACATGTTCTAATTTTCACTTTCTCACTGACCGCAGAGATTTTTAAGATTTTGGTGTGGGAAAAATGACCAGCACTTTTGCAGTTATTAAAGGCAAAAAGGTGGTCTTGTTCTGCCCATGTTCTGAGAAATCCAGTTAACAGTTTCCTCATACAAGAGCTATTTGGCAACCTCAAGACAAAAGGAAAAGAGTTTAAGCTAAAGGGACTGTCTGCAATACTATGGTTACAAATGCTTCAATCCTGCTATCATGAACACAGATGGCACTGGATTTACAACCCAGAAGTTTATAAAACCAGAAATCACAATTGGCCCTGCACTTGGGCAGAGTCCCTCATCTCTGGTTGGGTACACTGTTCATGTCATGGAACAGTGTGGTACATGTTTTCAATTTCTCAGCCTGGGCGTCTGCTTGCTGCTTGCCTGTGTGGGACATAGCTTGAAGGAAACTTTGTCACAAACAGGCTTTTAGAAATCAATTAACCCTTGCCATTGCCCAGGACCATTGTTCTAATGCATATCTACTTTACCTATAAGGCAGTTCTCAAAACCAAACCTCTAAATACCATTTTCTAGTCATCAAACATTCTCAGTGATTCCCATCAAGATAAATCGGACTCCAAACAAGCCTGTAGTCTGCACTAGTCAGTTATCATGCTAGATTCTACATTATATACAGAATTTGTGATTTTTTTTTGTTATTTTGAAAAATACCTTGAGTCCAGGTCAACCGTCTCCATGAGACACTGTGTTTGGGGACCCCCTTCCAAGAGACAAGGCACATAGCTATACTTCCTCAAAAAGGTGGGGAAGTATAGCTAAGGTACATAGCTATGCTTCCCAACAGTCGACTCTACTTTTAGATTGGCTTTTCAAGTGTTTCTTGAGCAAGTCCAACTAGGTTCCAGCCTTCCTTTGGGAGCCTGCAATCAGTATGAAAATTTAGTGAAACAGAGCAGTCTCTACTTTTTTAGAATAATTTTTTTCTCCATAGGAACACAGCAAACAGAGAGAAAAGGGTTAAAACAACAAATCGGAACATGTTCTTACAAATTTAGCTGTCTCACTTGTCCATGATGCTCACTGGCACAGGTGCAGGATGAAGCATGCAGCACTCAGGCTATTGCTTGTTTCTTAATCTGACTTGGTCAATGTTTTACCCTCTGAGTTTACAGGGAGCTTTTTGTCTACCTCATAGTCCCCTTGCCTTCCCTGGACCCTTGAAAATGGTCAACTCGATTTATGCATCTTGCCAGCAGAATTGGAGATAGACATCCAGCGGTGGGTTTACTGTTTGTTCATTAAACATTGGCAGCTGAGATAAACTTATTTAGACTGAGAGAGAATGTTTTGGCAAAACATTTATTTGGCAAAATGGGCAATTTGGGAACAGCCAAAACTGGGTATAAACAGAAATAATCTTTAGAGTGGAATCAGCTGTGCCAGGATCTTTCCCAGCACAACTAATCCAGTTCATTGGCATTTTCAGACATTGCCTGGAGCCACTGTCTTATAGGGTTGGATCCCTGCCACTCCTGGGCCCTCAAGGGCCCAATACTGGATTTCATAGATTTCATAGACATTCGGGCTGGCAGGGACCCCAGGGGCAGGAAGTCAGGAGGGATCATAGGACCCCAGCAAGATAAACATCAAAATGTGTTTTGAGGATGTTCAAAGTGGGTGCTTGAACCACCTCCAGTGGCAGTCTATTCCAAACCTTGGGGTCTCGGACAGTAAAGAAGTTCTTCCTTATGTCCAGCCTGAATCGGTCATGGCAGAGATTGTGACCGTTTGATCTTGTCATCCCTGGGGGGGCGGGGTCTGGTGAACAGTTGTACCCCCAGATCCTGGTGAACAGCCCTGGTAAACTTATAAGTGGCCACCAGATCACCCCTGAGCCTGCACTTTTCCAGGCTGAAGAGTCCCATGGCTCTCAGCTTCTCATCATAAGGTCTGTTTTCCTGACCTCTGATCATGCACATGGCTCTCCTCTGCCTCTGCACTCTCTCAAACTTGTCCACAACATTTTTTAATTGTGGAGCCCAAAACTGGATGCAGTACTCCAGCTGCGGCCTCACCAAGGCCGAGTACAAGGGGAGAATGATGTCCTGGGATTTGCTTGAGAAGCATCTATGGATGCAAGCCAGCGTTTTGCTCACTTTACTAGCCACAGCATTACATTGAAGGCTCATGTTCATCTTGTGGTCAATCATGACCCTCAAGTCCCTTTCATCTGTAGTGCTAGCCAGTGTAGCACTGCCAAGCCTATAAAGATACTGCAGGTTTTTCTTCCCAAGGTGGAGAACCTTGCATTTTTTGATGTTAAACACCATCAGGTTCTCATCAGCCCATTTCATAAGTCTGTCAAGAACTGCCTGGATTGCCCTTCTGTCCTCAGGTATGGATGCTTTACCCCAGAGTTTGGTGTTGTGGGCGAACTTACCCAGTCTGCTTCTGATACCAATGTCTACATCATGGATGAAGATGTTAAAAAGTAGGACACAGGCCACAGTTAGCCAGTTTTGCCAAGAGGTGATTATGGGATACCAGGTCGAAGGCTTTTTTAAAGTCAAGATATATGACATCAATCTCTTCCCCCTTGTCTAGGTCACCTGGTCATAAAAGGAGATGAGATTGGTCAAGCAAGATGTACCCTCAACAAACCCATGCTGGGTATCCCTCAGGATATTGCTATCAGTTAGTCTGTTAAGGATGGCCTCTTTGACAATCTTTTCCAAGCCCTTTTCTAGAATAGATGTCAGGCTGATGGGCCTATAATTTGCCGGATCTACTTTCCTTCCTTTCTTGAAGATAGGCATTCTGCCACACTGGCCTTCTTCCAGTCGTCGGGTACTTCACCAGAGCACCAGGAGTTCTCAAAGATCCTTGCCAGGGGCTGAGCTATGGTGCTTGCCAGCTCCTTGAGTACCCTTGGGTGTAAACTGTCAGGGCCGGCTGACTTGAAGGTATCCAATCTGTCAAGGTGTTCCTTCATGAGGTCAGCTTCAATGGAGGGTAAGAAATCTCCCTCACCCAGGCCTCCTTGACCCACAGTGGGCATGGGCATCCCATGGGACTGGTGAAAATCTTATGCAAAGTACCCATTAAGCAAGTTTGTTTTTTCATGGGCATCGGTTGTCAGTTGTCCCATCTGGTTTAGCAGGGGTCCAATGTTGCCCTTGCTTTTCCTCCAGCTCCCCACATATCTGAAAAAGGACTTTTTATTGTCCTTGATATTTGTAGCTAGCTGGAGTTCTATTGCAGCCTTGGCTTTCCTGGTTTGCTCTCTGCAGCTCCACACCAAAGCAGAGTATTTCTCCTTGGTGGTGGTTCCAGTCCTCCATCCTTTGTAGGTCTTCCCTTTAAAACACAGGAGGTCTGCTAGTTCCCTGGAGAGCCACCCATATTGAATTCCCCTCCCCTTTGGGTTGTGGTCCTTTTGGTCCTTCCTTATGAGCCTTCTGATCTTGTCAAAGTCAGCTTTCCTGAAGTTGAGGACTTCTGTATTACTGACTGACTTGCCAGCTTTAAGGTGGATGGTGAAGGTGATCACCTCGTGGTCACTGTCACCCAGCTTCCCTTTGATTGATAGGTCACTGATTAGGTCATCCCTAGTTGCCAGTATCAGGTCAAGCAGCACTTTACCTCTTGTTGGCCCATAGACTTTCTGCATCAGATAGAGGTCATCCAAGCATGAGAGAAAGTTTTGTGACCGCTTGGATTTGGCTGACATCTCCTCCCAAGAGATGTCTGGGTAATTAAAGTCTCCCATGACAACCATACACCAGGAGCGCGCGGCCTCAGCCAATTCCCTGGCAAACTCCTGGTCAAGGTCTTGACCCTGGGTAGGGGGTCTGTAGTAGGCACCCACCATAGTATCCCCTGTGCTGTGTTCCCCATGGATTTTAACCCAGAGAGTCTCAAGTCATCCACCATGAGTGCCAATGTTGGCTTGTAGGGATGTGTAGCTTTCCTTGACATACAGAGCTACAACCCCGCCCCTTCTGTTCACTCAATCCCCCCAGTGCAGGGTATAGCCATCTATACCTGTGGCCCAGTCATGGGTGGAGTCCCACCAGGTCTCCTTTATCCCCATGACATCATAGTTATTTGCATTTAGCAGGAGGACAAGTTCCTCCTGTTTATTCCCCAAGTTCCTGGCATTTGCGTATAGGCACACAAGTGTCCCCTTGGGGGCCCTAGCATTGTCTACAGTTCATTCCAGGACTGGGGCAGGGGACCTTAAGTGCCTTGTTCTGCTGGCCTTGCAAAGGTTGTTCAGTGGGCCAACAGTAGCAGTAGTCCCCCCATCCCCCCATGGGTTTATTTTAAAGCCCAGTGGAGCAGGTCAGTCAGGGCCAGGGCCAGGCAAGGGGGAAACTGGGGAGCAAGGGTTGAGCAGGGGTGCAATCAAGGAGTGGCAGCTGGATGGGGGGGTAAGCGGGGCCTAGGGTTGGGTAGGGCCCCCCATGGTTCCCTTTCCTCTCCTCCAGCCCTCCCTCACTCCTTACTTACCTGGCACAAAGCTGGGTCCAGCTCCCTGCAGCCTGCACAGTTGCTTGCCCCACATGGGCAGGCAGTATGCTTCAGCAGCAGGGCAAAGGCCAGCCAGAGAAATGTTTGGACTGGCTGCCAAAGCATCTCTGTGAAGGATCCAAGCCTCTGGTTGCCTCAGGGCATTGTCCTGGACTATGCCGTGCCCCACTTCTTTTACCCAAGGTATTTTTTGCTAATTTTGGTAATTCAGGCTAATTTTGCCCGTGCTGCAAATTTGCAGTGCAGAAAATGTTTTTTTCTTCCCGCACATGCCTCTCACAGTATCTCAAAGGGCTTTGAGATGCTGCAAGAGGCACGTACATGCTCATCTGGATGTGCCCACAAGATAAATAGATGTCATCCAAAAAATGTTTATGGCAGCACAAGTTGTGAAGAAATAGATGTCCCTGTCCTTGTTGCTTTCCAAGTGCCCAAAAATGTTGCCACAATCAAAGGCAATCACCATTTGTGTTACCTTATAGGGTAGGGTGCCTGTTTACCAATTGTGCACCCCAGGAATCCCCCTGGAAGGGGCTCCCAAAATGTCCATATATTGCTGCCATGTCCTGACTTGGCTGTGCATCTGCAAGCAGGGGTACCCTCATGGGGTTCCCCCCCATTGCAGATGCATGTTTTTGGTCAGGGCAGAGCATTCAGCCCTCTGATCACCCCTCCTGCCCAACCCCAGCACTCCCAAACTCAAAAAATAAATAAATAAAAACCCTACACTCACCAGCAGTAGCGGCGGCGTTCGGGGCCACTGGCACCTCCTGGCAGACCCCCTGATTCCCCATGCAGCCACCTGGCACATGTGCTGCCACTGCCCCATCACACAGGTGCCATCAGGGCACCATGTGGTTTTGTGTGCTGTCAGGCAGCTGGGGCCACACAGGCTGAGCAGTACTGGGCACCAGGTGACAGCATCAGTGGCCCCAGCTGCCTGATAGTTCACAGTGCCCTACTGGCACCCGCACAATGGGGCAGTGGCAGTGTGGTGCCGGGCAGCCAAGTCCCCACTGTCGCCTGCTGCATGGGGGGGGGCGGTGAGGGGGCTGTGCCAGGAGGATCCATTGGTCCCAATGGCCGCTGCTACTGCTGGTAAGTACAGGGCTTTTTTTTTTTTTTAAAGTGCCAGGACAGCAGGGCTGAGTGAGGCAGCCATTGGAGGGGCTGGAGGAGTGGGTGAGAGGCATGTGGGCACTGCAGGGGGAGTAGCCCCCCTGTGGGGGGGCTGTGGCCCCTGTTGGGGGGCTGTGACTTCTGTGAGGGGCATGTGGCCCCTGTGAGGGGGCCATCTGTGAGCTGTGTGGGTGGGCTGTGGCCTGCAGGGGGGCAGCGAACCCATTCTTCCTGAGCAGCCCCCCTCCACAGTCTACCCATGATCCACCCACATCTACCCACACACCCCACAATCCCCCACATCCCTCCAAAGCCACCCACATTCCCCCACCGTCCTTCTACAAACCCCACATCCCCCTTGCACACACCTTGCACGCCCAGTTGCCAGACAGAATGAGACCTGCTGGCAGGAGCTGTGGATTCAGGGGCAGCTGTCCCCACATCCTGGTGAGTGAATGGGTCAGAGGGAACTCTAACTGGTCTATGATAAGAAAACCAAGGCAAACAGCAAAACATGTAGGTATTTAGAATTCATTTTATTATGATGATATAGACACTGGTAGACTTCCAAATTCCTTTAACATTGTAAATATATCAATAAAGCATCGAACGGTTTGTTCTGTGTGTGTGTGTGTGTGTGTGTGTGTGTGTAGTGATCTTTTGTTTTAATTATGGAAGAACATGGATTTCAGGCATAGGTGGCAGAAAGGGAGGGGGCTAACAGGGCTCAGCCCCCCCCCCCCCCCGCCCCCAAACACCAGAGCAACCTGGCCACAGGCTGCTGCAGCAGGGAGGAGGGGTGTGCCAGGCTCACACTCCACCCAGCACAGCAGGCAGGTAGGTAAGGATTCTTCCTTTAGTTTCTGGGCTTGGGGTGTGTGGGGGGTGGAGATCAAGACTCCCAGAGTGTAGAAGGAAGTGGGGCAGAGGTGAATCATTTTACAGAGTGACTTTGGGATTTTTTTAAGTGCCAGGATTTTTCAGTTTTTAAATAGGAAACATCAGAATTCCTGCTAGGGAGGCAAGTGGCAGTACCCAGGCTAAAGACCCTGCTCAGAGCTGGCACCTGGACCCAGATGGAGGTGGCTGACCTCCTGGCCACTTGGGACCAGGAGGACATGCTTTGACAGTTCAAAGTAGATCACCACACTGAGAACATCTTTCAAGTGATAGCTTCCCAGGTGGTCAGGCAGGGGCACACATGGCAGTAGTGCCACACAAAGGCCAACGCTGAAGGCACAGCCCACTGGTAGCTGGGCCAAAGGGGCAGATACCTCTAATGGTCAATGTGCTCCAGGAGCATAAGGATATTTCCCATCTGGTCTGGCAGGCACACAGCATTAGGGCCACATGCTGTCACAGGTGGCAGCAGGTCACAGCCAGGCAGCAGCCCCAACTGCCAGACTGCTTTAGTGGGTAGAGGGCACAGGGAACTCTCAGGGCTGCTTCAGCTGTCCAGATGGCACAAGGAGAAATGTCCCCAGGTACCCAACTGGCCAGGCCCCAGAAGCTCCTGAGAGTGAGCTGTGCTGAGCTACTTGCCAGGGCAGTTTTTTGTATTGCTGCAGTCAGCACAGGGAAGGTTCTTATACAGCTGGGGCCAGCACAGGTGCTGGCCCCAGCCCCTAGCTCCACCTAGCTGCAGATCTGGGAGGAGCCAGGCAGAGTTATTTTGCTCCAAGTGGCACAATTTGCCTCATATCAAAGTGCATGTCCAGGCATGTGTACTCAGGCAAAAGGCCCCAGATCAAATTTGCACTGCTTCTATTTGAGCTGCTGCAAGTGCTCAGTGCCCGCATGTGTGGATGCACCCTGTGGATGCATCCAGGAGAGCATGCATGTGCCTCTTGCTCTGCCTCAAACCCCTTTGAGATGGGGCAAGAGGCACATGTGGGAATGAAAAAAAATGTTCCCCATGCTGCAAGTTTGCAGGGCAAGGAGAAAATTAGACCGGGGTCGAAAAAAACCCACTCTGAAGAACAGTGGAGCAATGCACGGTCCCAGACCCAGACCGTGCCTGGAGCCAGCCAGGAGTCAGTCCTCCACAAGAGATGCTCTGGTTTCAGTCAGAGCATCTCTTTGGTGCTCCTGCTGCCCCTGGCTCCTGGCACTGTCCATGGTAAGTAGGGGAATGGGGAATTGGGGTGGGGGGGTTTGATAGGTGGCAGAGAGATGTGGGTGGGTTTGGGAAGTGACAAGGGTTATGTCCCCAGGGCTGTGGGTGGGGGGAGGCGGTGAGGACCTGGCCCAGACCAGTGTGGCTCGCTAGTCCGGCTTTGCACTGGAGCGGGACTCCAAGAGGTGCTCAATCACAGGAGCCTCGCTTCCCAGAGCTGTGTGATCTGCTCCAATACAAAGCCAGACTAGCGAGCCACATGGGGCTGGACCAGGTTCTGTTGCATACCACCTCCCCGCAGGCACAGCAGGGCAGAGGCAGGAACTGGCATGGCATGCAGGGACCATGTGCTGAACCAGGCCGGGTCCTGTTGGCCCTGGGGCCCCTCTTCCACTCAGCCAGACTGGTCCCATGGTGGCAGGACCTGGCGCAGCACACAGGGACCATGTGCTGGGCCCAGCACGTCCTGCTGGCCCTGGGACTGCTTGTGCTGCCCAGTCAGGCTGGTCCCTCAGCGTGCATCCCTGTGTGCCATGGGACTGGCGTGGCTGGGCAGCACAAGCAGTCCCAAGGCTGGCAGGACCCAGCTGGCCCTGGCACATGGTACCTGTGTGCCAGTCCAGGTCCTGCCACCATGTGACTGGGCTGGCTGGGTGGCAGAGGGGCAGCAGGCTGGGCTCCACATGGTCCCCATGCACTGCACCAGGTCCTGCCACCATGGGAATGGCCCAGCCAGGTGCCCCAAGGGCAGCAACAACTGGATGGACCTGGGATGTGGTCCCTGAGAGCTGGGAGCTACAGCAGCAGGCTCAGAGCACCCCACTCCCACTGCTGCTGTGAAAGGTAAGTTATGGGCCCTGAGAAGGGGGGCTGGGGCCCTCCAGGGTTTCTGGGACCCTGGGCAGGGGGGGCCTCCAGAGGGGAACTGAGACCCTGGGTGGGGAGTCTGGGGCTCTCCAGGGTGCCTGGAGACCCTGGGCAGGGGGAGCTGGGGCCCTCAGGGGGGCTGGTACCTTGGGTGGGGGGCTGTGGCCCTTCAGGGGACAGCTGGGGACCTGTGGGGGGTGCATTCCATGTGCTGTGTGGGGGAGGCTGCACCCTGTGGGGACCAGGGGACCCACCCCTCCTGAGTAGCCTCCCCCACAAAGTTCCCCACACCCACAGTCCCCCCAGCAGTTGTTCCACACCTACCCATAGACCAACCCACATCCCTCCACACACACACACACACCTTCCCCCACACCCTTTCCCACCCCCTTCCTGCAAACACTACATCCCCCCCATCACACACCCATCATGTGTGAACAAAACCAGAAGCAAACATCAATAAATATAGGTATTTAGAATTTATTTTAGCATGATGATAGAGACACTGGTAGGCTTCCAAACTGCTTTACCATTGTACATATATCAATAAAGCATTATCCAACTAATCGATCCCTCTCTCTGTGTCTCTCTCTCTCTATATATATGTGTGTGTGTAGAGTGGTCTTTTGTTTTAATTGTGGAAAATCATGGATTTGGAGGTATTTTTAAAAATGGATCTGGGATGCTTCTGCAGGAGTGCAGCTGGCACAAGGGATAGTGTCCTCAGATACTAATTGGCTGGGCGCTAGGAGCTCCTGAGAGCGAGTAGCCCTGAGCTGCTTGCCAGGGTAGCTTTTTATGCTGCTGGGGCAGCACAGGTGCTGGCCCCAGGCTCTAGCTCCCCCTGGCTGTAGATCTTGAGAGTTATTTTGCCTCAAGTGGTGCACTTTGTTCCACAACAAAGTGCATGTCCAAGCATGTGTGCTGAGGCAAAAAGCCCTGGCTTAAATTTGCACTGCTTCTATTTGAGCTGCTACAAGTGCACGTGCTTGCATGTGTGGACATGCCCTCCATGTCACCAAGTATTGTATCACCAAATATTTGGCTGAAGTGAAAATAACAATGTGCTTCAGGAGCATAAGGATATTTCACCATTTTTAAAATTGCTTTTTAATTGCTTCAGCATTTCCAAGATAGTTTCTTTGCAGGCACATCTAATAAAAGACAAAGAAATGAAGGATTGGATTCAGAAAACAACTGGAGAGGGGGTAATACCTCCCTTGTACACAGTAGCGCTGTATTTAGGGCATTTGCCCATGATGTGAAAGGCATCAGGTCGAATCTCTCTTCTGCCTCAATGGATTTAAATCCACATCTCTCACTTCCTAGAAGCATGCCCTCTTCAGAATATAAGGTTGTTGTCAACCTCTTTTATTGACCCTTTTCCACTTTGCATGGACTATGTAAACATCAAATGAATGAGAAATAGCTCTATAGTTTGTTTGCCATGGAATACTCTCAAAGCCGGGAGATCTTAGTTCAAATACATTCCTTGCCTATCTCAGAGCAGGTTTTGAACTCAGGTCTCCCATCTCTACTCTGCTGGGCTGCTGTAAATAAAAGGAAAGGAAAGTACTACCAGCACCGCAAGTTGGTATAACTGTCCCTGCCTACTATTACAGATACCTTAAAATGGAAGCATTCTATTTTGGGTCAGTTAAATTGTTTCTTTCAATATCCTTGGTTTTATTCCTGGTTTATTGGGGTATTTTGGCAAAAAAAGGCTAGGAACGTATAGTGGCTTAATACAGTCTGAATACATTTTATTGTTGAGTTTAGATGCCAAAACAAAACATAAAATAATCAATTGTTCCCATGGCCCTAGATTCATGGTTGGTCTACCTACAGATGGGAAAATCACCAAGCATTGGGCCCTTTGCCATGCCTGCAGCAGGCAATGTATTTCCTGTGTTCTTCACAAAAAAGGTTATTTGGGGTGTCCCTATTTAATTTAAAAGAAGAGTATGTCTTCTTTTCTGAGAACCAAGTGATTAACTATAAGCCACTCACCCTGTCCTCCAAGATGGAACCATGGGCATTAGTCACAATAGTGCTATAATGAACAAAAGAACGGGACATATAGTATAGAAAACAAGCTCCTACTACAGGGAGGTCAAGATGATAGAAAGGACTTTTTATATCTACAATTAATTAGTTCTAAAATGTATAATCACTGTTATACAGCACCTGAACAGATTTTTTTTACAAAGTAAGATTTGCTAGCACTTTACTGAATTAGTCTTCTTCCTCTAGTAGGCAGCATTTCTACACAAATTTTTAAATATGTGGATATTCAAATTAGCCTTCAATGAACCATGACCTTCTAGAAATAGAACTGTGGACATATACTATTATAAGACACTAAACACCTGCAGTGAAACTAAATAACCATATCAATTGATTGTATGAACATGAGCATTCTAAATATATTTTTTCCTGGCTATTAAAAAACACCCAAAGTCTGCATCTGTTATTCTCAGTGCAGCATATTAAGCTTTCACAAGAAAAGCTTCTTTCCAGAAATGACTAATGATGATTTTTTAACATTAGAGAGATTTCTATTTTTTCACAGTAAGGTGGGTGAAAAACTGGCTTATGGAATGCTCCCAGAGCGTGGTGGTGGATGGGGCAGTTTCTCCCTGGAGAGATGTGGGCAGTGGTGTTCCCCAGGGCTCTGTCCCTCAGACCAGTGCAGTTCAATATCTTCATCAGTGATCAGTGAAAGCACTCTGTCCAAATTCACAGGCAACACCAAACTATGGGGTACAGTAAACCAGGGAGTGAATGCAGGAGGATTTGGATAGACTGGGGAAGTGGGCAGATTAGAATAGGATGCAATTTAACAAGGATAAGTGCAAGGTGCTGCATCTGGGGAGAAAGAAACTCCAATACACCTATAGACTGGGAAGTACCATTCTGAGTACTATGGCAGTGGAAAGAGATCTCGGTGTCTTGGTCGACGCAAAAATGAACATGCGTCACCAACACGATGAGGTAATAAGTAAGGCGAACTGCACTCTTTCTTGCATTAGTAGGTGCAAAATGAGCGGATCTTGGGAGGTGATACTTCCCCTCCATGCGGCATTGGTGAGGCCGCAGATAGAGTATCGTATCCAGTTTTGGGTGCCACACTTCAAGAGGGATGTGGATAACTTCGGGAGGGTTCAGAGAAGGGCTACTTATATGGTTGAGGGCCTGTGGGTAAGATCCTATGAAGACAGGCTGAGGGACCTGAACCTCTTCAGCCTCCGAAAGGGAAGGCTGAGAGATGATCTTGTGGCTGTCTAAAAACTCATCATGGTGGGGGGTCATCAGGGAACGGGGGGTACTCTGTTTACCAGGGTACCCCTCGGGGTTACTAGAAATTACAGCCACAAACTAAAGGAGCGTAAGTTTAGATTGGACATCAGGAAGAAATTCTTTATGGTGAGGGTTGCCAAAATTTGGAATGGGTTTCTAAGGGAGGTGCTTTCCCCTACCTTGGAGGTGTTCAAGAAGACATTAGACAGGCACCTAGCTGGGGTTATTTAACCCCAGCGCTCTTTCCTGCCAAGAGCAGGAGGTTGGACTCAATGATTTACAAGGTCCCTTCTGACCCTAGAAATCTATGAAATCTATATCTTAATGCAGTTTGTTTGTTGAATAACATACTTGGGACTTTTAGATATTAATTCTGTTGTTCTAAAAATGCCAGTTGTGAATTCCATAATTAAGTTACAAAGCTTAATTTTGTATTAAAACAGGGATTGAACCACTTGAAAAATGAAAAAGTCTGTACACCCTTCACAGAATCACAGAAGATACATTTTAGGCAAAGAATCACTGGATTTTTTGAGAATTTACCAGTACATTTGAGCTAAAATTAATTTAGATAATTAGTTGTTTTATAGGTCCTTTAACAAAATTTAGCACCTAGTGTCACAGTTTCTTTCCTCAGCATGAATTTAATAATAGAACAGAACAAAGCCTTCAAATTCCCATTTGCTTAAACTCCTTGACATCTTGTGCATAGACTGTTTGAAGATTTTAGGGGGAAGAGGGGTTTTTTTTTTGTTTTTTAAGAACAATTCATCCTTTTTTTCCTTTATTCTTTCTAAATGTATATTTCTTATTCAGCAAAGACTGGAAGATGGCTTGTTGCTTCCCTCTCTCAAGGAGCAGAGGGAGGTGGTGGCCATTTTAACAGAAAGCACCTTTACTGAGAAAAAATATGATCTCAATCCCAGGGGAAGATGGCTAGTATTTTGAAATGAGGAAACTTTCTGCAAGTTTCTCTGTCAAATTTTACAAGCGTCTCTCAGAAAAACTTTCAGTTAGGAAAACTAACAGTAAATAGTAGTTATGTGTATATGTATAAGTAGGTATAAATAAAATTAGCTAGCTATCTGTTCCACTAGAGCTACTCAGAGTAGTTAAGATTGGGAAGATGGAGCAGTGCGTGCGTGCGTGTGTGTGTGTGTGCGTGCGCGTATGTATACTCATGCACGTGTGTGCACACATGTATGCACATATGTGTGCTGGTGGATAGAACTGAATACATGTAAAAAGAAACTTAATACTGAATGCAGAAAAGGAAACTAGTATGGGCTTATGTTGGGGGGATGTAAGAATGAAGGAGGGAGGGAAAGCAAAGTGTAAGGGAAGAAGGTGTTGGTGCAGGAGAACATGGGAAAGGGGCACATGGTGACAAGAATCTGGATAGTGAGAAAAATCTTATGGTGGCATGCCCTTAGGTTTTTTTGCTTATGGTGCATATATGAAATTAAAAACATACCCAACCAATAAAATTTTAAGCCAAAAAATATGTTAACATGGAGTAAAGATTCACAGATGTTAGGGGCTGGAAGGGACCTCTCTCGATCATCAGGTCCAGCCCCCCTGTGCTTCAGCAGGAAAGACTCCTGGGATCAGATGACTCCAGCAAGGTGAGCATCCAGAAATTTTTAAGATTGAACATGCATGTTACTTGGTCTAAAATATGTTGCAGAGATGTTATAATTGTCTTCAAATCTAAGAAACTGAGGCTTAATTTTAAACAAAAGTAAAAGCAGTCCAAGTTAGAGCATGGAAATGCATGCAAGCATCCTTAAATGTCTCTTAAGTTAACAAATGGCAGGGGAAAGAGAAAAAAATTCCTTAAAAATCTGTTTAATCTAGTTAGATATTATATGGCTAGTGCAGCATGTCTTCTCATAATTGAAATACCTTTCATTTATATTTTAACTTGTAGTTTTGTAATAGTTTGTTTGGGGCATTAATTTTAGCCTGGCTTTTTTGTGCCCACTACTCGTTATTACTATCTGTAAAATTAAATCTTTTGATTTTCATTGGGCACTTCTCAAATCATGCTTCAAATTGACCAAAAAAGGGCTTTTCTATGATCCTAGCAGCAACAGAGTATGGTGTCAGAGATCATAAACTCACATCCTTCTTCAGTCTAACTTTATTAACAAGAGAGTTAAGTCACACTGTTCAAAGAGTGCACATTCTGTTTCAATATTAAAATTCTTCATCTACTAACATTTCATTCCTTTCTTGTGGTAATACACAAGAAGGATTTGGTGTCTTTTCATTACATAAATCTTTTGTCAATATGTGTGACTTCAGTGGCTGTAATAATAATGGTAATTTCACATGCATGTTTACTTCAAATTAATAAGGAGAGCAGAATGATATTTTTAATAAAAATGCACTTTGAATGATAACTCCTTATAGTTTCATAGTTTCTAGGGTCGGAAGGGACCTGAGCAGATCATCTAGTCCGACCCCCTGCCATGGCAGGAAAGAGTACTGGGGTCAAACGACCCCAGCAAGATGTGCGTCTAACCTCCTGTTAAACACCCCCAGGGTAGGAGCCTGCACCACTTCTCTTGGAAGTTGGTTCCAGACCCTAGCCGCCCTGACTGTGAAGTAGCGCCTCCTGATATGATGATATAACTAGATTAAACAGATTTTTAAGGCAGTTTTTTTCTCTTTCCCCTGCCATTTGTTAACTTAAGAGACATTTAAGGATGCTTGCGTGCATTTCCACGCTCTAACTTGGACTGCTTTTACTTTTGTTTAAAATTATGATGGTCAGAGATTTCCAAAGGAAAAACAACAACAATAACAACAAATCCAAGAATGTTTCCTTTTTTCAATAGTATCCTGAGGGGGTTTCTTTGTCTTTTAGGTGCTTATTAAAATCATGTTGATTTCAGAATGGCCTGAAACCATGTAGCATTAGTGTACAATTACTTTAGTTGTGCTGTTTTGTCCCTTCTGTGCTGTAGGCTTTATTTTACCTTTTTTCTCCAAATAATTACCCTAACTAGTCTTTCTAATTCCTCTTTTATCCTTAATTTTCAAGCTTCTTTTATACCACATTTCTTCACCCTCTTCACATAATGCCATTACTGAATTTATCCTGATTCTGCTGATATCTGACTTCTTTTTTCCTGTACACCCTGACTCTTCTGATTTACATAGAAGAAACGTCTTCCTTTGAAAGTAAATTTCTATTTCTCATCGTTTCAGGGGAAGATTCCAAAATACGACTTCAGTGTGCCAGTGAGTCTTAAAAAACAAAGGTTATGGGAAAGAACTCGTCACCTTTTACACAATCTCATAATTTTACTCCTGAATACTTGAGTTGGCAGGGTTCAGTGCTCTGATCAGTTTACTCTCCTTCTGAACATAATGCTTGGTTCTCTTCTAGTTTCAGCTCCTTCTTATACATTGTCTTTTCTTCTCTATGTTTCTATTTTAATACGTTTTTAATTAGTTTTTAAATCCATCTAACATCTTTCGCTTAATGTTTTTTTCCTAATGATTTATTACCTATTCTCTTCCAGTTACTCTAAGTTCAATACTTTGCTTTGCATGTAACTGCTCTTTTGAATTGTTATCATTTTTTTTTGATGCTGTGGTTTCTTAACACAATTCTCTGAACATTTTCATTCCCAGGTGGTGTATAAAGGTTATACAGTATTTTAAATGTAAATAGTACTTGTCTTCCTGATGATCTGAAGACACTTTAAAACGCTCTATCTAGGTTTTAGTACCAGGCCCAACTCTTGTTTGGAAGATGCTTGCAACATTTTAACATCACTACCATCATCTGCCATGGTTCACAAAGAGTTATTTTCATCTCATAATTAAGATATTGAAGAATGGATTGTTTGGAGGCTGCTAAGTCCACTTCTATCTGGAAAAGGCCATTAGGTCTGACAATAGCTGGGAGGCCTGAGCCTGATATCAAGACTGTCATTGCAAATGCTTGAGCTCTGCATCCGTAATGAACTGGTTCTCAAAAATCAAAACAATATACATGTAACACAACAGAAATAACAGCCACCTCCAGCAGGTAGAAACAGTGGCAAGAAATGCCTTCTAGTAACATCTTCCTGAAAGACTATGTTCACCACACTCAGTAGGGACCTAACTATTGTAAATTCAGTGTTCTTCACCTTTTCTGCTTGTGGCTGAAGAAGAGTGCTGGTGGGGAATGCTAGGCTGGGCTAGATTGAAGAGACCAGCTTTAAATAAAATACCAAGAATGTATCTCACTGTTTTCTGCTACCTAACATGTAACACTCTTAGTTTTTTGTTCTAGCTCCTAGTGGTACTGCAGTCTGTGATTTCAGATAGCATAAATACTTCAGACCCTACACACTATGATATCAAACACACATGCACTTCCACTTGAATGGATATATGTTCTGAAGTGTTGCTCATTTTTTCAGCATAAAGGAATCAAATATGCAGCAATTGGGACAGATCCAGTCCACTTGATTCTGATTCCACTTATCTGACTTGTTGGTCATCCAAATATACAGAATCTCACCTCCCTCCTTCTGCCCACCCCACTGCCAGCCTCGTGGTTGTGAAGATAACTTGTAACTAGAGAGTAACTGATGAGGTCTTCCTATAGCCATTGCTTTGGGTGGTTTGCAGCACAAAACACCTGGGCATTTGTAAGTCTGAATGGGGAGTTAACACAGAAGCCTGTGTCAATGATACTTTGCTCTGTTCAGAAGTTATATCACAGTTAAATCATCTCTGTAACCAGGATTTTTCCTGGGGCAGGAATGCTGCTTAGGTCTGGCATTAGATTTATAATGCAGCTACATAGCAGTACAATCAAAGAAAGAATCGATATTTCTTCTGAATAGAGCAAGATCATTTGGAGCTATTTGGGACAGTGGATAGAATGCAGTTCTTCCTGTGAGAATTATGTCACGAAATCCATGAGTTTCTTTTACTTGCACAAATATCCAAGGGCTAATGGATATTACTATTCAATGGAAAATAATTAGATGGTGATGTTTTTTCCCCAGCAGATACAATTCTGCAATTCAGATAGGATTGATGAAATGACAAGAGGCTCCCAGTAAGGTTCAGAGTAAAATTTTCAGAAGTGGTTTAGGGCTTCAGGAGTCTAAGTCTCATAGGCAATAAACACAGGATAACCTTCTGTGTTTCATAGATTCTTTTGCTAATGTTATTGTGACAATTGGTTGTTTGATGAGAGCAGATGTCAGTTCTCAATGTCTTTTTTTCATAGCACATTTGGTGTAGGAATGATAGAAAACTGAAACAAAATGCAACAGTTCCTGGGGCAAATATTCAGATTTGGGAGAAGACACTTGATATTTGGCCTGGGCTGTCCATTTTGTCAGTGATGTGAGTTTTGCTACTTTTGTAAAAATCCACCCAAATTTGATGAAATTATAAGTCTTTTCCAAGCATCTGTAGAGCCCGTACTGCTTTGCTACTACTGTCTCAGCTCCTTATGCATTTGTTACTCACCTGCCTCAACTTTGATATTGCTGGATATTGGGAGGGTCAAGGAAGTCCTAGGACCAGAAGTAGTTCCACAGACTACCTGGCTGTCTCTGTCGGGTTTATCATCTTATTTGTGTCCTTCTGCCCCTGCAAGCCCACGCAGGGGTTCTCCCCCTTCATGGGGGCTGTCCCTGTAGATTTTCTGAGGGTTTCTCAGGATTCAGTTGTAAGGTCTAGTTCCCTTTTTCTCTCCAACCATGCCCACCTTGACCCACTAGTAAGGACTTCAGCTTCTGGGCTTTAGGCCCAGCTTCAACATCCAATTCACACCTCTTTACAGTTCCATCTCTGAGAGCTAGTGTCTGCCCCTCACCTTGGGGTTTTCCTTAATCCCTATGTCAAAACAAATGGGCAGGGTGCCCCCTGGTCACCTATCTGCAATTTCCTCCTCTGCTGTACCTGCAGTCTTGTCCTCCAGTTCACAATTGCAAATCAAGTCAAACAATGAACCAAAAGGTACAAGCTGTCTGCTCTGGGAACAGAATATGAAATCTTCCCAATAGTTGGAGCAGCCTTCAGGCCTCACCTGGCTTACTCTCCCAGTTCTCTGGGTAGCTCATATGTCCATCAGCATCTGCAACCCATGCATATACTGCACCTCTCCCCCTGCATGCCTTGGTCAAGCCTTGGCTTGGTTTAAATCCCCCTAGTCCCACCTACTTCTGTTCACATGACCAGACCTGCTGTACCCTGTAGCCAGATACAGCCAGTTGCTTGTTATTGCCTTTATCAGTGCCAGGCTCAGCCCAGCTGCACTGCTACCTTGGGTGGTCTGGCCTCACTAGTAACAGGGGAAGGGATTCTCTATAATACCTTTTAAAAACTAGATTCAAAGAATCATAGGAAAGTAGGGCTGGAAAGGCACCTCAGGAAGTGATCTAGTTCAACCCCCTTCTCATTAGAGAGGTTGCTAAGGGTACATGCAGAGGTTACACTTAGATCAACCTAACTAACATTACGTCAATCTAAGTGTTGATCTCTACAGATGTTCAGGGAGGTTAGATAAGACAAAAAAATAGCTGGCCCAATCCTATAATGAACATCTGTTCACATTTAGAGAGCAGCCTGAATTTGGGAAAGCCTAGCTTTTTGCCCCAGCCCTGGGTTTGCATTTTTCCTCCCCCACACTGCCTCCCTTGACCAAGCTATTTTTAGCCCCTTTACCCTCACAATGCACAACCCTCCACAGACCGGCCAACCCCCAGTGATCTCTCCAACACTGCTACTGTATCTGTCAAACCTTTCCATGGACCCTCTAGCGTCCCTGCTTCCCCATATCCCATCTGCCCTTACTTAGAATGAGTTACCAGTGTGAATTCTGGCACTGGGAAATGTGTGTAAATGCTGCACCTGATCTACAATCACGTGGCTAAAGCAAGCAGTGTGATCATAGATCAGGTACAATGAACTTGTGTACATAACCTAAGAGTCTAATGGCTATGATGAGTTAGCCCCGTCAATGGCTGCCCTGCTGAGCTCCAGTGTCCCGGAGCTTTAAAAAAAAAAAAGCCCCACATTCACCGGCTGCTGCCAGGTGGAGGGGGGCCAATCCCCACTGCCCTCCACTGTCCCATGCTGCATGGGGGGCTCTACCATGAGCCCCCATCTCCTGCCTGCTCTCCCAGCCCCAGCCTGGCCCCAGCTCCTGGTTCTTTAAAAAAAAAAAAAGCCCTGCACTTACTGGCTGCAGCATCCACTGGGGCCTCTGGGAGCTTGTGTCAGAGCCCCACCATGCAGCGCAGGGCAGTGGGGGGCAGTGGGGATCGACCCCTAGCCTGGCAGAATCCAGTGAGTGCAGGGCTTTTATTTATTTTTATTTTTTTAAGAGCCAGGATGCTGGGGCCAGGCAAGGCAGCCACTGATGGGGCCAAGACAGCAGGCAGGGGACAGGTTCTGTTTGATTCAGAGATTCAAATTTTTTCACTGTTGGTCACTAATTTCGTATGCCTCATTTTATGAGTGTGCAGCTTGAAAGAGTACATATCATTTGCCAAAGTCCTGAGCAGTCTCAGCGGTAACTGAACTCATTGATAGTTGTGCTATAAACATATGAAGTGCAGCATAATGCTAAAATCTTAGGAAAACAGATCAGGTGCCATATACATTGGCACCCAAAAGTAGTGAATGCTTTTAACAATGATTTCTTTGTGCCCCAGTTTGCCAGCTGCTCAAGGAAGACAATACTCTTCTTACAGAGCTGTTGTGAAAGTAAATTCATTAATGTTCATGGGAGACCTACATTCTGTAGTGATGAGCACCAGAAAGGAAGTTAATAATTCTGTTTTCAGAGCAGAGTTTGATTAGTGTGTGTGTGTGTGGTAGAGGAGGTGCAAGGGTATACGGTAGACACTGAGGAGGAAATAAAATATTGAATAGAACTCATTAAGTTAGCAGCATCCACTCTATGTGCTATAAAGGTGGTATTCCCATTGAAAAAAAAAATAGATATCATTGTGTAATTAAAAAAGACTGTATCATAATGAACACATACACAGCCAGCCATAATTTCTGAACTACTGAGTGCTTGACTTTGCAACCTTAATAATGTTCTTTTAAGGTAGATTTTGTGTGTTAAATATCTAAACTACAGCTATTTAAACAAGCTTGAATGAGGTCTTACCTAAAGGTTAACTAATATCTTCATAAAGCTGTGCAGAGTATAAAACATTCCTTTCATTTTCTCATATAATCTGTTATTTATGGTTTCCTGAGAACCTGAAAATTCCCTGGTGGGTGCTAAAAGGCAAAGAGTCGGTTTTAGTTCAGATTTTTATTTTCAACTGTTCTCTGTCTATATAGAGTCATTATCCTGAGTTAGTGATATAGGAATAGCCTGGTAATAGTGTCATCCTTGTATCAAGGGACTGCCAACAACAACAATGGTAGTACAATTATTACAACTAAAATATACTGTGGTGCAATTGAATTTGGAAAAAATACGACTAATGGCTAGACCTACAAAAGGAAGTGGGGATTAGGAGCTTCTCTTAACCAGTTCATCTCTAAGGTGAGACCTCAACCCTACCTTCTCCCTGAGCCTTGGTAGATAGATTAGGTTTTCATATGTGCATGCCCAGGCATCACCTCAAGCACGAAGCTGCTCAGCCTTTTAAGACTATCTCATGTTTAAACTTCATAGGGATTCCAGATTAGCCATTCTGTAGCTCACCTCACATGGATCTTGGCTTAATATTCTTAGAGAATGCCTAATGGATTATGCTGCACACAGGGGGAAGAAGAGAATTTGGTTGTAGTACCCTTTTCATCTAAAGCCACTCAGAAAAGATATGAAGACCTACATTCAATACCCTTTTTCATAGGAGGGAATTTAAACCATAACTCCTATGCCTAAAATACTACATATGCTTTTGAATATAAGATGTTCTTGAATTTAAGATGCACTCCATTTTTCTGAGTCCCAGGGGGGGAAAAAGAAACAAAACACAACACCACATCAGTGCTGTTTATAAAAGCTTTTTACTTTTTTTCAAACTTAAGTCTAATATGCAGGCCATTTTAGAAGAAATATTTTGTTTTAAACAAAGTATGTCTTTATATTTCAGGGAATATAACAGTACAGTATTCATTGGAGCAGGGACTGGAAACCTAGTGTATCTACTTGTTGTTGGTTGCCCTCCTATTTTTAGGGATGGGGTAGTTGCACTCAATCCTTCTGGTTCCAGCTGTTTCACTGTAGATGGAAAAATTAACTATTCATTAGGCAAAGGAGAGAGAAAGTGAGAGACAGTGGGCACATCTACAAGTACATATTAATGCAAAGCCATAAACTCTGGATCTTATTTCTTCAGACTTTATTACTCTGGGCATGCTGTTTACATATGCCCCTGGGACCACAGGAAGTTGATCTAGGTTGGAGCAGTCCTGGCTGACAAGGAGTTCCAGGGGTCAGCCAGCCAGCCCAGGGCTGATCCCCTTGGCTCAACATGTTGCGGAGGGGCTGGTTGGGGCATGAGGGTGTTTCAGTATGGGGCTAGTCTGTAGACAGCCCTCACACTGAAGCACCCTTGTGCCTCAGCCAGCTGGGCCAGTGTCTATATATGAGCTCCTGTGGAATTAAAATGTAATTTACAAGTACTATCTGCTGCAGAGTAAATTAGTTTACTCCAGCCTAATAGGGACACATGTGTAGATGCACAGCATTTACAGCACAGCTAATTAGTCTATTGCTCAGTAAACATCTCATGTAGATGAGCCCAGAGAGCTCTTGACCACCACCTAGTTGTAGGGCATTCAGCATGGGCTACAGCCCCTTCAATGAAAGGTTTATTATTTTATGTTTAATATTCACTGAAGCAGGCTTGGAACCCATTTCTCTCTCTGCGCCCCCTCCCTTCCTCTCCCACCCACCCACACATTAGTCTGTGGAGTCATGTCATGTATGCCCCAATGGATATTTCATTATTCCATGCATAACAAAACAGCTTAAATTCAGTCATTTACCAGGAAATCCAATACAAAATGTGGGCATAGCCAAAGCAACCTCATTTTTAAATTCAAAGAGAGATTCCTGAAAAATGTTCATATATTTTGCAGAGCAGGTAACTGGAAAACAAATAGATGATGACCACTCCATTTGATACTATTCAAGTCTCAAGTTTATATAACTTCCCTGTGAAAAAAATATACTGAAGCTTCATTACCTAGAAGTATCACTATAATGATGAGGATTGATTGCTTTTTTTTTCTGTAAAGAGCTCTTTAAAAAAATCAGTGTCTCTACTATTAACAGATGCTGTTTGCTTCTAGATGTTTGGTACATTTCAATCTTATATCTAGGCTACACATGAGGTAAAGGTAAAAGCTGATTTATTTTGTGGATCTTTAACCTAATTTGAAAGTTATATCAAAAGAATTAGTGGGATAGTGCTGCTAATACATCTAGTAGAAATCCACTGCATGTATGCAGTACAGTGCAATTCACTCCCTTCCACACTGAATGCCCTCCTCCTGGCTACTTATGAGGGAATAGTGAGAAGTTGCAGTGCTTTTGAGCAGATGTTGTTCAAAACTACCATAATTACTTATCTATCATATGCACCATTTCTCCCCAAAACAGCCCTCCAAAGCTGGGGGGTGTGTCTTAAGCAAGGAAGCTCATCCTCCACACTGGAATGGAGGCAAAACATGGAGATACTGCAGGCTGGCTACTGTGTTTTTTCCCCTGCCAGCTTCAGGGGAGGGAGTGGGCAAAATTCACTCTTCTGGGTCAGAGCTACAGTGCTAATCCTCTTACAGTCACAGCCACTACTATCAGGTTCCCCGCAGAGTCAACATTCAGCCAAAACTCTGGAAAAAAAAACAATCTTCATTTTGCCATCCCTAAACAAAGTACATGTCTTATTTGGGGGCCTATGGTATTCAAGAAAATACAGGTATCTGAATGTTTCTAAATCTCATTCATTCTAACAATCTTGAAATATTGAAGAGATGCCTGGATTAATCTAGGAAGAGTAAAATACTCAGAATGAAACAAATGTCTTCCCCCATTTAACAATATTTTATCTTGCATCTTGTCAGTAGCACAGAAAAAAAAATATAAACATTGCCTGAATTTATGTAAACTGGATGAGGATTTCTTAGCAATTTTGATTCCTCCATGTTCTTCTGGGAACTCTTTTATTTCAGGAACTTAATCTCTCTCACTTTGTGACTTTATTTTTGCTTTATTACTTGAGTGCTCTCCCTTCATCCTTTTTAATTTTTGTGGTTTCTTTGTGCCAGTCACCACCAAATAGGCTTTGTATACTTGTGTGTGTATCTATATCTGCATATGTCTGCATTTGTGTGAATATACACACACATTGCCATTCTGGCACTGATTGGTACACCACATTACACATTAATATATATATATATATATACACACACATAGACACACATACACATTTACCTCTACCTCCACTAGAAGTAATGTTCTCCAAGGAGCTTTCACTGTGTTCAAGCATGCTGTATTTAACATGGAGGCTGAAACAGAGGTAGGAGAGGCTGCTCTTGTGATCCCTCTTAGCAGGGCAGAACCTGACTGTTAGAGACCAGAACAAACCCAAATCTAACTGTGTTCTGGGCAAACTAGACTTTTCTTTATGAAGCCTGTTTTGCAAAGGAGGACCAACCATTTATCTCAGAAGAATGAAAAAAGAATGGAATTCTCTCCACTGAATAACTGTGGGAAACTTACAAAACAAAAAACAGTCATCACCTATCTTTTGTATTTCTTAAATGTGTAGTTGCCACTTTTTCTGTGATGTTGAATAACACTTTTATGTAGGGCTAGAGAGATGGCCTCTATCAGCTTCACACGAGATATACACTGTGTTTGTCTACACTGCATTCACTGCAGTTCACACAGACTCATTCATTCAAGCAAGCTTTAAACAAACAACTTTGGGTGCTCAGAAGTGTAGTTGCTAACCATGCCAGATAGCTGCACTCAGCTGTTTAGGACTGCCAGGGAATAAAAGGAAACAAAACAGCTACACTGCTTCCTGCGTAGGAAGTAGGACACATGGAGCTGCATGCCATGTATGAGCATGCTGCTACCTGGCCCAGTAAGATTCTGATGTAGACATGCTTAGCAAGAGGTCCAAGTTGGACAGGACACCCAGGTTACAGGCATGAGTGCTAGCAGGATGGCTGTGGTTTCCATACATATTGAAAAAGGAGGGAAGGTTTAGGGTAAAGATATTAGTCCATAAAGCTTTACTTTGGGAACCTTGAGTCTCCAAATGTAGATGTAGCTGGCTCCTACCCTAGGGGTCTTTAAGAGGAGGCTAGATGAACACGTTGCTGGGGTCATCTGACCCCAGTACTATTTCCTGCCATGGCAGGGGGTCAGACTCGATGATCTGCTCAGGTCCCTTCTGACCCCACAAACTATGAAACTATGATGGCAGATCTTTCACTGGATCATCTGAATGCTTCCTATCTTGGTCAGGTTTAATCTAATTACAGTTTATTTCTTATCTTTATCTGTAGCTTAAAGCAGGCAGGTATTGGGCATGACCATACTCAGCAACAGGAGAATGAAGCAGAGCTCCATAACTGGCTTGAAAGAAGATTAAAGGAGCTCCATAGCATTATAGAGGGTGTAGCAGGAACTGAACTGATGTAGCTGATTTTAACATAGAGTGTAACAATAGTGAAAAGTAACCGTGTTAGTTTTTTCCTCTAAGTAACTTGAAAACTCCATTTTGTATTCTTTTGCTTGACTTAAGTGAATGAACTCTGTATGCCCTTTTCTTGAATGAGTGTATGGTCAGAGAATGGCAAAGAGACAGGAAAAAGAATATTTAACTGTTTATGTAAGCAACAAGGTGCCAAATGTAAGTTCCCAGTCAGTAAACTAATTGAAGGAAGGCTGAAGAATCCCTTTGAGGCCTAGGGCACAAAGGAGATAACGAGGAGGAGAAATGCACCCATTCTGCCAGACAGACAGCAAGAACACTCCAAGGCTGAGATACCAACTTTGATGACCAAACTAATGTCAGGCTGAGATTAGCTGAAGATGAATGAAGAACAACCGAAAAAACAGAAGGTGGGTGTGGAAAAACCACAAAGCATTGAAACAAAGAATGCCAACCCCTATAAAAGAAGACTTTAAAAATGCCAAATTGGTTGAGTCTCTCTCTCAGCTGCTATTTCACCAGAGCACAGATGTGCCTGTTTCACCCTGCTCCAAGCTGTCATCTACAGGATCTTTCTCTCTCTCAGTAAGGCCTGGGCCGGCCACCCAGTGCCATTATTGAACAACTACTGCTGATAACTATAATGTCTAAATTATGGAATGGTTGTTTTGTGTGTGCCTCTGTGTAATGATGTGTATGATGATCTGTGTGTGTCTATATGAGTGGTGTGTCTGAACCTCTATGTCTAATTTATGTAATCAATAAATGTGGCATTTTGCCTTATCCCCCTTTATAAGGTATCACTCTTGATTTGGCAGTTGGAATTTAAAGTAACAAGGGGATACAGAAAAGGGCAGAGATTAGTACAGAAGAGGGCAGGGTGTGGGCACAGCCACACCCTGTTTTCTGACCACAAGGCAGGAACAGCAATCAGGTCCTGAAGAAGGTTATAATAATCCCCCCCAGCTTCTCCTCTGTTATCAAAGGCATTCCCCCTTCTCTCCCCATCCATTCCCTCTCCCTTGCTTGCCATGGTCAATGTCCCCACTGTCTATAGCATTCTGGGGGTGAGGGAAACTCCTGTCCTACTCCAGCTGGGCTATGTGGGGGTGGGGCTTAACCTGGAACACCAAAAGAGGTGGCAACAGGTTTCCCTCTCCTTACCTGCTCCTCCTGGGTGTTCTATGCAAACCATAAATTAGGCATGACAGTGTCCTGGTCTCAGCCCAGTCCCTGCATAGCCTTGTTGGAGCAGAACAAGAGCTACCCTTGTCCCTGGGACAGCTAGACAGTAGGGATAGCAGCTGTGGTAGATGGAGGAGTGGACAGGGAGGGGAAGGAGCACGTAGGGCAGGAGACATATCTCTGAGCATGGAGGGGAAGGGAAGGGGTCATAGACAGAAGGAGAAAAAATTATTTGGGGGTCTTAGCATGTGCATGCATTCACGTGCATGTGCCCCTGAAGCAGGTAAGTCTGTTGGGCAAGGAGTGGAAGGAAGGGAAAAAGGTGTGTGAGGGGGAGGGAGTGGGGCTGTGGCTGGGGCAGGCCCTGCACAGCCACCATCTTTGGAGTGAGGTTTAGTGCTTCTTTCATACAAATAACAAATTAATCCAGGGGCAATAGGCACTATGCTTTCTCATTAACATGCTCTGGAATCAATGGGTTAATCATGATTGACAGAGTTTTATAAATCCTAGCATTGATTATAAAGTACTGTCTTGTGCCTCTAGGATATTCTTTGATAAGTCTGATGTGCTGCTTTGTCTAGCCACCTCAGATATTTTAAATTAACTTGCAATGTGCCGCCATCATTATGTGATTTGAATTACAACAAAAACTGTTTTGATAAATGACTGCACCTTTCTCTTTAAAGTCTACATTTACTATATCCTGCCTAAATCTATAATAACTGGGATTGCTAGAGCAATTTGATGAGCCAGAAAGCTTTTTCTCAGGTTCAAAGGATGAGGGAGCTTGAAGCAAATCTGTCACTTTAAGGATATGATGAAGAGCATGATGTTATTTCTTATAAAAGAGTTTCTCAATTCTGTCCTTTTCTGCTTTGTGTAATGTAGAAATCACCCCTTATATTCCTTGGAAGCAGGTGGATTTGGGTTGAAAACTGAAGTAGTGAAGCAAGAGTGGTGTCTGCGTGGCATCACTTCACACTCTCAGCCACAATGAAGTTGATAAAGTAATATCAGGATCCATAGTGAGTGAAGTGGTGAAACTACCACTCTCTGAAATATCATCTTTTTTTTTTGTCTCCACATTAGCATGATGCAATCCATGAGACGTAGTTAGCCATGTTAGTCTGAAATCAAGTAGAAGGCAGGTGTACTTGTAGCAGGGCACTGAGGTGCCTGCTACTAAAAAGCAGCAGTATGGGCTCAAGTGCTGGTTGCTAGGGGCAACCAGGAGGAGCTAAGGGCCGGCACCTGGTGGGTCAGCTGACCCGAAGGGGCAGGGATGACCACCATAAAACACAGACAGGAGGCTGTGGGTGCCCTCTCTCCCTCCCTCTCCCAACCGGCAGCTGAACCAAAGGGGCACTGTTAGACCAAGGAAAAGAGCTTGGCCCTGAAAGGGGAAAACGGGAACGGCCTGGAGCTACAAACCACTAGTTTTACGGGTGACAGATGTTGTGTGGTTTAGAAGAAGTTTTAGCCAGAAGGCTTAGATTTTGAGTTATAGCCAACGGGCTTGCATTTTTGCTTTTGTCGTTGTTGTTATACCGGAGGACTGGGTGAGGCAATTAGAGGTTGGAGGAGGCCTCATAGAGGCTCCATGGTAGTGTGGGGACCCCAGCGCCAGAGAGGTTGCAGTATTTAGGGGTGGTGTATCGACCTCAGCCCCAGTGGGGGCCCTGATCACAGAGAAGGCCCCAGTGTGGGCAGGTGCAAGCCAGGGAGTGTCCATGAGGGCATGGGCAACCATGAGAAAAGCCAGGGAGCACCTGTGGGTGCGAGCGGTGAGGCAAGCCAGGTGGGCACCCGCAAGAGAAGCCAGGGAGCATCCGCGAGGGCATGGGCAATCGCAGGTCAAGCCAAGGAGCGTCCGCAAGGGCGTGGGCAATTGCGGGATGAGCCGGGGAGCGTCCGCGAGGGCGCAAGCAAGGAGCCCCAGGGCGGGTGGCATTGCGAGAGGAGCCCCATTGCGGGTGGCATTGCGAGAGGGAGTAACCATGAGGGCACAGGCAACTGTGAGACAAGCCAGGGAGTGCCCATGAGGGTGCGGACAACTGTGAGACAAACCCGGGGACCCATGAGGGCGTGGGCAATTGCAAGACAAGCCAGGGGCACCCATGAGGGCCCCAAGAGGGGATTAACCAAACAATGTCTGGTACATCTGCAAGGCTTGGGGTGTGGTACAGGGGTGGTTGGAGCCATGCGTAGCTCCTAAGGCTTTAGCACACTGGGTTACCTAAGACAGAGCATAGACTGGGATACATCAGGGCACCGTGTCAAAGAGGACAAAAAGGCAGCCTCTCTTAAACACTACTAACATCAAAGACATGGCGGGCAAGATGGTGAGGGTGCATTGACACCAAGGTGGCACGGTAGGAGGTGCTAGGGGAGTTCACGGCACCCCTAGGTCACGCCCTGTCACAGTACTTTATAGACTAATCAAAGTAGATGTTATATATATCACAAGCTTTTGTGGGCTGACAGCCACGTCATCAGATGCTTCTGTGACTGCTGCCAGGCTACTTCCTATAGTCTAAAAGGAATTGGTGGAGTCTGAGCTCTAAATGCTCCCTCCCTTCTGGCTTTACTCCATTTACCTCCCAAAACCAAGGGTAAAGCAGGGACCAGACTATGACTCTTAATGATATTCTGGTTCCCACTGATTCCCAGTCTTTCCTGCCATTTAGAGCAGTATATGTGCTCTTCCTTACTCAAGGTGGGTTGTAAGGTTACAACCCAGCCTTCAGAGAGTTTTTCAGCTTTTGTCCAAGGAGTTATGAAGTAACTACCTTCATATTCACCATAAGTATAAACAACATCAGTTTAATTAATCGCTGCAGAATTTCTATTGACTTGATTGGTTCTGTCAGCATTTGACAAGAGGTATTTGGCCTGTGCTTATTAAAACACAAGCCCACATGCTCTTTCCCTAAACTCATTCTTTTTTCATTTTCCCAGAGTTAGCGCCTTGACATTTAAAAAAAAAAATGCCCATGAGCTCTGGTTTTAATGCTTACTTGCAAAGATCCCGAGGCTTAACAAGATTTACATTTTTAACTCTTCTATTCTTTTGATTTGTTGGCCTTCAGCATTCTTGTTGTTATAAGTTATTCATGTTCATCTCTTAAAGTATTTTTCCTTTAAGCACTTGCTTTGCCTTGTGATAAATTCCCAGCTAGCCCACCTGCTACATATAATCTCTGATACTTTCTTACCAGACTGCTTTCTTGGCAGCTGGTATACACTTTAATCCATAAATTTAATATGTTTGGCCAAATAGTCACTGGTTTATGAAGCCCCCTATCTAAAATCTTTCTGTACTTTGTGCCTTTTATCATACTGGACACAGCTGGAATTAACAGTAATATCTGATTATTTAGTATATATCAGATTAGTTAGTCTGAAGGGCATTTTGAACAGTATGAAAAAATATGAATAACTGGTCTCTAGTGCCTGTTGATCTTGGCAGACTGAGTAGCTTAATGAATCTTTTTCTTTATTGTCATCAGTTGAGAAGAGGCTGTTGTAACAACCTCTTTTTTGAGCCCTTTTTCAGCCACACTGTTTTCATTTCCCTTTTATTCCCTTCCACTTTCCCTTATTATCCCAACAGCAAAATCATACTGTTCCTAGTTGCATGCCTGCCATGAATATGAAGGTTGAGATCAATATATTGTCAGTCCTGGCTCATTAAGAGTAACATATTTTTTTCCACCTCTCTTATTTATAAATATTTTTTCTGAAGAATAATTGTTGGCTTGTTTTTTTTTATTGCAGAATATCCACTCTGTAGCACTGAAGAATTTAACTCACATTACCTGTCCCAGAAGCAAGTTTGAGAATAATGATGAGAGCTATCATCAATGTTTCCTAATGAAAACAGAGCTTTTGGATCTCATTAACAAACATTAGTAGAGCTTCAAACACTCATTTTTCCTCAGAGATGATAGACATTTTGGATTGGTTCAATACATCACAATAAGAATGCTAAGAGAAATAAATAACATGAAAATATATTGACATGAAGGTGATTCTGTAGAAATCTTGGTCCTAAGTGAACTTTCTGTGGGCATAAAGCTTACGATCTGAAGTCATGTCTCACATAATTATGAATGCTCCTTCTTGCCTACAAAGTTTATGACTTTGTCTCTTGTAAGCCATTTATTCATAGAAATAATTTCTGATTTTCATTTATACTGCCTTGTAAACGTTATCTAAAAATGCTATCCACAGGCAACTCTTACAAATCAAAATGCAAAGATTTCTTATTTGTTGAGGTCATTTTATAATACAAAGAGGTTAATTTTCTATAATTAGGGAACTGCATTTCATGCTTTTCATGGAAACTGTGATTTTAGGCAGGTTCCACCGAAAAGTGCAGGCTCTGTGCTTTTGGCAGGCTCCCTTAAAAAAAAAAAAACAACAAAAAACTTACTGAGGATAAAATGCTGGCTCCTTCTGGGGAGCCAGCGGTTCTTGTAGCTGCTGCCGCCTAGCCACGCAGACTGCCAGGGGAGAAAGGGGAAGGGAAGCTGCCATCATGGCAAGATGGCTGCTGCCCCTCACCACTGATTGACTGCAAGGGCTGTCCATCATATGGCCCCACCCCTCTCCACAAATCGATGGTGAGGGGTGGGGCCACATGACAGACAGCCCTCATAGCCAATCAGCAGCAAGGAGCAGGGCCTTCAAGGCTCCTCAGTCAGTCAGAGGTATGGGTCAGCCTGCTGTGCTGCACCCACGAAAATGGATGCTAATCCTGCAGTCTGCCTGCAAAATTGGTTGGCAGCTGCCTTGAGTTTTATAGACCCCTATGTATAACCAAAAACTTAATACCCAAAGCACGTAACAGAATGAGGCAAGTTTTGAATGCCCATAGTATTATAATATATGTCTATCCATGTTCAGAAGAAACCTTACTTTTTCCCCCTATATGGACAGCATATTCTTTAACTACATATTGAGTATAACTTACATTCAATTTCTTCTTCTGGGGGAATGAAAGGTTTTTAAATTGTAGGAGAAAAGAATAAGTCCATTAGGAAGAAAAGCTTTAACATTTAGAACAGAACAATTATTGCACAAAAATTATAAATACATTATTGACTAAGGAACAGAGCTCAGGTTACCCTATTTAGCTGCTCTAAGTGGAAATCAGACTTATAATTATTTTCAAGTTCGTAATAACAAAATAATGAATACATTAGAAGAACTCAGTGTTCTACAAAGTAATGCTGCTGGTGTATTCAGGCTGCCTCAGAAACGGTACCAGTTACATTGGCATTTCCTGAGAAGGGTATCTTGGAGAGCAGAGAGGGAATTCTCTATGCACATCTTAGTTGAGATAGCTACATATAAATTTTTTTTTGTGGCAGGCCCCTTTTCTGTGATGCATTTTTTTCCCCACTTTTCAAACTCTACAACACTCAGAGCAGCTGCAAGTGGGCGACAGCTTGCAGAATAATATATGTCCCAGAAATACAAATTATTTTACATTTGTTTTGCTCTACTTGTTTGTACATGGTTAGAAAGGAGGAAGGAGAAGGAACACAGAGTCTTTAGACATTAAGAGCTTCTCTGGAGAATGGATGTAAAACACACCAAGTTGTTAAGCAGAAGCAAATTCCACTGGTTAAACTTACTTGCAGTGACTTTTTTTTCCCATTTCGTGTTTTGCAATTCATGACTTTATTCACAGACTTGAAGTGCTGCTCTTTTCATGTATTTAGCAATCTAGCTTAACAAGACACAAATGAGCTGCCCCATGTGGCACAAATGAGGTGCTTCAATTTGTATCAAAATGCAACCCTGTAATTTGATATAAAATAAATGCTAAGGTCCAAAACATCACAATCAATTAGTTAAGAAAAATATATTTTTGAAGGCTTTTGAATCACAAAGTTTTGAATGGAGAGAAGCACCAAGGGAATACAGAAAACCTTTGAGGGCATTTTGATAGCTCATTAAAAGACAAAGGATGGTACAAGAGGACTGAAGGTTGCAAAAGTAGTTCCCATATATAAGCAAAAAGAAAAATATATATATATCAAGGGAGATGTCAAGTGACTATACAACTGAGAGCCTGATTTCAGTCATCTGGAAGGTATCAGAGATGTTGCTATGGTACAAAAAGTATATAATTTAATAAGGAACAGTCAGCATGGATTCATCATTGGAAGTCCAAGCCTGACAAATTTGCCTGAATATTTGTGTGTGTGCTGCTAAATTTATCAGCATGGTTGAAAGTCATAATTTATCTGGATTGCATGAAAATATTTAAAATCAAACTGTGCAATAGATTAGGCTGTCGAGTAAAGTAGGAGCACAGGGCAAAAATCAGTCAAGCACAGCAACTATTGATTTAGGGACAAAAAACAGATGGTATAAGATGAAGGAATAATTCTTCTCTGCCATGCATTTTTTATTGTTTTTATGTGCCTAGTATGAGGGAAGAGGACTTCTGGAGATTTGCATTAGAAAATGCATTGTGTCATATATAGATAGATATTATCCAAAATTATGGCTCAGATCAACCCCCTGTGGTAATCCATATTGCCTCACCTACTTGCACAATTCAAGGAGTATCATGCTTTATGCCAGTCCTAACTCACTGGGGCCCTTCGGACATATCCCAAGATCAGCATTTCAGATGTGAATTTGGGGTAGGGCATACTTCATGTCAGGATTGAATATGACTAATGTCACTGTCCCAATCATTTCATTCATTCTTGGGAAAGAGAACGCAACCCAGAGTTGTTCCTTCCAATGGAAATCATCTTGGAGGGATGGAAAGGAGGGTAATTAACTGCTTACAAGGGACACCCAACTGTGGTCAGGAGACCAACCATGAAATCTTGGATCTGTTGAAGCCAATAGCAGCATTCTTTTTGACTGGGATTGGATTATATTTTTACCTCTTCTGGTGATTCACTATGAGACTACAAGCAATTCAAGTCTTATAGGACTCAGTTCTCATCCATGTATTACAGAAAATTATATAGTTTACTATTCTGTAGCTTTTCGATCTGCTTGAAGAAACAAACTATGTTAGTGGCAAATAATATTATTATTATTTTAGAGCCACAGCAGTTGTTAAGCATTTACTGAGTTGGTTTACTCTTAAAGGTCACAGTGTTTTTACAGCACCAGTACATATTCATCAGCAGCCCTTACGTTTGTATTATGGGTTGTTTGTAACAGACAAGATTCTAGGTGTTTGAGAATATGTATTTTGTTCCATATGTAGAGTTAGGATAACCACCACTGCCTCAAAATTTTTAATAGATGCAGAGGGCTGTCCTTGCTAGATTTTTAACATCATCAAACACTTCCTGACTATCTGTTTTACCTTTTGATGCGTACCATGATTTATATAATTTTATACTCATGTAAACAAGATTCTGTTGTAGTCATACAGCAGGAGAAAAAAGATATTTTGTGCTGTGGGTTATGTATTTGCATTTTAGCCAGATATTGAAATTATTTCTTTTCCCTCACTTTTTTTTTCTTTTTAATAAACTTTATTGGAAAGACAATTGGCTTTTTGAAACTAAAGTAGGCATAACTTCTTTTTTTCCCCTGTGCTACTGCTAAGTGTGCATTTAAAAATCTTTCCAGCTCAGTATTACCAAGCACACTTGCTTTCCATTTATCATCCTCCTTAAGTACTTTCATTCACTTAATGATTTTAACTGTTTAGATTACAGTTGTGGATTGCCACTTTATGTGTAACTTCTTGTTGAATCTCTGGGAATGGCAAGATTTGCATCTATATAAAAACCAATGCAGAACATCTGATAGTAGCATCAAACAGTGCCACATGCAAAAATGGGCACTTTGTTTTGAGCCAAATTTGCATGCCCATAGAGCAGCCACAACACAAGAGAAATTCCTTGTGCCGGAGAGCCTTCCATCACCCATCCTCCTGAAACACCTTAACAAGAAAGAAGCATTATTCAACATCCTGCTTGCCATGACACAACTCTGAGGTAAATAGACTGTTCCAGGTTTTTTCTGAGCCTATTTTTCATAAAAATGAACTTTTCCAACCAGGAGAGATCTTACACTACCTTTCAGCTCTCCTTTGAACTATGAATTTTCATTTTCACCTGGGAGAAATTTTACAATCTTTGCACTCTCCTATGCCTGAGGAAGGGTGCATGTGCCTAAAAGCTTGCACATAAATAATTTGTTTTGCAACTATCTAGTTGGTCTAATAAAAGATATCACCTCCACAAGAGTCCTGATTACTTTTGCCTGCTGACCAACATGGCTACAACCTGTATCCCTGAGCTATGAATGTAAACACTTAATATACTTAAATATTTAATACAGTGTTTGATGTTTGGCTCTGAACTTCCAGCTCCAGCCATTCTACGTTGCATTTATTAAATACAAAATAAAATAAACCTATGAGCATCTTTGTTGCCTTGTGAAGGCAACAACATTTGCATGGGCTGTTCTCAAGGTGTCAGAGAAGTACATAAACCCCCCCAAAACTAGAAGGGGACAACACTCTAGCCCAACAATGGGACCAATAAGCAGTAAGCAACACCCCAGAAAGGTGATGGCAGAACGCTCATGCCTTATACACTAAGCCAGAGTTCAGGAACAATTAAGCTGTCTTTGAGCATGTCTGCATGTCACCCTATGGCAATGCAGTGGCACGCTATGTCACTGTACAGCGTGCTACAGAGACATAGCAATCACGCAGATCTACACTTTGATCACCAGCTACATTGCCATAGTGGTGCATTCCCCCACTCCAGTGCACTGCTATGGCGATGTAGCAGTTAAATCTAACTATGCACTGCACGCAGGCCACAGTAATCGCCCATACTGCGCTACACCTCAGTACTTCCAAAAGGAAGTACTAAAGCATAATGACATGTAAACGCTCTTTTTGTTCCTTGGTCATCTCCCACAACAAACGTGTTACCGAGCACCTGCTCCAACCCTTACTCTAGACTGTAGGCAAGTGGCACCATCTGGCCCAGTGATTCTTAGCTGGAGTGCTGCAGCACCCTGGGGTGCCTTCAGATCCTTTCAGGAGTGCTGTGGGGTGCCACACGATGTTAGCACTGTTAGATATACAAACATAATTCACAACACAAACCTAGAGATTTCAAATAAGAATCCATAGTGCTAAGTCATTCTGATCTGTCATTTTTCTGAGTTCTTTGCAACAAAAGAATTGCTTTATCATTCTTGTGTAGTCAAAAACTGAGTGAAAACTAAGAGCTGGTTTTTACCAAGGGGGTGCCTCAAGTATACTGAGAGATGCCTCAAGGCTAAAAAGGTCAACAACCACTGGTTTAGCCACACAGACAATGGCTGGTGCACAGTGGCATAGGAAGTTTGAGCAATTTGTGTTCCCCTACTACCACCCACCCCAAGGAGGACTAGCATATGATTTCCAATTTTGGTTCTGTTTTTTTAGATTTCAGTTTCAAAGTTTGTAACTGGGAGCAATTCAGACATGTAACCATACACTTATTCCAAGCCTCTGTTTCAAGCAGGGTAAGGCATTGGATTAAGCTTCCTGTAAATTAATTCTGAATCTGCATTTCAGTGTGCATGTCAATATATCTATCACAGGACATAATTCAGGGTTTGGCCTTGGGCATAGAGAACCTTTCTGATAACATCCCCACATATATCTGTTTTTCTCTCCTGACCTACTCAGATTGAGAAAGTGCCTAATACCACAGCATCTAAACAGCATCTAGACCATATGCCTTTTTGGTGATCCTTAGTTATTTTTGCCTTTAGTATCTGTAGCAGGGCACTAAGGTGCCTGCCACTTGGGAAGCTGGAGGCTCTCCAGCACAAGGGAAGCTGAAGACTTGTTTTGAGGGAGAAAAAACTTAGAATCAGGAAAAGAACCCCTTGGATATTTGTTTTGTACATCCACATTTAATCACACATTCTCTCTTCCTCATTCAGTACTGTACAGCTTTGAGGGTGCAATATATTTCTAAGGGTACAATACCTTTCTATTACAATTAAACCTTGTTAAAAACAATTAAAACATGAAGGATCATACATTCACACTACAGTAGTTAAAAGTGCTAAGTGACCTCTAGGCATCTTAAAGTTATGCCATTTGAAGTGAGGGTTATTGTTGAGCTATGCTAACCAGTTCAACTTAGCCTAACTTCCAGTTGTTCATAGGAGATCAAACAGCCCCAGCCCTTGTGACAGACTGCACAGCAGAGCAGCATCTGTTGGAGTGGGGAGGGGAATAGCTGGGCTGCGGGAGAGGAGGTGAGGGAAAAAGGAGCAAGCGGACCAAGCAGGAGATGGAGGGAGGCTGCTGGGGTTGGGGGCTACACACAGACCAAACACATGGCACAACACACACAACGTAGAGCGTACACACACAGACACACACTCACACAGCACAACAAAACATACATACAGAACACAAGACACACAGAAAACAGCACAACACAGAAATATAGAGCACAACACACAGAGTACAGTATAACACATATGTGAGCGGTGACAGGCTAGGAGCAGGTGTTAACACAGTGTAACTCTGGCTGCTGCTCAGTGGTGACTTGTGATCTCCCCATATTCTCCCAGGCTCCATGGCAGACCCATGCATAGGGTTACCATATGTCTGGGTTTTCCCAGACGTGTCCTCTTTTTGCATCCTCCAATCTCAGTTTTTTTCAGTACTATCAAATGTCCAGGATTTTGCTCTGCTCCCAGATTGCCCAGCAAGGAGCTGCTTGGAGCTGGGGGCAGAGTGATTGGAAGTAGGGTTCATACACCCGGCTGGTATGTAGCCAGGCAGGGGGTGGGAGCAGCCAAGCTGCTGGATACAGGTAAGTCTGTGGCAGGCACAGGTTGTGTGTATGTGTGTGTATGTGTGTGGTATGGTGGGGGGGCAGATCCAGAGCTCCAGCAGGGAAGGAGATACATGCCCATCCAGTGGGGGAAGGGGGAGGGGAAAGAGAATGGGGAGGGAGCAGCAGGAAGCTGCATGACTTGCCTGGTGGCACTGGGGCTGGTGCCTGTACTCACAGGGGCAGGGTTAGGGAGAGCAGGGGCCTGTGGGTTGAGAGTGAAGGGCACTAGCAGGGCTGGGGGGGTATGTGGCTTGGGAGTGAGGGGAAACAAAATGGGTAGGGGAAGGACACTACCATATCACTACCCCCCACCCCAGTGATATAAGCCCCCTCCCCCTGTGCAATGGTATCCTCTTTCTTGGAACTGGAAATATGATAACCCTACCTATGCAGTCAGGGATGACCCCTGTTCTGCTGCTGCCCTTGTGCCCCCATCTATGTTGCTTGACATCTGGGTATAGGGGGATTGTGTTTGCTGAGAGCTGTGTGCACTGGAGGTGTATTCTGGGGGTAGAGTGGGGGTGCTGTGCTTTGCTATGACTGGGTGTGTTGCTGATAGAGATAGGGTGGCCATACATCCCAGATTGGCTGGGACAGTTCTAGATTTTCAGAGGCCAGTCCTGGCCAGTTGGTAATAATAAAAATGAGCATCCTGGGCGCAGAGCACAGAGCCAGAGCTGCAGAAGCTATGAAACAAGCCCTACCAGACAGCAAAATCACCCTAATAGGTTAGCTGTAGCAACATGCAACATGTCCTCATGCCAAAACTGGGGAACGGCAGCCTTGACAACCTTATGGTCTGATGGCTGGGGAACTGGCTCCGTGGTCAGACCCAGAGAGTGATAGTTGATGAAACTGAGTCAACACATTGTATGGTGACCAGTGGTGTGCCTCAGGTTCAGTACTGGGACCAGTACTCTTTAATATATTCTTTAACATTCTGGATTCAGGTGTCAGAAGCAGACTAGCTAAGTTTGCAGGTGACACCAAACTATGGGGAAGTGCAGTTACACTGGAGGATAGGCTGGGGATTCAGGTTGAGCTGGATAGGCTTGCAAGGTGGATAGATATAAAATTGATGTCCTTCAACATATAGAAATTCAAGGTGCTCCACCTCAGAAGAAAGAACTCACATTATACCTATAGGCTTGGCAGTGCTTCATTCACTAGCACTATGTAGAGAAAGAGACTTAGGGTTAATGACTGACCACTGTAACTGTTTTATTCTTTTTCTCTGTATAACTGCCGCGTGGCACTCTCACATTTATGTAACCTTGAAGTCTTGACTGTTAATCAAAATGAGCGCTTTGTACTTTTCTCCGCTGGCATTAAGCTACACATGCTCATTCTGTAAATTTCATTTCTTATCTAGATGTGTCATTTCTGCAAAAACGAAACTTATGTAGAAAATCTACCTAGCAATTACTGTGTAAAAGAAACTATCCTATCCCTGTATACTTAGCTTATATCATAGTTAGTGTCACAGAGGCAGTCCAACCAACATCTATAAAAGAGGCAAAGAGGCAGGAAGTAGCAGAGACAACAACTGGAAAACTCTGTAGGCCTGATCACGCTGCAGACCAGTTCTCAGCCTCCCCATCTGGGCGTATCCCAGCGAAAACAAAGGCCTCAAAAACCCGACAATCGACAATCGACTCACCGCGTTACAGTTTGTATTCTACATCCCATTTATGAGCTGTTGACCAGTTCCGGGACTTAAGGAGCAGGCAGCTGCACCTAGCATTGGACTAGTTCCAGTGTTGGAACGCAAGGGCTTGCTCTGGAACCTCGTGAACCAACAGACCCCCTTTGTATCCGGCATACTGTAACTGAAGAAACATCGGAGACTCCATTTCTCAACTGCCTCTCATCGTAGCTTAGACAGCATATCTACACTCTCTATACTTATATTTACTGCAACTTCATTCCCGCTGGCCTCCCCTCTTATTCGTAAGAGGGTGAGGCCAGGTGAGTGAATAAAACCTTTTGTTTCACCTTATATCTGCTCTGTAATAACTTCTACTACTAACATCCCATCTCAATGAGCCGTTGACCAGTTCTGGGACTTAAGGAGCTGGCAGCCGCACCTAGCATTGGACTGGTTCCAGTGTTGGAACGCAAGGGCTGGCTCCGGAACCTCGTGAACAACGGACATCCTATAGACTTATTACAAAGAAACTAACAACTTACTCTAAGTCATCTACTTGTGCCAGCTCGGCAAACCTCGAGGGCGGTTATAAAGCTACCTCCAATCCCGCCCCACAAGCCGCGCGCTCGCCCGCTCCGCAAAGCCTGCGGCTCCCCAAGCGGTGCTGGAATCACAAGCCCGGCATTCCGCCACAACCACAAGATGAATATGAGCCACCATTGCGATGCCGCAGCCAGTGAAGCAAATAAAACCCTAGCTTGTATCTACTGATGCATCTCAAACAAGACGCAAGACATCATTCTCCCACTTTATTTGGTCTTCATGAGGCTGCAGCTGGAGTACTGCATTGAATTCTGGGCTCCACACTTTAGAAAAGACTCCCTCCAAAAGTGGTGCAAGCACCTACTCTAGACAAATTCAAGATGAATTTGGATGATTATCTTACTGGAGTCATGACTTTCTGCACTTTGGGCAGGGGGCTGGACCAGACAATCTCATGAGGTCCCTTCTGGCCCTAATGTCTATCAAATCAATGAAACATTGGCTTTGGTGGCAGTAGCCCTGTGGTGTGGGCTATGTGGGATTCACACCTAGTGCCCTATTCACTTTGCCCCATAGATATCCTATTGGGTGCAGGGCGACACCTGCTGTGGCAAAAGCTCCCTGGGGGTGGGAGGAAGTACCATTTTACTCACCTCCCCAGATGTTGGCTGTGGAGCTGCACTGCTCAGCTTTTATGCCCCACCCCCAAGGGGACAAGTATGGTACCCTTTCATACCTGGGACCAGTGCACTTCTCACCCTTCCCCACATCCAGTTGTACTACTATCATGAGGGACTGATATCTCCTTCGCAAATGCATAGATTCTGCTGTGTGTCCCGTAATACACAGAATCATAGAAAAACAGGGTTGGAAGGGATCTCAGGAGATCATCTAGTCCAACCCCCTGCTCAAAGCAGGAACATCCCCAACTAGATCACTCCAGCCAGGGCTTTGTCAAGCCAGGCCTTAAAAACCTCCAAGGATGGAGATTCTACCACCTCTCTAGGTAATCTATTCCAGTGCTTCACCACCCTTCTAGTGAGAAGTTTTTTCCTAATATCCAACCTAAATCTCCCTTGTTCTGTCATCTGCCACCACCAAGAACAGTAGCTCTGTCTTCTAAAGGCTGCTATCAAACTCCTCCTTAGTGTCTAGGGTACTCTCCTTTAAAGCAGACAAGGTAAGTATTAATTTCTTCAAGATAAGATGGGCTTTAAGGACTTCTAGAGCAAGTGATCTTAGTATTACATTATTTGGCAGAAAGTCACCACCATCAGGCATACTATGAATGAATGAAGGCTGCTATGTTTTATATGAATTGGCAGCAGCACTTGAGTCCAAGTCATTCTGATTCAGATGGTCATCTTGCCTCTGAGCATTCAGCATCCTGACATAGCAAAAGTATCTCCTTTGCAGCTCTGAGTCCATATTTATGGTCCAATTTGGAGTGGGAGTTTAAGTGTACTCCTGTGCCTAATGTTTGCATTGGTAGATGCATATCTTCTGCGAAATGGGGAAATCTGCACAGCCCTTGAGTGATACCTTATGCCCCCATTCACTGTCCTGGAAACAAAGGTGTTCCATTTGAAGCATCCTCCTCATCTACATGAGTGCTACTGCATGAGCGCTACTGCATCATTACTAATCAAAAGTAAATTTTCTACTTGAATTTGCAGATAGCAAATTTACTTGCAGTTAGCGAGGTTTACTGAGTAGTAAGAATATTCATGTGTAGATAGATGCACATGCTTACTATGCTGTAAACAATGCTGCTGCTCAGTTAAGCATTTCATGTAGATGTGCCCACTGAAAACATAAAAAGACTAGCATAGGTTAAGTAGCCTTGCCACTAAAAAGGAAGTTATTTATAAGATCCTCCTTTTCTCCTTTACAAAAGCTGCAAGATGAAGGCTATCTAATTGTAGCTGTGAAGGCTGGGTTAGACACCCAGAATTCTAACTGAAGTTAGATGTTAACTCCAGAGAGGTAGTTTATTGGTCAAATTGTGGCTAGTCAGTAATTTATGTTTTAGTTCTGAGTTCCTCCTTGAGTCCCCAAGACCTAGAACATGCTTTCTTTCACATAGCAAAGTTTACTTTCTCTGGGAAAGTCACCTGCTCAGTCTGATGGGGAAGAGTCTCGTCATTCTTTTTGCAAAGTACTAGGGAAGCTGTTCAAAGCATCTCTTGCAAATTTTCTCTGTAGCCAACTGACTTCTCCTTGTTGTTGTTTTGTGTTCAGGCCACTCCTAGTTCAGAGTGTTAGAGCCAGGTCTGTAAATCTCAAGCACCATACTGTATTCTGCCTACTTGGTTTGGACCATGTCTTACATGCCCTGATGACATTTAGTTTAATTCCATACAAAGCACAACAGCCGTGTCCACTTTCATTAAAAAAACATGAGGAAGGAATACATAGTGAGGGTGCTGATTTCTTCTTTTTATATAATAACTGACTGGTTAAAGTACTTGGCTAGGGGGTGGAAGGCTGGTTCCACTCTTTATGTGACTGAGAGGTTTTAGTCACATAAGGAACTGTATAGATTAGAGTACAGGGACATTTTCTATCCCTCCTGTTCAAGTTTAGCTACTAGACAGCCAAGAAAGCAAGATTGATAAGGCTACAAGACAGTCCAATAACAATTGTCCTGTAATAAGGGTCCTCCCCCAAGAGGGCAGAGGTCTGGGTCAGATACAGACATGACACTTTTACTGGTATAAGTGATTGGAAATTGGTCTATACCCGGAACCGAACAAAAGTTTGTCGCGCATGGACTGATTTAAAAATGGTGGAACCTGGTCTAAGATTTGCACCCCTTCCCCCCACCAAACAGTGATAACATAGATCGGCTCTGCCTTGGACTTATTGCATGTCTGTACTTACCCCTGGGTTCCCATCCCTGCTTCTAATGATTTATTTTGCATTTCCTCCCTCAAATGATGAAAAATGCATAAGCAGACAAGAACTCTGGTATTGTGTTCTTCCAAAGTGGAGTACCTGTTTATGTACTGATAGTGTCTATGCAGAAAGTGAATGTGGCACAGCTAGCACAGTCTATTTAGAAGAAGGTATTTTTTGATATTTGCATTTATTAAATAAATATACTTCTTGCATATGCTGACCACTGACCACCACAGCCACTATTTTTTCTTCATCTGCTTCCTCTACTGTTAAGGACTTTTATTTTTATTTTTGGAGGTATGAGGTATGAGGTATAAGGTGTAGAGAGATGTATAGATCCCTCTGGCTGGAGTACTGTAAGGTCACTGTGAATGCAATCAGTGGGGTTTTGTCTGGCCATGAGGTGATACAGGATGATCAGCCTGGTGGCTATGATCCCCAGCCCTCCACTGAAGAAGAGGAGCTTGTCAGCTCACTGGAACCTGCCGAGCCCTGTGGAGAAGAAGAAGTGCCCAACCAGGATGGGGCTGTGAATGATCTTGACATTGGGGTCCAGGACAGCAGTAGCCCATTTCTTAACAGCTCCAGGAAAGCCTGCTGCTGCCCTAGGGTGCTGGGCAGCTGCAAGCTTTTTGACAGCTCACCAGTGTCAGGCCCACTCTTAGCCTTGGTTTCACACTGACCTGCAACTGAAGCCCAGCCAGGACAGGGACTGCGAGTGAGCCCAGCGCCAGGTCCAGGGCAGCAGCATTCTCTCTGACACTTCACTGCCGTCCCATAGTGGATGACTGTGGCTGTGGTGAGAACAGCATTTCCTGGTGCTGCTGCTGCCTCAACTGTGCTAGCATTTATCCTCATCACCACTGCAGGGAGAAGCAGCAGTAATTCCTGCCACTGCCACCACTGCTGTGGCAGCAGTAACAAGCAGCTCTGCTCCCCAAGGAGCTGTCATGGATCCTGTCCCTGGAGGGAAAGGGGAGAAAGAAGCACTACGGGATGATCCTTGGGGAGCAAGAGACTCCCTACAGCACTACACATAACTGTACAGCTATTACTAAAGTACTACATAATATGGTCTCTCACCCTGTTCTCATTAAGAAACTGGGGGACTGTGGTGTCGATGCCCACACAGTCAATTGGGTCGCCAACTGGCTGAAGGGCTGCACCCAGAGGGTGGTAGTGGATGGGTCCTTCTCAACCTGGAAGGACGTGGGCAGTGGGGTTCCGCAGGGCTCGGTACTCGGGCCCGCACTGTTCAACATCTTCATCAGCGATTTGGATGAGGGGGTAAAAAGCACCCTGTTCAAATTTGCTGATGACACTAAGATGTGGGGGGACGTGGGCACACTGGAAGGATGCAACAGGCTACAATCAGACCTGGACAGGTTAAAGGGTGGGCAGACGAGAATAGGATGGGCTTCAACACAGACAAGTGCAAGGTGATGCACCTGGGGAGGAACAACCGGCACCATACCTACAGGTTGGGGAACTCCCCTCTTGTCAGCACGGAGGCGGAAAGGGATCTGGGGGTCATCATTGACTCCAAGATGAACATGGGCCGGCAGAGTGGGGAGGCAGTTAGGAAAGCCAACCGCACCTTGGCATGCATCCACAGATGCATCTCGAGCAGGTCCAAGGAGGTGATCCTCCCCCTCTATGCGGCACTGGTCAGGCCGCAGCTGGAGTATTGCGTCCAGTTCTGGGCACCACACTTCAAGAGGGATGTCGACAGCATGGAGAGGGTCCAGAGGAGGGCCACTCGCATGATCAGGGGACAGCAGGGCAGGCCCTATGAGGAGAGGCTACGGGACCTGAACCTGTTCAGCCTCCAAAAGAGAAGGCTGAGGGGGGATCTTGTGGCCTGTTATAAATTAGTCAGGGGGGATCAGCAGGCATTGGGGGAGTCACTGTTCCCCCGAGCACCACCAGGAGTGACCAGGAATAACGGTCACAAGCTGGCAGAGGGTAGGTTTAGGTTAGATATCAGGAGGCGCTACTTCACTGTCAGGGTGGCTAGGATCTGGAACCAGCTTCCAAGAGAAGTGGTGCAGGCTCCTATCCTGGGGGTGTTTAAGAGGAGGTTAGATGAACATCTTGCTGGGTAGTATTCTTTCCTGCCTACTTCCACCAGTGTCTCATTATTATTGTTGTTCTTATTTGTTCCTGTGTTGAAGCCCATCCTATTCTCGTCCGCCCACCCTTGTAACCTGTCCAGGTCTGATTGTAGCCTGTTGCATCCTTCCAATGTCCTAAGTGCTTCCAAACCACTGTGAAAAATGTCCAAGGAATTTTCAAATCTCTGAAGTTTGCTAGCCATTTGTATTCATCATCACCACTCTGTATATCTGAGAAAGATTTTCCTTTAACCTGCTGTAGTGGAATGTAGCAGAAATGCCAAATGTCTAACATGAAATCGCTTTGCTGTTTTGCCAAAGTGCTGAGGGAGCAAAAAGTTCTTATCTTTTTGTTCCAGGCTGATAGTTGAACTTAGCCTTACCCAGTAGGAGGACGTGCACTGTCTGCTTTAAAGTACAGCTGAACGCCAGGTGCTGGAAACCCAGGGAAAGTTCTAGGCAAAAACTCAACAGTGAACAGGTAGAGACAAAGCAGCCTTAATAGTGTTTCTAACTTGACTAAACCTCAGTGTATGATAATGACTCTTGCTTTTTTATCTGACCAAATGACACATTATACCATTAAAAAAATATTATAAATTACTCATGAGAACGGAATGTAATTGGCATTTGTACCCTTTACGGCATGGCTGCAAACCTGTGATCTAGCAGTCATGTGAATATATGAATTACTTCCCTTTGGTGGATGGAACATCAGACCAGCCTAAATGTTTGCTATAAGAAAGAAAGACCCCTGAAAAAAGAAAGTAACAGAGGGGTTTTTTCCCCTCGTTTCATCAATCTCTATACCCTGGTCTTAACTGACCCAGAGGGCCCTGGGTCTTGTTTGGATGCTGCATGTGTTTAATTCTGATTCTGATAGACTGTATGTCTGGACAGATGCTTGTCTTTGAATTCTTCTTTTTTTTAATAAAGGATCTATATAATACTGGGTAAGCATTTGCTTTCAGAGTTTGCTGCTGAAAGGAGACATGGTAGGCCCAGAGGAGTGGAAAGATTTACCCACAACACCATCAGCACCTTGAATCGCTGAATTAAGTGTAAGACATTCATATAAACAGTTAAGTTCAATATCACTCCACACAGGAATGCGGAGTTTGGATTACTTAGACTCTTTCTTACAAAGAACTACTCTGTTCTCTTAAAGAGGCTGTCCTTTTTGAACCCAGATTTATTCTCTTTCTTGTGGATACTAAATAATCTGTAAATTTAACACTGCTTAACGGTAAGGCCTTTTTATAAGTACTCATCTCTATCTACAGTTTTGATTTTACATATTTTATAACATGCAAATATATTCTGTGCATCTGCCTGCCTTTGTATTTTACAAATGAAAAAGTAAATTAAAAAATTAAAAAGTAAAGAGGGATGATGGAAGTCAGTGTTCCACAGCTGTTCCAAAATAATAAATATATATTATGCAATTTATGATTTTAAAAGATCATTATACTTATTATGCCCATATAAATATATTAATCACCAGGATCCAGAAAATTTGCCTCTTTCTGCCTTATAAACAATAAATACTTTTCTAAATTTTCCAGTGTATGCATTCTGAATGATCTGCTCAGCTGTATTTAATCCATCCATTAATTTACACATTTCAGTTTTGAATTCTCTTGAGGTCTTTCAACCTTGAGTAGGTTAAAGCAGCCTCTTTGCTCAGCTTTTTTCAGTAAAAAAAAATGGTTCTGCTATCCTGCATATAATATGCTTTTCTGATGGGTTCTCACTTCTTCCTGATATGCTCTTATGGTGAGACATAACCAAACCTTTGTATTAAATCGCTTTCCTCTAATAGGTACTTCATCTAATTCCACCTTAACACATTCTCTTTGGTGACCACAATCTTCTAGAGACAATTTTCTGCTGTGTTTAGCTACTCCTTAGATTTGCTGCAATTTGGAACAATCTCTTGTTTTTCCAGTCTTAAGAATCTGCTTTCAACATATTTGTCCTGAACCATCTTTATTTTCCCTTTAGATCAAAAGTACCTTCATATTTTTAATTTATATGTAAAATAGAGCAATCTCAAAAGCAATGCAAACATAATGTATTATTCGATAAGTCTCAAATTCTGCTTACTTTATTGTAGTTACCAAAACCATTGAGCAACATTTTTGCTTAAGCTAATCTATTTTCTTAGTCTCCAAAGTGCCCTAAAGAGGAACCTGTTATATGCCATGTTAAGCAAATCTCTTACAAATATTGTTTCCATATTGTTATTACATTCTGGAAATAGTCTTTAATGAAAACAATCAAGTTGAATTATACATTTGTTATATCCAAACACTTCATAATCAAATAAATGTAATGATACTAATCAATTCTCCATACTTGTGATTGTTATTGTGCTCATTTTTTATCTTTGTTGGCAATAGAACTGTGGCGGGGGGGGAGAGATATCATCCTGCTTCTACATAACAGACACCAGAAATCTGATTTTACAAAGATGTATTTCCTACACTCTGTTAGTAGTAATCATTGCAATCAATTTAAAAGCATGAATTAACTCAGAACATACGAACATTATTGATGTACTAACTGAAAGACAATGCAGCTTATAAACAGTATGAGCTTATTTCTCATATACAAAATCCATTTAAACTAATTTCTGGAAAAAAACAGATTTGTTTTTTCAAGTTGCTGCCCTAAAGGTTTTCATAGGTAAATATAACTAAGATTCAGGTCCACCAAGAAAGTGAACACATATTAATACTTTAGTTATTAACTCTTCATGTATATTAGGGAATCTCAAAAACCAAAAATGTCAGACAGAAGTTCAGAGTTTATGTTTGCTTTAAAGGTATCTATCAATTCTGGCAATTTGGGCAGGGATGCTGGTAAGGAGTCAGGAGAAGGGGAGTGTGCCGAGTGTTGGGGAACCTTGCCTGACTCTAGAGACTAAAAGACCACGATTGCTGCTGCAGTGGCACAGGTTCCCAGAAAATCAGTTGCTTTTGTCATACTAGTACACTCCCCTGTTGTTCTACTATAGTTAAGCGCCCAAAAATATCAGCCTTTGGCTTCCACTTGGTATTAACCTTCTCAGACTCCAAGCACCTTCTGTGGCTGGAAAAAACCTCTAGAACTATGAAATAAAGAAATAGTACCCCCAAAAGGGTAGATACAGTGAGTGGGTTTTAGAGTTAGTGAAGTTAGAGGTGGAAAGAAACTGGGTTGTTAGAGATATATCAGAATAGACAGACAAGTTTTAAGAGTGAGTCTTTTGACCTTCCTCTCTTTCAGAGGGAGACTGTACTGTTGCACTGTACATGCACTATTGTAGCTGTGTCGGTAGCTATTTTTGCTATTTCTCCCCACCTGATAGCAGTATTGTATACTGCATTTTCATTTCCATTTGAGACACCATGTTTTCTTTGTGCGCTCAGCTTGGGACTGCACCATGTCTCTGTGTCTGTCAAATCTCTGATACAACCCAGGCACGTCCAGGTGTGCCACAGCATTTTGGGCTGGAGCCATGCCCCATGCCTGCTGACGGGGCAATGTGGCTCCAGCCCAAAATGCCGTCCGACTGGCCGCATGCCACCCCTTCCTGTTGGAGTCCGGCTGGCCATGTGTGCCATCCCCCACCCCCCTGCTCTGCATCTCATGTGCTGAAGTGCTTTTTTATCTAGATAGGTGTGCCATGGGGAGAAAAAAGTTGGGAAAGGCTATCATAAACTATGGAGAACAAGAGAACTCTGTGTGATAGGACCAGCAGTCATGCCATCCTCTCTTCAGGGCACAGGTGATGCCCAAATGATTCTTGAACGTCTGTTTCAACAGGTTGCATTTCTTTTGTGTGCCCTGGAGCTGTAGAGGATGCTGTGACTATCTGTGTTACTGTAACAGCATTAAAATTGTACTTATCTGAAGGGATAAGGAGGGCTGCCCTGCAGAGGGATAGTCTGAAGAGACAGAGTTTGTCCTGGTAGGGACCCCATCTTCCCTGAGGGTGGGTGAAACTTCTCTGGAGGTAGCCCTCTTTGTAGTGGGAGTAACCCCAGCAGGGGCTTGAATGAGGAACTTAGCAAAAGCCCAGGAAGAGTTCTGGTTGGGGACTGGCTGAGGAGGCTTGTTTAAAAATGGGGAGCATTTTTCCCCACAGGGGGAGAACAGAGGGGAAGAGAGACAGGCTGGGGGTCAGGGAAAGGACCTCACCATGGTTGTTCCTCGGAAAGCCCGTGCCAGAGCCCTGCCATGGCAGGCACAAGAGAGGAGCTGCCTGGGAAGAGACCTTGCTACAAGCCCTGTGTGGCTGGGTGAGCACAGGAAGGGAAGAGGACATAGGGTCAGGTGTTTCCCTATGAGTGAGAAGGCACTGGGGAGGGGCAGGCTCAGGTGCTGGAGAGGGCACTGGGCTAAAGGGGCAGGGTCTGCTCCAACCACCAGAAGCCCTGGGGCAGGCAGAGCCCAGGGATGGGCTGCATTTGCTGGGTGTTGTGAGGCTGTGCTGGGCAGGGAAAACTGTTAGGTGCTGCTCCTTGCTCTGCCAGGGGACAGAGGTCTGGATAGGAATAAGCTCTTTTGCAGGGACCGCAGGGAAGGAGCCACCTCCTGCTGCATGGAGAACCCTGGAGCTTGTGCAAGGGATGCCAGCAGCAGGGACTGCCCACAGCTCCTGTGTCAGGGCACAGATGCAGCCCTGCTCTCTGAGAGACCAAGCCAGAGCCAGTGCACACAGGGTCCTCATAGTTACCCTGGAGCATACAAGTTATAGGCTGATTGTGTAAATAAGTTCTAGATAGTTTATTAGTTGGTGTATCAATGTGTTTATTTATTGATTCCTTATTTATCATGGGTGATTTGTATGCATTCCCCTTGTGTGAGGTGTATTGGAGGAGCATTAACCCTTAAGCCACTATCACTAGGTTGTGTTTGTGTAACATTATTGATTTTATTGTATTCATTATATAGTATCTTATAAATGATTAAATCCTGTGAATAGTTTTATAACAGTCTGCAAGATTGTTTGGGGAGGCTCTCTGCTTGGGGACCCTGCAGCAGCTACCCAGGTAGCTGAGCAGGGCCACCGGCTACTGGGTACCCCAGGATCCCACTATTCAGGTGAGGGTGTGGGTAGCATCGTGCCCAGGGTTACATAAGCAAACTACAAGTCCTCTATTTCATGCCCATCCCAAAGGAAAAAAGAAGCATTTAGACATATCAGCTTTGCTTTTTATAATGAATATATAGTCCTATAGAGGACAAAGTAATGTCATTTAGGCTGTTAGAAAGTGAAAAGGAAAATAGTGCCTGATTTATTTGCACAGTCTGCATATAAGTCACAGTTACAGATTAGTCCATTTTTGTTGGCCAACAACTGCTCAGCTGAGAGCAACAATAAAAGATAGGGTGCTGTTCTAGTAAAATAAAACAGGATTTATCTTGCAAATGTACTCAGTTTGTTCACACTTGGAGTCTTCTTAGCCTCCTCACCTTCAAAACCCAGGTCTACATTACATCATCCACATCAGCTGATCTGAGCTATTAATATAATTAGTGCTTTCAATAATTCAGGTCCTTCCAGGTTCTTGGACTTCTTTATCCACTATGGTTGCTCTGTGAAGACTCAGGCTCCCCATGCCTAAATCCAGCAGAATAATAATCTTCCATGACAACAGCACCATCATGATACCCAAAAAGAATGGGTTTAATGTCAGAGCCAATGGGAGTGTGACTTCAGTAATTACAGATTTGCACTCCTCTTAGAAGTTGTGTACAATAGCGGAGAAGTGAAGATAACCTTGGAAAAGCATAAGTTTGTTCCTCAACCTTTTAGCTTCAGGGTAGACTTCTTTCCCCAGCCAACCCTAGCACAAAAGAGCGGATGGAAGAGAAACGCATGGAGGGCATTGAATCTAGGACCCAGACAGCGCCCCTAAGATTGGATCTAACAGAAGAGTCTGAAGGAGGCAAACCCCAGCAGTCTTCCTCTTCCTCCTCCCACTGGAGCAAAGGAATTTCTTAGGTTCACAGAAAGAAAATGGTTTGTGAAAGCTGAGCTCTAATTCACCAGGCTGAGTCACAACAGTCACCCATACTCTGATTCTGCTTGCAGCTTCTTCAGCTAAATTTATTCTCAAAACATAAAGGAATTACAGTCCCCAAAACGAAAAACCAAGTGTCCCCTCCCTATCAGCTTCATAACCAAAAGAGGGAGCCCTAGAACCCTAGGGCCATATGCAGACCAGCAGGGCTGTGTAGTATGTGGCACCACACCCACGCTTGCAACGCCGCATACCATATATTCAGTTCTCTGTGCTGCAAGGGAGCAGAGCAGAGGGGTTTTTTTGGATACTTAAGGGTAAAAAAAAACATGGAAAAAAAAGTGGAGTGGCGCACGTGGCAGCAGCATGTGTCACCCAAAGCCAGAGGCTGGCCAGCCAGAGCTGCACTCTGCTGCTGGCCAGGCTCTGCACAGCAGGATCACTGCTGCTGCAGCCCTGGGAGGCCCCCAGGACCTGTTCACATTTCCTAAATATCTAATCCACATGCCAGATCTTTAGAGGCTCTGTTTGCAGTAGTTGGCATAGGACCAATCTTGGCAGGTTTCCTCAGGGGTTCAAATTTTTACAAAAGTTATTTTTTTGCCAGCTCAGCTCTACTGAGCACAGGAACAGTGAAATCCCCATAGTCCTTAGTAAAATAGTTAAAGGAGTTCTTAACTATGCTAGCCTGGACAGACCTGAGCCAACACTGATTTTTTTTTGTGAGCTAGAATGGCTCTGAGCACAGAAATGTACAGTGGTCACCTTTAAAATCTGCAAACTGTCTTCAACAACTAAATCACATTAACTCAGCATTGGCAGTATTCTTGTGTAGTGGTGGGAAGTTTAACTAATACTGCAAATACTCAGGAAACTCTCCTTAAAGCAAAAATGACTTTTTTGTGTGTTCCATGTTGCTCTGCTATTAAATAATGGAAATGCATAGGTGATAAAGAAGCAACTGCTGTCGAAGCTGTGGTATTGCTTGTTGGCAAGACTTCATCGGACTGTTTTAGCTTTTTTGTGGCTTCAAAAATGCAGCAACATTGAAGTTTTCAGTAATTTATTGTTACAGCTTTGTCTATAGAATTGTCTAAGAATTGGCTATGGTGCTAATCAGTTGACATACTGGAGAAGCCTCTTGTTAAAACTCTGTCACCAAACTGATGAGGAGGTTAGAGTAAAGGTAACTTTACCTCCCAGCTTTGCTAAAAAATCTTTCTCCTATTCTACTATCCTCCAAATCTGAAAAGCAGGGTACCATACTGCACTTTCAGTGTGCTCAGAAGATGCTCCAAAGCTAAGTACAGGCAGTCAAAAAGCACAAGGCTGAATCAATTCAATCTTTGCAGGTTAGTCTAAGTTTCATAAATTGAATGAATAAGCAAGTGAACAGACTCTTTAGATTCTGGAAATGCAGCTACATGCCTGCAGTGGCCCAGGCTAGAAGCTGGGGGCACTAGAGCATGCCTCTTTGCTCCACTGGAGCAGACAGCTTGGGCTACGGCTAACCCGCTCACCTTGTGGGTGGGGGGGAGGTGCAAAGCATCCTGGGGTGCTGGAGGATTGGTAGTTAACTTGAATCTGGAGGGAATCTGGGGCAAAAGTTCAATAAACTGATTTAACCTAAATCAGTTACATAAGATACTACATCCATCCAGGTTTATCTCAAACTGGTTGCAGCCATTTTGAAAGTGGTTTATGTGCACTGAACTTCTGTTGTATTATAGATGTGAACCCATTTCTGATCACTTATAATGGCCTTTGTGTAACTTCTGCCTGTAGCCCAGGAGTGAAGTATTAGTGTTACTTATGAAGTAACATTTTCGACATGTTAAATAAAGTTGTATTGCTCTCTTCTTTGGATGAGAGAGCGACTTCTTTTCAATGGGAAGATCAGTTATTACACTCTAGTCCTTTCTGTCTGAGCAAACAATGCTTCTGGATGGCACTTATCACTTAGCGAGGGAGGTAATATGTTGTGGGAGCCCTTTGGTGATATATTGCAGCATTGCTCTGATGCCTTCTTTCCCCACCTTCTTTCCCAATGGAATACTCATATTACTTCATTTCCCTTAAGCATAACCCTCTCACTCCTTACACTTAACATCACATCTATCCTCTTCTAAATTAGATGCAGTGTTGTGTTGGCTATTTTCTAGCATCATTCAGAAATACATGTGCCTTTTTGTTTAATGGGACATACTTGAGTTGCTCAATCTGGAGGAGGAGGAGGAGAATAATGTGGCTTCCAGCACTGTCTTTAGAAGAGCATCTTTCACAGTCTGTCGCTGCCTGGCACATAAACATTATTTCTCTTGTGCTCCTGAGATATTTTTTTAAGCATTTTTTCTAGCACATTTTTTTGCTTTCAACACTGCACTTACTCTCTAATGAGTAGACATAGATTCATAGATGCTAGGGTCAGAAAGGACCTCAATAGATCATCGAGTCTGACCCCCTGCATAGGCAGGAAAGAGTGCTGGGTTCAGATGACTCCAGCCAGATGACTATGTAACCTCCTCTTGAAGACCCCCAAGATAGGGGAGAGCACCACCTGCCTTAGAAGCCCATTCCAGATTTTGGCCACTCTAACTGTGAAGAAGTTCTTTCTAATGTCCAGTCTAAATCTGCTGTCTGCTAGCTTATGGCCATTATTTCTTGTAAACCCCAGGGGTGCCTTGGTGAGTAGAGCCTCACCAGTTCCCTTCTGTGCCCCCATGATGAATTTATAGGCAGCCACAAAGACGCCTCTCAACCTTCTCTTGCAGAGGCTGAAGAGGTCCAGGTGCCCTAGTCTCTCCTCGCAGGGCTTGGCCTGCAAGCCCTTAGCCATATGAGTGGTGTTTCTCTGGACCCTCTCCAAGTTATCCACATCCATCTTGAAGTGTGGCACCCAACACTGGATGCAGTATTACAACTGCAGTCTGACCAGAGCTGGATAGAGGGGAAGTATCATCTCCTTGATTCTGTATGTCATGCATCTGCTGGTGCACGATAAAGTGCCGTTAGCTTTGCTGATGACTTCGTCACACTGACAACTCATGTTCATCTAGGACTCCAAGATCTCCTCCCGCTTCCATGCTGCCGAGCAGGTCATTTCCTAGGCAGTAGGTGTGCTGGACATTTTTCCTCCCTAGGTGTAGCACTTTGCATTTCTCCTTGTTAAATTACATTCTATTGTTTTCTGCCCATTTGCCCAACGTGTCCAGGTCTGCCTGTAGTTGTTCCCTGCCCTCTGGTGTGTCCACTTCTCCCCACAGTTTTGTATCATCCGCAAACTTGGACAGAGTACACTTCACTCCCTCGTCCAAGTCACTGATGAAGACATTGAAGAGTATTGATACAAGGACTGAGCTCTGCGGAACCCCACTGCCCATGCCCTTCAAGGTCGATACTGACCCCTCCACCACTGCTCTCTGGGTATGACCCTGTTGCCAATTTGCCACCCACCTGACTGTGTAATCATCCAAGTCACAGCCTCTTAATTTGTTCACCAGTATGGGGTGGGATACCATATTGAAGGCCTTCCTGAAGTCTAAGTAAATGATATCTACCCCTACTTCTGCGTCCAGGTGCTTTGTAACCTGGTCATAAAAAAAGACTAGTTAGGCATGCTACGAACCCATGCTGGTTTCCCCTCAGCATAATTTTTGGTGCTGGGCTCTCACATATATGAGCTTTAATAATCTTTTCAAAGACTTTGCCAAGGATGGAGGTGAGACTGACTGACCTGTAGTTGCCTGGATCCTCCTGCCTCCCCTTTTTGAAAATAGGGACCACATTGGCCCTTTTCCAGTCTTCTGGAACCTGGCCTGTGCACCACGAGTGCTCAGATTTTCTTGCCAGTGGCTGTGCAATGACATCAGCTGGTGTCTTCAGTACCCTTAGATGGAGCTCATCTGGGCCTGCCAACTTAAACGCATCCAGTTCTTCCAAGTGACTCTGCACCATCTCAGGGTCAATGGTTGGTAGTCTGGTGCCCTGCTGTTGTCTCTCTATGATCTATGTAGATCAGTTATCTACCAAGTTATAATGACAGAAAAGGTCAGGATGAGCTAGTATGCTTACTACCTTTAAATTTCATGACTTTATAGAACAAATGATTAATCACTGTGGTTTCTTCAAAATCTCTTTGTGGCCACCTCAAGAACTATGCTTAGGTTCAAAATGCTTTGTAATGCTATAAAACAATAAACATTCAAGCAGCTACTATTTTGTGTAACAGTAGTGATTCATTAGCAGATAGAATATATTTTTGTAAATATACGATACAGATCAAGTACACTTCTGCCTTCAGTATATGTGGGAATGTATTACTTAATGCCACGTAGCTTTTTAAAGATGATATACTGGTCCATGCAAAATGTTTGATGTAAATAAATTCAGCAAAGACTTGAGTGAACTAGTTCAGCTACAAGCTAACTCATCAGATATTACTCTGGTTATGTTTCTTTTGGTTTAAGCCACTTACATATAATGGGAAATAATAAAAATGTCACATTTGGAGAAATGTTTAAAGATGTCCATTGTTACTCTATAACTCAAAGGAGCATGGTTGCATGATTGGTTTAATTTTGTCTTATTTGTCTTTCACCTTGTAAACTGGTGCTAAGTTTCTATAACCATTTAATGTTTTTCACATCTTAAAAGTTCTGTACTAGAGTGCCATGATGCAGGTAAGAGTGATGGACTTATGCTTGAGTGAGTATAACTTTATTGCAGGGTATTTATTTGCCATTATCTGGTGACCTGTGATAGGTGATGAATGGTATTGGCTAGCTCTGTGAATGCCCTGGAGTCATTTAGGTCTGTGTCTTTAACAGTATTTGAGATTTAAGCTATGCTTCCTCTTTTCCATCCAATTGTATGTGACCTTTATAGATATGTGGCAAGACAATAAAAGAACATGAAGAACTTTTCTCCTGCGCATCTATGTGACTCATGTAATAATTAGAATTGCAGCACTAGTAAAGTTTAGGAATTTTTTAGCCCTATTTCCTTGGCATTATACAGTGAAAGGGACAGGGATCCTATAGAATATAGGCTCCAACGTTTTGGGCATTAAGCAGGAGAGATAATGAACTCCAGTTCACCAAAAAAAAAAAAAGAAAGAAAGAAAAAGGCCATGAATATTGATCACATAGCATCATTTTGCCCCACTGAACACTCAGTGTCCAAAATGGGGAAGACATCCTGCTAAAAATGTTATAGGTAGTAAGAATATTTATCAACATCCCTTAATGTACAAGAGAGAAGAGTGTTAAGGTCCTGACTGCAACTTCCGTTGGGCCATTTTCTGATTTTTGCATGCTTTATTTGGCAGTGTTAATATTCCTATAATGTAGGTGAGTTATCTCGAATGGAATGTTACTATTTTTTAACAGGAAGAGGGAAATTGTTTTTGTTTTAGAACATACAGTAGTTAGTTATTTGTTAGGTGAGAGCAGAATGCTCTGTACAGTATACCATAGGCAGTCAATACCTGAGGCAAAAACCTGAGTCACTATTTTTCTCTTCAGGAAAGAGGGAGTTAAGAATATGGAAACCATACTGGGCCAGACCAACGTTCAATTTGGACCAGTCTTTGATAGCAAATCCTGGGTGCTGTAAAATAGTGGGAGTCAATTTTTTGGCAAGCCATGCCATAAATTAGCCCTACACCTTCCCAAGTGCTATTTTAGTCCATTTCCCTGCCCAATCTGCTGTTTTCCTTTTTGCTCTGACCCCTGTGCTCCCTGCCTGATCTGCTGCTTTGCTTTCTGCTTCCTGCCCTATCTGCTGCTGTGCTGCCTGTTCCCTCACTGACCTGCCTCACGATGTGTACATGCCTTTTAGTTTCTCCTTTGAGTTTTCCCTAAATTGTACATATTTGTGCAAAACCAATCCACCAATATCAGTCTGATATCAATAGTATTATAAAAACAGTGTGCATGCACAAACGCCCACTCCTCCTCTCCCTTTCTACATCGTAACTGCTTTTTCTTCAAGTTTCTGCATGGGCCCACCCCATTCATGGTGGACCTACCTGCTCAGCACAGAAGTTTGAAAGCCTTTATCAGAAGCATTCATTAGGAGTGACACAGTGTCAGTGGCCTTCTACTTCTATCCCAAGGAGAATTGAAGGGTAGTGGGGGCAACCCCAAGCAGCATTCAGTTCCTTCACATAAAGTACATGTTCTGTGCATTAGGATAGTTTGTTACTATAAACAGGGTCGGTATTATAAAAGCTTTTATGTCAGATCTTAGCAGTATTTCCTTTTTATTTTTAAATCTGTTAGCAAATGCATTCTTGTTATTACATGGCCAGTTTAGAATAGTGCATTTTGTACCAGTGCTTGTCAGGTTCATCACTGAGTAATGATCTCCTAGCTTTTAAAACCTGTCCTTCACATAAAGAAGTAATTCCACTATACAGTGGCCATAGCAAATACTCTTTTATTGCACTGGTGCCCCCCAATCATGTGCCCTCCATGCATACAATTTGTTAATTATTCAAAAAGTGCACACAAAAATGCAAGAGAATTTCACTTAAAACTCCATCTCCTGGAATAGTCAATGAGGTGCAGTCTGCCTGACACAGACTGTAGGAGAAGGTGAAGTTTCAGCATTTGTAGACGACACATTGAAGTGGGTTAAATGCTCTTTTGCACCACTTTAATAGTGTTGATGCTTGCATGAGTTTGCAATTTGTCAGCATATTGTGCGTTAATTCAGCCGCTGTAGCAAATTCAGCAGCATGATCAAGGTTCATCTTGAGTCACTCAAGATTCATCTGAGTCAGCACTGACCAAAGCAGGACTGAGCCTTCGTACTTTCTTGGTACTGATACTACATTGAGTAACACTTCAAACTTCAGAATTGTTTGCTGATACCTCTAATATATCAGCAGTACCAGTAGCAACATAATCTTTGAAACCAGGCTCCCAGGGTTATATTAGACTGTGACATGTTGTCACTCAGAGCATCTTCATTTGACACTGAAATGTATGATTGTTTCTTTATACTGTTTTTCTTTGTTCAAAGGTGGCCAATACTAGAGTCAAGTGATGTCAACTACCAGCTACGTCTCTGCCACCCAATAGAATTGAGAATAACCTCTAATTTAAAATCTCCTCAGCTTGACACATCTTCTATCTGCTGCGTTTCATTCTTCTGTGCTGTAAGAACCTTTTATTCTATTTACAAAAATCATACTGAGATCTTCTGATCATCAAAAAAAGTCTTTCAGGGTTTTCCAGAATCAGCTTCTTTTAAAGAAGCATTCTCATTATCTTATTTATTGTCTAGTTTTCCTAGCAGAAAATCTTCTCCCAGACTTTCTATTTTCTCTTCAAGTTGGCCTATGAAAGCTAAGACAGGCTTAAAAAATATTCTTCCTTTTACCTTTCCAACAGCACCCACAATTCTTGGTTGTTGCATCCTTGGGCTAATATTCCATATCATTATAGTCTTCAAACCTAGCATTATTGGTTGCTTTGGCCCCACCACTTGAAGCAGGACTCCATGCCACTCTTCAGATCTGAGGGTAAATCTCCACTACTTCAACCTCAACTCATTTGTCTCAACAACCATCAAATCCATAGGAACAGCATCAAGGAGCATAGTATCAATCTCCACTACTTCAACCTCAACTCATTTGTCTCAACAACCATCAAATCCATAGGAACAGTATCAAGGAGCATAGTGTCAAGGAAATAGAATGTCATGAAGGTCCATTATCTCCCCATGGACACTATCATTCTGCCACTGCTCACCACAATATGCTATTTGAAGGCATTTTCAGGGACTACTAAAAGAGAATACAAACCAGATCAATTTCAAACATGTGGATTATGGTAATAGGTTATATGCCACATAACTATCCTAGAACTGAGAACAATGTCGCTAAGATGCACTTCTTTGTTACTGTTTCTGAGGGAAACACCAGTGCAAATCTTAACAGAATTTAACAGCCATATGTCATGGAGATGGGAGATTAAGGCTATTTTGCAAGAAGCTATTCTGTTGACAAATGGAGATTCCCTACAGAAGTTAATTCTGTTCCCAAAGAGAAGGTAAAGTTTTCTTCCCTTTTCTTTCAGACAGAGAAAACTTTGGAATCAATAGCAGGTGGCTTTCTGGTTCTGTGATCTCAGCCCATGTATGCCTTCCCTCCATTCCAGTGATTCCCAGGCTCTTTGGCAGACATGGCATAGATCTCAGGTCTCTCAAATTTGCATGGTTTTATAAATTAGGGTTTTCAGATCCCCTCCATTCACCAGTGCACAACCCTTCTTTTTCAAAAGGACATACCCTCATGAAATGTATGTTGTGTTCTACAGGTATATCAAAGATACCTGCAACTTAAGGTATACATTCTAGCAGGATGACATCTGCTGACAGGAGTTCTTCATGTGGAGGTTTGCAGATTATATTATAAAGTAAAAAGTTGTCTGTTACCAGAATGTATATAGCAAAGTGGAAGTATTTTTCATGTTGGGCTGCCATAAAATGATCTAATGCAGTCTTCCATTCTACTTATTTGGTCTGCCTTTTACTGTTAAAGCAGACAGGTCTATCTTTAAGTTCAATTAAGGTGCACTTAGCAGCAATCTCAGCTTGCTGCCTGCCAATTCAAGGCATCTCAATTTTCTCCCATCAAACAGTTAATAGTTTTCTTAATGGTCTTTTTCATGTTTATTCATCAGTCAAGACAATTCAACCTTCATGGGACTTAAACTTGGTTCTTTCAACATTGATGGGCTACTATTTGAACTGTTGCTGCTTCTCTCCACCATTCATGAATGAAAACAACTGATCTATTGGTTATTAGTTCAGCTTCCAAACAAGCAAAATACAAACCCTTATATTAAATCCAGAGTACTTCATGTTTCAGACAAAATAACAATGAAGTAATATCCCAAGTTTATTCAAAAAGTGATTTCAGACTTCCATTGCTGTTAGCATTATTATTCAGTATAACACTCACTTGTAGGATTTTTTTCTCCCCAAGACCTCATTTGTCTAAGGGTGAAGTTAAACTTCATTTTTAGTTGTGTAGAGAGGACTTTTTGGTTATTTGAGCAGATCTATACCTATTTGCAAAGCTCCTAAGCTGTTTCTTTGTTTTGGTAGCAATTTAAGGATAGGTCAGATTCATGTCTTACCCCTTAGGTGCATCTACTGCTTTTGCTAATGTGCATTTAAAATAAGCTAATGCACCTTAAGAACAGGGAGCCTGGAAGCAGGGAACCTGAGAGCCTGGGAGAAGGGAGTTCCCCAGCCTGGGGGGAGACAGCGACCTCCCATTACTGGCCCTGCAGTCACAGAGCTGGCACTGGGAGCTCCCTGCTGGTGGGAGCTGGGGTGCTTGTTCCCCACCCAGTTCTGTGCTCCCCAGCCTGTTTCCCATTTAGTTCTGTGATCATCAGGGACCTCCCAGTGCCAACTCCATGACTGCAGGGCCAGCGCTCAGAAATCCATATCTTCCCAGGATGGGGAACTCCCTGCTCCCTTGCCCCAGCAGCAGGGAGCTCCAATCCCCCCGCTCTAAGATTGTGGTCAGGGAGCAGGGGCTGGGAGATCCTTATCTCCCACTGGCACCCCACAACTACTGAGCTGGTGCTTGGAGATAAGGATCTCCCAGCTCCCACTATGATCACAATCTCAGATCCAGGGGCTTGGAGCTCCTTGATGCTGGGGCAGGGGGATATAGTCCCCATCCAAGCTCCGATGGTGAAACCTGCCCTGGCAGCAGGCAGCTCCCGGGGCAGGGACCAATCTCCCACTCCCTGGTGGCTGGCTGACCAGGAACAGACTTGCTCCCAGTCAGGCATCTACACAAGTGCAGTAACTGTTAGTAAGTAAATTTTCTACTTGCATTTTCAGGTAGTGAATTTACTTGTGATTAGCAAGGTTTACTATGCAGTAAGCATGTGCATGTATGGATGCACATGCTTACGGCTCAGTATACTGTGCTACTTTTCAGTAAAGCATCTCATGTAGATGCACCCAGTAGGGTTCAAACACTAGAGATTTGAAGAGAGGCCACATAGTCTTTGAATGACATATTAACAACATGGATTGCTGGTAGCAGTTCATAGCTGCAGACCAATTAAAAAATGGCCGCTCTGGCAAAAATCTGAACCTTCACTGTATGAGGGTTCAGATGAAGTCGTTTCAGAACAGAGCATCTTCTGATCTTCTGTAACGTCTGTCTGTGCTGCCTCCCAGCCTGTAGCTGTTTTCAGAATGGAGGGGGGACAGGGGGTGGAGAAAGGGAGCAGAGGGAATTTGATTTGGTAATTTTTCAGTCCTCACTGGTGGGTGGGGTGGGTATATTGGAGGCCCCCCCCCCACCCCTCAGAGGTAGGGGTACCACACCATCCAGCACCAGCTAGGGAACTCCTAGAATGAATTTTATCTGCTCCCTTTCCCCCCTCCCGTTCTGAGGGGCTAGGAGGGAGGAGGGGCTGTTGCTAAGGGGAACCAGTGGCAGGCTCGCAGGCTGGCAGCCAGCAGATAGGTTCCCCTCCCCACTAAAGCCAATAGTGAACTTCTCTTTGTTCCAGGGGATCATGTAACTCAGAACACTTCCTGCAAAGCATCTGAATTGCACTGGGGAGCTGCACTTTTGCCTGCACCCTCACAGGAGAAAAAGCATTAACATTCCTGGTAGTAACTCGTTCTTCAGGTTGGTCTATACAGGTGAATCCCATGACTACCACCCTCTACAGATTGAAAGCTTGTGTTCTGGATTATTGGCATTAAAGAAAATAACAGCTGGTTGGGTCACTCCATCCCTTGTGACCTTGGAACTAGACAGCAAGAACATATAACTTAGGACATTTGTCTCAGTAACCTCACCAATGTATGCAGGGTGCCTCCATGCACAGGCATGCACAAAACATGCACATATCTGATGAACTCCAATGGCAGCAAATGTGTAAATGAAACACTGACAACTTTATACAACTAAAGTTAATATCTGAACGACTAAACACATTCCATTTTTTTTTCTTGTATCTGATCTTTTTCAACAAAAAATGGAGATCTTTTCTGTTCAGTGCATGGTCGATCTGGGAAAAAAGTTTGTCTGTAGAAGCCATTTCCCTGAATAGTATGTCTTCCTTGTAGCAAAAGATTACCTTTCATCTCTATTTATTAGCCAATAGTGATGGATTATTTTAATTATAGTTCCAACTGTGATAAATAAGTTTATTTGAAGAACACTTGTGTGATGCATGTACAGTAGAAACTCTGTATCCATAAAATTAGATTAGTTGACCAAATGAAAAAGCTGTAATTTTGAAGGCTGGAAGGGAATTCAGGAGATGCAGTGCCTTGTTCAAACAAGATCATCCTCGTCTAAACCATTCCATATAAATTCTTATCTACCCTGCTTTCAAAATCTTTCAAGGATGCAGATCCATAATTCCTTGATATAATTTGTCCCAATACTTAAATGCTCTTATAGTTAGAAGGTTCTTTTTAATATCTGATCTAAATTTCCTTTGCTGCAATTTAAGACCGTTTCTTGTCCTGTCACCTGCAGACACAGAGAAAAGCCTATTACTATCCACTTTATAACAACCCTTCATGCATTTGAAGACTGCTATTAAATCCCCTCAATCTTCTCTTTTCTAGATTAAATAATTCCAGTTCTTCTTCCTCTTCCTTGTACATCAAGTTTCCCAGGCTTCTAATCATTTTTGTCACTCTCTGCTGGACTCTTTCCAATTTGTCCACATCTCTCTTGATGTGCAATGCCGAGCAGTGGAGACAGTACTCCAGGTGACAACTCACCAGTGCTGAATAGAATGGAAGAGTCACTCTAAGGATTCTGCATACTACACACTAATACCTCACAGTATACTATTAGCTTTTGCAACAGAAGCAGACTTCTGACTTCAGTTTAGCTAGAATCCACTACCACCCCCTTTTAGGAAGCCAAATCAACCTAATCAGTCATTCCTCAGTTTGCATTTGTACATTTGATTGTTTGATTCTAAGAGTACGTTGCATGTGTCCTGATTGAATTTCATGATGTTTATTTTGAATAATCTGTCTACTTCATAAAGGTCATTTTAAATCCTATTCCTGTTCTGCAAAGTGTCTGCTATCCCATCCAATTTGGTGTCATCTGCAAATCTACTGAGTGTCTCGTCCTTCAAGTTATTACTAGAGATATTAAACAGTACTGGACTTGGAAGAGATGCCCACTTGATATGCCCTCCCTTAAAACTTACGGAACTAGGTCACATGACATTCAGTGTCAGTAAAATTCTCATAATGTAATGATAATGTATTACTTTAATACAACCACAGCAAGTGTGTGTATGTAATAATTTTAATCTACAAGACATACAGTCCTAGATTCATCATTGGTAATACTCAGGTTTTAGATAGAACATTTTTCTTTTTTAATGTAGCTAAAAAATTCCATAGCATCCCAAGCATATTTTGCTGGGAAATATTCCTAGATGTGATTTTAAGTAGGTAACATTTTATTGCTTTTAAAGCTAGTTTTTCCAATCATTGAAATGAAAACTGGAAGAGTCCAATAGCTTATTCGTTTTATAGTAGCAAAAAACAAATGATTTTTCTTCTTGAAACATTCCACACTACAGAGCTATACCCAAATGCAAATATTTGTTATTGAATGATCCTTACCCAAAGTGCCTTTATATCCAGAACTGAGAATGTATTATCAGGCTATTCTGCTACAGGCTAAAATGTGAACTTGGCTGAAATCCAAATACTTAGAGTTAAATTCTTATATTAGTTACACTAAGTCATATAAATCCAAAATAATTAACCTAAAATGAATGGTGTTAGAGTTATATGGAATTGAATTTATACCAGAGTAAGTTAAATAAGAAGGTGAACATACTTATTCAGAATTTCTCCCTATTAAGTCACCTCAAGGACTCTCACTGCAAGTTGATAAAGCACATCGTCAGCAAACAGTAAGTTGAAACTAGAGTAAGTTGGTATACCTGATAGCATGTTCCTAGGTTGTAAATGAATATTTTCAGGAAAAACATTTTATAGGCAGTAAGATATTATAAAAACGTCAGTGTAATTTTCAGATTCTTCAAACTGTTGCTGACATTTTATGTCCTGTTAAGCCCAATTAGATCTGTAGCTAATAAAAAATATTTTCATTCCTAAAGTGGATCATTAATTTTAGGCGGCTCTTGCAACTCTTAATCCCAGGATTCTCTACCCATTAACACCTGGAATTAATGTTAAGCACAATTTAGCCAGCTTAAAGTTACACCATTTCTGGGCAGGAACTCTGATACATGTTACCTAGTTTGTATTCCATTAATGTGTGGCCACTCCCACAGATGAGCTGCCCAAGTTGCAGTCCTCCAGCATCCAGGATGCACTGTCCCCTTCCCCACACACTTGTTCTGCGTCAACAAACTTTCCATCCCCTAAACTATAGTGTCCAGGGGTGGAGGGAGAACAGGGTAGGGGGCCGGATTGGGTCCCCATCAGTTGGGGCTTTCTTCTTGGGGCAAGGGTAGTAGCTCCCCCAAAAGTGCCTGCCCTCGCTGCTTTTACTTCCCATCCACCCCAAAAAGCACAGACATCACCCTCCACATCCCAAACATTTATATCTACAGAAAAAACATCCAAAAGCTAATTGAACTGTCACGTGTTTCTGATCAGAACAATTGCATATTATTTTTTAAACACTCTCCCCTTATCTACCCTAACAGAATTGTAACACTGTGGTATATTACTACTTCAGCTTCCAAAGACACAGTACATGGCATAGTACGACAAGATAGTTCAATGACCTAACGGCAGCTGGTGAACTAAGCTATGAGACTGATAGTATTTTTTTCACTTGTTTTCTTTTCTGTTAGTATGACTCTTATTTCCTCTCTCACTGTATAATTTGGATCTAATGTGCAATAGACTCGATACCCTGCCAGCTCCACAGTTTCAGAGTGAATGGATGAAAGGATTATTTTTGTTTCCTGTTAGCTTTCCAGACCTGCAGTGTACAGTGGAGTCTCCTGTCTTCTCTGTATAATTTGAATCCCTTTATCTTCTGTATTGCTTCTCTTATCGCAAAATAGGTACAGTGACATATGGGGGACAGCAAACAGACTTTGGTTTAATGACTGTCTCTCTTGACTGGTCTTTGTGTCAGTATTTATTTTTTCTCCATTTGTCTAACTACATAACACTATTAATATTTTTCTGAGAATATTTTTGTCACAGGAACATTGACAAAATCAGGTTTAACTAGATGAATAGGAACAGAAAATTGTTCAACATAATGTTTCAAATGTGATACGGCCATAAAACTATTCTTTTGATTTTCTTTAATAGTTAATATTTTGAGACTTGTATTACTTGAGTGATATGCAATTTCCTCAAGTATTTTTCTGTGCCATTCTCATTAGAACTATACCACCCTCTAGGCAGACAAATTGCATTAAATTATTCCCTGGTGTAGCTCCCTAAATCAGCTGTTAAATTGGAGACAATTCTGGCCCATACACTTTATTATAGGGTCAGCCTCCTTGTCTATATTAACTGGTTCCTTTATTAATATAACCAGCTTGTTAACAAAATGAGAGCTAAACTGAGTTATTTTCTATATATTGGTTTAAAGTCATGTAAAGGAACATCCTTAAACAATCATATTTCCAGGTTGCTAGCATCACTGCCTTCTGTGCATGGAAGGACTCAGTCTTATGTGGTATAAAATATTACTTGCACATTTCTAAATATTTGCAGCTTCCAGTATGTCACAGTTCTGGGCTTCATATTTAGAGTTTCTACATTTTATTCAATGGTATATGTGTAGAGTTATAGTGGAATTCGTGAGACATATATTGCCTCATTTCTCCAGAATTTAGAACTGTTTTTTCACTGTGAAGATCAAGAGATCAAAACCACAACACAGTTAATATGTATTATGGATCAGATTATTTTTGTAATTCCTAAATACTGTCTCTCTGTTATACATGGTTTACTTTGGATTTGCTCTGGGCTTAGAGAGACCATTAGAGAAAATGGGATGATCCTAACTGATGCAATTTGACCCCAGTTTTAGACCACAGTGAACACATACAAAATACAGAAACCACAATATTTTAAAATATTAGGCTCTAACACCATTCTCTGAAATGCTTTTTTTGCTGCAAATTCAGTTTATCTGTGGAAAAAAATAACCAAAGGTTTATTTTTTAATATTCCTGCTTTGTACACCATTTTCAAAGTGCTTAAGGTTCTTAACAGAAATGCATTATTTAATTTACACCATCTGGTCAAAGAGTGTTTATCAAAAAGACGCAACAGGGTTTGTCAAACTGGGACAGATCCTGTTCTGAGTACAATTTTCAAAAATACTTAAGATTGTTAGTAGAAGAGCAGACTTTAATTAACACCATCTGGTCACAGAATTACATTTTTGCAAGAAGACATGGAGGGTGTACATCATGCTGGGCTTTTGCTGTGCCTCCTGCACATTGCTAAGCATGAGGCCTGTAAGCAGTGAGGAAGTAGTGATGACCCAATGTGGGGTACCCCCTGGAGTGTCCTAATACAACTGCAGAGAATTGCACTGTGAAAATACTATTGCAAAAATATTTTGATATAAATAACAACAGAAAATTTTGCAGTTATATCAGTTGTTATACACACGTGTGAAGTTTAGTTTTGTTAAATAGCTTTTGCTTTCTTATTCGGTTCTCTTTTTTTGCCTGATCCTGACAACAAGCAGCCACCCACCTTGACCCTCACATCAGACCCAGACTTGCTAGAGATTTCTTCCGTGTGTATCTGTGCCTACCTCTGTGGTATCTGTAGTACTTACATGTGATAACCTTAAGACAGCATAGGCCAAAGCCCAACCCTCCCTGAAATCCAGCAGTGGCAAGAAGCACAACTGTCAAGTATTCTTGGGTATGTCTACACCATCAAATGACATAATTTGAAATCTACTGAAATGGTGGTTTTGCAGATTTCGTGAATTTTGCAAAATCCAGCATTGCCCACAAAAGCAGGCAATGCCTGTGAAATCTGTAGGAAAAAAAAGAAAACTTACAGAAAATAAAATGCTGGCTCCCCAGAGGGAGCTAGCAGCCCTCAGGGTGCTGTGGCAGCCCACTGGGGCAGGGAAGTTTGGGGAGGGGGCTGCCCATTTGAAGTGTTGCTGGAAAGATGGCTGCCACCCCCTGCCCTTCATTGTTTATGGGCTGTGACAACTGCCTGTCATATAGCCCCACCCCTCTCCACCAATCAGCAGTGAGGGGTGGGGCTACATGATGCACAGCTCTTAAAGCCAACTAACAGTGAGGGGCAGGGCCATATGACAGCCATTAGGCCTGTGTGATGTGGCTAGTATTCACTTTGGATTCGGATGATTTGGGGGACAGTGATTTGATTCAGTGATTTGAATCACTGTCCCGAATTGATTCAGCCAAATCTTATTCAGAGATTTGGCAGCAGCCGAATCTCCAAATCTCTGAATCACCCAGGCCCACTCCCTACCCACTCTCCCAGCCCTGCCAATGGATGACCCACCTGCCCCAGCTCCCAGCACTTTGAAAAAAAACCAAACCTGAATTCACTCGGTGCTGCTGGTTGGGGAAGAGATCCCCCATTGCCCCACGCTTTGTGGGGCCCTCTGCCATGAGTCCCCCAACTTCCACATCCCAGTCCCTCCCATGGCTGCCCCGCCTGCTCCAGCTCCAGCCCTTTAAGGAAAAAAACACCAAAAAAACCCCTGCACTCACTGGTTTCTGTCCAGTGAGGGAGCGATCCTCACTGCCCCCTGCCGTGTGGGGGGATAAGCATGAGCCCCCCAAAGCCCTGAGGCTGCTGCAGGAGCTGGTGAGACCCACAGTTTTGGGGGGATTTTTTTCTTAAAGGGCCAGAATTGGACCAGGCAGGGTAGCTGGGGGGTGGGGGGCTAAGGGAGTGGAGGGGTCAGAAAGCTTGTGGCAGAGCCCTCTATGAAGCATGGGGCAGTGAGGAGCAGTGGAAATCACCACCCACCTAGCAGCACCTGGTGAGTGGGAGCTTTTTTTTAAATCACCAGGAGCTGGGGCAGGTAGGGAAGCCATGTAGGGGGAGGAGGTCTGAGGAAGCGGGCAGAGGTCAGGGGGGCTGGGGGAGCAGGCAAGGGATGGGGCCTGGCAGGGGTTCCCCCATGCTCCCCTCCCCCTTCCTCCAGGCCCTGCTCCCCCATCCCCTATTTAGCGACATGAAGTCCGGCTCCAGCTCCCTTCTGCAGCAGGTGGGGACTGCCCAAATCATTGAAGCTCTCTGAATCTTTTCGAAAGATTTGGAGAGCTTCAAATTGATTTGGACCTTTTTATTGGTCCCCAATTCAATCCAGATTTGGAAATTCAGCCACCAAATTGAGCCAAATCTCCCCTGAATTGAATCACCACCCAAAGCTTTGCACAGCCCTAACAGCTGTCCCTCACAGCCAAACAGTGGCAAGGTGTGGGGCCACTGGAGCCCCTCAGCCTATGGGAGGGAGGGCATACCATGCTTCACCTATTGCCCCCGTGTTCTGCCCATGAAACAAATGGGCACCCACCTCCATTTAGGTAGGTGCCTAGATATAATGTCGTTGCTCTTCTTTCAACAACATAAGCTCTCTGTCTTTGGTCTGTTTCTTGGCTCATGCCTGCAGCTGCACTAAAATGAGTTACATCGCGTCATTTTTGGGGTACCATGTGTGCTTGGAGTGTGAGATTTCCCTACTGTGGCCCTTTGACAGTGTATTTAGTCCCCTTGTAGCAATGAGGCAGACATAGCAGTGTTTTGAAACTAGTCTCAAGCAGCTTTTCTCAGCAATGCCTTTAAGTGTTGATTCATAGACTTTCCCTCTTGCTTCACAGAAAAGCTGGAGCAGGCATCCCCTATTACTCCCAATTCAATCTTAAAACATAGTGTGTGTTTTTTTTTAAGTCATTCTTATAGAAGGAAGATAGGCCCTCCTTAGAACCTAGGGAAAGGGTAGTTGTCTGAAACAAGGATAAGACAAGATCAACAGTACAATTGCATGTGGACTGGGAAAATGTGCTCTATGTCTCAAAAGAGAACGACAACAGTGGAGAAAGTATTTGAGATACTTAAAAACTGGTGGATCTTCAAACCTCCAGGTTGTCCAGCACAGAAAGGGGCCCATTTTCATGGAATGTAAGCCTTTTTCTGAGCAATGTTGTTTAGTCATACATTCTTAACTACTATTATTATACATTCTTAACTACTATTATTGTAACAGAAAGTCCTATATTTTGAAGGGCATTGCATTAATTTAATTAGGTTAAAGGGCCATCAATAAATAAAATTCTAAGTCACTGTGCCATGGTAATGAGGTTCTCCAATGTATGTGAGGTATACTGTGTGGTTGTAATGGTAAAAACAGTCATTGCTTTTGATGAAATTTACTGTAGCTTTGAGTGATGGTGTTATGACTGTAAATAGCACATCATTGTTGCTTGTCAAACTATAAGAAATCAGAATTCCTTAGTCCCATTTTATAAATAAACATATCTTTACCATTATGCTGGTAAGCATACATAGATTTATGCTCTAACAATACAGTTGGCACACTTCTTTGATCCTGTCTTTTTGTTACCATATACAGTTATTAATGTATCCATCAGATAGCATGATAGGTATGATGTATATACCAGATACAGAGGTGTGCAGACTATGGGAACAGAGAATTAATTTTTATAGTGTTAGTAAAATTCCGCTGGAAAGACTATCTTGCCTTGTGATTTACAAGTCTGGGTGCTTCACTGTTTCTTTTACCTTGTCCTCCTCAAATAGTTTGTTCTCAGTCACACTATTTCTTTCAGGTACTATAAACAAGAAATGAATCCTTTGAGGGTGTTTCTAATGCCCTTCTTGCACAAAGCAAGAGATTTGCTTTTAGCATTCATTAAATGTGATCTCAAGTGTCAAAACCACTCACTTGTCTAAGAGGTGGCAATGGTCTCATGCTTTGCCTTTTAAAAATAGACTACTTTGGATATCTTATGCAGTAATTCTATTTATTTTCTGGCATAAAGCTCTCTGTTTTACCTCAGATAAATATTCATCTGGCCCTTTCTGTTGCATCAAGTGGACCTTCTCTCTGTCTTATAAGCAGAGAAATATTGGAGGATTATGTTCCCTTTTTTGACATTTTGAAAAAGAGAACATGATGATCAAAAGGAAAAAAGTATTTGTGAGAAGGTTAAAAATATGAATTATAGTCTGAATGCAAGTACTTTCAGATAACACTAAAGACAGGAATAAACAATAATAGAAAAAGATTAGCTATTTGCGCTAGGCAGATTTGACCAAGATGTTTTTTTAATATGGTCTAATATTTACATCAAGGAACAGAAATGTAAGTCACATGAGTAGGATAGGGGACAATACATTGGATTTTGTTTAGATTGGGATAAATAAGTCAACATGAATTTGTGACAAAGAGAACTAACTGTAATCCTGGGTGATATAAATAGGGAAACATGGAGTGGATATGGATGGGTAGCTTTAGCTGTGTATGAAACACTGAAAATATCACTGTTGAAATATTGTTTCCAGTTCTGCTGTCTTCACTTTAAAAATGATGTTGATCAATGAGAGAACAGTTCAGAAAAAGGATAAATATTTAAAGTCTGGTAAACCTCTCTTACAATGGTAGAGTAAAATATACTCAATCTATTTAGCTTATCAAGAAGCATGTTAAGAGAATATGATCTAGAAGACTGGAATGGAGAGAAGATTTTAATAGTAAGGAGCACTTTAATCTTGAAGACAGTGATATAAGAAGTTCCCATTGCTATTAGCTGAAGCATGCACACATGCAGATTGAAACCAAGGTGTACATTTGTAAGTGATAAAAATTAATCACTTAACAAGGAATATGACTCTTTGGGCCCAGGAAGTGTTCAGACTGGGTGTGTCTACACATTCATTAATGCACCCTAGTTACAGTGCATTAAGTTTAGTATCTGTATTACCAGGTACTAACTCAGTGCACAGTAACTAGCACTACTGTGCAGTAGCATGGGCACATGCCTTTTAAGTGACACTAATGTGCAGTAATACTACACATTAGGGTATTAGCATGGCTTTCACCATGGCTTTCACCATGACAAGATAATGCACAGTAGAATTAATCTACTGCACATTTAGCATCTTGTGTAGATGTCCCCACTGTGTGTATTTGTAAAATATGTTCTTCAGCTGAACCAAAATTTATGGGCCTCATGGACAGTAAAGGTTCTTTGGGTACATGTGATATCTTTTATTAGACCAACTGAGTAGCTGGAAAAAGGTTCTTTGCAAGTTTTCGGGCACAATCACCTTTCTTCAGACATAGGGAGTTTCTGCTGTTCTGACTCCAAGGAATGAAAGACAATAAAAGTGTAATGGGATATCAAGAATGTAAATAGGTGGAATTTAAGCTAACAAAATGTAAAGCAGGGAAGGGAGAGGGGGAAAAGCATGGAGGGAAGGGCCAACGGTGAGTAAGGGAGACTCTAAAATAGTAGTAATTCAAGGTAGAAAAGAGGATGCCTGTGAAAAAGTAAATAGCTGGAGATGAGGAAGATAAAGTGTAAAAAAGGAGGGGAAGGGTGGTGGGGAAGGAAAATGTAAGAGGTCAGGTCTGGCAGGTATCTTGAATCATGTCAGGCAGGTTGTAATGTGTCATAAATCCAATTTCTATACTGAGTCCATGATTTTTCGTATCCAGTAGATTTATGAAATGAAGTAGATAGGCTCACCTACCTAAGGTGTTTTGTAAGTTATTTTTGAGGTTTAGAACAAAGAGATCGGAGAGGGAGTGGTTGTCCTGTGAGAAGTATGCTGGTAGTTGGGTATTCTTTTCTTTGATAGATTTTCAGTGTGCATTAATTCTGGTGCTCAGTTGTTGTTTGGTGTCTCTTACATATTTTCCATCAGGGTATTTGATGCACTGGATGAGATGTATAACATTTCTAGACGTGCAAGACAGGTGTAAGATCCAGGAATGCTAATGATTCTGTTGTGGGGTGCAGTTATTGTGGGAGTGGTGGAGATGTGTTGGCAGGTTTTGCATTTCTTGTCCTACATGGTCTGGATCCATTAGGTGTGGTTTGCTTCTGGTGATGAGGTTAGTGAGATTCAGTGCTTGTTTAAAGGCTAGGATGGGTGGTTCTGGAAAGATCTCTTTAAGAATTAGGTCTCCTTCTAGTATTGGTTGCAATTGCTTGAGGATTTTCTGTGTCGATTCCAGGAAGGGTAATATGTCACTATGTAACTAAAGGTGTGCGATTTGTGAGGATTTTCTTTTTGTAAGGCAGCAGATCTTTGTGTGGTATCCGGGTGGCTCTTTGAAAACATGCGATATATCTCTCTGGAAAAGTGTCCTTGTTGGGTGAAGGCCCTTTTGAGATTTGTGAGGTAGCGATCATGGGTATTCTCCTTGGTGCAAATTCTGTGATATCGGAGAGCTTGGCTGTAAATTACAGCTGTCTTGGTGTGTTTAGGGTGACTGCTGGTTCTGTGTAGATATGTATGCTGGTGTGGGTTTCTTGTATATGGTGGTTTATATTTTACCACTTTGAATTAAACCAATACAGCTATAACCAAAAAGCCAGCAACTTGGGCCTCATAGAGGAATTCCTTGATTTAAATTCCATTGTCTGTATGATATAGATGGTTAGACTGGATGTTCATATTAGACTTCTCTGGCCTTAAAATGTGTGAACCTATGACAACAATAAGAGGCTCATTCTAGTTTATACTAAAGCCCCTTTTCATTATACTGGCAGTATAAAGTGTCTTTTGAGTGTATGTACACACTTACAGGCTGCTTTAGACTGCCAGAGTGATGTGAAAAAGGCTTATTATAAATAACAACACATTTCTAGCTGTCTAGAGATAGAAGAAAACTTGTAGTCATCTAGTCTGGTTGCCTGCATAATGGAAATCACAAACTACTGAATTTCAGCCAGCAATAGATTCATAGATTGTAAGGCCAGAAGGGACCTTGGAAGATCATCGGGCCTAGCCCCTTGCTCCAAGCAGGAAAGATAACTGGGGGTTAGGTGACCCCAGAAAGGTGACGGCCTGGTCTCCTCTTTAAGATTTCTAGGTGATTGTTCCACTTCTGGAGGGAGCTTATTCCACAGTCTGGACACCCTGACTGTGAAGAAGATTTTCCTAATGTTGAGCCTGAATTGGTCTTCCAGGAATTTGTGGCCATTACTCCTAGTTTTCCCCTCAGGTTCCCTGGTGAACAGTTGCTTATTAAGCCCTTTATGTACTCCCTTTGTGTAACAGTAAGCCGCTACCAGGTCCCCTGTCAGCTTTCTTTTCTTCAGGCTGAAGAGTCTCAGATCCTTCAGCCTTTCCTTGTACGGCTTGCCATGTAAAACTCTGATCATACAGGTGGCTCTTCTTTGGATTCTCTCCAGCTTGTCCATGTCCCTGTTAAAGTGCGGTGCCCAGCACTGGATGCAGTACTCCAGCTGCAGTCTTACCAGTGCTAAGTAAAATGGAAGAATCACCTCCTTGGTTTTGCTGGAGATGCATCAACTGATGCATGCCAGAGTATTATTTGCTCTACTGGCTACAGCATCACACTGCCAGCTCAGATTCATATTGTGGTCTATTGTTACCCCCAGGTCCCTTTCATTCATGGTGCTAAAAAGTTAAAGGATTAAAATCTTCTCTCCATTCCAGTCTTCTAGATCATATTCTCTTAACGTGCTTCTTGATAAGCTAAATAGATTGAGTATATTTTACTCTACCATTGTAAGAGATTAAATTCCATTGTCTGACTTTAAATATTCATCCCTTTTTGGAACTGTTCCCTCATTGATTGTTTCATCCTTTTTTAAAGTGAAGACAGCAGAACTAGGAACTATATTTCTACCATGATGTTTCCATTGTTTCATACACAGCTAAAGCTACCCATCCATACCTACTCCATTTTCCCCTGCTTATATTACCCAAGATTACAGTTAGTTCTCTTGGTAACAAATTTATGTTCACTTATTTATCCCAATCAGTGTGGTGCCACTGAACCTGTAGGCAGGTTGGGGGTTGTGTTCATCCTGAGGTGGAGCACTTTACATTTCTTGACATTGAATTTCATCAGATTCCAATCTGGCCAACTTGCTAGCCTCTTTAGGTCTGGCTGTATCTGTAGCCTATCTTCAAGCATGACCATGCTTCCCCATAACTTCGTGTCATCTGCAAATTTGGCCAATGAGCTCTTCACCCCCACATCCAAAGCATTAATAAAGCTGTTGATAATACTTCCAGGGAATTTATAGAAGTCCAGGAAGACATATTTTTTAAAAGACCTCATATTTTTAGATCTTAGTATTAGGTTCACAGCTTCCTAAATATTTTAGTTTCAAACTGCCCTTTTTCATTTGCTTCCAACTCTGAACCTTTCACCCTCTGGCATCTCTACTTTGCACTCCATCTGTTGACAAATTGTGAGAATGTGAATACAACCAAATGAGTTGTTTCGGAAAAGGAAAGTAAAAAATACACTTTTCCCATTTCTTTTTAAACATGCCTACTGACAGAATGCATGCGGTTAGATTCTAAATTAAAATTTTCTAAGTCAATTGATTAGAAAGGACAATTCTCTGTGGGGCCTGAGTGAAAATTGGTTTTGATTTGACTGAGTTAGGCAGGTCTGAAAATCGGAGGAGGAGCTGCATAATATTTTAACACAAGTGAAAGTGGTTTTTAATGGCTCACTCTCAACTTTTCAAGGGAAAAAACCCTTCTATGTACATGTGGGAAATTCAGTATCTGGTAAGTGTCTACAAACTATGAATATGTAAAGTGGTTGACTTGAAGTTTGCAGTTAATAGGCAGTGGATAGAATCATAGAATCAATGAGTCGGAAGGGACCTAGACAGATCCATGGGCAGGAAGGAACACTAGGGGTGGGAGGGTCATAAGACCCCAGCCAGGTGCCTGTCCAGTCTCCTCTTGAAGATTTCCAGGGAAGGTGAGAGCACCACCTCTCTGGAATGCCTATTCCAGGCTCTGGCGACCCTTACCGTGAAGTAGTTCTTCCTAATATCTAACCTAAACCTATCCTCCCATAGCTTGTGGCCATTGTTCCTGGTGACTCCAAGGGGGGCCCTGGTGAACAGACTTTCCCCGAGTCCCTGCTGGTGGCTCCTGATAAGGTTGTAGGAAGCCACAAGACCACCCCTCAGTCTCCTCTTGTGGAGACTGAAGAGATTCAGGTCCCTCAGCCTCTCTTCATAGGGTTGGCCATGGAGGCCCTCTGTGGCAGAAAGCCACCTTGGTTTCTCCCCAAAACCTCTGCCCTGTGACAATGTGAATAAATCTCTGTGCTGTGACCATTTGGTGAGGATGGGCCCAGCAGAGGAGACACACCTCAGCCTATCTTTTTAGGTAACCTGAGCTGGCTACATTCCTGAGGGAGGAGGGAAACCTGCTCCTTCTGCCTACGTGACTGGTATCGGCTACCTGGGTGAGGGGCATCTACCTGGTGGGCTGGAGTTTGCCCGGCAACTAGTGCTGTATTTCAAATTGGTTGGCCGACAGCCAACTGGAGCTGGCCTCCACTGGACCAGATGAATGAGGTCACAGGGGTGATAAAAGTTAAGACTGCCCAGAAGGAAGGGGCAGCAGCCATGAGGGGCTTTACCATCTGAAACTGGCTCTCTCCCACAAAACTCACATACTAGAAACGGCCTGACTCCAAAGGGAAACTTCACCAGGCTTTGGAAGATGCTTGTGAGTAAGCTACTCGAGATCTGATTAGATATCTAGCTGGCAGTAACTCAGATGCATGATCAAAAGGATACCTCAGCCAGACTGTTTGCTCCTTAGGATTTCTAGGATATTGCTCAATCTTGTACCCTATTTTCACCATACCCCTGTAACCAATAAAGTCCTCCTTTGTGACCGGTGTGGGACACTTTTTGAGGGGTGGGTCTAAATTATGCCTAAGAGACGCCTTAGGTCTGTGGACTAAGGGAGACTTTCCTTTTTGCCCCCCGACTTGGGGAAGTGCCCCAAGTGCCTGTACTGGGTCGAGTACCCATAGGACTTTAGGCCTGTGTTTCCCCGAGGACACTGGGCCGAGACAGTCCCTTCTCAGGGTGTTGGCAGCTACATTACCCCCAGGCTAGTGAGTGTGCTCCAGGAAGCGGGTTGGCCGGATGCGAGGCACCCCTAGGGAGGCATTCGGAGCCTGGAAGGTGTGCGGGCACAGGGAGGTGGGCGGCTCAACGCAGGAGCTCCCCGTACTGGCCCACCACACCCTCAACCATGTGAGTGGCCCTCCTCTGGACCCTCTCCAGGTTCTCCACACCCTTCTTGAAGTGTGGCACCCAGAACTGGACACAGTACTCCAGCTGCAGCCTGACCAGCGCCACATAGAGAGGGAGCAAGACCTGTCTGGACGTGTTAGTGATGCCCCTGTTGATGCATGACAGGGTGCAGTTGGCTCTGCCTATTGCATTGGCGACTCATATTCATCCTGGAGTCAATCCTGATTCCAAGATCCCTCTCTGCCTCTGTGCTGCTGGGAGGGGCAGCCCCTAACCTATAACTATAATGCTGGTTCCCTCTTCCCAGGTGCAGCACTCTGCACTTGTCCTTGTTGAACTGCATCCTGTTCAGATCCACCCACTTCTCTAACCTATCCAGGTCTGCCTGGATGTGGTCCCTGCCTGCCAGTGTATTCACTTTACCCCACAGCTTGGTGTCATCAGCAAACTTGAACAGGGTGCTCTCCACACCCTCGTACAGGTCACTAATGAAGATGTTGAACAGCACCGGCCCAAGGACTGAGCCCTGGGGGACTCCGCTGCCCACACCCTCCCAGTTCGACATTGACCTGTCCACCACCACCCTTTGGGTATGCTCCTGGAGCCAGTTTGCCACCCATGTGCCTGTGCATTCATCAATGCCACAGTCCCTCAGCTTGCCCACCAGAATTGGGTGGGACACTGTATCGAAGCCCTTCTGGAAGTCCAAGAAGATGACATCGACTTCCTCCTTCACATCTAAGCTCTTTGTTACCTGGTCATAGAAAGAGACCAGGTTTGTCAGGCAGGATTGGCCTTGCATGAACCCATGCTGGTTACCCCTCAACATCACTTCCCCTGCAGGGCTCTCACAAATGTGGCCCTTCATAATTTTTTCAAAGACCTTCCCCAGGATAGAAGTGAGGTTGACTGGCCTGTAGTTGCCAGGCTCTTCCTTCCTCCCCTTCTTGAAAATAGGGACCACATTGGCCCTCTTCCAGTCCTCAGAGACTTGATGCAAGCACCAGGAGTCCTCGAACAGCCGTGCCAATGGCTCTGCAATGACACCAGCCAATTCCCTCAGCACCCGCGGATGAAGGTCATTCAGGCCCGCTGACTTGGAAACATCTAAGCTCTCCAGGTAATCCTTAACTAGGTCTGAACTAACAGTCAGGGGACTCGCATCCTTCCTGGGCCTCTCTACGCTATCACCTGAGAGCACCCCATTGTCAGGAGACAGGAACACAGAGGCAAAGAACTTGTTAAAGAGTTCTGCCTTCTCTCGCGTGTCCGTCACCAACTGCCCTGCCCTGCCTTGTAGGGGTCCAATGTCATCCCGAGACTTCTTCTTGCTACCTATATACTTGAAGAAGGACTTTTTGTTATCCTTAATCCCAGAAGCTAATCTAAGCTCTATTGCTGCTTTATCCTTCCTTACCAAATCCTTAGAAGCTCGGGGCAGGGAGTTGTACTCCTCCTTTGTCCCTGCCCCCTGCTTCCACCCCCAGTATGCTTTTTTCTTTGCCCCCAAGCCAGCCTGGATAGCCACACTCAGCCATGAAGGTTTCTTGGACCTTTTTCCCACCTTCCTGCATGAAGGAATTGCATCCTGCTGCGCCCCAAGGATAGCCTCCTTGAGGAAGGACCACCTTTCCTGGACCGCCATACTAGTTGCATCCTGGGCTCCAAGTGCCTCCCTGACTACTTCCCTGAGCACATCGAAGTTGGCTTTCCTAAATTCAAGCATTTGCGCTGTGCTAGTTACCCTCCCCACCTTTCTCTGAATAGCAAACTGGATCATTTCATGATCACTGTCCCCTAGCCTCCTTTGTACTAGCACATCCCCCACCAGGTCATCCTCAGAGGCTAACACCAGATCCAGTATGGCGTTTCCCCTAGTGGGGACGAGTACCTCCTGCATGAGGTGTAGGTCCTGTACGCATGTCAGGAACCTTCGTGAGTGGCTAGACCTAGCCAACTGCTTCTCCCGGTTGATGTCAGGGTAGTTCATATCATCCATGACCACAACATCCTTTGCATTCATGGCCTCCCCAGGCTGCGTGGAAAATTCCTGATCAAGCTCTTCCTCCTGATGTGGTGGCCTGTGGTAAACCCCTACCACCAGATCCCTCTCCCCCCGCCCTCCTTGAAGTTTGACCCACAGGGTCTCAGTTAAGCACAGGTCCCATTTTGGAAGGTAGAACTGGTATACTGTTCCCTAACATAGAACACAACCCCCAACCTTTTTTCTACTTCCTATCTCTTCTAAACAACCTATAGCCCTCTATGTCTACTGCCCAGTCAAAAGTTTCATTCCACCATGTCTCCACTAGGCCAACCAGGTCAATTGTACTACTTTCAAGAAGGAGAGTAAGTTCCTCCTGCTTGTTCCCCACGCTTCTTGCATTGGCGAAGAGACACCTTAATCCCCCTGAGAGAGCTCTCGGCACCCCCCCACCCCCATCCTGAGAGACAACTGTTCCCTTGGTATATACCTGAGCTCTTACCTGGGCAGGTCCTACACCTGTTTGAGTTTTCTCTACACCTGGATGAGCTGAGCTTACTCCAGTAACCTTACTGCCTACCGGATTTCCATGGGTTTTCAGTATTTGCACTAATTGTGCCCTCTGAAACAAACATCCTTTCCCTTTCATTGGAGTTATGTTTGTGCTGTCCATCAAAAGTCCACCCTTCCTTTAGTTTTGCATGGAATATAAGAGACCTGTGGGATTTTTGATAGGTAGCAATGGTTAGCGAAGAGCCTTTTCCCCTATCTATAGATTGGATGATTATTGCCCTTGCCAAAGCTTTGTTGCATTCTGAGTTGTATCAAAGCAACACACTCTAGCTGGGCTACAGCTGAGGAAAACATTCAACTAGAGCTTAATGGAGAGGCCAGCTTACCTATCAGCATATCATTTGTTGCCTGCACAAAAGTGTGCCATGGGGACTGCACTTGTTTTAAATTATCTTCCATTTCAATTTTAAACTGTAACAGCTTTGGACTGTGCTGTGATAGTAAGTCTAAAAAAGTTTGACTTGATAGGTGAAAACGGGCATGTTCAGATACTTCTACATCAAAGGACTGGAGACATGTCATTATTGAGTGAACTCTCCTTCTTCATTCCCTACTTCCCTCCTTCTGGTAATTCTACAGAACATATTTCATAAAATCATAGAAAAGTAGGGCTGGAAAAAACCTCAAGAGGTCATCTAGTCCCTTGCCTTTCTCAAGACAGGATCTCCCCTGATTAAGCCATCCCAGTCAAATGTTGGTCTAACCTGCTCTTAAAGATGTCCAAGGCTGGAGAGTGCAATGTTTCTCTAGATAGCTGGTTCCAAAGCTTAGTAACTGCTCTGACAGTAAGAAAGTTCTTCCTAATATACAACCTCAGTGCCCCTGAAGCTTAAGACTTTGCTCCATTGTCCTGTGTGGCCACAGAGAATAGTCTATCTAAATGTTATATGCAATTTAAGTACCTATTTCTTTTCTTTTTTGTGTATCTGTAAGATGAGATCAGTCCCAAGCTCATACTAAAGAAATTATACAAAAATGACCATGGTATTCATTTTTCTGCCAGGTGTTACGTATGGCATACATTCTTGGATTTAAGCATATGTACAACTTTCACCAATCCTGTTGGCATAGAACAGCTGCTACAGGCTAGCAGTGAGCTTGGACACCACAATAGTCAATAACAAGCAGGATTTGCATCCTAGGGAAACCCTGCAGGAGACTGGGAGACGGTGCAGGTCATGGGTTCTGAGAGGGGGAAAGGAACGGGGAAGAAGGAGTCTTACTCAGTACCCAGTTGTTGCTGCCACCACATGCTCTACCTAGTCTGGCTTTTGCTCTTAAAGTAGCAGCAGCAACAGCAACAGCATGGTGTCTGTGCACTGACTGCTGCTGAAGGAGGCTACTGCTGTCTGGTTGCTCTTGGTAGTGGAATAATTGTTCCCCACATCCCTAGCAACTCCAGGGGGATGGGGAACAATTTTGGCACTCCTTCTAAATCACCACTCAGGGCTAATGCCTCTCTTGGCCACCTCTAGTTTTGCTTCTGATGGCAGTAAGAAGCTTTCTAGCCAGGGAAACCACTTTTCTCCAGGAACTTTCCCAAAATGTGTAATTTAGGAAGAAGTAGGTTGGCTTGAAGATAAAATCTCTCAACTACAGAAAACTTGGATAAAGATTTGTTTCTGTAGTGGAGAACAGATAACCTCAATGCTTAAACAAAAGAAAGAAATGGTTAAACAAAATTTCCCATTAACTCCTATGGTTCTTTAGAGTAATTGCTACATATTCCTACTACATTCCTACAGAAACCTATTGGTTTGTTCATTTTTAAGTTCCATTTTCAATCAGGGCTGTAGAAGGAATAAAGAAAGCAAACAAAGTTGGGGAAGCTATGGAAGTAGGAGAAAACAGAAAGAAATAAGATTGTGGAGAAGCAAGGACCAAAATTCTGTTAGGTGTTTAGGCTAAGTACAGATAGTCAAAAAGCCCAAGGCTGAATTGATTCGATCTTTGCAATTTAGCCTAAGCTGCATAGATTGAAAGGGTAAGTAAGTGAACAGACATTCACTTTTGATTCTGGAAATAAATGCCTGCAGTGGCTCAGGCCAGAAGCTGGTGGGGTGCACTAGAGGATGCCTCCCTGCTCATCTGGAGAAGACAGCTTGGGCCAAGGCTAGCCCACCCACCCTGTGAGGGGAAGCTTCTAGGAGAGGTCTAAAACACGCTGGGATTCTGGGAGACTGTGAATTAACTTGAATCTGGGGTGGGGATCTGGGACATAAACTCAATACATTGATTTAACATGAATCAGTTAAGTTTGATACTGCATCCATCCAGGTTTATATTAAACCTGTTTTGGCCATTTTGAAAGCAGCTTATGTGCACTGAACTTCTGTTGTGTTACAGAGTTGAACTGGTTTCTGATCACTTATACCATTTGATGTGTAATTTCTGTTCCTAGCCTTAAAGGCTGCTTGCAGGTATTAAAGAACGCCCCCCCCCCCAAAAAAATGGCACTTTAAACTCTGTGTTCTTCCATGCTGAGTCTAGCTCATGTCCAGAAGAAGCAACACGTTAGTTGGACCCGGTTCACCCAACATCTGTATGGATTGGGCACTTTAGTGGGGCTTTTCTGACACTTTTATCTAATAGCTGATTGACTCAGCTATTAAATAAAAGCAACAAAAAGCCCTGCTGAAGCACCTGATCTATACAGATGCTGCAGAGCCAGGTTGAAGTAACGAGCTGCTTCTTCCGGTAAAGCACTTTTTCTTTTGTTTCTTTTTTAATGTCTGCATGCAGCCCATGTGATAATTCTGCAAAGTATTGAACATCCTCAATTCCCACTGGCTTCAGTGGCATGAAAAGGTAATCAGCATATTGCAGAACAGAGTTTCAACACAGTGAGAGACTAGGCCTACTGGTTCTCTGCTAGTCTTACTATTTATAAGTTGTTTTCCCTGAGACATTAGTGCACCCGTACTATTTTAGTTTTCATTATTCTTACTTCAGTTCCTACTGTTTTTTCTGTCTCACATTCCTTTACCAGTACCTCACTTCTAGCATCCTCTGTCAATATAACTAGCTTCGCTTCCTCTTTTTGTTTTTTTTTGTACCTGAAAAATCAATGATTACACTATTCTTACTTATCTTTTCAAAAAATATGTGAACGTCTCCATATTTATGAGTCAAATCTGGTGGCTTTTGAGTCCTCCCTCTCCCACTGTTGATTTGAATTGCTCCATGGATTTCATTAAAGCTTTAAAAACAATCTTGTGCTATTTTATTTTTAGCACCTTTATCATTCTCTTAAAAAGTATTAACTATAGCTCAGTCATTCAGGCAGAAAGAGGGAACAGCAGCTACTTTTGAAACTGAAATAAGAAAGCAAGCCACCTTTGAGCTAATTAATAACATGTCCATATGCTTTTTTGAGTAAATGGTTTTACTTAAAAGGTTGACTTATAGTTTCAGTAATGTTATGATGTAATTCCCTGCTGACTGTAAGACCTGCCTATCTTGTACACAGTCATGAAAACTTCCTAGGACATCTTCAATAATTTTGAAAATAAAGCATAAACTCTTAGTATTTTTAAATTTATCCTCTAACAAAAAATGAAGCAGTTCAATTATTTAACGAAGTAGACATATGACAGTTCCTAAGTGTCTTAATTCTTTTCCAAATGGTAGTTTAGGAACATTTTTAAACCAAAAGATTTATGTTTGGACAAACCACGTATTCACTCTATTTCAGATAATGAAGATAATTCAGTATTATTTATCTTTCTCTAAATACATGAGTTCAGCATTGATTTCATTTACATAATTTTTACATTGGTGAAAATCTATTTGACTTAAAAGGAACTACTCTTCATTTACAATTAGGAATGAGAGGCATGTGTGGGTGAGTCTTGATTGGTGAATCTAAAGAAATGACTTAGAATTTACCTGATAAAGAGGGAAAGATAATAGGCTGCCTTATGTTTAATGGAGTAAAAATTTGACAATAAAGTTGTGGGACACCCTAACCATCAGTAGGAAATTCTGACCGACGTGTTGCTTGTATGGAATGTAAACTCAAAGAAAGCTCCTGGATCACCAAACCCAGTTTCCTGCTGTCATACACAAATTAATAAACATATAAAGATCCATCTTAAAATTAGTTGGATTTCTTTTTCTTGAGAATTCATACTGAAAAGCTGTTCCAGAAAATCATTGCTCTGATGGTCAGAAACTTTCTTCTAATGTCTAGCCTAATTTATTCCTGGCCAATTTATACCCATTTTGTGTTTGTGTGAACATTGCCCTTTAACTAAGTAGCTCTTTTTCCTCCCTGTTTTTTCAACTCCCTCATATTTATCCATTATCCTCCCCAGCCTTAATTGTTCTAAGCTAAACAAGCCAAGCACACTTAGTTTCCACTCCTAGGTTAGGGTGCCCATTCCCCAGATCATCTTAGGAGCTTTTCTTATGCCTGTTTTCATTTCTGCTTTATCCTCAATATCACTTTATATTTCTTTACGGTCTGCTGCACTATTAATGTCCTACACCATTGCACCGCCTGTATGTTTACTTCTAGTCACCCATATAATTATGACTGGATCACAGATATCCTATTATTCATATAATACCAGGTTTTACATCCTGTACAGGTGACTCTAGTTCCTATATTTTGTTGCCCTGGCAACAAATAACTCAGGTGTTCTCTCTAATCTCATCCAACTTCCTATCTAGATTAGGTATTGTCCTTCCACTAAGTATATTGTCTGCCTGCCTATCACTCCCATTCAATATTATTACCTTCTTCATCTTTCTTCCATACCCCTACCCACCCCATTCCTCTTTGCTTTGCTAAGTTCTTGTTTACTTAATTGTTTTCCTCTTACCATGTATTACGTCCAAAGCATAGAGATCACAGATGTCTCCTAACATTTTCTGCCATTCTTTTTTCTAGTTTAAAGCTTTTCTTATCAGTTATGTCTGGCAACAGTCAGGCTAGGTGTCTAGTATGCCTAGTACTCAGGTAGAATCCACCATTAAGAGGAGGCCTTTTTATATTAATGCCTCTGTATAATAGGGTGCCCTGCACCTTAAGAGCTAAGGAGCTGGGCCAGCCAGTCCTGTACAATTATCAGACCTAGTTGAGAAGTATTTCCTGTAGTGGGATTAAACGGCATATACAGAGATACAGGAGAGATAAAGTAGACAGGAAGTTTAGGGACCATAACATGAGAAAAGCAAGCTGTTGAAGCAAAGAGGATTGAAAAAGGGTCTCTGGGAGTAGTAGGTCAGGAGGGGCAAGGGGGGTGATTTTATATTTGACTTGATGTTTTGTTTTTGTTTTGGCGATAAGACTATTTGAGCGGGTGAAAAGGCCAGCCACTTCCTTGGATCCTTCCTCATGTGGTGAAAAATATAGGTAGCAATCAGCTAGTGAACATGCAGCATGGCTACCCCAAAGTCAAACCAAGGCAACCAAGGATCCATTGTCACCCTCTAGTCTTTTAGGGGCATAGTTTTATTTTCTAACACAGAACCTTGACAAAGCATCTAAAATAATTATTTCTGTATCCTGGACTTGACTGCCAATCCTCTTCCCTTCAATCTTCCTCCTGTAGGAGTTTGTTTCCCTCCTGTCACTCTCATGGGCTCTCTCTTTCAAACAGTAAGTCCCAGCACTACTTCTTCTGCAACTTCTCTCCCAGCTAAAGGGACACTTGATCAATTCCATATTCTACCACCTGAATAGGTCTGGAAATATTACAGGGCCACCCCCTTGTCCCTGTAATATTTCCAATGGTTGAACATATCCAGATCTTCCTTGTGCCTCAGGAATTAATGCTTTCTGTTCTGTTCATCTCCATTTATTTACCCTCTTTCATATATTTACCCTCCTTCTCTAGAAGTCTGAGGAACTCAAAAAAAGAACCCCCTGCGTCTCCATTTCTTTGCATATCTTGCCCAGCCTGAGGTAACTGTCCTCAATCTGTTCCAGATGAACGAACAAGAAGGAGGTTTATTTCATAGATTTCATAGACATTTGGGCTAGAAGGGACCCTGAGGGATCACTGAGTCCAGCCCCCCGCCCCAGGGTCAGGAAGTCAGCAGGGATCGTAGGATCCCAGCAAGATAAGCATCCCACTGTGTTTTGAAGGTGTTCAAAGTGGGTGCTTGAACTGCCTCAGGTGGCAGTCTGTTCCAAACCTTGAGGGCCCAGACAGTAAAGAAGTCTTTCTTATGTCCAGCCTGAACCGGTCGCAGTGGAGTTTGTGACCATTCGATCTTGTTATCCCTTGGGGGGCTCTGGTGAACAGTCATTCTCCCAGATCCTGATGAGCATCCCTGATGAACTTATAGGTGGCCATCAGACCACCCCTGAGCCTATGCCTTTTCCAGGCTGAATAGCCCCATTGCTCTCAGCCTCTCATCATAAGGTCTATTTTCCTGACTTCTAATCATGTGTGTGGCTCTCCTCTGCACCCTCTCAAGCTTCTCCACATCCTTTTTGAATTGCGGAGCCCAAAACTGAACGCAGTACTCCAGCTGCGGCTTCACCAAGGCCGAGTAGGAGAATGACGTCCCAGGATCTGCTCGAGAAGCATCTATGGACGAAAGCCAGTGTTTTGCTCGCTTTACTAGCTGCAGCATCACACTGAGGGCTCATGTTTATCTTGTGGTCAACCATGACCCCCAAGTCCCTTTCATCTGTAGTGCTGACCAGTTAGCCCTTGTCCAGGTGATAAGTCACCTGGTCATAAAAGGAAATGAGATTGGTCAAGCAAGACCTACCTACAACAAACCCATGCTGGGTATCCCTCAGGATAGTGCCTTCAGCTAGTCTGTTAAGGATGGCCTCTTTGATAATCTTTTCCAAGACCTTCCCCAAGATAGAGGTCAAGCTGATGGGTCTGTAGTTTGCCGGATCTACTTTCCTTCCTTTCTTGAAGATAGGCACCACATTAGCCCTCTTCCAATCATCGGGCACTTCACCAGAGTGCCAAGAGCTCTCAAAGATCTGTGCCAGGGGCTGAGCTATGAGGTTCGCCAGCTCCCTGGGTACCCTTGGGTGTAACCCATCAGGGCCAGCTGACTTGAAGGTATCCAGCTTGTTAAGGTGTTCCTTCATAAGGTCAGCTTTGATGGAGGGCAAGGAATCTCCCTCGCCTGGGCATCCCTGACCTATAGTGGGCAGGGCCATCTCATGGGGCTGATGAAATGAAGCTGAGGGTCTAAGAAAATATTACTGTCTTATTTCATTTTCCAGTGAAACACAGCCGGGATGAACTTGGGGATAAACTTTTAGTGGTACTCTTGCAGCATCCCCCTTCTTAGTACCATACCCTTGGGTACTACAATATGAGCTAGATGACATCATGAACACAGGCTGAGCTCTGCAACATTATAGAAAATGTATTTGTGACACCAGCACCTGTGGCATTTATACACATGCTCTGGGAGAGAAAGGAAGGTAGTACTTTAATTAGAGCAGCTCTCAGAACCGCTTTAAAGTGCCCGGGGCATCTCCTGTGTCAGCATCCCTGAGCTTTAAAATGGTGGTAGCGGTGCTTTAACTAAAGCTCGTTCAACAGGCTTTTCAAAATGGTAGTTTAGGAACATTTTTTAAACCAGACAGTTTATTTTTGGACAAACTATGTAGTCACTCTATTTCCAAGAATGAAGATAGTTTAGTATTATTTCTCTCTCTAACTATATGAGTTCAGTACTGATTTCATTTAGATTTTCACCAGTGTAATAATTATGTATTTGACTTAAAAAGGAAGTATTCTTCATTTAGAATTAAGTATGAGAGGCAAGTGTGGGTGAGTTTTTAGTTAAAGCACCCCCACCACCATTTTTAAGCACGGGGATGCTGATAGTCCACTGGAGCATGGTAATTACCTTACCTATGTTGTTTCCATGTCTAGACCTGCTCTTTCAGATGGTGGTTAATGGGGCAGTACCTGCCTGAGATCAGGCTGTTATTTGATGCTATTTATGTTCAATATCAGACATGACAAATAGTTCCAGAAGGAAAAAGGAGATCTTGGTGATATCAGCTCATAGCTCTTTCCCTTTGTCTTTCTCGTCTATCCACATCCAGAGAGGCAAATTCGCTCAAAATGATCAATGCCTTTTTACCCATCACAGAGTTATTGGGGGCAATTTGGTGGTTGAGTCTCCCAGATATTGATAATAATATTGCATTTCTTCAGATTGGTCTTCTAGATGGCCTTCTAGGGCAGTGACCATCAGTGAGTTGGGAGTACAGGACCTGTTTCAGGAGCTCATTGTTAAGCATCCTCATGACATGTCCTGTCCAATAGACCTGACACCATATAAACATGGCTTCAGTGCTGATGATGTTTGCCTGAGCCAGAATACAGGCATTCATTCTTCTTTGTCCTTCTATTTTTGCATTAATTTCAGTAGAAGATGAATTGGGCATATGGCCCTGACAAGGTCTCCCTATTGATTAACACACAAACCTTAGTCAGGTAGGTGAAGGCAGTGCAAGGCTTTTAGTGTTGCTCACAGCATTTATCCTGCAGTTGTTTAGCAACAAAGATCATATTCATTGTACCTCTGTTTGGTCTAAAACAACACTAAGACTTAGGTAGAATCTCCTTGGCAAGGAGTCTATTGAGGATAATGCAGCTGAGGATCTTCTCGCAATGGACAGGGTGCAATACAACAGTAATTGCTTTAATCTGATATATTTCCTCTTTTAAATATGGTTAGGAATCTGTCATCTCTCAAGTCACTGGGAATCTGTTCATGTTTCCAGATGTTCAGAATAACAGCACGTAGCTAGTAAGAGAGCTTTTCTCCACCATGCTTATAATTTCAGCTGGTATTCTTTCAGGACCCCATGCTTTGTTGCTCTTCATATGTTTAATAGCTTTCAAGGCCTCTTGACAAATTGTTGGATTTTCTAGGTAGTCAATGGAAAAATAATAGAATTATTATAGAATAATAGAAATATAATGGCAGAAGGGAAGTGCCATGTGTTCTGTCTTGTTGACATGCTGTGCAAGATACCCTTGCTGTAGGCACTACCACCTTTTGCAGCAATAGATTATAGATGTCAGGAGTTTATGAGCCCAATTCATCTACTGAAGTCAATGAAAAAAAAACAGTTTGCCTGGATTAGGCTCCAAGATGGTACCTGAGATTAAAATTTTAACCATGACATTATTTGTCATGCCAATAGATCATCCAGCTCCGATTATTGGTTAAGATAGGGAGGCCACCAGGTTAGGCTTGATATAGACATTGCATGCGATCTGTATTAATGAGGCAGAAGCTGTTTTGTAGCTCTGATAGTCACAGATTCACCTGCACAGTTTTAACATTACTATTCGACTTCAGTGTACTGTTCCCACAAATAGTATGCTAATCAGTCTATCACCTTTACTGATACATACATGTAGGAATTGCTTCATAATATATAAGGAGCCAGCACATCATGAAGGAGGTGGAAGGCTCCTTTAAAAAGACTAACCCAGGGATATTTGTATTATACAGGTAGTTTGACCTGGTTTAGCTTTCAAGCACAGGAAGTTTTCGCTGTTTAGGGGGATAGACCAAAAGTGATTGAAGCTCCAGCTTGGGTTTGGTGGTCAAATCAAGAAGAATGGCTAGAGTAGTGGTAAAGGTATAGAAGGAACTTTCCAAGTTCTCTATGGGTGTGTTCAGATGAAGGCACACATGTGGTATACAGAGCTGCAGCCCCAACTGCACATCACACACTTCACTTGTGCAGGCATTCCCCATACTGCTAATATGCAATGTGGGGTAGGGGGGGCGGTTGACACAGGGAGATCCTGATGTAAAAAAACTCCCACGCAGTGGCGTATATGGTGGCAGTATGCACCAGCTGAAACTGGAGTCTGGCCAGCTGGAGTCATGCTCCCTGATGCAGGGTTACCATGGATGCAGGCCCTGAAAGCCCCCAGGACGCCAGGTGCTGGCCCCAGCCTCCCCTACCCCACCTGGGGAATGTGCTACATGCCAAAGTGTGCATACATAGGGATTCCTTGGGGACAAGTAGCAGTGGTACATATTGTGCTATTTGTCCCCATGGAAATGCAGATCTCCACCTACGGGGATGTGTTATATATGCACAGAGAACCATCACCCCACCTATATGCACAGAGAACCATCACCCCATCTCACTACATCAAAGGCCTATCACCTTATTCAAGCTACTCTCAGGACTCCCTCCCCCACTCCCCCAGGCCTTCTGAATGCTGGTCTGCACAAGGCAAAGTCTCTCTACATCCCAATATTTTTTTTCAGAAGACACAAGAGAAAGTAGGAGCTGGGAGGAAGGAGAGGGGTATACTTTTATTCAGGAACAGATTAAAATCTTTGTTTAAAAATGGTAATTATAGTTATGTGGCTTGATAGAAGTACCCTGCACATGGTAGCTACATAGATACATAGCTGTTACACATTAACATAATGTAAGATATACAGTAAGCAGTATAGCCTCCATTAGCCTAGAATAGAATGATTAGAAAATGTCAGTGCCACACCAGAAAAAAAAGTAACAGGACCCTGTGCATGATAACCACGTTGGTACAGAGTGATAAGTTGTAAGATGTTCTTATGTAATGTGTTTAGTGCACCATGGCTATGTCTACACAAGACATTACTCTATAGTACCAATGAGCTACTGTGCAGTGGCTCATAGCTACTGCACAGTAGTATCAGAAAAAAACTGTGCGGGGACACTACTGCACAGTAATGTGGTTTACTGTTTATGCAAGTGCTAAATGACTGCAGAGTAACAATTTCAAAGTCTGACACTCATGTAGACACAGCCTGTTTGTATTTTCTGAGGTGGGAAATATTCAGTAGTGTTAGCAGTGTTTACCAGTATGTAGTATGGGGGAAGGGTGTTCAGTCCATCCCCCAACTCTTGCTTCTGGCAGGTGGCCCCAACCAGGTTTCTCCATATAGATGATGGCTAGTAAGGGGCTTGACACAATGCACATTTCCCTAGAGGGAGCTACATTTGGAAATCCTTAAAAAGATAATATAGTCTGTATAATTTTTCATCATAACAATCCTTTTCATAGAATAATAGAGAAGTAGGGCTGGAAGGGGCCTCTAGGCGTCATCTATTCCAACCCCCTGCCTGAGGGAGGACCATCCCTATCCAAACAATCCCATACAAACCACAATCTAAACTCTACATAAGAATGCTCTTGACCCTAATACAACACAGATCTAACACCCTAACCTGCTACAGGCTAAGCAGGGGAATCACAGGAGCCAATGTCCTGCTTCTATGAAATGTTGTCAATATATGCTCAAGAGATTCCAGGCAGAGGGTCATGTCCCCTGCTACAGAGGAAGGCAAAAAACCCCACAGTCCATACCAATCTATGTGGTGAAATCTTTTTCTGACTCCAAATATGGTGATTGGTTTAACCCTGAGTGGATAGGCAAGACCCTCTAGCCAGAAACCTCTGGCTTTAGTTCCATCAGGAGAATTAGCACCCCTCAAACAAAGTCTCCGGCCTTCGCTGTAGCCAACACCCAATGCCTCTGAGGGAGGCTTAAAAACACTCTGACACGTAGCAGAAAGTCTGAGGGAGGAGGCAGGGCAACCAGCAAATCAGAAAAGCATGGGAAATACCCATAGTAGAACATAGGCATTGCAACGCCTAGATCATCCCTGATGAGTGGCTGGCCAACCTCTTCTTGAACGCCTCCAGTGATAGAAAGTCCACAGCTTCCCTAGGCAGTCTGTTCCACTGCCTCACTATTCTAACAGTGAAGCCATTTTTTCTGGATATCCAATCTAAACTTTGCTGTAACGTCAAACTATTGGTGCATGCCCTCCTGTCTGAAGCAAGATAGAAGAGTTCCTTTTGTCTGCTATCGTGGCTCTTCTTAAGCAGCATTTTTGCAAGCTGAACATGCCTAGTTCTTTCAGCCTTTTCTCCTGTGATTTGCTTTCCAAGCCTTTTGTCTACTTTGTTGCCCAACTCTGAAACCTCTAATTTCTCTGTATCCTTTTGATAAAGCCATAAACCACATTCACTTTTTGTGCAGCTGCATGACATTACAGACTCATATTGAGTCTAGGGTCTACTAAGACTTCCAAGTCCTTTTCCATAGTGCTTCCATCGAGCCAGATGTTACTCATTTTATATTTGTGTTTTTGATTATTCCTCCCAAGGTGTAGCACCTTGCATTAGTCCACATTGAACTTCATCCTGTTAGCTCTAACATTTCAGAAGGACACAATCCTTCTGAATTGAATTTCCATCTTCCAATGTGTTCGCAGTTCTTCCCAGTTTCATGTCCTCTGCAACCTTACTCAATAAGCCTTCTAAGCCAACTTACAAAATTATTAATAAACATGTTGAGCAGCACAGTAACCAGAACAGAGCCCTGTGGGACTCCACTAGAAACCTTCTGCTATAGACCCATTAATAATTACCTACTGCTTGCAGATATTGACCCACATATCTATCCACCTTATAGTAGTCTTATCTCACCCACATTTCTCCAAGTTGTTTATGAGAAGGTCTTGCAGAACTGTGTCAAAAGCTTTGCTAAAGTCCAAATACACTATATACACACCATTCCCTTCATCCACCTAAGATCCAAAGAAGGAAATCGAGTTTGTTTGACATGATTTGTTTTTTATAAATCCAGGTTGGCTGTTTGTGATCAGCCTTTCCTCTTTCAGATGCTTACAAATGGCTTTCCCTAGGATATGCTCCCATAACTTTCCAGCCTGTAGCTCCCCAGGTCCTCCTTTTTGCCTTTTTTATAGAGGAGTACTATCTTGGCCCTTTCCCAGTCCTCTGGTCCCAGGCCTGTCTCCCACAGCTTCATAAATATCATTGCCAAGGGCTCTGAGATCTCTTTTGCCAGTTCCTTCACTATCCTGGGATGAAGGTCATCTGGGCCTGCTGACTTGAATTCATTCAAATCTATCCATTAGTCTATCTATTAGTTTACATTTAACAGCCAGTGTGGAAGATTAATTTCAGTATATGCATAAAATGAACATGTGAACCTTGATTAAAGAAAGAGAAAAGAATTCTGCAATGAGATGAACAAACCATGTAGTTAATTAAAACAAAATAGTTTAATGCTAAGTTTCAATGCAATCCATTCATACATCAAAAATTCAATATTCCAGGGTGGTCAATCACTGAAACTCACCTCCTCTTCCATATATACAGTGCTTTTAAATTTATGGATCAGAGTAAAATCCCATTATCCTTATCTTTAGATACTACCTATATGAATTAAGGGTGTGCCAGAAAAGGGATCTCTCAGACTTGCATATCAAAAGCCTCTTCCCTAAGAACATGGCTTCCTTTCTTTAGAGAATATTATTTCTTCTTGTCTCTCATGAATACCCAGCCCAGTGCTTTGTAGAAACATTCTGCCATTCCATTTACCCCACTATTTGAACAATGGTTTGTTTCATGAGATTAATAGCTGAGACCAATGTTATTTCAATAAATTAAGCATCAAATCTCATTCATAATCCTTTCTTCCTTTTCAGGAAGGCAGGAGGCCAACACTGAATGGACAAAGTCGCTGGTATCACAAACTGCTTTCTTACTTAATTAGATGACTTTTCAGCCAAGCACAAAGTATTCTATGTGAGAAGGACCCTTCAGGTACTTATTTCTTAGGCACCAAATCGAGACAGTACCCACTCCTAAAAACATATATTCTAAATCTCATCAATAGATTGATTATGCATGCTAGCAAATCTAGGATTATCTGATTATAGGAAAGTATGAAATCAGATTTGTCAGGCATAACTTGCTCTTTGTAAATCCATGCTGGTTGCTCCTGATCCCTTTGTTCGCTACTAGGTGATTCACAGTGGATTCCTTTAGGACCTACTGTATGATCTTTCCAGGTATAGAGGTCAGGCTGACTAGTCTGTAGTTCCCTCCAGCCATAATTATTTGCCATGTGTAATTGATTTCAAAACACCAAAAGGCTTCAATATTGCTTGTTAATATCACTAACACCTTCTTAACTCCACAAAAAAGAAAACAAAGATGTTTAAATGATATGATAGAAGTATGGAAACTACAAAGTTTATGGGTTTGTTCACTGATACTGTAATGCCAAGATAATTGAACCTCTACCCCACCCCCACATTTGGCTTTCAGCATTGTTTTACTCTAGGCACTGTAAAGATTTATGTTGGGTGAGATCGCGCAGAGTTGGTTACAGCATAAACTCCTGCTAATAGACATTTATAAGACAAATGATGGAGCACTGCAAGCTAATGCCCTTGTCCTTAATACACTGAACTATTCTGTTTAAAAAAAACTCATGCTCATTTTTTAAAATAATTTATATTTTCTTCTTTAGTGCAGTCATTGCTAATTCATGCTTTGTGAGGCAGTAGATGAAGATTTTTCTCCCCTAACAATTAGTTCCTGCAAAACTCCACATTACCTTTGGAAAATCTGTACAGAATTGGTGAACAAACTGGACCATTTAAAGTATTCCTCTATCTTACCATTATATTTATTTTTCCATTATGAGAAATGAATATTCAGTATCTTTTAAATTGGTTTACATTGAGGACATAATAGACTATGTTTTAGTCTTCTTTAAGCCCTGACTTGCTCACTTAAGCAGAGAAAAACTCAGGAAATTCTTTCCCAGTAACTCAGCAGTACCATATTTCTTGCATAAAACACACCCTGAACTATAATATACTCCTTGTTTTTGAAAGGCAGAATGAAGGGGGGGAAATCCATAGTTATGACTTCATAGAGCAGAGACAGAGACTCATCTTTAGCTGTGACACTCTTTTCCTGCTTAAGCTACAGGAGCATGTAGCAGATATTAGGGCTGTGTGAAGCTTTGGTCCCTGATTCAACTTGGTGGAGAACTGGCCTGATTTGGTGGCCAAATCTCCAGATCCTAATTGCGTCAGAGGACCCTTTAATCTCTCCAAATCAAATCAGAACCCTCCAAATCGATTCAGAGAGATTCAGAAAGATTCAGAGATTCGGGCATAGAGACAGCTTTAAATGTTTTTTCTACATACCTCTAGGTAGCAAGGGCTTATGAATGCTGCAATGCTGGGGTGCGTGGAGTATCCCACAGAAGCACGAGGGCATCCCCAGTGCACTTGGTAGCAGACTTGGAAGTGAACCAGAAGCACTTCCAGTCAACTTCTGGGTCCACTAGAGAGTACACAGGAGGGCCCCCCCCCGCCCCCCCGGCTCAGTGGCTGGTGCCCCCTGGGTCTGGGGGGGGGCACCCAGGGTCCCCCTATGGCCAATTGCTGAGCCGGAGGAGCACAGGGTTGGGGCAGCGCTTTCTCCAGCAGACCTGGAAGTGGACTGGAAGTACTTCAAGTTCACTTCCAGGTTTGCCTCCGAGCATGTTGAAGGCCTCCCCGCATTCCTGTGCCATGCTCCATGCACCCCAGCATTGCAGCAATCATGAGCCATGCCCGCTACCTCAAGGTACATAGAAAAAGCTTTTAAAGTTGTGTCTATGTCCAAATTGTTGATTCTCCAAATCAGCATTGAATCTTCAGATTTGGATTCAGCCAAATCAAATCAGGGAGAGTGATCCAAATCAATAAATGGAATCACTGTCCCTCATTTATGCCAAATCCGAATTGAATACAGCCCACTTCACACACCCCTAGCAGATATGAAATTTGTCTTAAGAAAGGTTAGGGTGACTTCAATCACTGTGATATTTGCTAGGATGGAAATACAGCAGTCACTGCACAGGGAATCTAGAACATTTTTGGAGCTTTGGGGGAAACTTACTGGTGGAGAAGCCAGCTAGGGACCATGCTGTTCTTGACCTGCTGCTCACAAACAGGGAAGAATTGTTGGGGAATGTAGAAATGAAGGGCAACTTAGGCAGCAATGACCACAAGATGATTGAGTCCAAGATCCTGAGGAAAGGAAGGAAGGAGAGCAGCAGAATACAGACCCTGGACTTCAGAAAAGCAGACTTCCATCCACTCAGGGAACTCATGGGCAAGATCCCTTGGCAGGCCAATCTAAGGGGGGAAGGAGGCCAGGGGAGCTGTTTGTACTTCACGACAAATGATCCAATTGCACTGAGGGTGCGGGAAAAATAGCAAGTATGGCAGAAGACTAGCTTGGCTTAGCAGGGAACTCTTCAGTGAGCTAAAACAGAAAAAGCAAACTTGCAAATAGTGGGAAGGAGTATAAAACTATCACTTGGGCATGCAGGGATGAAATCAGTAAATCCAAAGTGCAATTGGAGGTGCAGCTAGCAAGGGATGTGAAGGGCAACAAGAAGCATTTTGACAAGTATGTCAAGAACAAGAGGAAGATCAGGGAAGCGTGGGTCCCTTGCTGAATGAGGGAGGCAACCTAGTGACTGAGGATGAAGAAAAGCCTGAAGTACTCAATACCTCTTTCACATTTGTCTTTACAAGCAAGGTCAGCTCCTGGACTACTGTACCTGTCAGCACAATTCGGGGTGGAATTGAGCACATGACAGTGAAAAAAGAGTAAGTTAAGACTATTTAGAAAAGCTGGATGTATGCAGGTCTATGGGGCCAGACAGGATACACTTGAGGGTTCTAGGGGAGTTGGCTGATGTGATTACAGAGCCACTGGATATTGTTTTTGAAAATTTATGGCAATTATATGATGTCTTAGATGACTGGAAATGGGCAAATATAGTGCCCATCTTTAAGAAAGGAAAGAAGGAGGATTTGGGGAATTACAGATTGAGCCTCCTCACCTCAGTCACTGGAAAAATCATGGAACAGATCCACAAGGAATCCATTTCTAAGCACTTGGAAGAGAAGAAGGTGGTTAGGATCAGTCAGCATGGATTCACTAACAGTCAACCTGACCAAGCTGATTGTCTTTTGTGATGAGATGACTGGCTCTGTGGATGTTGGGAGAGCAATGGATGTGATACCTTGATACCTTCCTGCTATAAAGCAAGGCTTTTGATAGTGTCTCCCATAACATTCTTGCAAGCAAGTCAAGGAAATATGGGTTGGATGAATGGACTGTACAGTGGATAGAAAACTGGCTGAATCATCTTAGTAATCAATAGCTCAATGTCTAGTTGGCAGTTGATATCAAGTGACATACCCCAGGGGTTGGTCCTAGGGCCAGTTTTCACTGTCTTCATAAATAATCTGGAAGATGGAATGGAGTTCACCCTCAGCACGTTTGTGCATGACACCAAGCTGTGAAGAGTAGTAGATATACTGAATGGTAGGGTTCACAGAGACCTAAACAAATTGGAGGACTGGACCAAAAGAAATCTCATGAGGTTCAGTAAAGACAAGTTCTAAGTCCTACGCTTAAGACAAAACAACCCCATGCACTAGTATGAGCTGGCTAAGCAACAGCTCTGCAGAAAAGGACTTGGGAGTTACAATGGACAATAAGATGACTTTGAGTCAACAATGTGCCCTTTGTCCAAAGAAAACTAACACCATACTAGGCTGCATTAGTAGGGGTGTTGCCAGCAGGTCAAAAGAAGTGATTCCCCTAACCTGTAGTACTGTGTTCCATTTTGGGCCCCCCAGTACAGAAAGGACATGGACAAGCATCTAGAGGGTAAAGAAAATGGTTAGAGGTGAGGGCAACATTACTTCTGAGGAAAGGCTGAGGGAACTTGGCTTACTTAATCTGGAGAAGGGAAGACAGGGGGGATTTAATAACAGCCTTCAACTACCTGAAAGGTGGTTATAAAGAGGGTGGAACTCAATTGTTTTCAGTGGTGGCAGATGACAAGACAAGGAGCAGTGGTCTTAAACTAAAGCAAGGGAAATTTAGGTTAGATTCTAGGAAAAAGTTTATCACTGTGAAGGTAGTGTAGCACTGGAACAGGTTACCCAGAGAAATTGCAGAAACTCCATCCTTGGTGGTTTTTAAGACCCACTTAGACATAGCCTTTGCTGGGATGATCTAATTGGGGATGGTCCTACTTTAAGCAGGAAATTGGTCTAGATGACCTCTTCAAGTCCCTTCCTACCCTAATTTTCTATGATTCTATGATTAGTAGAATATCAAGACTTACAAAAGAGAGACTATCACTAACACCTGTGAAGTGAAGAACAATGGGCCATTGATTCCCTCAGCTGCCTGAATAGTAATGTTGCTGTACTGTGGAGTAGGAATCCAAGCAGGCTGTTTCTACCCCAGGCAGAATATTCCCCACTGAATACACACAATTCAGTTATGGGAAGCTGATTTGGAGGCGTGGAGAGGGGGAGCAGGGGTGGAAATATGTATTTGTATCCAAGACAATATAGCAATTTAATGTATGAAGCCCTTTAACCTTTTATTTAAAATGCTCAGCTTCAGCAGCCATATTTTAGAAACACCATCCCCCAAATTTTTCCCTATATACTTTACAAGCTGTGTTTCCTTTTTTGCTTACTGTTCTAGGAAAAATGAATTTTATATGAACAAACTTCAGAGAGTCAAAACTAAGATCAATACCCCTCAAACAAAATACAATAGAACATAAAGGCAATATGGGGAGTGGAGACTGTCAAATTTACAAAGATAAAAAGTATTTAGAAAACAGAAATGGCAGCTAGCTAAACTAGTTTCTCTACTAACTGAACTTCAACGATGTTAGAAAAGAAGAAACTCATGTAACTATTTGTATCATTAAGAGTCCTGTCAACCTGCTGACTGGAGTATTTTAAAACTGGTTTAAGAAAGACCAGGATATTATGTTCCTGTAACTTCTTTATGAAATAAAAATGGAGAGATGAAAAAAATCAATAACTACCCCCTAAACCAGAGGTATCATTATAGAAAAACCAGATATGGACAGATGGTAGTGTTATATCTCAGGAGATATTAGGAGATTGAGCTAACCAAAAGATTAATATTTTTCTTCCACTACATTTCTTATGCTAAAAACAGATGTCACCTTGGAGAAGAAACAACTGTGCCAGGCTGCGTAATAGGCATGTCACCGATTGTCCTGCAGGATTGGACCCCTACCACTCCTGGGGCTTCAGAGAGCCAGTTCTGTGGGACAACTGCAAACAGGAATCTCAGGCTCCCTCATTTGGATGGTGCTCCCTTGGGGCACACATGCTGAAAATTATGCATGCAACAATAGGTGGTAAAATACGTATTGCCCCAGCTCAGGGTGCACCTCAGAAATGGGAGATCCCCAGGTTCTCCTGTTTGCAGATGTGCATTTGCTCAGATGGCCTAGCCAGTGCAGACATCTCTGTTTGAGTAGGACTGTCACACCTGGTAAATTTGCCCTTTGAAGCACCTCTGAGTTGGTAACTTTATCTTGCCAATTGATGTTGAGAATGCAGCATAAACAGCACAGGTGGAAGCTGTTTACCATTTTCTCTTGATGCACATAAGTTATCCATGTTTCCCCACCATACATGAGAGTGCTGAGTATGCAAGCCTTGTACACCTGCATAGTTTCCCAAGAAGGAATTTGGTGCATTTGATGAAGTATATAATATTTTGTAAGAGATATGTGTAGAATATATGGATCCTGATAGTTTTGTTGTTATGTGCATTGATTGTGGTAATGGTAGGCACATGGTGGGAGGTTTGTGATGATTGTTGTTTAGGCAGGGTCTTGTGTTGCCTGGTATTTATTGATCAGTAGAGAGTTTGCTTCTTATGATGAGTTTGATGAGGTGAGGAGGGGGCAGTGGGATTGAAAGCCAGAAGTGAGGAAGTTCAGAGACTTTTTCTCAAGATGTGATCTTATTCAAGTATAAGTTGTAAACAGTTAATCATTTGTCTTTTACAAGCAACTGTGAGGTGGTATGTGATAACCAAAGGCGTGCAGTTCATGGGGTGTTCATTGTTATCTTGTAGCATGTTCTGATCAAGATGAGATCTTTTTCTCTCCTGCAGTGGACTTGGTGAATAAAGGTAGGTTTTAGACCGGTAAATTGGGTGTTGTGAGTATTTTGCTCAGAGCAGATGAAGATGATATTTGAGGAATTTCTCAGTGCTCTCTGTCCCTTATGATGTGTTTCTCCAATATTTAATCCTCCTGAGGATCTCTTCTCTTGTGATATCCTCCTGAGGTTGAGACAAATTAGACTAGATTAAGCCATTAAGCTCATTAAGCAATGGAGAACACTGCTGAAACCCTCAAAGAGCCCCCTTGTGAGGACTGTACTACAGTCAAGTGCAATTCCTTCTGGATTTGGCAGGAGACAATCATAGAATCATAGAAAAATAGAGCTGGAAGGGACCTTAGGAGGTCATTTAGTCCAAACTCCTGCTCAGTACAGAGTCAGTCCTGTCGAGATGATTCTAAACACCTGTGTGGGTGTGTCTACATGTGCATTAAGGAGCTTTTTCTTATGCACATTAAATTTAGTACCTCTGGGCACTTTTACACATGCTCTGTGAATGGTACTTTAATTAGAGCAGTTCCAAGAGCCACTCTAGTTAAAGTGCCGCCACATCTCCTATATGAGCATTTCCATGCTTAAAAATAGCAGCGGGGGGCACTTGAACTAAAACTCATTTGACAAGCTTTAGTTCAAGCACTATCACCACCATTTTTAAGTGCAGGAATTCTTATACATGAGGTGCAGGAGGCTGGTGGAGCACAACAATTGCCATGCTTCAGCAGACTTGACTAATCAAAACTGCTCTGAAGCACTGGAATTCCTGTGCTTCAGAGCAGCTTCAGTGCTAATGTATAGGCACTCTCCAATGTGAGGTACTAAAGAAATGTGCATTAGGCTGCCTTAATGCACAGTAATGAATGTGCATGGTTTTTACGTAATGCTTAATATGCAGTAGTCTATTTTACTGCTCATTAGTGTAATGACATGCTTTTATGTAACACTTTAACGCACCAAAAATAGGCTACTGCATATTAAAGTGCACATGTAGACACACCCTGTTTAACCTGTTCTTAAAAGCTACCAAGGATATACATTCAACAACCTCCATAGATTATCTGTTCTAGTCATTAGCCACCTTCACAGTGGGAAATATCTTCGTAATATCCAAACTATTTTTTTCTTGCTGCAATTTAAGACTTTTGCTTCATGTTCTGTCTTCTGCAGACACAGAATATCACCAACTCCTGTATAGCCACCTTTTATGGGTTTGAATTCCAATTCCCCCTTCATTCTCTTTTCCTCCAGACAAAATAATGAATGTTCTACCAACTCTTCCTTGTAAGTCATATTTTCTAGATCTCTAATCATTTTTTGTTGCTTTCTTCTGGATTCTTTCTAATCTGTCCAGATCTTTTTGGTATGTAGTTCTCAAAAATGAGAGCAGTATCTGCAGTGGAACAATCACTTCTCCTGACTTGCAGGCAACACTCCTGTTAAAGGTACTAGGGAGGGATTGGGCAAAGCACGCTTCAAATTTGCTCAGAACAGAACCAGGTATTCCAGAGAGCATAACTAATATGCTACTAGTGTCATTTAACACAGTTTCCTAAATTTAGGGTTGCAAGCTGATGAAGAAGGCTCTGATGCAAAAAGCGGTTCATTTCTTTGGAGGCCACCAAAATCACAGACACACACTTATTAGCAGCACAAAAGGTGTATTTGCAAATAGGGTCAGAGCAGAGTCAAAGACTCAGATTACTCCGAACCCCTGAGGAATTTTTGCAGCCCATATTTATTTTCTTCCTCCTGGGCACGTGTGCAGAAACAGGAACTCTTACAGCTCATTTCCATTTCATACAAACATATGTGTGGTTACATCACTACATCCATCACATGTACATTATAATTAACTACTTAAGTATGCAGGGTGGAGAAGTAAATATGCATCAGCTAATTGCGCATGCTCAGAAAGTTCTTTAGGTCACCAAGAGTTTAAATCCCACCCCCCTTTCAAGGACACAGTCAGTTGAATTCCAGCTTCTGTAATCTGCATGAGAAAAGCTAGGGGGAGGCTGGGGGAGAGTGTGATTTAGTATAAGAAGAACTGTGGCAAGGCTGGCCAAGGAAAAAAAAGTCCTTGGCAATGTTTTTCTTATCAGGTATGAGATGCAAACTGTGCATTTCTAACAACACTCCATTTCTAACAATATTATAACAATACTCCATTTCTAACAGCTCTGTGACCCCTTTCCCCCAGACCTCTTTCTTCGCACATGGCTTAACACAATCTGGCCTTAACTCTTTCTGTAGCAACTAAAACAACTTAATAGTCAATATTATTACTGTAAAGAAACATAATTAAAGGGTTTTTCTTCCTCTGTCCCCTGCATGTGTGTATTTTTTCTTTCTCTCTAAAAAGTGGATGAGTGGTTACATTCTAAATTTACTATACTTTGTCTTTTAAATAGCTTTGAAACTTAAAACTTCACAGTAAATCAGAGGTTGCCTCAAGAGTCAGTTCTCTGCAAGAAAGCAGTCTACTTTGTCACCAAAATTTCTGGAGCTATTGGCTAGAATATAGAAATGTCATAGTGTTACCTTGAGAACCAGGGGGAAGCTGGTTCTCTTCCCAAACAGAGAGCAAACAGCATGGTCAATATTGCCTTAAAGTAGGGGTGGGCAAAATACAGCCTGTGGACTGGATCCAGCCCACAAAGCCATTCTATCTGGCCTGAAGTGCCTGTAAAAAAATTTTGAAATTTAAAATGTATCTGCCCTTGGTTCCTGTAAAAAATGACAGGACCCAGGGACAGTAGGACCCAAGGGAATCCTCAGCAGGCCTCTGCAACAGCAGGGACTGCCTGGCTCCATCCCGCAGCTGGAAGCCCCAGAAGAGGCTTCTGGCCTGAAACTATGTGGCTGCCCCAGTGCTGGAACCTCAGGGAAGGGGGTGGGGAAGGGCAGTGAAGGAGCTGGTATAGAGCGCAGGGAAAAGCGACCCCTCACCCACCCCATGGCTGGCACTCCCTGCTGCAGGTGTTTGCAACCCATGTGTGGGCTGTGAGTAGCTGCAGTGCAAGATGCCGGGCTTGGGGCAGGCACGGGACCACCTTTGCCCTGCTCAGCATCAGCTTGTGATACACCCCTGCTGCCAGCCTGGGCCCCACGCAGCTCCGGGCTCGCCTGTTGGGGCTGCACTGCAACGGTAGCAGCTGCAGCCCTCCCATTTGTCATGCTGGACACCGGCTGCTGCTGCGGCCTGCCCAGAGCAGGCATGGAAGCACAGGGCCCACACCAGGGTCCCAGCCGGCAGGGGTTCTATGAATCCAGGCCACCTCTCTCTGCTGATGCAGCCCAGCTCAGCTCCACAGACCTCTGCCAGATGTCTTCATTTCTCAGGCATCATTAAACTGCGGGAAAGGGGAAGAGGAAGGGAGTCTTCCTTTGTTCAGGTGGTAATAGTTATAGTCCCTTAGTCATGTAGCTACCAATTAAGCCAGCTCTCTGTTTTTCATCAACAACCTTAGTTATGTCTCTGTTTTATCCTTTTTTTTCCCCCTTCTCTTGGCACCAGGAGCCTTCTGCTCCAGATATGAGTGGAATGCACCATAACAAGCCCTTGTATTCATGATGAGAATTTTTATCAGACTTTCTGCAGAAAAATAAGTTACATCAGGCCTTTTTTGGTAGAAATACAGGTTCCACAATCACATAGCCTGCACACATATGCTAATTCCATGAATGCACTCTAGCCTATTTATATCAAGGCAAGTAGGCCTACAGGATCATTTCAGTCCTGTCAAGCATCTAGACGCTGAACTATCTCCACAATTTTACTGTTGACATAGATAACTACAATATCAAATTGCATTGTTTGTATACTGGGGACAGACTAGAGAAGATGTGTCAAATCTATCCTTGTAACTCAACTGATTTTATTCAAGTTGGTGTTTCCCTAGGCATACATTTTTAAGAGAGTAGGTTGATCCAGGAAAAAAAATCATAGAGTCATAGAATCATAGAAGTAGGGTTGGAAGGGACTTTGTAGGTCTTCAAGTCCAACCCCTTGCCTAAGCAGGAGAAAAACTGGGCTCAAATGAGTCCAGCCAGGTAGGCATCAAGCCTCTTCTTAAATACCCCCCAGGGCAGGAGCCACCACCACTTCCCTTGGAAGTTGGTTCCAGATCCTAGCCGCCCTAACTGTGAAGTAGGTCTTTGTAATGCCATGGGCTTTGTAATAATTTTTTGTTTATTTTTATTCAGGCAAGATGGACAATTCACTTTGATAGATAAGAACAATGAGTTTCACATGAAATCTGAATAAACATTTTTATATCCCTAAAACAGAAGGCTGAAAGGAACATTCCAATCTTTTTAGCAGAGTAAGGGAGAAAGAAATACAATTTAGAGTCATTAAACATTGATTTTGAGAAAAAAAAATATTTGGAGTTGTATGTCTGACTTTGATTAGTGGAGTTGCTTTCATGGCAAAATTGCATGTTGAATATTTTTCTTGGTCATTCCATTTTTTGTACTAAGTGAAATTTTAATTCGTCAAGAAGGAACTACCATAAAATTCACATATAGAATTCCAGTCTAACTATTTAAAAAAAAAAAAAAAAAGATAAATTAACCAAAATATTCAAGATGCTTGAGAGCACAGGAACTTTGAAAGTGATCATTTTTATAATAACATCTAGTTATAGTTTGTCACAGGCTTCTAGATACGTTTGGGTTTGGGTTTTCAATCACATAAAAATTATTATAGTACTTTGTAGTTATTACAAGTTATGCTCTTAGGCATCAAGAAACATAAGATCTGTCCCCATGAAGTCATTAGGAAACCTCCTATTGACTTCACTCAGAGCAGAATTTCATGTTGGGGCAGTATTCAACAGCCATTAATCTCCAAGAACTGTAATTGTTGGATGATGATTGCATCTGTGAAGGGAAAGTTGGGATGTTGAGAAAATGATGGGATACTATTGTAAACAACTTACATATATTTTAAATTATGTTTAGATGTAAGATGTTTTTGTTTAACATTACTACAAATGTTTGTAGATCTGGAACAAAGTGCAAAGCTTATTGTACATATTACCCTACAATTACCCAGAATACTCTGTAACTTCACAGCTGTATTATATAAATTTGAGGTCTGGGAATAAACACAGGAAGAAGCATACTAACTGTGCCTACAATTCTGTTTTTCTGTATGTTTGGCAAGTGAAAATATTGACAGGTTGGCTATCCTAGCTTCCATACATTTGAATGTTCAATATAAATGTTTATAATGACTAAATGATGTTTTATAATGCTCTTAATCACTGAGGAAAGAATGTGAAATGTGAAACCATTCCATTCAGTTCAAATGTTTAGATACATTACCTAAGAAAAAGTACAAAAGGTTTATCTAGTATAACACATTTAAGCAGATCAATAAAGAACATTAGCTGTTTTAATTAAAGGCAGGCTATATACAACTTTCAAGTTAAAATATAAGCAACTTCACTTATATCTCCAGCCTAGTTTTGTAAAAAAAACACAACTATTTTAAAAATATGAACTATTCAAAACTCATTGGAATTCATTATTAACACTGGAAAGAACCAGCAAAACACTAATCAAGAGCAGTATGGCTTCAGTGGACAATCAAAATAGCTTATTTCAGTTCATTTGCTTACATTAGATACCGTACCACATCTGTTTCTTATTAGAGTGGTATTGATTTTTCTATCACACAGTGATGTTTCAATTACTTAGTATGCTGCACAGAGCAACCCTATAACAATAGTTGTAGGCAATTAAGCAGTCAATGTGAAGAAAAGTATATTGCTGGCAGGGTGTCTTTTTTATCTCATTATTTATGAAGTCCATATATTTTAGGTTTCACAGACCTTGAAGCAGATACAACAGAATTATTGATCCTTATTTAAGAATTCCAACCCCAACAAAGTTACAGGCTGATTTTATCCTATTATCAGTTAGTCAGAGGTCTTTTAATCAGCCATTAATTCACTAATCCTTTATAGAGGTAATTTATACTGTTGGTTAGAAGGTCATACGTTGTTAGGCAACATTGCTATGACACACTAGTCTTTGTCTCCTAAGAAATATTTATGTTTGCGGTCTGCAACTTGCCCAAATTTGAAAAAGAAAATTGTACATTTTGAAAGCTTATCATTTCAATGAAATGCTCAAAGAGCAGTCAGAATTCATTAGTAACATTTCCATACTCTCAGAAAGCTTATAAGACTGTAAATCTAAATGTTTTGTAAGTATACATTCACATTACGTATCTATTTAAGAAGTATATTTTGGAGTTAGAACATAAACTGGGCATTATATCAGCACCCTATTCCACAATGAGTTCGTCTTCCACTTTTGAGTAATCACACTGAGCTTGGTATTTTGATTTCTAAATCATTATGCTCAGGGTTAGAGCACTCCAAAGATTGAAGAGCAAAGGTGATAGCTATCAAGTAAACTACTGATAGCCTCAAAGTCACAGACTTAATTTCTGTGTAATCTAAAAGTTGATGGAAAGCCTAATCTTTAGGAGAATCAGTGAGGCAGTTAATCCTCTACTGTCTCACATTAAGGCTGAATGCAAGAATATACAGTGTACCCAAGATCAGGTATTTCATTTCATTGAAGACAAAGGCTAGAAATCAATGTTGCCAAAGGAAGCAGATCAGCTGTGCCAGGACACATCCCAGCACAGCTGATCTGCTTCCTATGGTGAAACACATATTGCCCATTGTCTCCTGGAGCTTGAGGGGTCCAGTCCCATACACCCCAGGAATTCCTGCACAGCACTGAGCCCTCAGTCTCCAGGATCACCTGCCTAGCTTTGTCCTCTTACAGAACTTACAGTCTGAGACCATGTTGTTCATTTTTTCATAGATTTATAGATTTCATAGACATTAGGGCTGGAAGGGACCTTGGAAAATCATCGAGTCCAGCCCCCTGCCCAAAGGGCAGGAAGTCAGCTGGGGTCATAGGATCCCAGCAAGATAACCATCCAATTTGCTCTTGAAGGTGTTCAAAGTAGGTGCTTGAACCACCTCCAATGACCTTGGGGGCTCAGACTGTAAAGAAATACTTCCTTATATTCAGCCTGAAATGGTCTTGCAGTAGTTTATGACCGTTCGACCTCATCATCCCTTGGGGCGCTCTAGTGAACAAATGTTCCCCCAGATACTGGTGGTCACCCCTGATAAACTTATAGGTGGCCATCAGGTCACCCCTGAGCCTGCGCTTTTCCAAGCTAAAGCGCTCTGTGGCTCTCAGTCTGTCGTCGTAAGGTCTGTTTTCCTGACCTCTGATCATGCGCATGGCTCTTCTCTGGACTCTCTCAAGCTTCTCCACATCCTTTTTGAATTGTGGGGCCCAAAACTGGAAGCAATACTCCAGCTGCAACCTCACCAAGGCCGAGTACAAGGGGAGAATGATATCCCGGGATTTGCTTGAGAAGCATCTATGGATGCACGCCAGCGTTTTGGTCGCTTTACTAGCTGCAGCATCACATTGCAGGCTCATGTTCATCTTGTGGTCAATGATGACCCCCAAGTCTCTTTCTTCCATAGTACTAGCCAGTGTAGCACTGCTGAGCCTATAAGGATGCTGCAGGTTTTTCCTCCCAAGGTAGAGAACCTTGCATTTTTCAGTGTTAAACACCATCAGGTTCTCATCTGCCCATTTGCTGAAACTGTCCAGGTCAGCCTGGATCATCCTCATGTCTTCTGGTGTGGATGCTTTGCCCAAAAGTTTGGTGTCATTGGTGAACTTGGCCAGTGGCTTCAATGTCCACATTATTAATGAAGATGTTGAACAATATGAGGCCAAGGATAGAGCCTTGGGGGACCCCACTGGTCACAGCGCACCAAGGTGATTGACTTCCATCAATTACCACCCTCTGGGTCTGACCATGGAGTCAAGTTCCCAGCCAGTGGATCGTGGTGGACTCAAGGCCACAATTGGCCAGCTTCACCAAGAGGTGATCATGGGATATCAGATCGAAGGCTTTTTTGAAGTCAAGATATATGACATTAATCTCTTCTCCCTGGTCCAGGTGATAGGTCACCTGGTCATAGAAGGAAATAAGATTGGTCAAACAAGACCTACCCGCAACAAACCCATGCTGGCTATCCTTCAGGATATTGGCGTCGGCTAGTCCATTAAGGATGGCCTCTTTAATAAACTTTTCTAAGATCTTCTCTGGGATAGAAGTCAGGCTTATGGACCTATAGCTTGCCAGATCCACTTTCCTTCATTTCTTGAAGATCGGCACCACATTGGCCTTCTTCCAGTCTTTGGGCACTACACCAGAGCACCAGGAGTTTTCAAAGATCCATGCCAGAGCCTGGGCTATGATGCTTGCCAGCTCCATGAGTACCCTGGGGTGTAGATTGTCAGGGCCGGCTGACTTGAAGGTACCCAGCCTCTCAAGGTGTTCTTTCACAAGGTCAGCATTAACGGAGGGCAGGGGATCTCCCTCCCCTGGACCTCCCTTTCCCACAGTGGGTTTGGCACCCTATGGGACTGGTGAAAGACTGACGCAAAGTACCCATTTAACAGGTTGGCTTTTTCCTGGGCGTCAGTTGTCAGTTGTCCCATCTAGTTCAGCAGGGGTCCAGTGTTGTCCTTGCTTTTCCTCCGGCTCCCCACGTATCTGAACAAGGACTTTTTATTGTCCTTGATGCTCAAAGCTAGTTGGAGTTCAGTTGCAGCCTTGACTTTCCTGGTTTGCTCCCTGCAGGACCGGACCAGTGCAGAATATTCCTCCTTGGTGGTGAATCCCATCCTCCATCCTTTGTAAGCCTTTCTTTTTAGCTTCAGGAGGTCTGCTAGATCTCTGGAGAGTGAGGGGGACTGCTGTGCCCTGTTGCTGCCTATGCCTCTTTTTCCATGCATATCTTGAGTGCTATAGTCCTCTACCGGTTCAAAGTGAATAGAGATTTTAGATATTGACAGCATGTCCAATTCTTTTCCTTCCAATCAGATAAAATTAATATAATTTCCCCCCCTCCCCACAATGTATAGATTTTTATTATATGGCCTTCCACAAAAGGCCCTTTCAAAATCTCTTATTCAATAGACACACGTATAAAATGCTGGCTTAAAAAAATATAACTTGCATTTTTCAGCCAGCATTTAATTAATTAATCAATTAATTAATTATTTGATTGATTAATTAATCAAATAATTAATATAAATTAATTATTTTAGAAATAATTATTTACATCTTTGAAGACAATCTCAGCATGAAATTACACATTACAATTACACCATGTTAAGAGCATTTAAAACTTGAATGATCTCATGTTAAGGCACATTAACAAGTGCTAAGTGGCCACTACATATCTTAAAGTTACACCACTTCAGGTGAGGATTATTTTTGAGCTGTGCTACCTAACTCAAGTTAACTTCTGAGTGTTCAGCTGAGATCAAGCCACCAATCTGTGGTCCTCCAGTATCCCAGAAGGCACTGCTCCCAGGGGCATTAGGAGGCAGTGAGTGGGGAAAGAATAGAAAGGGATGAAGAGAGTAGAGGGGGGCAAAAGGAGGCAGCCACGAGGAAGGGGAAAGGAGAGAGGAGAAAGAGAGGAATGGGTTTGTGGGAAACTGCCAGATTACTCCTCCCCCTGCCCCCCAAATTAACCTCCAACCCTTAAATCACCCTCTCTATCCTTGGATCTCACCCCTACCACCTAGATTGCTGCCCTTCTGCTTCTTGGCCCTCAAATTGTTCCCCTGATTGTCCCCTCTGCCCCATCAGCCTCTCTACACTTGGATAACCATTTTGACACCCTGATCAACCAAAAAGTGATGGAGGCACCAGATTCTCTTTTCCTGCTTGCTCCTGTACTCCCTGTAGACTGTGCCAATCCCAAAGGCCTGACCAGCCCTTACCAAGCACCTAAAGAGAGATACAAAGAGAGGGCCCTCACCAGGCCATGAAACTAAACAGAGGTCAAAGCAAAGACCAGCTGGGCAGTTGTGGGGCCTAGTGTGGACTGGATCTGGAACCTTCCTTCCTGCTGCTACCAGTCCTGGGCTTGTTAGGGCAGCAGAGTGGTGATCTTGGAGTGGAGGGGCTGATTGGGGGTGGCAGGAGGCAATCCAAGTGGCATGGGGGAGGCGTTCCCCCTGGTGTATACTGCACCTAGGGAACCAGCCCTCTAGCTGAGCAGTGCATGTTAGAAAGGGTATTAATCATTAACATATGAGTGATCACTAGCACATGTTAACCTTAACACTGACTAACATTACAATAAACACCTCCTAATACTAATGTGTAATCTCACCCTCAGCAACATGTGTATTCTTTGACCATTTACTTTCATCAGTGGAGGACAGCTCTTATCACAATCAAAACATTTAGCAATAATTTCACCTAAACTTTCCTCTTGCTAATAATGTTTCTCAACCTGTGCCCGGGGATTAGCTACTGTCATTGGAATAAGTTGCCACACATTTCAGTATAAATGTTGATCAAATGATGTGCCAGCTTCACCTGGAATATCTAGTAATGACTTTCTGCTACATCTGAATATAAAGACTCCTGGGAACCTCCTGGGGGTAGACCCTTTGATTCTTCATACATCTGCATTGGCCTTGAACTTCATTCATGATGAATACTATTCTGTGTTCTGAAGTTACAGCGACCAGCTACATTTATCTTGTTTTCATGTTGTTGAACTCAGGCTGCTTTAGCTATACACCCATGTCTAATCTTTATGTCCTAGTATTCGTAGCACTTCAAGATCTTTTACAAAAGCCCATCACTCTTAAGTCTGCCTGCAGGCGTTGATAGATGAGACCAATCTATTACATCTCCAGTTGATTAGGGTTCTGTTCTCAGACATGAAACTGTGCATGCAGTGCAAATTCAAAGGTCTGTTCACAGTCAGGGGCTGAGGTGTAATGCAGATGAGCATTCCTTTGTAAAGCTTAGGTATACCTGATATGAGAATGCCATTAACCCTTTACCATACACATAATCAGGTCTTGTGAGAAGCTAAAATTTACATCCTCATTAGGCACATCTACATGAGACATTTACTGCAGAGTAGACTAATTAGCTTCTCAGTAAACATTACATGTCTGCACATGTGGTCCTATTCAGCTGGAGTAAATTAACTCCACAGCAGGAGTTAATTTCTGCAACTATCCTGTTGCAGATTTTTTTACTCCACAGCCGTGCCTGTGTAGATGCTGTCCAGGCCAACTGAGGCACAAGGTTGCTTTAATGTGGGGGTTACCTGCCAGCTAGTCCTGCACTGGAGCACCCTTGTGCTGCAGCCTTCTCCCCTACCCTCCAGGAGGGTGCAAGCCTAGGGCCCCCTGCCAGCTGGGACTGCTCCAGCCCAACTCAATATGCTGTGGTCCCAGGTGCATATTCAAATGGTGTGCCCAGGAGCAATAAAATCTGGAGCAGAAAACTTTGTAGTTTATTGCTTCACATTACTTTCACATGTAGACACACCCAGAATGGAAATATTGAGAGGGGAGATTCCAGCACTGGAATCCATAGCTGTCTCCTCATCTGTTTGAAACTAAAACATGGACAATGCTCAAAAAGATGCCTACCTGCTTGGCCTGGGTTCAATATGTCACAAACTATAATTTCTGTGGTGGAAGATTCCATTACTTGGTAGTTTATTTGAAATGCCGGGCCTTCTTAAATACAGAAGCCATCCAATGGTTATAGAACCTGGATATTAAAGTCTGACTAATGGAAATAAGAGGGAGAAAACACTTTAACAATCCCTTTCTAATAAACTGTAAATTCCTCTTGTATTACCTTGACACCCCTGACCAAGTGATGTATTACAAGGCATTAATTTATCATTAATCAGTTATTTAATTGGAAAAATATAATGCACAGTACATTGCCAATAAAGTAACAAGCAGCAGCTAATCATTTTTTAAATATGGTAACTATTGACAATATTCCTGCTATAACTTCAAGAATCACCAAAAGTAGTACAGTATTTATAAAAGATCCTAAGTGCATTCAGTTTAATATTGATTTTCAGAAGTGATTTAAGGTCAGATCCAATATGGGTCTACAAAAAAAAGGCACAGTATCATTTAGCTTTCAGGCAACTAACCCACCAAATATAATCAGATGCCTGGTTAAGCTTCTAGGCGTCATATACAATGCACAGGGTGAGAACTGAAGCACTTCAGAAAAGGATCCAAAACAGCACACAGCACACTGGGCAGGGGGCTGTTTAAAGTCAACATATTCAGTGTGTATGTGTCTAGAAATAGCCAGTTAGGACATGCTGAGAGTCCAAAAGTCTGCTCTTGACTGAGGTTTAGTTACCTCCATCAACTTGAGATCTACAATCTGGAACTGGCAAGAGATAGCTGTCTGACACAGCAGAAAAAGTGAATCTGTGCTAACACATCTTCCTTGGCATCTATCCTAAAGCAATAATCAGTCTCTGATCTTTCAGTATTTTTTGTCCCATGATGTTTATCTGAATTTTGCAACTATGGCACAAAATCTCCATAACCACAGCATATCTCAGTGAAGGTGATTGCTGCTGAATAACACTAAAAGTGATGCAGCATGATGCAGCTCATCTTTTCAGTAACCAGTTTTTGCACTCATAGTACATAAACTAGAGTTTTTGCTGACAAGTTTGCACAATAATGTGATACTTGTGTTAGGGCAATATTGTTTCTGTTACCGCTCAGCTCCATGCTCTTGGGGAACCCTGGCACGGTATGCAGCCTGTCTGACTCACAAAGAACTCTCTCCCTCCACAACTCTGCCTGAACAAGAACTGATTAAAGGAAGGACTTACAGAAGACAAAGAAGATGCAGTGGGAGACACATCTAAAGCCCCCCTGGACAACAGTGATAAGAGTGAAGCAACTCCCCGGTGTCATTTGCATCCGAGATGGAACCAAATGACAACTCATTTAAATGGGAGAAGGAACAGGCATGCACCTTCATTAACATTCAGGATGGAGAACAGAGATTCCAAGGCAAGGAGCGCACTGAATTCTGGGATCAGAAAATCAGGGGAGCACTACATGATGGGGAATCCTTGCTCCAAATGCTCATCAACCCACATCTACACACACCCAGCTCAACACTTATCAGACCAATTCTAGTAATGACTCCTCTACTTATATCCAAAACACTGGATCTTCCTGTCTGTATTGTGAGCTCCCTCAGAGTAATGTGACCCATAGCCGGAGTGATCAGTTCCTATTATCCATCATATGAACCATTGTTTACCTCTAAACAAACGTAGTGTTCTCTCTTAAGCCATTGTTAGTTCTCTACAAAACCCCCTGCCCAAGCTCAAGTTTCTGTCCTGGTGCTTGGATCCAAAGCTACAACAGTTCCACTCCTTTTCTACCTGGAATCTCTCCACGGATCGTGCTGAGGACTCTGCCTGTCTGCAAGCTCCAACAATGCCTGGGAACCTCAACCGGTTCAAGCTTCACTGAGTGGTGAGACTCCAACTCCCTCTCTCTCTCCACCTCCAGGAACCTGACTTTTATTCTCTTACTCCAGGCACAGCTTTCTAAACCTGACTTTTGCTAATCAAACTCCAGCTAGACTTCCCCAGAAACCTAACTGAAACTATGTAATATTGTAACTCTTTATTTGTCTCTCTCTTGTATGGCTATTATTACTGGTATCATTATAAATTCATATACCTGGCAATAAATAACTATTATGGTCAAGCTGGTCTTCAGAGAGAAAGCTATACTTTGTCTCTGAACCTCACCTACTCTTTCTTCCCCTTGACCTCCCCATCTGCTCTGTAGCAATGCTTCATTTAGCTAAGCCAAAGATCCCTGTAAGGCCCAAAACCACAGTGGGGTCTGCTCATCAAGGAGGTTACTATCAGGACCATTGTGATAAGAGATTGTGACGTGCTGAGTTTTGAGGTGCATGAGGGTATCAGCTGAAAGTACTGATCAGACACAGCCTGCTCAGATATACTCTGTTACCATGTGTATATGTGTGTCTAACTGTATTTATTATTGTCCTGCTGAAATAAGGGATGAACCGAGTTCAAGGCACATGAGGGTGTCAGCCTATCAATGCTGAATAGTCCAATCTGACTCAGATGTGCTCTATTAACCTGTGTGTTTGGGTCTGACTGCATTTTATTGTTGCCCTGATGAATTGAGTTCAAGGCATATGAGAGTGTTAACCTGTCAATACTAAATAACCTGGCCTGGCTCAGGCGTATCCTGTTGATCTGTATGTGTATGTATATACGTGTGTTTGACTAATTCAGTGGTTGGAGGAATCCAGCCCCACTGAAACTGAGTCCTGCAAGATAGCTCCATTGGGGGTGAGGACTTGCAGAAGGGAGAGATACAGCTCCATATAGAAACACAAGTAATACAAGCAGCACATTGATAGAATTACAGAAACCCCCAGAAACGTACCCCTGATAAATGAGCACACCCAAAGTGACGGGCAAATCTGGTAGCATTGCCTTTACTTCTCTTTCTCTTCTCCTTTTTTTTTTAATTAAATTGTTCAATCTATATGTTATCTGATTCTTGCCTGGGGTGCTCAACCTTTGTAGACTCAAGGCATCCTTTGGAAAATGTCTTAGCTTTCACTTATCTTTTGACTACAGAAAAAATAATAGAGTAAATATGCTGCAAAGAACTCAGAAAGCACACAACAGATTGGAATTTTTTAACACTATGGATTCTAGAGATATAACCAGTTAAATGGTTACATTATTAAATGATGATTACATTTATGCAATTTACCACTTACTGTTTACTGTTTAGTGACCTTCAGCAGGAACAGCCCTAGGTCCTTATGTTTCACCATGTTCCCAGCACTGTGCACTGTGGACCAAGTCATGGGCAGGGTGTGAGGAGCTCAGCTGAGCCATTAGGGGTCATTGCTCAGTTGCAGAGCTTCATGGATACATAGATTTATAGATGCTAGGGTTGGTAGGGATCCCAAAGGATCTTCTAGTCCAGCCCCCTGCTAGTGGCAGGAAAAAGTGCAGGGGTCATGTGACTCCAGCCAGGTGCTTGTCCTCTTGAAGATCCCCAAGGTAGGGGAGAGCATCACCTCCCTTGGAAGCCCATTCCAGATTCTGGTGACCCTAACCATGAAGAAGTTATTTCTGATGTCCAACCAAAATCTACTCTATATCAGCTTGTGGCCATTGTTTCTGGTTATTCCTAGGGGTGCTCTGGTAAACAGAGCATCTCCTATTCCCTGCTGCCCCTCCAATGAATTTGTATACTGCTACAAGATCCCCTCTCAGCCTTCTCTTACAGAGGCTAAAAGGTCCAGGTCCCTCAGCCTTTCCTCATAAGGCCTTCCCTGCAGGCCTCTAACCATATGAGTGGCCCTCCTCTGGACCCTCTTAAAGTTACCCACATCCTTTTTGAATTGTAGTGCCCATAATTGGATGTAGTACTCTAGCTGCAGCCTGACCAGTACCACATAGAGTGGGAGCATCACCTCCCTGGATCTGTTTGTGATGCACCTGCTAATGCATGACAAAGTGCGGTTAGCTCTGCTAATTACTTCATCACATTGATGACTCATATTCATCTTGGGGTCGGCAACAACTTTGAGATCGCTTTCTGCCACTGTGTTGCTGAGAAGGTCATCCCCCAGCCTATAGATGTGCTGGTGATTCCCTCTCCCTAGGTGCAGCACTTTGCACTTGTCCTTGTTGAACTACATCCTATTGTTCTCTTCCCACTTCTCTAACCTGTCCAGGTCCTCCTGGATTTGGTTTTTTCCTGTCAGTGTGTTTGCTTCCGTGTCATCTGAGAATTTGGACAGAGTGGTTTCCACACCTCATCCAGGTCACTGATGAAGATATTGAACATCACTGGCCCAAGGACCAAGCCTTGGAGACCCCACTGCCCATATCTTTGAAGGTAGATACCAACTTGTCCACCACCACTCTCTGGGTATGACCTTTAAGCCAATTTGCCACCCACATGACTGAACAATCATCTATGGCACAACCGTTCAATTTGTTTATAAGAACAGGATGGGATACCATGTCGAAGGCCTTCTTAAAGTTCAAGTAGATGCCATCTACCTTGACTCCTGCATGTAAGCTTTTAATGACCTGGTCATAGAAACAAGGTTAGTCAGCCAGGATCTACCTGCTATGAACCCGTGCTGGTTGCCCTTCAGCATTATATTACCCACTGGATTCCTACAAATGTGATCCTTAATAGTTTTTTCAAGGGTTTTCCCAAAGACAGAGCTGAGACTAACTAGTCTATAGTTACCCGAATCCTCCTTCCTCCCTTTCTTGAAAATAGGGACCACATTGGCCCTTTTCCAGTCCTCTTGGACCTGGCCTGAGCACCATGAGTGCTCAAATATCTGTGCCAGTGGCTCTGCTATGACACTGTCTAATTCTTTCAGCACCCTTGGACGGAGCTTATCCAGTCCCGCTAATTTAAACACATCCAGACCATCCAAGTGTCTCTTTACTAGGTTGGTGCTGACAGTTGGTGGACTGGTGTTTCTTCTGCTTCTGTCAGTAATGCATTTGGAAGATTTGTCTAGATCTGAGTTCAAGAATACAGAGGCAAAAAAAACCATTGAAGATCTCTCTTTGCCCCTTCTATCTGTACCCTGCACCTTTTTTTTTCTCTGTATATACCTGAAGGACTTTTTTTGCTCCTAATTTTTGTCACCAGCCTGAGTTCTAATGCAGCTTTTGCCTTCCTGATTCCCTGCAAGTGTGAGCCCAGGAGGTATACTCCCCCATCGTAGCTACTCCCTGCTATCACAGCCTTTATACCCCTTTTTTGTCCTTAGGCTTTCCTGGATTTCTCTGTTTAACCAGGAGGGTTTCTTGGCCCCTTTGCCCCCTTTTCTATGCAGTGGGATTGCCTCCTTCCATGCCCAAATGATCACTTCCTTGAGGAACAACCACCCTTCCTGGACCCCCATTTTGTCAATGCTTTTGAGCTTTAATGCCCCACTAACTAATTTCCTAAGCACCCTGAAGTCAGCCTTTCTGAAGTCTAGCACTTCTGCCCTGCTGGTTACTTTTCCCACCCTACTCCAGATAATGAATTCAATCAGTTGATGGTCACTGTCCCTTAGGTTGCCTTGTATGTGCAGATCCCCCACCAGGTCATCCCCTGTAGCCAGCACCAAGTCCAGCAAGATGTTCCCCCTAGTGGGGATTGTATACCTCCTGCATTAGGTGGAGGTCCTGTATGTAGGTTAAGAACCTATGTGAATGATTAGTTCTGGCTGACTGATCCTCCCAGCAGATGTCAGGGTAGTTTAGGTTACCCATGACAATCATATATCTTGACCATATGGCCATAAGAGCTGCCTGGAGAATTCCAAGTCTAGCTCATCTTCCTGGTGTGGCGGTCTATAGTAGACCCCCCACTACCAAGTCCCTTTCCCCTCAACCCCCTTGCATCCTAACCCATAATACCTCATGTTTGGCCCTCCTCTGATCCCATATTGATTATAGAAGAAGTATATTGCTCCTTAACATAGAGCAACAACCCCCCTGCCTTTTTTCCCCCACTGTATCCCACCTGTGCAACCTATAACCTTCAAACCTACCACCCAATCATGAGTAGGGTCCCACTGGGTTTCAGTTAGCCCAAGCAGGTCAAAGTTGTTGCTTGCAAGCAGGAGTGCAAGTTCCTTCTGCTTGTTCCCCATGCTCCTAGCATTAGTGTAGAGACATTTAAGCCCCCCAGTGAGTGCCCTTGGTACCTCCCTGTCCTGATGTCTATTGGGTCCCTTAGTGCTTACCTGAGCTGATCCACGCATGGCTCATGCTTCTCTGAATCTAGGTTCTTGTTGTCCACTGCATCCCCATCCCCCAAAGAACCTAGTTTAAAGCCCTTTGGAGGAGATCAGCCAATCTGTAAGAGAACAGAATCTTACCTTTAGAAAAAAGATGAAGACCATCTTACCCCAGGATACCTTTCTCATGGAAGTGCAGATCATGGTTTCATAGTTTCATAGTTTCTAGGGTCGGAAGGGACCTGAGCAGATCATCGAATCCGACCCCCTGCCATGGCAGGAAAGAGTACTGAGGTGTACATCTAGCCTACTCTTAAAAACCCCCACGGTAGGAGCCAGCACCACATCTCTTGGAAGTTGGTTCCAGATCCTAGCCGCCCTGACCATGAAGTAGCGTCTCCTGATATCCAGCCTAAATCTACCCTCCACCAGCTTGTGACTATTATTCCTGGTCACTCCTGGCAGTGCTTGGGGGAACAAGGACTTCCCCAGTGCCTGCTGATCCCCCCTGACTAGCTTATAACAGGCCACTAGATCCCCCCTCAGCCTTCTCTTCTGGAGGCTGAACAGGTTCAGGTCCCATAGCCTCTCCTCATAGGGCCTGCCCTGCTGTCCCCTGATCATGTGAGTGGCCCTCCTCTGGACCCTCTCCGTGCTGTCCACATCCCTCTTGAAGTGCAGCGCCCAGAACTGGACGCAGTACTCCAACTGTGCCCTGACCAGTGCCACATAGTGGGGGAGAATCACCTCCTTGGACCTGCTCGAGATGCATCTGTGGATGCATGGCAAGGTACGGTTGGCCTTCCTGACTGCCTCCCCACACTGCCGCCCCATGTTCATCCTGGAGTCAATGATGACTCCAAGATCCTTTTCTGCCTCTGTGCTGACAAGAGGGGAGTTCCCCAACCTGTAGGTATGGTGCTGGTTGTTCCTCCCCAGGTGCATCACTTTGCACTTTTCTGTGTTGAACCCCATCCTATTCTCGTCTGCCCACCCTTGTAACCTGTCTAGGTCCAGTTGTAGTCTGTTGCTTCCTTCTAGCATGCCCACATCCCCCCACATCTTAGTGTCATCAGCAAATTTGAACAGGGCGCTTTTTACCCCCTCGTCCAAGTCACTGATGAAGATGTTGAACAGTGCGGGCCCGAGGACCGAGCCCTGCGGAACCCCACTGCCCACGTCCTTCCAGGTTGAGAAGGACCCATCCACTACCACCCTCTGGGTGCGGCCCTCCAGCCAGTGGGCGACCCATTTGACTGTGTGGGTGTCGACACCGCAGTCCCCCAGTTTCTTGATGAGAATGGGGTGAGAGACAGTGTTGAAAGCCTTCTGGAAGTCCAGGAAGACTATGTCCACTGCTACCCTTGCATCTAATGATTTGGTGATCTGATTGTAAAAGGCCACCAGGTTGGTCTGACAGGACCTGCCACTGATGAACCCATGTTGGTTGCCCCTAAGCATGCAGTCCCCAGCTGTGTGCCAGAATAATTTTCTCAAACAGTTTGCCTAGGATTGAGGTAAGACTAACTGGCCTATAATTTCCCAGGTCAAATGATTCCAGCCAGGTAGGCATCAAGCCTCCTCTTAAAGACCCCCAGGGTAGGAGTCAGCACCACTTGCCTTGGAAGTTGGTTCCAGATCCTAGCTGCCCTGAGTCTGTGAATCATAGATTCATAGATGTTAGGGTCAGAAGAGACCTCAACAGATCATCGAGTCCAACCCCTTGCAAAGGCAGGAAAGAGTGCTGGGTTCATATGACTCCAGCCATATACCTTTCTAACCTCCTCTTGAAGACCCCCAGGGTAGGGGAGAGCACTACCTCCCTTGGGAGCCCATTCCAGATTTTGGCCACTCTTAACTGTGAAGAAGTTCTTCCTAATGTCCAGTCTGAATCTGCTCTCTGCTAGCTTATGGCCATTATTTCTTGTGACCCCCAGGGGCGCGTTGGTGAGTAGAGCTTCACCAATTCCCTTCTGTATCCCCATGATGAATTTATAGGCAGCCACAAGGTCGCTTCTCAACCTTCTCTTGCAGAGGCTGAAGGGGTCTAGGTGCCCTAGTCTCTCCTTGTAGGGCTTGGCCTGCAAGCCCTTAACCATATGAGTGGCGCTTCTCTGGACCCTCTCCAAGTTATCCACATCCCTCTTGAAGTGTGGCACCCAAAACTGGACGTAGTATTCCAACTGCGTCTGACCAGCGCTCGATAGAGGGGAAGTATCACCTCCTTTGTTCTGTTTGTCATGCATCTGCTGATGCACAATAAAATGCCCTTAGTTTTGCTGATGACTTCATCACACTGACAACTCATGTTTATCTTGGAATCCACTAGGACTCTGAGATCCCTTTCCACTTCTGTGCTGCCAAGCAGGTCATTTCCTAGGCAGTAGGTGTGCTGGACATTTTTCCTCCCTAGGTGCAGCACCTTGCATTTCTCCTTGTTAAATTGCATTCTGTTGTTTTCTGCCCATTTCTCCAACCTGTCCAGGTCTGCCTGTAGTTGTTTGCTGCCCTTTGGTGTGTCAGCTTCTCCCCACAGTTTTGTATCATCCACAAACCTGGACAGAGTACATTTCACTCCCTTGTCCAGGTCACTGGTGAAGACATTGAAGAGTATCAGTCCAAGGACCGAGCCCTGCAGGACCCCACTTCCCAGATCAATACCAACCCATCCACCACCACTCTCTGGGTATGACCCTGTAGCCAATTTGCCACCCACTGTACTGTGTAATCATCCAAGTCAAAGCCTCTTAATTTGTTCACCAGTATGGGGTGGGATACCGTATCGAAGGCCTTCCTGAAATCTAAGTAAACAATATCTACCCCTACTCCTGCGTCCAGGTGTTTTGTAACCTGGTCGTAAAAAGAGACTATATTAGTCAGGCATGATCTACCTGCTATGAACCCATGCTGGTTTCCCCTCTGCATAATTTTTCCTGCTGGGCTCTCACATATATGAGCCTTAATAATTTTTTCAAAGACTTTGCCAAGGATGGAGGTGAGACTGTCTGGCCTATAGTTGCCTAGATCCTCCTTCCCCCCCTTCTTGAAAATAGGGACCACATTGGCCCTTTTCCAGTCTTCTGGAACCTGGTCTGTGCACCACAAGTGCTCAAATATTCTTGCCAGTGACTGTGCAATGACATCAACCAGTGCCTTCAGTACCCTCGGATGGAGCTCATCCAGGCCTCCCAACTTAAATGCATCCAGTCCTTCCAAGTGATTCTGCACCATCTCAGGGTCAATGCTTGGTAGTCTCATGCCCTGATGTTGCCTCTCTCCAATCCCATTATGAGACTTGTCTTGCTCCTCATTTAGGAACAATAAGGCAAAGAACTCATTGAGGAGTTCAACCTTGTCCTCCCTGTCTGTCACCAACTGCTTTTGCCCATTCGGTAGTGGTCCTATTCTGCCCTGGGCCTTCCTTTTACTCCCTATATATCTGGAAAATAATTTTTGGTTATCCTTAACTTGGGATGCCATCCTTAGCTCCATATCTCTCACCCTTGTATGGGATGGCCAGGGGTGTATGGGATGGCTAGGGTGAGGGAGAACTATTACCCTACTTCCATGTTAACCATGTGAAGGAACACCTTCAGAGGTTGGACACCTTCAAGTCAGGTGGCCCAGTCAGCTTACACCCCAGGATACTTAAGGAGCTGGCAAGCATCATAGCTCTGCCACTGGCATGGATCTTCAAGAACTCATGGCACTCAGGTGAAGTGCCCAAGGATTGGAAGAAGGCCAATGTGCTATCTTCAAGAGAGGGAGGAAAGTGGATCCAGGGAACTATAGGCCCATCAGCCTGACCTCCATCCATGGGAAGATCTTGGAGAAAATCATCAAAGAGACCATTCCTAACAAACTGGCTGAAGGCAACTTCTTGAGGGATAGATAGCACAGGTTTGTTGTGGGTAGGTCTTGCCTGACTAATCTCATCTTCTTCTAGGACCAGGTGACATAACACCTGGACAAAGGAGAAGAGATTGACGTGATATATCTCAACTTTGAAAAAGCTTTCAATCTGGTATCCCACAATCATTTTATAGAAAAACTGGCCAACTGTGGCCTCGGCTACATCAGAGTCTGCTGGCTGGGGAATTGGCTTCAAGGTCAGACCCAGAGAGTGGTAGTTTACCAAAGTCAGTCATTGGGTTCCCCCAAGGCTCCGTCCTTGGGCCTATCCTTATCAACATCTTCATTAATGATGTGGATAGTGGTGTCAGGAGCAGATTGGCCAAGTTTGCTGATGACACCAAACTTTGGAGAAAAGCGTCCGCACCCGAGGACAGGATGGTGATCCAGGCTGACCTTGACAGGCTCGGAAAATGGGTGGATGAAAATCTGATGGCCATCAACGCTGAAAAATGCAAGGTACTCCCCCTTAGGAAGAAAAACCTGCAGCATTCTTATAGGCTCGGCACTGCCACGCTTGCTGTCACCATGGCCGAAATGGGCTTGGGGGTCATGATTGACCACAAGATGAATATGAGCACCAATGTGATGTTGCAGCTGGCAAAGTGAGCAAAACTCTGGCTTGCATCCATAGATGCTTCTCTAGCAAATCCTAGGCTGTCATCCTCCCATTGTACTCAGCCTTGGTGAGGCCACAGCTGGAGTACTGTATTCAATTCTGGGCTCCACAATTTTAAAAGCATGTGGAGAAGCTTGAGCGAGTCCAGAGGACAGCCATGCACATGATCAGAGGGCAGGAAAACAGACCTTATGATGAGAGGCTCAGAGCTACAGGACTCTTCAGCCTGGAAAACTGCAGGCTCAGGGGGACCTGATGGCTGCCTATATGTATATAAGGGGTGTACATCCGGATTTGGGGGAACGCCTGTTCACCAGAGCACCCCAAGGGATGACAAGGTCAAACGATCACAAACTTGTCCAAAACCATTTCAGGCAGGACATAAGGAAGAACGTCTTTACAGTCTGAGCCCCCAAGACCTGGAAGCCACTGCTGCCAGAGGTGGTGCAAGCACCTACTCTGAATTCCTTTTAAGATTCAATTGGACATTTATCTTCCTGGGATTCTGTGACCCCCCAGCTCTCTTTCTGCCCCTGGGGCAGGGGGCTAGACTTGATGATCTTCCAAGGTCCCTTCCAGCCCCAATGTCTATAAAATCTATGAAATTTCCAGCCTAGATGGCTGCTATTGCAGCCCTAATGCTGCCCCTGGATCCCTGCTGCACCACAGCTCCTCAGGAATGCCCTGGGGTCAAGCTCACCCCCACACCAGGAACCACCTGCTCTAGCTGCCACAGCACTACCTAGTAGCTCAACCACACCCACTACTCCCTACCCACAGCTTGTTCTCCACCAGTAGTCTGAGGCCCATGCAGCACCGGTAGCATGGTGAAGAAATAAGGGGCTGGAGTCATTTCTGCCAGAGGTCACTAAACCAGGTATGAGTTATCAGTTAACCATTTAACTAATATAACTGGAAGAGGTTAAATGGATAATATTTTAAACGATATTTACATGCTTAATGGATTCCTATTTGAAATCTTTGGATTCATTTTGTGAAGTATGTGTAACAGGTGCTGTACACAATAATAGTGTCCTTAAGGAGCCTGTTACTTTTAGAGGAGGAAAGGCTGCTGACAGAGCTCAAGCAAGTATCAGAGGCATCACCTGACCAACAAGGGGCTAGGCTTAGGGTGTATAGAAGCACAAGTCCTGAGCTGGGCAGGCAGTCTGGCCCTGGATGCTGATGTGAAAGGATGAAAGGAGCTAAGGAAGAAGTTACAAACAAAGACTCCTAAGGGACACCAGAATTGCCTGAGGGTCATACAGCCAGTTGTTGGTGGGGGGCGCAGGTAAGGGGAGATGGAGGTCCCAGCAGTTGGTGGTTAGCAGGGACTGTATGGAGGAGGAGGTCTCGGTAGCAGGTTCAGAGGCCTGGGAGTAAGACTAGAGACCAGGAGCAGGGTAGAGGAAGGACAGAGAAGCCTGGGAGTAAGACTACAGCCTGGGAACAGGGCAGAGAAGGGCTAGAGAGCCCAACGCCCAGGGAAGGGCCAGGCTAGACAACCCATGACCCAGAGGGGAGCCAAGAGGATAGGGCTAGGAAGTCCAGAGCCCAGAGAAGGCCCACTGGACTGATTGGTAATAATTAATTGAACAGTAATATCTGTGAGGCTTGGGCATAGCTAAAAGGGGAAATGAGGAGGCCATGAAGTTGGCTCTTAAAGTAAAGTGCAGTTAGCATCTAGCTCATGACTAGATGAGATCTTGCTCAAGGATCCCTGGGGCACTGTCCCATTCCTAAGTGCATGTTATCATCAAAGCATGGCAGGAGGGCAGAAGGGGAGGTTACTAAAAGTTAGGGTGAGTAGCCATGAGGGACCAGCACAGACATCTTCGGGGCTGGCCCTTATTTACAACACCTAACAGGACTACCATTTTTGGGCACATCAAAGTTCCTTTAAAAGGATTTTACCACCCCCTGGTGGTGGCATTCTGGTTGAATATAATTGGCTTAAACAACAGTATATGTTTTTTCCCCGTCCATCAGGCACACTCCTAACTTGAAAGTACACCAGGGAGGCTGCTCAGGAGTGATCTTCTGTGGTTATTCTCATGACATTGGTCTCCATGATGCTTGAGAGCAGCTGCTGGAAACCAGCAAAATTCCAGGTTTGGCATGTGCCTATCAAAGTGGGCAGGTGGGGTATTCTTGGGGTCATCCAAACTGCTGCTCTGGTATTGATATGCCTTTGGTATATCCATAGATTTCTTAGCCCATACAGTGGATCTAAAAGTTCTTTTCCTCTGCTTTGTACTATCAATTTACCCATGAGGAAACAGGCAAGTTATTTGCTTACAATCACTAGGCTATTCAATTTCAGAGCAAGGAGTATAATTTAGGACTTTGTAGTTCCATTCTCTGTCTCTAACATCCAGACTATTCTGCTTACCATGAGGTGAAAGTGGACAGCTAGTGGAAAGAAAGATGGCTAAGAAATGAATGTTGCATTTTCCCTTTAATAACTCTCAAATAATGTTAGGGAAGTGCATGTAAAGGTGTACAGAGCAACACAGATCATTATTTATTCATTCAGTTAATCTTGGGACCACTTTCACTTAAAGACTTGGTGAAACAGAAATGAGAGGTTTTCATAGCACAACTACCTCAGCAAAGAATCCGAATGGGTGCTGCGCAACTTACCAGCTGTTTGTTTATAGCCTATTCCTCCTATCTAATGGTCAATAAAACTACTCCTTAAAAATTTCATTAACTTTTATAATTACTATTTATTGGATCCCCTGGATCTGTTCCTCCTAGGCTGTGCCATCTCTTGAGTAATTCATCTTCAAAATGCCTCTTTTTGGATTATGTATTACTTTAATCCATCTTCAGAGAGCTGAATTAGTGAAATACATCATAAAGGAGTTCCTACTATATTACTCACTAACGTAACCAGCTGACAAAAACCTATTGGGAACTCTGATTTTTTAATCTTATATTTAGCTTCAGCATTTTAGCATTTAAGGCAACACAATCGTTTTTTAAAAGATGAAAAAAAAAAAGATCACAGAGAAAGCAATAGAGTGTTCTATTGACCTCAATCAAAATTTCATGTAAATTAAGCTAGAAGTGAGCCATACCATTTGCCTACTATAACATTGTCATAACAAGGTAGCTTAATAAGTTAAGCAGAAAATTGGAGTCTTTACTTTCAATTTCTTTACTTTGATTCCTGGGTACCAAACTTTAACATGTTTTAAACACACAGCTTTTTAGGACCTTGTCTCACTGGGTTTATACAATGCCTAAAATAATGGAAGCCAATTGGATCTTCTCTCTCTCTCTCTCTTTCCTCCCTCTCTCCCCCCATACACTGTTCTTTAAAGGACCTAAGCTTTAGAAGGCATCCTTCACTAATATAAGCATGATTTTCAGTGTTGGATAGCTTTGAGAATTTAATTCTTAGTTTGGGATCATTAGATTAGGATCAATACATGACTGTGGTCCCAAAGTGGAAAATGCCTCTCATTAAGTCCATTTTGCTAATTTGAATGGATGCAAACAGAGACTGTGTATAGACATTTAATTTCTCCTGGGAGAGTCGCTGTTCTCCCAGGAAAAACTTTGAGTGTACAGATGTTCAGGATTTTTCTCCCAGAGCAAATATAGCCACTCCAGGAGAAAAATAACCTGGGAACAACTAGAGCTAAATCACTCCTGGAAGAATTTCTCCTGGGAAAGCAAAATTCTATACAACTCTTACCCTTTGGAGAGAAGATATAGCACAGTCTTTCAGTATCCAAGAGTTCTTTTCTCCCATCCTCTCTCCCTCCTGGGAAACACTGTGTCACTCAGGTTGGACCTTATTATTACATGTGAGCAGGTAACAGAACATGGCCCCTTAACAATCTCACATTGTGCTGCAGGGAGACACAGGCTGACTGAGCAATCTGGGTCAGCCAAGTAAGACTACCCTGTGCACTGTCTCTAGCTATTGTCAAGCAGACTGAGAGAGCCTGCAGAGCACAATGAGATGTGCTGGCCAGCACTGGTTAGGCAACATCAGCACTGCAAGCTTCTGAGTGCCTGTCCTGATGTTTCCAGGTAAGTTTATTTAGAAGGAGAACAAATCCAGGGAAATTCTCCCTGGCCATTTGAATATCTGTATGGTACCTTAGTTAGGCACTGTATTAAGTTCCTGTTTGAAAGGGAGACTAAGACGATCACACTTTTTTTGCATGAAATGCAAGCCTTTTTTTCAAAAAATCAGTGCTGAAAATTGGCATGAACATTTTAAGTGAGGAAATATGGTAATAGCAGCTCATGCAACATAATCTTCTCCTAGGGGAAAGTGAGGGTACCTATACATGTGCAATGAGGCAGTTCTAATACGTTGTAATTACAGCATATCAGAGCTTGATATGATTAATCAAGTCTGCTGGAGCATACTAATTACCATGCTCCAGCAGACTCCAGCATCTTGTGCATTAGCATGCCCATGCTGAAAAATGTCAGTAGGGGTGCTTTAACTAAAGCTTGTTTGATGAGCTTTAGTTAAAGTGCCCCCGCCACCATTGTTCAGTGAGGGGATACTGATATACAAGACACTCTCAGAGCTGCTCTAATTAAAGTGCCTCCTCCTCACCACTACCACACATGCGCGCACATGCACACACACACACACACTCCCAGAGCACATGTACAAATGCCCTGAAATTACTGCTGTAATACTGCACAGAGGGAAAGCTCTTATTGACACAACAGGAGCATCTGTACTGGCTCCCAGGGTTTGGCATTGCTATTATTTCTAAAGCAGAACCAAGCCCTAGGTCCCAGGCCAAATACTCTTGGTGAAACAGCTGGGTGGTCTCTCAGCTGGCTCCATAGGTGCTGCTGGCTAGGACTGGGCCCTCAGATCTCTTGGCAAGTGCTGCTGGATACCAACCCAGCTGAGCCTGAGAAGAGGGATTGGGTAGTTTGGCTTAGCCAGCAGCATATATGGTGTCCTGCAGCTAGGGGGATATCAGAGTAGACACAATGTTTTACTACTCCCACAACCCCCTTCCTCCCGCAGTACAGCTGCCTATTCTTCCCCTGGGAAAATGCTTACCAAACAAGAAAAGATTTTTCTTCTTTATTCTGCCTTTCAAAAACATTGGGCATATCTTATTTGAGGACATTTTGCATAAAAGAAAATGCAAAATTAATTTATTTAAAACCTGTATTTCCATGCTGAAGTTCATATTTTGATATGCTAAGAGTGATCCTGGAATTTCTAGAAGGTGGCTAACTTAGCACATGATCTCCTGGAATTAGTTTCCTGAACATATGTGACCTACTTTCCTACATTTCTTTCTCAAAAACAGAAGTAACTGCTTGCATGTGCGGTAACCCATTTGCCAGGTGTTGTTCAAAATCCTATTTTCGTTCTTTTAAAGTATCCAGATATAAAAATACCTAAAAATGCATAATGACAAGTTTGTGTTGAGGTATTTTTACCAGTCTTCATAAATATTACAATGGTCTAGCTCTTGCCTGGACTAAAATTTGATTGCCAGGTTATAGAACCCTGTGAAAACAGTTACTTGATTAAAGCAGCCCAGTTAACATGGGATTAACAGCCATAAAATGAGCTCCAAATGTAGTATATTGCAGTTAAGAGACTGTGGAGAAGGACATTTTCTCTGATTTATTACAAGTTGGAATATGGTTTTTTAATACGACTATAACTTCATTCCTTTTATTTCATATTTAGAAATGAGAGATTCTCCTTACAAGCTGTAGGCTGTGCAAATGTAGTAGATAGAGGGAAAAGAAGGGCTACATTCCAATAATCATTATATTGTAGTCTATTATGTCTTTGGCACTTTCTCAGTTTTTTAGGAGTACTTGAAATTCTGGTTGAGTTAGCCCTCAAGACCATTTATAAGACAAGTTGTCTGTAGTTTAATGAGACTGTCCTGCAGCATGACTTTAAAAATAACGAATGAGCAAAACTTAATATAGGTGTTTGAGAATTTTGAAAAATAATAGGCCTGCCCTTAAAACATTATGTTTGGCTCATGCCATTTGCCTCTGGTTTGAATTCTAAGGTAAACAATGCACTTTCATTAATACTTCATTTACCAATACATTGGTTTTTGATTTATTGTTAAAACTATAAACAACAAAAAGTTAATGCTTGCATATATTAGTGCTTCAAAAGACTTTATTTTAACAAAGTTACAGTAAAATAAAATGAATGCATTAAATCCAAATTTTAATGCTATCAATAGTATACAAAATAAGCTTCAGTGAGAAATGTGAATTAATTTTCTTCATAGGGAAAATGCCTATATAACTTGTGGCAAGTTATTAAGCCTTCCTATCCCTGGTGGTATAGCTTCTATAATGCATGGAATTCATTAAGGAGTTCAGATAAATAGAAAACATGCATGCAAACTAATTAATCCTGCTACTTGGTAGTCTAAAGTCCATATTACACTGTATTCTATTAAGTATGCCACATAATATTAATAGTGCAGGAAAATTCCTATGAGAAATGTAAAATTTCCACTTTTTTCACTACAGTGTTTTTTCTTTAGCTAAAACAGGCAACTATGCCCTTAATGTCATGATATAATTGAGGTAGTAAAAATAGACAATGGTAATAATTCCATATGTACACAGGCCAATTATATTCCACTGAGGTTAGTAGGAGAATAGCCATCGATTTCAGTGACAGCAAGGTCAAGCCCACTGAGTTTCAAAAAAAGTGCTGTGACATTAAGTGCCCATTAATAATAGAGCAGATTATGAATGGTTGAACATTAAGATGTCTTCATTTATTATTAGTTTTTATATTCAAAATAATCCTAAATACAAAAAGTATTCAAGGAACAAAGCCATAAAACATGTTTACTATGAAGGATGTGCTATATGTCTACTCTTAAGCAATGTTTCCTTTTAGAATCAGAATTGAAGTGAGCTTATATCAGTAATTCTATATGTACTTAAAGGAAATTCAGTTGTTTTCAGAAGTTCCAAAAGTCTTGCATGTTGTTTTTAAAGTGTATATCCATTACGATATTTTTTTATGTGAAGTAAAAAATAAGTGTTTGCGATTAAATTGTTTATATTTTAAGGTTTCTCTGGGGAAATCCTATATTCCTCCAGGAAATATAACTTGATTCATATTTTATGCTGAGTTGATGAGGAGAGAACTCTTAAATATATTAACAAAGTTGAACTAAACAAGCAAGTTTATACATTAATTAAAGAAGTTCAAACAGTCCAGTGCTTTATACACTTCCTGTTGACTAGCACTAGGTGGCTTTACATTAGTTTGGGGTGGGGAGGGAACCAGGGTTGGATTGCTCCTTTGAGGCACCTAAATCTCCCACATGAGCTGTGTAGTCCCATAGGCACCTATGTCTGCATTCCACTCTAGTGGGGGCGGATGCATACCATTTCAACAGAGTAGCACCTAACTTGTATGCACCCATGTCCTTCTTGCATCTGGCCCTAAAGCAACACATGTGATAGAAGATGACTGACATTTGTCTGAGATGAATGGGTCTGAGATGTGTGAATGTATCTTGAGTGGTAAGCTTACGTTTTCCCTTCAATTTTAGAGAATTGTAGGAAGAAGTTTGGGTAGATTTGGGTTTATTTTTGTCATCCTCATTTTAGGTGATGGATATTCATCTGTGTCCAGGAGGGACAAATAACATTTTATGTTGCATCACATAGCCATTAGAGAGTTTTCTAATGGATTTTTTTGCTCCCTAACTTTAATAGTATCTAAGTGGTGCTTAGAAGTTGTTTGTTTTTAAAAGGGTGTATTCATCCTACAGTGAAGTGAATTCATTACTTAACTGTATTTGGAAAGTTTTCATAAGGAAGAGGCTAATGTATTTAGCTCTCTATTCGCTTTTCAGAATATGAATTATATAGCACCAGTTTTGAAAGCCAATCACAGTTTTCAGGCATGTGCACCTACGTATATGCATATTTAGATGCATATGAAAATACAGATTACAATGGACTGAGTGGTAGCTCTATACTGATGGAAAAAATTTAGATTTATTCAAACACTCACTTGCATACAGTGTGGCTATGGGAGGGTGGTGCTTTATATTCTTGCCTTATTCTACAGGCAAGTACTTATATTCAAGTTCTTATATGAAATATACTGTACACTTTTGCACTCATTAGTATTGTATAAGAATTAACACTTGCATGGTCCTTTGAACATTATTATCATTACATTATTATTCCTTAGCAGTAATATTACTGATGCTCATATGAATAAATGAGTAAAATCTCAATTCTCAAACATTAGCTCCTATTATCCTTCACTTGTACTATCAAGTGGGAGTAAAAATGGCAAGTATTAGAATGGATGCATTTTTCCCTAGAAATACTTCAAAGGTAGGAAAGAATTTCATATTCTTTTGATGCCACGTGGCTTTAGGTAAAAAAATGTTACAGCTTGTGGGAGTGCTAATTAAAACCAATAGTTATTTGATTTACTTGACATGGCTTTAAAGTGCCTCATAGAAGTTGCTGTCCCCTGGCAAGAGGCAGGTTTTGAGTCTGTGCACAGGCATGATTAAAAGTCTCACTCTATATTTTTCAGGTGCAGGTGTAGTGATCCTTTGGATATGATACTTAAAGTGATAGTTGGAATATGATTTTTGTCTCTGTTTGCAAACAGTCAGAATTTTGGTACTCTCATTCTTTAGCTTGCCATCTGCTGGAGATAATGGAAAGAATTAGTTTGAATATAATGTTGTCATTTGCTTGATTACTTTAATTTCTCATATATACAGTAGTAATCCATTCTGGGGAAAGCTGCTGCTTATGAACTGCATTTCAGTAGTGAGTGGCATGAGCAGATCTGCCATAATATTTTTGCCCAGAGTTATGGAAGTCTAGGATATGCCATATAAATCCCTCTATATTTTCTTAGGGCGATGGGGTTAGAGGGATAGTGTCTCAGAACTTCTTTAATCAAAATCACTGATAAATTATAAAGAAATGTACCACTAATACAGTTAAGAATCAGGACCAGAGTTTATCAAAGCTGCTTGAGAGCAGTTTAAATCAGTTCTTGGGAGACTTCCACAGAACTCTTTGCAACAGAGGAGCATGGAATGGACTATTTTAAGAAATATTTTCCACTAAGCAGAAGTGCAAGAGGTTTAAAAGATAAGATAAAAGGTAGGTTTATGCACAGCACATGCACTGAAACTGTATCATATATTTTAGCCTCAATTCAGAATGAAAAACTCTATCTCTTATTTTTTTAATCAAAGTTCCCGTAAAGTAGTGATGAATTGTGCCTAAAACCAGTTCCTGGAGACCCAAATGTAATTCCAATATATCAACAAACTTTTGTCCAAAACATGTAGCTATATTGAAACACAAAAGGGACTCTCAAAAATCTCATGAGACAGAGCATATTCATTCCAGGACTGTATGGAGCATCACAGACATGGGAAACAAAAGCTGTGACTATAGATTTTGCCATTTAGCACGTCTATATGTATAGCCAGTTTTAGTTATTGTGAATGAATAAAATTATCGTTAGATAATTGCATGTCTGTAGCAGGTAGTAGATATGTGACTGAAGACTTTGCAAGAGGCAGCAATTTGTGGGGGGGATAATATGGCTGGGATAAAGTAAAACAAGCTTTTGAATGCAAGTCATTCGGGTCTGAGGAGGGAAGTATGAACAGCAATGATTGGGAATAGTGGGTAGAGCTATGAAATTGGAAAGAGGAGAAATTCCAAGGGGTAGCAGACAAGCAATTAGCAGCAGAAAAGAAGCCTGATTACTGGGAGATAAAGATCTATCAAAAAGGAGGAGGAACTTTATCACCTGTAGAGTGCAAGGATTTCAGGAATCACATAGATCAGTAGTTCTCAAACTTTTTTGTACCAGGACCCACTTGTAAACATTAGTGGCCAGTCCAAACCTGCTGTCCCACATACCCAAGCCCCAGTCTTTCACCCCTCACTCCTGTGTGTGGGGTGGGGTTGGGGGAAAGGCCCAAATAGCCCCTGGCAGACAGGAACCTTGCCAGCCTACAAAGGAAAAGCCATGGTTTTCTGCATTTTTCCATATTTTCAGTTTGTATGTGATCCTTTCACATATTCTTGCAACTCACTTTTGGTGGGTTGAGAAACGCTGACACAGGGCATTCATACAGATACCTTTCTGTCCCGCTATGTACCAGAGATCTACCACTTCTGAGCAGACTCAACCGTCTACTCCATATGTGAGCTGAGGCGAGCTGCACTGTACCACATGCAGTTGTATAAGCAGTGAAATGCCCATCAGCACACAGAAAATGGCAGCAATGCGCTTTTGAACTAAAGAACCTATGACGTGTTTTAGTTCAAAAGCATGCTGCCACCATTTTCTCAGCACTGACGCACACTTCACCGCTTATACAACTGCAAGTGTTGTAGCATAGGGTGCTTTTCAAAGTGCACAGCACTGCAGAGTTTGCATGTGTAAAAATGCCCATAGATTACAGTGTGCTATAAAGTCAATATCAGTTTTCAATCCTTGTTTCTTAGTGTCCAGCCAGCTTATGAATTTTTGTTCCAAAATGTGCCTTTTAAAAGTGTTTGTTAGATTTCCATTGAGGTGAGGATAATGAGATCAGAACGGGAGCAGTTGTTCTGTGAAAAATGTGCTCCTAGTGACATTTGTGCATCTCTGTCTTTTATAATTTTTCTGTAAAAGTTAACCGGTGCATAGTTTCTGTTTAGTTTCACCCATATATTTACCACATGGACATTAGGTGATGTATCACATTTTGTAAAAGGCATGTATAGATTCCACAGATTTTGATGGGTTCATTGAGTTGGATGTTGGTTGTTGTAGCAGTGAAGATGTGTTAGCAGGTTAAGCATCTATTGTTAGGGCAAGGCTGCATCCCATTTGATGTCTGTTGAACAGTGGGGAGTCTGCTTCTGCTGATGCATTGGGCACAGTTAGGGGTTGTTTGAAAGCAAGGGGCAAAGGGGCAAGGTATATTTTTAAAATATGTATCTCTGTCAAGTATAGGCTGTGATTGATGATTCTTTTAATCAGTCCTAGTATGGAGTCCTAGGTATCCATCAGGGGTTTGCAGTTGGGAAGGGAGGGATGTGCTTTTTGTATTGTGGTAGGTAACGGGGTCATTTGAGTGGCTCTTTCAAGTATATGGTCTATTTCTGTACAGGAGTGTCCTTGTTCTATAAAGTAGGGTTACCATATTTCCAGGTCCAAAAAAGAGGACACCTGTCATGGGGAGCTGGGGTAAGGGGGAGGGCAGGGGGCATATGTTGGTGGGGTGGCAGTGACAGACCGGTGCTCTGCCCCTGCTTCTTTTGCCCCTCACTGACAAGCCAACCCACCCCTGAGACTGCCCCTCACTCTGGACCCACTGACTCTAGCCTGGCCAGTGCCCCTCACTTCCAAACAGCAGTCTCCTGTCCTGCCCCTGCACTCCCTGCTGGTGCCCCTCACTCCCGACCCACAGCCCCCTGGTGCTGCCAGTGCCCTGAACACCCAACCCACAGTCATCCATCCCATCCCCCATGCCTCTTGCTCCTGATCCACAGCCCCCTGTCCCCTTCCAGCCCTGCTGGTATCCCTCACTCAAGTTCCACAGCCCCCTGGCGCTGCCAGTGTGCTGCAAACCCAACCCACAGGCACCTGTTGCATTCCCCATGTCCCTCACTCCTGATCCACAACTCCCTTCCCCCCCGCAGCCTTAGCAGTGCCCCTCACCCCCTACCCAGAGTCCACGCCCCCCCAGCCCTGCTGCCAGCAGCTCCTGCATTGTGCATACACAGACATGCTCTCTCTGGTTCTTTCTCTCTCTCTCTCTTACCTGGGGAGCTTGCCAGAACCCACACAGGGAGCATGTGACCTCTGACAGCCAATCACATTGCCCACTGCTGCCACCCCCCCAGGTAGCCACCCCCCCAGGTAGCCAGAGCAAAAAACACAGACATTTCTCTTATTTTGAAAATCCGCCCAGACACAGCACAAGGGTCCAATAAAGAGGACATGTCTGGGAAAACCCGGATGTATGGTAACCCTATATATAAAGTCAGAGATCAGGCTACTCAGGTGGCCACTGCAAGTATTCTCCTCAGAGCACATTCAGTGACTTTGAAGACTAATTTAAGATACATCCCCCCGGTAATTAGATTCTACAAATGGAAAATCATAAATTTGTTACAATTTTCCATTTATAAAACCAAATACTGGAGGGTTATCTTAAATATGTCCCCAACCATTGGAGGAAGGGAGAGACAGGCATCTCTACACCTAGCTCCCCTACCACTTGCCCCCTCATGCCTGCACCTCTGCTACCTGTCCCCTCAGCCACCTGCCCCGCACCCAATGCCTGACCCACCCTGACTCCCATTCAGTCTCTTACCCCACGTGCACTGCTGCCCAATCCCCGTATGCTCTCCATGTAAGGCTGAGACTGGGGCTGGAGCCAGAGCCAGAGTGCCACTACTCAAATGCAAGACAAGGCTTGTTTTTCTCCATGTTGAGTGAGAGGGAAAACCTCACCTTGGATTTGAGTAAATATGGTATCTGCAAAAGTAGCAGAAGCTACCTTTGTAAAACACATTTAAATTTTATTAAGTTGAATCTACCATTTCCATGTCCAAGTGTATAATAAGTGTGAAAGTGCAATCACAATTATGATTTAGATTGCAAAACTATGCCTGGTTTACAGAACCTTTGAAAATTTAAAAGATTTCACACACACAAAAATTGCATTTGAAAATGTGTGTGTTCTTTAGTACTTCATAATTCTCAAAAATGGCATGGACTTCTAAAACCATTTTTCAAGGATTTAACAAAAGAGGTTTGGTCACTTCTGCTTATTTAAACCTATAATTAGAAACACATTTTTATTGTTTTAATATCGTGTTGAACTGCTGCACAATGAGTTGTTTAGAACTAAATAAAGGATTACACTGGGACACTTTTTAAAGTGCCGTTGAAAGCTGTATAGCATTTTGCATGCATGGTATCCGTGCACATAAATTATTTTTGCATATGCAAAAATACCTATATAAAATCTGTTAGTCCAATCTTGTAAGATGATCAATCCTATCAACAGTCTTTAAAGAAGAAATTTTGAAAAGAAAAAATGGTGGTCAGCAATATTGGGCAGATATGGGAGGGAAGAGAAACCGGTGGAAGGTAGCATCAAGCTTCCACTCTTGAAAACCTCCATTCAGCTGCTCTCCAACCGTGAAGACACCTTAGTTCCACAGGTAGTGGAGCTATGCTCTAGCTGCCCTTGAAAAATTAATGGCAGAGCTGCAAATATAATAAGTGGAAAAGGCTTGTTTCAAAAAGTGGAAGTCAAATCTCAATGAGGAAAATAAAAAAGAGCATAAACACTGGCAAAGCAAATATAAAACTGTAATAAGACAAGCTAAGAGAGAATTTGAGGAGAAACATGCTGGAGACACAACATGTAACAATATACATTTCTTTAAGTACTTTGGAAGACAAAGACCTTCCAGGGAGTCAGTTGGGCCTTTGGATGATCAAGGTGTAAAAGGTGGACTAAAAGATGACAGGGCCATTGCTAAGGAACTAAACACATTCTTTGCATCGTTCTTCACTGTGGAAGATGTTAGTGGGATTCACTCACCAGATCTACTTATCTCTAGAGACCGGTCAGTGGAGCTCACCCAGTCTGAGGTTTCAATAGATGAGGTCACAAAAGAAATGGATAACTTAAACAATAGCAAATCACCAAGACCTGATAACATTCACCCTAGGATCCTGAAGGAGCACAGATCAGATATTGCTGAACTCCTAGGGTAGGGACAGACATTCAACATAAACCAGTTTAAGTGATCAGAAACTGGTTTACACCTGTAACGGAAAAGATGTTCAGTGCACATAAACCCATTTGAAAATGGCTGAAACTGGTTTGAGATAAAACTTGTTGAATGTAGTATCAGACTTAACTGATTTGGGTCAGAATGATTTATGCAATGCCTGTCACAGACCCCTTCCTGGTTTAACTTAAACCAGACTCCCCCAGCTTCCTGGCTTGCCCTCTGGGCTGGGCAATCTGGTCCACAGCAGAGCTGGCCCTTCCCCTCTGGTCCATGGCTGGAACTCCAGCAGAAACTGTAGGCATGTGCCTGGCTTCCCCCTGCCTACCCCCAACTCCCCACTAAGCAGGGATCCCCCATCTCCTCTGCCTTACACAGACACCTCTCAGCATTTGGAAGCAGACCACATACTGTCTATGGTCAAGAAGAGCTTGACCTAATTGAGAGAGGCTTTGTTTTCTGATGGGGTGATAAACACTATGTTATCAACTGCCTGCTAGGCTTCTCAGAAGGGGCAGGAGGCTCTTCTTAATCGGAATGTCCTGCTGGGACCTGGCCATGCCCCACCTCAGCTCAGCAGCATGGAGAGGAAGGGAGGGCTGCTCTAATGCCCCCCAGCTTCTAGCCTGAGCCACTGCAGACATGTGCCAGTATTTCTAGGATGTCTGTGTGGTTATGAACCAGTTTAGCCTAGCCAGGTTATACTAACCTGAAAAGATTGAATCAATTCAGGTCAAGCTTTTTGAATGTCTGTCCCTAGCCCTAATTGTAGTATGCAACCTATCACTAAAAATAGCCTCAGTACCAGAGGACTGGAGGGTTGCCAATGTGACTCCTATATTTAAAGAAGGGTCTAGAGGGGATGCAGAGAACTACAGGTCAGTAAGCCTAACTTCTGTTCCTGGAAAATTGGTAGAAAAAGTAATAATAAAAAAAGAATTGTTCAGCACATGGATGAACATGACTTGCTGGGGAGGAATCAACATGACTTTGTCAAAGGGAAATCACCGCTCACGTTGGTTCTTAGCCAGAGTGCAGGACCTCCATCTAACCCAGGAGGTGCACAGCCCCACCAGGGGAGACGCCTTGTTGGACCTGGTGCTGGCCACGGGTGACGACCTGGTGAGGGGGCTGCGGGTGATGGGCCACCTGGGAGACAGTGATCATCGCTTGCTGGAATTCACCATCCAGCGTAAGGTGGCAAAGGGCTGCAGCAAGGCAACAGCCCTAGACTTTAGGAGGGCTGAATTCAACAAGCTAAGGAGGATCGTTGGGGAAGCGCTGAGGACCCAGAGGGGAAGGGAGCCAGATGTCCAAGGTGAGTGGTTGCTCCTTAAGGAGACGATCCTCCATGCCCAAAGGGAGGTAATCCCAACAAGTGTCAAAGGGAGCAGGAGGGCACATAAACCCCCATGGCTCACTAGGAGCATCCGGGAATGTCTCCTTGCTAAAAGGGAGGCATACACCCAATGGAGGGATGGGGTCATCACCAAGAAGGACTATGTTACAGTCGCCCGAGGATGTAGGGGGGTAGTCAGGAAGGCGAAGGCAGAGATGGAGATAGGACTAGCTTCCCGGATTAAGGACAATAAGAAGTCCTTCTTCAAATACATAGGGGGTAAAAAGAGGGTCCCGGGTAATGTGGGGCCCCTGCAGGACACGATGGGCAACTTAGTCATCAGGCCAGATGACAAAGCTAACATATTTAACGATTTCTTTGCCTCTGTCTTCCTAAGTAGGGACCAGTTCAGCCACCTCCCTGCTGGACCCCCCTCGGGCCCCGGGAGAGACACGCCTGGGCCAGGGGTTAGTGAGGAGTTAGTTAGGGTACTTCTGGAGAGGCTGGACGTGTTCAAGTCCGCTGGTCCGGACGATCTTCACCCTAGGGTTCTACAGGAACTGTCCGAGGTCATTGCGGGACCCCTGGCGCGGCTCTATGAGCACTCGTGGTGCTCTGGTGAGGTGCCGGAGGACTGGAAGAGGGCCAATGTGGTCCCTATCTTCAAAAAGGGAAAAAAAGAGGACCCGGGAAATTACAGGCCAGTTAGTCTTACCTCAATCCCGGGTAAGCTCTTTGAAAAAATAATCCTGGCACACATCCAGGAGGGCCTTGCGGGGGAATGCATGCTCAGGGGCAACCAACATGGGTTCATCAGTGGCAGGTCTTGTCAGACCAACCTGGTGGCCTTTTACGATCAGGTCACCAAATCATTAGACGTAGGGGTTGCTGTGGATGTAGTCTTTCTGGACTTCCGGAAGGCTTTCAACACTGTCTCTCACCCTGTCCTCATCAAAAAGCTGGGAGACTGTGGTGTCGATGCCCACACAGTCAAATGGGTCGCTAACTGGTTGGAGGGCCGCATCCAGAGGGTGGTAGTGGATGGGTTCTTCTTGACCTGGAAGGACGTGGGCAGTGGGGTTCCGCAGGGCTCGGTCCTCGGGCCTGCACTGTTCAACATCTTCATCAGTGACTTGGATGAGGGGGTAGAAAGCACCCTGTTCAAGTTTGCTGATGACACTAAGTTGTGGGGGGATGTGGGTGCACTAGAAGGGTGCAATAGGCTACAAGCTGACCTTGACAGGTTGCAACGGTGGGCGGATGAGAATAGGATGGGGTTTAACACTGATAAGTGCAAGGTGTTGCACATGGGGAGGAAGAACCGGCACCACACTTACAGGTTGGGGAACTCCCCTCTTGCCAGCACGGAGACAGAAAAGGATCTTGGAGTCGTCATTGACTCCACGATGAACATGGGCCGGCAGTGTGGGGAGGCAGTCAAGAAGGCCAACCGTACCCTGTCATGCATCCACAGATGCATCTCGAGCAGGTCCAGGGAGGTGATCCTCCCCCTCTATGCGGCACTGGTCAGGCCGCAGCTGGAGTACTGTGTCCAGTTCTGGGCGCCACACTTCAAGAGGGACGTGGACGATATGGAAAGAGTCCAGAGGAGGGCCACTCGTATGATCAGGGGTCAGCAGGGCAGGCCTTATGAGGAGAGGCTACGGGACCTGAACCTGTTTAGCCTCCACAAGAGAAGGTTAAGGGGGGACCTTGTGGCCTGCTACAAACTGGTCAGGGGGGATCAGCAGGTACTGGGGGAGTCCCTGTTCCCCCGTGTGCCGCCAGGAGTGACCAGGAATAACGGTCACAAGCTGGCGGAGGGTAGGTTTAGATTAGATATTAGGAGGCGCTACTTCACAGTCAGGGCGGCTAGGGCCTGGAACCGGCTTCCAGGGGAAGTGGTGCAGGCTCCTAGCCTGGGGATTTTTAAAAGAAAGTTAGATGAGCACCTTGCCGGGGTCATCTGACCCCGGTGCTATTTCCTGCCAAGGCAGGGGGTCGGACTAGATGATCTACCTAGGTCCCTTCCGACTCTAGCTACTATGAAACTATGAAACTATGCCTCACCAACTTACTAGAGTTCTTCGAGGGTGTCAATAAGCAGGTATATCAGTGCAATCCAATTCACATAGTATATCTGGACTTCCAAAAAGCCTTTGACCAGGTCCTCCCCATCAGAGACTATTACCTAAGTTAAGTTAGGTAGTCATGGGATTACAGGGTATATACACTTGTGGTTTCCAAATTGGCTCCAAAACACAAAATAAAGAGTGAGCATAAATGGTCAGTTTTCAAAATGGAAAGAAGTAAATAGCAGGGTCCCCCAGGGATCTGTGTTGGGACTGATACCATTTAACATATTTGTAAATGATCTGAAAAAGGCAGTAAGTATTAAGGTGGTCAGATTTATGGGTGACACACAAGTATTCAAAGTGGTAAAGACCAAAGCAGACTGCAAGGAATTACAGAAGGATCTGGCATGAATAAGCAACATAGTAGTAGGTTAACTCCTAAATCCTGACTAGGCCCTCAGACCATAGGCTATTACTTTAAAAGGGGTATTGGCACCTTCTTTCTAGCATTTCACAAGAAGGAAGTGAGCCCTTCATTTCCTTGAAAGAAAGGGAGATGGTTCTATTTCTGGAAGAAGCATTCTCTGTAACTTACAGTGAGGCATATGAAGAGTGAAATTTAAAACTCATCCTTGTCCTCCATATTTACCTATCAGCTCTCCCAAGGCACTGTGCATCAAGTATGCTCAATTTAGGTAGTTTCTAATTTCATGTGCTGGCTACTTTAGAACCCATTCTGAGCCTGACTCAGAGCTATGAATTTGACCCTAGAAGTCAAAGCACCTGGGAGGTAGGCATTGCAGTTCCCTTTAGGTGCTGAAATTGTTCATTAGCTCCAGTTCGTCACTGCTTTTAAGACTGGGTCTTCCATGGGCAGAGTGGGGCCAGTTGAAAGTGTATACTTGTATGTCAGTATTTATCATGATTAAATCACTGAAGGATTCTGATACCCTTGTCCCTCCTCTAGAACTGTCATACCTCAATTAGTTCAATGTGGTAATCTATTTGCATATACAGTCATTACAGAAAGGCGTAACATTCATTAAATTCCTTAACACCAAAAATGCCACAGAAAATGTTATATCAAACAATATTAAGGAACTGAGGTGTGGTTTTATAAACAAAGTAACACAGTCTCTGTCTACCCACATAATTTTGTTCTGGTTGGGGTACTTACAAACCATTTATTCCTATGCTTTACTGAATATGATGTGTTTTGCCTTTTGCTTTCAGGGGCTGCACTTTGTGACCTAGTCCCTGATACAGGACACGTCTTTACCACCTGGAGCAGGTGAGGCAGATGCCTATGCTTACCATTGCTGCTGATCCTCATCCCCTCTATAGTGCAAATAAATGCAGAAAGCAGAGCAGCAGTCTCCACAGCAGAGAAGAGAGCTGTGGATGGAATGGATAGCAGAGGGCCGCTCTGTGCCACCAATTTCCTCATGCTGGCTCAGACTTTCACAGGGTGAATCAGATATCTTTGCAGCCTGTACCCAGCCCACAGGCTGTAGGTTGCCAACCCCTTGCTTTACTGGATTTTTCCTGAAATATGACTGATGCCTAATAATATTTTTGATAAATTAGTTTACTCAAGTGATGTCACATTTCCAATACTGCTTTCCATGTATATTTAAGTGATTTTATCTGGGTTTCTGCGTTGACTTGCCTCCTTAGGCTTTACTGGTCCTGTCTTCCTAAAATGTACATAGTGTTTTAAAGATTATTCACATAAAAATAACTGGCAAATGGTTGTTTAGTTGCATGTAAATCGATGTGCACCCTGAATGATTGCATAATTTTGTATTTGACCTTGACAAATCAACCAGAACTACATGGAGAATGAGGCAATTAGTTTAAACAAGACACAAGGCAATTCACCTGTTTTGCTTTATTGTCCTCCCTTAATAACTGACAATATTCTGTGATTTTTGGCTTATTGAAACCATGACGTGATGATGCCACAATCTTCAGTATGATATCAGTCAGCATTTTCATGAGACTGTGTTCCAAACATGTTATAGCATTACAGTTAAATGAAACATACATGAAAGCAGTTAAAAATGGTTCAAGTTATTTTTATAAATATTTGACAGTCTCTGCTGTATGTACCAATTAAACTGCTTCAAATATTTGAATGATTTTTTTCTATTGGCCAGGTCTTGGTCAAGCAGAAACCAATGGCAAAATTCTCAAATTCTCAGTGGGAGGACAGTCTAGGAATTACTTTGATGATTTTGGGTATATATAGGAAAGCAGATGAGCAGATTTCTGCTTTGAGTTTACTGTTATGCCATGGTCTTTGATTATTACTAGAAGTAAATGTGGATTGAAGAACAAGTGACGAGCAAAATAAAGATTTTGTTCTGTTCTACCAGATGCACTGGAGGTAATTGTTTTACCACTTTTACCCCTGAGTAAATGAAAGAATAATTTGTCCCATGGTGTTATTTAGCTCAGATCCAGAATTAGCTTACAGCATACTTCCTTTTATATTCCGGTCTCCATGCCCTAATACACCATTTGTTCACTATCTTATCACCTGTTAAGTTTACCATTTCCTATCTTATACAATCTAGCACAAGAACATAAGAGATGCCGTACTGTTTCAGGTCTATAAAGCCCAGTAACCTCTATCCCACAACAACATAGAGCAAATGCTAAGGCAGAGAGTATTTATGTAGCTTTTATGCAGAGCCTATCTATCGTAGAGCCTATGACTGATCTATCCTGATGTTTCCTTCCAACATTTAGAAGTCCTAATTTTGAGTCTACAGCCTTACTATCATAATACCCATTGATGGACCTGTCCTGCATAAATTTAACTAATCCTCTTGAATCTGTTTAAATTGTTAGCCTCTACAACATTGTGTGACAAGCAGTTCCACAATTAGGCCCTGTATGAAAAAGAACCTCCTTTTATTTGTTTCAAATCTGTTTTGTAATAATTTCATTTTATTTCCCCTAGCTAGAATCCCCTAGCATATCCCCTAGATGGAAAATAGTAGATCCTGAATTATTTTCTCTGCACTACTCCTTGTTTTATTTATTTATATCATAACCCTCTTCAACTGAAAAGCTGAAAAGTCTTGGCCTTTTAAATCTTTCTTCATATGGAAGCTTCTCCACAACCCCAATCATTCTTGTTGCCCTTTTCTGGAACATAAAGACCCAGGTACACAACCCTGTACCTTATAAGGAGGGACAGTCTAAGTTTACCAAGAGCAATCTACCTTTCACTGATCGTATTTTGACACAAAACTGTTTATCTCCTTGTTCTCCCACATCTTTCTGTTTATCTGCAATACTCAATAACATAGGGACATAAGAACATCAGAACTGCCATTTACTGGGTCAAATAATAGGTCTATCTTGCCTAGGATCCTGTGTCATGCAGGGCACAGGTGGAAGTTATATCTGTAATGCAATCAGCTCCCTGAAAGTGCTCTATAGCTGTGCTGTGATACATGCATGGCTGCAGAACACTTTTTTAAAGTAGCTGATTGCTCCACAAATTAACCCTCATCAAATGAGGGATCAGGTGAAGGCTGTCCACTTTGGGGTGCCTTAGGGAACTTCTGTTCCCTACGGTTAATTCGTGATGTGATCAGACTTAGGTTTATGCAGCCCATCCCTGCCCTTGGAGTTGGCTGCAAGAAGGGAGGGGGGAGGAGGAAGGGGGAACAAGCTGTCTGCAGGGGTTTTCCTGACTTGAGTTGGAGGTGGCATGGGTACATTAGAGCCCCCCCCACACACACACATCTCCTGCCCTCTCCCCCACTTCCAGCTCAGGTCAGGCAAAGGCCACCTGGCAGATCACCTCCCTTGCCCTCTCCTCCTTCCTTCCTGCAGGCAGCCATGGACGTGGGGGTGGGGGTGGGGCTGGGGTAGAGGGGTGGTTCCTTGGCTGCAGGTAGGCTCAATCCCTGCCCTGTACCCAACAGGCAAACATCTGTTGGGCTGGGGTGGGGAGGGGAGTGCTCTGACTCATGGCACTTTGTGTAAAGTGCCATGAGTTAGAGCAGGGGTCTGCACATCTCTCAGCACCCAGTGGCAGAGAGTGGATGCTGAAAGGGAGAGTTATTTGTACTATTCCTGTGTCACTTGCAGCCTCCAGAATTTAGGGACTGATTCAGAGTCTGTACTCCTAGCTGCCATGCTCAGTAGCTACTGATGTACCATTCCTCCAAGAATTAGGCTATTACCTTTTTGAATCTAGCTAAACTGTCAGCTTCCACAACATCTAGTGGCAATGAGTTACACACTTTAATTAAACACTGTGTGAAAAAGAACTTCCTTTTGTTATGCGATGGGCTAGCTGATAGTGATTTAACCCAGGGGTTTTGAAAGGGTAGAAGATGATTGGAGGGCTTGGGATTCCCTTTCCTCACCAATCAGGTAAGGGCTGGGCTCCAGGATCCCCTATGAGAGACTGTGGCCAGCCGGAGAAGCTCCCCGGCTCCTTGTGCCTTTTATATTTTGCCCACCAATATTGTTTGTTCTGCTGTTTGTGTTTTATATTTTGGTAACCCTGTCTTTTGTCAACTGGTGAATATGTCTATGATTGTAAGTGTCTAATCTTTATTGAATCCTATCTCCTCAGGGCGTTGTAGTGTCCCCTATGCCTCCTGGTTTATACCTGTTATGTTCCCAGTACTGTTCTCTCATTAAAGGTATATGGTTAAGTCCCCATTAGTAATCTGGCTCTGCTCTATAGGGGTAGGTCCCTACACCTAACACAGCATGTTTGCACCGGCTCTGATCCCTTCAACTGCAGAGGGGGTAACTCTTGGAGTACCGCCCAGGTTACAGTTAGTTTTCAACTTACTACCTACTAGTTTCATTTTATGAACCCTAGTTCTTGTATAGTGAGAGATAGTAAATAATGACTCCTTATTTACTTTCTTTTCACCATTTAATATTTTGTAAACCCTTATTATACCCCCAATCAAGAATCTCCTTTCTAAACTGAATAGGACTAGCCTCTTTAGTCTCTTGTTAATGAAAGCCTCTCTATACCACTAATCAACCTTGTTGCTCTTCTCTGTACCTTCTCTAACTCTTGTCTTCCTAAGTAGGGACCAGTTCAGCCACCTCCCTGCTGGGCCCCCCTCGGGCCCCGAGAGAGACACGCCTGGTCCAAGGGTTAACGAGGAGTTAGTTAGGGTACTTCTGGAGAGGCTGGACGTGTTCAAGTCCGCTGGTCCGGACGATCTTCACCCTAGGGTTCTACAGGAACTGGCTGAGGTCATTGCGGGACCCCTGGCACGGCTCTATGAGCACTCGTGGTGCTCTGGCGAGGTGCCGGAGGACTGGAAGAGGGCCAATGTGGTCCCTATCTTCAAAAAGGGAAAAAAAGAGGACCCGGGAAATTACAGACCAGTTAGTCTGACCTCAATCCCGGGTAAGCTCTTTGAAAAAATTATCCTGGCACACATCCAGGAGGGCCTTGTGGGGGAATGCATGCTCAGGGGCAACCAACATGGGTTTATCAGTGGCAGGTCTTGTCAGACCAACCTGGTGGCCTTTTACGATCAGGTCACCAAATCATTAGACGCAGGGGTTGCTGTGGATGTAGTCTTTTTGGACTTCCGGAAGGCTTTCGACACTGTCTCTCACCCTGTCCTCATCAATAAGCTGGGAGACTGTGGTGTCGATGCCCACACGGTCAAATGGGTCGCCAACTGGTTGGAGGGCCGCACCCAGAGGGTGGTAGTGGATGGGTTCTTCTCGACCTGGAAGGATGTGGGCAGTGGGGTTCCGCAGGGCTCGGTCCTCGGGCCTGCACTGTTCAACATCTTCATCAGTGACTTGGATGAGGGGGTAGAAAGCACCCTGTTCAAGTTTGCTGATGACACTAAGATGTGGGGGGATGTGGGTGCACTAGAAGGGTGCAATAGGCTACAAGCTGACCTTGACAGGTTGCAATGGTGGGCGGATGAGAATAGGATGGGGTTTAACACTGATAAGTGCAAGGTGTTGCACATGGGGAGGAAGAACCGGCACCACACTTACAGGTTGGGGAACTCCCCTCTTGCCAGCACGGAGACAGAAAAGGATCTTGGAGTCGTCATTGACTCCACGATGAACATGGGCCGGCAGTGTGGGGAGGCAGTCAAGAAGGCCAATCGTACCCTGTCATGCATCCACAGATGCATCTCGAGCAGGTCCAGGGAGGTGATCCTCCCCCTCTATGCGGCACTGGTCAGGCCGCAGCTGGAGTACTGCGTCCAGTTCTGGGCGCCACACTTCAAGAGGGACGTGGACAATATGGAAAGAGTTCAGAGGAGGGCCACTCGTATGATCAGGGGTCAGCAGGGCAGGCCTTATGAGGAGAGGCTACGGGACCTGAACCTGTTTAGCCTCCACAAGAGAAGGCTAAGGGGGGACCTTGTGGCCTGCTACAAACTGGTCAGGGGGGATCAGCAGGTATTGGGGGAGTCCCTGTTCCCCCGTGCGCTGCCAGGAGTGACCAGGAATAACGGTCACAAACTGTCGGAGGGTAAGTTTAGATTAGATATTAGGAGGCGCTACTTCACAGTCAGGGTGGCTAGGGCCTGGAACCAGCTTCCAGGGGAAGTGGTGCAGGCTCCTAGCCTGGGGATTTTTAAAAGGAAGTTAGATGAGCACCTTGCCGGGGTCATCTGACCCCGGTGCTCTTTCCTGCTAAGGCAGGGGGTCGGACTAGATGATCTACCTAGGTCCCTTCCGACTCTAGCTACTATGAAACTATGAAACTATAACTCTTCTATATCCTTTCTGAGGGGTAGGAACCAGAACTGGGGGCAGTATTCAAGGTGTGGACACATCATGGATTTATAAAGGAGCATAATAATACTTTCCGTTTTGTTTACAACTCTGTTCTTAATAATCCTTAGCATTTTGTTTGCCTTATGACTGATGCTGAGCTGATGTTTTTAGTGAACTGTCCACAATGACTCCCAGATCTCTCTTCTGTGTGATAACAGCTAATGTTGTGGCAGTATAATTTGCAGGGGTTTTGTCCAGGTCATCACTTTATACTTATCTACATTTATTTGCATCTGCCAATTATGTTGTCCATTTACCCAATCATGCCAGATCCTTCAGTAGTTCCTCAACACTACACCTTGCTCTTTACCATTTTGAATGATTCTGTGTCATTCACAAGGCTGGCCACCTCACTATTCACTGCTTTTTCCAAATCATTTATGAATATATTAAATAGCACCCTTGGGAACTCTGCTGTTTACTTCTTCCATTTTGAAAACTGACCATTTATACTCAGTTTCCTGTAACCCCTCTAGTTCCTTTTTTTTAAATATAGGAGTTACATTGTCAATGCTCCAGACTTCTAGTACCGATGCTGTTTTTAATGATAGGTTGCATACTGCAGTTAGGAGATTGACAATTTCCAATCTGAGCCCTTCAGGACTCCAGGGTGTATACCATCAGGTTTTAGTACTTAGTTTATGCTTTTCCTCTGTGACTTCATCTTTTAAAACCTCATTTTGGTTCTGTTCCATTGACCTGACCCTAGAGGTATGGATCTGGTGAGGGAATCTCCCTAACATCTTTCACACTGAAGACAGATGCAAAGAATGCATTTAGTTTCTCAGCAATGGCCCTGTCACCCTTTTACACCCCGATCATCCAAAAATCCAACTGATTCCCTGTCAGGTCTTCAGCTTCTAATGCACATAAAAAAAATATTGTTACCTTTTATTTCTCTAGCAAATCTCTCCTCAAATTCTTTCTTAGCTTGTCTTATTACAGCTTTACACTTGATTTGCCACAGTTTATGCTCTTTTTTATATTTTTCTCATTAGGATTTGACTTCCATTTTCTGAAAGAAGTCCTTTTTCTACTTATTGCTTCTGCAACTCTGCCATTAAACCCTGCTGGTTTACTTTTCCTTTGCATTCCTTTTCTTTTTCTTCTTTTTTTTTGATTTTCAGCATGCATTTGTTCTAAGCCTCCAATATGGTTTTCTTAAGCAGTTCCCATGCTGCTTGCAAGTTCTTCATCTCCTCAGGAGCCCCTTTTAACTTCTGTCTAACTAGCTTCCTCATTTTGGCAGTCTCCCCTTTTAAATCTAAAGGCTATTGTGGTATATTTTCTTCTTGTCTCCCGTACTACCTGGATGTCAAAACCAACTGTATTGTAGTCACTATAGCAGAGCAGCTCAGTAAAACTTTATTCTTTGCACCAAATCCTGTGCAATGTCTAGACTAGGTCAAGAATGGCCTTTCATTTGGTAGGTTCCCGAATTAGAAAGCAAACTTTTTTTTTATGTCAAGAAATTTGATCTCTGCATTCTGTTTGTGGATAATTAATTGACCTGTTACTGTATTTTCTGCTTTTCTAGCCTTTCTCAACTCCCTTAGCATTTGTAGCTCACTGCTGCAATCCTGATCTGGGGGTGGATAATATGTCCCCAGATGTACTATTTTTCTGTTGAAATATGGCATTTCTATCCATAGAGATTCTATAATACCTATCTTATCAGTTGAAAAATCTACCCTATTTGAATCAGTGCGGCCTTTGATGTAGAGTGCCACTGCCCCACCAGTGTGTCCTGTTCAATCATTCCTGTATAATTTGTATCCTGGTATTATAGCAACCTATTGATTTTTCCTCATTTCACCATATTTCTAAGACACCTATTATGTTAATAGTTATTTATTGATAAGCATTCAAGTTCTCCCATCTTGGATCTTAGACTTCTGGCATTAGTATAAAAGAACTTGTACTTGTTGCTTGGTTGGCAATTTGCGTGTGACCTTTTACTCAGTAAATCTAACATTATTTTTAAGCCTTCAAATCAAGATTGTAAACACACTCCAGTTTGCTCCAAGTTCTGCTCAAACATTGCACAAATGGAACAGTTTCTACCAGTATATCAAAAGGATTGAAATGTGTCATATGTATGCACTAAATTTGACAGAAAAGTCATAAATATAATCATTTCAACTTTCTTATTTCTATGCTCTCAAAAGGTTTATTTAACATAGAACTATTTTATATTAGCATCAAATTATTCATTTAATTTAGATTCATATATATCTTATTTGTGTATTATATAAATGGAGAAAGGACAATGGTTCATAAAATATTTATTGCATTTTATCATTGGTCATAGTATTTTAGAAAAATGTACAGTGCTCATCATCCTCAACTGGTAGAAAGAAGGTCAGGGTGGTACGTTAGGGTGTCTATACATGTGCTTTGGACTCAAAGTGGGGACACTTTAATTAAAGCACCCACAGCATCACATGTATTCAGCATTCTATGCTTCAAAATGGCAGGGGGGCACTTGAACTAAAGCGCATTCAACAAAACACAAGAACACTAAATAGATGTAAGATGGAGGTTGCTGGAGCACCGATTAATCGAGTCAGCTCCAATAGCACTTGTCAGAGCAGAAGTCCAGCATGCGTATAGTTGCCCTTACAGACTAACTTTAGAATAACATAGATAACTACCTCTCTCCATCCTCAGCTGGTGGGAGTCAACATATGCAAATATTGTTAAAGTCAACAGAATTAAACCATTCTACATGAAATTTCCATTTCTGTATGAAAATTTGGCTAATTTTTTTCCAAATATTGAAAGGCAGTCATCTTATTTTATGTATCCACTGAATACTCTCAAAGGCTACATGCAGATGTTAAAAGAGCCAGCAGAGGAATCAATCTAAGCTATGTGGTTTTCTCTAAGTGACCTAGTTTAGACAGGGAGCAAACAGTATACACATTCACCCTTGTGGGGGAGGGCAGGAGGAGCGCACAGGCAATCTGTTCTGGCAGAGGCTGCAAGTAGGAGGCACCCCTGCACAATTCCCAGTGTGCCCTGTGGGTTTCCTGCATTGCCAGAAACTACAGAGTGCAGCTGAGTGCCCAGGCTATCTCTGATTGGCTGCCAAGTGTGAGCAACCATGCCCCCAATTCCCTGCTGCCTCACTGTGGACCCTCTTGCGTGCCCCACCCACAGGCTTCCAGAAAAGGCCCAGAGCAAATGCTACCTGTTATTAATTGCATGTGTTTCAGTGTCCCAGCTTGCCCACACCCTACCATGGCACGCCAGCACCTGCACCCAAGCCCTCAGTGCCAGAAGCAGTAGTGTATCCTGCTTGTCACTCTGCATGACTCTCACCAAATATTTCAGGACATCATGAATATCCATCTGGATGTAACCCAGCATCTGGTCACCATGAGACATGGCTTGCTGCCCATAAGCCAGCAGCTGGCTATCCCACATGGGCCAAACTACCATACCCTGTGCCCACCAAGTGTCCTGGACTGGACCACCAACTTCCATGTGGCCAAAGAGAATGAGGCTACTCAGGATGTCATGGACACTGGGAAGACCTGGCACCACCTCCAGACTGTCAAAAGCCAATTCTGGGCCCATGCCACCCGCAGTCACTGCTGGGAGTGGATTGTCCTGGACACCTGGTACATGAACAGTGGGTCCAGACCTTCAGCATGTGCCAGACCACCTTCACCACTGTTGCCCAGGTGGCGCCCCATGTTGTGTGCCAGGCCATCAGCATGTGGCCACCCCTCACTCAGGAGAAGTAGGGGGCTACTGCCATCTTAAAGCTGGAAAGCCCTGGCAGTCTCTACTATATCTCTAGCCTCTTCAGCATGGGCAAGTTCATGACCAGTAAAGCTGTTAGGGGGAGGGGGAGGGAGATGTGCCTGGTCATCCAGACCCTCCTGGCCAACTGCTTCATCTATCTCATCAAACCTCAATGGGTGATCACTTACTTCCACTTCATGGACATCCCTAATTGTGTGGGGACCCTGGACAGCATCCGCATTTTCATCCTCTACCTGCCCCAAGGCACTGCAAGGGCTACTTCTCCATCATCCTACAAGGCACTGTCAACCACTGAGGTGACTTCACCCACATCTCATGGTGGGTGGGCAATGCCCACAATGCTCATGTCTTCCACAAAATCCCCACCACTAGCTGATTGAGAACAGATGCTATGGGAGTCCCCAGTTTTGTCATCAGGACCATCCTTGTCCTTCCCCTTTTCATCATGGACCTGAATTATCCCTTCTTGCCCTGGTTTATGAAGCCCTACATGGGACAGCTGGACAACCAAAAGGAGCACTTCAACTACGACCTGAGCAGGTGCCACAGGACTGTGGAATACACCTTTGGCCACTTCAGGGTGCACTGGTGGGCTCTCAACATATGCCTCAAGGTGGAGGAGAACTTGCCACACTTCATTGTTGCTTCATATGTCCTCCACAACATCTGTGAAACTGGGAGGAGTGGGGGAGTCTGTCTGTGAATCTTGACAAAGGAGGCACAACATGCAGACCAAGCATGGCACACTGAGCATGTGCAGTGCAAGAATGCTAGAGAAAGCAAGCCCCCCTGTGATGTTGGGAGCACCAGCCCCACATACTGGTAGGGAGTCCAGGTCTGTAAAGCCCTGTCTGACTACTTCCTGGCCCATGGAGACTAGGAGTGCTCACCAGGTGAGTAAAGCCAAAGATGTTCAAGTCCCCAAGTGCCTATACCGTAGCACCAGGTGCTGGATCTCCTGCCTTGGCCTGCACCCTGGGCAGTGCTGCCCAAAACCCTGGCTGACTGTAAACCCACCACTCCCATAAGGGGCATACACCAGGATTCAGGGGAATGCAGTGCAAAGAAGAGATATCAGAACTTGGTCTCTCTTCCCTGGAATCCATAAAACCTTTGAAGGAGTGTGGGGATAGGGGAAGGTTTGTGAAAGGAGTGAAATAACCTGGAGAGGCAGTTAGGATAGGGAACAGGCAGGGACTGGGGTCAAAGGAAATACTATAGGGGCAGAACTCAAAACAGAAAGTTGGAGGGTAAGTCCAGAGAAGGGGGCTTTAGACCTAGCACACTAATTCCCAGACTCAGAAGTGAAGATGAAAGACTTCTCCATGTAGGATCAGGACAGGTAGATGATCCCAGACCCACTGTCTGCCTGAGAGGGCTGCAGGGCAGGGAAAGGGAGGCAGCTTGGGACTGGGAGAGAAGAAGAGGGTTTGTTTGGCAAGGAGAAATCTTTTTCTCATTTGTGCTGTACTGCAATTCCAGTGGTTCTCAAAGATAGCTGCATATTATCTCCTGTCTCTGACCTCAGTATCCTCTCTGCCATTTTGTCCTGTGGCCCTGCCAACCAGAGCAGGGTGCAAAACACTGGCACATATATCTATTTTTTACATCTTGCCTGCCAACCTCAATAAATGCTTTTATTGCCTTTCCATAAGTGTGCGGGGGAGTGGGGAGCTATTTCAGCTCTAATGTTCTTGGCAGTTTGGAGGAGGATCAGCTTCTCTCAACAGCTGAGCATGACCCTGAGAGATAAGGAAGGCAGGGAGGTATGAATGAATCATATTTATGTTTCCACAGAATGGGAGATGGGCAGGCAACTGCCCAAGGCCAGCAGGGCTCAGTGCCTTGCCTGCATTCCGGGAAAGAAAGGGGAGGTGTTGATTGGTCTGCTCAGTGCGGAAAAGCAGAAACCTCTTGAGCAATTAGTGGCCTGGAGCCCCATACTTTGAGGGTTATTCATTGGACTCCCACCTTCCCCACATCCATGTACTGGGACTCTCCCTTCTGGGGTTCTCCATCATGACAGCCTGGGAGAGAGCTGTGACTGCAGGGATGGCCCTTAGCAGCAACTGGTCCTCCAGGGACCAGAGGGAAGGGGAGAGAGGAAGGCAAGTGGGTTGGGTCTAGTGACTGCCTCCTGGAGACAGGCATGTACAGAGGGCTCTGGGGTAGCGGGTCATCATTGTGCCTCTACCTCGCCACCCCACTGACTGTAGGCATGGCCCATCTTCTCCCTTCCTCTTTCCCCCAGGGGTTTTGCATTTCCTCCAGTTCTTAGGTCTCATTTCCATCCCACCCTAGTGGAGCAGGGCAGAACCATACTACCCTGGTAGTGAAATAGCTGCTCAGTGCCAGAGTCTTCACCAGAACTGGGGGGAGAGCTGAGTGTGGGTTGTGTGGGTAGTGCAGCAGCAGTGGTCACTGTGGTGGCAGTTCGGGGTCTTGGGGCCACTCTGCACATCTGGAAAGACAGCAGCAAGTATATGCTAGAGGAGTGGGGGTGGAACACCCATGGGACCTGTGTCAGAAATGGTGACCCAGGGGCCACGTGTTCAGCCACAGCCATCAGGGTTAATGATAGTGAAGAGGGGTGCTCTCATGAGGTGAAAGGCATGATATCAAGGCCCAGTTCCTAAATCCCACTGACTGTGGCATCAGAGTGTTCCCCCCTGGCCCTGCATACAATGTTCTGTGTGCTTAACCATGCCCAAGAAGATGTCAAGGGAGCTCAGGTCCAGCTGCAGGTGAACCTCCACTGCTACATCCTGCAGTGTTCTGGGGTTCAACACCATCAGGCAGAAGTCCACAGGGACCAGTGTCAGCAGCAGACCTTGTGGCCCCCAGGGATGTGCTCTGGCCACCCAGTTGTCCCATTGCCCCAGGGCCTTCCTGTACCTCCTCCTGCAGTAGGGGCCCTGCGAGCAAGTATTCTTGCCCCTCAGTGGTGCCATACATGAGTGGAGTAGTGATGGCCCTGTCCATTAAGGGCATGTAAAATGTTCTACCTCTTGGCCCTGGACTTTTTATTGGCACTATGCATGTGATTGTACTAGCTATTCATCCACTTAATCTTAGTCTGGCACTGCACCCAGTCCTTGTCAAGGCCCTATACTTGCATTTGTTGGGCAATTCACTTGAGCATGTCTCTGTTGCAGTGCCATTTCCAGAGGTGATCCTGGGTCTCCTGCTTGCCTGTGAAAAATTATGAGGCCCCTCATCTCCCCATGGATCCAATTCTGTGACTGGAGTGGCATATTGGAGGAGGATAATATGGAGTTTTCCATTGTCCATGGTGATGACTGTGGCATCCATGGGTGGATGAGGGTCTGGCTGTGCGGAAGTGGATGGATGGATGGAGTGGTGTGTGCACATAGATGTGGGTCCCAGCATGTGATGCTCCCTCTCACTCCAGCTGGATGTGGCCCTTGCTCCAGAGTGACCAGGGCTCCACTGGCCAGGCCACAGCCAATACCTCAAATTTTCCTGGGGCTTCCAGCCGATGCCCCCATGATGCTGGCAATGCTCCATGCCTTGGCCTAGAAATTTCCAGTAACCTCAACCTGCAATACTAAGGCAGCTGACTGTACCCCACCTGCTCCTGAAGTTTCCAGAGGTGTCTGCCTACTTTCCCTAGCCTCAATGCTCAGTGCCCACCCTCCTGCCACTCTAGTACTCCAGGATCCTGTGGCTATAGGCCAAAAAAGTCTTGGAACACTCCAGGTGCAAATGGCCCATATATCTGCTAACAATGGCTGAGTTGTGAAGGTTACAGGGTTACCACCTTGCTGGTCTAGTCCCATTGTTTTGTCCCTTACCACCCAGTAACACGGAACACTACCCCTGTTACCAGAAAGCAGGCCAGTCCCTTTAAGACCAGAACTTTCTAAGCATAGTCTGCTGGCAGGGTAGGGGTTAAAAACAGAGCCTGGCTGGCCAGAACTATAAAAAACCTGGGCTAGGCAGCAGTTGGGGGCAGCAGCCAAAGGGGAAGGATGCTGTGCATAAGAGCTCCACAGAGAGACTTGGCTGCCTGTCTGGCTGCTGTGAGAGTAGAACTCCTGATGACTCTTAGAGAAGCGGCGGCAGCCCCACAAGGAAGGAGCATCACAGATGGTGGGAAGCAGAAGCATAAAGCCATGGAAAAAATGTAAGCTGGCATGCTGCCTTCTTTAATTCCTATATTTTTTTTGTGGTTATAGCACATGGACTTACTGTTTATATGTTTTTTGATTGATAAACCTGGTGGTTTGTGGTTGAGGCTGTAGGGGAAGAGGAGACCTCATTAGCACCTTGGACACAGTCATAAAAAGCCAAAGAGCCTAGTAGTAGTGTGTGTAACCGTATAGGGCCAGTAGTTCAGAGCAGGTGGTGCTCAGGCCAGGTGCCAGATGATTGGAAGATAGCCAACATGGTTTCCATATTTAAAAAATGGAGGAGGGAGGACCCAGGCAACTATAGGCCCGTCAGTCTTACCTCAATCCTAGGGAAACTCTTTGAGAAGATCATCATGGAGCACATCTGCAATGGGCCGGCCTCAGAGATGATGCTCAAGGGCAACCAGCATGGTTTCATTAGGAGCAGATCATGTCAGACCAACCTGATTGCCTTTTATGATCAGGTCACAAAAGCCTTGGATGCAGGTGTTGCCATGGATATAGTCTTTCTGGACTTCAGCAAGGCCTTTGACACCATCTTCCACCCCATCCTCATTAAAAAATTGGGCAACTGTGGCATTGATGCCTACACAGTCAGATGGATTGCAGATTGGCTGAAGGGTCATGCTCAGAGGGTGGTGGTGGATGGGTCATATTCAACCTGGGGAGAAGTGGGCAGTGGAGTCCCCCAGGGCTTGGTCCTTGGGCCAGTGCTGTTCAATTTCTTTATCAGTGATTTGGATGACAGGGTGAAAAGCAACCAGTTTAAATTCACTGATAATACCAAAATTTGGGGTGAGGTGAGCACACTAGTAGGGAGGGAAAGACTGCAGCAAGAATTGGATAGGTTACAGGGTTGGGCTAGCAAAAACAGGATGTGCTTCAATACTGACAAGTGCAGGGTGCTGCACTTGGGCAGTAGTAACCAGCAGCACACTTATAAGATGGGAAACTCCCTTCTTGAGAGCATGGAGGAAGAAAGGGATCTTGGAGTCATTATTGACTCCAAGATGAACATGGGCCGACAATGCGAGGTCATGGTTGGCAGGGCTAACCGGACCTTGTCGTACATCCACAGGTGCATGTCTAGCAGGGACAAGGAGGTGATCCTCCCCCTCTATGCAACACTGATCAGGCCACAGCTGGAGTACTGTGTCCAGTTCTGTGCAGGCCACTTCAGGAGGAATATGGACAACATTGAGAGGGTCCAGAGGAGGGCCACCCACATGATCCGGGGACAACAGGGCAGACCCTGAGAGACTGTGGGACCTAAACCTGTTCAGCCTTCACAAGCAAAGGCTGAGGGGGGACCTGGTGACCGTCTATAAACTCACTAAGGGGGACCAGAAGGGTTTGGGAGAGACTTTGTTTCCCCTAGTGCCCCCTGGCATAACAAGGAATAATGGCCACAAGTTGTTGGAGAGTAGGTTTAGATTAGACATCCCTAAGAACTACTTCACAGTCAGGGTGGCTAGGATCTGGAACCAACTTCCAAAGGAAGTGGTGCTGGCTCCTACCCTGGGGTTCTTTAAGAGGGGGCTTGATGCCTACCTAGCTGGGATCATTTGAGCCCAGTTTTTTCTCCTGCCCAGGCAGGGGGTCGGACTTGAAGATCTACAAGGTCCCTTCTGACCCTACTTCTATGATTCTATGGTTGCAGGACTTTTGATCTGGGTCCCAGTGGGGGGATCTTGGCTAGTAGCCCAAGCTAAAAGAAAGGGTGCCCTTGGACAGTGAGAGCTCTGGGCCACTGCCCAGACTAGAACTGGCAGCCTTCTGCCTCCATACCAAGACCTCTAGGCCAGAAAAACTGGGCTCCATATTGAAAGCAAAAGGAGGGCCATGGGCCCTGAGAGGATTAATGAGCTAGAGTCTTGGAGTCAAACCCTATCTGGTGGGTTTAGACTGGTAGGCCTAGCTAGAGAAAGACAGGAGGCAAGGCCCATGGTGGCTGAGAACCCCAACATAGAAGTACAATAGACAGTTTCCCACTCGTAAGACCATCTAAATAATATTTATATCAAGACATGGCAGAAGAGTAAGGCTGGGATACGAGATGAGAGAGAAGTGAAACATTAAGGGACTTTAGGGGTGCCCCTCATAGGCCACAAAATAAAATGCTGCTGGGGAGGACAACCTGCTACACCCCCCAACCCACCAGGCAAGCTGCCCACACAGGCTCCTAATTAGAAGGGTCCATTCTGGCATCTGGGTCTCAAGGTGGGTCTGGCCTCTGAGTTATGGCAGAAGTCTGCATGGCTGTGCCCAAGCACAGGAGCATATGGGTTCCTAGCTGGGTGTTCAGATGCCAGGGTTGGGGTCCATGGGGCTATGTCTGAGCACAGTGGCATGGGGTTTCCTGGCTAGGTGTCTGGATGCTAGAATTGATGTCTGTGGGGCTGTAGCCAAGTGTGGAGGGTTCTCCTGGGCTCAATGTTGGGGTCTGCCTGTACATCATGCAGTGTTTCATGACATGGTGTTGGGGATGTGGGGGCATGGCCCATGTACCCGAGTGCCCAGGTTCTGGGGCTCATGCACGAAACAAATACTTTGCTTCTCCATCCTGCCTGCCTGTGGCTGACAGGTGCCTGGAGGCTGAAGGCGAGGCCAGAGAGGGACTGTGCTTGCTTCTCACTGAGACAGCACAGGGGCAGGGCCTGCTGTGTAAGTATACAGCAGGCCCCACCCCTGCAGTAGGAGCCAAAAGTAGGCCTAGTACTAGCATGGCTTTCTACAAGAGAGTGGCAGCGGGGCCACAAAGCATGCTGGGATGCCAGAGGAGAGCAATCTAACTTGAGTTGCCAAGGGAACACTATACAAATTCAATGCATCAGTCTAACCTAACTTTATCTCAGTTGAGTGTACCTCACATACGGTCTATATCAGGTGGCTTGTGCCATTTTCAGACCAGTCTATGTGCACTGACCTTCTGTACGATTATGGGTTTAGATCAATCTATGCTTACTTAAACTAGTCTAAGTGTAATGTCTGTATGTGCCCTAAGAGTAACCATTATCCATGAAAGTGGCATTCATGACTTACAACTTGGAGATTTCCAAAATGTTAAGCCATTTTGAATTGAACTGTGCTGCCTCATGTAAATTACTTTACATCACAGCAGATTTTCACTTAGAAATCAGTGTATAGCAGGGCTGTCTAAATGGTGGCCCATAGGCCAGACGCATCCCAGGGGAACCTGGACTCTCACCCAATAACTGCTCCCCCCATTGCTGTGTCTGCAATAGTAGCTAGAGTCACTAAGCTCCCTCTCCCCTTCCCTGCTTTTGTCCAAGGGGATGGGGCACTGAAGCAATGTGGGGAGTTGAATGTGGGGCCATGTCTAGAGGTGGGATCAGGACCATATCCAGGGGAGATCGTGCCCATACAATGCAGCAGTATGTGCATATGCAGGTAGGGGAGCATCCATGTGGCATGCTTAGTGTGGTCAGCATTGCATGTGGCCCCTACTGATATGGCATCCAAGGGCTTACAAGTTGGACAACACTGGTGTATATCAATATGCCATCTGCTGCTGTTTTTGAATTTTTGATTATAACATTATAGGCAAGTAAGACTCAAAGAGACCTCACAAGTTCATCTAGTCCAGCCCCCTGCTCAAAGCAGTATCATCCCAACCAAGTCTTTGTCCAACCTGCTTTTGAAAGGATAGAGATTCCATAACTACTTTAGGTAGACTGTTCCAGTGTATGACTACCAGCGGCCATGCTGTCAGGAGCACCTGCGCAGCCACGCACGCCACGCTGCTTAGAGGGAATGCTCTTGACTACCTTCATAGTCAGAAAACTCCTCCTAATCTCCAAACTAAATTTCCTGCACTGTAGCTTGAGGCCATTGCTCCTAATTCTCTCCCATATTATTATTGCTTTTCATGAAGTAAATGTGGATGTGCTATTCAAGTCTTATCTATTGCACTGCTGATATTTTGACGTAACATACAATTTTCAGAAGAGCCTGGGCCAGAGAAAATCTCTTATGATATAGAGACAGGGTTTAAATTCAGTGTCTCATATTGAGAGATGATTCACAGAAGTTTACAGCCAGAAGGGACCCTGTGAGTCTATCAGGTCCAGCCTCATTGTGCTGGGCAGGAAAGATTGCTGAGGTCAAATAACCCCAGCCAAGCGTGCATCCAATCTGTTTTTGAAGATCCCTACAGGAGGTGCCTGCACCACCCTCACTGTGAGTCTATTCCTGATCTATATGTCTTCTGCACACTGAAGCCCTGCTAGTATAACCATAATCTAATTTTACGGCACTAGAATGTATTGGTACTAGAAGTGCATACAGAATACAATAGGTATTAAAATACACATTTCAGTTTTAAACAGGGAATATTGATAGCTGCTTCTTCTATGCACTATTTCTATACTCCCAGCATTTCCCAGACATTAAAAACTTAATAATAAAGCATAGCTTTACAAGGCTCCCTGTAGTCCTAGGAGATCCTAATTACATTTAAGATGGCATTGAAAATGCCCTCTTATGATAAATAATACTTTCATTCCCTATAGTAATACAAGATAATATTATTTTGTGAACACGTGCATCTGAAGTGAGAATGTCAGCACTGAAGTGTGAACATCTGTGTAAATTACTCATGGTTGTGTCAAGGTCCAATACATTTATATCTATTTCTTTGTGCTACCATCTGTTGGAGAATGGTTCTGCCACTTGTTTCTGAATTTTAGTTAAATAATGATGGAAGACGCTTTCAGTTTTTCAAATAATCTTATTCAATGGTTTTATAATTACATGGTACCTTTAACATTCAAAACATTTAAGTTCATCCACACAAAGAGATACAGTTATTATGATACTGATTTAGGCATCTGTCGGTCACATTAGGCACCTAAATCCTTTTGTAGATCTGGCCCTTGCAGGCATTATATAATCTTCATTAATAATGCCTCGGACAATAAATAATCAATGTTATACACAATATTCAGATGAAGGAACTGAAACCCATAATAGTCAGATTAGAATTCTGCAATCCCTTTTTCAGGGCATATAGAAGGGACTCCCAACTAAACTAATTTTATGGAAATCTTGAACCATTGGGCCCTCCAAAGGAGAGTAAAATGAAAGCAAAAGGGGAAATACTTCAACTGCTCTGAGAATCAGCTTCTCAGGTGCAAATTGCACCTGCAAAATTTGTGTGCATATATTTGAACTTATGTGCACATATTAAGCAGTTAAAGTGCTACATTATTTGCATCTCAAATCTAGATATTAGAGAACTGCTGACATGCAGCTATTCAAATTTGTATCTCCAATTAAGCCCTGGATGCACAGAATCTTCTATATTTACACATAATGTTGAACTGTTATAGGGACAACTGGCACAACATAGTACTTGATTTTTCCGAATGTGCTTTTTTTTTTCATAGTTTGTAGGGTCAAAAGGAACCTGAGCAGATTGAGTCCGACCCCCTAGCATGGCAGGAAAGAGTACTGGGGGTCACACGACCCCAGCAAGGTGTTCGTATAGCTTTGCCTTAAAGACTCCCAAGGTAGGAGCCAGCACCACTTCTCTTGGCAGTTATTTCATAGATTTCATAGACATTAGAGCTGGAAGGGACTTCGGGAGATCATCGAGTCCAGCCCCCTGCCCAAAGGGCAGGAAGTCAGCTGGGGTCATAGGATCCCAGCAAGATAAGCATCCAACCTGCCCTGACAGTGAATTAGCACCTCCTGATGTCTAATCTGAATTTACCCTCTGCCAGCTTGTGACCGTTATTTCTAGTCACTCCTGGTAGTGCTCGGGGGAACAGGGACTCCCCCAATGCCTGCTGGCCCCCCCGACTAGTTTATAACAGGCCACTAGATCCCCCCTCAGCCTTCTCTTGTGGAGGCTGAATAGGTTCAGGTCCCATAGCCACTCCTCCTGGGGCCTGCCCTGCTACCCCCAATCATGCAAGTGGCCCTCCTCAGGACCCTCTCCATGTTGTCCACATCCCTCTTGAAGTACAGCACCCAGAACCGGACACATTACTCCAGCTGTGGCCTAACCAGTGCCACATAGAGGGGGAGTATCACCTCCTTGGACCTGCTTGAGATGCAACTGTAGATGCATAACAAGGTATGGTTGGCCTTCCTGACTGCATCCCCACACTGCCGGCCCATGTTCATCTTGGCATCAGTGATGACTCCAAGATCCTTTTCTGCCTCTGCACTGATGAGAAGGGCGTTCCCCAGCCTGTAGGTATGCTGCTGGTTCTTCCTCCCCAGCTGCATCACCTTGTACTTGTCGGTGTTGAATCCCATCCTATTCTCATCCTCCCACCCCTGTAAGCTGTCTAGGTCTGATTGGGGCCTATTCCTCCCTTCTAGCGTGCTCACATCCCCCCACATCTTAGTGTCGTCAGCAAATTTGAACAGGGTGCTTTTTACCCCCTTGTCACGGAGTCACGTAGGTGCCCCGTGACTGTGAGTGAGATTGGCAGAGCTGCCAATCACCAGGGCAGCTCAGGTGCCGGTTGCCAGGGCGACTAGGTGGGTCAGGTGGCCAGAAGGGGGCAGGGCTGGGCCTTTATAAACAGCTTAGGCCAGAGCCTGACCAGTAGTTCCCTTCTGACTGCCACAGGAGCAGGAGCTCTGCGGCTGAGCTGAGCGGCCTGAGTTAGTAGTCGCAGCCTTACCACGCTGACCGGCTGCGATGATGCTGGGGACAAGAATGCCCTAAAGGGAGGTAGGCTTGGAGTTTATGTTTGGAGCACGGAGACTCTGTGTGGTTTATGTTACAGCCAGGTGGCTTGAGTTTTGGTTACAGTTAACTGGAGGACCCGGTGAGGCTGTAGGGAAGTGAGGAGGCCTCACAGGGGCTCCCCAGCAGTTTGGGCGGTCCCAGTGCCCAGGAGGGGCAGGGTGCCAGTGGGGCACTATTGTTGGCACCAGAGAGGCATGGTGTTTATGCCGGCAAGGCACGGTGTTGTGCCGGCGAGGCACGGGGTGCGGGATCAGGGACCCCAGCCCATAAGGGTGGTGTTTGCCCAGTGGGGGCAACAGACCCAGCGAAGGGTCAAGGGGACAGGCACAGCGGTGGCCGCCTGTGCCCCAGCATGTGAAGTGTGGTAGTGGCCCCAGAGAGGGCAAAGCCCCAGAGCGGGGCAGAGAGAGAGAGCGCGTGCGAGGAACGCGGGCGTGGGCCCAGAAAGGGTGGGCAACGGCCACAGAGAGCGCGGGTGCGGTAGAGGCCCGGAGAAGGGCGGCAGTCTCGAGCCCGGCCCAAGGGCGCCGGTAGCAGGGGCGGCAGTCTCAAGCCCGGCCCGGGGGCGCCGGGAGCAGGCTGGTGGATAGGAGCCCGGCCCAGGGGCGCCAGGCGGGCAAGGAGCCCAGTGTGCCCGAAAAGGAGAGAGAGTACCAGAGGGGCGAGGGACCGCACAACATCCCACGGAACAGCTGCGAGGCTTGGGGCGTGCGAAAGGGGAGGTTTGGAGGCACGCATACCCCTTAAGGGAGGGGCGCACCAAGGCACCCCATTTGGAGTAGGGGCAAGAACATATGTCGTTCACTAGGGGAATAAAGGCAGCCTCCCATTTAACCATTTAAGATCAAAGTCATGGCGGGCGAGAATTTGAGGGTGCTGAGTACAGCCTTGAGTGACGGTAGGGGGCGCTAGGGAGTTCACGGCCGCTCCTAGGCCCTGCTCCCTCACACCCCTTGTCCAGGTCACTGATAAAGATGTTGAATAGTGCAGGCCCAAGGACCAAGCCCTGAAGAACCCCACTGCCCACATCCCTCCAGGTTGAAAATGACCCATCTACCACCACTCTCTGGGTGCAGCCCTCCAGCCAGTTAGCGACCCATTTGACTATGTAGGTGTCGACACCACAGTCCCCTAGTTTTTTAATGAGAATGGGGTGAGAGACAGTGTCGAAGACCTTCTTAAAGTCCAGAAAGACTACGTACCCTGTGTCTAAGGATTTTGTGACCTGGTCATAGAAGGCCACCAGGTTGGTCTGACAGGACTTGCCTCTGATGAACCCGTGTTGGTTGCCCCTAAGCATAACCTGCCCCGCTAGCCCCTCATGGATATGTGCCCGGATAATTCTCCCAAAAAGCTTACCCAGGATCGAGGTAAGATGAACTGGCCTATAGTTTCCCGGGTCCTCCTTCCTCCTTTTTTTGAAGATGGGAACTATGTTGGCCCTCTTCCAGTCCTCTGGCACCACACCAGGGCACCACGAGTATTCATAAAGCTAGGCCAGGGGTCCTGCAATGACCTCAGCTAATTCCGTCAGCACTCTGGGGTGGAGATCGTCAGGACCAGCTGATTTAAATACGTGCAGTTCCTCCAGAAGTTTCCTAACTAGATCCTGACTGACCCTTGGCTTAGGTGCGCCTCCCCTGGGGCCTGAGGGGGGCCCACTGTGGGGAACTGATCTGGTCCCTGCTCAGGAAAATGGAGGCAAAGAAGTTGTTAAATAGGTTAGCTTTGTCATCTGGTATGACAACCAGATTTCCTAGCGTGTCTTGCAGGGGCCCCACGTTACCTGGTACCTTCTTTTTACTCCCTATGTATTTAGGGAGCTCCAGTGCATGCACACACAAATGTACCCCCTAATGGCTCCCAGGAGTGAGGCCAGGCAGGACAATGCATCATGTGTACATACACAGCCCCAACTCAATGGCTCCCAGGAGCAGGGCAAGGCAGGACAGTGTGACACACACACGCACACACACACACACACACACACATCATGTGTACATACACACAAAGCCCCAACTCAATGGCTCCCAGGAGCAGGGCAAGGCAGGACAGTGTGACACACACACACACACACTGACCCCATGGCTCCCAGGAGCAGGGACAGGTGGGACAGCACAGCACAGCACACACACACAACCCTGTGCCTCCTCCCTGACTTTACTGTGCAAGCAACTCCACTTGCAGCCCAGTGAAGTCAGGACCAGGAACAGCCCATTGACTGGGTTCGCTGGAGAAAACTGAAGCAAAAGTCCAGGGGTGACATGAACCCACCTGCACATGCCTGGCTTCTGAGTCAGGAGCCAGGCCATGCAAGCAGGTTCATGTCAATCCAAGACCTTTGTTTCAATTTTCTCCAACAACCAGGATGCTGAGAGAGCCTCTGAAATCCAAGACTATCTTAGTGAATCGGGGACATATAGTCACCCTATCTATCCATGCCGGACCATTCTTCTGATGTTAGAAAACTACTATGCATGCCACTGTCAGCAATTAGCTATATAGTTCATCCCCACTTCTCTAATGTTGGTTTCTACAGAGGACAACAATTTATTGGTACTATAAATAATTTGGTTACCTTAAGTGGAAAAGATCTCTGTGAGGGATCTAAAAGTATCAGCCCTGCTGATGATCCATGTAGGTGTCAATATGATGCCATGTGATAGAATTTCTTGGGGGAAGGGAGGTCAGTTTTGCTATTCAAAATCTAAGACATATCATGTAAAATCACTATGTTAGAAGGATAATTCTTTTTTAAAATAACATTAAAAAGATATTAGTGAAGGTTTAGTTAGGCTTCTAAGGTCACGTCCAGATGTGCAGGGTGCAGTGCCACTTGCAGTGGCAAAAATAATAGTGGCACAAATTTGTTCCACTACTTTTTACCATAGCACATGCCCCTGTATATGTGCTTTGTTAGCAGACAAACTGTCCCACTTCAGGCAAACTGCTCTTGCCCCACTCCTCCAGGTTCTCAGCATGCTGGAGAAGCCAGGGCACAACTGAAGGATTGGTGATGCTCTGGCCAGCAGCCAGACTGTCTCCCTAGAGGACCAAACCTCTATGCATGCTGGTGCATGCTCGTATCATATGCACCATGCCATGTTCTTTTTCCAGTAGTAAATATTGGTCCTGCACTGTAAATTTGCAGTGTAGTGCAGGGCAATGCTGAGTGGCATGAAGCTGGCAGCAGTGCAGAGTTGGGTCCCAGGGCAGTCACCTCGATTCCTCCCCCCCTAGGGATGGCCCTTCCCATGTGCAGTTTATGGATCCACAAAGAGGTTTGTGGTGCCACACACCGCATGCCCCTGCTCACCTAGACACAGCCTAAGGGTCTGGGCCTACAGCGTATGTACTCTGGTGTCATGTACATTAGTTTTGTACACTAGTGTAAGGTGTACTTGGATCTGAACTGTATTCTGGGATAGCTATATGCAGTAGGATGCTAATACTGTGCCTCACAACTCGGTATCAGGGGAGAAGGTAATAACTAGTTCACAACTATCCCAGGAAAAACTGTGAACACATGACATCTACTCTGGTGGCAAGTGTTTTTTGATGATATTTTTTTTATTGGACCGAATGTATATCTAGGAGAGACGTTAGCCAAGCTTTCAGGCACAGTAAGCTTCCTCAGGCCTAGGAAGAGAAGACGACACAACTTGAGCTAAATAGCAGCTAGAACAGTAGTGTGTGTACTACTCCATATATAAATGAAAACAGGATGCTTCAAGGAATGGAGGAGGGCTGTAAAGTAATATCAGGAGTGGCTACAAAACAAGAAGTAACAGGTAGCCTAATTAGTGGATGAGAAATGCCATGCATAAAGGAAAATGATTATTACTTGTGGAGTGTGAGGAGGTAAGTATAGTAGAGGAGGTAGAGTATAAAGAGCCATAAAACCATTATCTGTGTTTAGCCAGTGGTTCTAAGTGTCCAGTAAGATTATGAATTTTTGTTCCCAGACCTGTCTTTTGAAGGTGTTTTTTAGATTTTCCTTGAGTATGAGGATTGTGGGGCTCAGAAAGGGAGTGGTTGTTCTGTAAAAATATCCCCCTATCAGTATTTGTGCCTCTGTCCTTTATATTTTTTCTATGAGTTCATTCCAGTCTGCAGTATTAGTCTGATTTCATCCACATCATCTCCACGAGGGCATATGGCCAGATGCATCACATTCTAGGGTGGATGTGTAGGATCCATGGGTTCTGATGGTCTTGTTATGGGGGGTGTTGATTGTGGTGGCAGTGGAGAGGTGTTGACAAGTTTTGCATTTATTGTTAGAACAGGGTTGTGTCCCATTTGGTGTGTGTGGATCAGTGAGGGTTTTATTTCTAATGGTGAGTTGAGCAGGGTTAGGGAGATGTTTGAAAACCAGGAGTAAGCACTGGGAATATTTTTCTCAAGGTCTGATCCTTTTCTAGTATATGCTATAATTGATGATCTTTCTTATACATTCTACTGTGAGACACCATGATACAACCAGAAGTGTTGATCCAGCCTTCTTTTTGTACTGTAAAAAGGTATTGCAGCATATTTGGATGGCTCCATCAAATACATAGTCTCTTTCTCTGCTGGAATGTCCTTTCTGGGTAAAGGCAGTTTTACCTGCCTCTGGAACATTTAACTTATCACGCTTGGTTACATGAAAGCTTTACTCTCTTCTGAAGACTTTCAGCCATTCTAAGCCATTTACTATGAATGACTTTCAGCCATTCTAAACTTATTTACTATGAAGCTCAGCAATTTCATTTTCCTCATATGGACATGTTCAGTAAAAAGATATGAAGGTGTGTATGTATGTATTCAGGCAATGATGACTGGTGGGAGATGAATGGTGTTTGTCATTATGCTACAGGCCCTCCAAGTGTATAAAGGAAACAGTATAGTTCATTTCGGAGTTCATTGTCTGTAATCAAGGAAAAGTAAAACACAAACAAACTACAATATCAGTGATACCTCCTTCTTTCTCCCTTCACTCTCTGCCTCCAAAATGGTAAACTATTTTAGCCCTGGAAAACAGGGCTATTTTTTAACAGTATATTGTTCTGCCTTTCTATAGGAAAGCAATATGGCCCTTTTGTTCTTTCTTCTATGAGTGGTTGCTGCTTTCAGTAGAAAGTTTGTCAAGAATGTGTGTTGATGTTCTTAAGTGGCTCTAGTTCTTAGAGTTGAGTGATGACATAGACTCTACTTATCTCTATGAGGATGCAAGATGGCTCCACAGCGCCTGTGGCCATAGCATCTAGATGTCACAGACAAAGTTTGCATCATGGGCTCATTTGTACTATGCTCTAAGGACCTTAGTCGTCAACAGGCATTGCTGTCAGTTGCAATAATGTCCCTGGTCTGACATTTTGGTGGTGATGTATTTGAACATGATCTTGTACAGTAACCAGACCTCAGGGTTTTGTCTGTGCCTCAGATGGCAAGAAGGCCCTGCACTTCCAGTCAACTCCAGATTGTTCCCTGCTGGGAAGCTAAAGAAGGTGTGTGCACAGACATTCTTGTTTTGGCTGTGGCTCAGACACTAGACACTGCTGCAGAATACTACATTCATACAAGCCTCGAGTGGTGAGTGAGGCAGGTGCAAATTGTTCTTTTGCCTTTACATCAGGCAGGATGTGGGCAAGCTAAGCTATCCTCCTATGGGTCTGTAAAGTTTGGTGTGAAATGCATAGAGCCAAGAGGGGAGAGCTGTGAGCAATGTGCTCTGGAGCTACCCATGATGGATCTGCTGGAAAATGTTATTTTTAAAATTGTCATCACTCTACCTCTTCTATGAGTGATGGAAGGAACCTTGAAAGATCGAGTCCAAACCCCTTGGTCTGGACAGGAATACTGCTGAGATCAAGTGATCCCAGCAAGATGTCTGTCCAGTCTCCTCTTGAAGACATCCAACGTTGGGTACTGCACCACCTCCTTAAGAAGTCTATTCCAGATTCTGGTCACCCTTACATGCAACCTGAAACCATCCTCTAGCAGTTTATGGCCATTGCTTCTTGTTCTCCCCTGGGGCACCCTTGTGAACAGTTGTTTTTTTTTTTTTTTTTCTCCTAGCTCCCAATATTCATCCCTTCCATACTTACAGGTGGCCACCAAGTCCCTCTTCAGTCTTTTCTTTTTTAAGCTGAACAATCCCAGATCCCTTAGTCTTTCCTGAACAATCCCAGATCCCTTAGTCTTTCCTTACAAGGTTTGTCCAAAAGGCCCTTAATCATTCTTGTGTCCCTTCTCCAAAACCTTTCAAGATTCTCCACATCTTGTTTGAAGTGAAGCACCCAGAACTGGATACAGTACTCCAGCTGGGGTCTCACCAGTGCTGAGTAAAATGGAATTATCACTTCCTTAGCCCTCATCATGATGCATCAGCTAATGCATTCCAGTATGCTGTTGACTACAGCATCACACCGGTGGCTCATGTTCATCCGGTGATCAACCATAACCCCAAGGTCCCTTTCATCCATTGTGCTGGCTAGGATATCTTCTCCTAACCCATGGGTGACTGCTGCCTCCAGAGTCTGGGGGGGCACCAGATCACCAGCGGTGGGGGTGTCCCCCAGCTACCAGTCACTAACGGGGGGGGGGGTCCCCCCACAGCCAGTCAGTGACTGGAGGGGGTTCCCAGAACTTCCAGTGGCACTTTCACTTTTGTGGCTTGTGCTTCCAGAGGGTGCACAGCCAATTTCAGGGCATGTACATGCATCCACATGTACCCCCTACATGATGACAATGTCCTAACCTATATTCATGTTGCAGGTTACTTCTCCTTACATGCAGCACTATGCATTTATCCTTACTGAACTGCATCTGATTCTGCTCCACCCACCTTTCTAGCTTGTCCAGGTCTGCTTGGATCTGCCTCCTATCCCTAGCATAACTGCTTTTCCCCATAACTTGGTATCATCCACAGTATGCTTTCCACATCCTCATCTAAATCACTGATAAAGATGTTGAACAGCAAGGGGCCAAGAACTGAAAACTGCAGCACACCACTGGCCACCTCCCACCAAGATGATACAGACCTCTGGACTAACTCTCTGGGTTTGACCCCTTAGCTAGTTCCCAACCCACCCGACTGTGGACTCTGCAGGCCCACAATCCCCAAGTTTTTTTTTTTTATAAGACTGTCATGAGAGACCATATTGAAGGCCTTTTAAAAATCCAGTTGTGTCTACCAGATCTAAGCAGTTTGCTACTTGATCATACAAGGAGACAAGGTTGGTCAGATGTAACCTTTCTGCAGTGAAACCATGTTGGCTATCCTTCAGCAACATGCCTTCTGCCAGACTCTCACAAACGGACTCCCTGATAATTTTTTCCAAAATTTTACCCAGTATGAAGGTCAAACTGACTGGCCTATAGTTTCTTGAATCTTCCCTTGTACACTTCTTAAAGACTGGCACCACATTGGCCCTTTTTTAGTTTTCTGGGTCCTCTCCTGAGCACCATGAGTCTTCAGATACCTCTGCCAATGGTCCCACAATGACTCTAGCCAATTCCCTCACCACTTGCAGGAGTAGTCCATCTGTTCCTGCTGGCTTTGAAGACATTCAGCTACTCTAAGTGCTCCCTCACCAGTTTGACACTGACCACTGGTTGGTATCCCAACAGGTTTCTGTTGCTCTGACAAGATCATATTCCCTATTTGCTAGGAGGAGTGCCAGTTCTTCCTGCTTATTCCCCGTACTCCTAGCATTTGAGGATAGACACTTGAGCCCCCCATTGATTACCCCTAGGTCCCCCCCCCCAGTTCCCCACCACCCAATGTTATTCCAGCCTTTCAACACCTCCCTGATCACCCTCTCTGCAGCCACCTGAGCCCCAGGAGGTGTAAGACCTCAGTGGAGGAATGGGGGCCAGGCATGGCTATAGCTACCCAAGGCCCACAGGGATGTAAGGCTCTGGTGGCCCCAGAGAGGGGGCAGTGGTGTGGCCCACAGAGAGTAGGGTGCACAGTGGAAGACTAAAGGCCTGTACAGTTCTGGTGCTGAGTAGGGCTGAAGGGACAGACTGAAAGACAGCACCGAGAATGTGATGAGTAGGGCTGAATAGGTGGCCTGAAGGGCAGCACATGAGCCAGTCCCCACAATGGGTTGACTGTATGTTTTTTGTGTGAGATGCCTGGTGAACGGCCAGGGGCAGAGTTGGCCCCCTGTTGGGAGAATTGCCTGACTGGGTGCAGATGAGGGTCACGGAAGAGGCCCAAATGGCTGCATGCTGGTCAGCCATGGAGTGAGTAGTTAATCCCAAGGGCCTACAGGAGCTGCTCCAAAGGGAAGCATGGCAAGTTGAGTGGCCCAGCAATGGTCATGAGTTTAAGAGGTCCTGTGAGGGAGGGCAGAGTGCAAGGGGCCCCAGTGAGAGGGGGTGGTATATGTGTGGCCCATGTAGGGCAGTGTACTAGAGTCCTAACAGGACTGAGTCCAGCCTGGCCCTAAGCCAGGATGTAATAAACATCTGGATATTGTCTGTGAGGCATAGGCCACAGTGTAGGGAAGGTATGTAGCCATGGATAGCGCCCCCTGGCATCAGAATATAAAATGGGCAGCCTCTCACATTTACAGTTAGGTGGGTGATCCAGGGTTGAGACCCCACCCTGAACTTCCCCCCTGTCACATCCTGTAAGATAGCTGATAAAATAAATTAAAGGGGGAAGTAATACTGTCTTCCATTATGATGACTTGACTTTTGTCTCCCCTTATTTTGTTGTAACTTAATCCTAAAGTAAAGTTTATTCAGATTAAAAGACCTGAAATATCTTATATCTGTTTAGCAACATATAACAGCCAAAAAAATTCTAAAATACAGAAGGGTGATGTAGCTTTATGAAATACACATTTTTTTTCATTAACTATCAGCCCAGCAAAATGCTGATATAAAGAAATGAGCGCCCCTCTCCCCACCCAAGAAAAAATAATATAGTTTTTTAAACAGGCTGAGAGGAACAGTGACAGATAACAAAAATAAAGAAAAAAGTATTTTCTGGGAGTGAAATTCTTATAGATCTATAAGTATAAAGTTCATACTTACGTATTCAGAATATATTATAATGCTTTTATTCAATGACAATTTAAAATATTACAGCTTACTTTCTAAAATACTAAATGTGTTTTTACTCTCACCCTTACACTGTACATCCAAAATACGTCTACATCTTCTTGATTCTTTTGCCATAAGTTTGTTAAAATTTGTTCTTTTCTTCTTTTCACCCAGATAAAATTTTCATCATCTCCCCTCATGTACTAGCTTCTTCTTTCTTTTCTTCCCAATAACCATATCACTTTCTCCATTGTATTAAAAACACAGCTATTAAAATCATCATCAACTTTCTTCCTGGGGATAGCACTTCTCTTTTTGAGTCTTTCCATTGACTCTCCTGTTTCCAGTCTCTAATGGCATTTGGATACTTGTGTGATAATAGCTAACGTAACTAAGACATAGTCTGCTTGTTTCTGCCTTCACGGCAACTTTCTCCCTCTACACTGATTCAACCTCTTCACTGTGTAACCTCCAGCCCATTTTGTTTATCACTTTCTCAGCCATTTTCTACCTCACAATTCCCTTATTAGTATCCTGCTTAAGGAGTAATTCCCACAAGTGTTAGCTAATTACTAACATTTTCATTTAGGATCAATCGGAGAAAACATCTATTTGCAAGCTGAGAGTTTTAGGTAGAAGTGTTGCTTTCCTCATGCACACTGTGAAGCACGGGGGAATTCATGTTGCTGTTCCCGGACCCTCCTGGAATGAAACTAGCCAAGCCAACATTTCAGATATCACTGGCCAGAGTCTGACAGCACTGATAGGCTGTCAGAAATCTCCCCTCTTGCTCAAATTTTTAAACAATTGTATTTGCAGATTATTTATTTAGGATGCAGATTGCCCTCTGCATCAAGGATTTAATTTTTCTTGTCTGGAAAAGTCCAAATAACCTTCAAGAATCCTCACACAAATGGAGAGCAATTCATATGCAGTTAGTAAACCAACCTAGCAACTGGAAGAAATACTAACCTGGGGGATGGAAAGATGAGGTTTTCTTGTCTAAATGCCAATAAGAGCTCTCTCTTTTTGTGCCCTCAGAGATGGACCAAACAACAAGAACTAAGGATAACATTTCAAATACAATCAGAGCAGTTTTTTCAAACTTCCAGTGTTACCTGGAGATAAAGGATGCCCAGCTCATTGCTAAAATGACACAAAAGGTACTCAAGACATTTTTCTTCCTTTTTAAACTATCAGTTTAAATATTCATTTTTCTTCAGTATCTCCATAGTGGGAGATTTCTGATGCAGATTGGACAGAACAGAAAACTGAAAATCTGCATTTAGATAGAAATATCAAAAAGGCTGTATATACAAACTAGACTGTGTATTCCCCCTCCCTTTCTTCCCCAGATTTAAAATCATTTTGCTCTTTCAATCTTTAAATGATACTGCAAATTGCTTCAGAGCCCCTTTAATACTAACACTGGAGATCTTGAAATAATTTAAACTTGGTACCATGACCTGGCCCTGCTTTAAAAGCCCCAAAGAGCCATGTTTTTCTGTTTACCTTAAACATCTGCTGCTTTCCATTCAATTAAGATGAGTGCATTAGAAGGCAATAGAAACAAATGGGAGTGCAGATGAATGAAGGCCGTTTACTCTTGTGCATGAGGTTTTGCTGCAATCTGCATCTCTTGAAAAAGAAGTGATCACAGTTGAATTGCATTTCCTACATTTCAATGGTTGTATTTGTCTTCTTCAGTTAATAATTCACATTGTAACAGAGGCAACACAACTGATTTTTACCATAGTGTTCCTTAGGCAAACGGGTGTAAAATGCTTCACAGTGTATTACACACAAGGGAACAAATTCTGTCCCATTTTCCATCCCAGGCATGTCATTGACTCCTGTAGGGTCACAAGGGATAAGCCAAGGCAAAATTTAACTCAAAGAAACAACTGAAGGAAAGCACATGACCCACATGGGGAAAGCACATGACCCAGACATGATTTAGAGCAGTACTTTTCAACCTGTGGTCCACAGATCCCTACAGGTCCACAGACTGTCTAAAGGGCCCATGAAGGATGACTATGATCAATCAAAAGTATGCAAATACCCATAATTACAATTCAAAGGAATCCACACCTCCATTCAAAATTTCCAAAGGGATCTGCACCGCCATTCAGGGATCCACAAATGGAAAAAAAAAGCTTAAACTACTGATGTACAGAAAAAGGTTAAAGGGTGCCTCACTCAGCAGAAGAATACCGGGTGCAAAGAAAATGCAAGATAAACCGTTGGGGAGTAATCATACTGTCAGAATGACACCACTAAAATAGCTTCAAAATTGTGTGTGGTGATATGGAAGAGAACCTTGTTACATTGAAAGCAATAGGGAATTTCCATTTTACCCAAGGCTTTTATTTTTGTCTGCAGATAAGAGTCACAGCTTGATGTACAGATTTAATGGATATTATCCACAAAGGAGCAAGTATATCTATATGTTATAGTGAAAAGGCTCTATGCTTAGTATTGTTCATATTAGATTTCCTGTTGTCCCTGGACAGTAACATAACAGGCAGTTTTAATGAGGTGGCAAGGTAGCCAACATTTTCCAGGAACTGTGCATGACTTGATGCCTATTATGATTTCCAGAGAAAATAAGCCAGTCGTGTAATTGTGCTCTCAGCTAATAGTGGCATGAATAAAACAGCTTACCCAGAGCTGTGTTTTCAGGTATTATGCTCATGACAGGGCCATGTTTGCAGCAGATAGCTCCCCAAAGCCTTTTTATAGTGTACTGATCAGCTCTCTTTACAGTAGCTACTTGGAGCCTTTGTTTCATAAAAAACATGAAGAAAGCTCCAAGTCAAAACAGATCAGGTCCTTGTATAAAATACCTAAAAAAATGTGAGACCTAAAAGAAGTAGGAGATTGGGGGGAAAATGCATGTTGTGAAGCATCTGGTGTACTCCACTCAAATCTTTCAACATCTCTAATACATTGCCATGTTTTTATCTCCTTTCTACAATACCTGGTGTTTGGAAACACAGGATCAAGAAGCAATATATAAGGTAATATGATCAATAAGGATGCTCCTTTTCAAGTGACAGGAGGAAAATCAGACCTTTTCCTATTAAATCTTTTGTTCCTCCTGAATGTTTACAGCTGCCTGAAGCTCATTTAAGTTTCCTAACAAAAAAGCCCTGACAAACTTGCAGTAGCATGAGCACTTGTGTTTATATGGATTTCCATTCACATCAGTATAGGTGTCCAAACGTCTGCACTAATGACTATATTGTAGAATGATATGGTGCTAATGATTATATTGTATTGCACTAATAATTATACTGTAGAATGATAAGATAATTTTCACTGTCTTTGATTTAACTGTTTTCCCCTGTCATCATACAAAATAAGGGAAGCAAAATGTAGCACTTTGGCCTGACTTATGGAGGAAGTTCCTTTTTCTTTATAGACATTATTGTGCATCAGATGTAATAGACTGCCATTATTTTAGGTTTTTAAGTCATAATATTTTGCCTCAGACCTACTACTTGACAACCAAAAAGTGAATGAGAATATTGTTGAAAAGGAAAAACACGGTTTTAAAAAAAACAGAAAACTCGTAGGTAGGAAATGTAATGTATGAGCTCAAACTTTTTCATCTATTCTTATCTTACAGGGTTGGTACCTTAGCAGGAAAGGAATACATGCACAATGAAGTAGAAATTTTTACTCATAAGCACTTAATAAGCATCTTATAATGGAGAAATTGTATTTAAACTTGTAATGAATCTATTGTTTTAATAACTTTTCATTGTTAGTAATTAGAGGTAACCGCATGACTCAATTATTATTGCTCTAACAGTTTCACAATTAAAACAAGTATTTTTAGCTTTTAGATGATGAAAATAAAATGAAAGTTATGCTGTACTTGGAATTAAAACATTTAGATTTTAGTTGTATATGTTTTAATTCCAGTGCTTTTATGATGAACACAAGTAAGTTAGTTGCATCCCTCTCTTATCTAGACATGTATCCTCTCTCAAACTATTCCTCAGTGGATTTTTGAAATGCAACAGCAGCACTACTTGCATTGCAAAGAATGGGCAAATGTCAAAAACAATCTATAGGTAATGGACCCATTGATACAGGGGTAGCTTGAGAGAGTATTGCCAGTTGGACCTTTTTTAATCCAATCTCATATTCATCTCTCTAGTGATCATTAGTTTATTTCTGTTTCCACTGAAATCAATGTTGAAACTCCTAACATGCACTGTGAGAAGCATCCAGCCCCACGTGTTAGTCAAAGACCCAAAATGGGTTGAAGTAATCTACTGTACATTATAGCATAAATCTGAAATGAGCTGATCATTTGCAGGTGTCAAAGTTTTCTCAAAATAATCTAAAAACATTGGAAAAAAGAGGTCAGTGACTTTCAAAGTCCTTTTTTGTAAAATTGTAAATGGTATTTTAGCTGGCTCATTACCAGGCTTTGTTATCATCTATACAAAAATAGCTCCAGATCTAATTTAAGATGATCTAATATGAGAAATGCAAAGAGAAGCTGGGCAAAAACTGGAAAGTGACAAAGCTATAATTGGCCTGGAACTAGAAGTAGTTGTTTCTGTATCTGACAACTTTTCTGTACAGTGGAACTTACCCTGAGGCTATCTTCTGGCCTTCTCTGAATTACAGGAGTCCAGTATCGGAACAAAAGACAACTAGCTGGTGGTCCTCATTTTGGGATAGTCTTCCCAAATAACTTATCAGAAGTTGAATTATACAATTCTGTTCTCTGATCATTCCCTCTTAAAAGAGATGGGAGACAGAGTATGAGGTGTCCAAAGATGAGTGTTTTCTGAGCAATACAGAGAATATCATGTTTATTCACTTCTGTCTTTTCTTTGTCCTGCATTTTTTTCAGGAGCCATGTTCAAGCATCGGTACAGACAGGCAGCCAACATTTTTGAAAAAACAGCTTGGAGACTAATTAGAAAAACTAGATGTGTACAAGTCCATGGGGCCAGATATGATGCAACCAAGGGTGCTGAGAGAATTGACCAATGCGATTGCAGAGACCTTAGCCTTTTATCTTTGAAAGCTCATGGCAATAGGGATAGGTCCTAGACAGTTGAAAAAGGGCAAATATAGTTCCCATCTGTAATAAAGGGAAGAAGGAGGATCTGGGGAACTACAGATGGTCAGCCTCACATCAGTCACTGGAAAAGTCATGGAGTGGATCCTCAAGGAATCCATTTCTAAAGACAAGGAGGAGAAAGAAATGATTACAGTCAGCATGGATTCACCAAGGGCAAGTCATCCCTGACCAACCTGATAGCTTTCTATGATGAGATGACTGGCTTTATGGGGCATGTGGGGAAACCAGTGGATGTGATATACCTTGACTTTAGCAAGGCTTTTGATATAGTTTCTCACAATGTACTTGAAAGCCAGCTAAGGAAGCATGGGTTGAATGAATGGACTGTATGATGGATAAATCTGACAATCCAGCCAGTTTTCTAAAGGGTAGTAGTCAATGGTTCAATGTCCCACTGGCAGCCAGTATCAAGTGGAGTGCCCCAGAGGTCTGTCCTGGGGCCTGTCTTGTTCAATATCTTCATCAACAACCTGGAAAATGAACCAGAGTGCACTGTCAGCAAGTTTGTGCATGACACCAAGCTCAGGGGTGAAGTAGATACATTGGAGGGTACGGCTAGGATTCAGAGAGACCTAGAGAAATTGGAGGATTAGGCCAAAAGAAAACTCATGAAGTTCAGTAAGGACAAGTGCTAAGTCCTGGTTAAATAGCAGCTCTGCAGAAAAGGACCTTCAGATTAAAGTAAGGTTAACATTCATCCAGGTTTTCCCAGTCATGTCCTCTTTTTGGGTCCTCCTATCTCTGTCTAGATTTCTTTAAATATCCACAAATATCTGGGATTTGGTTCTACCTCTGCTTTCCTGATGCTTCCTAGCTTGCCCCAGCAAGAAGCTGCTTGGGGCTCGAGAGAGTGAGGGAAGGTGATTGGAGGCCAGGGCATCACACGCCTCTAGGCACATGCCAGCAGCTTCAAGCATGTAACTCTATTGGGGGCGGAGAGAAAGAGATTGAAGAGCTAAGGCTGGGTACTGTCTGGGGGGAGGGGGTGAGCACATCTGTGTCTGTGGATTGGCATGCAAGGGGGGCAGGTGCCTGCTGGCACTGGTGCTGCAGCAGTGTGGGGAGGCAGGGGAGGTTAGAGAAGGGAGTGGAGGGGTTCTTCAGGAGCAGCAGGGAGGTGCATGATCATCAGGGCTGGGGAGGCAGGGGACAGCGGGTCAGGACTGAGGGACACGAGCAGGGCTGGTGGGGCAGGCAGCTGTGGATCGGGAGTGAGGGGCATCGGGGGGTGGGGGACTTCAGACCAGAAGCACAGGGTGCAGGCAGGGCGAGGAGGTTGCAGGTTTGGAGTAAGGGTATCAGCAGGGACAGGGGGGCTGTGAGTTGGGAGTAAAGTGCAGCAGCAGGGCTGAGGGGCCGTGGATTTGGAGCAAGGGGCAGGGCACAGGCATATCAATGCCCCCTCCCCCTGCAGGCGTTCTCTTTTTTGAAATTGGAAATACGGTAACCCTAGTTACAGTGGACAATTAACTGAATATAGGCCAACAGTGTCCCTTTGTTGCAAAAAAGGATACAGCATACTGGGCTGCATTTGTAGGAGTGTTGCCAGCAGTGATTATTCCTCTATAAAAGGGAAGTGATTATTCCCCTATATTCAGCACTGGTGAGGCCATATCCGCAGTACTGTGCCCAGTTTTTGGCCTCACTACAGAAAGTATGTGGACAACTTGGAGAGAGTCCAGCAGAGGGGAACAAAAATGATTCAGAAGCTGGGGAACAGAACTTCTGAGGGAACTGGGCTTATTTACTCTGGAGAAGAGATGTCTGAAAGGGGATTTGATAACAGCCTTCAACTACCTGAAGAGTAGTTACAAAGAGGATGGAGCTAGACGTTTCTCAATGGTGGCAGATAAAACAAGAAGCAATGGTCTCAAGTTGGAGCAAGAGAAGTTTAGGTTACATATTAGGAAAGCCTTTCTCATGAGAAGAGTAATAAAGCACTGGAACAGGTTGTAGAATCCCCATCCTTGGACTTTTTTAAGACCTACCTAGACAAATTCTTGGCTGAGATGATCTAGTTAAGGATGGTCTTGATTTGAACAAGGAGCTAGACTAAATGACCTCCTGAGGTCCTTCCAACCCTAATTTTCTATGATTCCATGATAATTAAAAAGCTGGGTATCAACTGGGTCGTTTTTGCTCTGGAAGGAGCAAGGAACTGGCTCCAAAGGTCAGTATCCTTCCATGCTGCACTATGTCCTGCATTGTACCATGTACCATGAAATTACAGTATGTGTACATGGCCTATATACAACTAGAGCTTTGTGCCTTCCTATGTCCTATTTCCTCTGGTGGCTTTTTTCTCTGCATTTACTGTGCTTTCTCCTCCTCCATCCTTCTGGGTCCAGCCTCTTCAAAGGGAAAGTAGTGGGGAGTACCCATACTTGCCCCTAAGTGTAAAGGTTCTAGCAGGAATGCTGAGCTAACACGTAATAGCCCTGTTTCAGACATCTGTCCCATTCTCCCTCACTTCTTGCAGATGCAACCAATGGAAAGAAAGCTAGACTTTTAGAACCCAAACTGACTTTCCCTCTATGAAGGCTGTGAAGTAGAAATACCATTCACAATCCCCACTACCCAGTTTTCTCTATAGCAGTATTGTCTGAGGAGGATGCATTCCAAACATGCTGTATGACACCACTGGATGTGTCTACATGTACTGCATTAATGCACTGTTGCTGCTGTGCATTATGTAGTACCTCATATTAGAGGTGTTTAACTTAAGTGTAAAGTAGCCAGTGCTAATGCACAGTAGAAACAAACTCTGGTCTTTTTGTGATGCTTAATGTGCATTTTTGTGACTAATTCTACTGCTCAATAAAAAATTAGCACTGTTTTTGGTGTGATGTGCTAGTGAGCAGTAGAATTAGTCTACTGCACATTAAGCGTCTCATGTAGATGCACTCTTGTATGAAGTAAAAACTCCTTAAAACAACTGTCAACAGAGCCATCTCTAGTGTAAGAATTTGTTCTGCTGTTACAAACAGAATTTGTGACAGCTATGTAAATATACTTCAAAGGTGCATGATCTGTGATATTTTAATTAAAGCTATGTCATACAGAAAATATTGAAAATACAGACCATATCTTATCCCCCATATTAGGCATCAAAGGGTACGAACCTATTTCACCCTATTCAAGTCTTTGAATAAAGTGGGTTCCCCTATTTTTGTAATGCGCTGTCATTTTAACCTAAGACTGGGCGCATCTACATATACATGCAGTTGTTACTGTGCAGACATTTAGTACTTGCTAAAGCAAGTACTAAATGACTGCACAGTAACCACTGTTACAGTCCCATGCACAGTCTCGGCACTGCACAGGTCATTTCCGATGCTGCTGTGCAGTAGCAAAAAGCTAATGTGCCATAGCTCATTGCTACTGTGCAATAGCATCTCAGTTTGTGCCTGCTGATACTATGGTGACATAGTGTCTCATATAGAGGCACCCACTGAGTCGCAAAAAGCAACACCGAGCAAATTTTGCATTAACAGCTATTCAGGAACTCGAATAGGATCAGATTTAGACACTAAGCCCCCTCTATATGTTACAAGTATTGTGCAAATAACTGGTTAATTAGGACTAGCTACAGATGCGAAGTACCGATCATGCCATAAAATGTATTCTATATTCTAGTTAGACCTCAAAAATGTGTACTAACTTTATAGCTAGTAGCTATCAAGCTTCAATATGCACAGGTAGCTGGGTCTCCGCTGTGGCTGGAAGCACCATGCACAATGCACCATGCCCAATTTACTGCGTAGTAAACTATGCTACTTAGCCGTAAAGTGTCTCATGTAGACACACGTGTAGACAGTGATGCTTACTGTGCAGTAATTTGCTTTAATCTCAAGTAAAACATCTTGTGTAGGTGCACCCATGGCTTAGCAAATACATGAGATAGCTGAAGTTTGGCAGATTGGGGCAGGGGGCTGGGACCTGCCCCTCCCCTGCAGTTCTTTCCAAATCCCCTGCCCCTATCAGGGAGCCAGGGCTGGAAGCTCCCTGCTTCCAGGGCAGGCGGGACATTGTTCCCACAGTAGTAGCAGGCAGTCCTGGCCAGGAGACAACTGTGTCCTGGCCCAGTGCTCCATGCCAGCCTCTGGCCTAGCACCCGGGGTGGGGGGGGGCTAGTGCTCCCCCTTGATGGTGGCAAGGACTTATTGCAGGGCTCCAGAAAGCAAGAGCAGTTTGGGGGCATTAGGAACAAATCTGTTCCTGCTTCCCTACACATGTAGACACCTGCCCAGGAGCATTTACTTGCAAGTAGTTTACTAACAAATAAACTACCTCAGGATCTAATGCACACATAGGCACACCCACTGCATAGTAATTTGCTCTAATCATGAGTAAATGTTGCTACCTGTAAATACATGTAGCAGGGTTGCCTGCAGCAGTCCAGCTCACTAGCTTAAAAAGGCTTGGTGTGATTGTTGGGGCATTCCCCACCAATCAAGAAAGACACAGGGAGGGGCTTGCCCCACCCCTACCAGGGGTGAGGTAAAAAGGATGAACCAAAAAAGAAACTACCCCCTCTCCCTGGTCCATTTATAATCTGGGGATGGAGCCCCCGGAGGGAATTAAACAGGCAGCGTGCCCAGCACACAGGTGGCTTTAAGAGGGCTGGCTGAGCTGACCAGCAGAGTGGAGTGGTTGTCCCAGAAGCACCCAGAAGACACCTCACTGGACAAAGACTGACTAGCAGCTATGCCCCCAGTCCCGCCATGAAGGGAGTGCAGTGACAGTGTACAGACCCATGCTGGGAGTGAACAGACCCATGCTGCCTGATGCATTGACTGAGGTCCTCCAGCCCCCTTCACAGGGCAGGGGTGATGGTGCATGGAGGGTCCAGGAGTACACAAGACTGGGGGTCTCCAACCCCCTGCATGGGGCAGGGACGATGGTGCACAGGCAGTGCACAGAGGGTCCAGGAGCAGACGGAGACCCTGGTGCTGCATGTGGCAGCTTGGGATCTCCAACCCCTGCACAAGGCAGGGAGAGCCATGTATGAATCAGTGCACGGAGGGTCCGGGAGTGGACCAAGACCCTGAAGCTGCATGGCGGTTTGGGTCTCTAACCCTAGCACAAGGCTGGGCACATGGTGAATAGGAGCCACCGGTGCATGGGACAGTGCACAGAGCCAAGAGCGGTCTGATGGCCGGGAGAGACCCAAAGCAGCTGAGGGCCCTCAGCAGAAAGAGAAGATGGATCATCCCGGGAGACAGGTGCAGCCTTATCAGTCCCTGGAGGAGTCATGAGTTACCTGGGAAGGGATTTCCACAGGGGAGGTGGGTTGTTTCCCCCGGCAAGCAGCTGGGCTATCTGGGAATCCTCACTCCCCTCCTCTCATCTGGGGCACCTTTTCCTGGGGTATTGTATTATAGCTTATTATTTTTCCTTTCTTCCCTCCTGACCTTCAAGCTTTGTAACCTCTGTGCCCTATGAGAGTGAAAAACTGCATAATGTTTATTGTAACTACCTTTTCTGATTACCTGTGTATATAGAGTATTTGCATAGATTTGTGCACATACTGCCTATAGTTTCTATGTCCTCTATATATATGTTAAATTTTAACATTTTTATCTCTTATTAAATTATATATAGTTAAGCCTCAATTCTTTTCCTGGCTGTGCTCTATAGGGGAGGAAAAAAGCTGCACATAGCTAAGGCAGCCACACCTCCTCAGTTCTCCCACCCAGCTAACATTACCTTCTTTTGGAGAAGGGGGTACATAATCGAGTGCCACCTAGGTTACATACAAGTAGAGGATTTATTTGCAATTACTTCACTGAATGGCACGTGTAGATGGCCAACCAGGAAGAAACTTGCTCCCAGTCAGCTGAGCAGCAGAGGTGAAAGATTGCTCACTGCCCATGGGAGCTGCTTGCTGCTAGGGAACCAGAGCCCATGTGGGAAAAATGTCTTCATGACCAGGCAGCAGGGGCTGGGGAGATTGTTCCCGGCTGCAGCTCCACAACCATGATCACAGAGTGGGGGCTGAAAACAAGCTGGGACCCTGTTCCATGCCCAGCTCTGTGATTGCAGAGCTGGGTGAGGAACAAGTCAGACAGCCTGTTTGATCACAAAGCTGGGCAGAGAACAGGCTCTCAGCAGGGAGCAGGGCCTGGGAACACTATCCCAGTCTGGTGATCACAAAACGGGGGACTGGGAACTGTCCTGCTCAGGGGCATGTCCCAGCCCTGTGCCTTGATTGGGTGCTCAGGACACAGGACTTGGAAAGAGCTTCAAGGAAGGGGCAGATCCCAGCTCCCTACCCTCATCTTCCAGTGGGGCAGCTAGCAGTGAGACCCCAGCTGGGCAGGGATTCCCCACCCAGCCAGGGACTTACTGCTAGCTGCCCCACCAGTAGATCAGGAAGCTGAGACCTGCCCCTCCCCTGCAGATCTTTCCAAGTCCCCTGCGCCCAGTCAGGGAGCCAAGGCCAGGAGCTCCCTCATGCAGGGGGCAGAGGCAAGGCTGGAGGGGGTGGGAGCAGACTGCCGCCAGGAGCAACAGATCTGCTCCTGCATCCCACACATGTAGATGCCTGCCTGGAGTGGGTTTATTCTGGAGTAAACCCACCCCCACAGCATTTGCATGTGTAGACATGCAACATAGCATTGGTAGGTAACAACTGTGCAGCTGGGCACACATATAGATGAGCCCATATTGGACAAAATAGATCATCAGAAAACAAAAAGTGAAACTATTCTTTATTTGCCTATTTGGGATATAGAAGAAAGGAGAAAAAAAAATTAAAAAAGACTTAAGATACAAAAACTATATGAATCTGGATAAGAAAATACCATGGAGTTAATCCAGTGTTTAAGAATATTTTGAGTTTCTCTCATTACTGCTGAATTTAGTGTAAATTAAGAAGTGTATCCCTCAGGAATTAAATATTGTACTTGTAAGTATTAGCTATATTCTTGTGTGCATAGTTTTAGTAAGCGGGAAACTATTTTTACCAATTACACTTTCTCTGAGCTCACAATGCTTTTTGGATTTTTTTTTTCCTGAAGTTTCTACCACAAGAGATTTAAACATGACATGTATGAATTGTGGCAGACAGGTCATCCATCCCGGATGCACTCCAGTATTTCTGAACAGGTCAGCTATAACTGAATAATAGCTTTGGTTGCACAGTATCTTCTCACTGGCTGATATAGCAGACACCTTAAACTTTAGCAGTTAAAGTTATACTTGATGTTTAAAGGCATGTTTAGGATGAGAGCATTTTGGTATAAAAATAAATAGCCATCTGAAGAAAATCATATTTAAGGACTTACAGGGGTGTAGGTTGTAGCCATGTTGGTCTAAGGACATAGGCAGACAAGGTTCTTTGGGTGAATCTGATATCTTTTATTAGACCAACTTAAATAGTTGGAAAAAGGCTTTCATGTTTAAAAACCCTTCATCAGGCTGAGGAAGCATCTGCAGTTTGTGTGTGCTCTTCCTGAACAGAATGAATAGTAAAGAAACCAGAGACTGGGCTGGTATGCGTGCAAGACAGGCAGTCAGTGAAGATGTAAACTGAGGAGTCAGTGGGTTAGAGACAGGCTGGCTGGGGTGGGGAAGTGAGAAGGGGGATGAACGTAGCAGGTAAATAGTGGAGAGGTACCTGGGACTTAAGGACTTAAGTACATATTTAAGGACTTAAGTACTTTTCCTCTGATGGACAAAAAAGATAAGTGTATGTCTTAAACAAATCTGCAGGTGTGGAAAATAGGATTGAGTTCAAGTATTTGACTTTAGCCTGCCTTCTGATTTGTCCCTTAAAAATCAACTCCTATGCATGCAGTTCATAACTTAAGGAGCTACAGCAAGAGTTTCAAGGCACTTTGCATCTGAAAACGAAATCCTTCCCCTTTCATAAAGAAGGTATGTCATAGCAGCTGTGGGGAATTCTAAAACATACCTGGCATCTTTATTTTGATGGGATCTATGGAAATTGACTCTGAGATAGGAGCTGAATTACACCATACATAACAAGACTAGTAGCATTATAAGGTGTGCCAATCCATTCCTTGAATCACTTTGGAGAGCTAAATTTACTTTTTTTCTCTGCATTTTCTTCATGTAATTTGTTAAAATTCCTGCTTTAATCAAATCTGTGTGTGTTCCACATCTCTAATAATAAAAGATTTTCTTCTAGCTATCCCTTAACTTCTGCCATCATTTATTTTCCGCCAGCATTTACTTGACAGTTAGGTGAGCAGTTCTCTCCAGGTGGCTGTCTGTCTTGAAAACTGACACATGAATGAACCAGTATATCTCAGTTTGCTTTCCATTGATCATGTTATTGTGAAGTTCCTCTGCAAACATTGTGAGCACCAGCTGTTTACCCACATCCAAGTTCACTGAACTCTTATCTTAAGAATTAACTTAGAGTTAAATGGATGCTGGAAATAATCACTTTGGAGTTTTGGGAACATTTTATTTGTACTGTCACATATACTAATGCTGAAATATTCATGCGAAAGACAGATGTTTAGTTGTGATAGTTTACTTAAACAAAGCTCTTGATATTTGTTGTTTAGACAAACAGAATGTGATTATGAGAAAATAGAAAGCTTTTATTACTTTCCCCCAACCATTCAAAACCCCTGATAGCCCATTGACATGTTGGTTGGGACTAATTCTGATGACTGCTAAAGGCACTCTCATTCAAATCAAAGGAAGTTAGACTGTAGAAAGGTACAAACAGGCCACTCCCAAATATAGGGAAAAAAAACCCTTACATGATAGAAATGGTGGAAAATTCTAAGACAAGGTCTTTATTATACTGGGAACTTTAGAAATTGACTCTTGACCTTTAGTGAAATTACCACTGTTTTTCTTTTAAACTGATGCAAATTGCGCTGGCTCAGTGAACAGATGAGCAGCAATTCCAGGATAGCTGCCCGGAGTTGATGCTATTGGACAAGGAACTGGGTTTTCCATTTCCGAAGGAAAAAAAGGCACCGCAAGGAACAGCAGAGCTGCGAAGGAAGCTGCCTGCCACTGTGAGTTCCACACTGCCCATGACCCCTGCGTGCAAACCCGCGCTGCTGCCCCTGCTGCAGCTGCGTGGAAGGGGACACCTCGTGGGCAAAATACAGAGCTCACAGCAGCAGACAGATTTCTGCATGGCCCCACTGTTCTTTACAGCACCGGGTTGCACATGCTGGGCTGCAGAGGTGCCGGGGGAGGGCAACAGGGTGGGAGCCCACAGCAGGCAAGTGTGCAGCCCCTACCTCACTCACAGATGTTGGGGGCATGTGTCCTCCCTGCCCCCGGGAGTATACACCATGGCAGGGAGCAGCACCCCACATCTCAGCCCGCAGTGGGCAGGCGGCAGAGGGGGAGCCAGACTCTGCTTCACTGCAGCACCCTCTGCCTCCTTCCAGGGGTAGGAGGCTGTGGACCCGGGTCCCTGGCCCCATAAGCCTGGAAGCTGGGAGCCCCCTCTGGCAGTGCTGGGGAAGCAGGAGCTGTTGGGGGGGGAGGTGCCCCTGCAGGGCTGGGAGGTTGTGGGGGGGAGTGAGGGGTAGGAACAGGGCCAGGGGCTCTGGGGAGGGAGTGAAGGGAACAGTCAGGGCTGGGGGACTATAGGGGGGGGCACCAGCACAGCTGGGGGGCTGTGGGAGGAAATGAGGGGCACCAGCAGGGCTGGAAAACTGTGGGGACTTCCATTTTAATCATGGATTTGGAGGGGGGTTATCAGAGAATTAGTGTTTTTTTTTTTTGTTTTTTTTTATCAGGGAAAACCAGGATGCCTGCTCATCAAGCTAACTGATAGAATAGAATAGGATAGAAGTGGACAAAGTAGAGTTGTAACTATGTAATACAGTGTTCACAGTGATGTAGTTTCACTCTTGATTTCTCCCAGGGAAAGTCTTAGTTTCATTGAAGTAAATTGTATCAGAGAAGTGTGGTGTCTGTCCAAGCCATATGATTCCCAGAAGTCAAGGGATTTTCCTGCATTAATCACTGTTTGATGGAGGACAGCTGTTTCCCTAGTCTCTTAGTAAAAATACTGGTCCTTTAAATATGCAAGTCAGGAACTGTAGGAAGGGTAGGAGAAACTTGTCCCAGGAAGAATAGTGGGGGAAATTCCCATTACAGAGATTCAGTACATTTGTGTTTCATTTAAAAAAAATTAAGAAAACCTATTATTTCTTTTTTGTCATGGGACTCCTATTTCAGCAGCCAGCCAAAGGTTATACCACCATGTTCAATATACTTGTTAATATTTTAATGTGATAGGATAGGGAAAATTCATGCATTTTATGGTTAAAAAAAAATTATTTTGAGAAATTATTTGGCAAATTTCAGTCCCCTCTTCCCAAATTCTTCTATCTGATGCAAGGCATATGTAAATCAGGGGAACAAATTAATTATCCTTCCAGGGGGGCTATTCATTTGAATAAATTTTTTTTACTGATTGTGAATGGCCTGTGTCTGAGAAGCCTGCAGGGTAGTAGCAGCAGCAATGGTCTATGTGCAAGGAATGAGGACTGGCTACCTTGCTCTCTAGCTCTCCTATTAGTTTTACATTACAATAATATTTGTCTAAATACATTAAAAATATTAAATTAAAATTTAATCAATTTAAGATCCATTAGCAGAATCTCCTGAGTGACACATTCCAAAAGGTCTTTTTATCATCAAAATACTAGTTATGATTAACAGAGACTCTTTAGTTACTGTTCTGTGAAATTATAAAAAGAAAATACAGTGCCCCCTGCTTTTGAGTTTCTTTCTTGAAAGACTTGTGCTTCACAGAAGATATTTGGGAAAAACAGTGTATTACACTTAAAATTAACTATTACACTTAATTTTTAATCAGCAGCACAATATATGAAAATTTACAGTAAAGATGCAATAAAATAATACCTGTTGACATTTAAATTAATGCCTTTTCAAATGGAGTATCTTTATGATTGTTACTTATCATATTGCAAAGTCAGTTAGATTGATTTACTTTTAATTATCATGAGGGGTATTTGTTTATTTAGCAGTAAGGATGACTGATGAAACTACAATGATATGAACATGCTGGGGTTTTCAGACTGCTTTTTGGTGGTTTTTCTAGTTTGTTGGGCTAGCAGATTGGAAAGGCTTTGATCCTAGCACACAGAATCTAAAATTTGGGAGAAACCCAAGTATTAACTTCCTATAAAATGATGCCAGACCCAAAGGGCAATGTCTGTTGCTACTAATATCAGATATCCTATGTTCTGCTTCTACTCTTTATCTCTTTCCACCGTAATTGGACACAGTTATAGGAGGAAAAAATTGTATTTGCCCTCCAAACTTCCACACTGTCAGAAGAATTGTTAATATAATCTTCTAACATTTTCTATTTTGTTTACAGTAAACTACCATCCCCTTTTCCCATCCCTACAGTCTCTGAATCATGCACCTTGCCTACAGCACCTCTGGTTCAAACAGTGAAACAGACAGAGCAGTGGCAACAGCACACACCAAGGGCCAGAGGCAAGTTGAGCTGGGGCAGATGTTGCCTCATTTTTAATGCCAAAAGCTGGTATTTAAATAGGCCCTTGACAAGTATTTTGGCAACAAAAGAGGGAGGTGACATTGCCCCCAGCAAAAGCCACAAACCTCTAGCTAGTGCTCCTGCAACATGTGCCACCACTGCCTACGTCTTCAGAACAGGCCAGTTACATCTTCACAGGGGAGGACAGGAGACCTCTAGGAGAAGTTAGGAGTCTAAAGCTTTTTGGCACCTAAAGACTTGTTCATATCTTTTTCAGCTTTGACTTTCACTGAAGTTACTTGATTTTGAAAAGTGTTTTTGTAGCCCACATGCTCTATTCTAGGCCTATTGCAATTCTCTTTACCTCCAAAAAGGGAAATAAGCAGTGAGAAGAATTCAAGGGATTTGAGTCACTTCACCAGCCATGCAGAAGCTGGGCAGACCGACTCAATTAGCCAACAAAGCATCCAATAATAGCTGTGGCAGTTATCAGAAACACTGAGTTTCTGAAGCTGTCTGGGAAGTTTTCATTGTGGGCATCTAGCTGGTCACACACAGCACAAATGGGGGTCTCACCAATCCCTTGTACTTATCTTTAATAGAAATGCCTTCCCTAATACATCCATTGCCTGAGATTGCATTTGCCTTTTTCACAGTCACAATGCATTGTGGCTCACAGTCATTCTGTGATTGAGTAATATACCTTTCTCTTCTGTTGTTGTTTACAACTAATGAAGTCCCAGTTCAGAGCAGAAATGATTAGCTTCCAAATGCATTGCCTAGACTTTTACAATTTATCTGGATCTTATTTCTAGTCGCCAAAGCCAGCTAAAACTTCCTTTACAGTATTCTGGCCCTGCTCTGTATTTAGAATGTTTCCAGTTGCACACTCCTACTTTCTGTGCTGAGCTTATTAATGAAAATGTTAACTAAGAGCAGTCCTAAGATCAACCCTAAGATCAATACAGTTGAGCAATTTGGTTAGTAGTGTCCTCCCAACCTGATGACCCTCCGCTTCCCAAACTATGTATTGCTGTCATCGACTTTTCATTTCCTCTACCATTCTCCATATTCTCCTGTTTATTTAATACCTTCCTAACTTTCCCTGCATCAAATGCTTTACTGAAGTTTTTCATAGATTTCATAGACATCAGGGTTGGAAGGGACCTCGGGAGATCATCGAGTCCAGCCCCCTGCCCAAAGGGCAGGAAGTCAGCTGGGGTCATAGGATCCCAGCTATGACCCCTAAGTTCACCCAGAAGTGATCTACCCCATTTCCTATGTCCAGAAAATCTATTATGAAAGAAAACTATTGGGTAATTTGGTACAAACTACTTTTTGTAAATCTATGGCATTGTATCCCATTTGCCTTTTACATTTATATCTGAAATTATCCTTTCTTTCAGAATCTGTTCTAGAGCTTTGCATACCATTATACCCAAAATTACAGGTTTGCAGGCATCTGGAATACTTCTGCCCCGTCTCGAATACACTACATTTGCCATTCTCCAATCACATGATACCACTGTGACTTGACATTTGTGAAAAATATCGGCTACCAGGCCTGTGATTTTGCATGCAACTTTTTCAAAATTCTGGGCTGGAAATTGTCCGATTCCCCTCTCTCCTCCCTTTCCTCCCTTCCACTCCTTCACAACATGAATAGATTAAGCTCTTTGAGTTTTGTTTCCACCTTAATTGTGAGTCATTTCCATTTTCTTATTCCCATTATCCAAAGTCAACATCATCGTTCTTCTTGAGATTGTCTAATGTAAATAGCATAAATGGTCCTTGTTTCCCCTTCTAGGCAAGTGCCTCATCACAGTTCTACTAACATATCCTCCTCCTTGCTTTTTCTTGCTCTTCTGGAACCATCAATCTTACCCTCTTGCCTGCCCAATGGCCCAGTCTCAACAGGAACATTGGAGTGTGCCCACACCCAGTTTATTCTATAGCCTAGTGGTTTGGGCATTCTCCTGAGAGGTGAGAGTTTGAATTGTAATGGGAATATATGATTGCAGCACGGTAGGCATACCTAAGCTAGAGTTATGTACTTAACTTGGGTGTTCAGACAGCAGTGAAGCCACCGCAGCATACTTGGTAGCTAATCCTCATGCCAGTACTTCAAGCGAAGGAGAGCAAAGCTAGCTCAGGAAAGCCTGTATATGGTTCAATCACATATCCGACTGTAATATAGACAGTCTTTATAGATGTTCTTGTACAGTAATTCATCACATAAAACATGCCCAGAATATAGTATGCACCTTATTTTTGAAAGGCAGGATGAAGGAAAAGATCCTCCTTATAGTAAGTAACTTTTTAGTAGCAAGGAGGGAGCACTGCCTGCTCATTGGTATGTTCCCTGTGAGTGTCATGCAGATTTTACTTTCACTTTTGTCCATAACAGGCAGAAAGTGTTCTTACCATATTTCCCACATATAAGGCACAATAAATTTTCAGCAGCTGATTTGGGAGAGTGGTGTATGTTGCTTCTGAGAAAATACAGAAATTGTGTGATTGAAATCTGAGGAATGTTATACTCCATTCCACAAATGGTTTGATATGCCATGTCAAATGTGCATGGTAGGACACACCATTTTGGGGATGGAGATTCCTCAGATCCAAAACAGACAACTGCAAGCATGTGGGGAACTGAGACTGCTCTGTATCCAAACCTGAGTATCTGTTGATAATTAGGATTGGGCAGAGGGCACAGCCCAGGTCTAGGACACATGACCTGTTAATCACATGATAAATGTAACCTCTGCTAGGGTCCTTAGCCTCCTTGTTGAGAGCTCAAGGGAGCAACAGCATCCCCTGTAGAAAATAAAATGCATCTGCTTAGGTCTACCTCTTTGCAATACTATTTATTATTGCTGATAATTCTAGGAACAGGAAAAAGCAGGCAGTGCAAGATAAAGTTGTTAACAGTATTAAAAGAATTGTTTTGTGTACAAATGGCCTATTTATATTGGTGGTGAATACAATATTCTAGATTATAGAGTTCTTTGGGGTAGAATCGCATTTCATCTTTCTTGTTAAAGCAACTTACATGTTAGTTCTATAGGAATAATTAACACTGGGTGCATCTACGCAAAATGTTTACTACACAGTTGACTAATTAGATGCACAGTAAATGTTGTGCATCTACATGTGCACCCCTATGTAGGCCAAAGTAGATTAATTGACTCTGTGGAATGTTTTGCTTCTCAGCAGCACACATGTAGATGCTGCCCTGGCTGGCTGGGGCATGAGGGTGCTTCAGTGTGTGGGACTGCCTACCACCCTCATGCCCCAGCCACCTTCTCCACAGCACACTGAGCCAGAGGAAACTCCTACCAGCTGGGGCTGCTCCGACATGACTCAGTGTGCCGTATTCCCAGGTGCACATGCAGCTGCAGTGACCAGGGGACAGAAACTGCGGAGCAATAAGCTCCAGAGTTTATTCATGTGCACTAATAGCACATGTAGGCATAACCTTTGCATAATAAAAAAACAGAAGCAAGCAAAGCATGCAGTGTTGATATTCATAATACAGTGCAGAGTTAGCCCCTATATTCATAGATAACAGGCCTTCCTGTCTCTTCTTCCCCTAGCATTTTTGGCACAATTAAAAAGCCAATGGGAAGTCAGTTGCTCTACGTGTTTTACCTAATCCTGAAACAGTTTTCTAACAATAGTAATGAAAACATAATTAGGGTAATTATTTTATTCTCAGGGCTATCATCTTTTATAACATCTATCAGATATATTTTTTCTTTTGAATTTAATAAGAAGCATGATGCCAAGTTAATTACTGAGGTAAATTTAACAGTATAGCTATAGTGGAGCTACACTGAGCTTTCTTGACTCGAGGTGTATTGTCAGCCCTAGCAAAATTTATACTGTACAGAAAATAAGATTTTATAGCATCTAAGATGAAATACTTATACATTTTCCTCCAAAAATTTAAACCAACGATTAATTGCCTAATTTCAAATCACTATAGTACAACAGTGAGGACCTAAAACTAATATTGACTTAGTTGGTTTTTTCACTTTCCAATCAGAGAGAAATCTGTAGTACAGATATAATAAAGAATAGTAAAGAATAAATAATGAAAAGATGAATTAGTAACATGTTCTTTCTATAAACACAAGACGTTATTAATAGAACTTGTCAGGATGTATCTGTCAAAATGATTTTAATGGTAAATACAAATTTAGAGAAAAATAATTTTGCTGAATTTTTTGCATTAAGAAAATTAAAATGAAATATCAACTTTTGGATCAGGTTGAGATTAAACTTCCTGGTCCTACAGTGCTTCAAAGGAATTGTAGTTCTGGTGCATACAGTTCCATTTTCTCCTATTGACAATGCTCCCTATGTTCTGGTGACCAAGGAAAGTTCAAGGAGCCTGTCCCACAAAAGCAAGTACTCAAGGGAGTAAGTTTAAATGCATTTTAATAGAGATGTTAAAGTCAAATGCAAATGGTATGTGACAATATATGTAAAGCATTGAAACCAAATAATCATAGAATCATAGAAGTAGGGTTGGACGGGACCTTGTAGATCTTCAAGTCCGACCCCCTGCCTGGCCAGGAGAAAAACTGGGCTCAAATGACTCCAGCCAGGTAGGCATCAAGCCTCTTCTTAAAGACCCCCAGGCTAGGAGACAGCACCATGTCCCTTGGAATCCAATATTAATTATTGAAATATTTTTAATATTCAAAATAGAAAAAGAATAATCTTAAATATATTAAATCCTAAGGTCTTAAAAATTTAACAGATAGCCAGCCTATTAGGGAAAAATAATCCTTATCAGATTTTAAAAGTTTTGAAGAAGCACGTATCTTGTTTCATTAACAGATAAGCCATTCAGCAAAACTATAGTTGAAGGCCAAAGAACAAAGATTCTGAGCTGAACCTAGATTTTTATTCTCAGTTACTTGACTCAACTTCAAAAGCTTGCCAAGTAAAGCTATAAACTATAGTAATGTACCTAATAGGTTATATCCTGATTTATTTTAATATGCCTATTTGTATCCCTTATTTAAACTATGCCATGTCCTAAACCAGATCTAATTGGTATAAAATCACTAAACGCATTCTAAGAATCTTTACTGACTTCTTCTAACCTACCTTTCTGGCATCTGCTAAACTCTTCTCACCTCTGACATTCTCTTGCCTACTCATTTCCTTTGCCTCCTCTTCTCAAACTCTGTTCAAGCAGATGGACACAAATGCTATAAAATATCACTGTTAAGCAGCTTAGGGCCAACTACAGTCTACACTTCACTTGCTGCATCATGGGAGTTACTTGGCTACATATCCATCATAGGGGATACTGTCCAGCCAAAGAATCTGGCCATGGGTGATAATAACTGAGGAATGAGACATCAGAACTACAACTCTAATGAGAAAAGGATGCATGGGCAATAGAGCAAGCTGTCACAGAAGCTATGGAATCTCTTTTATTGGAGATTTCCCAATGAGATGTTGGACAGGCATCTGTTTGGGATGATTTAAGAACAGAAAATCCTAAATCTGTTCAAGAGGCTGGACTCTATGTTCTTCAAGTCCCCTTCCATCCCAAAGAAGCTATTACAGGCAGATGCACTTTGATGTGGAAACGTAATATTTTGAAAATGGTATGTTTGGATCTGAGAATGTTGGATATTTCATTTCAATGGAGAATACCAAGTGCATTTTGAACAATTGTCAGTTCTGAGATTTTTTTTCCTGAACCTTTTTTCTGTAGAAAAAAAAAATATTTCAATGTTCTGTTCTGTGTTTTAAATTACAACAAAAGCTAATTATTACAATTTCCTATAGTAGCTCATTTCTGCTCAACTGCAGTATTAGTAAGACTGGTCAAGATATGTTTGTTTACAATATATTATTATTAAATGTGATGATATACCTTTTAAGTTTCCTTAACTTGATGGAGGTTTTTATCTCCATTTTCAATACAGTAAAAGCTGTGTTAGCCAGCATTTCACTAACCAGAATACTTTATTCACCAGAAGTTAATAGGTTAATAAAGTATTCCCAGCAGGGGTGGATGCACTCTGGGCAGGCAGTGGAACTGGCTGGGCACATGGCACTGCACTGCTTTCAGCAGCGAGGCACAGAGACAAGGAGCACAACCCAGCCTGCAGCTGCAGCCCACCCTTGCCCCATGCATAGATAAAGGAAAAGTAGACTGAAAGAAACTTACCTGCCTACTGGGCCAGCTGCGATCCTAGCTGCACAGGATATAACTCTCAGATAACTGGCACCCCTGTTACTCCACTCATGCTGGATAACAACGCTTTTACTGTATATTCATTTCAAATTCTGGAACTCTTTCTGTTCATTTTAAAAAATGTCAAAGAAGAGAGGCTATCTGTTAAGCTGTTATTCAAGGCTAGTAGCAACAACAGCATTGGAGTCTTGCCAGACTCAATGGGACCATCTCTCACACTTACATACCCACATGTGAATGCATGTGTATACACACACACATTTTTTCTTCCTTTATTTGGGGTCTTCCTATTTTGATCCATTTGGCACTAAAATATTTTTAAGATCCCCATGGCTCTGCTGTTTGGTGTGATGTAACTTTTTAGGCTTTCATGGAATAGTTCTGTGCAAAGAATAGACACATAACTGTTTCAGATGAAACATGCTTTTCTGGCCTTTCTATAAAGTGTCTTTACATTCTCTGATGGTTTTTATAACCTTATTTAATCAATCCATTATCCAGCAATACAAAGTCATTTCAGTCATCTTTTCTCCAGCCACCCAAGCCTGGTTCAACACCAGCAGGATGAAAACACTATAAAAATCTTTAATCGCTGCATTACAACCTGTTTGTCATCCTTTTATTCTTTCTTCACTTTTGAGGCAGAATCACTCAAAAGTGATCATTCATCTGTATACATCATATCAAGCTGTTAACAAGTCTGACATTTTGCTTGAGTTTAACTTGAAAATTTTCACTTCACATTGACTTTTCTATATATAAATGTAACACTTTACTTAGTCTTCAGTATAACAGATTATTATTCATGACCTATTAAGTTTAAGATCGATTAACACTTAATAAGATTGTGGTGGAGTTTTCAAAAGCACACAGTGGTAGCCTCTGTTTTCATTTCCTTTTCTGTGTCCTTGTGACAAGGTATTTAGCAGACTTACTGAAATCTGATGATACTAAGATGTGGGGTGAGGTGGACACACTCGAACGGAGAGAGAGGATGCAACTAGATTTAGACAGACTACAAAAGTGGGCAGATGAGAATAGGATGGGGTTCAACGTAGATAAATGCAGGGTGCTGCACCTTGGGAGAAGGAATCCACAGCATACATACAGGCTGGGGAGTTCCCCTCTTGAAAGCACAGAGGCGGAATGGGACCTTAGAGTCATTATTGACTCCAAGATGAACACGAGCTGCCAATGCCAGACCGCAGCCAGCAGGGCCAGCCATATCTTGTCATGCATCCAAAGATGCATCTCAAGCCAGTCCAGAGAGGTGATACTCCCCCTCTATGTGACACTGTTCAGGCCGCAATTGGAGTACTGTGTCCAGTACTAGGCGCCGCACTTTAAAAAGGATGTGGCCAGCCTGGAGAGAGTTCAGAGGATGGCCACCCATTTGGTGAGAGGGCAGCAGGACAGGACCTATAAGGAGAGACTGAGGGACCTGAACCTGTTCAGCCTCAGCAAGAGGACGCTGAGGGGGGACCTGGTGGCTGCCTACAAACTCATCAGGGGAGATCAACAGCAAATAGGTATAGCCCTTTTCTCCCCAGCACCACTTGGGGTGACAAGGAACAATGGTAATGAAGTGATAGAGAACAGGTTTAGGTTAGAGATCAGGAGGCAATATTTTACAGTCAGGGTGGCCAGAATCTGGAACCAACTTCCTAGGGAAGTGGTCCTTGCCCCTACCTTAGGTAAATTCAAAAAGAAGTTAGATGATCACATGTCTGGGGTCTTGTGAACCCAGTATTCATTCCTGCCTGTGGCAGGGAGTCAGGCTAGATGATCTGTTCAGATCCCTCCTGACCCTACCTACTATGAAACCTACTAATTCCACAGCAATGACACTCTCAGTCAAGCCTTACTTGAGTTTCTGTTTTACTGTTTGAGTCACCTTGCCTTCTTTGTCTGCTGATAGAACAGTGACTGACTGGTCAAAGGATTGACACAGAATCAGCCTTGGTAAACCAGGTTCAAGACACAGGCAGACCAGCTGAGGTGAAGAACAGCTGAAGATTGCCTGTTGAAAGATGAGGGTGCAATGAACACAATAACAACTGGGTGGCTCTAGGACAGGGTCTAGATCTTCTCCAAGATCTTCCCAAGAACTGAGGTGAGGCTTATGGGCCTATAGTTACTTGAGTCCTCCTTCCTCCCTTTCTTAATGGGGACCTCTTCCCCTGGTCCAGGAAAATACAGTTCTTGGGGCTGTGGGTCTTTCTCCACTGCCTTCTCCAAAAAAATAAAGTGAATAAAATAGAAAAGTAAGAGACTTCCTGACCCCTTCACCCCACTCAGGCATTTCCCAGACTTAGATGCTTTGGCATCAGACCTCAAAGCGTCAGTGGCCCCTGGCGCCTTCCCAGGTGTGGTGAGTCCATCCTCTAGTCCTCACTTTCTTGACTCTTGTGTGAGTCTCAAACCAACTCCCCTACTTGGCGAGCATGGAACTGGGTCCTGACCCCTGTTCTTGGGGCTGCAGCCCAGCCTCTTTTCAACCTGTCCCTTAAAAGGAAAATAAAAAAAAAAGAACCCAAATCAAAACCTTAGAAGAGTGCTGCCAGCATCTCCTGGCAGGCACTCTTGTCACTCACCGCTGCTGCGGTCCTTCTGGCAGTGCTCAGACTCACTGAGCCCCTCGGGAGCCATCCTCACCATTGCTCCCTGGTCCAGAGCTCATTTCCTGGCATGCCAGCGTCTCCAGCTTTTTTCTGGCTGTCCAGTGGTTTGCTGCTGTGATCTCCCCTGGCCCTGGCAGTAGACCAGAAATACAGATGCTGCTCCTAAATTGCCACAGCTGCTCACCTCTATGTATTGTTGGCTCTGGTGAGGCTGGTGGGTCTCCTCTTGATATCAACAAGTAAGTATTTTCCTTTGCTTCCTTACATATGTGCATAGCAATGAGTATGTGCACTGTTTGACCACAGATCGCAAAGCACATCTTTCCAACCCTTCACAATGTAGCTTATACTATCTGTTATAAATGCTAATATTCACTCAAGTGGTTTCAATATTCACTTAAGGTTTCATGCCCTTTTTGCAAGCAACTCTGTCAGCCTGTGGAGAGCTGGAAAAAGGGAATCCCATGGTTTCCTGCTTCAAAGGGGAAAATCCACACTGTTCTCCTTTAAAGGGGGAAATTTGCCTTTTTCTGCAGAAAACCCATTAGTCATTACATATGGCTAACATTTGTTATGTGACCTTACATTGTCTTTAAGACAGTGCTGGTAGAAGGTGCATATTTTAGTAACCAATTGATGTGTTTACCTTTTCTGTCCCTTAAAAGCATTCCTGTTTTCCCCATGTGTTTAATTATTGAATTTGGCACTGCCAACCTCAAGCAAGAGTCAAGCCTAAAGATCAAGAGATTGGCTTTAAAAGGCTGACATTTTTTCTAAAACAGCTCTGAGTTCCTTATATTTGTCTTCTGCTATAAGAACCTTTCAGATTTGTGTTTGCTGACTTTACTTTGCAAGCAGGAAGATTAGCAGCTTTTTGTACTTTAAAAAGTTAAGATTTTTACATAAACCACAAAATCCTGGAGCTGAAGCTTTAAGAAAACCACCACATATTGCAAGACTTGAGTTAAAATCATGAACATTGGTAATGCTGTACTGTACAACTGCCAGAATAATTTGAAAAGTTCTTAATATTTTAACGTTCTATAGTTGTTGATTTTCTACTTTTATCTGCCTTTTATCTTTCCTTTCTAAGGGAGTAGACCTATCAAGTAAAAAAGTGCCAATTCTATTTTTTGTATTTCTGGAAAGGAAATACATTTCCGAATGCCTAACTCATGCTCATTATCTGTTCAAAGCCATAGATACTATGCCAGATGGGCATCTGTCCCTGTGGAAGGCCATTACTGTTACCATTCTCAGGGCAGGGAAACATTCAGCTCCAGCTGGGACTCTCTGGCAATACTGCCAGCAAGCATTGCTCAAGAAATGCCCTGAATTCCATGAGGTTCCTGTGGGAAATGAGGTTTGGCCCATTGCCTTTGGCTCCTTCATTAACCTCCATCAGTCTTTATATTAACACCTTCCCCTATTTTGCTGCTGATAAAGGCTTGACAATGTTGTGGTTTCTAGGGCATTCTGTAGGCTGAATTTTTCTGACATCATGCCATTAGAAGTTAATTTGCCATTTGTTCTGAAGAACCTTGTTGTGTTCTCTGGTTCAAAGATATCTAGTATACACCTGTTCTAGCTAATTGGCTTCTGCTAATCCTTACTTTCACTGATGCTTCTGGCCTTTTAAAGGAGCAATTAGAGTGTATTTGTCTTCATTTGCAAATAGAGAGAGCCTGCCAGCATTTCATTTAGACGGCTCAGCTCCTGCCACAGAAATCATACAAACCTTTTGCTATAAGACTTCCAAGACTGTTTTTTTTCTTTTACTACCACTTTTCAGTACTATTTAAGAATGAGCATTATGTTACAGTGTAGCATCTTCACAGTCCATGTATCTAATGTTGATTTGTGTGCAATGAAAACTGTATTATCAAATATGTGAATCTTAAAGGCCTGACCATCTTTACTCAAATAAATAAATCCTCTGCTTCTTGACGTTCTGAAAGAGGTGTTCCTATCACAATATATACATTGAAGGGGGTTTTCAATGGTTTTAGGGATATCTCTTGTGGTGCTACATGGACCAGTACTTATCAAAAGCACTCTCACCAGTTTAGCATGCACCGGTTCCCGCATTTCTGTTATGTCTATATTCCTGGAACTTCACAATTAGGTGTAAAACATTGGCCCATGTATGAAAGCTGGTGTTGTAGTGATAGTTATAATTTAGAGATGCTCCTGAATTTAAAAGAGTTGGTTGTTAATTGACAGACCCACTCCCACTTACCAACTAGCTAGTTAGAAAGAACAGCTGAAGGCATGCAGAGACTCACCTATTGCTCTACAATAAAACTTGTTAATTTTTCTCATTCTTTATATGCCTGGATTTATTGAACCTGGTGATCACAACAGGTCATAGGTGTAAATGTGAACATACTTTTTTCACATTGTTTAAAAATAATTTGCTAGCTGATGGTGTGCCTCCAATCCAAAATCAGCAGGGTACCAAACATACTATTTCTGCTGTCACCATGGCTGCAAACTGCAGTAAACACAACAGCAACTTAGGCAAAAAGTAAGGCCTTGCCTTCAGAGCACAGAGAAGCTCCAGAAGAAACATGGAGGAGAATGCAGGCAGCCTGGAGGAGAAGGAAGACCTGCACCAGCCAGCTGGAACCTGGTGCCTGGAAGTGAACAAAGATTTCCAAGGCTGCTGCTCCAGCTGATGAGTTTTTATAAAGGAAGCAGTTCTATCACCAGCTTTAGAAGGGTTTACCCTTTCCAGTTTATAATCAGGGGATTCATGAAGCCTAAACTAGGTGTCAGAGCTGGGTGTTGGTGGCATTTTCCAAGCACTTATTTCTCATGAAGACTCTTATGTGCATCTCCTGAACCTTCTGTATATCTGCAGAGTCATGTAAAATATGACAGTATCAACACACTAATCATGCAAGTAGTAATTGTAATCTGTCCCAGGGGTTTATGGTTCACTGCAACTAGTACTGGTATGACTAGGGCTGCCTCTAACTTTCTAGGGAAACCTAGCACTGATCTGGAAGGAGGCAGCTTTCAGCTCTGAGGGCCACTAGCACCAGGACTTGAAGCTGGGCCAAACTGGTGGATGCTGATGAATGTACCAAAAATGACTCTAGTGTTCAGTGGTGCCAGTGAATAGGCTAAGTGTCCAAGTTTATCATCTTCCCCTAACTACTCTCCATTGGTCTCAAGTTGGAGCCTCAATCTAATTAACAGTTCGAAGCAGGGAGTAGCTAGGCCCACAGCCAGCTTGAGATGGGAGTTGGTTTCAAGGGCACAGAGTTTATCCCTCTTTTTCGTAGCACCAAATCACTGAGCAATACTGCCAGTAAGGACTGCTCAGGAAATGTGCTGGATTCCATGATATTTCCTTTGGAAAGTGACAGTCTGGCTGACTGTGTTTGGCTCCTTCATTAATCTCCATCAGTATTAGCATTTGCACCTGTCCTATTTTGCTTCTGATAGAAGTTTGGCAGTGCTGTGGTTTCCACAGCATTTCAACAGAAGGACAGTAGCAGGCATCCTGCCTTTTCTGTTAACCCATCAGACCAAGTCTTATATGGGACAGGAGCTACTCTGGGTAACCAAGGACCTTCCAAAAATGGATGTGGAAAACTGGGTTGAGGGAGGGAAATCTGAAGACCTTTTTCCACTATTTAAAGGGGAGCTGGGTAAGAAAACTGAAGGAAGCCAAACAACGTTCCCGTGGAATAAATAGATAATTGGCCTTCACCTTTTGCAATTTACATCAGCTTAATTTGTAAAAAGATCCTGGCAGAAGTAAAGTCATGTATAGGTGTAACCCTGGTCCCCTGTGCTAGGGTCGGCCTACTGCCATTCGGATCCTTGGAGTGCCAATAGCCTCGGTCTTTCTCCCAGTCCACCAAAGGAATGGTAGCAGTTGAGCAGCAAAGTACCCAGGGTTCCCCTCCTCCAGTGCAAGACACGATTCAAACCAATATGTATACAAACTTTAACACACACACACACACTCCCACACATATATATATATATATATAGTATGCCTATAATATATAAATTATAAGCACTTGAATTTATAAATGATACGAAAAGGAAAATGCATAACTAAGCTAAACATACTGGTTAACAATAAACAACCCAACATTCACACATTTGCTAATTGGACTACTACATACTATACTTCACATTGGTAACACAGCACTTCAAATACATGGATGACTTAATACCACGATGCTCAGGGTGACAATAAAATGCCTTTTGCAATCTCTCCAGCAGGGGTGGGGCAGGGGGGTGCAGCTTGGAGTCTGCTGGGCTTAGCAGACACAACCCAGTCTTCAGCTGAGTTTGCAGGCAGCAGCTAGTAGAAGACGCCCTGCCTTCTGGCTCGTCTAGTAGCTGACTCTGACTTCCGATACCCTGAAACAGTGCTGTCCCACACCGGTACACACCTTAACTCGAAAGCAAACACAAAAAACCCACTGCACTTCCCAACCCTTCTTGGTCTTCTATAGCCCTCCACTCCCCCTCATAGGATTTCCTCTATCACACAGCTTTCCTGAATGACACCCAATACCTGCTTCCCCTCAGGCCAACCCAACCTCTCACAGATGCCAAAAGCAACCCAGACTATATCCCTCCAGTCTCGCCTTCCCTCTAACTCCCCTCAAGACTCATGGGTTCCTGGTGGATGGGTGCCTGCAGGGATCAGCCTGCCCCAGCTTGGTCCTTTAGGGCTGCACACTTCCAGGCCCTGCAGAGGTCCCCTCGAAAGCTTCTGCTGCCCCAAGGGGTGGATCCACCACTGCATGGCTCCCTCTCCCCTCTGGCCCCATGCACACGCTTTCTTTCTTAAAGGATCCCCCTCCCCACCCAACCAAGAGACTGGGATTTGTCGTGGGCTCACTGGCTGATGGATTGCTTTTGTTTGCCAACCTCTTACTAGGATTTCCCTCTTCTAAGATGTGTCCACTGGGGCAGGTTTTCATTTGCCCTTAGTCTGGCGTCCTTAGAGGGACAAACTTCACTGTTCCCTATGGTGCCCTGCAAGGGACAAACCTCCGCTGCTGCAAGCCACACTGTGTCCGGCACGGAGCACTTCGCTTCAAGGAACACGCCCTTTAATGCTTGTTACGTAGGTATCAAGAAATAATTTGCAAGCCTTGCTTTACTAACTAGGGTGCTTGTATTACATTGGGAATTTCTATTTGCGATGTGTGACACCCAGCAATCCTACAAGATCACCCAAGTCAAGGCTTTCAGTTTGGGATGATAATTCCAGCTCACCCCACAATGTGGTAGTATGCTGAGATTGGTTTCCTAATCCCACAGCTTTGAGTAGCAGTTTTTAAAAAGTCCATTTTAATTTTAAATCTGATGAGAGTGTCTTCTACTTGTAGGTATCATCACTTTGTTTTCTGGACATGGTGGACTTCAGAGAACCCACATGGCTACAGGACAAAGAACAAGTTTGCATTCAGAAAAGAAAGAGCAGTCACCAGAGCACCAGCCCTACATTCATTCCTGGTAGCGTTTCAGCATGGTAGAAGCCTGTCCCACAGTTGGAGTACAGGAGGTCAAATTGCTTCTGGAGACTACCTAGACTAGCCAAAATGGGAATCATATTTTGAAAGGAATTTTAAATAGGTACAAAATTAATATCCAGAGTGTTGTAGCAACTCTCCCCCCCCTCCCCCCCCCCCAAAATCAGCCAAGGACTTCCAAGGTGCCATTCCCCATAAAAAGAGGCAAGATGACAAAGAATTGAGGGACCTCCTGATTATTTAACAGTGACCAATTTATGAGTCCTCATTTTTAGAAGATTCAAAAAAGTGGCCACAAGGGAATTCTGTTGTGTCCATCAAATGGCCCTAGGCACACCTAGTATATCTAGGGATTGAGTTAGGTCAGGGATTTTAAACCTTTTTTAACAATTATACCCCTTCAGTCTCAAAATTTCAGTTCACATGCCCCTCTATTTTTTTTTCTTGTTTTTTTTGGTGGGGTGCAAATTGAGACCCCCATGGTAAGGGAGGGAGTGGGGCTGTAACTAGGGCAGGGGCAGGGTTAGGGGCAGGCACTGCATAGGCAACGAGAGAAAAAAATATTTGTGGGGGCTAAGTATGCATGTGGGTGCACACCCCTCCAGAAGGTAAATCTGTGTGGCAGGGGGGCAGATTAAGGCCCCTGAGGAGGAGGGGGTGGGGCATAGGCAGAAGCAGGGGCTGGGGTGAGTGGGGCCCAGTTGGGGCCCCACTCACCCCAGCCCCTGCTCCTGCTCCACTCCCTTCCTCACCACAGAGGCAATCTGCCACCCCCGCCCACAATAGTGAGGGGGGAGTGGGGCTGGAGCTGGGTATTAAGGCCCCAACAGTGCAGAAGGGAGTGGGGCAGGGATGAATCATTCAACCCTGCCCCACTCCCTCCTGCACTGTCCATTTGTCTCATTCAAGAAGGATGTGGAGAAGCTTGACAGAGTCCAGAGGAGAGCCATGCATATGATCAGAGACCAAGAGAGCAAGCCTTATGAACAGAGGCTGAGAGCCATAGGACTCTTCATCCTGGAAAAGTGCAGGCTCAGGGGTGACCTGGTAGCAGCCTATAAGTATATAAGGGGTGTACATCAGGATCTGGGGGAAAGCCTGTTCACCAGAGCACCCCAAGGGATGACAAGATCTAATGGTCATAAACTCCTCCAAGACTTTCAGGCTGGACATAAGGAAAAACTTCTTTACTGTCCAAGCACCCAAAGCTTGGTATAGACTCCCTCCAGAGGTGGTGCAAGTACCTACTCTGAACTCTTTTAGGAAATGTTTGTATACTTACCTTACTGGGATCCTTTGACCCTAGCTGACTTCCTCCCCTGGGGCAGGGGGCTGGACTTGATGATCTTCCGAAGTCCCTTCCAGCTCTAATGTCTATGAAATCTATTATTGTGGACCCTAAGGCCCACCTGACTAAGTAGTAGCCCCTACTGTATTGAGGCTAATGGATGAATGAAACAACAAAATTTTAGGGGCAACAGAGGCAAAAAAACTGGACAGGAGTGTCGTGTGAGCCAAGGGGTCAAAATATGAAAATGAGTGCTCCTGAGGGGGACACTGAGCAGAGCCTCTAGGCCAAACCCACTGGTCCTCAAAGGAATCCAAGGAGCTGGTAGATGCTGCCTAGTGGTGTCTCACTCGGAGGCATGTGTGGACCAGTGCTCCATCCTTCACCATGAAGGGGGCCCCGGCCAGGCTGGGTTCTGGGGCAGTTGGAGCCCAGTGGCTTGTTCAGGGGCATAGGGAGTGGGAATCTAAGGGGAGGGGCATTTTCCCTCCCCAACACACTTCTGGATGAGCCACTAGGCTCCAATTGTCCCTCCAGTTGTCCCACTGTGAGTGGGGCCCCAGCCAGGCCGGGTCATGGAACAACTGGAGCCCAGCAGCTTGTCCAGGGGCACAGGGGGTGGAGGAATCCAAGGGGAGGGGCTTGTGCCCCCATGGTACACGCAGCAGTGGGAGCCCCTGTTCCCCCCCACACTCCTGGATGAGGCACCAGGCTTTAGTTGTCCCATGACCTGGCCTAGCTGGCTTCCCATTCAGTGAATGGGGCCCTGGCTAGGCCAGGTCATGAGACAATCCCCACAGTGCAGGAGAGAGTGGGGCAGGGGTGAATGATTTTTTCAAACTGCTCCCCCAAAGCCCAATCATAAAGAAAATGGGGAAGGGAGTGATGAGGTGAGAGAAGGCATAGGGCTGGGGCTGGGGCAGGGCATGGGACTGAGCTGCATGGGGTGGCACTGGCTCCTGCCACTGTGCGCACCCCTGGGAGGGCATGGGGTCATGTGTCAGCCGGATCTGCACAGAGGGTGGGGTGGGCTGAGTCTGTGGACTGTGGCTAGGGCTGCACTAGGGTCCACCTGGGGTGCACAGCAGTGGCACTGGGAATGGGGCTACAGGAGGGGTTGCACCCACCCCAAAATTCACCTTAGCCCCTCCAACCCCTTCCCAGCATAGCCTGGCCCAGCACCCCAGCCAGGAACAGCCCTGCACTGCCCCAGCCCACAGCTGCAGGCTGCCCTGCCCCATGTGCTAAGCCAAGGGCATGTGCCCCCCCCACCCTCTTATGGGCCCCCCCCCATCCTCCCACAGGTTCATGTAGCGGGGAGGGGAACCTGAACAGTAGGGGCCCAGGAGGGGAACCTGAACAGTGGGGGACTCGCATGTGGTGGCCACCACTGCTGCTGCTGGGCTGCTGATGGGCCTCATGCCCAGCCAATCAGGCACAAAACCCACTGCCCTCCCACCCCTCCCCACCATTCAGACTCTCACAGCTCTGTTGTAAGAGGTAGTGGCCAATCTGGAGGGCAAGCTGGAGTGGAGGGTGGGTAGGTGCTGCAGTGTGCTATGTGGGGCCAGCGGCACTTGGCACATACTTCCCCCTCCCTTAGGTAAGAGGCAAACATGTTGTGAGAGATGCTAACACCGCTTCCTGGGGCATGCTCCATCCCTACCCACCCAATCACTTGCCCACCCACATGTACCCCCTACAAACTTTCTAAGTACCCCTGGGGGTACATGTACCCATAGTTGACAACCCTTGAGTTAGGTGGTAAATACTTTTATGGGCTACATTTAAGGAAAGTAGTAAATGTTCAAGTGTCTGTCATATCACTGGCCAAAAAATGTACATCTGTGTCAGCTATAAGCCATCATCAACCCTTTTAAATTTGTTCCTGCCTGCATCATTAATTTATAAGCACAGCAGCTACAACAGGGCTCATTAGTCCTCACCTCTATATTAGACTGACTAGGAAGATGAGAAAATAAAATCGTTTTGGGAAGTAATCTGACCGGAATGCAGTGGGTATCATTTTGGTGTGAGGAGTGGTTGGTGGGTACTGATTTGCAAGTCCACTGAGCTCTGGCAGGTGAATCAGGCTTTATGACTAGGTACAGACAGTACATTTTTATGTGTCTTCTGTTCGCTACTGAGCTAAACTATGCTGCTTACAGAAAACCACCTAACTTAGATCAATTCTGCCTCTGGTTTTCTGGATTCATAGTTTCATAGTTGGTAGGCTTGGAAGGGACCTGAGCAGATCATCGAATTCGACCCCCTGCCATGGCGGGAAAGAGTACTGGGGTCAAATGACCCTGGCAAGGTGTTCATCTAACCTCCTCTTAAAGACCCCAGGGTAGGAGCCAGCACCACCTCGCTTGGAAGTTGGTTTCAGATCCTAGCTGCCCTGACAGTGAAGTAGCGCCTCCTAATGTCTAGCCTGAATCTACCCTCTGCCACCTTGTGACCATTATTTCTTGTCTCTCCTGGTAGCGCTTGAGGGAACAGGGACTCCCCCAGTGTCTGCTGGTCCCCCCTGAGTAATTTGTAACAGGCCACTAGATCCCCCCTCGACCTTCTCTTGTGGAGGCTGAACAGGTTCAGGTCCCTTAGCCTCTCCTCATAGGGCCTGCCCTGCTGAACCCTGATCATGCAGGTGGCCCTCCTCTGGACCCTCTCCATGCTATCCGCATCCTTCTTGAAGTGCGGCGGCCGCCTGACCAGTGTCACATAGAGGGGAAGGATCACCTCCTTGGACCTGCTTGAGATGCATCTGTGGATGCATGACAGGGTACGGTTGGCCTTCCTGACCACATCTCCACACTGTCAGCCCATGTTCTTTTTGGCATCAATGATGACTCCAAGATCCTTTTCCGCCTCTGCACTGACGAGAGGGGAGTCACCCAGCCTGTAGGCATGCTGCTGATTCTTCCTCCCCAAGTGCATCACCTTGTACTTGTCCATGTTGAATCCCATCCTGTTCTCATCCCCCCACCCCTGTAACCTGTCTAGGTCTGATTGCAGCTTTTCCTCCCTTTTAGCGTGCCCACTTCTCCCCACATCTTACTGTTGTCTGTGAATTTGAACAGGGTGCTTTTTACCCCCTTGTCCAAGTCGCTGATGAAGATGTTGAACAGTGCAGGCCCGAGGACCGAGCCCTGGGGGACCCCACTGCCCACGTCCTTCCAGATCGAATAAGACCCGTCTACCACCACTCTCTGGGTGCAGCCCTCCAGCCAGTTAGCGACCCATTTGACTGTGTAGGTGTCGATGTCACAGTCCTCTAGTTTTTTAATGAGAACGGGGTGAGAGACAGTGTCAAAGGCCTTCCTGAAGTCTAGAAAGACTATGTCCACTGCTACCCCTGCAGCTAAGGATTTGGTGACCTGGTCATAGAAGGCCACCAGGTTGGTCTGACAGGACCTGCCTCTAATGAACTGTGTTTGTTGCCCCTGAGCATAATCTCCCCTGCTGGCCCCTCACAGACATGCGCCAGGATAATTCTCCCAAAAAGCTTTCCCAGGATTGAGGTAAGACTGACTGGCCTATAGTTTCCTGGGTCCTCCTTCCTCCCCTTTTTGAAAATGGGAACCACATTGGCCCTTTTCCAGTCCTTTGGCACCACACCAGAGCACCATGAGTGCTCATAAAGCCATGCCAGGGGTCCCACAATGCTGCTAATTCCCTCAGCACTCTGGGGTGGAGATCGTCAGGACCTGCTGATTTAAACATGTCTAGTCCCTCCAGAAGTTCCCTGACTAGATCCTCACTAACCCTAGGCCTGGGTGCACCTTCCCTGGGTCCTGTGGGGGTCCCCCAGTCCCTGCTCAGATAAATGGAAGGAAAGAAATTGTTAAATAGGTTAGCTTTGCTGTCTGGTGCAATGACCAGATTGAATGTTTGCACCTAACCTATAAACAGCATAGGATGTTTCAGGATTGGTTAAAGGAATAGGACACTATACCAAGATCTACAAACCCACACTGGCAGAGAAAGGGTTAATGGGAGCCAAAGAGTTCAGTTAGTCCTTGCTGCTACACTTGGTCAGATAATTAAATTATTGGGCACAACTTCAAAGAAATTAAGCTTTTCTTTAAAATGGGGGTTGAAAAGATGAATAAGTAGTAGCTCATTTAGGAGAGTGAGCTCAAGGTTTGGGCTCTGAGAAAGGAGGGCAAGACTTAAGGAATTAACTTTTCAGGTTGCTCTACCACAAGAAGAATAAAGAGCCTGAGGGGAATTAAAGCAAGAGGGACTAGAAAATCAAGCCATGGTGTAGGCAGCTATTTAAGCTGAACCAAGGAGAAGTCCTTAGCTGAGAAACTGTGGGGTAGAACAGTGTTTGAGAGATTTTTGTGTGTGTTGGAATTCTTTTGGCAATTGGCTAAAGCTGAGCTGCCCAGAGGACTGACATATAGATGAAGCACTCCACCATAAGGCACAGAACAGGGAGAGCCAGGTGAGGGTAAAAGTCTATGATGAAAGCATACCAAGCATCCCTCATTTGCCCCCAACGCCTGTCAACACCTCTGTTGGAGATTTTAGAGTAATGAAACTAGTTACTGGAGTAAAGAATATACATGTTACAGTGAGGTAGCCATTAGAAACTTCTCTTGTGAAAACACAGACCTGAAGATGGATGTGAGGTAACCTATACCTTCCAGGCCTGACATTTAGCCCAGTGGGAGGCCTGAATCTAACCTGTTCCCCTAATTTACACTGGAGATTGGAGACGTTCTGGTATATTTGCTTGTATTTTGCATCAATGTACCTTGTCTTTCCCATCTTTCATGCAGCTTTTCCCAGCCGCCTTAAGAAGCAGCTAAAAACATATATTGGGCAAACTGCAATATTTGCTGAGAATGTTGCACATCCAAAATCTGTTACTGACAAAAACAAACACTATTGCAGATTATACAGTATAGTTGTAGGCACATTTATACAAATGGGGGAAGTCCAGGCTTCCCCACATTGAAGTGTTACTCTAGGAGAAGAGACAATGGTAGATACTAAACAGAAGGAAAAAGAAGTGGAGAGCTAGTAGAGTGGAACCAGAAAACTGTCAGTAGGTAAAAAAAATATATGAAGGGGTCAGCACAAAATGATGTTGAAGTCATTACCACTACCTCTCTCTCCTCAGTACAGCCTGCTGTAAGAACTTCAAAATCTGAGGAATGATATTTTTTTCATGGCGAGCCAGCAAGATTACAATACTTTCCTACCTACAACTAAAAAATAATAGCCATGTCATGTGAGAAGCTCATGTAGGTCTTATTTCATGTCCTGTCTTTCCTTCCCCCCTCCAATTATTGCTACTCTTCTCTTTGCAATCACTAGATTGTAAACTCTTGAACCACTGATTAGATAATGGAGCAACAGTATTCATCAGTTATTATTTTTTACCTAACCCCGTACCCCAAATAAAAGAAAGACAACAATCGTGCTCAGATAGGAGAGCTAGATTTTTAATGGTTTTATCTTCTATCCTGCCTGTGCACTGAATAGCAAGCATTTCACACTCACCTTCCCTAAGACTGATCCTTTTCTCCTCTTTAGAGGGAACAGCATTTCCCAATTATTAAAATCTAGTGTTTAGGCTAAATCTTCACCATGCAAAGCCAACTCTAGAACCAGAAGCAGTACAGCCATATCAGCACTATAGTGAGAGTCAGGGCTAGTTAGCCTTAGCCACACACAATGCCGGTATGGCTCAGGATTCAGGCTAGCATCTGCATGTGACAGTACTCTATATTGTGTAAACATTTGGAGCCAGTTCTGGTATCTTTGCAACCATGCTGCATAGTGCTATAGTACAGGAAACCCTAGTTATTTGTGGGTTCAGCATTCACGGTTTCAAATATTCATTAATGCCAAACCCGCATTTTAAATGCACCTTATACACTTAAAGGAGCTCCTCAGGAGCTCCACACTTGCTGCCACTGGGCTCCCACTGCTGCCATCAGGCTCCTGCAGCCACTACTGCCAGAGCCGTGCCTCTCTCCCCCCCCAGCCACCGGGAGCATTGCATTCATGAACACATACTGTGTTCATGAACGCAGTGCCTTTTTCTCAGATTTTGCCATTCGTGGGGGATATCAGAAAGCAAATGGTGCAAATGGTGAGGGCTGCCTATACTGTTCTTCACAGTACTTTATACTGTAAGAGCCAAATTTTTTTTTTTTTTGCTTGCCTGGGTTTTTCTAGCTAAAAAACTTGGTCTCCCTGGGACTGGTCTCTGAGCATAGGAATCTATGTCCTATGACTAGACCAGTCATGAAGTTATAATACTACTCCTGGAAAAGGCTAACTCTATTTGTTAGATGATGAAGGCAGCATGCAGGTTATTCCCTTTGCACACCATTTTCCCAGAGAGGAGCTCCCCCTCTAAATCTCCAGGACACAGAGGCTGCTGCTATGAGAACATAATCTGATTAGGTTGTAAATCCCTTTGGGCAGGGACCTGTCAGCAGTCAGCTGCTGATACTCTGTTAAAATTCTATGAACATTTTCAGCTACAGATCACACAGGGATAAGTACATACAGGAGTGTGTATTCATTTTATTAAGGGATTTTTGAAAAAAAAACTATTTTCTTACATTTCTGAAACTCCTTTTTTCCCCCCTCAAGTAAAACAACACCAACAAATGTGCAATCTATTTTCCTATAAGAATTATTATTCTGCAAAGTCAATTGTATGCGAATTGAAATGAATGAGGTATAAGGAAACAGCTGAAACATCCCTTAGAACATCTGTTTAATCCAGGAACAAGTTTTCTAGCCTACTTGAACAAACATTACAATGAAATTGTCATATCTAAGCTTACTGCTTTTGGACAATGTAAGCTCCGGGGCTACAGCTTTTATGGTTCACAGCCTATTGTACTAAAACTAAGACTCAACTGATACTTTCATAGACATTAGGGCTGGAAGGGACCTCGGGAGATCATCGAGTCCAGCCCCCTGCCCAAACAGCAGGAAGTCAGCTGGGGTCATAGGATCCCAGCAAGATAAGCATCCAATTTACTCTTGAAGGTGTTCAATGTAGTTGCTTGAACCACCTCCGCTGGCAGACTATTCCAGACCTTGGGGGCTCGGACAGTAAAGAAATTCTTCCTTATGTCCAGCCTGAAACGGTCTTGCAGGAGTTTGTGACCGTTCGACCTCGTCATCCCTTGGGGCGCTCTGGTGAACAAACATTCCCCCAGATCCTGGTGGTCACCCCTGATAAACTTATAGGTGGCCATCAGATCACCCCTGAGCCTGCACTTTTCCAGGCTAAAGAGTCCCGTGGCTCTCAGCCTGTCATCGTAAGATCTGTTTTCCTGACCTCTGATCATGCGCGTGGCTCTCCTCTGGACTCTCTCAAGCTTCTCCACATCCTTTTTGAATTGTGGAGCCCAAAACTTGGACGCAGTACTCCAGCTGCGGCCTCACCAAGGCCGAGTACAAGGGGAGAATGACGTCCCGGGATTTGCTCGAGAAGCATCTATGGATGCACGCCAGCATTTTGGTCGCTTTACTAGCCGCAGCATCGCATTGCAGGCTCATGTTCATCTTGTGGTCAATGATGACCCCCAAGTCTTTTTCTTCTGTACTGCTAACCAACATAGCACTGCCGAGCCTATAAGGGTGCTGCAGGTTTTTCCTCCCAAGGTGGAGAACCTTGCATTTTTCGGTGTTAAACACCATGAGGTTCTCGTCTGCCCATTTGCTGAGCTTGTCCAGGTCAGCCTGGATCACCCGCCTATCTTCTGGCGTGGATGCTTTGCCCCAAAGTTTGGTGTCTTTTGCATGTTGACACATTAAATGTTACTGTATTATAAAGTCTCATTTGAAATAATGAGCTTGACTCTCTTACAGAGGCTTTCTATTGAAAGCAGAGTAAAACTTAACCTTTGTTGTGTTCACAGAGTGAATGTGACCCATTTTCCACCACCAATTAGCTTTTTGGTACAAAAGTTCTGAGATTCCAGAACCAAAAAAGCAGATCATTTCAACATTAATGCTTGACTCAATTCTTTCAAGTTCTTAATATAACGTATAACCCTTCTGCTAACCTTTGGGAGTAAATTTTCACTGCCAACTCAAAAGACTATGATGTATACACTGTTATAAATAAAGTTTGGTCTCCATCTCAAATAGACTGAATTTAAAATGTACTGAACAGATTAGTTTGGCCAATAGTCTAAAACAACACAGTAAGTATTGCATTTTATCAGCATGAAAGGTTACACGATAGGGTCAGAGAGGTAGCACAATTTAAAAATAATTGAGTAGAATGTGTTTTCCAGCATCAAAAGGGCCAACGACTAATGCTAAGTGAACCCCACAGTGTTCAGTTCTTAGGAGACTGGAAGTGAACCAGTCCTTACTGGATGAACTCCAGCCTCCAAAGGGAACCGTTTTCCCACTCCTCTGCAAGCACTATCTACCTATTGCTAGCAACCTCTACCTTTCTTAAACATCAGTAACTCCTTTTTATAGGAAGGTCCAATGTGTATTGCCTTTTCCCTTTGTTCTTCAGAAGCTACTAAACAGTTTAGCATTCAGGACAGTCTTTTGGAGAGCATATGGAATGACTGGTAGCGCAGTCTGAGCCATGGTCATTGTAAAAGGTCATCTGAGGTACATCTACACTGCCTCTGTGCAGCGTCAGGAAGCACACCTGGCCCATGCTTTTTTTGTGGTCCAGGAACAGCAACTCCTCAAAATATGGCAATGTTACCACCTTGGAAAGGCCCTGAGGGAAAGCACAAAGCTGCTCTGAGGCTCTCTATCTCAGGCCTGCTTACTGGCATGCAATCAAGGCTGCTTTAAGGCAGCCATATTGCTTCATTTCTGAGAGTGGGAACAAGTGGGCAGGGTATGCTTCATAGAGGCACTTTCTAGCAAAGCACTGGAAGTGAACACTGGCAAAAACTCCCCATAGCTACAGGGTTTAGCATAAGTAGGTGTAGCCCAGGTAACTTGGGTATATACTCCCCTTCTCCAATTGAAGGGGATTGTTAGCTGGCAGGTGTGCTGTGGGGTGGGAACTGCAGACCGCTCAGTTTCCCTCCGTCTCTATAGAACCAGGCCGGTACAGTCAGGGGACTTAATTATATACAAATTTATTTACATACAGGTAAGTCACCAGTAAGCATCTGATCTGAAACAGATAAACCTCAAAGATAAACAGTCCCAAGGGGATACCTCAATGCCCTTGGGCTTTTCCCAAGCCCTACAAAGAAGCTGATAACTTTAGAGAAGCCCTCTCAGTGTGACCTCCCCTTTTAGGAGCCCTTAATTAACCGGGGGGGAGGGGGGAACTCCCCTCCCCTGTAGGAATCCTCTTTTCCCTGCAACTCATGGCTCCCAGGCCTGGAGGGTGGTCCTCATCCTCTGCGCCAGGCTGCTCTCTTGCCTACAGTGGGTTTCGGGTAGGGGGTCGCTGTCCCCTGGAACAGGGCTCTGCTATGGAGGCACTTCTGGGGCCTCTGGCTTGGCCCTGTTGGCTGGCTCAGTAGCCTGATCACCATCTGGCTCTCCAGACTCAACCTTTTGCTAGGGGTCGGAGGCCTGGGCCACCTTGTGCAGCACCAGGCTTTGGTCCACTCCCGGACCCTCTGTGCAGCACCTCCTGCACCAAGCTCCCAGCCTTGTTTTGGGGGTTAAGGACCTGAGCCGTCCAAGCCGTCCAAAGGTCCTACTCCATGCATTGACCTGTGCACTGTATCTCTGGCCACACACCAGAGCTTGCAGACCCAAGCTGCTTCACGCAGCTCCCAGGGTCTGGATGCCGTGTGCCATGCTGCACACCAAGAGCCTAGCTGCTGGAGCTGTCCGCCATTCCCCACTGATGGAAGTCTTCAGGGGCATTTCTAGGCTACTGCTTTGCCCTGCTGAGCAGTTCTCCTCTAAGCCACATTCTTCTCTCTTCTCTCCCTCCCAGACATGCTTCCCTCATGTTGGGCACGCAGCTCTTTTTATATGCTCCAGGGCTCTGCCCCTGACATCTTCTGGACCTGAGTGTTTCAGTCTTCAATCAGGTCCATGGGGTGGGGGGAAACTCTTCTCCCCCTCCTCTCAGGAAAGGGGCATGACTGAACTCCTCTGGCTGCCTCCTGATTGGGGGATGAGCTCCACCAATCAAAACAACAAGATTTCAAGCCTGGGACTCAACCCAAGCTCCAAAAGGCAAGCCTGCTACACAGGAAATACATTTTCCTGCCTTCCCGCTCTCATCTTACATACATATGCAGCCATCAGCTCAGTAACTAAACTCAGGAGTGGTGAATCTTCCTAATGTTTCCTTACAAAATTGTCACAAAACTTACCAGACAATTAAGATATCTATTGTCTTTGCCAATAAATTTTTATGATTATTTTGCAAGGTTGCAGTACATTTACTCTCTTCAGGACTAGGTTGGACTAGCCTAAACTATGGAGTGCCACTTTTTGGTTTCAGAGTGAAGAAGATAGAACAGTTTTGATTGTTAGGATGGGGAGGAAGGAGAAGAAGAGAGAACAACAGAAAAGCAGTGTTCAGTGGGGGAGAGAGCAGAGAAAAAAAGGAGATGGTGATTGTTGGTGAGGACAGGGACATGGGACTACAGAGATAAAAATCCTGGTTACTTGAAGGTAAGAAGAAAGAAGTCCTAAGGTGGGGCACAAACCCCAGGCACTGCTTAAGGGTAGGAGGGACACTGGAAGGGAGCTGGTGGGTGCTTCACTGTCCCATCCCCCATTCCCCATTCCCCACCTGTCCTCCCTTACCTTTCTTGCAGCAGCTCTGGCTCCAATGCAGGCAGCAGGGAGGACAGATCAGCAGTGCATGGTTCAGGAGTGTGTGTGTGACTGAGCGAGGCTTCTATGAAGGGCATTCTAGGAAAAGTAGGGGGGGGTTTCCTCCCACAAAAGAAATTTGTTTTCCCTGACTGCGTGTCATCATTGTGCAGGAAAGCACAACATATATTACATATATTACACAGAGACACACACACATTTTGCAGCACACCAAACATCATGAAGCATGCTGAAAAGGTCTTCTGGTGCCAGGTCTTCTAGCAGGGGAGGGAGAGGGGGCAGAGGAAGAGCTGTGGGTCCCCTCCCCAAACATAGACACACCCTCTTTCCTGACAGTGAGGAGTCTTCTGCTGCTAGTGGCAGCAAGGAGGTTGGAGCTGTGTCTGCACCTGCAGTACCACCTGTAACACCAGTAACCACAACCAGCACAGCAGCATGACATTCTTCACTCCAATTTCAATTGCCACCGTGAGTCTTCCAGTGCCAGACGAGAAGCTAGATCTGGAAGCAGGGGACCTGAGTGCCATAGCCAAGGAAATTCTGAAGGAGGAGGGGGAATCTGAGTTTCTGGTCCACACCCCTCAAAGTTCCCCTAGAGGCAGGTCTCCTTCTCTGGAAGGCATCTCAGAGGAGGTTGTAGGGGCTGGTGGCTCAGCTCCTCTTGTTGTGCCTCTGCCTGCTGAGGAGGGAGATAAAGCAGGAATCCCCACCAGCAAACCAGAAGCGGGTGGGTAGTGTAGTGTAGGATCATTTTGAGGTGGCAGATGATCCCAGGTATGCTACCTGCCAGCACTGCTGAAAGCAGATCAGCTGGGGCAAGGATGAGAAACATTTCACCACCACAGTGATGCTGCTGCATCTCAGGAGGCAGCACCCCCTTGCCCTTGTTCCTCCTCAGCCTGGCAGCAGTGCCCAAAAAGAAGTCCCCTCTAGCTCCAAAGCCCACACCCCCAAGAAACAGAGGCAGGCCACCCTGGATCAGTGGCGGAAAGCCAGGGACAAAGGAGGGGCATGTTTCCAAGGTGAGCGAAGTAACCCAGAGCTTGCTCGGGATAGCCAGCCCTTCTCCTTTGTGAGTGTCCAGGAGTACCAACTTCTGGCTTATTTACTATTCATTCCATCCAGGAAGAGCTCACACACCAACTTCAAATGCTTTCTCAGCCTGAGGAAGGGTTTTTAAACCTGAAAGCTTGCCAAGATATATTTCTCCAGCTATTCAGTTGGCCTAACAAAAGGCATCACATATACTCAAAGAACCTTCCCTGCCTGTTCCTTAGACCAACACAGCTACAACCAAAAACCCAGTTAACACACACAACATGAGTTTTACTTTCAACAGTTTGAGGTGCACTTTCACAGAAGCCCATGCATCTATCTCCTTGAAACCTAGCAGGCTTCATGCCCTCAGAAGGGGCTACGATCCCTGCTGTTTTCATCCTGCTCTTCCCTAATACATACACAACACCAGTTTTGCTTTCAACAGTTTGAGGGGCACTTTCACAGAAGCCCCTGCACATAGCTCCTTGAAACTTGGCAGGCTTCATGCCCTCAGATCTTTTCATCTAAATCTGCAAAACAATTACGAAGTTATAGGTGTTTTAATGATTCCCCATTATACTTTATGCCCAATCACCGAATTGGCTGATTCAGTGGCTGAATCTCTGAATCCGATTTGAACAAATTGAATCGGGGCAATGACTCAAATCACTGAATCTAATCAATGTTCCTCTGAATTGGCTGAATATGAATCCAAATCAAATACTTGCCACTTCATAAAGGCCTATTCTAAATGGAGATTTTCTGCTGGTGGGGTGATGTCACCTCCTTTTTTTCCCCACTGAAAACAGGTGTTTTTGTGGCCACTTGACAAATGTGTCAGCATGAAAAAAAGAAGAGACATCTCCCCCAGGAGCAGAAAACCTCCAGCTACTGTGGCAGTGGGGTGGGAAGCAGGGGACTCCCCAGGGTGCAGTACTGGCCAGTTACATCTCTGCCTTTGAGTGTAAAGTGAAAGATCATGTGATAAGTGGCTTGTGCTAGTCAACTTGAAAAGACAGAAGAGAAAAACTTGTATACCTTAGTCTAATATGGGGTGACTATGAACAGCCAATATAGAAAGGCAGTGAAAAAGTCAAACATGATCCTAGGAAGTCCAAGCCAAGATATTTTCAGTAAGAGGAAGGAAGTAGGAATGCCATTGAACAAGGCACTGGTAAGACTTCACTGAAAATAATGTGTTCACTTCTGGTCTCCCATATTCAAGAGAGGCAGAAGGCACAGCAGAGTGGAACTTTTGAGACTAACTGGCTCAGAGAGGCATAGGCTTTTATAGGTGACAGCATACTTTATCAGATAGCATCTGGCAAATTAGGCTGTTGACTATGAAAGTTAATGCCCCTCAGAACCAATAAGTCTCTAAAAGATGCCACCTTGTCCTGTCTTGTGCCCAACTTCAAACTAATGTGACTCACTACCTCTCTATATTCAGGAGAGATGAATTCAAGGGTGAGATGGGGATAGGAGAACCAACTTATAAAAGGGGAGCACCTACATGAGATGCTTACTGCGCATTAACCTAATAACACTACACAGCAGCGTGTCGTGGCAAAAACCATGCTAATAGCTTACTTTGCAGTGATAGTAGGCTAATTCACAAGAAGTGTCACTAAATAACCGTGCACCGGTGCTACTGTGCAGTAACTCTGGGTACTCCACATTTAGTTGGTACTTTATTAAAGAAGTTCTAAATGCACAGCATCTAAGGTGCATTAATGAACATGTAGAAGTGCCCAAGGAGTCTTAAAGGGCTTAGTTTGTTCAGCCTAGCAGAACAGAGACTATAAACATATTGTAAGAGGGAGGATACCAGGAAAGAAGAGCGAGGAAAACAGCCTGTATAAATTGGCCATAAATAAATTTAAGCTGTAAATTAGATGGTTTCTAAACATCAGTGGGGCTTTTACTGAAGAGTAGGTTTTAAGACAGACCTTGATCTATTTGTGAATGGGATAATATAATGTGATTGCTGGTGATAACAGGGAATTAGACTCATGGGAGTGCCTTCCAGGCCTATATTCACATGAAACACTTCAGAAATCATCCTGTGCTATATATTTTTTGTGAAGAGACCTCAGTTTCTAGTGCTGTTTATCTGGCATCTTTCATAATCAGTTGACTAAAGGCTTATTACTAAACAAACATCTCTACATAAGAAGAAATATAATTCCATATAGCGTTTTGCCTAAAACACTTTGTTTTAGTGTACTTTTTTAATATAAAGCAAAGTAAAGAAGTTAAATCCTTCTGAAAAAGATAAATGCTTTATCATAATAAATAAATAAGGATAAATTCTTTATCAGCACAGTGGGAATCTTGATTCTATTCATCAGGTATTAAAACATCTATATTTATATACACATACATACATATTCTAAAAGATCAGTTTCTATGTTCCCTATTGTTTAAGTCTCCCGGCTCCTACTTTTTAGTGTGTTAGCAAATGAGAGGGCACAACTGCTACATAAGAGAAACTGGCCTTCCTTATGCAGACATTGGTGGAGGTTTTGTATGATGCGGTGCATATAGAAAATATTAACTAGATAACTGAGAATAGGGACATTGACAATAGTGGCCTAAAATTACTAGTAATTTTGACTGCCATAGTTTTTTAGAAAGTGCTAAGCATTCTTCCCTCTCCCCCTGAAAATCAAGCCCCTCTAATATGTTAAATTGGTAACCTAAAATTAAGATGTCCCACATCACCACTTTCTTGTTATACATTTCATAGGGTGCATACAGCTTATACACCTGGTATATGTTCATGTGGTTTACTTTAAGCTGCTTAAATACAGAGGGAAGCAGTACATACCTCCATTCACTATTCTTGGGAGCTGCATGGAGAACCCAATATAAGTAACTTGGGGTAGAAGATGGAGCTGGCAGGTCCAGGAGGGTGAGCATGTGTTAAGACTATGGGGATTCAAACCCAGGGTGTCCAGGCTAGCAGCTGAAGGTTGGGCCCTCAGTGCCACCACATAAGTAGCCAGGCACCTAGCCCAACCTGGTTCCTCCCATAAAGATATTAATGAGGAGTCAGGTGACCAGGGTGAACCTATAGGCTCTGTGATCCCATGAGAGGAGGGCTATAAAACCCCTCCTACTTTACATGGGACTTGTTGCAGCAACACTGTTTGTATGTGTTCTCCTTGGCCCTCTGCCCTGCTCCTTCCTTGATCTGATTACAGTAATGCACTGCATGACCACCTACAGCCCAATCAATCCTCACAGGGGAAGCTTGTCCAGTTAGGAGGGGAATGTGCCAGGGGTACTAAAAATAGCCTATTCAGGGTCAGAGGGGTGGGATAGCACAGGCCTTGGGCTACGTCTCAATCTGACCTTGATCTAAATTTGTGCACTTCCTGAGGAAAACTAAGATTGGGAGTGCCATTTTTGGGGTGACTTGAGCCCCCTGAATGGCTGCACAACTGGGCATTTAGAATCTAACTCTAGATCTAATTTTGGTTAAGGCAATTGAATATCATGCCTGTATGTGCCCATAGATTGCAGAGCTGGAGACCATTCTCCTCATATAATCCAGTCTTCTCTACATAACACCAGGCAAGGGATTTCTATATATTTATTCTCATTTTACCTACAGTATGCCATCTAGAAAAACATCTCATCTTGGTATTAAACTTTCCAGCAAAAAAAGTCTTCACTCCAGCGAAAGAAGACCAAAGGAAGATCTAACTCTGGTCTGGGCGGTGGACCAAAAACATTGATTTTCTTTTGCTGCAAAGTTTAAAAGGAAGATAAGATTTTTTTGGTCCACTGCTGCCTCCCCTCCACCCGCATCCACTCCCTCAGACCAGAGTTAGATATCTTTTGGTCCAGTTCCCCACAGACCAGATTTAGATCATTTCTGAAACTCTTGGTGAGCTTTTCTCAATGTTTAGCTGTCAGTGTTATAAAAAATTAATCAATGCTTGTATAATTTTGTCTAGCTTCAGCTGCTAGCCATTGGATCTTACCTACTAGTTTGAAATCCTTCCGTTTTCAAGTTTCTATTCCCCTTATAGATGCCTATAAACAGATATCATAATCCTTTAATCCAATCTTTGAAAAGATTAATACATGGAGATTGCTGTATCTTTCATCATAAGACATATTTTCCAAACCTTTAATCATTTGCACAGTTCTTCTTTGAATTCTCTCCTATTTTTAAACATCCTCCTTGACTTGTAGAATACTAGATTAGAGAGTAGAGGTCACAGTGCCACATTCAGAAAGTATTGAACTCTCTGTCCCTGCCTAATATTATTTTTATATCCAAAGGTAGTGTTGGCCCTTTTGCCTTCTGTGTCTAGTAATAATTCATGCTCATCAAGGTATCCACTAAAATCCCCAACTCTTGTTCAGTCACTACTTCCCAAGATGTAGCTCTCTCTTAGGGTGCCTGTACATGAGCATGGAGGCTGCTCCAATGCTCTGTAATTACAATGCATCAGAGAAGGCTTGGTTAATTGAGTCTATGGAGCGTGGTAATTATTGCACTCCAGCAGCCTCCTGTGTCTTGTGTATCAGCATTCCCACACTTTAAAATAGTGGTGGAGGTTCTTGAACTAAAGTTTGTCAAATGAGTTTTAGTTCAAGTGCCCCCACAGCCATTTTGAAGTGTGGGGATGCTGATACATGAGACACTGTAGCACTTTAATTAAAGCAGTTCTCAGGGCACTTTTACATGTGCTCCCCACCCCCAGAGTACATATAAAAGTGCCCCTGTTGTCCAGAATTTCTTGATCATAGATGCATTATAACCTTACATTTGGCCATAATGAAATACATCTTGCTCAACTCTACCAGTTTACCAAGAGACCAGATCAGTCTATATCAGCTACCAAAATGTTCGCACTTTTATTTACAGCCCTCCGTATCTTTGTGTAATTTGCCACCTTAATGACTTTGTATCCTTGAAGGTCATGCATAAAAATCTTAAAACTAACTGATCCACATGGGATACCATTAGAAAAAACACTTGTTTGAAATTGGCTCATCAGTTAAATGGCATGTAATTGTATTTTGAGACCTGTTCTTTTAATCCATTTAATTCCTAACATTTTATGTTGTTTAATGTTCTTAATATATTGTACAGTATCAGTTAAATGCTTTACAAAATACATTAGTTCAGCATATTATTCTTGTAGATATACCATCTTGGGCTCTTATGGAATCAGATATTACAAATATAGAAAGAATAAAATGGTCTAAATCTATGTGAACTGCTTATGACTGTAACAATATTTTGGTTCCAGATAGTGAATTTGAGAATCACTGAAATGTGATATAATGACCATATTTTCCTGCTCTTCTTTATTTCTATTCTCTCCTCATTCTTTTATGTCATCCTCAAGTCAGTGTTTGTTGCTAAAAGCATTCATTTAACATGATGTGGAGATGATCAAGTACTGGTGTTTTCCTGACCATCTTTAGTTCTGAGTTCCTTAGCCAGTTCCCTTGTGCCATGAACATCATATCCCCAAAGCCTGACTCTAGACCTTACTCAGCTCAGCGTCCTTGATGAATACAGCTGTTTGATGGATCTGTGTATGCTGAGAGAGATTTTTAAAGATTTGGATCAGGACTTTGAATTTTGTCCATGCGATAAGTATAAGAAGAGGTAGTGGAATATGTGGAAGATTGGGTTATGTTCTCTCATTTGTGTTACTTATTTGGTACATAGAGCTGGAGATTAATTGATCTGAATTTTCATGTGTAGGTTCTTCAGAGCATAGAATGAATTGCAGTAATCTAAACTGGAGGTGATTAAAAGCATTGTTCAGAGAAGAATTCTCTGTTTTCTTCAGTCAAATCCAGAAGAAATGGTACTTGCTATTGTTGTTAATGACTGGTGGCAAAGCCAACAAGATGTAGAGACTTTTCCCTATCTTGATGACTGGAGGATATCTGTCCACCAAAAGGCATAAGGTAAGATCCCGGTTAGCTCATCAAAGACCCCTCTCCCTGCCCCTGGCCGCCCCACTCACCCCCACTTGCATCACCTCTGTCTTGCTTAAGTAAGTTAACCCATATGTTTTGTACAAAAGCTTAGCTTTCTCAAGCAGGACTAGGAAGGTGGGTGGTGGTATTTTTCCTCCTATAGCAGTACTGATTTGTCACCTCCATGTCATATCAGAGAGGTAGAAAATAGAGACAGAAAAGCAAAGTGGATCCATTTGTTCTGGCCCTCTCAGGCTGATTAGTAAAACTGAAGCATTCATATTGTTCTCCTTCTGTTTGAGGTCCTTTTGAAGCCTTGTAAGGTGAAAGAGATGACAGTGGTCACATCTATATGTGGTGCTAGAAATGCAATAGATTAATTCTACTGTGCATTAGTGTGTCACAGCAAAAGCCAGGCTAATGTGCAGTAGGATTAGTCTACTGTGCATTAGCATCACATAAAAGACATGCAACAGCGCTACTGCACAGTTGGTGCAGTTGTGCCAATTAAGTTAGTACCTGTTATTACAGGCATCAAACTTAATGCATCATAATTATGGCTCATTAATTGACATGTAGATGCACCCAGTGACAAATAATTGGAGTGCTATCTTCCAAATGAAGTACTCTTTTTCAAGAATGCTGCAATATCAATCTTGTTCTGGTTAAAGATCTAGTAGGAATATTCCTTTGTTGGCTATTTGATAACCTGCCAGAGTCTAAGGATTATATAAAAGAATATCTGAGCTCTGGCTTAATGGTAATCCTAAAGTTGATAAAATGCTACGCACTAGGATAGAGATTCAGCAGACTATTGTTATAAATTTAACATTCATTTTAAGAGACAAAACTGATTTGGCTCCGTATGTTCCTTTGTATTTAGAAATGTTACATGGAAAAATCACCACTTTTAAGGGTTGATATGGATAAATTATTTGCGTGCTCACCAAGCCCATGTGGACCGAGAAAAATAAATTCAATAAGAACATGAATAAAATGGATGATAAATGGGGTAGGTATTGATGTAAAACAGTTTGGTGCTCACTCCAGGGTTTCTGTTACTAAGGCAGTTGGCAAACAGAATATATTGCTTTTATATTACTGCCACTCAACAATGGAAAGGAAAACAAGCTTTTGATGAGTATTACAGTTACATGCTATTGATAATTTTTTTGTATGAAATGCTATTCCACAACCCAGGTCTAGAGAATGTTTGTATGAATAAAATACTGTGGCTACAGGAAAATGCATTTTAAAATGGCAAGAAGTTTCTTAAACCACTTACCTGCCCATGAGGTTAATTAGAGCGACTGAACTCTTCAGCAGTTTAATGATTTCACTAGAATAGTAAACAGCAATATAGAACAAGGTACCAAACAGCTCAACAGCGTTATCTTTTATCTTCCTCTCTTTTTGTCTTTTGTATCCTCCTCTGAATAGCTCCCATTTTCCTAAGTATTCCCTTCACCTTTTATATCCAGCAACTTGTCACAGATTTTCTTACAAAATTCTTCCCACTTTAAGGCTTTATTTTTCTTTGACTTTTTCTTTTCCTTCCCCATATGCTTGATTCCCATACCCGTGATGCATGTATCAGCATTATCCATAGTTTTTTGAGTTTCATTGCTCAAATATTGTAAGCACCCATCACTTTTAATATAATTTTATCTATGTTCAAAGAAAAACAAGTTGTCATTATGTGGTAAAAATGCCAGACTGCTAGAGATAGTGCTGGTACTTATAAATTAACAAATTTTACTCACCCACGTAATGGTTCATAAGGCATGAAGTAATATGATACACTGCACATTTTACTGACATTAATTACCAGTCCTAAGAAGGGTATGCATATAACCTCAAGTAGTTAAATTGACAAGGTATTGACTCATGTGCCACCGCTCCACCACTCCTGTTCATCAGAATTTAAACTTTAGTATAAAATAAAAAAGTGTCTGGTTCATAGTATTTCAAAGAAAAATACCCAAATGTGAATCAGTGTAATTCTCTCTTACTGAGTCCACAGATAGACTGAAACAATCTTCAGAGAAGCTTGAGCTGCCTCATTCATCTCCGTTGGGTAACTCTGAACTGTAACAATGACAGTTTAAATGTCAGGCTTGTTTCCTATTCCACTGCCACTCATTTTGTTAGAAACATTTAGTGGATCTGGAATTTGGTTGGCAGTCTAAAGCCACAAGCAGATAACACATTTGTCCCAGGGAAAACTATTATCCCAGGACAACATGCAGTCATTCTGCAGACAACCAAGATATTCATGGGGTAAGATGTGCTAACAGTTTGTCCCAGGACATAGCTGAGACATGCAGAACTTTTAAAATAAAATAATCAGAATAATCACTGATTATATAAACATTACTGCCTTGATCCAACAATATTAGTCAGTGGCAAAGGTCTCATTGATTATAAGGGCCTGTTCTTCCTTAAAAGCATCATATGTTTCTTTAACTCAGTGTTTGGCAAAGTGGGCTGAACAAGTATGGAGATTTATGGTGTTCAAGGAATCAGGAAACTAATCAGATGTTTGTTACAGATTGACTTCACTGCAATCTCTGATACACAAGCTTCTACCTCCTTTTGTCTCCTGCACCTGCTCAGAATCCAGACCTTAATACTACAGTAGTATCCTGTTTTATCCTTTTGTATGATGTACAAAATGGCGTACAGTATGTTTGGGCCCACACTGCCATGGGTTCTGTAAAACAGTTTACTTCTTTATTACTCCTTCAGAATAATGATTCAAATATATGTTAAGCTTAAGAAAGTGAACAGTTAGAAGCAGCATGGATTTTTGTTTATAACAAAGGACAAGTAAAGCCCAAAAGGTCCTGAATTTGATGTCAGCTTTTTCAATCATTCATTGCTGCACAGTATGTGATTTTTTTCCCCCAGAACATTGTCTTGTAATTCAGCACAAGCAATGATTAATATTAGAAGAAATCAGCACCTTTCAAAAAAATAGGGGGGAAACATAAGTGTGTTTGTCATGAGTTCGTTGTGTACAAAAATTGCTATGATTTGAACGCAATACTCTAACACCATCATTTCTTTTTTGACACCATGATCAATATCCAAAATGGTAAAATACAACCACCATATACAAGAAACCCAAGGACCACATACATATCTACACAGAACCAGCAATCACCTTAAATACACCAAGACAGCTGTAATTTACAGCCAAGCTCTTCAATACTACAGAACGTGCACTGAGGAGAATACCCATAATCGCCACCTCACCAATCTCAAAAGGGCCTTCACCCAATAAGGACACTCCTCCAGAGAGAGAGATTGCACTTTTGAAAGAGCCACCCAGATACCACGCAAAGATTTGCTGCAGTACAAAAAGAAAACCCCCACAAATCGCACACCGTTAGTTGTGACATACCACCCTTCCCTGGAACCTACACAGACAATCCTCGAACAGTAGCAACCCACACTAGAAGAAGACCTAATTCTTAAAGAGATATTTCCAGAACCACCCATCCTAGCCTTTAAACAAGCACTGAACCTCACGAACCTCATCACCAGAAGCAAACTCCCTAAGATTCAAGCCATACCTAATGGATCCAGACCATACCAGGACAAGAAATGCAAAACCTGTTAACATATCTCCACCACTCCCACAATAACTACACCCCACAAAAGAACCATTAGCATTCCTGGATCTTACACCTGAATCTCTAGAAATGTTATACATCTCAACCAGTACACCAAATGCCCTGATGGAAAATCTATAGGAGAGACCAAACAACAACTGTGCACCAGAATAAATGCACACTGAAAATCTATCAAAGACAAGAATACCCAATTACCAGTGGGGACACACCTTTCACAAGACAATCACAGTCTCTCAGTTCTAATCCTCAAAGGGAACTTACAAAATACATTTCATAGGTAAGTCTATAAACTTCACTTCATAAATCTACTGAGTACAAAAAAGCATGGACTCAATATAGACATTGGAGTTATGACACATTACAATCTGCCTGACATCTGATTCACCGGGGACCTGACATTTTACATTTCTCTTCCCCCTCCCTTTCTCCCCTCCCCTTCCTTACTTTTCTGCCCTTTGTCTTCCTAATGTCCACCTATTTCCTTTTTCACCGACAGCCTCTTTTTCACCTTGAATTACTACCACTGTAGAGTCTCCCTTACTCACCTTTGGCTTTTCCCCCTGCTTTTTTCTCCCCTCCCTTCCCTGATTTACCTTTTGTTTTGCTATTTTCCACATATTTACTTTCTCGCTAACATCCTGTTACACTTTCAGCTTCTTTCATTCCTTGGGGGTCTCAGAACAGTGGAGACTCCCCATGCCTGAAGAAGGGCAACTCAGCACAAAAGCTGGCTAAGAACTTTTTTCTAACTTCTCAGCTGGTCTAATAAAAGATGTACATCTACTCAAAGAACCTTGCCTGCCTATGATTTTGAAGACATTTAGTCAGAGAAAAGTTGATGCTTTTGTCAGATTGCCAGTAGCATAACAGGGGTGGGAGCTACTGAGGTAATAGCCCCAGGCACTGCCTTTTGTGGGGGATACAAAAATAACCAATGCTGTAGCTTGTGGCTGACTACCACGGTGCATGCCACAGGTAGAGATCTACCCAGCATGTAGGGTACCCCTGCTACACATCTGCAGACTGCTCATGTTACAATATAGCATCTTTGTGCTTATTCTAAACATTTCTTTTTTTCTGAGATGCATAGTTGGAAAAATAACTACTAAAATGCACCAAAAGGATAGTTAGAGAAATTCATAACTATGAAACATAAGGGGTGATTGTTATTAGTGCCTTTATATCAATACAGCAGTTCATCAAAACTTGATAAAGAGGAATCTGAAATTATTTTGAACACAGATTTCCTGAGTGAGCCAAACCTGAAAGTAGGTTTGAGAAAACTAGTCTTTTCCCTTTTTAGCAAAGCTGCACATGCTGGCAGTCCCTTTTAAGTGAGTGCAGATTCTCATACAGTAATTTAAACAGAGGGAGGGGGAAAGAGAAAATGTTAACTGCTAGAAGAGCAAATGTCCTGAAAAGATTTTCTGAGAAGAACCCAGAGAACCCTATTACTTTTTAATAATTCATATGCTAATTATCACATAAACAAAAACACATTTGCTGTAGTGGTAGAGTAATATTTTATGTGCAATATTTCATATTTCAATTACAGTAGTGCACAAGGGCATCTACCTATAGTGTTAGGCACTTTACAAACACAGAAATGGATATAATCCCTCCTAGAAAAAAGATTTATTGGTTTGGGGGGATATTTTTCCTAACAGGAATAGATTATCTTAATGCATAGCAATTGGCAGAAACAACAACTTCTTATTTAGTTAAATAAAATCAGACCATATAGTCTTGGAGTAGATACCGCATAGGAGGTGGAAATGTGATGAATGCATTTTACCCAGTAAATTATTTCAAAATAATCAATTTCCTTTCCCTCTCTTCCTGTGAAAAGAGGGAATTTATAGCAATTTAATCATATGCCCTCACCACTGGGCGTGTTTACATGTGTAGTCACAGGCACCTAAACTTAATGCACCTTTAAGGCGCATTAAGGCGATTTAGGTACATGTCTACACATAGACGCACTAATGCACATTAAGGCACATTGAATTTAGGCTGGCAAAGCTAAGCCACATTAGTGCATGTGTAAGTGTGCTAATGTGCATTAATGCAGTGTGCTTCCACTGTGTTAGTGTGGACTAAGTGTCTCCACATGGGCTAATGTGGCTTAACTATGTCATCTTAAATTTGGTATTTGCTTTAAGCAGATATCAAATTTAGGTCAGATTAAACTAAAATTGCCATTTTTAAGGCATGTTAAGGGCACACACATGTGAATATGTGACCTTAATGCTCCTTTAAAATGGCAATTTTGGCTAATCCCACTTAAAAGGGCCCCATGTAGAGAAACCCACTGTGTACATACATGTACAGTATTATTCCTTCAGCAGTAGTTAACTTACTATGACTAGTTACTCACTGTACCATACACAGAAAGGGAGATTTGACACTGATAGGGAAGAACAGCAAAAACAGAATCAGTGACCAGTGTAATTACATGCATGAGATGTACACTTAGACAAGTAGTGCTATATATTAACAGTATGGTAATTATAGAAACCATTGGAAATAGTCTTTTCATCTACCGCAATAAAGGCTAGGATAATTATAGTACTGATACATCAGCTGCAGTATCTTAATTATGGTATAATTATGGCATTAAATAGTGCTGGGTTTGTAAGTGATACTGTGGATGACTTGCCATTAGTATGACGGACTCGTTATACTGTTACTTTATTACAATACCCTAAAAAGGCAATAAAATTATTTTTGATGAGAAAAATACACAAAATATAGATAGCTGTTCTAATGAATTTACTATATGTAATGATTTACTATGTTTTAGAAACAACTTGCTTTAAAATCTCAGATTTCTATGTGTTTTGGGTTCAATATTTGAAAGGAGTAGAAACAAATTTAACAAACTCAAAGATGTTATGACAAATTAAGTCAGATTCCTCCAACTAGATATCTGCTTCCTGCAAATAATTTCAGTTTACTGGACTTTTACGTATTTGTGTTACGATTTTTATTCTGGTCATAGTGGGTAAAAAATGTACTGAGTTGCCTGGTTGTACGGGTTTTACAGATGGTGAAATTTTAACTTTGGCCTTAGCGATGGCTGGGGTTTCATATGCAAAGCTTGATGATACTCTTGTTTGTTTGACTCATAACAAATAGCAGCAGAAGTGCCCTCTCTGTGTAATCCTGGAGTTTTGATAAAAAGAGGAATTGCATTTACTACATTCATTGAAACCTGCACTTGCTTTGAGTCTTTCATAGTGGTGTGCCCTCCCATAAACTTTGTTTGGTTGGAAGTTGAAAATATGATTACTACTACTATATAAGCATTAATATAAGATCAGAATGTAACAATGGAGGGAATGAAATGTACAACAGCATCGTTCATCAGTTTGAGTTACCACAGAAGGCCCAAGCTTTGGCTCAACTGGCAAGCACTCTTTTGGCAACCCTTGAGCCACATACTCCCATTTCAAAGAGTGCAGAAGTGGTGTTCAGTTTGTCTGAGCCCTGCACTCTCTTGCATCACACTGTGTAAACTAGTGGCTGTTCAGAGACGAGGGCAATTTCCATATCCATAGAAGTCCTATGTGTAACAGTTCTTTGCCTTGAGGGGTGAGCGACTACAAACAGGCAATGACAGCCCTGTTGACTGCTTTAGGACTGATTTGGGATCTAATTAACAAGTTGTTTTAAAGAAGTTTTATTTAAAGTCTCTGCTTGGGAATTAAGGGAACAGCTGAGTTTTTGTAATTCTGTCCTAATAAACTTCTGTATTAAGCCAGCTATAGCAGCAGAAGTTCTGCAAATACCAACTGGTTTTTATATATATATATATATATATAGGTGGGCATATGTGCACAAGATGCTGACTGCACAGTAGCTGAATAATACTATGCAGTAGCATATCACAGCACAGACAGTGATAATACACTACTGTGCAGTATAATTAAGCTAATGTGCAGTACCATCATTTAAAACACATTTGCCGGTGCTACTGCACAGTAACTCCAGTTATTGCACATTTATTTAGGACTTGCTTCTACAAGTCCTAAATAAATGTGCAGTAACCACTGTGCAGTAGTGTCTCATGTAGATGCTCCCTTTGAAGTGCAAAAAGGCTTCCATGCTGGAAGAGAAAGAAAAGAAACTTCAGTATCACTGAGCAATTAGAGAAAATGACTTACATTATAAAGAGCTGTATGGTCAAAACCCACTTAAGTTTACAATATCTATTCCATAGATATAAAGGGGGAAGATAGAGGAACCTGCTAAAGAAGGGATGCCCTACAAGTATTTAAAGAGTGTAAATCTGCAGAAGGGAGAGAATGATTATTTGCAATATATTATTTAGCTATATACATCTGTGTGCTATATGAAGTGCCGCAGAAGCTATGGTCCTTGGTAAACAAGGACAATGGAACCTGAATTCAAATTGTGTAAAAATCTGTTTTGATTTATATTGCCAAAGTTTTCTTAAATCCCTTCTCTTTAAGAAGGTCTGTAATTCTACACATGGTGACCAGGAATTATTTAGTTTAGTGGGCAGGGGAGTTATTAAGTGCCTAAAAGTAACAGGTTGAATTACTCAACAGAAAATTCAAGGCTGGCTCTCTGGACAAAAATTACAAAGATGAGATTAAATTAACTGTTTTTTAATGTTCCTAGCATTTTTGCCTACAAACCCTATTATTGAAATACATAGTTCTTAGTTGTGTTTTTCTAACGCTTTTGCTAATTTGGCAAATGTATCCCCTTGAACAATCTGCAGATATCAGACTTGAATCCAGATGGCCCTACTCTTTTTCAGCTATGATATTTCTGGTAGAAAAATGCATCACTTCTAATACTACTGAAATTCTCAATATACTTCATTATTTTACTCTATAGCTAATTTAAACTGAATTTTAAGAATTATGTTGTCATTATATTTGAGAATAAACTTTCTATATACTCCAAGTAACACAGCAAAGCCAGCAATAATAGAGTAGAACAATATAAGGAAATGTTTAGATAAAAAAGAAAAAATGATGAAAATATATGAAAAATGAATCCAAACATCCCGAGTAAAAAGTACTGAATAAAACCTATTAATTTTAGTACAGTTATCTTTTACTACACAGTATTAAATTTGGACTCACTAAAATATTTTTATATTCAGTCCTATTTACAAAACAGAGAAAATAAGATTACACATATTCATATAACTGCCTTTCAGCAGGGAAGATATGATTACACAAGTTTCTCCAATCTCTGACACTAACGAATACCAGCAACTATATGGTCTTATATTTCCCCAGCTATGCTGAAGTAGCAATATTTCTTTGTACATTGGTAAGTGTACAAGTATGTCTGTTAAAATTTCATCCAACAGAATTTCTCAGAATACCTCAGTAGGGAATTAGGAATGTCTCTGACCAATGAAAAAGGAGAAAAAATATTTTGAAATAAACATTTCAGGATTGAAAAGGAATTTTAAGTGAACTGAATGGTAGTGCCTGCAGGGAAGATGGAGGGGGACATCAGCCAGGGACAGTGGGGACAGTGGCAGCAGACAGGCAGGGAAGGAGGAAGAGGGTATGTACTGCTTGTCAGGGTAGGCCACTACCGCCTCCCCGCGTCGGGGCAGCATACTGGTCATCAAGGATCGGCTCACCTGGTGTTGGGCGTTTTTCATGTGCTTGCCTCGTCTGCCACGACTTTGATGTTAATGGAATTGTTCAGATGGTCCGGCGTGTGTCGTCCAAATGTGAGACTCCTCAGCTTCACACGGGTCCCGCGCTGATGAGGGTTCCGCCACCCCTACACCCTCGCCCGTTCCACCGGGAAGTGGCCGCCTATCTGGTCAGGCCATGTGTCCGTAGATCACCCAGAATGTCCATGAAAGAAAATGTACAGGTAAACACAAATGCTATGGCCAGGGGTCGCTGGATCGGGGCGGCTGCTTCAGCCTTCAGCAGATGACCTCCGATATTCCCCTGTACACTGTGGGGTCGAGACCACTTCACTAGCTCTCCCTGAGCTCCTCTATTTATAGTTAAAACTCCCTGGGGGCTGCTCTGCCCCTTATTACAGGAGCTACGGTTCCCACAGCCAGTGATTGTCCTTATATTAGAGTCTGTAGGGTATTCAGCCTCTGCCGGGTCCCAGCCACTCTCGGACAGCAACAAACAGTCTGCAGCCCTGCAAGGCCAGCTGCCCGGGTTCAAAAGCCCTGCTGGGGCTTACCCCTTCTCCGCAGGCTCCTACCGCGTTTGAGCGCTGCTCGTATCCACTGCAACGTGCTCCGATCAGCTTCAGTCTCTCAACCGCCTTCTTCCGGTTCCATCTTGCCACTGCCTGCCGGTCCTGGTCTCTCTTTTATGCTGGCCCCTGCAGTGCTGGCCCCTCCCTTCCCCACACACCTGGGAAAGGTGAGTTCCCGCCCAGCATCTTGGGCCTGTGGGTGCGTGATTAGTGGGTTTCCACTTGGGCGTGGAGCCCGGAGCCTGCCGCTCCTTCTCTCCCTCACACTGCTGAGGATGGATGGGAAGACAGTAGGTGCTAGGAGCAGGGGAGGGAAAGGATCTTACCTTCTGGGGAGTCTTAAAGTCTCCCTGCTGCTCCTCCTATGGTAAGATGTAACATGTTAAGGAAGTATGGCTTCAATGAATGAACTGTAAGGTGGATAGAAAACTGGATGGATCACTGGGCTCAGTAGGTAGTAGTCAATGACTCGATGTCTAGTTTGCAGCCAGCATGAAGTAGAGTCCCCCTGGGATCGTTCTTGGTGCTAGTTTTATTCAATATCTTTATAAGTGACTTGGAGGAGGGTAGGTATAGGATTGAAAGAGACCTAAATTAATTGGAGGACTGGACCAAAAGAAATTTCATGACGTTCAATAAGGACAAGAGCAAAGTCCTGCACATAGGATGGAACAGTCCCATGCACGAGTACAGGCTCAGGGCTGACTAGCTGGGCAGCAGCTCTGCAGAAGAGCACCTGGGGGTTACAGTGGACAATAAGCTGAATATAAGCCACCAGTTTGTCCTTATTGCCAAGAAGGCTAGCGGCATACTGGGCTGCAGTGTTACTAGCAGTCTTACCGGCAGATCAAGGGAAGTGTTTATTCTCCTCTATTCAGCACCACTGACAGCACATCTGGAGTATTGTATCCAGTTTTAGGTCCCCCATACAGAAAAGATGTGGACAAATTGGAGAGAGTCCAGCAGAGGGCAATGAAAATGGTGAGGGGGCTGAGGTACATGACTTCTGAGGAGAGGCTGAGAGAAGTGGGTGTATTTAGTCTAGAGAAGAGAAGACTAAGAGGGGATTTAATAACAGCCTTCAACTACCTGAAGTGGTTTCCAAAGGGGATGGAGCTGGACTGTTCTCAGTGGTGGCAGATGACAGAACAAGGAGCAATGGTCTCAAGTTGCACCAAGGTGAGTTTAAGTTTGATATTAAGAAAAACTTTCTCACTAGAAGGGTAGCAAAACTCTGGAACAGGTTACCCAAAGAGGTTGTGGAATCTCCATTCTTGGAGGTTTTTAAGACCTGGCTAGACAAAGCTTTGGCTGGGATGATCTAGTTGGGGATGGTCCTGCTTTGACCAGGGGGTTGCACTAGATGATCTCCTGAGGTCCATTCCAACCCTAATTTTCTATAATTCTATGTTTCAGAACTGTGGAACGGAAATGAATGTGGTTCATTCTATCTGATAAACACCCCCTTGTGGACCTGACCCTGGGACCCAACCCTGCATTACAATGGGGCCCTTTTCGAACACCAGGTGAACCCTGGCCTGGTGATGAGGGGCTTTTCAGACATCAGGCCAACCCCAGCCTTGCAATGGTTGCCTTTTCAGATGCCAGGTCAGCCCCAGCATTATGAGGGATTTTTTTAAATCCCCAAAAAGGTAAGATCCTGACACCCCACCTCCCTGCTTTCAGTTCTCCCTCCCTTCTCTGCAGAACTGTCCTCTTCCATTTCTTTTCCCACCCTGGCCTGCCAGCCACAGTCCCCACTGTCCCCAGCAGATTTGGGAATAGGGTGAGAGGATAGAGGCTCCAGACTCAGTCCAGCTGGAATCAGTGGTTACAGCAGTGGAGGTGGGTTCCTCCTCTCTGCCCATATTCCCAGGTGTTCTCTTCAAGCCCAGGAATAAGTGTGAGGGGGCAGAGGGACACACCCACCACCACCACCACCACTGCTGTCCCCTGCTGAGCCCAGCCACAGTGAATCTGGAGCCCTTATTTCACAACTCTCCCAAACCACAACCTGGGGCAAATGGGCAAGGAGGAGGAACCTTTTTGCTGCCACTGCTGCTGCCACTGTTCCTGCCTGGAGCTGAGGAGAAGCAGATCCCCTACTCTTGGATCAGCCAAGGACAGAAGGGAGACAGTCAGCAGCAGGCAGGAAAGGGAAAGGATAGGAAGGGGGGAAGGTGATGTACTGCTAAGGATGGAGGGGAAGGGAGTAGGTGCTAGGAGCAGGGGAGGAACAGGATTCTTTTGCGGGGGGCTTAAAGTCCCTGGTACTGCTCCTGTGGCATGATCCCATTCACTCAGTGGGTAAGGAAGCAGGGCGAGGAGTTAGGAACTCGTGTGTTACAACTGGATAATTTTCCATTTTCTGCATTCCATTTGATTTGAAAAACTAACCAACTTACTGTTATTTAGTCATATGCAGACTAGAAATTATATCACAGAAAGATTTAGGAGAGTTATACATAATTCATGTGGGACTGGTTATAGCAGTCACATGTCCTATATTCTTTTGAGATTTTAGTTATTTGAAATGTGAATATTTAAAATTTATTAATTTAAAGGGAATTTAAAGGCAATGATAAAAACTAAATTAAATAGTGTCCTTGTGCAAAGGCCACTGGAAAAGGAGACTGTTTTTCTGATATATAATGTAGGGGTAGCAACCAAATATTGTGGCTTCTGTTCTCCCCAGGAGTGTTTCTGTGAGGTCTGAAAGGGTGGAAATAGTTTGATTTGTTGAGATTAAGAGCAGGCAACTTCAAAGACAGAGTAACCAAGGGAGACCTCTGCTAAAAAATTTAACTGAGAGCTAGCTGCACAATTCAGAGTCATCACAGCAACATTGCATTAGATCAGGGCTGTCCAAATTCCAAGTAGCCAGGGGCTGCATGCTGTGTAAGCTCTACCAGACCCCCGCTCCCACCACCACAACCATGCAGCATCCCCTACTATGTGGGACCCTCGGGCCCTGGGTTCCATGGGCTGCACTGCCTTGACCCAGGGCAAGAGCCAGAAAACAGAAGCTGGAGAAAAGGCCCAGAGACCTCAGGAGCAGCAACAGAAGCCAGATCAGTGTGGGGTGCAACACCCAGACAAAAGCCTACAGGCCACAAGTTAATCCCTCTTGTAGCTTGTGGGCCAAGACTTGGACAGCCCTTCATTAGACCTTGAAAAATCCAAAAAAAAAAAAGAAAAGAAAAACCATAATGTACTTCTCTTTAGTTTTCATGCACAGTATAGTCTCCAATATATGTACAGTATAGCCTTGCCCTGCATATTCTGGAATCTATATCATTTTTAAGGGTTCTACATTTTAACTAGACAACTTGAAGCATTCTCATTGTGGCAAACTTGACTGGTGGGGGGGGAGATTACGTTTATATAAAAAGCAATTTCCTTTGCCAGCAACCTTTTGAACATTCATTTCTATTATCTGTGATGTTTATGTTTGAATAAAGTCTTTATCTATTACAGTTCACCTTTTCCTGATAAAATGACCATCTTTAGATACAGTATCTGTGATCATGTACCTGCTTTGTGTCGCATCCGAGGACCGGTATACCCTTGACCTGCCAGCCTGGATCGACACGACCGGCTGGACGCGGGTGGGGTAGGTAGTTGGACAGGTGGGTAAGCGAGAGGAGTCAGGAAGTTTAACGCTCTTGGTTATACAGAAAGTTTATTTTTACTTACACTACAGGAGGTTGCAGTGTAGGAAGGAAGTTGTGGTTGCACAGTGTAGAAAGAGAAGGTGAGCTATTCAGTTCATCATGCAGATATTTTGGTTGCACAGATTACAAACTGCGTGGTGCAGATTTTAAGCAAAGCATACAGGTAACTTTGATCTGAAGATTTTCGTGAGCTCTTGATGAGAACGAACGAGCCGGCAGAACAAATACACCTGAAAACTTTTACCATAGGTGGGGAGAGGTCAGCGACTGGCCAAATCACTGACTATGTCTCCTGGGCATGCGTGGAGGTCTCCACTGAAGGCTGAAATCTTTCCAAAGTTATAGTTTACAGGGTAGCCTATTACAACACTCCAGGCCTGAATAATTACAGGACTGCCAATCATGACTGTGAACAGACTCTGTGTGTTCTTAGGTTTCATGCGAGATTGACTGCGCATGTGTTTTACATTTAAGCTGGGGGGGGGTTGGATAAGGAACTATAATGATGAAATATGTTTTGTTAGCCTTTTGACCTTTTTGCTATCGGCATCTGAAACCAAAGATTTTTCTTTGACACTTTGTATGTAACGTTTTCCTTAATTTTCCCAAATGACCCAAAAACTAGCAATGCCCTCAAAGTAAAAAAAGAAAATAAAACAGTCCAAAAGGGAAGAACTGGAGCTGGACTGGGGAGACAGAGGAATAAAGGAGTATCAGATTTGGACAATAAATTAGAAAATATTACCATAAAGAAAGAAAGACCTGCAACTGGCTTGTTTCAGATTTAAAGTGGATTGTTTTACCACTGTAATCTGACCTCTGCTATCAAGCAGGGCCTCCAATATGAGGACCTGGAGTTTTGGACTCTAGTGATCCAACACTGACCTCAAAAATCTTTCTCTACCAAGGAGCTTAGTGTGGTTTGTAACTGGAAGTAGGTCATCCTGTTCAAATTTGCTGATGACACTAAGATGTGTGGGGAGGTGGGCACACTGGAAGGATGCAACAGGCTACAATCAGACCTAGACAGGTTACAAGGGTGGGCGGACAAGAATAGGATGGGTTTCAACACAGACAAGTGCAAGGTGATGCACCTGGGGAGGAACAACCGGCACCATACCTACAGGTTAGGGAACTCCCCTCTTGTCAGCACGGAGGTGGAAAAGGATCTTGGGCTCATCAATGACTCCAAGATGAACATGGGCCGGCAGTGTGGGGAGGCAGTTAGGAAGGCCAACCGCACCTTGTCATGCATCCACAGATGCATCTCGAGCAGGTCCAAAGAGGTGATCCTCCCCCTCTATGTGGCACTGGTCAGGCCGCAGCTGGAGTATGATGAAGTGTATTCCTCCTTAATATAGAGCACCACGCCCCCACCTCTCTTTCCTATTCTGTCCCTCCTGCACAGCCTATAGCCCTTGACATTGACTGCCCAATCATGCGTTTCGTCCCACCACATTTCTGTAATCCCCACTATGTCCGGGCTGGTGTCAGCCAGCAGGAGGGTGAGTTCCTCCTGCTTGTTGCCCATACTACGAGCGTTTGTGTAGAGGAATTTGAGGCCTCCTGTGGGTGTGTGTACTGACCCCCTAGTCCCAGCATTACCCTGGCCCCTCCCTCTTACCTGTTTGATTGCTTCGCTCGTCGGTCTGGGCTGGGCTGTAGTTGTGGGTGCTGTCTGGTCTGGCAGTCTGATGTTTCCTCCGCCCTCATCTTCCCCTTCCCCTGACGAGCCTAGTTTAAAGCCCACCGGAGGAGGTCCACCAACCTAGAAGAGAACACACGCTTACCTTTAGGGGAAAGGTGGAGCCCGTCCCATCCCAGCATGTCTCTCGTCGTGATGTGCCGGTCATGGCTGAGGAAGCCAAAGCCCTCCTCGAAGCACCATTCCTGTAGCCGCCAGTTGGTCTCCGCAATGCACGTTTCATGCCGTCTTAGACTAAATAAAGTGAAAAATGTAAATCACTGGAAAAAAAAGGCATTGAAAAAGGTAATGATCTTACTGCAGGAGGAAAATAGACTAGAGCAAGGGAAGAGCTAAGGCAATAGCATAGTCAAGGGTGTGTGTCCTTGAAATAAAACATGTCAAACTTGTCAGCGTGATATCTGAGCGATTGTCGAATGCTATTTGGTTTTGCTGACAGAATTGGATACGTCTCCTTTGTAAAGGATGTTAGTAAATAAAGCCAAACCTACCTTTGGAGTTTAGGGAAGATAAAAAAAAACATGAGCTTGTATTCTAGCAGCCAATTACCTTTCTTCAGACAAAAGAAGATAGGATCTAGTGATTCTGGGCAAGCTTGAGCTTTAGCTCAGACAGTGCTAAATGCAGCAACTCCCACTGAGTTTAAAAGAAGTTGCTATCTGCCTATATCAGAGTTGGTTTTGTTGTTTTTGTCTTAGAACCTACACATAATGAAACCCCAATGCAGTTTGTTGGCGGAGGTCTTCACCCCTGCCCTCCCCCCACTAAGATTTAGGACCTGATTGTCATTTGTGTGAAGATCACCTTGGGCTCTGGCAGCATGAAGTGTTTCTTAAAGTGGGAGTAAAATTATATATTCCTATTTTAAGATCCTTTTAAATGCTAATGAAGTATAATCAACCCACTTATGTTTTGTAATTGAGTTAATAATTCAATTTTCTGGATTGGTTATTACCCAGTATGTATTTTGTATTCCTAAAACAATTTTCTGTGTTTGTACAACATAAAACCAAAACTTCCGTTACATTATGCTCAGTTTTAACCAAATGACAAATGCAGGATGACATTGAATAATTTTCAGAGTTTACAAAATTAAACTGAATTGCTTCACTGAGTTTGAGTATAACTTTTACAGCTAGAGTAAGTTTTCTAGGACCCTCTTCCTCACAAACTGAAAGTAACAGCCCAAACAGAACTTGTTTTACAAAGTTCACTCTAAGAATCCTCTCTTATTGGTAGAAATCAATGGGACCAATACTATAACTATTTAGCAATTAAGTAAATGATTTGCATTGCAGTGGAAGAAATTAACAGTGTAATTTAACACTTACTCATTACTAATTTGTCATTAAGTTTTGGTTAAAGTGAACTTTAAAAACTAAGTTCTGTGTTTCAATATTTTTTCCTTTTCTTTTTCCTCAGAGCTGCAAAGAGAATTGATGTAGATCAGCCAAAATGTCAAAGAGTACCTTGCACTGTAGATTTCTACCAATAAGAGAGGATTCTTAGAGTGAACTTTGTAAAACAAGTTCTGTTTGGGCTGTTACTTTCAGTTTGTGAGGAAGAGGGTCCTAGAAATAAACCACTATCTTTTAAAATTCATTCTCTAGCACAGAAAATAGGGATACCATAGTCTGAATTCTTTGTTTTGGTGTCAGTAAAATGCTGATCTAATAAAAGGTTCACAGCTCAGTGAACAACCCAATAATCTTCAAATGGAGCAAATTTAGAGAATGAGTATAATGGTCAGGTCTAGAATACTAGCGGTCTGCAGTCTTAAATCTGTGTGACAGAGAGAATCTGAAAGGTTAGCTTAAAGTTGTCAAAAAAAGTTAAGGACTTAACTCTTGTGCCTGATAACCTGTTTGAAAACTGCAGTAGCAGTACACTACGCATACAGTATCAGCCAAAAGATTTTCTGCCTTTCTGAGCATGCTGTTGATCTATAAAGGGAAGAACCTGCACTTATCTCCTTCAGCTTATCTTGCTAATCTCCTAATTCCCAATTGCACCCTTCAAAAGGTGTCATGACCCCCTAGGATAATGTGGCACCCTGGTTGGGAATCACTGCCCTAGTGCCTAAGGCTAGGAACAGAAGCTAGTTTAAGTGATCAGAAACTGGTTTAAACCTGTAACAGAACAGAAGTTCTGTGCACATAAACCACTTCCAACATGACTAAATGTGGTTTAAGATGGTTGGATGTAATACCAGACTTAACTGATTTAGGTCAAACCAGTTTATGGAACTTCTGTCCCAGATCCCTTCCTGGTCCAAGTTACACAGTCCCCAGCATCCCAGGATACTTTTCAGCCCTGGGCTATGCTGCCTGCTCCAGTGAAGCAGGGACTGCCTCACCCCTCTGCTCTTTAGCCTGCTTCCTGCCTGTGCCAGTCAGCCCATAGGGAGAAGGAGACAGGGGAACAGACCCCTAGTCCTCCCTAGCCAGGATCTACATAGCACAAGGGGGGAAGGAAAACCCTTGTGGTGGGGAGTTTTCAGACCCCAACAGCCCTCTCTCTTCACTCCTCCCCTTTCCCAGCTACTGATTGCTTCAGCAGCTGGCACAGGAGGGAGGGAGAAGGAGAACTTCAGGCCGGCTTCCCCCCAACCACAGGGAGGCCTCAGGGAGCTGAGAGTACTCCATCCACCTCACCATCTCAGCATTCATAAGCTGCACCTGAGACCTCAAGGTATATAGAAAAAACAGTTAAAGCTGTGTCTATGGCCAAATCGCTGATTCTCTGAAACAGCATTGAAAATTCAGATTCAGATTTGGCCTAATTGAATCGGGACAGTGATCTGAATCAACAAAATGAATCCCTCTCCCCGATTCAGGCTGAATCCAAATTGAATACAGCCTGTTTTGCACCCCCCTAATGCTCTGGCACCACCTCCCTTCCCCACCCCACACCCCCCAACCTACTGGCTTGGGTCAGTGCAGGCCTTTCCCTGCCTTTCCTAATTGAAAACTGAATGTCAGCTCAGTTGGTATTAATCAGTTCAACCTACACAGCTTAGAGAAAGCTGCCTAGATTGAACTGATTCAGCTGCAGGCTTTTTGACTATCTGTACTTAGCCAGGTCAGCCTCCAACCATCTCAAGAAGCAGCTCAGGCTTGGCAGTCTAGAGTAGCTTATGCTGTATCCAAAAAAACCCTAGACCCACGGGGTGCATCCAGACAAGCGCACACATGCTTCTTGCCCTGCCTCAAACCCGTTTGAGACAGGGCAACAGGCAAGTGCGGGAAGGAAAAAATGTTCCACATTTTTTTGCAAATTTGCAGCACGGGGAGAAAATTAGACCCCTGGATATCCAGGGGTCTACAAAAATTGAAGTTTAAAAAAGCAAAGCTGAGGAAACCAGAGGCTGGGTCCCCCATGGAGACGCTCTGGCTGCCAGAGCATCTCTATGGTTGGCCCACACGGTGGTGCTGAAACACACGGCTGACCAGGCCATGTGTTTCAGCACCAGGGTTCCAGTGCTGGCGAGTAAGGGGTCAGGGGAGCTGGAGTAGGGGGGAGGGAACCATGGGGGGGACCCCTGACGGCCCCGCCCACTCCCCCTGACCCCTGCTGGGGCCAGCCACTCCTCCTGCCAGCCCCCCTGAGGTCGTCTCCCCCCGCCGGGCCCAGTCCCTCCCCCTACCAGCCCCCTGACATTTCTGTTTCTACTGCTGAAATAGTATTTTGCTGACTCCAGAGAAAGGTGCTTTTTGAATTTGCTGGTATCTGTAACAACCTTAATTTGTATTAGATGCACATGGATGGAGATCACAGTTGTTTTAAGGCAGTGGTGCAGAAGCTATTTCTGTTATTTGCTGTCAAGAAAACCTATATTACAGTTTTCCAGTAACATAGCTTGGTTCTCATATGTCGTCTCTAAATAGGCAAATGGACACTGTCTGTAGCCTTTAGGGAAATGATACAAAAGTGTTTTGAAGCTTCTGCAGCTTCTAAGAATGGCATTGCCAATCAATGATTTTTTCTTTCATGTTCAGATTCATTTAAGTTTATAAAGAATGATTGGTTGATTTCTTCAATAGGAATAAAATAAATACTTAGCCCATAACAGCACTTTATAGCCCAGATCCTTAGCTGAATAGATCTGGAAGCTTTCCATTTAATAACGCCACTTGAATTTACGTCAGCTGAAGCGTTAAGTCTACAGCTGAACCTTTAACAGTATCATTAACTGGAATTCTGGGTGCTTATTAATAGTCTTCTCTCAGTAGTGCAGTACTTAGATACATATAGGGTGTGTCTACACATGCAAATAAGCATGACTAAATTTAATTGCCATTAAGCAATTTTTTGGCAGGTATCTACACATGCAGAGACTTGGGACTAAAGTGAGTGCATTTGGCACTAAAGTTAGTCCCAAGACCCTCCAGTCCTGCCATGTGCCCCTGTGGCTCCAGTCTCTAGCCACGTGGCTACCTGCACCTAGCAGCCATCTTGGAAGCTCTGCTCCCTAGCTAGCCCCTTCCCTGCCCAAGAGGCACATGTCCAGTACAGGGGCAGCACACAGCAGATCCCTGTGCCAGGGCTGTCCTTGTCCCTGCCCCCACCAGTGGTGCCCAACACCCCATTGCTCCAGCCCAACCCCTGCCAGCAAAGACCAGCACCCTGAACTGCTGCTGGCTATGGTGCCGGTCCTGAGGGGCCATGCTCTCCCCACCCAGCCCCCAGGAAAGTCATGCACTCACCAGCAGGGGCCAGGGCACTGGCTGTAGGATGCTCTACCCAATGCTCCTCCTGTACTTCCTGTACTCCCCACTCCAACCCACCTGCCATGCACCCACAAACCTGACTCCCTGCCCACCCCCAGCACCACTCTCAGGACACTCACATGGGTGAAACAAAACAAATGTATTGCCCTCACAGCCCCCCACCCTCTCCCCTCCCCTCACAACAAACAGTGCCCCTCCACCACCCTCCCCACCCACCAACAATTAAAAAACCCATATACAAGAGGCAAACTATATACATATTGAAAATTATTTACAATATTTTAGCTGTTCAAGTCCAGAGTGGGGAGTGGGTGGCCTATGGAGCATAGCCCTAGGGCAGATGCCCAGCACCCCACCCCCTGGATGTTTCCCCATGTATCTGGGGGCCCTGGTGACCCTATCAGGTGGCAATGTAATGCAGGGCTGGGTCTTCAGCCACATGGTGCCAGGAACAGTGCTGCTGGAGCTGCTGTAGGTTCTCCAGCTCCAGAGCCTCCATGTGGACCCAGTGGTCCCACTGTGCCCAGTCCCCTGCCTTCACTTGGGCAAAATCCTCCACTCACTAGGTCTGCTCCCACACCTATGAAACCTATGAATCTTCTGTGCCTGCTCCTGCACCTCCTGCATCTTTTCCCATGCCTCCTGCTCCTCTGCCACCACCACCAGCTGCTGAAGCAGCAGGGTCTGGTCTCTGGTGCACTGCTGGTGCAGCCAGCACATCTGGACCACTCCAGCATAGGGTGGCAGCAGCCCTGAGGTGGCATCCCCACTGGAGCTTGTGGGCTTTCCCCTGCATCTAGATGTTGGCCCTACAGAGGCAAGATAAAGAAGCCTTTTGTGAGATTTTGCAACAATTCAGAGACAATATGCTCTGCACTAGGGTCCCTGTGCTGCCCAGCCTCAGATTGGACTTGGCCATGCATGGATGCCCAGAGACCATGATAAGTTGGCCAGGCAGGCCTGGGCCATGACAGCTGCTGGCTGAGCCCCCCATTCCTCCTTGCTCCTCTGTAGCTGGCAGCCAGCTTGGTGGGTGCTGGCTGCAAGCAGCCTGCCTCCCATGCTCACTTCCCAGGGCAGGCCAGATGAGGCTTCTGGCAGCACCAGTTGGCATGGCTCTAGATCCCACTCCCCCCACCTTACAGGCAAACTGCTGTGCTGTGCTGCTCCCCAGCCCACCATGCCTGGGCTTGGGGCACACAGGGCTGCCAGACAACTGGGGCAAGGAGCTGGCTGTACCTCTGGCCTCCCCACAGGGGTCCTATCTGGGGAGGCACCCCAGAGCTGCCCTCCCACACTGCCATTGTGCCCCAAGTGTGCCCCTGCTGCATGTGCCCTAGGCAGTTCATGATGAGCTGTTTGTGCAGGCTGAGTGGTGCCCAAGCCACTACACCATACTGATGATAATCCTCCTGGTGTCCCAGGCACACCTGAACTCCTGGTTCAGGGTCCTGAGGTATGACAGAGCAGGGGACAAGGCTGTGCCTGAAACTTCAACCACCACCTGGGAGGCTACCTCTCACAGCGTTACATGTCCCTGCTCCTTGCTGCTGAGAAGGACTTCACCACTGGCATTTATGCCTTCCTCAGCATATGAGAGGCCCTTCCTCACCCAGCTGAGGGGACATGAGTTGCTCAATAAAATTCTGAACTGTGTCCTGCCTGTCTGCATGCTGTAGGGGGTGGAAACCCAGGGCAAAGGGACTGCAGGTGGGCCAAGCAGGGAGCAGGGGCAGGGGCTGCAGCCAGGGACAGAAGTAGGTGTGGGGACTGGGAGGGCCCTCCCCCAGTGAGGGACTTAACATGTGTCTGGACTGGTGAGGCTGGTGACTCAGCACAGACCTCCCCATCTATAATGGCATCCAGCTGCACCCAGTGTCCATGGCCTATGGTGCACAGTGGGCCAAAGGTGAGGCAGCCACTGGGCAGGGCTCCCCAATCTGCCAGTGGATGCAGCAGCCAGGGAGGAGAAAGGGGCGGGGCACTGAATTCCTAAGGTCCCCTCCTCCAGTGATGTGTCATCAAAGGTATAAGGGAGGGGCGGGGACTTGGACAGGCTGCCCCTGATGGTGGCACTTACAGGGGTGTGGCCTGGTTCCTGCGGTGCCAAAATTCAGGTCAGCTGCCGCATAAAGGGCATGGACTTTTGGGCATGATGTGACCGATGACTGAAGTCAGTCACAGCCATCCACTGTGCCCACAAGAACTTTATATTTACTCAGCACTGCCACAGCAACTGAGAGTCCCTTCATTCCCACATCCCACCCAACAGGGCCTCACAAATGTGGGCATCTGAGCACCAGCTGGGGGCCCCAGTGGCTGGAATGGTAGTGCACATGCAGGAGGGACTGGGGCTCAATGGGGAGGAGGAAGACAACATGGTCAACCCACGCTGGCTCCCTGGGTCCCCACATGACTATCCTTGTGATGCGAGCCCTGGATGGTTGCCAGCTGCATCCAGTGCAGGGGCACAGCCAGGGACTGGGAGCCACACAGCAGAGACACTTTCCCATAGGACCTATAAGCACAGGAGACAGCTACTGACCCTGCTGGCAGAGGCAGCCAAGCAGCAGCTCTGGAGGGATCTCAGGTCTGGGTGCAGCTTGCTGCACCCCTTTTCAACATTTATCTGTGGTAAAGCAGCAGCACTGGAGAGGGGACAGGACAGGCAGAGGCAGCCTGTGTCCTGTCCAGGGGGCACATGAGGCTTGCTGAGCTCCTGTACAGACCAACAGATTTGTCCAGGTTCCTTGTGCATGTGTGTCCCAGGGCACAAAATGGTTGCTGGCTTTTATAGCCTGCAGCTAGGGGCTTCCAGAGAGCAACCCAGCCCTGGGGGAGGAGAGGCAGCCAGCCAGGAGCCCTGATGCTGGGCTCAGGCCAGCCCTCTGGTGGCTGGGCAGACCTAGCACTAAAGTTATCCCACACATGTAGAAGTGCCCTTAATTGCTCATTAAATTAGGCTAATGAGCATTAATGTATCTCATGTAGATTCACTCAGAAAATCAAGAAGGAGATGATTCTGTACAAGTGAATTCTGTTGCATAAATCCCTAAGGTGTGCCACATTGTTCCTTTGAATGCATTTGGTAAGAATGATACATTATCTTCTGCCAGGAAGTTGTGCACTGTGGCTTTATCTGACGTATGTTTGATTTCTTATCAGTTCCATCACATCCCAGTGGTTCTAGTATGTATTTCTATGTCAAATATCAACTGGTTTCAACATTTTTAATAATAAAATAGTGTCAGTCTTTATTCAAATCAGTTTAGAGGTCTAATTTCACAAGAGATATTTGAGCTATTCAGCAACAGTATTTCACACAACGTTAATGAGTGACTTGCAAAAATGTGAATGGAAACAAGCAGCTGGAGGCTAACTTCACTATACTATCAGCAATAGCCTACATTTGAGATAAATTTGTTATCATGCTGAGTCAAGGTGCTATGTTCAGATACCTCAATCAAAAGAACCAACCACTAGGAAGGTTATTAGAAACAAGCAACTTTTGCATGCCCCTCTGAAATTAAATGGGGCTGAAGAGTGAAATAAAATGCAGTGATAAAAACTTGCTAAAGAGTGTTAAGCAGCTGGTGAAGGAATATAACTGACTTTATAAAATACTTCTGAGTACATAAGGAAGACTAAGAGGAAGTGAAGTGAAGACAATGAGGGAGAGAACAGAGTCTACAGGAAAAAAGATCTGGACTTAGGTGGACTTTAAGTGCCTCAGTTCAAAAGAGGGGAAAAAAAACCCTTACTCATTAACCATGTAATCCTGGAGTTGCTGAACTGGCTAGTGAAACATTTCTGTTTTACCCTAAAGTTCTCTAGACATCTAACTTTCTGTTTCTGTGCATGCCCAGAAGTGCCCCAGTCTGAGCAGCTGAGCATCTAGCTCCTGCTTTAGCCTGACTGAGGCCCAGGAAAAGGTACAACTGCATCTAAGTCCCTCTGAAAGGTCTGATCCAACAGCCATGCTCAGAGTGCAGTGAACACACAGGATTAAGCCCTTCACAGAATGCAGTTGTAGACCATCTCTTTTTAAAGCATGGCTGCCCCAGGTGGTACCTACCTTTTATACAATAGACTACTGGTTTGGGGACTCACCCAAGAAGTGGGAGACCTGAGTTTTGTGCTCTCCTCAGCCTAAAAGGTTAAAACCCACATTACCCATGATCTAGAAGAGTGCCAGAATCACAAAGCTGTAGGCAAGGGTGAGTGGCTACATTCAACATCCCTTGTGTTGAAGTTGTGATGAGTTACTACAAAGAATACAGAAGTCAAGGATCTACACAGAGAGTAAGCAGGAGGTAGCTTGACTCAGAAGCCTAGTAATTAGAGTACTTGGCTAGCAGATGGGAGTCCTGGGTTCTAGTCTCTGCTCCCAGGAGTTGCTTCCATTTTTATCCAATCTCATTTCCTTGGTGAGTGGTTCAAGATAAGATTGCTATGAAAAAACTGAACAGCACCACCACCACCATCACCAGACTTTCCTGCAGCCATAGTTCAAAAGAAAACTCTAAACCCCAATTATCTAATTTAAAAAATTCAAGTAGACACCTACCCACAGAGAAGACGCTGGGTGTTGGGTCTGGAGTGGATGGAACATGTAAGCTCTGTAGAGGAGTGGGACATTAAGAGGTGAGTGTCTGCTATAGACCACCAGACCAGGAGGATGCGGTAAATGAGGCTTTCTTCAGACAACTAGTGGAAATTTCCAGATCCCTGGTTCTCTTGGGGGACTTCAATCCCCCTGACATCTGTTGGGATGGGAATACAGCAGTGCACAGGCAATTCAGGATGTTTTTGGAGAGCATTGGACACAACTTCCTGGTACAAGTGTTGAAGAGACCAATTAGGAGACATGCTTTTCTTGGCCTACTGCTCACACACAGGGAAAAATTGGTGGGGGGTGTAGACGTGGCCAGCAAGTTGGGCAGCAGTGACCATGAGATGATTGATTTCAGGATCCTGACAAAAGCAAGAAAACAGAGCAGCAAAGTATGGACTCCAGACTTCAGAAAAGCAGATTTTAATTCTCTCAGGGAACTGATGGGCAGGATCCCCTCTAAGACCTGTCTGAGGGGAAAGGAGTCCAGGAAATCTGGTTGTATTTTAAAGAAACCTTACTAAGGACATGGGAACAAAGCATCCTTATGTGCAGAAAAAATAGCAAATGTGGCAAGTGGCCAGCTTGGCTTAGCAGAGGACTCTTTGGTGAGCTTAAACACAAAAAGGAAGCTTACAATAAGTGGGAGCTTGAACCAATAACTTGGAAGGAGTATAAGAATATTACTCTGGTGGACATTCAGGGATGTAGTCAGGAAAGCCAAAGTGCAACTGGAGTTAGCAAGGGACATGAATGGTAACCAGAAAGATTTCTACAACTATGCTAACAACAAGAGGAAGGTCAGGGAAAGTGTGGGTCCCTTACTGAATGGGGGAGGCCTGTTCAAACCTGATTGGCTACAACTTAGTTGCCAGGCTAGGGAATGCTGGTGCAAAGACCAAGTCAGAGGGGATATGGGCAACATTTGAACAATGGTTAAGGGTTCATCACAACCTGTTGGCGCCCCGACCATGAATACCATTATACTTTTCCCAGGATGACTACTGGCAGTCCTCCCCACAATCTCATTAAACATTGCAGGTAATTCCCTTGATTATGCCCCATTTATGATGAGAAGGTGTTAGACCTTCAAGGAGGGGACTGATGGCTAGAAAATGGTATTTACAGGTCTGCTTTTAGGAATTGGCTTATAGGTAAAGTATATATGCATTAGAATAACGGTCCAGGGCAACAGCAAAGGATAACTGATTTCTAAAAGCCTGTTTCTGAAAGTTTCCTCAAAGTCAAGTGTCTGATAGCCAAGCAGTGAACAGACACACAGGCTGGGAAACTAAAGACATGTACCACACTGTTCCATAACATGGGATAAGGTGGCACCAGCTCACAGTGCCCCATTCCAGAGTCCTTGGGCTTACCAGTTTTGAAAGACCAGTGAAGCCCAGTGAAGCCAAAATTAGAATGTGTGCATGTGATGGGCTTGTAAAACAGAAGAATATGCTGACAGGACAGAGTGAGGACAGTATGATGATCACAGAAAGGCCAATCAACAATGCCCAGCTATGAAGAGTCATAACAAGAGGAGAAAAGATACAAAAGGAGAGATTTTAGAGCAACAAAGTGTCCCTGACAGGGGAACCTGAAACCACCACAATCAGAGGGCACACCAACAGCCCATCTCACCCATCCCACAGTCGGGGGGTGGGCCTCTGATCTCCAGGCTGCTGACATCTGACATTCAGGAGAGAACCTCAGGGTGAAGCTCGCACACTGGCCAGAAGTACCTTCCCTCTGATGAGAGCTCTAGGACCGGTAGATATAGAATTGTTTGCATTATTCTTATCTGTTATCACTATGTATCAACAAAATTCACCTATTATTGAATGGAAAGTCATGGTTGGTCTGACAGTTTTGGGTCTGCCCAGAACAAGGTATCTGAGTCATAAATCCAGTACCAACAGAGGCAACCTAGTGATAGATGATGCAGAAAAGGCTGCAGTACTCAATGTCTATTTTACCTCGGTCTTTACAGCCAAGGTCAGCTCCCAGAATACTGCATTGGGCAGCACAGTTTGGGAAGAAGGTAAGCCACCAACGGTGGCAAAAGAACAAGTGTGGGACTATTTTAAAAAGCTGGATGTGTACAAGTACATGGGGAGAGAAGGAGTGAACCTGGAGGTGCTGAGGGAGTTGGCTGATGTGATTGCAGAGATGCTGGCCATTAACTTTGAAAACTCTTGGTGATTGGGGGATGTCCTAGATGATTGGAAAATGGCAAAGATAGTGTCCATCTTTAAGTAGGAGAAGAAGAAGAATCCAGGGAATTACAGACCAGTCAGACTCACCTCAGTCTCCCAAAAAATCCTGAATCAGGTTCTCAAAGAATTCATTTTTAAGCACTTGAAGGAGAAAAAGATGACTGGGAACAGTCAGCATGGATTTACCCAGGGCAAGTCATGCCTGACCAATCTGATTGCCTTCTATGATGAGATAACTGTCTCAGTGGATGTGGGGAAAGCAGTGGATGTAATATACCTTGCCTTTAGCTAGGCTTTTGATACAATCTCCCACAGCATTCTTGCAAGCAAGCTGAGGGAGCATGGGTTGAAAAAATGGACTGTAAAGTGAATAGAAAGCTGGCTGGATCATCAGACTCAGCACATAGTAATCAATGGCTCAATGTCTAGTTGGCAGCTGGCATCAAGTAGAGTGCCCCAGGGGCCAGTTTTGTTCAATGTCTTCATGAATGATCTAGAAGATACTATGGATTGTACCCTCAGGAAGTTCAGCAATGACACAAAGCTGGATGTAGTAGACATGCTTAATATGCTAGGCCAAGGATTCAGAGTGGCCTAGACACATTGTAGGACTGAGACAAAAGAAATCTCATGAGGTTCAGTAAGGACAAGTGCAAAGTCCTGCACTTAGGACAAAAGAATTCCATGGACTGCTACAGTCTTGGAACCAACTTGCTAAGCAGAAGCTCTGCAGAAAAACACCTAGGGGTTACAGTGGACAATAAAATGGATATGAATCAGCAGTGTGCCCTTGTTGCTAGGAAGGTTAGTAGCACACTGGGCTGTAGAAGCATTACTAGCAGATTGAGGGAAGTCCTGTGTCCATTTTTGGGCCCCCCACTATAGAAAAGGTGTGGATAAGCTGGAGAGAGTCCAGTGGAGGAAACAAAAATTGGTTTGGGGGCTGGGGTACATAACTTAGGAGGAGTGGCTGAGGGAACTGATTTTATTTAGTCCACAGAAGTGAAAACTGAGAGGGGATTTGATAGCAGCCTTTAACTACCTAAAGGGTAGTTCTGAAGAGGATAGAGCTAGACTGTTCTTCATGGTGACAGATGACAGAACAAGGAGCAATGGTCTGAAGTTGCCTCAAGGGAGATTTAGGTTAGATATTAGGAAAACTTTCTCACTAGGAGAGTGGTGAGAAACAGGAACAGGTTACCTCAACAGGTGGTAGAATTTCCATCTTTGTTGGTTTTTAAGGCCTGGTTTGACAAAGCCCTGGCTGAAATGATATAGTTAGAGTGGTCCTGCTTTGAGCAGGGGGGTGGACTTATATACTTATGGAATGGTTAGAAGGTGCTTTCCTCCCTCCCATTGAAGCTAGGCTGCCAGAAGTGCAACAGTCATAGGCCAGAAGAAGAACCAAGAAGAAAGTTTGTGCTTCTGTACCTCAGTGTTGAGGACATTCCTTGAATGAGAGGTGTCAGGGGAGTGATCAGCTGAAAGAACCCCAAGCCACAAATGGGGGATCCCTACGGTGGGAACTATGCACAAAAGAAAAAAAAAACAACACAAGGAAAATGCTTACCTGCAGCAGGACCTGCAGCACAGCTGGAGCAAAGGAGGGATCCCACGCAGGTTGTAAGCCAGGCCTTTATTCAGCTGAAGCCAGCTGGTGACATCATTGGCAATCACCGGCCAGCGGAAATAAAAAGGACCACTGGCAAAGACTGGGGAGGAGAGAGGGAGAGTCAGTGAAGACTCTTAGTGCTGAGGATGGCAGACATGTGCAGAAAATGAGAGAGCCAGCAGAGGCTCTCTGTATCAGTAACAACCGGTGTGTTTGGGAGGAGAGAGAACTGGCAGAGGCTCTCCACACTGGCAAAGGCTGGTGTGCCCGGGAAGCAAGACAGCCAAAAGAGACTCTCTACTCCAGTGGAGGTTGCTGTGAGCACTCAGAGAGGAAGCCCAGCTGGGCAGCAGCAGGCTTGGCAGAAGATTACAACACAAGCAGCGGCTGATCAGACCCAAAAGGACCATGGGGCACTGGAAGTGGAACACCCCAGACAACATTGGAGAAGAGTGATTCTGCAAGTCGCATTCGATGGCATGAGGGGAGTGACACATCTTCTCTTCTTTAGCCCAAGAAGAGAAGCCGTGGCCATTCCTGGCCAGATGATAGGTCAGCTCCTATAGAGGTCCCAGGTACCGGGAGTGGGGTACTGACTAGCAGGAATGTAGACAAAGAGATTCGTAGTAAGAGTGACAAGGAGGTACCCCCATATCCTAGCAGTAGGACTAAGGTAGGAAACTGGACAGACCTTCCCCAACTAATAATTTTGTTTTTGTTTGGGGGTTTTTCCCCCTTTTGGAGGGATTGTGCAGTGAGATAAATGACATGAGGGGACTAAGTCTCCTAGCCAGGAAGGAAGTCCCAGTTAAAGGAATAGAACACAGAGTAGAGGCACAGGTAGGGTGGCTCCTTCCTTTTTCCTTTTGGTTGTTGGTTGATTTTTCGGGTCCCAGGCCTGAGGCAGCTTAGGGCAGAAGGAGGCCGAGCTTAGGCTGGATAGCAGATCACTTGAGTCACCCCGGGACGTCATTCTCCCCTTGGTGAGGCCGCAGTACTGCGTCCAGTTTTGGGCTCCACAATTCAAAAAGGATGTGGAGAAGCTTGAGAGAGTCCAGAGGAGAGCCACGCGCATGATCAGAGGTCAGGAAAACAGATCTTACGATGACAGGCTGAGAGCCATGGGACTCTTTAGCCTGGAAAAGCGCAGGCTCAGGGGTGATCTGATGGCCACCTATAAGTTTATCAGGGGTGACCACCAGGATCTGGGGGAATGTTTGTTCACCAGAGCACCCCAAGGGATGACGAGGTCGAACGGTCACAAACTCCTGCAAGACCGTTTCAGGCTGGACATAAGGAAGAATTTCTTTACTGTCCGAGCCCCCAAGGTCTGGAACAGTCTGCCAGCGGGGGTGGTTCAAGCACCTACATTGAACACCTTCAAGAGTAAATTGGATGCTTATCTTGCTGGGATCCTATGACCCCAGCTGACTTCCTGCTGTTTGGGCAGGGGGCTGGACTCGATGATCTCCCGAGGTCCCTTCCAGCCCTAATGTCTATGAAATCTATGAAATCTAATTTCCAGTTGCCTTTTTAAAAATGTTCTACTCATAAATCAATATTTTTATGAGCTCTTGAGATTGCTTAAATCTCCAACCTTTACCATAAATTGCAGCATAAAGGGAGTGGGGAAAAAGCTTGTTCAAGTTAGTGACCAAAAAATAGGAAATAAATACACATCACATGAAGAAATAAAAGCAACTGCTAATTGATGTTGCTTTGCAGAATCTTTTTATGGAATATTTTGGGAATGCTGATGAACCATTATATGAATAAAATAGTTTTCCGTGGCAGTATAGCCATGGTAACAAAGTTGAGTGCTAGGCTGCATCTTCAGGTGAAGGAAAATGCTTGATAACCTTGTTGTTTCCAAGAGTAAATAGGCACTTAAAAATTAATCCTTTATGAAAAGTTTTTTTTTAAAACTTAGTAAGGATGGAAAGTCTTATATCCTCTCAGGAGGTTAGTAATAAACCATTGTTCACAAATCTTCCTATAGTTTAGCTTCTTGTTCACTAATATTCTATAAGAATATTTAAGATGCTTGAACCAAGATGCATTTTATCCCCTGATGTAAGATATTCATAGTTTCATAGTTGGTAGGGTCGGAAGGGACCTGAACAGATCATCAAGTCTGACCCCCTGCCATGGCAGGAAAAAGTACTGGAGTCAAACAACTCCAGCAAGGTGTTCATCCAGCCTCCTCTTAAATACCCCCAGGGTAGGAGCCAGCACCTTCGTTTGGAAGTTGGTTCCAGATCCTAGCTGCCCTGACAGTGAAGTAGTGCCTCCTGATGTCTAGTCTGATTTATTTTTTTGCATGATTTTCCTCCAATTTTTATTTATCCAAATCATTGTAGTGAATCACTACAGATTATGGTGAAGATGTGCAACAACCCAAATTTTTATTGCTTTAATCAGAAATCTTACTGAATTTATATGAATACTTGCAAAAAAAATTAGTAAGATCACAGCATGTGAATAGAAGCCTGTGAAAAAAGGAGAGGAAATAATTGCATTAACTCTTTGAGTCCTTTACAAAAGGGTTTCTCCAGTATGTAGCCCATTTAATTTGTATTGACTCATTAAACCATTTTTATCTCTTTCTGTGTACCTCAATAAAATGTCATCTTCTGTTATATTATTTTATCTCTTTATTGCCACAGGAAAGAAAGAACTAGTGGTTATGAAACCCAAAGAACTCCCAGTGTGACTTTCCACCTTTTTTTTCTTTCTATCAATGGCAACAGTGCCCCAGTATTCATATAATATACCATAAATTTATTTAAAAAATGAATTGTTCAGTGAGCCTTTAAGAAAGGTATAAATAAATCTGAAAGCGTTGGCAGGCTATTAGCCTAACTCATGGAAGCATTCTTTTCTAAGTGTCACATAACAGCCTTTGCACTTCACTTTTTTTTGTTTACAACAATAGTTCCATATTAACAAATACTTTTGCTTTGTGTAAAATTTTTCAGGACTACATAGTCTCTTAAATGGAGGAGGTGAGATGTTTCAAAAGCACTCAGCATTGGGCTGGATCTGCTCCCCTAGGAGTGTTTCTTTGACTCCAATGAAAGCAATACCAAGGACTCTTTGGAAATTCCATTTGGCATTCTATTGACATTATAGTCATTAGAAAGTTGTGGCATTTAACAGGTACTCAGGACAAAAAGTATGTTCTTGTTTAGAAAGGTTCATGTGTGGAAATTATATTTTGCTGTCCCTATACTATTTGGAATGGTTTCAAACAATGTGAAGTTTGTGTACATGATGTATCATGAACACATAGACCGCATCCAGATGAGCAAGCACGTGCCTGTTGCAGCATGTCAAAGTAGCTTGAGACACTGCAAGAGGTACACTGGGAATGAAAAAAATGTTCCCCACATTGCATATTAGCAGTACAGACTGTAAATTTGATACTAGGAAATCCCGGTATAAAAAAATATGTGCTGAATAAAAACGGTGCAGGGTGCACTCTTGGAGTATGCCCTGAGGCAACCAGAGGCTGGCTTCTCCAGAGAGATGCCTTAGCACCTGGCCAGAACGTATCTATGCTTGACACATATCCTTGCTGCTCCAGGACACTGCTGCAGCATGCTGGGGGAAATAAGAATGGGGCTGGCAGTGGTGGATCAGACCCAGGCACTGTTCCCAGTAAGTAGGAACCAGGGATGGGGGAGTGTGGGTGCGAGGGAACTGTGTGGTATTGGATGGGACTATGTGAGAGGGGTGAGTCCCCTGGCCAGCTCCCACACAGTGCAAAGCCCCTCCACAGCAGCAGCAGTGAGCTGTCAGGGCACTCATGGCCAGCTCTGGGCAGACACCCTTGGTGACTGCACATGGTGCATGGTGCCAACCTGGCCCACTAGTGTGCACCCTAGAATCATACCAAGCCAGCTCCTGCTGTCACCCAGGCTTCCTGGCACTGCACACAAGCATTGGTGCCCCCTGGCTGGGCCAGATCCTGCCTCCATGTGTCCCATGTGCCATCAGACCATGCTGGCTCCATGCGCCTGCATGTGTGGTTGCACCTTATGGGTCCTGTCACATCTGCCAGCTGGGCATGCAGGATGTGAGATTTGTGAGGGTGATGTGGCATTTGGGGGGGACAGGCTGTGGGGATGGGGTTTGTGGGGAAGCTTTGGGGGATATGTGGGTGGGTATAGGAGTGGGTGTAGGGTTTGTGAGGGTGAGGTTTGTGGGCTGCGGTGGTGATTGTGGGGGGATTTGTGGGGGTGAGGTTTGTGGGTGGGGTTTGTGGGCCTTGTAGGTGAATTGGGTGGTTGTGGGTGTGGGAGGACTGTGTGGGGGTGGAGGGGAACTGTGAGCGGGGGGGTAGTGTGTGTGGGGGGCAGACTGTCGGAGAGGTGGCTCCCCTGGCCATCCCCCTGCATCGCCCAGTGCCAGAAGCCCGGGTGACAGCAAGAACCGGCCTGGTCCTGCTCAAGGCTGTGTGCCAGTAGGCCAGATGAGCACCATGCACCATGTACAGCTACAAAGTGGTCTCTGCCAAGAGTTGGCCATGGACACCCAATGGCCCGCTATTGCTGCTGCTCCTGCTGCTGCAGGGGGGCTGTACACTGTGAGATGGGGTAGGCAGGCAACCCACCCCTCCCACATAGTGCCCCTCACCCCCACATGGTCCCCTCACATCCTCATAGTCCCCCCCACCTTCACACAGTTCTCCCCACCCACAAGCCTCCCACCCCTATGTCCCTGCTTACCAGTGACAGCCTGGGTCTAATCCACCACTGCCAGCCATGCAACACTCCTATTTGTTCTAGGATGCTGAAGCTGTGTGCTGGAGCAGCAGGGACATGTGGCAGGCATAGAGACACTCTGGATAGGTGCTATAGTGTCTCTGTGGAGGACCCAGTCTCTGGTTGACTCAGGGCATGCTCCAGGAGTGTGCCCTATGCTGTTTTTTTAAGTGTGTGTTTTTTTGATACCAGGATTTCCCAGTATCAAATTTAGAGTCCATGCTGCAGTGTGGGGAACATTTTTTCATTCCTAGTGTGCCTCTTGCAGCATCTCAAAATACTTTGAGACACCGCAACAGGAACATGCTCCTTTATCTGGATGTAGCCATAAGGGTCAGTTGTTTCTTGAGGCTCTGTTCTTCCTAGCACTTCCCAACATGCAGAACACAGCACTCGCTGCACTCCTTCAAAAGATTCCTCCTGCTTCCCTTACGTGCCTGGCCAGCTCTGCTCGCTAACTCAGGTCTTTTGCTGGTGGTAAATAGCCAGGGAGTCCAGGAGGAAATGTAGGGTACAAAACTACACCTGGTGACTGGTCACTGTGTAAACAACAGCATGGAGAGGCACTTCTTGTATTTCTTCCTTCCTTGTACACCATATAGCACCAGAGAGTAAGCTATAGCAAAATACATTTTAAGCATAGAATATATTTATTGGATATAAACAGTTTTCCAGTTGAAGTCAAACTCTTAGCCAAGCAAGTTCTGTCAAGTGGAATGACCTATATGGAACAACTCATGGTGGCAAGAACAGATTAAGCTTTCACTTAGTGATCAGTGTGCTAAACCTGGCCTGCTTTCCTTACATGAGTAGCTGCCAGTCAGTATTCCTGTAGAGTACTCCACATGTAGATTAGTGTGATTCAGTTTCCATGCTGTCTTCTATTTACCTAAGTACCCTCAAAAACACAAGGCTTTCACTTGGTACCCAAAACTTTCAAAAGGTCAAATACCATCACTAGATATGCTTGACCTCATTAAGCTCACAGGTCAGGAAAAAAACTGATGTAACATAAATGTTACACAGATACTGACATTTTTTCCCAGCTTGAATCATCAAGGTACTTACAACATGCAAGCATGCAAGCAGTCCCACTGGCATCAAGGAGACTAGTTACATGCCAAAAAGTCAGGCAAGTTCTTAAGCATCTTTAACCAAAAGATATTACAACAACCAACAAACATGTGGCCAGCAGGTGCATAATTATACACCTGAACCTTAGAAATTACAAACTGAAAAAGCAAAATAGGAAGAAAAAGAGAAGGCATGAAGTGTCCATAACTCAGGAGTAATAAATATCAGCATAGTGTCCAAATACCCCCAATCAGGATTGGAGCCTCATTGTGCTGAGATCTATACAATTCCTACCATGAAGTACTTACTGTCTAAAGACATTGACAGGATAGAAGATAAAGACATGACCTTTTTTTTTAAAGTGAGGCTATGAGGGGAACAAGCTGTCTATTCTGCTGCCTCAGTTCCTCCAACTGTAACAGAGATGAACCTCTGCAGATCCTCCAGCCTATTGCCTTAGATCTTAGAGTTGAAGGCAGTAGCAATTTAATTACATCGCTCATATAATTAAAATAAGATTACTTAAAAACAATTGGTGCTATTGATAGTACATAGACTTGGTTCTATCTGCTGATTTCATTTTGTATTTAAAAGTGAAAAAATTCAGCTCTAAGAGGAGTGTGCCTTGTCTATCAGGGGTAGGAAACCTTTCCGAGAGGCAAGCCAGGCAGTTGTGATGTGGCTACCACTGAGGGCTGCCAATCATCTGCTCCCACCACTGATCCCCAGCTTCTCTGTTCCCCACTCCACCTACTGGGTGCTTCCAAAAGCCATGGCAAATGCTAACAGGGAATGGCAAATTCAGTAGTGAAGGTACAGAGTAAGAGGCGTTAAGTGGTCACAGACCTTTTAAATCACTGCTATAACCTGTCTCCTTTAAATTGGAGCTCATCTTCCTCAGCAAATCAGACCTTCTCAGGCCAGATCCAAGCTCTTTGCTGGCTGGATCTGGTCTGCAGCATTGCTGTCCCACTTTAGATAATCTTTTTTTCACTGGATGCTGAGGAATGGCAGTCTTCAGTGGACACCACACTCCTCTGGACTGTTCTGTCTGCAGCAACTTCACTTGATGGCACACACAACAAGCAGACCAGATTCTCAATCTTTAGGTTCTGTAAATGAAAATGTTGAGATAATAGCTGCTTCCTCTGCATCTAAGGATGCTGTATGATCTGTGGATGACATGGCCATTCATTTCCATCTACAGCACTGGAAGAACTCCCCTCCTTTTTTAGCTATTTTTTTATGTTTTAGATGCTAATGAAAGAATAAGGTCTCCCTATGTGTTTTAGATGGATTGCCTCAGCCTGCAAAATCAATCTGATCTACCTTTCCATCTTCTCAATCCATATCTAAAAGAACAAAAGACTGATATTATTTGCCATATGAAGACTTCTCTTTTTTCATGCACTTCTAACCCTAATTCATTCAAAATGGCCTGAATAGCAGCTAAAGGCATTAGAGGATTATATGAAAAAGGAAAGATGATCTTAATTTATGTAAAAGTGATCTCCTCTGCTTCCCTTAGAATAAGTGGTTAATTCGCAGGTAGTATTATCACAGTACTAATACTACTTATGGGAAAAGATTTCTGTTTGCAAAAGGGCTTCTTGAATTCCAGAATAAACTAGCCAGTGCACTAACACTAGGAAGTCAGGCTATAGTGAAGCATGTCTTCAGATCTTCCTTTGATACTTTTGAGTCATCTGCAGGCATCATTGTATCTGCTCTTACCAATCTTGAGGCACACCAGCTTGGAATCTCTAAATTCCTTTTAGAAACCAAGATAAAGGTGAAACATCTTCCTTTTGAAGAAGTCCGATTATTTTGCAATAAAACCAATGGAATGTTATAGAAAAATACGGATACTGTATGTACTGTATGCTCCTTAAGTGTCTTTTAAACTCTCAGAAGGATATCTGGTCTTCTCTTCAAATCCCATAGACAATTCCACCAGCCATCTCATTGTCTTATTCTTACTTGAAATAGCAGCAGCCTGCCTTGTTGTGGATGTAACAGAGGAAGATGTATTTTAAGATATAAATAAAGCCATAGTTTTGGTTTCAGTTTAAAATGGTATGTTTATGGTCCTAGAGACATCAGCCATATGTCACATGGTATGCTTGGTTCAGACTGAGAATGCTACAGCTTACAGATCACAAACAGACAGTATTCTGGAAGATGTTCTGTTATGGTGCGGTATGGACAAATGAACAAATCATGGTAAGTGTAATGAGGGAATGTGGATTTACCATGAGTCAGCTGCCTGGTGATAACTATCTGCATACTCATATCCTATAGTAAGTGAAAGCTAAATTTCTTGCTTGGCCCTTCTTCACTGATGTCTAAACTAGCATAGTTCAGCTTTCACCCACCATGGAATAAGAACAGACTCATGAATGCTTGTGCCTTGCTTCCTTTTAACTTGATGTAACATGTTCATTTATCCATGTCCTTCAATATGATGCACTTACAAAGCAAATACTGAATGGAGTTTTGTTCAAGCCTTCACCTTCATTGAAGACAATCGTGACACAGGTTTCCAGCAAGGAGTACAGGGTGTGGGGGGGCGGGAGGGCGGTGGGGGGGAGTTCCATACATCTCAGCAGTCTTAACAGTTCAATGGCATTAGAACTGTCAGAAAAAAAAGATGCCATAAAGGTACTGTAGTTTTAGAAAGCCTGCTTGCTTCTCAAATGCTTTGTATCTCATGCCATCAGAAAAGCAATGCAGATTGCCACAGCCAGATCTCCAGCAATGTGTTTCATTGACAGTTGATGGAGAGGAGGGTCCATTCCTTTTAGCTGTTCAAGGAAGTATTTGAGTTCTCAGATGGGGTAGTTCTGATAGAATAACTGGGCCCAGCATGTGAAAGGTGTTAGCATGACCCAAAAATGGTTCAACAGTAAAAAGTTAAACGTGCAAAGTTTCACACCAAGAGACATCAGCCTTCATGGTAACAAACCACCATTCTAATTTTTATAAGTTTTTATTAAAGATACAGAAAAAGAAGAAAAATAGTTACATTGCTTGAAACACACAGTACTAAGAAAGGGTTTCACTTTAATAACCTCCACTCTTCTTCCCTTTTGTTGGCAATACATTTCATAAGGAAAACCCTGTATGACAGTCTTTGAGATGTTAAAATTGATTAATAACTATTATTTTGGGGACAAAGAGGCAACATTAGCTGCACTGGAGTTGGTTTTTTGTTAAAATCCAATCCTGCTTCCTGGTAGAGAAAACAGAACACACCCAACAAGGAAAGAGGAAACAACATTAAACAGAAAATATTTCTTCTGTTCAGGGACTAATTCTTTCTTGCCAGCTCACTGCTAGAGCCAAGCACAGATCACAGTCTTATCAGCTGTCACAGGACCTGGCAAATTAGCACCAACATCAACCTGTTTGGAGCATTGCTTTATCTTCTTCCATGGACACAGATTTACAGTGGTGTTACATAAGATTCAGCCTTGTCCACATAAGCCAGATTCTAATTAAGAAGGCAAAGAGATAAGAAAAAGAAGAAATGAGATGGAGAAAAATAAGCACATACAAAGGATAAGGCAATAAGGGCTTATGGTAGAAGTGGTATCTTTTATTAGACCAACAAGATATTTGCAAAAAAATTCTTTAATTGAAAGTTTTCGGGCACAAACACCGTTCATCAGGCATCAGTTATTTTGTTCACTAATTAGGCCTAATTTCCAAAACACTGATTTTTGTCCATTATTTTTCAGTTCCATCTTTTGTTTACCAGTCATGATTTCAACAGAAGCTTCACTAGTACAAGTAGACATTTACGTTTGGACTAATTCTGCCTTTGTATGTTCATTAGGCAATTTCCAAATATATTGAAATTTTATATAAAACTAGCAAATTGCCTGTCATGAATGGTGCTGTCACTCTCCCTCCAGCCCTGTGCACCCCCCCAGCCTCATCCTCCCCCACTTCCCCATGTCTGGCCCCATGCGCCCCCCCTCCCGCCCCCTGCTACTCTACCCCACACTAATGCCAGCTCCCAGGAACGGTAGGAGAGGAGTTTGCACATGGCAGCATCCGCCAACACCTAGTACCATGCACTGCCTCCGGTCTGCATCTGGCTACATGCAACATCCCCCCTCTTCCTGCTGCCTGTCCCCCTCTGCTGGGCGTTGGGTGGCGGTGGCAGCAGAAAGAGGGGTGCAGTGGCAGTGGGGGAGCACTGCCACCAGAACCCCCCCATTACTTGTCCTGCTCCCCTCTCTCCCTCCCTTCCTCCCCTTTTCCCCATTGCCTCCCCCTCCCTGGTGGGAGGACATCAGGGACAGAGCACCATTATCCACCATCCCATGCTGCTGCCACCTACCTAAAGCAGTTGGGGAGGAACGCTTGCCTCGTCATCCCTTCCACCAGCACCCTGAGCTGCTGCTGCATCCAAGGGGTGGCCTGCCCCCCCTCTGGCCCTGCTACTTGGAGGCAGCAGTGACTCAGGGTGCTGTGGCACAGTGCTGACCTCACACCCCACTCCATCCCCTCCATGATGGTGGTGCTCCGCTATGCTAGTCTGTCCTCACCATCCCCTGTGTCCCACTTTGCTGCTGTGATGGTGGGGATGAAGTTGACTGGTGCCGCCACCACCTGCTAGGAGTGGGGGGGCAAGGCCACCCCTTGGATGCAGTGGTGAGGTTGTAGCAGGGGGGCGAGCCAACGCTGCACCGCCAGCACCCTGCGCTGCCGCTGCCTCCAGTCCCTCAATCCCTGCTGTCATGGTGGTGCTCTGCCATGTGTGTCTGTGTGTGCAGAGCATTCTGATTGGTTGCTTCAGTCAGCATTGTAATTCGCTGCTAAGACAAGCAGTCAGAGTGCTCATAAAGTGCTATGGACAGACAGACAGACTAAGGCTTTTATTATATTAGAATAATTAATTGAGCATGTGTTACCATGGACAATAAAGTGCTATGGACAGACAGACAGACTAAGGCTTTTATTATATTAGAATAATTAATTGAGCATGTGTTACCATGGACAACTCAGATTTCAGTCTTCTGCATAGGACTTTAATGATCAATAAAGAAAGAAGTAATAGATGATATTTTCAATGTATGGGGGTTTCTTAATATACATGTTTGCATCCAGGACACAAAGCAAAGTGGCTCCATTTTTGCTCAGGGACAAACACACATTCTGCTCATATCTGCTACTTTTCACTTGAAGTGAGAGAAGTGAATGCTCTATTTTTCCCCCCTTTCCACTAATTACAAAACAGTAAAAAAGTCAAGAAACCAAAAGAAGTTTGTACCATATTTATTAAACTAACATCAGGATTGACTACCCAGAATCTCTCTTACTATGCCTGACTACATGGGCTGTAGGGAACCAACAGATCTTTAAAAAAATTGCCCTTCAGAGTTGCAATAGGCATTACTTAAGAATACAGTCTACTAGAAAGCTCTATGATATAATAGGCCAGATTTATGAACTGGATGTGTGGCAAAACTGAACCTCAGTTTCTTCAGTAATTCAATTTATAGTGGACTTTTTACTTCAATTAAAAGTTTCAGGGCTCTCTATAACCTCTATAAAAGCCCAGTTAGCAACTATTTCAGTGTACGTCGTGCTCATAGATGATAAATCTGTCTTCACACACAATGCAGCCAAAAAATTTATGAAGGGGCTTGTCAAGATGTATCCACTGATGGATGAGAGAACTAGTTCTGTTATGGGATCTCAATTTAGTCCTATCAGTTTGAACATTTGGCTGCCTGTTCACAGTTTCATTTATCTATTGAACTGCTTTCGTAGTAGGCATAGTGTCGATTAGGTGAGTGGGTGAGTTATGTACCACAATGCCAGATCTACCTTTGACGGTTGCACAAAGGGAATGATTTTGTTGTATCTGGCTTCCACAAAAAAAGGATAAACCTGCCATTTTCCTACAGCTTCTTTCCTAGGCCTTGCAGTCACCAGGATAACTAAACATTATTTACTGTAGATGTTAAGAGAGTCCTGGTGTACTGTCTAAATGGAACATGGGAATTTCACAAGTTCTCCAAGATTTAAAAGTTAATTCTTTTGCAATATTCACAAGTATCAGCATATGCTTCATACATACTGGGTTTTGACAGTGTAGGGAAGCAAGCTATTAGCTGGCATCTATTCCTCCGTGCTACTGGAGTTCAGTCATGCTCTTCCAGAGCATGGCTACCTTCATAGCAGGTCTTACACGTTCCAGTTTTTGAGCTCCATAGGGCTGTTATATGCACATGAATGCACATGTATGCAAGGTTACTGTCAAATAAACAAGTGGGAAATGGAGAGAAGGGGAAAAGGAATAGTTGCAATTCACTTGTTTAGCCATGATCACTAAGCTGGGTCTTGTAGGTGCTGTGGTTGACATGAACGTTAAGAAGGAATTTAAAATAGAATTAAAGTCATGGCTCTTCAGATTTTCAGGGAATTTTCTTCTTACATGATGGTAGCTGGTACTAAAGTATGAAGATTCAGCATGTGTTGTGGGAAACATTTTAGTTCTACTACTTTAAGGTATCACTACAATTATTATATAAGTGGTTTGACTTCAGTGGAGCTACTTGGGATTTAGCAGTGTAACTGAGATAAGAGTCTGACCCATTGTGCTTAGAAAGCTCCCTAAATCATGAGATAAATAGACCCTTTAGGGCCATGTCTTAAGAAAGCACATTGTAAAGCCCACTTTGCACAGAAAAGCACATAGCAAAAAATAATTTAAACAAAGGAATTAAAAACACACACTACTATTGTATCAAATATAAGTACAGTAATATGAGTAGCAAGCAGTAAATGTGGTTTTAATATGCAGCAGAGACCCTAATTCCTTAAAGGAAAATTTATCCAATGCTGTAACACCAAACATGCAGTAGATAGAACAGAACCATAGAAGTCAGCTCCGCTTTACAGGAGCTTTATTATGCTGAGCAAATGAGTAATGTGAAGCAACAGATAATAATTTTGTGCAGGCAGTATTAGTATAGAACAGTGGCTTTCAACCTTTTTCATTTGCAGACCCCTTTAGAAATCGCAAATGGAACTATGGACCCCTTTGAATTGTAACTGTGGGTATTCACATACTTCTGACTGATCATAGTCATCTTTAGCGGACCCCTTAGACACAGACTGAGGACCCCCAGGGCCCATGAACCACAGGTTGAAAATTACTGGCATAGAAGAATAGTACAAATTTTACAATAACAGATAGAATATTATTCAAGCTTAGAGCATTCATTAAAAGAGCAGCCAATAGTGAGGGACAGAAACTGCAGTGATCCTAGCTCTAAAAAATTTTTTAAAAACTGAAAGACTTCAGTAATTATATTTTCCTGTATTTGATCTGTTTGACAATACAGTATCTGAAATAAAGTTAATACAATACAATACCTGAAATAAAGTTAAGAGACAAAAGACTAGAAGAGTAGAAATGCAAAGCTGATTTAAGGAAGGAGGGAACCTTTGTGCTGGAAATAATGTGCTAGATTAATGTTTCTGTTTAAAACAGGAAAGACTCCGAAGAGTCAAATGTCACCATTTAGAAAGCGGTAAAAGTGTGTTACAACATTTCATATCCCCAAGGTTATAAAAAATAATAAAGCGATAGTGGGGGGGTTTTCTGGGTTCCTCCAAGGAAATTTAAAATCTAAAGCACAAATATGTTTGTACTACATATAATTTTTTCTTACAGCAGAGTCCAGGAATAAAGAGAAAGCATACCTGTTTCTCTGGAGACTTGCTTTATTGAAAAGTTTAACTACCATTCAGATGAGGCAATGGGAGTGTAAAAACATTCTTATTCCCAGGGGTGAGATGGGTCTAGTCTGCACCCCACAGGCTCTGAGATTCTTCAGTTCTTTGGGTTGTCAATTCCCTACCTTCCCTGGGTTAACAATTGCAGGTATACAGTCATTAAGGACATGCCTCTATCTAAATATTGAGTCAGCAGTGTAGCTCAGGATGCCTATACACATGCTCTGGGGTGGGGGCTAATTAGATCAGCTCCAAAGCGTCGGCAGCAGACAGTCACATCCAGAACCAGGACTGCTTGCAGCAAAGCAGTACCAGTTCCTCCAGTCAAGCTGGAGAACAGGTACAAGGCCCTGGCAACACTGCAGGAGAAGGAAGGAGAGGAGGAAACTGGAAAGGAAGCAACTGCACACTCTCCACACTCCGAACAGGCTAAAAGAGCTATGCAGACCCAGAGGAGGAAACGTTGAGTGATCATCATAGGCAACTCCATCCGGAGAGGTAGAGAGGGCCCCATCTGTCACCAGGATCCCTCAACACATGAGGTCTACTGCCTGCCCAGAGCAAAGATTCAGGACGTGACGGGGATGATCCAGGCCATGATCCAGCTCACTGATTACTACCCCATGATCCTAATCCATGTGGGTACTAATGATGCGGCCAGGAGAAGCCCTGATCACCTGAAGATGGATTAACATGCTCTACGGGGGTGTGCTGAGGGAGATAGGGGCACAGGTAGTACATTTTCTCTTCTGTCCTACCAGTGAGTGGATGTGGAAAACGACATGAGACCTGCATCAGAGAGAACAACTGGTGACTTCAGGAATGGTGTCTCAAGGCAGGCTTCAGCTTCCTAGACAATGACCCACACATCACGATGAGACATGCTCGGATGGGATGGGCTTCACCTTTCCCCCAAAGGTAAGCATGTGTTCTCTTCTAGGTTGGTGGATCTCCTCCAGTGGGCTTTAAACTAGGCTCATCAGGGGAACGGGAAGATGAGGGCGGAGGAAGCCTTGGACTGCTAAACCAAGCGGCACCCACAATTACAGCCCAGCCTAGACCGACAACAAGCAGAACAAAAACCCAGGTAAGCAACAGGGGCCAGGGCAGTACTGAGTAATGTGGGGCCCCTGCAGAACGCGTTGGGAAATTAGGTCATCACACCAGATGACAAAGCTAACATGTTTAACGATTTCTTTACCTCCATCTTCCTAAGTAGGAACCAGAACAGCCACCTCCCTGCTGGGCCCCCCTCGGGCCCCAGGGGAGGCGCACCTGGGCCAAGCATTAGTGAGGAACTAGTTAGGAAACTTCTGGAGGGAATGGACATATTCAAGTCAACCAGTCCGGATGATCTCCACCCTAGAGTTCTAAAGGAATTGGCCGAGGTCATTGCAGGACCCTTGGCACGGCTTTATGAGCACTCGTGGTGCTCTGGTGTGGTGCCGGAGGACTGGAAGAGGGCCAACATGGTTCCCATCTTCAAAAAGGGGAAGAAGGAGGACCCGGGAAACTATAGGCCAATTAGTCTTACCTCGATCCTAGGCAAGCTGTTTGAGAAAATAATTCTGGCACACATCCATGAGGGGTCAGCAGGGGACTGCATGCTTAGGGGCAACCAACATGGGTTCATCAGTGGCAGGTCCTGTCAGACCAGCCTGGTGGCCTTTTACAATCAGATCACCAGATCATTAGACGCAGGGGTAGCAGTGGACATAGTCTTCCTGGACTTCCAGAAGGCTATTGACACTGTCTCTCACCCCATTCTCATTAAGAAACTGGGGGACTGTGGTGTCGACACCCACACAGTCAAATGGGTCGCCAACTGGCTGGAGGGCCGCACCCAGAGAGTGGTGGTGGATGGCTCCTTCTCAACCTGGAAGGACGTGGGCAGTGGGGTTCCACAGGGCTCAGTCCTCAGGCCTGCACTGTTCAACATCTTCATCAGTGACTTGGACGAGGGGGTAAAAAGCACCCTGTTCAAATTTGCTGGTAACACTAAGATGTGGGGGGATGTGGGCACACTAGAAGGAGGCATCAGGCTACGGTCAGACCTAGACAGGTTACAAGGGTGGGCGGATGAGAATAGGTTGGGATTCAACACAGACAAGTGCAAAGTGATGCACCTGGGGAAGAACATCTTCATCAGTGACTTGGACAAGGGGGTAAAAAGCACCCTGTTCAAATTTGCTGATGACACTAAGATGTGGGGGGGATGTGGGCACACTAGAAGGAAGCATCAGGCTACAGTCAGGCCTAGACAGGTTACAAGGGTGGGTGGATGAGAATAGGATGGGATTCAACACAGACAAGTGCAAAGTGATGCACCTGGGGAGGAACAACCGGCACCATACCTACAGGTTGGGGAACTCCCCTTTTGTCAGCACAGAGGCGGAAAAGGATCTTGGAGTCATCATTGACTCCAGGATGAATATGGGCCAGCAGTGTGGGGAGGCAGTGATGAAGGCCAACCGTACCTTGTCATGAATCCACAGATGCATCTCAAGCAGGTCCAAAGAGGTGATCCTCCTCCTCTATGCAGCACTGGTCAGACTGCAGTTGGAGTACTGCATCCAGTTCTGGGCGCCGCACTTCAAGAGGGATGTGGACAGCATGGAGAGGGTCCAGAGGAGAGCCACTCGCATGATCAGGGGACAGCAGGGCAGGCCCTATGAGGAGAGGCTACGGGACCTGAACCTGTTCAACCTCCACAAAAGAAGGCTGAGGGGGGATCTAGTGGCCTGTTATAAACTAGTCAGGGGGGATCAGCAGGCATTGGGGGAGTCCCTGTTCCCCCAAGCAATGCCAGGAGTGACCAGGAATAACAGTCACAAGCTGGCAGACCGTTGATTCAGTCTAGACATCAGGTGGTGCTACTTCACAGTCAGGGTGGCTAGGATCTGGAACCAACTTCCAAGAGAAGTGGTGCAGGCTCCTACCCTGGGGGTGTTTAACAGGAGGTTAGATGAACACCTTGCTGGAGTCGTTTGACCCCAGTACTCTTTCCTGCCATGGCAGGGGTTGGACTAGATGATCTACTCAGGTCCCTTCCGACCCTAGAAACTATGAAACTATGAAACTATGAAACTATGAGATTGGAGGGCCAGTACACACATCTTCAGGAGGCCTCAAATGCCTCTACACAAACCCTCATAGTATGGGAAACATGCAGGAGAAACTTACTCTCCTGCTAGCTAACACCAACCCAGACATAGTGGGGCTCACAGAAACATGGTGGGACCCAACACCTGACTGGGTGGTGAATATCAAGGGCTATAGCTGTACAGGAGGGACAAGAGAGGAATGAAAGGTGGGGGTGTGGCACTCTGCATCAAGGAGGAATACACATCCTCATCAAGTAGCAGAAGGTCAGAGGAAGGGCAGACTGAAGTGCTCTGGGTTAAAATAAAAGGCAGTCACGGGAAAAGGGACATAATGGTGGGCGTCCACTACAGACCACCCAACCAAAGGGAAGAGCTAGACTAGGTATTCTTAAGTTAGCTCATGGAAGTAGTTAGGTCAAAAGTCGTGGTCATCATGGGTGACCTGAACTTCCCAGACATCTGCTGGGAAGAGCAGTCAGCCAGGTCTGACTGCTCATGTAGGTTCCTAGCCAAAATACAGGACCTCCATCTAACCCAGGAGGTGCACAGCCCCACCAGGGGAGATGCCTTGTTGGACCTGGTGCTGGCCATGGGCGATGACCTGGTGAGGGGTCTGTGGGTGCTCGACCACCTGGGCAACAGTGATCATCGTCTGCTGGAATTCACCATTCAGCACAAGGTTTGCAGCAGGGCAGTAGCCCTAGATTTCAGGAGGGTGGACTTCAACGAGGTAAAGGAGAATAGTCAAGGAGGCACTGAGGTTCTGGAAGGAAGGGGAGTCATGGGTCCAAGAAGAGTGGTCACTCCTTAAGGAGATGATCCTCCAAGCCCAAAGGGAGGTAATCCCAACATGGATCAAAGGGGACAAGAGGGCCCAAAAGCCCCCATGGTTCACCAAAAGCATCTGGGAACTCTCCTAGCTAAAAGGGAGGTGTACACCCAATGGAAGGGAGGGGGCATCACCAGGGAGGAATATACCTCGGTTGCTTGGAGATGCAGGGGGGCAGTCAGGAAGGCCAAGGTGGAGATGAAACTGGGACTAGCTACCCGGATCAAGGACAACAAGTAGTCCTTTTTTAAATACATAGGGGGTAAAAAGAAGGTACCAGGTAACGTGGGGCCCCTGCAAGACATGCTAGGAAATCTGGTCATCACACCAGACATCAAAACTAACCTACTTAACAATTTGTTTGCCTGCATTTTCCTGAGCAGGGACCGGATCAGCCTCTCCACAGGGACCCCCTCAGGCCCCAGAGGAGGCACACTTAGGCCTAGGGTCAGTGAGGATCTAGTCAGGAAACTTCTGGAGGGACTGGATGTATTTAAATCAGCTAATCCTGACGATCTCCACCCCAGAGTGCTGAGGAAATTAGCAGAGGTCATTGCAGGATCCCTGGCATGGCTTTATGAGCACTCATGGTGCTCTGGTGTGGTGCCAGAGGACTGGAAGAGGCCCAACATGGTTCCCATCTTCAAAAAAGGAAGGAAGGAGGACCCAGGAAACTATAGGCCAGTTAGTCTTACCTCGATCCTGGCTAAGCTTTTTGAGAGAATTATCCTGGCGCCTGTCCACAAGGGGCCAGTGGGAGAGGTTATGCTTAGGGGCAACCAACACAGGTTCATTAGAGGCAGATCCTGTCAGACCAACCTGGTGGCCTTCTACGACCAGGTAACCAAATCCTTAGACGCAGGGGTAGCAGTGGACGTAGTCTTTCTGGACATTAGGAAGGCCTTCAAAACTGTCTCTCACCCCGCTGTCATTAAAAAACTAGGGGACTGTGGTATCAACACCTACACAGTCAAATGGGTCACTAACTGGCTGGAGGGCCACACCTAGACAATGGTTGTGGATGGGTCATTTTTGATCTGGAGGGATGTGGGCATTGGGGTTCTGCAGGGCTTGGTCCTTGGGCCCACACTGTTCAACATCTTCATCAGTGACTTGGACAAGGGGGTAAAAAGCACCCTGTTCATATTTGCTGATGACACTAAGATGCGGGGGGATTTGGGCATGCTAGAAGGGAGGATTAGGCTGCAATCAGATCTAGACATGTTACAGGGGTGGGCAGATGAGAACAGGATGGGTTTCAACACTGACAAGTGCAAGGTGATGCACCTGTGGAGGAAGAACCAGCACCATACCTAGAGACTGGGGAACTCCCTTCTCATCAGTACAGAGGCAGAAAAGGATCTTGGAATCACTATTGATGCCAAGATGAACATGGGCCAGCAGTCTGGGGATGCGGTCAGGAAGGCCAACCATACCTTGTCATGCAACCACAGATGCATCTCAAGCAGGTCCAAGGAGGTGATCCTCCCCCTCTATGCAGCACTGGTCAGTTGAAGTACTGCATCTAGTTCTGGGCACCACACTTCAGGAGGGATGTGGACAACATGGAAATGGTCCAGAGAAAGGCCACTCACGTGATCTGGGGACAGCAGGGCAGACCCTATAAGGGGAGACTAAGGGACCTGAACCTGTTCAACCTCCACAAGAGAAGGCTGAGGGGGGATCTACTGGCCTGTTACAAACTAGTCAGAGGGGACCAGCAGGCATTGGGAGAGTCCCTGTTCCCCCAAGCACTACCAGGAGTGACGAGAAATAATGGTCACAAGCTGGCAGACCGTAGATTCAGTCTAGACATCAGGAGGCGCTACTTCACTGCCAGGGTGGCTAGGATCTGGAACCAACTTCCAAGTGAGGTGGTGCTGGCTCCTACCCTGGGGGTCTTTAAGAGGAGGCTAGATTAAAACCTTGCTGGTGTCATTTGAACCCAGTACTTTTTTCTGACATGGCAGGGGGTCAGACTTGCTCAGGTCCCTTCCAGCCCTACCAACTATGAAACTATGAAGCTATGTATTCAGAGTGCAGTGCTTCAAAGTGGTGACAGGGACACTTGAACGAAAGCTTGTTTGATGTGCTTTAATTAAAACACCCCCACTGCCGTTTTGAAGCACAGGGACACTGTAAACACATGATGCAGAGGCTGCTGGAGTGCATTAATTAGTACAGTTCAGCAGACTTGATTAATCGGGTCTGCTCTGATGTGTACTAATTAGCACGTAATGAGGCAGACATTTTGCACGTGTATAGGTGCCCCAGACAACAGGTGAAGAGGGGGCAGGGTCAGCAGAGTACCAGGCCCCTGTGCTGATTCAGAAAGGGCTCCAGAATGTCAACCTTCAGGGAGTCTGGACCACCACTGCCCTAGTCCATGCTCAGGGAGCTTGTGCGGAGACAACAACAGTCTACGTCACTGCCACAACTCCAGCAGCCCTTGTATGAGGAGGCGATTGCCCCTCTGCCTCCCCCACACCCTCTATATGCTTTCCAGAACACCAAAAAGTCAAGGTTATGCCTCTTTTTGATTCAGTATATATTAAAAAGGAGTTGGTCATGAAGACCTCCACAACTAGGTGGAGAATGTATAATAAGGAATTTCATCCAGATGCCCAAGAGGTGATAAAGTTATTAAGCCTTGTCTCCACACTCCTTGGTTAACAACTGCTTAACAAATGTTTCAATATGAAGGTTCTCAGAGGTTATCCATTTGATTTAGACTCTTGAAACCAAATGCCATTCTTCATAGCAAATAGTATCAATTACTTCTGTGTGTGTTACTGTGATCAAGCACTTAAGCGTTTTCCTGTTTAACTCACCAAAATAAAAGTGGAATCTGGTCTTGCAAGTCTTTGTACAAGGTTAACCTAGGGAGTTTCTAGAGGCCAGGGACTCTAATTTGCTCCTTACAATCAGGTTATATAAAGAATATTGCAAAATTGTTTGAAAAGTAGCCAGGTTCCTCTTGCTCATGATTGCTCTTAAAGTATGCCCGGTTTTCCACAGGCAGACCATTAAATTTAGTTTAAAAAAGCATACATTTCCTAACATAACCAGTTCAAGAAAGCTGGGACTGACAACTTGCACATACCTCATGATAAATGTTCCTCTGGGCCAAAGACATTTTGAGAAATTGAGGTTTGGCACATGGGGTAGATGCATAGGTGTTTATGGCCACAAGCTTTTCACCAGAAACTGAGGAGGAAGCAGGAGGTGTGGAGTTGTTCCCCAGTAGCTATTTGAGAAAAATACCGGTGTCCTAGGCAGAATGCTTCATTTATTCTTCATTGTTGTAAAAAGTCATACTCTGCAGAAAGAGGGGTGCTGTATTATGACCACTGGATATATAAACTGGGCTCTGTACAACTCTTATTGTCCGAATAATTCTAGACAGTTTGTTTTTCTTTTTATACAAAAAAGTTAGTAATTAGTTTCTGCATAAAGAACCAGGAAAGAACTGGTGTTGTAAATTCAGTTTTGTAGTAAGAACACAGATGTTAAATTCTCAACTCTCTTGAGCATTATGTAAATAATAGATACCCATCAAGAATCTGGAAGCCTGAAAGGAGATGAAAAGGTTCATGGCTAAGTCCATGAACATTTAATTGTTCCTTGTAAAGCTTGTGATAAGAAACCAAACTAACACATTTGACAGGATGTGTGTGTTTATCATGATTTATATTTATAATGGCACCTAAAAAGTGATCTCCAGATATTCAGGCTGAAAGTGGCCAGATTGTAAAGATTTACAATTATTATTTTTAATTGGAATGTATTCATTGGATTCACTATCCCAACTTTATCCCTCCAGGATATAATGGGCTTATACAAGGGATAAATTTGACCCACTGACTTTATTTTTGGCCTGCCTCAGACTCTTTGTTGCCTCAGAGCAGCACATTAGACATTAACCTTTGTGTCTCACCTCTATCACTCTCACAAATTGAGAGTAGCAAATCTCATTGCACCTGAGCTTCCTGTCTGCAGTTGTATTCCCTGTGCTGACAGGATTACAGAGAAAATTATCTTCTGGTGGATCCTCTAATATCTTTTTGCCCTTCATAGCCTGAACTCTGTTCATTTGCAAACCTCACTGAGCGTAATTAATTTGCATACATGGTTCTATGGAGACATAATGTGAAGGTGTGGTGTATGAACTATAAATCCTAGGATCCTACATTGAGTGGTTCACTGAAGCAACCTCCACCTGGGTAAAGATGGTACAGGTCAGGCAGGGACCCCTACTGTGGAGGCCAAAGAAAAACTGTGCTGGCATCCTGCCAAAGTGTATTGAAGACAGGGAAGTGTGTGGTTTTTATGCCTTCTGTATCAACTATCCATGGACAGGTAGAAGTTAGACTTAATCTTAATATTTATATAAAGTCCTGTTTTTCAGTATTTACCATTTAATAAGGGATTAAGCCAGTAAGAAAGGAAGGAAATGTTAGATGCTTATAAATAAAAAAGGGTCATGGGAGTGGGGAAAAAAAGAACAGAAATTAAAAATAAGAGAAGTCTATTTAATGATGTCTCTAAATAAAAAAATATTGCTAATGCATCTATCATTGAAGTAGTTTGCTCACATGTTTCAGGTCAAATCGATAATCTGCAGTGAAGAAGAAGTTTTCCCCCAGGTCAGATTGGCCAGGTCCAAAGGGTTTTTCACTTTCTTCTGCATCATGTTGTATGAATCACCCCCTGGGATCATCTTAGCATATATTATCTAATCAGTTCCCTGTTGTTGCAGGGGCCTCAAGCGCTGGTGGTACTTTACTCTTTCCTGCCTGTCTTCTAAGGATTATACTGAAGTTTAATGAAAGTGATTGGGGTCAATATAAGAGTAGCTGGGTAAAATTTGACTGTCCATGACATGTGGAAGGATGGACTAGCTTAGTAATCATAACATAATGAAAGCTTTTATAAGTGACCCATTATAATTCACTTACAAACACTAATTAGCCCTTTTATGTTACTGCTAAGTGTACTAAGTGGCTTGTATTACATAGGCCGGGGCAGACATTCAAAAAGTCTGAACCTGAATTGATTCTATCTTTGCAGGTTAGTCTAACCTGCAAAGCTTGAACCAATTTGGAGGTGGATAGATATTCCCTTTTCCTTCCAGAAATGCAGGCATATGCCTGCAGTGGCTCAGGCTAGAAGCCAGGGGGCACTAGAGCAGACCCCACCCCCCGTCCCTTGCCCAGTACAGAACTGAGGAGAGGCATGGCCAGGCCCCAGCAGGATGCTCTATTTAGCCGATCAGGGAATTGATAACTGTCTTTATCACCCCAAATCAGTGTTATCACCCCATTAAAAAAACAACAGAGGGACATTACCAGCTACCTGTTGATTCTGCCTTTGTCACAGAACAGGCTGGAGCCAGCATGTGGTCTACTGTGAGAAAAGAGAAGAGCCACAGGGGACTAAGATTAACTCAGGAGAATTGCAAGGTGCTGTCCCAGCCCCAAGGCTGCAAAAAACTATGCAGGGCTCCTTCGTCTCTTGGTGTTTCCAGAGGGGAGGGTGAGTAAGCCTGAACTCCAAGACAAAAAGATACCTGGAGCAGGTAAAGGGGGAACTCCAGGAACTGGAAGTTGCTGACTCAGCCAGAGTGAGAGCTGGGGCAACTGAAGGTGCCGAGGGAGCAGCTAGGATTGGGTTTCAGAACGGCAGATCTGTTGAGGAAGCTGCCAAAGAAGAAAACCCTGAAGGAGCAGCTCTCAGGGAAACTGAAACTGCAGTGGGGCAGTCTGGAGAGAGGAGCAGGGAAGGACGTACTGTAAAGACCCTAATAGAAGGGCTAAGAAGTGGCACTGTAAAGACTGGACTATAAGGGCAGGAAGAAGTCCCAGTTTGTTTTCTTTTCTATTTCCTTTGGAGTGGGAGAGGATTCCTCCCAAAGATATTAGGATAGTGTGTTCCAACTATCCAGACAATAGGCCAGAAAGAAACTGGTTAACTACATGTCAGGTCATGGCATTGCTCCAAGCCTGGTGAAGGATAACAAGGCTCAGCAGGGCTACTGATTGGTCAGAACCAGAGATATACAAAGCTTTTAGACTGCTCTGAGGCAGGCTGCATGGACTGCTGAATTAAGACCCAGTGGAACGGGCGAAGTTGTAGGGGTTGGTAGACCCCTCAATACACTGAAGCAGACCAAGTCCAGTGTCAAAAGCCACATGTCCAGGCATTTCTTTTTTCCCTAAATAACAAGCCATGGCAGGAGTAATCATGGTGTGCAGAAGGTTCCATCGAGACGTCATGGTGGGCTTTGGCCAGCTGACTGAATTGAAAAAACTGTCTTAGTATAGAAAACAGACTGAGAAAAAAAAAGAAAAAGGCAAAACCTCCCAGACAAGTAGTGAATACCAGAGACTGACTAAGTACCACAAAATTGAGGCAAACACCTGGCTCAAAATAGCTGGGTGGACTTTGGTGAGAACCTTCCTTTGGACATCTGGTAGCTAATACACAGAACCTCTCCAAGGTGAGAGAATTGTTGTGGTTGAGAGGCTTGCATGTTCCAATTACCCCAAGAGCAATGCTGTCTGGAGTTCATGGTCCTGGTAGGTCGAGGGGGAGGTTCCAGGCAAAGAATGATCCAAGAAGTCCTCAACAGTGGAGCAGGAAGAGGAAGGCTGTGATCCCAATGGCTGTGAAGGTGGAAGAAGGCTGCGATGGAGAAGTCATCATGGTTCACCTTACCACTGAACCCAGCCACCAACTGCCAGGACTGTGTGGATCCAACTGCATACTAGAGGCTCCATGGTAATCATGCCATGTGCAGACTTCCATCAGGTCCAAAAGCCCTGTGGCAATGGAGGATTGACAACAGGGGTAGGGCTGTGATACCTGGAGGCCCCCAGCCCAGAATCTGCACACAGGCAGCAGATGCATGATGGTAATTGGGCACCTGTGTTGGGACAGGGGTGTCATTCAGCAGCTGCATCCACAACTAAGCAGCCCTTTTTACCCTCTGCTCACCCCAATGGGGAGGGAGCTAGAAAAGGTGCCCCAAAAATAAGCTGTTCTAACTCTCCTGGCTAGGAAACTGCACCCTGCAGGATCACCATTCCTGTGGTCAAAATAAGAAAAAGCTAAACTTCAGAACCTGGAATGTGAGAACACTCATTGACAACCCAAAGAGTGATCACCCAGAAAGACAAGCTGCTATTATGACTCAGGAGTTAGCAAGGCATTATACTGACATCACTGCTCTCAGTGAAATCCAGAAAAAAAATATACAGATACTTCTCAGGAAGACAGAAGGAAAGGAGAATTCCTACTTAGCAGGGAGTGGTGGTGGGAGGTGGGGAACAGCCTGCAAGTCTCTGCCAGAGCTGCAGTCAGGGAGCAGCGGGGTGGGTCCAGCTCGCTGTGGAGCAGAGAGCTCCGCCCAGCCCAGAGAGCATGCTGGGATGCTGGGGGTGTCTGGTTTAACTTAAACCAGCAAGGGGCCTGGGGCAGACATTGCATGAACTGCAATGAACTGCATCCTGCTGTGTATTTCTGAAGAAGTTACTCCTGACAGTGTTAACATCAGGATATGGTAAGCCTTTAGGTAAGATAGACATGCATGAGGTTGGAAAAATAGAGTAAGTAGCATAAAAGCAGCCCCCTCAAGTTGTATGTCTTTATAATCTTTGCCTGTATTTACAATAGAAACAACATTTTATATGACTGAGAAAAAAGACCCTCATATTTAGAAATAATGGTGTTTCTTTCTTACTAAGAAAAGGAAAATGTCAGAAAACAGATTTATTTGATATCCAGCAGACTTTTTATTTAGTTTCTTGTCCCAGTGACACCAGCTAATTAGTTGTGCAAACAAGTGCTTGACTTATTCTTGGTGAAATGGTGCTATTATTAGAACTATTACTAGATTTGTTTGGAAAAATGTGGTAGGCCACAGACACCTCTGAGACCTCTGTTGTGGTAGCTGTGAGTGCCTATGTAATATGTTGGTCAATGGGCACATCTACAGGAGGCACTATGTCACAATAGCAACAAGCTACAGCAACGTAAGTCAACCCTACTGCAATGTAGTATCAGTGGGTATAAACTGTGATGCCGATGCTACTGCACAGTAGCTACCGAGCAGTAGGGATAGAAATGACCCGTACGCCACCAGGACTGCTTGGTAATGGCGGTTACTGCACAATCATTTAGTACTTGCTGTCAGAAGCATGTCTATCTTACCAACAGACTTACTATATCTTTAGCAAGTACTAAATAATTGTGCAGCAACAACTGCAATCAGGGGCATGTGTAAACGTGCCCAGTGTGTATTATATGTGTCTGCTCAATATATACAGAAGGCAACTCTGTTGTGGCTTTCCAGAGCCTGACTTTTTAACTCAAGCTATAAATGCTGAAGTTTCAGTGCTGGAATCACTGTTCAATAGCTACTATATGGAGCCCAAGATGACAGTTATAACACACACAAATCAATCCCCTCACAACTCTCTGTCGTCTTATTTTGCTTATTGTTAATTATTTCAATTTCTGCCACCAGCTTCTGTATTTCAACATTCTGTCTTCTTATTGTTATTCTCTTTCCTATCCCACAGAGTATTCAGATGGCCACAGGAGCTCTTCTGTTATATGCATTTTGATCAAATTGTTTAAATATTTGAAAATTTGCAGCATTAGCAGTAACACGTAGTAGCAAAAAGTCTCTGGGCCTTATTCAAAAAAATATTCCAGGATATACTTTTATTGTATCCTGTCTGCTCTTTCTTATAAAATGAAGGGAATATTGTATTAATGTGCTTATTAGTATGTGTAACAAGATTCATAACCCATCCCCATTAGAAAATATCCTTTCATATGTTGCAGAAAAGATTAGGAAAAATTATTAATTTAAATGATTTATTATATCCATGAAGAGCACTACTTGAAAAGAATAAACTAATTGCCATTTTAAATCTCTGTATAGTGTGGTTATAGTGAGTGAATTGTTGCATAGATTAACCAAATTAATCATTTTCCCTATAGCAATTTTTCCCATTTATTTTATCCACAACTTAAATCCAGCTTTCATTCCATATCAACCTGTGGCTACTGTCTTATGGGAAAATAAGTAAATTCTGTCTCTGGAAATGCAGTTCTCTTTAATAATACTCTTTTGCATATTCTTCTGAAACCATTAAACCAAAACCATTTAAATAATTCATTCTCTTAAGTTTTTAATCTTTATATCTTAGTTTCAAATTATTCTACTTAATGTGACAGCTTACTGTAAATAAAGTCAAATAGTAGTTCCTATGATGTGATCCTGTGATGTGCTGATTTATAATACGTAACATATAAAAAACCTAAGAAAAATTTCAGAGGGCAGGAGAAGTTTTTTTGTTTTATGGGAATATGATGGCAATATGTGGATTGTTGTTAGTTGAAATCAGATTAAAATGCACTTTTTTAATGTTTTGAATTTTAATATCACAAATCCAATTTCCTTTTGTCTTAGAAATTTTATCTTCAACAAATCTCTAAAAAAATAAAAGTAAATTGGTAATTCCTGTATAAAAACTACATTCCTGTATAAAATGTCTGCTTTTAAAATGATATGTAATACTGTTGATCCATGGCAGAAAATGGCTGATGCTGAAGTTATATTACCTGAATTTGGAAACTTAGGAATTTTTTTAATGTAATGAGCTTAGAAGTAAATTTTTAAACATTAAGAAATAGCTGCAAGAAATGTTCTCATTAAAACTGTTGAGCAAGATTTATATTCTAGGCATGACTTTACATGACAAAACAGGCTTCAAAACCAACCTTGAAAATGTAGCTGTAGTTATCACCTTGTAAGTCAGATAACAGGTTCTCTGGCTGTGTTGTCTCAAAGGACAAGTTATTTATTTGTGCACTGAAAAGTCTCAGTATTTACATTATTAAGAGCACCAGTTAAAAATAAGCATAACTTCCATAACTCTGGGTGCATCTACACATGTGATTTACTGTGGAGTAGACTAGTTAGCTCCGCAATAAAGTGTCACTATCTACATAATACTACTATCTGTATTAGTATGCAGTAAATTAATTAACTCCAATTACTGTTGGGGACAGTACTATTTTGCAGCAGAGTTATTTACTATGCTGTAATGCACGTATGGATGGTGACCAGGTCAGCAGTGCATTGAGCCAGGGCGGAGCAACTCTGGGCTGGCAGCAGGCCCAGGGGTCAACCACACAGCAGTCTCGTGCACTAGCCAGACTCTCCATCAGGCAATGCCACCACCCAAAGCCTGGGGCTGACCCTCCAAACCTGCTGCCAGCCAGCCCAAGCTGCTCTGCCCTGGCTCAAAATGCTGCTGTCCCAGGCACATGCGTAGATCCTAGTCTGGGAGCAACGTACTCTGGCACAAACTCCTCCAAAGTTTATCACATTGCATTAACTGCATGTGTAAATGCACCCTCTGAATAGCAAGTATGTGATAAGCAGATCAATGTTTCAGTTATGAAATTGCAATTGTTTCCATAAAAGGAAGGGAAGGTGAGGGGGTGGTCTGTAAAAACCTGAATTTCTGAAACAGGGCCAGAAATTCTGACAACTAGGTTCCATAAGCAAGTAAAAGACAAGGAAATGATTATAGTGGGAACAAGAAGTGCCATCCCCTTCCTTTTAGCCTCAGGAGAGAGAAAGCAGGCCCAGTCACCAGGGCTAGTAGAAAATGAGAGTTGGTTATTCCTATTTGTAGCAACTGAACTAAAATGTGAAAATAAATATTTAAACAATAGGAAAAATGGAAAGGTTTTAACTTATGAACTTCTTAAATAATAAAGGAAGAAATCACTTTTCCTATTCTGGCTTGCCAAAAAGAGAAGAGGCTATGGCAATCATGGCAAGAAGCCCTGCCATCCTGACTAGTGCCACTGCTGCAGGGGAAGGAGTCAGCATAGCCAATAGCCAAAGGGTTAACATACATTTGTGTCCCCTTGTCAGGCTCATACTATTGTAAAATGAGGTATCAGCATGGCCCTTACTGCAGTTGCCACTGAACCTCATCACTGAGTGCTACTGTAAAAGAGAAAAGTGAATTGGTCACAGCTGAAGCAGGTGACGTGCCATCATCCCCCCATTGCAATAGCCTGAGGCTGATTACATGATACCAACCCCATGAGAGGAGATTTTCTGTCCTGGAAGAAAAGGATGCGCTGGATGACCCATCTCATGTGCTGTATCCAGCTCACAGGCCATAGGTTTGACATCCCTGGTTTATGTGGGACCATAGTAAACAAACATAATACCTGCAAAATAATTAAATTGTGCACACATTCTAAGCCAAGCTTCTAACTTGAGAAAATAGCAGTTTGAGTATGTGCTTGACATGTGAAGAAATGGCTCCACTGGGTGGATCAACCTCCCTTGTTTAGTTCTGTGCATCCTCCCCACTCCTTACCTCCCCATCCCAGGCCCAGACCCTTCAGAGCCAGAGTCAAGAGTCAGAGTCAGAACTATGTCTTAGAAAACTAATCCTTAAAACAGGCACCTGCAACTTTCTCAGGCACTTCTGTACTATACGTTGACCTTACATTAATAACAATATATGGCCTGTTACCTGAAAGCCACTGCTATCCTAGGTTGTAGTGACTCTAAGATGTTACCACTCAACAGCTGTACTGACAGCTTTGTCACCAGGAAAATTAGGGCAACAGCTCAAGCTAAAAATGTGAAAATAAATTCAGAATGGAATATGTTAACTTTTCTCTCTGCTGCAAGCAAATAGGTGTTACAGAACAGTTCAATGAAGGATTTATGAATGAGGAGCTGCTCCAGGGCATTTGATAGTACATTTGAGTATGGGTCCATAGCAGCAGAAAGAAAGTCCATAAGACTTCAACAAAAAACAGGCAACCCTTAATTAAATAGTATGTATGCAGCTTAAGTGAATTATCATAGAATGTCCCACTGAAAATATTGTCCTGTTTACTACAGTCACGTGGCCTGTGTAAAAGGTGCTGTAAGATCAAGGTATAAGGCTGTGAAGTATCATAATTAATCTCCAGAATACCGGGCAGGGTGGCAGATGGTCATTTGCCACACTCTGTCACAGGTTTTGCTTGATCTTTTTAAAAATTAAATATTCAAGGTGAAAATCTGCGACACTGAATGGGGATGCCATATGGAAATGGTTTGTTGACATAAGTGGTTCCTGAGGAGCTGCTACTTCCAAGAGAGTTGAATTGCAAGAATTTAATGGCAATTGAGGACCCAATGTGCTGGGTAGTGTGAAGACATATGTGATAACATAATTTCTGTCCTAGAGATTACAGTCTAAAATGAAAGATCTAGTAAATCTAACAAAGAATAGAAGGAAAGCAGAAAGGCGGAGAAGAGTAGTGTTAAAATCAAATGAATACATAATATAGTTATTACACACCTTTGTGGCTGAAAATGATAGTACATACTGTATGTAGGTTACTTAACTTTCCTTTTGTTTAACAGGCAGGGACTAGGAGGATAGTTTAATAATCAACACCACAATCAGCTTTGTGTAAAAATGCTGACAAAGAAGAAAGCACAGCTTATTCTATAGACTGAAAATACAAAAGATGTATTTAATTTTAATAATCAACAGTTTGGTCAAATATGCTGTCTGATCATCATAAGTAAATAAAAGCATGTAAAGTGTATGGGATCCTAGCAAATATAGATTTATCAATAGGATTACACACTAGTGATAACTAGCAGTTCGTCAGTTCCCATACATTTTATCTGTATTATCATATTCTTTATTTTATTTGAAATATGCAGAGGATTTTTTTCAAATCTGTAATTGTCTTATTGAGATTTGCTATAATCTGGCTAACATTATTGAGAAATCAGGTTGATATTTTATAAGTGTAATATAGCATTTCACCTTTTAAATTATTACTAAAAGAAGAGTTGAGCACTAAGTTATACTCTCTTTGCAAGTAGTCTTGAGAGCTGGAAATGTAACTCTTCTACCAGAGGGTAAACTAGGATCCAAATTCCTGCATTGTGAAGTGTAAATATTATTATAACATATTTTAGTCTTTTAAAATGATAACAAGCAATGATAACCTATTTTACTTGCATCAAGATATGTCAAATCCTCTGGTAAAAAGTATAAGAAAATTAAAGACAGAGATTCTCACTTTCAGATCAAATATTTTGCAGTCATTGTTATCAACATTGCTCTTATAATTAATTTAATATCTAATGGTAGAAAAGTTTTTAAAGTAAAGCAAAGTATATGGAGTACTTTTAAATGTTTTTTGCGTGATGTTATCATTCCTGCAAACAGAAAACAAAATTATTTCTCTAGTTATAGAGCTAACAATCTTTCGATGGATATTAGATTTTGGTAAACTTGTTTCAGACTCTAAAATATGGAAATAGAATAGACTCCTTGGAAATATGGATTTTAATGCTTTTCAGTGACTGACATTTTCAAATATATGTGCCTAACCTAAATAATGACTTAATTTTCAAACTGCTGACAGCAACAAAGTGGTTTCTTTTTATCCTACAGTAATTACATACTTTAAATAATTCATAGATTTATAAATATTAAGGCCAGAAGGAAATGAAATTATCTAGTTTCACCTTCTATATATCACAGACCATTACATTTCACCCAGGTGTCCCTTTATTAAGCTCAATAACTTGTGAAGCTACAGAAAAACTTCTAGAAAGACATCCACCATGTGAGGACCTCACCAGATGAAGAATTCAACTCATCTCTTTTGGAAGTTTGTTCCCATGGTTAATAACCTTCACTGTTATAAATATGTCCCTTTTTTCGCTAATTTAAATGTTTGACTTCAGTTTCCAGCCATTCATTCTTGTTATGTCTTTCTCTGCTAAATTAAAGAGCCTTTTAGTACCTGGGAGTTTCTCTCCATGGAGATACTTACATACGGTAATAAGGTCACCTCTCAATCTTCTTTCTGATAATCAAAACAGATCAAGCTCTTTGTCACTGTTTGGGTTTTTTTCTCCACCCTTGAATCATTTTTGTGGCTCTTTTGTACATGCTTTCCAGTTAATCAGTGCCATTTCAAGATATGGATGACAAGGCTGCACACAATATTCTCATATCAGTCTCACCTAGGCTGTGCACAATGATCTCCCTACTCCTACTTCCTATTCTCCTTTTTACACAGGCCCCTGACACATGTTACGTTTCTAGTGCAATTAAGATGTTAATGAGCATGTCTACATGTTCACTTTACTGCACAGCAGCCTATTTTAGAGGGCATTAAAGTAGCACATAAAAAAACATGTAATTACACTAATACCCAATAAAATAGGCTACTGTGCAGTAGGCATCACTTAGAAATGTGCACATCCGGTACTGCACATTAGGGCAGCCTTATGCGCATTTATTTAGTACCTCATGGCATTTATACATGTGTTTTGGGAGTGGGGGGAGCACTTTAATCAGAGCAACATTGAGAGCTACTTTAATTTAAGTGCCCAGAGCATCTCATGCATCAGCATCCCCATGCTTCAAAATGGTGGAAGGAGTGCTTTACCTAAAGCCAATTGAACAAGCTTTAGATAAAGTGCCCCCACTGTCATTTTAAAATGTGGTGGTGCTGATACATGAGATGTAGGAGGCTGCTGGATGACAGCAATTGCCATGCTCCAGCCGACTTGATTAAACAAGTCTGCTCCAATATGCTGGAATTACAGCACATGGGAGTAGCTTCCCTTCTTGTGTATAGGCACCCTCACATTGGAGGTACTAAGTTTAATGTGCATTAGGAAAAACACATTAATGCTCATGTAGACATGCCCAATCATACCAAAAATAGCGACTGGTCACAAGTTCATAGAATTTATAGGACCATAAAATCACAAACCAGTTACAAAAATATTACTAAAAAATGTGTAATATCTTTGTAACTGGTTTGCATGGTGCCATAATTTGTACATGCGCTATGCCATACAGGGGCTGTCCCAGGGCTCCAACCCCAGAGTGGTCCTGATTGCCTGATCATCAGCCAGCAGGGCCAGCCCATCAGCCAGCAGGGCCAGATTTAGTTTATTTTTCAGGCTGTTTTAAAGCCTTTGACAACGTGATAATTTGTAGTTTTAAGGCTTCCCATCATCCCATCAGGGAGGCTGAAGAAAGCCAGTATCTCAGGAGGCTCTGCTGAGGCTTGAGTATAAAAGCTTAGACTCCATAGCTTTCAAGCTTTCATGTTTCCAATGCCTCAGCAGTGTTTCTGGTGAGCTACAAAGGAGCTAAGAGCATAGAAGCTCTAAGAGGCCCCTACTTTAGCCGCCTGCCAGGTAAATTTTAGATAGATCTTAAAGGATAGGAGCTTGGAAGGTGGGACTTCTGATTCTTGCTTAACAGTCAGCCTTTCATGCAGGTTGCCAAGGAGCCAGATAGTCATGCTAGCAGAAGACCAGTTTTTAGTAGAATCAATAGCATATTAATAAGTCTAGAACTCCCTTGATAATATCAGTAAATCTCTTTGTGTAGATCTGTAATGTATTGGTCACTCTTACTTGTGTAGTGTTTATGAAAAAGATGTAGCAATGGAACTGATCAGCAGTTCTGCATTCAGAGCATATGGAAATGTCCACACATCAGCAGGCTATTTCTAAACTGGATTACATCTGAAGACATCAATTGTACCTACCCTTTATGGATTATGAAACAAGGGGTGCATCTACACATGCAATTAATGCAATGTGATAAACTCTGGAGCACTTTAAGCCATAATGAACTGCTCCTGGGTGCGGCATCTATACGAGCCAACAACAGCAGTGATGTGAGCAGGGGTGGAGCAGGCCTCCAGCAGGCCTCCATTTACACCCTCCATCACTGTCTATACATGTATTTCAGTGCACTAAAGTATTTCACCATAAGATAGTATTGTTCCCGACACTACTGTCCTACAGTGGAGTTAATTATTAGTTTACTCCACCCTAAGGAGATGATCCTCCAAGCCCAAAGGAAGGTAATCCCAACGAGGATCAAAGGGAGCAGAAGAGCACACAAGCCTCCGTGGCTCACCAAAAGCGTCCGGGAATGTCTCCTTGCTAAAAAGGAGGCTTACACCCAATGGAAAAAAGGGGTCAACACCAGGGAGGACTATTCTGTAGTTGCTTGGGGATGTAGGGGGGTAGTTAGGAAGGCCAAGGCAGAGATGGAACTGGGGCTAGCTTCGCAGATTAAGGACAATAAGAAGTCCTTTTTTAAATATGTAGGGGGTAAAAAGAAGGTACCAGGTAATGTGGGGCCCTTGCAGGACGCCTTGGGAAACTTGGTCGTCACACCAGATGACAAAGCTAACATGTTTAACGATTTCTTTGCCTCCGTCTTCCTAAGTAGGGACCAGAACAGCCACCTCCCTGCTGGGCCCCCCTCGGACCCCAGGGGAGGCACACCTGGGCCACGGGTTAGCGAGGATTTAGTTAGGGAGCTTCTGGAGGGGTTGGACATATTCAAGTCAGCCGGCCCAGATGATCTCCACCCTAGAGTTCTAAAGGAACTGGCCGATGTCATTGCAAGTCCCCTGGCACAACTTTACGAGCACTCGTGGTGCTCTGGTGAGGTACTGGAGGACTGGAAGAGGGCCAACGTGGTCCCCATCTTCAAAAAAGGCAGGAAGGAGGACCCAGGAAACTATAGGCCGGTTAGTCTTACCTCGATCCTAGGCAAGCTGTTCGAGAAAATTATGCTGGCACACATCCAGGAGGGGTCAGCAGGGGACTGCATGATTAGGGGCAACCAACATGGGTTCATCAGTGGCAGGTCCTGTCAGACCAACCTGGTGGCCTTTTACGATCAGATCACCAGATCATTAGATGCAGGGGTAGCAGTGGATATAATCTTCCTGGACTTCCGGAAGGCTTTTGACACTGTCTCTCACCCCGTTCTCATTAAGAAACTGGTGGGCTGTGGTGTAGACACCCACACAGTCAAATGGGTCGCCCACTGGCTGGAGGGCCACACCCAGAGAGTGGTGGTGGATGGGTCCTTCTCAACCTGGAAGGACGTGGGCAGTGGGGTTCCTCAGGGCTCGGTCCTCTGGCCCGCACTGTTCAACATCTTCATCAGCGATTTGGATGAGGGGGTAAAAAGCACCCTGTTCAAATTTGTTGATGACACTAAGATGTGGGGGGACGTGGGCACATTGGAAGGATGCAACAGGCTACAATCAGACCTAGACAGGTTACAAGGGTGGGCTGATGAGAATAGGATGGGTTTCAACACAGACAAGTGCAAGGTGATGTACCTCGGGAGGAACAACAGGCACCATACCTACAGGTTAGAGAACTCCCCTCTCGTCAGCATGGAGGCAGAAAGGGATCTGGGGGTCATCATTGACTCCAAGATGAACATGGGCCGGCAGTGTGGAGAAGCAGTTAGGAAGGCCAACCGCACCTTGTAATGCATCCACAGATTCATCTCAAGCAGGTCCAAAGAGGTGTTCCTCCCCCTCTATGTGGCACTGGTCAGGCTGCAGCTGGGGTATTGCGTCCAGTTCTGGGTGCCGCACTTCAAGAGGGATGTCGACAGCATGGAGAGGGTCCAAAGGAGGGCCACTCGTATGATCAGGGGACAGCAGGGCAGGCCCTATGAGGAGAGGCTACGGGGCCTGAACCTGTTCAGCCTCCAAAAGAGAAGGCTGAGGGGGGATCTTGTGGCCTGTTACAAACTAGTCAGGGGGGATCAGCAGGCATTGGGGAAGTCATTGTTCCCCCGAGCACCGCTGGAGTGACCAGGAATAACGGTCACAAGCTGGCAGAGGGTAGGTTTAGGTTAGATATCAGGAGGCACTACTTCACAGTCAGGGCGGCTAGGGTCTGGAACCAGCTTCCAAGAGAAGTGGTGCTGGCTCCTACCCTGGGGGTATTTAAGAGGAGGTTAGATGAACATGTTGCTGGGGTCATATGACCCCAGTATTCTTTCCTGCCATGGCAGGGGGTCAGACTAGATGATCTGCTGAGGTCCCTTCCGACCCTAGAAACTATAAAACTATGGAACTATAATACTAGTGTACATGTAGATGGTGAAGCTCTACTGTGGACTTCATTGGTCAACTCCACAGAAAAGGGCATGTAAAGATTCACCCAGGATCTTAAAAATGTCTTTGGCATACATTCCAAATCCAGTATGTTCAAATATAACAAGAATAAATAGAGTGTAAACAAAGATCTCTTCTAGTATGCTGTATAATAACTCCTGACACGTCTTAATTAATAAAATGGGACATTAGCACATGTATATGGTGCTTTTCACTCCACTGGAAATACTGAGCCTCCTTTGAGGTCCCTTAGGACATCTAGGATTACAGTTAGGAAAATGGTTTGATCAAGGTTCAGAAATATGAAATAAAATAACTGCTGACTGGTTAACCTTAACACTATATGCCAAAGCATAATCAGTAGAGAAATAAAAGTGAAGAAGCAGGGGCACAGTTTTCTTTTTCCATTTTTACTGTGTTTGAAATAAAAATAAAAAGAAGACTAGGCATATTAGGAAATTGAAAGTTAAAGGTAAACAGTCTATGCCATGTTTTGAGGCAATGAAAGGCCATATTGGCACAGCTAGTCTCTGTATACACCACTCCCTCCACAAGAGCATGGAATACATATCTTTTAAAATTATGATTATTATTTAACCAGCAGCTGGTTCACAAATCTAGAAGAATGCCTCTCATTTATGCAACACCTTGTTAAAGCTTGCTGGAAGTGTTATGGCTGAATCAGATGCATGAAAGTGGACTCTTTATTAAATAAAATATGAAAATAAATAATACATTTGGTACAGCATTTCCTGTGTAAATTATTTTATATTAAATTCAATGTTTTGATACTGCAAATTATTTTTCAATTTCAGTGTACACTAAAAACATATAATTACACAGGAAATGGCAGGGAGGAAGCAAGGAGATTTTAGCAGCAGATTTTGAAACTGCTATGCCCCATTGCATTGGAAAATGCACTCAGGGTGTTGTCACACATTCACTTCAATATGTGTTAAGTGTTCTTAAACCAGTGGTGTCCACACATGAGGGCAGGTGACCTCATGCTAAGGCCCTCTGAGCAGTTCAAAGATAGTCCTCAGTGGAAGAGGATTATCTCAAACTTGTTTTGTTGCAGTGATGTGTGACTGCTCTACAGGCCCAAACTACTTGGAAGTAGTCCTCCAGCATCCTAGAAGGCACTGCTCCCAGCTATTTTATCTTACCCCACACTTACAGCACCTAAAGGTAAGAGTCCCTCCTCCCCTCCAGTTCCAGGGTCTTCTCAGCGCTTGAGGCTCCCCCTGACCCCTCTCAGAGCTCCTTCTCTGCCCCTTGGGACTCCCCTCTGACCCTGCCCCCCCACCCTGGGGCCCCCCTTGGGGTAGGAGACTCTTGAGGGGCAGAGAGGGCACCCCAGGGTTGGGAAAAGCCAGGGGGATGGGGACACGGGGTTGTGGGGAGTGGCGGGCTGGATCCGGGCAGTGGGAAGGCAGTGGAGTTTTGGTCAGGGAAGGCAGGGGCTGGCAAGAACCATGGAAACCTACTAGCCCCTGGCTGCTTGCAATCTGAGCCACCTACCCTGCCCCACAGAGCAGGCAAGCTGGGCAGGCAAAGAGCCAACCTGGCTTTTATCCATGTCCCTGCTTGCCAGCCCTCTAAGGGCAAATCAGAGCAGTGCATGTTACAGTGGGTATTAACTCTTATTGTGTGACTGTTCAAAGCATATGTTAATTTTAACACCAATTAAAATTAGCACAGACTAAGTGTAATGTGTAAGAAGGACATGTCAAGTGTTTCTGCTAAACTGTTCAGCAGGAAAATAGGGAAAAATGAACCTGTTTTTTTATTGATTATTCATATTTACACCTCTTACAAAGCAATGGGCAGCTGGTAACTTCCAGAGCTGCTATTTCAGGCTATTTGCAAACTCAAGAAGTCAACTTTACTTTGGAATCCATTTAACCTTTCTCACACAGCCATAACAAGATAGAAATATCATTTTTTTTAGAAATGAGCATGTAAATTTTGCTGCACAGTTTTGCCTGAGGAGCTGCATTCAGCTCTGATTGTAATAAGTTACCTTCTGACAGCAGCTCTTAAATCACAGGTCAGAATGACTGCAAATAAATGAAAAATAACTCTAGTCTTCTAAAGGTTTCTCTTCTTATCTTTCCTCTTCTTCTTTTCCCTTCTCTTCTATCCTTACATTTTGTAGCTCAGTTCCAATTTTTCTGTTATTTTTCTATTGCCCATTTTGGCTTACACTCTTTATGTCACTCAGGCACATGTTTAAGTCTCACTAAACCAAGAAAACTTAAGCATGTGCTTGTATTTAGCACACAACTAATTAAGTACTAGCTTCAGCTGATGCCTAAGCTTCAGCTGATGCCTAAATTATTATTTCCTTTCAAGTGTAGCCTCTCCCCACCTTTCAGCTCAATTTCTGTTTCTTGGACCTCTAGCGTATTGCTCTCTCACCCTTTCTCCACCTGAGTCTGTTTCTATCCACTTGTTACCCTCTGGCTTCTATTGCTCTTTACACTCAAGTTTTGCCTTCCCTCTCCATTCACATTCTTTCTTTTCTTCTCCTGGACTCACAAGGCTTGTCTACAAAGCAGTGCATGTCTATCCAGGAGAGATCCCCTGTAATTATTGCAGTTAAATTTCACCCTTATTCATCTAATAGACTATAAACTGTCCTTGCCAGTAAAATAAACAGCAGGACCAAGTGCCCTATTTTCTAACACATGGACATGCAGCGCACACAGATTTTTATCCTTGATAAAGAATAAAGGGACTTTATACTCACCCTAATGACCCGTGGTGGAGTTTAGTTAGTGAATGTCTAACTAGGATTCACCTGCTTTGCAGACATGGATAATTAGTAAAAGCAGTCAAGCTGGATGCAAACATAGGGTTCCTATACACATGCAGCAAGACTGCTCTAACACACTGTAATTACAGTGCATCAGAGCAGCCTCAATTAATTACCACACTTCAGCAGACACCAGTGTCACATACATCAGCATCCCCACACTGAAAAATTGCATCAGAGATGCTTTAACTAAAGCTAATTCTGCCATGATAAGAGGGGGCATAACTGCCTTGTGAAACTGTAGGGGGGCTAGGCATGGGGCATAGTATCCAGCCTCCATGTCCTCATGCACCTCCAAGTTATAGAATACCCTGGTATCATGCATACTGCTCGGCCATCCCACATAGAAATGTGGAGACCTGCCTTGAGGTTCCACAACAGCCTGCAGAATGATGAAGTAGATCCCCTTCCTGTTGATGTATTCTTGGCCCCTCCCAGGGAGGAACACTACAGGAATGTGGGTCCCATCAAGGGCACCCGTGCACTGGGGCAAGCCCAGGGCATGGAAGCCAGTTTTGACTTTGGAAGCCATGGGAGGATTGTCTCAGCAGATGACCAAGTGGTTGAGGACCTCCCAGATGGTCCTGAAGATATCCCTGGTCACCTCCCCAGCAGTGATCTTGCCTGCCTCAAAGTGGTGGGCAACATAGTATAAGCTCTCAGGGGTGGCCAGCCTGAGCAGAGTGATGTCCACATGCCGCTTGGGGGTAAGGGCATGCTACATGATGGTGTCATGGCACTGGATATGGGGATTCACCTGCTCAACCAAATGATGGAAGGTGGCCTAGGGCAGGTGGAAGGTCGCCCTGCACAGCTGGTCATCCCAGATGTCCAGGACAGTGAGCTACCACCAATCTGCCCTGGGTGGGTATAGAGGTGACAGTGCAGTCATGGGGCCCAGCCACAGCATGCCTCCCTCAGTGAGCTCCATCAGGGCCTCATGCTCCTGACACAAGTGCTGGGTATTACACTCCTTGTCAGCTCTAGCCATAAGAAACAGGTCCCAGAGAAGGCTGTGGCTGTTGTCCCCCACTACAGGCTTTGGAACAGGCCCTGGAACAGTGCTGGAAGTGGCTCTTGAGTTTGCTGTGCAAGTGACATCTCTTCCTGTCCTGGAGATGTCTCAGGTCATCCAGGTACCTGCAAGCCTGAGCAGAACACTCGAGTAAATCCTGCAGGATGGTTGACAGCCTGCAAATCAAACTGAGGCCCAGGAGGGGCCAGCAGGAGCCATGGGTTGCTCCCAGAGTGCTGGGCAGGAAAGAAGGAGTGGCAGAGGAGCCACACAGAAGGCTCTGCAGAGCAGGGATAGCTATATGGAGCAAGCAACGAAGAAGCACCAGCAGGGAAGCTTGGGCTAGTAGCATGGACTCCTGGCTTCAGCGGGTAACTCCAGCCAGTCTGGCCTCTACCATTTAAGAGGCTGGGGGGAGGAGGGGTTGGACTGCCCTGACTGGCAGAGTCCGAGCTAGAGCAGCCCGGCCTCCCTGGCCATAACCTGTAATGACCCCTAGCTGGTGGCCAGGGGCTACTGCAGGAGACAGCTCACAAGATAGATACCATCATGTCCAGAATTGTATGTGTGTATGCTCTGACATGGCTTAACTTAAGTTGAGTTAGTTAAGTCACCTTATTTTAAGTTAACTTAGACATGTGTATGCACTGATTGAGGTCAGTTTGATCATAGGAAAGTAGGGTTGGACGGGACCTCAGGAGGTCATCTAGTCCAACCCCCTTCTCGAGAGAGGACCATGCCTAACTAGATCAGCCCAGCCAAAGCTTTGTCTAGCTAGGTCTTAAAAAACCCCAAGGATGGAGTTTCATGGCGTCTCTGGGTAGCCTGTTCCAGTGTTTTACTACCCTCCTAATAAGAAAATTATTCCTAATATATAACCTAAACTTCCCTTTCTACAACTTGAAACTGTTGCTCCTTGTTTTGTCATCTACCACCACTAAGAATAATCTAGCTCCATCCTCTTTTGAACTCGCCTTCAGGTAGTTGAAGGCTGCTATTACATCCCCTCTCAATCTCCTCTGCTGTAGACTAAATAAGCCCAGTTCCCTCAGTCTTTCCTCATAAGTCATGTCCCCCAGCCCCCTCACCTTTTCTGATGTGTTCTGCTGGACCCTCTGCAATTTGTCCACATCCTTTCTGTAGTGGGGGGCCCACACCTACCAATATAGCCCAGTATGCTGTTAGCTGTCTTAGCAACAAGGACAAACTATTGGCTCATATTCAGATTATTGTCCACTGTAACCCCCAGTTCCTTTTCTGAAAAGCTGCTAACCTGCCAGTCAGTCTCTAGTCTGTACTGGTACATGGGATTGTTCCATCCTAATTGAAGAACTTTGCACTTTTCCTTGTTGAACCTCATGAGATTTCTTTTGGCCCAATCCTCCAATTTGCCTAGGCTTCTCTGAATCCTAGCCCTACCCTCTGGCATATCTACTGCTCCTCCAGCTTTGGTGTCATCTGCAAACTTGCTGAAGGTGCACTCTATACCATCTTCCAGGTCGTTGATTAAGACATTGAACAAAACCAGCCCCAGGACTGACCCCTGGGACACTCCACTAGATACCAGCTGCCAACTAGACATCAAGCCATTGATTACTACTCTCTGAGCCTGATGTTCCAGCCAGCTTTCTGTCCACCTTACAGTCATTCATCCAGCCCATACTTCCTTAGCTTGCCTGCAAGAATATTGTGGGAGACAGTATCCAAAGCTGTGCTAAAATCAAGGTATACCACATCCACTTGTCTCCCCACATCTACAGAGCCAGTCATCTCATCATAGAAAGCAACCAGGTTGGTCGGGCATGACTTCCCTTTGGTGAATCCATGCTGACTGTTCCTAATCACCATCTTCTCCTTCAAGTACTTAGAAATTGATTCCATGAAGATCTGATCCATTATTTATCCAGGAACCAAGGTGAGGCTGACTGGTCTGTAGTTCCCTGAATCCTCCTTCTTCCATTTCTTAAATATGGGCCTTCTCTAATGATCTGGGACCTCTCCTAATAGCCATGAGTTTTCAAAGACTATAGCCAGATGCTCTGCAATCTTATCAGCCAACTCCTTCAGCACCCATTAAGTGCATCCCATCCAATCCCATGGACTTGTATATATCCATCTTTTCTAAATAGTCGCTAACCTGTTCTTTCACCACTGCTGGCTGCTCACTTCTTCCCCAAACTGTGCTGCTTCATGTGATATTCTGGGAGCTGATCTTACCTGTTAAGACTGAAGTGAAAAAGATATTGAGCACTTCAGCCTTTTCTGCATCCTCTCATTCAATAATAGACCCATACTTCCCCTGATCCTCCTCTTGCTAACAACATATTTGTAGAAACCCTTATTGTTATCCTTCACATCACTTGCTAGCAACTCCAACTGCTCTTTGGAAAATTTATTAAAATTCCAGTTCTTCAAAAATAAGCATTGGCTTCCATCAGCTTCTAGTTTCAAAAAGACAAAAAGAAAGTATTGAAATAGACTCCTTCAGCAATATCTCTATGAAGTTAAACTTTTTAGTTAAAAAAATTACCTCATTTTGAAATTGAAACTAATTAGAATAAGCACCAGTAAAAATGTCAAAAGCAAAATGAAATATTTTATTTAATTCAACCTGATTTTTAAAAAAAATATATATATAGAGAGAGAGAGAGAGACAGAGAGAGAGAGAGAGAGAGTTCCCAAATATTTTTGAGATTTTGACCTTTCAACCTGTTTCAGGACAGGAGACTTTCAAACTCTTGAAAGCTATCATGACATTAGAAAACTTTTTCCTTCTCAACTCTGCTTCCTGTGAGATATGTAATCACCTGGTAAAGTTTCCATTGTTGTGATACAACTGCATTGTATACTTCTGATTACCTTCAATGACAATTCATACCAGTTCAGTTTTGTGCCTTGTCAACTTGGTAATTACTGGTCTTACATTCATCCTGGTTTATTACACGAAAATAATTTAATACTTTAATAGTGGCATAAATTATATACTATAATTCCAGTCTTAAATACCCATTTTATTTACATTTTATAATTTTATGCTACACATAAGACTTACCATATAACTCCCTGTTGCTGTAATAAATCATTTTACAATTTTATTTAGTATTTGGTGATTACATTAAATTAATTCCAGGTCCCAGACCCTCCATCATACTAACTGAGCCAGGTGTTACAAATCTCATTTGCTGAACAACTGAAAGATCACAAATGAATTAACATGAAAAAATGTAACCTCTGAAATACATTTATTAATATGAGGCCTATCATTACAACAGTCTAATTGAAATGGAATTTTAGTTTAAATATTGCTCCTTATATATACATTTTGCTTTATAGACAACCCAAAATTATTGAATTGGTCCCAGGCTGTCATTATTTTAACACTCTTTAAACACTTACTGCATTTTAGGTTGATGTCTCATCTTACTCTCATGTTCTCTAGAGATAACATCGGGATGTATTGCTGCCTAGGTGTTTTCTTCTTCCAGCTTCAGTCAAAACCCACCAAAGCCTGTAAAAGTCTTTTTACTCACTATCCTGGGACCTGGGTCAGGATTTTCTCCTGGATGGCATTACATATTTCATGCCTTGGTTTTGTTGTCTAGTGTGTGGTATAGTGTATTTAGAAAGCACTTCTGCAAATGGTAAATGTCAGAAAGGAAAAGAGAGAATGATTAAATAGCCCAGTCTTTAAGACATTCATCTGAGAAGTGGAGTTTTTCAGGTTCATTTTACTGTTCCAATGAATAGCTATTAATTTATGCAAAGTAGAACAGCTTTGATTAAGCAAGCGTTACCTCAGAATATCCTACAAACCACATGCTGGCTGATAAGTGAGCCATGTTCAAATTCACTAAAAGGATCCAAAGGCTCCGGTCACAGCTGCCTGTGGCCAGCAGCCATCTACAAAAGGCAGCCCTGCATGCTGCTCCCTGGCCAGCTCCTTGTGCCATGGCTGCTCCAATCCCAGCACTGGCAGTGATGTCCCACACCCAGGCTCATGCTTGCCATGGTGCTGCCCCACCACAGCAACCACCGTCTGGCCCAGGGCAGTCTGAGCCCTGCTGGGTCCCCTGCACTTAGTACCCACCTGGCTGGTCTCACTGTGCTTCCTGCTGTAGCCCACCTGCACAACCACCTTCTTCCCCATGCTATTTACAAGTGGTGCATGCATGCCCTCTCAGGGTGGGGGACTGTGGGATGGGGGTGCCTAGGGAGTTCAGACCCCACATATCCATACACACACACACACACACACATGCTCCCTCTTCCATACCCACCCCCACACCTATCCCCCTTACAAAACCCCCACATACACCCACACCTTCCCCCACACCCCACATGCCCACAGCCCCCCACAAACCTATACCCACCCTGAATGCCCCCCACCCCCCACAACATACAAGAGTAAGACTTCATTTTAAGCTATTGTGCAATCACTGCTATGTGCACAACACAAACATGTGTAAATCAGGACAAAATACTTTTGAAATTAAATTGATGGATGTTGTAGGTGTTTTATTTTTAGAATATAATTTGGTATTTTTCTGCTTCTGAGAAGGCAAACCCCCTTACTGAAAAGAGTACTGCCAGGGCCAAGGGGAGGGACTGCTGGTGGCAAAGGTCAGGGGTTAGGGGGCAGGACTTCCAGTCTCAAGGTGGTGAGCAGGGTATGGGGCACCTGCCAGGGGTTGGGGCTACCCATGTGGCCCTCAACAGCTTAGAAAAACTCGGTAAACAGCCCTCCACCCAAAACAATTGCCCACCCTTGTGCTAGCCTGTCTAGGTCCACCTGTATCTGTAGCCTATCTTCAAGCATGACCATGTTCCCTCACAACTTGGTGTTGTCCATGAACTTGGCCAGTAAGCTATTCACTCCCACATACAAATCATTGATAAAGGTGTTGAAAAGAATTGGACCAAGCACCGACCCCTGAGGTACACCACTGGCCACTTCTTGCCAAGATGACAGATCCGTTCATTTGAACTCTCTGGGTCCTACCCCACAGCCAGCTTCCTACCCACCTAACTGTCTCACAGGTAGCATGCAGGTAGAAAATTTATGCCTGATTAGTTACTGCACAGTTATGCATGTGTAGACACATTACTGCACAATAACATGGGAGCTTCCCTGCTGGTTCTGCCCAGCCACTAGGGATCCAGCCAGAGGCCAGCCCCAGGGCTCCTGCCTGGCCCCCTCACTTGCTGCTTGTCTGAGCTTCTCTCTGGAAGCCCCTACCCACAGGGTATAAAATCCTGCAGTCATCTTGTGCCTTGGGGCACACACTCCAGGGAGCTGGCAGAAGCTGCGTGTGGCTGCAGTACCACAGCAGGTCCAATGCGCCCCCCTGGACAGCCCGCAGTCTTTGTTTGCTGGGTCTTCCCTCCTCCTAAACTGTTGCTGGGCACAGGTGAGTGCTGCAAAGCACTGCAGTTTGCTGCACCCCTTGCCCAGCCTTGTGATCCCACCAGGGCTGCTGGCCTGCTGGCTGTGCCACCAGGCCCAGCACCTGCTCCCCACTGCTGCTTACCTCCCACCTCTCTTTTTTTGAAGGATGGTGGTGACGTGCCTCAGCCATGGAGTTGTGACTCCCTGTCTGTGCCTCTCTCAGAGGTGTTGCTCCCAGCCCTCCAGGGCCGGCATCACAGGGCCAGCTGCACGGGGGCCCAGTCAGCTGGTGCGGGGCTTGAACACCCACATTTATGAGGCTCTGGTGGCTGGGATGGATGCACAAGGCCACTTCCAGTCAGCATAGGAGTGCCACATTAAGATCAAGGACCTGCAGACCTGAGGGGTGTCCAAGACTGACTACAATCATTGGTCCAGTGGGGCCCACAACACCATGACTTTCTTGTGGAAGCTGACCCATATTCTGGTGGCCTGGAAGCCCATGCCCATGATCCACCCTGATACTTCCAGTGACACATCACCAGAGAAGGGGACCTTTGGCCTCCAGCACCCCAGCCTGCACTCATCCCTGGCTGTAGCACCCACTGGCAGCCTGAGGAGCCCTGACCAGTGGCTGCCTCAGCCTCAGTCCAGCTCCTCACCCAACCACTACCTGCTGCCAGAAACACCAGCTCCTCCTGGGGGGAGGAATAGGGGGGCAGGGGGCCCTGGCCAGTTGCTGGCCTCAGCCCACTGGAGGCCACAGACACAAGGTGGAGTCAGATGCCACCTGTCATGGGGAGCCGCAAGCCACCAGACTCACCAGACTCGCCAGCTGCAGAGCCATGGTAAGTCCCACAATGGGGTGCAGGCCCTCCCATCCCTGTCCCCACCCCCACCTCTGCCACTGCCCCCAGCCCAAGCCCTGGCCCCAGCCACAGCCCCTGCTCATTTCCCAGCCCCTTCTGCACTTCCCTGGCCCCAGGTTCCCCCCCACAGCATGCAGAGAGGTGGGACACAGTCCAGATCTGTATTGAGCAGCCCATGACGCTGCAGCTGGGTGGACACAGGCTTCTCATGCACCAAGGAAGACATTGGTCCCAGCAACAATCTCCTCCTCCACAGCTGGGGGCAGGAATGTGTAGCATGCAAAAGATAGACATCCTGGTGGCAGCAGAGGTTGTGGGGCAGGCCAGGCTTGGTCCCCATGCTGTCACAGCTCAGGGTCCCAAAACAGGAGCCCAGGTGTGCCCAGGGTATGAGCAGGATCAGCAGAAGCAGGGCATAGCAGCTTGGGCAGCCTTCTACCTATACAAACTGTCCTGCCCACAGCACATGAAGCAGGGGTACACTTGAGGCTCAGTGGCATTATGGCAGGGGGCCAGCCCTGGGGCACCTGCCTAGAAAGGCTCCCAGTGGGGAGAGGAAGGACACAGTGAGTCCCTCACCCCAGTTATCTGGGAGCCCTACATGCCCTAATCCCAGAGAGCAGTGGGTCTGCAGGGGAAAAGCAGGGAACCAGCTGGGGCTAGAGCTGTGGCAGCAGGTTCTGCCAGCAGCCTAGCTTGGTCCATCTTGGGAAGGAGGCAGGGAGACAGGGGGACTGTGGCCAGCCCCCGGGGAGCAAGTGGGGATATGAGGCTTGGGCAGCACCTCTAATCTGAGACCAGGCATTTCAGGCCCCCTAGAGCAGAAAATCTTATCTCTCAATGTTTCAAACTCTCACAAAAGCCTTCTGTCTCTTGCCTTGGCAGGGTGCAAATCTGCACATGGGAGAAAGGCCAAGAGCCTGCAGTGGTGGCAGGCTCTCCACCACCTGCCGCTGGAGTTACCCAGAGGCACTAGCTGCACCAGTTGTGCAGTCATGATTTTACTCACCTGCTCCACATCTGGTGGTTGCAGTGGATAACTGGGTGGCAGGCCAGGAGGTGTAGTGGGTGAAAGACCTCACCTGGGAGGCCACCCAGGAGGAAGTGCAGCTGTGGGCATGCCACATCCACTGTGCCAAGCTGACGGCCCTGGAGTGGTGGTTCATGAAGCTGCTGGAGCAGCAGCTGGCCACCCAGAACTACACAGCAGAGACTATACCCATGTCCCCCCTCCACATCTGCCCCCTCAGCCCCACAAGATCCCAAGGTCCTGCCCATCATCCCACGGCAGGCCCCCAGCAGCACCCTGGAGCAGGTGCTGCAGCATCTGCCAGCCGCATGCATCCCCACCTTCACCACAGCACCTGGACCCAGAAGAGAACTGTCTGCAGCTGGAATGCTGGCTGTCTGCACCCAGGATCTCCACTCTGGGCAGCCACACCCCTCAGTCCCTCACCGATGGACTTGGGGATAGGGGTCAGACATATGAAGTGTGTTTCAAGTTTGAGGGACAGGGTTTTTATTCTTGGTGGTCAGAGAGGGTAGTGGAGGGGCACTGTGTGTGGGGGGGGGGAGGAGGGCTGTATTCAATGAGCAGGGGAGGAGAGATGAAGGGGTTTGTTATATTAATAAAGTTTCTACTGTTTGACATATGCATGTATCCTGGAGTGTTGCTGAGGGTGGGCAGGGGTATGGGAGTGTGTGGGTAGCAGAGCAGGTAGGCTGGTGTGGGGAGTGCAGAAGGAGGGGTCAGTCAGAGCCCAGGTGGTGGGTGCATGGCTGTCCTGAGGCCTGGGCTGGGGGGGCCTGGTGGGACCAGCAGGGCCAGCACCATGGCCAGCAGAAGCTGAGGGTGCTGGTCATTGCAGCAGGGCACTGTGTGCCACTGGCAGGGGCAGCCATGGCACAGAAAGGCAGTGTAGGGAGGGAGGGAGGTGTTGCGTGCCGCCCCTGCACTGGGCATGAGGCTTCTGGGCAGGGGAGGGGCTGGGCAGGGATCAGAGGGTATGCATGTGCTCTTAAGATGGCCACTAAGTGCTGGCAGCTGCATCTGGCCTCAGTATGGCTGCCAAATGCTGGTAGCCATGTGACTGGAGGCTGGAGCTCCCCCCGATGGCCACAGGAACACATGGCAGGCTGCTCTGATTTGGGACTAAATCTAGTCCCAGGTTGAGTGCACATGTAGACACCAGCCCTATTCCTGCTAACTGCTTACTGCACAGTAACTTTAATGTGCAGTGAAGGCACATGTAGACATGCCCACTGAGTGCTACCAGCTGAAGTAGAACCCATGTCATCTCAGGTTATTTTTTTCCTAATATGTATCAATTTGCACTTCTCAATATTGAACTTTGTCTGCCATTCTGTTTCCACTCCCTCAATATTATGAGATTCTTTTTCAGTTCTTCACAATCAGCATTTTTTTACCATGGCAGCATCATAAGCAAACTTGGCCACCTTACTATTTATAGCACCTTCCAAAACTTTTGGAAATGATTTGCAAGTTTGGAAATTGCTCTGTTTTTGACGTAACAATGAAAAGTAATATTTTATGATGAAGAAACTGACAAGCTGTTAACTGACTGATATATTACAAGAGCAGATGTTGGATCCAATTCTTTACTGTAGTTGAGATGTTACTTCATATTTGCTTGGAAACTTCCGTAATATGAAATAAAAATAGATGCCAAATGTATTGCGGGGGATACCATATAATTTCTACAATACAAGTATTTAGTACCAGATGTGTCTTTAAAGGGCTTCTCTGTGGATGTGGACTTTATGCCATAGTTGTTAATGAAATAGATTTCATAGATTTCATAGACATTAGGGCTGGAAGGGACCTCGGGAGATCGAGTCCAGCCCCCTGCCCAAAGGGCAGGAAGTCAGCTGGGGTCATAGGATCCCAGCAAGATAAGCATCCAATTTACTCTTGAAGGTGTTCAATGTAGGTGCTTGAACCACCTCCGCTGGCAGACTGTTCCAGACCTTGGGGGCTGGACAGTAAAGAAATTCTTCCTTATGTCCTGCCTGAAATGGTCTTGCACGAGTTTGTGACCGTTCGACCTTGTCATCCCTTGGGGCGCTCTGGTGAACAGACGTTCCCCGAGATCCTGGTGGTCACCCCAATAAACTTATAGGTGGCCATCAGCTCACCCCTGAGCCTGCGCTTTTCCAGGCTAAAGAGTCCCATGGCTCTCAGCCTGTCATCGTAAGATCTGTTTTCCTGACCTCTGATCATGCGTGTGGCTCTCCTCTGGACTCTCTCAAGCTTCTCCACATCCTTTTTGAATTGTGGAGCCCAAGACTGGACGCAGTACTCCAGCTGCGGCCTCACCAAGGCCGAGTACAAGGGGAGAATGACATCCTCGAGAAGCATCTATGGATGCACGCCAGCATTTTGGTCGCTTTCCTAGCCGCAGCATCGCATTGCAGGCTCATGTTCATCTTGTGGTCAATGATGACCCCCAAGTCTCTTTCTTCCGTAGTGCTAACCAACGTAGCACTGCCGAGCCTATAAGGGTGCTGCAAGTTTTTCCTCCCAAGGTGGAGAACCTTGCATTTTTCGGCGTTCAACACCATGAGGTTTTCATTTGCCCATTTGCTGAGCTTGTCCAGGTCAGCCTGGATCACCCGCCTATCTTCTGGCGTGGATGCTTTGCCCCAAAGTTTGGTGTCATCGGCAAACTTGGCCAGTCCACTCCTGACTCCAATGTCCACATCGCTAATGAAGATGTTGAACAGGATGGGTCCCAGGACAGAGCCGTGAGGGACCCCACTGGTCACAGGGCACCATGATGAGTGACTGCCAGCAATCACAACCCTCTGGGTCCGACCACGAAGCCAATTTCCCAGCCAGCAGATCGTGGTGGAGCCAAGGCCACAACTGGGCAGTTTGGCCAAGAGGTGATCCTGGGATACCAGATCAAAAGCTTTTTTGAAGTCAAGATATATGACATCAATCTCTTCTCCCTTGTCCAGGTGATAGGTCACCTGGTCATAGAAGGAAATGAGATTGGTCAAACAAGACCTACCCGCAACAAACCCGTGCTGGCTGTCCCTTAGAATGTTAGCCTGGGCCAGTTCATTAAGAATGCCCTCCTTAATAAACTTTTCTAAGATCTTCCCCAGGATAGAAGTCAGGCTAATGGGCCTGTAGTTAGCCAGATCCACTCTCCTCCCTTTCTTGAAGATCGGCACCACATTGGCCTTCTTCCAGTCTCCGGGCACTACACCAGAGCGCCAGGAGTTTTCAAAGATCCATGGCAGGGGCTGGGCTATGACGCTCGCCAGCTCCTTGAGTACCCTGGGGTGCAGATTGTCAGGGCCAGCTGACTTGAAGATATCCAGCTTCTCAAGGTGTTCCTTCATGAGGTCAGTATTGATGGAGGGTAGGGGATCCCCCTCACCCAGATTTCCCTGTCCCATAGCAGGCATGGGCATCCCATGTGACTGATGAAAGACTGACACAAAGTACCTATTTAATAGGTTGGCTTTTTCCTGGGCGTCAGTTGTCAGTTGCCCCATCTGGTTTAGCAGGGGTCCAACATTGCCCTTGCTTTTCCTCCGGCTCCCCACATATCTGAAAAAGGACTTTTTGTTGTCCTTGATGCCTGAAGCTAGTTGGAGTTCAGTTGCAGCCTTGGCTTTCCTGTTTTGGTCCCTGCAGGACCGGACCAGCGCGGAGTAATCCTCCTTGGAGGTGAATCCCATCCTCCATCCTTTGTAGGCTTTCCTTTTTAGCTACAGTAGGTCCGCTAGGTCTCTGGAGAGCCAGGGGGGCTGCTGTGCCTTCTTGCTGCCTTTCCTCCGTGTTGGAATAGATTTAGCTTGTGCACTGAGGATCGCTTCCTTGAGAAGCAACCACTCTTCTTGAACTCCCATCTCCCTGGGGTCATGGTCCCTGAGGGCCTGACCGACTAGCCTCTTGAGCTTGTCAAAGTCGACTTTTCTGAAGTCAAGGACTTCTGTGTTGCTGACTGACTTGCCAACTTTACGGCGGATGGTGAAGGTGATCAGCTCGTAGTCGCTGTCACCCAACTTCCCATCAATCACTAGGTCACCGATTAGGTCGTGCCCCGTAGCCAGTACCAGGTCAAGCAGTGCTTTGCCTCTCATTGGCCCATAGACTTCTTGAGTCAGGTAGAGGTCATCCACGCACGAGAGAAAGCTTTGCGCCCACTCAGATTTAGCTGAGTGATCTTCCCACAAGATGTCCGGGTAATTGAAGTCACCCATGACAACCAAGGTCCTGGAGCAAGCGGCCTCAGTCAGTTCCCGGGCGAACTCCTGGTCAAGCTCAGGACTTTGAGTGGGAGGTCTGTAGTAGACTCCCACCGTTGTGTCCCCTGTGCCGAATTCCCCACGAATTTTTACCCAGAGGGTCTCTAGCTGTCCATGCCGGTCGCCAACATCAGCTTGCAGGGACATGTAGCTTTCCTTCACATAGAGAGCTACACCCCCGCTCTTTTTGTCAACACGATCCCTCCTGTATAGGATATAGCCCTCTATACCCGTGGTCCAGTCATGGGTGGAGTCCCACCAGGTCTCCGTTATCCCAATGACATCATATTTCTTTGCACTGAGCAGGAGGACGAGCTCATCCTGCTTGTTGCCCAGGCTCCTGGCATTAGTGTACAGGCAGGCAAGTGTCACCTTGGGGGCTCTTGCCTTGCCCACAGATTGTGCCAGGGCTGGGGCAGGGGTGGGCTCCCTTAAGTGCCCCCTTAAGTGCCTTGGTCCACTGGCTTTGCAAGGGCCGTTCAGTGGGCCAGCAGGGGCAGTAGTCCCCCCATCCCCCAGCGGGCTTAGTTTAAAGCCCGGTGGAGCAGGTCAGCCAGCCTGGCTGAGAAGAGCCTCCTCCCCAGGGGAGAGAGGTGGAGGCCATCTCTTCCCAGCAGCTCGCTGCCTCTCTCTCCAAAGAGCGGGCTGTGGTCATGGAAGCCAAAGCCTTCCCGATAACACCAGCACCACAGTCTTTGGTTCACTGCATGGATCATCCTCTCCCTCCTCAGCCCATAGCCCGAGACTGGGAGGATCGACAAAAACACCACCTGAGCTCCCAGACCCCTAAGCCCCACTCCCAACTCCCTGTAGCGCCTCATGACCTGGCTGGGGGTGCTCCGAGCCATGTCATTGGTGCCCACATGAATAAGGAGCATGGGGTAGTGGTCTGTGGGCCGGAGGAGCTGCGGGATCCTCTCCGCAATGTCTCGGATGAGGGCCCCCGGGAAGAAGCAGACTTCCCAGGCTAAAGGGTCGGGGTGGCAGATTGCCCCCTCAGTGCCCCGCAGGATGGAGTCTCCCACAACAAACACCCTTTGCTTTGTCTTGGGGAGAGCAGGGCCAGTAGCTGCGGTCGAGCCTGGGTTGCCTGTGGGAGCTGGCAACTGCATGGGCTCTGCTGGGGCTGCAAGAGGTGCGAACCTGCAAGAGGCGGGCCTTGAGACCCTTGACCACCTTGGTCCATGCCCCTGACTGGGAAGAGTGGGAGGTCCCAGAGTCCTCCTTAGTCGCGGAGGGAGACGGAGCTCTCCCCTGTGGCTCCCGGGGGAGAAGGGCCTGGCAGTAGGAGTCTATCTCTTGCTTACAGTCCCTGATGGCACGCAGTCTCTGGACTGTGGCCTGGAGCTCCTCCAGCTGGCGCGCCAGAGACCCCAGTAAGGAGCAGACCCCGCAAGGGGAGGTGGCCATGCTCCCAGGCCCCAGAGCTTGAAAAAGGGACAGGCAGCCCCCGCAGCCAAGAGCCAGGGGCTCCATCTGCATGGAGCCCAGAACCATGGGCTCCGTCTGGGTGGCCATCTCTGAGGTGCCCAGTGGAGGGACCGTAGAGCCCGAGGGGACCCGAGGGGTGCGTCGCGTGCCCATCCTTGTCATGCCTTTGGTAGGCTGGCTACAGCTGGGGCTGGCTATGGCTGGGGGGGGTCGCTGGCAGGGTCTCGTGCCCTCCCACGCCCTCTCCTGCGCGAACTCTGTGCTAACTCGAGCGCCTGTTTACGCAGCCTGTTCGCGTGGCTCCGGTCGTGTGGCTCCCTGGGGGGCTGGGCCAAGTAGGGGCCTGGGCGGGGGCTTGACCCGGCCCGGCACCAGGCAGCAGCCTCCTCCCAGCAAGTGAGGAGTTAACCCCTTTCCACCATGAGCCCGCTCACCTCCGGCTGTGCTGGGGGTCGGCAGGGGGCTTGGCGGCTGCTAAGGGGGTGTCTGGGGGGCTTCGGGGGAGTGGGGGCACAGCGGGCTTCACCTGCACATCTCTCACTGCTCCAGAGCCTACCTGAGTGTGTTTTTTTTGTTTTGTTTTGTTTTCCCCCTGTTTGGCGGGCCCTTTTAAACTACACGCATGAGCAGTGGGCCTGCGGTCGGGGAACGCTGGCTTCTCAGGCCAGGGGGGCCCTGCCCGGGATTTAAGGACCCTGGTAAACTTTATTTCAGTAGCATCATGGCTTCTTTGTGCAAAGAAAACATTAGGTCATGTGCATGTCTACACATGCTGTCAGGAGAAAGAAAAAGTGACTGACAGCATGCATTGCTGCTAATGACCAGCTGAGGGGTGCACTCTGCTAAGCAGTACCACTGAAGGAGTTAGATGAGTCTACCAAGGAGTCATCCCCCAGGACTCCAAATAGGCAAGGAAGGTGGTTGGCAGGTGGGGAAGGGAAATCTGTCTTTTGAGCTAGGCACACTGGTAATTCTCCTCTACCCCAACTCCCCCACCAAGGAAGAAGGGGACCAAAGACATAACTCCCTGACACTGACCAGACAGAAATTACCCCTAAACAGGGAGCCAGGAAAGCAAAGAAACCTGATGCCCCAGCTTGACCTCAGCCCTGGGTTCTCTATCCCTCCCCAGTGGCACCAAACACAGGGGGAGGGAAAATCTCTCTCCCTCGGCCCACATACAGCAGATGAGCAGGGTAACTCCTGCCCAGCCAGAGTTCAGGGGAGTGAAAGAGAACCCAAGCTAATCTCAAGCAGGGGTAGGGGTTTTCCCACTCACCTGCTCCACAAGCAGGGGTGAAAGAGAGGGATTTGCTCTGTACCTGGTCCTGACAGGGATGGGGTGAGAACCTTGGGGTGAACTCTGTTCTGGGGCAGAAGTTTCCCCATGTTTTGTGGCTTTGCCTTGGGTGGGTAAAGATAGTGCTTAGCTCCTGGGTAGGGCGTTCTCCTGCTTTGTCCAGTTGCGTGGTAAGCAGGCAGGGAAACCCCACCACCACCAGAGAGGTGTATGTTCAAACCAGTCAAACTATTTGTTGGGTGCTTTTCCAAATAAATTTATACTGAATGCAAAGAGCAGTGCATTCTGGGATGCTGGAGGACCCAGCAGATACCTATCACATGATGTATTCTCTGCCAGACATTCAAATTAATGCTGGATAGAAACCATCTATAAAATTATTCCATGTCTTTACAGCACTAACTTTGTAGCTGGTTGGCTCTTTTTATAGCTGGGTGACCATTTTTATGGAGTAATAGTTACTTTGCATGTTTAGCTACATTTATTGCACAACTAACCAAACAACTGTGTAATAGATGTAACGTGTCAGGGGCTTCATAAGTATCACAAAGTTAAGTCAATGGAAATTATCGTTCACACCAACAAATAATTTTACTTTCATCTACACTAAAGCTATTTTTTCACCCCATTCTTGAACACTTAAGGATACACAGTATATTTTATTTTGGGCAAACAATCTATTAAAGTTTCAAGGTTGTACTATTCTCAACCATATCTCTAGTCATTTGAGTCTGTTTCCTTATAACCTTTAAGTAATTGGTAAAAAGGAATAAGGCTTCAAGTCATTTCCTGACATTCATTCATGAAAGAATCATTTCTGAGTTGCAACATTTCTATACTTTAAACTATTAATGCCGTAACTGCCACCACTGTTCCAGTTCATCAGCCAAGTGAATGGAGCAAGGTGTGACCTGTCAGCATCTCTGATTGTCTACCAGTTCATTTTATGAAATCTCATGTTCGTAGTTCTTAACCTTATATCTGAAAAGTTCTCAATTTCCCAGTGTCTGCTTTTTAGCTTCAAGACTGCTGATCTGTCTCAGTAACAAAGTATTTTTTTAAATAGATTCCACATACTTAAAAAGCGAGAGATTGAGGCGTTAACGGATGTAGGCAAATACTGCAAGGAAATTTCCAGTAAATTATTGGTTTGTTTTTTTAAAATGAATTCTCTTCTTTTCTCACTTTCTTTCTATGTGGAATCGGTAATCCACTAAACATATTTAATAGCAGAAATATCAAGAGGAAAAACAATTTTTAAGTGAAGAGTGTAATGTAAAACCAAAATGAAACTTCCATGAAGTCTTGAAATAATATCTAAGCACTCTGTTCATTTAATAAGAATTGGACTCATATATAGACATTAGGACTGGGAGGAACCTCAGAAGATCATCAAGTCTGTGGGCAAGGCAAGAGCCCCCAAGAGGACACTTGCTTGCTTGTACACAAATGCCAGGAGCTTGGGGAATAAGCAGCAGAAAATTGTCCTCCTGCTTAACACAAATAATTACATCATAGGGATAACAGAGACCTGGTGGGACTCCACCCATGACTGCACCATGGGTATAGATGTCTATATGCTGTACAGGAGAGATTGAGTGGATAAAAAGGGCGGGGCTGTAGCTCTCTATGTTAAGGAAAGCTTCGCGTCCCTGCAAGTTAACAATGGTAACCAATGTGGACTACCAGAGACCCTCTGGGTTAAAATCCATGGGGAACACGGCACAGGGGACGCAATGGTGGGAGTCTACTACACACCTCGCACCCAAAGTCAAGAGCTTGACTTTCACATGGGAACTGTCTGAGGCCGCATGCTCCAGGACCATGGTTGTCATGGGTGACTTCAATTACTCAGACATCTCATAGAAGGATCACTCAGCAAAATCTGAGCAGTTGCAAAGCCTCCTCTCATGTGTGGATGACCTCTACCTGACTCAAGAAGTCTATGGGTCAATGAGACGTAAAACGCTGCTTGACCTGGTACTGGCTACTGGGGATGACCTAACTGGCAACATAGTGATCTATGGGAAGCTAAGTGAAAGTGACCATGAGCTGATCACCTTCACCATCTGCCATAAAGCTAGCAAGTCAGTCAGCAACACTGAAGTCCTTGACTTCAGGAAAGCCAACTTTGACAAGCTCAGGATGCTTATCAGTGAAGCCCTAAGAGATCATGACCCCAAGGGGAGGGGAGTCCAGGAGGAGTGGTTGCTTCTTGAGGAACAGATCCTCAATGCTCAAGCTAATTTGATTCCATCTCAGAGGAAAGGCAGCAGGAGGGCACAGCAGCCCCCCCAGCTCTCCAGGGATCTATCAGACCTCCTGAGGCTAAAAAGAAAGGCCTATAAAGGATGAAGGATGGGATTCACCTCCAAGGAGGAATATTCTGCACTGGTCTGGTCCTGTAGGGAGCAAACCAGGAAATCCAAGCCTGCAACTGAACTCCAACTAGCTTTGAGCATCAAGGACAACAAAAAGTCCTTTTTCAGATATGTGGGGAGCCAGAGGAAAAGCAAGGGCAGCATTAGGCCCCTGCTGAACCAGATAAGATAACTGACAACTGACACCCAGGAAAACGCTAACCTATTAAATGGGTACTTTTCGTCGGTCTTTCATCAGTCCCATGGGACACCAATGCCCACCATGGAACAGGGCAGTCTGGGTGAGGGAGATCCCCTGCCCTCCATCAATGCTGACCTTGTAAAGAAACACCTTGAGAGGTTGGATACCTTTAAGTCAGCTGTCCATGACAATCTACACCCCAGGGTACTCAAGGAACTGGTGAGCAACATAACCCAGCCTCTGGCACAGATCTTTGAGACCTCCTGGCACTCTGGTGTAGTACCCAAAGACTGGAAGAAGGCCAATGCAATGCCTATCTTCAAGAAAGGGAGGAAGTGGATCCAGCAAACTATAGGCCCATCAGCCTGACTTCTGTCCTGGGGAAGATCTTAGAAAAGTTTATTAAAGAGGCTATCCTTAATGGACTGGCTGACGCCAACATCCTGAGGGATAGCCAACATGGGTTTGTTGTGGCTAGGTCTTGCTTGACCAATCTCATTCCCTTCTATGACCAGGTGACCTATCTCCTGGACAAGGGAGAAGAGATTGATGTCATATAACTTGACTTCAAAAAAGCCTTCTATCTGGTATCCCATGATCACCTCTTGGTGAAACTGGCAAATCCTGGGACATCATTCTCCCGTTGTACTTGGCCTTGGTGAGGCCACAGCTGGAGTACTGCATCCAGTTTTGGGCTCCACAATTCAAAAAAGATGTGGAGAACCTTGAGAGAGTCCAGAGAAGAGCCACATGCATAATCAGAGGACAGGAAAACAGACCTTACGATGACAGGATAAGAGCCATGGGGCTCTTTAGCCTGGAAAAGCGCAGGCTCAGGGGTGATCTGATGGCTACCTATAAATTTATTGGGGTGACCACCAGGTTCTGGGGGAATGTGTGTTCACCAGAGCACTCCAAGGGATGACAAGGTCGAACAGTTATGAACTACTGCAAAACCATTTCAGGCTGGACATAAGCAAGAATTTCTTTACTGCCTGAGCCCCCAAGGTCTCAAACAGCCTGCCATCAGAGGTGGTTCAAGCACCTACATTGAACACCTTCAAGAGTAAATTGGATGCTTATCTTTCTGGGATCCTATGACCCCAGCTGACTTCCTGCCCTTTGGGCGGGGGGCTGGACTCGATGATCTTCTGAGGTCCCTTCCCACCCTAATGTCTATGAAATCTATGAAATCTATGAGTCCAGCCCCCTGACCCAGGGGAAGGAAGTCAGCTGGGGTCATAGGATCCCAGCAAGATAAGTGTCCTAATGTGTCTTGAAAATGTCCAGAGTAGGTGCTTGCACCACTTCTGGTGAGAGTCTATTCCAGGCGTTGGAGGCTCAGACCATAAAGAAGTTTTTCCTTATGTCCAGCATAAAACAGTCTTGGAGGAATTTATGGCCATTGGACCTTGTCATCCTTTGGGGAGCTCTGGTGAACAGATATTTCCCCATATTCTGATGCATACCCCTTATATACTTATAGGCTGCCACCAGGTCACCCCTGAGCCTGCACTTTTCCAGGCTGAAGAGTCCCATGGCTCAAGAGTCTCAGACTCTCTTCATAAGGCCTGTTCTCTTGCCCTCTGATCATGCATGACTCTCTCAAGATTCATCACATGCTTCTTGATCTGTGGAGCTCAGAACTGGATGCAGTACTGCAGCTGCAGCTTTAGTAAAGCCAAGTACAGTGGGAGGATGGCATCCTGGATTTACTTGAGAAGCATTTATGGATGCAAGCCAGAGTTTGTTTGCTTTACCAACTGTGACATCACATTGGTGGCTCATGTTCATCTTGTGGTTCGTCATGACTCCCAAATCCCTTTCGGTCGTGGTGCTAGTGAGCGTAGTGCTGCCAAGCCTATAAGAGTGCTACAGGGTTTTTTTCCTGAGGTGGAGTACCTTGCGTTTTTCCATATTGAATGACATTGAAGGTCCAGTCAGCTGCTGGTAAAGCTAGCATGCCTGGGCAGCTCCAGTGGTGAGTGGTGGTGACTCAACTATGGTTCTCTTCACCCCTGTGTCCAGACGTTGGTCCTGCAGAGACAAGAGACAGAAGCCTTTTGTGTGAGTTTGCAACATTGCAGAGATTAGATGCTTTGCAAAAGGGGCCCTATACAGCCAGGCCTCAGATTGGAGGTCAGCCTTGTGTGGGTGCCAAGGCCATGGTAAGCTGCCCAGGAAGAGCTGGGCCCAGGGAGATGCCAGCTGAGTCCCCTGTTCCTGCTTGTTCCCCTGGGGCCAGTGACCCACTAGGTGCTGGCCGCAGGCAGCCAGCCTACCCTGCCCAGGGCAGGAGAGGCCAGGCTGCTGGCAGCACCTGCTGCCAAAGCTTCAAACCCCACCCCACCCCACCTTCAGGATAATCACTTTGCTGTGCTGCTGCCCATCCCACAGCACCTGAGTTTGGGGTGTGTGGGGCTCCCAGGCCATGCCCCAGGCCTCCCAAAAAGGGGAACTCTCTGGGAAAACATCTCAGGGCTGCTTCCCCCACCACTGCCAGTACAGTCCAAGCATGCCCCTGCTTCATGTGCCCCAAGCAGAGCATGATGAGTTGTTTGTGCAAGTGCAGGGGTGCCTGAGCCACTGTTGTCCTGTTGCTGCTGATCCTGCTGGTGCCCTGGGAAAACCTGTGCTCTTGGTTTGGGACCCTGAGCTATGGTGGTGTGGGGAGCAAGCCCAGGTTGTCCTGCAACCTCCACCACTGCCTTGAGGGCCACCTGTTGCAGTGTTACATGTCCCTGACCCCCACTTCCAAGGATTTCATAGATTTCATAGACATTAGGGCTGGAAGGGAACCTGAAGGATCATTGAGTCCAGCCCCCTGCTCCAGGGACAGGAAATCAGCAGGGATCATAGGATCCCAGCAAGATAAGCATCCAAATGTTTCTTGAAGGTGTTCAAAGTGGGTTCTTGAACCACCCCCGGCAGCAGTCTATTCCAAACCATGGGGGCTTGAATAGTAAAGAAGTTGTTCCTTATGTTCATCCTGAATTGGTCACGGCAGAGATTGTGACCATTTGATCTTGTCATCCCTTGGAGTGCTCTGGTGAACAGATGTTCCCCCAGACTGTGATGAGCACTACTGATAAACTTATAAGTGGCCACCAGATCACCCCTGAGCCTGTGCTTTTCCAGGCTGAAGAGTTCCATGGCTCTCAGCCTCTCATCATAAGGTCTGTTCTCCTGACCTCTGATCATGCACGTGGCTCTCCTCTGTGCTCCCTCAAGCTTTTCCAAATCCTTTTTCAATTGTGGAGCCCAAAACTGGATGCAGTACTCAAGCTGCAGCTTCACCAAAGCCAAGTACAATGGGAAAATGATGTCCCAGGATTTGCTTGAGAAGCATCTATGGATTGTGGTCAATCATAACCCCCAAGTCCCTTTCATTTGTAGTGCTAACCAATGTAGCACTGCTGATCTTATAAGCATGCTGCAGGTATTTCCTCCTAAGGTGGAGAACCTTGCATTTTTCAGTGTTGAACATCATCAGGTTCTCATCTGCCCATTTCATGCATGTCAAGATGTGCCTGGATCACCCTCCTGTCCTCAGGTGTGGATGCTTTACCCCAGAGTTTGGTGACATCAGCAAACTTGGCCTGTCCACTTGTGACATCAATGTCCACATCATTGATGAAGATGTTAAACAGTATAGTCCCTAGGACAGAGGCTTGAGGGGCCCCACTGGTGACCGTACACCAAGATGATTGGCTTCCATCAACTGCCACCCTCCGGGTCCTACCATGGAGCCAATTCCCCAGCCAGTGAATCATGGTGAGATTGAGGCTGCAGTTAGCCAGTTTTCCCAAAAGGTGATCATGGGATACCAGATCGAAGGCTTTTTAAAAGTCAACATAGATGACATGAATCTCTTTCCTCTTGTCCAGGTAATAGGTCACCTGGTCATAAAAGGAAATGAGATTGGTCAAGCAAGACCTACCTGCAGCAAACCCATGCTGGGTATCCCTCAGGATATTGACATCAGCTAGTCAGTTAAGAATGGCTTCTTTGATAATCTTTTCCAAGACCTTCCCCAAGATAGAGGTCAGGCTGATGGGTCTGTACTTTGCTGGGTCTACTTTCCTCCCTTTATTAAAGATAGGCATGACATTGGCTTTCTTCCAATCTTCAGGCACTTCACCAGAGCAGCAGGAGTTCTCAAAGATCTGTGCCAGGGGCTGAACTATGATGCTTGCCAGCTCCTTGAGTATCTTTGGGTGTAAACTGTCAGAGCCAGCTGACTTGAAGGTATCCAGCCTGTCAAGGTGTTCCTTCATGAGGTCAGCTTCGATGGAGGGCAAGGAGTCTTCCTCACCCAGGCCTCCCTGACCCTCAGTGGGCAGGAGAGACCCATGGGACTGGTGAAAAACTGATGCAAAGTACCCATTTAGCAAGTTTGCTTTATCATGGGCATCAGTTGTCAGTTGTCCCATCTGGTTTATCAGGGGTCCAATGTTGCCCTGGCTTTTCCTCCAGTTCCCCACATATCTAAAAAAGGACTTTTTATTGTCCTTGATATTTGTAGCTAGCTGGAGTTCCATCACAGCCTTGGCTTTCCTGGTTTGTTCTCTGCAGGTCTGGACCAGAGCAGAGTATTCCTCCTTGGTGGTGGTTACAGTCCTTCATCCTTTGTAGGTCTTCCATTTAAGATGCAGGAGGTCCACTAGTTCCCTGGGGAGCCAAGGGGGCTGTTATGCCCTTTTTCTGCCTTTCTTCTGAGAAGGGATGGACTTTGCTTGTGCATCCAGGATTGTTCCCTTGAGGAACAACCACTCATCCTGAACTCCCCTCCCCTTTGGGTTATGGCCCTTTAGGGTCTCACTGACAAGCCTCCTTAGCTTGTCAAAGTCAGCTTTCCTGAAGTTGAGGACTTCTGTATTACTGACTGACTTGCCAGCTTTACAGCAGATAGTGAAGGTGATCAGCTTATGGTCACTGTCACCCAGCTTCCCTTTGATCGTTAGGTTGCCAATTAGGTCATCCCCGGTTGACAGTACGAGGTCAAGCAGCACTTTACCTCTCATCAGCCCATAGACTTCCTGCATTAGATAGAGGTCATCCATGCATGAGAGAAAGCTTTGTGACCACTTGGATTTGGCTGAGTAGTTAAAGTCTCCCATGACAATCATGCACTGGGAACCCGCGGCCTCAGCCAATTTCCTGGCAAACTCCTGGTCAAGGTCTTGACTCTGGGTAGGGGGTCTGTAGTAGACTCCCATCATAGTATCCCTTGTGCTATGTTCCCCATGGATTTTAACCCAGAGGGTCTCAAGTCATCTGTGGATGCCAAAGTCAGCTTGCAGGGACATGTAGCTTTCCTTGACAGAGAGAGCTACACCTCTGCCCCTGTTGTCCACTCGATCCCTCCGGTACAGGGTATAGCCATCTATACCTGTGGCCCAGTCATGGGTGGAGTCCCACCAGGTCTCCGTTATCCCTATGACATCATAGTTATTTGTGTTTAGCAGGAGGACAAGTTCCTGCTGGTGGCACTCTCAGGGGTGCAACCTGGGTCTCAGGGCAGCAAAATGCAGGTAAGCTCCCTCATGAAGGGCATGGTCTTCTTGGCATGACTGGACTGATGATTGAAGTCAATCATGGCCACCCACTGTGCCTGCTAGACCTTGACCTTCACAGAACACTGCCGTGCCATCTGAGAGTGACCTCACACTTGCATCCTGGCTGAGATGGCTTCATAAACGTGTGCCCACTCTGCACAAACTTCCTTTGGATATTGGCCTTGCCCCAGAGCCCCACAAGTTTCTGTATCTCCTCCTTGGTCCAGTTGGGGCCACAGGCATTCAGTATGGGCATGGACACATAGGCAGGGCTGGAGCTTGATGGGGATGATGTGGGGAACATTTTCCCCATGCCAGCTCTCTGGGCCCCTGTTTAGCTGTCCCTGCGATGCTGGTCCTGGAGAGCTGCCAGCAGCACCCAGGACAGGGGCATGGCCAGGGATGGGGAGCCTTGTGACAGAGGTGTTTCACCATAGTGCCTGCAAAGAGACAGAGCTGGGGTTGAGCAGAAGCAGGAAGCAGGTGCTGGCCCTGCTGTCATAGACAGCAGGGCTAGCAGCCCTGGGAGGGGTGGGGGGGAATCTCAGGGCTGGGCAAAGGATGCAGTAGATTGTAGCTCTTTGTAGCACTCACCTCTGACTAAGAAGGAGCTCCAGGTAGGGGAAAGGACAGGCAGAGGCTGCCTAAGTCTTGTCCAGGGGGCCACAGGGCACAGGCTTCTCCAGGCTCCCTATGCTGTGTGCCCCAAGGCACAAAATGACTGGAAGCTTTTATAGCCTGCAGCTAGGGGCTGCCAGAGAGCAGCCCAGCCCTGGAGGAGGACCGGCAGACAACCAGGAGCCCTGAGGCTAGGCAGTGGCCAGCCCCCTTGTGGCTGGGCAGACCCAGCACTCAAGTCTTTGTGTTAATGTGCATTAACATGTCTACATGTACATTAATGTGCTTTGACTAATTCCACCTAAATTTGATAGTTGCTTTATGCAGGTATCAAATTTAGGCAAGATTAGCCTAAAATAATCATTTGAAGGTACATTAAGGGTGCACATGTGTAGATGTGTGTCCTTAATGGGAACTGATGGGAGAGTTACATTCTTGCCATACACATTCTAGAAATAACAACTACATAGGTTTAAATGCCAGAAGGATCTATACTGTGTCACGTAGCGAATCCTTTCTCCAACTCAGTAAACTGTATTTGACAAAGTTATCTATATTATTTTTTAACCATGGCAGACCCAAGTCTCACATTCTCATTGGTGTCAGTTGTGGACTGGCCAAATTTGCTGATGACACCAAACATTGAGGTAGAGCCTCCACACACTCCACCCCATAGGCTGGTGATCTAGGCTGACTTGAGTTGGCTGAGTCAGCAGGCTGACTGGACCTTCCTGCTCCAGTGGCTGGTGGTGGCAGTTGAGAACTGGGCAGCATGGGAGCAGGCACAGAAGCAAGGACAGGAGGAATGGGAGTTGGCCAGGAAGGATTAGGACATTGCCCAGGAGACTGCCCTGGTGAGGCATAGGACCGGGTGCAGCAGGTGCACTGCGCCTGGCTGGAGACCCTGGAGCAGTGCTGTGTGGAGCTGCTCCAGCAGCAACTGGCCAGCCAGGGCCCCTGGGTCCTGCCTGCTCCCCTGCAACAAGAGATCCTCCACCATTTCCCACCCACAGGAGCTCCTGACATTCACCATGAATGAAACTATGAAACTATGAAACCATGGCCCTCAGACCCATTGACGAACTGTGGTCCTGGCCACCTGCCACTGAGCTCTGCACCCTGAGTGCCCCCACTGCACAGCCTCCCACTCCAGGAAGAAAACTGAGACTGTTGTATATAGTTTTCAGTTTCAAAGGAGGGTTTTTCATTGTTGGCAAGTGGGGAGGGTGGTGGAAGAGCTCTGTGTGTTGAGAAAGAAATGGGAAGGGGGCTCTGTTTTTTGAGGGAAGTGGTTGGGGGACGGGGTGGGACTTGTGAGGGGAATAAAGGTTTTCATTAGAAACACATGCATGTCCTGGAGTGGTGCTGGGATGTGGGTGACAGGGCAGGTGGGTGTCATCGGGCATGGCTGGGCACTTCTCCATGTCCTGGCACTCCAGGTGAGGCCAGAGCTGGAGCAGCAGGTCTTCAAAGTTCGCCCAGGGCATTCAGAATGGGTTGAACCACTAGTTGCCATCCTATTCCTGCTGCAGGACATGCTGCCACCAGTGCTGGCTGGAGCAGCAGGCCCAGAGGTGGCAGGGCTCATGATCAGAGTCTTAAAAGGCAAGCCATACGAAGAAAGGCTGAGGGACCTGGAACTCTTCAGCCTAAAGAAAAGTAGGCTGAGAGGGAACCTGGTACCAGCTAACCACTACACTCGGAGAGTACATCAAGAGCTCAGTGAGCAACTGTTCACTAGGGGACCCACAAGGGGAAAACCAGAAGTAATGGAAGGTCAATTCAGGCTCAACATTAGGAAACACTTCATCACCATCAGGGTAGCCAGACTGTGAAATAAGCTGCTTCTAGAGGTGATGCAATCACCTACTCTGGAAATCTTCAAGAAGAGACTAGACAGTTACCTTGCTGGGGTCACCTGACCCCCCATTAGCTTTCCTGCTTGGTGCAGGGGGCTGGACCCAATGATCTTCTGAGGTCCCTTTCAGCCTTACAATCTATGAATCTATGTAATGGCATTCCCAGTGTAGACACCGGCCAAAGATGCTTAATGAGCATTAGCTTAATGTGCATTACACTTAAGCCTACTTAAATTCACATGTAAATGCACCCAGTTTATCTGATCTGTACCACAACTAATTATGTAAGCACAATGCTTTTGTTTCTATTTCTGTTGGAAATAGAATAAAACAGTAATCTCACTGCTGAGATATCTGTCAGTTTGCTGCAAACAAGAAATATTGTTCTATAAACTAAAGAAATGTTTCAGTAAACATTTGAGATATCTGATCTAGGAGAACATCTTGTTTAAAGATCTCATCAGCAATTTGCTATCTGAAATGGGCTAAAGGCCACTAGGCATGGCTACACATTCATTATTGGATGTTAGGTACTGCACATTTAGTTTAGTCTTTCTTAAGTACTAACTAAATTTGCAGTAATTAGAGTTACTGCACAATAGCACCACTGCACATTTTTTTCATGACACTTACTGTGCATTAACCTAACAACATTGTGCAGTATGCTATCGGCATGGTTTTTAACCAACATGCTATTGCGCAGTGTTATTAGGTTAATTCACAGTAAGCATCTCAGGTAGATGCGCCCAGAATATAACTAATGTTCCCTGTGTTTTGAAATGTGCCAGTCAATGGCAGATTAGCTTTGTTAGATCAATAAAGCATGTGCTTACACGTGCATTTGATCCAGCCTAAATTTACTCTGGTGTAAACTACTGTGGAGTAAGTGCTTTTAGGCAAGCATCTACACATGCGGAGAATAGGAAGCAAGTTTTCTGCTCTTTGTAGTACATTTCCTGCAGCCATAGAATGGGCCCCTGCTGCCATCAGGGGGAGCTCTAGGCTCTGGCTTCAGCTGCCATCATCTGGCAGCCATCTTTAAAAGCCAGCCCTGCTCTCTGCTCTCTGGCCAGCAACTTCCCTGCCCAGGAGTAGCATGCCCAGCACAGAGGCAGCACATGGCAGTTCTCTCCTTGCTCACTCTGCTCCCTGTGCCATGGCTGCTCCACCCTTACCTCTAGCAGTGACAACCAGCACCCCACACTCCTGCTGGCCTCTGCACTGACCCTGCTGGCCTGCCACTCCAACCAACAGCTGGACCATGGCTGTCTCACCCCACCTGGCTCTTCCCCATGCAGCAACCATCCACCAGGCCACCAACCATCATCCCCAGGCCACCACCGCTGCACAGCTCCCACCAGCAGGGGTGCCAATAAGGGGCTTCTAGATGCCACTGCTGAGACCACCACCACCCTCCTGGGCCTACAGCCCCACCACCTCTGGGCCCACTGGGTGAGCCAAGACTGGTGGTACTGCATTATCCAGCATACATGGGACAATGAGCAGTGGCTGGAGACCTTCAGAATGGCCCAGGCCACCTTCTGTGACCTCATGGAGCAGTTCTGACCCCACCTGGAGCAGCAAGACACAGGCATGCAGCTGCCTCTCCCCATGAACACCCGCCTGTCTCTCGCCCTGTTCAAGATGGCCACACCTGCCAGTCTGCAGTACATCAGCCACCTGTTTGGCATGGGCAAGAACACCATTGGGCAGGCCAACCTGGAGGTGTGTGGTGCCCTCCAAGAAGTGCTGGTGTACACAGTGCTCCATGTGCATTACTCTCTGGTGCTGATGGTGGGGTTCCATGCCCTGGGTTTCTGCCAGTGCCTCAGGGCCCTGGAGAGAACCCACACCCCCATCACCTGCCCATCCAATGGAGACTGCCCCTATTTCAGTCAGAAGAGCTTTCACTCCTTGGTGCTTCAGGCCATCATGGACCACTGTGGGACCTTTATGCACGTGAGCACTGGCTGGTCAGAGAGTGCCCAGAACACCTGCATCTTCCAGAACTCTGGCCTGCTGGGCCTGGTGGAGAGTAGCTTCTTCATGCCAGGGTTGCTGGACCTTCAGCTTGGCACTGTAGCCATCCTGCCCCTCCTCACTGGGGACCCTACCTACCTGCTCCTGCCCTGGCTCATGTGGCCCTACACCAACCGTCTGGGCCCGCACCAGACCTATTTCAACTGCTGCCTGTGCCAGACCCATGCCCTGACACAGTGTGCCTTTGGCTACCTCAAGGAACATTGGCACATCCTCACCAACCACCTTGAATAGATCAAGGGCAATCTCCCCTGGGTCATCATTGCAGTCTGTGTGCTGCATAACATGTGCAAGACCTAAGGAAAACTCTTCTGTGATGCCTGGCTGGAGGAGGCACAGCATGCAGAGGATGCCTGACAGTGAGAGCAGCACCTGTGGCATCAATGGCAGCAGCAGCAATGGCAGCAGGAATGCCCTCCCCACAATGAGCCCCTGCAGAGGCCCCAAGAAAGCTGTGTACCCTTCAGCAGGGACCAGACCACCAGGTGCAGCGGGCCCCAGCCAACCACCTCCTCCAGCCCTCACCACCTTAGCTCACCAGCCACAGACCCTTAACCCCACCTGCCCATCCCCAGCACCACGCTCACTGCGCGTGTCTCCCAAGAACAAGTTTTTAGTTCCCTAACATCAACCAGAGCTGAAGTCTTCCTCAAATGTTTCCCTGAAGTTGTTTTCTTGCTAACAGTTAACTCTACAAGATTTTCTACATGGTTTTTAATCTCAAACTCCTAGAAGTTGTTCACCTAATATACTAACTATACCAACACCCCTTACTTTCCAAATGAAATGTAAAAAAGCTTTCTATTGAATTTCTAGTTAAAACATGGAGACAAAATTTCATCTGACAAATAAATGTTTTTGCTGAAAGTCCATCAAATATACTGTAACTTGAACATCTTATGTCTAGGACAGCCCGTACACTAAATGATTTCTGAACTATTTTGTTAATTCCCTGTATAAAAATGTCATTATCATGTATTCTGTTTATGATAAGACATCTGGTGTTTGCATCATACTTTAACTATATTTTTTTCCACACAGGTTCAATCACTTACATTTTTTTAGTGACATATTACAGTACTTTTACACAAATATCTTCATAGGGGCACCCATATACATATAACATCTTAATTTACTCTGATTCTTAGAGTTGTCACATAAAGAAACTGAAATACAGGCCAATTACACAGAAATTTTGAAGAGTGGATCAGTTTCCTTAAAATATGTTTTAATATATATTTTTTCTTCCAGCTGGCTGCTTAATGACCCTCTATAGGATAGTACCTTGCCTGTTGGAAAAAGAAGCTCTTTTTAACCACTTCCAATTCATGATGTGAAGTAGTATCTTCTCAAATGCTGTGTTGTGGTGTGTTGCATCTAATGATCCACTACTCTCTGACTAAAAGCCTGAGTTAGTAAAATTCTTTGTTTCAAAAAATCCTTCCACTTCCAAAATGTTATTTAAGTGTGTGTTTCTTTTCCTTGATATTGTTAATTCACAAACATTACCGTATGTCATTAGGCTTTTGTTCATACAGACATTCTTACAGGACTACACATAGTCACATGCTAAGAAGCATTTTTGTCTGAGCAATAATATGAATTGTTCACTATTCAACAGCAGTTGGAGGTGCTGCCTACTTGCCCCTGCACGTGCCTATGTCCAACCAACAGGCGCCAAAGGGTCTGCTCCTAGGCATGCCCAGAACTACCTCCTTCCTGTAAAAATAACTGGGGTGGGGGTTTGCTTTGGCAGCATGCATGCATTTTTAAACAAAATAGAATTTGGTGCGAAATGGGTAAGGGGTTCAGTTTTTCTCATGCAAAAGTGAGAATGCAAAATCGAAAAAGGGAGGGGGGCTTTTTGATACAAAATATTGCATTGAACTCAAAATGAAATGTCTTCTTTTAAGCACATTGGATTGCTGCCTCTGCCTAAAGGAATTTGAGTTTGCATCCCCTGTAAAAGCGTTCTAATCATCAGGGTATAGGATACTGGTAAGGTGCTTCTCTCCATTCCACTTTTCTAGAAATAAAATGAAGCAAGGACTGAAATCCAGGGGTGTTTGAACACATGACACAGTGTACTTGGACACATGATGAAAATTGTCCTTTTGTGTGGCTTAATGGCATCACACTTTACATGTATGTGAGTTTTTGTCATTTTAAATGAGTTGCATCATCATAAACCAAACCCCATTCCAATGTAGATCATGCAACTTGGAATGGCGCAGCCATTAATCTGTCATGTGTACATGGTAATTTACTGAATGACATGTCATTCAGGCACCTTTGTCCTTTGTCCATCAGGTGTCACTACAATTTTTGTGTAGCAAGCTCCCTTACCCACCAAGTATCACTACAATTTGCAGGTATTTGTGTGTAATGAATGTTTTAGGACACCAGGTGTAGCTGCATAACCCAACATGAAACAATCTTCTGCTGACTTTTTACTGTTATTTTATTAAATAAAGAATTCAAAGAAACCTATCTGTGGTTGTTGTCTCCTATTTCACCCAGTATGGAAGGTGCCTAAAGGCCCCCAGGGTGTGTTGGGGAGTTTCAGATTGAGGTGACCCCACGCTCTTTTGGAGATTGATCAGTATGTGTTAAAAGTGCTCCCTTCTCCATTATTGGAGATAATACGATGTGTGGTGTACCCTGATCCCCTTGGTGCTCTTATGGAAATACAGAGAAGAATGCTATTGAATGCTGGTCTCCTAACTTTATGTTAATGCTGTCAGTGATGTCACAAAACCACTCAATGGAATAAAAATGACCTGTGCCAGCAAAAGATCTATCCTGTTCCCCTAGTTCAGGGTTCAGGGTTACCGCATGGAATTAATAACTGATTGTCTGCTTTATATGGGCTGCTGAGTGTAATTTTATTTCCGTTAAAAGCAGTAAGCAGGCACCCATTCTCAGGATGGCAGATACTACCCTGAAGGCATCTTAACATTTTTTTCTGGTATGCAGGTCTGCCCCCCCACACCTCCGCCATCACCACCAAAAGCCAACCTGAAGTTGCAGGCAGGCAGTTGGGCTCCCAGCTGGGCGGTCAGTTGATCAGTAGAGCTGTGCAAAATTTTGCCGGCTGTTTCATTCCAATGCTGTTTTGACTCATTTCGAGCTCGGAACAGTGAAATCAAAACAAAATGAAAGGCTTCAAAACAGCCTCAAAATGAAACTAGGGCAGTCAAAACCTTTGGAAAGATTTGAAATGTTTCAAGTTTCAAAGCTCAAGCTGGGCTTGACTGCAGAGAAACAGAAAGCAAGGAGAGAGAGGAGGGAAGAGGAGGAAAGGAGTGCTCTCATATTAACTGTGTGTAGCTGGCCAGTGACTGTAATCCTTCCCTGAGGTCCCTTCCAATCCCAGTGCTATGGAGAAGGGATGGAAAACACACACAGTCACGCGTCACAAGTTTTGCTTGTCAGCAGCCTGAGGTACAGTTTCCCAGAAAACCCTACACCTATCTCCTTGAAACATGGCAGGCATTGTGGCCTCAGCAGGGGCTGGCACGCCTGCAGTATTCACCCCACTATACCTTAACATACACACATGACATGAGTTTTGCTTTCAAGATTTTGAGGTGCAGTTTCCCAGAAACACCTGCATTTATCTCCTTGAAACTTGGCAGGCTTTATGGCCTCATAAGGGACTATCGTTTCTTCAAGTTTTATCTGAATAAGGCATGAAATGATAAAGTTATAGGCAGTTTTATGCTTCCATATTATAGCCTATGGGCAAAACGTTGAAACAGCGTCGAAACAGCAAAACAGTTTTGATGAAACAAAACAGAACAGTGGTTTTGAAATGAAACTCAAAACAAAACACTGACCCATTGAAAAGTCTCAATGGAAGTTGAAACAAAATGGTGCTGGTTCACACAGCCCTATTGGTCAGGCAGGGGCTCCTAGGAGAAATGTCTTCACACATGGGTCACTGTGTAGCCTGCTGCTGTGCCATGCGTGGATGGGGATTTTTTGGGATGTAGGGATGGTGCAGAAGTCCTTTCCCTACAGCTGCTGTGACATGCCTGGCATAAAGAAGCCTGACCCTGCTGGGCAAACACACCGCTGACTGGCACCAAAAATTGCAACACGGTGAGTGATGGCTGGCCAAGTAGGCTCAGTTCTGCTCTGAGCATTTAACACCTAATAGGAATTAGGGACCAGAACCTGTTCAGCCTCCACAACAGAAGGCTGAGAGGGGACCTGGTGGCCATCTATAAACTTACCAGGGGGGAGCAGCAGGGAATGGCTGAGACCCTGTTCCCCAGAGCACCTCCTGGAGGTCTAACTGCCATAAGTTGGAAGGAATAATGGCCATAAGTTGTGTTACACCGACTCCATATGGTGCCCAATGACTAGGGAAATGACGGTCCAGTTACCCATGGATCCTGTTACTCGTTAGCCCGAGTAGAGCAGGGTGCAAACACCAGCACACATTGCTCGCAACAGCTTTTTATTAGAATGGAAACAGCTTCGGGCCAGCTCCCTCACAAATGGAATACGAGGAGCTGCAATGAACAATAGTTTTTTCCCATATTTATACACTTTGGTTTATACTTATTAACTTTTACTCTACTTCTGTCCTGCCTTCTGTTCCACTCATTTCTCCTCCCATCTCAAGCTCTGTCTCTGTTTACTGTTTGCTTCATTAGTATGGAATTGCTTATGCATTTCATTCATTTACATGTCTTTTTGCTATAAGTGCATGTCTAAGACCTTGACTCCGGCTCTTTGGTCAATGGGCAGACTTTGACCAAAACCTTGAAGCTCCTGGAGGTGTCATTCACCTTTTTGCATATGTTCATCTTGGATTTTGGTACCAATTATGTGTTGTTTTTCACATTCCAGTCTGTTTTCTTGTCTCAGGTTGTGCCATCTTCCATCCTTTTTTGGGCCTCTCTACCTTATCTCATTCCTTACTGTAGCTGGTTCACAGCACACAGACTCACACAGATTCACTTGCTGACTTTCCCTCAGAAAATGGTTGACACAGTTAAGATGGTTACTTAGCATAAGCAAATAGCTGGCATAGATATCATTCTGCCTTGTGGTCAGCAGCTCTGCTAGGCCACAGGTAAAGCCTTGTATTCAGCTGCAAATCCAGTGATTCATAATAATCCAAATTATTGTCACCCTAACAAGTTGGTTGAGAGTAGGTTCAGGCTGGACATTAGAAGGCACTAGTTCACAGTCAGGGTGGCTAGGATCTGGAACCAACTTCCAAGGGAAGTGCTGCTGGCTTCTACTTTGGGGGTCTTTAAGAGGAGGCTTGATAATCACCTAGCTGGGGTCATATGAGCCCAGTATTCTCTCCTGCCCAGTGCAGGGGGTTGGACTTGAAGATCTACTTAGGTCCCTTCCAACCCCACATCTATGAATCTATTAATTTAATGGGTCCCTAAAGTTCCCTTGTTGTATGGACAGTTATCCAGCTGTCAGTCTTTGCAGCAGCAGGGGAGATAAGGACTGGCCCTCTTGGGTGACTTCTGCTCTGAACATTTCACACCTAATAGGAGTTTAATGGCTCCCCAAAGTTCACTCTATCACTCTCCTTTGGGAGACTCAGAGCAGCAGTTCTTGGTTGAACAGCTGAGAACCATACCCAGACCGACCCAGAGGACATCCAGCCACCCCAGCCATGGATCCCAGGCAATCAAGGGCCTCAGGTCTAGCAAGGAGGCCTGAGTATCACCATCCTCCCATTCTCCACTTCTCTCTCCCCAACATTCTCATCCCACTTTTCCTTACACCCTTCCCCCTCCTACAGTGATTGTCACTACAGTGATGCTTCCTCCACTCACTGTCCCACCCCAAATGCTTCCTGCACCCAACCAACAACTCCATCTGAACAGCCTTTCACCCCCGTCCCCACTTCCCTCCACCGCTCCCAGCCCATGCCCCACCCCATCTGCCACAATGTCAGGAACTGGAGCTAGAGGCAGAAGTCCAGCTGGTGGTAAGTTTGCTAGTGCACGGGGGCTTGGGTATATGGTACTAAGGGAAAGCATGAAAGTATAGGCTAGATAATGCAGGCCACATTGGAACATGTCAGGCTAATAGCTGTCTCTCCTCCAATTGCCCTCCACTTGAGGACTGCCAATTCAGTGACCAAGACACCTTTATTCAGTTCCACAACTGGCAGAACTGCATATGTATTTTTAGCCACACAGAGCGCATACGTATGCCCAGAAAAGGCTTGGGTAAATCTCCCATGGGAGATTTCATAGCCTATAAGGGGAGGCTATGAAAGGGAGTCTGGGAGAATGGAGCAACCCTCCCCATCTTCTTTCTTCCTCTGCAGCATTACCTTTGTTTACATGATAAGTCAAGCAGTGATCCCTCCATAGTGCATACTGCAAAAGAGGGATGCCCCTGCTCTGCTGGGATTCAGGGTCCAACAAAGAAAGAAACCAATTTCAGAAAGGGAGAAGACTTTGAAGGGGGCATTTTAGAACTATGCTTTTATTTATTGCATTGTAGCTGTGGGGTTGGGGAGCAGGCATTCAACAGTGTTTCTGCGTTCTCTGTTTGGTTGTATTTTTTATATTTGAATTGAAGTTTTATTTTTGTAAGTTTCTGTTTTTTCAACCAAGGTACACTTAGCACTGCTTTAGTGATCTGTGGGGCATCAGTCTTGTGGGTGGTGGCTCCTGTTGGTGGTGCCTCCCTGCCAGGGGCACTAGTGTGGTTTTGGTGTGGGGGATCCTTTTGTCTGGGAGGGGTGTTTGGCCACCCCTGGGGTTTAGTGTTCATCCATTCAGTCTTCCACTCTGCGTCTGCCTTTTTTCCGCTGAGCGCTTCTGTTGGAAGTGGTGTCCTGACACATGAGTCACTGGGCAGCCTGCTACTTTGCCATGGCATACACAGGGCTAAAGGACCAAGGAGGGCTAAAACACATCCAAAACAAGCATTCCCACAGGTTACAAATGTAGCAAAACCCCCAGTTTTTCTTTTTTTTTCCTTTTAAAATGAATTCCCTCCCCTTACCCAACCATTTTGGACTTTTTCTTTCCCTCTCTATTTCCTATAGATAAATATAAATGAGCTAAGACATAAGATAAGCTTCAGCATTTTATTTTGGTAGCATGTTGTATTTCTTTTGTTTTTTCTCCGTCTTTATATTGTATAATTATTATGTTTATATTGATTTTTACTGTTCTATATTACTGTTTTATTGGTACTATATGATTTAGGCCTACATATGGAATTTAGCGTAAGTCATATCAAGTTTCCTTTTTGTTTGTCAAGTCTCCTACCTGTCCCCAGGCCTGGTTGTGTAACCCATGACTCACACCTACCCCTTCTTTGTAACTTGGTTCCTGAATGAGGGTGCTTGAGAGACAATGGCAGTAGATCTAAAAATAGCACCCTCTGAATGACCGAATCATCAACACTAATACCTGGACCAAGGACCCAGCCCTTGGAACCACCCTCAGCATTCAAGAAACAAAAGATGAGGCAACCTACCATTGTTCCAGGCTGCACATGGCCAGTAAGAACACCTGGAGCCCTCTGAGACAGGACTGACATTGCCTGGACATACCCTCCCCATAGGAGTTTAGAGGTAGTTTGCCCTGTAAAAGGGGTAGTGAAGACTGACTCGTTGGGACGCCCTCTCCATCTGGATCAGCACAATGCCACACCACCTATCCACCCAGAGGCCCTGCCAGCAACCCCCCTCTGGACAACACATACTGGACAAAGACCCCTTTCCAGCCTGGATAGGTAGCTATCACCCCTCACCCCATCTTCAACCAAGGACTTGGACTCTGCTTCTCTTCTCTACCTGGATGCCAACCTTCCACTGAGTCTCTTTCTCATGCTGCCATTGTGAGTTCTTGTGTGTGGGGAACCAATAACTTCATGGGGCTGTTTAATAAAACTGTTATTTGGACTCTTGATTTGGGTTTTGCTTTAATATGGTTTGGCCCTGCTCCAATCTCTGCTCCTCACCCCTCTAACTTCTGTCTCATTTCTCTCTCTCCTGCTTCTGACTCACTGCCACCTCCAACTCCTGTCCTGAGCTCTTCTTTGCCTCCAAACCCCCTGTTTCTTTGCTACTGTCTCATCACCACTGCCTTTTCCTTTTTCCCTGAGCAACCAGGTTGCTGCCTCAGTTTCTTTCCTGGCTGTCTCCTCCTTGCCACCATTTATGTGCCCTCTCCCCCAATATCTCAGCTGTCTGCTTCAGTTTCCAGCCCCAGTCTACCTGAAGTAAACCCAAGCCTCGGTTCTTCAGGCAGCTTCTCTGTAGTCCACCAGTTCTAATCTTGGTTCTGGCAACTTTCACTCCCTACACTTTAACTCTCTCTCTTTCACCTAAACCTTCCCCCAGGTATCCCAAGCACACACATACACACTGTACCATCCAAGTTAGTAACTTACCTATGTGTAGGTGGGTTGTATGTGTGTGAACTGGTGAGTGTGTGTGTATATTTATGTCACTGTGTGCATGATATACGAATTAGTGTTCTGTGTCTAACTTTTGGAGTGTATAGTATATGTGCTTGAATTGGTAATAGGTATGCATGTGCCTAGGCTGGTTTGGATGTGTGTGTGTGTGTATGCACCTGATTGATTTGTGTGTTTGTATATGTGTGATTGTGTTACACCCTCCTGTCTAACAGCTCAATATTGAGATCCTGAGAGTTGGTCTGACCCCACAGGGCAACATTACCACAAGAGTTCTGACTGCTTTTGCCTTTAAACCAACATGGCTACAACCTATATCCCTGAAATTTTGGGAAGGACACAAATAAACCCACAATCAGATCAGTGGCATGGCACTAGTCCGTATCTACCTCTGCTCCCCATGTGTCACAGTTATCTTGTTGGCTTGGGAAATCAGAGACACGGGTTTCAGGGTTTAGAATGGCTGGACTTCAGAGTCCTGCATTGAGAGGAAGGGGCTTAGATAAGGTGTCTGAGTTTGGGAGTGTGTGTTACAGTCCCAGTCTCAGTTTTCTTGGAACCATTTTGGACACCAGAAATATATCAAACTGTAGTCCTGGTTCACATATGATCTTCTTCGCTAAAGTAACCTTGTTGCCTCAAATAAATTTAACAATTCCCAAAGTAAGAGTACATTTCTGCCTTATTTCTACCGCACTCCAATTGTCAGAGTCAATTACACAGCAGCTTGCAAGATGAGACACGAACAATAGACTCCTTTTTGATGCGATAACATTCAACATACTGTACCTTTCAACCCCCTGCTTTGCTATGAAGAAGCACAATTTATTTTACCAAGTGCTGGAAGCCTTAATTATGATCTTGTGTCTTCCATTGTCTGAGGCAAATGACTAAGTGGCTTATAAAGACAATTAGATTTGGATCTGTTCTAACTAATCTCTCTCCTAGTACAATATCCTACAAAACATCCCAAGTCTTTTTTTACATGTATGTGGAGGGGAGGGGGGAGTTACCTTTGAAACATTATAATAAGAGCTAAGAAGATTGGTAATTAATTATCATTGATCAGTTCTCTTCTCTTGATGTTTCACCTCCTCCCTTTCCCACTCCTACAATTAAACACACACAGTTAAAGTAAGAGCTAAAATGACGAAAGAAAATAGCTGAGAAGAGGAACTCAAAAGCCGTACACTAATAAAATGCTTTGGCTGAGCTGCTTTGTAAGAGCTGGACAAAATTAAATTGTAGTTTACAATATAAAAAGTGATTGTTTGTGCCCTAATGAAGAAATCTGTGGTATTCAGAGGCACTTTTCAAGTTACACCTAGCCTTTCTTGTCTTCAGAACCTCTTCCCCTCTCAAGGGCTGCATCTACACAAGTAGTGTCACATGGCAGGAAGTGTGATGTGACACTACTGCACAGTAGTCATGAGCTAGTGTGCAGTCAGTGTCATGAAAAAGCCATTCGGTGGCACAACTGTACAGTATAAACAAGTACTAAATGACTGTGCAGCAACAACTGCGCAGTTAGCATCTCGTGTAGATGTGGTCACACTAAAGGGGATTTATGCACATTCATCATTCTGCTTCAATAGTCAAGAGGCAATAACCCATTTGACTGGAACAGAGTAGGAGCTGGAAAAATCCTCAGAATTTTCCTTGCAAGCAGTATTTTTAGTTGGCAATAAAATATCTGTTGTGCATCATTTACATCTCATCATTGTGGATTCTCTTGACACCTCATGGGTCTGTCACCATAGTTCAGTGTGACACATCTGAAGTGGCTGCTACATGGCTTTGTGTTCAATCATGAGTAGGAGTGTATCTTATTATAAGGAACAAATGTGAGCATAACAGGGTAATCTGATTTCTGGCCAAGTCATAAGGTCTCTGGCTTTGTCTGCATGAACGCTAACCTTTGAACTGGTGGTAAAAACCGTGGAAGTACTACTGTTAATGGGATTCTGATTTTTTAACCTTGACACTGCTACTTGCACTCGAAGTAGTGAGATGACACAATAGATAAAACGTTGGCGTCCTGTCTATACCAGTGCTGCTACAGTTCCTAATGCTTTTTGGAAATTCAGTGAGGAGCAATTTGAAGAAAAATATTAATGGAGACATAGCCTGTATGTAGATCATTCTAAAGGGCTCTGCTGTCTATCAAGCTTACTTGACAAATGCTGATCCTACAGATTTACTTTCTGGAACCTGGAATAGCTGTCTCCTCTATGACACTGATATGTGCTTAATGAAGTATGAAGGGAAATAAAAATCAATTTTCCTTACAGCCTATTAATACACTAGGAGATTGCTTTCCTTTTTTAAAATTACTTATAATTAGTCTCCCTCATTAATATTATCTATTTATTAATTTAGAAACGGCACTTCTGCTTATCCTAATGTCATTAAATTTTAGTTAAAAAATGGATGATATACAGACACAAGTATCAGTTGCCATCTGCATGACAGGAGTATGCTTTTTGCTAAAATTACAACATTATGTGTTAGGTTATAAAGTATGCTAGCTGTAGCACTTACTCTGTAAACCAAAATGTTGAAGCTTGCTTTACTCCATGTCTCCAGAAATGCAGCTTAAAAGTGTATTTCACATCTGTGGGATTCAGGAGCATTCAAGTGAAATAAAGACTGAGGTCCTAATCCAGTGATTCTCAACCAGGGTGCTGCAGCACCCTGGGATGCCATGAGATCTTTTAAAGGGTGCCATGGGGTGCTATACAATATTAGCACTGTTAGGTGTGCAAAGATAAACACAGAGATTTCAAAGAGCACTCCATAGCATCAAAAACATGGGGGGGGAGCAGGTGGGGGAGTGACAGGGTGGGTGGGAGATTGGGTGGGGGTTGGGGGAAAGGGCAGGGGGTAGGCAGTGGACCCACCCCTTCTGAACTGCCCCATCATAGTCTCTCCACCTCCAGTCCCCCTGCCCCCCACTTACCTGGCACAGAGCCTGGGTCCAGGTCTCTGCAGCTTGCACCACTCCTTGCTCTGCATGGGCAGGCAGCGTGCTTCAGCACTGGGGCATGGGCCAGCCATAGAGACATTCTCACTGGGTACTAGAGCAGCTCTGTGGAGGACCCGAGTCTCCAATTGCCTCAGGGCGTGATCAGGGACCGTACCCTGCCCCACTTTCTTCTCCCGGGTTATTTTTTGATACTTGGATCTTCAAGTATCAAATTCTGACTCCACACTGAAAATATGCAGTGCAAGGAATGGATTTTTGTTCCAAGCATGCCTCTTGTAGCATCTCAAACTGGTTTGGGACTCTGCAAGAGGCACATGCGTGCTCGCCTGGATACACCCTTGAGGTTTAAAGAGTATTAGAATATTCTAGGTGTCATATCTTTCCACACTCTTAGTGTCCAATAAGATGATGATTTTTTTTTCTGCAGGTTCATCTTTCAAAGGTGTTTAGTAGACTTCCTTTGAGTATGAGAACTGTAAAGTCAGACACAGGGTAATTTTTCTTTGAAAAATGTTCTCCTACCCATGTTCTAATGTCTCTCTTTTATGTTTTTTTAGTGAACAATAGTTTCAGTACATAGTTTTTGTTTAGTTTCACCCACATAAATGTCATGAGGGTATTTGGTGCACTGGATGAGGTATTCCAGTCCCTGGGCAGACATGTATATGAGCTGTGGATTCTGATGGTTTTGTCATGGAAAGTTTGACTCTTGTGGCAATGGCAACAAATTGACAGGTCTTGCATTTATTGTTAAGGCAAGGATGAGTCCCATTAGGTGTTTTTGTTCAGCGGGGAGTTTACTTCTGATGAAGAGCTTAAAGTTGTTTGAAGGTCAACACTGGGAGGGCTGGGAATATTTTTCTCAAGGTCTTGTCCTTTTCAGGTATAGGCTGTAGTTCTTTGCTGATCCTTCTAATTGAATCTAATTTAGGTTAGTAAGTCACCACCAAAGATGTGAAGTCAGTCAGTGGTTTCTTCTTATATAGTAGATTGCTACAGTGTATTTGGGTGGCTCTTTCAAAGATACACTCTATTTCTGTACTGGAGTGTCTTTACTGGGTAAAGGCAGTTTTCAGTAGCAACCTAATACAATGGTGCCATAAGTATTCTCCTCAGAGATGCAGTTGTATAAGAGAGACTGACTGTAGATCACAGATTGTTTTGCTGTGTTTGGGATGATTGCTGCTTTTGTGGATGTAAGTGTGATGGATCTTGGGTTTTCTGTATATAGTGAGTTGGAGGGTGCCCTCCCAAATGGATAACATGATATCTAGAAAGTTGGTGTTAGTATAAGAGTATTCAAAAGAGAATTTGGTTGAAGAGTGGTAGCTGTTGAACTTGTGATGGAAATCAATAAGTGAGTCAGGGGTGTTCAGTCCATGTCATCTATGCAGTGCAGGTCTAGTGCAGGTTTGGTGGTGTAATTTTCTAAGAAGTCCTCTTCCAGGTGGCTCATGAAAAGGTTGGCATATTGGAGAGCCATCTTCATGCTATCACTGTGCCTGTGATATAGAGAAATTGTCGATTTTTTAAAGTGAAGCTATAGTGGAAGGTGAGGATGAAATCGATGACTTGTGCAATATGTTGTTGTCAAGAATCTGAGTACAGTCTGTTTGCCTGCAGGTATTTCAGTCAGGCAGCTATGCCTTCTTGGTGTACAATATTAGTGTACATGCTGGTGACATCTATGGTTGGAAGTATGGCCTTCTCAGGGAGGTGGTTGATGGTCTGGATCTTGCTGAGAAAATCTGTTGTGTCTTGTAGGAAACTTGCTCTTTGAGTGACAAATGGTTTCGAGGTAATTTCTGTGAATTCTGATAACTCTGCAGTGAGGGCACTCCAGTAAGATATGATGGGTCTGCCAGGGTTGTCTTCTATGTGAACCTTTGGGAACATATAAAATGCTCCTGGGATAGGAAAGTGGGAGATTAGTACAAGTAGTTTTTATCAGAATCTGGTATGGAAAGGATTTGATAATATTTTCCAGTTCATGCAGGAATACTGATGTGGGGTCTCTAAAGTTCTTTATAACAATTGATGTCTGACAGTTGTCTCTCAGCCTCACTGATGTAGTCTTTGTGGTTAAAGATGACAGTAGCTCCTTCTTTGTCAGCTGGTTTGAGTGCTTATTTCATTGTTGAATGTTAGGGATCATAGACTTTTCCCGCTAAGGGAGAGAGCGTGTGACAGTCCTGACTTTTGTTGAAAATTTCAGCTTTAATTTCTTCCTGAAACAGTTGATGTAGCAGTGCAGTGCATAAACTCTTGAGTAACTTTACTCACATCTGACAAGCTATTCACTTGCTTATGTGTTTCTAAGATGAGGACCTAAGTTTATAAAATTAAAATTTTCTTTTGATTTTTGCCTCTAACTTTATTATGTAAGGCAGTACCTTAAAATTCATGATGGCCTACATAAACTTACTTTATGAAGCTTAACATACTGAACAAATGAGAAAAAATGTTTAATAAAGATAATTTTATTTTTAGTTGGGTAACAAAAATGCACTTTAATCTCAGAAAAGTAACTGAGCCTTTTATACCACTTGGATCATGTATCTCTTATTAAATTGAGGTGAATAACTTTAAAATCCTGAATGATAAACATTGGATATTTTAAAATAACCTTGAAAGGGTTTTTCTCCCAGAACAGGAAGTATTTAAGCCTGTTTGATACACATAGAGTTACGGGCATTAGACCACAAAGAAACTTCTAGCCCCGCTTGTTATTAGAGGGGGGGTCACTAAGCATGCATCAGTTGATTCTGAGGGACAGCAAAAGTGAAAACAGGGATGGGAGTGGGGGTCATGGGGAAATTATATGTGTTCCAAGTGGGGATACTGAGCAGAGCATACCAACCAGGAAACTAAAAGGATTCTGTGAAAGGCATTTAAAAATATTTCCTTCAACCTCTATCTCCATCCCAAAAGTTCAGCTGGTAAAAAATTATTTCCTTGGTCTTTCAATATTTGCAGCAATCTGCTTTCAAGCAGAAAACTAATATTCCCATAGTTTACTTGATAATTTAATCTTTGTCTTAAAAGCATATAATTTAATTTGATTCCATCTCTTCAACAGAAAGTCCACTCTTGATTTCATCATTTTCTGTAAAATACCTTACATGTTTCTTATAAATACACTTTTATACCTGTTTTTTCCAGTTTGGGAATAACTCAATAACTTCAAATAACTCATAGCTAGTTTGTGCAAAGTTTATTTCATGATCATGACATTTCTAGCAGTAGTGGGATGCTGGCCTATTTTGACATTTTTCTACGTTGAAGCTCGAAAGTTAGCAGATGAGTTTAATGGAATATTTGCTGTATATAGTCAACAGATAAATGTACTTGGAATGAGACAGGGAGAGACTCTAGAGACATGTAGGAGGGATGGGTTAGAAATGTAAAGAGGTAAGAAAGTGAAGCAAGTCCCACCAGTCATGAGATGAGAGTTGGACAAAGAGAAGAGAATCGCAGGAAACAGCTTGCTGCACATTTTGAAAGAAGGTTCTGGCTATTAAAAAGCAGCGTACACCCAGTGGAAGGGGGGGTGCTATCTCCAAAGAGGAGTATACCTCCTCTGCTCAGGCCTGTAGGGGGGCTGTCAGGAAAGCTAAAGCAGACATAGAGCTAGGACCAGCATCCAAGATCAAGGATAATAAAAAGTCCTTTTTCAAATACATAGGGAGGATGAAGAAGGCATCGGGTAATGTGGGGCCCCTGCAAAGTACTCTGGGCAATCTGGTGGTTGCGCCAGAGGAGAAAGCGGAACTCTTCAACCAATTCTTCATGTCCATTTTCTTGTACAGGGACCGGGACTTCCCCACTGTGATGCCAGACGGACTCAAGGGGAATGCCTCCAGACCTCAGGTTGGGGAGGACTGGGTTAAAGAGCTTCTGGAGGGGATGAACGTGTTCAAGTCAGCGGGTCCAGATGCTCTCCACCCCAGGGTGTTGAGGGAGCTAGCTGGGGTTATTGCAGAGCCCTTGGCATGGCTTTACGGGCACTCGTGGTGCTCAGGCCAGGTGCCAGATGACTGGAAGATAGCTAACGTGGTCCCCATCTTCAAAAAAGGGAAGAGAGAGGACCCGGGCAACTATAGGCCCATCAGTCTTACCTCTATCCTTGGGAAACTCTTTGAGAAGACCCTCAAGGAGCACATCTGTGATGGACCGGCTTCAAGGATGATGCTTAAGGGCAACCAGCTCGGTTTCATTAGGGGCAGGTCATGTCAGACCAACCTGATTGCCTTTTATGATCAGGTCACAAAGGCAATGGATGCAGGTATTGCTGTGGACGTAGTCTTTCTAGACTTCAGCAAGGCCTCTGACACCGTCTCCCACCCCATCCTCATTAAAAAACTAGGTGACTGTGGCATTGATGCCTACACAGTCAGATGGACTGCAGATTGGCTCAAGGGTCCTACACAAAGGGTGGTGGTGGATGGGTCATATTCGACCTGGGGGGAAGTGGGCAGCGGAGTCCCCCAGGGCTCTGTCCTGGGGCCTACGCTGTTCAATTTCTTCATCAGAGATTTGGACGATGGGGTGAAATGCAACCTGTTTAAATATGCTGATGATACCAAAACTGGGGGTGAGGTGAGCACGTTAATAGGGAGGGAAAGACTGCAACAAGACCTGGATAGGTTACAGGAGTGGGCTGACATAAACAGGATGCGTTTCAATACTGACAAGTGCAGGGTGCTGCACTTAGGCAGTAGAAACCAGCAGCACACTTATAGAATGGGAAAATCCCTTCTTGAGAGCATGGAGGCAGAAAGGGATCTTGGAGTCATTATTGACTCCAAAATGAACATGGGCTGACAATGCAAGATCACGGTTGACAGGGCTAACCAAACCTTGTCGTGCATCCACAGGAGCATCTCAAGTAGAGCCAGGGAGGTGATCCTCCCCCTCTATGCGATGCTGGTCAGGCCACAGCTGGAGTACTGCATCCAGTTCTGTGCACCCCATTTCAGGAGGGATGTGGACAACATTGAAAGAGTCCAGAGGAGGGTCACCCGCATGATCTGGGGACTACAGGGCAGACCCTACATTGAAAGACTGCGGGACCTAAACCTGTTCATCCTTCATAAGAGAAGGCTGAGGGGGGACCTGGTGACTGTCTATAAACTCACTAGGGGGGACCAGAAGGGTTTAGGGGAGACACTGTTTTCGCTAGCACCCCCTGGCATGACGAGGAACTATGGACACAAATTATTAGAGAGTAGATTTAGATTAGACATCTGCAAGAACTACTTCACAGTTAGGGCGGCTAGGAGCTGGAACCAACTTCCTAGGGAAGTGGTGCTGGCTCCTACCCTGGGGATCTTTAAGAAGAGGCTTGATGACTACCTGGCTGGACTCATTTGAGTCTAGTCTTTTCTCCCGCCCAGGTGGGGGGGTCGGGCTTGAAGATCAACAAGGTCCCTTCCAACCCTACTTCTATGATTCTATGATTCCATGATTGTCAGCAGATGTCGTATCCCTGATTAGCCAAACTGTCTCAGAAGATAACAGAAAAGCAGCCAATTGACCAAGTTTTTCCCCCAGAGACTAGGGCGTTTTCCCTGGGAACCAAAACAAAAAGAAAAAACCTGTAATGTAAAAAAAAAGTTTGGAGAGTTCTTAGGATTGAAGAAGCCCCACAAAGATCTGTACTCAAGAACCCCACAAAGAGTGTATTCGTCCTACACTTAGGGTATTATATGGAATGCTTTATATTTTTCAGGACCTCCTAAAAAAAGGATGACTCCTAGACAGAAATAAAACTACTACTTGACTTTAAGTAATTTTTCACCAACCTCAAGTTCTATAAGAGCAATATAAGAAACAAATAAATAAACCATGCAGGACCAGCATCAACATTTTAAAAAAATGTATGTGAAAAGTGAGTGGTAAATCACTACCAAATTATAAAAGAAAGCATGTGCATGATGTATAAACTCCACCCCCAACCCCCATACAAGTCTGAGAATGCTAGCCAAGACTGTACTCAGGACTCTGAATTGGTTAGATTCAGTCATTCAATCTCAAAGTTGTCATTAAGGGGTAACTGGGAATCTTCTGATTTAACAAAATTGCCAATTAGCCCCACATTACAGGGATATTTCAAACATTGTTGCATTTGACCATTTATGGCAAGCAGGGTCCACAGACCATTCTTGCTGCTCCTGCCTCACAGGGTTTACACAGCTGTGGGACAGCTTGGTCCTTTAATACACAGGAGAGCCACCCTAAGCAAATGAAATTTTGCCTCCCTCTTGTAATATACTTAGGACCCAGCAAGTGAAAGCAACAAACAGAGCCCCAGAGCAGCAGCTTGCCAGTGCCAGAGTTGCCCTGATCACTTCTGCACATGGCCAATCTCCTGAGGCAGCCCCCAGTGAGCATGTGCAAGGTGTGCGCACACCATTTTTACCACCCTTTCAATGTGCTGCCCTAGACAGCTGCCTGTACTGCATGGCCCATTACACCAGCTCTGTTAATACATGGCAATTTTCTGCCAGCTTGCTGTGTTACATCAGGATGAAGTGCTGGTGTCTCTTCAAGATTTGCATGAAAAGCAGAGAGAGAATTTGTAGCCTGTATGTAAACAGTCTTTACTCATGTCAGTCTTCACCATAAAACCCATTTCAGAGTCAAGGGAAGAAGTATTTCCATGATTAAAATGGTTTGCATGAGTGAGGGTTGCTTAAACAGCCCCTAACCCTACTGTGACCCCAGACTAAACTGGTTAAATGCTCTGCTTTCTAAGCAATTCCAGACACTCATGTATATGAAAAGGCTGAGTAAATAAATGCAAGATTTTGTGAAGCTGCAGACAGGCTCTTCTTATGATTCTAAGTTTCATCAGGACTGCAGCAAAAAGATGCACAACATCAGCAGTTTCCTTTCTTTTTGTTCTATATAATGAAAGAAGAGCCTACACTAATGTGCAAACTTTTAATTCCTGAGGTCCCCCTCAATGATTCTTTCCTTTGTGTAAAGCTGACTGATAAAAACACAAAGTGACTATCTTATGCAGTCTGCTGTGCAGCAGATTTACTTCATTCCTACAGCCTGAGGTATAGCCAGCATGATACAAGGACACAGGAGAGAGTAGGCTGGCCACGATTATTGCTCTGCAGTTTATGGGAAAAGTAACTGGATTTTTACCTTTTAAAATAATTCTCTTAGGTAAAATTAAAGTAGAAGAATTGTTCCATGATACAGTCCCAATCTTTTTCTCTATCTTTGTTTAGTATTATATTATATAGTTATATAGAAGAGAGGATGCCAAGAGGCTGAAAAAACAGGGTATTTTGTATGCATAAAAGATTTTTTTTCTAAATCTAGACTTATGCCTACAAGACTTCCAGTTATTAGCCATGCACTATTGAATTTCATAGCTATGCAGTTGTTAAGCTAAAAGTTGTATTGGATATATACTGTATCTTGGATGACTGGCATCCAAGAGTATCACCTGTTTATCAGAAATGGAGTGTTTTTTACCTGTCTTGTAGGCATTTTTATTACTAAGGGCCCATTTCTGCAAGGAACAACCTGTAAAAGCAGACATAAAGCTCTAAGGTTTTTTATCCACAACACACACATCCACAGCTCCTAGTGAAGCTTCTGGGAACTGAATGTGATAAGTACTTCCCTGGTTCAAGTCCAAAGTCTGCCAAACATTTCGAAGAGGGGAGGTAACATTTTCAGAAGTGAGTCATGTTGTTCTACACTGTGAAGCTAAGGTATGAATTTAAAATTCAATGGCTATTCCACATAAACAGGCCATACAGCCCTTCTGGATCCATAGTAAAAATGCCTGTTTGGGGCTTAGTTTAAACTACTCCCAAAGTGAATTATAAAAGGAACGCTGAAAGCCAAATAATAATGTCCATATGGGAAGCCGTGCAGAATAGCTATTCCACATTATGCATTCAAACCTGCCTGTTAAAGATGAGACTTAGGAGAAAAAGTTCAAAATCCAAATTGGTTCTCCCACGGTGCATCTTCACATTACTGTGCATTAGACTAATAATATTGTGCAGTATCATGTCACGGCAAAAACTGTGCTAATAGCCTACTGCACAGTGTTATTAAGCTTATGCACGGTAAGTGTTTCTAAATAACCATGAGCTGGCAGTACTGCTCAGTAACTCTAGGTACTGTGCATTTAGTTATTAATTTATTAAAGAAGCAGTAAACTAAGTTAACAGTATCTAAGGTGCATTAATGAATGTATAGACATGTCCCCAGTGCCTAAATGACACTTAGTTAAAATTTTGGCTCCTTGGTTTCAAAGGGCAATCCAGAAAAGCCCTATTCCAGCAGCCACAGTAATCATTAGGTTCCTAGATTACTTTAGTGCTATAATTTAGGACTTCAGACTTACCCTCCTCTCAGACTTCTGTACAGAAGGAATTTAATATGAGCACTTGGCCACTTAACTCCTAGCTAAACTCCATTGTAAACCAGAATGGAGATGGGGCAGCACCTAAACTCCACCTAAGTCCTTGGATGCCCAATCCATTGGGCATCCTCAGAAAACACTGACTCACCATATCTAAGTGGGGGTGCCTAGGTGACCGATCTGGGGGAAGATCATTTAACGCATGGTCACCCAAGACCTCCAAGTGTATCTGGATCCCATTGGATTATTTTCAGTCTGTTTTTCATCCTAGGTTATATCACAGAGACTGCACTTGTGGCCTTGGTCAATGATCTTCACTTGCAGACTGACGGGAAACTGTGACCTGTTGATCTTGCTGGATCTTTCAGTAGCCTTTGATACATTTGATTTTGGTGTGTTCATAAAGTGTTTACATGACCTAGTGGGTATTTGCAAGATTGTTCTAAATTGGTTCCTCTCTTTCCTAAAAGGAGAATCCCAGAGGATGGTGATGGGTAAGTGCTCATCATCCCCTCAGCACCATTCCTGTGAACAAGATGGGCAAGGGCTCCAACTACTCACCTCTGCTGTTCAATATGTATATGAAGCCACTGTGTGAGATTGTGCAGAGACCTGGAGTGAACTACTATCCATATATTGATGACACCTATCTTGCTCTCTTCTTCATCTAATCCAGGCCCCACTGCCCAGTGTCTGGTGGCAGTTCAGGAGTGGATGCAGATGAATCAACTGAAGCTTAATCTAGACAAGACAGACCTCTGGTAGTAGGGAGATTGCAGGACCTTGAGGGAATTGAAACACTCACCATTAATGGAGTTCAGCTTCCCTTTGCCAGTCAGGTTCAGTCTTGAAGTACTCCTGGATCCTCTGCTGCATCTAAACCTTCAGGTAACAGGAGTGGCTAGTAGTGCCCTTCACCAGCTCCATTTGGTGAGAAGGCTAACACTTTTCTTTCTGACTTGGATCTGGCCAGCAACATCCATGCCTTCATAACCTTCAGGTAAGACTATTGAAATGTCCTCTAACTGAAGCTGCCTTCAGTGACTACTCAGAATACAACGATGCACCTTCTGAAGGGGATGGGTTGCCACAAGAATGTCCAGTGTTCCACAATCTGCACTGGGTCCCAACAGCTTTCCAGGCATAATTCAAGGTGCTTATGTTGAACTAGAAAGCCCTGAATTGTCTGGGCCATACATACCTAAGGGACCCTTATGCTGTATGGCAATCCCTAAGATCAGCTGTGTGCAACTTCCCACTAATAACATTAGTGTGCCAAGTTCATTTTTGGTGGGAGGCTGTTCTTGTTATTCACTCCTAAGGTTTGGGACTCCCTCCCCACAAGGCCTGCCACAACCCAAGCCTGAACACCTTTCAGAAACACTATCAAACCTTCATATTTAGGCAGACATTTAGCCATCAGGCTTGGCTGAGATACTGTTTATGAAGCATTTTCATGTATTCTATTCCATTGGCTTTTATATGTTGTTTCTGTCTCTTACTATACCCTCCACCTTTGTTGGGAAGGGCAGCCTATGAATCTAATAAATAAATAAATATACAAGTGAGGACAACAAAGAGCCTCCAATGTTCAACTCATAGTGGATTCTGACACAGATAACACAACTGCTGTCTGCTCAGTTGTTCTGATTTGGTTATGAACATTCTGGCACATGCAGGGAAAGCTGAATACAGAATGATGCAAGCTGTCTGGTCCTTTATAAACAGTCCATTTGCTTAAGTAAAAGGGGAGCAGGGGAGCTGGGAGGTGGGGGGTGGAGACCAAGACAGGATAGACAGGACCAAGTATTTTTTGTAAAATTTTTACTAATGTTTATATGATTCGGAACCATTAGATACACCTAACTACCCTATATACGGGTTGGATTACCATTCTCCCCCCACCACCTCCTTCATATTGTTTACCTAGTTTGTTATATGTTTTCATAAATGAAAGTGTAAGCTCCTCAATTCAAGGAATTTGTTTCCCCTATGTTTGAATGCCATTTACTGTCTTGAATAGGACTTTTGAGTGCTACCTCCATGCCATAATAATAATAATAACAACAACTTTTTGGTTCTTAAACCCATGGACTTCAAAGAAATACAGAATTTGAATGAATCATTCCCTTCAACTGTCATAATACAAAGTCACAGTTTTGAAGATGTCATAAGTTTTACTATCAGAAAAACACAAGACTAATGTAACTATTTACATCAGTTAGGGCAGAAGAATTCATTTTGAAAAGTCACTAGGACGGTTCTTTGTTTAGAAACAGGCAGACATAAAATAGATACAGACTGCCAGCTTCTGTTATCATGACATGTAGCAAGATAACCCCAGCAACACAGATTTTAATCTAATAATCACTTTACCATAAACAAAAGCAATACTCATGAGCAGTCAATGATCATCACATACATGCATGACTTTGTTTATGCAGGTGCTTTTAAACATTATTGTTTGAAAAAGAGCATGAGAAAATATTAGGACTGAAGAGATATTTTCTAAGGTAGGACTGAATTCTTCCTTTGGATCACGGTGCACTGCAGCGAATAGAAGCTATAGGAGGTAGACTATCTGGCTCAAAATATTTACCTGAGTTCCAGTTTCCCTGTTTTGTGTTATTCTTCATTTTCTCATCCATATATCAAATCTTGACAGAATGACCATCATGGGACCAAAGTAACCGTTATACCCTGGAAACAGGCCCAAGACAGCTGCGAACCTACAGTGTTGAAGAAAAGGGAGCTCCCATTGAGAGCCAAGGGTGAGACTGGCACTTTAACAACTGGGTGGCACTTGGACACGGTATAGGGGAGGTAGGAGCCCAAAAGAATAATCAGATCTGGTACATCCAGGTAAATACATGGTGGAGCTGACCACCTCCCAACAAATAAACATTCAATACCAAGGCATGGCAGGAAAAAATTGGATGACCTTTTCTAAGTATCTGAACCAAGTGAGCCCTTTTCCTCATGGCCCAGTTTGGCCAGACACAGGTCCACCAGGACCTGCGGCCCTATCCTGTACTGCACCAGCAGTTTCTGGCTAGAGGGTCTTGCCCTTCTGCTCACAGTCACACTGATCGTCACATTTGGGGTCAGGAAGGAATTTACCCCATGGTCAGCTTGGTATGGACTGTGGGGCTTTTTGCCTTCCCCTGTAGCAGGGGGCATGGCCCTCTACCCAGGAGCACTTGAGCATATATTGAAAATCTTTTATAGAAGCAGGACACTGGCTGCGGTGTTTCTCCTACTTTATTTGTAGCAGGTTAGGGTGTTAGGTCTATGTGGTGTCAGGGTTGATGGCAGTCTTATGTAGAGTTTAGATTATGGTTTATATGGGATGGTTTGAATAAGGATGATCCTGCCTCAGGCAGGGGATTGGACTAGATGACCAGTGCAGGTCCCTTCCAGCCCTCCTTCTCTGTGACTCTATGACTATGACTCAAATGTTAGCATTGTCTTTAGGGTTTGTTTGGTTTCCTGCATGTTCAAACTTTTAAGGCTGTCTTTATTAATACTGCAGTTCAGTCTGTGGAAATATTCTGCATCACCTGCTGTCCCAATCCAAGGATAGTGTTCTTTGAGAACCCACCAAAAATGCTTCTTTTAATAAAAGTATCTCTCAAGACTCTAAGTTACAGTTTAAGTCATGTTATTTGTGTACAACTGCAAACACTATAATGTGATATTGTTAAAATTATTTTTGTTTGTTATTCTGAAAGCAACTAGCACCAACCAGAATGATTTTTTATTGATATTGGGAATACATTTTAAAATATTCCTCCTTCTTAAGGAGGCTTTGTTGTAAGCTGCAGGAGTGATTTCACCTCTAGTATAATTCCACTGACTACATTGTGTTTGCATCTGGAATTAGTATGTTCATGTTCACTTTTCGTTTTAAATTACGTATAGATTGTAATAAATCATTTAAAATTGGCTGCATAGTTTGAAAATGTAATTAAGTCAGAAGTGCATTAGCTTTTGAAAATGTTTAGATGGCCCTAATGAGCTGTCATGCCTTAGATTATTACATTCTCATGACCATGACTAATATTAAGTACCATATTATAATGACACCATAATGATTCATCATCAAGGATCTTCTAAAGACTTGATATTCTGGCAAATGAAGTGGACTTATAGGAGGATTTCATAGAGAGAAAATCTTGAAATAGATCTGAATTAAAAATGTAAATGCTTCCAAAATACAGATAGAATGCATCATGTTTATGCATGCCTTATTATGCGGCTGCTTACATGGGCATACAAGATCTAAATTAGTGGAAGGAGTCAAAGCTTAGGAGGATTTTGTCGTGGAATGCTGTGCATCCATGCATACAAGATACATGTTGTTCTTTGTCTCTTGATAGAGAAGTAGGTGTGTGGCATTCTCTAGCAAAGCCACCTTTCGCTCCTGTTTGCCTGGTCCGAGGATCTCAGCAATGATGAGCAACTCAGCAGAAGATGGAAAAAGTGCCTTCCTGTACAGTGGTCCTAGGACTAGAGAAAGGACTATGCTTTACTTGCTCTCTCCCTGCAGAACTCCCTGAGTAACAGTACGAGTGCAGCTACACAGAGGTGACTGTCTCACTCCAGATAAGTAACATTTGGCAGGTGTGAAAGTGGCAGAGTATCGTGGGTAGATATGGAGGGTTCAAGGGCGGTTTAATTGACCTGGGTCTTATTAACCTGATTTTAGTATTTCAAATTAATTCAGAGAGAACAAATTTAAGTATTTTCTCTTTCTCTGGCTTTGCCTTTGATTTGGATTTGCTATCTGAAAACAGGCTCAGATACAGAATGCTATGAAAGATAAAAACCTAATGTTTTTTCTGTCACAGATTTATGATCAATGAATGCTGAAGAGAGGATAGTAGAGACAGCCATCAACTCTCACTCCCAGCTTCAGACAAACATGTAGTTACATATGAAATGCACCATTTAGAATGATTGTCTTCAGCTGCTCTCAAACATAAGTAAAAAGAAAATGTCTTAGAAATACTGTCAGCTATTTATCCTACAGTCTGGAAAGGAAGAAAGAAAGTGTCATCCTTATTTCTATGATAAAATACTTGGGAAGGGGAAACATTTTGATAAAGGAACCATATAGGTATGGTAGATTCAGAAAACAATGAGCTATAAGGAATAGAAAAGCATCTATTCTGTCTTTTACATACATTCCCCTCATTCTTCCCGACACATACATTTAATATAAAATACATTATGCAAAAAAGAATGTACATTATACATTCTTCCCCATACATACATTATATAAAAAGAGGGAGAGAGGGGAGTTCTGAATGTTAAGATATACCCTTGAACTCTCCCCAGGCTTACCTTCCTGCCATTTACCACTCCCTAATTTTTGTGCATATGCAAACTTAATCAGGAATGAAAAAAATCTCTCTTGGATCCCACTAAAAACACATACTTGACAATGCTTCCACAGTCATAATTCTCCTTTTGGTCTTCAGTCCATCTACTATGGGCCACATTGATTGAGCACCATTCTACTTTATTAACCAGGATATCATGTGGTACCATGACAAATTCCTTAACAAAGGTAGAGTAATAACGTTCATGTAATACGTGTTTACCAACCAAATCTGTAATGTCTTTAAAAATATTAAGTGGGTTTGATAATATATATTTTTCATAGCCATGGTGCTAATTTTCATTTATTATATTATACACTTTTAGTTTGTCATTATCAAGTCCTATATCTTCCATCCGTTATTTTGTTTGCAGTTGACATCAGGTTGATAGTCACCTGGGTCAACCAATTTATCCTTTTAAAATATTTACAGAATACTGACTTTCTTTCTGTCATCTGGAACCTTGTTGGTTCTCCAAAACTTAATGAAAATCAACAAGAACCATCCCAAGAGCTCTTCAGTCAGCTCACTTAAAGCTATCAGATGTGACAGTTACAAAACAACATATGTAATCATTAATATTTGCTGCCCAGAGTGGTGGCCACTGGATGGCCTGAAGGCCTTCCAAGGCCCTTGGACTCAGAGCAGAGCTACAGCAGCTCTTGGAGTATCTGCTTCTTATTGGAGTGAAGGGGAGAGCTGAAATACCAAAACCCAATCAGTAATCAGGAAGCAAATCCAAATGCACCTTTCAGATTTAATACCATGGAAACACTAACAAACTCCATTTTTCAGTCCATGTGGAAAAAAAAAACTCTTTAGTATACTTATTAGTGATATTGAGTTCTGAAGGAGGCAAACACCAAATAAAATACTTATTCTCAGTTTCATCTCTGATAATCATCCCTGGCCACAACTACACACGACACATCTACCAAGTTACTGCACAGTAGCCCCACTGAACATCTTATTTGTGATACTACTGCGCAGTAGCCTAATAGTACTCCACAGTAGAGTTGCATCATGGTTTTTGCCATGCAACACTACTGCACAGTGGTATCAGGCTACTGCATAATCAGTGTCTCATGTAGACATGGCCCCTTTCACTCAACTCTCAAAATATCAAAAATCTATTATATGACTGGAAATATGGTATTTTTCTCTGGCCTTCTATCTTTAAACCATATAGCAAGGGGGAAAAAAGGTCCAGAGATGGGGAAAAATATTTAGATATAGAGTATTTTCTGAGGATTAAGCAAAAGGACAAGCACTATTTCCAATAGAAATTAATACAATGGGACATGATAGAGCCACGGTTCTCACACTTTTTAAATTTGAGGCACCTTTCATTAGATGAAGGCACCATTCATGCAGACTCCTAGTTTTCACTCACTTTTTGACTACAGGAAAATAATAGAGCAGTTTTTCTGTTGCAAAGACCACAGAAAGACCACAACAGGTTAGAATATTTTTAACACTATCGATTCCTATTTGAACTCTCTAGATTTACCTTGAGTGGCACCCTACTTAATAATCACTCTGGCAGAGGTATGATACATAAATGGTATAGAAATGGTAAATCAGGTGCTCCAATTTATTTTCTACTATAATGTGTGAATATTCCAGTTAATGTTAATTATCTTCACAAGCATATGCACAACCGTATGAGTCCCAAAACTAAAAGGGAGCCTTGGACTCACTTTCAAAATTTGGCATTTCTTCCATATGCATTGTTTCTAATGGCAGCTCCTTAAGTTAGATTCACCTTATAAGCAGCTCTCATTGTTTTGCACATAGTCATTTGCATGCACTGTAATGTTCTGCGAAAACAACAGAAAATGTAATAAATAACACATGAGATGCTTTTCCCATTTGTTTTCCTTATTCTCTTTGAATAAAGAAGGAAGATAATATGTGTCTGCCCTAAATTTTTCCTGACCAGAAATTTTTTCCACCTACATGTGATGTGTTAGATACGAAATGCGAATTTGTTTGTTTTTCTTCTCCCACTTGACTCTGAGCATATTACTGATCTGTCGTATGGATTAATGATTCTCCCAGAATATTTGCCTTATACCGTTTACATGAACATTATAAATTGGTTTCAAATCCTTTTGCCTTGTTGCAACTTTACTAATAGTGATTTTTCTAGCTTTTACTGAAGAACTCTAACATAGGGCTGGAAGTGCATGTTTTTCCAAATGACTCCTCAGGCTTATATTATATTACCAGCAATTCCCTTAACATTTTCTCCTGCTTCCAAAAACATAACAGGTGAGCAAACTAGATATCTTTGTGAAACTGCCAGTTTCCTTTTAAAAGTACATTTTTGAATTGGCCACTGATACGTTTTGTAAAGCCTTCTAATTTTAATTGATGTTGCTTGAGTGCAAAGGGTACTGTATTGTAGGACAGGAGCATTAACCTTGATGACAGCTGCGTGTGCTTGTTGCATTCAGGCATGATGGCACAAGCAATATATCTGTTAGAAAATCTGAGAGGAAAAACAGCAAAATAGATTTTTCAATAACTCTTATTTCACTTCAGCACTTACCTTATTGATACAAATGATAAAGCAGACTGCAAAAATGACACAAATGACCTGCTCTAATACAGAGCTGCTCAAAGGTAACAAAATTAAAAGGGGGGGGGTGTGAGAGAGACAGAGAGAAAGAGAGAGAGAGACCTAGAGTTTCTCCCATTCGAATAGTAAATAGTTAGCTATCTGCAGTGAACTTTCTCTTCATATTGGGATTAATCCTACCAGGTACCGAGCACCCAATGGCCCTAGAAAAGAAAGTTTTAAGGGCATAGGGGATTTGGGAACTACATTGACTATGGCAAGGGTCTCCACTCCAGAATAAAAACTAGAATTTCTTAACCTTTTCAGACTCAAGGCACCACTCATTTGACTCAAGGCACCTCTCATTAAACTTAAGGCACCCCTCATAACATGTCAACTCTTCGCTTTCACTTGTTTTTTTACTACAGAAAAATAAGAGAGAAATACTTCTGTTGCAAAGGACTCAAAAGACCAAAACAGATCAAAACTTTTTTGACTGTGAATTTGTATCTGAAATATATAGATTTATCTTGTGGATTGTGTATAGGTGCTTGCATGCCTAACTGCTAATATTGCATGACACCCCTCAGCACTCTTAAAAGGAGGTCACAGCACCCAAAGTGATTCTAGTTGATAATCACTGCTATGGCTGGATGGGGACCAGAGAACTAGGGAAAGTAATTCTTATAGGGATATGAGGCAGAAAATACTCCAGCTGGTATCTGGAGAAGTCTCGTAAGTATCCCGAATGCCAACAGGAAGCGGTGCCAGCGGGCCACAACGATGACCACCAGTTCATTATAAGGAGACTGAAGGTAGAACTAAATGCAAGTCTGTGAGACTAAAGGTTTAACACTTTCATTCCTTCCACAGTGCTGAACTTTCAGCAGTGTTGAGGTAGATGTATAATTTCCTTAGACACCTAGTGAGGAGTTAATTTACTTTTCTTAAGGAACTAGTATTTTTAGCTCAGGCATTTGTTTTTGGTTTTTTTCTGCTACCCCTCATAACAAATCCTCTTTTAGTATTAGACATCTGCATTAATATTTCCAAAGAAGAAAGCAAGGACTAGATTCTACAGTCACTAGCATTTGGAGGAATTTACAGGAAAAAACCAAGCCTAAAATGACATAAAACAGCCAATGAGAATATACCTGATCCCCTAAGCAAAATCAACCATGCTGAGAGTCTTACTACAATATAAAACTGATATTGTGTTGGAGAGAGTGATTGATATTGGAGATAAAGTCATAGATCTAAGCACTAAACAAGTGGTCAAAATCCAGATCCAAACACTGTAGCTCAGACACATTTCTCACTGATATGTTATTGTGGTAGAGATTCATTATTGTCATTGTTAGGATTTTTAAACAAGACCTTTTTTGTAGTGCTATAGCTATATTTATGCTGGCACAAAGAAGCTCTTCAAGAGGTTACATACAGAAAAACTAAGTAATTTCCCTAGCAAAAGGTTATTCCGGGGAACTCAGAATAGTCCCTTTGACTCTCATCCTTACTCATATTCTTACTTTCTATGCAGTGAGTAATTTATTCATCAACTTGCAAGATCATTTCGCATTCCATTTGAATTTCTCAATTGAATCAGGCTGCTGTATATTTCATTTGGCTAAGGGGTGAATTTTCAGCATGGTGCAAGTAAGGGAATTGGTGTCACTCATAGTTCTTATTATTTACGGAAAGTGTACACCCAGGTCTGCACGTAATATATTGAAAAATTTCCTTTGAAGTGCTATCGTTCTTCATCATATTCTGTTCTAACCAACAGCATGAGCATCATTTTGCCAGCATAAATGCAAAAGACAAACTGATATGGCTGCTAGTATTAACTGGAAGTTAATAAGCATAATTTAAAGGGGCCAGCAAACGGTCCACATTACCATGTAATCTCCCCTAGGGTCTGTATGTGTGGGAATGCCTTCAGAATGCTAAGACTAAGTTACAAAAAGGGCTTATGCATCAGGCCAGCATAGAATGGCATAAAAAGCAATAATATAGGCAAGTCAAAGCAATAATCAAGGATCCACATTTAAGTGGAGCCAGTGGCCTCAGCACAGCACATAACTAGTGCAGAAGAGTATACTATGCTATTCTGTTTCACTTTACTAGATCGTTTGCAACCCATCCATATGCAGTCTAATAACTCAGGGCTTACCCAAGTGGTGTGAATTTTACCTCCAGAGCACAAGAGAAATAACATCTTACACCACAGGAAGCTTTTAACACCTATGCTAAGTTTTTCAACTAACAGCTGGTAAAGGGAAGCTGAACTGCTCAGCCACCTGTTATTTAGGTTTTAACAATGTGTTTGGATTTGTATGGGTAAAAGGTATAGGCAGTACCTGCCTTAAAAAGTTACTATGGAAAAATCATCTGCACTGAACAAAAAATCATCTGCACTGAACAAACAGTTACTGTCATAAATTGGAGCGTATCCTCAAATCCCACAAGTGGGCATTTAATTGAAAGTCTGTAGAGTAAGAGGCTACTCAACTGTTGTAGAGTAGGAGGCTACTCGACATAAATTGGGGTGGCAGGTTCAACCATAAGGGTATATTTTGCTTGTATCTGTCAAACAAAACATAAAGAAGTTTCATATGGGAAATCTGAGTGAAACTCTACTCAATCTCCTTGCAGTGTGATACTTGTATTATGCTACCTTTTGAAAATCCAAGTATAGAAAACTGTAGAGAAATGTGAATCCTCTTTGTCTTGTGTAACAAACAGAATCTGAAATAAAAGATAATAAAAGTTACCAGGTACTGAGGTCCAGCCTTTGATGTTCAGAACCAACAAGCCCACTCATGCTTCATGCAGCATCTCAAACCCCTTTGAGATGCTGCAAGAGGCACGCGTGAGAACAAGAAAATGTTCCCCACACTGCAAAAGCTGCATTGCAGGGGCAAAATTAGACCTCTGGATATACAGGGTTAAAAAAACCCTAAACCGCCCCCCAAAAACCCCTGGCACTTACTGCCAGTTTGAACTGCCATTCAGGTCACTGGGGCCCCACCTGCACAGTGCAGGGCAGGATGACAGCCCCAGCACCCCCTGCCCAGTCCCTGCTGCGCCCCACTACCCTGTGCTGCCTTGGGGGGGGCTCTGCCAGGAGGCCCCAGAGCCCCCACAGACCCTGCTCAGTAAGTAGAGGTTTGGGTTTTAAGTCCTGGAGGCTGGAGTTGAGGGCACAGCCATGGGAGGCTGGGGGTGCAAGTGGGGAATGGGACTGGGTGGGACAGCAATCCAGGGGGCTGGGGGAGCAAGCAGGGGTGAGGCGGGGGATGTGGGCCCTGCAGGGAGAGGTAGCCCCTGTGAGGGGGTTGTGATCCCCTGTGGGGGAGCTGTAACCCCTGAGGTGGGGGCTGTAGCCCCTGTTGGGGGTAGCAAAATATATATTCATGTATTCATGAATTCATGAAATATGTTTTTAGAGTTCACTTTATTGTTATGATAGAGACACTGGTAGTCTTCCAAATTGGTTTAACACTGTAGATATATCAATAAAACATTGCCCAACTGATCGTTGTCTCTCTGTCTCTCTATCTCTTTATAGTGGTCTTTTGTTTTAATTGTGGAGGAACGTGGGTTTCGGGGTATTTTACAAAGTGGATTTGGGATTTTTTATTAGGGATTTTTCAGTTTTCCAGTAGGGAACACAAGAATACCTGCTAGGGACAGCAGTGGCAGGACCCTGCCTGCTCAGAGCTGGCACCTTGGATCCAGTTGGCAGTGGCTGATCTTCTGGCCAAATGGGGCCAGGAGGATATGCTTTGACAATTCAAAGCAGGCCACCAAACCCAGAACATGTTTTGGGCAATAGCTGCTTAGATGGCTGGGCAGGGGGCACACATGGCAGCAGTGCCGCACAAAGTCCAACTCTGCAGCCACAGCCCACTGGCAGCTGGCCCAGAGGGGAAGATGCCTCTACTGGCTGTGCAGTCCCCATCTGGGTCTGGCAGGTGTGCAGCAGGTCACAGCCAGGCAGCAGCCCCCACTGCCAGACTGTTGCAGTGGGTAGAGGGTGCAGGGAACTCTCAGGGCTGCTTCAGCAGTCCTGCTGGCACAAGGGGTAGTGTGCCCAGGTACCAACTGGCCAGGCCCCAGAAGCTCCTGAGAGCAAGTAGCCCTGAACTACTTGCCAAAGCAGCTTTTTGTACTGATGAGGCCAGGACAGGGCAGCTTTTTATACTGTTAGGGACAGCACAGGTGCTGGCCCTGGGCTCTAGCTTCCCCTAGCTGCAAATCCAGGAGGAGCCAGACAGGGTTATTTTGCCCCAAGTGGCACAATTTGTTCCACACCAAAGTGCATCTCCGAGCATGTGCACTGAGGCAAAAAGCCCAGTTCAAACTTGCACTGCTTGTATTTGAGCCACTGCAACCACACATGTTTGTATGTGTGGATGCACTCCACTTTTCCCTTTGTTCATTAAACCAGTTCCTCAAATGTGCATGCAAACTTTACCACATCTGAAACCAAATTATCTGGGGTTCATGGACTATCAGATTGTTAGTTATAGAAGGCATTATATTAAACCCTGGTTCTATCCTGAAGCACCTAACATAAGTAAAGCCATAAAAATATCTAATATAGCTAAGATCTCTGCCACCCTTGGAACAATGTAACCTGAAACAGTTTATCATTTTCCCTTATGCACATTAAACAAACAAAAGGAAGCTAGAGATACACACTCAAAACACAACTAGCCCTTTTTTAATCCAATATATGCAGCTTTTTGCATGATTGGCCACTTCTTTACTGTTGCAGTGTTCAAAAGATGCTTGCTTGCCTTTAGAATCTCTTCCCCACTTCTGGGTACCAACTTTAGACCTTAGAATGGATTTGCTCTGAAAGTAAACTTCCACTACTTTAATGAAAAATATACGGTGAGTCAGTGTATTTTCTCAGTTCTCATTTTACAAGAGAAAGACCTTGTGAAAAGATATAATGTTGTTGTAGTGATCTCAGCAAACCACAGAAGATTTGGAGAAGCAGTCTGAACCAAAGCTCAGAACATTTTGAAGCCAACCATCTTGCTCCATCCAAATTCTCCATTCACAGAAAAACAATACCACCTCCTGTCATCTTCAAGTATTGGCTTGGCTGCCTCTCTTCTCAGACCCAGAACTACTTCCTTCCTATGTATTTTCCAAGCTTTTGATATCAACTTTAAGATCCAGAGACTGGGAGATCCTAGAAAAAAATCAGGTTCTGAGTGCTGTTAGTTCAAATCTAAAGAGCTTTACAGATTTGCAAAGCAAATTAGACATATGGAGTACCGATACACAAGCACAGAGGCTGTTCCAACACACTGTAATTACAGCACATCAGAGCAAATTCAATTAATTGAGTAATTACCATGCTCCAGCAGCCTCCCACAACTTGTGTATCAGCATCCCCATGCTTCAAAACGGTGGCAGGGGTACTTGGACTAAAGCTCACCAAATAAGCTTTAGTTCAAGCATCCCTACCACTATTTTGAAGTGCGGGGACACTAATACATGAGATGCTAAGATGCTTTAATTATAGCAGCTCTTGGAGATGTTCTAATTAAAGCACACACACTCCTCTCCATCCCTGGAGCACATGTAAAAAGTGCCCATGAGTTCCATTTGTTTCCCATCTAGTCACTTCTGTTAATCCCATTAGGCATCTATCATCATCCTTATGTGCCCAAATACCTTTGATTCCCTGGCTCCTGCAGCCCACAACAGTGATCTAGATACAGCAATAAATTTTAGACTGTAATGGAAGCAACATCAATTAACTGTTTTAGTCAGTGTTCCAGCAATATGTTTGTGGCCTTAAAGAGAGAGACCACTGGGTGAGATCTGCAGAGAATAAATAGGTGCAGCACTATCTGAGGTAACATGTGGAGTTCTCAAGGAGTGTAAGTGATAAGCTGGGAAGAGAGACAATAGCAAGAAGGTCATAGTAGCTTGCTAAGGTAGATGGAGATGTGTCATTTCAAAAAGTGGAATGAGTGAAGCTGAAGTTTTCTTGCTTTCCAATAACTGGTTTGCTTCATTCTTAATATAGGGGAAGATAAAGTATGCCATGGCATTTGATGCAAAATGAAAAAAACATGATATGCACTTCTGATGAGTACAACTATCCAAGGGTCATTTGGGTGAGATTACTAAGGAAGAAATCTTTTTTTCCCAGTATGGCCTTGTGATGGTGGACCTTGCCTCTCTGTATCCTTTTATAATCTCCCAAAGACCTGTAAGTACCCCAACTTTCCCGCCTGCCATGTCTTAGATGTTATTATAATATGTTCTGCTTTATGATGTCACTTGTCAGGAGGGCTATTATATATATATATATTTGTTGTTTTATTTTGCTCTTTGGGTGTCTCTAGGAATCTCAGTATTATAGAGGAAAACTTCACTCGATCATTCCCACACACTCACTGATATATATATTCACAATCAGATGCAGATTAACACTAATTTTTATCTTTATTCTTTATAACACTATACAAACGTTTGTTATCTTTAAACAGGAGTGGTCCTTTTTTTTTCTCTTTTTTATAACAATTATATCAACTTTCTAATTCTATGTACATACTGTTCTTATTTAACCTTTATCAGTTTGGTTGGACTGAACTTGGTGTTAGTAAACAAAGTCCCTTTAACTCTGGTTTGCCCGTTTATTTCCTTTTTTTTTTTCTTTTTAGAGCAGGCTTTTCTCTTCAAGCCTTGTTCTTTCTCTCTCTTACTTTTGCTATCCTGAGTGTGTACCTTTCATCTGGTGGGTGCCTGGAGCCTTGAATCCTTGTGGTCAGCACTCAGTTGTTTTCACTAAGCTTGTGGGAGTGAGTCAATTCACTCTTCTCTTTTTTTACTGTTTGTTTACTTTCAGCGTGGCCGCTACCCACGTCTCCGGTGCCTCTGTAGGGATCCGCCCCTCTTTCTCAGAGCTCTGCTCTCTCCAGCGACGAGAAAAATCCTGAGGTAAGTGTCTTATCTCCTGGAGATCATCTTTCTCCCTCACTTTCTCCTTCAGACACTCTTTTTTTTTCTCCCTCTCTGAGACTCCCTTGTCCTCTTTTTTTTTCTTTTCCCAGCGCTTCTATCCTAATATGGTAATAGCCCCGGAAGCGGTGTTCTCTGGCTCTTTTTGCCGCGTTGCTGTTTACTCTTTCACAGGCCTAAATAGAACTTATAAATCTATTGTCAAGAGTCAGTGCGTTAGCCCACTGCCACATCTCTCAATTTTTTTAAACTTCCTCTTTTAACATCAAGTCTGCAGCATAAGGTGACTATACCCAGACTACGAGGCAAAACTTCATTTTAATAGAAAGGAGTTGAACCAAATCATGAAAGTCCAAAGTTTTGGGAAATTTATTTGGTAAATGTCAACTTCACTTCCTGTTCTTCAACTCTGTCCCTGTGGAAAACAGTATGAGCTACTCTATTGCCCAAAGTAGCAGCACGACAGGGCCCTTAAACCCTCCTTGATATGTCATCTTTCCCACTTTTTTATAATATTGGTATCTCCTTGCTAGATTAGAAGCCATTAGAAGCCATTCACCCAGCCAAGATTTCCTCAAGTTCAATTTTTTTTCTCTACTTGAAAAGATTGTGCGGACTAGATCTTGGCTGTGTATTGTCCTGTTTAGAGCCACATCTCAACATCAGTTCATATTTCATATTGACTTGAATATATTTCTGGAAAGCATATCATCCACTAACGTAAGCTTCAGTAGGAAGAAACTTTGAAACTTCCTGAATGGCAAATGGACACTGACCAATTCTGTACACATTTGTTTAATAGCTTTCTTTATGGATGTCTCAAGATAGCATGTATATGGTTTCCAAAACATACACAGGGGATGACCTGGGGACCTGTGGATTCAAGGCAACTTAGGGGACAGTGATCACCAAATGATAAAATTCACTATCTAGCGAAGGGCAGGCATTATACCCAGCAGGGTACGGGTGCTAAACTTTAAAAAAGCTGACTTCAATAGACTCATAGGATTGGTTAGCAGGGTGCTAGAAGATAAGAACTTAGATGCATTGAGGGTCCAGGATGGGTGGACATCCCTCAAGGAAACCATTCTATGGACTCAAAGTGAGTCAATCCCATGGCAGAAGAAAGGGGTAAGGGGGCCAGGAAGCCCCTTTGGCTAACCAGGGGCATCCAAGATACCTTAAGGAGAAAAAAAAAGGCGTACAGGAAGTAAAAGCAGGGGATCTAGCAAAAAGGAGTATACTTCTTTGGCCCGCACCTACAGGGTGTTGGTCAGGAAGGCCAAGGCAACTTTAGAACTCAGGCTAGCATCAGGGATTAAGGAAAATAAAAAGTCCTTCTTTAGGTATGTTGGGAGCAAAAAGAGGATGCGGGGTAGCATAGGACCCATACAGGATGGGCAGGGGGGCTTAGTGATGGATAGCAGGGACAAGGCAGAGCTCTTCAATGAGTTTTGTGCCTCTGTCTTATTAAATGGGAATCTAGATGAACCCTCAATATACATCATGGACACCAACAAAGGGAACATCAGCTGACCAATGGTCAGTGCTGATACGGTAAAAAGACACTTGGAGGGACTGGACATATTTAAATCACTAGAACCGGAGGAACTCCACCCACGGGTAATGAAGGAATTAGTGAGGGTCAGAGCTCATCCACTGGCAAGGACATATGAGTGCTCATGGTGTTTGGGTCAGGTTCCAGAGGATTGGAAGGGGGCTAACCTCATCCCAATCTTTAAGAAGGGGAGGAAGGAGGACCCAGGGAACTACAGACCAGGCAGCCTTACCTCTATCCCTGGGAAAATCCTAGAAAAAAATTATCAAGGAGCACATCTGTGGGAGCCCTCTGGCTAATGTGATGCGGAGGGGTAAACAACATGGGTTTTTAGCAGGCAGGTCCTACCTGACTAACCTAGTTTCCTTTTACAACAAGGCCACCAATTGTTTAGATGTGGGAGTCGTGGTGTATGTTATCTATCTGGACTTAAAGAAGGCCTTTGACATGGTATCCCATACCATCCTTATAAATAAACTGAGAGGATTTGCCTTGGATGATTACGCTGTAGACTGGGTAGCAAATTGGCTTGAGGGTCACAGTCAGAGGCTGTTAGTGGATGGGGCAGTGTCAACCTGGAAAGGTGTGGGCAGTGGAGTCGCTCAGGGCTCAGTTCCGGGGCCGGTGCTGTTCAACATCTTCATCAGTGATCTGCATGAGGGGGTGAGAAGCACCCTGTCCAAATTTGTGGATGACACAAAATTATGGGGTTCAGCTAACACCCTGGAGAGGAAGAACCAAATCCAGGCTGACCTAGACAGGCTGGGGAAGTGGGCAGAGAGCAACAGAATGCAATTCAATAAGGACAAGTGCAAGGTGCTGCATCTAGGGAGGAAGAACTGCCATCATACCGACAGGCTGGGGGGTGACCTTCTCAGCTCCGCTGAGGCAGAAAAAGATCTTGGAGTCATTGTTGACTCCAGGGTGAACATGTGTCACCAATGTGATGAAGCAGTTGGCAAGGCAAATTGCTCCTTGTCGTGCATCTGTAGGTGCTTCACAAACAAGTCCAGGGAAGTGATTCTCCTTCTCCAGGTGGCACCGGTCAGACCACAGCGGGAGTACTGTGTCCAGTTCTGGATGCCACAGTTCAAGTGGGATGCAGACAACCTGGAGAGGGTCCAAAGAAGAACCACTCACCTGATTAGAAGCCTGCAGTGAAGGCCCCTATAAGGAAAGGATAAGGGACCTTAACCTGAGGCTGAGAGGGGACCTTGTGGCAGCATACACATTCATAAGGGGAGAGCAACATGAAGCAAGTGATGATCTGTTCACCAGGGCACCCCTGGAACGACAAGGAACAATGTTCCATAAGCTACTAGAGAGAAGGTTTAGGCTACACATTAGGAAGAAGTTCTTCACTGTCAGAGTTGCCAGGATCTAGAATGGGCTTCCAAGGAAGGTGGTGCTCACCCCATCCTTGGGGGTCTTCAGGAAGAGTCTAAACAGGCACCTGGCTGGAATCACATGATCCCAGGATTGGTGACTCTTTTCTTGCCTGCCAGAGGTAGGGGGTCAGACTAGATGGCCTACTAAGGTCCCTTCCGACTCTATGAATCTATGAAAAAAACATAATTCTGAGTGTCATAGAATGCATTTTCCTTGTTGCTGGATAATTTGAATATATTAATGTATTTTTTTCCCTACTATATTCCTTTTTTGGCATTAGTAGAGGCATTATCAGGTTACAAGGTAGGAAGAAAGAAAAAAAAAAACTATGGTCTTCTGAAATTCAGCAGATTCAGTCCCTTCCTCTCAGACTCTTTCAGTTTCTTTAGCATGATCTAAGGAACTGCCACTCCAGTTTGTATCACTCCAGACACACTCTAGGCTTCTTATATCTCCAGCTCTTTGTAAGGTCACAATCATATTTTTTTAAATCTCTGAATTTTGCAGTAGACTTCATTTTGCTCTATGTCATACTACTGCTCCCTGCTGTCCACATCTACTTCAGACCAATACATCCGTTTTATAATAGCTATGCAGAAGACATAAATAAACAACTAACTGCTTATAAGTGGCACCTCAGAAACTGTGGAGCTGATTGCCATCAATGAGGCTTTTGTCTCACCGTGATGAATCACCATGAAATGCCTAGGGAGTCTAAAACTAATGATTATTTTTTTATACAATGAAGAGACCTTAAAGATTAACTGTTAACTAAGTTTATCCAGGACTTCTGAAATCTGTCTATCCTATCATGATATGGAGTAGGGACATGTCTGCAACATGCAAACAGCTGATAAGCAGAACTCCCAATGAGCATGTTGTTAATTCTAAGGAAAAGCATAAACGAAAATAGCTAATAGCAAGCTTTGGGTAAATATTCATGAATATCCAGCAATTAGACTATTAATAATTCAGTATATAGCTTTAACATCTTCTATACTTTTACCCATAATTGTACTTGTTTGTTTTAAAATTAAAGCTCCCATTAAAAGGGAAGAGTTAAATTTGTTCTCAATTTGGAATGCGTATAGATACAGCAGTTCCCATAAGGTTCAGTTCTTCGGAAGAAAAAAATGATAGATCCCATCTGTGGGGTATGGATTTCATTCCTATATTATTCAGCACAGAGGCTGAAAAGATTAATAAATTCCAATGTTTTAGACTAAGCTTATTAGAACTAGAAATTCTAAAAGGTTTGAAATCATCTTTCAAAATCCCACATTAAAAGAATTGCTAAGAGCAATATATTCCCTTTTCTGGAAACCTTCCCAAAGACCCTTATAATTCAAATCAGAGAAGAGAGTAGACTTGAAATGTGGGAGTACAGCACACACAAGAAAAGTGCCAAGATTTTTGATTTTGCTGTTTGTTTTTTTATCATTCCATTTCAGACTTTTTGCCAGATTCAAAATTTCTGCATCCCCTGACACAACAGATTCATAACAGTTTTCTGACTATTGGCAGATCAGAACCCAAAAGCATACATATTTTATGCTTCACCAGATATAAGCAATCTATTTTTACGCCAGGAGAGATCAAGATGGAGCAGAGGTCTTGGTGATGAGCAAGTCTGTCACCTGTGTAAACAAGTAACTGAAGAGCACCACCGATTGCACTGGTTCCTCTAATCAATGAAACTGTTGAATACATAGCCTCTTTGAATGTGGAAAATGTATTATGCTAATAGTTTCAATCCCCTTCAAATCCATGGCAGTTTCACTGAATTATGCAATACTCTTCACACTGATGCACTGAATTGGGGCCTTTAAAAAGTTTTTTTTTAACACTTGAAAATGTTCCTGAATTTCATCTTTCAGCTTGCTATGAAAGCGTTCCTTCCAGTTTTGTTCTGCTAGCAACAACCCATTTAAATGAATTTTGCTATGTCGTTCCACATTTTACAGTTAGACATGCAGAAAATGCACTCTTTGAGCAATGGGATTCCTTTGACAGGTTCATTTACCCAGCTTTATCCATCTGTGTGCAACTGAATACAATGGCACTGTGTTAAATACATACACTCTGTATAGCAGGTCTAGGTGCACAGTAACTGCATCTTTTTGTGTTAGATATTTATACAAGGGGATTTGGGTATACTCACAGGACTGGCTGACATGTCACATTTCTTCTTTTAGCAGTTTTAAGTTAGACAGTCAGACATAGTAAAGCTGAAGTAAGTTCCCTCTTTCATCCCACTTGCAAAAGAAGCTTTCCAATTCCTCCAAGTTCGCAAACCAGGATAAGGCAAAGACAGATTACACAAGGGACTATATAAGGGTAAGAGGGAGCCAAAGAGGACAAATCATAATTTTAAGATGTGTTTTCCCTGAAAAATAATTGGATTATAACGCCAGTGAGTGAGATGTGAATTTGAGCAAGAAAGGATGACTTCCTCTAGCACAGCAGGAGCCCTAGAAAATTATGCTCAGGTAAGTTTTGACATGCCATGTTGAATTTTTTTTAATTCAGTTGAAATCAAAGGATCAATTCAAGGCTGAATAAAAAAAAACGATGAGTTCCACACCCAGCATCCTCCATCTTTAGCTCACTAGATGTACATTTGGATGTACATTTTAATGTGCATGTGTTTGATTCTTTGTGTATTACTGAAGGAGTCTAACCTGAATATAAGAGGATATATTTCATGAGGGAAAAAAGACTAGATTAAAAACGCCATTCACCTTGTAATAGGTAGGTCAAAGGTGAGCCATTTTAATTCAGGCTTGACCACGCAAGTTACCAATTGAAAGAATTCAGCTGATATTGGAACTATGTTCAAGTGAGATACTAGAAGACTTTAAAGTTATGAAAACCATCATCAGAAGATAAGTATTCTTTATCCTTTACTAAAAATGTGTTTTAGTGGGCATGTCTACACATTCAGTAATGTGCAGTAGTTGTTGTGCATTTAATTTAGTACTTGTATAATCAAGTAGAGTTACTGCCCAGTAGTACCAGAAAATGCTTTTTCAGTAATGCTGTTGCCCAGAAGCCTAATACTTTAATACTGTGCAGTAGCATATTAGCACTGTTTGTGCTATGATGCCCTACTGAGCAGTATTATTATGCTACTGTGCAGTTAGCATCTTGTGTAGATGCACCAGCAACAGATTGGCTAGGATTTTGTTCCCTTGCCTCATGGAGGGTCTCATATAAACTCAACCTATATTTTTTCATGCAAACTTGGAGAACTTAATCAGAGTTTGAATGGCTGGCAAGTTGCTCATTGCTTCTGTAATTCCAATGTCAGCCATTTGTTACAGTTGGCTGCAGTGCTGCATGAACCCTATGAGGAATTGCTTTTTAATGGGATAGCACAGATGTTCTAAATTTGATGGCTATGGTTTTAATTGAAAAATACCATTGTGTGGATATCATTTAGCACAGTTACCAACAGAGGAAAGCAAACTAAAGCAAATATATTACCCCCACTCTGGCTTTTTCTATCTTTTGAGTATTTAAAAGGTGAAGCTGATGTTTTTACATGCATAGAAAGCAAGGTATATAGTGCTAGGGAGAGAGTTAAAGAAGGATATCTTGGCCAGCTGAGTGCTAGTTCCAGTGTCTCCCCTGGCTCAAATCCTCCCAATGATGTGATCAAGCCACTTTTGGCTCCCCTAGGGTAATAGAAAACAACTGCCTAACAGGGACCCTGCACTTGGACCTTCACAGCATTTTTCAAAAATCTGTTGGGGGAGGGGTATCGATTTTGGCTTGTTAGTAGCTTTGTTCATCTTCTGCTCAACCATGGCTGTTACTATTCATTTCTTCTACACACTAGCAACTTCTTCCTCCTCTTTTCCTCATACTGGCTCCACTGGCCTTTGCTTGTTACCTTTCTAGTTCTCACCAGCTCTACCTATCCCACTTTCCTCTCCATCTTGATCCAACATTTGCAAAAATCTAGATCCCATTTCCACACCCACTTCTGCCACCTTCTCCTTACTCAAAGAGTCCTTGACCCAAACCCTATTTCTCACTCATCCTCGTGCTTTCCATCACCCACACCAATGGCTGTTACTTCATGTCCCTATTCCTAACCAAATGCCATTCCTGCACCTGATATTCTCTTACTGTCTTAAAAGCAATCTTTACTAATATCCTGGCCATCCATTACTTCTTAAAATTTCTCATCCCCTCCAGCTCCTGGCCTGGGCCAGACCCTGGCTGTGGGGCTTGGTCTCTCCATTCCTGCTGCTTCCAACTTCTCCATCCTTCTTTTCCTTTCTCAAGCAGCACAAAAACCAATTCTCCTTTCTCCATTATAGCCTATTCACACCTTATCTATCATCTCTCATTTGACATCAAGATATCACTGCCCATCTCAAGTAGCCCATGATGCTTGTCTGCACTGACTGTTAGATTTTCAACACCTTTGTGCTTTCTCCCATGCTGCTACTCATGTTTTGGAGAAGTTCCCCTAAATATCTCCGAAGTGATCTCACTATCTGCTTCAAATACTTTCTTAAAACATTCCTTCAGCATGAGAGTCACAAAATCTCTAGCAAGATTCAAGCTACTGAAGTGCCAAGGCCACTGCCTATCACGTGGTCCCATTGTTTTCTAGTACTCTCCTATCTGTCTCTTGTCTCCTGACTAACACTGATTGCAAGCTCCTGACTATCTATGTGTTATACAGTACCTAGCACAGAGGTGCCATCCTTGTGGGGGCTCCTAAGCTCCATGGGAATACAGATATTACAAGATGCCTTACCAGTGGTTGCCCACAGCCCTGCCCTGAACACATAGCCTCTATCCCTATTCACACTTAGACACTTCATATCAGTTGTGCTTATCTTCCTTCTGAAAAGCATATTTATAATGACATGACATCTGATGATCAGGATTATTTTAAGTTGGGAACAGACTGACTTTGAACTTCTGCATTGAAGCAGTGCTATTGGGAATTTTGCCATTGGAGATGGCATTGCCCACCAATTTGATTACAATCAGTATGTATGAATTAATTACCTGTAGAATTTGAAATTTCCCCAGATGGTATCCAAATCTGTTTTCCACCCCATTATCCAATATGAACACAACATATTGATTTAATAAGAAATAAATGTCCTTTTACAATAGTTCACTTTATAAAAGAAACAGGACAGAAACAGCAGAGGAACTGAAAACAACTATATTGAAAAGGGAGTTCACTTGACTTCTGATCATCTCAGACCTGCAAACTCTATCCCATAGCTAATTATGACTCAGAGAAAATCCTACTGCGATTTGGAGTCTAAATAACTATTGCTTCACTCTCCTCAAGAAACAACGAACAGTTTTGATTAGGGAAGCAGGGAAAACGGAGGAGTAAATACCATTGTCACAAGAGGAAAAGTGGGAAGGAAGAAAAAGAAATTGCTCAGGAGATAAGGGCTGAGTCTACTCCTTTCTCCTATTTTCCCTCTTATTAATAGCAAGTCAGATCCCCTCTGCTTCTGCCTCCTCCTTTAACATCCCCCAGAAACAGGAGGTTTGGAAAAGGGAGTCAAGAAGCTTCCATTAAAGGTTCTCCCTATCCCAACCCATCATTACTTTGCACCAGTTTGGGTTCTACTCAATAAAGAAATTGGAAGGGAGATAAAACATCATATATTAGACCTTAAGCCACCTCGTCTGAACCTCTACATTAGCAGGTGTTTGCTATTAAGCTTTAGGATGATAAATCCATGAGGAAAAAAATTATCCCATGTCTATCAAGTTTCTGTCATAAGTTTTTGGAAGTGTACTGTCTATATGTAATGTTTACATTAAAGACTAATACCAAGTTAATTTTTTGCTAGACAGATTTACATTTTGGCACTGCTTTGAATGTTGAGATCCTGAACCTTCTGTATGTGTATGCCCCTGCAAACGACCCAGAGTTGGTGGATTTTTTCTGCCAGGCAGCCACTTACATAAGCACCCTCAATCCTTGTGAGTGCCTGGTCCTTGGCGGGGACTTTAACATCACCCTAGATGTGTGAAACCAGTCAAGCAGGGAGCAGAACCAGGATGCTGTGGGCATCCTTGGAGACTATGAAGAATGAAATAGGATGCAGTTCAACAAAGACAAGTGCAAAGTGTTGCATCTGGGCAAAAAGAACCACCAACACACTTACAGGCTAGGGGATGACCTTCTTAGCAGCACAGCAGTGGAAAGGGATCTTGAAGTCATAGTTGACCCCAAGATGAACATGAGTTGTCAAAGTGATGACATACTCCTCATGGTCCAGGACTCAGACAACTTGGTGCAGATGGAGACCTGCCAAGCATTGTACTTGGCAACCTCCTCTACTTGGGTCAACTGGGTCAAGAGCTTTGGCCTGGCAGTAGGTGATGGGTGGCAGGTGGGCTCATTCCCACCCGTACACCATGGGATCCGCTGGAGTGTGGGCTTGCTGCTCTACTTGGGGGTCTACCTGTCCGCCACAGGCCCTTCCTTACTGGAGACCTAGCACCAGTAAGGGTAATGAAGTGGTTCCGGTCATGGGCAGAGCTCCTAAGGTGTCTGTCCCTGCATGGGAGAGTGCTGGTGCTGAACCAGCTGGTCCTGTCCATGCTCTGACACTGCTTATTTACCCTGCCTGTGCCCCCTGAGGTCCTGGCTGGGCTCCAGAGATGAGTGCTGGAGTTTTTCTGGCCAGGACAGCACTGGGTCACTCCAGAGGTCCTAAGCCTCCCCTTGTGGAAGGGTGGCCAGGGCCTGGTTTGCCTGCGCAGCCAGGTCCTGACATTCTGCTTTCAGGTCCTGCAGTGACTGCTATATGGCGTCAGTAGACACGCAGCCTGGGGCCACCTGGGGCATGCCCTCCTCCGCCACTTCCAGGGACTCCAATATGACTTGCAGCTCCTCAGCCTGTGGGGCTTCTCCCTGCAGGACCTGTGGGGGCTGCCAGAGTTCTACCAGGACCTTCTCTGGGCCTGGAGGCTGGTCTCTGCCTCCAGGTCCCCTGCAACATTCACTCAGGGCACCTGCTTATCGAGCCCCTCCTCTGGAACTCCTAGCTGGAGGCACCAAGAGCAGAGGTGCTTCAGTTGTGACAGAAATTGATCCTTGCTGATGTCATGCATATTGGAGACCTCCTGGACTATGATAGGCAGGAGTGGGTGAACCCTGCTGCACTGGCCCAGTGCATGGGTCTACCCACAACACATGCGACCTGCCATCTGGTCCAGAAGGTGAAATCTGCCCTACCTCCAGACACCCATTCCCTTGTTGACCAGGTCCTGTGCAGTGGCAGCCCCTGCCCCCTGCCCCTTGTCCTCCAGCCCACTGGAGCTTTTCATGGGGCTGGCACCTCACCCAGCCTTGCAGCATTCCCCGCTCCACCACCTAAGCTAGCTGGAGGACAGCAGACGATCACCTTTCCACCATCCATCACCACCACCTCTACGTGCTCACATGCCACATGATCCATCATGCCACCCTCGCGTCCCACCCAGATACCAAGTGGCAGAACCTGAAGGCGTGGCTGGGGCATCACAATGGCTGAGTCTGTACTCCACCCTCATTCCACGAGCCACTGGGGACTTCAGCTGGTGGCTCCTGCATGGAGCTGTCACCATGGGTGTGTATGTGGCTAGCTTCACAGACACCCCAGTCTCCTGCCTCTTCTGTGGGAAGAGGGAGACTGTGCTACACATGACCCTTGAGTGCACCAGGCTGCAGCCCCTCCATCTCCAGAACCTCCTCCTGAGGTTCTGGTTGAATTTCATCCCCCACCTTTTTGTTTTTGGTCACCCCATCCATGGCTTCACCAAGTCCCAGGACTTCCTGATCAACCTCCTCCTAGCCCTGGCCAAGTGGTCCCAGTATTTGACCAAGAAGAAGGCTGTGGCTAGGAAGGTGCCAGGAGATTTATTTTCACATTTTCACCCTTTGACCCACATAACACTCCTATCCTGTTTTTTTTTCCTTTAGTTGTCCCAATAATTTAGTTGTACCACTCATTCATTACCCCCTTACAGGATTACTAGTTAGCCACATGGGCCTTAGGGCCCATAGTATGATATGAATGTTACAAATAGACAGGACCTTCTGGGGCCCAGCCAGTTGGTATCTGAGGACACTAGCCCCTTGTTCCAGCTGGACTGCTGAAGCAGCATCCCAAATCTACTTTTTAAAATACCCCAAAATCCATGTTCTTCCACAATTAGAACAAAAGACCACTAGAGAGAGTGGGGGAGGGGCAGTCACTTGGGCAATGTTTCATTGATATAATTACAATGTTAAAGCAGTTTGGAAGCCTACCAGTGTCTCTATCACCATAATCTCTATGTGAAGGAAAGCTACATGTCCCTGCAAGCTGATGTTGGCGACGGGCATGGACAGCTAGAGACCCTCTGGGTAAAAATTCATGGGGAATTCAGCAAAGGGGACACAACGGTGGGAGTCTACTACAGACCTCCCACTCAAAGTCCCGAGCTTGACCAGGAGTTCACCCGGGAACTGACTGAGGCCGCTTGCTCCAGGACCTTGGTTGTCATGGGTGACTTCAATTACCCGGACATCTCGTGGGAAGATCACTCAGCTAAATCTGAGCGGGTGCAAAGCTTTCTCTCATGCGTGGATGACCTCTACCTGACTCAAGAAGTCTATGGGCCAACGAGAGGCAAAGCGCTGCTTGACCTGGTACTGGTTACGGGGGACGACCTAATCGGCGACCTAGTGATTGATGGGAAGTTGGGTGACAGCGACCACGAGCTGATCACCTTCACCATCCGCCGTAAAGCTGGCAAGTCAGTCAGCAACACAGAAGTCCTTGACTTCAGAAAAGTCGACTTTGACAAGCTCAAGAGGCTAGTCGGTCAGGCCCTCAGGGACCATGACCCCAGGGAGATGGGAGTTCAAGAAGAGTGGTTGCTTCTCAAGGAAGCGATCCTCAGTGCACAAGCTAAATCTATTCCAACACGGAGGAAAGGCAGCAAGAAGGCACAGCAGCCCCCCTGGCTCAACAGAGACCTAGCGGACCTACTGTGGCTAAAAAGGAAAGCCTACAAAGGATGGAGGACGGGATTCACCTCCAAGGAGGATTACTCCGCGCTGGTCCGGTCCTGCAGGGACCAAATCAGGAAAGCCAAGGCTGCAACTGAACTCCAACTAGCTTCAGGCATCAAGGACAACAAAAAGTCCTTTTTCAGATATGTGGGGAGCCGGAGGAAAAGCAAGGGCAATGTTGGACCCCTGCTAAACCAGATGGGGCAACTGACAACTGACGCCCAGGAAAAAGCCAACCTATTAAATAGGTACTTTGTGTCAGTCTTTCATCAGTCACACGGGATGCCCATGCCTGCTATGGGACAGGTAAATCTGGGTGAGGGGAATCCCCTACCCTCCATCAATGCTGACCTCGTGAAGGAACATCTTGAGAAGCTGGATACCTTCAAGTCAGCTGGCCCTGACAACCTGGACCCCAGGGTACTCAAGGAGCTGGCGAGCATCATAGCCCAGCCCCTGGCACGGATCTTTGAAAACTCCTGGTGCTCTGGTGTAGTGCCCGAAGACTGGAAGAAGGCCAATGTGGTGCCGATCTTCAAGAAAGGGAGGAGAGTGGATCTGGCTAACTACAGGCCCATTAGCCTGACTTCTATCCTGGGGAAGATCTTAGAAAAGTTTATTAAGGAGGCCATCCTTGAGGGACTGGCCCAGGCTAACATTCTAAGGGATAGCCAGCATGGGTTTGTTGTGGGTAGGTCTTGTTTGACCAATCTCATTTCCTTTTATGACTAGGTGACCTATCACCTGGACAAGGGAGAAGAGATTGATGTCATATATCTTGACTTCAAGAAAGCTTTTGATCTGGTATCCCATGATCACCTCTTGGCCAAACTGGTCAGTTGTGGCCTTGGCTCCACCACGATCTGCTGGCTGGGAAATTTGCTTCATGGTCGGACCCAGAGGGTTGTGATTGCTGGCAGTCACTCATCATGGTGCCCTGTGACCAGTGGGGTCCCTCAAGGCTCTGTCCTGGGACCCATCCTGTTCAACATCTTCATTAGCGATGTGGACATTGGAGTTAGGAGTGGACTGGCCAAGTTCGCCGATGACACCAAACTTTGGGGCAAAGCATCCACGCCAGAAGATAGGCAGGTGATCCAGGCTGACCTGGACAAGCTCAGCAAATGGGCAAATGAGAACCTCATGGTGTTGAACACCGAAAAATGCAAGGTTCTCCACCTTGGGAGGAAAAACCTGCAGCACCCTTATAGGCTTGGCAGTGCTACGTTGGTTAGCACTACAGAAGAAAAAGACTTGGGGGTCATCATTGACCACAAGATGAACATGAGCCTGCAATGCGATGCTGCGGCTAGTAAAGCGACCAAAATGCTGGCGTGCATCCATAGATGCTTCTCGAGCAAATCCCGGGATGTCATTCTCCCCTTGTACTCGGCCTTGGTGAGGCCGCAGCTGGAGTACTGCGTCCAGTTTTGGGCTCCACAATTCAAAAAGGATGTGGAGAAGCTTGAGAGAGTCCAGAGGAGAGCCATGCGCATGATCAGAGGTCAGGAAAACAGATCTTACGATGACAGGCTGAGAGCCACGGGACTCTTTAGCCTGGAAAAGCGCAGGCTCAGGGGTGATCTGATGGCCACCTATAAGTTTATCAGGGGTGACCACCAGGATCTGGGGGAACGTCTGTTCACCAGAGCGCCCCAAGGGATGACAAGGTCGAACGGTCACAAACTCCTGCAAGACCGTTTCAGGCTGGACATAAGGAAGAATTTCTTTACTGTCCGAGCCCCCAAGGTCTGGAACAGTCTGCCAGCGGAGGTGGTTCAAGCACCTACATTGAACACCTTCAAGAGTAAATTGGATGCTTATCTTGCTGGGATCCTATGACCCCAGCTGACTTCCTGCCCTTTGGGCAGGGGGCTGGACTCGATCTCACGAGGTCCCTTCCAGCCCTAATGTCTATGAAATCTATGAAATAAAATGAATTCTAAATATTTATATGTTTTGATGTTTGCTTTTGGTTTTTTTCCCACACAATAGGTGTGTGATGCGGGGATGTGAGGTTTGCAGGATGGGGGTGGGAAGGGATGTGGAGGGATGCAGGTTGGTGTGTGGGTAGGTATGGGGTGATTGCAGGGGGACTGTGGGTGTGGAGGGACAGTGTGGGGGCTGCTCAGAAGGGGTGGGTTCCCTTCCCCAAATGGGGCACAGTCCCCCACACAGCACATGGATTTCCCAGCCCTCCTGAAGGGCTGCAGCCCCCCCACCACCACCACATGGCCACAGCCTCCCCTTTGCAGGGTCCCAGCTTCCCTGCACGGAAGTGGCCCACCCCAGCAGCGCACGGGCGCATGCATACAGGACCTGGCCCGGCACAACACATAGTCCCTGTGAGCGACGCTGGTGCCCGGGTGTCAGCACAGCAGGGCCAAGGCCTGCAGAATGGCACAGCACCACAGTGAGCTGAGCCGGTCCGGTCCCATGATGAGTGGCACAAGTGCTGCCAGCTCTGAGCCATTTGGTGCCATGTTGCGCCATGGTGGGGCTGGCAGCAGCAGGCCCAGGTGCCCCACAGCCACTGCTGCTGCAGTGGGGGCTGTACACCCTGTAGGGGACCCATGTCCCCCAACCAGCCCCCTCACCCACACAACACCCCCACAGTCCCCCCACACAATCACATCCCCTCCGTGATTCCCCCCCACAGTCCCTGCTTACCCCTGACAGCACCTGGATCCCAAACCTTGTGGCACTTCTGCTTGCTCCAGAATTCTAAGGGCACAAGCCCCATGTGCTGGGGCAGCAGAAGCACACAGAGGTGCTCTGGCCAGAAACCAGAGCATCTCTGTGAAGGACCAACTCCTGGGTTGCCCCACTTTTTTTACCCATGTTTTATTTTGGTACCTGATTCCCAGGTACCAAATGTTGAGCCTGAACTGCAAATATGCAGTATGGGGAACTTTTTTTGTTCCTAGCATACATCTTGCAGCATCTCAAACTCCTTTAAGATGCCACAAGAGGCACATGCCCACTCTTCTGAATGTGCCTTCTGAGGTTTTTTGTGTTCTTTGTCTAGTGCTTCATTGCTGCACTCTAAGAAGAGCCATAGCAGATGTTCTTGTGTGTACTTGGAAGCTGCAATAGCAGTAACAGAGCAAGTCCATTCCCATTCTTTGTACCCATGATTATTTTCCTTGCCAGTTCTTAGGAGGAGACTGTGGGAGGTGGAGGAGACTAGGAGTCATTAGTGGCTGAGAGAAAACAGTACAAATAAGTATCTCTGCAGAAGCTAGTCTCTTTGTTTTACTCCTTCCCAATGTACAAACATAAATGAAAGATGCTGTGATTATACCCCAAATCTGAAGGCAAAAGTAGAAGAGTGTATTGGGGCATAAGGAATAGATTGAGAAGTGCATATGATGAGGGTGAGGTAAGCAGAGGAATGCCTAGTTTGTGAATCTAACAGTATTTAATTGTGAGCTATCTTCCTAGCTGCTTGGTATTGCCAAGAGTGACGCGCTCCTGGGCACATAAAGCACATCAGCTGTACTTTCAATATTTAGGATACTTTAACTTCATAATCTTAGGTGCCTATGAGAATGGATCCCCAAATCTAGTACAAAGAAATACCTTAGTTATTCTTGTGTCATAAAATGAAATGGAATTCTATCATAATTCGCACTGAGTTATAACATGAAGCATAGATTCTTTAGAGTTCACATTTCTATAAGACTCATTTTCTGTTGTGAACTATTGTTGCAAAAGCATGTGAAAAGGTAACTTTGTGTGGTTCACTTGCTTAGCTTGGTTGGTGCAGAACACTGGTTACAAGTATTGCATAAGTATAACCATAAGCATATTTATCTATCATTATTTATATTCAGAGAAGTTATTCCTGCAACCAAGTATCTGTGACTCCAAATACTCCATCCAAAGCTACTTGTACATAAGTGGACATTTGTATACTACTGTCTATAACTTCTGACATTAAAGTTAATGGGCCAAGATCTGTAATACTTTACACCTTGCAATCTCATTAAATACAATTAGATTGCATGAATTGAAAAGATGGCATAGAATTGTGCTTAATAACCTGAGCATTCCATTTACTGCTCCCCTATTCATCATAAATCTCAGGGTTTCTTGTTTCTTTTACAATTGTGTTTAAACTGTGTAGCCAGTGGTCAGAAGAAATGTACACCTGTAATGTTCACATATTCACTTACTTGTATTCAGTTTGGGAATACACAGGCATATCTATAAGAGATGTTTCCCAATTAGCTCCACAGTAAAGTCTCAGGACTCCTGTACATGTGCAGGGAGCAGTCCCAACATGCTGGAAATCCAGCACATTGGAGCAGACTCTATTAATCAGGTCTGCTGGAGCACAGAAATAAATGAGTTCCAGCAGACCCTGGCATCATGTGTATTAGCACCCCCATGCTGAAAAATGGCAGCAGGGTGCTTTGAACTAAAGCTCGTGCAAAGAGCTTTAGTTATAAGTGCCCCACTACTATTGGGGATGCTGATATACATGATGCTCAGATGCTCTGAATTAAAATCTCTCACTAATTAAAGTGCCTCCCCCCCCTGCCTCCTGGGGCACGTGTAAAAATGCCCTTAGTGTCTACACATGTGGCCTTTTAGGCCACAGGAAACTAATTAACTCTGCCATAGGCTAGTACTTGTAAACACACGTACTATCCTATGATAGCACTCTTTCCTGCATAGCAACACATGTATAGATGCTGATGGGGCTGGCTGGGGCACAATGGTGTTTCAGTGCAGGGGCTGCCTGCCAGCTAGGTCCACACTGGAGCACACTTATGCCCTAGGCAGCCCTTCCACAGCAAGTTGATCCAGGTTGGACTAGCCCTGCAGTGGCAGGCTGACCCCCGGTGTCCTGCCAGCCAGGCCTGCTCTGACCTAGCTCAACATGCTGCAGTCCCAGGTGCACATGTAAACCCTGTGCCCAGGAGCAATAAATTCTGGTGTGATATGTGCCAGAGTTTATTGTATCATATTAGTTGTACATGTAGATGTGCCTGGTGTTATTACATGGTACATAGTGGGTGAACTGCTCTGAGACTGCATTATGTATGTCATTTTGCATACCTGTAGTGCATAAAGGATTACAATTTCCTAAAATCTTTTATAGGATTATTTTGTTTATCTATCACTACAAAGATTTTTAATAGTTTAGGATACAGGAATTTTGCTTGTTCAGGAAATGCAAAATCAAGTACCACATTTCCACTGCTTGTGGTAATTTATTTCCCAAAGTGATATTAGATCACAGACTCTCTTCAGAAGTTTTTGATAATGTAAAGGCTTTAATCTTGTGAAGTCACCTCATTGAGGTTTTTAATACTAGCAATGCTTTCCTGTACCTTACAGCTCCTTGTAAAATTAAATTGTTGAATTATTTTAAGGAGTCCTTGGCAGTCTCAAGTGTGCTAGCTGAAGTCCAGAAGGAGCACTGTGCAGCTAGCATAGCCAGGAAAAATTCCTGCTGATTCAACTAGAATGCCTTCTGTGATAGGTCATCAGAGGTTCCACAAAGAGATTGGGGGTAATGGCTGGGCAGGCCAGGAGTTGGTGCATAGCCACTGCCAGGCCAGGTCTCCTGGTTCTGTGTCAGAATAGGGGTATGGATTCCACAGCAGAAGAAACGATTTGAAATGGTTCTATCACTTAAGGAAGTTTGAAAACCACTGATTTAGGTGATAAGTACAAGAGTTATCAGATGAACGTGCTCTTTGTGCTCAGAAAAAGAAGTCTTGACTTTTGGTACCTTTAGTGCTTTATCCCCTATCAGAGAGGGAAAAGACCCAGGCCTTTACTGCATACACTGGTCTATTTTAAATATCTATCCTCTCCTAGACTTAGATTCCTTACTCAGGCCTGCACCTTCCAGGATTGCCCTGGAGTCTCCAAGAATAAGATAAATCTCCAGGAGACTACTGAGAGTCGCCCAGGAGATAAATGACAGGGTATTCATTAAAATAAATATTAAATGTCGAATCTTATTTATACAGAAGTCCAGTAGGTTTTAAAATTTAATAATAATGTGCATTTGCCTTCCTTATGTAAAGTCTACACACTGTATTCCATATCTGACATACACATGCACATGGGTACATTGGCATTCTGGAAACTTCCCAGGGTCCATCCACACATGCAAGCACGTGCACTTGCAGCAGCTCAAACAGAAGTGGTGCAAATTTGAGCAGGGGCTTTTTGCCTCAGCACACATGCTCAGACATGCACTTTGTTGTGAAGCAAATTGTACCACTTGGGGCAAAATAACCCTGCCTGACTCCTCCCAGATCTGCAGCCAAGGGGAGCTAGAGCCCAGGGCCAGCACCTGTGCTGTCCCCAGCAGTATAAAAAGCTACTCTGGCAGGTAGCTCACAGGTACTCACTCTCAGAAGCTTCTGAGGCCCAGGCAATTGGTACCTGAGGGCACTATCCTTTGTGCCAGCTGGACTGCTGAAGCAGCCCTGAGAGTTCCCTGCATCCTCTACCCACTGCAGCAGTCCATTTGGCCAGGAGGTCAGCCACAGCTAGCTGGGTCCAAGGTGCCCGCTCTGAGCAGGCAAGGTCCTGCCACTGGGCTCCCTAGAAGGAATTCTGGTGTTCTCTATTGAAAAACTGAAAAATCCCTGATAAAAAAATCCCAAAGTCTTTCTGTAAAATACCCCAGAATTCATGTTCCTTCACAATTAAAACAAAAGACCACTATAAAGAGAGAAAGAGAGAAACAGAGAGACAATGATCAGTTGGGCAATACTTTGTTGATATATCTAGTGTTAAAACAACTTGGAAGACTACCAGTGTCTCTATCATAGTAATAAAGTGAATTCTAAATACATTTAATGAATTCATGAATATATATTTTGCTGCCCCCCACAGGGGCTACAGCCCCCCAATAGGGGCCACAGCCCCCCCAACAGGAGCTACCCCTGCTGCAGGGCCCACATGCCCCACCCCACCCCCACTTGGTCCCCCAGCCCCCTAGATAGCTGCCCTGCCTGGTCCCATCCCGCACCAGCTCCTGCAGCCCCTGCAATGGGGCTGGGCAGGGAAGGGATCAGGGGACTCAGGAGGCAAGTGGGGGGGGCAGGTGGGGGATGGGGCTGGGTGGGAAAGGGATATGGGGGGCTCAGTGGGCAGGCAGCGGGTGGGGCCAGGTGGGGAAGGGATAGGGGAGCTCAGGCAGTAGGTGGGGGGTGGGACCAGGCAGGGCAGGGATTGGCGGGCTGGGGGAGCAGGCAGGGCCAGTGGGGGTCCCCCCATAGTCCCCTCCCCCCTCCTCCAGCCCCCCCAAGCCCTTTCCAGCAGTGGAGCCTGGGTCCAACTCCCTGCTGCTAGCACACTGCCTGCCCTGCACAGGCAGGCAGTGTGCTTCAACACCAGGGCAAAGGCTAACCATTTAGATGCTCTGGCAGCCAAAGAATCTCTGTGGAAGGATCCAGCCTCCAGTTGCCCAAAGAAAACCTGCTTTTTTCTGTGAGGTTTTTTGACCCCTGGATATTCAGGGGTCTAATTTTGCCCCTGCGCTGCAAATTTGCTGAACATTTTCTCCTTCCTGTACATGCCTCTTGCAGCATCTCAAAGGCACATGTGGGCTCATTTGGATGCACCTCCACAATAGATTCAAACAGAGTTGCACCCATAGCCTGCGGGGAGGGTCTTCCCTCTGATCAGGATTCACAGCCCTGAAATCTCTCCTGGAGTTATTGCCAAAACCCATTCTTTCTAAAAACAAGGATAGGTCAGTCTCCTTTTGAAAGGGCCACTGTGCCATTTCATTGCTTAGCCTCCACTGCTTCCTCAGATGCTTGACCAGAGATGACCACAAGTAAGCCCTTAAGCTATCTCTCTGAATATAAGCTAAATTTTTTGGATATTTTAAAACTGACTGGACTCATCTGAGCATAATGTGGTGGTTAGAGTACTCCTGCTCAACACACTTCAATACATTCATTCTTGATTCCATGTTCTCTTTATCCTCCATAAGGCAAATTTAGCTGGTGTTGGAGTATGCTCATGGGATTTCTTGAGTGACTTAACAAGGAGTCTGCCAAGAAGGTAAACTTAGACCTAATGTCTACATGCTTTTTCTTGGTGATTTCCTGAGTTGTGAGTCTTCTGCTAGTTATATTTTTTTTAAGAAAGAAAAAGAATCCTCTGCCACCACTTTTATATTGCTCATTTCTTTCTTCAGTTGGGAACATTTTAAATTGAATATCCTCTCACAAATGCCTTCCCTGTTTCATATTCTCCTAAACCTACATACATTTTAAAATACAGATTTAAGGTCCCCCCCCCTCCCCCCCCGCAACCTCTGGCAACTATCCATGAAGAGAAAATTTCCATAATAAATTTCATGTTATTACTTTGTTTAAACTTCAAATCAGATTGCTAGAAGTTTGTTCACATAAGACTTCAAGTCCGTGAGGCACTGAGCCCCATCTATGATGCACAGCTTCCATTGCCTTCTGGAGAGGCTCAGAACTGGGCTTTCTAAAGCAATCATCAGGATGTCATGGCTGATTACTTTCTCAATTACAGTTCAGTTCTGCAGGCCATTAAGTGTGCTACAGGTGCAGAAGTCAAATGCCGCTGATGCTGAATACTCAGTGCTTGCTTAGCACCTAGGTAGAGAAGCTTAACACAAAAACCAATGTAGTGTTGAGGAATATTCATTTCTCAGCAATGTAGACAAACCTGTATGCCTGCAATGAATTGAATGCCAGTGAGGAAAGGGAAAATGGACATATTGCATGGACCAGATATCATTGGATTTCTAGGCATTCACACACAACCAAGTAAATGTAAATAATGATTTTCAGATATTACAAATGCCAACCGGGACAAATTATTCACTCAAGAGAGTGAGATACCTCAGGGCTGAAGTGAAACAGGAGGCCAGCCACTGATAGAAGGCTCTCATAAAATAGCAAATTGTTCAATGCTTTACAATCTATTCAGAGCACAACTTTTTCCATCTCACCAGCTGATAGCACCTGATCCCCTCACTTATTTCACCTTACTGAACAGTGATAAAATATACAGGCATACCTCGGAGATATTGTGGGTTCGGTTCCAGACCACCGCAATAAAGCGAATATTGCAATAAAGAGAGTCACACAAATTTTTTGGTTTCCCAGTGCATATAAAAGTTATGTTTACACTATACTGTAGTCTATTCAGTGTGCAATAGCATTATGTCTAAAAAAAAATGTACATACCTTAATTAAAAAATACTCTATTGCTAAAAAATGCTAACCATCATCTGAGCCTTTAGTGAGTCGTAATCTTTTTTGCTGGTGGAGGGTCTTGCCTCGATGTTGATGGCTGCTGACTGATCAGGGTGGTGGTTGCTGAAGGTTGGGGTGGCTGTGGCAATTTCTTAAGACAACAATGAAGTTTGCCGCATCGATTGACTCTTCCTTTCACAAAAGATTTCTCTGGAGCATGCGATGCTGTTCGATAGCATTTTACCCACAGAAGAACTTCTTTCAAAATTGGAGTCAATCCTCTCAAACCCTGCCGCTGCTTCATCAACTAAGTTTGTGTAATATTCTAAATCCTTTGTTGTCATTTCAACAATGTTCACAGCATCTTCACCAGGAGTAGTTTCCATCTCAAGAAACCACTTTCTTTGCTCATCCATAAGAAGCAACTCCTCATCCATTAAAGTTTTATCATGAGATTGCAGCAATTCAGTCACATCTTCAGGCACCACTTCTAATTCTAGTTCTCTTGCTATTTCCACCACATCTGCAGTTACTTCCTCCACTGAAGTCTTGAACCCCTCAAAGTCATCCATGAGGGTTGGAATCAACGTCTTCCAAACTCCTGTTAATGTTGATATTTTGACCTCCTCCCATGAATCACCAATGTTCTTAATGGCATCTAGAATGGTGAATCCTTTCCAGAAGGTTTTTAATTTACTTTGCCCAGATCTATCAGAGGAATCACTATCTATGGTGGCTATAGCCTTACAAAATGTATTTCTTAAATAATAAGACTTGAAAGTTGAAATTACTCCTTGATCCATGGGCTGCAGAATGGATGTTGTGTTAGCAGGCATGAAAACAACATTAATCTCATTGTACAACTCCATCAGAGCTCTTGGGTGACCAGGTGCATTGTCAATGAGCAGTAATATTTTGAAAGGAATCTTTTTTTCTGAGCAGTAGGTCTCAACAGTGGGCTTAAAATATTCAGTAAACCATGTTGTAAACAGATGTGCTGTCATCCAGGCTTTGTTGTTCCATTTATAGAGCACAGGCAGAGTATATTTAGCATAATTCTTAAGGGCCCTAGGATTTTCAGAATGGTAAATGAGCATTGGCTTCAACTTAAAGTCACCAGCTGCATTAGCCCCTAACAAGAGAGTCAGACTGTCCTTTGAAGTTTTGAAGCCAGGCATTGACTTTCTCCTCTCTAGCTATGAAAGTCCTAGATGGCATCTTCTTCCAATATAAGGCTGTTTCGTCTACATTGAAAATCTGTTGTTTAGTGTAGCCACCTTCATCAATTATCTTAGCTAGATCTTCTGGATAACTTGCTGCAGCTTCTACATCAGCACTTGCTGCTTCACCTTGCACTTTTATGTTATGGAGACGGCTTCTTTCCTTAAACCTCATGAACCAACCTCTGCTAACTTCAAACTTTTCTTCTGCAGCTTCCTCACCTCTCTCAACCTTCATAGAATTGAAAAGAGTTAGGGCCTTGCTCTGGATTAGGCTTTGGCTTAAGGGAATGTTGTGGCTGGTTTGATCTTCTATCCAGACCACTAAAACTTTCTCCATATCAGCAATAAGGCTGTTTTGCTTTCTTATCATTCATGTGTTCACTGGAGTAGCACTTTTAATTTCCTTCAAGAACTTTTCCTTTGCATTCACAACTTGGCTAATTGTTTGGCGCAAGAGGCCTAGCTTTTGGCCTATCTCGGCTTTTGACATGCCTTCCTCACTAAGCTTAATCATTTCTAGCTTTTGATTTAAAGTGAGAGATGTGTGACTCTTCCTTTCACTTGAACACTTAGTGGCCACTGTAGGGTTATTAATTGGCCTAATTTCAATATTGTTGCGTCTCAGGGAATAGGGAGGCCCAAGGAGGTGGAGAGAGACGGGGGAACGGCCGGTCGGTGGAGCAGTCAGAACACACACAACATTTATCGATTAAGTTCGCCTTCTTATATGGTTCATGGCACCCCAAAACAATTACAATAGTAACATCAAAGATCACAGATCACCATAACAAATATAATAATAATGAAAAAGTTTGAAATATTGCGAGAATTACCAAAATGTGACACAGACACACGAAGTGAGCAAATGCTGTTGGAAAAATGGCGCCGATGGAAAAATGGCACCGATAGACTTGTTCAACGCAGGGTTGCCAAAAACCTTCAATTTGTAAAAAACGCAATATCTGCGAAGCACAATAAAGCAAAGCACAATAAAACGAGGTATGCCTGTACTAAGCAACTCTACAGATGAATTTATGCTGCTTTCTCATACCCATGCTCTTTGTTGTGACCCTTCAAGAATTGGGTATGCACTGTAAAAAAGTGTCCAAACAAGATCAATCAAATAGTTAAATGAACTTAGCGTATTTGCACTCCTTTTGTCTTCATTTTCTGTGACTATTCTAGCAAGCAAATTTTCTGGCAGGCATCTTTGCTGAAACAGCAACTACTCAGAAATAAACTACAAACCAAGAATGTATAGAAAGTATTCAATGAATAAGGAATACATTAAAGTAAATCAGATAATACTCAAACAGAATACAGATAGAATCCCATTATTTATTAGTCACTCAGCTCTAGCCACAGAGCCACAGAGCACATAAACCGTATACATAACTTATATATCTACTTTAGGGGCTACTACTTCTAACAAGGACTTTTCTTTTTCCTTGTTGATCATGCTATTTTCTTGTGGATCTTCTATTTTTAGTCATGAATGTGGTTAAAGGAGTTGGTAAGGATCCAAATATTTTTCTCCACAGATTTTCTGAAGGTGCCCACAAACAAGATTTGATATTTCCAGATTCATTTGTTGTTCAAAACAATTTGCTAAATAACTCCTGTAAAACATTTTTGATCTCTAGCTCATGGTTCCTTCTAAGGTGCATGTATGCATGGCCACACAAGTAAAAGTCTGGTCACACCAACTTTTTTGGGCTGCACACCCATCAGGATGGAAGCTGGGCTGCAATGTTGGACACTTACAGAAAGTAAGCTCCTCCCCAAGGCAGAGGCAGGGGTGGGAGCCTGGCAGGGCTCTGCCAGCTCCAGGAAACTGATCCACTCCCCCGCTTCACCTCGGAGAGCAAGAAGGCACGTGGCATCAGGGCTGGAGAGTGGAGCAGTTCCCCAGAGCCAGCAAAGCCTGCACTAGCCCCCAGCCTCCATCCCTGCCTTGCCTTACCTCAAGGAGGAGCCACTGCCTGCCCTGAGTGAGGCTCCACCAGCTCCAAGGAAGTGCTCCACTCCCTGACACCATGTGCCTCCTCGCTCCCTGAGGTGAAGTGAGGGAGTGGAGCAGTGTCCTGGAACTGGTGGAGCCCGCACCAGGCCCCAAGCCAGCCCCTGCTGCCTGCCCCAGGTAAGGAGTGAGGAGCTTACCTCCAGTAAGTGTCCCACGCTGCACCAAAGCAGCATGCTCACAGACTGAAGCAGCACACTCATGAACCAAAGCAACACGCTCACAGACTGTTACTCCTTAGAGGAAACATTGCTCTAGATTGTTCTCCCACAGTTCATATCTGAAATTTAATCCACTACAGAGTTTTTAATTGGAGACTGCTCCAGCCCCAGGGGTGCCCATGATACCCCATGGTTGCCAGGTAGCTCCTGCCATGCTCTGGCTCTTATCAGTCAGTGAGTCCTTCCTGACCCTGCTGATCCTTGTCCTGCTCTTAAATTCTAGGTTGACCCTCCCAGCCCATTCATGCTCCCCAGGATGCTAATTGCCTTAAAGTCTAATTTTGTGGTCTCTCACCTCCCCTACAGCCATGTCCATGCCCCACAGATGTTACCAGTCATCAGTTAGGTGGGGCACTTTCCCCCAAACAAATGCTAAGCTTCCTCAGGCCTCTGCACCCTTGTTGGGAACTCAGTCTCCATCACTTTCCTCTAACTGAGCCTCTTTACCTAGGCCCACTGCAACAGACCTGGCCTCTGAGTCCCAACCCTAGTCTGGTTTCCACGTACCCTAGGCTTAAGGTCCTTTCAGTCTTTTGTTCTGGCCCTCTTGGCCTCAGGCCCACTATTGCCCCTCTTGGGCTTGTGCTTGCACCCTCTCGTCCTCAGACCTGCTACCACCACTCTCAGGTCTGGTCCTCTCAGCCTCAAACCCGCTACCACCCCTTCGGGCTTGTGCTCTGGCCCTCTTGACCTCAGGCCCACTATTACAGTTTTCAGGCTTGTGCCTTGAGCCCCTTCCCCAAGTGGGCTGTCTGATATGCCTCTCTAGCACCAATGGGACCTCCTGCTCCCCTGTTAGTCCCAGTCTGGTCCACAGGCACAACTCAAAATATAAAATCAAGCAACTGCTTTAACAAAAACTTCCCTTCTGGACAGACATAACATCAGAGAGAAACGGCACTCAACTACTTTAATAGGAGACCTCTACACCCAGCCCTGCCCCTGATCAAAACAGCCCTCACCCCTAAAAGCAGCCTTCACCCTGGGCTCTCATTGCTCTGGCTCAGGATCACTCAGGTAGCTCTCCCCCTCCTGGGAGCTCTTCTCCCTGCCCCAGCATGGCCAGACTGACTTTTCTGATTCTGGCTCTGAGCCTACAAGCCTCCAAAGCCCTGCCCCTTCCACTCAGGTGATTCCCCAGCCACCTCTATGTGTCACCAATCAGAGCCTGATGGCTCTTTTTCAGAGCAGCTTGCAATCATTGTTCTACCTGCCCTAGGAGTGTCCTGACTGTCCAAGGAGGGATCTGCTCTACTGTCCTACTGCAGAGCAGATATCACTACAACAGGCACTCATAGTCTCAGTCCTCTGGCTGCTTATTCCCTGCACCTAGTCCATTCAACACAGCGGTTCCCTCTACCTGGAGGAACTATGCTGTTATTTTCCCCTTAAAGTAATGGAGAGCCTCTGGATCCCTGTTACAGACATATATAACTTGCCTCCCAGAGAGAGATTGAAGAGGAGGGAACTTGACTTTGTAGCCTGATGATGATGGTGATGAGCAGATGGGGTCCAGTCACTGCTTCCCAACACTGTTTATGTATTTTATTTAATGACTCTAATGCAAAATGCTGTGGATCAAGGAATGAAGCCCAAGACTTCCCCCTCCCTCATCTGGAGAGTGCCCTCATCATTAAGATGCAGAGTTATTTTCCTTTGCTTTCTCTTTCTGATCTCAGAAATAGTATTTCCTTCTAGATGGTGGTCTCACTTCACCAAGGGGAGAATAGAAAGTACTCTCATCACTACCCTCCCATCTCAGCTGAGCCTCTAACCTCGTGGATAGGCCTCTCTCTCCTGGCAAGTAGATTTGAACCACTATAAGCTGAGGTGGACATAGAACCCAGGTCTCCCACTTCCTGACTCAGAGTTCTACTCCAATTTGTGGTAGATGAATGATTAACATGTGGGTCTGTTTTCTCACTCCCCTGTTCAGCAAAACTTGGAGTACTATAGAGGTAAAATACACAGGTGCTGTGGGGCAGCACAATTGGCAACTTTTCACAGCAATATGTAAGGTTTACTTTAAAAGATAGTGAATTAATTGTCTCTAAGGGGACTCATATCAAGCTTTCCCAGCTGATAGAAGATTGCTATGTAGTTTCTTTAAACTGCAGGGTATGCAAACTAAGGCCCAATGGAATTGTCCATTAGTATAAAGTTACTAATGTGTGTAAGTGTTTGCAGAACAAGAGCCTATGAGAAAGAAAATATTCCAAACGATACATCAGTTAATAACAATGGTCTCTGAATCTCTCCATTACTGAAAAGTATGTTGGTTTTATTAATTGGCTGTTATGGTGGCTTGCAAAGTGAGTTTACATGGAAGAATTCTATACAGTTTCTACATTTATTCTATGTTACAATTATCTGGTCAAAACCTTTTTCTTTGTTTCCACTCTCCCTTCCCCTCACCACAACTCTCTGATTAAACCATGATATGATGATTCATCATAGTCTGTCCATTCCCACTTTACTGACTGTCTAATTAAAATGATTTTTATGCACAAAGATAATTGCTTTCTTCTATTATTACTCTAACATTTTAATGTAATCTAGCTCACCAGTCTCCAAGTCTACCACCAGAGACAATAAATAAATTAAACACAGAAAAATGATGTTAAAGTAACATTAGAATTGAGCCATAAAACAACAAGAGCACGGAAATTCTAGTTAAGACTGCACAGCACTGCCAAAATGTTTGCAGTACATATGGTTGCCCCTCTGTCAGTGTCCCACTGCACAGAATGGTGCTGCACATCCGGGGTGCTTCATTAGCAACAGATTGTTGGTCCTATAGAAGCTAGTGATGCATAAAATTGCTTTATTGTGGTCATTATTTAAAAATTCAGCATTTACAACATTTAGCACCCTAAGATGTCTACCATAATAACTAAAGGGAATAACTGCACAGGACAGGAGCCATGTGGTAGATGCTGTCTTTTTAAAGGCAGATCTTTGGTCTTTGGGCTTGCCCTTGACTGATAAAGGAATATTTCCCCAGTGCCAAAAGTCAAAAAGGCTTGTTACCTTTTAAGAAAGAAAGGACACAAATTAATAATGGATGCAATTACAAGATACAATTCTCCTCAAGAGCACTACTTTCACCTTGTAGATCAAGTCAGTGTTAATGTTGGGGGATTTTGATTTTAAATACCTCAAATTAATTCTTATTCTTTCCTGTCGACTTTAACTGTCTCACCATGGTGCCAGTTCTGCCTGGTTTATTGTTTCCTCCCTTCTCTCTGTTGTTCATCCTAGCCCTTTCCTCTCCCCCACCCCTATATATATACCCACACACACCCAAACATACACCTTGGCTGCCATCCCACCACTGTGCTGTGGCTGAGACTTATTGTCTCTTCTGTATAATAGTGCTGGCTCCTCTGACAATAAGCCAGCCCCAGGTCTCTCCTTCAGTGGTTTGTCTGAAATTTTGTATTAGTTCTGTTTTCCCAAATACAGTCTGACTTCCAGCAGCTAAGTGTCATCTTCTGTCATCACCTATCTCTTCTCCACCATTGCCAGGTCCCTAAAGAGGAATCTGATACTGATCTGACTAGGTGGTGGAAAAAAATGATACCTGGTGGTAGTGATGGCAAAAGTGATAACTTTGCTATGCCAAAAATGCTCAGTTTACGTGCATAAGAACTATTTCCCTCTCTTTAAGGGAAATAACACTATTATAAAGCAGTAGTCTTACCAACATCAACTCTTGAACACCTTCAAGAGCAAATTGGATGGTTATCTTGCTGGGATCCTATGACCCCAGCTGACTTCCTGCCCTTTGGGCAGGGGGCTGGACTCGATGATCTCCCGAGGTCCCTTCCAGCCCTAATGTCTATGAAATCTATGAAACTCTAAGGGTTTTATGTAGGAATGGTGTTGCACTTAGAAAGTGGGTTTTTAAACCTAGTGCTCTAAGAATTGACACAACACTCTGTTGATGACTAACAGAAAGGCTTGCTTTAATAACTACCAAGAAGCTACAAACCTAAATGACAGAAAAATACTCTTTCCCAATATAAAATGAACTATTAGTATTATCTTGTATTAGCTGCAAAAAGATCTTTACCCAATGCAGGCAGGAAGCAGTTTTTGTACAGCCCCAAAACATGGATCCTTCATTTTTCAGCTAAGTGACAGGATGGCTTCTTGATCTTCCCTGGACTGCACACAAATCCGTTTAGTTCTTATGCTGTTTAATTGTATAGCTTCAAAACATTTTTCATTGATCGTTGGCTGATTAAAGTCCAAACAAAACAGGGCAGGAAAGACTGACCATCACATTACAATTGTTAAAATGCCTGGCTCCTGTTTTGGGATTTGTCTAGGTAAGAAGACTTGTGTTTCACTGCAGCCCCTGCTATTGTAGGTCAATTACAGGTGATGGGTCTTGAGTGGTCAAACAGGATGCTTAGAGGCATTGGTTACTGGACCTGTCTTTGGGTATTTGTTTATCAATGGGACAAATTTGCAATAGCTTGTACCAGCGATGGTCTATTTGCAAAACTCCACGCATACATTGAAAGATTGAGACATCTGTGACACCAGACACCGGGTGCCTGTTTTGAGAAATGTGAGCATGTCTGGTACAGGACATCTTTGCTGTACTTTTTACAGTTTTCTCTTGAGATGGATATTTAGTCTTTTGCCTTCCTTAGTTGCTAATTCAATTGAAATGCATATGTAGTTTCACTAGTTACACTGGCTCAGCCTTTTCTTTGGCCCCTTCACTCACCAGAATGCAGCTCTGATATGCTGGTGCCCTATCACTACTCATGCTATTGCCCCTCACTTCCAAGCCACAGCCCCCTGGACCTGCCAGTGTCGCTCATTTATGACCCACTGCCCCCTGCCCCAAGGACCCAGACCCCATGTATGAGGAAGAGGGTAAGTGTGGGGAAAGGAGGTCTGGGCATAGGCAATGCATCAGGGGGCACAGAGGGCACAAGCAATGCATGGGGAGCAGGGGAGGGCATGTGAGGGGGACCCCAGGTGATGAAGTGGGGTACAGAGGCCATGTGCCTCCCCAGATTTCTGCCCCTACAGTGGGGCATGGGGCTGCAGCCAGGCTGGTCCCGCTCTGAGCAGGAACTGTCTCTGCAGCCCAGAGGTGGGAGACCTGGCACAGGAGAAAGGGCATGCTACGTCACCATGACTGCCAAGCTGAGACACCCCATGCCCACCTGGCAGCAGTAGGAAGCACAACTCTGTGCCACCGTTGCTGCTGTGCCTCATATGCGGTGGGTACTTCTGTGCAGCCATGGTAGCATGGTGCTCACTCCCATGCCAGGTCCCACCCACTGGGCCACAGAGGCAGCTTCTGCCCAGAGCTGGTCTAGCCCAGCTGGAGCCCCACACCCCACTGTGGATGCAGAAATCTGGGGGGGCACATGCCTCTCCCCACTTCCCAAAGTGCCACCTGTGCCCCTCACCATATACATACTGGTAGGGAGCTACAGGAGCTACTCTCCACCACTGCCTGGCTGCCATGTGCATCTGTGCACATGCACATGGTGCCCCTGTGTCCCGCTCCTCCCTGCCCCAAGCAGACCCTTGCAGGCTAGAATCCCACCAGCACCTTGCAGGCTGGCACTCTGCCAGCCTGCAATGGGGAACTACACTACTTACAAAAAACAGCATACCTTAGATCAATTCTGTCTCAGGCTTTTTGAATGTCTGTACCTAGCCTCAGAGAATTCAAGGGCAGGTCTCAAATCTTCTGTGATAGAAACAGGGCAGAAAGAACATTACTAATGGATGGGAAGAAAATGCCTTTTCTGTACAGTAAGAGTGATGTTGGAAAGGTTTTGGATACCACCTCCATTATAACTTTCAATGCTAATTGGTTTTTAGGAAAAAATGTTTCTTAATAGCAATACATCTTTTATGTAGCTGATAGGCCACTGTTATCCTGCCTATCCTATAAAGGCCCTGACCTTTGCAGCTGAAGCATTTTTCAAAAATCTTTAGAGCCTCATAACACCCCTCTTAAATAAAGAGGTACTCTTTTAACCACCGTACAATGCACAGCTGAGCCACAAAGAAAGTACATGACTTTCCCAAGATCACACACAAAAACTATAATGCAGCAGGGAAATAAACCTGTATTTCTCAAGTCTTGGGGAATACATTGACTACTGGGCCATCCTCCCTCCCTCTTTTGCTTATGTGCTAATACAAGAATCTCTGCACTGAAATTTAAGACTGTAAACTCCCTTTGTCATTTATGTCAATATCTGAGGACTAATTTTTGAAGTAGGTACTCAATATTTCTTTTCTTATAACATGCATATTTCTGTAGACACTCCTAAAGTGTAGATTATTTTTATTAACCATTGATTGTATAAGGCTTTGATGAAAGATGCTATATATATAAAACTACATTAGACTGGATTAAATTTCCTGTTGAACACAGAGACTCTCATCAAAGTTTGAGAATCATAGAGTTATAGAAAATTAGGGTTTGAAGGGATCTCAGGAGGTTATCTAATCCAACCCCCTGCTCAAAGCAGGACCATCCCCAACTAGATCATCCCAGCCAAGTCTTTGTCTAGCCATGTCTTAAAAACCTCCAATGATGAAGATTCCACATCCTCTCCAGGTAACCTGCTTTACTACCTTCCTAGTAAGAAAATTCTAACTAATATCTAAACTAAACTTCCCTTGCTTCAACTTGAGACGATTACTCCTTTTTCTGTCATCTGTTGCCACTGAGAACAATCTAGCTCCATCCTCTTTTGGCAGATGGAGGCTGCTATTAAATCCTCCCCTCAGGCTTCTCTTCTCTGGACTAAACAAGCCCAGCTTCTCCTCAGTAGTCATGTGCCCCATCCCCCTAACTATTTTCATTGCCCTCCCCTAGGCTCTGTCCAATATCTCCACATCCTTTTTGTAGTGCAGGGTCCAAAGCTGAACACACTACTCCAGATGTAGCCACATCAGTGCTGAATAGAGGGAAATAATCACTTCCCTTGACCTGCTGGCAACACACCTACTAATGCAGCGCAGTAGGCCATTAGCCTTCTTCACAACAAGGGAACACTGTTGGTTCATATTCAGTTAATTGTCCAATCTCACCCCCAGGTCCTTTTCTGCAGAGCTGCTGCTTAGCCAGTCAGTTCCAGGACCATACAAGTGCATGTGGGATTGTTCTGTCCTAAGTGCAGGACTTTGCACTTGTCCTTGTTGAACCTCTTGAGACTTCTTTTAGCCCAATCCTCCAATTTGTCTAGGTCTCTCTGAATTCTAGCCCTACTCTCCTGCATCTCTACTACCTGCCCGAGCTTGAGGTCATCTGGGCACTTGCTGAGGGTGCACTCTATGTCATCTTCCAGGTCATTGATGAAGATATTGAACAAAACCAGTCCCAGGACCAACCCCTGAGGCACTCCACTTGATACCGGATCCCAAATATAAATCGAGCTATTGATTACTAGGGCTGTGCAAAATGGCACTGTTCCTTTTGACTTGAGTTTTGAGGTTTCAATGGAACACCTTTTCATTCTGAATTTCATTTCAACTCGAAACAGCTGTTCCATTTCACTTCATCAAAGCAGTGACACTGTTTTGATGCTTTTTCAACGTTTTGCCCATTCGCTATAATAGGGAAGCTGGAAACAGCCTCTCTCATTTGGCAGGCAGATGGGGACCCACAACCCCAGGAGAGCTGCGGAGACTGTGCCAGTCTTCCCGGGGCTGCAGGCCCCCGATCTACCTGCCAAATGAGGGAGGGAAGTGGGTTCTGCCGCCTGGGACTGGGGAGCTGGGGAAGGGAACTGAGCCCAATCGCTCAGTTCCTCTCCCCAGCACTACGATCAGGCTGGGGAAAGGCATGTAGTGTTCCTTTCCCAGGCCTGATCTAGGGCTGGCAATGGGAACTCAGCCCAAGTGGGCTGAGTTCCTTTCCCCAGCCTGATCGTAGCGCTGTGGAGGAGAGCTGAGCCCAGCTCAGTTCCCTTCCCTTGTGCTGTATTGGCTTCCCACAGCCCAGCTGTGGGAGGCGGAAAGAGCCAGGGCTGTGCTCTTGGCTCTACCAAATGGGGCGGTGGAGCCCCTGGGAGTGCAGTTCTTGTTCTCCCCTGTCTCCCACCACCTGGCTGCTGGCTGCTTCGAAACTCAAAACATTTTGAAACTTTTGAAATGTTTTGACTTGCCTCATTTTGTTTCAAGGCTGTTTCAAAGCCCTTCATTTCAATTCATTTTCACTGTTTCAAGCTTGAAATGAGTTGAAACAGTGTCAAATTGAAACAGTCAGCAAAATTTTGCACAGCCCTATTGTTTACTACCCTCTGAGCCTGAGACAGTTTTTTATCCACCTTACAGTCCATTCATCCATCCTGTACTTCCTTAGTTTGCCTGTGAGAACGTTGTGTGAGACTGTATTAAAAACCTTGCTACAATCAAGGTATACCAAATCCACTGGTCTCCCTGCATCTATAGAGCCAGGCATCTCATCATAGATGCAATCAGGTTGGTCAGGCATGACTTGCCCTTAGAGAACCCATGCTGCCTGTTCCTCCAAGTGCTTAGAAATGGATTCCTTGAGGATCTGCATCCTCTGTCTCTAGTTCCCTCCCCCATTCAGTAAATGACCCACACTTTCCCTGATCTTCTTCTTACTGACATACTTGTAGAAATCCTTCTTGTTCCCCTTCACATCCCTTTCTAGCTTCATCCCCACATGCCCTAGCAATACTTTTATACTTCCCACCTAGTTGTTTGTCCAAGTTTCCACTTCTTATAAGCTTCTTGTTTGTAATTTAGTTTACTGAAGATTTTCCTGCTAAGCCAAGCTAGTCTCTGCCATACTTGCTAGACTTCCTGAACACTGGGATGGTTTGTTCCTGCACTCTCAGTAAGGCTTCTTTAAACTACAGTCATCTCTCCTGTACACCTCCCTGCCTCAGACTGGCTTCCCAGGGGATCCTGCCCATGAGTTCCCTGAGCAAGTGAAAGTCTGCTTTTCTGAAGTCTAGGGTCCTTACTCTGCTGCTCTCTGTCCTTCCTTTCTTCAGGATCCTGAACTCAGTCATCCCATGGTTGCTGCTGCCCACATTCCCATCGACTAATACATTCCCCACCAACTCTTCCCTGTTTGTGAGCAGCAGATCAAGAAGAGCAGAGCCCCTAGTTGGCCACTCCAGCAAATTGCACCAGAAAGTTGTTCCCGACCATGAATGCATCATGCTACCCAGGGCTGGGGGCACAAAGTGACTGCCCACAGGCGATGCCAGCATCAAGCGTGGACCATCCACAGGCAGCCACAGTGGTGTCGGTGGCAAGGAGTGGCAAGTGCCAAGTGGCAATCAGCAACCACCCACACATACCACCAGCAGTGTCAGCACCCAGGGGGCAGGGGCAGTAGCAACCGCCTGAAGACTCTGCTGGCAGCAGCAGCCTCACCCAGTTTCAGGGGGTGCATGGCCAATCTCAGGGAGTGCATGTACACCCACATGCACCCCCTATGTGTCACCAATGTTCCCAACACTCTCCAAAAACTTCTTGAATTGCTTGTGCACTGCTGAATTGCCCTACCAACAGATGTCAGGGTGATTAAAGTCTCCCATGAAAACCAGGGCCTGTGAGAGAGTCCAGAGGAGAGCCACACACATGATCAGAGGTCAGAAAAACAGACCTTATGAAGACAGGCTGAGAGCCCTGGGACTCTTCAGCCTGGAAAAGTGCAGACTCAGGGGTGATCTGGTGGCTGCCTATAAGGGGTGCTCACCAGGATCTGGGGAAATAACTGTTCACCAGAGCGCCCCAAGTGATGACAGGTTGAATGGTCACAAACTCCTCCATGACTATTTCAGGCTGTACATAAGGAAGAACTTCTTTACTGTCCAAGCCCCCAAGGTCTGTACAAGCCCACCAAAGGTGGTTCAAGCACCTACTTTGAATGTCTTCAAGAGAAATTTGGATGTTTATCTTGCTGGGATCCTATGACCTCTGCTGACTTCCTGTCCCTGGGGCAGGGGGCTAGACTCAAAGCTCTTCTGAGGTCCCTTCCAGCCCTAATGTCTATGAAATCTATGAAATCAGGAAGCTTCCTCCAGCTGTTTGAATAAAGCTTCATCTACCTCATCATCCTAGTCTGGTGGTCTATAGAAGACTCCCACCATAACACCATCCTCACTGCTCTTTCCTCTGACCCTAACCCAGAGACTTTCAACAGCTTCAGACTGGAGTTCTGAACAATCATATGGCTCTTTTACGTACAGTGCAACTCCTCTTCCTGTTCTCCACTGCCTGTCCTTCCTGACAGTTTATACCCATCCATGACAGTGCTCCAGTCATGCAAGCTCCCACCACGTCTCTGTTATTCCAGTCAAATCATAGTTATATAACTGTGTGAAGACTTCCAATTCTTCAGGGCAATCAACTAGCTACCTCAAGTGCCTGTACATAAATCAAAGAGAATACCACCTGAGCCCCCTATCCCTTCAACCTTTCACTCAGAGATCTGTAGTCACTTGATCTTCTCAGGGTCTCCCCTGGCAGTATCATTGGTGCCCACAGGGATGAACAGCATGGAGTAGTAGTCAGAGGGCTGGGTGAGTCTTGGTAATCCCTCCATGACAACTTGGATGTGGGCTCTGGGCAAGCAGCAGACTTCCCAAGACAACAGGTCAGCTTGGCAGATGGATCCCTCCATTCCCCATAGAAGGAAGTCTCCAATCACCACCACCAATTGCTTCTTCTTGTTGACCACCAATTGCTTCTTCTTGTTGGTAGTGGTCTTGATTCTTCCCACCTTGGAGAGGCCTGCCCTGTCCTCCTCCACCAATGGAATGTACTCCTTGCCCTCTGTTGCTAGAGCTCCATATTGATTCTCCACATGAACTGCTCTGGTTAGAGTTTTGCCTCCATTTTCCTGAGCAGGGACCAGAAGAGCCACCCCACTCTCAGCCCCCCTTAGGCCCCAAGGGAGGTGCACCTAGGCCAAGGGTTAATGAGGAACTAGTTAGGGAACTTCTGGAGGGACTGGATATATTCAAGTCAGCTGGTCTGGATGATCTCCACCCTAGAGTACTAAAGGAATTAGCTGAGGTCATTGCGGGATCCCTGGCATGGCTTTATGAGCACTCATGGTGCTCTGGTGTGGTGCCAGAGGACTGTAAAAGGGCCAATGTAGTTCCCATCTTCAAAAAGGGGAGGAAGGAGGACCCAGGAAACTATAGGCCAGTTAGTCTTACCTCGATCCTGGGCAAGCTTTTTGAGAGAATTATTCTGGCACATGTCCACAAGGGGCCAGCAGGGGAGATTATGCTTAGGGGCAACCAACACGGGTTCATTAGAGGCAGGTCCTGTCAGACCAACCTGGTGGCCTTCTATGACCAGGTCACCAAATCCTTAGACATGGGTAGCAGTGGACATTGTCTTTCTGGACTTTAGGAAGGCCTTCGACACTGTCTCTCACCCCGCTCTCATTAAGAAACTAGGGGACTGTGGTGTCGACACCTACACAGTCAAATGGATCATCAACTGGCTGGAGGGCCGCACCCAGAGAGTGGTGGTGGATGGGTCATTTTTGACCTGCAGGGATGTGGGCAGTGGGGTTCCACAGGGCTCAGTCCTCGGGCCCACACTGTTCAACATCTTCATCAGTGACTTGGACGAGGGGGTAAAAGGTGGTGGTGGTGGCGGTGGTGGATGGATCCTTCTCAACCTGGAAGGACGTGGGCAGTGGGGTTCCACAGGGCTCAGTCCTCAGGCCCGCACTGTTCAACATCTTCATCAGTGATTTGGATGAGGGGGTAAAAAGCACCCTGTTCAAATTTGCCAATGACACTAAGATGTGGGGGGACGTGGGCACACTGGAAGGATGCAACAGGCTACAATCAGACCTAGACAGGTTACAAGAGTGGGCGGACGAGAATAGGATGGGTTTCAACACAGACAAGTGCAAGGTGATGCACCTGGGGAGGAACAACCAGCATCATACCTACAGGTTAGGGAACTCCCCTCTTGTCAGCACGGAGGCGGAAAAGGATCTGGGGGTCATCATTGACTCCAAGATGAATATGGGCCGGCAGTGTGGAGAGGCAGTTAGAAAGGCCAACCGCACCTTGTCATGCATCCACAGATGCATCTCGAGCAGGTCCAAAGAGGTGATCCTCCCCCTCTATGCGGCACTGGTCAGGCCGCAGCTGGAGTACTGTGTCCAGTTCTGGGTGCCACACTTCAAGAGGGATGTCGACAGCATGGAGAGGGTCCAGAGGAGGGCCACTCGTATGATCGGGGGACAACAGGGCAGGCCCTATGAGGAGAGGCTACGGGACCTGAACCTGTTCAGACTCCAGAAGAGAAGGCTGAGGGGGGAACTTGTGGCCTGTTATAAACTAGTCAGGGATCAGCAGGCATTGGGGGAGTCACTGTTCCCCCGAGCACCGCCAGGAGTGACCAGAAATAATGGTCACAAGCTGGCAGAGGGTAGGTTTAGGTTAGATATCAGAGGTGCTACTTCACAGTCAGGGTGGCTAGGGTCTGGAACCAACTTCCAAGAGAAGTGATGCAGGCTTCTACCCTGGGGATGTTTAAGAGGAGGTTAGAGGCACATCTTGCTGGGGTCATTTGACCCCAGTATTCTTTCCTGCCATGGCAGGGGGTCAGACTAGACGATCTGCTCAGGTCCCTTCCGACCCTAGAAACTATGAAACTATGAAAAAGCACCCTGTTCAAATTTGCTGTTGACACTAAGATGTGGGGGGATGTGAGCATGCTAGAAGGAAGGACTAGGCTACAATCAGACCTAGACAAGTTACAGGGGTGGGTGGATGAGAATAGGATGGGATTCAACACCGACAAGTGCAAGGTGATGCACCTGGGGAGGAAGAACCAGCACCATACCTACAGGTTGGGGAACTCCTCATCACTACAGAGTCAGAAAAGGATCTTGGAATCCCTATTGATGCCAAGATGAACATGGGCCAGCAGTGTGGGGATGCAGTCAGGAAGGCCAACCACACCTTGTCATGCAGCCACAGATGCATCTCAAGCAGGTCCAAGGAGGTGATACTCTCCCCCACTATGCGGCACTGGTCAGGCCACAGCTGGAGTACTGTGTTCAGTTCTGGGCGCCGCACTTGAGGAGGGATGTGGACAACATGGAGAGGGTCTAGAGGAGGGCCACTTGCATGATCAGGGGGCAGCAGGGCAGGCCTTAGGAGAGGCTATGGGACCTGAACCTATTCAGCCTCCACAAGATAAGGCTGAGGGGGGATCTACTGGCCTGTTACAAACTAGTCAGAGGGGACCAGCAGGCATTGGGGAAGTCCCTGTTCCCCCAAGCACCACCAAGACTGACTAGGAATAATGGTCACAAGCTGGCAGAGGGTAGATTCAGGCTAGATATCAGGAGGCACTACTTCACAGTCAGGGCAGCTAGGATCTGGAACCAACTTGCAAGAGAAGTGGTGCTGGCTCCTACCCTGGGGGTGTTTAAGAGGAGGTTAGATGAACATCTAGCTGGGGTCATTTGACCCCAGTACTCTTTTCTGCCATGGCAGGGGGTCGGACTCGATGATCTGCTCAGGTCCCTTCCGACCCTACTAACTATGAAGCTATGAAACTATAAAGATTTCTGCTTGCTGCCAGAGGTCACAAGCTTCCAGCTTCCACCTTCCTGGGAGACCATGAACTTCCCTTCTCTAGCACTGCCTCTGGCAATTCTTCCTCCACAGTCCTGAAGGTCTCCTCCATCATCAAATTGATGAACTCATCATGGTGGAGGATGCTTCAGAGCCTCACCACCTCCTGCTGTAGTTTTCTTTGATGTTCTCTGAAGGACCCCACTAGGAGGCACTGCTCACACTGCAAGCACTCCCTGACCTTGCTGTCAACAGAAGGAATCTGCAATCCACAATCCCCAAAGCACCAAACCTGGACCTGGGTGGAAGCCTCAATGGTGAGTGGTCCTGCCTGGACAGAAACCTCAGAGGTGCAAACAGAGGCAGTGGCAGTGGCTCTGGCATTGCAATGTGCTTCAGCCATTTCCCTGGAGCTCTTAATCTGCCTCTTCTCTCTTGCTGCCTTTCTTCTAAGCACCCCTTCCCTAGCAAACTTGCCTGGAAGCTGACCTGTTTACTGTTTCTTGGCACCAAAGGGCTCTGTCAGGGGAAGACTTAAGGCAAGAGGAACTTCTAAAAATAGAAATAGCCTTCTCATAATTAGCTCGGAAAAACAGAGAATCACCACAGATGCACATGGCAAATGCTCACTGGGGAAGGATGGAAGGGGAACTGTGGTGGGTACTTCTGGCCCCACAAAAGAGCAGCTAGAGAGGGACTCCAACATGGGGGATACCAGAGATGCTGAGAGGCTCTCTTCCTGACGATAGACTGTGGAGGATTTGGCAGAGCAGAGGCACAGGGAAGGAGGCACAGGAGATCAGAGGACCACCGCTGGACAAAGTACTGATGCAGGAAACTGGATTGATGAAGAGCAGCTGGTCAGAAGCTGCCACAAAGAAGTAGGTGCTGGGAAAGGGAGGATCTGACAAGCCCAGCCCTCTCAAAGGGTAGGAATGTTCCAGAGCCACATGAGACAGTATCTGGTTTTCTTTCCTGGTTTTTTTCTTTCCTTGTTGGCACCTTATCTTTTGCCTCAGCTGAAGGGTTTTTTTTTTTTTGTTGAACTTGGACTTACTGGTCCACCCCTAGAAGGGCCTGGACAAGATTTTTTTTAGTGTAGACTTAAAGGGTTGTTGGCCCCTGAGGAGGACTGGCCTCAGGGCGATTAGAGGACTCAGTCTTTTCAATCCTTGAACAGGGGATAAAAATAGCCCTACCCAAGAAGAGATAGCCCTGAATGACTTGTGCTGGAATTGACAATAGGATGTGGTAAGATCAAGGTGCAGGGGAGAAGGAGCCCCATAAAACAGTAAGCAAGATAAGAAGAATCAAAGTCATGGCGGGTGAGAAGACAACATCTGGGAGGGGCTGAAGGAGGTATCCATTACATCTTATTCCACTTGCATGTGGGGAAGACATCAGCGTGCCAAGGACTTAGGCCTTATAACACCTACCAGCAACACGTTCCTTTTTCCCCTGCTTCCTCACATCAAACTGAAAGGCTATCCCCTCAAATGTGGCAGGGGTGAGGAGAAGGGCAAACTGGCCTGTGAATTGACCAGTGAACTGCCTGAAAACTGCTTTCCCTGTTTGCATTCCTTCCTTCCTGGTCACTCAAGGAGCCTCCTTTTATATGCTGCTGGACTTGGACTGGCTCACCTCCCTTATTAGGACTTCTGTCAGGCACAGGCAACAATCACTCAGCAATCATTCAGCTAGCAATACTCCCAGCTTCTCAGAGCACATGCCCCAAACACACACAGTCCACCAAACAAACACTCAGGAAGCCAAAGGCACAGGCACCTCTGGTTCACTTACCTTCCCTGGGCAGAATCTGGTGCCTCGCTTCTCTTCCCCTTCCCCTTCATCCTCTTACTTCCAGAAAATCACCTTGCAGAGCACTCTTTTCAGAACAAAATGAACAGAACAGCTATTAGTGAAGTTTGCATGAACGACTGGTGGTTCACCTGTAGAAAAGAAATTTCACCATTACAATTCCTCAGTTGACCTGTGGAATTCAATTCAGTCTTAACAGCATAAAATACTGAAGTTTGGAGGATTCAGCAGCTGTCTTATAAGCAACAATTTTTTTTAATATTGCCTCCAATCTTTTCTTAATAAAAACAGGATCATAAATATGCGCAAGAGTAAATTTATAATAGTTTTAATTTAGAACTGCAGTTTATTTTTTAAAACCCACCAGAGCTGAACGATGAAAACTCAAGAAAACTAATTGCTTTGGCTTGACTCATTTTTTCTTTATATTTCTTTAATATTTTCCCTCAAAAAATATCAATTTCCTTCAGAATTAAACTAATCTGAACAAATGCTCTAAGTACAGACTTCAGAGTTTCCTAAATGTTTGGCTATCACCTTTGATCAATAAGGAAGCATTAGCTTATGTGTAGTGGAGAACAGCTTTCTATAGTAAGTAGTAGTATGGAAATAGTTGAGGATGTATCATAGGATTTCCTATCCAAGTGACAGCATTTAACATTTTCTGAATATTCTGTACTTAAAACACAGAAAATATGATTTATTAAATGTTTTATATTGTAGGTAATCCAGTATATTTCTTACCCTTCTGTAGGTATTTACAACAGTGTAAAGTGAATGTAAAAATGATACCTAATCAGAATGGTTTGGTAGCAAAAGAGTTCTATAGTCACTTTACCCGTGATTACACAGTTTCTCTACTGGCAATATAAGTGCCACCCAGTTATTCCTTCTCAGAGAGCATAATAAGCTTGGAAGAGTAGTTCTGATATGTAGACCTGCATTCCCCACTCCTTAGTGCTCCTTTCAAGCTGAGGCAAGGCTCTGAGGTGTCCAATCAACATCTTTTGGAGCTTCTACTCTGCCCTTTTTCTAGTGGCTGCAAGCACATGTTCAAGTGATGTGTGAAAATTCTTCCAGGTTTGTTTTCCTGATAGAAAAATGTACCCCGGGAAACCTGAACAGACATTCAAATGCTGAGCCATTGCAGAGCAGAGAGCTTGCAATGCTGATGCTGTGCAGCAGGGAGGCCCCCATGCACACATCTCAGCATGCTCTGCAGGCTCCATCAGTCTGCCTGGAGACAGAAGGAAACCATGTAGAAGGCAGCTCTGATTGGCTGACCTAGACTTCTCAGGGTCAGCCTGCAGCACAATGTGGGGTTCGTGAAGGGGACATGTTCTGCTCCCTGTTAGGCTAGGGCAGTAGAATCCAGCAAATGATACACTGTCTCTCGGGGGGAAGAAGTGGATGCAAAGCATCTTGAATTGTGTTTTGGCTTCTCCTAAAAGAGAACATTTATAGACGTTCAGTCTTCTGGGACACTTTCTTCATAGTGACTTAACCCTGATTATTTCGCTCCCAGGTTCTTTCTCTCTGGGAACAGCCATTTTTGCTCTGGGGGGAAAATCCTGAATAAATCTATGTATTCATGGTTCCTACAGGGAAAAGGGAAAGGCTTATCTTGCTAGCAGGTGACTAAAGGGTCAGGAGATGCAATAGAGCAAAAAATTTCACATTTTTAGGGAAAAAATCAAGTCTTATTGATTTTTTATTTGTTTTTAGTTATGCTTCTCTTTTCAACACGACACAGATAACACAAGGATGATATTTTTGAATGGTTTCATTTTCTGAATTGTAAACATGTCTGTACATTGACTAAATGTTCTTAAAATACTTGCCAGAATGTATTTGCTTTTGCCATGTTTAGTACCTTTTTCATTAGTTCTCCATAAATATTTGTATTGTTAAGATGGAGGTTGGATCTTCACCTTGCTTGGTATAAATTTAGAAAAGGATGTTACACTCTTTATTTTGCAGTAAGATGGCTGAAACAATAGAAGCCAGTGCCTAAACATGCTACATAAAAGCCAGTCAGAAACTAAGCTATGTGAGTTAAAAATTTCACTAGGTATGTTTCAGAGAGGTATGTGTGTCTGAGAACAGAAGTACTCAGAAGTAGCCAGAGAGAGCCAAAGTCATGAGCAAGTAAACACTGGAAACATAGTTCTCAGAGAAAGCTCAGGGTATGTACAAACATTATATTTAGGTTGTCCTAACTGAGATTAGGGTGATCTAAATGGCTGAGAATGCATGCAAGCATTCACAGGGCTTAAACTGTCCTAAAATAGCTTGTTTGATCTAAAGTTAGTTCACCTCAGAGATGAACTAACTTCAGATAGGCCTGGGTTAACCCAATCTAAATGGGTTAACCTCTCCTAACAAGTATCTCTGCATGTTCACAGCACCGCCCTGGTGCTGGGAAAACACAGCTGCTTGTCATAGCTCTGGAACTGTGCTGTTTTAACTCCTTCAACTGCCTCCTGGACCAAGGGCCGACCCCTTCTCCCACAGATCCGCTAGCCAACCTCCCCCAAGCAATCAGCCCCTCTGTGGACCTGCTAGTCCCCACTCTCACAGGTACACCAACCTAATCCTGTCAGCCCCTCTCCTTGCTACTTACTTCTGGTTGCCAGTGCAAATGCCTGCACAGAAGAACCCAAGTCAGGTTTAGGTAGCTAAAAGTAAGCTGCCTAACCAGGGTCAAGTCATTCAAATAGATGGTCCTGCTTTGAGTAGGGGGTCAGACTAGATGACCTTCTGAGGTCCCTTCCAAGCCTAATTTTCTATAATTCTATGAATGCTTCTTCACAAGCAGAGAGAGGCTTACACTTGGGCTTTTGGACAGATCAGTTGCTAGAAAGAGACTCAAAGGTGTGAGCAAAGGAACTTCTTCATATTGTGTGATCCCAATAGTATTCAGTGAAATAGGTCTCCATGTACATGTTTTGTGAATGAACAGGTTAGCAAGGACAAAACAAACACCTGGCTCGATCATTAGATTCTTCTCTAAGTAGAAAAATCCACCAGAATCCAAATACTGTCTATCAGCCACTCAAGCCAGAAGAGTTAACAGTATAATTAGACTTTAATGGCATATTTCCAGCAAGAATATAAAACCAAAATACAGATTTGAAGTTATGAAAATTCTTACTAGAACTGCCTGGACACACTTCCAAAATGACACATAAAATGTGTGACTCTTCTAATCAGTCACAGGTAAATGACACATTTGTAAATCCAGAATTGTGCAGAGGTCTTCACATGCTGAATCCATAATTAAATCTGTAAAATATTTGTAAATTATTTCCTCATTTTGCATAATGAATTAAGGGTGTGAATATCACAGTATCCTCCAAATTATAGCCCATGAGCAGAAAGACTCTAAATTTGTTGCACTTTTTTTTCCTGGTGTTCATTCTGTTCCAGATATAAGATTTACCATGTTTCATTTCAGTGGTTTCAGTTTCAAAAAACTCTGCTCTTCTAAAAACTTTGATATGTGATAAGTAAATAAAAAAATATAACACGTAGCTACTAGTGGTTTTTAGGGTCAGAATGTGGTTTGGGGCGGGGGGAGTTTAGTTTTTTAAAGAAAGATTAGATTTCTAATTGGACATTGCAGTAACTGTGCTGAGAAAATGCCTTCTGAAAAGCTTTCCTGCCTTGTAAAATCACAGGAAGTTTCTCAGTCTAGACCTGGGCTGATTGATTTGCTGTTATAATGTTAGAGCTTTTAGCAGTGGAGAGACTAGAATATAACGTATGTATTTCAATGAAATGGAATTGTTCAAGTGTAATTCAATATGGCCATTCTTTTGTGAGTTCTGTCTATGACTCAAGTTTCACTTAAACAGTTTCATCCTTTGGCCATGTGATCCAGTGTATCCAAATCCCAAAATATCAAAGGCATAAGAAGAGAACCCCAAATATTTTTTGTTCTTTTAAAACTTACTAGTTTTTGAGCTGTACTTATGATGTTTGACCATTTGAAGTTGGCAGTGCCCTTGCCTTGTGGCAAGTGTGTCTCTGACTCCACAAGGAATGTGAACACCAGGGAAGGAATGCTGGACTAAGGTTATATTGTATTACAGATCTGAGTTATCAGAAAAGCTAAAAAACTGTACAATTCCCATTGGGGGAATTGGATGAGGGACAGCGTCACACCCTAAATCAGCATTCCTTGGTAGTTCACGCTCTTTCAGAGGATCTGTAAGAAGGGCTGCTCCCCAACTCATTTTCTAAATGAAAATCCTGACGTAGTGATGCTTGCATACCCTTTATCCAATAGCTCTTGTGTTCTTGGGGGCAAGAGTCGTAGGAGGCAACAGGAAAATAGAAACATGACAACAAAGGTTTTGAAATAAAGAACAAAGGGCCAGGTCCATATTATTCTTCTGGGCACCTCCACTTAGGAAGTACAACTCCTAAATGTTAGGAACTAATGCCTAGTCCTTGGTCTAGGAGAGTGATCCAAATCAGGAGGGTGAGGTACCTGTCATTGGAGAAAGTTATGTATGTACCTCCAAAGGGAGATCCAGGGAGGGACCTAGCACTAGGCAACAGTTCAGGACTCTAGGTACCCCTTTATAACTTTTCTGAAAGTAACCCAGGTGGTACACAGTTGGTACCTCCTCTTCAACTGAAGGGATGTTTGGGGTGTGCATGTGTGTGCCGTGAGAGCATAGCTGCTTGGCCTAGGCCAATTTGCTGTCTTCCTCTACAGACCAGAGCAGAGCAGAGCAGAGCAGAGACTGTGGTCATTCAGTAAAATTTAACTATTTACAGAACTTTATTTACCAGACCCATATAACTCATTAAGCATATACACAGATATATCCTAGAACTATATACCAATTTATACCATCTAAGGCAGGTGAGTCTTGTTGCTTATATGCATGGGAAGGAATAAGTGGATATAACAAACAGAGGTGCTTTATCGATGTAAGCCTAGCTCTCAGGGGTCTTCTTATTGGGGTATAGCCCCTCACCCAGGCCTTCCAGGCTGCAGGCGAGGGAACAAAAAACAGTGGCACCAGGTTAAACAGGGGTTCACTAAATAGAACTCAACAATAAATAAACAATGTTTAGAACATACATGAATAATGTTACAGCAATACAAACCCACACCCAGGCATAGCAACCCCTTGAATCCAAAGTGATAATCACAAGGCTCTCCACAGCATCTCAGCAGCTTAACAATTAATAGACAGAACAAGGCAATACTTAAACATCTCTACAATACCTTATCAAATTAAATAACTTCACAGAAAACGATACAGTTTATGGCCCACTCCACATACATACATAGGGACCCAGGGCAACCTTAACCATTTACATAAATGTTAACAGTTACAATCCAAAATCAACAATGGCACACTAATCACCCCACATGGAGGAGTAATACCAAGGGGAAAACAGGTGATCCCTAAGGTATCATGCTAATTTCCCCTAGCCCCCTGGACTGGCTGGACTCTAGGGACACAAAACCTCCCCTGAAATGGAGCCATTCCTCCCCTGTGGAGACCTTTGCCTCTTTCCCTGTGGGGAACCTGATCCCCTACCCAGGCACTCACAGCTCCTTGGCCCTCCAGTGGAATTTAGCTCTCTTGGTGTGTCGAAATTCCCACTTTGCCAGGGACCCATGGCCGCTCACAGTGGAAAGGTCCCAGCTACCTCTTGCAGCTATTAGGGCCTACTGGTCTCTGCCTCCTGCAGGGATGCAGGCCCACATTGCCTCATGCAGCCATGAAGTTCCTTCAACTGGCTCCAGGCACCAATCCATGCACCGTGGTACCCCTGCTACTTTCAGGGTCAGGAACCGGGGCTGCCTCATGTAACCACTGAGGTCCCATCCACTCTCTGGACCCTCACCAGCCCTATGCACTAACCCCTGCACCAACGTCTTCTCCTTGTGCAAGACTGGGGACCCGAGCTGCCTTGTGCAGCCATGGCGTCCCTTCAGCTCACAAAGCCCCGTACACCATTCTGGGCACTGAAGGGGCTGGACTCCTGCCTGGTGCAGGGTTGGGGACCTGTGCTGCCTCATGCAGTTGCTGAGGTCCCATCCACCCTCTGGACCCTCACCAGTCCCGTGCACTGACTATAAACCGAGGGCTCCTCCTTGTGCAAGGTTGGGGACCCATGCTGCCTTGTGCAGCTGCAGTGTCCCTTCAGTTCAGCAAGCCCCATGCACCACTCAGTGTACTGAAGGAGCTGGACTCCTGTCTCATGCAGAGTTGGAGACCTGGGGTGCCTCCTGCAGCTGCTGAGGTCCCATCCATCCTCCAGACCCTCTGTGCACCATCCCATGCACCATCGCTGCATTCTTCCCACAGCGGCTGGAATGCAGCCACCCACTGCTTCTCCCTCACTGGAAGCATCTTCAGGGCAATCTTCTGGGGCAATGGCTCTACCAGCTCTTCTGCCATACTACCGGCTGTAACAGGTCTTCTGCCACCCTCGTCTTTGTCGTCCTTTGTCAAAGCCACCTGTGAGTTCAGCACACAGGCTTTTATTCCCTCTGGAGGCTCTGCCCCAAATTGGGAATGGACCAATAAGGAAGCCACAGGGGCTAGTTCCCTCTCAAGTCCTCTCTTTCATCTCACCCATAGGTCAGAACAGGACTGCCTTCCTCCTGCCTTCCCCTGATTGGTGGAGAAGGAAAAACTGCCTCCACCAATGGAGCCTGAGCCCTTCAGACTCAAGCTAACAATGTGGGCTGCTGGTGAGCTCACTGGCTAGCCTGCCACATGAATATAATGGCATTCCATTTAAAAGAAATATTTATTTATTACACTACATAAAAATAATATGACCAGAAACACATTTTTAAACAAACTGAAAGAACATGGATTAATAACCACATCATTATAAATGTATAACTAGTGAGACACTTGACTCTGGCATTACCTTGAATGAAAAATAAATTATGTTGCCATGGGGTCTTAGCACCCCAAATCTGTAAAATATTTATCCCTACAATAATACCTTGAGACAAAATAGTAATATGAGGTACAGAGGCTAATAATTGGATTCCATTTCATTCTAAAGGTAGCCAAATGTTAGGGATTTAAATGTGATTTTTTAAATGCAAAATGAGATTCCTGCTATGAATGAGGGCTTTGTGCAAAATGTCATATATTGTGATGTTTACAATAAAACCACAAGTTCCCCCAGTTTAATGGAAACTGCTCATTTTCAGCATATTTCCTGAAGAACCAAAGGAGAGAGAGGGTGGGGAAGAAAGTAAAAGTGAAAGGGCAGCTCTATAAAACAGGGAGAGGGGAGATCTGTAAGAGATGCCTCCGGATGGTAGCTGGGTCCCCACCATGTGAAGGGTCTGGCCAATGCAATGCATCACAGGTGGGCATATCCAGGGTGGTGGCCCAGCAACAGCTCCAATCAGCTCATCGCAGGCCCAAACCATAGATTTCCTAGAGTGGGGTCTCCTGCCTTTCCCAGGGAGAAGGAGCCAGCTTCCCCTAGCCCAGAGATCCTGAGTGACTCTTTCTTTCATTGTCACAGCTATAGCCAGGAGCTAGGGGGAAGCATAGGCATGGTAGCACACCCCAGCTTTGGCTGCAAGCTGCATGATCAGTGGGCTGTCTGCTGTCGGAGATCCACATGTGCCATGAGCTGAGCTCACCAGCTGAATGGCTCAGGCTCTGGCGGGGGTGATGAGAGGGGGAGGATGTGTGGGCTTCCTGAAGGCTCACCAGAACTAATTTCAGGTGACTGGGGACTTCCAACCCTAAATTTCTATGAGTCTATGATTTTCAAGGTGGGCTCTCCCATGACACTGATTGTTTGAGGGAGACTCCCATGGGGCTGATTACCATTGAACAGCAGCACACAGGCTGTTCTTCAGCTGTTTTAAGGAAGTAAAGCTCACCACTTATTAAAAAACAATTTTTAAGTAAAGCTCACCACTTTAAATTCTTAATGAAACCATAATAAACTTTATTAAACAACAACTTTTATTGAGTGCTAACTTTTATGGAATGCTGACCCCCAGGCAAAGTCCACTTCTGCAAAATCCATGTTAATAATTGAAATCAAGCATGGAACAGCTGCTGACATTTCCTGGTGACACAGCCTGTCTTTATGAAGTGAACATTTGGCCATAGATGGAGATGGCGTGGTCTGCATCCACTAAATACATAGGGACTGTGAGGCACTGTTTTGCCAGAGTGTACAGCTCTGGAAATCACTCCCTGACAGCGTCCCAGAATAGTTACATTCATGGGCAGCTGGCACTCTTTGACACTGCTTACATAAGCAGGATATTCCTGGTCGTGCTATTTCCCCTCCCCAGGAACGGACTTGAGCAGCTGAGCATAAAAGCTCAGCAGAGCCACCTTTTTGGGTCAAAAATTTCAACTGTCCTGCTGTGCAAAGAAAGGGATATGGAAATTCCCCTCCACTCCCAGGTGGCAGCAAAGTAAAGCAGGGCTCAGTAAATCAGAGCCATGCTGGGCAGGGGGAAGCCCCTGAGATGGGGAAATCCTGTACACCGTGCCCATCTGTAAGGGAAGGCATCCAATGTAACATACCTATGCCCAAAGCTCCTAGAGCAGTGGATACTTACCTGCCCCACTCTGGGCAGGGCTTTTAAACAGGGAATCAAACAACTGGATTGGCTGAGCCCCTACAGGACTAGGCTGCCCCTGGAAACACATGGGGCTTCCATAATGTTTCCAGGGCTCTGATGCCTTCTTCTCCATGCTTCAGGTAAGTTTTTTTTTTAAAGGAATTCCCCTCCCTCCCTTTCCTCCATGGTATCAGGCCATTTCTGGCCAAATCATAGTTTTCCAGGGCTTCAAGGGAAATGCTAAATTTTGGGTTTTCCCCTGAAATCCCCTGAAGCCCAAATTACAGTAGTGCCTAAGTATAAGCCATAGCATCTCTTTAAAAAGTCTAATCATATCATCTGGCAAAGTAGTCTGTCACCTAAAAAAGATTATGCCTCTCTGAAGAGTTAGTCTCTTGGGATGTGTACATAACTACTAACTTTCTGACAGTTAAGTCAACTTAACTGTTTTAAGTCAACTTAACTTTTTAAAGTCAACTTAACTATCAAAGCGTACACATGTATGTGGAGTACAGATGACCTGAGGCATATTATCTTAAGTCGTACTAGGTAAAAGTTAAATCGAGTTTAAAAAGTTGGCTCTAGTAACTTCACCAGCTGGCTCCAGTCTGGGCTTTACCCTTTAAGAGGCTGCGGGGAGTAGGGGTTGGACTGCCCTGATTGACAGAGTTCAGGGCTGAAGCAGTCCAGCCACCCTGGCCATAGCCTATAGTGACCCTTAGCTTAGTGATGGGGCCACTGCAAGGGAGGGCTCACAAAATGGATGCCACCATGGCAAGAGCTGTATGTGTATACACTCCGATGTGGCTTAACTTAAGTCAACTTAGTTACATTGCCCTATTTTAAGTCAATTTAGATGTGTGTACACACTCTAAGATGCCACCCCATCCTGCCATCTCTGTTTTTTGAGGGATACTACCATGCCATACTGCATGCTAAGTACAGAGAATATGCTGGTAGAAACTGATGGAAGTGTTCAAAATGGCAGATATAACAGGCTACTGGGGTGATCTGTGTCTCTACGAGAGGAGAGAATGTAAGTCCCAGTGATAATTGTTGCCTCTCTTTGGCAAGGATAAAAATTTAGCGGAGAAGCTAAACCTGGGAAATGAATTAACACAGGGTGCCTAGACAAAGGGAGTGGGGCTTCTTATTTATGATCCTCCAACTCTGTCCTTTCTCCAGTTAGACACTTCAAAATCAGTGTCATGCCTATCAAGGTTTCTTCCCTAAGTCAGGCTGAAGGCAAGCATAGACCCTAGTGTGTTGGGTCTTCAGATACAGTGAAAGGTGGAAGCACTGGGTTAATCATTTGGCCCCCTCAATCTGACTTATATGCAATGGGGAACATCTCACTGTTGCTGTAATAGTGTGGCAAACTATCCTAAGATCCAGGGGATTTAATATAAAAATCCTCTGCCCAACAAACAGGCAGCACAACAGTGATGACTGAAAAGACTGAAATGCATCAGAAGTCCATAACATCTCAATCCACTATAATAAACACCCCCTGACAAAATATTTAAAAACTAAAAAGCATTGCAGCTGCCACTGACTACAATGAGGAAAAAATCCAAACTACCTTGGGATAGGATAGCAGTTACCAGGCGATATGGGAATCAAAATTCAATGTCAAGAATGCACTCTGGGACATGGTTGCAGCCATCCAGGAAGGTAACTACTGAATATCATGCCATTTCCCTGTGCAATCTTTCAAATAAAGCAAAAACTTAAGTTACAGGTGGTGTACTATGCACTGTAGATACACTGGGCTTTTTCATCTCCATTTCTTTGTTAGTGCTGTTTTGTGTTAGAACAATGCATGAGTTTTCTGGTGATCTTTTATTGTACCAACCGTATCATTTGAAGAGATGAGAGACAAGACAAAGCGCCATTCTTCCTCTGGTCTCTTTTAAAGAAAGTTATTGACTTTTTTCCTGGTGTATATTTGTTTAATCATTCCCAAAGTAAAATTAATATTCAAAGTATTTTATGTAACCCGGTGTTTTTCCTAATATATTCAAGCATCATTTTACAGCCACTAAAATCAAAGATAGGTGATGTAGATTGGTCCTTTTAGAATCAGAGGCAGGATAATGCACTCTGTGAACAAGAGGCATCGAAATTAATGCATGTCTCTGGAGCATCTCTTCTGATATAAGTATTAAATAATGAAGTGGTTGAAAGAACCACAAATCAAAGATATTCGTGTGCTTATACATCAGGAAGGGCACTCTGTAGTCACAAGCTAAGCACAGACAATCGAAAACCCTAGGTGGAAGCAGTCTAAGTTTCATGCTTACTCTAAGCACCCTAGGTTAGGTCAGGAGTGAACAGAACAGATGTTCACCCTTTGGTGGAGTGGGGCATGCAGGCTGCCTGCACTGACTGAAGGTTGGGGGCACTCCTGCACACCTCCGAACGAGCTGCTGGCCATCATGGCCCCTCTCCCCAGCCCTGCCCTCCATTGGTAAGCAGCTGTCAGCAGTGGTGGGGCAGGAAGTGGCATCCACAGCCCCCATCCCGGGACCAAAGTCAGCACAGCTGACAGGGGCCTGCATGGTGGGGGCTTCCCCCCTTCCTGCTGCCTGGTCCAGCCGGCCAGTACCGCTCCCCTCCCCAGCCCCACTCCCCTGCTAGCAGCTGGCTGTCAGGTCGGTAGAGAGTAATGACTTTATATGTATGACTGTATTCAGTTCTCTCTTTTGGAAGTAACTAGAGTTCAACTGTGTGTGTCTTAAAAGAATTTAATAAAAACACATTCATGCTTTCCAGTGGGCATAATTATTTCATTTTAAAAAGCAGGGAGAAATATTTCATAGCGCCACATCAATTAAATCGTAATAAAAAACTGTCCCTGGATGGCTGCATGTGAAAGTTTGTGCAATTTTTTCTTTGGGCAGCATCACATTTTTGTTAATAATGAACTGTGACCTTTTGTAAAATTTCTCACTGCTACCGAAAAGTTCTATGACGCATTTCGTTTCTAGTAATGTGTGTTTCATTTAGAAAAAAAAAGCAAAAGACCAAATGCCTACCCACATTAATAAGTTAAGAGGTGAAAAGAAAGAGGATGGAAATATAATTAATAAGAGTTCTGGGAGTCTTCCGCTTTGAAGATATTTGCCTAAATAACACCAACTTTCTTTAAAATATAAAAAAAAGGAGCACCTATTGCTTGTGAGTTATTTTTCTAAAATGAATGATGTATTTTGAAAGACTAAACAGTATTACAATGACAATGAACATTTTCTTTATATAGCACCGAGATGGCTGAGGTAATTTTTTTGACAACCACTAGCTAAGCTGCCTTGGGAATTGGAGGCAGGACACTGTCGGTGGAAGACCCTCAAATCTAGCACTTGGTCTCTCTGGCTACCTCATCTGCCAGAGCTTGAGTTTGTTTTTCTCCTTTGCACAATGCAAGGCTCTTTTTTTCAGCCAAGTCTACAGCTAATTTTAAGCACCATCTTTGATTCCCTCGTTTTTCTGTTTACAATATCTATTGCTAAGTGTGAGGCATTCTGGTGCCACAACAGTAGTCAGATTGTAAATTATTAAAGTAAATGAATAACTTTATTGTAAAAAAAAATGGCAATAAATATCATTTGGCACTAGTGGAACTATTATAATTAGCTTGTATAATAATTTCAGACTCTGTAGCTCATTTGTGTTTTGTTTGTTAGTGAAAATCCATTATTAGTCATAAAAAAATCACTCTCTGACAAATACTTATTCCCAGCCTGAATAATGACATTTAACAACCAGGCACCAATGGAAAATAAATTACGAATCTTCACTGTCAGGAATTTAGCACAGGTATGAGTGATTTGTCTTCCTTTTCATTCATATTGTATTGCTAGAACTGCTACATCTTTAAGACCTCAGTGGAGCAAGCTGGAAAGAATTATTAACCAGCAACTGCAGGGACCAAACCAGGAAAGCCAAGGCTGCAACTGAACTCCAACTAGCTTCAGGCATCAAGGACAACAAAAAGTCCTTTTTCAGATATGTGGGGAGCTGGAGGAAAAGCAAGGGCAATGTTGGACCCCTGCTAAACCAGATGGGGCAACTGACAACTGACGCCCAGGAAAAAGCCAACCTATTAAATAGGTACTTTGCGTCAGTCTTTCATAGTCACATGGGATGCCCATGCCTGCTATGGGACAGGTAAATCTGGGTGAGGGGGATCCCCTACCCTCCATCAATGCTGACCTCGTGAAGGAACACCTTGAGAAGCTGGATACCTTCAAGTCAGCCAGCCCTGACAATCTGCACGCCAGGGTACTCAAGGAGCTGGCGAGCATCATAGCCCAGCCCCTGGCACGGATCTTTGAAAACTCCTGGCACTCTGGTGTAGTGCCCGAAGACTGGAAGAAGGCCAATGTGGTGCCGATCTTCAAGAAAAGGAGGAGAGTGGATCCGGCTAACTACAGGCCCATTAGCCTGACTTCTATCCTGGGGAAGATCTTAGAAAAGTTTATTAAGGAGGCCATCCTTGAGGGACTGGCCCAGGCTAACATTCTAAGGGATAGCCAGCATGGGTTTGTTGTGGGTAGGTCTTGTTTGACCAATCTCATTTCCTTCTATGACTAGGTGACCTATCACCTGGACAAGGGAGAAGAGATTGATGTCATATATCTTGACTTCAAGAAAGCTTTTGATCTGGTATCCCATGATCACCTCTTGGCCAAACTGGTCAGTTGTGGCCTTGGCTCCACCATGATCCGCTGGCTGGGAAATTGGCTTCGTGGTCGGACCCAGAGGGTTGTGATTGATGGCAGTCACTCATCATGGTGCCCTGTGACCAGTGGGGTCCCTCAAGGCTCTGTCCTGGGACCCATCCTGTTCAACATCTTCATTAACGATGTGGACATTGGAGTCAGGAGTGGACTGGCCAAGTTCGCCGATTACACCAAACTTTGGGGCAAAGCATCCACGCCAGAAGATAGGCGGGTGATCCAGGCTGACCTGGACAAGCTCAGCAAATGGGCAGACGAGAACCTCATGGTGTTTAACACTGAAAAATGCAAGGTTCTCCACCTTGGGAGGAAAAACCTGCAGCACCCTTATAGGCTCGGCAGTGCTACGTTGGTTAGCACTACAGAAGAAAAAGACTTGGGGGTCATCATTGACCACAAGATGAACATGAGCCTGCAATGCGATGCTGCGGCTAGTAAAGCGACCAAAATGCTGGCGTGCATCCATAGATGCTTCTGGAGCAAATCCCGGGACATCATTCTCCCCTTGTACTCGGCCTTGGTGAGGCCGCAGTTGGAGTACTGCGTCCAGTTTTGGGCTCCACAATTCAAAAAGGATGTGGAGAAGCTTGAGAGAGTCCAGAGGAGAGCCACGCGCATGATCAGAGATCAGGAAAACAGATCTTACGATGACAGGCTGAGAGCCACGGGACTCTTTAGCCTGGAAAAGCGCAGGCTCAGGGGTGATCTGATGGCCACCTATAAGTTTATCAGGGGTGAACACCAGGATCTGGGGGAACGTCTGTTCACCAGAGCGCCCCAAGGGATGACAAGGTCGAACGGTCACAAACTCCTGCAAGACCGTTTCAGGCTGGACATAAGGAAGAATTTCTTTACTGTCCGAGCCCCCAAGGTCTGGAACAGTCTGCCAGCGGAGGTGGTTCAAGCACCTGCATTGAACACCTTCAAGAGCAAATTGGATGCTTATCTTGCTGGGATCCTATGACCCCAGCTGACTTCCTGCCCTTTGGGCAGGGGGCTGGACTCGATGATCTCCCGAGGTCCCTTCCAGCCCTAATGTCTATGAAATTTATGAAATCTATGAAACTGCAGGCAACCAACATCTTATTCTGGGAATGTAGAAGTTAATGTTTTAGTGTTTTCTTGATATGTTGCAAGCTAGAGCTAGACAAAACGTTTGTAATGGACATTTATTTTTTCTTTGAAATTTTCCTAGATTCACATTCACAAAATATGCATGAAATAGACGACAATAACCCAAAAACACAATATTCTTATTAAAATCTAGTCATTATAGTTTCTTCCGGTTAGTATGGGTGAATTAAAATATGACATGCCCTTGTTAGTCTTGTGAGTTTTGAAAGAGTTGCCTGGTTTTGATTCCTCATTAATTACGTGCTATGAGCTCCAGTTCCCTAATTGATTAAATAAGTTACCTGAAGGCTTTTTAATTCCTTTTCTCAGATGGAATAACTGTGTTGTAAGTAATGTCTAAGCCAGTCAGAAAAAAGTGATCCTCGTGAAAAGGATCAACTCCATGCTATTCTTTTTCCTGCTGTAAAGCCTGAAGGACGTATTCGCTGATTGGCCCATGAGAAGTTCAGGCAGGATTTCAGAGGATAAATTCCACTAACAATTGTGCAAATCCCAATTAGTGGATTTGCAATGGTGTAACTGAAAGCAGATTTGATCTGAAAAGTTTACATATTAAGAAATGTTTCTTATGCATACAAAGCACACGAGACCCCCTTGTAAATAACTGAATTAAATGATGGGCTCATATAGCCCCCATATATTATGCGTGGGCATTGTAGATGCATGTCATAAATCCATAATACTGATACATTTCACCATAGGTACTCATGCTTCAGAGCTATATGGAATGTAGCATGGAGGGCTTGGAATTGACTAATAGCTAGAAACACAAAAGGATGTAGGTGCCTAACTATATCACTTTATGTATCTTAAATCCAAACTTTAGATCCTCAAAAATCCCATCCACCTACCAGGGTGGTAACCTCAGGCCTTTATTTTATAAATTCACTGCATACAGGCATTTTGAATGGGCAAGTATGTGGAAAGATTTCAGGTAATGTAAGGTATTGCATTTCTGTAATCCTGTGGGCTCCATCAATGGGGACAATTACATTTACTTCATGCATTGCATGAACTATGCAGTAATGAGGGAAAGGGAAGCAAGGGTATTTAGGACAAAGTTTGAATGTTACCAGTTTAGACCAAAATCTTTAATATTTTTAACATGGCTCTTTATGTATGAGTAAGGACTACTTTAATTTAGGAAGCAATTTGACTTTAACAGCAGATTTTTTTTTGTTTATATATCCTCTCTCATGTAATATTCATAAACACTGTTCCATCTCATTTTTGATAATTTCACCAGTGCACTGAAAGAGTGGTATGCCTGACAAATCATAAAATCCAATTGATATTTTAGCAGCATTGTGTACTTTTAAAAAATCCTAGCTTCAGAGGAACACTATTCATTGTTTCAGCAGATTATATGATGTAAAAAGTACACAGGGAAATCAAATGTCACCCTCCAAAGTATCACTATTCCATTTAAAGGTTACATCTTGTCTTAATGGGATAACCGCTACATCTAACATGATATAACATTCCTAAAATCCCTTTGCTTTACTCCAGCAAATCTTGCATTCTGACAGTCTTTTCAAATGATATTTCTGCTCCCCTCCGCAGCACACAAATCCTTATGGATACTACTAGTCATGTATAGCAGACTACTTTGCTTGATGAAAAAAGATAATTGTTTCTCTCTTCTCATTCCATTGGAAAAAAGTGAAGCTGTAGAAAGAAACCTTTGTTATTTTTATCTGAAGGGATCTGGGTACAGTACTGAATTAAAAACTGGCTGGTCATCATGTGGAAGAATAGGTGACTTGAAATGAAAACTAAAAAGCCTATACCCAAAACAGTGTTAGAAAGTGAGAAGAACCAGAGGTCTAGTTAGTAGGACTGTGTGAGTTGGCAGCAATCCAATCTGGCTTCAGATCTCGCTGCTTTTGATGGCCACGATCCAATCCAAAACTCCAGACCAGGTTTCCACCTCGAAGCTGCCATAGGGTATAATGATTCGGAGCCACCTCAGAGATCCAGCCATAGGGTATAATGGGGAATCAATGGAAGATCTAAAACTTTGTTGTTTTTGTATGATCTGGACAAAACTTGCAGGGATGGTAACCTCTGCTAAGAGCATGACACCAGTCAAGTTTCAAGAAGTTTCATGTCCTTGGACCCATATTGTTCAACATCTTCATTAATGATGTGGACACTGGAGTCAGAAGCAGACTGACCAAATTCACTGATGACACCACACTTTGGGGCAAAGCATCCACACCTGAAGACAGGAGGGTAATCCAGGCTGACCTGAACAAGCTCAGCAAATGGGCAGACAAAAATCTGATGATGTTTAACACTGAAAAATGCAAGGTTCTCCACCTTGGGAGGAAAAACCTGCAGCATCCTTATAGGCTCAGCAGTGCTATGCTGGCTAGCACTATGGAAGAAAAAGACTTGGGAATCATCATTGACCACAAGATGAACATAAGCCTGCAATGCGATGCTGTGGCTAGTAAAGTGACCAAAACACTGGCCAGCCTCTGGCTTCTTTACTATGCCTTCCATTCAGGACCAACTTCAGGTACTTCCTCAGCCTGACAAAGGGGTTTTCAATCCGAAAGCTAGCATCCTGGGCAGCTAAGCTGAGCTCACCAGGAGCCTCACAACTGCACTGCAATCAACAAGCATCAGGCCTGTCAAAGACATGACAGGTCTGGGCATTCCCCAGCCAGGACTTTGTGCATGTGTGCATTAGCCAGAGGGTATGGCACTTCCTCCCCACCTTTCACCAGGGAATCATTGGTCCTGGCATTTATGGGGCTGCCGCACAGCCAGCAGTTCCACCAGGCCTCCCTACCCTGGCAGAGTGCAGTTTTAGTGGTCATGCCCAGGACCTGGGGCCTCTTCCTTCACTATAATCCCAATCTCATACCTCCAAGTTTGCCCTGGCAGGAGAATTAGCTTAGCAGGGACATGTTCTTCCCCTGATGGCTGGTGATGCAGTTAGTGCCCCCTCCAGCTGAGAGCGGGGCATTACTCAGCTTTTCAAAGCCTCCAAAAAGGAAATTGGTGCAGACAGAGTGAGGAGGGTGGCCCTCAGTCCAGCTGCAGGTGGAGCTTGGGGAACCCCAGCAGTGGGAGGTTCACTTTTAGGAACACCAGCTGCTCCACCAATGTAGGATCCAAGCAGTCACAACACCCCAGCAGTGCTGAACACCCTCTCGCTTGGACACAGTTGGTGGACAGGACAGATGTTGCCAGGCAACTGTAGCCAGATCCTGCCACATCTGGCTGGATGTGGTTTGCCCAGTAGGCCAAGGGATCACATTGCAGTGGCTCCACATCCTCAGTGAAATAGGTAGCCACCGAAGCCTCGGCGCTACCTGACTGAGGCTGGGGTCTGGTGGGTTTGGACCACAGTATTGAAGCCGTGCCCATGGCCCACATTGGCAGTGGCTGGTGTGGAGGAGACTGGCTGGTGCTGGTGCTAGTGCTGGCACAGGAAAGTGGATCCCCCTCTTCCACATCACCTCACCTCTGCACTTGGGCCTCTCCGACTTTGTTCACCAACACCTGTGTCCAGTGATCAAGGGTTTTGGGGCTGCCAGTGCACATGCTCCCCTTCACCTTCAGGTCACACATGGCCGCCATCATGGACCGTACTGGACCGCAAGGGATCCAGCCGTCTCCTGATGCCCTCTTTCAGCTGCCTTACCAGAGCCTGCACATCTGGTAACAGCAACCTGCCCCAGCCAGGAACACTCGGGGGGGAAACTTCTCCATTTGGTTCACTAGTTCCCTCACTAAGGGCATCACCTGGCTGAGGAGGGCATCACCAGCACTAAGGGTCTCAGTGGCCTCGAGGAAAGGCTTGAGGACCACCAACATCTGGGAGATGGTACCCCACTCTGCTCTGTCGAGGGGGGCACTGATCCCGATCTCCCCAAGCAAGGCCGTGTCATGGATGGCCTTCTATTGCTCCACCAGCCTCTCGAGCATCAGGTATGTGAAGTTCCACCGAGTCTCCACATCCTGCATGATTCTGTGCTGTAGGATGCTCAGCTCTGCCTGTTTCTCCCGCAGCATCTTGCCTCCCTTGATGCTGTGGTGGAAGTAGCCCACCACCTTCCTGCATTTTGAAATCAGCTGGCTTGTAGCAGTACTGGTGGTGGTGCCATCACCAGCAGCCCTGTCCCCCTCCAGGGCATCCCTCACTATTAGGTGCAGCCTGTGTGCCACACAGCAGATGCACATCACAGACAGCCTTCACCATATTGGCCCCATTGTTGGTGACCATGAACCCACTGGTGAGTTCGGTCTGCCCAATGAGCCACACCTGCACCATGCGGTTCATGGCCCCTGTGATCTCCCTTGTCACATAGGACTCATCCAGCACCTCCACTTGCGGTAGAGCCCACCGATGGCCTGACTGATCACACCAGTGCCCCGTGGGGGAGAGGTAGGCATGATCGCCACCCCAGCTGCTCTAGATGTCAGAGGTGAAGTGCAAAGCTACCTTCTCCCTGGCTACCTACAGATGTCAGTCTTCCCCACACCCCACTCCCCCTCCCTCCCACTCTCCGTCCCTCCCCTACTCTCCTCAAAATGGCTGAAGCAGGTCCAAAGCACTTTGAATGCCCCTGACCCGCTCCGGACACCATTGCTAGTATCCCGCTTCGACCCGGAAGTGCCACTTCGGACGCCAAAGCATCCAAAGCAGGTCCAGATCTGAAGCAGAATCTGAAGACTTGCACAGACATACTAGTTAGTTGCAAGTGTAGCAGTGCCTTTGCAAGCCACACAATGAAAATTATCTTTATTTAATTTTCTTGCATTTGCAGACATGAATATTTTTCTGTCATTATCCAATATGATGCAAGTTTTTCACTGAAATCTGATTTTATATTCAATTAACCGCATGCTGATTAACTTGGCTTTTCAACTGTATTTAGAGTGATTTAGTTACTGCATTGGACCTTCTGACTCATTACCCCAAAAAAATGTAACAACTAACAACACATTGAGTAGATACTGCTGTAGGTCTGAAACAGCTGAGGGTTCTGATGAGGTTTTAAGCCATGTTGGTTACATGATAGTCTATTAAATATGTGGTACAGCAGAAGGAAAAAGACCTGCTGCTGTTTTTATGCTGTATTTTTTAAACACAAGGGTACCAGAGCTCTGTACTGACATGCTTTGTGATTATTTTCAAATAGAATTTAGGGCCATTAAAATTGGTTTTGTTTTAAACACCAAAATAAAAAACAATAAAGCATGGCATTACTTCAGCTTGCAAGAACTATCCTATTGTGATGCAATTTGAGATCTTTTTCTTTATGCTACCAGAGGGGTTACACAGAAATTTGGTTATTGCCTAGGCACCCTTCTGTGTGACATCTCTCAAAAGGAGATGTTCTACCCAGGAGAACTTTTACAATCTTTTCTCCAATGCCTGATGAAGGGTGCTTGTACTCGAAAGCTTGCAATTAAAGATGTTCTTTTGCAAAAATCTTCTTGGTCTAATAAAAGATATCATCTCTACTACAAGTCCTGATTGCCTTAATTTCAATCCTTAAAATGAGGGCATGCAGGAGCAATGATATCTAGAAGAGAGAAAGTTCTGCAGTACCAACAGCCCTTACAAAAGAAGGGAATAAGCACATCAAATGTTCCCAGCAAGTAAAACAAAGTTCAGAAAACTCCATAAAGAGCCTTGTTACAAATGGAAAGATTTATCTTTATTTTGTCATTAAGAGAAAAATAATCTAGCCTGATATTTACATTTTCAGTCTCTTCCTACAATAACAATAAAGGCGCTACTTCACAGTCAGGGCGGCTAGGGTCTGGAACCAGCTTCCAAGAGAAGTGGTGCAGGCTCCTACCCTGGGGGTGTTTAAGAGGAGGTTAGATGAACATCTAGCTGGGGTCATTTGACCCCAGTACTCTTTCCTGCCATGGCAGGGGGTCGGACTAGATGACCTGCTCAGGTCCCTTCCGACCCTACAAACTATGAAACAATAAGCTGTACAATAATTTTAAGTAATTTTTGTGTGAATATTGTTTTAAAGCCATCAGTGATTAGTCAATACTCATTTGTATGCAAAAATTCAGAGACATGCTGTTGCCACTACCTGCATTTGTATCTCTTCTTCTTCAGTGTGAAACTTTAGAAGCATTGTTTTCATTCGCATTTTCTGGTTTAACTTAACTGCTGGTTATGTGTTTAAATTATAAAGTTTGTTCAGGTGATGGCACATTTGTAGCTTAGGCTAACAGAAAAAAACAACACATTGGGATACCAAGTCTTAAAACACAGATAATATATTGTATTCTGCAGTTTCTGCTATGAAAGTTCAAATTACTGGCAATTTGTCCCATGTCCCAACTTAAAATCTCTTCTTTAACTTTAGTCCCTAGGGTGAGTGCTCAGTTCCAGGAATCAGTTCTTTAGCTTGATTAGCTTAAAATGGAGTTCCTTTGGCTAGGCTATTGTCTACCGATGATCATCATTCACTTACATTCATGAAACAGATTTTAGCACTTTACAATTACAATTTCAATGCAGTTTTAACAATGGTCCAGGGTGTATCTTCATTCTACAGGGAGTACATTCCTTAAGAGTTTAAAAGTATAAAATATAAAATGCAAAGTGTCATGGTAAAGATGAGACACATGACACATGACAATGCACTGTGAGAAATATATAAAAATGCAACGTGAGGTAATGAGGATCAAAGGCTACTAGGGACAATAAGTGAGTTAGGTTAGCACAGGATATATTTACAGACTTTGCAGTAGATATTTTAGTCCTTTTGCTTTCTTTAGTGACACTTAATTGATATGTAGATATAGTTTCTAGGTTTCTCCTACAGAAAGCCACTTCAGCTTTCTGGCTTGCTCTGAGCCTTGCCACACCCATGCAATGAGTGTGCTAGGTCTCTGCCAATACTGAGAAGGAAAAGAAATGCATAAAATGGTGGCCCGGGGGGAGGGATTACAAGCAAGAAGGGCTTCTGTTTTATCCATGTCCAGAAGGGAAATGTACAAAGGAGACTTTCTGATACAATGGAAACCTGGTGGGATTCCTCACATGACTGGAGCATAGCTATAGAGGACTACATCCTGCATAGAAGGGACCAGGTGGGGAAGAAAGGTCGAGGCATTGCTCTCTATAAGAGAGAGCAGTACACCTCCTTGGTGGCCAACATTGGCTCCAAAAATGGACAGCTTGAAACTCTCTAGGTCAAGTTGCGGGGGGGGAGCATGGCAAGAGAGACCTAACTGTAGATGTATACTACAGAACACCAAACCAGGGGGAGGAACTCGATCTGGAGTTCACCCAAGAATTGACTGAGACTGCACGTGCACATGGCATGGTTGTCATGGGTGATTTTTGATTATCCAGACATCTCTTGGGAGGAACACTCGGCCAAGTAGGATCGGCTGCAAACCTTCCTGACACAGGAGGTGCATGGGACAACCAGAGGTAACACTCTGCTACACTTGGTCCTGGCCAAAGGAGACAACCTCGTAACTGACTTAAATATAGAGGGAAATCTGGGCAACAGTGATCATGAAACCATCATGTTCGCTGTCCAACGTAAGGCAGACAAATCATATAGCAGGACTGAAGTCAAGCTTAGGTCACTACTAGGGCAAGTGCTTTGGGACCAGGGACCGAAGGGGAAAGATGTGCATTAAGAGTGGTTGTTCCTTAAGGACATGATCCTTGAAGCAAAAAGGAAGTCCATTCCCATGAGAAGAAAAGGTAACAGAAGGGCTGGGAAGCCCTCTTGGCTAAACAGGGAAATCACAATCCTCTTAAGAAAGAAGAAAGAGGCTTATAAACAATGGAAGCTTGGGGCAGGCCCCAAGGAGGACTATTCCATGATGGTCTGCATTTGCAGGGAACAGATAAAACAAGCTAAAGTGGCAGCCAAACTTAGATTAGCAACAGGAATCAAGGAAAACAAGGAGTCCTTCTTTAGGAACAGGAGGAAAACAAATGGGAGTGTGGGGCCATTACTCAAAAACTCAGAAGAGCTACTTACCAGTACCCAGGAGACAGCTGAACTCCTGAATGACTACTTCATCTCAGTCTTTCACCAGACCAAGGGGAAAAACCTGCCAGGTAGAGTAGAGGATGAGTACAGCAGAAATAATCACCTTCCTACTACTACCATAGAGTTGGTGTATGACCAATTAATAAAACTGGACATATACAAGTCAGTGAGACTGGATGATCTTCGTTGAGAGTGCTGAAGGAGCTGGCTGAAGTCATTACAGAACCCCTGGTGAAACTCTTTCACAACTTGTGGTGCTCTGGAGAAGTCCCTGAGGACTTGGAAGAGGGCCAATGTGCCCATCCACAAGAAGGGCAGGAGGGAGGACTATAGGCCAATCAGCCTAACTTCCATCCTAGGGAAAATCCTAGAAAAGTTCATCAAGGAGTCTATCTGCAATAAGCTGCAGAAGGTAAGATTCTGAATGACAGCCATCATGGCTTCTTTGCGGGCAGGTCTTGCCTTACCAACCTCATCTCCTTCTATGACCAGGTAACTCACCACCTGGACATGAAAGAGCAGGTTAACATTGTATACTTAGACTTACAAAAGGCCTTTGATCCAGTATCCCACAATGTCCTCATGAGAAAATTGGAGGATTGTGAGCTTAACTCTGAGACAGTCAGGTGGGTGAGAAACTGGCTGCAGGATAGGATCCAGAGAGTCATAGTGAACAGATCCACATCATCCTGGCAAGAAATGGGTAGTGGTGTCCCGCAGGGATTGGTGCTTGGTCCACTGCTTTTTAACATCTTTATTAATGATCCAGATGTGGGGGTGAAGAGATCATGGGATAAGTTTGTGAATGACATCAAGTTATGGGGGAGCATGGTCATGCTTGAAAATAGGCTGCAGATACAGGCAGACCGAGACAGCCTGGCAAGTTGGGAGAATTGGAACCTGATGAAGGTCAGCATTGAGAAATGTAAAGTGCTCCACTTCTGGACAAGCAACCCCCAACATATCTACAGGCTTGATGGCACCAAGCTGACTAGCACCATGAATGAAAGGGAACTGGGGGTTATAATAGGCCACAGTATGAATATAAGCCAGCAGAGCGATGCTGTAGCCAGTAGGGCAAATAATACTCTGGCATGCATCAATTGATTCATCTTCAGCAAAGCCAAGAAGGTGATTCTTTTGCTCTACTCAGTACTGGTGAGACTGCAGCTGGAGAACAGCATCCAGTTCTGGACACCACAATTTAACAAGGATGTGGACAGGCTTCAGAGAGTCCAAAGAAGAGCCACCCATATGATCAGAGTCTTAAAAGGTAAGCCATATGAGGAAAGGCTAAGGGATCTGAGATTCTTCAGCCTGAGGAAAAGAAGGCTGAGCGGGGACTTGGTAACAGCTTTCCACTACACTAAGGGAGTACATCAAGGACTTAGTGAGCAACTGTTCAGGGGACTCGAAGGGAAAACCAGGAGTAATGGCCACAAACTCCTGGAAGATTGAGTAAGGCTTAACATTAGGAAAAACTTCTTCACAGTTGGGGTGTCCAAACTGTGGAATAAGCTCCCTCCAGAGGTGGTGCAGTCACCTACCCTGGAAATCTTCAAGAGGAGACTAGACAGTCACCTTGCTGGGGCCACCTGACCCCAGTTATCTTTCCTGCTTGGCACACGGGGGTGGACCCGATGATCTTCTGAGGTTCCTTCCGGCCTTACAATCTATGAATCTATCCTTACACTTTACAGTGATATTAAAACAGACAAAAAATGGAAGAAAATATAACATACAAGAAAAGGGTTCAAAGTGACAACATGAGCTTCAGTGTTTTCTAAGATATCATGCGTATTCATTATAAAGAAGCAGACACAAATTGTTAGAAGCTGCCCACGATTTCAGATATTTGCAATTCTTGGAGCACAATTTGAGACACCTTTCAGGGGGTGTCCACTGAAGCTGTGGGTATTAATTCCCAAAACATGCCTAGGAAACACTTCAGATATTTTGGTCTTAGATTATTTAGCTGACATGAAAGAAAGACAGAAAAGGTGCTTGACAAGAAGAGGAAGAGATTTATGATGCATAAGGGCGCAGTGCAGGCAGGTGCAGTGCAGCCATGGAGGTGCAGGTGGCACCACTGTGGCCCTGGAATAACTTCTTCCCCAGGCATGACAGCTTCACGCAGCTCGACCTGAGGGACATGCCCAAGTGGAGCCACCACGTGGTCAACAACCCGCTCTACTACCAGACCAACCACGTAGTACTGGCAGCCTCCATTGTCTCTGTCATGGGATTTCTGCATCCACTCAACATGCTTCTTGGAAGTGCTGTGGTGGTGCTGGTGTTCACGGGGTTTGTGTGGGTATCGCACGATAAGGATAGGATATACTTGGCAGGTTTAAGAGGCAGCATCGAACTGCGTTTATGGCAGCTATTATGTTGTCTAGATACTTCCTGATCTCCTGTGTTGGAGATATTATGGTGTTCATATTTGAAATCACACTTCCTCTGCTCTTGACTTTTATCCATGCTTCTCTGAGGTAATTTTTTAGAGGAGGAGAAAGTTGAGGCATTGTGGGTTAGGATACATAGAGGTCAAGGGGAAGGGATTTGGTGGGGGGGGGGGTCTGCTACACACCAAGAGGAAAAGCTAGACTTGGAATTCTTGAGGCAGCTTTCAGAGGCCATACAGTCTAGGGATGTGGTTGTCATGGGGTTCCTAAACTACCCTGACAACTGCTGGGAGGAGCAGTCAGCAAATCGAACCATTCACATAAATTCTTAACCTGCGTGTGGGACCTTCACCTAATGCAGGAGGTATACAGTTCTACTAGGAGGAATGCCTTACTGAACTTGGTGTTGGCTGTGGTAGGGGAGCTACAGATTCATTGTCACCTTGGGGATAGTGAACACCAATCAATCGAATTCACCATGGAGTGTAGGGCGGGTAAGATAACTAGTAGGGTGGAAGTGCTTGACTTTAGGAAGGCTAACTTCAGTGTGCTTAGGGTCTAGTCAATGATGCACTGTAGGATAGGAATATTGGTGAGATGGGAGTCTAGGAAAGGTGGTCATTCCTAAAGGAAGCAATCTTTCGGGCACGGAGGGAGACAATCCCAGTACTAGAGAAAAGGGGGAAAGGAGCGAAAACAACTTCCTTGGCTAGACCGGGAAATCCAGGGAGCCTAAGGGCAAAAAAGAAGGCAGATAGGTGGTGGAAGCAATGGGAAGCTACCAAGAAGGAGTATATCTACTTGGCCCACACTTGCAGGGAGGCAGTTAGAAAGGCCAAAGCAACTACAGAGCTGAGGCTGGCAATACAAATTAAAGACAACAAAAAGTCTTTTTTTTTTTGGTATGTAGGGAGTAAAAGGAAGGCACAGGGCAGCATAGGACCCCTACTGAACAAGAAAGAACAACTAGTGACAGACAGGGGGGACAAGGCCGAGCTATTCAATGAGTATTTTGCCTCAGTGTTCTTGAACAGGGATCAAGATAAGTCTCCTAACGGGTTCTTAGATGGGCATCAGAGGGACACCAGCCCACCGACTGTCGACACTGACTTGGTGCACAGTCACTTGGATGGATTGGATGTGTTCAAGTCAGCAGGCCTGGATGAGCTGCATCCAAGAGTACTGAAGGAATTGGCCAGTATCATAGCAAAACCACTGGCACAGTTGTTTGAGTGCTCATGGGACTTGGGTCAGGTCCTGGAGGATTGGAAAAGAGCCAATGTGGTCCCTATTTCCAAGAAGGGGAGGAAGGCGGATCCGAGTAATTATAGGCCAGTCAGTCTCACTTCCATCCTTGGAAAGGACTTTGAAAAGATTATGAAGGAACATATCTGTGGGAGTCCAGTGGGAAAAATAATACAGAAGGGCAACCAGCATGGATTTGTAGCAGGCAATCTGGTTTTGTTCTATGACAGAGTCACAAAATGCTTAGATGCAGGAGTAGAGGGGGATGTTGTTTTCTTGGATTTCAGCAAGGCCTTTGATATCGTATCTCATCCCGTTCTCATAAATAAATTAAGAGGCTGTGACTTAGATGATTACACAGTGCAGTGGGTGGCAAATTGGCTTAGCGGTCACACCTAGAGAGGAGTAATAGAGTAGTAATGGTATCAACCTGGAAAGATGTGAGTAGTAGAGTTCTGCAGGATTCAGTCCTTGGACCTGTACTCTTCAATCTATTCATCAGTGACTTGGATGTGGGTGTAAAGTGTACTTTGTCCAAGTTTGCGGACAATACTAAATTGTGGGGCGAAGTGCACACTCCAGAGGGTAGGGAATGATTGCAGGCAGACCTGGACAGGCTAGAAAAGTGGACAATACACAATAGGATGCAGTACAACAGGGACAAGTGCAGAGTGCTACACCTAGGGCGCAAAAATATCCAGCACACCTACTGGCTGGGAAGTGACCCGCTCAGCAGCACAGAAGTAAAAAGGGATCTCAGAGTCATAGTGGACTCCAAGATGAACATGAGTCATCAGCGTGATAAAATCATCAGCAAAGCTAATCCCACTTTATCATGCATCAGCACATGCATAACAAATAAAACCAAAGAGGCGATACTTCTCCTCTATGCAGTATTGGTCAGACCACAGTTGGAGTACTGCATCCGGTTTTGGGTGCCATACTTCAAGAAGGATGTTGATAGATTTGAGAGGGTCCAGAGGAGGTCCACTAGTATGGTTAGGCCTTATAGGCCAAGCCCTATGAGGAGAGACTGAGGGACATGGACCTCTTCAGCCTCCACAAAAGAAGGCTGAGAGGTGATCTTGTGGCTGTCTGAGAGGTGATATTTTTGTGCCCTAAGGGCAGCACTCTGCACTACAAATTAATTAGGGGAATGCAGCAAGGAATCGGAGATGCTCTGTTCACCAGGCCACCTTTTGAGGTAACAAGGAACAATGGTCACAAACTGATAAAGTAGATTTAGGCTAGATATCAGGAAAAACTTCTTCACAGTAAGGGTGGCCAAAAATTGGAATGGGCTTCCAAGGGAGGTTGTGCTCTCCCCGACCTTGGGAGTCTTCAAAAGAAGGCTGGATAGGCATCTGACTGGGGTCATCTGACCCCAGCATGCTTTCCTGCCTATGTAGGGGGTCAGACTCAATGATCTGTTGAAGTCCCTTCTGACCCTAGGATCTATGAATCTATGAAAGGAGATGGTCACAATCATGGGATTCCTGAGGTTATCTGGGACTTCCTCATCATTCCAGATCCTTAAGGTGAGGGCATGAAGCTGTGGTGTGAGCTCCTCTCCTCCCTGTTTGAAGATTTAAGTGGGGATTCCTTCCAGGTGCCTTGTTGTTCTTCATCTGTTTGATGGTTTTCCTCACCTCAGAAAGGGTTGGAGGGATTCTGAGATAATTTCTGACTGGATGTTGCAGGATGGAGTTGAGAACATTCTCCTCAACAGCAGTCTTGAATAAGAGGGTTTTCAAAATGCCCCTTCCAATAGGCACTGATGGCTCCCTTTTCCTTGATCATGTCTTCTCCATCCTTAAGTGTGAAAGGGGTTGGTCCCTGTGGGTATGCCTACATAAGCACTTGAGTCGAGATCAGTTTACTTGCAAGTAAACTAGTTGCGAGTAAACGCTTCCAGGCAGGCATCTACGCATGCAGGGACATGGCAGCAGATTTGCTGCTCTTAGCACCAAACTGCTGCCACTTCCTCTGACCCTGCAATGGGTCCCTGCTGCAATGAGGGTGTGCTCAAGACTCTGCCCACAGCTGCGAGCAGCTGGCAACCATCTTGAAAAGGCAGCCCTACTCCCTGTTCCCTGGCCAGAAGCAGCATTCAGTGAGGGCCCAGCATTCAGCAGCCCTCTCCTCACTGTTTCTGCCTCCCTGTGCTGTGGCTGCAACAGCCCCTGCTCCTGGCAGTGATGACTAGCACTCCAGGCTTCTGCTAACCACTGGGCTGGCCCTGCTGGCCTGCCACATCATCCATTGGCTGGCCCATGGCTATCTAGGCCCTCCTGACTCCCCCATGTGCAGTAGGATTATGCAAAACAGCAGCATTCCACTTTGACATCTGTTTCAATGGAACAGTGTTTGGTTTCAAGTTTTGTTTCATTTTGAAAACACTGTTCCATTCCATTTGATCAAAACAGTTTTGCTGTTTCAACGTTTCGATCAGGCTGGGGAAGGAAACAGCCAGCAAACTTTTGCACAGCTCTAATCTGGCTGCAGGGGATAGATGCTGCTGCAGCAGCTGGGAGGTTCCTAGCCTGGGAGTGGGTGTGGGAGGGTACCAAGGGATAGCAGCCACTGTGGGGCAAAGGAAAATGGGCACTGACCTAAGTGGCACTGGGCACAGGGACCAGGCAGCAGTCTGACCCAGCAGCACAGCAACTTCCCCAACACCTGCTGTGTGCTGAGCTGTAGGAGGAAATGGGCATGTGTGTTGTGTGAGTGACTGTGTGTGTGTGCATGCGCACGCACATGCATGTCTCTGCCCCCATCCCAGATTTCCTTACAAATAATATGGTCAACCTACTTAGTATTCACACCAGGGCAGAACCGAAACCCAGCAGGCATGGCACACATGGGCAGGGCTGACACCCAGAGAGCTCACTGTATGCTACCTGGGGGCAGAGATGAGGCCTAGCAATCTCACTGTATGCCACACCAGGACAGCTTAGACCCAACTGAAACGGGTTTCTACCTGCCTCATTTTCTTCATAGAGGCAGGTAGTAGGATTGTTGTTGCTGTTTGCACAGGGCTGCCAAAGCAAGCACAAAACTGGTAAGCTGCACCTGGGTGTTCAGAGTGTGCTGGGATCACACCCCCTGAGAGTGGGTGGGAGTGTTGGTTTAGGGCTAGTGCCACCGCCCTGGGCATTAGAGTTCAAGAGGGTTGCAAGTTTGCCCATGACACAAAGGAGTGGGAAGGACTGGGAATGGTGCATCCTGTGATGCTGGAGGAATGAAAATATAGTGTTTTATCTCCCTGGAGCAGACTAACAATATCCAGGAATGACCTGGGTAAAACAAATCAAAAATAACCCTCAGCTGAAGCAGCATAACCTTAAACCATTTAGAGTGAACTTAGCACGAGGTGATATCTTTAGTGTGTGAATTCTCCCTTTTAGAGTTTCATAGTTTCATGGTTTCTAGGGTCGGAAGGGACCCGAGCAGATCATCTAGTCCGACCCCCTGCCATGGCAGGAAAGAATACTGGGGTCAAATGACCCCAGCAAGATGTTCATCTAACCAAGATGTTCATCTAACCTTTAAGAGTGTCTTAAAGGTTCGAAGGTAACCTGTAACACTAACCTAACTAAAGGCCAAATTCTGATCTTAGCTATGTAAGTGTGAACCTGGACCAACTGCTGATAGAGGTATTCTAATTTCACAGCAGTGTAGTGAAAAACAAAATCTGACTGTTGGTTAGACCACTGAAAAATCTGACCGTAGGTATCTAGTTCAGAAATCCTTCCAATTTCTTGCTCAAAAACAGCCTGCTTTGGCAGTAGCTGTGAGCTGAAAAAACAGTTTGTGAGCTAACAGCATAAGCAGTGGAAGAAAATATTATTGCGGGGGCTGGGTGGTGTGGGGTGCACCCATCTGGCCCCTGTTCCTCCATCCTTTAGGGCCTTTGCAGGGGCTGGTGTGCACTGGTGCCAAAGGAGCATGCAGCAGGGGTGCTGGGTGTGGTGCTGCAGCACGGCAGAGATACTGTTGCTGGCTGCCGCAAAATTAGTTTTGGGGAGTTAACCCCATTAGTCCCAGCCTTCTGCTAGCTATGGTTAAAAGATGAGCATACCAACCAATCTATGCTGAGAGGAGGAAAATTTTACAGAAAAGTACTGGAATAGAGATTAACCGGCTAGTTAAACAACCACTCACATAGCAGCATCAGGATGGCACTTAATGAACAACTTACCTTGCAAAAACTTGGGTGTAATAACCCATACCAGATAAAGCCATCTTAACATTCTGCAGCTTACAACTACTAACTAAATGTGCTGCTAACTAAACTACAAGAACAAACTGATACATTGATATGGGCTACTAATTTGTCTGTGCTTCTCACTGGGGCAAATTGCTCTTTTTCTTGTTTTAAAATCAGCTTAATAAGCAATAATTGAAAAAACCCTTAATGAAAGAAAATGCTGAAATTAGTCATTCTCAGCAGGTCAAAATATTGATTTGGGTACAGTCTCTGAACTGGCTGCAGTATAAATGATAACAAGAAGAGAGAGGGAAACTGCAAGGGTTTCATTTCACCTCTAAAGAGCTTTATTTTATCCCCTTCACTGGGCTAATAGCATGATGAACCTGAAAAAGAAAAAGTGGGGGTGGAAGCTGTTCAAAGGCAGCATCAGTCACACAGGTGAGGGGACTGAAACTCAGGCTGAGAAGATAAATAAAGAAGAAAGAATGATAAATGCTTCTTTATTAGGATTCTCCTAAAGATTCATTTCTCCTTCATGAGTGATTCATTGTTTTCCTCCCTGATTCCCAGGTTATCTTAATAAGCATTTGAAAAACTTTCACTCAGTAATAAAAGGAAATAAGGCTTGAAATCTCATTTTGTAAATCATAACTGGCACCTTAAGTATGCTGAAGGATCAGGGCTTACTTTCACAGTGGCTTTGGAAAAGAGAGGTTGTCCTGAATTATCTGAATCACGGAGAAGCTATTTACACTCCCTGTGGTCGGTGTCCCCCAAAACATTTTAGATCTGAGGTGGCCTAATCAGTGACTGATTGGTTCTCAGTGGGTTTATAACCATACCCATTTTGCTATATCTGCTCTCCTTTTCCTCCTATATAATGCAGGTCCTCTATTATGTGATCATCAGAGAGACTGAGAATGTAGATTCTTTCTCCACCACTACTTACTAAGCCATGAATGTCAAAATACAGGCTCACAGGCTGGATTAAATATATTTGATAGATTAATCTACCCCCTTTGGCAGATTAAAATCTGAAGCTGTCTTTAAAATAAATGTGGGCAGATTCTTAGATGACTTACCTCAGCCTAGCTCCAAAGCCCTCCATAGAAGTATGCTAGTATACATCTAGTATATGCATGTATGCATGTATCATGCTAGTATACATGATCTGAAGACGCAGTCCTATGTTTCTTACACTTCTGGGCACAAAAAAAATCTTCCAAATATGACTTTTATGTGAAAAAGTTGCCCTAGAGAGGTGGCAGAACAGCAGGATTCCACATTCTACTGTGGCAAACTAGAATTCATTAGCAAACATAGCTGCCTTGTCCATCACGTGGATCAAACTCCAGTGCATTATAAAGGTGACCTTGTGATATCAATGAATTAATAGCACCTTCCCTCTGAACTGTTTTCCTAAACAAGTCACTGACTGAACAATACTTGTATTGGCCACAGAGACTGATAAAATATGTCAAGGAAGAGAAGAAACTATAACGACCTCAGGACAAAAAATTAGCCTCTGGACAAGCATCTCAGAAGTGAGTACCATACGCTGTTAGGGATGGGCATGTGTGTGAACATACAGCATAGAATCTACTTCCTGCCTGGATCATAGACTTGTTTATGCCAAAACTTATCAGTTTGGTAGGTGATTGCATCAAAGGGGATCATTTTCACTCCACACACTATGCACTAACCCTAAAAATATTTTCATATGTGCAACAGATTTTTATTTCAAAAGAGTTAAACCTAAAATGTCTTTGGCTCCTTACCACTGTTCTTTTAGCCTTCTAGCTTTTTCTTTTTGCCTTCATTAGCCTTCCTCTGGTGTCACTGGAGAGCCAGACTGTATGTCCTCTAAAACTGAGTGTGCAGGCTAAAATGCACAGACCTTGACAAAAACTACCTTGGCTTTCTTGCTGTAATTTATCTGTTTTCCAGTTTAGATCACCTAGACTAGGTTTCATTTTAAATGGCAGCCAAGAACTTTCTTGCTTTTTGAATATACTATTTTCTGAGTTAAGGTACTATTTATCTACTAGAAACCAAATGCAGTTGATGATGTGACTCAAGCATTTATACAATATTGTCATCAGTGAAATGAAAATATAATTACCTAAAAGATATTTGTGGCACAACCTGTGGTAAGCAGTCTATATTGCCATTCTGCAATGAAGAAAATCAATCCTAACTGTTCTAAAAAATGGAGAGTGGATGATTTTTAATTTTGGAAATGTTTTCCCCTAAGATTGGAGTGCTACTTAAACAGCATCTATCATAGAAAAGGCACCAGTACTCTGAAGCCCTATCAGCTGTAAGGATGGTATTATCTGAATTATCTTTACAGTGTATTAGTCTGGAAGTGATGCCACCTAGATGACAAGGACAGCAGCATCCTAGAGCATGAAGTAAATGTCTTGAAGTGTCAGAGTGACATTATATAATGAGACAGCTTTCAATGATCTTTCTGTATCATCTAGATGAGGAAGCTCTGCCTGACACTCTCTCTTTTCCTTGTGCAATACAAAAACTTGGCAAACCAAGCAGCAATGAGTTTATAGAGGTTAGTAATTGTTTACAGGTGTCATTTATGGTAATCCACATAATTATCTGTGTAATTCTGTCTGAGAAACAACTGTCCTGTACGCTGAAATCATGTTTGACATCTTGGAACAATTCATCCCCTTTCCAGAGGGTGGTGTTACAGGTTACCTTTAAGCAATCATGAGGGAACGCAAAATATGACCATTCACCTACTGAAAGGTGTTAGGCTGTGCTAAGTATCCTCTGAATGTTTTAAGGTTATGCCACTCCAGCTGAGGGTTATCTATAATCTGTTTCACCCAGATCTGTCCAGGGTACTGTAAACCTGCTCCAGGGAGATAAAACACTGTATTTTCATTCTTCCAGCATCACAGGATGCACCATTCCCAGTTCTTCCCACTCCTTTGCTCCATGGGCAAACTTGCAACCTTCTTGAACTCTACTGCCCAGGATGCTGATGGTGGCACCAAACCAACACCCCCTCCCACCCACTGGGGGTGCAACCCAAGCACACTGACCACTCTGAGCATCCAGGTACAGCTCACCAGGTTGCTGCTTGCACCCCCATGCAACCAACAACAGCAATCCTACTACCTTCCTCTATGAAGGGAATGAGGCAGAGAATGGAAACCAATCTCAGCTGGGTCTTAGCTCTGCCTTGGTGTAGCATACATGCAGTGAGCCTGCTAGGTCTCATCTTTGCCCCAGTGTAGCATGCACGCAAGTAGGCCTGCTGGATTTCAGCTCTAGCTCAGTGTCACATGCAGCGAGCTCATTGGGTATCAGTTCTGCCTGGGTGTGGCCTGCATGCAACTGGCCTGCTGGGTCCCAGTTCTGCTGTGGTGTGAGCGCTAACCCAACCCTCTCCCCCAATCCCAAGTCAGTGAAACAAAGGCAAGATTTTGGTCCTTTATTTTTTTTATAGTTGCTCTCTTTTTTCACTCCTTTCTCTTTACTTCTCCTCCCCACACTCTTCTCCCCCACCGCCCCATTCACTTTAAACAGGGTTTTTTTCAAGACTTTCCCCCTTCCATAAGCTGCTCCAGCTGCCTCCTACTGGCTGTGGAGTGAGAGAAGCAACAGCCTTCATGATGAGAAGAATTCTGGAACTTTTTTAAAATGACATCCCCTAAGTCCAAAAGGAAGTTTGTCTCTGTTGTGGTGGTTTTAACTGCGTTAAAATTGGCTGACTAAATCAGATATGAACTCTGAACTCCGACTATTGGACAACTCTTGTTCTCCATTCTGACAGTAAGAATTTCTGCTTCAATACAGGACTGTCCAACTTCTGGGCAACCAGGCCACATGTCAGGAGGGCCACCTGTGTCCACGTGCTTCAGGGTCTGCAGATCCAGGGACTGAATGCCACACAAGCACCCTCCTTGGCACCCCATGACCACAGTAGCTACCCGGCACCCCTCCCCTCCCACCCCACCACTGCATGCAGTGTGGGCAGACCAGATTCCCACCTTTCCTGGCCACATGGACACCTCTTCCCCATGGACACCTCTTCCCCTCCATCCCTCTCCTACAGCATAGTCAATGCAGCTCCCCCACACTTCATGTGCAGCCCCCACCTCCCTCAACCATGCACACCACACAGGCAACCCCCACCCCAGCACAGACAGCCCTGTTCTCCCATGCTAAGGCTCCCATCTTTGCCACAAATGCACCTTGTACTCCAGTCTCCTCCCAGCCACAAGAACAGGAGCAACAGGGGGGCGAGGTGAGAGAGACCTAACTATGGGTATTTACTACAGGCCACTGAACCATGGGGAGTTGATCTGGAGTTTTCTCAATAACTGACAGAGGCCACATGTGCAAGGGACTTGGTTGTCCTGGGCGACTTCAGTTACATGGGCATAGATTGGAAGGAACACTTAGCTAGGTTGTATCAGTCGTGTAGCTTCTTAACTATAATCACGGAGCTCTTTCTGACCCAGGAAGTGCAAGGGCCAACCAGAGGTACCACTCTCCCAGACTTGGTCTTGGCCAAAGGAGATGATCTGGTGTGTGGCTTGAACATTGAGGGTAGCCTGGGTGACAGTGACCATGGCTGACAAATCAACTAGCAGGATTGAAGTCCTGGACTTCAAAAATGCTGACTTCAACAGGCTCAGGGCATTAGTGGGGGAGGCAATGCAAGACCAGGGACAGAAGGTGAATGGGGTGAGCAAAGAGAGGTTGTTCCTCAAGGACACAATCCTTGAAGCACAACAGAAAACATTCCCATGAACAGGAAAGGTAGCATTAGGGCTGGCAAGCCCCTCTGGCTCAATAGGGACTCTGTGGTCCTCTTTAAAAAGAAAAAAAGAGGCATACACACAGTAGAAATTAGGGATAGTCCTCAAGAAGAACTATGCAACAGTGGTCCTCACTTGTAAGGAAATGATTAGGAAAGCTAAGGCAGCGACTGAGTTTAAGTTAGCCAAGGGAGTCACAGACAATAAGAAGCCCTTCTTTAGGTATGTAGGGAGCAGAAGGAAAACAAATGGAAGCATGGGGCCCCTGCTTAATGCCTCAGGACAGCTGGTAACTGACACTCAGGAAAAAACTGAACTCCTGACTGCCCACTTTGCTTCAGTATTTCACTGGACCAAGGGGAAAGACAAGTGAGATAAGGATCACAGGGGTCATGGTGGGGATGGCAGCCTTCCCATTGTGGATGCTTAGCTTGTGCAAAACCAACTAGAAAGCTAGACATTTATATGTCAGCAGGACCAGATGGACTTCACCCAAGAGTGCTGATGGAGCTGGCTAAGGTCATTGCAGAACCCCTGGCAAAACTCTTTCAGAAATTGTGGCACACAGGAGAGATTCCTGAGGATTGGAAGAGGGCCACCATTGTGTCCATCTTCACAAAGGGGAAGAGGGAGGACCTGGGTAACTATAGGCCTATGAGCCTAATTTCTCCCAGGAAAATCCTGGAAAAACTCATTAAAGAATCTATGTGTGATGCATTCAAGGGTAAGATTCTGAATGACAGCCAGCATAGCTTCGTAACAGGTAGGTCTTGTCTTACCAATCTCATCTCCTCTATGAACAGGTCTCTCACCACCTGGACATGGAAGAGAAAGTTGACATTATATACCTAGACTTCCAAAAGGCTTTTGATCTAGTATCCTATGATATCCTTGTGGAAAAATTGGAAGATTGTGGGCTCAACAGTTCAGTGGGTGGAAAACTGGCTGCATGGTAGGACCCAGAGAGTTCTCATGAATCTGTGTCATCCTGCCAGGGATCTAGGCCAAGCAGGATCTGTGAGCTGCTTCCTAACCCTTTCAGAGGCATCAGCTGGACAGCCCTGTTTTAATCAAATACTGATGTCTGGAAGTAATAAATAACTGTAAATTGATGCTAGTGACCTGCTGTAGGTATCGTAAATGTCTTTATGGCTTTGTTGTAGGCATTTAAATTCAGATCTGCCTCAGCATCATCATAGCTCAGGAAGGAGCTGAATAGATAAGCAAGCCATATTTCCCACCTCCACAGCCTTGTGCTGGATTCTTAGGTTGATCCATTTGGCCTCAGAGCTGTCCTGCTTTCTCCTGCTGTTGAGTGACCATTCCAGCAGAGTGATTATTGGCATGTTCCGTCTATACCCCATCCTCAGGCCTCTCCTTTCTCTGGGATTTGAGGCTGAAAGGAATTACTGATGTGACTTCACACAATGGATTCATGAAATCAATTATAGAGAATTAGGGCTGGAAAGGACCTCCAGAGGTTAACTACTCCAGCTCCCTTCCTGAGATAGTATCATCCCCATCCAAATCATCCCACACCAAGCTATTAGTAAAACTATACAATCAAGCCTGACACAACCGCAAGACATCACACCCTAATCTGACACAGGTAAAGCAGAATTGCCATGGTGACCAACATCCTGCTGCTGCAAATGCTGCTGCTCTCTCCCCACCCACCACTAAAAAGAAGGCAAAAAACCCCACAGCCCATACCAATATTACCATGGGATAAAATCCTTCCTGACACCAAATATGATGGTTGGCCTGACCTTAAACAGAAAGACAAGACCCTCTAGCCATAAACCTCTTAAGTTAAAGTCCCAGCAGGAGCACTGGCACACCCCAGTGCTCCTGCAGCTAACTTTGCCTGCAGCTGTGCCTGCAGCCAAGACCCAATGTTTCCAAGGCAGGCTGTTAAAAAAAACCCAACATGTAGCAGCAGAAAGTGAAAAAAAATCCCTCCTGACCCTGTGTGGCTATAAACAAAGCCCAGAATGATAGCAAATACCCATGGGAAATGTATTTGTATTCTTCAGTGACCCTCTGCTGGCCAATCAAGCAATCTTGATGAGACTGAGAATTTGGCTTAAGTTTAGATTTGCTTTCCAGTTCCATTAGTTTTTGCCCCAAGTTAACTCCAGCATTTTAAATCAGAGGAATGCATTCTTTTCATTCACTATGGCAGTACAATATTTTCGTCTCTCTTATCTTTAACAGATTTGGGGCCCAATCCTGTGCAATGCAGGGTTCATGTTCTGAGGTTCCTCAACTCCTGATGAGATCAGTACCATCTACCTTTCTTTAAGTACTCCACTTCCTACAGGATCAAGCTCACCATTCTGATAGCTGATTTTTTTTTATTTGATTCAAGAACAAAAAGCAAGATTCAACTGGTATAGTTAAAAGATATATCCTATGACTATTATGATTTCTTTTTTCTATTTCTGTAGAGCCTGGAAACCTGAACCAGGCTGGGGTCTTCCCAAATAGAAAACAAAAAGATAAGTCTTACCCAAGATCTCTTATAAGACAAAGAAGTCTAGGTTCAAATTTCTGCTTTGCTCATTTCAGAGTAACTATATCAGTTGGCATCCCAATCTTAGTCTCCCACTTCTCAAGAGAATATCATTGCTACCAACCTAGAGGACACTCTGAGTTGTCTTTCTCTCAATCTCCTCTGTAAACAGGAGTAGAAACTGGAATCCAAGCATCCACCTTCATACCCCTCAGGTGAGAGTCAGAACCTTTGGCTCAAGTGAAAGTAACACCAACTAATTTGTACAAAAGACTATTGTGCATTCATTTTGAAAAAGTTTCTGCATGTTCTACTGATCTTTATACAAAGTCAGGTTATGAGTTTTGACCTTGCTTCTGCCATTGTCTGGCCTTAATTGTATTTCCACTCTGCTTCCAAACTGGAAAGAGGAGAGAAAAAGGACTGGACAAACCTTGGACCAGAGTGGGAAAAGGACATCTTTCCCCTTTTCTATGCTATACACGCTACATGCTTTTCCAGTGTTTCTCTTGGAGGGGTTCAGAATACTTCCAAAGTCCCTCCACTCATGGAAAGGGAACAGAGTTATGAGATGGTCTTACCCTATTCCTATATGAAATGAATGTCACGCTCAAGTATTTAGTTCTGACTGAAAACTGCTTCATGTTGGGTCTATGTACAGAAACAGTCAGCTTGCTCTGGCTGGCATCAAAATGCTTCAAACAGAGTCAGCTCAACACCAATGAGTCAATCTTATGACTGCTGTTACTAAAGGAGCAGCTGGTGGATCGCCTGTGGTCTTGTGTGAAATTTTACATTTTTGCAAGTTCTAAATATGAACATAGGCATTGCCACAAAATTGCAAATAACACAAAAAAAATGTGTCTGTGGGCATATGTGCAAAATTGCAACAAACCAAATGGGAACCATGTGATATTTACAGAACAAAAACTAAGAGCTCTGTGCATCTCTGTTTGCAATAAACTCTCTGTGTGAAACCAGCCAAGTCTGAATGTGAAAGAGTAATAGAAGGCAGCAGTGTGGAAGGGAGCTAGCACTTTAAAAATAGGGCAGGTCTCTTGGCTGCTGCTTCAGTGATCAATTTTAGGGGCATTTGGACTGTAATCCAGACCGAGTGCTGCCACTGCTAGTTTGATCATCTTACATTCAAAGAATATAGCAAGGTAAGTTGTTTATTTTGGCCGAAGCTGATTGTAAGAGGACAATTGTGCTCTCTGTATTGCTATTATGTGTCCTATTTACAACTGAAAATATTGCACTCAGTCACCTTACTTTAGTTAAAAATCAGTAACGCCTCTTAGGCTACACTAATTGCAAAGACTCCCTGTTAGTTAAACATCACTGATAAATCCATTTGTGGATTGGCTGCTTATTACAGGCAACATTTTCCCTTTCCCTATTGTGAATGGGCACACAAGGTTTTGACAGCAGAGTGGCCATCTGTTCTATTCTCTGTAGTTCAATCTTCCACATTACTGTAGTGCCTGACTCCTGCCTACAAGTCCATTAAGCAACAAAACTAACATTGTCACATGTTGTTTGTTCTTTCACTCATCCTCTCTCCAGAGAAAAAATTGTGCATGCAATAGTGCGTTTTGTTTTGGTTTGGGTTTTAGGAGGGGGAAGGATAAAGGGCCAATTATACACTGACGCATTTTTATATTAGAGAAGGCCAAGTCAAAAACATGCCTTGCACTTAGGGTGGAAATGGTAAAGTTTGTGATGGTCTTTAAAGTTCTCTCTAAATAGCAGCTGAAGCTATCAAACAAATGATTTTCTGGATGACCCAGCTTTACCCTTATATTGCAAAGTTTCATTTTGCCTGAGGAGTAGTTCTGTCAAACATGATTCTCATCTTGGAGTTTCAAGCAGTCCTTAAGATAGATGGGTCTCAAACAATTAAGCGTCATGAAGAAATAACCAAGACTTTGAACTTGACTCAGTATCCTATGGAAATCCAGGAAAGATCTCATGTATTCAAGTTACCTTGTGTTGAGGGGAAGAATTTTCTGAGTGAACTTATTAAATGGTTATGCCCCTCAGTATATTTATACTGAGACAGCTAAATCTGAAACATTTATTAAAGTCAATGGAAATGTGCCTACTAATAAATTGTGGTTCACAGTTTTCTTCTCAAATTGTTTGGATGCTTAAATGGACAAGCAACATTTTGATCAAAATTGAGCAATTAAGAAATATTTCAGGCCAAATTCATTCTTGGTGTAACTCCACGTACTTTTAAATGAACAAAAAACAGTACACATTATTCTCTGTTTATACTAGATGCTCTCTGTCAGCCCTTTTTCCTTCTGGGATCTGATTCACTAGCCTATGGATGATTGGGCACAAAATGGTGGGAAACATTTTTTTCAGTATTAATGTTGTATTACTATTGCACCAAATTTATCTTATTACTGAAATTGATGGGAGCTTTTGTATTGATTTCAATAAGGAAAGAACTAGGTCCCTGAAGTATAAAACATGAAGGCCAATATTCTTATCTCCAGTGTGAGCAGCTCATTTTCACTCTCAGTAAACAGAATGATGAAATAATTGCTTTCTCAGAATTAAGAGGAGACAAAAATACAGCATATCCACTGAGGACAAATAAACACAACCTGTTATTTTCTAAGGGTTTTTCTCCAATTAATCACTTATCTTCTGAAAGGCTTAGACATGAAAATACAGTTACTGAACTAAACTCATCCATTGATTTATATGGAGCCTGAGGTCTTCATGTTCTTCAGTTTGCAGATCGCCTATTGAAATAATTGATGTGCTGAGTATTAGCACTTATAAATCTAAACTCAATATTGTGCCTTGTTTAGCATTTTCAATGATGTATCTCTTTATTTTGGTATGCTTGACTCCAAGTTCCATTTCCCTTTGACATTGATGCTGACTAAGGTGCCCTGAAGGGCTACATTTGAAGGACACTATGGAAATGAAAGATAATGTGCTATTGATTATATCATTGTATTATTGTGTTTCCATCAAAAAACAGGCATTATTCAAACAAACACATAAATTAGCATAATATTGCCCTAAGATAAATGGCAAAGTCCCAGGGGCTTAAACATTAGTTGTGCCTCAGTACCTCAGGGGAGATTTCAACCCCAAGCAAGAGATTGAATGCTTTTAAATTAATTTTCTGTCACGCTGGCCCAAACCCATTGTCACACGATGGGGTTCTCAAGGATGGCCGTGATCTCCTAAGACCCCTCGACCGTGCCAGTTTGACCCAATGGGCACCCTCAGTTCTCACCTGCCACATCTTTGATGGAAATATAAAAATAGGGAGGCTACCTTTAAGTCCTCTTGGACATGGTTTGATGGACTCTCAGAACCCCATGGGTTTCCAAACCCTTTGTAGGACCCATTTCACAATAGGTGTTTCGGGGGCACCCTAGCCTTATGGGCTATATGCGTGGCTCCAACCGCCCCTTTACCATGCACCAAGCCTCGCAGATGGCATTGACATTGTCCAGTCTGGGCCTTGCTATGAATTGCACCCCCTTGTACTTTCTGGGCTCTCCGCAGCCCTGTCTCTGCGCCTCGCTGGTGCCTGGGCTCTCCTGGGGTTGGTGCACCCCAAATGCCGTGCCCTCTCTGGCACCGGGGTCCCGCCATGGGCCGCCAATGAGGCCTCCTCCTTCCACAAGTAGCCTCACCCAAACCACCGATGTTATAAAATTATAACCAGACATAAGCCCCTGGGCTATAACATAACACCAAATGCATAAGGTGTGCTCTGCCCCTTTCTGTTACTGGGAGCAGAACTTAGTCAGGTTTCTTCCCTTCACTTAATCTACAGGGCTCCTTCCCCCTTGGCCACCGGTGGAGAACTGGACCACCTAGTCCCCGTCCTGGGGTTTCTGTGGGCCCAGGGCCCTCCCCCTCCCAGCCAGCTGACCAGGTGCAGGTGCAGGTGCGGACTAATTTCCTCCTTAGCTGGTTGCCATGGCAACCTGCACCTGGGCTCCTGCCTGGCTCTTTGGGTTCTCCCCAGGCCGTTCCTGCTCTTCTGGGAGCAGGGCAGCTTAGTGCCCTGAGACACTCATGTCCATGATCTAGAAGTAAAAGACACCCTCACCCATTATCAATCCCCCAGGCTATCCAGACTCCCAACATTTGTTGCTTTGAAGATACAGCAGCCACCTCAGCCTCTGAGTGGAATAATTGAACTTGAGGAACTCTCAGTGCTTCTGGTACCAAAAGTTCACATTTAGCTAGTCAAGGAGCAAAGTAATAAAATGAACAGAGTTGCAGTGGCAGAGAAAAGGTAGAGGTGTCTAAGTTAATTGATGTCAGTGACTTGGATACAGGCGTCTTGTTCTTTTGTAGAAGAAGCTACACAAGAAAAAAGCCCTGGGCAATCTGGAAGCATAAAGACTCCATTGATTTTTTCTTGATTTGTGGACTGGGTATTTCAGTTAATAGTTTTAAACACTCTCATGAGCAAAGAAGAAATGAGCTGAAGCTATTTGTATTTTTTTGTACCTAACAGCAAACCCTGTACCTTCCTCTGTGGAATTAATTCAATTCTGCTGCCCAGGGGCAGAGGTGTGGAAAATTTGGGGCTTCTCCACAGGGTCCATGCACTCCTGCATGGCATGCAGTACAGCTCTGCAGGGGCTGCTGGCAGGAGGAATGGGCCACAACAGATTCCATGATCTCCTCAGCCTTGTTTTTTCTGGGTGGGTGCTAGGCTCTGGTGCTGCCACATTCAGTAAGCTTGATTTCCATCATGTACATTGTGTAGGAAGTATTGCTTCCACATTCCAAGAGACTACAGTATCCAGTCAAATTATTCAGACATCAGCAAAAGGATTTTCCCCTCCACAGATATAGAAACACCACTCTCCATATGACTATCAACAGAATCACCAATGGTAAAAGTATCTTGTTGTTTCCAGCTTAAACCAGCTCCTGCTGTTACTCATTGTTTAAAGCAGGAATGATTAAAAGAAAAGGAAGTCAAGTGATTAGCAAAGTGATGTCACCTGTTAAGTTAGTATCTCACTTTTTGCTCCAGAAATCTTAACATATTTTATTAATATCTATTTCAGAAAAGGGGTCTTCTTCTGGAGGTGTTCACCCACACTTGTGGCAAATATGTTATAAATTAGGGTCTCCAGTGCTATTTACTGATAATTCAGAACACAGTGAAATAGGACTATAAGTAACCTCATACATTATCAAAGGCAACCCCCTCCTATCAAGCTCCATGCCAAAAGCACTTCTGGAAGGCTCTCAGTCTTTTGATTGTTAGAAACCTTGCAATTTCCAGCCCAAAAGTTTTCATGGGCAATTGAGACCCATTTCTTCTTATGCTAGCATAGTCTTTCCGTACGTATAGGCCTATTCCCTCCCTGATGTTTGCTCCAATGATATGTTCATGGGCAGCATTCATATCTCCTTTCTGCCTTTGTTTTGCTGGACTAAACAAGTCACAAACTTTTATTCTTCCCCCATACAACAAATTCTCCATTTTTTTCATCTTCTCTTATGAATTCATGTTTCTTGCAAATAGGGAACAAAAACTTTAAACAGTATTCTAGAGGAAGTCTCAACTAATGCCTTGTACACTGTAAGGATTGACTACAGCCCTATCCTTATTGTTGGTACCTCTCCTGATACACGTCCAAAATCTCATTTGCTTTTTTATGGCTGCATTCATTCAAACTCAATGTCAGAGCCTATATACCCTGTGGATATTTTGTCACTTTGTTTCTTAGTTCCATATTTAAAAGTAGGAGTCACTGCACAGAATTTTTTTAATATACAACTGCAGTAGTAATACCATATTTACTCACATACCACACGCATCTCTGTCTTTTCCCCCAAATCAGGCCTCCAAAATTGCAATGGGTATCTAAAGTTGGGATGCTGATTTTATTTGCTGAACTAGAAACAAACAGATACTGTAACACATAACTTCCAAGATAGCTGTCCCTTCTCTGTGACCTGGAAAACTGAAGCAGAACCCAGTGTTAACCCTTTTACAGCCTGAGAACTTTAAGAACAAGTGAGCTGCTGCATGCAGTGATAAGGCTTTACAAGAACTTATATCAAGAACTATATACCATAAAGATAACTATATACCAAACTATATGCCATATATCATACCAGTCTTGCTACCATGAAAAGCCTGGGCCTAGTCTTGTGGCTATCCAGCCACACCAGGAAGTACCTGCTGCCTCACCCAGAATGTTTCCTTGTATTCCACACTTTGTGGAGACACCATTTCCAGAAAGACTTACTCAGTTTCATAGTTTCATAGTTGGTAGGGTCGGAAGGGACCTGAGCAGATCATCAAGTATGACCCCCTGCCATGGCAGGAAAGAGTACTGGGGTCAAATGACCCCAGCAAAGCGTTCATATAGCCTCCTCTTAAAGACCCCCAGGGTAGGAGCTAGCACCACTTCTCTTGGAAGTTGGTTCTAGATCCTAGCCAGCCTGACAGTGAAATAGCACCTCCTGATGTCTAATCTGAATCTACCCTCTGCCAGCTTGTGACCGTTATTTCTAGTCACTCCTGATTGTGCTCTGGGGAACAGGGACTCCCCCAATGCCTGTTGGTCCCCTCTGACTAGTTTGTAACAGGCCCCTATATCCCGCCTCAGCCTTCTCTTGTGGAGGCTGAACAGGTTCAGGTTCCGTAGACTCTCCTCATAGGGCCTGCCCTGCTGCCCCTGATCATGCAAGTGGCCCTCCTCTAGACCCTCTCCATGTTGTCCACATCCCTCCAGAACTGAACGCAGTACTCCAACTGCGGCCTGACTAGTGTTGCATAGAGGGGGAGGATCCATAGTTTCATCGGTTGCCGGTAGAATAGCTGAAGTACAGGGCAAGAACAGATCCTTCCTCTTATAGCCAAAACAGTCTGAACACCACATAATCAAATCTCTCAGAACAGGCGAGCATATGGATTCTTTCCCTACTTTTCAGAAAAATCTGTGTTGCGGAGTCTGAATCTGATGCTCCATTGCCTGGCAGGTGCAGTGATTACATATATTTCTGCAAAGCTGGGGTGAAATCCTACTGTATCACAATTTCAACAATATGTTGGGGTACCACATTATACCTACTGAATGATTAACTGATTCTAGAGGGATGAGCAGCAGTCATCTAACATGCCCTTTATCAGACAAGAAAGCAAGATTTGGCCAAGGAACCTGGATGAACACCTCTTCTAATGAAAAATTCTGGGTTCTTGTCACACAGGACCTCATGCCCCTATCTTCAATGGTACCTATGTCCACCATTTTGGTACCACTAAGATCCTTAAAAACAAAACCAAAGCTGCTGCCCCAGACTTTGATAGGTATCACCAATCTCTAAAGTGAAGATTACAACCCATAAATAATGAGCTGCTCAGAGCCTTAGCAAAAACTAAAACCGTGAAGGTGGTATTCTCAAATTAAGCATTCTCCACCAGCTCACTAAAATGGATTGCAATGCCCATGTTATGTACCTCTGAGGATCTAGCCTTCAACTTTCCAAGTTTCATATGAAAGACTCTGATACCTGTTAAACTGTTTTATGTTACCACAGCTACTTTCGTCTGAAAAAAAGAAAAATTGACAACCCCTGTATTTGAAACTGGCATTCCATGCTTAATGCTTAAGCTCCTAAGCCTTCCTTTCTGTCCATTCACAGTCTTTCACTTCAAGGAAAAACAAATAATCAATCTTGAGTAGGACTACTTGAATTATTCATTGTGAATAAATCCAATAAATTTAGTCCTTTAATCTGTTTGCATGCAATCCTGGTTTCTAGAAAGTACTCATTATCCTGAAGTAGTTGTGGTATAGTTTAATATAGTGCTCGTCCACAAGCCACTGGTGACCTGTGAGGCTATGACAAGTAGTCTGCAGAAAGAAGAGGAGGTAAAGGAAGTAAACCCATGAGAAATTCTGAGGGGTGACAGTGGTCCAAAAAGTTTAGGAAACACTGCTTCTTAAGCAAAGAAATGTCAGACAACAGAAATTTGTGAACTGGTAACTTAATAGACTATTTGGTCTGTGACTAGACACATGTAGCACTTTGTATCATTTCTTCTCCCTGAGTGGGCAGTTGTTGATTCTTTTCTAACAAGTTTTGACAGAAATATGTTTAAAACAGGGGTAATTGGGAAGGCCCCAGAGAGTATGTGGCAGTGACATGGAGAAGCGGGGGGTGGGGCCACCAGCACTTTGCACCACTTGTGCCACAGGCACTTCCGGTTCTGCTGCCACATGACACTGGCAGTTCCAGGGAAATCCCGCCCCCATCATCGATTGGCCACTGTGGGACTCCCATGCCACTCCTCAACCACCACCCCTCCTACTTGATGACTGGCCACCAAGGGACTCCCCGCTTCTTGACCGGCCACCAGGGGTACACCATCCGAAAAAGGTTGAAAACCCCTGGTTTAAAACAATAAGTGACTAAGAACACCAAGCATTCTTGTTCATGTCTGGCTCCCTTACCATGTGAGCACAAGTATCCAGATACAGAAAAGACATTTTCCAAATACAGAATGAACAACTGATTGTTCAGATGTTCAGTAGCTAAGTGTTTGTAGTTCTGAAGAATGCTGAACAACAAATATTGCCTGTGTCTCATTAAAACATTTCTAGTACTGAGCTTCATAAATTGCACTTGTGGATTACCGCACACAACTGTGTGTGCATCCCACACTGGCAGAGTGTTTTTGTCTGTCTCTAGTGCCTGATCTGCCACAAGTTAACAAATTGCAACTCTGACCAGGTAAGTGTTGTGTTCCTGAACCACAAAATCAAATGTTCATTACATATATAAAGAAACTTGTATATAAGTGTGCAAACCCTTGCATATCCACATGCACTTTTTATTTAAGCTCTAACAATGTGATAAACCCCTCAAGACACTCAGAGCATATCTAAACTACAGTATTTGTTAGTGAATCTGAGTGTGCTTTTAAATCTAAACATGTCAACCATCTATATCATTGTCCCCTCACACACATTTAGCAAATGCCAGAAGCATGTTTTGGGGTCAGAGTCTGAGCAATCATGTGCCCTAGCTTGTGCATGAGAAGTCCCGCCTCCCACAGTATAGAACGAATGGACTTGCACACTGCAGGACATGATTACATATGTCTATCAATATCAGTCCTACTATTTCCTGTCAGGGAAAACCCCTCACAAAACCCCTCTTTGCCCTGACTAAGCTATCATAGTTAATGCCCTATGCACCATTTGCTCCCTCATTCTCCTCACAGGACATCCCAGGGGCCTGCTACTGAACCAGTGCCCTCTGACAGGTCAGCCAGCAGAACCTAACTGAATTCCCATCAATCAATGAAAAGAATGTGCCCGTGAGCATGACTTTGGACACAGCTCAGAAAGGAGGCAAACTTCACAGAGGTATGTGGCAGTGAGCACTAACTAGAAAAGGCAGTGGAGTAGGAAGCATTTGAAAAGTATGAAACAAGCATACACTTGCACCAGAAACAGCAGCAACAGGCCTGATAATGTCTCTGACACATACCAGTTTAAAGAAGTGCTCAGGGATGCTCCATGCACCAAGTTCCATAACCAGCTGCCTCCACCCCAACCTTCCTTCAACCAAAAATTGAGCCCATGGTACTGATAAAAGTGAGATGGAGTGAGATTTATTGAGGGGAGGGGGATATCATTTAATAGAATCATAAAAAATTAGGGTTGGAAGGAACCTCAGGAGGATATCTAGTCCAACCCCCTGCTCAAAGCAGGACCATCCCCAACCAGAACATCTCAGCCAGGGCTTTGTTTATCCAAGTCTTTAAAACATCCAAGGATGGAGATTCCACAACCTCCCTGGATAACCTGTTCCAGTGTTTTAAAACAGTACCATCCTGACCTTGATCATTGAGTTCCAGTACTTCGATGATGCAGTAACATGTGCTCACTCAGAAGCAGACATTCAGGCAATTGTTGATGTCTTTACCAAGGCATACAAGAAAATGGGACTGATGCAGAAGCCTAAGATCCTCCACCAACAAACTCCTAATGAACAGTCCCCAGATCCAATAACCAAAATTCATGGTAAGACTCTGAAGAATGTTATTTCCCATACCTCAGAAGCCATTTCTCCAACATTGCCTCAAATGTGCAAGTACAGCCTTTGAATGCCTAAAGAAATGGGTGTTCAAAGATTGTGACATCAAATCCAAAACCAAGTTTGTGGTGTATCAGGCAGCCAGCCTCCACACCTTGCTGTACAATGCTGAGACATGGATAACATATAGAAGTCATATAAAGTTGTTGGAGACGTATCATCAATGCTTCCTGAGGACAATCCTCCAAATCCAGTGGAAAGACAGATGCACCAATGTTAGCATCCTTCTGCAACAAACTCCATGAGAATTGAGGCAACAATCATCTGACATCAACTTCGCTGGGCCAGCCACGTCATCCAGATGTCTGACTCCAGACTTCCAAAGCAAGTTTTATTCTCCCAGCTCAGCCAAGGCGTACACTCAAGAAGAGGGCAGAGAAAGTGCTTCAGGGACGTCCTCAAGACCAACTTAAAAAAATGTAACATTGATGTCAACTCATGGGAGACTACTGCCCAGGATGGCCCCAGAAGAAGGAAAAGTCTGCTGCAGGGATCTCAGTACTTTGAAACCTCAAAAAAACAACAGGAGATTGAAAAGTGGGAGCGGCAGAAACAGCATGTCACAGACTAAATCAAGAATCCAGTGCCACCCACACTACACAGAAACACATGTCCAAGCTTCAGTAGAGTCTGTTGATCCTGGATTGGCCTCATTAGCCCTCTTCAGACATACAGATAAGACAATCATGGAAGACAATCATTCTCAACTGTGAAGGATTGCCGAAGACTACCCTTTGAGCGCAATGATACAGCCAGTGTTCTATCCACCTTACAGTTCATTTATCTAACCCATACTTCCTTAGCTTGCTTGTGAGAATGTTGTGGGAGACCATATCAAAAGCCTTGCTAAAATCAAGGTACACCCCTCCTCCACAGAGCCAGTTATCTCTCATAGAAGGCAATCAGGTTTGTCAGACATGACTTGCCCTTGGTGAATCCATGCTGACTGTCCCTAATCACCTTCTTCTCCTCCAAGTGCTTTCCCTTAGCATCCTAAACTTGATCATCTTGTGGTCGCTGCTGCCCTAGTTGTCACCCACTTCTACATTTCCTCACCAATGCTTCCCTGTTTGTGAGCACAGGTCAAGAAGAGCACAGCCCCTACCTAGGCTCTTCAACACTTGCACCAGGAAGTTGTCTCCAACACTCTCCAAAAACATCCTAGATTGCCTGTACACTGCTGTATTACCCTCCCAGCAGATGTCATGGTGATTGAAGTCCCCCATGAAAACCAGAGTCTGTCATCAGGAAACTTCTGCTAGCTATTTCAAGAAAGCCTCATCCATCTCATCCTCCTAGTCTGGTGGTCTATAGTAGATACCCACCATGATATCAGCCTTGTTGCTCTCCCCTCTGACCCTATCCCAAAGATTTTCAACAGGCTTATCTCCAGTTTCATACTGGAGCTCTGAGCAATCAAACAGTTCTTTTACTTGAAAAGCAACTCCTTCTCCCCTGCCTGTCCTTCCTGAACAGTTTATACCCATCCACACAGTACTCCAGTCATATGAGCTATCCCATCTCTGTTATCCCAATCATGTCATAGTTCCATTTCTGTGTGATGACTTCCAATTCTTCCTGCTTGTTTCCCAGGCTCCATGCATTCACATACAGACACCTGAGTTGGGATTCAAAAGCCCACTTGCATAGTATTCAGCATCATGAGAATCCCAGAGGAGCTCCAGGAGGACACCATCACCATGTACAGTCAGTGAGCTTTTCCAAAAGCTCTTCTGAAAGGACAGCACTGAAGCAGAGACCTCTGAGCCTCATCTCAGCTAGTGTGGTCTCTCATTTTTAATTATGTTGTTTGGAAAGGGAGATGGAAGTTTCTTGGAGGATGTGTTTGTCATGTGCTCCTCCCCCTGCTCACTGAAAGGAGAAAATGGAATAGGCAGCGACTCCTATGTAGGCACCCCACTCAGATTACACTGTCATCAATGAATTTCTTATGCAGGTAACTTTGCCACACAGCTGAAACTAGGAGATAATTTTGCACTGCGTTAGAAAGCCCACCCATAACCATCCACGCCTAATCCCACCACCACACCATCCTCTATATACCAGCAAAAATGGGAAATTAAAATAAAGAAGCACAATGCAAGGACTCCAGAGTGTATTTACAAACTATCGATGGCATGACATAATGCCAACAGCTGTATCCCACATCTGCCAGGAGACATTGAGATGAGATTAAATAAGAGACAGTCCCTCACCAGTATGCAGTCTACCCTTCTAATGCACCTTTATACTAATCTGGACTCAAAAGCAGAAATGTGAACTTGCATTACCTGGGGGACTATCCGGTATTTCCCCAATGTCAGTCCTGGCTCACTCTTTACAAGCTCAAAAACCCACATTAAAGGGATTGGTTTCCATATCCCAGGCTATTGGATATGGAATGACCCATCAAGGCCTCCATCTTTATGGTGGCTTTTTCTGTAGACTCTCTCCACCATCCAAAGTAGGAGAAAATATAACTGGGTTTTCTTCATGGTCCCAATGACCTGTGAACTATTTCTTCCCAGGAAAGATGGAGCAAACCTGCTTTCCTTTCTGCCTCCACCCTTACCTCATGTAAGGGACAAAAAAAAACAAACTTGTGGCATTTGGGGGAGGTCCCTGAAGACTGGAAGAGGGCCAACATTGTGCTCATCTTCAAGAAGGGGAAGATAGAGGACCCTAGTAACTATAGGCCAGTTTGCTTAACTTCTATCCCAGGGAAAATCCTGGAAAAATTCATCAAGGAGTCTATGTGCAATAGGCTTGCAGAAGGTAGGATTCTGAATGACAGCCAGCATGGCTTCATTCTGGGCAGGTCTTGTTTTACCAATCTCATCTCCTTCTATGACCAGGTAACTCACCACCTGGATAAGAGAGAGGAGGTCAACATTGTATAACTAGACTTCCAAAAGACCTTTCATCTAGTATCCCATGATGTTCTCATGGGAAAATTGGAGGATTGCAGGCTTAACTGCTCAACAGTTAGGTGGGTAGGGAGCTGGCTGCAGGGTAGGACCCAGAGAGTTCTAATAAACAGATTTGTGTCGTCCTGATGAGAAGTGGCCAGTGGTGTCCCACAGGGGTCGGTGCTTGGTCCAGTGCTATTCAACATCTTTACCAATGATTTGGATGTGGGGGTGAAGAGCTCACTTGCCAAGTTTGCGGATGACACCAAGTTATGAGGTAGCATGGTCATGCTTGAAAATAGGCTGCAGATATGGGCAGAGCTAGACAGGCTGGCAGGTTGGACAGACTGGAACGAGATGAAGTTCAACATTGAGAAGTGTAAAGTACTCCATCATAGGGCTGGAAGGGACCCTGAAGGATCATTGGATCCAGCCCCCTGCGTAAGCAGGAAAGACATCTGGGTTCAGATGACCCCAGCCAGGTGACAGTCCAGTCTTCTTTTGAAGCCATCTAGGGTAGACGATTGCACCACCTCTGGGAGTGGGGGAGCTTGTTCCATAGTCTGGACACCTTAGTTGTAAAGAAGTTTTTCCTAATGTTCAGCCTGAAATTATCTTCCAGGAGTTTCTGGCCGTTGTTTCTAGTTTTCCCCCAGGGCACCCTGGTGAACAGTTGTTCACCGAGCCCCTGATTAATGCCTCTGATATAACGGTAAGCTGCAATAAAGTCCCCCTCAGCCTTCTTTTCTTTAGGCTAAAGAGTCTGAGATCCCTCAGCTTCTCCTCATATGGCTTGCCAGGCAAGTCCCTGATCATGCAGGTGGCCCTTCTCTGGACTCTCTCAAGCTTTAGCACATCCTTGTTGAAGTGCAGCACCCGGAACTGGATGCAGTACTCCAGCTGCGGCTGCACCAACGTTGAGTAAAGTGGGAGAATCACTTCTTTGGATTTACTGTAGATGCATTGATTGATGCATGCCAGTGATTTATTGGCCCTAGTGGCTACTGCATCACATTGCTGGCTCATATTCATGCTGAGGTCTATTGTTACCCGCAGGTCCCTTTCATTTGTAGTGCTGGTCAGGTTAGCAATGCCCCGCCTGTGGGTGTGCTGGGGGTTCTTCCTTCCCAGATTCAGCACTTTGCATTTCTGTATGTTGAACTTCATCTGGTTCCATTCTGCCCAATATGCCAGGCTGTCTAGGTCTGCTTGTATCTGCACCCTATCTGCAGGTGTGTCCACACAACCCCATATCTTGGTGTCATCCATGAACTTGGCCAATGGGCTTTTCACTCCCTCATCCAGGTCATTGATGAAGATATTGATGAAGATGCCAACCCCTGGGGTATGCCTCTGCCCACAGCTCACCAGGACAACACCAAACCATTCATTTGGACTCTCTGTGTCCTACCACACAACCAGTTTTGCACCCACCTGACGGTCCCACAGTTGAGCCCGATATCTTCCAGTTTTCTGATCGGTTCTTCATGGGATACTAGGTCAAAGGCTTTCTGGAAGTCGAGGTACATGATGTCAACTGCTTTTCTCTCATCCAGGTGACAAGTCACCTGATCATAGAAAGAAATGAGGTTGGTCAGACAAGACCTGCCCACAACAAAGTCATGCTGGCTGTCATTCGGTATCATGCCTTCTGGAAGTTTGTCACATATAGCCACTTTGATGAATGTTTCTAGGATTTTCCCTGGAATAGAAGTTAAGCTAATTGGCCTGTAGTTTCCCAGGTCTTCATGCTTCCCCTTCTTGAAGATGGGCACAACATTTGCCCTCTTCCAGTCCTCTGGGATTTCTCCAGAAGCCCATGATATTTGAAAGACCTTTGCCAGGGGCTCTGCATTTACTTCGGCCAATTCTTGCAGCACTCTTGGGTGGAGTCCATCTGGTCCTGCTGATTTATATACATCTAATTTCTTTAATTGATTGTACACCAGTTCTATGGCAATGGTGGGAACGGCGTCAATCCCGCCTTGCTCGTTCTGTGCCCTATCTGGAATGTAGTTCCCCTTGGTCTTGTGAAAGACCAAAGCAAAGCAGTCATTTAGGAGTTCCGTTTTTTCCTGAGTGGTAGTGACCAGGTATCCTGAGGCACTGAACAATGGCCCCACACTCCCATTAGTTTTCGTTGTACACTCTGTGTAGCTAAAGAAGGACTTCTTGTTGTCCTTGATTCTTGTAACTGGCTTTAGTTCGTCTTCTGCCTTAGCTTACCTAATTTGCTTTCTGTGGGCTATTGTCAGGTAGTCTTCCTTAGAGGTTGTCCCAAGCTTCCATTGTTTGTATGCCTCTGGCTTTTTCTGTAGGAGGGCTGCAACTTCCCTGCTTAGCCAAGAGGGTTTTTTGACCCTTCTGCTACTTTTTCTCTGTAAGGGAATGGATTTTCTCTGAGCCTTAAGGATTGTATCCTTAAGGAATGGCCATTCTTCTCGTGCTCCCTTTACCTCTGGTCTTTGGTCTCTCAGGGCATTTTCTACTAGTGACCTGAGCTTATTAAAATTTGTGTCTTTGAAGTCTAAGACTTCAAACTTGGTATCTTTTTTGACAGCCTAAACACCAACTATCTTGCAGAAGGCATACAAGGTGTACCAAAAAAGCAAACACACCCAGTGAATTGCAAATTTGGAATGAATAGCTTATCTGTAGAGGCACAAATAGCTTATCAGTAGAGGCACCAAAAGTAAACCACAAGACCCAACCTGCTAATTCACACCCACATTAGGTGGCAGCCTGGAATATACTTGCCCGTTCACAATGGACTTTAATACTTGCCTAGATAAATCTCAGACTCAACCAGCTGCTCCCATCAAGGACAAATCACTCATAAAGATCTGAGTCAAGGATGGCATTGTCCAAAGTTTTCTCTGCCTCTGGAGTCCTCCTTTAAGAACCAGGGAATGATTGCAGAGACTTTTACTTTTCCATCTGTATCATTTATTTGTCCAAGGAGCACCTGCTCACTTGGTTGCACACAGAGGCTGGTATTTGAGCAGAGGGCACACAAACTGCCTGGCAGGTAATCCTAGATGTGTGCCAGAACTGTAAGAACATGTGACTTCCCTAACTTCCCTAACCTCCCTTGAGCTGGACCCTGAATTGTTCACTGAACACTTTCTGCTGCAGGTAATGATGATGGAATCCAGCAATGTTCTGATTGTACTCAAAGCAGAATAGCTTTTCTTTTGCCTCAAGTGCAGTGTGCAAAGGACAGCAAGTCTTGCATGCAGAATAGGGAATGTTGGCATCCAAATGATTCTTGCTGTACTTTCTGAATGTACACTTCACCACCATTCTGCCACTGCTTATGAGATAGTTTCAGTCTCTGCGTAACCTGAAGTTGTACATCTTAAGCCATGGAAACATGGGTAAGACAGCCTCCTAGAATACAGCTAGGAACACATGCTCCATTGGTGCACTTTTTAAAAAAGGTGTTTAGAAATGAATATTTTCAACCACCTATAAGTTCGGTGGATGTTGAATGACCCTGATAGTATTTTCCATTATCTTTTGTTCGCATATACTTGTAAAGATGTACCTTATTGCCTTTCTGTTGCACAAAAGAAAGGCACAACAAATATTTCCAGAAAACTTTTTAAAAATCCATAAGATTCAGGAGCTCCTGACATGTTTGCAGCACTTTTAAGACTCCACTGTTTTTAGAAAGGATGACTAATTTTCCCTTTTCTTTGTAGTGTGATTGACATGCTCATTTTCACATTCAGGTACATGCACTTTGATTAGCATTATATGAGAATGCTTCTTCCTACATTACAGCAGCACTTACACATGGGAATAACTGCAGTACTTTGCTTAAAATACCAATAATTACACTGTAGCTACAAGGTAAGCAATGTAAGTGCCTAATATAGCATTGCTGCTACATGTTATTGAACAGTCACTTAAATGATGTTATGTTTGACAACTGTATGGTATAATTATATGTTACTTCAAAACGTTTCTTTTATGAAGTGCCACTCCAAAAAATCATTTTTTTTAATTTAAAAAGACTAAAACACCTCAAAAATAATGCCCTGCCTAGCAACGCTGAATGCTGCATTACAAACAAAAGTGAATCTGCCACTAACTGAGTGAGGATATGGGATGATAAATGTGACTGATTTGAGAGATCTACAGGACTAAATTCAGACAGTCATAACTGAGCATAAGAGTGACTATAACCAAACTGAATATAAGAGAAAACAGAAAATGAATAGCAGGTAACACACTCTGTAGGATGAGGCCCAGGATTGGGTCACGAGACTCTGAGTTCTAATATATCAGCTTTTCCATTTATTCATTGTGCACCATTGATTCAGTCATATCACTGCTCTCTGCCTCTGCTTTCTGAACTGTAAAATGGGAATAGTAATATCTATTCATTACTGCTATAACTTGATGTTTTTAACATCTCTTCAACTTTTCTCATAATACAAGAAAAAGACACATCCCAGGAACTGAAAAGAGGCAAACTCACCACTGATGCATGAGAATCCTTTTTCACTCAACACAGTCTGTGGAACTCATTGCCACATTATAGGATTGAGATCAAGAGCTCAGCGTAATCATTCATATGGAAATCAAGCCTTTCTAGGGTTATAATAGTGAATACAAACAATAACAGTACCATATTTATCCGCATAACACAGGCATCTTTCCCCCCAAAACTCAGGTGTATGTCTGAAGTGGGGAAGCTGATTTTTCTTCATTGGAATAGAAGCAGGAGGATTAGCAAGCCAATCAGTCTGGGTGAGACAGCAGGAACTTCCTGGTGTAGCAGCAGGATGCCACACCAGGAAGCTCCTGCTGCCTCACCAGACTGCCTCCTGGGATGCCGTATTTCCTGGGCACTGTGTTTCCAGAAGGACTTACTTTGTGTCACACAGTCAGCCAGAACTCTAGAAATTTCCCTTTTTTTTTTCTACATTCTGCCTTCCAAAAACAAGGTGCACGTCTTATTTAAGGGTGTGTTATATGCAATACAGTATGGTAATTTTTTAAGAAATGTAAACACTCATATTTCAAGCAACCAAGGTAATCTCTAACTATTTCAGGCTAGGAAGGGTTCTCTCAGGAGACTATCTTGTAACTGCCTGCTGCTAGATTTCCATTTTCTTCTCAGTCTGTTACTACACAGTGTCAATGGCAATGTCTGAATCACTGGTCTCATCCTAATATATATTCCTGTATCTCCATGTTACCTACAGCTAAGATCATGAAAGTACTTCAGTTCATGAATGCTCAGCACTACACTATCACTTAGCCTTCGGCCACAGTGGATCTCAGTAAGTTAAATTAAAAAAAGAGGTTCATGACTCATGAAGAGACATTCAACTCAGACATTATGGAAGAGCACATGCAAAGTGCCCTTTCTACTGAAAGACGACCACTAATGGAAACATAAACCCTGAACACGTTTGCAAGCAGGAAGCCAAACCATATATGCAGACAAGTGCACCAACCACAGAATTGCTGCCCTGAAAGGACACAATTTGCAGAGGCAAAGATTAATTTGACATTCTCTTTTACTCTTCATATCTTGTTTTGGTTTTGATGTTCATGGAATGGAATGGCAATGAATCAGTGTTTTAATAAAGAATTATGGCAGGCAAGTGGGATCTACCTGGTGGGCCGCAGGCTATGCACACCCTGGCTTAGTGAGAAAGTCAGCCGAAATGATACAGGATAACAAAAACATAAGCTTCTAGGAAACCAAGTTCTTATGTGACAGTACTTCATGCTGCCATGCACCCAGAGCTAGTTTAACACCAAAGCTACATCTTTTTAGAAAATGAAGATGACAGAATTGAGTGAGCTTGTTACAAAATGGCTAAATAAATAATAAATAAATAATACACATTGCTAAACTAAATTAGCTCTTGGTGAGGAGAATAATGTTTATCACATTCATTCTTCAAACTTTCTGCACAGATGGCTCCTGTAACACAGTCCCTGTTATCTGGGTATAAAGGGACTGTAACAGTGAGCCAGGGGGCCCCTGCTCCTTTAAAAGGATGCAGCAGACTCAGCTGGCTGTGTGGGGCCACAGCTGCAGAGGGGAAAGCTGGCCCTTGATTAACAGGGAAAACCCTGTGCAAAGCTGGGGGAAGGCATGTGTCAGAAAGGAGCCCTGGCGTTCAAGCATATAAACCCATGGCCTAAGCCAGAGCAGGCTGTCTGGCCCTGCATGCTGAAGGGAGAGGAGCTGGAAGGTCCTGTATGCTAAAGGGAAAGGAGACTGGACAACCACCTGGCTGGTGTCATCTGACCTCAGCACTCTTTTCTGCCCAAGGCAGGGGGTCAGACTCAATGATCTATTGAGGCCCCTTCTGACCCTAAAAATCTATGATGTCTATGAGCTCCTGAGGGAGATGCTTGCAACAGATGAACTAGCAGGCACCTGAGTTGTTCTTTGGAGCTGTCCAGAAGGAACAAAGGGGAACTGATGCCCTGACTCAGGCAACAATCCAGACCTGAGTAGACTTTTAGTTGGGAGATAGTGTCTTGCATTTATGTTGTAATTTAAACTTTCTACCAGTGGAACAGGTGTGGTTATAAGGGGCAAAGCAGAGACCACAGGTGAAGTGGAGGCCATCCTGCATAAAGCCTGTGGAGGGGTTGGGGAGTAGAGGTGAACTGGGAGCAGCCTTGCCTTGCGTCAGGGCTGGGCAAAGCTGAATGCATCCTCTTCCTGGGTCAGGGAAGCAGGGGGTGTGCATCATGCTGGACAGAACTGAGAGCAGCCTTGCCCTGGTTCAGGGATGCAAGGGGGCTAGAGAGAACTGAGAACAGCTGCTCCCTGAGCCAGGGATGCCAGGAGGGCTGGACAAAACCAAGAGCCACCTCACTCTGGGCCAGGGACATCAGGGAGGAGGCTAAGACAGATTGTGAGCAATGTTGCATAGGCCTAGTTTCCCAAGAGGCTGGGCCAAGACACAAGGCAGGGGCAAGTGGCCTGGAGACTGGAGTTACAGAGAGCGCTGAGGCCAAAAGATCTAGGCACAGATCAGTGGGCCAGGGCTGAAGGCTGACAGCCGGGGAAAAGGGGAGATTAGCCAAGGGGACTGAGGCCTCTACATGAAGACTGTGGACACACCTGCAAGGAGTGGGCATGGCTGTAGGGATGAAAGGAGGCCATGAATTTAGCCCTTAATGTGCATAGGGTGCAGCAGGAGTGAACAGTGAGAGGGAGAAAGAGGAAGCACCTAGGCTTACCAGCCTCCAAGGGCGGCCTTCCCTCATTGCGTTTTACAAGGGGTTGCAGGTGAGGAAGGAGGGACAGTCTGGGAGATAGGAGCAGGAGCCAAGCAAGACCAAGGCAGCCACCAGGGAGGCACCACAGCAGCCGTCAGGTGCCACACCTGTTGTGCCTCCCTATTGCTAAACCTTCCCTGACAGATGCTTATCCACAACTTTTCTAGGAAACTAAGAGTGGAAACAGATGTTGCCAGTTGTCTAACTTGTGATGTCTTCATTTTTTTATGGCAGCACAAATGCTGAATATATTTTGTACCCTTTGTTGTACCACATGGAAGGAAAATTAGTGGTGCAATAAAAGGTGAGAATAGACTCTGCAGTGTTATTGTGGTGGATATCTGTTACCCCTGTGGCACATCCCTGCTCATCCAGACCCTACCCTGGGTCTGGCTGAGCAAGGAAAAGTGCTTTTCTGCTCAACCAGATCCATGTGCCTGGCTGTGCAGGGAAACCCCTGCTCCTCCCTGCCTCCCACACCTCCCACCTGAGCATCTGTAAGTATAAAGGGAGGAGTACAAGTCCCTCCCCGCATGCTTGCAGACATGTGAGGAAAATCCAAATATGAGGAGGGTTCCTTGTTCAATTCTTCCCCTCTCCCCCATCCCCACTGTGCTTCTAGACATGTGGGGGGAAATCCCATGTAATATGGGGGGTTGCATATCTGCAAGGGAAAGTTTTCCCCCACTTGCAGACATGCCCCAAGTCAAAGCACAGCAACCAGTGACATCTATAGAGGTGGTGACATAGTTGATCACACTTCACTGAAGATGTCTGTTTCTGGCCTCACAATAATACTAATATTACTTTAGCAAAAAATATGTGCACATTTTATTATCTTTTTTACTCATGTTGATGAAAGAACATTATGGACCAAACTGTCTTTGCCTTGGATGCGTGCAGGCATGAGACCCACACCACTATGCTACTTACCACTCTCCACATCACAGTTGGCACACAGGAAGGAGATAGTGCCAAGATGGAGTTGAGCCACACAAAGGGGGAGAACAGCTGTTTCCTTTGAAGAGCTTCAGTATGTTACTTCTCTTCCCCACTCCCCTTCTCCAAGCTCACCTGCCAGGAGCAAGTAAGGACTTGTGATTCTGAGTCACAATTCCTTCCCAGGGCTCTTTCAGGCATGAAGCAGCTGCACACAGACCATTATGCAGGAAATGGCAGAGCAGCACAGTCTATCTGAAAGTAACTCGCCGTAGGTTCTGTCAGCATCTGAGTCACGAATAGCAATAACTCCAGACCAAAATACAAGGCATCATTTATAAAATATACCTGCTTTTGTTTTCAGGAACAAAAGATTATCATCATTATTTATAATAAATAATTAGTTTGTTCAGTCATATTAAAGAAGTATGATATGTGTACAGTGGAGAAGAATCAGTTACTTTTTTACTTGGGAAAGTAACATACTAAAGGCCTTGTTATACCTTATGCTGTAAGCCACACAAACATTGATCATCTTAGAGCTAGCTGAGACTTTGGAGCAGTCACACCTTCAATTTGAGCAGCACATCTGTGGGGAGTGGCCATACCTTAGTGGAACAGGAGCTGGGCTGTGCAGATCAAGAGATAATCCTGCCCTGGAGTGGCATAACTTTGTCTCAATTTCACAGGGAGATGGGTTTCAGGGATCAGAGTTAGAAAACATGTATTCAGTTCAAGATTTTAAACCTCCCAGAAGCATAGGCATTAGGGCTGCGTGAAGCTTCAATCACTGATTCGATTTGGCAGAGATTCGACCCGATTCGGTGGCCAGATCTCCAAATCCAAATCGAATCAGGAGACCCTTTAATCTCTCTGAATTGAATCAGAACCCTCTGAATCAATTTGGAGAGATTCAGAGATTCAGACATAAACGCAGCTTTAATTGTTCTTTCTTCATACCTCAAAGTAGCAGGCGGCTCGTGAATGCTGTGATGGTGGGGCAGATGGAGCATCCCATAGGAGCATGGGGGGGCTCCCCAATGCACTCAGCAGCAGACCCGAAAGTGGACCAGAAGCATTTCTGATCCACTTCCGGGTCTGCCAGGGAGCGTGCGGCTCGGTGACTGGTGCCTCCTGGGTCTGGGGGGGGCACCCAGGGTCCCCTACAGCCAATCACTGAACCAGGGATATGGGACGGGGGGGCCCAGCATGCTCTCCAGCAGACCTGGAAGTGAACCGGAAGTACTCCTGGTCCACTTCCAGGTTCACCGCCAAGCATGCGGGCCCCCTGCACTTCTGTGGGATGCTGCATCTGCCCCAGCATCGCAACATTCACAAAGTGTGCCTGGTACCTCGAGGTATGTAGTAAAAACACTTAAAGCTGTGTCTATGGCTGAAACGATAATTCTCCAAATCAGCATCAAATTTTCAGATTCAGATTCAGCCAGATCAAATCGGGGACAGTGATCCGAATCAACAGATTGAATCACTGTCTCTGATTTGGGCTGAATCCAAATCAATTAAGGCCCATTTTGCACACCCCTAATAGGCATTTGGTTGAGCCTATTATAGATAGCCTATTATAGATAGTGGACCAGTTCAAATATGAAGCCCAACATCAGATTCCCCTGTAAACTCCAGCTTTCTTGTGCTACTCTAATGATACAAAGTACTCATAAGCCAGTAAAATCAGGTTTACATACACTTCACTTCTCAGAAGCAGGAAAAGGAAAACAATGCACCAGTGAATCTCACCCTGAGTCTCAAATCTGAACTCTCAGAGTTTGGAAATATTCAAACCCCATTCTGTTTTTAGCCCATCATTTGTATTATTAAATACAGTTCCTGTATTATCACATAACAGCGCAACATTTCACAATATATGTTGACTTGTCTTATATGTAGTAATCATTTCTTGAAGCTGATAATTCTGCTGAAATATTTTTTTAGGCAAAGGAGAAAGAGTTATTTCAGGGGCGGGCAATTATTTTGGCTGGAGGGCCACTTAACGAGTTTTGGTGGGCTGTCAAGGGCCACGTGGGTAGCCCCACCCCTTGACAGTTGTCCTGCACCTGGTCACCATCTTGAGACTGGAAGTCCCCCCAACCTCTGACCTTTGCCAGTATAATTACCTCCCCTTGCTCCCCAGAAATACTCTTTTTGGGAAGGGAGGTTTCCATCTCAGAACCAGAAAAATACCAAATCATACACTAAAAGTCAAACACCTACTATAACATATTTTAATTTTATTATAAAAAGTATATTGTCTTGATTTGTGTTTTCATATTGCGTATAGAGGTGATTGCATAATAACTCAAAAATAAAGTCTTAGTCTTGTATATTGTGTGTGTGTGTGTGTGTGTGTGATGTGAGAGGGGTTTGTGAGAGGGTGTGGCTGTATGTGAGGACAATAAGGTAAGTTAGGGGTGTATGTGTGGGGAAGTTATGGAGGCTGGGTGTGGGTGTGTATTGTTTGTGGGGTATGAGAGAGGGTGGGGGGGTGAGGGAGTGTGGGGACCCCCCCATATGCCCCTCCATGGTGCATAGTCCCCACCAGCAGCAACAGCAGCAGCAGTAGCAGCAGGCAGGGGTGCATGGGGCGCTCGTGCCCTGAACAGGCACTGACACCCTGTGGCATGCACATCACTGTGAGGAGTGCAGCCCTGCTGGGCCACCTTCATCACCTGGGTGCATGGGTTCCAAGCCATGCACATGCAGTTCCCTCACTTGCACACCACTGAAGGTACTGAAGCTGACTGATTTCCCCACCCCCTGCCATGCAGGTCCCAGGACTTCACAGGCAAGCAAAGGCTGGGGCTCTTCTCCACTTCCAGCAGAGTCCCAGGACCTGCATGGCAGGAGTTGGGGAAGGCAGCTGGCTCCAGTGTGCAGAGCTTCCCTCCAATGGTACACAAGTGCAGAAATGTGCATGCAAGGCATGGAGCCCCAGCAATACAGGTAGCCTAACAAAGCTGTGCTCCTTGCCACAATGTTCAGTGCTGACTAGAGCCTCATGCTGCAGAGTGCCAGCACCTGTGCTGGGTACAGGCACCCTGAGTGCCCCCATGTGCTGCTGCTGCTTCTGCCACTGCTGCTGCTGTTGATGCCAGCAGGGGCTACACACCATGGGGGCATATGGGGGGGCCTCGCACTCCCCCACAATCTCCTACACTCCCTTACTCCCACACCCCGCCTACCTGAGCTCTGTATTGCCGCTACCGCCCTGCGCACAGGCTCTGCGCTGCCACCAGTGCCAACCCCATGCTGCCTGCCCCCACCCAGCTGCAGCTCTCCCCCACACCCCAACCCTTGCCACTTCCCTAACTGGTGCCCAGAATGAGCTGGATGCAGGGGAAGCCAAGTAGCAGTGGCAGCAGCAGCCCAACCCAGAAGCTGCTGCTGGCTGGGTTAAGCCCTTCCACCCACGAGGGTGGGAGCGAGGTGCATTGGGGTATATCGACAGGGTGTGTATACGTGGGTGCCTCACTCCCACCCTCAGGGGTGGAAGGGCTGGGTGGGGTACAATTCCTTGGTGGGTGTCGCAGCCAGATGAAAGTGTTGCATTTTGCCCACCTCTGAGTTAGCTAGCATGCTGTTTTCACAGTTCACACTTTACATTGCTGAGAAATAACCCTGGAATGGCAGCAGTGTACAGAAATTCCATTCAAGAGAAACCTGGATTTTACAAGTCTGGGTGACACTCGCAGCTTTAAACAGTTTTATGAAACTTGTCAAAGCTAGGGTTCCTTGATGGCCTCCGTGTTATTCCATATCCATGTCACTACCACTGGGGCTGGGCAAATGCAGTCCCCCCCATCAATATTCATTTACTTTTTAAATTAATTAACATTGATTTTATTTGTATATCTTTTATGTTGGATTCCCCTGAATATTCCAGAAAACAAAATTTGTTAGAAAAACTATACACAAAAAAAGACGAAGTATACTTGAACTAGGAATAACAGCTTTGTCACCCGCTTCTGCTGTTCAAAATTCTTGCTGTTATTACTGGTCTGGTTAGTTATACAAGTCTTTCAATCACAGAACAGAAATATGTCCTGCAACTTTAACTAAGCAAAACAGCACAAATATGGCATTTTGAATATTTGCTACAAACAGTCTGCAGCCCAACTATGGCTTGCTGAAAAATATTCCCACATAACTCTGAAAAATGAATCCACCGGAGAAATTCACAAGGGGTCCCTTTACATACTTAAGTGATACTTCTGGCACTTACACAAGGTTTGTGATTCTATTATCCATGCAGTGTGGACATGGAAGCACTGACATGGCTATAAAACTTCCATGTTAAGGTGTGATAGAAGGGTAATTGGATTAGAACAATGCATTCACAGGCCCTTTGTAAAAAGGAGGGGGCAAACATGGAATATACTGTTAGAAACTAATTAATTACCAAATTCTATTTAGCAATAGCAATGGGCAGCTTGATTTGGATTTACAAACCATTGTGAATGGCACAAGACTCACTCCTCAGACACTGGAATGATTGACCCCTCACTAACTCTTCTCACCCACTGAATATCTAACAAAGATGACAAAAATGCTCACAGCCATTCCTTAATCCCTTTATAATTGAGAAACTTTTAGTTTGGCTTCCTAGCCTCTTATTTCTGGGAAACCTGCCTATCAGATTACTACTGCTGTTCAATGCCATCTCCACTATACTAGTAGCAGTACCACAGGACAGGAGCTGTCATCTGTCTTTCACTTCTAAACAATATTACAGATGTTGTGTGATTAGAAGATATCAAGTGGGTGAAATCCTTTTTCATCTCCCTGGAGGCTACATATCATCTTTATATAAGCTGTCATTCCTTAAAACTGCTTCTGCTGTGGGATTGGCTTCCCAGATTTTTTTAACCAATGACTGTCTAATGTGAAATACATACATAGTTCTGGGAACAGGGTCCAGAACCCAGCCCCCACCCCATCCCAAGTGAGGGCCACAGAATCATGCTTACTTTACTATGCTCTCCCTTGGGCCCCTTGACATTTGCACTCTTTTCTGCCAAGTGGCCCAGCTTCAACAGAAGAAATGGAGAGTGGCCATAGGATCCCAGCAAGATAAGCATCCAATTTGCTCTTGAAGGTGTTCAATGTAGGTGCTTGAACCACCTCTGATGGCACGCTGTTCCAGACCTTGGGGGCTCAGACAGTAAAGAAATTCTTCCTTATGTCCAGCCTGAAACGGACTTGCAGGAGTTTGTGACCGTTTGACCTCGTCATCCCTTGGGGTGATCTGGTGAACAAACTTTCCCCGAGATCCTGATTGTCACCCCTGATAAACTTATAGGTGGCCATAAGATCACCCCGAGCCTGCGCTTTTCCAGGCTGAAGATCCCCATGGCTCTCAGCCTGTCGTTGTAAGGTCTGTTTTCCTGACCTCTGATCATGCATGTGGCTTTTCTCTGGACTCTCCCAAGCTTCTCCACATCCTTTTTGAATTGTGGAGCCAAAACTGGATGCGGTACTCCAGTTACAGCCTCACCTAGGCTGAGTACAAGGGGAGAATGACATCCTGGGATTTGCTTGAGAAGCATCTACAGATGCAAGCCAGCGTTTAGGTTGGTTTACTAGCTGCAGCATCAGATTGTAGGCTCATGTTCATCTTGTGGTCAATGGTGACCCCCAAGTCTCTTTCTTCCATAGTGCTAGCCAGTGTAGCACTGCCGAACCTATGAGGATGCTACAGGTTTTTCCTCCCAAGATGGAGAACCTTGCATTTTTCAGTGTTAAACACCATCAGGTCCTCTTCCACCCATTTGCTGAGCCTGTCCAGGTCAGCCTAGTCACCCTCCTGTCTTCTGGTGTAGATGCTTTCCCCCAAAGTTTGGTGTCATCGGTGAACTTGGCCAATCTGCTTCTGACTCCAATGTCCACATAATTAATGAAGATGTTGAATAATATGGGTCCAAGGACAGAGCCTTGGGGGACCCCACTGGTCACAGGGCACCATGACGATTGACTTCCGTCAATTACTACCCTCTGGGTCTGACCACAGAGCCAATTTCCCAGCCAGTGGATCGTGGTGGACCCAAGGCCACAATTGGCCAGTTTTGCCAAGAGGTGATCGTGGGATACCAAATTGAAGGCTTTTTTGAGGTCAAGATATATGACATCAATCTCTTCTCCCTTGTCCAGGTGATAGGTCACCTGTTCGTAGAAGGAAATGAGATTGGTCAAGCAAGACCTACCCGCAACAAACCCGTGCTGGCTATCACTCAGGATGTTGGCATTGGCCAGTCCATTAAGGATGGCCTCTTTAATAAACTTTTCTAAGACTTTCCCCAGGATAGAAGTCAGGCTGATGGGCTATAGTTAGCCGGATCCACTTTCCTCCCTTTCTTGAAGATCGGCACCATATTAGCCTTCTTCCAGTCTTTGGGCACTACACCAGAGTGCCAGAAGTTTTCAAAGATCCATGCCAGAGGCTGAGCTATGATGCTCGCCAGCTCCTTGAGTACCCTGGGGTGTAGATTGTCAGGGCCGGCTGACTTGAAGGTATCCAGCTTCTCAAGGTGTTCTTTCATGAGGTCAGCATTAATGGAGGCCAGGGGATCTCCCTCACCTGGACTTCCCTGTCCCATGGTAGGCATGGGCGTCCCATGGGACTGATGAAAGACCAATGCAAAGTACCCATTTAATAGGTTGTTTTTTTCCTGGGCATCAGTTGTCAGTTGTCCCATCTGGTTCAGCAGGGATCCAATGTTGCCCTTGCTTTTCCTCCAGCTCCCCACATATCTGAAAAAGGACTTTTTATTGTCCTTGATGCTTGAAGCTAGTTGGAGTTCAGTTGCAGCCTTGGCTTTCCTGATTTGCTACCTGCAGGACCAGCCCAGTGCAGAACATTTCTTCTTGGAGGTGAATCCAATCCTCCATCCTTTGTAGGCCTTTCTTTTTAACCTCAGGAGATCTGCTAGATCCCTGGAGAGCCAGGGGGGCTGCTGTACCCTCTTGCTGCCTTTCCTCTGAGATAGAATAGAATTAGCTTGTGCATTGAGGATTGCTCCATTGAGGAGCAACCACTCTTCCTGGCCTCCCCTCCGCCTGGGGTCGTGGTCCCTTAGGGCCTCACTGACAAACCTCCTCAGCTTTATTATACTGTTTGCAAAACCTTAGCAATACTGAGGGGATTTGTTGAGACTCTGGGATGCAGCACATTTCAGCAAACTTTGCATTTCCCAAGGAAACAAGGGCAGGCATAAGCCAAGGGGAAACCAAACCAAAAGAGTACATCCTATTTAAAATGGCTTCAAGGGAAGAAAAAGTCTCAAAACACATCATAAAGCTCTTCCCTGAGGGCCTCAACTCAGCCACAAAAGTCTTTGCTATCCATTTCAGCTTGTCACCTGGACCCCAAGAGTAACTGTTGCCAAGCTCCTGACCCACTCTTGCTTTTCTTCTTCCTGTCCATTGTAACTCGGGGCAGTGGGTGTACTATTTTCCCCATGGGCTCAAGGGCTAAGTAGAGATGTTGAAAAAGCCCCTGGCAGAATTGCTCTAACTAATGTGCTTTACTTAAAGTACTATTAGAGCGTGAGGGAACTGAACAGACATTTGGAGTTTGATGGGGAGGAACATGGAGCCTACCCACACTAGTCACTAGGGGAGCTACCACATGTCTCCCAGGAGGCTGCCCCAGTAGCCCCTCTCCCCTATCCCACTCTCCACTGCCACACACCAGATGGTAACTGTCATCCCCCCCCCCCCGGGCTGCAACACAGAGTGGCCCAGGAGGGGCAGCTGCAGGAAAAGAGACCCCAGACCCCTCTTCTCGCAGCCCCATTCCCCAAGCTGCACTGTGCCTTGGCCTGGCAGAGACAGCTTTGGAGAGAGAGACCCCAGAGCCCCTCTCCCACATACTCTCCCCCCACCACGCACACACACACACACTCACACACACCCCTCAAGCAGCAGCTTGCCATTGCCTGGTCCAGGCTGCTGTGGGGAGAGATACCCTGAATCCCTCTCCCTGAAGCCCCCTGCCTTGGCTGCATCATGACATGGCTCAGCAGGGGCATCTGCAGAAAGAAAGACCCTCAGCCCTTCTTCTGCAGTGCCCCCCTCCACTAAGCAGTGGAGTGCCACTGCCTAGCCTGGGTTACTCAGGGGAGGAGAGACTCTGAAGCCTTTCCCCTACAGCCCTCACTTCCCCCAGCAGGGCTGTTGCATGCTTTGGAGCTGGGGTGGCTGCAAAGATAGAAATCCCCCTTCACCTATGGAGCTAAGTTGTGTGCCAGGCTGGAATCAGAAGCTGTCACTGAATAAGGTCAGTGACAGCCAAAGTGGTGGGGCCAGCCCAGGCTTAGACAGAGTAAATGAGCTCTACCCAAAGCTAGAGTGCAGCCCTGCACAACGCCTGAGATGAAAGTGATGATCACTTCCCAAATCAATCCCTTATGGAACAGAAAGCATTTTAGATTAGTACACCTCCATCAAGGGTTAATTGAGGCCACAATCTGCCATTTTAAAGTGGTCTAAGGGCCATGAACATCTGTTCAGTTACAGCTTCAGAGTGCTTTCTGACTTCTTAATGCACACTATGTATAATGTCTGTACTAGCCAAGAGTGCTCCTTAAGAGGGTAGTAATCCCTCAAAGTAAGATTTGCCCACCTTTCATTCTAATCTATACAGGAGCAAGTGTAAAACCAGTGATGTAAGTTTTCATAATGATTCTGAAAGAACATCAGTTATTAACTATTCTAAATATGTGGTAAATATAGACACGGGCTACAAAAAAAACCTATTTAAACACTATTTAAAAGCTTTTAAACTCACAGCTTCAGTATATATTCTCTGTGACAGTTGGGAACTGTGGCAGCTGTAAAGAATGTCTGTGTGATAAAGATGCTTGCTGAAGGCTCTATGAAGATTAGACCAAGTGTTTTTCTGTATTTGTTTAGATATTAAGCTGTAAGTTGTTGCTAAAAGCCTAATTATAGTTTAACATGTAGTGAGACCTTGTATAAAGTAAGGCCTAGTAAATTTAGCAAAGCCTAGAAGTAGTAAGGCTCTGTGGCACAATTAAAATGGCCTTATCAAAGGAATGCAAGGCTTGTACTGCTATTGGTCAGTCTAAGGTTAGTTGAAGAAAAAGGAATCTAAGTGGTCGTATGTTATCAGTGTCATTCAGAAGCTATAAATTAGCTGGAATATTTGAAAATCATTCAGCAGGAAGATGCAGCTCTCTGAAAAGGATTAGTTAGCTGTTGCCTGGATCAGTGGGCCAGTGGACCTCGAAGAGCCCAAGAACTGCATTCCAGGGTCCTTCCCAGTACCCCTCAGACAGAACTGTTTGGGGACACCTGACCTCCCAGAACTTTGTGAAAAGAGAAGCTTTCTGTGTATCAGGCATCAGAGGGACTGCCGATAAGTTGCCAATGTGAATTGCTTTTGTCTGTCATCGTTTGTCTTGTTACTATGCATAGTTGTGTTTTTCTTAAGTTAATAAATCTTTCTTACCTTTCTACCCCCGACCACACTCTCAATCCTAAACCCTCGGCAGGCAGCTGGGACATAAATTGACATCACGAACAGGATTGAGAGGCTCTGGTCTGGAGAAAAAAATCGGAGTGGAGGGAGTTGCATGGGCTCTGTTAGTGGCTTTGCTTAAGGAGGTGGTGGGGATCGAGAATCCCAGGTGGAATAAGGATAGATTGAGACCTGCCTGGAGTGACCTGGGAACTGTACCCGATCATTAGGCTACGTTTGCTGCTGCTGCCCGGGGTAAACCCAGGAAGGGGTGATTGTCATGGCTGCTAGCCACATGCCTGCGGTTAGGGGCTGAAGAAGTCACCCAGCTCTGGGAACAGGTCACCCAGCTGAGTAAGAGGTGAGAAGACATGAGAGATTCCAACAGTGTGGCATGCGAGGCAGCACGAGCCACTCAGAGCCGTTTGTAGACTTTGGAAAGGAGGGAGGGAAAAATTATGATCACATGTGTGGCCTATTCCCTCCAGAAGAGGGCGCAGTTAGCACAGGCTGTGTGGCTATCCTTCCACAATACCAGACAGTGTCTTTATGGGCAGAGACCAGAAGTTGAGCTCTGGGAAGATGAAGAGGAGATTGATGTCAAGCCTGGTGTTGAACCACCCCCGTATGTCCCTGCCCAGAGGGAGGAACCTAGCCAACTCTTTCTCGTGTTAGTAACCCATTCAGGGCTTCAAGGAGGGAATCCCTGAACAGACCTATGTTCATTTACCCAAGAGGAAATAAGAGATATACAAGAACAGCATAAGTCTAAGCCAGGAGAACCAGTGATAGACTGGCTAGTTCAAATGTCTAGTGAAGGAGCTTCTGCAATTTCAGTGAGTAGAGCCGAAGCAGCCTAAATCATTCTGCACCCCGAGCTCCAGTTAAATCAGTTTGAAGGAGGTGATGAAAATGTTAATTTGTTTTCTGCTGCACTCCAAGCCACTGCCGCCAGTAATGGTAATATGGATGAAAAGCTTAGTCCTGCTCTTCGAGCATGGGTCATTTTGGAGGAGGCTGTTCGTTACTTGCATCAATTGGCACTAACTGAGATCATTCATGCAGCGGTTTGGACTCACACACCAGATGCAGAAGTTGTGACAGCATTGTTGTGGAGGAGGTTTTGCCAACGAACACCAACAGAGTGTACCTCAGCCTTGTTGGCCTTGGAGCCAGAGGCAGTAGATCACCTGGTAAGAGATGCAATTCAGCGATTAGTGCAGCTTCTACCCATTTTGCAGAAGCTAGGGCTGGCTAAGCCGACAAAAACTTCCAAGGCCATGGTGGTGGCCTCAGTGAAAGACAAACCCCCTGATCCCCCCGAATTGTTGGAAAAAGCTGGAGAAGGCTGGCCCAAGACCCCACGAGCAAAATTGTGGAAGGACTTGTTAGCTGCCAGTTTTAATAAAGCGCAAATTGATGGAGTGCCCACCAATGTTTTGCAAGGGCAGTGGGCTAAACACTGCAGCAAAAAAGCAAGCCCAAAAGCAGAGCCATCAGTGCCACCAGCAGGGTCACCGAAGGGATTTTCTGTCCTGAGGGCAGAACTGTCAGCATTGTCCCAGGCACCTGCAGGGCCGCCAGCCTCTACCCCGCCTGATCACGTGACTTAGGGAGTCCGGCCGGCCAAACCCCAAAGAGAGGGGCCACAATGAGGGCAGTAGCCAGCAGGAGACTGGTATCTGAAGTTAATATTGGCCCCTTAATTCGGATACCTGTACAGATTCAATTAGATAATAGTAAAAAGTCGATCTTCGCATTACCTAATGGCTCTAAGGTAACAGCTGCAGCAGTAATACTTAAAGGGGGACCAAGCTTACTGGGACTTAATGTACTAAGAGGACAGTGGTTTGCCCTTGAACAAGAGAATTGGCAGTTTGGGTGTGCAGTGCCTCACCAAGGAACAGAAGAAACTGCTATAACAGCTGTAACTCAATGTAGCATGATCCCACTAACCCTGCCTCCCATGAAAGGAGTACACAGACCCCAGTATCGAACTCCCCCCAAGGTGACTCAACCTATCCAGTGTATTGTAAGTCAGCAGTTGGAAGACAGGACTATTATCCAAACCCACTCTCCATATAACAATCCAGTGCGCAAGCCAAATTGAGGTTGGCAACTGACTACTGACTTTCAAGCTTTGAATGCTAATACTGACCCCTTAACAGCTGCTGTCCCATCACTACCAGCCTTGACAGAAAGCATCCGGTGTTATGGACCTATGTGAATGGGATCCATTGATATCAAAGCCATGTTTTTTGCTATTCCCATCCAGGAGAGCCACTGGCCAGTATTTGCTTTCACGTGGATGAGGCAGCAGTATACCTACACTGTGTTGCCCCAGGGGTGGATACACAGTCCCACCCTGGCTATGGGGTTTTAGCTACAATAGTTCATGAAATTCAAGAAAAGTACCCCGACATACGCATGTGACAATATATAGATGACATCATGGTAGGCAGTCAAGACAGAGAGGCTGCCACCAAGGCCTTTGAATCATTACAAGACAAAGTGCTTGCTTTTGGATTCACACTGTCTGAACAAAAAGTTCAAAAGGTAGGGCCCCAGTGTGAATTTCTAGGAACAGAATGGCAAAATGGGGGGCCCACAATACCAACTGAGGAGCTGCGAAATATAGTGGAGCCCCCAACTCCCACTACTGTGAAAGAACTGCAAGCACAATTGGGAGCATTCAGTTTTTGGCATATGCATGTTCCTGAGTTTAGTGTACTAGCTTGTCCCCTGTATAATCTATGTAAGAAGAGAACTAAATGGGAATGAGGTCCTGAGCATAAATATGATTTAGAAGCCCTTAAAGAAGCAGTAACTCCCTAGCAGCACAACGTCCAGAAGGAGAGCTTTGGCTCCATATAGGCATCTCAGAAGAAGGACCATACTGGAGCCTGTGGCAGAAGAAGTCCTCAGAAGCAGAAGGAAAACCCCTTGGATTCTGCAGCCGAGGCAGGAGAGGGGCGGAAGCGAGGTACTCTCTTAGAACAAGTGTTGTGTGCAGCAGCAGCAGCCCTGGAAGCCAGAGAAGCACTGAGAGGAGAATTATCCACAGTTATCATTACCTATTCTCAGAATGGCTCTGTCAGACCACCACCTACCATCTGGGGGGAGACCCCAATACACCATGGTCCAAAGGTGGATTTATTACATTCTGAGCCAAGTCCAACAAGTAACCCCAAAAGGACGCCCTGCATTAGTCAAAAGAGTCACAGAAAGTACAATTAATGTTTATCCTGATCAAACTAGCTACAGTGAACCTTCACCCATCAAAGAAGCACCTCCTTTCTCACCTGAAATGGAGACCTCAGCTGATATTGAAGTCTGGTTCACAGATGGGTCTGCTCGAGGTCATGCCTGGAGAGCAGCCGCCTTGAGGATTTGAGATGGCAAGCAAGTAGTATCACAAGGCCTCAGAAAAAGCATGCAGTATGCTGAGCTCCAAGCAGTGCTTGGCGTAGCTGTGTGGGAATTAACAGAAGGTCCACGACCTAAAAGGCCCATCTATATTTATAGCGACTCCTGGATGATAGTAAAAGGATGTACTAAATGGCTACCCCTGTGGCATAAAGAGAACTTTAAAAGGTGAGGACAAGACATTTGGAGCCACAAACAGTGGAAAGACTTATGGGAGTTAGCGCAAGATAAGGTTCTTCTGCACATCTGACATGTAAGTGCAGCACATGGAAATAAAGCAGGAGAAGGCCTGGAGGCAAAGTGGAATAGGTGAGTTGATCAGCTAACAAGAGAGGAGAGCGTGGAAACCTTGTATGTTGAAGAAAAAAATAAAGCGGCTGGTCCATTATTACCCAATTCTTCCTCCCACTGTACACCTGAGGAACGAGCCGCAGAATGGCTACATCAACAACACGGACACCCCGGGCATGATGGAACTGCCTGCCTGGCTGCACCTTAGGGCATTCATGTAACTAAGAAAGAAGCACAAGAAATAGTCGATGCATGCATCACTTGCCATGAGGTAAAAATGCGACTAAAACCCTGCCCGACTGTCCCATTGTCATTATGTGAATGAAAAGTAGCGTGGCAGGGATGGCAATGTGATTTCAGAGGCCCCCTCCCTCAGACTTCCCAAAAGTGACAGTACATGTTTGTAGCTGTAGAAGTTGTCACAGGAATGACGTTTGCCTGCACCTCAGGGAGAGCTACAGCCCAGGACACTTGTGTAGCACTGGAAATTTTGCTAGCTGTGTATCCACCTCCTATAGAAATCCAGAGTGATAATGGCCCTCACTTCCACAACCATCTTGTGTATGACTGGCCTGCCAAACATAGCATGTTATGGACCTATCATATCCCATAACATCCACAGTCTAAAGGATTGGTAGAGCGAGCCAATGGCATCCTCAAATGCAATTTGCGGTTGGCCGCTGGCCTGGCTCTTAAAGACTGGGACTTGCTCCTGGATCGAGATATCAAATGGGCCAATAACCAACCCCATCCAGGAGGTAGCCCCATGCAGGTCGCCACAAGCCAGCAGTAAAGCGACCTAGGGGTGGTGACCCAGGTAAGCTCCAGGCAGAAGATCGGGTAGTAGTGAAGCATCCTCAGGGAGATAAATGGGAGGGGACATTATTAGTCAGAGGTATACATAATACATGGTGTGTATTTAAGTCAGATTCACCTTACAGGAGCCAAGCTCCTTCTTGTCTTGTTCCTACAGATTGGATCTGTCCACTAGTGCAGCCATAGCCATTCCTAATTGAGCCTGCCACTGAAGACAAGTCCTGCTCTATCAGCAGTTTGAATTGCCTGGCACCAGGAAGTGGTGGACTGTTATGAATGTACTCTTTTTATTAATGCCTTATTGTGTTTCCTGGGTAGGGCATGTCTACTATCTTTCTTATTACCCAGATATTAATGAACTTGCTCCTGAAGACCTCAAGGAGTGGCCTGACTCTGAAGAGCATCCCCTGGAAATGCGCTCAGATGGCCTTCACATGGTCCAGCTGCAGTATCCATACTGGAAGAAACCCACCACCCCAGAGCAAGTGAAATCCTGATCTCTGAGTAGAAGAAACAGGATAGTTGACTGGCAAGGTCATAATTGTCAGTGCATCTGTGGCACTAGTTATTATCTTGGGTTCATTCCCTACCTGAAGGCTGGAATGGCTAACGGTGGGAGGGGAGGGGATTGTTGTAGCTCTGCTCGTTTGGGAATTTGTTGTTACATACTTCCTGAGGGGAACCCCATTGAGCTTAACGCCCCTGAGTTTGTGTCCCCAATAGCGCATTCTGCATCTGTTCAGCCTGTTGAGCCACTGCGCTTACGGGAGAATCTTCCCCTTCCCATTCCTATGGCTGATCGTACTCTCCAGCGTGGTGTGAGAGAGCATTACAGGTTGGAACAAGGTTATGACATGGTTTGTGAATCATACCTACACAGAGGCATGGTGGAATGGTACCCACTTTAATACAACCAGAAGGAGGCTGTATCCACAAGTCTCCACCAGTTATCCTCATCCTTTCATACTAGTGGGATTCCTAAAGCAAATCAGTGCTATGATTCTGCCAGGACAATGCCATTTCATTAACCTAATACAGCATCGTCCCCATGAGTGACAGTGGGAGCTCTTTTGCTCTCTGGGAGGTGAAGCATGGCTACAGGCTCCCCGAGAAGGAAGGATAAGTGTGACTTGTGAAAAAACAGGGTGTTCACTACTATCTCTGGCCATTCCCCCACAAGAGGCCCTACCACCGCCGGTGTATAACTCCACACCCTGGTGGAAGTCACAAGTTAAAATCCCAACCCTCCTAAATGCTTCGTTGTTTACTGCCCAAGTATTGTTCAGACCAGAACAATGGTATGTCTGAGCTACTTTTCCGAACTGTTCAACAGAAGCCCGGGTAGCTGAAGAGTTGCTTAGGTGTGAATGGCCAGTCATTTTCTGTTCCATACATGCACTTAAGTCCCACAGACAAAGAGATACTCCAGGTTATCTTTGGGATGGACTTAACTCAGCTATGAATGTATGGAACTTGGATAAATCCCAGAAAAGCACTGAAGGAGTAGCCAATCTTGGCTAGACATACACCTTGCTGGAGTCGTTTGACCCAGTACTCTTTCCTGCCATGGCAGGGGGTCGGACTCAATGATCTGCTCAGGTCCCTTCTGACCCTAGAAACTATGAAACTATGATAGGCAGTAGGGCTACTCACTAGAGGAGGCATGCTCGAAGGAAAAACATTAGAGCACACTGATGAATTGCTAACTGATGTAGGATTAGAGACAGCCCATCTTGCCCAGGTCATGATGGACACTGCTTTTAAAGTAGACAAAAATCAAACTTGGAGTACTGCTTGTGCGCAAGTCCAGTTATCATTGAATATGCATTTTTCCAAGGTAATAAACAATGTTAAAAATAGAGAATGCCCCCCTGGCTTAGAGCATCATGGGATGACATGCAACATTTAAAGAAACATACCCCTATCAAAGTACCTGGGTTACCACTTGGGAAGGCTGTGATAAAGGAAAATGTTCATTCCTGATGCAGGGGGTAAAAGAGGGAAACTGGACCACTGCTTATTTGCTAAACATGGGGCTAGGAGGAGGATGCCTTTGGGACTGGAATCTGCATGGCCTGATGTAGGAAATAGTTACCCCTGATGGCCCTCGGTATGTGGCACAGTCCCCCTTAGTTCAAATTAGTAGCACCTTGATTGGATTAGGGACCCTATGGAGAGGCTGGCCTCTCAGCCCACCTAACATGACCTGCGTATATGAGTTACCTAATGTGTCATATGTAACAATAGGGCAACGTGTTTGTTGGGAGGGACCAGGTTGTTTGCTGCATGAAAATGGTACCACCTGGACTTTGTGCAATTCGTGTTGCTTAGGAGCTAAAAGTGAAGCCGTTGCTCTACTGCAATTAAGTAACTGTACTATTGCCCTAAAATGACCAGAAATTTCCTCTGAAACTATATCTCTCAACTTTATGATACCCACTTCATGGGTATCAGATGTAGACATGCCATGGTTAGAAAACTGGAATAAAATGAAAAATAAACTGCAAAGCCTTGAGGCAAAGGCTCGGCAAGGCACTCAGTTGACTCTTCTTGCTCGAGAGGGTGGGCAATCATCAGTCTGGCTGTCAACGTGCCCAAGCCATGTAAATGGTATGATGTAATCTGTACTATTCATGTGTCACCAAGTGCCACCTCAACTATGCGGCTAACCATCTTAAGCATCACAGTATTCTGCATTGCCCTAGTGGCAACTGCTAAATGGTGTTTCAACCATTGTTGTCGTAAATCTGTTTGTGCTATGTTAAATTTATAGATCCCTCCCCATTTCCTGATGTAGCACATGTGACTTTAGCATCTCAGTTGTAGCTATCATAGTGCTTCAGCAAGCAAGGGGTAGAGTGTGACAGCTGAAAAGTATGTCTGTGTGATAAAGGTGCTTGCTGAAGGCTCTATGAAGATTAGACCAAGTGTTTTTCTGTATTTGTTTAGATATTAAGCTATAAGTTGTTGCTAAAAGCCTAATTATAGTTTAACATGTAGTAAGACCTTGTATAAAGTAAGGCCTAGTAAATTTAGCAAAGCCTAGAAGTAGTAAGGCCCTGTGATGCAGTTAAAATTACCTTATCAAAGAAATGCAAGGCTTGTGCTGCTATTGGTCAGTCTAAGAACAGTTGAAGAAAAAGAAATCTAAGTGGTCGTATGTTATCAGTGTCATTCAGAAGCTATAAATTAGCTGGAATATTTGAAAATCATTCAGAAGAAAGAGTCAGCTCTCTGAAAAGGATTAGTTAGCTGTTGCCTGGATCAGTGGGCCCGTGGACCTCGAAGAGCCCAAGAACTGCATTCCAGGGTCCTTCCCAGTACCCCTCAGACAGCTTTGTTTGGGGACACCTGACCTTGCTAAACTTTGTGGAAAGAGAAGCTTGCTGTATATCAGGCATCAGAGGGGGCTGCCGATAAGTTGCTAACATGAATTGCTTTTGTCTGTCATCATTTGTCTTGTTACTATGCTTAGTTGTGTTTTTCTTAAGTCAATAAATCTTTCTTATCTTTCTACCCCGGACCACACTGTCAATCCTAAACCCTCCGCAGGCGGCTAGGACAGAGAACATTTAAAATTTCTGAGGTACAGATGCTCTTCTAAAAGTTTTGGTAGATATGGTGCATCACAGAGAATGTTAAGTCTCATTAAATAGATTTGCTGAAGGCCAAGCTGTCTTTATGCTCTTAGAAACAGCTCTACTCTAGTTATGCCCTCCTAGAACAGGTATGTGGGGAAAATCAAGCCTCAGCTAATCAGACCAGCAAATCAGAGATGTACATTAAATCCTATATATAAGCTCACTGAAAATAACCACTAGCAATTTCCATTCTGGGACATCATCTCAATAATACTGTATGTCCACTTAGGATAGTTATTCTCCCTCCCTATTTATTGCAATAGGACAGGATAATATAGGATCATCCTTGAAAGAAGGTAAAATGTCAGTAATTTCACATGCTGGTAGGCACAGCTTTACAATCACTACATCTTTTGTTGGATTTGGAAGTGACTGCAGAACCAGGAACTAAGTTCTGCAATGCAAATCTTCACTTTGTTGTTTTGAAACTGATTTGGCAGCGTGACAGTAATTATTTAAAATACTTATTTGTTAAGGCAGGGAGCATTTTTTTTTCCAGTTACAAAGTTAACATTAGTGCTGACACTGAATTTAAGTTCATAAATATACTGCTTAGTATACTATGTTTTCATAATCCAAATATACCGGCAGTTGTTTCTGACATTCAGTAGCTGAAGGCCAGTTATAAATAAGTCAAACTATCACCTTGGGCCAAGACTATGAGCTATAACCATCATCCATCATCCAACGCTACCTGAGAGCAGAAAGTCTAAAACTTGCCCCCCTCACCTGCAGGCTGGCTGGAACACTGGCACAGACACACACAAATGCATGTGATATGCTGTCCAAGTAATCAGAAAGACAGACTAGTAAACCACAGTAACACACTTGCTGGAATTCAATCAAGCTGAAATGCTTTAATGAAAAACCTTGCATGCATGCCTTCTCTCCTTTTCAAATGTTGGATATTACCTTTAGTTTGCATCTGCCCCAAGGCCTTGCTCCCTACTCACAGGTAGAAACTACACAGACATAGCCTTCGTCTAAATTATACAATTGCCAGTTCAGGACTATCAGATAATCCTGGTGAAGTTAAAGATACAGGATAACATTCTCAGGAACTATGCACTGTCAAAACATAATGAGCATATTTGAAAAGCAAGGTTGAAAATGAGCAGCTACTAACAAGCCTGCCAAGAGATTCAATGGCTTAGTTTAAATTAATCACATTTGGCGGCACAGCAGTGAGAATGGCACAAGGATTGATTAAGCCTGTTGCTATGGGCTTGAAAGTTGGCTTGGCTGTAGCAGGGAAGTGAAAGTTGGAAGTTGATGGAGTCTGGTCCTGTCAACAATTACATGGTGTTTCACAAGAAGGGAAAAAGTAATGAGTGGCTTTTGTGCCACAGCCCACATATCTAGGAGTGAGGAGACGACTGCCATGCAGACCCTGGTGGAATACTTGATAACTAGTACCGTGATTCTTCCCCAGGCTCAGGAGACCGTGTGCTGATGCAGCACCTTCGCAACACAGAAAAGAGTGCTTCCCTTGTCAGATTCAGCTTCATGAGCCAGTGTACAAAGGAGTATGGTCATAAATAGCCCCATCTGGTCACAATGGCAGAGTAAAAGTCATTGCTCTCACAGAACATAAGGACTGGGGTTGTGACTTGCCTTCTCTTTGCCCTGAGTACTCACAACCACAATATTACTCATAGTAATGCAGTCTGTTGCTCAGAAGATGCAGAAATCAAGCTAGACTATTTTAGAGACATATCCAAAGTATAAATATTTCAAATAAAAGAAGTCAGCAAAATACCATGTGAGGAGAAGGTGTCAAGGTGGTTGCAAAGGGGAAAATGGATTGTTGAGCACTATGACCCTAACAAGCAGAAGAATAACATCTGACAGGTGTGGAAAACAGAGAATTATGAAAAACAGAATGGACAGTGGATGTCATGTGGAATATGAAATAGAAGAACATGATGATGGCTTAAAAGAAAATATAAGATTAAGTTAGATAGTTAATTGTGTAAAATTTCCTAATTATGTTAGGTCCCAAACTTAAAATGTTAATAATCATATTTTTATTTCACTATTTATGCTCTTTCTTGCTTTTCTGAAATTCCACTTGGACAGAGAATTTCTCGGTTTTGCTACTGGTTTCTCTTTATTTCTACTTACACCCTCTTTTTGTTTTAAATTATTAACATAGTGGCACAATATTCCAAATGCTCATGTCATTTTTATTGTATTTTTTTAGGGAAATATATTTATCGTTTTGTAAAAGCTGGGTTTTGCAACAGCTACATTTTAGATCAAATTTAATCTGACATTATTCATTTAAGGTAGCTAAGGGTGGAAACTTTTAATAAGACTCTAAATTACTTCCTTCCTATTTACTTGCAGGCACTCTTTCTGAAACATGGGATATGCACTGATTTGGAATCATGGAAATGGAATCATGGAAAATAAGGGTTGGAAGAGACCTCAGAAGGTCATCTAGTCCACCCCCTGCTCAAAACGGGACCATCCCTAACTACCTCATCCTAGTCAATGCTTTGTCTACCTGGGTCTTAAAAACCTCCAAGCTCTACAACCTCCCTATGTAACCTGTCTCATTGCTTTCCTACCCTCCTCATGAGAAACTTTTTCCCATTGGCAACGCACATGCACCCCCTAAGATTAGCGATGTACACCCCGAGATTGGCCACTGCCAATGGTGCTGGTGACATCTGCGGGCGGTTGCTGCTCACCACCCCTCCCGCCAACACTGCTGGTGGTGTCTGTGGGCAGTCACCAATCACCACTCAGTGCTTACTACCCACAACCCATCACCACCAACACCACCATGGCCACCTAAGAACAGTCCCTGCTAGGCCTGCCCTCACCGCTGACATCACCACAGCTGCCTGCAGGCAGTCGCTGCTCACCACTGCCATACCCCCACTGCCGCCACCACAGCTGCCGCCTGCAGGCAGTCACCGTGCCCCCCCACAGCCTCAGGAGGCACAAGGCATTCATGCTTTTTCCTAATATCTAGCCAAAACTCCTTGTTCTGTTATCTACCATCACTGAGAACAGTCTAGCTCCATCCTCTTTGGAACAACCCTTCAGGTAGTTAAAGGCTATTTGTGAAGGAGTGAGAGAGAGTGAACAAAAGCCCGTAGGTGCCTTACATGCTGGGCATGGAAGGTCAGGAGAAGAAAAGCAGCGGCAGCAACAGACAGGGAAAGTGAAAGCAAGCACCACTTACAGCATGGATGGCTGGCAGGGCTGCAGCTGGAGACCTGAAAGGAAGAGAAGCTAACATCATACTTCCAAAGCAGCATTTCACTCCAGATTGGAGGAGGGAGGCTGCTCAGAGGTATTTCTAGTCCCAGAGATGGGCAGAATGAGGCCAATTCCCTTGAGCTGAAGAGAGAGGAGCAGCTGAGTGTCCTGGCAGACAAGTGTTGTGAAACCTGCCAGAGAAACTCTGAGTGTATGACCCAGAGAAGGAGGCAAGCGGAGGCAGTGTTTGCTGCTGCTACCCGCCCGGACGTCATATGCTGGGCACCACAGAGGTGGCAGTGGCAGCCTCACTGCAGCCTACCATGGCTCAAGCTCTGGGCAGGCAGCAGCAGCAAACACTGCCCGGGGCAGCAAGTGGCAGGGGCTGCAGCTGTTGCCATCGCAGCGCAGCCTCAACAGGCAAGCCCAGAGCTGTGCAGGGCCCAGGCTAGCAGCAGGGGTGGGTTACAAGCTGGTGCTGAGTGTGGGGAAAAACAGCTCCTCCCCCACACTATGGCCACCGCCCCGCACTGCAGCCATGTGGGGCTGCCTATGCCTGGTCAAGACAGCCCCACATGCGCTGCGAGTGGCTGCAGCAAGAACTGCTGGCCATGGGGTGGGGGAAGAACCACTTTTCCACTCACACTCAGCACCAACACATCCCCTGCCCTTTCTCCCCCTTACCTGAACATCCTATGCTGGGGCAGCCATGTGTTCCCAGAACAGAAGTTCCTGCTGGGGCTTCCAGCTGCGGGGGCCAGGGCCAGGCAGGCCCTGCTCTTTCAGGAGCCTGCTGGGGCTTCCTCTGGGTCCTACTGCCCCTGGTTCCTGTCATCTCTGACAGGAACGAAGGACAGATAAATTTTAATTTTCTAAATTTGTTTAGGGGCCCCATTGGCTGGATAAAATGGCCTTGTGGGCCAGATCCAGCCCATGGGCTGTATTTTGCCCACCCCTGTAATAATCTCTGGAGTGGAGTGACAGCTAAGGAGCTGGGGGAGAGGCCAGAAAAATTGCTGGTTTCAGGTTAGAGCCTTGCTGCAGGTGGAAGAGATCCCATTGGGACTGTGAATGCTATGAGTAAGCTGGGGCAGGCCTGTGCAGAGCAGTGACTGGATTAACTGATTTTTTGTTGTTGTTATTGGACATGCGAGCCTGATCCCAGGTGAAGGGGGCATGGACTGAGTATGACAAAGAGACTGAGAGCAGTTGAGTTATGCTTTTTTTTTTTGGCCAAGGCCAGTCCTGGAAGGGTGTACACCTAACTAAAGCCGACAGTCACCCTGGTGGCTGAGGGTGGAACAACAGACCAACAGGCAGCATTAAGATCTGACTGCAGAGAACTAGGAGTGCCACCTGGAGAGGCTAGGGTGGGGTAAAGGGGAAGTTTGGAGCCAGGTAGGATCACCTTGTGCATTGCTTCCTAACAATATAATATCATAAAAGTCATGGCAGGCGAGAAACATAAGACCAACTTTCTGGCAGACCAGATGATCTGAAACCAAGGTCCACCTTGTCACCGCCTGTAGGAAAGCAAGCTCAGGGGAGTGGCAGCAAGCCCTACAACATCTACAGTCATCACATTGCTATTAAATCCACCCTTGGTCTTCTCTTCTCCAGACTAAATTAGCCCAGTTCCCTCAGCTTTTTCTTAGAAGTCATGTCCCCCAGACCCCTCACCATTTTTGTTGCCCTTCACTGGACTCTCTCCAATTTGTCTACATCCTTTCTGTAGTGAGGGCCCCAAACCTGGACACAGTACTCCAGATGTGGTCTCCCCAATGCCAAACAGAGAAAAAGAATCACTTCCCTCCATCTGCTGGCAACGCTCCTACTAATGCAGTCTGAAGACTGATATTCATGGTGGGAAGGACAGAGATACAATAAGGAATGTTACTCTTTCAATTCAATTGCATGGAAGTCCTGGCTAAATATTGCTTGTTTTGAATTGTTATTGTTGTGGTTTGATTCAAGAGTCATATAAAGTTATTAATTATATAAAAATGAGGGTAAGTTAATTCCTTCCAAATTATTTCATGCTATTCTTATTTGGAAATAAACATTAAAAGGGTCAAATTCTTCTCATCCTTTATTATAATATTACCTAATTGGGGAAAAGAATCACATCCCATGTTACCTTTAAGTCCTTTGAGTTGGTGTTTATTTAGAGTCCTCTGAAATGTGAATCACTTAAATTTTGTGACTTAGTTCCGAATGAGTACAAATATTTGTACTTCTTTCATTTACAAGCTTCTTAAAGATCAAAGAGTCAAATTCCAACCTGGAGGCTTGTCACTTTTAAAACCACATTAAACATTTGAGAGCTGATTAATTTTTTTCAAACATTATATGAAACTTTGGTCACAGAATGAATAATCTTAATGTATTTATCCTCATATCACCTCTTAGAGGTGGTAGAGTGATACTGGTCTTATTTTGCAGGTAGGAATTTGAGTCCCATTATAAAAAGAGGTGGTGTAGCACTGCAGTAAGAACAGAACTTCAGTACTGAGTGGAAGCTATCTGCTGGTCTTTGGGTCTTTATATGTTCTGGGATAGTTCCTATCTCTAATGCTGCAAGAACCAAACACTTTTATAAATTCCCAGTGGCTTTGGTTAAATTTTGCTTCAGCATCAAACCTGTATCCTCTAAGGCATAACAAGGAGCCATGCAGTTATCCACCCACTATGGACTGGAACCATACACAGCACAAGTAGAACAACTTCTGGACTCCACCTGAAGTCATCAGCCCCATTCTGGACCTGTGTATAAACTACTTCTGCCTCTGTGCTCATTCTAAGATTGCCAAAACATTCCATCACTGACCTCAGAATAGCTGTTCTTAGACAACAAAACTTTAAAAATGAACTTAAACACAAAATTGTAGGACAAAAAAATCATCCACAAACTGGATTATGTTAAGTATGCTAACAGGAAATCTTATAGAGGTTTATCCTCTTATCCAGATTAGTTTTTGTGACGCCTTTGTCCCTGTGCTTGCCTCTTTTAACACTGCTCCCCCTCTCTCCCTTCCCTGTCTTTTGTTTTTGTATGACTCTCTGCATTTAATTGACTGCTCTGTGCATGTCCTTTCATAGCATATGATGAAGTGAGCTCAGGCTCACCAACACTTATGTTAATACATTTCTGATTTAGTTCATCTGTAAGATGCAAATCTGTCCTTCCTTCTACCTCACTTCAAACTAAAATGGTTAACTACCTCTCATTCACAAAAAGTCATGAAACTTAGAAAATACCTTTGCAGTAGGCTTATTTTCTTAATTTACTTCACCATAACATAATACTTTATTTCTCAAATCTGGAGATGTTTTATTCAATCAAAATTAATCATGGCCATGTTTTCTCCTAAACTCCAACAAAGGTAAATTACAACACAAGAAACTGGAGAATTACAGCCCAGATTTTCTGCCTATGTCACAAGCAGGCATGAAATCCCAGACAACTCTGTGTTTTCATCATTGGAGAAGTTTATGTGAAATCCAGCATTTCCTGATCTTTCATGCCTTACAGGCCCACTGCCTATATTAGCCTGACTCTTCTAACTGAATATCTGAGGGCCACCCAACCCAAATTTTAAGTGTCATAACCCAAATGGGATCTGTCGCAGAGCTCTCAGGTGCCTTGCAACTGAGAGCAGAAACGGCTCAGGAGAGACCCCTAGTGGAGAGAAGGGGGAAGCTCAGCTGCCAGTAGCCAGGACTGGTCAGGTGCTGGTTGCTAGGGCAACCAGTGAAACCTAGAGACAGGAAGGGGCAGAGCTTAGCCCTTCTTAAGCCCAGACAGGAGGTCAGGAGGGCAGTTTCCCTCCGGCAGCCAAGGGAGGAGGAACTTGGCCAGTGCAGACAAAGGGGAGAATGCTGATGATGAGAACATCCCCTGGTTGCTGCTGGCGTTGGTGCACTGTTTCTCTGGTAGGGATGGATTCTTATTTGACCAGGACAGTCTAGCTTTTATGTTGTAGCCCAGGGGCTTTGTGTTCTTGTGTTTATTGTTTTGACTGGAGGACCGGGTGAGGCTATTAGGGGCTGGAGGAGGCCTCATAGGGACTCCACAGTAGCGTAGGGGGTCCTGGTGCCAGAAAGGGTGCAGCATTGTTTGGGGTGCATTGGCCCTAGCCCCAGAGCCAGGGGGCAGAGAGAAGCCCCAGAACCAGGGGGCAGTGAGGAGCCCCGGAGCCAAGGGGGCAGCAGTGAGGAGCCCCAAGTAAAAGGGGACAGTGAGGAGCCCCAGAGTGGGCACTGGCGAGAAGTCCCAGAACAGGCAGTGCAGGACAAGCTAGAGGGTGCCAGTAGGGGCATGGGCTGTGAGATGAGCTACAGGGCGCCGGCGAGGACGCAGACTGAGGAACAAGCCAGAAAGCATCCGCGTGGCGCAGAGAGTAGACCTGAACAACATCAGATACATCTGCGAGGCTTGGGCTGTGGTGTAAGGGGAGGAAAGGAGCCGCAGATAGTGCCTCCGAGACAAAAAAATAGGCAGCCTCCTGCTTGATTAAGATTTTCCAATCAAACAAATAACAACAAGGCTTGGCAAGTGAGAAGGCGGGTGGTCGGCCCTTTATTGGTGTTGCGGGACCACTAATAGATGGCCCTGAAGAGGCATAACTGTCACAGGATCCCAACTCCTTGTTTGGGAACTGCTGATCTAAGTTGCTTATTTGTATTAGAGAAATACTATGGTAGTATTAGTAGTTCTGCAGCAATTTATTATTTAGACATTTCCCAGTAATTACTAGCATATTTGCTCAAATATAAGATAACCCTAATATAAGACAACCCCCCCAAGAAGTAGATTCTATACATGGAAAACATATATATTTGTTATAACTTTCCAGGTACAGAATCTAATTATGGGAGGCATGCCTTGAATTTGTCTCCTTCCCACTGAAACAACATGGAAATGTGGCAGGCCAGATCGCCCCTTTGCTCTCTGACCCCCAGCTTCTTCCCTCTGCAGCCCCCCCACCCTTACTGTCATGTCTTGATTTCATATGGAAGCGAGGGGCATATTTCAAAACATTGACTTTGAAATCAAGATTCCAGTAGTAATTTTCGCATACACTTGGTTCATCCAAATAGTTACATTATAGTCTTTTTTAAAAATGCTGCAAGTTTTAGCACGGATTTATTTTTCAGAAACTCTACAAACACACTTTGAAACAGCATTTTTGTACCTATTTACATGTAGTACAAACTATTTGTTTAATCTTTTTCAAGACCATATCAGTTTCAAATTCAACTGAGGAAAGCCCAATAGTCAATTTTCAAAACTTGACTGAGCAGAGCTCAGTCATCAAATCTGTGTGACTTTACTACCAGGCAAGCATCTTCCCTCCCAGACTTATGGCCTGGGTCTTTGGACACTCCCCAAATCCAGGCAGACATCCTGAATTGTGCAATCCCCGGACCTAGAGGGCGTGGTGTTCAGATCCCCCTGTTTCCCTTAATCTTAGCCAAAAGGCTGTGAAGTGATGATACTAGTCCAAACCAAAAGCTTCATAATTTACTATATATTCCATTAGGCTGGGTCCCACCAGACTCAACAGAATTTCAAGCCATAGTGATCTCACAGCTTGGCACAGCTCAGTTTGTGTGTGTACTCCAGTAATGCCCCACAAAGGATCCATGTACTAATTAGCCTCACAGTCACGATTGCAACCAGGTGTTCTTTTCACAAGTCCAGGGATCCTCCAAAAAATATATGTAGATAAAGCACTGTGCAACATAGTCCAGCTTTGGGCAACATAGTCCAGCTTCACCTCCTGAAGGGCAGGGTCACACTAATCACATGTGACAAGCTGAGAGAGGGCAGAGCAGAGGGAGTCTGAATGAACAGTGTTGGGTCCCATTTGGTGATGTTTGCCAGATATTTAAGGCTGATGAAGTAAAAATAAATAATTGCAAATTGGACAAAGGTGCAGCTCAGTTGTGGGAGTGAAGTTGAACTGTATTCAGTGTAGTGGCTCACCATGACTTTTAAAAGAGTCAGCACTGAGCGGGACTGAGCACACTAGGCACTACCATTTATCTTATTCAGATGAGTTACACTAACTTATCCTTGTGGTAGGCTTCTATTAGCATCTCAGCCTTCAGGCTTAGGGGGAAACACCATGACCATGAAGGCAGTTTTCCTAGTTGTACCCAGGGATGACCACTGTCCTGACACAGGGGTAGTACCCACAAAGGTAACGCATAGTTAACATCCCACTTAGCTGCTGGAGTGGAGAGATCTTGGCTTTATGCCCACCTTAAGGATTTGGAATTGGTTTGGCTGATTTGGCTTGGACCACAGAAAATTTAAATTTAAAAAAAAAAAATCTCAGCCTTCACGCTAAGATCAGACATTTTTGGCACCAAGGAGAAAATGTCAGGTTTGGCTCTGGCCCTCCTGGTGCTGCCCTGGTATTGCAGTGCCTCTAGGCCCACTGCCAGTTCTCTGTGAAGGGAATACCTGCTCATTTTTTTAAGGGCCCCACATAGAAAGAAAAAATTGCATCAGTAAGTTTGTCCAATACAGACCATGTGTTTTAGAGTCATGCTCAGTATTGGCTGCATTTAACCAGCTTCAGTTTCCAATACTGTGCACATGCTGCTCTTGGCAGTAGTTTAATGATAGACAATATATTTAATGAGGTTTCCTTGTATGCAAATATAAAACAAGGAGCTTGTTTCCCTCATGATGACTGTGGGGAAAATCCTGTTTTATATTTGAGTAAATATGGTATTTTCTTTCCTAAACAGTGGAGAAAAGGGAGAAAGACTTTTGCTCCAAGTGTTTGAAAATATTTCTAAAGATAAATTTTGTGTATCATGACCTCTAATACCGAACACTAAAATACAAATATGTATATTTTAAAAACTGTTTGCAGGTTTGCTTAGTAAAAGACATTAGAAGTGGTAATTAATATACACAGGCAATATGTTATAGATGCCTTTGAGAGAATGCTGGAGGTGAAGGGTCCCTGTAGCAAGCTGCATGTCTCAGGCTATCTGGCACCCTCTGGCACCTTGCCCCAGTCTGCTTGCCACTCTGGCCCTTGTCTTCTATGCCTTGATGTTTCAGGCAACTGTCCTTGATAAACCAGGTTGCTGGTCTGGAATCCCTATCCCACCCAAAAAGTCTCTCTATTCCTTTCTCTCCATCCTCTCTGGGCAGGGTAACAGGTCTCAAAGAGGCTGTGGGCTGCAAAGAGGCTATGGGCCTGATCACCATCTTTCTTACAGTCTTCTGGGCTCTCAGCCCCTTTGCACAATCCTCAACCTGGATACAACCCCACAGAGTTCAGACTACTCTCCAACACAGTTTGCAATCCTCAGCAGTCAAATAGACAAAGCTACAGCGCTTTTCCCAGGTGCCCTCAGTGACCTCCCTCCACCTCTTCAGCCATGCCCATCCATTACAGCTTTAAAATAGTAAGATGGACAAAACATTCAACATAAAGCATTTATCCTCAATATCAAACTTTCTGCAGGGTTTCTTCCACGCCAAGCTCCAGAGAGCTCCTCCTCTGAGCTTGGCCATCAGTAGGTGTGGGCTTACAAGGCCCTTGGCCCCTCATCTTCTGGCCACCTGACCTAATAAACGTTAACATCAGTAGCTTGCTGATAGATTGTCAGTAGAGTGTCCCAGAACTTCTCATGTTTCTTATTAGCATAGACTTTAGGCCACCTGTGATCATTTTAAAATTATAGGTCTTTTGATTACTACCTGCTGTTTCTTGGGTCTGTGTGTCTTGGCTACACTCCTTGTACCTGGGGTACAGCAGCAGCTGGGGACCCTAGGGTCTCTGGGGTCCCCAGCAACTACTATAGCATCCCTGAGCCTGTATGTAGATTTACTGAGCCCTGGAGCCTAGCAGTGGCTCCTACAGAGCTCTGAAGCCTGCCCCTGACTCTGTGGACTAGAGTGGGGGTCTTTGGCTCTTCATCTCTCTTCGGCCCTCTGCTCCTCAGTAATGGGGTAAAGACCTTGTACAGTCCCTCAAATTGAAACTTTCAAATTGCAGGCAAAAAGAAAACATGCAGAAAGCTGAAACATGAAATCATAGGGTGTTTATAGATGTGATCCAGGAGGCAGGGGTGGATGCCTTAATTACCAAACCACACTAATTAACAGCGCCTGAGCATCCCATGTATCAGCATCCCCATGCAGAAAAATGGTGGCAGGGTGCTTTGAACTAAAGCTCATTCAATCAGTTTTAATTTAAAGTGCCCTGCCACAGACTTGATTAATCAAGTCTCTTCTGACACACTGGATTTACAGCCTCACTGCATGTCTATAGGAGCCCATAGAAAAGTAGGACTGAAAGAGACCTTCAGAAATTAGTTTCATAGTTTCTAGGGTCAGAAGGGACCTGAGTAGATCATCTAGTCTGACCCCCTCCCATGACAGGAAAGAGTACTGGGGTCAAATGACCCCAGCCAGGTTTTCATCTAACCTCCTCTTAAAGACTCCCAGGGTAGGGGCCAGCACCACTTCTCTGGAAGTTGGTTCCAGATCCTAGCCGCCCTGACCATGAAGTAGTGCCTCCTGATATCTAACCTAAACCTACCCTCTGCCAGCTTGTGACCATTATTCCTGGTCACTCCTGGTAGTGCTTGGGGGAACAGGGACTTCCCCAGTGCCTGCTGATCCCCCCTGACTAGTTTTTAACAAGCCACTAGATCCCCGCTCAGCCTTCTCTTTTGGAGGCTGAACAGGTTCAGGTCCCGTAGCCTCTTCTCGTAGGGCCTGCCCTGCTGCCCCCTGACCATGCGAGTGGCCCTCCTCTGGACCCTCTCCATGTTGTCCACATCCCTCTTGAAGTGCGGCGCCCAGAACTGGATGCAGTACTCCAGCTGCAGCCTGACCAGTGCCACATAGAGGGGGAATGTCACTTCCTTGGACCTGCTCGAGATGCATCTGTGGATGCATGAGAAGGTACGGTTGGCCTTCCTGACTGCCTCCCCACACTGCCGGCCCATGTTCATCTTGGAGTCAATTATGACTCCAAGATCCTTTTCCGCCTCCGTGCTGACAAGAGGGGAGTTCCCCAACCTGTAGGTATGGTGCTGGTTGTTCCTCCCCAGGTGCATCACCTTGCACTTGTCTGTGTTGAATCCCATCCTATTCACATCCGCCCACCCCTGTAGCCTGTCTAGGTCCGATTGCAGCCTATTCCTCCCTTCCAGCATGCCCACATTCCCCCACATCTTAGTGTCATCAGCAAATTTGAACAGGGTGCTTTTTACCCCCTCATCCAAGTCACTGATGAAGATGTTGAACAGTGCGGGCCCCAGGACCGAGCCCTGTGGAACCCTGCTGCCCACGTCCTTCCAGGATGAAAATGACCCATCCACCACCACTCTCTGGGTATGGCCCTCCAGCCAGTTGGCGACCCAGTTGACTGTGTGGGTGTCGACACCACAGTCCCGCAGTTTCTTAATGAGAATGGGGTGAGAGACAATGTTGAAGGCCTTCCTAAAGTCCAGGAAGACTATGTCCACTGCTACCCCTGCGTCTAATGATCTGGTGATCTCATCGTAAAAGGCCACCAGGTTGGTCTGACAGGACCTGCCTCTAATGAACCTGCGTCGGTTGCCCCTAAGCATGACCTCCCCTGCTGGCCCCTTGTGGATATGTGCCAGAATAATTTTCTCAAACAGATTGCCAAGATCAAGGTAAGACTAACTGGCCTATAGTTTCCTGGGTCCTCCTTCTTCCCCCTTTTGAAGATAGGAACCACGTTGGCCCTCTTCCAGTCCTCTGGCACCACACCAGAGCACCATGAGTGCTCATAAAGCCATGCCGGGGTCCTCCAATGACCTCAGCCAATTCCTTGAGTACTCTAGGGTGGAGATCGTCTGGAACAGCTGACTTGAATACATCCAGTCCCTCCAGAAGTTCCCTAAACAGTTCCTCACTAACCCTTGGCCTACGTGCACCTCCCCTGGAGCCTGAGGGGGGCCCAGTGGGGGGGTGACTGTTCCGGTCCCTGCTTAGGAAAATGGAGGCAAAGAAATCATTAAACATGTTTGCTTTGTCGTCTGGTGTGACGACCAAATTTCCTAACGTGTCTTGCAGGGATCCCACATTACCCGGAACCTTCTTTTTACGCCCTATGTATTTAAAGAAGGACTTCTTATTGTCCTTAATCTGGGAAGCTAGTCCCAGTTCCATCTCTGCCTTGGTGTTCCTGACTGCCCCCCTACATCCCGAGCAGGTCCAGGGAGGTGATCCTCCCCCTCTATGCGGCACTGGTCAGGCCGCAGCTGGAGTACTGCGTCCAGTTCTGGGCGCCACACTTCAAGAGGGACGTGGACAATATGGAAAGAGTTCAGAGGAGGGCCACTCGTATGATCAGGGGTCAGCAGGGCAGGCCTTATGAGGATAGGCTACGGGACCTGAACCTGTTTAGCCTCCACAAGAGAAGGCTAAGGGGGGACCTTGTGGCCTGCTACAAACTGGTCAGGGGGGATCAGCAGGTATTGGGGGAGTCCCTGTTCCCCCGTGTGCTGCCAGGAGTGACCAGGAATAACGGTCACAAACTGGCGGAGGGTAAGTTTAGATTAGATATTAGGAGGCGCTACTTCACAGTCAGGGTGGCTAGGGCCTGGAACCAGCTTCCAGGGGAAGTGGTGCAGGCTCCTAGCCTGGGGATTTTTAAAAGGAAGTTAGATGAGCACCTTGCCGGGGTCATCTGACCCCGGTGCTCTTTCCTGCTAAGGCAGGGGGTCGGACTAGATGATCTACCTAGGTCCCTTCCGACTCTAGCTACTATGAAACTATGAAACTATCCCTGAGCAACTGCAGTATAGTCATCCCTGGTGATGGCCCTTCCTTTCCATTGGGTGTACGCCTCCCTTTTAGCTAGAAGACATTCCCGGATAGTTTTGGTGAGCCATGGGGGCTTGTGTGCCCTCCTGCTCCCTTTGATCTGCATTGGGATTACCTCCCTTTGGGCTTGGAGGATCGTCTCCTTAAGGAGTTACCACTCTCCTAGGACACCTGGCTCCCCTCCCGTCCGGGACCTCAGTGCTTCCCTGACTATTCTCCTTAGCTCATTGAAGTTTGCCCTCCTGAAATCTAGGGCTGCTGCCTTGCTGCAGGCCTTTGCCACCTTGCGCTGGATGGTGAATCCCAGCAGGCGATGATCACTGTTGCCCAGGTGGTGGAGCACCCGTAGCCCCCTTACCAGGTCATCCCCCATGGCCAGCACCAGGTCCAACAAGGCGTCTCCCCGGGTGGGGCTGAGCACCTCCTGGGTTAGATGGAGGTCCTGCATTCTGGCTAAGATCCTATGTGAGCGGTCAGTTCTGGCTGACTGCTCTTCCCAGCAGATGTCCGGGAAGTTCAGGTCCCCCATGACTACCACATTCTTAGACTTCACTACCTGCATGAGCTGACCTAAGAATTCCTGGTCAAGCTCTTCCCCTTGGTTGGGAGGTCTGTAGTAGACCCCCCCTGTTAAGTCTCTTTCCCCTCGACTGCTTTGTATTCTAACCCAAAACACTTCAGACTGCCCTTCCTCTGATTCTTTGTTAATTGATGAGGATGGGTATTCCCTCTTAATACAGAGTGCCACACCCCCACTTTTCCTTCCTAGTCCTTCCCGTACAGCCTATAGCCCTTGATATTCACTGCCCAGTCATGCGTTGAGTCCCACCATGTTTCAGTGATCCCCACAATGTCCTGGTTGGTGTCAGCTAGCAGGAAGGTGAGTTCCTCCTGCTTGTTTCCCATACTACGAGCGTTTGTGTAGAGGAATTTGAGGCCTCCTGTGGATGTTTGTACTGACCCCCTAATCACAGCATTGCCCTGGCCCCCGTTGCTTACCTATGTATACGTTTCGCTCGCTGGTCTAGGTTGAGCTGCACTTGTGGGTGTTGCTTGGTCAGGCAGTCCAATGATTCCTCCACCCTCGTCTTCCCCTTCCCCTGATGAGCCTAGTTTAAAGCCTGCCAGAGGAAGTCCACCAACCTAGAAGAAAACACACGCTTACCTTTAGGGGAAAGGTGGAGCCCATCCCATCCAAGCATGTCTCTTGTCGTGAAGTGCCGGTCATGGTTGAAGAAGCCAAAACCCACCTCGAGACACCATTCCTGAAGCCGCCAGTTGGTCTTCGTGATGCACATTTCATGCCATCTTCCATGTCCACTCACTGGTAGGATAGAAGAGAAAACCACCTGTGCACCTATCTCCTTTAGCACGCACCCCAGAGCATGGTAGTCCTCCATCAGGTGATCAGGGCTTCTCCTGGCCACATCATTAGTACCCACATGGACTAGGACCATAGGGGAGTAATCGGTGGGCTGGATCACAATTTGGAGCATCCCTTTCACGTCCTGAATCTTCACTCCAGGTAGGCAGTAGGCCTTGCATGCTGAGGGGTCCTGGAGACAGATGGGGCCCTCTGTACCTCTTAGGATGGAGTCGCGTATGACGATCACGCAATGCTTTCTCCTCCTGGCCTGCTTATCTCCGTCAGCCTGCACGGGACGTGGAGAGCGTGGAGTTGCCTCCTTCCCGGTGTCCTCCTCTCCTTCCTTCTCCTCCAGGGATGCGAGGGCCTCATACCTGTTCTCCAGCCGGATGGGAGGAACTGGTACTACTGTGTTACAAGCAGCCCTGGTTCAGGAGGTGACCGTCTGCCACTTAGCAGTGGAGGGCACTTCTTGAGGTGCATCTTCCTTGGGTGTACGATCCTGCAGGGAAAGAAAATAGCTGTCAATTTCTTCCTCTGCCTCCCTGATTCCCCTCAGCCTGCTAACCTCCTCCTGGAGCTCCCTCACCTGCACCTCCAGGGCTCTAAGGCTGGCTCTTGCAGGACAGGTGTGAGGGTCCCCAGTCCCTGCCCCCCCAGGCCTTGTTGGGCAACTCCTGCAGGCTGGGGGTTGCGGGATGACAGCCCCCTCGTGGGCTCTGTCTGGGTGGAAGCCTTAGACAAGCCCCGGGAAGGCTGCGACCCCCAGGCAGGAGCCCTGGCAGCATTCTGTGTCGACAACATCGTAGGAGTTGCTGCCTGTTTCTGGCTGAGTGCGGTGAATTATCTAGTTCACCACAGGATCTTCCTTATGCAAACCATCCCATACAAATCCATTGTCTAACTTATTAGCAAAACTACATAGTCAACCCTGATACAAACACTCACAGTAGCTCTCTATTCCAGCATCCAAATAATTAATAAATACGTTGAACAGCACTGAGCCCCTGTGGGACTCCACTTGAAATTTCCTGTCATTCTGACATGGATCCATTTAAAATTGCTTGCGGCCATTGAGCCAGTTGTCTATCTGTCTTATAGTAGTCTTGTCTAGCCCACATTTCTCCAATTTGTTTATAAGGCTGTCATGTGGGACTTTCTGAAAAGCCTTGCTGAAATCCAGATATGCTATATTCACTACATCTACTCAAGTAGATACAAATAAAATACAATTACACAAGTTTTCTACACTCTACTGAACTTTTTAAAGTGAAATAGGCAAAAGTCAATAGCCTGTAGCAACAGGAGAAAAAGCAAAAATATGTAGTAGTGTGTAAAAGTAAAAAATATATATAAAAAGGGGGAAGAGGTTATCAACATGGAACAGAAAGGTAACATCAAAGCACAATGCCCATGGAAAGGTGAGAATGTGTATATGTCCAGTGGAAGTAAAAAGCATCAAATATTAATATAATTTTACTGAGATAAACACTTTGAACCTTAATTCTTAGCCACTTAATGATTCTCATATTCCATATGTGAAAACAGGAAAATGGGCAAGTTTGCCAGTGAGTGTTTGTATTGCCTATAGCAGAAAAAAAAAATTGGCCTAAACAGCCCAGGATTTATTTTCCAAACTTGCATTTCTTTATTGTTAAAGACTGTCAGAGACCAGAAAACTGACTTTATTGTCCTGACTTTATTACTTTTCAAAGCACTCCTGTAAGTTACATAGCATTCTTACCCATAACTTACTCTCTTCTTATTTCTGGTTTTCATTTTGGTTTTGCTTTCATTATTCTATTTGTTGTTTTGGTCATTGCTTACAGCAAACCTGGCTTTAGAGTTAGACTGTAGCTTTAGTAGCTGAACTGGGAATACCAAGGCAGACAGACACTGAGCACAGAATCAAACAGGTTGGAAAGGACCTCAAATGCATGATTCACTGTTTTTAACCATCCCAGACAGATACCAATACAACCCCTTCTTTTGGAAACTATCAACAAAGGAGAGGCTAAAACTTTCCTAAGCCATTTTTTCCATTGTCCTATTGCTCTTACATTCAGGAAGCTTATATTGAAATTTACTATAAACTGTTTGCATAAAACGTTTCTGTTGATGCAACTGAAAATTGCTGCTGCTTTTTTTTGCGACAGCATCACATGCTGAGTTTGTGATCCACCATAACTTCCAGATCCTTGTCAGCCACAGTACTGCTGAAATAATCATTTTCTCACCTTGAAATTTGAATCCTATTTTGCAAAGTGTTTGCAAGCCTTCCTTGTTTTGTAACATTTGCCCTTGGATCCACTATATTAACCAAAAACAGTCAAACATTGGACCCCAAACAGACACCCGCCCATGGAGGCTTATTTGAGACTGCCTGCCAGTGCATTAATGCACTGTAGATACTGTGCATTACGTTTAGTACCTGTAATAACAGGTACTAACTGAATGTGCAGTAACCAGCGATACTGCGCAGTAGCACTGGCATGCCTTTTTAGTGATACTAATGTACAGTACACTAATTCTACTGCACATTAGTGTAATAGCATGACTTTTGCCATGATGCACTAATGTGTGGTAGGATTAGTCTACTGCGCATTCAGCATCTCATGTAGATGTGCCCAAGGTGTCATCAATCCACCAATAGTGACTCTTTTGTTTTCACACATTCTCTAAGTTATTTACAATAATGACACATAGGACCGTGACAAAAGCCTTATTAAAACCTGGGTATAATTAATCTAATATATTCCCTATATCCATCAAGCACCTACCAAACCAACTTGATTTCCTTCTTTGACAGGGTATGATTTATTCTCAACTATACTATAATAACTGCTAGTGATTGACCATTCATACTCTGCCTATTTACAAACTGACTGTTTTATAATTTGCTCTAGTAATTTTACAGGTATTGAAGTCAGGTATGGAGCCTACCTGGCAGCCAGAGCACGGCTGTGGCCGGGCAGGCTCTGATTTCAGGTGGCACATGTTGCAGCCACATGCACCACACTGCTTTTTTCTGGTGTGGGTTATTTTGACACCAAGATCTCCCAGTGTCAAAAAAACCCTGCTGTGCTGCAAATTAGCAGTGCAGAGAATGCCTGCATGTGCAGTGCATGTGGTTTGCAGCACCACAGACAGGTCTGTGAGTCCACAAAACTGAACATGCCTGCTCATCTGGACATGCCCGATGAGATTTCTTTTGATCTAATCCTCCAGTTTGTCAATGTTTCTCTGAATCCTAGCCCTATCCTCCAGCACATGCACTACCCCCCACAAGCTTGGTGTCATCTGCAAACTTGCTGAGGGTGTACTGTATGCCATCTTCTAGGTCACTGATGAAGATATGGAACAAAACCAGCCCTAGGACCAACCCCTGGTACACTCCACTTGATACCAGCTGCCACCTAGACATTGGACCATTGACAACTACCCTCTGAACCCAATGATCCAGCCACTTTTCTATTCATCTTACAGTCCGTTCATCAAACCCATACTTCCTTAACTTGCTTGTGAGAATGTTGTGGGAGACCATATCACAAGCCTTGCTAAAGTCAGGGTATATCACATCCACTAGTCTCCTGACATCCGCAAAACCAGTCATGTCATTACAGAAGGCAATCAGGTTGGTCAGGCATGACTTGCCATTGGTGAATCCATACAGACTGGTCCCAAACAGGGATCCTGGTTTTCTCTGTTTAAAAATCACAAATTCTCATATAAAAATAGTGAATTCTTTGATTTAAACCCCCAAAATCTGCATTTTTCCATGCTTAAAATGAAACACCACTAATATATATATATAAATTGAACACAATTCTTTTTCATATATTTACCATTTTAAAGCAATTTGGAAGCCTACCACTGCCCTAACCACTGTAATAAAAAAATCTAAATACCTATACATTTTGGCATTTGATTTGGGGGGGTTTATCATGGAAAAACAGAGTCCTCCCTCCCCCCGACCACTTTGCTCACCAGGACACAGGTCCAGCTGCGGCTGTCCCCCCTACCCCCTCTGCTTTGTGGCACTGAGCATCCCTGATATGTTGGTGCCCTATCCATGCCTCACTCACAAGCCAAAGCCCCTCAGCTTTGCTGGTCCCCCTCACTCTCCACCCAAAACCCCCGGCCACCCCCAGCTGTGCTGGAGAGGCTCCCAGATGCCAAAGCTAGGGGGCCATGGACCTGGCTTTGCATTCCTCAGCCCCCCGCAGCAGTGCCTGAGCCCTGGCTGCCACCCATGGGATGTGGCAACTGCTGTGGCAGAGAGGAGTGCAGAATCTGGCTCCCCCCCGCCCCATGGGCAGCACAGCCAAAGTGGAGCCTGTGGGGAGGGGGGTGGATGTGACTACCCACTGTGAGTTCAGGCTCCCCACCCTACTGCCCTCCCCCCAGCGCCTCTGCAGCCCAGCAGGTGAGACTCAGCCCAGCATGACAGAGCAGGCATAGTTCCAAGACTAAGCAAGGACTTCCAGTTTTCCCTGCTTGTTTCCCATGCTCAAGGCATTCATGTACAGAAACGTGGAGGTAACTAACTGATTGCTCTACTTTCTCAGGAAGAATAAAAATACCTCACCTGTTGCCCCTTCCTTTTTGCGCTTCCTCACTTATCTCACCCACTTCCTCACTTACCTCAGGGCTTTGATCTCCATTCCTCATTAAACCTAGTTGAAAGCTCTCCTCACTAAGTAAGCAAGCCTGTCTACAAAGATGCACTTCCCGCTCTTTATCAGGGGATCACAGCTCTTCCTAGCAATCCTTCTTGGAACAGCATCCCATGGTCAAAGAATCTAAAGTCCTGCTGTTGACACCATCTGTGCAGCCATGCATTGATCTGCAGGATGTGTCCACTCCTGCCCTGTCCATGACTGGAAAGATTGAGGAGAACACTACCTGAACCTACCTCCCATTCACCCTTGCACCTACAGCCCAGTAGTCACTTTTGATCTGCTCAGGGTCTCCCCTGGCAGTATCATTGGTGCCCATATGGATGAGCAACATAGGGTAGTAGTCAGGGGGGCAGATGAGTCTCAGTAATCCTTCCATGACATCTAGGATCCAGGCTCTGGACAAGTAGCAGACCTCTTGAAACAACAGGTTAAGGTATGGACACATTTAAACATATACTGTTATTTGGCTTCTTGCTTAATGCTTTCTATCCATTTCTACACAGATAAAGCTCACCAAAAACATGCATCTCTCATAATTTAGGATTATACTAGCTCTGCAATTTGCACCTGCCATTGTTGTTTTTCAGTTACTGCATGAATATATGCTACAGCCCACATACTGCACTGTAGGCAGTGCATAAATCTATCAGCATGAGTAGTATACTGTTCTGTTCTTAGATTCTGCTGGAAATCAGCTTCAATATACTTAATGATGAGAACTTGTCAGAGCAATTTTTGTCTAAAAATGAGTTGTCCCTTGCTTGGTAGGATAACTCCAAAGACAGGATGAAATGGGCCAGTAAAATTCTCTGCGTTATCTTGCAAGTTTTGGTGAAGAGTGGTATTGTGTAATAGTTGGCTGCACTTTTGTTTGTTTCCCATGTCTGAGGAGGGCAATGACTATTGTCTTATACAAATGTTTAGAACTTCCTCATTAAATGTACACCAGTGAACAACTCTGCCAACCATGCGCGTGGGATACCTTGAGTATCCTCTTCTAAATATATACTATGCCCTTTTAAATATAATTTTCAAAAAGTATTTAACCTTAATCAGGAAGCTGATGATATAGATCGGGGTGGGAAAAAAATACAGCCTGTGGGCTGGATCCAGCCTGCCAGGCCACTCTATGCAGCCCACAGGGCCCCTAAAAAATTTAGAAAATATATATCTGCTCCTGGTTGCCTATCAAAGATGACAAGAGCCAGCGGCAGTAGGACCCAGGGCAAGCTGTCAGCAGGATGCAGCAGCCCAGCCCTGCCCTACTCCTAGCCATTTTCCTGCCTTTCTGCCTCTACACTGCTGCAGCACCACGTGGCTCCCAGCTGCATTGCCAGCCTGGGAAACACGGGGCCATGCAGGCCTGTGAGGAGGGGGTGTGGGGAGGGAGTATGTGTATAGGGTGTGTCCCATACACACACCCCACCATAGACATGTACCCACACACCCCCTCGCACTGCCAAACATGCAGATCCCCACACCCACATCCCCCCACACACCCCAGACATGCTCTCCCCCCAGACAGTCCTTCACAAAACCCATACCCACCCACACCCCACATCCATGCACATACCTCCCCCCACAAACCTATTTCCACCCCAAAAAATATCTGAGTAAGACTTCATATATCACCTCTATGTACACTACACAAACACATGTAAACCAGGACAAACATTTTTTTTTAAATCAAATTAATGAGTGTTTTAGCTATTCACTTTTTAGAATATAATTTGATATTTGGTGGTTCTGAGATGACAGAACCCCTTGCTAAAAGGAGTACTTCCAGGGGTAAGGGGAGGAACTTCTTATGGCAAAGGTTAGGGGATGGGACTTAAAATCACAAGATGGCAACTGGGGGGCAGGGCTCCTGTCAAGGGGCGGGGCTACTCATGTGGCCTTCAACAGCTTGCCAAAACTCAGTAAGCAGCCCTCTGCCCAAAATAATTGCCTGCCCCTGATATAGATAGTTTTCCTTTTTCACTGTTACTGATGTCCTTGGTTCAGAGCTTTTACTGGGACCTAGTTAACACTAAGAGTGTATCTACACAACTCTGCATAGCACTTCATTGCGATAACCAAACAAGCTCAGGTACAGGAAGCAGCATAGCCACATTAGTGCAGCACTCTGCCCTGACAAAGACATCCTGATTTTCACCACAGTGTATTAAACCAAAAAGATCGCTTCACTAACATGGCTATACTGCTCCCTTTGTGCCATTTAGATATAGCCTGAATCTCAAAACAATGGCCATATTCTTCTCCCCTGGGAGGTGCAGAATGATCTGTGCATCTGAAGTGAATGGGATTTTGTAATCTATGAAGACAGTGAGAGTTAATAACAAACTTCATGGAAACTAAGGGCCTTGAAAGAAGCTCTATGTATCTGGTATCTTTGAGCCATAGGCTTCTGATGGCTTGTCCGGCCTTCACCCATACAGTACAGTTGCAAGAACTGTGCTAGCATTTGATTCCCACAACCATGACAGTCAGAAGGGAATTAAATTATGCTCGGTACCAGGATTTTGGGGGAGAATATTGTCCTGTAGAGTGATTGTTCCTGTCTCTTCCCTCCTAGAAATCTTTCAGTGTCCCTATACCATGGAGATGGTATAAAGGTGGCTTGTCTAAATGTTAAATAAAGAGGGGGCTTTCATCCCATGTCTTTGCTGTACTCAGCATTAGAAAGCGTAGGCCCCATTTAGGCATTCTTCAGGTATACTCTCTTCCAATTCTTTCCCTATAGGGTATAATAAGCTGTTCACCTGTGACTATGCATTGATAGGGCATATCTACATGATACACTTAACTGCTCAGTAGCAAAGTTTCCTGAGCAGTAAGTGTGCACGTCTACACGTGAGCATGTTTACTGCTCAGTAAAAATGCTTACGTGTGAGCAGATTTGCTACCTGCAAATGCAGCACATTTACTTGCAATTAGTTACTTTGCATGTATAGACATGACCTGGGAGCAAGTTTGTTCCTGGGTCAGCCCTGCTACTATGGGACAGCCTTTCCTGCCCCAGGGCTGGGCTGCTTCTGTGGCAACCCCTGCCTCAGGCCTTTAAAAGCCTGCAGGCACTTAGAGCCCTGGGGCACACCAACAGGAAGCCTGAGGCCACTCCAGCCCCTGTGTCCCCTTGGGCAGGCGGCAGGCCACCTGCCCTAGCCTGCCTGCACCCCAGTGCCACTGCCTGCCACCACACTGCTGGTTGGCTGCCAGGCCCATGCCATCCAGGCCTGCAGACTGCTTCAAGCTGCTGCAGGCTCCAGCCAGGCCTGCCAGCCCCCAGACCCAGCTGCAGGCAGCATCTGGCTGCCAAGACCAGCTCCACCTGCCTGAAGCCCACCCCAGCAGCATGCCCTGAGGTCATAGATGCTGCGGGGCATTGCTTCTGCCGTGCAGCTCCCAGTTCCAAACTGGGACCCTGGGCTGAGTACTACAGGGATCTATCCAAGCCTGGCAGCACAGGGACAGCCACACAGGGCCCAGAACATGCATGTGGGACCCACGATGGTATCCTTGTCCATGGCTGTATGCCTGTGCCTGCCACCCAGGGCCTCAACAAGTCCATGGAGGAGACTGGTGACTTCATGGCACTGTGAGGCAAGGTGGAGGTGCAGTGTGAGTTCAAGCGGGGCAGGTGCTCCAATGCCCATATCTATGAGGATCTGTCCACCTGGATGTGGGGGTGAAGGTACAACCAGTCAATGCGGCAGTACCACATGAAGGTCAAGACCTCGGAGGCAAAGTGGGTTTCATCACCGACCACAATCATCAGTCAAGGAGTGCCCATAGGGCCATGCCCTTTATGCAGCCACTGATGGACATTCTTGCACCCTGGGACCCAGGCCACAGCCATGATATCTATAGCAGTATAAGCAGACTGCCAGAGCCCCTGCCCAAGCCTGGCACCCTCAGTAACACATCATTGGGAGAGGGAGTCTCAGGCTTTCAGCTGCCCATCCCACCAAGCTCCCCAGCAGCACCCTCCACCAGCAGTAGGGGGAGCCTAGGCCAGTGCCTGCCCCAACAAATCTGACACCCCAGCCCCCACCATGAGATGAGGCTGGCCCCGACACTACTGGCTGCCAGCAGTGCCAGTTTTTCTTGAAGGGGGCCCCCAGCTGGACAAGGTGCCGTGTTTATTGATTACATGAGTTAGACATAGAGGTTCAGGCACACCATTCATACAAACACACACAAATCATCACACACATCTTTACACACAGGCATACACATACACAAAACAATCATTTCATCTACACACACACCAGATACAGTTACCAGCAATAGTTGCTCAATATCAGCCCAGGGTGGCCAGCCCAGGCTTATTGAGTAGATGATGATGATAGCAGATCTAAAGATAACAGCTGGAGCAGGGTGAACAGATGCATCTTTGCTCCAATGAAACAGCAGTAGCGAAAGAGAGTCACCCAAGTTGGCATTTTCAAAGTGTTCTTTTATAGGGCTTGGCATCCTTTGTTTCAGTGCTTTGGGGTTTTTCCATACCCAGCTTCTGTTTTTGCAGTTGTCCTTCTTTTGTCTTCAGTTTATCTTAGCCTTGGAGTGTTTTTGTTGCCTGTCTGGCAGAATTTCTTCTTCTGTTATCTCCTTTGTGCCTTCGAGCTTCAAAGGGATTCTTCAGCCATTTGTTACTTAGTGTTTGGTAACTTACATCTGGTGCCTTGTTGCTTACATAAACAGTTGAATTGTCTTCTCCCATCTCTATGCAATTCTCTCACTATTCACCCTTTTACACACACTCATACATAAAGGCTATGCAAAGTTCATTCACTTATGTCAAGCAGAAGGATACAAAATGGAGTTTGCAAGTTGCTTACAGGACAAGACTAACATGGTTACATTTCACTATTACTACACTCTCTGATAACATCAGCTACATTAGTTCAGTTCATGCTACACCTGGAGCCACAACACTGTAGGTGACAGCTATGACCACGTACAGCCACCAGCCATGCCAGCCCCAGCCACATGGTAAGCCCTGCTCTAGGAGGAGGGCCCTCCCTGCCCCTGCCCCCACACCACAGCCAGCCTGCACTCCCCTGGTCCTGGGTTCCCCCCCCTCACATCACAGCACAAAGGGAGCCAGGAGACACCCGTGCCGCCATAGCTATGTGGGCACAGGCCTCTCATATGCCAAGGAACATGTCAATGCTGGTGGTGATGTCCTCCTGCAGCCACAGGTAGCAGCAAAGTTCAGGGCAACCTGGGCTTACCCCCTGCACCATTGTAGGTCAGGATCCCATGCCAGGTGCGCAGATGTGCCTAGGGCACCATGGCCATCAGCAACAAAGCGTAGTGGGTCAGACACCCCTCAGTCTGTGCAACCAGATTCTCATGCACTGCCTGGGGCATGTGCAGAAGGTGCATGCTCAGGGTGCAGCAACAGCACAAGGCAGAGCTGGCCTCAGGGTGCCTCCTGAAAACCCTTCCAGCCACTGTTCATTATCCCAGGTGTACTGGACAACATGCCGCCACCAGTCCTGGCTGGCCTGGTGGACACAGAGATGACAGGGAAGAAGGCCCAGGAGGGTGACAGCAGCCCCAGTGGCAGCATCCTGGAGCCTATTGTTGGTGTTCCTGCTGGAGTCCAGCCAGGTAGATGGAGTCCAGGCAGCAGGTGCATGGTGACAGCCCTGGGATGCCACACGGCAAGGAGGTAGGTGGTTGCTGCATGTTGGGGAGCCAAGAGGGGTGAAACAGCCATGGGTCAGCAAGGCAAGTACAGCAGCCAGCAGGAGTATGGGGTGCCAGGGGCAGGGGCAGGGATTGGAGTAGCCATGGCATGGGGAGGCACAGGCAGCAAGCAAAGTGCTGCCATGTGTTGTCCCTGTGCTGGGCACACTGCTCCTAGCTAGGGAAGTGGCTGGCCAGAAAGCAGCCGGCAGGACCGTGTTTTGGAGAGGACTGCTGGCTGCTGGCAACTGCAGCCAGAGCCTGGAGCTCCCCCAGTAGCTGCAGGTGCCCATTGCAGGGCCCTGGGAAGCAGAAGCAGATTGGCAACAAATCTGCTCCCACTTCTCTCCGCATGTAGATGCGTGCCCAGCGCCATTTACTCACAAGTAATTTATTTACGAGTAAACTGGTGTCACATCAAATGCACTTCTAGATGTACACATAAAGTATTTTCAAGAGTTCCAGCTGATTTCTGTTCCCCTCTGGTAAAATATGAAAATAAGGCCTTGAATCAAACCTAAATTTAAATTTAAATAGAATATCTATTGAATTGCCTTTTATTGCTGATGCTGTAACTAAATGATGGTAAAAATACACCCGTTTACAGCCAACCAATTTACAAAAGCCCTATATTATAACATGGCTTGTTATTTCAAATTGAACACAGCAAAATTAGCTAGATTAGGTTGTGACCTGATATATATTATTACAAACAAACTAAATTTGATTTACCACTTCCTAGGAAGGCAGCTGGTTGAACAATAGACTTAGGTATAACTCTGTTATAAGCAAAAACATGAGAGGTAAAATATATACGTGAAATTGTTAGTAAAAGGGCTACTACATATGACAAACAAAAGTGCTGTATCTTTAACTTGCAAATACAGGTCACGGGCCGAAATAATATGCTATCCGTTTCCTACCCTTTCCTCGTCAGTTATTTCAGCACCTTTTAATTCAACTCTTCCTCCCAACCAGCTTCTATAGAAAGAATATGGGTGCTGTTACAGGTTATCTTCAAAAGTCTTTTATATCTGTGGAATATTATGCCATCATAAAGCTTGAACAGTTTCAGAACAGTCACAGCTTAAAGTTTAATGCTCTCAGACATTACAACTGTGACTTGCCAGGCCCTGTAATGGCAAGGGAGCAGCCAGGACTATTCCTCCCCTGTGGTGGAAAGAGGAGGTGGCATGCAGTTTGGAGGTGGAGAAACTGGCATGGGGTCTCTGTCTTCCCTCCCTCCACAGACAACAGGAGCCCAGCCAGTGCAGAGAGTGGGAGGGCAGAAATCTTGAAAAACTATTTGAAATGAGGTGTGGAGGTTAGGGAGGAGGAGTAAAGAGAAAGGAATGAAAAAAAAGTATTAAAAAAATTAATGAACTAAAATTCTGCGTGTATCTCACTGAATTGGTTCTTGGAGGTCGTGGTGGGGAAGAGTTGGGTTGGCTGGGATGGGGGAGTTGTGCTGGCCCTGGGGTCTGGGGGAGTGGAGGAATAGCCAGAGCAAAAGGCTGAGAACCAACATGCTCGCTGTCCGTCACAGAACATACACCAGGGAAGAGCCGAGAACTAGCATGCTCACTGCATGTAACAGCACATACCAGGACAGAGCTGAGAACGAGGGGGTGTCTGGTCCAGGGGAACTGAAGCTCCAACAAGCTCCCTGGCACTGCCCTCTCTTGGGAAGGCTTGCGGGGCCAAGATCAGGTCAGAGGTAAGGGAGCTGTGCATGCTGGGAGAGGACTGCTGACCTCTTCCTTTAACTTGGTATAGATTTACAGATTTAAAACCCAGTGTATAATTTTTCTTTTTGCTGTACAGCTATTTGGATATGAAGGTATCCTGCTATTTATTCAGAAATAGAATTCTTACAGTCTTCAGCCAGAATTTAAAAAATAATTATTATTTATTTCCCATCATTAAATGCAACTTTACCATTAGACAGAAAGGAATTAGCAATTCCCTGTAATTTCATGCCATTTTTATTGTCAGTGGATGTCTGTGCATGTAATATTATACATCTCAATGCACATATTTGTAGAAGCATATTTGTAGAATGTTTGCCACCAGCTACATTTTTGTAATTCAGTTAAACTTGATGGTGAATGTAACAGCAGCAAGGTAAATATGTTTTTAATGAAAATAATTACTAGAAATGTGTTCCTTGTTATTCCAGTATTGTCCATCTGCTTCACTGATATTTAAAAATGCATTCATTTCTTTTGTATTTGCAACTCATATAAATTTTAAAGCAGTTTCAAGTTTAAAACAACCAGTACAATTTTAATGAAAAAACAGAATCCTCTTCCCTTGGTATTTTTTAAACAGATGATTAACTAATGTTGAAATACAAAGTAAGTCTAATGGGAAATACAGGATTTTAACCAACTTTTCCATTAGACTGGTATGGTAGCTCTCACTGCAATGATGTGTTTAGAATTCTGTAGTACCGAATTCAAGACATTTCTCTGGAACGTGATATTCTGTATCTATGTATCAATTCAGCCTGGTGCTGCAGGTAGGTAAACTTACTCAATTGAAAGTAACTTCACAACCTATGGAGACAGATCCTACTGTACTTATTTGTCACCTACATAGATTTAGGCACGCATGTACAATCCTGTTCTACCCTGCTTTAGTTCCTGATTAATCTACTTTTGTAAAATGCTGTCATCTTAACTTTGAATCTAAATTACAAAAAAGCAGCAAGGAGGGAAAGTGTCTACCCTGATTTTAAAGTGTTACAGTTTTTCAGGGATTTTAGCAGGGATAAGTGGAGTAGGATTTAGACAGCCACTGTCTTCAGTGGGTGTAGATTTGGGCACTGTTTGAAGCTGTCTGACATCTATAAATGGATGTCTTGTATCTAGGTGTTACAAACACTGCTCATGTATTACAAAAAGCCTCAGCAGAAGTCATGAGTCATGGAAAATACATAAGAGAATTTGAAGACAGTGGAGTAAGAAGGATGTTGTTTCCTTTTGTTTGTTTAAAAATATATTAGGAACAAAAGAAATATTCATAAAGATACAAACTCATAACTAAATGGAGATGAGATTTTGTTCTTAATGATGCAAACAGGCAAAACATTCGAAGACATTCTTCTTCTGTATTTGGAAAGAAGTGGAGTGACCACAGGACAAAGACGTAGTATTTTCAGTCCATTAATAAACCCCACATAATGTTAAACAGCTTCATTAAGGATACACATTCTTTAAGTCAACTGGCCTGAATAACTCTCACCCATGAGCATCAAGAGTTGGCCAAGACTTTCTTTGGCCTGCTGTTATCAATTCATAATACAACTTGGAACACTGGGGAAATGTCTACAACAGAGAAGTGTTAATGTTTTGCTCATATTCCAAAATGAGTAACAGGGAGTCCTGGTTAAATACAGGCCATTTAACCTGACACCAATGGGAAATAAAAGCTGATACAGAACTCAATTAACAAATAACTTAAGGTTGGAGAAATAAGTGCCAGTAATACCAGGAACAATAGACTTAAAGTCCTTTTTTTTTTTAAATCAGACCCAAGTTCACTTTTTGATTAGTTTATACATTTGGTAGAGGCAAGTGCATTTGTATGACTTGGTAACTTAGTACTGCATGGCATTAATTAAAAAGTTAAAAAAATATATAAATGTTAAATGTCAGTTAGCTGGTTCTTAGCCCATATCCAGAAAGCAGTTATCAGTGGAGAATAAACATCAAATGAACTTGTTTCAGCTTGGGGCCCATGGGAGTTAGTTATAAATTTGGGGGTTTGTTAATGAAACAACACGAATTCACTGATAAGTGTTATGAATGACACAAAGATTAGCAGAACAGTAAGCAGTAAAGACAGGGCAGTCATACCGGGAAACCTGGATTGCTTGGTAAATTGGGGTCATTCAAACATAATATGCTTAGTACAGCCAAATGCAAGGACATTCTTCTAAAAATAAAGAATGCAGACCATTTCTATAAAAATGAAAGACTGTATCCAAGAAAGGGGTAATTTGGGGAGTTTGTCTACTAAAACCCCTATGTGATGCTGTTGCAAAAAGAGCTAATCTGGTCTAATTTATAAATGGGGAAGTTGTATGTAAAAAATGGGAGGTTATTTTACATGTTCCAGACTATACCTTTTTAAAGGATTGATAAGAAAACTATAAAAGGATGAAAGAGAACATTCTCTTTAGTTCATCCAAAAAAAAACGAGCTAGAGAACACCAGATGCTAAAAGGAGTCTTTTATTTAGCAGAGAGAACCATTGGCTGAAAGTGGAAGCCAAATAAATTCAAATTATAAATTAAGCATAAAATTTTAACCAACCAGGGGTGTTTAATCATGAGACAAACTACCATGAAAGTGATCAATTCTTTATCTTTCCATGTCCTCAAATCAAAACTGGAAGCTTTTCAGAAAAAAACACCCCAGTCAAGCACCCTAAATCAAGAGATAGCTGGAAGAAACGAAATGGGCAATGATTACCAGGAGATCATACTAGATAATCCAATAGCCCTTTCTTGGTTTAATAGCTATAAATCTATGAACACATACAAATATTGCACTTGATTAATCTACTTTTTGGATATTTAACCATCTCTAATTGGACCCAGCTATTCAAGGCCTCTTAGCATATATTTTCTTTTAAGGATAATGCTAAGAAAACCAATACTGCTCAGCAACCAGCCACTGCTATTGCCACATAGTGTGATTTACACATCACAGATGTCATCAACTGGATCTTGCTACTCTACAGCATTATTTTTCCATTTTTGTTACTGGAATTCTTTTAGAGAATCCACATATTACTCTGCAGCATTATGTACCAACAGGATGGCCACTCTTTTTCATGAACAGAAAACAGTATTTTTATAATATTTCAAAGAAACTAGAAGCAGCTAGTGAGATTGTCAGGGAAGAGCAGGACCAGATGAGCCAAACCTAGTTCCACTCCTTCACTAAGTCCAAGCAAATTTTTTACTTTCACATGATAGGAGGGATAAACAAGAATTAAAAATGAAGGTTGTATTTTAAAGGGAATTTGGGCAAATGTGTGGCACAGATCTCCAAATAATCAGTAGTGACAGCAACAAACACTAAAAGTATGAGCCAGGCATCCATGAAGTTGTCTTAAAAAGTGTTAGCCTGTTGATGCCTGTCTTTTGATTTTTGAACCTTTGGGGTTACATGTCACACTTTTGCCCCTTTCTTCCCAACAAGGACGAGAAAATTACTTTTCTTTAAAATGAAACCAGGTTTTCATGTAAGCTCCTGTTTCCAAGTGCTTGAAGTAAAACATCAATTATCACAAAACTTGCAAAAAAATCATATGACAACTATGAAATGCAACAGAATGAACACTCAAGCATTTCAAAACAAGACTGTCCTTAGATGTTCAAGGTCTCAAAGTTGTCAGATGACAAGTGTGGTATGAAATAAAACAAAAACAGCTTCGTATTCTTTATTGAGTGCAGGAAGGACAGGAATGATCTGATATCAAATCTCCAAGAACAGCTGTTGTGTGCCAATGATGTCATGAATGTAGGACTTTTTAAATAGTAACTTTTTAGCCATGAATACTGCAATTTTTGGTTATTAGTTGTATGTTAGACATTGATAGGTTGGGAATGGAGGTACAGCTTTAGACAAAAAGGATGGGCACCAATTCTTTGTAGCTTTTATGTCTGCTAAAAGCCTTAAACAGTGGGTCCCAAACTCAGGAGACTGAAAGCACTTCTCAGTAGACTCGAGACATCTCAGAAAATGTCAGCTCGCTGCAGAGCAATTTTTATGTTGCAAAGAAAACTTAGAAAGACCACAACAGGTCAGAATGTCTGGGTTTATCTCAGGAATCATATGTAGGTGTTTGCACACCCGTCACTGCTAATATTGCACATGATACTCTGTCACAAGCCCTACTATGGTCTGGGGGGCAGGGTTTGTGGGTTGTCATGCATGTTTTCTTGATATGGCATGCATAGTGTCTGCATATAGGTCCTCTGCGAGTCCTCACTGTCAAGGATTATAATTCTCATGGGTCAAGTAAAGAGTTGTAAATGAGCCCACTGATGGCTAAGGAGGCCAATCCTAGAGCTGCAGATTCTCTGGCAAATTCCATAGGTGGTGGTTAAAGGGAAGGTTGGACCATGAATTTCTCAGGTCTTGTTTCCTTTCCTTCCATTCCTGTCATTTTTCTGCCTCCAGGATGAGAAAGTTTTCCTCAATATAAGATACACCTTCACTCACAAGGCATTGCCATGTAGCCCTGTCCCAGGCTAGTTTTTCCCAGTTTGTGCTGTCTGTGCCACATCTTAATATTCACTTTGTGAGTGTCCTTGAAGCATTTCCTTTGGCCCCTGCATGTCCTTTCTCCTTGGCTGAGTTGGGAGTATATCAGTTGTTTTTGCAAATGTGCATTAAGTATGCACACAATACCCTGTCCACTGCAGCTGATGCTGAATAATCAATGCTCCCGTACTGGTGGTATTAGCATCAGCGAGGACCCTCCCACTTTATGCCAAAGATCTTCCAGAGGTAGTGCTGGTGATGGCATTCCAGGCTTTTCAGGCAGTGCCTGTAGGTCACCCAAACTTCACAGCCTTTGGAGGCCTAGATACATGCAACAAGGCTACTCCAATACACAATAATTACAGCACATTGGAGCAGACTCGATTAATCAAGTCTGCTGGAGTGTGGTAATTACCGTGCTCCAGAAGACTCCAGTGTCACATGTATCAGTGTCCATGCACTAAAAAAATGGTGGCAGGCACACTTTAACTAAAGCTCATTCAGCAAGCTTTAGTTAGAGCGCCCCCAGCACCATTTTTCAGCATGGGGATGCTGATACACATGATGCTCCAGGTGCTTTAATTAGAGCATCTCTCACTCTAATTAAGGTGCACCCCCACCCCACTCCCCTGTGGGCGTTTATACACGTGCTTCAGAAGACTTGGGATTACTATATAAAAATCCTATATAGTAGGAGCTTTGTTCAAGTCCTTGATGTTGTGATTTCATAGACATTACATAGATTTATTGACATTAGGGCTGGAAGGGACCTCAGAAGATCTTGTAGTCCAGCCCCCTGCCCCAGGGGCAGGAAGTCAGCAGGGATCATAGGATCCCAACAGGATAAACATCCACATTTCTCTTGAAAGCATTCAAAGTAGGTGCTTGAACCACCTCCAGCAGCAGTCTATTCCAGACCTTGGGGGCTCGGACAGTAAAGATGTTCTTCCTTATGTCCAGCCTGAAACAGTCATGGAGGAGCTTGTGATCATTGAACACACAATGATTCAGACTTCCAGCGGCAGAGCTGGCACATCAGGTTCCATAATGGATATCCTTGTTGATGTTGGTCTTCTCTGAGACATGGTCACCAAGGTATACAGAGTGTTCAATGTACTGTAGCTCCTGTCCATTAATGAAGATCTTTGCTGGGGGAGTTGATTGGCCCAGAGCAGGCTGGTGAAACACCTTTGTTTTTCTGATGTTAAGGGTCAGTCCCAAGCACTGACACACTAGAGAGAAGCAGTTGAGTGCCATTTGTAGTTCCTCCTCTGTATATGCAATGACAGCGCAGTCGTCAGCATACTGAAGTTCTACAATCAAGGCCAAAGTAACTTTGGTTTTGGCATGGAAGTGGGAGAGATTGGAGAGGTTCCAAACCATCCTGTACTCAAATGCCAATGCCATGTGGCAGCTGATCATAGATAAGCATCTTGTTGATCACAAGAAAGATGGAAAACAAAAAGTGGTCCACTCACACAGCCCTGATTGATGCCAGTTTTCACCATATTGTCACCATTTTTTAAAAGGAAGATAAGTCTGACAGGAAACTATAGATGTATTGCCCTCCTCTCCATCGCTGGGAAGATTCTTGATAGAACTCTGATGAACTGACTGTTCCTTCTTGCTGAGGAAATCCTTCCCAAGTCTCAGTGTGGCTTCAGTTCATTAAGAGGCATCACAGACATGATTTTTACAGCCTGGTAGATCCAGGAAAAATGTGAGAACATCAGGAACTGTACATGGCCTTTACTGATTTGACCAAAGCCTTCTACTCTGTCAATCATGAGGCTTTGTGAAAGTTGTTATCAAAGTTCAGCTGCCCAGGAAAAATATATCACCATCCTAAAACTCCTTCATGACTAGATGACTGCCTCCATCCTATGCAGAGGCTCCACTACATATAATATAATATATACCTACACATAATATAGGTATATATAGGCTCCTAATATATAGGCAACATCAAGCTGTACTTAGCCTTATTGTCCTTATGTTTGTATGCATATTAAAAAGGGCCAGGATTGCACAATATGATAGTGATTTTCAAGCAATAACCAATGATTTTTTTTGCCATCTAGGATAAACCTAAAGCTTAAATGGCTGAAGAATAGTAATTGCTAAGAATTACAATGTCACATGAGTTGTTTACTCCTCCACTTTGTGGACCTGCTTTGAGGCAAATGAACCAGGCCCCTTCCAGACCATGATGAATTTACATTTTTAAAAGGAAGGGGCTGTAAGAATAACACCTGGCTATTGTGGAGGAAGGATTTCCTCAGCAAGAGGGAGCAGTCAGTTTAGCAGAATTCCAGCAAAGATCTTCCCAGCCAGACTGGCTGACCTGCTCAACCGGGCTTAAAACTAAGCCCACCAGGGAATGTGGGGACTACCACCACAGCAAGGCTGCTGGGCAACTTTTGCGAATCCAGCAGGCTAAGGCACTCAAGGGAATAAAGCCCTACCACAGTCCTGGAGCGATGTGTAGTGAAGACTAGGGCCTCCAATGGAACACTTACGTGCCTGTATACCAATGCCAGGAGCTTGGGGAACAAACAGGAGAAACTGGTCCTCTGCTAAATAAGAATGACTATGATCTCATAGGGATAACGGAGACCTGGTGGGACTCCACCTATGACTGGGCCACAGGTATAGATGGCTATAACTTGTACACAAGAGATCATGTAGACAAAAGAGGCAAGGGTGTAACTCTCTATGTCAAGGAAAGCTACACGTCCCTGCAAGGTGACACTGGCATCCAGGGTGGATGACTGGAGATATACATGGCACAGGGGACACAATGGTAAGAGTCTACTACAGACCTCCTAATCAGGATCAAGAGCTTGACCAGGAATTCACCAAGGAACTGGCTGAGGCTGCATGCTCCCAGTGCACGGTTATCATGGGAGACTTCAACCCAGACATCTTGTGGGAAGAGCACTCAGCCAAATCCAAATGGTCACAAAACTCCTCATGTGCGTGGCCGAGCTGTATCTGACTCAAGAAGTCTATGGACCGACAAGAGGCAAAGCACTGCTTGACCTGGTACTGGCAGTAGGGGATCATCTAATCAGCAACCTAATGATCAAAGGGAATCTGGGAAACAGTGACCATAAGCTGATCACCTTCACTATTCACCAAAAAGCTGGCAAGTCAGTCAGCAATGCAGAAGTCCTCGACTTCAGGAAAGCTGACCTTGACAACCTCAGGAGACTTATTGGGGAGGCCCTAAGGGACCATTACCCAAAGGGGAGGGGGCTCAGGATGAGTGGCTGCTCCTCAAGGGAGCAATCTTGAAAGAACAAGCAATGTCTATCCCATCTCGGAGGAAAGGCAGCAAAAGCGCACAGCAGTCCCCTTGGCTCTGCAGGGAACTTGTGGACCTCCTGTGCCTAAAAAGAAAGACCTATAAAGGATGGAAGACCAGAACCACCTCAAAGGAGGAGTACTCGGCACTGGTCCAGACCTGTAGGGAGCAAACCAAGGAAAGCCAAGGCTGAGACTGAACTCCAACTGGCTACACATACAAAGACAATAAAAAGTCCTTTTTTAGATATGTGGGGTGCTGGAGGAAAAGCAAGGGTAACACTGGACCCCTGCTAAACCATATAGGACAACTGGCAACCAACACGCAGGAAAATGCCAACCTGATTAATGGGTATTTTGTGTCAGTTTTTTTCACCAGTCCCAAGGGATGGCTCTGCTCAATATGGTACAGGACACCCAGGGTGAGAGAGAATTGTTACATTTCATCAATGTAGCCCATGTGAAGGAACACCTTGAGAGGCTGGACACTTTCAAGTCAGCTGGCCCAGACAGGTTACACCCCAGGGTACTTAAGGAGCTGGCAGGCATCATAGCTCAGCCACTGGCACAGATCTTTGAGAACTCATGGCACTCAGGTGAAGTGCCCGATGATTGGAAGAAGACCAATGTGATGACTATCTTCAAGAAAAGGAGGAAAGTAGATCCAGGGAACTACAGGCTTATCAGCCTGACCTCTATCCTGGGGAAGATCTTGGAAAAAATTATCAAAGAGACCATTCTTGACAAACTGGCTGATGGCAACATACTGGGGGATAACCAGCCTCGATTGTTGCAGGTAGGTCTTGCCTGACCAATTTCATCTCCTTCTACAACCAGATGACCTATCATGTGGACAAGGGAAAAGAGATTGACATCATATATCTTGATTTTTAAAAAGCCTTTGATCTGGTGTCCCAGGATCATCTCACGGAAAAAATGGCCAACTGTAGCCTCGTCTACATCACATTCTGATGGCTGGGGAATTAGCTCTGAGGTTGGACCCAGAGGAGTGGTAATAGACAGAAGTAAATCATCATTTTGCACAATGACCAGTGGGGTCCCCCAAGGCTCCATCCTTGGCCCTATACTCTTTAACACCTTTATTAATGATGTAGACATTGATATCAGAAGCAGACTGGACAAGTTTGCCTATGACACCAAACTTTGGGGTTAAGCGTCCACACCTGAGCATTGGATGATGATCCAGGATGACCTTGACAGGCTCACAAATGGCAGACAAAAACCTGATGGCACTCAACACTAAAAAAAAATACAAGGTGCTCCATCTGGGGGAAAAAACCCACAGTGCACTTATAGGCTCGGCAGTGCTATGCTTGCTAGCAACACAGCTGAAAGGGTCTTGGGGGTCATGATTGATCACAAGATGAATAATGAGCCACCAGTGCAATGTCATAGCTGGTGAAGTGAGAAAAACTCTGTCTTGCATGCAGAGATGCTTCTCCAGCAAATCCTAGGATGTCATCCTCCTGTTATACTCAGCCTTGGTGAGGCCACAGCTGAAGTACTACTTCCAATTCTGGACTCCACAATTTTAAAAAGATGTGGAGAAGCTTGAGAGAGTCCAGAGGAGAACCACACACATGATCAGAGGGCAGGAGAACAGGCCTTATGATGAGAGCTATGGGACTCTTTAGCCTGGAAAAGCACAGGCTCAGAGGGGACCTGGTGGCTGCCTATAAGTATATAAGGGGTGTACATCAGGATCTGAGGGAATGCCTGTTCACCAGAGTGTCCCATGGGATGACAAGATCAAATGGTCACAAATTCCTCCAAGACCATTTCAGACTGGACATAAGGAAGAATTTCTTTACTGTCCAAGCCCCCAAGGCCTGGAACAGACTGACTCCAGAGGTAGTAGAGATACCTACCCTGGACTCCTTTAAGAGACATTTGGACATTTATCCTGCTCGGATCCTTTGACCCCAGCTGACGTCCTGCCCCTGGGGCAGGGGGCTGGACTTGATGATCTTCCAAGGTCCTTTCCAGCCCTAATGTCTATGAAAATCTATGAAAGGATATTTCTCAGAGTGGAAAACTACAGTATTATTAGGATATTGGATTAGCAATTTTCATGTCTGAAAGGATGCAAATATTCTTCTCATCTTAATTAAATCAGGAAAGACTTCTGCTCAGGTAAACACATTCACCCTTTGGGGGTGCATAGTGGGGGCTCCCTGAAAAATCCAGTGGGTGATAAGAAACTATATTTAAAGCTTTCCCTCCAGAGGAAGGTTTTTGTGCCTATGCTTACTGTGGTGGGCCAGTAGGGGGCGCTCCTGCATTGAGCCACCCACCTCACTACACCCAACAACCTTCCAGGCTCCAAGTGCCTCCCTGGGGGTGCCTAACATCTGGCTGACCCCCTTCCTGGAACATACCCACTAGCCTGGGGGTTCCACTGCCACCATCCAGGGCTGGGCTTGATTCTGGCTCTGCGCACCATGGGAAACACAGGCCTAGTAGCCTTCAAGGGTACTTGATTCACTTCAAGAACTTGGGATGCTTCCCTCAGTCAGAAGCACAAGTAGTGATCTCCCTTAGTCAGCCAAACCAAGGGGACCCTAAGGCATAATCTAGATCCACTCCAAATAAGTCTCCCACACTAGGTACAAAGAAGAACTTTATTGGTTACAAGGGGTAGGGTTGGACTAGGGTACAGGGTAGAGCAATAATCAGAGAAATCCCATAGAGCAAACTCCCATGGCTAGGTAGCCTTTGATTATACATCTTTTTGATTACTGCAGGCTATATATCTAGTTAGATCTCAGGTAGCTTACTCACAAGTATCATCCTGAGGCAGTTGGAGATTCCCTCTGGAGGCAGGGAGTTCCTTGATTATGAGTTTTGAGAGAGAGAGCAAGTTTCAGATGGTCCAGCTCTTCTCTCTCTCTCTCTCTGAGTCTTCCTCATGGATGCTGCCCCCTTCCTCTGGGTAGTCCTTAACTTATATGGCCCTTGTGACCTCATTTACCTGGTCCAATGGAGGCCAGCACCTGTTGGCTGTCAGCCAACCAATTTGAAATGCATCGCTAGTTGCTGGGCAGACTGGCAGTTCCTAGCTCCCCAGGGAGCAAGCCCCTCACCCAGGTATGTGATGCCAGTCACGTAGGCAGAGGGAGCAGGTTTCCCCCCCTCCCTCAGGAATGTAGCCAGCTCAGATTACCTAAAGAGATAGGGTAAGGTGTGTATCCTCTGCTGGTCCCATCCTAACCAAATTGTCACAGAGCAGAGTTTTTGGGGAAAAACAGAGGTGGCCTTCTGCCACACTTACCTGGCAAGGGAAACACTGTGACCACTGAGGTGGTCTTCCTAGTCACACTCAGGGAAGACCACTCTCCTGGCACAAAGATAATACCTGCCAAGGTAATGTACTTCCCACTTAGCTGCTGAAGTGGAAAGGTCTTGGCTTTTTGCACACTTTATGGAAAGGGGAGACTCCTCCCTAGGTTGCTCCTGCAGCCATATGGCTGAGAGCAAGCAAAACTTGGGGGCATCCAAACCCCAAGCCTCCAGGCTTGGGCCTGCAAGTAGGATGCCTGCCAAAGGATTTGGAAACATCTGAAGCCCCAGATGGGGGTGGAGGATGTTTGCCAGTAGTAGGGCCACTTATGGTTCTGGACTGCCTTGCAGATTTGGAATTTGATTTGGCTAATTTGGCTTGCAATACAGAAAATTTAAATAAAGAAAGACAGAAAGAACGAATCTCTAGTCTTCCTGGGTACAGAGAAGACTATGGGCCTCAGCCAGCATACTAAATAAAGCAGGCTGGCAGGCAAAATTGCAGGAGGTCCTGACAGAAAGGTCAGATGCAAAGGCTGCCCTCTAATCTATTGAGCCAAATAGAAGCTACATTCTTGAATTTAAGATGTAGAATAGGAACAGTTTATTGTTCTGATAATTTCTTTTGTTTGTTTATTCTTATATCTCTTGTATCTCAACATATGGCTACTGCTTTCTTATGCTTGCTCTTGTTTTCATAAGAAATCTTTGTCATCTTTTATAACTGACTTATTTTCAGCAAAAACTGCAATTCCAGAGCACTTGACCTGACCATAAAGGCAGGCCTCTTTTCTGAGAGCATGAGCAGACAAGGCTGTGATTCTTCCAGCTGGTAGAATCCCCTCTGCTAAGACCTGGCAAGGCCTGGGTGAGACAGGTATAGTTTAGGTGTCATAGACCAGGGAGATAACCTTTGCAATATCTCAGTCTGTGCTCAGTGGTCAAACAGCAGAAGGCAGAGGGGTTTGGAGCTAAAAGATGCCCCCAAAAGTGTGAGAGTGCCCCAGGAGTTTCTCTCAGAAGTACACCAAACCATATGTCATATACCCTTAAAAGGATCTAATGGCACTCTAGGTGCTGTAGCATTGGCTGAGAATCACTGGCCTAAAGTTTTGATAAGTGTGACACATTTAACAGCTGCTAAGACATGAAAGCACCTTTTAAAGTTGGATCACTTAAGTGCCCGTATATGGGCATAAGGGCTTAGCTTTAGGCACCCATTTTTTCTAAACTGCTTATTCCTTTACAGTTTCCAACCAGTTCCACAGAATCTTTTCATGTTTATCAGTAGTAGAAACTAAGGATCCATGGAAGCTGCTGGATGTCTTTTTGTATAATCCCTTCACAGCACCCAAGTAATATCGAATTTCAGATACCTTCCCCCTGCTGAGGGGGGAGAGGGGAGTCATTGAGGTATATAGTGTGCTTGTGCAAGGCAAAATTTAATTCAGTTTGACTGCCACCTAAAAAGGCAAACTGTGGTACATGTTAATTATAGGTGCCCATGATGCAATGCTTTTCAACAACAGTTTATTAACTCAAGTAGAATCTGGCATAGGGTAAGTGCTTTCATTCCCAAATATGTACTAAAACAACCTAAACATCCCATTGAAATGCAACTGTGCTCTTTTCATGATCAATATGAAAAGGTGAATAGTTTTGAAATGGTATTAGTAGTGCTTTATAAGGACCCTCAGAAGCAAACTGGCTTTACTACTGATAAATATGGTGTATCAGACCACAACTGTACATGTAGCAGTGTGCAGCAATACAGTAGCTGGTTAGCAGTGTAACTAGGACAGGAATTCTCAACCAAGGTTCCACAGCACCCTAGGGTGCTTGAAGAGTCTTTTAAGGGTGCCACACAATGTTAGCACTGTTAGATGTGCAAGCACCTGCACTTGGTTCACCAGATAAACCCAGTGGCCACATCCGGACAAGTGTGGCCATGTGGTATGTGGCGCTGCAAACAAGTCTGTGGCACCACATACCACACATTTAGATATTCTCCACGCTGCCCATGCATACACTGTGCTGCTTATTTTTTCCACGGGTTATTTTGACCCCTGGGGACCTAGGGGTGAAAAAAACCCACAGAAAAAAAACTGGAGTAGCACATGCACAGGCAGTACACACCACTCAAAAGCAGAGCTGGGTGGCCCGGAGCCTTGCTCCGGCTGCCAGGCAGGCTCCACATGGCAGAATTGCTACTGCTGCAGCCCCAGGAGGCCCCCAGGACCCCAGGTAAGGCTGATGGAGCCAGCCCAGTGCTGCCGTACCCCACCTGGAGTAACTTGCTGTGCACCAAAGTACACATGGCACAGGCATTACCCAAGGACAAGCAGCAGCGCCGCTACCTGTCCCCAGGGAACCAAATATGCATGCTCATTTGAACACAGCCAGTGATTCCAAACAGGAATCCATAGTGTTAAAAACACCTGTTGTCGTCTTTCTGAGCTCTTTGCAACAAAAGTTTCTGTTATTCTTCTGTAGCCAAAACATGAGTGATAGCTCAAAGCTGGTGTTTCCTGAGCGCTGTCTTAGGTCTAACCAGGAAAGTCTTGATTCTACCGAGGTTGAAAATCTATAAGCTAGAGTCAGTACAGAACATTTTTAAAGTTGTCAACTTTTTTTTTTTGTTGTCAAGATGGAAAGCCCCATACTTCTCTGAATCTGGGCTTTTTTTCCGGTGAAACTGTCAAAGATCAAAGTCTTTGATTTCAGATGCCAATGGCAAAAGGTCAGACGGCAAAAGGTCAGAGGCTAACACAACAAACTCTGCAATTGTAATTTATCCCCCTGTCTGTGCCTCATTTCAAATTACTTGAGCTCCCATACAAAAGAAAGAAACTGACCTTAACAACTCAGCACGAGAGATATCTGTACCCATGGTGACCAGATAAAAATGAAACTAATTTAATGAAGTTGTAAAATTAAATAATATACTATGCACGCCATCCTGTGACCAAACAGGACCAGTACCACCCAAGTAAAAATAACCCCCCTTTTTCTGAAATTTGAGCAAACAAAGACAGCACAAGTGCCAACTCGTTAATTATTCATGCCTGGCATATAGTAATTGGTCACCTTTGCCAAGTATAACTTTGAAAGAACTTCTGCCCAAAGCAGAGAACTGCGTATACACTCAAGAAGAACAGATTGTGAACAACAAATATTATCTCTCCGCCTACGTATCTTTCTAGCGTATCCCCGGCTTGCCAGCCCGTCTTATCTTTGTCGTCCGTCTTTCTTATCAAGAGCTCTCGGTAATCTGCAGACTGCAACGGTTTATGTGAATCACTCGGAATCAAGTCTATTACCCACCCTGTAAATGCTAGGTAACATGATATCTGCATGCTGTAACTGAATAAATCAACTCCTCTGCCTACACTGCATCACATCAGTAACATAAATAAAATAAACTTTCTGTGTAACCAATACGCTGTGTTTAAATCATCTGACTCCTGCTCACCGTTATCACCCACCTGTCCAGTTATAAATCTCCCTCCTCGCGCCAAGCCGGTCGTGCCGACGCAGGATCACAAGTCAAGGGTGCACCGGCATTAGGGGCGCGACAGAAACGAGTGAACTACCCAATTTGAGAACTTCCCATATCCCAGGAACAACGATCATTTGGAGTGTAAAGGTCTGCAACAAAGAAGACGCTTCTTATCTGAGGACCCTAAACACAGTTGTACATGAAAGAAAAATCTCAGTCATGAGGAGGTCATTAAGTGCATATGACCCCGTGACTATTTTTCCTTTGTGAAGTATGAATGGTCCAATCGCACTTAAAACCTGTGGGAAAAGGGCAATTTTACAACACTGCTTGAAAGGTCAATAGGAAGAAGGCAGCCTTGTAATTTTGAGAGTCTAAACTGTAAACTTTAAAAAAAGCCCAAAACACTGGGAAATTAAGATACCAAAAAATTCTCTAATATTTTAGTTGCTGTATCTTGTTATAAAAAATGGTAACATTGAAAAAAGAAGTCACGTGAAGGTGGGGTTAAAATACTGTATTGTACAAAGCAGGTGTTGGCAACTTTTTACTAACCATGGGCCACCACTTGCAACCTGGGTGGCACCATGGGTCACCAATCCTCTGTGCCCCAGTTGTTCATGCTACATGAAGAGGGCATAATCTCTCACACTTCCCCTCCCCTGCCCACTCCCGCCCCCACCCCGCCCACACACAGCCCCCTCTGAAGGGCATGGTGAGAGACAAGTTAAAGTAGCTAACTTGGTGAGCATAGGCTGCTGTGAGGAGGGAGTGGGGGGAAACAGCCCTCTGCTGAAACCAGCAGCAAGGGGATTAGATGGCCACTGCTAAAATGCAGAATACAGTATTCTGGCCAGATACAAAGGCTAGAATGCAATGAGATCAGCACATTAATAAACTATAGACTGTGTCACAGCTCAGCTCCAATCTTCTCATGGGCCATAGAATGCTGACCTCTGGTATAAGACGTAGTGTCAAAATTGTAAAGGCACCCATAGGCTAGGTACAGATATTCAAAAAGCCCTAGGCAGAATCAATCTAAGTTACACAGTTTTCTGTAAGTGGCGTAGTTTAGATCAGCCTTGACTAATATCAGTCAAGCCAAGATCCCATGCAGCTACTGTAAGGTCAAAGTACCTACTGCTCTGGAAAGCCTATGAGATGGGTTTAAGTTTTAAATATAAAACATTTAAATTCAGAACTCTTAACCATCTCGTAAACTTCCCTTGCTATGTGCTGATTCACAGACTATCCTATGCAGCTACATGCCAATTGACACAGGCTTTCAAGTTCCACACAATCGGTTTTCATGGAAACAATGTCATGCCTGCTACTGGAATTAATATTAAGAAACTTTAAAAAAAAAAAATCAGTACCAAAGACATTTTTTTCGTAGTTCTGAGGTGTGAATGCTTGTCTGTCAGTACATAGGCTGGCATCTAACTCATTTCTTACAGAAATAGGATTTTGAAAAAAATACCTATAAATATATTAAACCTATTTATACAGTTACAGGAACTTACCTGTACTTCATATTCCTCCCCCAAAAGACTGCAACTTTGCAAAGAGTTCTATGTATGATCAATGTATTTTGCCAGTGTTGCCATGTGTAATATACATGGGGTTTCCTTAAGACCCAACGGTGAACTCAGATTACCTTACTTACTCACACATACTGTGGTTAACAGACGGTGCAATTACACAAGATGCTTTACTGCGCAGTAGAATAGTTTACTGTGCAGTAAGAGCATGCATCTACATTTGCACATGCTTACTGCACAGTAAATGACACTACTCACAAGTAAATCCACTACCTGCAAATGCAAGTAGCAAAGTTACTCGCAAGTAGTTACTGCACAGTAATGCATGTGTAAACACCAACCAGGAGCAAATTTGCTCCCAGTCAACCCTGCCACTAGGGGACCAGCCTAAGGCCAGCCTCAGGGCTGTGGGTTGGGAGCCTCTCCTGCCCCCAGGCTGGGCCAGCTCTATGCCTGCTCCAACTTCAGGCCCATAAATTCCTGCAGGTATTTTGAACCCTGGAGCTCTGTGACAGGCCCTCCCTGGCGCCATCTTTCTGGTTATCTATGCCTTACACAGGGTGCCCTTGGGGCCTGCTCTGCAATTCTTCAGTACCACCTAATCTCTCCTGCCATGTCTTGATGGAATTTTTTTTTTTTTTTGAGCGGGAGACTACCTATTATTTTTGGGTATGTTGCAGTCTTGCCTATTATGGCTTGACCCTGTTTTCTCTGGCTAGACCTCCCCATCTGACCCCATTAAACAGCATTTGACTCCAAGGCTGTAGCTTTTCCTGCTCCCTTATAAAGCCCAGCACTCCCCAGCCCAGAGGCACAGGAACCAGACCCATAACTAGTGGGCCACCAGCTCAAAACCAGGGTGCAACACACCCCACCCCTGTCAGTCCAAACAAAAGACAAAACTCAACTGTACTCTGGTGCTCCAGTCCTCACCTGGCCTTTTTAAAATATACCTTCAAATGCAAATACCTTCATGTCCCCCAAAAGCTGCACCTTCACTGGCACTGGGGTCTGTGCCCCAGAAACTGCACCCTCACTGGCACTGGGGTACCCATTCCATAGAGGGTCCCAAAAATGAGGCCTCCTCCATCCCCTAATAGCCTCTCCCAAACCTCCAGTCTTATTCAAAAATCACAAAAATAATAATAATAATAATAATTGTACATGCTCAATCAACGCAGCGGGTCAGCTTACATGAACTCTCCTCGAGTCTCGGCTCCACACTGCTGGCTACAGTCCTGGTTGTGGATGGAGTCGTCATCTCGCAGGGGCTTCCATAGCTTCCCCCTTCCTGCCATGGACCACTGCCCACGCTTTTTCCTGGAGCTCTCGGGGGGGACTGCTTCCCCTTCAACTGCTGACCCCCCCGCCACTACTATTCAACCCAGGGTTTTTATAGTCCTGCCTCTTCCAGTCAGCTGACTAGCCATCCCAGTTCATCAATTAACCCCTTCCTTACCAGCCTTCCATGCCCAGAAGGTTCTGGCCTTATAAGGGCACACCTTCTTCCTCATGACAGGGTTAGGGTTCCCTGTCACAGGCACATACAGGCAGCCCAAGGCCACTCTAGGCCCCTGTGTCCCCCTGAGCAGCCCACAAGCTAGCTGCACTAGTCTGCCCGCACCCCAGCACTGCTGCCTGGCACTGCAGTGCTGCATGGCTGCCAGACCTGTGCCATCCAGGCCTTCAAGCTGCTCCAGGTTCCTACCAGTGCTTCTAACACCCAGGCCCAGCTGCAGGCAGCTCCTGGCCATTGGGTCCAGGTCCAGCTGCCCACAGCTCACCCCCAGCAGCCTGCCCAGAGCCTTCAGGGGCTGTGAGGCATTGCCTTGCTGCGTAGCTGCCAGTCCTGCACCATGTCCCTGTGCTAGGTGCTGCAGGCAGCTGCCCAGGCCTGGAAGCACAGGAACAGCTGTGCGGAGATGAGGCCTGGATAGCCAGTGCAGAAGCCCCAATGGCCTCATCATCCCCCACAGCAGTACTCACCACCCAGTGCCCTAACTGGCCCATGAAGGAGACTGGTGACCTCATGGCACTTTGGGGAAAGGTGGAGGTGCAGCAGCAGCTCACATGGGTGGGCATTCCAACACCCTGTGTATAAGGGCTGTAAGGCCAGATGTGGGAGCGTGAGCATAACAGTTATCACACAAAAGTCAAGGCCTTGTGGACACAGTTTTTCCACCTCTGACCACAATTGTCAGTCAGAGAGTGCCTGAAATACTATGCCCTTTTCACAGCAGCTGACAGAGATCCTCGTATCCTGGGATCCAGGCCATAGCCATGGGTCTGTAGGCATAGATACCTGTCCAAGATCATTTACTCATAAGTAGTTTACTCACAAGTAAACTGATCTCAAATCAAATGCATGTGTAGTCACACCGAGAAAGTCATACAACAAAGAAGGTTGATATGAAATAGGAATAAGTCCATCCCCAAACGAATAAAAAGAGTACGCTTATTTAATTCAAACTGTAAATGAATGTAATGGGACACAAATCTGCACAGGCTTTTAATCCTCAGGTTAAAAGTTCTAGCCTCACCTGTTTCCTCATAGTCCTAGCCTCAGGTAAAAAGTTCTAAAGGCTTAGGAGTGATATGGATCTTCTTCAGAAATGCTATGCTAGCATTCATTATTCATTAGTTCATTCCTCTGAATCTCACCTTCTAAAGACACACCTCCATATAACCAGAGACACTGCTTACAAGTTGGAGGGGCTAACTTTTTCCAGGATATGTCTCCAAGTTTGTGCAGTGGTGTGATGATGCCTGGCCAAGCATCTCCTGTTGGGTTCTCTCCAGAATGCTAACAATAGACACATACCCTGGATCCATCAGTGTATTAAAGCTCTGGGATCTGAGCCTAGATTCTTCCTATCAATTGCAAAGCCAGACTCCTGGGGTCCAAAATCTCTACCTAACAACCCCAATCCTGAGAGCTAAAGTTCACAGTCCATCAGCCTGCTCTCAGGATATAGCCGTGACTCCTCAGGATATTACCAGAACTTAATCTTTTTCCAAACCTCACAAGTCCGAGTCTTCTAGTATAATAATTTAGACCTTTGCAGATGCATAATACGTATGAGCAAAACAGATACACAGAGGGGAAACATCCATCATAAGGCACTTCTACAGATAAGTGAATTCCCAGAATAGGAAAGCCACATTAGCACAGCACTCTGCATATGCTGACACACCCTACTTCTAACTAGGGCTCATTATCTGCTTCTTATCAATACTCAAGGTACGTCTTCAAATCTCTTTCAGAAACCTCTACACTACATTGTGCCATGTAGATGATACACGGTCCTACAAGGAGAAGCTTTTCAGAGTATATGATCACACCATTGCTTTTACCTAAACAATATAATCTGGGAGGTTACAAATGGTTTTAAACACAAGAAACTTCCTTAATACACTGTTCTTCAAATCAGTTCATCCATTCTTGGAAATAGTCATAGAATCATAGAGAAGCAGGGTTGGAAGGGACCTTCAGAGGTCTATCCCAACCGCCTGCCTGAGGCAGGGTCATCTCTATACAAACCATCCCATACAACCATAATCTAAACTCTACAGAAGACTACCATGAACCCTGACACAACACAGACCTAGCACTAACCTGCTACAGATAAAGCAGGGGAAATATTACAGCTAATATCCTGCTTCTATAAAATGCTATCAATATAAGCTCAAAAGGTTGACGGCCATGCCCCCTGTTAAAGAGAAAGGTAAAAACCCCCACAGTCCATATCAGTCTGACCATGGGATAAAATTCCTTCCTGACCCCAAATATGGCAATTGCTCTGACCCTGAGTGGAGGGGCACTCTAGTCAGAAATATCCAGCTTTGGTCCCAGAAGGAGCACTGGCACATCCCAGTCAAAATCCCCAGCCTTGGCTGTAGCCAACACCCCATGCCTCTGGGAAGGCTAAAAAACAACCTGATATATATAGCAGAAAAGGAGAGGGTGGGGCATGGAAGCAATCAGCAAAGCCCAGAAGCATGGGAAATACCCATTGTAGAAAACAGGCATAGCTATGCCTAGATCATCCACGGCCAGAAGCTGTCCAACCTCTTCTTGAACACCTCCAGTGATGGAAAGGCCACAACTTCCCTAGGCAGTCTATTCCACTGCTTCACTGTTCTAATGGTGAAGAAGTTTTTTTGGATATTCAATTTAAACTCACTTTGCTGCAACTTCAAGCCATTAGTTCCATATCATCCTCTCTGCAGCAAGACAGAAAAAGTTATTTCCTTCTTCTTCATGGCATTCCTTCAAGCATTTGAAGACAGCTATCATGCCCCTCTTGACTGCCTTTTCCACAGGTTGAACATGCCTAGCTCCTTCAGCCTCTCCTCAGATTACTTTCCTTCCAAGCTCTTGATCATCTTTGTTGCCCACCTCTGGACCCTAGAGTCTGATCCCTAGATTATGAACCTAGAATCCATCCCTAGTCAAGAAGGCAGGTTTTCCCTTTGCTTCTTTGAGCTCCTGATGCAACAAGTTCCCTCTCAGATTGCACAATTCAACATGGCCTAGGAGCAAAATGCCCTAGGCTAGGGGTGGGCAAAATACAGCCCAGGGGCCAGATGCAACCTGCCAGGCCATTCTAACCAGCCCATGGGGCCCCTAACAAAATTAGAAAATTAATATTTACCTGCTCTGGGCTACCTGTTATGCGGTCCTTGATGGCTTGCCAAAACTCAATAAGCGGCCTTCTGCCCAAAATAATTGCCCACCCCCCGTAGGCATTTATCCACCTTTTTGTAGCCCTTCAGACCCTTTGTCATGTGACTCTCTGATCAGCCTGCATTAAATGTTCAAACATCCCTATTAGGTGGCTTCATGGCCATGGTGACTTCACCACCTGGCAAATCAACGCTCCTTGATAGAAGATAGCTTATTTAGAGTGACAACATTTCAATGGTTCAGCTCTTGAGTGTCACTCTCTATTAATACCCTTGTGTCCTTTCAGGTCCAAAGTGGCGAAAACTAACCTCAGAATCAAAATATAGTTTGTAGCCTGACTCAGACACATACAGAGTCATCATCATCTCAAAAAACCCATAAAGTGTACATAGACAGATCCTTAAATGGTCACAAATTCAACTATTTTTTTTATATTTACAAATGTCCTATCACTGATCTGATAATTTTGTGTAAATCATTGTAAATTGCTTGTATCCCTTTTTAAATAATTTTATGTTTAGTTCCTTTTTCTTTCCCCAGTCTCACAGGGTAGATTTCTGCTTCTATGCTCAGTTGAAGACAACAGCAGCATTCAGAAGTTTCTTTCCCAATTTCCAATCTGCCATGTTTTGAGGGTGCTAAATAACTGGCTCCCTAAACAAGTCCTGTTTTGGTCACCCCAAGGCAAAAGAAACAGAAATTGTCTCAAAGGGCATCATCACAGCATGATACAACTGAAACAAAAACTTCACAAATCAACAGGTCAAACAGATTAACTGGGCCAGTGAGGACAGCAGATGGTATGAGAATTTGACTGAAGTGGATAGATCTCTTGTTTCAAACAGGAACCCTAGTACATTGATTTGTGTTTTTTTAAAGAGCCACCAGTATGCAAAAAAATAAACAAAAACACCTTTTTTTAAACTTCCGCTATAAATCTTCAAACAATTTTCCAAAAAGGATTTGGCTGACTGACTAATGTGGGGTGACCTTAGCAGTATTCTGGCTGCACTCATTCATTTTAAATGACATTTTGTTGTATTTAAGAAAATGTACACTGGAAATAATTTGGCAAACCAAAACAAGAATTAGTTATCAAGAAGAAAATATTGAATTAATTGTGCATTTAGTAGCTGTAACCTAAACCCTGTGATGATTACTTGCTTGCAGAGGCTGTTTCTTTTTAGAAGGACTTTTATTAGATTTTCAAAATATATAATACTTGTAAACAACAGACAATTGTCTTTTGAAGCATAACACACCAGTAGAGGGGCATGGAGTGTGATGGAAGCAAATCAGCACTGTAGGATTCTCTCTCAAGAGAAAATGAAAATGTTATGGAATAGGTGAGGTATATGACAACAGTAAATTTAACCTAAATGTGTATCATTGCTCAGAGTGTTATTTAATGATTTTCTGTTTCCAAATATTACCTCATTACTGGGAATGGAGGAATGTAATTGCTATCTGGGTGCTGCTGATAGCTCCCAAGGGCACTATAAATCCAACAGAGACATTTCATTCATGCACTGTTTGCTTTTGATACAGCTAAATTTACACAACCAATACTATGATTGGATTACTCCAAAATAAATAAGTCAGCACATTGCACTAAAAGCTAGATTCAATACAGGGCTATGGTAACTAAAGCAGGATTCTAAGAGAATAGGGGCAACTGTGTCTGGATTTTGGCAGACTAGGGCCACCTGGGTCCAAAACTGCAATCTAAAATAAGCCAATGCTAAGCATTGGAATTCTTTGCATTCACCAGGCACTGCCCTGTTCAACAGCAAAGATCTCTGGGTCAGCAATTGGCAAAGTCTTCTGGCTGCAGGCTGGAATGGCCCACCGCAGGTCCAGGTCAGGCTGGCAGTAGAACCCAGCTGCCACTTCTTCTACACCCTGCCCAGCTTGGGTGAAAGTCCCCGCTGCCACCAGAGTACCAGCTCCAGGGACTGTATTCAATGGCCCTAGGTTACCAACCCCTGTTTCAGGTGCCTACAGTTCTGCTCCTGCAGCACTTAGCATCCAATTCACGTCAGCCCAATTAGCACCAAGGAACTCAGCATTCTCCTCCCCAAGCTCCCTGGGAGACCTTGTTCCCCAGGTGTCCTCACAGCACACTTAACACAAATCCACAACATTGGGTTTCACATAAAATATGAGTGCACTTGCCTGGGAGAAGGCAGGACAAGGTTAGTTACTAGAAACTAACTGGTTCAGAAAGGCATAGGCTATCGTAAATAATAGCCTGCTTCATCAGATGTTATGATGTGACAAACCCAAATTCTGATCCCTGTTTCAAGGATTGTGATTTTTATTAGTCGTTAACTAAAATACAGAATACAAAGATGCCTAACATGTTCTGTATCCTGATCTGGTTGCACAAGCCAGCCTGGAGGATCAGGGCCTTAAATATCAGTTGCATGATATAGAAATGTTAATACATTCAGGGCAACATAGAACTGTACATATGATTAAAATAGAAAGCAATTACGATGCCCCAAATACTAGATTACAACATCACTTCTTAATACAATAAGTCCCTATTTTGGTTTTTCTGTCTGGACTGAATCACCAACAAGCCTAGAGCGTGTAAAGTTGAACGGAGCTCTCGCTAGTATCTTTTTCTTTTCCTTAGTAAAATGCATAGCTGGCATTTGACCCTAGAAAGCATGAACCACTGTTTGCCAACTGTTCAATTAGCTTGCATTTCAGACAGACACATACTCTAATTTTCCTGGAAATGACCGAGTTAGAAAGAGCCACAAAAAAGAAATCGTCGTCTCATAAAGAAAAAGACAAAAGAAACAGTCAATAGATCCCTGTTGGCTAATATACTCCTCACCAAAAGAAACAAAGATAACTAATAGCAATTGAAAAAAAAGTTAGCACTTAGGTTCACAGTGTCTCTTTTCACTCAGCATGTTTCCCCTTATTGTACACTAGACCCACACATAATAGTTCCTGATTTTTATTTTCTGTCTTTAATCACTGCCAATTGTCTTGTTTTACTATTGATATTTTAACCCTTACCTTTTCTCCAAAGAATTTTTCAAATTTTATTCCTTACTCATTTTTTAAAATCTGGATCTAAGCCTATTTTAACTTTCATCTGTTTTCTAAAAATGTAATTGTTAACTTGTGTAGGTATATATATAAAAGTATATATAGCCCTACACCTACCTCCTTGAAACTTGGCAGGCTTCATGCCCTCAGAAGGGACTACCAGCTCTACTGTTTTCCAAATCTGCCTAAAAATGACAAAGTTATAGGCAGTTTCATGATGCTCCATTATAGCCTATGGGCAAAGTGTCGAAACAGCAAAACAGTTTCAATGAAATGGAACAGTGCTTTGAAACAAAACGAAACTCGAAATGAAACACTGCCCCATCAAAACGGTGAAATGTAAGTTGAAAAAAACAGTGCTGTTTTGCACCCTACTGTACAGCACAGCTAATCTCTTTCTGAACTAGTAGTCCCTTTGGGCTACAGCATCTGATGAAGTAGGCTGTTCCTTACAAAAGCTCATATGTTTCTGAACCAGTTAGCTTCTAAAGAGCCATCCTGCCCTGTCTTCTGCCTTTGATCTACCTAAGCTTTGGGCACTTCACCCATTCAAGATCTTCTCTGTCTGTCTTGTTCTTTGGCCGTCACTGTATCTTCCAATGTATACACACATTCAGCACCAGTTGAACCTCTCAAAATATGCTGAGCTAAATGCATCTTGATTTTTATTGGTGATTTCTGTAGTTGTTAAATTTGTTCCTCTGACCATGTAGCACCATGTTTTCTCACATACCACACACTGCCCAATAAGACACACACCTTGTTTTTTGAAGGCAGAATGGAGAAAAAAAGATTTTTCCAAGGTCACAGTCTCAAGCTGGGTTTGTCATGGAAAGCTTGTGTTACAGACTGGAAGCCAGCTTCTCTAAGCCAACAAGCTGTGAGCAGATGTGCAAGAGTTATAACCAGGGAGCTGGGTTTTCTGTTTGCTGAGGAAAGATGCAGATTCTCTCTTTAAAGAGAAGAAGTGGCCAGCAATAGTCAGGCAGCAGCGGAGAGCTGCTCCCCCAGCTGCCTGCAGGTAAGTCTATGTGAGGGGAAAGGCAAATTGAGGCAAACAAAGTGAGGGAGGGATTAGGCAGCAGAGGCAGGGCTGGGGGCACTGCACAGCTGGGGCAGTACCCAGAGCCCAGACAGAAAAGTGCAGCCATAGGGCCAGCTGGGGGAGTGGGACAAAACCGTGGGTGACTTATCTGAGGTGGGCTCATCTGGGGGCATGTACCGCCCCCAGATTTGTGTGCCCACAGCAGGCACAGGGCTGAACCCCAGTCACCTCTGTGGCCCACCAGCTGGGACCTGGTACAGGAAGGTAGAGCAAGTCAGAGAGACTTGGTGCCCCCAACATCACCACTGGGAGCCCCATGCCAGCTGTGCTGCCATGGCGAGGCATCCCCTGCCCACCCAGCAGCAGTGGGGGCTGTGGCAGTGCTGCAGAGTTGGGTCTTCCTGCTGCTGCCAGGCAGGCAGGAATGCCTCACCATGGCAGTGTGGCTGGCATGGAGGACCCAGCAGTGGTGGTGGTGGCAGCAGCTGCAACACTGAGCCTCTCCATCCCACTTCATCCTGCCATGCCAGGTCTTACCTGCTGGGCTGTGGAGCCCCACAGAGGGAGGGCAGAAGGGTGGAGAGCCCTGAACCCCACAGCACACAGCCTGCATCCTCCCCTGCCCCTGCACCCCATGGGATCTACTGAGCTTATCTGGCCACACCACCCATAGGGAGTTGGCAGGGGGAAGCAGGATCCACACTCCATTCTAGCCACCACAGCAGCCACTGCTGCCTCCCACACATAGCAGCCAGGGCTCAGGTGCTGCTGGCTCGCTACAGATGGTGCCAACAGAGCAGGGAACAGGCAGGATGCAGCCACTGAGTCCCATAGTCCTGGCAGCTGGGGTACCCTTCTGGCAGAGCTGAGGGGGAACAGGGGGCTGCATGTTGGGATTGGGAGCACTGGCATGGATAGGGAAGCTGTGGGTCAGGAGTGAGGGGCACCAGTAGGGCTCAGGGGGAGAGGGGCTGTAGGTCAGAAGTAAGAGGCACAGGCAAAACCAGGGGGCTGCAGGTCAGGAGGAGTGGCAATAGCATGGGCAAGGGAAAGGCACCAGCATATCAGGGCTACTCAGCACCACAAAGCAGCAGAGGGGACAGCTGCACTGAGTCCTGGTGAGAGAAGGGAGCAGGGGAGCTCTGATTTTCTATGATAAAAAAACCCAAAATCAAATGCCAAAACAAATAGGTATTTAGAATGTATTTTATTATAATGATTGAGGCACTGGTAAACTGCCAAACTGCTTTAAAATTGTAAATACAGTAAAATCTCTGTGATCTGGTATTTAACCAACCAAACCAACCAGAGTTTCCAGCCATCCGGCTAGATGCAGCAGGGTGGAAGCTGGCACACAGTGGGTGCCACCGCCACCCGCCACCCTGTGCTGCCACTGCTCCGCATGCAGCTGCCGCCACACCTGCCCCCCCCCGCCAGCTCCGCCAGCTGGACGCACAGGCAGGGAGGGCGGGGGAAAGCCTGCACACAACCACTGCCACTGCCACCACCCTGTGCTGCCACCACCACCTCGCCCTCCCCCCGGCTCCACGTTATCTGAAAACCCTGCCAGGTTATTTCAGATAAGCAGAGTTTCTATGTAACCGGCAACCTCTTTACCCCAGGGATGCCAGATAACAGAGATATTACTGTATATCAGTAAAACCGCTGATACCTATATATATAGTGGCATTTCATTTTAACTGAAGAAAAATGTAGATTTGGCGGGGGGTTATTCAGAGAATTTTGTATGTTTCTCAGAGAATTTGGGGTTTTTAAACAGAGAAAACTAGGTTCCCTGGTTATAAGGGGTTCTCTGCCCCTTCTTGCTTGTTTGCTGCAAGACAAGCTGGCAGCCATTTCACAAGTGCCTTCCTTCTTTTTTTCCAGCAAAGAACATCAGCTTCCCTGGTAAAGACATGGACCCCAATTGGAGGGCAGATTTTTGGTAAAAGGATAAATATGACACATGAGTAAATATGATATGCTTAACAGTACAATGTCAGGGCCAACAGTACACAAAGGCCTTCAGACGCAACCACTTTTTTAGCCTGGGCCCTGACCTCACAAGGCAGCAACAATTAGGCAACAAGTTTATGAATGGTGCCTGTATTCACCATATCACATCCCACTTTTGTCACACTACTGACATTTTTACCATGCACTCTGGGCAGCAAAGTCAACTGCTGCTTTACCATGTCATAGCACTGCTGCAAGTGCTTATTCAGGAGTTTTCCCTGAAAAACTACTGGGAGCAGATCCGGGGGGTGTGGGGGGTTGCAATGGTTGCACCCACCTCCCCCTTTCCTCCCAAACTCCTGCTGTACCCAGACTTTAAAATCAACTGCCTGTGAAGGGCAGCAGCATTTTTCTTCAGGCAGCATTAAAGGAGCCAATTAACTTCATTGCTCACTATCATCTCTGATTCCTGCTAATCTCTCTCCACACCAGAGGTCTTAAGGACCCTCTATCCTTTTAATGGTCTTGATGTTTCACTATTCAATCAATCCTTTCTTCTTCAATTTTGCAGTTTGTTAGCCATTTCTTCTCTCTCCCTCCTGTTTCACAGCCCTGCACACTGTTTTAGCCTTAAAACTTTAAATCCAGTGTAGTAATGTTAACTCAGGTGTAGAAATGACAGACAGTGAAGTATTGGAGGCCAAGACACTCAAGAAGGCTAGATTTTGTTTTATGGATCTGAATAAGAGATGTCCATTTAATTATAATGCCTACAGGAATCATAGAATCATAGAATCAATGAATCAGAAGGGACCTAGACAGATCATCGAGTCCGACCCCCTGCCATGGGCAGGAAGGAGCACTGGGGGTGTCAGGGGTCATAAGACCCCAGCCAGGTGCCTTTCCAGTCTCCTCTTGAAGATTTCCAGGGAAGGGGAGAGCACCACCTCTCTGGGAAGCCTATTCCAGGCTCTGGCCACCCTTACAGTGAAGTAGTTCGTCCTAATATCTAACCTAAACCTATCCTCCCTCAGCTTGTGGCCGTTGTTCCTGGTGACTCCAAGGGGGGCCCTGGTGAACAGACTTTCCCCGAATCCCTGCTGGTGGCCCCTGATAAGGTTGTAGGCAGCCACAAGATCGCCCCTCAGTCTCCTCTGGCGGAGACTGAAGAGATTCAGGTCCCTCAGCCTCTTCTCATAGGGCTGGCCACAGAGGCCCCCAACCATACGAGTGGCCCTCCTCTGGACCCTCTCCAAGTTCTCCACGTCCTTCTTGAAGTGAGGTGCCCAGAACTGGACACAGTACTCCAGCTGCGGCCTGACCGGTGTCGCATAGAGGGGGAGCAAGACCTGTCTGGATCTGTTAGTGATGACCCTGTTGATGTATGACAGGGTGCAATTGGCTCTGCCTATTGCTTCGTCGCATTGGTGACTCATATTCATCCTGGAGTCAATCCTCACTCCAAGATCCCTCTCTGCCTCTGTGCTGCTGAGAGGGTCAGCCCCTAACCTATAACCATAATGCTGGTTCCCTCTCCCCAGGTGCAGCACTCTGCACTTGTCCTTGTTGAACCACATCCTGTTCAGATCCACCCACTTCTCTAACCTATCCAGGTCTGCCTGGATGCAGTCCCTGCCTGCTGGTGTATGCACTTTACCCCACAGCTTGGTGTCATCAGCGAACTTGAACAGGGTACACTCCACACCCTCATCCAGGTTGCTAATGAAGATATTGAACAGCACCGGCCCAAGGACCGAGCCCTGGGGGACTCCACTGCCCACACCCTCCCAGGTCGACATCAACCCATCCACCACCACCCTCTGGGTGTGCCCCTGGAGCCAGTTTGCCACCCATGTGGCAATGCCGCAGTCCCTCAGCTTGCCCACCAGAATTGGGTGGGACACTATGTTGGAGGCCTTCATGGCCTCCTCCTTCCCATCTAAGCTCTTTGTTACCTGGTCATAGAAAGAGACCAGGTTAGTCAGGCAGGATCGGCCTGGCATGAACCCATGTTGGTTACCCCTCAACATCGCTTCCCCTGCAGGGCTCTCACAAATGTGGCCCTTGATAATTTTTTCAAAGACCTTCCCCAGGATAGAAGTGAGGCTGACTGGCCTGTAGTTGCCAGGCTCTTCCTTCCTCCCCTTCTTGAAAATAGGGACCACATTGGCCCTTTTCCAGTGCCCAGGGACTTGGCTCAAGCACCAAGACTAATAAAACAATTTAATTTGACTCTGTTTTGCCTGGTTTGCTGTATTTTTTTAATCTTTATATAAACTCTACCAGATTCATGCACATTCCAATAATTATATTTGTATTTTGATTTGATCTTAAACTGAATAATATAGTGCTAGCCCCCTAGCATATTAGTAAAGCTTCTAGTTTCTCTTTAGAAAAATGTGTGTTGTGTTATATGTGATGTTGTGCCACAGCATCTGCACCCCCTTTTCCAAAATCCTAGATCTGCCCATGGAAACTCCTCATCTGAAAGGCACTCCAGCATCCACAGCCTTTGTATACACTCAGTGCTGTCCCTGGGAAGGTTACCCAGAATCAAGAGTTTTGGTATAGCAGCTCCAAACCATCTCTCCTTTTTTGCTTTTGACATAGGGGGTCAAGGAAGAGAAAGGAAGCAAAACCCTCGTGGTACTCCCAATCCCATGTTTTGTTGTTTTCATCCCCAGTGAGCTCATCATCTACTTAACCACTTTTTGACTTACGCATACCACAGACTTGGCTTTAACTCTAAATCCATCTTGCTTCTTTAAGGTTGTTTGTTATCCTTGTCCCATTTCCAAATGTGCTTGGTGATATATTTGCAAAGCATTGTGGAAAGGGGGTGTATTATTTGCTTCTCTTATTTAAATTTGACATGAAACTTGACAAATTGTACCCATTCACAGAAACCACCTAAGAACATAAAATATAAATAAACTAACCCCAGCAGTTTTCATTAAATTAGATGGAGGTAATAATTTATCTCACCCAGCATACAATAAAAACAAAAAAACTCTGGGAAAATCAGCTAACTCCAAATCATAGTCAAAGGTATATCCTCAAGCCCAAACCAGAAAAAATCACCTATGCAATTCTCTTTTAGCTGAATCCAATATAGCCCAAAGTAACACTTTGAAGTTTTAGCCTTTGTGCTCTCAGACAGTGATTGCCAACCCTCTTATGGTTAAAAAACATGCTAGCCCTTTCAGTCAAATAAAAGGGTCAGAAATGTACAGTATTTCCAGCTCAAATGGTAGTAGTGAGGTAGCAAATCAAATGGTAGAGGTCTCTCTACAAACAGGGACCACAAAGAGACAAAGCGCTATTTGGCCCTCCTTTGCCCTCTAAGACGTAAGATTGCAGAGCTGATAGAAGCATGACAGGACTGACTTGGAGAGACTCAGTTTATACTTTTATAACTAAACACAGGATGTAGCCTCTTGAAACAATCAATTGAAGATAACTAAAAAAATATTTTATCCAGTCAGAGGACATGTCCTAGATTAAACACACCAAAAAATCTGTACCTTCACTCAGTGCCATGGCAAGGAAGTTTGGCACCTGGGGCAGAGCTTGCAGTGGCAGCCCGCCCTTGCCCCACTCACAGATCCAGGGAGCACATGCCTCCCCGCCATGTTTCCCCGGGAGTGCATGCAGTGGCAGGAACCACCCATCCCCGCATCCCCACAAAACAGCTGCTTGAGGCTCTATCCCACACCCTGCCCTGGCTGGGCAGCATCTATTAGCATCCCTTCACTTCAGCGCCTGGAACAGTCATACCCCTCCCCCGCCTTGCTACAGCACTGCCACCACTTAGCCATTTATATCATACCATACACCTCGGTCAGATTTTAACTGGGTAAATTATGCTAATTCACAGAAAAATGTATTCTTAGAAAAATGATAAGACTAGTATTTTTTCACTAGAAATTAAGAAGACGTAGTACTTATATAGTGCCTTTTATCTCAGGATTTCAAAACTCTTGACAAAAGTAAGTAACAGGGCATATCTACACATCCAACTAAGTGTATTGCTTCTGGGCATCACATTTGAATGTGCACCTGTGACAATGTGCACATTGAGTCGGAACAGCCCTGGCTGGCAGGGAGCCCGGGGAGACAGCCTGCCAGCCCGGGACTGCTCCAACCCAGTTCATCATGCTGTTGAGGGGTTGGCTGGGGCATGAGGGTGCTTCCGTGTGGGGCTAGCTAGAAGGCAGTCCCCACACTGAAGCACCCTCATGCCCCAGCCAGCCCCATCAGCATTTACACTTGCGTTGCTGCACACTAAAAAAGTTCACCATAGAATAATACTGTATTTACAAGTATGATCCTATGGCAGAATTTATTAGTTTACTGTGGCCTAATAGGGCTGCATGTGTAGGCACTGAGACGTTAACTGTGGAACTAAGTAATCACCACCAGCCTGAGCACCACTTGCCCTGTGGCCTTTCCGCTCAGCACCATCCCCATGCCAGGCTGAGGCACCCATGGCACCCATGAACAGTGGCAGGTGTGTGGTCAGCAGCAGCAGCCATGTGGGGAGGCGGCATGCAGCAGCCAGGAGCACCACGGCAGCAGTGGCCGCTCCTGTGTGTGGCACCGTGAGCACCACCACTAATGCAGCAACAAGAAGGTAGTGAGAGCCAAGCCCCCCTTGTCCTCCTCCTCCTCCTCTGCACCGAGTAGCACCATAAGGGCTGCTCTGCCTCCTGGCAAGAAGGAGCAGGAGGCCAAGGTGCACTGCAGCTGGCTCAAAGCTGCTAAGGCATTAGCCAGATCCCCTCTCTCCCTGTTGGCATCCCAGCCCAGCTCCATGGACCCCTGCCAGCCATGCCCCACACTCCTGCTAGCCTGCTCTGGGCCTCTCCAGTGCTGGCCTCAGGACAACGGCGCAGGCCTTGTGCTTGGCTCACCTCCACTCCCACAACTCCCCACCAACACTTTCCCCACTTTCCTGCCCACCCGCCAGCCACTCTGCACCGTATGACTCCCATACCCATAATACTATACCCACACATACATCCCCACAAATTGCTATTCTCACCCACCCGCATCTCCCCACAAACCCCACACCCACCCACCCATATCCCCCTGACTCCTCTGCATTCCCCACACAATATACGAGTAAGACTGCATTTTGCAGCTATTATGCAATCACTTCTACATATGCAGCATAAACACAAACAAATTGGGACAAAAATATATTTATAATTAAATTACAATATATTAATTATGGGTGTTTGATTTATAGTATATAATTGGAGGGGGGGGGTCCCTAAGATGGCAAGCCCTCTTCCCCAAAGGAATATTTCCAGGGGCAAGGGGAGGGACTTCTGGTGGGAAAGGTCAGAGGTTAGGGGTGGGACTTCCAGCTCCAAGATTGTGACCAGTGAGCGGGGCACCTATCAAGGGATGGAGCTACCCATTGCCTGCCCCTGATATAAACTATGCCACTTACATAAATCTGTGTATCCTAAATCAATTCTACCTCAGGCTTTTTGAATGTGTGTACCTAGCCAATGAGACCACTGATATCACAAACTATTGCTGAGCACATAGCTGTGGTATCAGCATGCCAGCACTTTGACTGGTGTCAGGAGTTTTGTAGGCATTATGGCAACAGAGAGCTTTTAAGGAAAGATTTTACAGAGGATAAATCGACTTTGTAGCAGCATAAGGGAAGCTCCTCCCAGATATAATAGGAAGACTACTCAATCAGAAACTGGATTAGCAGTGAAGGGTCAGCTGGAGGCAGGAATTGACATCTCAATAATGAATGAGAGAAGGTGAGTTAATTGAAAGAGGAGATTGATCTTAACTTCCTAATTTCAGAGTTTTAGAGCTGGTTTTAGGCAAAGTTCTTGAGCTCTTCTGAGTCACAGTTCCCTACATATAAAGCTGAGATAATGCTGCTTCCACTCTCCTTCTCTCTTGTCTATAACGCATTTATTCTCCTAGAATCCCTCTTAGAGGCAGGGATTGTCTCTTAAGAAATGTTCATAAATGTTCATCTGTCAGAATGGGGCTCTCATCTATATCAGGGCTCCTACATGCTACTTTAGTACAAATACTAAAAATAATAATTCAATAATTCTACCTTTTAAAATATCCTTAAAGAGGAAGTCGTGATCTTGTCTATTCTATTGTATGCCATATCACTAAAAGCCTAATGAGGGTTTACCCAAGAGAACCTTGTCTTCTTGTTCACTGTAGGCACTCATTGGAATCTAATGGTATGTTAGAAGTGGAGGAACAAGAAAAGATCAATGTGACATAAAAAAGAAAAAAGTATGCCCCAGTGGTGTTTGGCGAGAGCACTCAGGAAGAGCAGAAGCAGCTGCTTTTTCATCTGTAAAGCTCTATAAAGTTCCACAATCGACCAAGAATAAAAGAATTTTTAAAATAGCATTTCATTTTCTCTTCTTTAAAGATTGTTGACCCATCATTTTCTGTTCTGTAATGTTTTCCCCGAAGACATCTAACTGAAATATTAAAAAGTGATGTGTTGCTTCCTTTCTTTCCTCCTTTTTTTTATTTGAATAATTTTCTTCCATGTTTGATTTTTTTCCCCTGTTAGTCTATAAAAAGATTGCAAAATGTTATAAGTTAAAAGCTTTGGCCAAAATTAATCAGACTTCTCCTAGTTTTTCAATCACATTTTTCTCTGAATTTAAACTTTAAATCTCACAGTTTATGAAGATTAATTTATTCTTTACATTTTTATGGCTATAGCACAGAAAGCCAGCCTACAGGTATCTTTGACTTGGATGGAAGAAATCAAAAGAAAGCCTGTTGTCTGCCTTGTGAGTTAATGATGGAGACTGAACGTTATTCAGACCTGGTAATGGGATATAGAACCTTTTTATTCTAGAATATCATCTTGAATCTCAGTGAGCTTAGTAGTAGTGGGCACTGGCATCTGAATTTATATATGCCACAAATAAGATATTAAATAACCCATAAGATCCAGACCCTCAGAAAGTATATATCAGTGATTTGTACAAACCCAGGATATGAGTTGATATCAAGTCAGGCAGAAGACAGCCCTGCCCTGCCTTCTGCCTGACTTCAGACTAAGATGGCTAATTGCCTCTTTCTAATCCATGGATGGCATCATGCTCAGCCAAATGAAGCAGTAAATCTTTAAGGTGCCACCCTGCCTTCCTTCTGTCTTAGTTTAGTGGGACCCGAGTCATGACTGGAGCCCATATATATAATACAGCATAAAATATAAAAGCAATGAGACTGTGTATGTGTAATGTCACATTTTTAAATATCTACACAGTTTTGATTTAGGGCCTATCTCTATCTTTATTGTCCATTAAATCCTACAGAGGGCTACATGCTCAGTTCTGCCTAAAAAGTATTAGTTATAAAGCCATCTGGTAATGTATTCTTTATCCATCTTAGATTTAGACTGCTCATTCCTGTGCCCCGCTCCAATCCTAATGGTGTTAAGGAACCAGAAACCTTCCTCAGTTGAAGATTTTCCTAGTGTTGGTAAGTCTTTACATAGTATTAGATGATCACAGTTCTGTGGAGAGTATGTGTAGCAAAGTCCTGGCCACAAGGGCAGCCATGATGCTTCCTGGTGGCCCAGTGACTCCTGCCCCACTCTGGTTCCTCAAGGCACCATTTCATTTCTTACTTGGCTGCCATGCCTTGATGGATTTTATAGCATTTTGGGAGGCTGCCCCTGCGGTCCCAGAATGACCCACAGCCCCTCAACTGTGTTGTAATCCATGTGACCAACTGGAGAGAGGCCTCCATCCTCCCCTCTAGCTATGGCCAGGTCATGCAGATGGTACTTGGTATCGTTTTGGAGAGATCCCTATCCCCAACACAACACTTGCCCCTGTCAGGCCTCAAAACCTGTTGTGGGGTTTTGCCTTCCTGGCTTTGCCCCCTTTTCTCTGACTCTGCCCCTTCAACCTAGGTCCACTACCTCAGATCTTGACTTCTGGGCTCCAGCTCCATCTTGGCCTTCTCAGACTGCTCAGGCCTCTGGCTCCCTGATCTAAACCAGGCTGCTCTCATGCTACTCAGCCCCTTTAAAGTCTCTGATCTTCTCAGGGCTCTATTCCGGGTACCTCTCCGGTGACCCCATGGCCTCCATACCATCCCCATAGCCACAAACCAGTCCTCTAGTCTTAGACTTAAACACAACGCAAATATAAGCAAACTGCTCCCAAAACTAAACTTTATCCCAAAACCACTCCCAAAACTAAACCACTTTCAATACTAAACTTTATCCCACTCTGGGTCAGTAACCCACAACAAGCCATACTTCCCCTTTAGCTACTCCATCTAACTCCCCTCGGTAGTGTCCATGGGCCTGTTTCATGTAGCCCCTCTCTCCCAGAAATTCCTTTCCCCCACAGTACACAAGGCCAGACTTCTCCTTTTGCCTTAGACCCTGGGTTATAGCTCTAAGCCCCACCCTTTCCAGCCATGTGATACCCCAGCCACACACAGGAGTTTCCCCTTTGCCTAATGGCCAGCCTGTGCTCTTGTGCAGCTCCACACTGCAGGCTTGGCCTACTGCACTCTCTACTTAAACTAACAGGAGCCTCTGGCTCCTTGTCACAGCATGCCAATGGTGCTCCCTGCCCAAAATGCACAGGACCAGCAATTCCCAGCCAGTACATTGTCCCTTTATGTAGACATAGTTTACAATACGTAGGACCATTTTGTCTTGGATTATAATGGGAAAATGAGAGGGGAGGGAAGAGGCAGGAGAGACGGAGAGAGAGCCAGAACACCAGTGAGTGAGAGAGAGAAACAGAAAAGGCTAAAATGCACAGAAAGAGCAGGTAGACAGAAATTATTTTAAAAATAAATAAATAATAAGTGTAGGAGTTCTGGTCATTCCAGGCTACAGTTATGCTAAGATAATAAGCTATGGTGCCAAAAAGCAGCATAGGAGAAAGAGGCCTCATGACCTGATAGGAAAGAAAAATAATAACAAAAAGCACACTAATGAACAAAAGAGAAGGGAGTATGAAAACAGCAGCTAAAAAATTCAAGAATAAATGTAAAAATTAGAACTCACTAATGAGACAAAGATACCAAGAACCAAAGTGCAGGTGAGTAAACTTGGCAAACAAAACAAGTAGAGATGAACATTGACAGAAAGACAGAAAGCATTTATACTCTTAGCAGTGCTGCACTTGCTAGCTCCACAGCCAAAAGAGACTTGGGGGTTGTGACTGACCACAAGATGAACATGAGCCAACAATGTGATACTACAGCCAGCAAAGTGAACAAAATTTTGGATTGCATATGCCAATGCATCTCAAGCAAGACCAAGGATGTCATCTGCCCACTGTACTCGACCTTGGTGAAACCGCAGCTGGAGTACTGCATCCAATTCTGGGATCCACAATTCAGGGAGGACATGAAAAAGCTTGAAAGAGTCCAGAGGAGAGCCACACACATGATCAGAGGGCAAGAGAACAGGTCTTATGAAGAGAGGCTGTGAGCTATGGGACTCGTCATTCTGGAGAAGTGCAGGCTCGGGGTGACTTGGTGGCAGCCTACAAGTACATAAGGGGTGTGCATCAGGACCTGGAAGAAGACCTGTTCACCAGAGCACCCCAAGGGATGACAAGGTGCAACGGTCACAAACTCCTCCAAGACCATTTCAGGTTGGACATAAGGAAAAACATCTTTACTGTCCAAGCCTTCAAGGCCTGGAATAGACTCCTCCCAGAGGTGGTGCAAGGACCTATTCTGGGCACTTTTAAGAAACATTTGGATGCTTATCTTGCTGAGAACCTTTGACCCTAGCTGACCCTTGGGCAGGTGTCTGGACCCAATGATTTTAGAAGGTCCCTTCCAGCCCTACTGTCTATGAAATCTATGAAAGAACTGGCACAAGACAGAAGGCATGCAAGTACATGGGTTGCAGAACTGTCCATTGTAGAGACCTAGGAGAGTGTGAATAATGTGTGGTGTCTCTACCTGTGAAGGACAAGCTTCAGTACATTGGACTGACTGTTAATCACACCACCTGGTGTAGTGTTCGGAAACAATAAACCTTTCTGAGCTTTGTCACCAAACACATATCCAGGCTGTGTTTTCTGTGTTGCCTTCCAAATCTGGAAGACAGCTTGCTAGCATTAGCCTTCCAGAACAAGTAGGTTTCAGCAGCCTGGAAATCAAAAGCAACAGCAACCAGATACCACCTGAGAAAACACACTGCACACCTCAGAACAGCAAGTGTTGTACTGCATTCTTCTCGCTTGTATATTCCTTACGTGTATGTTGTCTACTTAAGTTTTCAAATTATTTTGGGCAAATGTGTATTCCTACATGCCTGTAAAGTGAGCATCCCACTTTTGGATTGTTATATAATACTTAGCTGAAAGCTGTGAATGCCTCATATGTGGTCAGACCAAAGCCTACTTCTAAGCTGTAAAAACTAGAAACCATAGCAACTACTGCCATTAGATAATTATGGTCTGAATAACAGAACCAGATGATGGTTTTTGTCTTTCTACTGGGAAGTGGTAAGGGAGACAAAGAGGAAGTTTTAGGGAAGAAATGAAGAACCCATAAAGTAATCCTCTGGTAGGAGTAAAAGCAAGCACTACTAGCTCAGAGTTCAAATACCACAACAAAAGTTATGATGTTGAAACATGAAAGGCAACAAGAAAACTCAATTATTGGCATATTTATTATTTTTCTTCAGCTACAGATCACATCCTCTAGAAGATCCCAAGAGAAGAAAATGTAATCTCTTCAGAGCTTAGACACAATATTGTGTTTTACCAAGGATGGAATATGAAGAATTGGAGGAATTCCTGGTTTCTAATGGAAAAATCATTACTGTGGTGTGCTTCAAGTATATCTAGATGATGAATCCTTGTACTCAAAAGAACTCTGCAAAGATGATCCCCGTGGTCCTTGGCAAATGCAAGGCTCTGTACAGGCAGGAATATCAAGGTCTGAACTGGTTCTCGTAGCAGAGAAAAGATTAACTGAATTCTCCAAGATTAGCATGCAATAGTGCTGTTATTAACCAAAAAATGGATTTAGTCAGTGTGTTATATAAATGCTTACTTCCCTCATGAAACTATTATCATTATTAAAAAGCAAACCGTTTCCATAGCAGAAACTGATGGCCTATCCTTCCCATAGCTCAGAACAGGTTTATATATTATTTTTGCACCGATTTGTCTATATTAAACTAGATAAATTAATTTAACAAGATCAGTTGATTCCACTAAAGTAAATGAAGCTATATCAATAGATATGTGTTTATTTCAGTATAGTTTGAATTAGTAAGTAAAGGCATTGACACAAATGGTTACATGAATTTAACTAAACTGTTTTTAATAAGCAGGCATAAGCAAGATCTTAGAATAACAGGCAACTAAAATAACTATGTATAATGATTGGCAAATCTTGCATTTTAGTGGTTTGGGCTTAATTAGCTACATTCTGCACCACCACGACCCCTGCTCCCCTCACCCTCCCCCCTCCCCTCCCGGATTAGCAGTGCTTCAAAATGACTGTAAATACATGTACATGCAAAATTTGAATACGGAATTTATTAAGACAGAATAAATTTCCGTCTTGCAATTTTTTTCAGTCCTAATGTCAGATAAATCACACTCAGTGCAGAACTGGCAAAAATCTGACATGTGGTGGTTTCATTTAGATTGTAAACATCTCTGCATTGCTTTATCCTTTGTCTCTTTTTTTAAGTTCACTGTGCTACCACAGCAAGTTCAAGTGGTTACAAACTAGTTACAGATTAATCTAACTTTAAAATTAGAAGAACGTTTTTATCAGAGGAGTGACGTTTTGGAAGAATTTACCAAGCAAAGTAGCAGAGGCAAAGAATGTGAATCACCTTAAGCTCAAACTTGACAAGTCTGTGGAAGGGATGATATGGCAGAATAGAGCACTCTGGCTCAACAATCACTGATTGTGATATGTGGAGTCACGCGTTCACAGTCCTCAGGTTATGATTTACGAGTAGCTCTTGTAATATGGAAAGCATCTGATAATCCCATGCTTCAGGGTTTTTGCTGATCACCAGTATTTGAAGCCAAATAGGATTTTTTCTGTCCTTATGATTATGCTAGTCTTCTGGTTTAGGGGTTTTCTTTTGCCTCATGAAGCATTTTCTGTTGGCCACAACTGTGGCTGGAGCCTTTTTGCTTGAAATGTGCTGATGCTCTTGATTAGTACTTACAAAACTCAGAGGTTCCTGACTACAGGGTTTTGCTCAGAGCCATATCATTGAGAAAATGTATGGTCATGAAGGGATTTTCCCCTAGATTAGATTGTGCCACCCACTGTAGCTTCAGGTTTGGTCCTTCTGCTAGGGATCTTCTGAGGACATATTAACCAACTGCTGCCCTGCTCCTGCTGTGGCGGTGCATTGGCAGTACCCTCCCCTGCTCTTACCTACAGCATGTTGTAAGGTGTTCTTGGTGTTTGGGGTATTGTGCCTTGCATTTATGCATGACAGTTTGAAATTAGGACCAGTAAAGTACCCAACAGTGGGTGAACAAGACACCAGTCCCAGGCACCAGTTTAGAGGGACTGCAAGATTAGTAGCTGTCATCACTCATCACAGTGCAAAACTGATTGTTAAAAGGAAGGGTAAATGATTGCCTACCAATGCAGGGGACTGAACCTGATGGCCTGAAAGGCCCCATCCAGCTAGCACCTAACACAATGGGGCCTTGGTCTATGACAGGGGGCATTATACATAATAAACAGTAACATTACCAAAGCCTAAAGCTTCCTCCAAAAGTTTAGAGCTTTACCATCTTTTTATAGCATTTTGATAAATTACACAGGTAATTTGTTCACAGACCTAGCCCTTTTTGAAATATGGAACATGCAGCAACCAACTTATTCAAGATGGAGGAAGAGGGCACAAGTTACTCATTTCAGAAAAAAATATTCTTCCCAACTACAATCTAAGCAGTAAAAGAGTTCTCTTTACCATTAGTCACTATTTCTACAATAAACTTTTTTCACTGAGAAATGCTGATTTATTTAAACCGAATTTGTTTGCCACAAAGAATGGGCTTTGATGAATTTCTTGAATAAAAAATATTGTAAAAATAATTTTACAGATATTTAAAATAATTTGTAAATAACATTTTATAATAATTGCAAAAATTTAAAAATATTTTTAAATCATCTAATTGTCTCATTTTGGAAATAAAAAATTCCAACTTTATGTTTCAAAATACTTGCCTGTTTTGAAATGTAAGGGAATTATAGGTAAAAACATTCAGAAAATATACACAAAATATTTAATTGATTTGAAGAGCTTTTTTCTGATTTTCAGTTCACAGCCATTATCACCTTCTAACTTTTCATCCCAAATCAGTACTAGAAAGTTTCAAAAGTCATTTCCTAACTGGTTCTGGATATTGAGGTGGCTAGTTGGATAATTCAGTTTATCAGACATAAAACTGCAGAGAGACAGTCAATAAAATTATTTAGGGAAATAGAAATATATTTAGTTAGTTAGGGATATATCACGCATGCAAACAATAGGGATATATTTCCTCCATTGATTTTCTTAACTATCTTTTTTTGAATTTAGACCAATAAATTAGCTTATTAAAGACAATAAGAAACAGTTTAAATATAATATTTTAAACTGGTGTTATTTTATCAAAAAACACCAGTCTTAGCAGTTGGCTCTGTCAGTAAATTTAGTGACTGTCAATAAAGAAAATCAGGCTAAAAATGGCTATCAGTGGGCATATCCACACATACTATTAATGCGAGTGACATGTGCTATTAATTTGAAGCAATAAACTCCAGTGCAGTTCACACCAGAGTTTACTGATCCCAGGCACTGTATTTACACATGCCACAAGTCTGCCTGCCAGCCCAGGGTCCCTCTAATCTGGCTCAAAAGCTGCGGAGGGGCTGGCTGGGGCATAAGGGTGCTCCAGTGTGGGGCTAGCTGCCAGGGAGCCCTCACACTGACACTCCCTCATGCCTCAGCCAGCCCCATCAGCTTCTACATATGCATTGCAGCACACTAAATAATGTCACCATACAATAGTACTTATGTTGACAAGTACTAACCTACAGAGTATTTATTTGTTTAATGCAGTCTGTACTGCAGCGTGTAGATGCTGAGACCGTACTGTGGAGCTAATTAGGCAGCTCCGCAGTAAACATCTCTTATAGACATGCCCAGTATGTCTGTTAAAAAACAATTAGCTGTCTGTAAAAACACTGAGCAGCTGCAGCTTGATTGAAGCTTCAACAGGCAGAGCACAGCAGCACCACCTGGTATCTGAGCAGGAGCTCAGCATCTTGCAGCCACCCTTTCACCCACGTGATGTGGTTGCTATGTCTCAGGCTTTCTATAATACTGCTGGCTTGTAGGTAGGTTTCTGTGAGGGCCTGTGGCAGTGGCGGATGGTCAATAGGGAGTGGTAGGGTGCTGCCCCACCAGTTTCAAAATTACATGATCAATGCTGCCAAGATTATGCTGGTTCAGTCCACTAGGTATATGCACAGTAAGGCACCTTGGGGTAATCTCCTTACCACCCCAGTGGTGCATGAGTAGTGGAAACACTTGATCAGTCTGAATGAATTGCAATATCTACTTAAGCGGGCAGTGGGGCACCTGTATGGACCCCCAGCCCAGGTAAGGAGCTATTGGGAGGAAGGCAGAAAGACAGGGGATGCTACATGCAGAGACATCCACTGGCCCCCAGTCAGCCTGCAGAGCAGCTCATCTGGGGGAGGGGAAGGGCCAGTTCCCTGCTGCCACATGCACCCCCAGGAGGCAGGAGGGACTGGTGCCCCACAGATCTGTACCCGGGGCAGGTGCAGGCTGTGGGCTTGAGCTCCCATCCTGCTTCCCTTCCCCAGGGCTTTCAGAGCCATCAGGCATGACCCGACATGGCTGTGCACAGTACGGCCACATGGGGATTCCTTTGCCGCTTCTCACTCCCTTTGCTGCCCACGCAATCTGCCCCCTGCTCCTGTCACTGCCTTGAGGAACACAGCCCTGTGCCACTGCCCTCACTGCGGCCCCCTGTGCAGGGTCACATTGCCAGGGCAACATTAGGGTGAGAAGCAGCGAGGAGGAAGTTTCATACAGCTCCTCTACTCCCTGCAGCGCCACATCATGGGGGGAGAAGCAAAGTGGTGGGTTGCTCCCAGTGTGACACTCCACCCACTCCACCTGCCTCACAGTTCACCAGCTATGCCTGGCCTGTGGCAGGACAGAAGGAGGAGGACTAGCAGGGTTAAGACTGTGTGGTGGGCTGGGTGGGACAGTATGGCTCAGGGTGTAACTGGGGACATTAGGGCATGGAAAGGAGTAGGGGGCCCCTGGCAGGGCAAGGGGGGCAGGACAGTCTAAAACCATTGCTGCAATCAAGCATGATTGCCAACCCAAGGATATTTTTTTTAACTATGGTATAAGCTTTTTACTGACAACCAAATGTCTTTACTTTTTTACTATTGTTGTTAAACCCCTGAATTTGAACCCAGCCTGTCTAACTTGTTCCTGAGTGCAGGGCAGGACCTGGAAGAAGTGCTACCTTTATATCATATAAAACACATATAAGTAAAAAAGGTATGGCTGTCAGTAAAAAGCTTGCAGATTGTCAGTAATGCTTTTGCACTCTCTGAACACATCTCAACAAGCATGCATGTGCAGGGGCACATGGTTACCATAGAACATATAGCAGCAGCAGCATGTGCCACTATTATTTGACTCTGGGCACTCCCTTGCAACACACACTCTGGTGCATGGCAAAGTGAGCTAAGTAAGGTAGTGGGATAGGGGTAAGGGTAGGGAAGCAGCCCTACCTAGGGTCCTGGGGGCCTCCCAGGGCAGCATCAGCATTGAGATATCTGCTCAGAACCTGGCTGGTAGCTAGAGTGTGGCTCTGGTTGGCCAGGCTCCAGTTTCTGGCAGAGCACATTGCTATCACATGGGCTGCGCTGCTTTTTGTAGCAGTGGGGTTTCTTTGACACCAGGGTCTCCTAGTGTCAAAAAACCCACCACGCAGCAAATTAGCAGCACAGCAAACAGGTTCATATGTGCCACGTGTGGTCTGTGGCACCTCAAATAGGGTGCACCCTCTCAGTTCTGTGCAGAGAAGCTAGATGTTTGGTCCCCTTTCCTGGTTTTCATGAGGGTTTCAGATGGCCATACAGTAGGATAATGTCTCCTAGAGATCCCTTCCAGCTCTACTTTTCTATGATTTTATGACTTCTCACCAGACACAGCTACATCCATTTGGATATTGGAGCTGCATTTAGTCCACAGAAGGTTTTAGGGGAGACAGGGGGCTTATGTACATAAAATGCTAAGTGCTCAGTAGACTAATTCCACTATACATTGGTGTGGAAGGCAAAAACCGTGCTAATGCTCCATAGAATTACTCCGCATTAGCATCACAAAAACATGCACCGTTATGACACATTAAGTTAGTACCTGTTATTAGCTATTATTACAGGTACTAAACTTAATGGGACATAATTATGATGCATTAAAGAACATGGATAACACACCCATGGAGGGTTATCTTTATCCAGAAAGATTTAAAGGTGTTTCATATACTAAGGTATCATATATTGTGGTTTTCAGAGACCATTTTCTTTTAAGTAGAACTCAGCAAAGATCAGGATTCCTGCTTTGCACTGGGCACCAAGCTTTAAAATTTTGAGATACAGAACAACACTAGAAAATGTTAACCTTCTCCATGAAAAAAGTTCCTTGAAAATCAGTTTGTATTATTTTGTTTCAAACAAAACTTGTTCTGTTTTGATTTGGTGTTTTGTTTATACAATATTGTAATATAATACTAAGTTTAAAACATTTTGAAAGACAAAGTTATTTTGTAAACCCCTAAAATATTTTACTGTGACAGAGTCAAAATCAAATGCCTTTACATTATCAGAGCTGTTTTTCCCTTTTTTTCTCCAAAAACAAGTTTGGAAATATTGACACAATTCTGCACAATGTTTTGGTTTTGATGATATGCATTTTCAAATGGAAAACAACTCTATAAATGTTTTGCTGGCCAACTCTATCTTTAAGCAGCTCTGTGTAGAAACTCAAGCCACTTACCTCTATCACTAAGCTCCCTAACACTGATTGCTTTCCATTTGTTTTGATATCTCCAGATACCTTCCAAAGCACTGGCTAAAAAAACCTGCATCTGAAAGGTCAAACTCTGATGAGTAAATTAAAAAAAATAATTTCACTAATATGTGTTTCTGCATTCAATATAACTTTCTGCTGAATCATTCTGCTTGTCAAAATTGTCCTTAGGCAAAAGAAAAATGTCTCAACGATTTAAAAATAAAATCATATGATCACAAATAAATACTGTAGATACTAAAATTAATGAGTTACACTGAAACTGGGATCATTTATGTTAAATGTTAACCTAATGAAAACTAGAGAAATGTTTCACTGTAATTCTAGCATAGAATTGCTTTTTTCCAAAGCATAACTTGGAAATTTATTAGAGATACATAAATTAGAGAGACACAAAGATTAGTTCACTTCTTCATAGGTGGGAAGAGCCTTTAATACTCTCTGCCATTTACAAACATACTGATAGTCTACATATTTAATCTGGATTTTCTTGAAAGGTTACTTCTTAATTTCTTTTGGTATAGCGTTCAGTGGGAACTTTAAGAGAATAAAATCACCTCTTAGTCTACAAAAAAAATCATTGAGAAAAAGGTCATTTTGAGGTATATTTCATAGCCAAGAGAAAAAGAATGGGGTCACTATTCCATGATTGATTTGTGTGTATTTAACTATTATCTTCTTCTCTGGATTATTACACCCAATTATTTGTCAGTAAATTTCATAAAATGCATTTATGGCTACAGATTCAGGACCTCATTCCTTTCACCAGACGCTAAACACTTGTGCTAACTGGCTAATATAATCTTGCAGTGCACAGCCTGATCCCTTACTGCTCCTTTTTTTCACCAAGAGCCACAAATCATGTTTGATGTCACATACAGCATAAGACAAGACTAACAATGGGGGAAGATCTCAATGCCCATAACATTATTTTATAGGTCACACTTCCTATATTCAATCAAAAATCATGTACCCACTAAACAGCATCAGCAAAGTCTAAACTAACCAAAACTTCACTAAGATGTCATTCAATAGCAACTATGACACACAAACATCAAAGTAAAACACTTGGAGGTAGAGGCATGACAAAAAATAAATTTAAAAATAACCTGAATAATCTTTTTACATTGAATAGAAACCAAATAGATGTTTTCTATATTTGCTTTGAGACTGATCTCTTTATTTGATGCTTTTATCCCTCTGTGCCTTATGCCCATCTCCATGAACGCTGTGTCCCCTCAGAGGCTGGGGGGCGGGGGCACAGCGAGCACCCACAGGCAGTGGTGATGCTGTTGGCAGTGGGAAGCATGGCAGCAGCAAGTGGTGAGCTCCTGCAGGTGACCACGAGTGCCAACCAGTGGTTGGCGACCACCCACAGACACCACAGCCAGCGGCAATTGAGGACTGCCCTCAGAGGCCGCTGGCAGTGTTGCCATAGGGGGAGGGTGGTGAGCAGCGACTGCCCACAGGTGCCATTGGCAGTGTCAGTGGTGCCTTTTTGTAGAGGGTGCACATGCATCAACATGCACCCCCTACGCATCACCAATGCCCATCTCTTGCCTCATCCCACCCCCACTTCTGCATTTCCTCACTCTATCTCTGACCTGAATATGACATTGGGGTATAAAGTCACTGTCTGCACTGTTCTACCTCCTGAACTAGGTACAGGGGTAGGGGGAAAAGAAGATAACAGGAGTATGACAATACCTGAGATAACAGACAAGACCAATATAAGGAGATTCGTGCAAAAAAAGAGAAAAATACTGGAATGAGACAAGGACTTATCCATCTTATATGGAAGGGAGACAGAGATAAAGAAGATGAGGTAAGGCATTGGGAGTATCCATGTTTAGGCAGCAAAAACCTAGGAGAGGATGAGACCAAAATGAAATTAGATTCACAAAATCCTAATTTATCTCTAAGTAATCTAAGCATCTTTTATGAGGTTTCAGGCATCCCAGTCATTAAATATTCTAATGAATAAGAATTCTGGAACTCTTCCCCATGCAAAAGGTGAAGTTCCATGAAGGTGGAATTCCCTATGTGCCTGCGCCTTAACCTACCCAACTAGACTTGGTCTACTAGTTATATTCAGAAATGATCCAATATGACTACCTAAAACACCTGTTTCAATCCTTTTCAGTCAGAGAGGGCACATAAATTTCAAATCCTTAGCTGAAAAAAACCCACACATAGCAACTGTTTGGTGCCAAAATCAAATGCTGTCACTGAGGTGATGAGAGCAGGGACTAAAAAGGACTCTGCCAGCTAAGTAGCTAAGCAACTGTGCTACAGAGTCACTCTCCTTCTTGCTTACTTCTGAGACTGTTCAAGCATTTTACATTAGACTGTCATTATTTTTAAAAGCAGAAATAGCCCCACCTGCAGGGACCAGAACCCAGGTCTCCCCTTTAGCAGGGATTCCCTTCCCACTAGGTTGCTGAGTCACACTCCTTTTTCTCTGCTATCCTTCTGGCCCTGTTATTCTCACATTCCCTTCCACCTACTGATCCAGTTTCAAATGAAGAGGTGTAGGATACGCTCATCCCTGTTTAGATGATAGCCTAATGGTTAGGGTACCATCCTGGGAAGCAGAAGATGTAGGTTCAAGTTTCACGGTGAAGTAGGCTTAGGACCCAGTCTCCCATTTCTGGATCAAGTGCCTTAAACATTAAGCTATTGGGCAATAAGTGAGAACTATCACTCCATTCTTTACTTTACACCAAAGCCAATGGTCCTGCTGGTCAGGTAGGAGCAATGGCCAACTCTTCCAAATGAACTGGATCTGAACAGGGCACACATTCTCTTAGATGGCTGAATCCTGAAATTGTGTAAGTACCAGTACATTAGGTTTCACGCAACTTTGCTGGTTGAGAAAATGAGAGAGGTAAATCTCCACGGACAGGGCAGGATTAGTAGATTGTGTATTGCCTAATACCAGAATGGAAGACTTATGCATCTTCCTGGGCAGAATGGGCTTGACCTCATGGGCCTCACCCTCACAAGTAAGAGTGATGAGCTGGTCTTCAGGAAGACTACTCAGAAAAAGCAGGAAAAAAAAGTAAAAGGGGGAAGAAGGCATGGTTGATAGGGCCTCTCCTACCATATTAAAACCACCATGACTCTAGCAGTAGGCTGTCCCACAGCTCATCTTTCTTCCTTATCCAACCAAGGCCCCTCCTTGATTTTTTGGACCTGGGATAAAATTCCTAAGATCCCATCATTTAAAACTATGTTCTATAGCCCAATGCAAAAAATTTTATCTTAGATCCCAAAAATCATGTGTCCTACCATGCCAGAGTTTGAATGGCATTCAGCTACACAGCCCAACTTTAAACTGGATTGTAGTATTCTAAGAGCACCTTGGGAGTCCAGCATTGCAGACTGGCTCCCTAGTGCTGGGCTCCCACAAACTGTGAAATTTAAATGGACTTACAGATAGCCTAGCTCCAGGGCGCATCTTCTGACTATGCTCCAGCACCTTAATATACAACACATTCAAATTAAAGCCCAATAAAAAGAGGCCACAAAGAAGTTCCAAATTAATGTGGAACATCTTTGTAGCTGGTTTGACATTTTCATCACATGATAAACTGGTCGAACATGTGGCATTTTACAATTTATTGTGCAATCAACACATTAATCATGAAATAAATGTCAGAGATCCAACTTGATTTGTTCAGGGTTTGGTGCTAGGGAAAAAAGTTCAAGAAAAAAAACACGCATGACCCCTATTATACAACTGCCAAAAAGCCAAGAAGTACAGCCCATCAATGTGGTTGCAGAAATCTGTGGTGAATCCAGGGAGGAATTAGGCACAGAAGCAGGCATCTTTGGATGTTACTAATTAATATGTTCCATCATTTGTCAGTGTTGTTCCCCCTCTGAGCTAAAGGAACAAAAGTTTTACTCTGGGTAGGTGAAGACTGTCTCTTTATCACCTAATGGCCAAACTGTAGGGAGAGGCAGAATATTGACAGTCTTCCAGAAAATATATGAAGAATTTAAGGAGTTCAAAAGATTGTCAGCCTCTGGTTGTGGGGGTAGAACACAAAGAACTCTGCAGTATGGAAGGCATGCCATCAAAGGACACTGAGGCCAGGGTGTGCAGTTTGTGACACCACAGACCTCTTTCGTAGTGTCACAAACCATGACAAAAGTTAAGATGTGTCCCACACTGCAAATTTTCAGTGTGGGTCCAAAATTTGCTACTGGGATTTACAGATAGCAAAAAAAAAAAGAAGAAACACAGTAAAAAAACAACACAACACATGCACAGCAATCATGTGCCAGCATGCATGGAGACTAAGCCTTCCTGAGCAATGCTCTGGCTGCCAGCTAGATCTCTGCACTGCCTAGTCTGTGCCCCGGCTGCTCCAGGCCACCAGGGAAGATGGCTGGGTCCAGCACCAGTGCTTGCCGCAGCCTCCAGCTCTCCTTGGCTGAAGTGCCAGAAGGAGTTGGGAAAGGACAGTTTGCCCATTGTGGGACAATTTGTTCCACAATGAAATACATGTGCAGATGTGTGTGCTGCGGCAATTTGTGCCACTACAAGCTCACAACTCTGCATGTCTGGATGTGGCCTGAGAGAGAGGCTGAACTGAAGAAAGAAAAAAATTACAAGTAACACCTCTTACTTCACTTCTGAGATTTAGAAGATACATTAAAAAAAAAACACCCCAACAAAACCCTGGAGCTCCAAGCCTAATGGAAATGCACATTCCCACAAGAAAAAAATGGCCCTTACAACTGACAGAAATAGTTTGTTTTCTGCCTGTAAGAAAACAGAATTTTGACATTTCCAAGACAGAAACATCTTGAATCTTGTTGTTGAGGAGTGTGAAGAAAGAAGTCACAGATGTAATAATCTTTGTTTATGCCTAAATGCTTCTGACTCATTTGGTGGTAAAACTCATGTCTGAATGACTCTCAGAAAACTTCTGAAGTTTTCTAAACAACTACTGCAAAAAACAAATAGAAAAAAAGGCAAAGGACTTGAATTGTAATATAAATAAGATTTTTTCCACAATGTCTTTGAGCTATTATATACAAGCAAAGACAAGGGAAAAAGAACAGGACTCTCTTGAGGTACTGATAAGCTATTATTGGTTATAATAAGTATAATACATAGTATTATCCTATTATAAGTAAAGTATAAAAAGGTATAAAAGTACTAATGTTTTGTACTGTGTATATTATTAACAACTCATGAAAGCTGCCAATATAATAGGGCTAGAATTATTTCCTATAGTACCTCCATCTATTAAGCCAGTCCTCCTGTTGCATTGTTCCCTTTGCCTCAAGATGGACTTCCCATCCAATTAACTGTGTTAATTTGCTTTATTTCAAGCTGTTCAGAGGAGTGGTAGCTAGATATGGAGCCTTCTATAGCTATGTAATGGATTTAAACCCAGCTTAGATCAGAATTGACTGACTGTTGGCCTACATAGAATGAGTTTATCATCTCAATTTAATCTTTACTGGACAGATGCTTAAGTCCTGTATGATAAGGGCCTTGTAAGACAAGCCATACGAGGAGAGGCTGAGGGACTTGGGCCTCTTCAGCCTACAGACAAGAAGGCTGAGAGGGGACTTGGGAGCAGCTTACCGCTACATCAGGGGAGTACATCAAGAATTCAGTGAATAGCTGGCACACCTGGGGAAGACCAGGAGCAATGGATACAAACCACTGGAAGGCCACTTCAGGCTCTGTCAACCAAACTCCTGCACAGTCAGTGTGTCCATACTGTAGAATAAACTCCCTCCAGTGTTGGTGCAGTCACCTACCCTGGAAATCTTCAAAAGGTTACTGGACAGTCACCTCACTGGGGTCACTTGATCCCAGTTGTCTTTTCCTGCCTAGTGCAGAAGGACTGGACCCAATGATTTACAAGGTCCCTTCCAGCCCCTAACAATCTATGAATTTTAAAAACACAATAACCTCTTAGACATGGGCCAAGACTATCCTGAAATTCTGCACCACACCAAATGTTAAAGGGATTGAATTTTGAGGACAGAATCCAAACTGATCCCTTGGCTATTTGGAGCATGAGTATCTGCAAACATATCTGCTGAGATGTATAAAATAAGTTACATTAACCATGCCTAGCCATATACATGGCTCGTGAAGCTAACCTATCCTGCTCACAGCAGACTGGAAATAGCTAATCCAGCTTCTCCTCCTTCTGAGGAGAATGGGAGAAAAGGATTTCCTCCTGTATGATTGGGTTGGAAATGAAAGCAGCCTTCATGAACCCCTCCTTTTGACAGGTGGAACAGGCAGGGGTGGAAGGGTAGAAAAAATCCAAATGGCTACACCTAGTTTTGCCTTTGGAGACAAAGTTGATAGGTCTTCTTGGGCTGAAGACCTGGCACCATCACTCCCTGCAGGTTGTTATACTAGGCATCTACAGCGGGGTATGATTAGAAGTATCTCAGACGATTCACACATGTCCCACACAAGCTCTGTTGCAATTAAAATTGTTGCTGGGAGATGCATAAACCCTGTCTAACTCTCTAGAGAGCCCCCAGGGTAGGAACATGAAATCCATGCCTCATTCACATCAACAGCACTGGATTCAATATAAGGACAGGAGTGAATATTGTGCATACCAGTCATCCAATATTTAAACCACTTCCACAGGAAGAGAAAAAACACTGTTCTAGGTCTCTTTATGCTGAAGAGTCAAACTCAGATCTACTACTTCCCAGGAGCGGGCCACCACCATCAGTCTATCCAACAGACAGGGCAAGGGAACTCTCCACCCCTCCTGCTGCAGTAGGCCAGGGTGTAACTAAGAATGCAAGGAAGTTCCCAGCACATCTTTAGAAAGAAATACTGTTACGTGACTGGGCTGTTATTTTTACACTGAAAAGCTGGGAAAGTGCTGCTTATTTTGTTCTTCTGTATTCTATAATATTCTAGAAATCTCCCAAGCTATAATTTTGTTCATAGCATGTGGGGTTCTCTACTTCATCAAACAAAAATAATTATTAAAGGCTCAGCTCTGGGAACTCTGAATGACTTAAAGGATTAAAAATTCCCTTTGAAAAAGATCTAATAGGAACTTAGACTTTCCAATCTCTCTTCAAGACTCACTTCTGTTGTGACAACTATCAACCAAATAACTATTGCTAGGTTTATAAGCAGTCAGAGAAAGCTTATTCTCCTTATTTATGTAAAATGTTTTCTTATGACTCAGAACCACCATGCAGGCTATATACAGCTAATTCATATGGTATCATTGTCACCTTCATTCTCCCTCGTCACTTCCCTCCTCCACTCATTGTATTCACTGGTTGCATTTTTTTCAACGTCAAATATAAATTTTGGGGGCACCATGTATTTGCCTATGTTTGGACGACATCACATACCACATAGCCCTAGTTTTGTGATCTCAGTGCAACAGCAAGTTAGATAAAAATGAGTAATAATCAGAGAGTCCCCTGAAAAAAAAAATACTTTTTTTGTCCAGGAAAAGGTGCCACACCAAGTGATTCTTGCTTTGTTGACACTGTAACTCATGAAAAGCTTTAAAGAAAGCAACATATAAAAAAGCCAAGGTTCCCTTAACTAAACTTCTTATTATCTGATTGGGTGAACATTTGTTTTACAAAGAATATGAATTAACGCTCTTCAACATATATAATTGCATTATGTTAGAAATCAAATTATACTTAACAGAATCAAATAAGAGACTACACTGTCAAAAGAAATCTCTTTTTAAGGAAGAGTTTAAACCTAAAAGACTTAACAGTTTATCTCTCCCTTAAAAGTTATATTTAAGATAAAAGCAAAAGTGCCGTTATTCTTAGCGAATTTTAAAATGTAAAGAGTCACTGCTAATTATACCACCTCTATAAAATTGTAAAATTACTTTTAAATGCCTTAAAGAAGTATGCCAATAAAAATGGCAGATAAAACATTACAAGCTAAACTGAAGAGGCATTTGAACTGCAGACTCCTTGACACAGTGGCTCTTAATTACAGTGGGTGAAAACCTGACAACACCTTGACATCAGATGGACCAGGATTTCACCAAATATATTTGTTTCTGGCTGTCATATAGCACAGCCCCCAATGAGGTTAATCTCTCTCTATGCTACTGCAATATAAATGTTAGATCTATCAACTAAAGAAATAATAATAAAATCCAACACAATATCTTATTTAGGGCAGACATGTTTTTAAGTACATTAACAAATTCAAGTAAATGTGCAATTAGACAATTTCTGACCCTGTTTACACTGAGGTAAATATGCAGCAATGCCAATGAAGTCAATATAGTTTGGGAAATTTCTAGTATATTAAGATCAGAACTGACCCATACTATACATTTTTGTATGCAGTCTTCAAATACAATGGTGCAATTCCAGTAAGCTTGTAGGCACAACTCCACCCCGTGCTGATTCATGAGCAATGTAGTTATATGCCTATTCATTCACCAGGTGCCTTACAACCTAGCTCATGAACTTCCTCTCACTTGGATATATGATTTTTTTGTGCTCTGTTTTGACGCTGCATATCATGCCTGCTTATCTACAGCTTTTCTACTGCTCACATTTTCATAAAATGACATTCTCGCACTCTCTCTAACCCAAAACAGAAGGGCCAGAGCTGCACAAAGAAGTTCTAAAAATCCTTATAATCAAGATTTCCCCAGTGCAGGAACTGAAGAAGACATTTTCAGACTAAACTCCCAAGATCTCCTCACAAACCCTACTTAGGGAGCATATTGGAAGTAGAAGTGGGAAGGAGGGAAGGAGTGCTAAATGGTTAAGCCATAGTGTGTAGTAGTGCAGAAATTCTGGGCAATGCTGATGCCCACAATCAACTGGAGACAGCTGCAGTACCCCATGCTGCTCCCCAGTGATTTCTAGATTATACTGGGAATGCTGCATTTCCTGGAGCACTTCAGAATCGGGAAGATGCAAAGATGGTTGAAGCCACTTTAGTCCCTTCCTTTGCTCAGAGCTGTGTGTTCTGTCACCCATAACACATAAACTCCAATCTAACTTGTTCAGTTCCTCATATTTCTATGTGAGCAGTAGGCAGATTAATAGTGGCATGTAAGAGGAGGATACAGCCCACTTAAAGAATCCTGGAGAAAAGGAAAGAGCTGCAATAACAATAGATGCAATCAAGATAAGTAACAATACGAGGTGATAATGTGTTCAGGAATCCATGAATACCATAATTTGACATATAACAATGCACAAGTAAAATTTTAAAAAATGAAAAAAATTAGTAGACATGGAAAAGTACTAAGATATGACCCAGTGTTTGTAAAGAAAGAAAAGCAGCTCCATGGACAACAGTAATCTGTACCCCTATCTATACCACATCCTTCATATTTATTGGTTCAAAATCTGTCTTTCCTAAGTTCCTTGTGCAGTGGTTATTTTCTCATGTATTCTACCTATTCAGTATTTAAAAAGTTACTTGTAAAAGTTCAGATAGGTATCTGATTGTTATTGATACCTGACACATGCTGCAAACACATTACAATCCTCCGTCCCTATGTGGGAGCTTGTCATGAACACCACAGCAGTAATGAATTATTTCATTAAATAAAACATTTGAGGAGAAGAATATTATCCAGAAGCTACACAATGCAAGAGATTTATAAAGTACTTGGAAAGTTTTCAAGACTGAGCTCAAGATTGCCAAACCATAAGTATGCCTGGGTTACACCCCCATGTCCTAGATGCTCTCTGTGTGCCAGCAGACAGGAGAGATTCATGTAGAGCAGGGGTGGGCAAAATGCAGCCCAGGAGCTAGATCCAGCCTGACAGTTGATTATATTCAACCCATGACTGCCCCCACAATTCTCCGCATGGGGCTGAGCTCCACCCTCTCTCAGGGCAACCTGCATAGCACTGCTGCCCACACCTGCCAACGGCACTGACCCAGCCCCAGCCCTGGCACCAGCCAGCACACAGCTTCCTAGCAGGGCTGATTCTGCCAAGGTACTGCTAAGCTCCCCCACCTCCAGTATCTCTTCTTCCTCCTCCTTCCCCTGCTGCACCACTCTGGATATACCACATGCCCAGCCAAGCATCCAGGGGTCAATTGCCCAAGCTCCAGCTCCAACTCCCAACCGCCTTCCACACACTCCACCTGCCTGGCACAATGAGCAGCCACCTGCAGGCATCCAAGAGGGTGAAAAGCATCTGGAGCAGCACAGCAAGGACAGGAGGGGGAGGAAGAGGGGCCACAGGAGGCAGGGGGAGCCAAGCTGTATCTGGGCAGCAGTGGGACAAGCCCCACTGGAAAGCTGTGTGCACTGGCCAGGACCACAGCTGGGGCAGTCCTTTCAGTGGACTAATGGCAGGTGTGGGTGGGAGTGAAAGGCAGGCTTCCCCAAGTGGGAATGGGGAGGGCGCAGTCCCATGTGAAGCACCATGGGGGCAGCCATGAGCTGGATGGGGGTGGAGATGAACCACACCTATACCATTCTGCCTGGGGGAGCTCAGCTGCACATGGCCCCTGCCTGCCTCCTTCTTTCCCCCCGCTACTCCCAGATGGCTCCCAGGACCTAGTGTGCAGGCATCCCCTCCCATACACACACCCCACACACATACCCCACACCTGTCATCCACACCCTACAACCAACCTTCTGTGGTGGGCCCATAGGGGGTGCTCCTGCATTGAGCCACCCTCCTCGCTGTGCCCAACCACCTTCCAGGCTCCAAGTGCCTCCCTGGCGGTGCCTCACGTCTGGCCGACCCTCTTCCTGGAGCGCACCCACTAGCCTTGGGGTACAACTGCCACCACCCAGGGCTAGGCTTGTGTGGTGGAAGTTCTACCCTCAGGCTAAGGGGTGCACTCCAGGAAGAGGGGCAGCCAGACATGAGGCACCCCCAGGGAGGCACTTGGAGCCTGGAAGGTGGTTGGGCGCAGCGAGGTGGGTGGCTCAATGCAGGAGCATCCCCTACTGGCGCGCTACACAATCTCACCACTGCCACCACGTGTGGCAGGCCAGTAGGGGGTGCTCCTGCGTTGAGCCACCCAGCTCACTGAAAAGTGGGGGCAAGAGAAAGGCTCCTTTACAGCCCTACCCAATCACTCTGCACCCCCTGGGAGGCACTCGGAGACTGGAAGGTGGTTGGGCGCAGAGTTTTAAAAGGGGGGGGGGAAGTATGGCAGAAGGCCACCTCTATTTCTCCCCAAAAACTCTGCTCTGTGACAATTTGGTTCAAAGGAGGCCAGCACCTGTTGGCTCTCAGCCAACCAATTTGAAATGCATCACTAGTTGCTGGGCAGACTGGCAGTCTCTAGCTCACCAGGGAGCCCAAGCCCCTCACCCGGGTATTTGATGCCAGTCACATAGGTGGAGGGAGCAGGTTTCCCCCCTTCCTCAGGAATGTATCCAGCTCAGGTTACCTAAAGAGCTAGGGTAGGGTGTGTACCCTCTGCTGGGCCCACCCTAACCAAATTGTCACAGAGAAGAGTTTTTCAGGAGAAACAGAGGTAGCCTTCTGCCACACTCTCTGCCACACATCCCCTACCCTGCATATAAAAGAGCAAGGTTTTATTTTGTGCTACTGTGCAATCACCTCTATGTACACTACTAAAAAAACCATGTCAGGACAAAAATTATTATTTTTTAAACAAAATTAAAATACATTATGTTTATGGAATTACTCAATTTGTGATTTCATAGAAATCATAAAATTGGGCATGGTCTGTGAAATCAGGTAACATCTGTAAAATCCACAGATAAAAAAGCTTACTACAAATAAAATACTGGTTTGCCAGTGGGAGCAGCAGTCCTCATGACCGCTGCGGCCTGGCCACATAGCCCACCAGGAAGAAAGTGCTAGTTATAGTAGTATGCTAGTTATAGCAGATGTTTGATTTTTAGTATATGATTTATTTTGTATCTATAATTTGTTAAAATTATATCTTCTGAAAGATTTTGTGTGTGGCCCTCAACAGCTCACCAAAACTCACTAAGTTGCCCACCAACCTAAATAATTTCTCACCCCTGATGTAGAGGCTAATGTGGTGACTTTATGCCACATACAAATCCCTTTTTTCAGGGAAAATATTCTAGGCCATGACTGCAGATGGAAAGAGGTGCTTTAGTCTACTATAAAACTACTCCCTGCTTTTATGTTTTAGCCTTTGTCAAAACAGGTTCCTGAATAATATTTTATCAGGCAAGAGTCAGGAATTTCAAAAAGTTACTATTATTCAAGTCAAAATAAGGAATCATCCAGATCACCAGCAGGCAGCCAATCAGTAATACTGTCTTTTATTAAACAGAAATTTACTTTGCAATGAGCAGGAGGGAATCGTATGTCATATGTCCTCACTTTATACATCCAAAACAAGCAGAGATTCCTCCAAAACATTAGTCAGCAGCTTTCAGAACCAATGCACTCCAGATCATTTACCATGTTGTACAAATTAGATTTACAAATCAGATGGGTGCACAGTAAAAGCAGATCTTTAATAGAAACCCACAACTATTCTATAGATTAAAAACTTGCTGAAATGACTGTAATGGTAATTGTAGCCAAGACAACACTTTTGGTCTAAGCCCCTGTTTCAAGCCATTAATAGTTTTCTGGGAAATACATAGTAATGATAATGTTATTATATGCCTGCCAAGCCACATAGAAAAGACGTCAAAGATATGGGAACAGCTGAGTCAAGTGGATTTTGATTTATAAATAAATAAAATAAAATCTCTTAAAAATATGGGTGCTTAGTATTTAAAAGCTGCTTTGAATTTGTAAGAGGGGTCAAGTGTCCCTATTATTTTTAATGAGAGAGCAGCTGTCTATGATGGCATACAACTGCAGGGAGCTGAAGAAGTACTAGGTACAAGTTAACAACTCAGGGAAGACAGAGACAGGACCCACAAAGCCACAAACATCCTGGAGCAAGCTGCATTGCAAAGGACATACCAATTGAAAGAACATATCTGCCTTAGGGTCTCTACCAGTGGTTCTCAACTTTTTAGACTTGAGGGACCCTGCCTCTGACTGGAGGCCCCCCCATCCAAGGCACCCCTTGAATACAGATTCAATTTTTGAATACAGAAAAAGAATAGAGCATTTTCTCTGCTGCAAAAAACTCAGAAAGACCACAGCAGGACAGAATGTTTTTAACACTATGGATTCTTATTTGAAATTCTGGGTTTGTGTTGTGCATTGTGTGTGTACACCTAACAGTGCTAACTTTGTGTGGCACATCATGGTACCTTTTAAAGGATTTCAGGGCACCCCAGGGTGCTGTGCTACCCTGGTTGATAATCACTGTTCCACATTATCAGAAGGAACATCTGCAGCCACATGGGCATCCTAAAGGAAAAATCAAGGAAACTCTCTTGGCAAAGAGAGTGGCACAGTTTAATGTGTAACAGTCTCTGAACTAAACTGCATAAATGTCTGTGCAGTTGGAGTTCAGCACAGATAGGCAGAGGAAGGTACTAGGAAATTTCTGTGTTTTAAATAATGTACAACTACTTAAGTGATATTCTGCTGGAAATATTTATACTTCGACACTGGTTATATTGAAGTGCAGAATTCAATACATATAACTTGAGGATAAAGATCAGGTTTGAGTCTGAGGGGTGTCTGCAGGGAAAAGTCCTATGGAACACAACAGAGATGGAACCAATAAGATTTCATAGGCTTCTGTAGATACCACTTTAAAAGCTGATGGCTTGTAATAAACAGTGACATCTTTTCTGTATGTTATTTGAATTATCTTATGGTATTCTGCATCAGAGAAATAATGCTTTATTAAATGTTGTTATAAAAATATTTTTAAATTTTAAAAATCCATAAAAAATAAACTTTCTAACATGTCTTAGAGCATTCTTATCCTCCCTTAGCAAAATTTTAATAACATTTTAGTAAAAGTTGCTATTTGGTGCAATGTATTTGTCACACTGCAAATGCCAAAACTATGTGCTTCAGAATTATTTTTATAATGCCACCTATGTCAGGGATGACTGAGGAGTTTTCAGAAGAATGAATTCCATGAGAAGCAGAGAAATAATCTGGAAACAGTCCCAACAGCCCTCACCCCATTCCAGCATGTCATTGGGATACCAGAAGAAGTGGGGACTTTAAAAGGAATAGAGTTGTATATCTCAGGATCCAATGGGGGAAAAATAAGGAAGCAAATACTGGTGAATCAGTTTGAGATGAACTTGCTGATTTAACTTGTTTGTACCTGCAAATGAGGAATTTTTACTGTCTATAACTAAATCAGGTATGCAGTCTATACAATTCACCCTTCTAAATAGCTGTTTCCTTATGATGCCATTCCAGCCTACAAGTAATGAATAAGTTCTATAATGTAAAGTATTATTATTTATTTAGAAGGTCATCAAAGCATTCCAGAACTTATACAGGAATCATTTTTCTCAGCCTGAAACCAACTTAATCAGGCTTCTTCCTGGGTTAGGTATAGCTAAATATCAGGTAGCACTTCCAATTAAACTAATTCCAAATACATCTCTTCAAATAAAAGTTGTTGTACAGAAGAGATTCCCACTGGCTACCTCCAACTGGCTTTGTCTTCTCTGCTTCATTAATAACTGCTTGTAATAATTCCAAATAAATTGTTTTATTATACCTTAACTGGGCAAACTGGGACTAGCAGTGAGAAATTATTTTCAGCTGATTTTCCCAAACTGACAGTATATAGTTACTGCTACCCTGCAAAAATATCAAGGGAGGCATTCCCCCTCCACTTCAGCCCCTCTGCACTATTCCACCGGTGAACAGGAACAATAATATTATGCTAACAGCATAACTGAGTCACCTCTAGCACAGGCATTATATCAAGATGCCATAGATAGGATGCCAGGGCACAAGGGCTACAGAACATGGGGCACGAGAGTGCTGCATGTTCTGTGTTGTATCTCCTGAAGATGTAGAATACAGTTGTTCTTCAGTGGGACAGTATATTAAGAGAAAAGATTGGAAACTATTTAAGTAAAACATAAGAGGCAAAATTAAACCTTAAGGGCAGGATTCTATTTCTTCTTGTAGATGAACAAAGTGCAGCTTGGCATTAACTTACAGTTATCCAACTATTGTGCCAGAGCAATTCTATTATTCCAATATGTCAAACTTATGGCCCAGGGGACAGATCTGGCCTATAGGCCTGTTGTATTCATCCCAGTAGGCTATCAAAGTTGGGAGACATCATCAAAGGGGAAAGTGGTCCCTAGGGTCCCTGTTGGACATGGCAATTGGTAGCAGGAGGGTGAATGAGGGCTGACAGCTCCAGTCACCCTCCAGATGCTCATCTCATTGCCATCACCACAGCCTTAGCTTCTCAACTGCTGGCCCCGCTGCTGTGACCACCATATGCCCTATGCTCTGTGCTCCATGCTGGACCCAGAGCTGGAGCTGCCATGTACTGCATGCCAGAGCTGGACATGCTGCCGTAGCATGAAGTGTGTTGGTGGCAGCAACACCAGCTCCAGCTCCAGCTCCAGCATAGGGAACACAGCACAGTGGGACCTAGATCTGCCACCACATGCACTGGGTGGGAAATGGCACTACCACTGCCTTGGCTGAAACCACCCTATGCCCTGGATTAGATCTGACCCACAAGGAGCCCCGTGGTCCAGATCTGGCCCAGGGCAGACAATAACTTTGACACCCCTGTATTACCCAATTTGGACACACAAATGCCCCATTATAGGAATATGGAGATGTCTAAGCATCTCTTAAAGGTGATCCTCTTCCTCTAATCGGGTACTTACATACCCAGATGGAGCAACAGAATTGGTCCTACACAACACACAGATAATTCAGAGTTAGTGTCAAGCTGCACTTTAGTTGCCTGATAAGTGAAATAGAATTCTGCCCTAAATGTATGTTTAAGAAGAACTACTGCAGGCCCAAGGATTCAGTAAGTGACTGCTGCTATATATATTTCAAGCTTTCTTGATAATTTCTGCCTGAATGTGATTGACTTCTTAATACTCAAAATGTCAATTATTTGTCATTGCATAGACAAGGATAATCTTGGCAACTAAGCATCATAAATGCATAAAAATGTCCCACTTGTACATGAAGAATGCTGAGCAGAAACAACACAAAAAGACATTCATGCACAAAAATATGGAAAATGACTGGCTAACTTTCAGTGCTGCAGAAAAGGACTCTGGAGTTGCATTGGAGGCAGGCTCAATATGAGTCAACAATGTAATACTGTTGCAAAAAAGCTAAAGGTGGGTTTTTTTAATATATTAATGGAATGGTCACATGCAAGTCACCGGAAGTAATTCTTTCCCTCTATTCAGCACCAGTGAGGCCTTACCTGGGCACCACACTTCAAAAAGATTGGATAGATACCTGGCTGGAGTCATCTGACCCCAGTACTTATTCCTGTCGAGGGCAGGGGGTCGGACTTGATGATCTAATAGGTCCCTTCCAACCCTAACATCTATGAAATTATAAGAAAGATGTGAACAAAGAGGCCAGAAGAAAGCCACTAAAATGATCAAAAAGCTAGGAAACATGATAAAAGGGCAGTGTGGAAGAACTGGGATTATTTAGTCTGGAGAGGAGAAGACTGAGGGAGATTTGATAACAGTTTTCAAATATAAAAAGATGTAATAAAGATGGCTATCATTCAGTGTCAACATGGACAGAACAAGAAGTAATCTTCCTTATTTGTATTACAACAAGGAAGATTAGATATTAGAAAACACATTTGTTTGAGGCAGTATGGAAAGGGATAATCCTTCCTGGAACAGGAGATTGGACTAGATAAACTCCTAAGGTCCCATCCAGCCCTATTTTTCTATTATTCTGTTTCAAAAATTAGACTGTCTCTCTTTATGTGACCTATCTACAGCATTCCAGCCATGTGCAGTGACTGGCTTCCCAGTTCCTCCTTAATGTTCTTCCATCCTGCAACCTGTAATTCTCCCTCCAAATGTCAGGAAGGTTTCATAGATTTTCATAGATTTTCATAGACATTAGGGCTGGAAGGGACCTTGGGAGATCATCGAGTCCAGCCCCCTGCCCAAAGGGCAGGAAGTCAGCTGGGGTCATAGGATCCCAGCAAGATAAGCATCCAATTTACTCTTGAAGGTGTTCAATGTAGGTGCTTGAACCACCTCTGCTGGCAGACTGTTCCAGACCTTGGGGGCTCGGACAGTAAAGAAATTCTTCCTTATGTCCAGCCTGAAACGGTCTTGCAGGAGTTTGTGACCGTTCGACCTCGTCATCCCTTGGGGCACTCTGGTGAACAAACATTCCCCCAGATCCTGGTGGTCACCCTTGATAAATTTATAGGTGGCCATCAGATCACCCCTGAGCCTACGCTTTTCCAGGCTAAAGAGTCCCATGGCTCTCAGCCTGTCATCGTAAGATCTGTTTTCCTGACCTCTGATCATGCGCATGGCTCTCCTCTGGACTCTCTCAAGCTTCTCCACATCCTTTTTGAATTGTGGAGCCCAAAACTGGACGCAGTACTCCAGCTGCGGCCTCACCAAGGCGGAGTACAAGGGGAGAATGACGTCCCGGGATTTGCTCGAGAAGCATCTATGGATGCACGCCAGCATTTTGGTCGCTTTACTAGCCGCAGCATCGCATTGCAGGCTCATGTTCATCTTGTGGTCAATGATGACCCCCAAGTCTCTTTCTTCTCTAGTGCTAACCAACGTAGCACTGCCGAGCCTATAAGGGTGCTGCAGGTTTTTCCTCCCAAGGTGGAGAACCTTGCATTTTTCGGTGTTAAACACCATCAGGTTCTCGTCTGCCCATTTGCTGAGCTTGTCCAGGTCAGCCTGGATCACCCGCCTATCTTCTGGCGTGGATGCTTTGCCCCAAAGTTTGGTGTCATCGGCGAACTTGGCCAGTCCACTCCTGACTCCAATGTCCACATCGTTAATGAAGATGTTGAACAGTATGGGTCCCAGGACAGAGCCTTGAGGGACCCCACTGGTCACAGGGCACCACGATGAGTGACTGCCATCAATCACAACCCTCTGGGTCCAACCACGAAGCCAATTTCCCAGCCAGCGGATCGTGGTGGAGCCAAAGCCACAACTGGGCAGTTTGGCCAAGAGGTGATCATGGGATACCAGATCAAAAGCTTTTTTGAAGTCAAGATATATGACATCAATCTCTTCTCCCTTGTCCAGGTGATAGGTCACCTGGTCATAGAAGGAAATGAGATTGGTCAAACAAGACCTACCCGCAACAAACCCGTGCTGGCTATCCCTTAGAATGTTAGCCTGGGCCAGTCCCTCAAGGATGGCCTCCTTAATAAACTTTTCTAAGATCTTCCCCAGGATAGAAGTCAGGCTAATGGGCCTGTAGTTAGCTAGGTTGCTACATTGTACACTGTGTCACCCACTTGGACAGCCAGCAAATAATAGTTCCATTATTCCTGCAGTGCTGGGAAAGAAAGTAATGCCTTGTGATCGTAGCACTCACATGCCCACAAAACCCATACCCACCCATACCCCACACACACCCATACCTATACATTCTCCCACAAATCCCACACACCCCTCCACCCCACCCTCCCATAATATACAAGAGTGACATTTCATTTTAAGTTAGTATATTATCACCTCTATGTATACTACACAAACACATGTAAATCAGGACAAAAATATTTTGAAATGAAATTAATGAATGTTATAGTACGTTTGATTTTTAGAATATTTTTTGGTATTCTTCTGGTTCAGAGATGACAAAACCCCTTGCTGAAAGGAGTAATTCCAGAGTGCAATGGGAGGGACTTCTGGTGGCAAAGGTCAAAGGTTAGGGAGTGGGACTTCTGGTCCCAAAATAGTCACCAGAGGGTGGGGTACCTGTCAAGGGGCAGGGCTACCCATGCAGCCCTCAATGGCTTGCCAAAACTCAGTAAAGGGCCCTCCACGTGAAATAATTGCCCACCCCTGGTCTGTTTGGATGTTGAGATCATCGTCAAATAAGTTTTAGATAAAGTACCCTCACTGCCATTTTTAACCACAGGGACACTAATCCATGGGTTGCTGGAGTCTGCTGGAGTAGAGTAATTACCATGCTCCAGCAGACTCAATTAATTAAGTCTGCTCTGATGCGCTGTAATTATAGCATGTTGGAGCAGCCTCGTTGCTTGTGTATAGGTGCACAATAGTGTCAGTCCTGTGAAGTATTTCAGAACCCTTTTCAGAGAGACAGGGGAAAGCCACCTTCCTTGACATTCTCAGTATCTGGAACAACATTACTATTACAGCAATATTACTATCCTAGTCTAATATTGTATTCCAGCAGATAGATATTAATTTCCTTCAAAGCTTCCAGGCTCTGTACTTTTTATCATTTCACTCTATTTTATGACAGATTGTTTGATTATTCCTATTAAACAAATACATTGCCCATTAACACTAAAGCTATGTTGTTTTGCAAATACATAGCAAGACTATTTTAAAATACTTTATTAAACCTAATGAAACAAATAGGGTGCATCCAAAGGAGCACGCACGTGCCTGTTGTGGTGCCTCAAAGCAGTCTGAGACACCGCAAGAGACATGCTAGGAACAAAATAATGTTCCCCACACTGCATATCAAAAAAAAAAAAAAAAGCCAGAAAAAAGTGGTGCAGGAGCATGCCCTGAAGCAACTGGTGGCTGGGCCCTCCAGAGAGATTCTCTAGCACCCAGCCAGAGTGTCTCTATGGCTCTCCTGTGCCCCACATACTGCCTCAGTGTGCTGGGGCAAATAGGAGCAGGACAAGGCTGCAGCAGTGGATCATACCTGGGCACTGTCCCAGATAAGTAGGGAAATGGGGGTAGAGCAGATTGCTTGTGAAGAGTGGGTCCCCTGCCCACCCTCCACCCTCATGGTCCACAGCCCCCCACATGGTCCACAGCCCCCACCCACACAGCACACAACCCTCCTACATGCCCATAGCCTCCCCACATGGCCCACAACCCCCTCCCCCTGCAGCAGCAGCAGGAAGGCACGTACAGGCAGGACCTGGCCTGGCCCATGGGTTGACAGCAGAAGCTGGCCCAGTTCCATCCGAGAGCATGCAGACTGAGCTGGGCCAATGCCATGTGCAGCTGCCAGTCTGAGGTTACCCCACTTGGGGGTCTCTGCCAGAAACAGGCATGAGGGCCCTGACAGCCACTGCTGCTGCTGCTGCTGCAGGGGTGGTTGGGGGGGGCTGTGGGCCATGTGGAGGGGTAGGAAAAGTACCCACCCCTCCCAAGAAGTCCTCCCCACCTCCACAGTCCCCCCGTACTCCCAAACCACCCTCACAAACCCCAAGCCACCCCAAACCCCCACACAAGCCCCAACTGCTTCCACAAGCCCTACACCTGCCCACAACCCCCCAAGCCTGCCCACAAACCCCACACCAACCCCCCCACACCCCCTCCCCCCCAAGCATCCCTGCACGCCCAGCTGCTGGACAGGACAGAAGCCACAGCTGCAGAAGCAAATGATACGCCCCAAGCCTACACCAGTGCTGGGACAGGGGGCACAAGTCTGTGGGGGCTCCTGGTCCCAGGAGCCACTTGGGTGTTTTACGGGTTGGGGAGAGGGGTGCAGGTAGCAGCAGAGGTGTGTGATGGAGGGTCAGGGAACACTCCAAGTAGGAGAGGCCACCAGAGCTGGGCTTAGAGTTCCCCTGCCCCGCTAAAGTAGCCTGTGCAGGGGGAGGCCAACCTGGAACAGATGGGTCTTCTCTAGTCCAGTCCCTGAGTCCTAGTTGAGGGCTTCCCAGGAACAGCATGAGGATCACTAGGGCCTGGACACAGGGAGCAGAACAGCAAGGGCTGGCACTACTCAGAGCCACAAAGCAGTGGGTGGGTCAGCTACAGTTGCACTCATGTCCTAATGCTGGGACAGAGCTAATGCTGGGAGGGAACTAATGGGGGCCGGCAAGGGCTGCAGGTCAGGAGTGAGGGGCACTGGCGGGGCTGTGGGTAGGAAGTGAGGGGCAAAGGCAGGAGCAGGGCACCAGCATATCAGTGCTGCTCAGCGCCCCACTTCCTGGTGAGTGAAAAGGGTAGGGGCAGCTCTGATTTTTCCATGATAAAAAAACCAAAAGCTAAAAACCAAAGCGTATAGATATTTAGAATTTGTTTTATGATAATGACAATGGCACTGGTAGGCTTCTAAATTGTTTTACACTTGTAAATATATCAATTAAACATTGTTGAACTGATCTTGCTATATATATAGTGGCATTTCATTCTAATTGCAGAAGAACACTGATTTTGGGTATTTCAATTAGAGATCTGGGGGGTTTTTATCACAGAATTTGCAATTCTTAAACACGGAACATCAGGAACCCTGCTAGTGAGGCAAGTGGCAGGACCCAGGCAGAGGGACCTGGCCAGGCCCAGGCACCCAGCTGGAGGGCAAACAAGGTGGCTGACATCCTGGCCATTTGGGGCCAGGAGGACACGCCTTGAGAGTTTGAAGTGTAAGGAGCATATCTTCTGGGCAATAGCTACCCAAATAGCAGAGTGGGAGTATTAGAAGACATTAGAGGTGCACGGGTAGAGATTTTGGGGGCTGACACTGAGAGCTGATTTTTAAAGAGGCATATCAGCTGACACTGATTTGATTTCCAGTAAAGCTGTGTGCAGCTGGTAAGTCTGCTGTGGTGGAAGGGGAGGGGAGAGGAAGGGGTGTGGGGGGAGCAGATCAAGGCCTCTATGAAGATGGAGGGAGTGGGGCTGCTGCTGGGGCAGGGAATGGAGCCGTGGCTCATCTGGGGGTCATGGGGTGGGAGGGCATGGGGGGGTGCCCCCCAGATCTGCATGGAGCAGAGCAGGGAGGGCTGCAGCTGCCAGCTGGGGTTGGGGCTGCACTGGGCTCTTCCTGGTGGGAGGGAGACTGAGCCAGGCTGCACTTGGGGTGGGCGGCAGCGGCACTGAGGGGGAGGCTACAGGAAGGGGCTGCTGCCATCCCAAATTTTGCCACAGCCCCCCCAAAGCTCCCCTCTCAGTGTTGCCTCCACCCACCCCAAGTGCAACCCCAACCCAATCCCCCACCCCCACACACCAGGAAAAGCCTGGCACAGCCCTCAGCTACAACCCACCCTGCCCAGGCCCTGCACAGATCTGAGGACATACACCATCCCCCATGTCCTCCTGGAGTGTACACAGCGGCAGGAATTGCCCCTCTGTCCCACACCTCTGGACAAGCCATGGCTCCATCCTGCTCCCTACTCCAGCTGGCCACTGCCTGCCCCAGCCCCTGCGCCAGCCCCACTCCCTCCCTCACTGCAGAGGCCTTGATTGGCCCTCCACACCCCTTCCCTCCCTCATCTCCTTCCACCACAACAGACTTACCAGCTGCAGGCATCTCTCCAAGCTGCCAGGCTGTGCTCTTCACTGCCTATGTGCTGCACTGTGCATGCATACACAGGCATTTATTGGCCAAATTATTAAGCACATCAGGCCAATTTACAATACAATCAGTTTTCTTTATATTGGTGCTGATCCAATATTGGACTGATGTATCAGTGCACCTCCAGAAGACATGACAGCAGTGCCTCCCAAAGGCCAGCTGTGCAACCATGGCCCACTGGCAGCTGGCCCAGAGGTGCAGGTGGTTCTGCTACAGTGCCCATACCACAGTCCAGGTGGCAGTGTGGTCCCCATTTGGGTCTGGCAGGCACGCAGCCATGGAGCCACAGGTCCAAGGGGGTGGATGCTTTCGCAGGTGGCAGGCCACAGCCAGGCAGGAACCCCTCCACCAGACTCCTGCAGTGGGTAGAGGGTGCAGGGGCCATTCTAGGTTAGGGCTGTTTCAGCAGTGCAGCTGGCACAAGGTGCTAGTGTCCCCAAACACTAACTGACTGGGCTTCAGAAGCTCCCAAGGGCAAGTAGCCCTGAGCTGCTTGCCAGAGCAGATTTTTATATTGCTGGAACCAGAACAAGTGCTGACCCCAGCCTCTAGATCCCCCGGCTTAAGATCCAGGAGGAGCTGGGCAAGGTCAGTTTCCCCCTAGTGCACAATTTGCCCCACACCAAAGTGCATGTTCAGGCATGTGTGCTGAGGCACAAATCTCCAGCACAAATTTGTGCCGCTGCTATTTGAGCTACTGCAAGCGCACATGCTTACATGTGCTCATAGAGCCTAAATATGGGCAGAATATTGGAATTAGCAATTTTCATTTAAAGAAAATCTCAGCTATCTTTTAGATGATTCTTCTATTGCAAAAAAGCCGAATTCTCACTCCTTTCAAAATTCTATTCATGTGAAATGGTTTTTAACTGCTAGTCCTGAGTAATATAATAAAGAAGCATGGCCCAGTAGCTTGTGCACAAGCCTAGAACGATCTTGATTCTATTCCCAACCTACTGTATATTCATGGGGTAGTCATTTAGAAATGGTCATATTTGTATAATACTCAGTGGGCGTGTCTATGCTAGATGCTACATTGTCATAGCACCGGTGGGCACAAACGGTGATGCCAACACTACTGTGCAGTAGCAAGAAGCACCCAGTGAGAATTTTGCCCTACACTTTAATGGAGAAAGAGCAGAAGCAAGGGCCCCAATTTTCAAAAATAAATTCAGATTATACAGTTCTACCACTGTGGCTTGCTCAGAGTAGATTTTACTCCTTCTCTCACCTTCTCCCTCTCATTTGCTAGACTCTTCACCTCAGCTTCACTGCAACTTGCCTCTCTTACCTTTTTCTCCTCTGCCCTGTTCCTTTTATCCTCTCTCCTTTTCCTTTTAATAGGTAAATGGTTTATTCCTACCCCCACCCCTTAACTAAACCTATTCAAAATAAATTAAATGAGAGAGCTATCACGATGATGTCTACCATCATATTGTTCACTCTACTTGTGTGTAGTGCCGCCTTTCTCCAACCCCCCCCCCCACACACACACACACACCAACTCTGTGTTCCTCTGGTCTATTTAGAATGTAAGCTCTCTCAGACAGAAACTATCTGCTACTGTGTGTCTATACCACATCTAGCAAAATAAGACTTCATTTTTGGTTGGCTCTTAGCTACTATCATCATAAACCAGATTGTTTATATTATGAATAAAAATAGCTCCCAAGTGACCATCAAAGGTGTTAAACATTTTCATTTTTCATTTACTCTTGTTGGAATAATAAAGGAAATCAATACTTCTGCATAGCAGGCTCTACATGTCTCAAGCAGAACAAATGAAAACTGAGGCACACAAAAAGAGATCCTATTTCTGAAAATGAGTGCCCTAACCTCTCTGCCTCAGCTTCCCTGTTTCTAAAATGAAGACAAAGAGACATACCACCATGGGTGGATCTAAGATTTTGAAAAGAGGGGTGCAGATGGTGTGGTACATCAACACAGCATATTTTTTCCAGGGGCCTAGTGCTATATTATTCCGTTTAAGATTTAAGCAAAAACAATATAACTCCATCAAAATAAATTAAAACCAGTATGTAGGGCTGTGAAATAGGAGATCCATTACCAGGAGGAACTAACAGACAGCAGAATTGTAGAAAAAAAGGCATTCTTGATTAGTGGAACATCAAGACCATTAAAAAGGTGAAAGGGTCATTAATGCCTGTGGAATTAAGTGTTTAGAAGGAATCAGTCAGATTTTAATGAGTCAGGAATTCAATTGACACTCTCACTGCTGCCTGAATAGAAATGATGATGCTGCTGATGATGATGCTGATGATGCTGCTGCTGCCAGGCAGTTAGGTCTTAAACTCTGGGTAGTTCAGGAATCAAAGGCAGAGTGCAACTACACCAGGGCACTGCTCCCCCACCATCACCTCAGATCTGCCCCTGCTTTCCACAAAGGTGTGGTTTAGTATTATTATTTGATAAACTATAGAGATTTAGGGTGAAAGGTGCAAAAGGTATGCTAGATAGAACTACCATACTTTTTTCTATTCATTTTTGAAAGCTCATAAAAATTGGAGAGTTGTGGTCAAAAGGTTCATGCAAGATTGCTTAAATATTCTGGTCCTAGCTAATTCACAAAGTTGTATTTAAATATTTATAAAATAGTATTAAATGGATATTAATAATGGGAGAAGCATTGTTCATAGACAGCATATATACAGAGACAAAAATGTTTAGAAGAACTAAATGTATACATTGCACTGAAATGGATAACATATTATGCAGGTCATCCAAAGATCTTGTACATGACAAGAAGCCACAATGAGCTTAAATTATTTCTGTAAATGTTTTGTGTTTTCTTTTTGTAATTATTGCAATCAATGTTTTGTATTTTCTTTCCACCAGTGAATATGGTTTTATACTGCAAAAGTTCTATTAACCAGCATCTTAAAAGCTGGCATGCTTAATTAATCAGCATGCCAGCTTGCAAGATAAAGTGAAACCAGAAGTGCCCACCGTAGCACTTCCGGTTTCTCCGAGCCCCTGCAGCATGGGGCAAAGCAGCCTGAACTGCAAAGCCCCCATGGCCCAGGGGAATAACAGGCTGTGCAGAGCTGTGCAGGGCCCACCTCCCTGTCCCACGGGGCCTGTAGGGCCCATGGGAGGGACAGTGATGCTGTGGGAGGGGCAGCAATGCTGCAGGAGGGGCAGTGGGATGCCCCAGATGTAGCAGAAGTGGTGGCCCAGGCCACTGAATTAACTAGCATATTTTGCTATCCGGCATCCCCCATTCCTGGGGGAATACAGAGCTTTTACTGTATTTGTATTTTAAATTCTAAGCCATTAAGATGGGAATATAGCTGTAAATATCTAACAATAACATAAAAATACAGAAAATTTAAATAAACAAACACTAGAAATGCAAAATATTTCAGCTGAAGTATTTTTTAAAAATTAAAATTGCAAATATGCCATAATAGCTATTAATTCCATATTATACATGGAAATACATGAAATACATGAAATTTCTTATGCCAGCACAGACACACAACCCCGTAACACTCAACTTCCCAGTTAAAAACAGAGACAAAAAAGGAAATCTTATGCTCAACATATTTGTTTAATGTTAGCGAAAAAAAAAATTTATTCACAAATCCTATTTAACAAACCACAGCTGGATTGCATTATTTAGGCACAGCCCTTTGTTGGGATTCTTATTTAGGTTTATTATTAATCTCTAAACGTAAGAGCAAATGCTCAATGGCATGTTTCTAATTTCATGTAGTCCAAATTTTTCTGCTTTACATTTACTTTACATTTTTTTAAAGGGAATATTCATTTTGCTCATCAGCAGGTATGGAAGTTTTCAAACTTTCATTTGTACCGACAGCCTCTACTAAACAGTGAAAAGACTAAACTGTCCTTTGAAAAACATAAAATACAATGACTGTGACACTGAAATTATCAGCACAGTCCCAACGCTGATTTTCAAAAAGGAAACACTGAGTTATCCATCTCTAATGCTGTTTTTCCTTTTCCAAGTTACTGAATAGTGCAAATGAATATTGCTCTCATGATGGAGCTAATAAATGATGCCTGTTTGCAATTCAGTCTAAAATCTCCCCAAATATTTGTCAGCCGTGCTTTCTTCTCATTACTTCTAAGTAGGCAATTTTTTAGATGTGTGGTGTCTAAACTTATTAATCACCATGACTACCTTATGCAGCCCCTTAGAAAATATGGTGGTGAAGCTTTCAGTCCTTACTTATATGTATCTATTGAGAAAATTCTGGTTCCACAGGCACACAATGACATTTTCTTTACTATATTGTCATCAAATAAAGAAGAATAAGTTTTCACAAACTTTTTTCAGTTCATTCCTTATTAAATTCCAGGTGTCATTTTGACCTGTCACTATGGTCCAATATGTCTTGGGTCCAGATACTCAAAGGTACTTAAATTTCGAAGTCCACCAATAAAGCACTACATTCTCAAAACTGTAATTCAGTTGTCTATCCCTGTAGGCACCAAAGTTTCTGTCACTGGGCCATCATAAAGCTGTCTAAATGGTGATGACACTCAGCAGCTATCAAACTATCAACCCAAAGCCCTGAAGTCCCCCAAACAGGATTGTCAACCTGCACAGAAAAAGTCATTTCACCCATAGGGTCTGATGTAGTAGGTATACTATAAACATACATAACATAGGCATGTGTCAACCTTTCTATCAAGAGGCCCAGATTAAGATTGCTGGAGGGACGGCACAGGACCTGCACAAGACAACTAGGACCACAGGGCAAGAGTATGTTTAGGGCACTCATCTGACACATGAGAAAGCCAGGGTCAACTGCCTGATTTGGAGCAAGACTTAAATCTGAGCCTCAAATATCCCAGATGAGTGTCTTCACCCCTGGGCTATTGGCTATTTGCCCCACTTTCTCTTTTTTTCTTGATAAACCCCCTGCATTATCTGTCTTATGTACCCAGGAGAGGACTCACAGCTGAGGGCCCAAGGAGGAAGAGGTTGCACCTATCTCTGACCAGTAAGTGGTTAAGTAGCAGGAATTCATTAAGCTCCTCAGAAGAAGGAAACCTCTCAGGTGTTTGTGTGGGGTGTGGGGGGGAGTATGTGGGTGGGTGGGTATAGGAGGGATGTGGAGTGTCTGGGTGGGTGTGTGGAGGTGTGGGGAGGATGTGGGGTGTCTGGGTGAGTATCGGGGGTGTGAGGGGGATGTGGGGTTTGTTGGAGGACTTGAGGGGGAGCCGTCACATGCCCGTCCCCCCCACACCATGGTGTGCAGCCATGCCCACTGCAGCACTGCCCTGCAAGGTGCAGCGCCTCCTGATCTGCAGACCTGACCCAGCCCAGTCTGGCCTGCCTTTGGACAGGACCAGGCTGGGTCATATCCGCAGGTCAGGAGGCACTGTGTCTCACAGGGCTGTGCTGCAGTGAGCATGGCTCAGATGCCTGCAGCTGCCAGTGCCAGAGGCTACTCGCCACAGGGGGTGGGGGGGCTGGGCATGTGGCAGCCCCCCTCAAAACCCCACCAGAAACCCTATACCCACAATCCCCCACAAACCCCATACACCTACACACCCCACAAATCCTCCCTCAGGCCTCCACACTGACAACCCCCCCAGAAACCAGACAGTCCCCCCCACACTTACCAGGGACAGTGCCCAGGTTTGGGTCATGCTGCAGCCTTGCCCTGCTCCTGTTTGCCCCAGCACACTGAGGCAGCATGCTGGGGCAACAGGGTTACCATACAGATACTCGGGCTGGATGCTGGCACTCTGGCTGGGGCAGCACGGGTACCATAGAGACACTCTGGCTGGAGGACTCAGGCTCAAATTGCCTCAGGGCACACTGCAGAACCCTGTGCTGCTTTTTTCCATGGTTTGTTTGGGTTTTTTTATACCTGGATTTCAAGGTATCAGATTTAGAGTCAGCACTGCAAATATACAGTTCAGGGAACATTTTTTCATTCCAAGCATGCCTTTTGCCAACTCATTTGAGATGCCACAACAGTCACATGCATGCTCATCTGGATGCATGCCCAGTATGTAAGGGAGTAATCAAGGGGGGTAAAGATATTGCAGAGAAACTTAACAACCTCTCTGTATCTGCCTATTCAACAGAAGCAATAGGGAAATCCCTATGCCAAAACTTCTGTTAATAGGTTTTGTCAAAGGTTAAGGCATCAGAAGTGCAGGTGATGAAATGAGTTTACTCCTTAAATTCCAGTAAGTTTCTAAGATCAGAGAAACTTAAGTTTTAAAAAACTCTTTGTTAATCTTGGGAATTACATGACAGTCTTACATAAGTACCAGATAACTGGTGGAAAAGATAATAATCAAATGTAACTTTTATAGGGTTGTTAGCTGTAGACTAACAAATTGCCTGTCAAGCATGATGTGGGGGCGGGCGGATGGGCAAGACAGAGGCCTGCATTGCCCACCCCACCCCACCGCCTCAGATTGGGATTCAGCTTCTTCTCCTGGCCTCCCACCACCTCAGGTCCAGGCCTGTGCCCTCCCTTCCCCACCTGCCGCATCAGGCCTGGGATCCTTCTGGACTCTTCCCCCCGTCACTTTGGGCCCGGTTCCCCCCACAACTGCTTTGGGTGTGGGCCCATGTGCCCCTCCCACCCCCTGCCTCCCAGAACTGCGGGGGTGGGGAGAGGGGAGCTTGCACACAGCAGCGGGCAGCCGTGGCCTGTGGGAGGCTGCATGCTGCCCTCAGTAACCCCCACTTGCCCTTCCCACTCCCCTTCCCTCTCCCCTCCCTCCCGTCCTCCCCTCTTCCCTGCTACCTCCCCCTCCCTGCAGGCTGTTGTTGAGTAGGGGGCTGCTCCGGACCCTGGCTCCAAGAAGCAGGGCCAGCAGGGGGGAAGCAAGGCCAGCACCACTGGCTTCACTCCCCTGCTCCATACCTGTCATCATGGTGGCATGCTGTAGCCACCACTGCTTGTCCGGAATGCTGTTGCAGAACTCTGATTGGTTGTTTCAGACAACCAATCAGAGTGTGAATAAAGCATTATGGACAGACAGATAGACAGACAGACTAAGGCTTTTAAAATATCAGAATATCAAAGCCATTTACACAGGATGGCAAATATCCTGATCCCTGTTTTACAAGTCAGGACACAGATGCTAAGTGACGTGATAAAAAATCACACAATAGTGAGAGAAAAGGCCAGGAGCAGAGCTCAAGTTTCCCACATCAGAGCCCTGTACACTTTACTTTTTCACTTAGTCTAATAAATCACCTAGGTTAGCATGTGATAGTAATAATCAGGCATTTTCTGTAAAGGAAAACTATGCCTCTGTGAACCTACTGGCCTTTTGGGGGAATTCAACAAACCAGTAGATAAAGGACCAATTAAGATACAATTTATTTCAATTTTCATAAAATACTTTTTGTCACTAAAAAACCTATTAAGGAAATTAAATTGTCATTTACTTGAGAAGTAAATTCCTATTATTTGGATTTGAAATGGGTTAAGACAGAAAAAGAATACGAATTAACGGAGTTGATAGCTTGGAAGAAGGTTAATAGCAGAAATTTCCCAAAATCTTATAGTTTCATTGTTTCTAGGGTCAGAAGGAATCTGAACAGATCATCAAGTCCGACCCCCTGCCCTGGGCAGGAACAAGTGCTGGGATCATAACACCCCGGCCAGATATCTATCCAACCACCTCTTGAAGACCCCCAAGGTAAGGGAAAGCACCACCTCCCTTGGGAGCCCATTCCAGAGCCTGGCAGCCCTAACCATAAAGTAATGCCTCCTGATATCAAGCCCGAACCTGCTCTCAATCAATTTGTGGCCATTATTCCTTGTTATCCCAGGTTGTGCCCAGGGGAACATAGCCTCACCTATTTTCCACTAGTCCCCCCTGGTGAGTTTATAGATGGCCACCAGATCTCCTTTCAGTCTTCTCTTGTGGAGACTGAATAGATTCAGGCCCTTTAGTCTATCTTCGTAGGGCCTGGCCTACTGCCCTCTGACCATGCAAGTGGCCCACCTCTGGCCCCTCTCAAGGTTAACCATATCCCTCTTGAAGTGTGGCACCCAGAACTGGATGCAGTACTCCAACTGTGGCCTGACCAGCGCTGCATAGAAGGGAAGGATTACCTCCCTGGACCTGCTTCTAACGCATCTGGTGAGGTTAGCTTTAGTGACTGCTTCCTCTCATTGGCAGCTCATGTTCATCCTGGAGTCAATGACTCCAAGATCCCTTTCAACCACCGTGTTGTTGAGAAGGGTGTTCCCCAGCCTATAGGTATGTTGCAGGTTCCTTCTCCCTAGATTTCATAGATTTCATAGACATTAGGGCTGGAAGAATGTAGCACCTTCCACTTGTCTGCACTGAATTCCATTCTATTCTCATCTGCCCACCTCTGTAACCTGTTTAGATCTAGTTGGATTCTGTCCCTCCCCTCCAGTGTGCCCACTTCTCCCCACATCTTTGTGTCATCAGCAAATATGAAAACAGCGTGCTTTTCACACCCACCTCCAAGTCACCTCCATGTCTGGCCGAATAGCACAGGCCTGAGAACTGAGCCCTGGGGAACTCCACTTCCTACATCCCTCCAGGTGGAAAACAACTCATCCACCACAACTCTCTGGCTGCGACCATCGAGACAATTTGCCACCCATCTGACTGTATAGGCATCAATGCCACCGTTGCCTAGTTTTTTTATAAGCATGGCGTGAGAAGCAATGTCAAAGACCTTCCTGAAGTCCAGGTAGACAACATCCACCTCAACACCTGCATCCAAGGACTTTGTGACCTGGTCATAAAAGGAAACAAGGTTAGTCAGGCAGGATCTGACCACAATGAACTCGTGTTGGTTGCCCCTGAGCATTACCTCCCAATATGTGCTCCTTGATGATTTTCTCAAAGGTCTTCCCAAGGACTACAGTGAAACTAACTGGCCTATAGTTACCCAGGTCCTCCTTTCTTCCCTTCCTGTAAATGGGGACCACATTGGCCCCCACCTCAAGCACTCATACAGCCGTGCCAGAGGCCCTGCTGTGACCTCTGCCAATTCCTTCAGTAGCCTCGGATGAAGAGCATCCAGACCTGCTGATTTAAACATGTCCAGCCCCTCCAGAAGTTCTGTAATTAGACCATCCCTGTCCCCAGGCATCACGTTGTGTCCCCTGAGCCTGTCCGTAATCCTAGTGGGGGAGTTGTCCCTGCTCAGAAATATGGAGGCAAAGAATTCATTGAAGAGATCAGCTTTTTGCTTTGCTGCAATCACCAGATTGCCAAGCCTGTCCTGTAGGGGCCCCATGTTACCTGGAGCCTTCTTCTTGCTCCCTATGTATTTGAAAAAAGATTTTTTGTTATCCATAACTCTGGTCGCCAGCCCTAGTTCCATCTCTGCCTTGGCCTTCCTAACCGCCTCCCTACAATCACGAGCAATGCAGGTGTAATCCTCCTTAGTGATAGCCCCTTGCTTCCACTGATTGTATGCCACCTTTTTTGCCCTTGGGCCCTCCTGGATGCCTTTACTGAGCTAAGGGGGCTTTTTAGCACTCTTGCCACCTTTGGTTTTCATTGAGATTGACTCCCTCTGAGCTTGGAGAATCATCTCCTTAATCTGTAGTAAAGGCAGTAATATTTAATTTATTAACATTCTGGAGCAATTAATAAACAATTTAGTAGCAACATTTTTGGATAAGACACAATTATTTAGCCAGCCTAAAGAAGAATTTAAGAAATACTATATATAAATCAATATATAAAACAAAACATAGACTAATATTATCCCTGAGATGAAGACTGTATAAAGCCATCATATTACTAATGCAAGATGTAATCATCTCGAATTGTCCTAAATTTAATGCACCTCAAAAACAGCATTACCAATTTAAAGCAAGTCTCAATTAAAGCAAGGCATCAGAGAAAAGCCACTTTCATTTTGCTGGAAAAGTTAATGTGTACTACAACTGACAAGTTCAGGTCAACACTATCACCTTGTCTTGCTTTAAATTTTGATACATAACAATGCTACCCAACTGTTTAATTTATCCCACTGAATACTTTTGACAACTTGTGGTTCTCTTGTAATAGTTTCTAAGCAAGAAGAAAAGACATGAATTGTTAGAAGAGCCCTGTAAAATAAACCCCACTATGTAAGCAAACTAAAAATATAAAACCTAATGCAAGTGAAATAATGAAAATGGAAAAGCAAAAGTAATAGGAACTGGAATTTCTAGCTATAATATGTATAAGCAATAATAGTCCTTTAGGCATTAAACAGTGCCTGTATTTACAGGTATTACAAAATGTATCAAATGCTGTCCTATGTTGAACACTAGGTCAGTATGAGTCATATTAACCAGACATGGTGAATTTCAGTATAGCTTGGTGCTTATCAGACAAATTCTTGACACATCTGTAGCATAGGTTTAACAAGGGCTTCACAGGGCCCAGTGTAGCTCTCTTCCCAAGGATGCCTAATCAGATCCTGAGAAGCACTTCCTAACTCCTCCCCTAAGCTAAGGTGCACAGCCTGCAACTTCAGTGAATGAGAAAAATGCAGGAGAGGAAGCAGCTCATCAGATGCTCACAAGAACCTAGAGGCAGCTACTTCAGTTCTACTGAGTGGGACAGAAGTGAAAATGTCACCTAACAAATGCATACCCCAACATAATCAGTTCCAAAGACAAGATCAGATGAAGAATGAACCACTCCCTTCCTCTCAGAAAAGGGACTTTACAAAGTTCAGCAAGTGATATAATTTCAACGGAAATGATTCCTGATTCTTGTGTTTTCTCTTTCTCCATGTGACAGTGTTCCCCAGGATAGTGAACCTGCAACGTGCTTAGTGATGCTGGGATAACTCATGGTATAATCTGGCCCGTAATATATTTGCCATAGTTAGTTCTAGCCACAGGCAGAATTTTAGATTCTGCTTTAGGTAACCTTTTGAAATGTACATGCCAATAGATGAAACTTAAAATGAGATGGCCTACAGACCAGGAGTAAAAAGGACAAACAAACCTACCCCTATGAAGCAGGTCTACAGACGATCAGCCTTATTTGGGATGGGGGTTGCTGCCAAATCTGAAAGAGCACCTTTGGACCAGAAAACAGGCTGGCACTATCATCATCCCACAGTGTTTTCTCAGAATTCCCCTAGTCTGTTCAGGCACAATGCTACCATAGTTACTTCAATATAATACAACCCTGAATATAACATGACCCCCTTCCCCTGAGAATTTGATTCTATATATAGAACATTTATAAATTTGTTATAATTTTCCAGGTATAGAATCTAATTATTGGAGGTTTGCTGTGAATTTGTTCCCCTCCCACTTCTACAGTAGGGAAAATTAGATCTGTGGAGTCAGGTAGCCTCCTTGCTCTTTGTCCCTCCCCTGCCATTTCCTCCCCCTACAACCCTTTCTCCACTGCTTCCTTGCAGACCCTGCTCTCCCTGAGCACGTGGAAGTGAGAAGCAACTTTGAAAACACTCATCTTGAAATAAGCCTACCTACACTACTTTGCATGTAGGCTTAGTTCATCCAGAATCAATGCAATTTACATTTTTTGAAACTGCTGCAAGTTTTAGCACAGGTACTTCATCAATACACTTTAAATAGCACTTCAGCACCTATTTATGTATAGTACAAACTAGGAGGGGTTATTTATTTACAAAATATCCAAATTCCACTTAGCTCTTTTCCTTTCCCCACCCATTCCCCTTTAAAAACATAGTTAAATATGCATGCTGTTCCTGGAAACATAAACTCTTCTCTGACTTACTGTCTCATTTCTTTTAGGTATTCCACATTTTACATCTTATGGGTACATGAACTTTTCTCCATCCAACCCCCTTTTTTTATGCAATCCAGTTTCTCATGCAACATTTTGTTTTGTTTCTTATTTTCCTTAGGTTCCATCCACAAACATCAAGACTGGATGGTCTTTCTGGTCTTTTTCTCCCAAATTCAGTCCACTTCTTCCTCCCCTCTCCCTTCCCAGTCCTGCATTTGTTGTCTTTCCCCACTGCACCGCTTCAGCTGTCAACCTAGTGCCTGTACTAAGCTGGTATAATCACTCTGCCCTTCCCCACACTCTTTGTGCAAAGACATATTCCCACAGCAAGTGCTCATACATTTCTTCCTTGGTACACAAGTCCCTTGGGCACTTTGCAGTGCAGCAGAGCCTCCAGCAACATTGCAGCTCACAAACTGAAAGTATTGTGTGTGCTAGAATCTATCTTAGCTCTCAGTACTGTTTTAGATAGTCTTTTTTACACACCTCCTTCCAGACAGTATCTACTTTTTCTGCAGAGAGTTTCCCATCACAGCTGTTCTACCTTGTGCACACACCTTTTGTTGGATCTTGCAATGGTTTTTCATTTCCTCCGTTCTATCTGCTGTAAATTATATTGGTTCTAGAAAGCTTCTGTTACCATATACCATGTAGGGGACTGCCATGCCCATGGCCACATGAACGAGCAGCCTCCTATTCCCCATTTCCTCCATGGTCTTCCTCCAAAGTATCTGACAAAGCATGCTGCTTTGGGCTCCTCTCCCACAGCCAAATTACAAAACAGGCTGAAGTACTTGGCCATTATGAATAAAAACACATCTGGGAAGTCTCTGCCCCATGTTTCTTCTGTCTGTATATGTCCCATGCCAGTCTCTCCTATTGTGACCCCCACAAGCACACAAAGATGCTCCTCTGTATTGCACAGACTGTGCTCCATGTCAGGGGGAACACCAATCCTGTATATAAAATGACAGGCAAGATCATGTATTTTAGCATGCTCACCTTTACTTCTAGAGTTAACTTCTGCCCACTCCAGAGTCCCAGCTTTTGCTTGGCCCTCACAGTAGTTTTCTGCTACACCTCCCTGTCTTTAAGCTTTGCATCAAAATGTACTCCCCATACCCATATCCCTTCTTTTACCACTGTGACCCCATCCCTCACAGGTCCCTCATCTCTCTGTATATCATACAAATACTCTTCTCAATGTAGAGTTTTGACCCTGCCATTTTCTCATAAAGCTGAACATGTTTCATCACTTCCCTGATGGACCAATGCCCCCTACATACCACATTTATGTCATCCATGTACACAATGCACTTGGTTTGCTTTCTGCTCCTTCCCAGTATTTGGACTCCTACCACAATGGCATCACACTTTATTTGCTCTACGAGTGGTTCAATTGCATAGATGAAGAGTAGTGTGGACAGGTGCCACCCCTACCTCACCCCTCATCTCACTTTACTGGCTCCATTAGGTGTCCATTTATTTAAACTTCACTTTTTGCACCTGTCTACAGCATCTTCAGCCAATTAAGGAATTAAACAGAGATCCCCAGCTTTCCCAGCATCTGCCAGAGGAATTCATGGTCAACCCTATAAAGGCTTTCTTCAGGTCTGTGTTTAATATTGCCAGGTTTAGGTTTAGGTTTAGGAATATTGCCAGGTTTCTTTCTTTGCAGTATTGCATGGCATCTCTTAATTGTATTATGGCCTTATGAATCTTCCTCATAGGGATTGTGCGTACTTGATCTTCTCCTAGCACTTTCCCAATTGCTTCTTTTAGTCTGTTTGCTATCACTTTGGCTAGGAACTTGTAGTCAAAGTTTCACAAAGGTATTGATCTCCAGTTCTTTATCTGGGTTTTGTCCCCTTTCTTGAATATCAGGGTTACTATTCCTTCTTTCATACTTTTCAAGAGTCTTCTTTCTCTCCTTCTCTCATTATATGCTTCTGTGAGGTCTGATCCCAGTCAGTCCCAAGAAGTAACATAGAATTCTTTTGGCAGTCTAGCTTTTCCCGGTTTTTTCCCAGTTTTAAAATTGTTCAGGGTGTCCCAGGCTTCTTCCACCTTCCAGTCTTCCACTTGTTGTTCGTCTACTTCCATTAGCTTCTTCTGCAGTCCTTCCAGGCAAATCTGTCCAGCTTCCTTCTCTACCTTTCTCTCTATATATAGTTCCCAGTAGAAACCTTTCACTATTCATAAAATGGCTTCTTTTGAGGTGTGTTCTTCTCCTTTCTCATCCTGGGGGCACCATATTCCCTCCTTTCCTATTCTGCATGTGTTTCCCTTTTTCCAACCCTGCTGAAAGTATGCAGTAGTCTGAGAAGAAAACTGGTGTTGTTTCTGGTTCTCTCTTTGTCCAGTGCTTTGATGTCAGGGTAAGGTCAATCAATGAGAAACTTTTCTATGCTGCATCTCCTCTTGTAAAGACAACTTTTTCCCCCAGTCCTCTTTCACCTGTATCCAGCAGGTCAGGGGCAACATGTAGGGCATGCATGTGCACCCCCTGAGCATGGCAGTGCATCTCCTACAAAAAGACGTCACTGACACTCACCACCCCCCTCCTCCCACTGCCAACACCACCAGCAGCATCTGTAGGTGATCAGTGATTGCCGCTGGCCACTGCTGATGCTGCTGGCGGCATCTGCAGGTGGTCGCCAACCCCTGGTCAGCGCTCGCCCTCCCCACCCCACCTCCACCGCCGACAGCACTGGTGGTGTCTGCAGGAGCTCCCGCTTACCACTGCCATGCTCCCACCACCACCGTGCCCCCCAGCCACCAGGGGCACACGTCATTCATGCTGCAGGTCACCGTATGATCATTCTGTTTAGGATCTTTAATGACTTGTCCACAGTTCCTGCTTGCCTCTCATTCTTTCTGTCCTGTGCTCATCATACATAATTGAAATAGCTTACTAAAATACAAGGTTTTCCACCATTCATGCCAATTTCCAATTTTTCCAGGAATCAATCAGCAGCTCTCCTCTCAATCCACTAGTGCATAGATATCTGTGATCTCAAACATTTTCTCATTCATTTCACAGATTACTTGCAGCATTCACCTCCCCACTGCTTCGTTTGTTCTCTTGATCTTGATGTTTGGGTTCTTAATTGTTTTAGGGTCCTTGGCTGTAGCCACGTTGGTCTAAGGACATAGGCAGACAAGGTTTTTTGAGTAGATTTGATATCTTTTATTAGATCAACTAAATTGCTCTTTGCAAGCTTTCGGGTACAAACACCCTTCCTCAGGCATAGGGAAAGTCTGTCTTTTGTCCTCTTCCACCTCTCTTTGCTGCTTGCTCTGTTTGCAAAAGACTGGGGATAGACTTTCCCTATGCCTGAAGAATGGCATTTGTGCCCAAAAGCTTGCAAAGAAAATTTTTTCCAACTATTTAGTTGGTCTAATAAAAGAAAGCACATCTACTCAAAGAGCCTTATCTGCCTGGATTCTTAATTACCTCTGCTACATCTGGTGCCCTGTTAATGTTTGAGCCAGACCAGCTAGATGGCCCCCACTTCCACAATCTTTCATTTTCTGTGTGATTTTTTTATGACTTGTATTGCACATTCTTGTATACAGATAATATCTGCCTTTATCTGGGTTAGATATGCTTCAATCATATTCCATCTGTCTTTATTCAGAACAGACCGTACATTTAAAGAAGCTATAATTAACATTTTAGTTTAAGATTTCAGTTTACTTTCATTTGTCTGTCTGCTCTTTCTTTACAGGCTTTCCTCTGTCTTATCCTGCTCCTGTACTCCCTCCTAATGCACTCTCACATTCATTGCTTTCACAAATCCTTCTGAGTCTGACTTTTCTAGGAACTTGTCCACCCACTCCTCCTGACTGGTGAAAATCTCTTCTGGGATGTCAGAAGTTTGTAGTGAGGAGATAACTAAGGAGAGAAGACTACTTGCAGAGGTACTTGGCTGGGTCTCTACTTCTTTCCCTTGTACCTTTCATCTTCCTCATTTGGTTTTTCCTCCTCCCTTCTCTTTCTTCTAACTTCTTGCTATTCCATCTCATTTTCCTCCTTCTCTGACCCTCTTTCTTCCTCCACATTGCTCTCCTCCCCTCCTCCTTTTTTTCAGGAACATAGTGCTCCCCTTCCCTGTATTTTGTTTCTCCTCTTTCCCCCAGACTTTCAGCTCTGTGTGTTTACAGGGAGTGGGGTGGGGATATTGGAGTCTCACCCTCCTCTTCCCCTTCTGAATCTCCCTGGCTCTCATTATCCTCCTCCTCTGATTCTTTCCCCTGCCCTTCAGGCTCAGCAGACTATTCCACTGGCATCTCTCGTTCTCTTTCCTCTTGCCCTTTGTCCTCCTCCTCTCTTTGCTGCCTTGCTCTGTTTGCAAGGGACTGGGGGCAGGAGCAGAACACATGCCCTTCTCCGCCCCCAGAGATTTCAGTGCCCATGAATGACTGGTGCCTCCCAAAATTAGGTGGGGGCACCATAGCAGTGAGTGGGAAACACCCTCAGCCATTGGCATCAGTGGCAGTGAGCAGGGACCACCCGCAGACGCCGTCGGCCACGTCAGTGGCAAGTGGGGGGCGGTGTGAGCAGCAACTGCCCATAAAAGCCAGCAGCAGCCAATCTGGGGGGGGAGGGAGAAGTGCTCCTCCCCCCCGGGGGCCTTCCCTACACATTGCCTATGGCAGTGCCTTTTCTCCTTATAATCCTTTGCAGTGTCTCCCTTCTTCCTACATATGGAACGTATGCTGAAGGGGCAGACCAAAGCTAAGTGCTCCCTTCATCACATTCCCTGTACAGCTTTGTCTGGCCATGGTAAATCACAAACCTCCTGTTGACTCCCAGGGCTATTGCCAGTGGGAGATGTCTCACTCCTCTAGAGCTTTCTGGGGCATAGTAGGACACGAAGCTGCCAAGCCCCAGTCCAGATCCCATTGGGGTCCCATACCCATTCAATCTTGCCCACCTTTTTGCAATACCTGATGAGCCAGATCTTTATATCTTCCTCCTTCATTGCCAAGTTAAACATCTTCAAAATCACTACATGCTCCCAATTCCCCTCCAGCTCTCCAAAGTCAAAGAATCAAAACCCTGGGTCCTCTCGGTTCCTCTTCTATATATGCCAGAAATCCTTAAAGCCCCAGCAGTCCTGGAATATGAAGTCCCAGTGCAGTCCTCCTGGCAAAGCCGTCAGCCCAACCCGATCTCTACGGTTTACCTTTGAGATGTTCTTCAGCATTAGCTGGCTAAAATGCAGTCAGATCATGTTCAGCTTTGAAGACTCAATCCGATATTCAAGGGGCAGGGGGGTGGGGTCCAAATGCTTTCCAGGAGCCTTCTTTTTTTGGCATGGTCTTTTCTCAGCTGCTTCTCTTCTCTTTCCTTATGCCAGTTCTCTGTTCAGGTGATCTGTTTTCACACCATCCACTTTGTCCTTTCCAGTCCCTTCCTCAGGCCTTCTGGCCTTGACCCAGACAGCCATTTGGCTCTTGATCTTAGCCAGACTGTGCATGAAACTAATACCAAATATACATGATTTTAGTCTAAAACCAAAAGACTCTTGATTTGCTATATAGTTCATTGGGTTGGGCCCTAGCACAGTCAACAGCATTTCACACCATGGTGACCCCACAGCTTAGCACTACGCAGTATGTACGTGTACTCCAAATGCTCCAACAAAGTATCCATGTGCTAATTAGCCCCCCAGTGATGACTGAAACTGGGTGTTCTTGCCATGAGTCTTGGGATGCTTTCAAAAATTATATGCAGATGAGGTATGGAGCAACCTAGTCCAGGCTTCACCTCATGGAGGTTGAGGCCACACTAATCATATGCACCAGGCTGAGAGAAAGGGATTCTGGGTGAACTGTTTGGGGTTCCATTTGGTGATGTATAAGACATTTAAGGCTGGTGAAGAAACAGGAATCATTGAAAATGGCTGTGGGAGTGAAAAGGAAGTGAAAATATATTTAATATAGAAGCTCACCGTGACTTCAAAAAGTCAGCGATGACAAGGACTGTGTTCAATGAGCGCTACCACATACCTGATTCCAACGGGTTGCGCTAAACTATCCCTATGGTAAGTTCCCATCAGCATGTTTGCCCAATGCGGGCCATGTGTTTTATAGTCATGTTCAGTGTTGGCTGCATTTAAATCAACATTATGGTTGGTTGCCATTACTGAGCACATGCTGCTTCTAGCAGCAGTTCAAATATAGACAGAGTATTTAATGCAGTTTCTTTATAGGCAAATATAAGAAAAGGGTTTCTTACCCATGCTGATGGGGGTGCAGAGGTAGGGAACGTCATTGTGTAGTTGAGTAAATATGGCTTTTAAAATTTTGCTGTTATGATTATGAGGACCACTGGAAACAGATAAAAGGACCTTGCTAACTGGAATAAATCTCATGCATTTATTATGGTTTGAAAGAAAGCTCCAAATCAGAGTCTGCTGTGTCATCACACAACAGTAAACTAAGGGTTTGATCCTGCACTCTGACAAGCCAATGACAAAGTCCCACTGAACTTTTTTACTTGACATATCAGACCTTGAGTGAGTTAATAGAAGAACAATCCTTAATTTACATATTTGCTTTAGTAACCACATTGCTTCCGCTTTCTGCTATTAAAAATATTATTCCCAATCCTGCTCCAAGCCTCCAAAGGAGCAATAGCCTTACAGAAATAATAAAACTGAGTGTTCCAGCCCCAATATGTCATTAAGAACTAATAACATTTCATCACTAAAATGCTGGTGACAGGCCCTGCACTTCTGCAAGACTACTGCAGGCATTCCCACCGTGTTCTGTGAGTCTGTCAGCAATGCCATCTAGCTTTTAACACGGCCTGAGCAAAGCTGTAGGCGGAGTGCTTGTTTCAAATCAGTGCTGGTCTAGAGTCTCCCAGCATAGGAAGTGGGTCACAGTACATGAGATTTCCATGGCACAGTCCACAGAATAACGCTTCATCTAATTCCCATTCTCAGTTCATGTGAAAAATTAAACTGTTACCTCTCTGGTAAACCTTACGATACAAGGGAAAGGTTGCGCAGGATTCATAGATTCATAGATTCATAGATGCTAGGGTCGGAAGGGACCTCAATAGATCATCGAGTCCGACCCCCTGCATAAGCAGGAAAGAGTGCTGGGCCTACATTACCCCAGCTAGATACACATCCAACCTTCTCTTGAATACCCCCAGGGTAGGGGAGAGCACCACCTCCCTTGGGAGCCCGTTCCAGACCTTGGCCACTCGAACTGTGAAGAAGTTCCTCCTAATATCTAATCTAAATCTGCTCTCCTCCAGCTTGTGGCCATTATTTCTTGTAACCCCCGGGGGCGCCTTGGTGAATAAATACTCACCAATTCCCTTCTGTGCCCCCCTGACGAACTTATAGGCAGCCACCAGGTCGCCTCTCAACCTTCTCTTGCGGAGGCTGAAAAGGTCCAGTTTCTCTAATCTCTCCTCATAGGGCTTGGCCTGCAGGCCCTTAACCATACGAGTGGCCCTTCTCTGGACCCTCTCCAGGTTATCCGCATCTTTCTTGAAGTGCGGCGCCCAGAATTGCACGCAGTACTCCAGCTGCGGTCTGACCAGCGCCCGATAGAGGGGAAGTATCACCTCCTTGGACTTATTTGTCATGCATCTGCTGATGCACGATAAAGTGCCATTGGCTTTTCTGATGGTTTCATCACACTGCCGACTCATGTTCATCTTGGAGTCTACTAGGACTCCAAGATCCCTTTCCACTTCCGTGCCACCCAGCAGGTCATTTCCTAGGCTGTAGGTGTGCTGGACATTTTTCCTCCCTAGATGCAGCACTTTGCATTTCTCCTTGTTGAACTGCATTCTGTTGTTTTCCGCCCACTTGTCTAACCTGTCCAGGTCTGCTTGCAGCTGTTCCCTGCCCTCCGGCGTGTCCACTTCGCCCCATAGCTTAGTGTCATCTGCAAACTTGGACAGAGTACATTTCACCCCCTCGTCCAAGTCGCTGATGAAGACATTAAAGAGTATCGGTCCAAGCACCGAGCCCTGCGGGACCCCACTGCCCACACTCTTCCAGGTCGAAACCGACCCATCCACCACAACTCTCTGGGTGCGACCCTCCAGCCAATTCTCCACCCACCGGACTGTGCAGTCATCCAAGTCACAGCCCCTTAACTTGTTCACCAGTATGGGGTGGGATACCGTGTCAAAGGCCTTCCTGAAGTCCAAGTATACGACATCCACCCCTCCTCCTGCATCGAGGCGTTTTGTGACCTGGTCATAAAAAGAGACTAGATTGGTCAGGCACGATCTACCTGCCACGAACCCGTGCTGGTTTCCCCTCAGCATAATTTGTCCTGCCAGGCTCTCACAAATGTGAGCCTTGATGATTTTCTCAAAGATTTTGCCAGGATTCTGGAACAGTAATTCATGAAGTGGAGACTAGCAACTAATACCAAAAAAAGAACCACTAGCTTTAAAAGGAAACATAAGCAGACCAATTCAAGAGGGTTAATATGCTTACTGTTAGAATCAGACAAAAGGTTTTCTTATGTGATGTTCAAAAATGAGCATATCCAATGGACTTTAGCTGCTGTGCTAACACTGACAAGTGAATCTGTTCCTTCTTCCGTCTGATTTCTTCCCCTTCTCTAAAATCCATATGGTGCAAACCTGAAACAATGTGCTTCTGCTCAGATACACCCTTTGTAGCTGGCAATCTTGAAATGGAGGAAGGTGGGTGGTAGTGAATGCAAATAGTAATGTGCACAATCAGCACATCATCTTATTTCTGCTTTCATAATCTTAAGGACACAGTGGTATCTGAAGATGAAGGCTTCCTGCAAACCAGCATTAATACAGAATGTCTTGGTCCTTACAATCCTTGTTGTACATTGATGTGCAGTATACATGTAGTAAGAGTAGCAGCAGTACTTGGAGCAGTGCAATACAAAACAATCTCAACTTACACACAGGTAAATGCATTTACTAACCAGAAAGACTTCCTTCTCTCTCTTCAGGCAACAAAACTCTGACATGACATTACTCCTAAAAAGAAATTAATCCTTCGAGCAAAGAACCCTGTTAATTCAGCTGCATAATACACAGGATACTGCCCCAAAAGCCAAATTTAAATCTTTAGCACAGAAGATAAAGTATCACTACATAGGATAGAAGCAGTTTTTAAACAAAAGCATTCTTTCAGTAGTCAACATTTTTCTGACAAGGACAAATTTCTGCATACAAACCTAGTAGTGTATCCTTAGAAGCAATCTTTAACTTAAGCATAAGAAGCACCTATTATAATTGTTCCCACTGATGTAGAGCAACCAAAGCCATGATCCAGAACCTCATTGTGCTAGGTGGTATGCAAACACAGAACACAAAGGAAACAGTCCCTGCTCCAAAAAGCTTATAGTTGAAGTATAAGACAAAAGACACCAGGCAGAAACAGACAAACAAACAGAGGAGCACGATGTAAGAATGAGGCAATAACACAAAAATAAACCTCCATGCATTTGTCTCCTGTTTCACAGAGTCATATATGGAGAAATGACAAGCCATTTATGAAAGTTTCCTTTTAAATCAAAATCCACTTACATGTAGCCAGAGATTTCTGAAACTGAACACGTGGCCTATCAGAGGCCTGCAAATCATATTAGCTCATTATAAGGCTGGATATAGGCTTGAGGGGGAGTTAAGATTTCAAGCCTAATCACGGCTCTCTCTGAATCTCAAGCACTGTGATAAGACAGATGCTCTAACAGATACATGCACAGAGCGTGTGAAAGAGATGCATAGAACATTCCTGACATTTTAACATGAGTGTGATATTTCACAAACTGGGCATATTAATTCCCCTAAGGTTGAAAACCATCCCTGTATAGGCAGAAAGCTTAAAAAATAAGAGCATCAATTCTCTAAGTGAGGCTCAGGTCAGACCACAGTGGCACGCAGATCTTCACTCACCCTCCAGACAGGAATGGTTTTCACCCTAACTGCAAAGTTTCGCTCCTGGAAGCGCATTTCACAAGCTGTTTCCATCCACCATCCTGTGTCTTGTGTTTGACACAGCTTATCAAGCAATGCTCCTCCTCTGCTCCCCATTCCTCCATAAACACAACAAAACTATGTTTGCAGCCGCATGCAGAAAGTGTGATTGACCTTTGTTGGAATGAAGGGGTGAGGACACTGTCATTCGCTAGGCGCTGGCTAACATTGGGCACGTCTACACAAGATGCTTTACTGCACAATAGGCTAATCTACCATGCAGTAAAGTGTCACTGTCTATACACTGTGCAGCATTTGCTGTGCAGTAAATTAGTCTACTGCATGGTTGGCTACTACCTGTAGCAATTGATATATTAACCACGCAGTAGCTACTGCGCAGTAACACACTTGTAGACAGCTGACCAGGAGCAAATTGCTCACAGTCAGCCCAGGCATCAGGGTGCAGGGAAAATGTCCCCTCCCCTGGGCAGCTGCCTGCTTCTCAGCCCCTTTTCCAATCTGCTGATCAGGGCATGGGGCTGGGAGGCAGCTACCCTGGAGGGACAACTCACCCTGCCCAGAACTGACCCCAGTGCCCTGAGCTAGTCTAGTATAAAGGGCAGAGGAGGGCAGGGGTAGCTCTGCACTGAATGTTCCCATCAAGAGCAAATCTGCTCCTGATTGGCTCACATGTAGATGCGCTCCCAGGAAAAGCTTACTGCACCCTTTTTATTGCACAGTAAACTTAAAGCACATTAATAGTACATGTAGACATGCCTACTGTGTTTGCTGGAGTGCTGCACCCAGGTGTGATTCTGCTCACTTTTTCTCCTGACCTATTCTTCTGCTTTTTAGTTACATCATCCATCTTCCTAAACCTGACCTTTGTATTCCTGCTGGTCTCTTCACTAGGTTCAGATTTTTGTTAGAGATTTCTGTGATAATCCCATTTTAAATTGGATTCAGTGAGGCACATCAATAAAGGAAGATCCTGGAGTGCCAGTAAACTGGAATTAAGTGGAGAATTTTTCCATCACTTCTGTGGCATTGAGAACCATGCCTTTTAAAAGGTTTGGCTGCTAGACATGAGGTTAGGGAGAGGGATGCTACAGAAGTTCTGTGTCTGAGAAGGGCCAGCCAAGCAATGAGAGCACTGCTTGGAAGTGATGCACTTTATTCAGTGTCTCCACTGCATGTTGATTACTGAACATCACATGGTACCACGAGCAAACAGAAATTAAGAAAATAATCCAAATGGAAGAATGCAGCAGCTGAAAGATCTCCCAGAGCTGAAACTTCCTGAAAATATGGAAGAAAACTGGAACAGACTTTAACAGTATTTCCCTCTGTATCTGCAGCAGAGGGTATCAGCAAAAAAGAAAGCAAGTTCGAAGGCAGCTTTATTTCTGACAAGAGCAGATTCTGAAAAGCTTGCAGTGCATCTATATGTACTATTAATGCTATAAACGCTTACTGCACAATAAAATACCGTACAGTAAGCCTTCCCTGGGAGCACACCTACACATGCTCCCTGTAGGGAGCAAATTGGCTGCCAACGGGAGCAGCCCAGTACAGGTCTGCTCCTACCCCACTCTGGCCCTGTGCAGCAGCAAGATGGAGCTCAAGGCTCCCTTGGAGTGCATGCCCAGGGTCTGGCAGGGAGCACAGGGCCAGTCCCCATGCACAAGGGGCCAGGACTGCTCTGCCAGCTGCAGTGGCAGCTGTCTCCTTGTCCTGTACACATCACGAGAGATCCTGATGTGCAGGGGGCTGGGAGAAAGCTGCTGCTGCACAGCTCTCCCAGCCCCCTGCTCATGGGGATAAGCCCCAGGTCCAGTGGAACTTCCCCACAGCTGGGGTGTAGCTGGGAGCTGTCCCACTTCTGGGGCAGATCCCAGCCAGCCCTTGGCTGGGCAGGGACTGCCCCAGGCAACCCGAAGCCGCCCAGGGAAATCCCTGCCCAGCCAGGGGCCACAGAGGACAGGGAACTCCCCCAGTCCTGGCACTGCTCAGCTCCCAGCTCCCCCCCAGTTTACTACCTGGATTTCCAGGTAGTAGGTAACTGCACAATAAACTAATTTACTATGTAGTAAATGGTGCACAGACGTAGACAGTGATGCTTTAGTCTGCTGCACAATAAAGCATCTCGTGTAGACACACTTTTGGTATATTTGGCAGTTCTCAGTTAATCCAGGCAGAGGAGGCCAAATCTGAAACTGTACTGCAGAAGTTTGATAAATAGTCTCCATGCAAAATGAAAACAATTGAGAGAGAAGCTTTTAACCAGAGGCTGCATAAAGAATGTGAAACAATGGAAGAATATTTAACTGATCTGAGGCTGAAGAAGCAACCTTGACATTTGGGAAGGGAAGCGGAGGAAGAAAAAGGTCCCGGATTATAGTTGGAATCTGGAACAAAAAACAAAACCAAAACCTGAGAGAATTGATACTGAGAGACCCAAAATCAATCTTTAGCAAGACAATTAGAATTTGCCAGCAACTAAGATTTGTCAGGGGGCGGACATATGATACATTTGCTCTGGGGTAAGCTGACTTTTCACTAGGTACAGTCTTACATTTCTACAAGTCACTCCCCTCCAAGGTAAAATTACCCCTCAGAAAGTATACCAATTGAGTATCTGCTCTCTACTCCATTGCATCTGGAGGTGGCTCTTTGCTCAGTGCAAACCATCTCACTTGCTACCTTGAGACCAGGTATTGCAATAGCTGTCTACCATGGACAGCTAGTTTTGGAAAGGTGACCATGCATCTACTCCTTATCAGAGTGAATTTACTGTGCAGTAAAATACAAGGTAAGCTACTTTGTAATAAGCATGTTGCATGTTTGCATCCTCAGTCCACAATGAAACTTACCAGAGTGTGTGTATGCTTTTGATGCTATAGACATGCTTGAGAAATTAAAATACAAAAAGAAACAAGGTCTGAGATATAATGGCATCAGTATGTCAAGGTGTCACGGCAATATGTCCCAGCACCAGAAGGCCTAAGCATACCCCACCCACCTGAGTCCACTGACCTATTCCAGAGCTAGAGTTTCATCTATGGGTCCTCTCTGGCCTTGTCCCCAGTACCCAGTCTCAGGCCTTTGGTTCTTGGAGGGTCTGAGAATAAGCATTTCAGATAAGCCTGGAGCAACCGCACTTGAGCAGATCAAAAGTGACTATATGGCTCTGGGCACAAGGGTGAAAGGGACATGGGCCCAGGTTATGTTTTCATCAATCCTTCCAGTCAAGGGTAAAATCCTGGCTAGGAGCAGATGCATTCTGGAGATCAAGACACGGCTGCATAAATGGAGTTGCCAGTGGGACTTTAGCTTCTTAGACTGTGGGGTGGGGTTCCAGGAAGATGAACTTCTGGGAAGAGATGGGATCCACCTGACAAAGACAGGGAAGAGAGTCTTTGCATACAGGCTTGCTAAGCTAATGAGGAGAGCTTTAAACTAGGTTCACCAGGGGAATGGAGGCAGAAGCCAAAAGGCAAGTAAAGAGCCAGATGACCTAAATTTTAAAAAAACTTAGTAAAGGGAAACAATAAACTGAAGCCTTAGCAATGTTATCAGGGATGGGAGAGGACAATCAGATATCTGAAATGTTGGTACATTAATGCAAGGAGTACAGGGAACAAACAGGAAGAACTGGAGCTCTCAGTACAAGAACAGAAGTATGATATAATTGGGATTACGGAGACAGGGTGGGATAGTTCATATGACTGGGAGTGCTGCCTTGGATGGGTACAGCTTGTGCAGGAAGGATAGGCAGAGGGAAAAAAGGAGATGTTGCCCTGTATATAAAGGTGATATACGTATGTTCAGGGGTACAGTACAAAGTGGAAGGTAGGCCTATGGAAAGTTTCAGGGTAAAGGTCCAAGGAAAGAGCAGCAGGGGGGATTGTAACAATGCTCAGGCTTCAGGTGTAGCTGTAACACTCTCTGGTGGCCACACAACCCTTACCCTTCTCCACCTCTAAGGTGCCCTCCCCTTCTCACTCTCCTGCCATGCCTTGATGTAATTGTTTGATTGGAAGGGAGGCTGCCTAATGGGTCCTAAAGTAAGCCCTGGTTCCTCCAGATGCCAGCTAGTTCTTCCTGGCTCCTGCTGGTCTCTACCCTGCCCTTCCTAGATGGGTCCTGATTGCCTGTCAGTGCCTTTCTCCAGGGCACCTATGAGCCTTAAGAGCTAACCATAGCCTCTGACCTGCCCTATAGCCATGCCTATGCCTCACAGGTGTTACCTACTAATGACTGTGGTGGGCACTTGGCTCCAACCCAATAGCAGGCCACCTCAGGCCTATACACCATTGTTGGGACCTCAGCCTTCCTGACCTTCAGCCTCTTTACTCTTGCTGGTTCCCTTAGCTTAGGCCCACTGTGCCTGACCTGGCTTCTGGGTTCCAGCCCTTGGCCACATAATCTAGCTTTGTCTTTGCCCTGTCCTAGGCAACACACTTGCTGAACCTGCTTCGGCTCCTGGGTCTCCTGGCCCTTGTATAGGTCTCTTCTGTGCACAGGACCCCTTGGCCCTGGCTCCAACCTTCCTAGGCACTGGGTCCCTTGGCCAAACTAAGCTGAAGCCTTGCTCTCTCTCTCGCTCTCTCTCTCGCTCTCTCTCCCTCTAGGCTTTAAACCCCCCTTATATCTATGGCATGCCCTGAATCAGGGCCCCCAGCACGGCTCTAACACTTGCATGCCTCTGGCACCCTGCTGTGCGTTAAACCACCCTGCATCCCTCAAGTACCCCATCCTAGTGTTAGGATAGCTTGTCATATTTTATTATTTAAAGTTGCACCTGTTTATAGAGTAGTGAATTATAGTATCGTTAAAAGTTTTCTTTTATATTCAGCCTAAGTCTTGTGTAGCCTCATTGTTATCTGAACTTTTCGTTTTGCTGGTGTTTGCAATATGAGCTGTTTCCTGCAAGCAGCTTATAGCCTCGAGTTTGCTCACATGATGTTTCTTTCCTTTTTCTGTCAATGTGAGAAGTTTTTCTAACACAACATAGTAATAGTTTTGTTACTAGCTCAAATTAACTGAACTTGGCACTAACCAGCTAAATCAGAGAGATGAAATGACTGGATATGTTAATGAAAGGTGATAACGGAGACCAACGGATAATGCTCAAAATAAGACACTGGAAAAAGTCCAAATTAAGAGGTATGCTGGTAATGGGTCTATTGAACAAAGGAATATTCTCACAGGATAAAACAATATGCTAGCTGCAGACAGACCAATACGAAAGCAAGGAGACATAAAAGGAGTTAAGTTAAAGAAAAGCATAAAAGCAGGGGAGCAAGAGAGTTGTGTCGTCATCATCATTTTCATCAGAAATCCAGCTTTCAACACCTGTCTGGATCATGCCAGGTAACAACACACCCTTTGCTTCAGGAATTGAGTGGCTGTCTTTTCTGTGAAGAAAAGTAACGTCTGGGATTGGGTGAGATCATTGTACTGCATGCAACACTAAGTGTTTTTCTCTCTCTGAATATAGGAACTGCTAAGATAATAATACTTGCACTAATAAAGTTAGACTTTGATTTTAGGAGACTTGAGTTGTCTGTGTTTATATTTCACTTTCCATTTAAGGGTTAATTAATTGTACTGTAACAATCCCTAAGCACTATCTGCTGGTCAGTGGTGCATACACTCATGTTCTCCCCTTGCAGCCACACCCAAACCACTGGTTGAAACTGAAACCAAGGAGTAAGCCCTCTGGCTACCACAAACTAAACCCATTCTGGGTCCAAACATAAACAGTGACTCCCTGCCTGCACAACCAGGCTTCTCCTTACCCCAGATAATATTTCCCTGTAGGGCAGCAGCACTGATTGCCTTCCTCAAGATAGCCCCAGTGCCAGCCAGGAGCTGTCCTGCATTCCCCTGCTCTGGAGCTCTTGCTTCTGCAGCCTCCAGAGCCAGACCACCACCCTGGGCTCAGGGCCTGTGTCCCTGGCCTTGACCCTTTTCAGTTAGGTAACAGTAATACCAGTTATTGTGCATAGAGTTAGTAGGTGTGATTACAAGTAACTAAGGTGCATTAATGCATGTGTAGACATTCCCTGGTTGTGATTCTGGGTCAACCTTCAGCCTTGGCGTTTGGCTTCTGATCCCCATTATCCTCCGTTTCTCTTATCTCTAGCTTTGGCTTCTGACCCCCGCTTGTCCCAGCATCAGCTATGGCTTCCAAATCCAGTTCTGAGACAAGATCCTGCTAGACCGCAGGTCCTTGGGAAAGAGGCCTGGATTATATTCATGCTTCAGGTAACTAACCCACACTGTAGTACCTAACAAGAGAAACATCTCTGGAACTGGCAGAAGGTATTAGAACAGAGATATACCTGTAGTGATGTATTGTGTGCACATAATTCAGAATTATGTCTGAATAGACCTTGTGTTGAGAGAATAAGCTGCTCCACAAAGGGTGGTTCATGATCTAATATGCCTGATGTGCATTCCTTGAGGAGGAAAACTGGAAATGACACTAGTCTAATTTGGTACCTTCCACAAAATGTCAGGCATGGGAAAAAGGATTGAGTTACCATGGTTTAGCTTTCACTTACTGCATACAAACAGATAGTTACAGAACAACTGATGCATAATAAAGCCCTGGCCCCTTTTTATCCTGCAGTTAATTGTTCCAATGTCCATACCCTGCAAGTATGGTCTACAAACAGTGATTCCTGAATCTGTGGATGGAGTTGAACTAGATGGATATAAATAAACATTGCCAAATGAAGCAGATCAGCTGTGCTGACATGCGTCCTGGCACATCTGATCTACTTCATTGGGGAAAACACACATTGCTCGTTGCCCTGCCCATTGATCATGCAGGACAATAGGTGATGTATTTCCCCATTTACACAGACACACCCCTGGGGATCTCCAGGGCATGTCTCTGTAAGAAGGGGAAACCTAGCTTTCTCCACTTAGACACACATCCCTGGAAATTCCTTGTAAGTAGGGGGAAAGTCTGGCAGGTGCTTCCAGAGCTTGAGGGGGTCAATCTTGCATAGGCATTCCTGTGTCATGCAGGACCTGGCCCCTTAAGCCCCAGGAATGCTGGCTTGGGGTTCATGCCATAAAGCAAATAGACAGCTGCAGCAAAAAAAAGTAGCCCAAAGTATTACTACCCTTTGCTGTGGCCACAAACAAAGGCATTTGTGGCACAGCAAAAGGCATGAACGTCCATTTGCTTTCATTTTGTGCCACCATAAAAACTGTTATGGTAATACAAAGGCAAACATCTCTTTCCAGCCACTGAGCCTTGAAATCCCTTCCAAACCTAGGATTCATTAGCACAGAGTGGTTGGATTACATGTTCTTAGCACTATTAAAGGACAGGATAATAGCAGCCTTGTTACCTGCAAACATTTTGTTTAAGAGTAAGGAATATCAGAATAAATGAGCACATGAAGATTTATAAAAAAGAGAGGTAAAACTAAACAAGAGTGCCACTTGATATGGGAGATGCCAGCCTTTCATGAAAGTGATGCTGGATGCACCTATCTTGAAACTTAAGATTGCAAACAGTGGTGGTTTCTCATGAAATTGCTGTGCTCTATGAGATTATCACCTGAGTGTAATTACCAACGGGAAACTGGTGGAACAAGGTAGTAGAGTGCTTTTATATAAGTATTGGATGGTCCTACAAGATAAACCTGGATTTTTATGCAGTATAATGCAAGAATACTTGACATGCTGCAAGATGTGTCAAACCCATTATTCTGTGTCACAAGTAAAAAGATGGAACAAAGTAAGGAGACTAGAAGTGATGAAAGACAGGAATAAAGACTAAGAAACAAGCTGAAGCTGAGAAAGATGCCAAGAATAAATTAATCTTCTACAACAAAAAATAAGACCCTTTTTAGTGAAATGGTTATCTTAGATAACTATTTTTGTCCAGGGCTAACTACTAGAAAATAGAGTAAAGGGAAATGGAAACTTAAACAAAGTACCTGAATAAATGAGAGAGGTTTTATGAGCATGTCTTTCACTTCAAAACTTTCCTGGCATGGTAACTTCAGCTACTTGGCAATTTTTACTCCTCCTTAACAGGCAAATTTCCCCTCAGTTTTACCAAGTGCAGACAAAAAGTCTTTGAAATTGGTTTAGTCTTTTCCATTTCTTCTTAGTCCACAAAAAAGGATTAGTGTACTAAGGATTAATGTACAAATGCCAAATCTATGGCTTGGCATTTTCTACATTCTGAAATTAGTTCTAAATAACATACATATGCATTTACTAATCATGGTACTTGTCAGACATTTTATTGCACTTTTTCTTAATTGGGATCTTTTTCTTAGTGCTGCCTTCTCCTCCAGGACACCCCAGCTATTTCATATACATATTACCATATGGCTGCAAAATCAATTACCCATTCTGGAATCTCTTCAAGGTGTCACTGTTTTATTTTTAAGAGTTCAATATAATTCTCAGATCATATTCAGGGGGCTGGTCATAATAAAACCATAAATCACTTACCTCACAAAAGTCCTTCAGACCAGAGTCATTCAGGGCTCAAATCCATCAAGAAAAGAAATGGGTTGGCCTGATTTAACATATGAGTTATTCATAAAAGCATAGATACATGAATATCTTTTTAAATGATTTTTAAAGATAAAATATTAAATGTAAAATATTTTAGCACTAGGAAATTAGGTTGGTTGTCTGACCATTGAAGAAGATGACGCTACAGTCACAGAAAATGGGCAGGCAGAGTCCTTGAGGGATCATCCACAGTCCAGCTCCCTGCATTGAGGCAGGATCGGGAATACTCAGACCATCTCCAGCAGATACCTGTCTAGCCTGTTCTAAAACATCACTATTGAAGGAGAGCCCACAAAAGAACACAGATAATCTAGAACAGGAGTTGACAACCACAGTCCACAAACACAACCTGATAGGATCAGATTCCTTTCCACCCCTTACATGCCTAAGTCCATTATGTGGGCCACATCCAGCCCACAGAGCCAGGGGGCTTCTGCAGCATTTCAATGGCAGGGGCTTTGCCTGCATGGTGGCATGTGGCAGCATGGTGCAAGGGAGGGGTGAGGAGAGGACAGAACAGTGGCTCTGACTCTGGCTTAGAAGTGGCCTCATTTGGAGCTAAGCTTCATTACAGCAGCACTCCCGGTGCAAAACACTTCTGGCCCCAATCTGGAATTTTTATGGTTGTTGTTATATAATATATAATAATACATTTTATTATTTTAATAGTAGTAACAGGATAGGTTTATGTCCTGATTCAATAGATGATTTCAATCCTGGACATACCCAGTTTACTCTTCCTTTCAGCCATGGATGTTGCATGCTCCAGGAGGCTGGGGGGGCATGGTAATCACCCACAGTGGTGGTGGCAAGCGGGGAGCTCCCACAGATGTCTGCAGCGGTTTCAGCAGAGGGGTTAGAGGGTGGTCACCATCAACCGGCAGTTGATGACCACACGCAGACACCGCCAGCAGCGTTGCCAGCGGCCAGTGGTGATCAGCAGCATTGTTGGCAGCAAGGCAGGGTGGTGAGCAGCGACTGACCACAGGTGCTGCTGGCAGCATCAGCACTGGACAATCTCAGGGGGTGCACGCGCACCTGCATGCACCCTCTACACATCACCAATGCTTTCAGCATCCACTCTTTGCATGATATAGGAGATTGGGCAAGATGGGCCTATGGTCTGACCCAGTAAATGCCAGTTGTTATGTTCTTATGTACATGTCTAATTTTAATTTTGGATTATTTGGGTGTATAATAGCACTCACACTCTTAATGCTGGGGCACAAATGGCTAGCATTTACTAAAAGTTGTCAGCAATTCTGTCTGTGGTTCAGAATACACTCTGCTCGTGTGGATATACACCTAGGTCTCCATTATGTTCTGTGACCCTGACACGCAGTCTTCTACTCAACTAAACATTCAGGTAGAGCTGCCTGAAAACGTTCCAGTGAAACAGTTTTCCATCAGAAAATGGTGATTCTGCAGAACTGAAATGTGTCATGGGGACATGGCAATTCCATCAACATTTCTGAAGGAAACTGGGCATCCCTGTGTTCCTGCTTGTTGAGCTACCCAGCTCCCCCAGGAATCTCAGCTGGTCTTTTGGGCTGCCTAGCATGTAACCTTCCCAGGAAGCTGGTTCCTTGGCTTGATATCCATCTTGCAACTTGTGGGGTAGCAGCCTAGCAACCTGGCTTTCTGAGCAGCTTCCCAACTACCAGCTCTCTAGATGACTGACGACCTCGCCCCCTGGCTTCTTGCCTGTTGGACCAGTTTCCAAATTCCCAGGACCCCTGTGTGCTTGTCTCCCCAACCTGCCCACCTCCTGGATAGGCAACATAACCATTAGACCACTGTACAGACAAGGGCAGCACAACCAACTCTGGCCATATTTTGAAAGTGAGAAGAGTCTGCGCTACACCCAATGCAGTGGCTGTAGAATCCATGACAAGGCCGGGTACCTAAAATTCAGGTGCTTCAACACTGGGAATTCCAAATCCCAGTGGATTTGGGCCTGTATGGATGAGGGCCTATATTACTATTTTGCTTCTACCATTTCACCTGTGCAGACTGGGACCAAGACATGAAGGTGCAAAGTGCAAGGAAAACTTATATTGCTGCTCTATATTCTGTGAACAAATGGGACAGACAAGGTTCTTTGGGTAAACAAATGAGGATTTTGAGCATTGCTATGGTCAAGCAATCTAGCACCTCTTGTGAGCACTATTTTCGCTTGAAGAAACAGAAAATAGGTGTTAAATGCTCTGCAATTCATGTGGAACTAAAGTAGATTATGCTGTAATTTCCATGTGCATTTTCTTATACAGTGTAACTATTGTTGACACAAGTCCCTTAACAGTTGTCATCTGTGCCCTAAACTTTAAAAAAAATCCCTGGGAGGCCACTTATCTTAAACTTTCTATGACATTTTTCATCCACAAAGCTCCCTGCGTGGTGACAAGCTCAGTATCATTAAAAAACAATGGGAGAAAAACTCAATTAGGCTTGCAATTTTCCATTGAGCAGGGCACACAAGTAGTCTGCCTGCTAGATTACTTGTTCTGCCCTTGGCCATGTATTAGATGCATCTAAAGTTTTTTCCCTGTTGGTACAGTCTGTCCCATTTCCTAAAGTTCTGGTACCTTTTTCACAGAACAGATAAATGAATGAAACATTTGTTATAGTCATTCTTTCTGCTTCAAAATTTAATCTATATATTGCATTTACATAGGGACTAAAATTTCAAGAGCAGCTCCAGGTCCCTGGCCAAAAACCACTTGCACATCCAACTGTACTTACCCTGACTACACATGGAAATGTCCAGTTTGCTTTGGCATATACTTGTTTCCATACAATGTCAACTAGTCTGCATATGGAATTGTGGTAATCATACATATATAAAGCACAACTGTACATGCATTTTAATAGCTCTTGGATCCTTTTTTGAGATCTTACCTACACAACAAAATCAGTTTCTAACAGTGCTCTTAACACAATATGTGGTGTCTCTCAACACAATATGCTTCGTTTTCACAGAGTAGATGATACCTAATTAATTTCATGTTACTAAATAGCATTATAGAAAGATAGAACTCCATGACTTCTCCCAGCTTTCATTGGGTCCAAGATAAAACATAGGATGGATTTTTTTGGAACATGGTCTGTTCCTGAATGATTGAATAGCCCTGAACAGGAGTCAGCAGGTAACCTTCTGAGAAAGTTTCTATGTGCTGTATATTTTATCTGCATGGAGGCTGTAGCAGCCAGTACTCTGGATGGATTGACTTTTGTAGATTGGGGTGCTCCTGAATATTTCTTTAATTGTATTTTTGGGTGGTGCAATTTGTATTTTTCAGTAGTAATTTAATTTAATCATTCTAATGACAGAAAAAAGAGATTATCAAATTGTGGATTGTGTAGTGACTATTTTTTAAGAATTGCATTCTTTCTAAATGTCTGATTATCAAATTGTGAGAATCTTTATTATTTGTTTGTTAAATTATGCTAGCACTACTATGGACAGTTATGCAAATATAGATTTTTAACTTCTGCAGGCACTATTTATTGGTCAGTATATTCCAGTTCCCAGCCCCTTTGTGGTCCCGTTTTTTCAGGACCTGCCTCCATTGTACAACAAAAGATCCAGAGAGAGTGTCCATGGACTATGCACAAAATTGCAAAAATTATACAAAAGAGACACCACCTTATCTAAACCTTCCAATCTGTTATCTGCCCCCGGTTTCTCAACACCTCATGCAGTCTATTTTGCTGCCTTTGCCTAATAATATGTCATCCTTGCACTTTGCAAAATGTTTATTTGGCAGATACAGAGTGCAGGAGTACAATTTGGCAGGGGCAGCAATTGTGACTTCTCTCTTCCATCTCCTTCTTCTGCTGTCTGCCTTTTTTTTCCTCCTGTGTTTGCCTTTGGTTTCTCATTATAGAAGGGATAGACAGAAACTGAGTTGCAATTGGCTGGAGAGGGCAGGGAGAGGAAGAACTCCTCACTATTCTGCTAGCCAATCCACAACCAAAGACTCAGCAAATCGACTTATGAAATAGAGGCGGGCAACCTGTCAAAAGCCAAAGGTCAAACAAATGTGTTCTTTTATGAAACAAACCCAGAGCTTTAACAAATAATCAATATGGCTAAATTCAAACAGTCAAAAAGCCTGAGGCTGAATTGATTCAGCCTTTTCAGGTTAATCTAAACTGCATAGATTAAATTGAAGCAGAAATGAACAGACATTTGCCTTGATTCAGGAAATGCAGCCACATGCCCGCAGTGGTATAGGGCAGGAGTCAAAGGATGCTACGGCATGGCTCTTTGGCTGTGTATTTACTTCCTCTTCCTACTGCCCTGAGGTCTCTGGTATTTGCAGTCCAAAATTACAGCAGCAGGACTCTGCAGGATTGCTCATCATTTCCTCTTTCTGCTTCTGGGTGTCTCTGGGATTTGTAGTCCACAATAAGTTTGAGCAGGAGAAGGGGTGTTTAACCCCGCTCCCTGGCCCCAGATCACAGCCAGAGTTTGCTGGGGGGTAGGGGGTTAGCCCCAGATGGGCTTCCCCCCCCTTTGTCAGCCAGCCCTCACTGCTCCAGCTAGGGAGCAGAGGGGCAGGACAAGCCCTGCTTTCTGGAGCACACAATCCAACCCAGTGCTGCAAAGCATGTTGGGATGCTAGTGGACTCTGATTGAACTTGAACCAGGAAGGGGCTAGGGCCGAAGTTTTATAAACCGGTTTGACCCATATCAGTTAAGTCTAATACTACATTCAACCAGGTTTATTTTAAATCAGTTTCGGCCATTTTGAGCTTGCCCTGAACTTATGCTCTGTTACAGCTTTAAACCAGTTTCTGATCACTTAAACTGGTTTATATGTAACCTTTGTCCCTAGCCTATAGGTCCATGGTTCTGCAAACACTTGGATAGCAAGATGCAGGAAATGTAATGTTTTTCTCCGTGCTAAATGTGACCGTGTAAACATGCTGTCCAGAGACCAAGTGCACCTTTAAAATAGAGGAGCATGTCTCATTTTGACTTCAGTGATCAATGCATCCATTAAGCCAGGGCTAAATTTAATGAGTCATCTATCTTCTAAGTGCTGAAACAAATGTTTGAGTTCCAACTTCAATTTGAACTCCGTTCTGTTTTCTTTAGCATTGCTGCTAAGAAAATGTCCAGCAATATTTTCTGCTATATTGAGATCTTGTGCTAGATCTGAGCTTAAAGTGCAATTTTATAGCTGCTGTATAAACCCTTGAAAATAGAAGGGAATTTTACTCAGGGTGAAGCAACCATAATAATTCTATTTTAACTATTTGCACCTTCATACTGGCTAAAAAATGAACTACAATACCTACTTATGCAGAAGGAAGAGCATGTGAAATTATTCTAGGGGAAGATGTATTTTGTCAAAAAGGGCTTTTATTTCCCAGTTCAAACTTAGGAGAAAAAGTTGACTTTAGAATTTATCAAGTTACATTCCCAAAATACATTCCTCTGTGATAGTCCATCCCTCCCTTGTTTCCCAGAAACTATATTTTTATGGATGAAATATTTCCCCATTGAAAAGAATCAGTAACCCCTTCCTAGTGGTTCTCAACCTGTTTGAGACAGATTAAAATAGAGGGATAAAAGATTATTTCTTCTTGCAAATCATTCTCAAAAGCCAAACCAATGCAACTGGGTTTAAACCTTTTCTTGGACTTTCTTGTTTTGGATTCCTTCAGCTTTGTGTGTAGATATGTTTATATGAGGATAAGAGAGGCTTTATAGCTTATTCAGAGCTAAATTTATGAGTGTTAATTTCAGTTAATCTAAAAACCCTGAAAGACGTTGTGCAAGGATTCAGTAAGGATAATGAAAGAGGCAGTCTACGTAAATTGCTGAGTACTAACCAAAATATATTTAAAGATGATTTCATTACTAAGGAAATCAGACATTTTATCTTATTAAGATAAGAGAACAGAAAAAGAAAGTCTGCTTTGTTAAATCTTGACTCAGAAGAAATTATTTATTGTTAGATATCCTGACTAAATTATAAGAGAACTTCTGAAATAACTTAGGTTTGTTCAATTCTACAACTACAATGGATGTATTCTTTTTAAAATGTTAACATTAGTTTACCTTCCTGGGATTTTCTTCCAAAGAAAAGTCTTGTGCAGAACAATGCCCTTGGTTAGTAGCAGACTATATTCCAGGCTATATTCAGCTTTCAAGATTTTGTGCCTAATTCACATGGACTTCAACAAACTTCATGTATATATGTGGGGGTCACAAACTGTATCCAATTTATTAACACAATCAGTTTCTTACAGTAATGTAAATCATTACATGTAAATTACATCACTCATGTAAATCATTCTATGGAATAGTGTGTGGGTATGGATTTTTTTTGTATGTGGAAATACCTGCATGCATAGATTTATGCAACACGGAATAATCTTGCTAACCCTTGAGTTCATCATGTTGCAAATAAAAATTAATATATATTTACATAATGTTTCATTATATAAATTGCAGTCTTTAGTGGGTTACTCTGTTTACCCACTCGTAGACTCAGGGTTGGCTTTAAGGAAAATGATGCCCTGGGTGAACTTGTATTTGGGCACCACCACCACCCCCTACCCACCAGCCCCCACCCCCAAGTCAGTGGTACCACTGTAGGCAGAGACAGAGGCAGGGACATGAGGGTCAGTCTAGTGGAGAGGCAGAGCAGCATGATGTGCCAGGCATGCAGGTACTGCTGCTGCTATGTGGGAGCAAGACAGGCAGACTGTACCACCCTGCACACACATGCCCAGCCCAGCTCTTCCTAAACAGTGGCTGAAGGTGGGGAACAGGCTGGGCTGGGTACTGGTCCTCCTGCCAGGAGCGGGGATTGGCTGGGGTGGGGCAAGGGGAGAGCACCACTATAAGCAAGGGGTGCTCACATGTGTGTCCATGATGCCCCCTGACCAGGGCACCCTGGGCATTCACTCACATCACCCACCCATAAGGCTGGCCCTGCTTGGAGTGTGGGGGTTTCTGCATTTCTCTGTAGCAGTGGCAGCAGTAGACTGGGGGGAACAGGCACTACAGCAGCAGAAATGGCAAGAAGCAGAAAGAAGAGCAGAAGATCAAGCAGAAGGAAAGGATCAGAGTGGCACTTGGAGAGGCTGTGGAGCTAGTTTGTGGCATGCCAAAAAGACTGGACCCCACTAGGCTATGGGATGGGCAGGGTTGAAGGTATCCTCCACTCCTCCCATTCAGGCTTTCATAGTTTCATAGTTTCTAGGGTTGGAAGGGACCTGAGTAGATCATTGAGTCCGACCCCCTGCCATGGCAGGAAAGAGTATTGGGGTCAAACAACCCCAGCAAGGTGTTCATCCAGCCTCTTAAAGACCCCCAGGGTAGAAGCCAGCACCACTTCTCTTGGAAGTTGGCTCCAGATCCTAGCCGCCCTGACCGTGAAGCAGCGCCTCCTGCTATCTAGCCTAAATCTACCCTCTGCTAGCTTGTGACCGTTATTTCTAGTCACTCCTGGCAATGCTCGGGGGAACAGGGACTTCCCCAGTGCCTGCTGATCCCCCCTGACTAGTTTGTAACAGGCCACTAGATCCCCCCTCAGCCTTCTCTTGTGGAGGCTGAACAGGTTCAGGTCCCAGAGCCTTTCCTCACAGGGCCTGCCCTGCTGCCCCCTGATCATGTCAGTGGCCTTCCTCTGGACCCTCTCCATGTTGTCCACATCCCTCTTGAAGTGTGGCGCCCTGACCAGTGCCACATAGTGGGGGAATATCACCTCTTTGGACCTGCTTGAGATGTATCTGTGGATGCATGACAAGGTACGGTTGGCCTTTCTGACTGCATTCCCACACTGCCAGCCCATGTTCATCTTGGCATCAAAGATGACTCTAAGATCCTTTTCTGCCTCTGCACTGATGAGAAGGGAGTTCCCCAATCTGCAGGTATGGTGCCGGTTGTTCCTCCCCAGGTGCATCACCTTGCACTTGTCGGTGTTGAATCCCATCCTATTCTCATCCGCCCACCCCTGTAGCCTGTCTAGGTCCAATTGCAGCCTATTCCTCCCTTCTAGCATGCCCACATCTCCCCACATCTTAGTGTCATCAGCAAATTTGAACAGGGTGCTATTTACCCCCTCGTCCAAGTTGCTGATGAAGAAGTTGAACAGTGCAGGCCCGAGGACCAAGCCCTGTGGAACCCCACTGCCCATGTCCTTCCAGGTTGAAAATGACCCATTCACTACCACTCTCTGGGTGCAGCCCTCCAGCCAGTTGGCAACCTATTTGACTGTGTGGGTGTCGACACCACAGTCCCCCAGTTTCTTAATGAGAATGGCATGAGAGACAATGTCGAAGGCCTTCCAAAAGTCCAGGAAGATTATGTCCACTGCTACCCCTGCATCTAAGGATTTGGTGACCTGGTCATAAAAGGCCACCAGGTTGGTCTGACAAGACATGTCGCTAATGAACCTGTGTTGATTGCCCCAAAGCATAATCTCCCCTGCTGGCCCCTCGTGGATATGCGCCAGAATAATTTTCTAAAAAGCTTGCCCAGGATTGAGGTAAGACTAACTGGCCTATAGTTTCCTGGGTCCTCCTTCCTCCCTTTTTTGAAGATGGGAACCACGTTGGCCCTCTTCCAGTCCTCCGGCACCACACCAGAGCACCACGAGCGCTTGTAAAGCCATGCCAGGGGTCCAGCAATGACCTCAGCCAATTCCCTCAGTACTCTGGGGTGGAGATCATCCAGACTAGCTGATTTGAATACATCCAGTCCTTCCAGATGTTCCCTAACTAGTTCCTCACTAACCGTTGGCCTAGGTGCACCTTCCCTGGGGTCTAAAGGGGGCCCAGAAGGGAGGTGGCTGTTCCAGTCCCTGCTTAGGAAAATGGAGGAAAAGAAATTGTTAAATATGTTGGCTTTGTCTTCTGGTGTAACAACCAAATTTCCTAATGTGTCCTGCAGGGTTCCCACATTACCCAGAACCTTCTTTTTGCCCCCTATGTATTTAAAAAAGGACTTCTTGTTGTCCTTGATCCGGGAAGCTAGTCCTATTTCCATCTCCGCCTTGGCCTTCCTGACTGCCCCCCTGCATCCCCAAGCAACCGTAGTATAATCCTCCCTGGTGATGCTCCCCCTCCTTCCATTGGGTGTATGCCTCCCTTTTAGCTAGGAGACATTCCCGGATGCTTTTGGGGAGTCATGGGGGCTTTTGCACCCTTCTGCTCCCTTTGATCATGTTGGGATTACCTCCCTTTGGGCTTGGAGGATCATCTCCTTCAGAAGTGACCACTCTTCTTGGACACCTGGCTCCCCTCCCCTCTGGGACCTCAGTGCTTCCCCGACTATTCTCCTTAGCTCATTGAAGTCCACCCTCCTGAAATCTAGGGCTGCTGCCTTGCTGTAGGCCTTTGCCACCTTGCGCTGGATTGTGAATTCCAGCAGGCGATGATCGCTGTCGCCCAGGTGGTCGAACACCCTCAGCTCCCTCACCAGGGCATCACCGTGGCCAGCACCAGTGGCCAACAAGTTGTCTCCCCTGGTGGGGCTGTGCACCTCCTGGGTTAGATAGAGGTCCTGCATTCTGTCTAGGAACCTACGTGAGTGCTCAGACCTGGCTGACTGCTCTTCTTAGCAGATGTCTGGAAAGTTCAGGTCCCCCATGATGGCCACATCCTTTGACCAGGTGTCACAGGGTGGGGACCCAGGAGTGGCCGTGATCTCTCCTGGTGCCCCCTACTGTGTCAAGTGGGTGTCCATGCACCCTCATTATCTCGCCTGCCACAATTTTGATGGTGAAAGTATTGTAAGGGAGGCTGCCTCTTACCCGCTTGAGCATGGTATCCCTTGGATTACTCCCGCCGGTACCCTGTCTACCGCTAATTCTGTGTACTCCCGTCGCAGGGCTACGTGTGGCTCCTACCACCCCTTATACCACACCCCAAGCCTCTCGGATGTCCCAGACATTGTTAGGTCTAACTATCCTTGTTACACTTGCCCTTCTGAGCCCTCGCCCCCTCCCAGGGCTCCTCAATGCACTCGCCCCCTCCCGGGGCTCCTCAATGTGCTTGCCCTCTCCTGGGGCTCCTCCCGCACAGACACTGCCCCACTGGGGCCTTGCTCACACTCCCTGCCCACGCTGGGGCCTTGCTCGCGTGTCCCGCCAATCAGGGCTCAAGCATCCTTGGCCTTACCTGGCCCCCAGACCCCTTCCTCAGGTCCTGCGTCCACACTGGGCTCCTCCCGATACTGCCCCACTGGGGACGGGGTCGGGACACCCCGAAACGCAGCGCCACTCTCTGGCGCCAAACTACTGTGCCTTCTCTGGCACCAGATTGCTGTGCCCTCCCAGGGCACCAGGAACCCCCATGCTACTGGGGAGCTCCTATGAGGCCTCCTCCACCCCTTATAGCCTTACCCGGTCCTCCGGTGTAACAACAAACAAATCAAACTCTAGCCTCCTGGCTTAAAACGTAAACCCAAAGCCCTCTGGCTCATTATTATTTCCATCCCTGCCAGGGCTCCTCTGCCTGGTATTCTCACCCATGAACTGCTCAGGTCCTCAGGACTCCCACCTCTGCCTACTCCCAGCAGAGCTCTCTCCTTCACAGCTGCCAGAAGGGAATTGCCCCTTGGCCTTAGCCTAGGCTGTTTATAAAGGCCAGGCCCTGCCCCCTTCTGGTCATCTGACCTCTGGTGTTGTCCCGGCAACCCACACCTGTCCTTCTTTAGGAGCAGGGCACTTCACTGCCCTGCGACACCAGGCTTGGACACTGGAAAGCCAGGAGTGACAAAGGAGCAAAGGAAAGCAAATCAGAGTGGGTGCTGATCATGGAGGGTGGAAGGGAGGACACCCTGAGTTCTGGATCTTGCTCTGAACGCTGTGTATGCATTTTGCATTTAATACTTCTTGGATAAAAATGCATAAATAGTACTGGGAACAGACCCCAGAATTCCCTCAATCCTGGCATATCAAGTCACTCCTTGCTTTTTTCACTTCCTGACCCCAGAACCCTTGTATTACTCCTTTCCCACTGACCTACATTCCCCAGGAAGCATGGGGTAGCCCTCAGCCTTAAGGTAATAACTTGGTGGTTTGGACACTTTCTCGGGAAATGGGTGCAAACTCCTTCATAGTTAGGAGGGTCTAGAATCTAGTTCTTGCACTTCCTAGGTAAGTACAGGCAGTCCTCAGACTTAAGACAAAATTGGTTCCTGAAAACAAAGCCTTAAGTCAAAACATTGTAACTCAGAACCGATTTTCCCATAGGAAACAATGTTATAAATGGGGGATTGGTTCCTGAACCAAGGTCTGATACCCTATTTTCACTAAAAATAATCCAGAATTTTGTACTCAATCAATTATAGATGCGTAATACAGCTACATTAATGTATTTATATTGTAAATAGCTATCATATTGATTTGGATAGCTTCTTTGAGGTGACTTTGCTGGACTTTTTGAAGGGCTCTTGGCTGGAGTCTTCTCAGGAGTCTTGGCTACAGGTTTTTCTGGAGTCTTGTCTGTTTTCTTAAAGAAAGTGTCCAAGGATGTTCTCCAGGGAGATGGCTGACAGTGACTTGTTCGCTGGCATGGCATCACATCAGATCAAGTGTTGTAAAGTTGAAACTGACATCATAGAGTTGAAACAGCATGTCAATTTAGAAATGTTGTAAGTGCAAAACATTGTAACTCAAAACATTGTAAGTCAAGGACTGCCTGTATTGTAAACACAGGTTCTGCAGGTCCAGGGGGCTCAGAGCAGGAGTAAAGGATATTGCTTCACTCTTAACAAGCAGAAACTTACTATGTAGAATAATAATGACCTACTGACATCACGTCAGAAGCCCATTTACATTATAAAATCATACCTAAGTAAGAGAGTTAAGAGGAAAATTATAGGATCAGATTCCTTTCCGCCCCTTGCATGCCTAAATCCATTATGCATCTAAGTGTGATTCTGTTTGAATCCTGCTTGTCTCTCTGAAAAACTGTTAATACAAAAAATGTGTGGGTCCTCTTCCTCCTTCCTGCTTTTAAATGATTAATTTTAAAGAGTAGATGATGCTGTTACAAGAGGAGATGTATGAATCAATATTCAGAAACTTGAACAGGGTAAAATAGAAATGCACTTACACACCTAAGTTCACTTAGATGCCCAGCAGGTGAGAGAGAACCTGGAGCTAGGTGTTTTATTCAGTTTGGGTAGGTAAGTCTCTGTACAGATCCTCTGTACTGATCTCAAACGAACTCATGCACAAACTTCATTAAATCCAACTCTGATATTTTGGAAATACTTCACTCAAAAAAGAATGATCTTTATCAGTTTCTCAGCAGGTTTAATTCACACTGCCGTAACTGAATTAAGTCTTCTCAGACTGAATTCTGAGACTATTACTATGCACCACAGTGCATTTACTATTTTGCTAAAAGTAGCATAAATATTTAAACCTTCTGGCACAATGTGAAAATTAACAGTGACCACAACATTATTATAGCATAAGAAATGAAGTATGGGCTTAATCCTACTACACCTAGGGGGGCTTAGGCAACTAAGTGTGATCCTGCTTCTCCTCATACTACTGTCTGGAAAACTAAAAAAAAAAGTGGATATGTCATTTTAGTCCTTGCTGCTTATGACTTAGCTTTAAGGCTAAGGTGACAGCAGGTTACAGAAACAGATGCATTAATGAACTTTCAAGCAATCAAAATTGGAATGATATAGTTGGGGTGGTCCTGCTTTGAGCAGGGGGTTGGACTAAATGACCTCATGAGGTCCCTTCCAACTCTCATTTTCTAAGATTCTGTGAAAGAGGGTGAAATAGAATTACACTTGGCACCAAAGTCCACTTAGGTAACTAATGGGCAGAATAGGATAGAGCCTGTATTTCTATTCTATATTGCTACTCTGACTTCCACCAATTTACTTCCACTTATTTTTGTATGGTTTAGGTTTAAACCTTGTCCAACAGTTTTGTGAGGTTCATTTTGTGATGCAGTGTCCTTGATTTCATTTGTTATGTTAATTTAACTTTATATGTGGTATCATGAGAAGCAAACATGCCCACATTCTCTGCTACATTTTCCCCTTGAGAGTGATGTAAGAATCCTGAAAGTTAACCTGAACACTTGTTCCATAATACACTTTAGATAAGATTTACCAAAAGTCTCACATTCTAAGTTTCAATATGCATCATTGGAAGGTATATTTGAAATCCTGATCACCTAATCACCATACCATATAGTAAAGGGGTAAAAGTCACAAAATGAGATCTATTCTTGTCTTGTTTAGTTAATTGCATTTTCACTTTAGTTTTTTAGTAGGATGGCTAATTATTAAATTAGAACTTTATGCTATGTACACAAAATTATACAAGACTTGTACAGATTTTGTGTGAACAGCTTTTCAGTGTCCCTTCAGCTTATTTAGAAAAACTTTCCAAATACTATTGTACAAACAGCAGTACCATGCAGATGACACTTATGCATTACAACCTTAAACGGTACAAGTTGAAACATTTGCTTCCAAATCAATGAGACAAGAAGCATTACACTGTTAGCTTCTGGCATAATATATCAGAGCCAAAAGCACATGCGCAACATGCCTTACCTTTTGCTGTCACAAATGCCACAAGCTACAGTGGTTTTCACATTGCATGGAAATGATGCATCTTGAGTGATTATACACAATACTGTAAAAAAAATGCAGAAAACCTGTAACCTATTTTGGCCATCCCAGAAGCACTAAAATGTAAAAGACAGTGCTCAGTTAAATCTCAATGCATTCATGTATTTTATCTCTTGAAGTGTTAAAGTCTTGGTTGAAGGGAAGTAGGCATAGATTTCTTCTACATAATATGAACTACGCTAGAGCAAAACTATATCTGTCAGAGATTAAAATCTTTGTTTCTCATTGTAATCCATCCCAGGGTTTATGGGCCCAGAGTCCTTCAGGGAGCATGACAAATCCCCATCGTGTTTCTGAATGCTTGATTTTGCATTTTGATCTCTAATTTAGATGACAGATAAAATCACACAAAACTAGAGAACTCCCTAGCGACTACATTGATGCAGATGCAAAGAGCAGCGGGTATTTCAGCTAAGATCAGCATTAATTTACGTTAAAACAATTTCCTTCCAAATCCACCTTTTCCTGAAGGAGTATGGTTTAGATAATAAAGTGGTTAGCACTACAGACAAATACTATGGCTCAGTATTGTGTTCATCACATTGGATCAGACCATGTCTTTTTAGAGAGTAATACCCACATTTAAGTTCTTTCAGATCTAAGGGTGAAAAGCATTATATACCTATGTTGTTACCACCTTCTCTTCCCAGAACAATGTTGAAAATGAGGGTCCTAAAGAGAATCCCATTTGCAATGTAGGAACAGTGCAGAAGAGTTTAAATTGAAAACAAAGGTAGAAACTCCTATAAACAGAAATATAAAGCCAGTAACTGAAAATCTACAGTATGTGTCAGCCAAAACAACAATGGCCTGAGCAATTATTACACAATACATTTTACCAACATAATCCCTTTGGCTGGAAAAAACATCTTATTTGGAGCATGATCAGATGTGTTGCAATGTCTCACAGCACAGCTGATCCACTTCACTATCATCTATAGTCATCACCGGAGTTGTTGTCCCGCACAGTTGGGTCTCTGATGTTCCCAGGGCTTTAGGGATCCTGCAGGAAACCAGCCCTGGGTGCCACACCCCAATTTGGGGCACAAGTCTGCACAGTAGAAACCCCCTGCTTGCAGATGTAGGGCTCTCCACACACACACACGTTGGGGCTTGAGAGATCCCCCTGCAGGGTTTCTCTCACCCCAACCTGGGGTTCAGCAGCATAATACTCATGCCAGAAGAAATCCCTCTGCAGAATTTTCACAGTGCATATCTACAAGTGCACCCCTTGTTAGGGTAGCCACCTGGGGCTGTTGTCTCACAGCATAGGGCCACTGAAACCCAGGGGGCTCCATGGGCTGAAGTTGGCCACAAAATGGCACCACAATTTATCATGGCTAAGACATTTTATTTGCTCAGGTTTTATGCTACCGTAAAAAAATTATGATGCCACAAAGTCAGTGTCCGTTGGCGGCCTTTTTCTAGTAACTCTTAGAAATACGTCACGCTGTCATAACTCAACTGTGAATATTTTCCAGAAATTCACCCATGTCTTTTTCCTCAGTGTTCTTCAGATAATTAACTCTATCAATACTTGAAATCAAATTCTATCACTCCACTGAGGACTAGATAGTGCCTTAAAGTCATAACCCTACTCTGGGAAAAATTGATAAGGCAATGGGAGTTCAGGGAGAACCCCTGGAGGCAGCAGAAGTTCTACTTTTAGTTATTTCTGCTGACAGGGACAAAAGGAATGGACTATGGGCCCATCATTTGCCCCTCTCATCTGAAAATGTTAAGAGATGTTCAGGTGGACGTAATGCCATTACCAAGATACACTGGTTATGTCAGAATTAACTAAATGTGGCTATCCCTGCATAACATTACACTGCACCCATTGTGCCTTGCCTACCATAGATTCATAGATCTTAGGGTCAGAAGGGATCTCAACAGATCATTGAGTCTGGGCAGGAAAGAGTGCTGGGGTCAGATGACCCCAAGCCAGATACCTGTCCAGCCTTCTCTTAAAGACCCCCAAGGTAGGGGAGAGCAGCACCTCCCTTGGAAGCCCATTCTAAATTTTGGCCACCCTTTCCATGAAGAAGTTTTTCCTGAAAACTAGGCTAAATCTGCCCTCTGTCAGTTTGTGACCATTGTTCCTTGTTACCCCAAGAGGTGCTCTGGTGTACAGAGCATCTCTGATCCCTTGCTGCACCCGACTAATGAATCTGTAGATGGCCACAAGATCACCTCTCAGCCTTCTCTTGCAGAGGCTGAAGAGGTCCAGGTCCCTCAGTCTTTCCTCATAGGGCTTGGCCTGTAAACCCTTAACCAAATGAGCGGCCGCCTTTGGACCCTCCTGAAGCTATCAACATCCTTCTTAAAGCACAGCACCCAAAACTGGATGCAGTACTCCAACTGCAGTCTAAGCAATGCCACATAGAGGGGAAGTATCACCTCCTTGGATCTATTCATCATGCCTCTGCTAATGCTTGATAAAGTGCGGTTAGCTTTGATGATGATTTTGTCACACTGATGACTCATGTTTATCTTGGAGTCCACTATAACTCTGAGGTCCCTTTCCACTTCTGTGCTGCTGAAAGGGTCATTTCCCAGTCAGCAGGTGTACTGGATATTTTTATGCCCTAGGTGCAGCACTCGGTATTTGTCCTTGTTGTACTGCATCCTATTGTGTTCTGCCCACTTTTCCAACTTGTCCAGGTCCACCTGCAATCGTTCCCTACCCTCAGGAGTGTGCACTTCATCTCACAATGTAGTGTCATCCACACTCTTGGACAGAGCACACTTCACACCCACATCCAAGCCACTGATAAAGACATTGAAGAGTACAGGTCCAAGAACCAAGCCCTGCGGGATACCATTACCCACATCCTTCCAAGCAGGGAACTTTTACTCAGGTATAGCTCAGCAACCCCCTTTTTGTAACTGTTATATAATCATGTTTATTGCAAGCCAGTGGTTGATTCACTGGAATGTATCTTTGAACCACTGTATATTTTGTAATCTCTTACTGCCATCTTATGCCATTTTTTGTCACTGCACAACAGTTTGCATATATTAAGACACATATATCCATTCCATTCTTTAGGTTATAAAAATACAAGGGTTTGACTTCCTTGCAACTGATCACTTGGGGCTCAGTTATGCATGATGCTAAGCACCTCTCAATAAAAGGAGTCCTCTGAAATCCCAATGATGCTCAATATCTCCAGGGATCATACTACAAAGACTATTTGATAATAAAGTGCATGCAGTTTCCCCTTTCTAAACTATTTCTTCTGTTGTGTAATGTTTCCCAAATATTGGGCTTTATTTTTGTTTAATCTATGTTAATTTATACCAATTCTAATTTTGTGTTTTGACATCATAAATAGGCTATAATGTAAATGGCTCATGGTTTCTTTTATTAACAATGACCATTCTATGTGATTACAATGATTAGTAATGTGGATTATCCATACCATAAAACTGCTTTTCTTGCTAGTCTCTTAAAACAGTCACAGGTGAGTAAACATCAAGGTATGGGGTATGTACATTGTTAACAGTGACCCCTTGTGCAGTTGATTTGCAATAAGTCATTTAAAGTGCAGCTTTTTTTCTGAAACTTGACTTTAAAAATGACATTATGCATGTCAATATTTGTCCTATCTCAATAACTACACGTATTCTTTGCTCAATTTACAAAGTGACTTTTTTTTCCAACAGCAAGCCTAAAAAATCAACCTAGACTTGGTGAACTATTTCTTTTTCATCCTTCGTCAAATGTGATACAGCTTCCACTAAGCAAATTATGTTTCCTGCAACCACTGTACAAACCCACTCTGTTTCCTAGAATTGTTTTGTAGCTGGTTGAAATTTAGTAAAAAATCTTGTTGTTGATGCACAAATAAGATTGATCCATTTCTGTTTCTCTCTATTGTTTTGGTTGATATAAAAAGAATTCAACTCCTCAAATAAAGATCTGAAACCCTCTTCCCTGTTTGTTCCCATTTTCTGGCAAACAAATGTCATGCGATATAAACTCCATTTTCTTCTAATGTGTTGACTTTAAACATTCCCAATCATCATAATACCAAAGCACAATGTTGTGAGATGACTAACATTTGTATTGATTTTCCAATATGTACTAGAATAACTCCTTTTTAAACACACTTCAGTGATCATTCCAAATGACAACGCAATCAAACAACTGCTGCACATAAGTATCTTTTGTTTGGCTTTGCCAAACACTACAACAATTGCTGTATCTCACTTAATGCCATATTTGCAGAAGAAGCAAATAACAGACTTTAAATCTATCATGAAGGGCTGAGAGCAGAATTTGATCCCTTCTGCTAACAAAAGATAACAGTGATACCTGAAGTATCTCAGCAAAACATGAACATACAGCTAAATTAAGGAGGATGTTACCATAGGTGGTTCTGTGTATGTGTATAGCTCACACTGCTATCTATGGGTGTGTAGACAAAACGGGGGTGCTAAATTGAAGTGTGGGGGGTTAAAAACACTACTTCAATTTAGGGCCCTTTAAACCCATGTCATGTACATGTCACATACACCTGTGTAACATACCTGCCTCTCTGGAGCTGCCAGCGGGTGGAGCAGTCTCTGGGTTGGGGTTGCGGGGGAGCTGGTGCTTCCCTCTGCAGCAGCATTACATGCCCCATCCCTGGCACCCACCCTCAGGCACCCAGCTCAGGTGGTCCCAGGGGGCACTGCAGCCGCAGAGGGAAGCACCAGGCTCCTATGCAGCTCAAGCAACAGACACTCCAGGTGAAAAAAAAAGATCAAGCTCGTTGCTTGCATGGAGCTACCTCCCCAGGCTGTCTTAGAGAAAAGCTCTAGTGTAAAATGGAGGGAGAATTAAAATACTGTTAGGGATAATTCTATATCTCTTATTCTACTGTAATTGCTTGTTTGAAAGGCAAGTCTTTCCTTTATAACCAGCATGAATTCTGAAATGAACTGGATAATCCCTGCTGCTGCCACCCGCTCTCCTCTCCCTGGCTGTTTTCAGAATTCCCTGCCCCCTGCTGGCCACTCCAGCACCACATGGCTCCTGGCTGCATGGCCAGACCATAGCACTCAGCAGGAGCTGGCCCAGCCCAGCTCAAAGGACTGAGGTGATCACCTACAGTCCCCCTCTGCCTTCTGCACCCCTCCCCCACCTTATCTGAGTGTCCCTCTCCGATGCATGGAGGCGAGACCAGCCTCATGGTCCCAGCCAGAAGCTCTGCTATGCAGGGACTTCCAGTTGCAGGGGGAGGGCTAGTGGGGCAAGAGCAGGCAGGCCTTGCTGCTTAGTCCTGCCACTGGCTTCCCCTGGGTCCTACTGCCCCTGGATCGCAGACATTAACTTTAACATTCCTGAAAGTTCTGTGTTTGAAATGATCTCTTCTGTGTTTCTCCTTATCCATATTAAAATGACCATGTCATGTTGTAGAAAGACTTCCAAACTTCTTTAAACCTTTGTGGCAGTACCAATCTTCAATAAAGTAGACTTAGCTAGCTTAGAAAGATAATGCCAGCCTAGAATCATCCCAGGAAAGCAGAAATCTACCCTAAAAGCCTTAGGCAACCTTCCCATGACCGCTAGTACAAGGGGCATAGTCAAGAGGAAAAGGGAAAAGCCACAGATGTAGTAAGTCTACTCAAGGCATCTCAGTAATTCATGGATTCTGTCACAATCACTCCCTTGTGTTAGTAGTTGCACTAATTCATGCCAGGGGATGGTGCCAATGCAGGACAGCACTGGAATCTTCAAAAGCACAAAAAATGTCTTGAATTCACCCTGGCTATGGTAGTATCACCATCTTGCCAGACCTGTGCAAAGTATGTGATGACTGGGGCCAAATTCATAGCAAAGTGCTTACAGATGGCAGTTTTAAGCACCTATGTCTCATCAAGTTTTATTGCCATTAGCACTATATATCTTTGAAAATTGTCCTTTACATAACAACAGAAATTATAACAACAGAAGACAAATGGTGTCAATCAAAATACAATGAGATCATCCTGTGAAATTTTTTCACTCAGTTTTCTGTTCCAAGATTATAGTTTGTTAACAGTACTCTTGAAGACGAGGGAAGGGACTTCTAGGCCTTCTGTGGGAAATGATTTATCAAAAACAAAAGACTCAACAATGGACAATTTGATGGGATCATCTGCCTGGTCAGAGAGTGGCTTTAAGTGTGAGAAAGAAGCTCCAAAAAAAATGAGGAACAGGAAAGAGACACATATGAGGAGATGATTATTCAAGTAAACTGTGCAGAATTACATGGGTCAGATGGTGGAAGAAGATAAGATGCCAATAGGAGCCGCACCGTTCAAAGCCTTAAAAAGGAGAGCAAGAAACATGAATTTCAAATAAGAACTTGAATTCTAATAATGGCAAATGTATTAGACTACAGAAAATGTTTGCCAAAAATAAAGAAAAATGCAAATTCCTTTTGTATTTTCCAATATATGTGGAACAAAAGTCTTGATACAAAAGTTAGAAAGACAGTTATGACATTGTTTCACTTATTCTTCCATGTTCATTTATTTTAAGGTTGTCATTGTGCCATTTCCTGGTTCTAATCTGATTATCTTTCTAATTTTGTTTCCCCTGAGTACATTTATAACCTCATGCAATATCTTGCTGTCAGTTGCAATGGTTTACCTCCCATTTCAGATTTTCTCTTTTCAGAACTCTTTCTTGTCACAAATTATTTGACTTCTGCCTCCTCACAGCTATTCTTCCATCATATGTATGCCCCATCTTTAGCTTTGGTATTTTTCAGTATACATACTTCTAAAAAAATGCCTTAAGAATCTTATGATTGTTTTGGATTTTTATTTTTTTAAGAGATCAGGAGACATTGTTGACAAAAACTTTATGTAAGAAAAGGTCAGAGTGAAATCAAGCTACAACTTTGACACAAACCATTATAAAATGAGACAAGGTTCTCAGTTGATGTATACTGATACAGATAATTAATGTTTAATAGAAGTGTGCCAATTTATATAATATTCTCGTGTAGCTAGTTCTAGACAAAATTAAAGTTTTCATTAAAGTATTCACAATAATGACTGGTATAAATAAAAAGTGATCAGTTGTTACTTTCTCCTTTTTCCATTATGCAATACCAAAATGTCATTTGCACTAATGGGTGGTATGTTTAGAATTAACAACAGGGCATCTTCACATAGACTATATTTAATCTGTAGAATTTTCTCATGCAGAGTTACTGGTTCAAATAATGTGGTTAGATTTCGTAAGAAACTGGGCAATTTTATGACTATTAATAGTTCTGACTTCGCGTACTCAAACAGAAGTTTTGTCCTCCAGTACAGGAAATAATCATTTGTAAAATGTCAGACCAACCTGGTGGCCTTCTATGATCAGGTTACCAGATCATTAGATGCAGGGGGAGCAGCGGACATAGTCTTCCTGGACTTCCGGAAGGCATTCGACACTGTCTCTCACCCTGTTCTCATTAAGAAACTGGGGGACTGTGGTGTCGACACCAACACAGTCAATTGGGTCACCAAATGGCTGGAGGGCAGCACCCAGAGGGTGGTAGTGGATGGGTCCTTCTCAACCTGGAAGGATGTGGGCAGCGGGGTTCCGCAGGGCTCAGTCCTCGGGCCCGCACTGTTCAACATCTTCATCAGCAACTTGGATGAGGGGGTAAAAAGCACCCTGTTCAAATTTGCTGATGACAGTAAGATGTGGGGGGATGTGGCGAGAGAGGCAGCGAGCTGCTGGGAAGAGATGGCCTCCACCCCTGGGGAGGAGGCTCTTCTCACCCAGGCTGGCTGACCTGCTCCACCGGGCTTTAAACTAAGCCCGCTGGGGGATGGGGGGACTACTGCCACTGCTGGCCCGCCGAGCAACCCTTGCAAAGCCAGCAGACCAAGGCACTTAAGGGAGCCCACCCCTGCCCCAGCCCTGGCACAATCTGTGGGCAAGACAAGAGCCCCCAAGGGGACACTTGCCTGCCTGTACACTAATGCCAGGAGCCTGGGCAACAAGCAGGAGGAGTTCATCCTCCTGCTCAGTGCAAAGAATTATGACGTCATTGGGATAACGGAGACCTGGTGGGACTTCACCTATACCCTGTACAGGAGGGATCGTGCTGACAAAAGGGGCGGGGGTGTAGCTCTCTATGTGAAGGAAAGCTACATGTCCCTGCAAGCTGATGTTGGCAACCGGCATGGACAGCTAGAGACCCTCTGGGTAAAAATTCATGGGGAATACGGCACAGGGGACACAACGGTGGGATTCTACTACAGACCTCCCACTCAAAGTCCTAAGCTTGACCAGGAATTCGCCCAGGAACTGACTGAAGCTGCTTGCTCCAGGACCTTGGTTGTCATGGGTGACTTCAATTACCCGGACATCTCGTGGGAAGATCACTCAGCAAAATCCGAGCGGTCGCAAAGCTTTCTCTCATGCGTGGATGACCTCTACCTGACTCAAGAAGTCTATGGGCCAACGAGAGGCAAAGCGCTGCTTGACCTGGTACTGGCTACGGGGGATGACCTAATCAGCGACCTAGTGATCGATGGGAAGGTGGGTGACAGCGACCACGAGCTGATCACCTTCACCATCCGCCGTAAAGCTGGCAAGTCAGTCAGCAACACAGAAGTCCTTGACTTCAGAAAAGCTGACTTTGACAAGCTCAAGAGGCTTGTCGGTCAGGCCCTTAGGGAGCATGACCCCAGGGAGATGGGAGTTCAAGAAGAGTGGTTGCTTCTCAAGGAAGCGATCCTCAGTGCACAAGCTAAATCTATTCCAACATGGAGGAAAGGCAACAAGAAGGCACAGCAGCCCTCCTGGCTCTCCAGGGACCTAGCGGACCTCCTGCGGCTAAAAAGGAAAGCCTACAAAGGATGGAGGATGGGATTCACCTCCAAGGAGGATTACTCCGCGCTGGTCCAGTCCTGCAGGGAGCAAACCAGGAAAGCCAAGGCTGCAACTGAACTCCAACTAGCTTCAAGCATCAAGGACAACAAAAAGTCCTTTTTCAGATATGTGGGGAGCCGGAGGAAAAGCAAGGGCAATGTTGGACCCCTGCTAAACCAGATGGGGCAACTGACAGCTGACGCCCAGGAAAAAGCCAATCTATTAAATAGGTACTTTGTGTCAGTCTTTCATCAGTCCCATTGGACGCCCATGCCTGCTATGGGACAGGGAGATTCGGGTGATGGGGATCCCCTACCCTCCATAAATGCTGACCTCGTGAAGGAACACCTTGAGAAGCTGGATACCTTCAAGTCAGCCGGCCCTGACAATCTGCACCCCAGGGTACTCAAGGAGCTGGCGAGCGTCATAGCCCAGCCCCTGGCATGGATCTTTGAAAACTCCTGGTGCTCTGGTGTAGTGCCCGAAGACTGGAAGAAGGCCAATGTGGTGCCGATCTTCAAGAAAGGGAGGAGAGTGGATCTGGCTAACTACAGGCCCATTAGCCTGACTTCTATCCTGGGGAAGATCCTAGAAAAGTTTATTAAGGAGGCCATCCTTGAGGGACTGGCCCAGGCTAACATCCTAAGGGATAGCCAGCACGGGTTTGTTGCGGGTAGGTCTTGTTTGACCAATCTCATTTCCTTCTATGACCAGGTGACCTATCACCTGGACAAGGGAGAAGAGATTGATGTCATATATCTTAACTTCAAAAAAGCTTTTGATCTGGTATCCCATGATCACCTCTTGGCCAAACTGCCCAGTTGTAGCCTTGGCTCCACCATGATCCGCTGGCTGGGAAATTGGCTCCGTGGTCGGACCCAGAGGGTTGTAATTGATGGCAGTCACTCATCGTGGTGCCCTGTGACCAGTGGGGTCCCTCAAGGCTCTGTCCTGGGACCCATCCTGTTCAACATCTTCATTAATGATGTGGACATTGGAGTCAGGCGTGGACTGGCCAAGTTCGCTGATGACACCAAACTTTGGGGCAAAGCATCCACGCCAGAAGATAGGCGGGTGATTCAGGCTGACCTGGACAAGCTCAGCAAATGGGCAGACGAGAACCTGATGGTGTTTAACACTGAAAAATGCAAGGTTCTCCACCTTGGGAGGAAAAACCTTATAGGCTCAGCAGTGCTACGTTGGATAGCACTACAGAAGAAAGAGACTTGGGGGTCATCATTGACCACAAGATGAACATGAACCTGCAATGCGATGTGGCGGCTAGTAAAGCAACCAAAATGCTGGCTTGTATCCATAGATGCTTCACGAGCAAATCCCGGGACGTCATTCTCCCCTTGTACTCCGCCTTGGTGAGGCCGCAGCTGGAGTACTGCATCCAGTTTTGGGCTCCACAATTCAAAAAGGATGTGGAGAAGCTTGAGAGAGTCCAGAGGAGAGCCACGCGCATGATCAGAGGTCAGGAAAACAGATCTTACGATGACAGGCTGAAAGACATGGGACTCTTTAGGCTGGAAAAGCATAGGCTCAGGGGTGATCTGATGGCCACCTATAAGTTTATCAGGGGTGACCACCAGGATCTGGGGGAACGTTTGTTCACCAGAGCGCCCCAAGGGATGACGAGGTCGAACAGTCATAAACTCCTACAAGACCATTTCAGGCTGGACATAAGGAAGAATTTCTTTACTGTCCGAGCCCCCAACGTCTGGAACAGTCTGCCAGCGGAGGTGGTTCAAGCACTTACATTGAAGACCTTCAAGAGTAAATTGGATGCTTATCTTGCTGGGATCCTATGACCCCAGCTGACTTCCTGCCCTTTGGGCAGGGGGCTGGACTCGAAGATCCCCCGAGGTCCCTTCCAGCCCTGATGTCTATGAAATCTATGAAATCTATGAAATCTACTTAGGTCCCTTCCGACCCTAGAAACTATGAAACTATGAAACTATAAAAGTCAAGAAGGCTTTCCCCACTTCATGTCCACACACTGTGCGACAAAGCCAGCTCCAGCATAATACAAAAAAATGTGCGGGGTAAAAATGCTAGTATTTTGTTCTTACATTGAAACTGCAGCTTTGCTCTCCTTCCAAGAGCAGGTAGAAGGATCTGAGCTTTTCTAGTTCACCTCCAATAGCAATTATGTAAGATGAGTACATTGAACCACTGAACCTGGGAATTTTTCAGTATTTCTAAACAGTGTTAATTTCTAGAACCTCCCATTTACACCTCCCTATATCATTGCTCTCAATATGTATCATGATTCAGGGCCTAATTCAATTGACACTGATAGCAATTATTGTCTTTCTGTTGATTACAGTCGAAACTAAATCAGGCCCTTAATCCTGAGTTTTTAAAGAAACTGCCAATAATGATTCCCTGAGGACTAAACATCTACAATCCTCTGACTACTACACACAACTCCTAATATGCTTCACAGCTATGCAGAAGAACTTCAGAGAAAATTAGAAATCATCTACTACACCTACTCTACTCCAAAAGAGACCAACTTGGGAAGGAAATCACCACATACTACAACAACTTAAAAGACAGAAATTCAATCATCCTCCCTAACAATATACAATGGATACAAAGAGACTACGAAAAATGTTCTACAACATTCATCCTACATAAAAAGAAGAAATGGAAAAAATTACTTCAAGAACAAGTTCCCCAGCCACAAAACAACCATCAGAGGAACAACACTAACACCTTACAACATTCCCACCTTGGACTTGATGAAACTGAAAGCCGCAACCAACCCTCAAATTTTATCAATCTCTCCACACACACGCTTACCAAAACTGAAAAATCTGTCCTTTCTAAAGGCCTAAATTTTGTCCAGAAAAATACCCTGATAAAATATTTTAATGTGGAGAACTAGAAGAATTCTTCCGACGCCTCCGCCTCAAGGAATATTTCCATGACCAAACTGAACCCACTCCCAACAACAACTCATCCTCTGACAACATTCAGGAAAAGATCAATGCCAAAAAAATCCAAAAAAACATCAGATTGGACACCTCACAGTGGACGAAACCCTAACCTCGACCACTACATTGACTCCTTCAGGGAAAGAATGAACAAAGAAATAATCAGCAACACACGCCACCATAACCACCTCTCTCCACCAGAGAAAAAGGCCATAGAATCTCTAAGATCTAACCACCAAATAGTAATAAAACCAGCAGATAAAGGAGGAGCCATAGTCATCCTAAACCGTGAAGACTACATAAAGGAAGCCAACAGACAGCTCTCTGACACCACCTACTACAAAGAACTATAAGAGATCCTACTCCCCTTTTCACCAAGAAACTCAACAATACCATCAAATCATTTCCATCACAACTGCAAGAAAAACTACAGACCTGGATCCCCCCACTACCTAAGCCAGGGACTTTTTACAGGCTCCCTAAAATCCCCAAACAAGGGAACCCTGGCAGACCTATTATATCCAACCATGGGACCCTAACTGAGCAAATATCAGGTTTCACTGAATCAATCCTAAAACCGCTCGTCACCCACAGAGCAAGTTTTGTACAAGACACTACAGACTTTTTATGGAAACTTATGAACATAGACCACCTTCCCAGCAACACCCTCCTAGCCACCATGTATGTTACCAGCCTATATAACAACATCCCACACCAGGACAGCATCCAAGCCTGCCTTACGTATCTACAGAAACAAGATTACAACTCAGAATACAGATCCAAAGATATTACTGACCTTATACACTTCATCCTCACACACAACAATTTCACTTTTAATAATCAACACTTCCTCCAAATGATGGGAACAGCTGTGGGCCCCACAGTATGCCAACCTTTTTATGAGCCACCTGGAAGAAGACCTTCTCAAGAACTGCACCATCAAACCCTTGTTATACTTAAGCTATATTGATGACATCTTCATCATTTGGACTGAAAACCTACAATCTTTGATTCAGTTCCATCAGAAATTCAACAATCACCATCCCTCCATCCAACTTTCTCTAGAATACTCCAGCAGCAACATCTCTTTTTTTAGACATGACCCAGAATGATAAAATACAGACCACATTATACAAGAAACCCACAGACCAGCATACATATCTGCACAGAACCAGTAATTACCCTAAACACACCAAAAAAGCTGTGATATACAGCCAAGCCCTCAGATACCACCGAATTTGCACTGAGGAGAACACCCGGGATTGCCACCTCACCAATCTTAAAAAGGCTTTCACCCAACAAGGACACTCCTCCAAAGAGATAGATCACATGTTTGAAAGAGCCACACAGATACCACGTGGAGAACTGCTCCAGTACAGAAGAAAAACACTCACAAAACGACAAAGCGCACACTGCTGGCTATGACATATCACTCCTCCATCGAACCTGTACGGAAAATTCTCAAACAATTGCAACCCATACTAGAAAGAGACCCTACTCCTAAAAAGATCTTCCCAGAGCCACCCATCCTAGCCTTCAAACAAGCACCAAACCTCTCTAACCTCATCACCAGAAGCAAATTTCCTCAAGCCCAGAACACACCAAACAGATCCAGACCAGGCCATGACAAGAAATGCAAAACCTGCCAACACATCTCCACCACCCCCACAATTACTACACCCCACCACAGAGCCATCAGCATTCCTGGATCTTACAGCTGCACCTCTAGAAATGTGATATATCTCATCCAATGCACCAAGTGCCCTGATGGAAAATACATAAGAGAGACCAAACAAAAACTGCACACAAGAATGAATGCACACCAGAAATCTATCCAAGACAGGAATACCCAATTACCTGGGGGGGGGCATATTGCTCACAAGCAAACCACTCTCTCTCCAACCTCTCAGTCCTGATCCTCAAAGGAAACTTACAAAACACTTCCCAGAGATGAGCCACTTTCCAGAGATGATTTATTCCCAACCCCCCATTTCCCTGCTAGGGAACTATGGCGCCTGTCAGCCATTCCTCCCTTCCCCACTCCAGTGGCAGGGGAGGGAGCATGGCCAGTGGATGGTGGGCATGACGCCCACCATCCACCTGCCTTGCCAGCAGCTGGGGCTACAGGGCTGAGTTGAGCCACTTCATCCACTTCCTGGATACTAAAAATCATGGACTAAATATAGACCTTGGCTTTATGACACACTATAACCTGCCTGACATCTGACTCTCCACTATTCATCCCCCTTCTCTCCCCCGCACCCAGCCTCTCACCCGTTGACTCCTCAATCTACATTTTCACTGACTACCTGTCTTGTATGCAGACCAGCCCAGCCTCTGGCTTCCTTACTTTTCATTCCATCCAGAAAGAGCACACCCCAACTGCTGAAACTTCCTTAGTCTGACGAAGGCTTTTTGAACCCGAAAGCTTGATTAATAATTGTTTTCCAGCTTTTTAAGTTGGTCTAATAAGAGATATCAGATTCACGCAAAGAACCTTGTCTGCCTATGCCAATAATGATTAACTGTGGTGGCTTTGTACTGTGGACACATTTCCATTAGAACAAATCAACTGTACCAAAGACTAAATACAAGTGACCCCTCAGTAGCAACAACTTTTGTGACTAATGCCTTGTTTCAAATTTGAACCAAAAATGGTGAGGTGAAACGCTCTCCCTCTCATTACTAATCAGTCCACAGTAGGTCAAATTAAAAACTGCAGAAAGAACAAGACAGGCTAGAGCAAAGCCCTGGTAAAGATATCTGTAACCTTTAAAGGTTTTATCTAATGTTTCCATGTCCCATCAAACCACTGAGACTTGGTTTTCTATGGAGCCAAACACCCAGGAGGAAACAGGCTTGAAGAAAAACAAAAATAACAACCCCCCCCCCCAAAAAACAAAACAAAACAAAACAGGGCAAATCTCTTTCCCCAGTTAGCAAGCTAGTCAGCTCTTCAGGGTGTCCAGCAGCATGGTAACTCCCATTGCTCTTGGCATTTCTTCAATACTATGGGTGAATACTCCCATCTGCTGACTCTAGTAGGGAGATGGACTGGTTTAGCCCAGCTTTTGACTGTCCAAGCGACATAATTTTAGAAGCAATTTACCAAACTCAGGAATTCTGTTACTAAGGAAAATTATGTGTGGGACAAAAGTAAATGTGCAAAATATCTGGAGGCATTTTTCCTACCCTGTGGGACTCTTGAGGTCTGTTGGAACCATTTTGTCTTAGAAATCTCATCATACTCACCTCCCATGAACCTTATCATTAGCCCACAGACCTCAGCAGATATGTCACTCATTCTCATGAACCCTTTGATATGCAAAAAGCAACAAATTTATTTCTATTTTTTGAAGTCTGTCAACACTAACTAAAACGTGAGCACTTAAGTTCTTCAGCAGTCATTTGCCCTTCCTCTATTATGTTGGTGGGCCCAATGTTCCAGTGTACTCAGTTAAATTTTGGCCCTGGAAATTAGATTTCAAATAGGGAAATATGTTAAATGCTGTTTTCTCTGTCTCCTTTCTGTTTCTTATTAAACTAAACAAGTCTGGAGATTTTTTTGAATTCTGATGATCACATCAGTTTTTTTAGGGTTCAAAAGTCTCTTTTCAAATGCACTAATGTTTGGTAAAAGAATTCTGCCCTTGTACCCAGATCTAAACTACTAATTCTGAGTCCAGTATGAATTTTTATAAGATTTAGGAAAGGGTGGACAAAACTGAGCCCTAAAACTAGGAAGCTATATGTATATTTAGTTGCATCTTTTACACGGAAATAACAGCAGTTGCTATGGAATAAATGTGCACCCAACCTTGAGTATAACCATTAGGCTAGGGACGGAAGTTACACATAAACCTATTTAAGTGATCAGAAACTGGTTTAAACCTGTAACAGAACAGAAGTCCAGTGCACATAAACCAGTTTCAAAATGGCCGAAACTGGTTTAAGATAAACCTGGTTGAATGTAGTATCAGGCTTAACTGATTTGGGTCAAACTTCTATCCCAGACGACCTTCCTGTTTTAAGTTAAACCAGAGTCCCCCAGCATCTAGGATGCTTTGCAGCCCTGGACTGGGCTGTGCTCTCTGCTCCAGGGAACAGGGCTGGCCTCTCCCCTGTGCTCTCTAGGCTGAGGAGGGCCAGGGGCATGGCCAGACGCATGGCCCCTTGAGGCAAATGGAGCAGGGAGGGGATTTATTCCCAACCCCCCATTTCCCTGCTAAGGAACTATGGCGCCTGTCAGCCATTCCTCCCTTCCCCACTCCAGTGGCAGGGGAGGGAGCATGGCCAGTGGATGGTGGGCATGATGCCCACCATCCACCTGCCTTGCCAGCAGCTGGGGCTACAGGGCTGAGTTGAGCCAGCCTGTGAGCGCTGCTGAGAGCAGAGGCAGAGGGGCCTGCCCGGACTGGGCCACCAGGGCCGGGCCCTTCCCAGCAAGCTGCAGCTAAGGCTGGGGCCACAGGCACTGCACGGCTTCATGCTCCCAAGCTAAGCAGGTCTGTCATGGAGCCCTCGCTGGCTGGGAAGGGCCCCGTGGGGCCAGCCCATGAGGACAGGGCCCTTTCCAGCCTGCTGCAGCTGCATGACAGCCCGGCCAAGCAGCATGGGCTGGCTGGGGATCAGGCTTCCCGGGCCATCTCAAAGGTGCTGGCAGACCATGAGTCCAATATCTACCGCCACACCCCATCCCGTGCCGCAACCAGGGCTGCAGGTGCACAACCAGCTGCAGGCTGGCTGGGGCCAGCAGAGCTGTTCTGCCCCTCTTGCCTCCAGCTGCTGCTGCTACTGCCACTGCCACAGCTGCGCTGCTCTGGGTGGGAGGGGACAGGAAGCTTCAGCCCTGTGACTTCTGCCCAGTGCATGGGGCTGTGGCTCCAGTTGCCAGATGCCTTGGAAGGTGGAAGGTATCCAGGTGCAAGGTGTCTGGGGGCTGCAGCCAAAGCTCCATGTGCTGGGCAGAAGCTGCTAGGCCTGGCAGGGCTGTTTTTCTCCCCTCACCCCCAGCTGTGGCTCCTGCTCCTGTCGCAGCATGCAGCACCACTCAGGGTTAAGAGGGCTTCCTTCAGCTTGGCTGATTCAGCCCAGCTCAAGTTGAAGTCACCAGGCCAAAGGAAGCTCCCACCGCCCTGAGTGGTGCTGCACAATAAGACAGGAGCAGGAGCTTTCAGGCAGCTGCAGTGGGCTGGGAAGGGCCCTGCTCTGGTGAGCTGGCCCCGCAGGGACCTTCCCAGCCAGCTGGAGCTCCATGACAGCCCCACCTGGCTTGGACACAGGGAGCTGTGAGCAATCTGGCCATACAGCCCCTGCAGCCTCAGGCTGGGCTGCCTCTTTGCCTCTGCCCCCAGCAACACCTGCAGCCCAGCTGCAGCCCCAGCCCTGGCTGGCCAGCTCTAGCAAGGCTCCCTGTCAACTGAGCAAAAGCAGGAGGGAGAAAACTGGGCAGACCCCAACTAGGGTCCGATGTCCGCCCAGAGACAGGGGAGTTTAATCTCCAACCCTTGTCCTCCTCTGCCTGAGGTGCTGCCCTGCCTGGGAAGGTCCCCACCAGGCCTCAGAGACAAGCCTGGCAAGGGCTGCTTCCCCTTTATCCCTCCAGACACAGCCTGGCTGGGATCCCTGTATGCCAAAGTGGGGGGTTAAACCCCTCCACCATCATACCTAGCCCCTGTGGCAGCCTGTCTACACCCCCCAGGTCAGCTTCCCTCCAGACTTGTGGCTGCTGCAAAGGGAAGAGAGGGCTGCTCTAGTGCCCCCCAGCTTCTAGCCTGACCCACTGCAGGCATGTCTCTGCATTTGCAGAATTAAACATGAATGTCTGTGCACTTGCAAATCAGTTCAATATTTGCAGGTTAAACTAACCTGCAAAGATTGAGTCAGTTCAGGTTCCGGCTTTTTGAATGTCTTTCCCTAGCCTTATAGTGTAAAGGAGAGAAAGTCTCTGCAGGCTTTCAACTGATGAGATGCTGGTAGAAGAGCAGAAGAAACAAAAACAGTAGTCTCCACAAAAATGACAGAAAAACAAGCAAGACTTCAGGCAATGTGATCACAGTATCTTTGCCTTCAGCAAAGGATACTTGGAAATAGCTTCGATAGAAGCTTATTTTTAACTCATGAATCCTTAAAAAAAATTATTTCCTGTTTAAATGAGACACATTTCTTTATTAAAAGTTACACACACACACACACATTGTACAGATTTTCTACCTACCTACAGAAATGAATCCAAACAAAGCTATTTGTTTTCCTAAACCCGAGTTGTATTTTTTTTGCCAGCTTCTCCAAGCTTTCCTCTTAGCATAATCTGTACTTAGGTTTCCAATTTTTTACAAAGTTAAATATAAACTAGCACAACTGAAAATAAACATAATTGAAAATATCAAGTGCCATACTGACAGTTTCAGTCCAGCAGTTCTGTCTTTAAAGAAAAATAGCTAGCCAAGCTGTCAATCAACAGACTTATTATTCATATATCTGACATAGTGAGGTTCTTGAGTGACAGCCTCTCAATATGAAAATGTCAAGATCCCTGTATGCTTAGAATGGTGTCTTTGAAAAGCATTATTAAAGAAATGTTGCTGGGTAATGTCTGTCAGTTTAGTCAGTACATCAGTCATACTGTATGACATACTCATACTACCTGGTAACAAGTGAAGGTTTACAAGCTCATTTTGTTTGTCTGAAAACACCATTTCCACAGATCAGTCTACACATAAAGTACCTTTGTATTTAAACTAAGCAAAGGTTTTCTGGACACAGCCAATTTATCTCTCTCATTTTTATACGTTCTTGCAATATTCCTGGTATGTTACCCTCTGTTTTCAAATTTAAGCATGGTTTTACTTAATTCTGGGTGAGAATGAACATCAGATAATGTTGCATTTAATTGAAATTACATGTGTGTTTGTGTAACAGCTGCTGCTGGACTTGCAGCAGGGCCAGCTGGGCTCTGAAGATCCCTGTAAAGGAAAGTTTGCAGCCACAGTTGTTTTGAAAAACCATATGCACGTTCTTCATCAGCTCTTGAGGCAGGCAAGGGAGGGAGCTCAGCCCTGGGACACAGCCAGGCTCAGAGAGGGGAGAGGGGACACGGAGCTCAGGCAAGAACCACACTGCAGCCAGAGATGGCTGTGACTGTGAATAAAAGCTGCAATTAGTGACGCGGAGAAGACAGACCTGGTATCCTTTTCTCTTTGTGAGGCAGAGGGATGTGTGAATAGGAAAAGGGTCAGAAAGGAGACTTGCCTAAGAGGGCAGGGTGTCAGTCTGGGAAGGCTCTGGGGAGAGTTAGATGAGAAAACAGCCAGCGACTGGGTGGGTGAGAAACCCAGGGTTGTTTCAGTTATCAGCACAAGGGGCTGTGTCTGGGAACTCGAGAAAGGTGCTTTTGGGGACAGGGGAGAGTGTGTGTTTCTTTTGCAGATGCAGCAGACAGCTGGACCAAAGGAAAGCTTCTCTTCTCCATGTAGGTTCTATCAGAGTGCAGAAAAGCACCTTCTTTCTGAAGCAAGCACCAGCGATGTTACTATGCTGCTAAAGTAAAGGAGAGCTAATGTTTTGTTAATCCTGTGTACTCCTGTACGCTTGGGTCTCAAGGTTTACGCTGGGGAGTTATAGTGAGCTTGTTCTTTATTCAACTAGTATAAAGTGTTCTTAATTCATTGATACCCCAGCTTTGACAATTAGATTATTGATATCCTGTTTTGATATTAACCTCAATCATATGTTGACTGTTTTGTAAATAATAAATTGTGTAATTAGTTAGACTGTATGTAGTTCAGTGTGTTGGGAAACCACAAGAAAGCACTCGACAGAAAAGTGGCCCCAGCCTTAGAGGCTGGGAGGTTGACTGAGGCTATTTGACACCCCAGGACCTCAAATCCAGACCTGGCCATGGGTGACACCGTGGCTAGGGTTACATTTGTAAATGCATATGTAGATACAACTAGTCTTGTAGATTATAGCCAAAATAATTTGTATGGAATTAAGACAATTTTAGTAGAAAATCAATTTTAATATCATGAACATTTAGGCAAAAAATGAAGAATGCTTACCACACAAAAGATAACATAAATCGTATGAAAGATGGCATCACCAGATTATCCAATACTTATTTAAAAGCTTCACTGACCACTTCCTGATGAGCAGCATTCAATATTTAGGATTCTACCCTTTTCCACAGATCCATTTATCCTTTTACTTTTATTTATTCATCAATCAGGAACAGCCAGCATGGATTCACCAAAAGCAACTTATGCCTGACCAACATGATTTACTTCTATGCAGCACTATACCTAGACTCCTGGCAGCCCTGGGTGAACTTTTAGTATTGGGCCCACCTTTGCCAGAGATAATGATAATAATCATTTTAAAATTACCATTTTTGGACCCCCTTCCTGTCCCGGCCCTGGGGACCTGGTTCACCCATGCCTGTATCCAGCCCTGCTTCTATGGTAAGGTGATAGGCTGTATATGGGAGGAGAGGAGTAAATATGATATATTTTGACTTTAGCAAAACTTTCGACACAGTCTCCCAGGACAGTCTCGTTAACAAGGATGACTATACTGCAGTTGCTCAGGGATGCAGGGGGGAAGTCAGGAAGGCCAAGCCAGAGATGGAGATGGGACTAGCTACCCAGATCAAGGACAACAAGAAGTCCTTCTTTAAATACATAAGGGGTAAAAAGAAGGTACCGGGTAATGTGGGGCCCCTGCAGGACACACTAGGAAATTTGGTCATCACACCAGATGATAAAGCCAACATATTTAATGATTTCTTTGCCTCCATCTTCCTGAGCAGGGACCAGAACAGCCACCCCACTGCTGAGCCCCCCTCAGGCCCCAGGGGAGGCGCACCTAGGCCAAGGGTTAGTGAGGAACTAGTTAGGCAGCTTCTGGAGGGATTGGACATATTCAAGTCAGCTGTTCCAGATGATCTCCACCCTAGAGTACTAAAGGAATTGGCTGAGGTCATTGCGGGACCCCTGGTACGGCTTTATGAGCAGTCATGGTGCTCTGGTGTGGTGCCAGAGGACTGGAAGAGGGCCAACATGGCCTTCAAAAAGGGAAAAAAGGAGGACCCGGGAAACTATAGGCCAGTTAGTCTTACTTTGATCCTAGGCAAGCTGTTCGAGAAAATTATGCTGGCACACATCAATGAGGGGCCAGCAAGGGATTTCATGCTTCGGGGCAACCAACACGGGTTCATCAGTGGCAGGTCCTGTCAAACCAACCTGGTGGCCTTCTGTGATCAGATAACCAAATCATTACATGCAGGGGTAGCAGCGGACATAGTCTTCCTGGACTTTCAGAAGGCTTTCAACACTGTATCTCACCCTGTTCTCATTAAGAAACTGGGGACTGTGGTGTCGACACCCACACAGTCAATTGGGTCGCCAACTGGCTGAAGGGCTGCACCCAGAGAGTGGTAGTGGACAGGTCATTTTCAACCTGGAAGGACGTGGGCAGTGGGGTTCCGCAGGGCTCGGTCCTCGGGCCTGCACTGTTCAACATCTTCATCAGCAACTTGGACGAGGGGGTAAAAAGCACCCTGTTCAAATATGCTGATGACACTAAGATGTGGGGGAATGTGGGCACTCTAGAAGGGAGCAATAGGCTACAATCGGACCTAGACAGGTTACAAGGGTGGGCAGATGAGAACAGGATGGGATTCAACATCGACAAGTGCAAAGAGATGCACCTGGGGAGGAACAACCGGCACCATACCTACAGGTGGGGGAACTTCCTTCTTGTCAGTACAGAGGCAGAAAAGGATCTTGAAGTCATTATTGACTCCAAGATGAACATGGGTCGGCAGCGTGGGGAGGCAGTCAGGAAGGCCAACCGTACCTTGTCATGCATCCATAGATGCATCTCGAGCAGGTCCAAGGAGGTGATCCTCCCCCTCTATGCGGCACTGGTCAGGCCGCAGCTGGAGTACTGTGTCCAGTTCTGGGCGCCGCACTTCAAGAGGGATGTGGACAACATGAAGAGGGTCCAGAGGCAGGCCACTAATATGATCAGGGGGCAGCAGGGCAGGCCTTATGAGGAGAGGCTATGGGACCTGAACCTGTTCAGCCTCCAGAAGAGAAGGCTGAGGGGGGATCTAGTAGCCTGTTATAAACTAGTCAGAGGGGATCAGCAGGCACTGGGGGAGTCCCTGTTCCCCTGAGCACTGCCCTGCCAGGAGTGACCAGGAATAATGGTCACAAGCTGGTAGAGGGTAGATTTAGGCTAGATATCAGGAGGCGCTACTTCTTGGTCAGGGCAGCTAGGATCTGGAACCAACTTCCAAGAGAAGTGTTGCTGGCCCCTACCCTGGGGGTCTTTAAGAGGAGGTTAGATGAACACCTTGCTGGAGTCGTTTGACCCCAGTACTCTTTCCTGCCATGGCAGGGGGTTGGACTAGATGATCTACTCAGGTCCCTTCCGACCCTAGAAACTATGAAACTACGAAACAAGGAAATATGGAATAGGTGAAAGTAACATGAACATATTGGATCATTGAGCTCAATGAGTAGTCATCAATGGCTCAATGTCTGGTTGGGAGATGGTGTCAAGTGAGGTTCCCCAGAGGTCTATCCTGGATCTCATAGTGTTCAACATCTTTGATGACGATTTAGATGAGGAAATTGAGTGCATGCTTACCAGATTAGTAGAAGACCAAGTTGGGTGGAGTGGCAGACACTCCAGAGGACAGGGCTAGGATCCAGGTGGGAATAGGCTAGAAAAAAGGTCTGCAATGAATTAGATGAAGTTCAACAAGAACAAGTGCAAAGTCCTGCATGTGGAATGGAATAACTGCATGCAAAAAATACAGGCTGGGGAATCATAGGCTAGGTTGTAGTACTGCAGAGAAGAACTGGGGGCAGCGCTAACCCAAGCAGGGTGCAGGGCTGAGGGCAAATCAGCCCATGCAGGGCCCTGCCCCCACTCCAATCTCATGGGCCCCAGACCCAAAGAAGCTCTGCCACCATCGGCAGCAGGGGTAAGGGGGAGGTGGTTAGAGGCTGGATGCGGAACCACCACTCCACCCAACCCCACAGGGCCCCCCCAAAATGTGGGGCCCAGGGCAGTTGCCCCGATTCACCCTCCCCCCCCCCAAAGGGATGGCCCTGACTGGAGGTAACACTAGACCGTAAGCTAAATGTGAGCCAACAGTGTACTCTTATTGAAAAAAAAAAGCCTACTGGGCCGTAATAATAAAGGTATCATTAGCAAATCAAGGAAAGCAGTTCTTCTGCTGGATTTGGTGCTGGTGAGGCCTCACTTGGAGTATTGTGTCCAGTTCTGGGCCCAGCACTTCAAGATGTGGGCAGATTGAAAAAATTCAGGTGTGAAGTAGTAAAAATTATTAAAGGCCTGGGAAGCAAGACTTATGAGTAAAGGCTGAAAGAACTAAGGATATTTCATCTGAAGAAGAGAAAACTGGTGGCGGATTTGATAACAGTCTTCAAATACCTGAAGGGGCATTTCTAGAGAGGATGGAGATGTACTTTTCTCTGCGGCCATAGAGGACTGGCCTAGGAGAAATGCCTCAGGCTGCAGAAGGGGAAATTTAGGGGAAAGAGAACACAAAAGAAGGAATCTCTGGGCAATAATCTTGGGGTGGGGCATCAATCCCCAGCTTCCAAGGCTGCTGACATCCTGATTCAATCAAGAACCATGAGGTATCATTTGCATACTAGCTAGACATATAAAACCCTAGGACTGGTAAATGAGTAGGATTCTGTAGTCATTTTGCTTGCTTTGTTTGCATTAATTTTATTTGCTATCACTGGGCAAATCTACACAATGCAATTAATGTTATTTTGATTTACTGCACAGTAAACCAGTCCTGGGCAGGTGTCTACACGTGCAGCTATTTGAAACATTCTGGATGACCTGGGCCGCTTTCCAGGAGCTCCTCAATCAGCTCCACCCACACCTGGAGTAGCTGTCCCCAGCCATGCAGTCTCTCTGGCCACCTTGCGCTATGTCAGCCAGCTCTTCTCAATGGGCAAAGTAATTGCCAGGGAAGCTGTCCCAAAGGTCTGCAGCACTCTCCAGGACATGCTGGGCCACAACCCCCTGGAGGCCATAGAGGTGGGGAAGTGTCCCAGGTCATCCAGAATGAGTTCAGCCACTGCTTGTCATCACCGGTGCACTGGACAACATGGAGCCATATGTCCTGACTGGCAGGGCAGGCCCACAGGCGAAGGAGCTGGAGCACCAGGAGCTTGTGGATGCCACCTGTGGCAGCATCCATGTGAACGTCATCAGTGTCCCTGACAATGTCCAGGCAGCAGCCCAGGTGCTGGTTGGTGTCAGTACAGGGCCAGGAGGCTTCAGATGCAGTGGTGAACTTGGCCATGTGACATGGGTTGGGACAGACAGGGTCAAGACTGACCAAGGCCAGGTGGCAGTTGCCATGGCGGTGAAGTGCGGCAAGCAGGGTGGCAAAGAAAAGCCCCAGGCATGGGTCATCACTGTTAGGGCCTAGGAGTGGAGTAGCCATTCCATGGTGGGCACAGGGTCTGCAGACCCCCTGGAGGTGCGGGTGGGGTTCTGCACCCTAGGCTTCCCCCAGTGCATCAAAGCCCTTGATGGGACCCACATCCCTGTCATCTGCCTGCCCTGCAGTGATCACCCATACAATAGCCAGCGGGGCTTTCATTCGGTCATGCTTCAAGCTGTCATTGACCAGCAGGCACCTTCACCAACATCAGTGCCAGCTGGGCTGGCAGCACTGATGATGCCTGGATCTCCTGCAACTCAGCCCTGTCAGTCCTGGTGGAGAGTGGGTGCTTTGCACCAGGGTTGCCGGACCTCCAGCTGGGTGAAGTGGCAGCCCTACACCTCCTTATCAGAGACCCTGCCTACCCAGGTTCATGCAGCCCTGCATCAGCCAGCTGGACTCCCACAAGTCACATTTCAACAGGTGCCTGGGCCAGAGCCACATGCTGGTGGAGTGAGCTTTTGGCCACCTGAAGGGATGTTGTCGCACACTCCCTGCTCATCTCGAGGTCGCAGAGGCCAACATCACCCAGGTCATTGCTGCAGCCAGCGTGCAATGTAACATATGCAAGGCCTGGGTGGGAACTCTTCCACGAGGCATGAACAGAGGAAGTGCAGCGGGACTGGCAGCAGGAGCACCACCTGCAGCAGCAGCAACAGTGATGGGTGTCCCCCCACAAGGCCTCAGGCAAGCCACACACCTAGCCAGGGCACCATGTGTGAGAGGAGCTGGCATCTGCTCTGCGCCCCCTGCTGTAGGCCACCTGGCCAACCACAGGCCCCTGGCTTCCCAAGCACGCCCAGCACCACACTCACTAGAGAGGTCCTGAGCAGGGGCTGCATGAAGCCTGGGCAAGCAATGGGGAGGGACCCAGGTCAGAGGACCAGCTGGCAGGGGACCTGGGGCAGGTGCCAGGGCAGGGGGACCAGACTGCTGGAGACACTGCTGCCCCTCAGCCCAAACCCACTGGGAGGCTTGCTGCTGGGCAGCAGACAGCTGCCAAGAGGCAGGTGGGGCCAGAGCTGGGCAGCAGGCAGCATGAAGGAGGCCGCAGGGCCAAGATGGTGTCCTGCTCCATGGCCTACACTGCCTTGGCTACCACTCCTACGCATCCAGCATCCTCTCGAGGAGGGCAGTTGGCCTCTCCTCAAGGGCCAAGGGCCTGTCTCTGAATGCCCAGTCCTCCTGGGCCCTCTCCTGGTCTCACTTGTGCTCACGCATTATGTCCTCTGCCTACCAGGCCCGCAAGTCCACCAGCTGCTCTTCTGCCATGATGATCAACCAGCACAGCAGCAGGGTCTGGCCTAGGGCCCACTGCTGCCAGAGCCAGCACATATGGCAGGCCCCAGCTAAGGTTGGTGGTGACCCTGGAGGCACATCCCTGCTGGCAGCTAGTGCCTTTCCCACCCCCGTGCAGCTGCTGGACCTGCTGAGCCAGGAGAAAGAGGCTGTTTGTGAGTTTGCAACATTTCTGAGATAACATGCAGTATACCAGTAGGCCATGCGCTGCCTGGCCTCAAGTTGGGTTGTATGCACATAGATGTCTAGGGACCATGGTAAGTCAGCTGGGCAGGCCCTGGCACAGGTGGCTGCTAGCCGAGTCCCCTGTCCCCACTCACTCCACAAGGCCAGGTGGGCTGCTTGGTGCTTGCCACAGGCAACCTGCCTTCCCTGCCTCCTTCCCAGGTCGGAACAGGCCTGACTCCTGGCAGCACCTGCCGGGGCGCTCCAGACCCACTCCCCACCTTCTCCTTCTGCAAGCCAGGCAGTCTTCTCCAGTGCCACCAGGGTCATGTCAGGGCTAGATATACACCTTGCTGGGGTCATTTGATCCCAGTACTCTTTCCTGCCATAGCAGGGGGTCAGATTAGATGATCTACTCAGGTCCCTTCCAACCCTAGAAACTACAAAACTGTCGCCCAGGCCCAGGGGCGAGGGGTTCCTGGCCAATTGATGGCACCACTGTCCTCCCCCCAGGGGGTACTTTGGAGACGTGCCTTGGGGCAGTCCCACCCCCCGCCCATGGCCTGTGCTACAAGTATGGCCCTGGTGAGAGTGCCCACTGCACGCTGACTCGTAACATCCTGCTGCTACTGATTGGTATGATGCCCCAGAAACACCTGAGAACCTGGCATGGGACCCTGAGTTTTGATGGTGCAGCAGGCAAGCTGGTGCTTCCCCACAATGTTTGCCACCGCCTGGAGGGGTACATGTGCCTACACTATGTGTCCCTGCCCCCCACAGCTGAGGATATCGGAGCAAACATTGACAGGTTTCTCTGCACGTGAGAGGCCCATGGCTGCCCAGCTGAGGGGGCACTGACTGCTCAGTAAAGTTTTGTACTGCCTGCTGCCTCCCTGTGTGGTGTCAGGGGGGAACTCCAGGGACCAAGGAGGAGCTTGGCCAGGCCAGGTGGGGTGGGGAGACAGAGTCAAGTTCAGGGACAGGGAGTGGAGAATCCTCCTCAGTGCAGGGTTTATGGGCTGGGTATGTTAGGAGCATGCAATGGCCTGAGCCTGTCCTCACTGGCAGCGATGACAATGTGCAGTTCCTGCCAGCATCCTTGGGTGCAGAGGTGTGGTATCTGGCTGGCCAGGCAGGGCCCCCTTCTGGGGAGGAACTGCAACTTGTCAGGGCAGGTGGTACCATCCCCAGGCTGGCCTCTTAGACAAGGCTGCACACCTGGACCTGGCGTGGCAGTGCTAACCCGGGATGCCAGAGCTGGTGGATGAGGCCAGGGGTAGGAAACATGCAGGGACATGCCCCTGGTGTCCTCCCCCACTGAGGACTGCCACTGCTGCCAGGCTGTGGAGGCTCCAGCGGGCCACCCATGCTGGAAAACACAGCACAGCTCCAGCCAGGGACCCCAGGAATAAGGATATGGTCCAGCTGCCACATAAAGAGCATGGGCCTGTGGGAAGTCCCCAACAAACAGCTCTGGTCAGTGATGAGGACCCACTGTGCCAGCAGGGCCTTGACCTTTATGCAGCACTGGTGTGCAGACCAGTAGTGCCTGTGCTCCCACATGCAGCCCGCCAGGGCCTTACAGATGTGGACATTGGAGCACCAGCCCAAGGCAAAGTGGCTCTGGACCTTGGTGTCGCCCCACAGTGCCACAAGGTCCGTGGTGTCATCCTGGGACGTGGCATGTGGCATCAGGAATGACACCACTGTGGCTCTCCTGATGGCCCTCAGGAGCTGCAGCTGACAGTCTTGAGTGCTGCTGAGCCTGGGCAGGTGCCTGCAGCCCAGCGGCAGCAAGGCAGGCGGTGGAGCTGGCCCTGGGGCCCATGCAGGCTGCTGTGGTCAGCACAAGGCCACTGCTGCGGGACTCAGTGGCCAGAGGCAGTCAGCAGGTGACACAGGTCCCAGGGTCACCGATGACTTTAAAGGCCAGGCTAGGGCAAACAAAGAGCTGCCCTAGCCCCACAGCTAGATAAGCTCCAAGCCTTGCAGTCCTGGTGCTACCTTGACGGTGGCCCCTAGTCAGCATCTACACATGCTACTGCCAGTAACTATGGTGCAGTTAATTTGCTACCTGCATTTGCAGGTAGCAAACTAACCATACAGTAGACTAATTTACTGCACAGTAAGAGCCTGCATGTGTAGAGACCGTGGTGCTTTACTGCCTAGTAAAATAGTCAACTGTGCAGTAAAGGGCCTTGTGTAGACATGCCTACTACATATCAAAAAAGTTTTTTTCTTATCCAACAGAGGTGTCATAGTTGGAAAAATTTAGAAAGGCTGGGCCTGCCTGGAACAAGATATCTGGACTGGTTTATAACTCCAGTGCCAACACTTCTAAAGATGTATGCCTTAATATCTTTGGGTGTGTCTACACAAGATGCTTTACTGAGTAGAGTAACTGTGCAGTAAAGAATCACCGTCTACACATGCTCACATTTACCGAGCAGTATGATTTGTCTGCTGTGCAGTTAGCTAGTAAACTAACTGTAGAGTAGATACTGTGCAGTAACATGTGTAGATGCTGTCCAGGAGAAATTTACTCCAGGTCAGCCTAGGCAGCAGGGAGTGGCAGGGGAGGGTGTCCCTGGTCCTGGCACTGCTCAGTTCCCTGGCTCCCCCCAGCAGCTGATCGCACCAGGACTGAGGAGCTGCCTCTGGGCTCCTCAGGGAAGCTGGGAGGTGCGGCTGAAATCCAGCCCATGCCCGTCCCCCCAGCAGCTCTGCAACACTGGGAGCAGGCTGCTCCCGGTAGTGAGGGGAGCTGGGAATCCAGCCCTCGCCTGACCCCCAGGAAGCTCAGCGCCCACTCACTCCCCAGACCCACCAGCTCCAAGAGACAGGGGAGGGCTGGATTCCCACCCGCACCACAACGTCCCAAACCAGCCGGCTCTATGCCCAAAAGGGCAGGTGCCAGCGAGCCCTGCACCTCCCCACCCGGCACGAGGCTCAAGCCACCTCTGCTCCGTATCCCAGAGAGCTCCCAGCACGCCCTGCCGGGCTGACTGCGGGCGGGGCCGACTCGGGCCGCACTTCGTGACTGGGCAGTGACAGCGCAGATGCCAGGGGGCCTGCGCTGCCGGTGACTACAGAACTTTTTTTTTTTTTCTTGAGTCTGGGACTGCTGGGGTCGGGCACGGGGGCGGCATCAGGGCCTGGCTATGCGCGGGCAGCGCCTGCGCCCGTCCCCGCACACAGGCTCAGAGCCACAATACCCGCCAGCGCCGCTCCCCACCCCAGGCAGGCCCAGCCCGGCCAGGCCATGAGACGTAGCCGGCGCCAGGCTACGCATGCCCGGGGCGCCCGTGGGAGCTTCCAGACGATCATATGACCCGCGTCGGCCACCGTCATGGCGGACGTCGTATGCGTGCTGTGGCCCTCCTCCTTCCCAGGGTGCTGAGCAGCTTGGGTTGCCATGGAGCCGTAACTGCTGGTCCTTCCCCTCCCCCTCTCACTCCCCCCTCCGCATGGCGCTGCTGCCGCTGCCTCCCGCGCGGGTGTTCGCGGAGCTGCTGCCGCCGGCGGCGGGGGAGGGGCGGAGCCGCGCGCGCGAGGCGGAGCCAGGCCGGGAGGTGCACGTGAGCGGCTGCGCGGAGCGGAGCGCGGCGCCGGACAGGGCCCGGGTCCTCCTGCGGCTGGGCAGCACCAAGGGCGCAGCCGGCGAGGCGCGGAGCAGCGTCAGCCGCCGCCTGGACTACGTCACGCACAGCGCGCGCCAGCGCGGCGTACCGGTGGGTCTGTGCGGGGAGCGGGGCCGCGCTGTGGTAACGTCACTGTCTATGCCCCGCCCGGTTTCGGGGTTTGGGGCGGGGCCGCGTGGCGGTGGCGGTGGCGCCGCGCCTGGGGGCGGGGCGGGGCCTCAGCTGTAGCGGGAGGTGCTCCCGGCCTGCGGACAGGCGCGGAGTCGCAGCCCCTGGGTGGAAGCTGTCTGGAGCAGGCTCGGGGCTGGGACTGCGTGGGAAAGAGATGATCCCGGATTGAGCTGAGCGCAAGGTCTCTTCCAGCTCCTACTCGAAGTTAAGAGTCGGGGCTACGGGGGAGCCGAGCTAGCCGCACCAGTTGGACACTCAGGGAGGTGAAGTCCTGAGAGATGGTCCTTGCACCATTCTTCAGATCTAGCCCTCAAGCTCCTGTGGGCACTTTTACACGTGCAGGGGGTGGGCGGGTGAACTTTAATTAGAGTAGCTCTAAGAGCCACTGTAATTAAAGTGCTGCAGCATCATCTAGCATCGCCATGCTTCAAAGTGTCCGCAGGGGCACTTGAACTATGACTTAGGCGCTTGAACATGAGCTCATCGTACGTGCCACCATGTTGAAGCACAGGGACCCCGATCCAGCAGGCTGCTGGAGCACAGCAATTACCATGCTCCTGCAGGCTCAATTAATTGTCAGCTCCGAGGCCCTGGAATTGCAAGACATTGGAGCAGCCTCCACCCTTGTGTAGGGGTACTCTGTGTTCTCAAATAAGAGAAAGCTGATGTTTCCTTGCCTTTAAGCCACTTCATTTTTTTGATCCTTACATTATTTTTTTTCTTTTTCCAGACACTTGTATGTTAGTATTTTGCTTCAAAATCATAAGGTAACAGAAACTTACAGGCTGGAAGTACAAGTATGTAGAGACCAAGGATAATTTTGTTAGTTTTAATAGCCAGGACAGTTAAGCTACAAAGAGGTGGGAGTGTTGTAGCCGTGATGGGCCAGATTGCGTACAAGAGGCAAGGATTTTATGGTGTCATTTATAGAGTTGGTTCGATAAAAAAGTTTGGACAAAAAAAATTTTTTTTAAATCCTTGCCTCAAATTAGATCCTTTTTTCTGCTTGGGATTTAGATCTCTCCAGGCAGAGAACCTACCCTGCAGCATGAGCGCTGCTCCGTACCTGGTACCTGGCAACAGGTTATGTGGCTACAAAGGGTTTAGAAGAAACTTTGTTTTAAAACAATCTTGCAAAACTGTCATGACAATTCATAAAGATAGCTGCAACTTGTATTTGCACATACTTTATGATGACAAAAATGCCATGATATTTCCCTTGGCCATAAAGAATTAGTTGCGGGGTAGGGGAATAACATTTTGCAAGGCTGCTTTATGGTAAAGCCCTCCAAACCTGTCAGTCATACAATATTTTTGCCAATTTTCCTACCAAGTAGGAAGGTTATATAGCGTTCTTTACATTCACATCATTATTGTTAGTGCACATTAATCCCACATCAGTGCAGGATATTTCACCATGCCTGCAATAGGAACCATAGCCTAGAATAGCAGTAAGGCTTGATTTACACTTCATTTTGTTAGACTAAGAAGGTAGATCAGAAACACAGAAGGATGTCTTCCTTTATTTATGCCTTACCAGTCTCCAGTATAGATGCTGGTTAATTTAATAGTAAAGCTTATTTAGTTCAGGGAATGGGTTTAAACTACACCGAAGAGCTTTTTTGTCACTAAGCTGTATCTTCACTCTAGGTTTTGATATAAATCTAACAACCCATAAGTATACATGGGCCCAACACTTTGTTAACTTCTGTGTTTACCATGCAACACTCATCTTTCTTCTCCCAGCCACAGCATCTTTTTCTCCCTTTAAAAAAAAAAAAAAAACTGTTCCCTGGTAGAAAAGGAACAAGAGAACAGAGGAAAAATAACCCACCTCTTTCCCCCTATCTGGGACTTATTTCACTTGCCATTGGATTGCTTAAAGAAAGGGGAGTTAAATATCTGTATTCTTTCAGAGAATACATAGATTGGGGTGGGCCAGATGTGGCCCGTCAGGCCATTCTATCTGGCCCGCGGGGTCCCTAAAAAATTTAGAAAATTAATATTTATCTGCCCCGGCTACCTATCATGCGCCCCTTGATGGCTTGCCAAAATTCAGTAAGCGGCCCTCTGCCCAAAATAATTGCCCGCCTCTGGCATGGATGCCGAGGAAGGTGGTAAGAGCAGGATGATAATATGATTCACTTGCTCCAGGGAAAAAGTGACCTGTTTGTGGGAACTGTGCCTGTCTTTTGGGGACAGGAAGGATCTTCTGGCACAGGCACATTCTGCAGTTTTTTTATGAGGACGCAAAGCACAGGTCTGTCTGGTGCTTTTCTCAAGCCATATTTATATTGCTGGAGAAATAAGAGCAGAAGGTCAGAAATGTCACTGGGATTAACCCAGAGGGTTGTTTTAAGGGCCTCACCTGCAAACTAGTCCTATACTTCCCCAGTCCTATCTCTTTTTAAATTAACCTACCACACCTTGATGGAAACAGAGTATCAAGGGAGGCTGCCTGGCATCAGAAGAGGACAGTCCAGTGCTGTTTCTACTGCTTTTTTGCTTTAGCCCTTCTAATCATGGCCCTGCATGACTTCTAACCACCCCCATGCCACGTAGGTTTCAGTCTGTTTACAGGGTCTCCTGACTGTCCCTGCTTCAATCTTCAGGTTCCTGACCCTGGCCTCAGTTTCAGCCTCAATCTCCTTGAGGCCTATTTCAAAAGTTTCTTCTTCCCTAGCTCCAGGCCTCAGCCCTGTGGCTCTAGCCCCTCACAGGGGAAGGGAAATGCATCAAAAACTAAGAAAAACAAGAAAATCACAATATGTAGAGCACTATTAGAGCCTCCCAGCTATTCCTCACAGCACTTTCCAGTCCCCTAGTAGTTAAAAACAAACCATTAACACAAAACAACCCCACTTAGTTAACATAAATAATACTCAGCTAAACTCTCACCCTCCTGCTACAAACACAAACAGTCTTCAACCAAATCTGCAGTTCTCCGGGAATGTTCACCAGCTAGGGTTACCATATTTCCAGGATCAAAAAGAACACCTGTAGGGAGAGGGGGAGGAGTCAGTGACATGCGTGTGCCCTGCCTCTGCCCTTGCTCCCCCCCAGCCCTTTCAGTGCCCCTCACTCCCAACCTGCACCCCAGCCCCCAAGCACTGCTGGTGCCCCTCACTCCTGACCCAGAGAGAGACAGACACACTCACTCTCACTCCCCACCCCCCGTGCAGAACACATGATCCCCAACAGCCGACAGTCACATTGCCTGTTTCTCCCAGCCCCAAGTATCCAAGCTGCTTGTCCCCAGGAAAGGCAGAGGCAAAGCAAAAACCCAGACATTTGCTTGCATTTTAAAAACCAGTCTGAACACAAGGATCGGGGGCCAAAAAAAAAAAAAAAAGAGAGACATGTCCAGGAAAGATGTGATATTGGTGATATAGCCAATATCACATCTTTGATTTGCCAGTCTGAATAACTAGCTAGCCATTTTACACCTCAGTCAAGTGGGAGCAGGCTTTGGCATAAATCCAGGGCAGGTCTTGAACTCACTCCAGAGCCAGAATAAGACACCTTACTATTCTGTCACAAACCTCATTACCGTAGTAGCTGGCCTTTCACAATGGATGGGATTTGTGAATAAGCAGTTGGATGCAGTGCTTAATATTTTGAAACAGCAGTTTCTCAGAGTTTTAAAATCTATATTTATCTTACATTGGAGCTGTGTGAAACTTTGCCTGAAAGAAACAAACCTCAAAAAGCCATGATCTGAAACTAATGGGTAGCCAAAAGTTTATAGCATGTGAGCCAACTGTACTGTTGTGGAATCTGATGGTTTCAAAATTCATCGGATGAGCCCACTGGGGGCTGTGTGTATAACTATTATCAGACAGTAGATTTTAATGGGTAACTCACGGATTCATTCCTAGTTCTAAAATAACCACTTTAAATTACCAAACTACAGGGTTTTACTGCTAGGTGTAGCCAAATAGTTCTTTTTAAAAATGTAACTCAAAGGTACTGAATATAATGATGGAGTTGGAAACAACTGATTCTAGAATAGGAGGCGGCAAAGTACTCCTCACTAACCATTTGAAAGAGAAGTAAGAGACATGCTAATTCAACTAACAGATGTTTAGTTAGGTGGGGTTGCTAACACCAGTGAGAACAGAAAAATAGTAAGTACTGAATAAAGTATGACATAGGCAAAGACAGGCTGGTAAAACTGAGGATACACAGGTCACACGCAAATGTAATGAACGTTTATCTCTTGGAAAGTAACTCTGTTATGACCTAGGTTTGAGTGGACTGCCACAGAGGTCAAAATATGAAATGAGCCACAGTGATAAAATATGCTAATGAAAGTGCAGAAATACCACTTTGTTGATGAGGAAGGGTGTTAGCTCTCCTTTGTATTTATTGTGGAGGATGTGGATTGCTACGTTCAGTATCAGCAGAATATCTGACTTAAGGGAATTCAGAGGATAGCATTTTAGTCATCATTTCCTATGGTATAATTTGTAGTGCTTGGTTTCAGCCCAATTTAAATCACCCTAGTACTAGAGATTCTCTTTGTTTTGCAGATCTACTAGCAGCTTTCAGTAATTTGTCCTTTACTGGTATTGCATCGCATGTAGTTAGTACCACAGACCACTCTAAAATTAAATATCTTTTTCTTAGTGTTTATACCTTCAATCTTTTTAATCTTAAGCCCCTTTAGCAATCCATTAGCCAAACTATAGATTGATGTTTATATAGTCCATATCACCATTCCTTGTAATCATGCTTTATTAGGGAGTTGGGCTAGTTCTCTACTATTACACAAGCTTCCCAGCAACGAGCTGCAGTAGTGGTTTGCCAGGAAGCCTGGGGGCAGTTTGTGTTCTTAATTTCCATATATATTTACAAAGGATTGTAATCAGAAATAAATGCACACAGTAGCATGTATTTATAGAGAGCTGGAAGTATACTCAGCACTTCACAATACAGAATCATCTTTGAGGGCTGGAAGGGAAGTGAAAACTCAATGTGGAAAGCCAGCTTCTCTCAACCCAGCTGTCTGAAAGCAATGTAGGCTGTTTCAGTTGTGAACAAGCTATACACATGAAAATGGTGAGAAGGCTGAAGGGAGGTACTCTTGATTTACTCCATATATCAGCACTCTTATGTCAAAAGAAGAGGATCCACACATGGAATTAATGACATTAGACAAAAACACAGTTTGAAGTATTTTAAAAAGCATTAACAATATTTCATATTCTGCATTTGCAAAACAAGTATGCATTGAAACTCAAACAAGACACAAAAACTAATTAGGCAACAACTGGCTTTTACAAACATTTATATGACATTCTTATATGTCTCAAGCACAATTCTGTTCTACCTTTATGAAAATGCCTATTAAGCAAATACACTTTGAGTGCTCACTTAAGAAAGGTATTACAGAGAGTTCTTTCTCTTGGTTTTGTATGCTGCTACTTGTAGGAGTGTGATGCAGTATGCCAGTAAAAGTGGAGCACAGATACTATTGAAGTTGTTTTGAATGTTATTTGTCTTGACTTTAGCTACATGTGGTTTCCATGCATTCTTGGAGCACCTGTCCAGTCTTTTTACTTAGTTAGAACTGTTTAGAGATATGTCAGCCTGTAGCATTTCATGGAATACTGCCATGGGTCATAAGCATCAAAATACCTTGTGCCAAAGAGGGGAAAATAGTTATATTAGAAAAATATAAAATACTGACGCAGCCTTTCTATTATAATTTTCTCATTTTTTTATCTCCTGTTTTTCATAGTCAAAATTGTGCTGTATTAATTAGACAAAGCATGCCTATCAAAAGCTGCTTAGGAGGGACTTGCAAGTGCACATGCACATGTATACATGTAATAATGTAACCCAGGGCTGTCTAACTGGCAGCCCACAACCCCATCCAGCTTGCAAGGGGTTAACATGCAGCCCAATTAACAGGGCTCCCACCTTGCAGCTACTCCCCTCACTACTTTGGTTGAGCAGTAGCTGGGGCTGGGGGTCTGGAGAAGGACAGAACAGCAGGAGGCCCCATGAGCTTGGCAGATAGCCATGTTGGGCTGGGCAAGGGGTGGTGGGGCTTGGGCAGGGGAACTCACACAGCAGCAGTGAGGGTGACATCGCCCATGTGGTAGGAGCATTGTGGAGGATCACACAGTGGGTTGTGGGGGAGGGAATTGCCCACAATAGTTTGGGCTGCTTACTCGACAGCTGCTTGTGGCAGGGGTCTGGGGGAGTGTATGGGCCCTAGCCACCCTGAAGTTGGACAGCCCTGGTGTAGCCCATTATTAGTATGGTGAAACCTGGCATTGGGATAACTGGTCACTATGGACTTGGTCAAATGCACTGAATCCATGTCAGAATCCCATCAATTTGTACAAAACACTTTGGCTAATTAGTCATCTGTTAAAGTGTAATTAGTCATTTCCGAGTGTGTACATGTCCTGAATTACAGTGGAATTTGCTCCCGATAATTAGTTGGCTTAGAAGGTGGCTTTCATAGCATCTGTCTTCTGATTTTCAAGACATAGGTACAAGAAGACATAGGTGATCAGCCCTTTCATCTAGCAGAATTATCTTCTCTTTCACTTGCAAAGATGCAAAACAAACTTCTTTGACTAATTATTCTACTTAATCATAGGTATTATACTGCAAGCACTCTCACCTTGTGTAGTAAATGCTTAATGTAAAGTTTCTTATCTGTATAATCTTACCAGTTCTCATGTCAGAATGAATACAACTGCACCCAGTTTTTGTAATGAAGAAAAAACATATTCCAAAGGTCTAAAACCATTCTTTTTTTTTACTGTCTTGATAGAGCATGCAAAAATATGTCTTAGAAAAAATTTGAAGTGGTTACCTACTAGTAATTGGTTATCATTACCCTGTACAGTTATGAAGTTACCAGATTTTACTGTATATAAATATTTTCAAATTATAGCAGTTTTTCCCTACTAAAACTTCTGTCTCATTCTGATGTTGAATAAACTAGATTGAGTTTCCTTTTAAACAATAACTGAAGTGGCATAGAAAAAAAGACAGGTTTTTTAGTAGTTTTTTCATAATTACTCCACTGCTTTGTGGCTATTTGTACATGCTTTCACTTTATGATTAGTTTGTCTTGTTTCTTTTCATACTCATTGGTGGAAGCCTGGGTCACTCATATCACTAGCTGTTGTGGTACAGGTAGTGGCAGTTGCAAAATGGCTCTTTTTAAAGACATAAGCAGCAGGGACTTGCAACAGCAGTATATTTTGTAGAATTCTTATATTTTCAAGATGAGGAAACTGGAAAAACATAGAAAGATATAAACAGCCTTATTCAGATGAAATAAAGACTACTAGCTATGCAAGCTGTCTAGAACAGTGGTCTCCAAACTCTTTTGATCGCGCACCCCATCAATAAAAAAATTCTGAGCACGCACCCCAATATATGTATATAGAGATATAAATATACATCTAAATAGAAGTTCCAGTATTTTCTTCCTGCACCCCAATGAATAGTCTTTGCACCCCACTTTGGAGACCACTGGTCTAGAAGATAAACCATCTTACTTGTTTCTTGTACAATATCTAAGATGACATGGTCTTGTTCAGTGACTGAGACAACAAACAACATGACTTTTTTCCCCCCAGACACACAAAATAGTGATTTATTTCAGTAATAGTTCAACACACAGCAGTAGGTTAGCATGCTCTGTTAAAAATAAATTCACAAACTGATAGAATTAATGTGGTAACATCCTTTACATGTGATTTGTTCATTTTTCAGTTTTAATTATTTTCCTACCACAGTTTTTGGGGGCCTCTGAAACAGGACAGGGAGTTAGTTGACTGTCACAAAAATTCAGAGTGCATAGTGTCAAAAGTGCTTTTCATTTGAGGTGTTGCAAAAACTAATTTCTTCCTGTGGCTAACATGATTAAATTGATAACTCCTCAAGTAGAAAAAAAATTATAAACAGCAGGCACAGTTTTTAAAAAATTACATTTCCTTTTGAGCTAGCCTGAGTCATCATTCCGATTAAAAATTCCACCAACATCCATCCTTCCCTCACCTTTTCCCTTAAAACAGATCCTGAAACAGAAGCAAAAAAAATCTGCAAGGGAAGATGCATCATAAAAGGTCATAATTTTATTGTTGAAGCAGATATTTCTTCCATTGTTTTTCACTTGGAATTGATTATTACTAGATACACTTTTCATTTCAGCTTAAAAGTGGGGGGAGGGGATAAAAATTAACTTCTACTGGATTATTCTTAAAATAGAAAATACAAAATGTCTTTCACCACTAATGATCTTGCAATAGCACATAAAACCACAAGATGGCAATGTTTGTATACATAGGCCATACATTTTGAAAACATTTCATATGAACCAATTGTACTGTAATCTGTAGAAAAAGGAGAAATGCTTGCAAATTTTGGAGCAGCTGTGAGACCTCTTTCATCTTCATAATCAGATTATCTTGCCAGCGTGTGTTTTACCATCATACCACAGGGAGGTTGGAAGAAGTGACAAAAAGGTCCAAATACATGGAGTGTTTTCCTAGCCACCCTGTCAGTGTACCTCGGCTCTGGTTTTGTGCAGAGCTGGGAAGATGGGAAATTTAGTCTCTGTGGCCTATGCCTTGTCAGCTCTTGGCCTTACTGCAGAGACTACCAAAAAAAGATATCAGTCACACCTGCACTTGAGAATTGCCTGTTGGGAACTAAACTGAGATTGCCAGTCTCAATTTACAACCGAACTGGTAATTTAAGAGGAAAATGCTTATATCTTATTATTATTATAATCCTACAAAAGTATGTATGCTACAGAGAAGGTAGCTTTGGGGTCCTTGTTCCTATTTCAAGAAGTACATTAACAGTTTTCTTTAGAAAATGGGTAGGTAGTAGAAAAAGACTACCATTCTCTTCTGCACAGTCTCCTGACAGATGTTTTGTTGTGTTCTACAGAGCTGTTATTAAACTTCATGAAGTAGAATTCAGGTTGTTTGATTTGTAAGAACCTTAAATTGTAAGAAACATTTGATTTTAAGTTAGACACTGACCTGTTTATTTTGAATATTGTCTCCTGTTCTATAGTAGAATGATTACACTGTGCCCTAGCCCAGGGAGGAAGTGAGGGTAGGAAAGGAAGTTCATGTGAGATCAGCAGCAAACCAGTGCAGAAGCCTTGTGTTTTATTTGCATGTGGTTCTCATACAAGCCTCTGCTATTATCCACTGTGAAATAAAGCTCCTGTTAGCGCGGAACTGTCAAAGGAGAGTGGTAATTCTTAATAAGGGGATACTTAACAACAACAACAAAAAATTCTAAGAATTTTTTTACATTTGCTACTCATAGATTGTAAGGCTGGAGGGACCTTGGAAGATCGTTGGGTTCACCCCCCTGCATGAAGTAGGAAAGACAACTGGGGTCAATCTATGTAATATTGCTTTCAGGTTCTTTCAGAGGGTTTTGTAAGGAGTTTTTTTTTTTTTTTTTTTTACTCATTAGCTCTATGAAAACAATTCAGCTCCTTGTTCTGTAAGCCAGGTGCTGTGGTTATACACTGACATGGTTTGAACTGGCAGTCACTTTCAGGATTCAGTTCTGCTGAAGTGATGGGGAGCAAAATTATTCTATCCCACTATACTTGAATTTTTAATATCCACCTTGTTTCTAATTGAAGAGACATATATAGCAATTTCCAACTTAAGTTGCTAAGCTTCAGTTATAGACTAAAATACTCCAACCTTTCCAAGACATAATGTATAAACAAATTCTAGATTGATGGGTTAAGAAAAATTATACTTGTGTACTTTTTTTTCCCCAGGACAAAAGTGTGACTGTGACAAAGGATTTTAGCAGAGTAGAAAATGGTTATAAAATGGAAGCAGAGGTAAGTATTATTCATAGCAAGAGTAATAATGGTGTACACAGACATTGAGCATATTTGCAAATTATCTTTTCTCAAAACTGGGGACAGTTGTATAGAGTTTAAAGAATCTCCTAAGATACAGTTTGAAAAAAGCCTTTCTGAAAGAGTACAGTTGTAAAAAGACCCTCCATGAAACTTTCAAAAACATAAGCTTGGTGCTTTTGTGACAAAGTTTCTTTACTACTTCTGTAGTACAGCCTATTGTTTTGCTTCCAGGGCCCAGTTTTTAAGCATGACTACAAAACGGCTTGAGAGATCATGTATATTCCTCTGTCCAAGGCATTCGACATGGGTTGTGTTTTAAGTGGCTCTGCCACTGGTCTAGCCAAGCCACTAAATTTGGATGAAGATTCCTACAGAAGGGCTAAGTTTTAGGTTGGTAATCCCATTGATCTCAATGAGACTACTTGCGTGAGTGGGGCTTTGCAAGATTAGGCTGTTAAAAAGAAACTGCTGCCTTGGAGCTGTCCACTGAGGAAAAGCACCGTGTCTTCAGTCAGTGAACCTTTTGAATACATCATACTAATTAGACTGGAGGTAGACAGACTTTCTTGACAGACTTTCTTGACTGAGTCAGAATGATCCCCCTTGGGTGCATCTACATGTGCACTTTACTGTAGAGCTTACTTATTAGCTCCACAGTAAAATGTCACAGTCTACACATATGGCTGTATTAGGGCGCAGTAAACTACTTAACTCTAATGTAGGATAGTACTGTCTGGGATAAGTACTGTCTTACCACAGTGTAATTATGTGCACTCAAACACATGTGTAGACTGGGCTGGCTGGGGCACAAGAGTGGTACAGTGTGGGGTCAGCCTGCCACGTAGCCCCTGCACTGTAACACCCTCTTGCACCAGTCAGCCCCTCCACCACCCAAAGCCCAGGGCTGACCCCCTCAGCTCCCCTGCCAGCTTGAGGCTGCGCCACCCTGGCTCAGATCGTGGTGGTCCCAGGCACATGCAAAGACACAGCACCTGGGAAGCAACTGACTCCAGAGTGAACTCTGCCAGAGTTTATTCAGGCGCGTTAACAACATGTGTAGATGCATTCCCTGAGTCAGAGATGGGTGGGCTGGCATTAGAACCTGATTGCTGCCGTTTGTCCCAGCAGTGGCCCAGGGACAATTCAGGGAGAGCACCCACCACTGAAGCCCCACATCCTTGGGTCAGATTCAGTGGTTCTGTAGGCCAGATCTAGCCTGAGGGTCATAGGTTGCTGACCCCTGAATTAGACAACTATCCTACATCTTGATTTTATTTTACTGAGGCAGCCTAGGAGTTTGCAACACTGACAGATGTTTTGTTATGTTCTACAGAGCTGTTGCTAAACTTCATACAGTAGGATTCAAGTTCTTTGAATTGCAAGAAAACAACATAGCATACCCTTCTCAGATTTCCCACATTGTATTTAGTAATAATGCAAAAAAGGGACTCATACATTTTTGGGAGCAGAAAAATAAAATAGATGCTTAACTTCTTAAAGAACTCGAATCATGTTTCTTCTTGAACATCAACCCTTAAATCCTATTTTTGGCTGTAGCACTTGTAGGTTAGTCTTCCTATAACTTTATGTAACAACACTTAGAATTATACTGTAATTTTCCTTACTGTACATGCTTTTCATCCTATTTTACCTAATTTTGTACATAACCATTGAAATAGTAATTACTGCCTGCAGTAGCCTTTTGTGTCTTGAAAAATACATAAATAGAGTCCATATGGCTAGTTTCATCTTAAGCATTTATGTCAAACTGCTAACATACCAAAAATACCAGACCTCCTCACAAAAGAACATTTTCTTAATCCACTGCTTCCATCCCCTTTAAACAGTTTTAGTTCTGCTGCAGAGCAGTGACTTTCTTATGATAGTCTTCTATACCTGGAATATTGCCCAGGTATAGAAGCAATAGTTTTCATTAGATCTTAACAACAAAGGTATCCAATTTTGATCTAAGCATCATGGAAAAGAAAAAATGTTTCTAATTTCTGTTTATATTAACTCACAGGTTTGCATTACATTCAGTGATTTTGAAAAAATGCAGAATGTCTGCAATCTGCTCATTGAGAAGTTAGGTGGTTCCATTAACATCAGTCCCCCTCACTTCTACCATGCGCCAGAAGCTGTACATACACTCCGGTAAGTTCCACCTCTCCCCACCAGTGGCATTTATCTGAATGCGTAATCAGTGGTATTTAGAAATGGAAAGGAAGTCCTTATACTTAAAGGAAAATACCAGTAGCTTTATAAATCAAATCTTATTTAGCTCACAGGTGGTAAAACTTAATTTTTCCATGGAGGTTACCATATTCTTGCACAAATACAAAAGGTAACAAAGGATCTTACTTCTCCTGGTGAAATCTGTGGATTACTTAGAATATTAAGTCAGCATATTTGGTTTTGGAGAATTCTGTAAAGTACACCGATTTAGCCATCAAGCAAGAGAGTTGGGTCAGGGCATCATGTCTAGATACTTTTGATTTCCCCATTCTGAATGACCAGGTACTGTTTGCTTCTGGGTGTGGCCTTCAGCATGAATCTGGAATAAAAGTTGCACTTACACTGTAACTGCTTTACCATCATGCCCGCTAGGTGTATGTATGTTCTAAATCTCTCTCCCCACACAATTTTTACTGTCCAGCAAAAGACTTGGGAAGATGTCCTTCATATCTCTGTAATTATACAGAAACAACCCCCGCAAAAAAACAAAAACTTGGCAGGAGACTGCATCAGTTGGGTCTGTAAAGTTATTTTGCTGCTTTTTATGTTCTAGGTGTGAAGTGTGTCTTGCTGCTGTTGAAAACACACGTCAGAAAGCTCAAGAGGTCTGTCAACTGTTTGGCCAGGCACTGGGAAAACCTTTGTTAATAAAAGAAGAGGAAACAAAAGAATGGGACGGACAAACAGACTGTCACCTTTCAGACTCATTGACTATGCAGCAGAGAATCGAGAGAGCCACTATTTATGCATCTTCAAGAGTATTTGCTATTTTTGAGATAAAAGGAAAAGAAAAAGGAAAGAACAAGTTGATTTAAAAGTGTATGTCTTACCTGCCTTTGATAAGTCTTTAAATACTTTAAAAGTATGCATTTCTTCAGTTTTTCAAACATGTATCTTTGAATACAGTTGTTCAGGAAAAAGGAATTAATAGTGTTCCCTAAAAAATAGATTGTTCTTAACTGGAGACACAGTAGTAGTTCTATCATGATTTTTCAAAGGGATTAAAGGTGGATAACCTGGACTGTACATATATTTCATTCCCTTTAATGAGGAGAGAGGTGGGCTTATGGCTTTATACAAAAGTCATTAAGATTGTCTTTTTCAGATTTTACCAATCATGAATAGAGCGGGACACCAGTAGGAAAGCTTATGTATACCATGTTTCAGTGTGCTAAAGAAAAAGATGCAAGATAAAAACATTACTAACGATAACCACATTTTGACATTTAATTTTCAGTATCTTCAGAATTGGGAATAATATGTAGCTCGGTGCATAATCTGTCAGAAAACAGATATTCAGATTCAGATATTACTACAGATATTCAGAGGAATTACTAACCTGTCCATTTGGAAAGACATGGCAGTCAACTGTTAATTTAGTTTTTTAAGTGCATGACTTTAGAAGCTGCTAGCTGAAGCAGCTGTATTTAAAGCTTTCATTTCAAGCAAGTGATAAAAGTAAATTCAAGATATTATGATTTTTTTTTTAGAAGTATGGGAATTTTCTTTTAACTCAAATTTGACAACATAAGATATATACTGTAGTTCCAACTAACTGTTTATCTGAAATAAGTCATTAATGTATGTTTAAGAAAGAAGTTTAATTTTATTTCTTTAATGAAATAATTTGCATCACATTTATCTTGGTTTCCATTTTCCCAGTTTAAAAAGGGAATGAATGTATTGTATAGTTTTACATCACATGTCCAAGACATAGGCAGTTTTAAATGCTTCAGTGATGAGAACACATTTTTCTCAACTAAGGCTGCATAGTGTACTTTGATCCATCATACCTACTTTAGTAAGCTTTTAGATCAGGGTGGCATACCTGGGAAATAATCTTTTTAAACTGAGTCGACATCACAATGATCAAAAAAGCTCTGGCAAGAAGTTTAACAGTACTGTAAGTTATTAACAGTAGTTTTTGAGAACTGTTCAATATCTGTTACCCATAGTAAGAACTATGGCACAACTCAATGCAGGTCCAAACACAATTCAGTTAAAACTTTTAGGAGAAAGCAAGCAAAAAAGTGTATGTATTTTTTATCTTGTATATCTTATATCTTACCTTGTATATTATCATCTTATTATATGTATTTTAGTTCTCAAAAGATCAGGATATTTTACAGACAAACCCAAACATTTGTGTGAAGTATTTACAGAAGAGAAAATTAATGCCACAGTTCAGTAAAGAGGAGGAAATTAATGGCTAAATTAAGTAAAGGACCATAGGTACCTTTTCTGCAACATGGAGTTCAGAAACCAAAGAGTCAGGTGCCTACAGTATGGGGGCAATGACACCTCTATAACCCAAGAAATCTATGTGTTGAGCAGGGGGCTGCCTAGCATTTCCCAGCAGGAAATGCTGAGCACAGGAGTAAGTCTGCAACTCTATAGAGCTTGAGTACCTCATCCACTTGGGTTCCAGAGTGCAGAATCTTCTCCTGAAGACAGAACTTCTATCCATTCTTTGAAAGAATGGAGCAGGGCTCATTTTAACTTTAGAAACACAACTGGAGAAGATGGAGATGTGGAAGAAATGGAGTTAATAGAATCTTAGTCTGAGGTTATTCAAAAATGCATATTAACTAGGCTTGTGTGAATAGGGAAGTATCTGGTTCGGATTCGGCTGATTTGGAGGACAGTGATTCAACTTGGAAATTCAGATCACTGTCCTGAATCAATTCGGCCAAATCGACTTCAGAAGATTCGGCTGTTCAGATCTGCTGGGGAGAGGCAGGCACAGCTGGGTGGCTGCAGGTTTCCCCATGGCTTATCTGGCTGTGCTTGCCTCTCCCTGGGCAGGGGAGCCACAGGAAAAGTCCCCATGGCTGCCCTGCTTGGCTTCACTCCCAGCCCAGCCCCAGCACTTAAAAAAAAAAAAAAAAAGGCCCGCACTCACCAGCATATCAGGGCCTTGGGGCTGATAGCAGAGCCCGCCCGCCCCCAGTACAGTGCAGGGCAGGAGGAGACATCAGGGATCTGGGAAATAGAATTAAACTGGGGGGTGGGGAAACAAACAGGTTCCATTACCCAGCCCCAGGTTTGATTCCTCAGACCCCAGTTTGATTCACCTGGGAACCAGGGCCGTGCTGCATGCGTCAGCTAGACCCCAGTACTGCTCAGCTCCAGCAGTCCCAGCTCCCAGGCAGTGAGCAGCACCCTGCCGAGCCCCACTGCACCTGTGCCGTGGGACAGCTGCCACACAGGTGCCAGGTGCAGGGGGCGATCCCTGCTGCCCCCCACTGCGCAGGGGGGCCTCTGGGCACTCATGGCAGAGCTCCAATCCCCATTTCCAGAGCCAGTGAGTGGAGGTATTTTTTGTTTTGTTTTTTAAGTGCCAGGAGGCTGGGGCAGGGCAGCCGTAGTGGCTTCCCCTGCAGCTCCTCTGGCTGTGCCTGCCTCTGTCCTAGCAGGGGGAGCTGCGGGGGCTGCTACCACTTGCCCAGCTGGTGCGGGAGGGGGGGCACAATGTAGGTGCAGTTCACCCTGGGCAGCAGCAGGGCATAGCCCCAACTCCCAGCACTACCGTGCCCACATCAGCACTGGGAGTGGGAGCTCTGCTCTGCTGCTGCTTGCCAGCCAACACAGAGCGCGGGATGTGGGTGCAGCAGCGCTGCAAGCAAGGGCTATGCCCTGCTGCCACTTGCCCCCTTCTGCCCAGAGCAAGCCGTGCCCACATCCCACCCCTCCCAACCCGGCTGGGCAGGTGGCAGCAGGGCAGAACCCCCACTTCCAGCACTGCCAGGCCCACATCCTGCAGCCCCCACCCCCCAAGTAATGCACCCCCTGCCCTGGCTGGGCAGCTTGTCCCAGCTTCAATCCCTCCTTCTCCCACACCCCTTCCCTCCTCCCTCCCCCAACCCTAACAGACTTACCAGCTAGAAGCAGCTGTCAGCTGCCTAATCTATGACTGAATCTCCAAATTGGCCGAATCTTTTTCTGAAGCTTTTCCAACTCGATTCGGATGCTTCAAATCAATTCAGAGCTTTTACTTGGTCTCCCGATTCGATTCAGAAATCTGATCCCCAAATTGGACTGAATCTCCTCTGAAACTGAATCAGCTACCAAAGCTTTGCACAAACCTAATATTAACCTTGCATCCCAGAATTTCCAGGACAGTTTATCTAAATGAAGATTCCCTGCTTTCAGGTAAGTGAGGTAGTCCCCTTACAAGGAAGTGATACTCCCTCTTGTGCTCTGTCTTTCACCCTGTAATTCTTGATTTCCTTGCTACATTGTGAAACAGCTTCAGCAGGAGGAGTGGGGAGTATCTTGCCAACTAATCTGGTGATCAGGTCACTCTCCAAGGAAAGAGATTAAGCCCAAATCTCCTGAGGATTTGGTTTAATCACTTGGCCATTATAGCAAAGTGTACCCACCACTACCACCAGATACCTTTTAAAAGAAACCATGGTTTGTGAAGGGATCGGTCAGTGTGTGGTGTGCAGGCTTGAAGAACATCTACTGGATTGGCCCCTTAGAAGATGAAGGCTGCCTTCCAACTAGCTGCAAGATCCTCATTTGGCTTGGCATAAACTGGGTACTGAGCAGTTCAGACCAGGCTAGAAGCAGAAGTCTAGAAACCTCTAGAACTGTCACAAAGTACCAAGAGCACTGAGGTGTCTTGTGGGTTCCTCAGCCCCTGAGCAGAAGCTTACTGAATTGGAATTTTGGACATGGGCAGAACTGAGATGCCCAAGCCCTGTTTTAGGTACCTAAATCCTTTACTGCATCTATCCCAAAGACATTACGTGACCTGCACAAGTCAGACCAAGTCAATGAAAGCCAGCAACAAAACTCATCTTGTACAACAGTTTGCAAGAGAAGCTAAGCTGGTATTTAAAAAACCTAAGGGCTAAAAATGCCCCTGAAAGAAAAAGGCATCATCTAAATTATTCCTCTCAGCCTTCATCAATTGAAAAGATTTTTACATAAAAAGCAGAATAATGTACCCGTGCAGCTTAGGCAGCATTTGCACATCTGCTTAGCCTACTGGCTTTCTGTGCATTCAGCTGGTTGAGCTAGCTGTCTTTTTGACTACAGGGTAGCAAAAGCAGTTTAAAATGAAATTGGACTTAACTCTTACAAACTGAAATAATACCTTCTGTTCTCATAAGAATTGTTATCTCTTCCTCAGGAACAAACTGTAGACTTGCCAAATCTGTTGACTCTGTTAATAAGGATTTGGTAGTAAGGAGTACTTCTTAGACCCTGTAAAAGTACAAACAAGGTTGTCACATAAATATATTCACATGACAATATTAATATTGTATAATATAGCATTTCTAGATCCTAGAAACTTTAACCACTTGGAAAAATTACTTTTTTCTTTTGCGATTTCATAAACAAGAAAAATTAAATTGTCATATCACAACCATAAGAGGGAAAATTTGCCCACAGTAGATCTGAGGCCTATTTGCAAAGTCCAGATAATAAAAGGAACATAACTTTAGATGCAAGTCCCTTAACTCCACTGGAGGCATCAAGAAAGGCTATTTAGATAATACTAATTATTAGAATCATTTAACGTATTATTCATTACCTGAGGGGCTCAGCCCTTTGGCAGGTAATATTGATCTGATAATTACTTGACCACTGAGATATGCATGTAAAATAGATGAATATAGCATAGCTTTATTTACAAGCTTATGCAAAATAGTATTACTGTGACCTACCAAAGAAAAAGCAAAACAAAATTGACCAACATTCACGTTGCTCACACATCCTTCTGGGATTTATAGCATGTAAGACAACAGGTAAAAACATCAGGAAACAATTCCTTCCTCACTTTGGGCTTCCTAAAGACATCCTGTGTGAACCCTTTCCACCACAATTTTTACTGATGCATAAATTTTATCCATTGGCATTTTCTCAACCCCATGCATTCTTCTCATAGGGCACATACTTCCACTTATTAATTACCATTTGCATTACAGTAGCATAAGCACATTGGTATTGAAAACATGTCTAGAAAGTTTTAACAGACTTTACTTCCCTCAACCTTTTAAAAAATTAAGGAACCTATTTTGTGAGGCTGATAAAGCTATCCTAATCACTTGTTTTGCAGCTGATTTTATGATATTAGTTAAATACTGGTCACCTATTCTTGCTTACTAGGCCCAAGTCTGTTGCTTACTTGTGCTAAGCTCTTGATTCACAGGTTTTATGGTCCCTTTTGTTCCCTACTCACATTACTACTTGCTATATTATTTCTTATAGTTGCAGACTACACCCATATTTTTTGATAAAATATAGCTGACAAATGGTTTTGCACCACCAGCTGTGCCCTCCACAGGGTATGTATTTATATATTTCGAGGTGGAAGCAAGCTATGGTCAGAACTTCTGGTGATCTTACAATCTAAGTATGATGCAAGAGATAGAAGTAGATAAGCACATGGATTTGAAACATGTAGACCAGTGGTCACCAACTGGTCGATCGCAGACCCTCTTGCAGTTGATCTGAAGCTGGGGTAGGGGCTGAGCATATGCGCACACCATCCCCACACCAGGTCAGTCTGTGGGGGAGGGTAGGGGTGGGGGCCAGATCGAGGCCCCTGCAGTGAGGAACAGTGTGTGGCAGAGACCGGAGCCCTGGTAAGGTGAGTGAGGCCCCAGCTGGGAGGGTGGTGGGAGGATAGAGGCTGGGCAGCTCATCTAGATGTGTGGGGGGGGCTTCTGCTATGTACACCCCAGTGGAGGCCCCAGGGGGCATGTGCCCCCCCCCATCTGTGTGTGGTGGAAGCATCTGCCATTGCATGCTGGACTTTGCACCCCAAGCCTGGCTGCAGCTGGCCCAGGAGCAACCAGGTGCCACATGCGTCCTGACACCAGACGGGCAGAAGATGAGGGTCAGTCCAGTGGTGGGATGCACATGGCATAAAGCCACTCCTGGGCCAGCTGCAGCAGGACTTGAGGCGCAAGGCCAAGCCCACAACAGCAGCTGCCTCCAGCCCATGCACAGATCAAGAAAGCCACATGCCCCTTCCCCCTGAACATGGGGCAGCATGGGCAGCTGCAGTAGCGGTGAGGGAAGGAGCAGGGCTGGGGCAGGCCCTGCACAACCAAGGTGGGGCACAGGATGGAGCAGTGAGAGAGACTCACCCAGGGGGCATGGGGAGGTGGGGGCATACAGCCCAGGAGGGCATGGGAGGCATGTGCCCTCAGGTCTGCACAGAGGGCAAGGCAGACGGATGGCACTGGGCTCTTTCCAGTGGGGGTGTTGGACTGGACTGTGCTTGGGCCAGGTGCCAGTGCTGGGAGTGGTGCTACAGGTGGGGCTGCTGCCACCCAAAAATTCACAGTAGCTCCCCCACCAGCCCTACCTTCCAGCACTGCTGCTGCCTGCCCCAAGTGCTGTGCGGCCCAGCCCCCCCACCAGGAAGAGCCCAGCATGGTCTTCCCCTCCCCCTGACCCTTCCCCCCCACCCCACCCAGGCATGGGGACCGCATGCCTGGGATCTGCACCCTGCAGGGTAGGGTCCTGCAGGCTGGGGGGTGGGAGGCTGTGCCAGGCTTTTGCTGGCAGGGGGTTGGGCCATGCTGCACTCAGGGTGGGTGGCAGCACAAAAGGGGTGGTTGAGGGGGGCTACACTGAATTTTTGGGTGGCTGCAGCCCCCCCCCCCATAGCGCCACTCCCAGCACTGTCAGCCAACCCAACACTCCCTCCAGGAAGAACCTGGCATTGCCCCAGCCTTCCCCATGTGCAGATCCGGGGGCACACATCCCTCATGCCCTCCTGGGCTGCATGCCACCCTCTCCCTGTGCCCCCTTGATGAGCTGCTTGTGGATCCATCCTGTGCCCTGCCCTAGCTGTGCAGGGCCTGCCCCTGGCCCAGCACTCCCTACTCCTGGTGGTGAGGGAGGGAGCAGCGCACAGGCAAGAGCAGGGGCTAGGAGTAGTGGGGGACAAGCAGAAACCTGGAGGGCACGTGCCCCCAGGCCTCTGCTTGTCCCATCTCCTGGCCCAGGCAGATATAAAAAGGATAGTCAACAGGTCAAGGGAAAATATAGATAGTACACTGCTTCTGAGCTTTTGTTAGAAAGAGGGCATTAGAGATGTAAAAACAGTTGCAGTGGACTGCAGGGAGCAGAAGTCAGACTGAAGAGGATATAATAAGAGGAAAGGAAGTCCAGAGTACTATTATAGATAACAGATTGAGTAAACTCAGAAATGAAAGAGATTTGGAGAAGCAAATAGGGTCAAAGCAGGTTTTTAAGAAACTAAACCTGCATGTACTAGAGTGAGAGAAACAGGAGTGAGCAAAGGATAAACAGCAGTAAGAAAAGGAAATAAAAAGAACAGATGGGCAACGTGTGTGACAGGGAAGGAAGAGAAAGAAAGTCATATGAAGGGAAAGAGGGAAAGGTTGCATTACATTTTTTGTCAACTATCTCTTGGAGGTACAGTCTACATTGGAGTGGGCAATTATTTGGGCCTGACTTAGGGAGTTTTGGTGAGCTGCCACAGTCTGGGTCAGTTCCTTGCCACCCTCAGTTGCAGTGGGTCAACTGCCCTGTCCTGAAAGCAGATGAGAAGACATTAATGCTGACAGACTGAAAGTACTGGAAACTGAACTACAAGGTATGGGCCTGATTAATTTCTCTGAAAGACCACTTGATGGTCAAGGAAGAGGAAAAGAGATCAGAGAGACAGCACGCTGCCTGATAAAGGTTGTGTTGAGGCAGTAGGAAAGTGGAACCATAGCATTATGTTAAACATAGAGTGAGAGTAAGGGGACATACAGATAAAGAATCTGTGTCGTTTTGGGCACTGTACTTCAAGAGGGATGTGGATAACCTTGAGAGGGTCTGGAGGAGGGTCACTCATATGGTTGGGGGCCTGCAGCCAAGGCCCTACGAGAAGAGATTGAGGGGCCTGAATCTCTTCAGCCTCCACAAGAGAAGGTGATCTAGTGGCCGCCTACAAATTTATCAGTGGGGGCCAGCAAGAGATAAGAGATGCTCTGTTTACCAGGGCACCCCTTGGAGTAGCTAGAAATAATGGCCACAAACTGACAGTGAGCAGATTCAGGTTAGACATCAGAAAGAACTTCTTCATGGTAAGGGTAAGTGTTGCCAGAATCTGGAACGGGCTTCCAAGGGAGGTGGTGCTTTCCCCTACCGTGGGGGTCTTTAAGAAGAAACTGGACAAGCACCTGGCTGGGGCCATCTGACCCCAGCACTCTTTCCTGCCCAGGGCAGGGGTTCGGACTCTATCTGCTGAGGTTGCTTCTGACCCTAGTATCTATAAATCTATGAATTGCATCAATGTGGAAGCTGAAGATACAGAAGGTAGATGAGGAAATTATGAGGTGAGAGAAAGTCCAAGCCTGAGAAGTCTGATAGGGAAAGAGCTGGTCAATGGTAAAAGACAGCAGCACAGAGAGGGAAAGAGCTGGTCCACAGCAGAAGACAGCAGCATGGAGAGCTGGATGTAGGGCTACTCAAGAAGATAAAGAACAGAAAAGGGAGAGACCAAAAGCAGAATGGAACAGAAGCCAAATGCCACCTGTTCATTCATGTCAAGTAATGCAAGAAAAACAAGGAATGTGTAAAAGCAGCAACAGAAGCAATGTCAGACAAAAAGATTCAAATCTAAGACATCTATCTGAACAGAGCAGATTGCAAGACAGCATGGATGAATGTCCATGTTTTAAAATTGGAGTAGGCATCCAAAGACAGCAAGAGAAGGAAAAGAAGGATGATGTTAACAATTATAGCACAAGAAAGACAGGAAGTAGAAGGGAAGTCAGGACAAGTGTTACTGAACAGGAGGAGGTAGAGGTGGGAACTAGATTTGTAGTGGCAGGAGGAGAAAAATGGGAACAAAGGGAAAGCAGAGCCGGTAGAGCTAGTGGGAACTGTAGGAGTGAAGTTAGCCAGGAAGAAGATGAAGCTACTGGGATAGAGGGAGGAAGATGAATGCTATGATAGGAAAGCATCAGCACTTAAAGTGAATTGAACTAAACACAAGAGCTTCCTTTCATGTCTGTAAGCTTGGACAATGGAGATTGCTTCAGAAGAGATTTGATCAATAACAGGGATAATGGATTTGAAAAATTCTCACTTGATCATATTTAATAATCAGCAACCCAAGGTATTAGTTCATATTTAGTCAATTTTGTTGACAGTGCTTCTTTAAATATAATGTAGTGTGCTAAAAAACTGATTCATAAGAATGCCATGTCAGGCAATATTTAAGCAATCCAGTTTTAACATGCTCTGCTGTGGTGGCAGCCAAACACAGCAAATGTGTACTTCTGCATGTCACAGAAGATACAGGACTCAGAAGTTATGTTCCACAGGCAGGTAAAAGTTACAGTAATATGATTTCAAATATAACTCACTTAAAGCAGGAGTTAAAGACTTTCAAAACTGTTTCTCTGCAGTCATTTTTCTGGAGCTCTAGCTTTTAAGTCCCAGCCAACAATGACTCCTGAGTACCCAAATCTTCTGGGTACTATCACCTGTCCCACTCTGAAATGAACAGATTTTAGCTTTGGACTACAAAGGCAAGTTGATTCTGTTATAGGAAATTAACAGAATTAGCAAAGAAAAACTCTTTAGTCAATTTAATAGACTTTACTGTTGGAAGTTTGGTGACAAGTAAAAAAATTGGTCAATTAGATGAACTTGATAAAGTGTAACAGGAAAGCAGGAGATGAATGCTTTTTAGTGCAACAGCTACCCTGCTGTTCAAACCAAAGGGCATTTTAAAGAAGGTGTTATAGTATTTTACAAAGCAAACCCCATTAAAGTATACGTTTTCAATACTTAACTCATTTATATTTTATGTTATACCCTTGCCTTAAGTTAATGTGTGTTTTGAGAGATTCAAACTAAAAAAAGGAAGAGAAACTTGACAGTCATCTTCTCCAGTCTTAAATGAAGTATTTTGCATTACTATACTCCAATACCCATGACTGCAGCATTAGCACTAGGTAAGTTTATAATTTTTAGTCAAACTGTGATGGTTTCTTTCCTTGTTTCAAAATAACGTGTCTTTACATTTCCCATCACACACACACACAGTACCCACAGACACTCTGCAGGGGAGCTGATTTGATAGGGAATTACTTTAAAGTCTTTGTGATAAATTTTGTAAACTGTACTATGATACTTTTGCACAGCCTCTCCCCCTTTTGAAGTACTTCACTAAGAAGTACACAATCAATGGTGGCCTGGCTAGATTCTGATAAGGGATCCTCTACATAGGGCTTTTCACCTACTACCAACAAGAGGGCTTCCTGGCATTGCATGTTCACCTGGATTTGATGAATAGACTTTACCAGCTTTGATGTAGCAAGAACAGGTGAGGGAGTGAGGCTTGAAGGATGGAAGCAGAAGTGAAAGCCATAACTTGCATCAAACTAACTGATCCCTGCTGAGCAAGTTGCACATTGTTATATGCAAAAATTTGGCCAGGATAGCAAGGAGACCCAACTGTCCTCATGATAGTTTAGAAAGCTTTTGAAATATTGGTTTAGAACTTGATTTACTTGTTTTGATTGCCCATCTGTTTGAGGGAGGTGTTCTGTGGAAAGGTGCTGTTTAGGAGATGGCACACTTCCTTCCAAAAGTGGGATACAACTTGAGCCCCATGATCACAGACAACTGGTGCCTCCCAAGTCTGGGGGGGTGGGGGGGCACCAGCAGGACTGGAAGACAGTGCTCCCCCTACACATTACCCATGCCCACGATATGAAGTTATATGGTTTGGAAGGCTGTGTAACTGGAAGACATGATAAGCAAGTTGGTTGTAGCTTTTGCAAATGATACTTTGGTACAGGGCAGGAAGTGGGCCAGGAAGTGGGAGCATTCATCTTTGTCAACTTGCCTACCATGTGGTAAGAATGGTGTTCTAGCCCTCAGATGCTAGTAAAACTACTATGAGGTCCATGGTTGTGGCCCAAGTTTGTGAAGTTCTTTCTGTGGGTACTAACAGTCCAAATAGTTTGTGATGAGGAGTCTTGATGAGGAGCATGTCAAGTTTAAGGTAAAGTACCATTCATTTTTTTCTTTTTTTGGGGGGGGTGGGGAGGGTTTGTTAACATTTTTTTTTCTTCAGTGTCTTCAGTTTGGGACCAGACAGAGTACAGAGAACCTCACAAGACTTTGGCACCTGGGTCTGGCCCTATGGGTAGGGGTCTACTTAAATCAAGGAGGCAGCTGGCCATTTTCATGGGCTTATTGTGGCAGAGACCAGCCCCAATATCTCGATTAGCCCAGAAGCCCCAGTAGCCCCTCCCCCTGCTGCTAACTGGTTGCAAGGTTGGTCTGTTATATGGCCCTGCCCCTCACTGCCAATTGTTGGAGAGGGGTGGGGCTATACAACAGGCAGCCCTCTCAGTCAAACAGTGGCAAGGGGCAGGGATGGCAGCCATCTCGGGCTCTCCTTCATGGGCCAAGACTAGGCACACCTCCTCCCTTAAGGTATCAATCCTCATGCAGGGGTATATGAAAGCCTCCAATTCTAAGGGAGAATGTAGCCAGGCCAGCACATCTTTCACCTCAGAGAGGCCAGTTTTGAATTGGCGCATCATGTAGACTCAATCCAGCTGGTGTCAGATGCCCATTGCTGGAACTCACTAACATAGGTAGTAGATGAGCCGGGAGACAGACTGAGCTCTCTCAGGGCAATTTCAGTTGTCTCAGCCCAACAGGGGTCATGCAACTGGGAAGCAAACTCTTGCTGGAATGCTTCCCAGTTCCAGAGAAAGGGATGGTCCTGTTCCAACAGTGAAGTCCAGATTAAGGCTTTCTGTGAAAAGACTCAGGACAAGCCCTATTCTTGCTTGGTCAGTGATGTATTCTTGGGGATACATTAGAAATAGTAACCAGAACTGGCTGAGGAAGCCAAAGAATGCTTCCCAGGAACTATCATATCACTCAGGCACAGGTGATTATAGAAATCCATAAGCAAGGATAGAGAGGAAAGCATTTCAAACAAATAGTCTCAGTCTCCCTGAGCCAGGATTGCAGGTCCCAATTTTCTTCCTGTAATTGATCCAAGAGTACAATAACGATCAAAGTTCTGTGCACAATGTAAAAAGTTTTTTCTTAACTGCTGCTAAACTGTTTGCTTCCACATGCACAAGAATTTGTGGCAGATTACCAGTGTGGGTTCAAGAAGGATGGATCAATTTGTGATCAGAAGCTTTCAAATAGATTATTGCTGGAAAAGAAATGGGAACTTGTAAAAGACGGACCTCAGAGAAGTTCACGTCCCCAAGATTGTCAAAGCTTATGACAGTATTAGACAAGAGTCACTATGCTCAATCATGCTGGGAGCAGGAATTCCCCAAAAACTGGTATGCCTTACTAAGATGTGCATTGAATGATCAAGAAGTTGCTGGATAATTGAGGGAATGCTACCAGACCTGACGGAAATCAACTGCAGCTCAAACAAAGAGATACACTGTCACTGATGCTTTTCAACTTGATGCTTGAGAAGGTTGTAAGAGCTGTTGAAAAATGAAAAAAAATCTGAAGCTGAACAGACTGCACCAAGTATTTGTATATGCAGATGATAGCTACCCAACAGGAGAGGAAATGGAAATGATACAAAAACAGAGTTACATAGTTCATAGAATCAAACACCAAAGTTGGGCTTGCTATCAGTGTCAACAAGACTAAATACATGGTCACATCCAGAAATAAATTGCAAGATCACAGGAAGATAAGGATAGGAAATGCCAATGCGGAAAAAGTAGAGAGATTTAAATCTTTAGGAGCAATAATCACTGAGGACAATCAAATAACTGAAGAAATCAAGGCAAGAAGGTACAGTACTATGCCTGCTGAACATAAGAAAAATCTCAAGGAACCTTAAAATCCAGCTTTTGTTGTTCAACCAAGCACATGGAAAAAGGCAACAAGTTCTTGAAACCAAAGCTCTAAGGAAAATATTTGGTGCAGTACAAGAAAAAAGAAAGAGTATAGAAGACACAGTAGTGTGTGGACTTTTACAGATCTGATGTCTTGGGCAAGATAATACCACAGAGAATAAAACAGGTGAAGCATATCCTGAGAACCAACAAGAGAAGGCATTGTGAAGCAGATTTGGGAAGCCAAAGTCAAAGGTATCAGACTTCAAGGTAGACCTAGGTAATTATGGGAAGATAAAAATTTATCTAGAAGGGATAAGTGAAGATGCAACAAGGTGGAAGGAGATAGAAGACTGTAGTTAAAGTAGTTATAGGCCCTTGAGGTCTGTGAAATCAGAGAGGCAAAGAAAGAGAAAGAGCTGGTGATTCAGCAGGTGCTGGAGACCTATGAGCTGCCAGCTACAAAGGGCTAACCTGTTCCTGAGGTTCCAAGTCCTCTGATAAGGCTAGGGATCTTGAAGGTGGGGAAAAATCTATATTTCCAAAATACGGGTCCACAAACTAGGAGGAGGTTATATGTGGAATCCCAGTAAATTGTCACAAGTATGACCTGGAAATGGGGGTAGGGAGTCAGGGCTGAGGGACTGAGAGGCAACAATACTGGAAGCCGAAGCTAAGGGTCACAATACCATGTGTCAGTCCGAGACCAAGGTGTCACACTGAGGATCAAGACAGGTCTGTGGTCAAAGCCAGGCCAGAAGTCAGGAACCAAAAAGTTCAGGACACATAATGGTGGAAGTAGGAATGAGATACTGGGATCCAAGGCAGTGGATAAGGCAGCAACAAAGCACAGGGGTCAAAAGCTGGAGTGAGGCAGGGACAAGCCTGGAGCAGGACAGGAGGTTCCAAGGCAAAAGTGAGACAGGAGCAAGGCAGAAAGGTCCCAAATAGCAATGCTACAAACACTGCTGCCAAGCCCAGGTCCCAGGGCAAGTGGGAGGATTTTGATAGTCTTCCCATCAGAAGTTTGTGGCTTCCATTGGTTCCCTACTGGGAACCTCATGAGAGACCCAAGCAAGGGCCCAGAGCTTGTTTGGTGGTGCTGCAGCCCAGGCCTCTGTCCACAAGCCTGCAATACCTGGTTTTGAACCCCAGGGCTTGGGACAGAAGTTACATATAAACCAGTTTAAATATTCAGAAGCTGGTTTAAACCTGTAACAGAACAGAAGTCTAGTGCACTCAAACCAGTTTCAAAATGGCTGAAACTAGTTTAAGAAGAACCTGGTTCAATGTTATCAGACTTAGCTGATTTGGGTCAAACTGGTTTATGAAACTTCTGTCCCAGACCCCTCCCTAGTTCAAGTTATATCAAGGTCCTCCAGAATCCCAGCATAGGCTGTGTTCATTCCCTCTTCTTGCTGCCCCCAAGATCTCTGGGTTTTGCAGTCCAGACCCAAAACAGCAGGACTCTGCAGCATTGCTCATCACTTCCTTTTCCTGCTTCCAGGTCCCTGGGACTTGTAGTCCATGATCACAGCAGGACTCTGCAGGGTTGTTCCCTTCTGTTCAATACAGGCTTACTTCATAGAAAGGACTATTCTTGTTCAAACTTTTAGGAATTCAGTACCACTACCTTTTTTTCCTACCCACCCCCTCCTCATCCTGGCAGGTGCTGCTACCAACTCCAGGCAGCCCCTCCAGCTAGCTCTAGGCTGGGGCTTAGCCATGCCCCCTCTGCTCAAGCAGAGAAGTGGGGAAAGCCTTGGAGTTGGCAGACTGCTCTAGCACATCCCAGCTTCTGGCTTGAGCTACTGAAGGCATGTGCCTGCATTTCCCGATTCAAAAGTGATCATTTATTCACTTTCAAATCGGTTCAATCTCTGCAGCATAGACTACAAAGACTGACTGATTCAGCTTCAGACTTTTTGACAGTCTATACTTAGCCCAGGGGAACAGAGTAGGACTCCTATTGAATGAATTCCTTTTAATAATTACCCCTGTAACCTGGGTACACCCAAGGGTGTGCCCTATTTTCAAATCAGATGGGATAGGTAGGCAGGAGGAGGTGCCATGGGAGGGATGCCAGAATTTTGAGTGGATCCCTCTTTCCTCTGTAGAGTTAGCCCAAACCCAAAGTTCTTAACTATATACGATTTATTGAGTTATAATATACATAAACATAAAACTAAATATCATATACATATATTTACACAGTCAACATTAACCAATAACCAAGGTCAAACCCTAAATAACACTATTTACCCATCATAATAAAACAATTTCAGCAGCATCAGCACAATACAACATCACAATACAACATTTCAATTACAAAATATAAGGCACAAACATGAACAATCTTAATTTCATATATTCCTTAATATAGTCCCTGACCCATAGCAAGAGACAGTCCTTCTTCCAATGGGGTCCCTTGGGGGTGGGGGGAGGGAGGTGTCCAAGAAGCACCATGGGCCCCTCCTCTTAGGGCCTTGACTAGGCGAGGGCTGCTCACCCAGCCCCTTCTTTGGGGTTGCCCGCCCCAAATGTCTTTCCCCTGTGGGACCCAAGAGCCCAATGACCTGCTTTCCCTCAGGTGGCTGTGGTCAGGGTGCAGCTCGATGAGGTCTCCTCTGCTGGAGTGCCTCTCCAGGCCTCTCCTGTGCCACTGGGCTCCTCCCCACCCTGTGCCCCACTCTGGGCACCAAAGGCTCAGCTCCTCTCAGCTGCTGCACCACTGCTCCTTGGCCCCACTCTTGCTGCAGCACTACCATTTCGCCATGCCCTGGCTTTGGCACCAAGGGCTCTTTTAGCACAGGCCAGGCCTTTTGGGCTCTGTCTGTCCATCCTCACACTGGGTGGCTAACCCAAACAGCTTCCACTGTTCCCTGGCTCCCAAGGGTCGGGCCCGTGCGCTGCCCTGCATACCGTGAGACCTGGCCACTTGCTGGGAGATGAAGCCTGAGCCGCCTCACTGCAACCCCAAGGCCCTTGCCCCATGTGCTGTGTGGCCCACTGGTGCTGCTGGGGTTGCAGGCTCGAGCTGCCGCTTGCGGCTCCCAAAGCCTGGGCTCCGTGCATCAAACCATGCATCATGATGGGCCCAAGAGGTCTCACACTGCTCCCAGGGCCAGTTCTCCCCACACCATCCCTACATACTGTCAACAGCCTGAGCAGTCTCACACCTCTCCCAAGGTTGCTCCTCCAGTGGCAGCTTCAGGAGCCTTGCTCCTATTGCCCTCTAGGAGAGAGCTCCCCAGCTTTCCTTGGCCCCACTCTTCTTGAGTCCCTTGCCACATCTGCCCAGCCTGCTAAGCATGCTCCCCTTTTATACTCTTCAGGAGTTCCACCCCCAAAGTACTCCGGACCTGGCTGGTGCAGTTCTGATTTAGGTTCAGGTGCTCCTTGCCCCCTTCTTTTGCAGAAGGGCAGGGCATTACTTCCCTTGTGCTGCCTCCAGATTGGTGGGTGGGCTCCACCAATCAAACAGCAGATCCTTGATCCTGAGACTCAACCCAAGCTCTGAAAAGGTAAGCCTGCTGCACCTCTACACATCATCTCCCAAAATTAGTCAAAGGCAACAGTCTTCATTGACATGCAATCCATTTATGTGCATTTTAATTGATCTTTTTAGACCAAATCATTTTAGGTTAACCTATGTCCAAGAAACAAGTTCTCCTTGCATTTCCCACATGCAAGCCCTAATTAAATGACCTTCAATACAAAATTCAAAACTAGAAGTATTACACCCTACATAAGATGACTGCATGTTAAATTTTAGATGGGTTGGATCTGATCCTGAAAACACTTATGTACTTAACATTGTTAACATGGGTAATCTCACTAACTTTATAGCCAAATAAATTCAAATGCCAGGGCTAATTAAAAATGCAAAATTATTGCTGCGATTTATCTTCAGTTTCAGTATGCAATTGGGCTTGCTGCCAAATAGAGTATACGAGGTCTTTTTAAACAAAGAAAGGGGCGCTGCAAGGCTATCCTCAAAAGGATAGATCACTGTTTTAACCTGTCACTTATTTCGTATTTATACCACAGTCTCCTACTAAAACAGGCCAAAGATGATCAACAAACATAAAACTTTGTTAAGCACAAGTATGTAATGTCCTACCTTGTTTTTGATATCCACAGCTTTAAAGGGTTTTTCCATGCATCCAAACTCCAATAAGACTTTGCAAAGCTGTTCCAATTGCTGATTGCCTTTTAATAATAAAAGTGGCTGTCACATGGTTTAACAATTTGACAGTGTACTGTATATAAAATTGCTTTACATAAATTTAATAGACAGTTTATTTCCTTTTGTAGCAAAAGATATACATTTTTAACAGGGATCATGAATCTTTAGTAAAAAGTATCACCTCTAGGTATAAATAGCTGTCTTTTTCAATGGCGATTTGTACCCAAAACCAACTACTCTTCTTTCTCTCTCTTTTTTTTTTTTTTTAAGTCATAGTTTCATGCCTATGTGCTTCCAGCCTTTACTCAGACAATAGGAAATGCTATGCAGCATTAAAGCTGTGATTTCTTCACAACTGTGTTCTTCCTTTCTTGGCAAGTGGCTAGTCCCCACTCCCTAGTACTTCAGAAGGTGCAAGAAACCACAAAAATAGACAATTATAGAAGAGCCTGCAGAGTTAGTGGCTACATAAAAACTTGAGGGTACATCCCCCTACTAGATGTATTTACCACCAGCAATTTTATTTATTGGAATCTCCAGAAGGAGATTCTCACTGAGATGTAGTCACACAGGCTACACAAACAAGTTTTCATATGGAAAAAAACAAAGGCCATTCAAATACCAGAGACCATCTTTAAACTATCAAATACATTTGCATGAAACCACAAAAATGTTTCAAAAGGAATGACTTGAATGTTGCTTTCTTGTAAAAATGATGGGCATGACTGAAAATGATGGGTATGCCCCTGCGCATGTGCTGCAGCGCAGGGCAAAATGCCCTGCTTCGGACAAACTGCCCGTTCCCCGCTTCTCACAGACTGCTGGAGGATCCAGAATGGACCCAGACGAGGGGAGACACTCTGGCTGACAGCCTCCTGGAGCATGCGCTGCACCGCTTTTTTTTTTTGCCCCTTTTTTAATACTGGGTATTCCTGGTATTTAATTTGCACCATGGTGAACAGTTGCACATACACTGCATGTGGTTTGGAGCATCATAAACTATACGTGCACATTCATCTGGTACTGGCTACAAGGGACGACCTAATCGGCAACCTAGTGATTGATGGGAAGTTGGGTGACAGCGACCACGAGCTGATCACCTTCACCATCCGCCGTAAAGCTGGCAAGTCAGTCAGCAACACAGAAGTCCTTGACTTCAGAAAAGCCGACTTTGATAAGCTCAAGAGGCTAGTCGGTCAGGCCCTCAGGGACCATGACCCCAGGCAGATGGGAGTTCAAGAAGAGCGGTTGCTTCTCAAGGAAGCGATCCTCAGTGCACAAGCTAAATCTATTCCAACATGGAGGAAAGGCAGCAAGAAGGCACAGCAGCCCCCCTGGCTCAACAGAGACCTAGCGGACCTACTGTGGCTAAAAAGGAAAGCCTACAAAGGATGGAGGATGGGATTCACCTCCAAGGAGGATTACTCCACGCTGGTCCGGTCCTGCAGGGACCAAACCAGGAAAGCCAAGGCTGCAACTGAACTCCAACTAGCTTCAGGCATCAAGGACAACAAAAAGTCCTTTTTCAGATAAGTGGGGAGCCGGAGGAAAAGCAAGGGCAATGTTGGACCCCTGCTAAACCAGATGGGGCAACTGACAACTGACGCCCAGGAAAAAGCCAACCTATTAAATAGGTACTTTGCGTCAGTCTTTCATCAGTCACACGGGATGCCCATGCCTGCTATGGGACAGGGAAATCTGGGTGAGGGGGATCCCCTACCCTCCATCAATGCTGACCTTGTGAAGGAACACCTTGAGAAGCTGGATACCTTCAAGTCAGCTGGCCCTGACAACCTGCACCCCAGGGTACTCAAGGAGCTGGCGAGCGTCATAGCCCAGCCCCGGCACGGATCTTTGAAAACTCCTGGTGCTCTGGTGTAGTGCCTGAAGCCTGGAAGAAGGCCAATGTGGTGCCGATCTTCAAGAAAGGGAGGAAAGTGGATCCGGCTAACTACAGGCCCATTAGCCTGACTTCTATCCTGGGGAAGATCCTAGAAAAGTTTATTAAGGAGGCCATCCTTGGGGGACTGGCCCAGGCTAACATCCTAAGGGATAGCCAGCACGGGTTTGTTGCGGGTAGGTTTTGTTTGACCAATCTCATTTCCTTCTATGACCAGGTGACCTATCACCTGGACAAGGGAGAAGAGATTGATGTCATATATCTTGACTTCAAAAAAGCTTTTGATCCGGTATCCCATGATCACCTCTTGGCCAAACTGGCCAGTTGTGGCCTTGGCTCCACCACGATCCGCTGGCTGGGAAATTGGCTCCGTGGTCGGACCCAGAGGGTTGTGATTGATGGCAGTCACTCATCGTGGTGCCCTGTGACCAGTGGGGTCCCTCAAGGCTCTGTCCTGGGACCCATACTGTTCAACATCTTCATTAACGATGTGGACATTGGAGTCAGGAGTGGACTGGCCAAGTTTGCCAATGACACCAAACTTTGGGGCAAAGCATCCACGCCAGAAGATAGGCGGGTGATCCAGGCTGACCTGGACAAGCTCAGCAAATGGGCAGACGAGAACCTCATGGTGTTTAACACCGAAAAATGCAGGGTTCTCCACCTTGGGAGGAAAAACCTGCAGCACCCTTATAGGCTCGGCAGTGCTACGTTGGTTAGCACTAGAGAAGAAAGAGACTTGGGGGTCATCATTGACCACAAGATGAACATGAGCCTGCAATGCGATGCAGCGGCTAATAAAGCGACCAAAATGCTGGCGTGCATCCATAGATGCTTCTCGAGCAAATCCCGGGACGTCATTCTCCCCTTGTACTCCGCCTTGGTGAGGCCGCAGCTGGAGTACTGCATCCAGTTTTGGGCTCCACAATTCAAAAAGGATGTGGAGAAGCTTGAGAGAGTCCAGAGGAGAGCCATGCGCATGATCAGAGGTCAGGAAAACAGATCTTATGATGACAGGCTGAGAGCCATGGGACTCTTTAGCCTGGAAAAGCGCAGGCTCAGGGGTGATCTGATGGCCACCTATAAATTTATCAAGGGTGACCACCAGGATCTGGGGGAATGTTTGTTCACCAGAGCGCCCCAAGGGATGACGAGGTCGAACGGTCACAAACTCCTGCAAGACCGTTTCAGGCTGGACATAAGGAAGAATTTCTTTACTGTCCGAGCCCCCAAGGTCTGGAACAGTCTGCCAGCGGAGGTGGTTCAAGCACCTACATTGAACACCTTCAAGAGTAAATTGGATGCTTATCTTGCTGGGATCCTATGACCCCAGCTGACTTCCTGCCCTTTGGGCAGGGGGCTGGACTCGATGATCTCCCGAGGTCCCTTCCAGCCCTAATGTCTATGAAATCTATGAAATCTGGATGTACCCAATAGGGGAGAAAGAGAGGGTTACAACCTTTCTGTTATTTGGATGCACTGAACAGAGTCTGTTCCATACCACTGGGATATGAAATACTGTGGAAAAAGAGCAGATAACAGCACGCAGATCTTCAGAACCGTAGCTACATTCATCCGAGGTATTCCAACAGTAAAATCTCTTTAAAGATGCTTCTCTTTTCTCTCTAATCTGTTGGGGGGGGGGGGGAAGAAATTCAGGTCTGTTAATATTACAAGGTAAAGTTTTTATCAGTATATATGTTGAGTCACAAAATTCATAATGCTACATTTCATCTGTATTCAAAATGTGTTTCCTTGCCTTAAATATAGCACTATATTATAAGGTTGCTTTATTAATTAACTTAATTATGAGGTATTTAAATGGAAATCTATTCTTTTTCTCCACTTGGGGATGAGGAGAAAAGGAAAGAAACACTATATTGTGTGCTCATCCATTCTAGGCTTGCAATAAAAGCTTGATCTCCTTCCTGCTGAGTTTTAAGATCAACTGAAAAATAACTACATGAATATACTGTTTAAGATCTGCTACACAGACAGCTCAGACTGGACAAATTTACCTATCCTACCACAACACTTACGTAGTCATCTTGATAATACGTGCTCCCTGTTTTGTTTTGTTAAATCTCCAATGGTGGTCCTTAACACTGTTCTTTATCACTGTTTCAATATCTGTGCCATGCAACCATTATTATTTTAGGTGCCTCTTATTCCAGTTTTTAGTATTTAATTTTAAACTTTGTCCTATGGAACATATTAGTGCTCTTTTTCTTAAACTATATAACAATTGTGGAACTTAACATTGTGGAAAACACCTAGGAAAGGACAAAATAAAAAACACACAAATGCTGAAAGAAGATTTTGGAATAAAGGATTTCAAAAATCCTACTTACAAGCTGAAAGATTAGTGGGAGACAAAATTTTCAGTCACACTTTACCTTCTCTCTCTGCCTTGAGAGAAGAACAAAGTAAACATCTCCCTATATTAGACGTGCACAGTAGTTGAGCACAGTTTGCTAACAAATCTTTCCTCCTGGCATCCACTCTGAAGAAAAATGATAAGAAACAAATACCAGTTTGCTGATTGCTAGTTCAGGAAGAAAACTGTGGCTAGGGACTGGTTTAAGTGATCAGAAACTGGTTTAAACCAGGAGTGCCCGATGAAGATTTTGGGGGCCAATACTGATAGCTGATTTTTAAGGAGGCATATTGGCCAATACTGATCCTATTTCTGATGCAGCATGGAGAACTGCGTGAAATCTGGAAACACAACATTTGCTGGGGTGCCCCATATAAACAAAACCCCCTCTTCACAAGCAATGTAAACACAAAAACCCAAATTTATTACAAAAAATCTTTAAAAAAAAATCAAAAGAAAAGACTAAATATAATTTTAAAACACTATTAGCTACAAAGCAAAGTCTGTAGGTGGCACTATCTTGGGGAGGCTTCACCCATGCCCAGCTAGTCTGGGACTTGGGGCTCCCCAAAAGATAGTTCAGGGGACCTTCACCCTTTTACCTGCCCTTCAGCAATGGGCTGGAGAGGGGGGCCCACACCAGAAAGTCCTAATGAGCTGCTCCTTGGCTTCACGGTGTCATGGGATGCTGCTCAAGAGCAGGGTTGCTCTGTGCTGCAAGGGGCTCTATTGCTTCTGAGAAGTGGTAGAGAGCCAACTTCCTCATGGTGGCTTTGAAGCATTAACTGTGACTTCCATCAGCATACTGCACCCCAAAAATCCTAGTTCCAATCCCAACTCTATTGGGCAGAAAACTACAAAAAAAATTGAAGAAAAAGTCAGGGCTATCTTGGCTTGGGCTTGAACTACAGCTAGCAACCAACTACACTGCTTGGTTGGGACAAACTACAAAAGGGACAAAAGAAGGCCCAGGCCTAACTCTGGGCAGCAAAAGCTGGCTAGGCATATACTGTACTGAAGCCTGGATCAACAACAAGTGCCAGGCCTCACCCTGGCTCAAATCTGCCAGCCACACATATGGCTGTGGTGTAGCCTCAGAGCTAGGTTGAAATGCAATAGCTGTGAAACAGAAAAAAGGGCCCAGGCCTATGGCTGCAGCCTGGATATCCAGTCTCAGCTATACCAACATGCAGAGATGCTAGTTACAAAACAGAGGGGACCAGGCCCATGTACCGATAACTGCCAGGCCCCCATTTCTGGTCAGTCTGCTCCAGGGATTAATACCCCCCTGGTATTATCCCACTCAAGACCTGCACGGCCAAAACTGCCATGGCCTCCATTACTGATCAGTTTACTCCAGGGATTAATACCACCACTGTATTATCCTACTTAAGAAAAGAAAAAGGGGGGGGTGGGGGAAGAGGGAGGAAATAGAGGTCACAAACTGAGACAGATTCTCTCTCCTAGTGCCTGAGGCTTTCCTGTCACATAGCTTTTGCTCGCCTCTCCTGTGAAGAGGGGAAGAGACCCCTGACACAGGGAGCAGTTTTTCTGGGTCCCAGTTCAGCTGTGCAGTTCTCAGCGGCCCCAGAAGAAAAGGCTTTACATATTTTGCCCAGATACATGCCCCAGTTTTCCATGTGCAGAGCACATGGCCAGAACAACAGGGGCCATCTTGCCCATACATACAACTACAGGCAGTCCTCAACTTACAACGTTTCGAGTTACAATGTTTCACACTTATGACATTTCTAAATTGACACTCTGTTTCAACTTTATAACATCAGTTTCAATTTTACATTTGATCCAATGCGACACCACACCAGTGAACAAGTTCTCTGTGTCACTCATGTCCCAAGAACACCTGTCCAAACTTCCTTGAACATTTTCTTTAAGAAAGCAGACAAGACTCCAGAAAAACCTGCAGCCAAGACTCCCAAGAAGACTCCAGCCAAGAACCCTTCAAAAAGTCCAACCAGGAGCCTTTCAAAAAGTCCAGCAAAGTCACTGCAAAGAAGTCCTTCCAAATCAATATGATTGCTATTTACAATATAAATATATTAATGTAGCTATATTACTCATCTATAATTGATTGAGTACAAAATTCTGGGGTATTTTTGTGAAAAACAGGGTATCAGGCCTTGGTTCAGGAACAATCCCCCATTTACAACATTGTTTCTTATGAGAAAATTGGCTCTGAGTTACAATGTTTCAGATTAAGATGTGGTTTTCAGGAACCAATTGTGTTGCAAGTCTGAGGACTGCCTGAATATACACAACCCAAGTGTGTGTGGGTGTTACATATAGAACAAAAAACCCAGAAAATAAAAGCAGAAGAACTTCTTAGTGCAATAACCTCTAGAGAGTTTTCAAGTATAAACCTGGTCACAAACAAGCAAAGGTAGCCTCAGCCTATTTCCCACACAGCCATAAAAATCTATCCAGGTCACTGGAATTAGTCACCTGTTTATACAACCAGTATCAAGGCTATATTAGTACAAATGAAAAGTTAACACGATGATTCACTGAGAAAGAAGCAGCCTCAGATGACTGAGGGAATAATAATGAGAAGAAAATATCTTAAGCTACGTATCAAGCAAGTATTTAGTGCACAAATTTATCTTTGGAGTTTTCCAAAGAGCCTTTTGGTATAATAGAAGCCCCTATGTTTAATTCTGGGGTAAAATCATTTAGGATGCCAGTTAAACAGTTTGTGCTCCAAATGCAGGTGATTTGACATCAGGATAATTCATAAAACCCTGTTCAATAAGGGGGATGGACAGCAAATAAGAGTTTAGAGTCAAACTGCAAAACGACTGGGAAAGATTGCAGCTCAGAGGGGGGGTTGGGAGGGACATAGTTACAGATGACTGGAGATATTCCATACTAATAAATCTTAAGCCTTGTACCCACATAGAGGAAAAGTTTGTTACCTCTTTCCGTTTATAGACTGTCCGTCTCCAAAATACAAAACAATGGAATGAAGAAAAAAATCATTATCAACCAATTTCATCAAAGCACATTTTATTAAAGTGAGTTAGTTTTCATTTTAATTATTCCAGTATTTATGGTTTTGAAGCAATTCAGTACTCTTAGCTTTCACAAAAAAACTGGGAGGTTACATGGTCAGGCAGAAAGAGGACCTTAACATATTGTCTACAATATGAAGAGTTCAACAACCGTTGAATGGGCATAACTCAGAGTACTGTAATTCTTTTGTCTGCTATAGCACCAAAAACTAGATTCCAAGTTGCAGAGTACTCAAGGTGAAAAATGTTACAGAAATAAACTTCATTAAATACCTGCGTGTGGTGTTACTCTATCTCCTGTACACAGCAAAATACTTAAAACCATGTCACATTCAGCATACAGCAAAAGACTGAAAGTTAGGCTGGCAGTAGGAAAAAAGTTAACGAACCTATTTACAATCAGATTTGAGCATTCAGTGAATAAGGTTGTAAATCCCATCATTCCATGACTGTTAACTGGACTAAACATAGTCCTTGCCACAAAATTACACTCTGGTTTCATTTACATGCTTAGGTAAATCACGCTTAAATAAATGCATCCCTCATTACTATAAATTATCCAGACAAAATTCCCATCTTCCAAGCCCCTGTTTGTACTGGCTTTTGAACCAAGTTAGGGAACCATATTTAACATGGTCAGAAAACTATATTTTAACAGGTTGGCCCCCATACTGGGTATCTCCTTTCTGTCCTCCTTCCCATACTTGCTCTCTGCTGCGAGTCATTCCACAGGCTGCCTTCGGCAGGGATTGTTTTGTGTACAATACATGGGTAGTGCTACATTTTAAAAGTGTCCACATAGTTTGACCATGATTTGAATGGAATATTCTGACAAAGATTTCTTCACCTTCTGGCACAGAGGTTCAAAAATTTGGATTCTCATTATCAATGACCAAATCAATGACCATGTCTTTCCTGTGTACTGTGATACACCTGATAAAAGGTTTTCACTTTAGTTTTGGATTCTTGTCATGCTTATCTATCCTTAAAATATTGCAGTGTGCTTGATATGCGACTGAGCTTTCAAACCACTCAGAAATTGTTGCTAGTTTATGATACAACAGCCTGTTTAAGTGAGATGTTGGGCAGAGCATACAGTGCATGCTCCATGATCAGGTAGCTAATTTCTGGGTGATGCGTAAGGAGTTGCTTTTGACTAGTGAAATCAGAGGCCCTGCCTACGTGGAAGATCTTTGTCTGCCCTGGTTTATACACTGCTCTGTGCATGTCTTTTCACAACATCTGGTGAAACGAGATTGGGTTTAGCTTGGGCTGACAATAAAATGCCACTAAAGAATGAATAAGAAACCCTTAGAAAGAGGGATGGGAAAAAAAAAAGACAGGAATACCCAACTACCTGTGGGAGGCACGTTTCTTATGAGACAACTCCCTCTCCGATCTCTCCGTTCTAATCCTCAAAGGGAACTTAGAAAACACCTTTCATAAACAAGCCCACGAGCTTCACTTTATAAATCTACTGGATGCAAAAAATCTACTCAATATAGACACTGGATTTGTGACGCATTACAACCTGCCTGACATCTGATTACCGGGTACCTGCCAGACCTGACTCCACCCTCACACTGCTTCTCCCCTCCCCCCCTACTTTTCTGCCCTGTCTTCTCAATTTCTAGCTATTTCCTTTTTCACAGGCAGCCTTTTTTCTACCTTGAATTACTACCACTATAGAGTCTCTCTTACTCACCTTTGGCTTTCCCCCCTGCTGCTTGTTCTCCCCCTCCCTTCCCTGCTTTACTTTTTGTTTTCCTAATTTACTTTCTCACTGACATCCTGTCCCACTTCTAGCTTCTCTCATTCCTTGGAGTCTCAGAACAGCAGAGACTCCCTATGCCTAAAGAAGGGTGATTGCCCTCAAAAAGAACCTTACCTGCCTTGTTTTTATAGTTTCTTCCCTCTGCTTGACTCAGATTGCTGTGTTTAGTGGCGTTAGCATTTAAATAAGCCAATTCAACTTTGAAGGTAACACTTGTTTGAGGAAGAGGTGATAGTGAGGCAGTCATAATAAGCTTTTGATCTGGTATCCCATGATAACCTCTTGGCCAAACTGGCCAGTTGTGGCCTTGGCTCCACCATGATCCGCTGGCTGGGAAACTGGCTCCGCAGTCACTCATCGTGGTGCCCTGTGACCAGTGGGGTCCCTCAAGGCTCTGTCCTTGGACCCATACTGTTCAACATCTTCATTAATGATGTGGACATCCAAGTCAGGAGTGGACTGGCCAAGTTCACTGATGACACCAAACTTTGGGGCAAAGCATCCACGCCAGAAGATAGGTGGGTGATCCAGGCTGACCTGGACAAGCTCAGCAAATGGGCAGACGAGAACCTCATGGTGTTTAACACCGAAAAATGCAAGGCTCTCCACCTTAGGAGGAAAAACCTGCAGCACCCTTATAGGCTCGGCAGTGCTATGTTGGACAGCACTACAGAAGAGACTTGGGGGTCATCATTGACCACAAGATGAACATGAGCCTGCAATGCGATGCGGCGGCTAGTAAAGTGACCAAAACGCTGGCTTGCATCCATAGATGTTTCTCGAGCAAGTCCCGGGACGTCATTCTCCCCTTGTACTCGGCCTTGGTGAGGCTGCAGTACTGCATCCAGTTTTGGGCTCCACAATTCAAAAAGGATGTGGAGAAGCTTGAGAGAGTCCAGAGGAGAGCCACACGCATGATCAGAGGTCAGGAAAACAGATCTTACAATGACAGGCTGAGAGCCATGGGACTCTTTAGCCTGGAAAAGCTCAGGCTCAGGGGTGATCTGATGGCCACCTATAAGTTTATCAGGGGTGACCACCAGGATCTGGGGGAACATTTGTTCACCAGAGCGCCCCAAGGGATGACGGGGTCGAACGGTCACAAACTCCTGCAAGACCGTTTCAGGCTGGACATAAGGAAGAATTTCTTTACTGTCCGAGCCCCCAAGGTCTGGAACAGCCTGCCATCGGAGGTGGTTCAAGCACCTACATTGAACACCTTCAAGAGTAAATTGGATGCTTATCTTGCTGGGATCCTATGACCCCAGCTGACTTCCTGCCCTTTGGGCAGGGGGCTGGACTCGATCTCCCGAGGTCCCTTCCAGCCCTGATGTCTATGAAATCTATGAAAATAATGTTTTTGCTGTTGCTTGCCTGGGCATAGTTTTCTGCAAGGAGAAGCAGAGGTAGAAGGACATTAGACAGGAAAGTCATCCTGCATCAGAAACTTTCGAACATTAGATGTGAATTTTTTCATTTCATTCACAGGTGTCAGCCGAACTGTAGAAAGATCCTGAAAGGAAATAATTTACAGTTGCTTGCATTTACACTCTCCCACTGGCTTGATCAATATTTTGTGGGAGTAGGAGAGGTCATCTTGGGAAGAGATTCCTGGTGTTTTTTTTGTTTTTTTTTTTTTTTTGAGTGTGCACACCTGGAAAGCTCTCTGCTACAATGCATGAGAATACTACACATACACTGTCAAACTCATCAGCAAGCATCATAATGTATGATTGCTAAATTATGGTATATTGGCTCCCAATATCAGTAACTGATTTGACTTGCAACTCCTTAGCATGAAAAGGGAACATCTTCTACAAGTGGTGTATAGTTAGTAGCTGTAATCTATGTATTGTCTTGGTTACATAGGACAAGACAAGCTGTCACAGAGGTTCATTTGTCTGTAATGATTATAGGCATATTGTAATGCTTGCCTATGTGATAATAAATGTGGTCACAGTTAGCTCTGAGCCCTGTCAGTCAAAAGAAAGGTACTTTCTCTTGTGTACAGACAATAAGTCTGGGTGAATGAATCATAGTTCACATGTGAAATATTTGCAGTGTAAACTAGAGAGCCATTCTCTATTGTGAATTTCCCTGACTGAAGGTTTTGTTATAGTGGCAACTTGACTAAATGAGGAAAAAATTCCAGCACAGTCACAAAAACTATTCTGACTCTTGTCTGATTTCATATAGCTACACCACATTTACTATCATACCCAGGAATTTGAAAGATCAGAAGGAAAAATATCCAAGGTAGGAATAACCTCCTTACAGTATCATTCTGATAGAAACAAACATGAACTTGTACTTCATGACAGCAGTTCTAACTTTTGTGGGCACAAGCTGCCAAATGTGATAATCTGGTAGGAGGCGCCTGTAATTTCATAGACATTAGGGCTGGAAGGGACCTCAGAAGTTCATCGAGTCCAGCCCCCCGCCCAAAGGGCAGGAAGTCAGTTGGGGTCATAGGATCCCAGCAAGATAAGTATCCAATTTGCTCTTGAAGGTGTCCAATGCAGGTGCTTGAACCACCTCCGCTGGCAGACTGTTCCAGACCTTGGGGGCTCAGACAGTAAAGAAATTCCTCCTTATGTCCAGCCTGAAACAGTCTTGTAGTAGTTTATGACTGTTCAACCTCGTCATCCCTTGGGGTGCTCTGGTGAACAAAAAGTTGCTTTATCTATCCTTCCAAGCACCATGTTTTCCTACAACCAGATCCCCATTCCTGTATTACTTCCCTGTGTGCCAAAGGCAATTACCAAGAGCTACCCTTCCCTTACCACATGCACCCAACACTACATGTTGGGGCTGTCTCCCCAAACTGGCAAAAGCCTGCTTCACTATGACCTGCATTTGGCAAGCCAGGCACTTTACTTGCTTTGTTCACCAGCCCCCACCCCCACCACACCCGTTTTTGAGGTCCCAGAAACACTTCACTTGCAAAATTCCCCTCACCATTCACTGTTTTGGGGCACACAAGCCTACATGCTAGGGTTCGGTCCCCAAATTTCAAACTGCCTGCCTGTGTGGCCTGGGGAGAAAAACTTGTCTGGGCGTAATTTAGATCCACGCTGGGACTTGATGTGACATTTCAGGACTGTCCTCTCCAGTGAGGGCCAGGCGATCCCCTACTCACAGCAATCCTTATGGCACTGGGTACCCGGTGCTGTTTCCCACCCCCCACACACCCAGTGTCTCCCCATAAAGTTCTGAGTTTTCCTATCAGCCATTCCTGGGGCAAGGGGGAGGTAGTTTTTGTTCCTGATCCTTCATTTAGATCATTAGATGCAGGGGTAGCAGTAGACATAGTCTTCCTGGACTTTTGAAAGGCCTTTGACACAGTCTCTCACCCTGTTCTCATTAAGAAACTGGGGGGCTGTGGTGTTGACACCCACAGTCAATTGGGTCACCAACTGGCTGGAGGGCTGCACCCAGAGTGGTGGTGGAAGGGTCATTTTCAACCTGGAGGGATGTGGGCAGTGGGGTCCCCCAGGGCTCAGTCCCCAGGCCTGCATTGTTCAACATCTTCATCAGCGACTTGGACAAGGGGGTAAAAAGCACTCCGTTCAAATCTGCTGATGACACTAGGATGTGGGGGAATGTGGGTACTCTAGAAGGGAGCTATAGGCTGCAATCAGACCTAGACAGGTTACTAGGGTGGGCAGATGAGAACAGGATGGGATTCAACACTGACAAATGCAAGGTGATGCACCTGGGAGGAACAACCGGCTCCATACTTACAGGTTGGGGAACTCCCTTCTTGTCAGCATAGAGGCAGAAAAGGATCTTGGAGTCATCATTGACACCGAGATGAACATGGGGATGCAGTCAGGAAGGCCAACCGCACCTTGTCATGCATCCACAGATGCATCTCAAGCAGGTCCAAGGAGGTGATCCTCCCCCTCTATGCGGCACTGGTCAGGCCGCAGCTGGAGTACTGCATCTAGTTCTGGGCGCTGCACTTCAAGAGGGATGTGGACAGCATGGAGAGGGTCCAGAGGAGGGCCACTCGCATGATCAGGGGGCAGCAGGGCAGACCCTACGAGGAGAGGCTATGGGACCTGAACCTGTTCAGCCTCCAAAAGAGAAGGCTGAGGGGGGATCTTGTGGCCTGTTACAAACTAGTCAGGGGGGATCAGCAGGCACTGGGGAAGTCCCTGTTCCCCCAAGCACTGCCAGAAGCGACCAGGAATAACTGTCACAAGCTGACAGAGGATAGATTTAGGCTAGATATCAGGAGGCACTACTTCACTGTCAGGGCGGCTAGGATCTGGAACCAACTTCCAAGAGAAGTGTTGCTGGCCCCTACTCTGGGGGTCTTTAAGAGGAGGTTAGATGAACACCTTGCTGGGGGTGTTTGACCCCAATACTCTTTCCTGCCATGGCAGGGGGTCAGACTAGATGATCTACTCAGGTCCCTTCCGACCCTAGAAACTATGGAACTATGAAACTATTTTAAGTCCTGGGTCATCAACCTGAACCCCAGGTTTCTACCTCATAAGCTAACACGGAACACTTTTACTCGAGTTCCCACAAGGCTGTAAGACTGCTAGAGAGACACATTTGCAACAACCTGGGAGGTAAATCTTGCCAAAACTGGCCAATTTTCCAGCTAGGGAACCAAGAGCTGTTACCAGGGGAGTTATCTGACAGCACTCCAGCTATATTTACTGTGTTATAGGAAATAATAGAAGGCTTACTTTAGTTGGCTAGAGTGATGTTGTAGCCATGATGGCCCAGGAATTATGTCAGGGGCAAGGATTTCTTAGGGTGGTATCTTTTATTAATGGGCACATCTAGAATTTTGAAAAGGGAGTGCAGACAGGAAGATGCATCATCACATATAAAACAAGACATTTTTCTCCAGTTAAGAATAAACTAGAATCTTTGCTAATAGCTAAGGGCCTAGGGCTATATCATTCAGTTTCAGACTGAAGCAAAAAACAAATACAACTTCACTGGCATAAGTTAAAAACCATCTGCAGGACTGAAATAAGAGCTTCATTACTAGGAGCAGCTAACTGACAGCAGAACTGCAGAACAAAGGATAGCTCCACTGATGAAACATCAAGACCACTAAAACCTGTGGAACAGAGTTTATCATTGACTTGATTTTTTTCTAATGAGCCATAAAGTCAATCAACACCCTTGGCACAACCTGACTAGGAATCCTGCTGCCACTGCCAGGCAGTTGGTTTTAACCTTTGGGTGGACCAGGAATCAAAGGGCACCAGTATGTGCCCCTTGGTTCCACCCCTGCTTTTACTGGAGCAACTGCATAATTGGCAGAGTTAGACAAGCTTCTGAATGCAAAACATTCTTCCTGAGGTCTCAGTTTGGCAGTTATGATAATCTGGGTGAGCCAAGTCACTCTACTTAACTCATGCTTATGGTAAAGCTTTTTTGTGGTTTTAGCATCACTGAATTTCCTGGGTGTTTTTTAATTGAAAGGGCTAGTGATTGCTTAGCTCTATTTAACATGTAGGCTTGCAATCAAGATGTTACCAAGTCCATGTAAAGATAGTATGATGATCAAGATGATGATAGCTGCTGCTTTCCCATTCTGTACATTGTTACAGTGGAAAAGGGGGGAGATTATGAGCAGGTTATAATGGAGTGAAGTGCACAATTGCTAACAGGGTTAAAAAGAGACAATGCATGTTCTTAGATCCTGATGGCTCTATTATTTGGTGTTTGCAATAATTGTAAGCATGTAAGAGAAGACTGACTGGAGGGGTGGGAGGAGGGAGCAACTGCCTCTTTCTCTCCTGTAAACTTCATTTGCTTGTCTTCCCCACTATTTCCAGCTTCATCTTCTACCCCCTTAAGCTATTAGGAAGAAGTCATCGCTCTCTGTTTACCTATTGCAGGTAGCAGCTTATCAGTTATAGAGCCCAAGCTGCACATCAAACTAGGTCTCACCCCACAACTGCACCCCTGCTACTGCCCCTGCTTCAACCAGTCCGCCCCCACAATGCCTTGGGCCCACTCATTTCTATACCTCTGGCTGGTTCCTCCATGATACCCAGCAGTGGCATACTTGCATGCCTTAATTTTGTATTTCCTGGTATTGTGGTAACCTAAAATATAGGTTCTTTAAGGTGACCCTCCAGCTTCTCGCCCTTAGGTCATGGTTCACATGGAAAGGAGCCCAAATGACATTAAGGGACGGTCTCCCCAGATCACATCTCATGTACAGGAGGGGCAGGTAGAGGGGAACAAAGACCCTGGAATGGCAAAGACTTCCACATATCCTGGCTTTCAAATCTAGAGGGACAGGGGCTGCCAAAATCTGGAACATCAGGCATACACCTATCCCTGGAGCTTAGCTATTGCTTACTCAGAGGAATAATGGCTAGCAGCATGGGCGACTGGTGCCCTCTTGACTTTGGGGGTGCACCAGTAGCTGATCACCGACCCTGAAAGCGCCAGCGGCAAAACTAGAAATGCCGTCAACAAAACTGGAAGTGCCTCTGGCATTTCTCAGACACGGTGGTGGGGAGGGCACCACCGGCCGGCACTCCCCAACTGGCAAGGGCCAATCTTAGGGGGCTCCCTCATGACCCCTCTACACATCACCTATGGCTGTCAGGCACTAGCTAGGGTGAGAGAGGAAGAACTCAGACCATTTGGGGCCTGCTCAGAGGCACAATTTGTTCCTCCAAGTCTATGCAAAGAACAAGGGTCAAGTCTCTAAGCCTTAAACGAGTTCTTATTTTGGAAGGTCTGTATCTTAGGAGCCCTTGGCTCACTGAGTGCCTGAAGGCATGCAGAAACACTGCTTCAACATGCTGTGTCACAGCAGGTCAGAGCAGACTTGATTACTCATCTGCTGGAGTGCTAATCAGCATGCTCCAAGCAGCCTCTGTGTCTCATGTATTCAGTGTCTCCATTCCTCAAAATGGCAATGCGGGTGCTCTAACTAAAACTTTAGTTAGTGCATCCCCACTGCCATTTTGAAGTGAAAGACGCTGAATACACAAGATCTGTGGGCACTTAAATTAGAGCAGTTCTCAGAGCCACTCTAACTAAAGCATCCATATCCCCAGAGCACATGTAAAAATGGCCACCAAGTCCAAATTTGCATCACTAACTCTTCTACAGACATTTTATTTTTGCCATCATTAAGCATCTCTGATTCTTGATCGTTGTAGGATTGACAAAGCTCCTCCCTCTAGCACAGGGGTTGGCAACCTCAAGTATGCGTGCCAAGCATGGCACGTGAGGCCATTTTGCTCAGCACACCACTGGCAGCCAAGGCACTAGGCAGCTGCTGCCAGCCATGAAGCCCAGGCTACTCCCAGCAGGCGGCGGGGAGACTGCAAGACCTGCTGCAAGCATCCTGGGCTCTGTGGCAGGCAGCAGCCACCCAGAGTCTGGGCCAGCTGCAGCCAGGGGGCTGCAAACAGCTATTCTGGGCTCCAGAGCCCTGGCATCAGCTCCATACTGCTGGTGGATGCATGTGTGCCTAGGAGTGGATGGTGGGGATAGTGCCTGAGGCAGCACAACCCTGACCCACAGTCTACTCTGATGTGCATGTGCAGTCACCACCAGCATGGAGCTGATGCCACAGCTCTGGAGCCTGGTGCAGCTGTTTGCCGTCAGCCCGCTGCCTCCTGTAGCTGCCCAGAGCCCAGGCTGGCTACAAACAGCTGTGCCAGGCTCTGGAGCCCCATCACCAGCTCTGTGCTGGCAGCAACTGCACGTGCACCTCAGAGAGGACAGCAGGGGATAGGCCAGGGTTGCACTGCTTCAGGCCCTTTCCCCACCATCCACTCTGAGGTGCGTGTGCACCCACTGGTATGGAGCTGATGCCGGAGCTCCAGAGCAAGGGTGGCACCAGCTGCCTCCCAGTGGTGGAGCTGAGCAAGGAGACTCCACCCCTCTCCCAGTGCTGCTATTGCTGCCTACCCACCCTGCACAGCTGAGCCCGCCTGACTCCCACCTGCTCTGAGCCCAGTCCTAGCCCAACCCTCCTACCGGGATGAGGTTGGTGCTGGCCCTGCCTGGAATGCTACATTTTAGCAGGTTTAGCTGTGCGGGGTGGGTGGGTAGTTGGGCTGATGGGCTGGCTCTAGGCTGGGGCCTTGGCAGGCCACCAAGGGCTGGCTCCCCAGGGAAAAACACACGGGTGGCGGCAGGCCCCAAGCATTGTCAGGTCGGACTTTGTAACCTGGCTCCATGCACACGTACAACCGGTTCTGTGCCTTTGTCTACTTCTGTGTGCACACATCTGGGGATGCGTCTGTGTTTCTCTTTTGGCTCCTTTTTTTCCTCTTTCCTTCTTTCTCGCTCTCTCATCATAACATGCTTAACAAAAAAACAAAAAAATACACAACAACAAAGGTAGTACATGAAGTTGTATTTATTGTCACCAGGTTTAGGATTTGCAGAAGATCTGGTATTTACCAGGAAAAAAGGCAACATTTATGGTTATTAATTATACTAATATGCAGTGCTTCCTGCTATGTACCACTCCCCTCCCCCCGCCTTGTTTTTGCCAACACTCTGGCACCTTCCAAGGTAGATATTGTGGTTTTGTCAGCACTCCAGGCAAAAAACCTCCACCTACCCCTGCTCTAGCAAGTAGCTGTCAGCGCGATTCAGGACAGCTGGAGAGATTCAAGGGAGGAGGAGTAAAACTTGGGTAGTGCCCTGGGCCAGATACAAAGTATAAGCCTCCTTGAGGGCCAGATCCAGCCCAGGGCATGGGGTGGAAGCTTGGGATAGGCAGTGGTGGCAGCTCTGGCTCCAACACAAGGCATGCAGCAGCTCAGCCATGAGGCAGCAGCAGAGGAGACAGGGTAAACACACATGGGCCAAGTGGCTGGTTGCTGTGACAGTGACACACCAAGTGGCCATAGGGTGACTGGGACTGTATCAGACCTCATTTGCCCACCCACCTCCCCACTACCAAGAGACTCATCCATTAGAGCCCCACCCCACCTAGCCCTACCTCCCAAACCCTGGTAGGCTGGCAGCCTGGATAGAGCAATTCTGCAGGCTGGACGTGGACAGAAGTTGCTGATAAGAAGGAATAAAATATGGGAATTTGGAACAGGTCCCCTAGGCTCTGAAACAAACCCTTTTTCCTCAAAGCCCTCTTTCAAAGCAGACTCTAAGCATCTGTCCAACTGGCTTCTCTCATACCTTATTCCCAATCAGAAGACCTGCCTGCAGTTCTGATCACACTTCCTACACTGCTTTTGGAGATCAGAGGGCCCCATCAAATCAGCTGATCTGTATCTCTGGCCACAGCTTAGGTCAAACAGCACTCATTCTTGAGCTATAGATCTTGCAAGTTAGGCTGCTCCCAAAACTTTATCCCCTAGTCTCATGCATCATATCATGTGTATTTATTTCTATCCTGGAAGAAAGTCAAGCCACAGATCAAGGCCCTATTCTGCTGCTAGGCACTGTACACATTTTCATCAGTCTGGATTCAAGGCTGACCCAGCTCTGGCATACAAGGCTGATCAGTTCAGCCATATTAACCTCAGGACATACCATTAAAGAACTGCTAAGTGTAATGAACATGAATAATGTACTAAGCCAATTTGTAACAAAATGCTCTAAAAACTACATTGCCTGTAACGCCACCCGCAGTCCCATGGCAGATGCACAATCTGGTGTCTGCTGCTCTTGGTACTTAATGCTAGTGTATTTTTTCTGCAGGTCAGCACTGTCACTGACTAAAGGAGTTTTCAACCTGGGGGGCATGCCCCCCTGGGGGGCATGAAGAAATGTTGGCGGGAGGAGCCATGCACAAGACAAATTTTACTTTTAATTATTATCATTATATAACAAGAACATGATATTTGACAACATCGTACACTGAAATAGTATGAGTCAACCTTTTGCAAATGATTTCACAGGTGTTCCAATGTATTTAACTAAGCCAGAGATAACTTCCATAGCAACAATTACATTTCCCACCTTCTGGTTTAGTATGCCTATCATATCTACTCTTAGAACAAAAAAATTACAAGCAGCATTTGTGCAGTGCAGTTTTTTCTACTGGTGAGCTCAATATTTTTCATACTATTACAAAGTGCAAATGGATCAGTACTTATTGCCAAAAGATACTGTTCCAAAACAAAAGGCAGAAGCAGACATGGCTAAAGCCCTAAGTGAATATCACTTTCAAGCTGTGAATTTGAGACTTACAGATGTAGGTAATTTAATTAGGTAATTTAAGTTGTGTTAGTCTCTTAAGTTTATGGAAGCATCAGTACGTCTGTTTTCTGGGTTGGGGCAGAGAGGGCACAAACAAAATTGTAACTCAAGGGGGTGGGGGTGCTCAGCTCAAAAAAACCTGAAAATTGCCATACTAAAGTGATCACACCACCGTCTTTGCTCTTTATACCCTATTACTATCTATTTGCATCCAGAAATTCACAGCAAAAAAAGAGTCAGCTTATCATGCTCTGAAAAAGGTGGGACTCGTGTCACATTTTCACTAACTGCATTTGTGGCAGACATTGCTTTTGGTGACTGCATTCCAGATACCAATGCAGCAGGTGCTTGGTCATGGCCTCACTGCCCTGGCATGCAATCGAGCCAGCAAAACAGACCTGCAACCTCATCATCAAGTGCTATAACAGCTAGCACACTGGCAACTTACTAAGACTATCTGATTCAGCAGAAGGAAAATTAAGAATTATTGGTGATTTCTCCCGTTTCCAGAGATGTTGCCTGTCTAATGTCCAGGTCTCTTACCAAAAAAAGAGCAAGCTAATAAGAACTAGTCTCATAAACAACAATCCCTGGAGAAACTATGATTCCTTGTTACCTCCAGACCAGCTTGATCAGTTTGCCAATAGCTGCATTTGTAGACCCCACTCCCTCCTCTAACTTAGTTGCATTTAATGACTTGATCTGTTTGCATGCTGCCCAGATAGCAGCACTCACAATCAACAGGAACTCGTTTTTCAACAATGTACAATGCAGGTGGTACATAACTCTTGCCAAGTACTGGCTAATACGACTTTGGTCTTCATTAAATCATGATCTCTGAAGTATCTCCAGCTAGTACAAAGTGGTGAACCAATACCTATAAACTGTTTAGGAAACACCACTAATACAGAATCATTGCCTTCAAGCAACTCAGAGCAGCTGAGTGGTGACTTTCAATCTTATTTGAAACTTTACACTATTGAACAGCTTTGTAAAATCTTATCACATCAACCATGGTAACACCAAACACCTCCACAAACACCATACAGATCAAAGTGAACAAAACTGGTGCAAGAACACAACTTTACACAACCCTGTTAGAGACAAGGAAAAGCTCAGATTGCCATCTTTGCTCTGCCCTGCATTCTTTCATAGCACTGATCATGTCAAACCTTTTCAGGATACTTGAGCCTTAATGTCAGTGACTATAAGGACTGCATTTTGGTTCATGTTTCTCTTGGATTTGTTACAATTATCTCCACTCTCTCAACTCCCTACAGATGCTGGGTGGTTTTCATGCAACAGGTGGAAGAGAGAGGATGGAAAGAGGTTGCACATATTTATATATTTCATAGACGTTAGGGCTGGAAGGGACCTCGGAAGATCATCGAGTCCTGCCCTTTTGCCCCTCTTCTGCATAAAACACAGCATAAAGAAAACAGGGCAATTCTTCTGTTGCAAAGAACTTAAAAAGCCTACAATGGATCAGGAAGTCAGACTCAAATGGCACTCAAACAATGCAAGGACTGAATTCAAATCCTGTTATGGATTCTTGATGCGAGAAGAAGTTAGTTATAACTTTTAAGAAATCCAAGGGCTGTTGGGTCCATTGACTGGCAGTAGAAGGATAAAATGACTGCCAGTCATACTAAAATGGGGCTAACAAAGCCATCAATATGTTTCTGGCTACTATCAGAAATGGTTTACTGAACTAGAAAGTTGACTAGTCAGCAATCCTAATCTTTCCATGTAGCATTTTTGCCCTTCCGGAGCCTTGTATAGAAACAACTAAGTATTTAGACGCCCATCTACATTTCTTTATAAAGGGTATTGGTAGCAACTATCCCAAGTGTGTGAAGTATTCTGGATACAAAATGAGGTAAGTCTTTGCTTCTCTAATTCAAATGAAGGGATAACAAAAGGGAAAGACCAACAGAAGAGGCATAAGCTGGCTACAGGTGTCACAGAAGATTGAATGTATTTGACTATACTTACTTTATCTTAAAAGTGAAAAGGGCATTTTAAGGATTGTGATATTAAAATTAATACAGCATCTCTTTAAATGGATAGAATTATATTTTTAAATCACCCTTTACATTTTGGAGGGTTCAGTGTTCAATAGTCTTCTCAATGTTCAGAAAGGATTGTGGTCAGACCTCAGATCTACAGTAACCAATATGCTTTGCCTACCCCTCCATTCTTTTTGACACAGGAGAAAGTGTGAAGCTTTTATGTATACTGTGCTTTGTTATATACAATGAAGCATGTGCCTCTGCCTTTTTACGTGGCAACAATTGACCCCTTCTCTTTTTGTTCTTTCTTCCTGATGGACTAGGATACTGTTGTTCCTCACAACACTGTTAGGATGGTTGGAAAAGAGGTAGTAAATATCTGTTCCTGTACATCACTTTCCATTGTTTGGTGAGGTTTGAAGGTGCTGAGAAATAGTTACGGATTCACAGAAGTTTAGGGCTGGAAGGGACCTCGTGAGATGATCAGGCCCAGCCCCCCTGTTCTGGGCAGGAAAGACTGCTGGGGTCAAATAACCCCAGCAAAGTGTGTGTCCAGTCTCCTTCTGAAGATCTCCAGGGTAGGTGCCTGCACCAGCCCCACTGGAAGTCAGTCAGATCTTAAATCGCTAGGAACTTTTTAATGTTAAGACAACTTCTTTGAACAACAAAAATCTCAGGTTATTGCCCTTGGTCTAATAAAATGGAACATTTCCTTTTGATTTCAGTTTCTTATTCCTACATCAATAAGTATGATAATAAAACATGAGCATTTAAAAGTCCTTTCACTACTGACAAATATTCTGAGGGCCAGTCAAATGAGACCAATTAGAAAAGAGAACACTGCTGCAGGTGCAGAAGAAGAAACCAACCCTGCAAGCTGGGGGAAGTCTCACTTCTTGACACATCTGGAGTCTGGAAATGTTGGCTGCTAAAAAAACTGGACTGACTAGCGTGAAGACTGGCTAGCAGAACCTTCTCCTTGTAGAAAGCTAAACTGAAAACGAGGACTTTCCCAGCATTAGACCTCTGAGAAGCAAGAACTGCATTACTTGAAGGGATAGGCAGAAGCAGCTAGAAGGTAAGAAAGAAAAGCTATGGGGAGCAAATTGTTCAAGCTGTCAAGTCATAGAGGTTGTAACCCATTATAATGCAACAAAATATGGATGTTCATTGCTGTTGCTTTGTGCCACCATAAAAATACTTATGGTGGCACCAAGGTGACAAAACAATGTTGGTTTCCATTCTTCCTCCTTGCTTCCGACAGAGGAAGAAAACTGAAGGCAGCTTGTCTGGTTGTGACTACATAAACAGGTGCAGTCCCAAATCCTGCGTCCTCACTTTCTTTCTGGTGGTATCTAAAAATCTCAAAATATGACAGACTATAAATTCACAGCACCACCTTACACTCTGAAGTGAGCAATGTTGAGTCTGTTTGATAGATAAAAATAAGTCAGTGAAAAGTCAAGCACAGAACCTTGGATTCCTGGCTTCCTGATGTATCCAGCAGTACATACATTTCTAAAACACTGCAAAAATAGACAAGTGCTTTATAAAGTTTTCAAGTTTAGCAGGAGAATTAACTCTGCATATTACTAAAATGCAAGGCAATAGCACATACTAATTATTTGTTACATTTTTAGTTTTCTGAACAAAAAGATTCCAGTGGACACTTGCTTTATTTTTACTCATGCTTCAGACAAACTGATTTTTAAAGGTATGGCCCTTTTGTCAATTTAACCCATTTCCCTGGAAACAGCAAATGGCATTCTTTCCTGTATATTTTAGCTGTGATTACAGGATTAGTCATGCAAAATGTTTCTTCCTCTGAAGCAGCACAAATAGATTTTGGGATACAAAAGTATATTAAGAATTTTAAACATTTAACTCTGACAGCACAAACAGCAAGGATACTAGCCCAGACACTTACCTTACATCTCCTTTAAGAAGCTTTATGATTTGAGGTGCATAAACTCCCTCTCGAGTTCCTGCCTGTGTGTTTTTGCAATCAGAGACCACATTTCACAATGCCCAATAATACCAGATCAAATTTGCTTTCTTTTCCTTAGACCCTGCCCAAAAGTATAGTCAGTTAGAGGAAAAGGTCCAAAGCAGACACCTCAAAAGCAAGCATACACCCATCTTCCACTCAGTTCCCTACCACTATAATAAATTAGGATGCCACAAATTGGCTTCTAATGAAGAAGTCACTAATATTTCCCTGCCACAAAAAGCTGCCAAGTCTTTCGGATAGGGCAAGATATGAATGTAAATATAAATAAATTTACTACTTGTTAGACACTATGGAAGTTTGATTTATTTTTTAATAACCAAAGAACAAAATTGACACCAAACCCAAATATACTGGGGAATTAAATTTTAAAGGAAGGTATTCTATGAAGTATACATTAAGCAGAATGAACTTGTCAAACTAAGGGATGGATTACGAATGCAATAAATTTACAATACATGATACAATTGTGGAACCAGACTATATATTTTATTTCTAAAATTTAAATGATTGTTTATATAGGAGAAAAGGCACATGTGAAGTGGCTTAAAACATGCTAAAATAGTAAGCCAAAAGTGTTCCTATTACATTTTAAAAAAAGATGAAAAATATTTCAATGAGGTAATTAAAAAAAAAAAACAAAACAAACAAACCCAAAACTGAGAAGAGTTGCCCCAAAGGAAGAAAAAAACCCTCCAAATGTATTTATCATGTAGAACCGAGTACCAGAAAATTTTGACAGGCAACATTTTCAGTAGGCAAGAGGGGGTCAAATTTCTGAAATACTTACTGTGTTTGCAGGTCCAAGCAACCACAGTGGAATATCCAGATACGTTTAAGTCTGCTTTTTTAAAGGTTTTTTTCTTCACTGTTCCTAAAAATTCTTAAGAATTTAAGGAAAATAATGCTGTAAGTACACAAACCCTTTAATTACTACCTGCTAGATTGTGGAAACAATTCTTAGTTTCCATCCCCCTTGTCTCTGTCCTGCCTCCCCTTCCTCCCCCCCCCCCCACAAACATATACAAGTTTCTTTAACAAACTTCTAGTACAAACATCAATTTTGGGGAAATTTTCTCCTTGATAACATCAGCAGAAATTTCACGTTCATTAAAACTCATGCAAACACTGCAATACTCTCCTTCCCACCCTACTCCACCAAGTATAACATAGACTGAAATATAAGCATTTAAAAAAAAAAAAAAGACACTCTTGCAATAGAACTTGCTATGAATCTCTCTGCAGCCACAGGATGCAGTAACATCTTAGAAATTTTTAGTATGACAAAATTATCAATGTAAAATCAAGGAAGGAAGAAAATTTCACCTTCACAACATAGTTTAACAATGAAATTTGGTTTTATTGTGGCTATGAGGGTTGGTAATTCAGTAGTTTATCTGCTATTTCAGGTGAGTAAATGCAGAGAGAAAAAAAAAGGATATAGCTTCCTATAAAGGATGAATCAAAGGAAAAGAAAAGCAGTGAACAAGAGGGAAAAAATAATCCACAGGATGCTGTGTTTGAAATATAAACAAACATTTTTTACAACCATAAAAGATAAATATGCAGATAATACAATTCAAGGAATAAAAGAATTAGATTTTCAAACTGTTGTCTCTATTCTTTTTTGTAACCTCTTTTTGCACCAAACAAAATCACAAAAACCACTTCTCTACACACAGGGATGTGGAGGCATCTATCTTGATGCATCTTTTTAGTCATCAGGAACTTTTCCAAAAACTATAATTCTTGATAAGCTGAGGTTTCCAAGGCTCTTGGATATAGTCCTGCTAAAAACAGATGGGACTAGTATGACTATTCTTTGGAATACAAATGTGACCCTGGGAGCACCTTCCCAGAACCTTTAAACTACAGAACTTCTCAGTCTTCATAGGAGTGACCTAATGAAGCTGGTAGCAGGATGACCACAGTATCAACAAACATCAGTGTCTTTGCTGTCAGCTGGATTCACAAGATTTTACTGGCCATGAAAGATGGTACAATTTAATCACTTCAGGGATAAAATGCTGCACGATCAACTGATAATAGCACTTTGAATAGCATCCTCTTGGGAAAAAACATCCACAAAGTCAAATAAAGTTGATTTTAGACTTTCCTGAAACTAACAGATTCAATGCAATTTCCCCATTGATACAGGTGTCAGACCATAAGGTAGAACCAAAAAAATAATAATAAATCACACTGTAGGGAGATTAGAAAAACATGTTTTCTATTTATTTAAAAATAAGTTTGTAGTTACTACATTGCAGTGACAGTAATTCTTACACATACATTCTAGTTTGTATAAAAGGATTCAAAGTATTATGCATCAAAACTAACATAGAAAGTGTCCACGTAACAGTAAAGAAATTCCCAATCAATATGTACAAAAAGAAAGGGCACTGTTATCCTGGTGAGATACCGCAGGTTATAACATGATAATCCAGATTTCTGGAAGAAAAAAAAGCCTTGATAAAGCTAAAGAATTATAGTTTTCAAACTGTTTGTTTCTCATTACATACAACAGATTTTTGTGTTTTACATCATTCTGTACAAAATAAGCATTATTTTAATCTGAAAATGTGTCAGTTTCAAAAATTAACCCTTCTAGATCACTTCCTTAAAGTTCAGCTACATTCTACATGTCTAAACATTACATGACAGGATTTAAATAATTCACTCAAGATCTTTAACAAGTTGCCTGTCATTGTTTTGCAGTTCTAATATGGTCCAAAAATGTAACTTTGCAATCCGTCTCATCATTATTTCTGTAAATTAACATGCACAATTTTAAGTTCAAAATTATGTGTGTATGCCTTATATGCACGTGTACAAAGTAGGTGCTGAAATTTAACATTCTTTTCTACTCCCAATTTGTATGAGCTAATTCTTTGCCTTAAGGACAGAAATTCATAGTATAATACTACCCTACACTGTACTGTTTACACCATATTAAGTGAATTTCCTGATGTATTTATCTGCATTAAAAGGAGTTCCAAAGATCTACTCTTGCCATTACTACCCTCAAGGCCCACAGAGGACAATTTCTTCCAAACAATCAATCAAAGCTAGCTCCTGGAAGTTGTGTTTATTTACCTTGATTTTATTGCAAGATACATTCTCTCTGGGGTACCTTGATGCTGTGTTGCCTTCAAAACAAAAGCTTATCCTTCTCATCTGGTATCCTTTTCAAGAAAATCTAACCTTCCTGGACTGGAGTGTTTTCCCCTTAAATACAGTGCAAGATTAAACAGCAAAAATGGCCCCTATACTAAAATTAGCATAAACACAAGAGCCTAGAAGTTAACTTCAGTTTAAGAGCTACCTGATTTTCCTTCCCAAACACAGTGTCACCAGATCTGTGTTCCTTATTTTAAAAGATCTGAAATTATATAAAGTGTCAATACCAGGCTTGTCATGTTAGAAATAATTTCAGACTTGGCCAAAGTATATGAAATTTAACATGCTATTTCTTCTGCATAGAAACAAAACACACTTATATACAATAATTTACAGCAGAAAACTAACAGCCCTTTTATCTGTTGATATTTAGGTCCCCTTGGAAACTGTTTATTTAGAAGAACTTTAGGGAAAGTAGACAAAAATATTTTATAAAATAATTTTACACACTGTTTTTGCCTCATTAGGTAGTAAAAAGTAACAGAGAAAATGAGCTTTTGTTGTTTCCAGATGAGGTTGGACGGCCTCTTTCTGGGCTTTCACCAGTGTTAGAGTACTGTACTTAAACCTCTTTTGAACACTCAGCTGAAACAGTTTTAAACATGGTCTGACTAGGATACAGTCCTATATTGTTTGAACAGTAATATGTTGAACTATATTAGCTAGATTCATGCTTAAAATGAGCTCACACATTTAATAAGGATGGGCTAAGGCTATCTACCATATCCGAATCCTAAGGATTCTATTCCATTAAGTGTGATTCAGCAAACAGTTTAACACATGCTTAGCCTTAAGCAAGTACCCAAGTGTTTACTGTATCAATGCTTAAAGTAAATGTGAGCAAGAGATTTAAATATAACTGCAGCAAGCCTACTAAATGAATGTACTGTTTTAGCTTATGTAATAGTTTTGTAGATGGCAAAAGCCTCAGAAACAGGAAGTGAGTTGGTACTAGAAACATACATGTACAGCAATACAGTGCATAAGCTGTCTGCTACACTTTTTGTTATTTGTATAGCTCTAATACATCCTGCATGCTGCATAAGAGTTCTTTACCAAATGAATGTTTTCACTTATATTAATTCATTGTAATACTAAAACTCAACCAACTCAATCTTACAACTCTAACAACAAACTGATCACACATGTACAAACCGAACGATCTGTACAAATATATGTATGCAAATATATATCAAAGCAGTCTAATCACAGGAGGAAGACATTTTCTGTCAAGTTATGGTCACTGGTTAAAGCACAAAGAACCTTAGGTCAATATTGACACAATATTGGTGAAGTTCCTTAAGTTCAATTCCTGGATAACACAGTAGCAGTGGAAAAGAGACTGGGTACACATTTGCTCAGTATGTTGGTATAGGTACAATGATTGCCATTAAAGTAAACATTTAGAATATAATGTTATCTGGGAAACAGCAGTTTTCTCCTCTGTAGAGAATGCACTGATATTAGATACCTACCCACAGTGGAGTAAATATTGACTTTAATGGCCACAAGCACAGAAAACAACTGAATATTCCCATATCAAAAGTCAAATATCAATGTATTTGAATGAATGGATGAAGCGATGTTCATTGCTGGCAGGTTTGTAAGCTTATAGTTTGATTGTATATGAATAAAACATCTATGTAACAATATTTACAATGCATGTGAAACAAACACCAGCTATAATTTCAATATCCCAGTTTTGGATTATATGTTATGTACTTGAGATGGCATTATTCAGAACATGCATGTAACTTCATATTTTTAATTCTTTCAAAAGGCTGAACTACAATTTATTGCTCAAATTTAAAATCTTAAGACTGTTATCAAAAGCTCTTTTTCTGTGTTGATACAGTATTATGCAAATATTTCAAATAATACATTCTTCCAAACTAAAAGGACAAACAGTAAGATGCTGATGTTCCATAAATAAAACTTTTGCAACCTAGAGAAACTAAATTATAAAAATATATTTTTAAATAAATCTGTTATTACTTCTAATACATTTTAGTGTTGCTCTTATAAAAAAACGGATTCAAAGCACTAATTTTATTTTAAAAGAAGAAAGTCAATGTTTCTAGATGCGAACTTTTAAAAAAAATATAGGCTAAGGTCACAAGTATTTGTGGAAGGGGAACAATATCTATGTTCTGCAGATAAGGCCTTCTATTCTTACCCTTTTTAAGATGTATAGTTTCTCCACAAGTCATAGGAATGCTTGTTATTCCATTCTCCAAAATTTACATACAGGTATTTTCTGTGTATAAATATCTACATAAACATGCCCCTTAGATTATTATTACAAATGGAGTAAATACAGAAGCTGAATTTTAGATATACTCTAATTTTTATATTACAATGCAGATAACATCAGGAAATTACACAGTTGAAACTGATTGCCTTCATCAGCAGTGAGCTGCTTAACATTAACTGTTACATTTCAAAAAACTAAAAAGAATGTTACAAACTGTAAAAACTGCCTTTTTAACTATACAACCATAGTTTTTCCACCATATCATATATTTAACTACTGCATTTTAACTGAAAAGAAAAAAAAATCTGTTAGAAAAAATAAATATACATATGAATGAATATCAAACTAAAACCCTGTTCCCTAACTTCAGAATCAACGTCAAACTGTCAGAATCTGGAAAATAGTTTGCTTAATTTCATATAAAGATGTGTAATGCAGATAATTATATAAACCTATTCTAAGAATGCCAAATATATAGGTTACCAATTTTTTATTCATTACAGGTAAATAGATGATAAGTACGTTCTCTTCTTGGTGCCAAATATAAATCTGCTTGCTTAGACATTTCTTAAGATGACTTTTTGTAACACAAAATAAAGAGCACAGGATTTGGCCCAGAATAAGTAAAGGTAATCTGTGCAAACAAAAGGTCCTAATTCTGCAAACCCTTCCTTCGGCAGTTGCATTAAAAATCATTAGACTTGGCTTAAAAATGAAGAATTCTTGTAGAAGTAAGGTTTTTCAGGATTGGGTTCTAATTTTATACTTAAAAAAAAAACCAAAAACAAAAAAACCCCAACTTTTATTCTTTTCCAAATCCAGACAACATAAATTCTTTCACACTACCCCAAAATTCCAAAATAATGTGTCATCTGAAAATTTTGGTTGCATTTTTGTACCATACCAGATCTCAGAAAATATTACTAACTTTTATACTTCTTTTAAAACTGGACAATACTTTTTAAGCAATAGAAAATGGTATTAAAGTTTGTTTATAAGGTATAAAATAACTAAATGTACCATAAACAAATAAATAACTGCTTTTCTTTTCCATAGCAGTACATATAGTAATACATTCCCCTAAGTCATATAGTTATCATTTACAATAGACAACTTAATTTTACTAAGGATGCAAGAAATAATAGAATACAAGGCACAATCATTAAATGGAATTTTTCTTTAGGGTGTATATTGACTTATGTCAGCTTGATAAGTATACCGTAAAAAGTGCAGAAAAAACACAATGTGCAATGAGACCACTGTATAAAACATGATTGCATAAAAAGTGATTTGGCCTTTTTAACCTTTAATAATTGAAAATAACCAATCTTTTTCCTTAAAATTAAACTATAAAGTATGAGTTTAAAATTTTTTTTAATTCTCGTGCTATCTAAAAAATCCTGAAAAAAAGAATTTATACCTGGGTAATATTGTCTATACATGTGTTTGTGTATATAACCATACACAAACACATGCACACACTTCTTTGCAAGTCATTTTTAGCCTATTAAACATGTCTAAAGTTGTAGAAATAACAATCTGGATCAGAAAGTAAGCATCATAATCCCATAGTTTTCCTGTAATTTCTTGGAATCCTTTAACCAATTATAAATTTTGTCTAAAACATCTCTGTCAAAGAACCCTACCAGTGCATTATTGTTTTCTAGTATAAGTACCAAAAAAGGATACATCTCAGAACAATTTAGAACAACTTGCTATTTAGAACAATACACAGTCCTTATAACTGAAAATTGTATGCGGTACTGACACAAAAAAAGAGAGAGAGCGAAAGAGAGAGAGAGAGAGAGAGAAAGAAAGAAAGAGAGAGAGAGAGAAAAGGCTTCCCACTGCACTGATTTTCAGTCTTTGGCACAATAAACAGAGATTTAGTGATTGATACAAGAATCAAGGTCTGAAAAATTAGACATATTAGTCAAACTTTTTCCAATGTGGATATATATATATATATATATTGTGATACATTTTCTCTCTGTTTGGCAGAACTTGGATAAACAACAGCCCACACTATGCTTCTTTTGCAGCTGAATGTTCCATCACTACTGAAATTAAGCATTTTCAGATTAGCAAAGTTTGGTATTTTTGCAGTTGTCTTTAATTGAAATATAAATCTTAATTTACTGCCACTCTTTATCAACATCTGCCTTCCTGGGAGACATGACCTCTACAATCAATAAAAATGTACCTTGCTTGGTCAAAAATAGAATTCTGTTATCAGTTTGTGGCATTAAAATTTTTATCACTTTTTTAAATTACACAGAGATATTATGCAGTGCTCAAGATTACAGCAACTCATTTCTGCAAGTCAGTCAGAAATTGCTTATTTATAGATCTTCAATTATTCTTAGCTATGAACAAAATGACTGTTGAAATGCATAACCTATTATTTGGAGGGCAATAAATAGCAAAAGTTTAAAATATATATTTCTTTCAAAGAAGTGTTCTTTCAGTTTATTTTTTTGCTAATTTTTTTCATATCAGAACATATTCTTCTATTCCATAATAGCAGCAGGGAAGCAGAAGTCTTTGTTCTGCTCGTTCCTTAACTGTACCTGCTTTACAGCACTCTAAAGTAAAGGGTCTGGTAAAAATTACCAACCAATCAAGTTGGCCTTTGCTTTTTCAGTCAACTTTCGGACTCTGCCTCTGCTAGATGTTCCAAAAGTTAAAGAGGTGTCTTCAAACAATAGCTGCCGTTGCTCTTCCTCAGAGTCATCTTCGTTATAAAAGGCTGTCCTCCTACCCTGGTTTCTAGTTCTCATGTGGGGTTCAGAATCTTTAAGTTCCTCAGACCGTTCTTCCTCTACAGGCTCATCTGTCTTTTTCCTCCTGCTTCTTGTCTGCATCTTAACATTTACAGGAACTAAAAGATCTGAGTCTGGTTGATGCAACTTCATCTTTCTTTTTGGCTTTCTACCCCCACGGCCTTTTTTTTGTAACAAGTCTTCCTTCACATTATTTTCCGAAAGAGAATTGCACGCATTAGAAGCTGATGCTTCTTCTGTTGCGTCTCTTGTGGTCTGGATTGTATTCTGCTCTGCATTCTTCTGGTCAACAATTTGTAGCTTTTTTGGTTTCCTGCCTCTTTTCTTGTGCACCACTTCACAGCTACTGGTATTAGTCTCTGCTTTCGGTTTCCGTCCAGGACCTCTCTTAACTGGAGGTTTTGAAGGCTGACCTCCGTGTCCATTTACCTGAATGCTTCCTGATGCCAAAGCATTATTTTTGAGGTTTGCTGTAAAGGAATGACAATGTAAACAATATTTAAGTAACAGGCTTGCATGTACATTCTTCATCTGCACAATAGTTCCTAATCAGACTATTCTATTCCCTATTTTTACAATCAATCATTCTCAAGAGGACAAAAGATAAGTGCCATAATATGTTAAGGCCTAAGCATGTAACCAAAACCCAGTGGTAGGGTACAAAAAAAAGCTTAAAATGCTGTGGAATTCAGTACTTTAGTGGTGTGTTTCTCAAACTGGGTTATATGGCGAACTTCTAGAGGGAAAGTAAGGACCCTGTCAAACATTACTTACAGGTAGGGCCCTATTTAAGTCGTGACTTTGGGGAAACCACAAAATCCACATTCTGCAAAACCAACTTAAAAAGAAAAAAATTAAAACAAAATGTTGATGACTCAGTGAAAACCAGCAGTCTTTACTGCTTTGCAGTCTGCCCGGCAGGGGAAAACCCCACCTGGCAGGATGGCATGAAGGGCAGCCAGCAGTCAAGATCGTGACCACCCTCCTCCTTTCTCCCCCCTCCCCGTGCCTCTGCTAATCAGCAGCAAGGGGCAGAGCCACATGAAGGGCAGCCAGCAGCCCAGCAGCCAGCTGCCCCCTCATCCCTCCTCCCCGCCAGGACCTCTCCACCAATTAGTGGTGAGGGGTGGGGCTGTTGGAAAATGCCCATGCAATCAGCTTTCTATTGCAATTAAGCCAAGAAAATTCCTTTGTTTAGGCATGAATCAAGTAGATCCCTAGTTATATGACATGATTAAGGTGCTAATCATGCCCTATATTATAACCATGCCACATTAAAACCAATTTATGATGTGATAATATAGCAAATGAGGCACAAGGATATTCCATATATAATTTATAACATCTTTGTGGCTTGTTTGCGCCTTAAAATGTAGCACATCAGGGCTGACCCATAACAAGATCCAACATTCAACTGTGTGAGAGGATCCATCATGGGGCAGCCTCAGGTTCCAGACAGCCAGTAAGGCTAGATAAGAATGGGTCAGAGATGATCCAACAGCAGCAATACCTGGAACAGGCTGTGAAGAGAAATAACTGAAAGCCCAGGAGACCCCCCCCCCCCCAACCCCATCACTTGGAGACCATGAGAAGAGCTCTGCAGCCCAGGATAGGTGGAAATTGAAGAGGACCACGCTTATCAGAAGAATTGCACAGAGCTCTTTAATCAGCTTACTTATAAAACATAACTGAAGAGGGGGCAAATTTAAGGAGGAAAGAGTATGATAGAACAGGGAGTTCTGGCTCTGCAATCAGTGTGTGAAATGTGTGGAGCTGTGTATGTGGTCACCAGAGGTTGCTATGTAGAATGCTTCTGGCTTTGCTGGTGGTCACATGGGGCTAGAAAGAAGTTTTTCTCCTCCTGTTGTTACAGGTGTTAAGGTAGTGTTAGCTACCTTGGGTGTTAGCTACAACCAAGGCTGAGGATTTTGATTGGGTCTGCCAATGCTCCAGCTGGAATTTAAGCCCAGAGGTTCCTGGCTACACAATTTGCTATTCTGCTCAGAGTCTAACTGATCACCACATTTGATATGAGCGAAGAATTTTACTTCACAGTCCGATTGGCATGGACTGTGGGGGCTGTTCTGTAACAGGGGGAACAGTCTTCTTCACTAGATTTCTCAAGTGTATTTTAACTACTTCCTGTCCTTGCAATGCCAGGAAGTTGATAGGGCACTTTTTCCCTGCTTTACCTGTGGCAAATTAGGGTGTTTGGGCATTGTGCCAGGAGTTCAGGATGAGTAGTTGCTCCTCACGGGAGCAATCCTGGATGCGCAAACAAAGTCCATCCCGTCTCGGAGGAAAGGCAGCAAAAGGGCACAGCTGCCCCCTTGGCTCTCCAGGGAACTGGCGGACCTTCTATGTCTTAAAAGGAAGACCTACAAAGGATGGAGGGCTGGAACCGCCACCAAGGAGAAATACTCTGCTCTGGTCCGGACCTGCAGAGAGCTAATCAGGAAAGTCAAGGGTGTGATGGAACTCCAGCTAGCTACAAATATCAAGGAAAATAAAAAGTCCTTTTTTAGCTATGTGGGGAGCCAGAGGAAAAGCAAGGGCAACACTGGACCCCTGCTAAACCAGATGGGGCAACTGACAACTGACGCCCAGGAAAAAGCAAACTTGCTAAGTGGGTATGCATCAGTTTTTCACCAGTCCCATGGGATGGCCTTGCCCACGATGGGTCAGGGAGGCCCAGGTGAGGGAGATTCCTTGCTTTCCATTGAAGCTGACCTCATGAAGGAACACCATGACAGGCTGGATACCTTCAAGTCAGCCGGCCCTGATGGGATACACCAAAGGGTACTCAGGAAGCTGGCAAGCATCATAGCTCAGCCCCGGCACGGATCTTTGGGAGCTCTTGGTGCTCTGGTGAAGTGCCGATGACTGGAAGAGGGCCAATGTTGTGCCTATCTTCAAGAAAGGGAGGAAAGTAGATCTGGCAAACTATAGGCCCAGCAGCCTGACCTCTATCCTGGGGAAGGTCCTGGAAAAGATTATCAAAGAGGCCATCCTTAACAGACTAGCTGAAGGCAATATCCTGAGGGATACCCAGCATGGGTTTGTTGCAGGTAGGTCTTGCTTGACCAATCTCATTTCCTTTTATGACCAGGTGACTTATCTGGACAAGGGGGAAGAGATTGACATTGTATACCTTGACTTTAAAAAGCCTTTGATCTAGTATCCCACGATCACCTCTTGGCTAAACTGGCTAACTGTGGCCTCGACCTCACCATGACCCACTGGCTAGGGAACTGGCTCTGTGGTAGGACCCAGAGGTTGGTGGTTGATGAGAGCCAATCGTCTTGGTACGCTGTGACCAGTGGGGCTCCTCAAGGCTCTGTCCTAGGGCCTATACTATTTAACATCTTCATCAGTGATGTGGACATTGGTGTCAGAAGCGGACTGGCCAAGTTTTCTGACGACACCAAACTCTGGAGTAAAGCATCCACACCTGAGGACAGGAGGGTGATCCAGGCAGATCTTGACAGGCTCAGGAAATGGGTAGATGAGAACCTGATAGTGTTCAACACCTAAAAATGCAAGGTTCTCCACCTTGAGAGGAAAAAGCTTGAGAGGAAAAAGCATCCTTATAGGCTCGGCAGTGCTATGCTGGTTAGCACTACAAATGAAAGGGACTTGGGGGTCATGATTGACCACAAGATGAATACGACCCTTCAGTGTGATGCTGTAGCTAGTAAAGGGAGCAAAACACTGGCTTGCATCTATAGATGCTTCTCAAGTAAATCCCGGGACATCATTCTCCCGTTGTACTCGGCCTTGGTGAGGCCACAGCTGGAGTACTGCGTCGTTTTGGGCTCTGCAATTCAAAAAGGATGTGGAGAAGCTTGAGAGGTCAGAGGAGAGCCACACGCATGATCAGAGTCAGGAAAACAGACCTTACGATGAGAGGCTGAGAGCCATGGGACTCTTCAGTCTGGAAAAGCGCAGGGTCAGGGGTGATCTGGTGGCCACCTATAAATTTATCAGGGGTGCTCATCAAAATCTGGGGAAATGACTGTTCACCAGAGCCCCCCAAGGGATGACAAAATCAAAGAGTCACAAACTCCGCTGTGACCGATTCAGGCTAGACATAACAAAGAACTTCTTCACTGTCTGAGCCCCCATGTTTTGGAACAGACCGCCGCCAGAGGCAGTTCAAGCACCCACTCTGATCGCCTTCAAGACACATTTGGCTGCTTATCTTGCTGGGATCCTATGATCCCTGCTGACTTCCTGCCCCTGGGGCAGAGGGCTGGACTCAATGATCCTCCAGGGTCCCTTCCAGCACAAATGTCTATGAAAATCTATGAAACCTATGAAACATGCTTGCTTATATAACGTAATGTAATTTAATGCTATAGTATTGTTTATCAGTATCTGTATGGTGGTACCTTGCTAAAAAGGCAGTAATGCTTCACTCTGAACCAACTGCTCCAAGACATTCATAAAACATCTCTTCCTTGACCAAAATTTTTCATTTGGAGGTTGTCTAGATGTACACTCCAGACTTACTTAGATGCATCTGCCATGAGAGTTACTGGGCAGCGAACTGGATAGAACAACACTTTGCTGGGTCTTATGACTTTGCTGGGTCTTATGACAGCCTGTACTATATGACAAAAATTTTAGCATCTGCAGAGAAGAGGCAGGCAATTATTTTGGGCGTAGAGCCGCTTACCCAGTTCTGGCAAGTTGTTGAGGGCCACATGCGTAGCCCTACCTCTTGACAGGTGCCCTGGCCCCTAGTCACTGTCTTGGGACCAATATCCTAATGTCTTGGGACCAATGCCAGTGGGGCTCAGAGCTCAGCACAGGCTGGCTGGGGTCTGTGGGGCTGGGCTGAGCTGCACCAGCAGGGAGAGGAGGGAGCTGGCCCAGCTCTATAGGGCCCCTACTGGCCAGGACCCTGTACTCCTGCTGCCCTGCTCTGGGTCCCGCCCATGCTGAACTTGGGACAGTGGTGCAGGCCCCACACTCCCACTGACTCCTGTACCCACCTCGCTCCCAGTGCTCCTTGCCCCCGGTACAGGCAGGGGGCAGCATGCAGCCCCAACCCCCTGCTTCCTGGCAAGGAAGGAGCCGGTGCTGAGCACGGGGAAAAGCAGGCACAGCAGCCCCATGCGGGCTGAGAGCGGCTGCAGCATGGGGCACTGGCCACAGGGCAGGCAAGGGGCTGCTTTCCCCCCAGCACTCAGAACCAACTTGTAACCTGGCCCCGCTGCCAGCCTAGGCTTGGCGCCAGCTCGGGGTTGCACTGCAGCAGCTGCTCAGCATAGAGGAAAGCAGTGCCCACCCCCCAGCTTGCCACACTGTACAGTGTTTGCCACTGCTGCCTCTGTGCAGCCCGGTGCAGGAGCTCCAGGTGGGCAGCAGGAAACACTGCCCAGTGAGGCAAGTCAGAGGCTGATTTTCTCTGCACTGAGCAGCTGCTATCGCCATGGCACAGCCCCAACAGGCAAGCCCAAAGCTGGTGCGGGGCCCAGGCTGGCAGTGGGGGCAGGTTATAAGCTGGTGCCGAGTGCAGGGGAAAAGTGGCTCCTTACCTGCCTTGTGCCTGGCACCTCACGCTACAGCCGCTCACAGCCCACGTGAGGCTGCCTGTGCCTGCTCAGGACAGCCCCGCACAGGCTGCAAGTGGCTACAGCAGCGAGCCCAGGCCATGGGTGCAGCTGCTTTTCCCCCAAGCTCAGCACCAGCTCCTTCCCTGTCCGCAGTCCTCCCCTGCTCCCCACCCCCACCTGAGGTTCCCATGCCAGAGGAGCCACATGGTCCCAGGCCAGAAGCCTGTACTGGGGCTTCTGCCACCGGGGGGGGGCCTGCAGGCCATATTTTGTCCACCCCTACAGTAGAGAAACTTCTGCAAGCATGTCAGTCACAGTGCCTGGTTAGTTATTAAACTGATTTTGCAATTCTTTCCTCTGCAAAAGGGATTAAGCTCAAACATGGATTCATCTTCACTTTGTTTCATAATCATTATCCTGAATTCCAGTGTTAGAAAAATCACAGAATCACATCATAAAGAAGTAGGACTGGAAGGTACCTCTGGAGATCATCTAGTCCAACCTCCCGTCTGAGGCAGAATCATCCCTATCCAAAACATCCTATACAACCATAATCTAAACTCTACATGAGACTACCATCACCCATGATGTAATACAGACCAAATAACCAAACCTCACACAGAAAGCAGAGTAATGACAGCCAACATCCTGCTTCTGTGAAATGTTGTCAATATATGCTCAAGAGATCCTTGGTAAAGGGCCACACCCTCTGCTACAGAAGAAGGCAAAACCCCCCACAGTCTGTACCAATCTGACCATAGGGTAAATTCCTTCCTGGCCCTATAACGCTGGGAAGGCTTAAAATCCAGACATTGGTGATAAGAAATAAACTGTCGAAGAGAATTTAAGTGGGGCAACAAACTCTTTATTGAGTGTATCGGTAATGAAGCAGATGTATATTAAAGTTGCTGGTTTTATTTATTTTTTTAATGGTGGTACCAAAGATCCCCAAACTGACCATACCAACGATAAACACTGCAGTGGAAGTATCAATTGCCAAAGACTGACAGCATGGTACCAGAGCCAAGAGAGACAAGAAAGAAAATACTGAAGACTCAAGTTTAGTTGAGGAGTTTTGAGAAATCAGATAAGTAGCTCTAGACTTCTTGGCTGATGCTGAACAGTGCCGAAAATATCTGTTCTTCTTGCTATCTTGGACCCTGGGGTTACTGATTAGAAGAGAATACTGTGAGGGTTCATGGTATGGCTAGATGGCAAAGGCAACACCATGAAGACAAGATCTTTTGAGTGTTTGTCAAGGGACAAGATCCTCTTCCAATTTATTAGAGGCTTAAGAAGCATGATCTTATTCCACTCAGCTCATGTTCCCCAAAAAATAGTTAATACAAAAAGCTGACGTGTACTCCTGCTTTCTGCTTTTCATGGCTTACTTTTAAGGATAACATGATGGAGTTACAAAAGCAGATACTTTAACATTTTACGCACTTAAGCAGGGTGGAACAGGATTACATTTACTTGTTGAAATCCACTTACATATCTAATCAGTGGAACAGGATCTGGTCTCAATGCCTGAAGGTACCTTAAGTCCCAAGGCAGCTTCTCTATTAACCAGTTCAACAACAGGGACTGGCATCAGAGCAAAGGAAGAAGAGGAACTTCAAAGACTGTTGCACTCATTGGATTTCTTCAATAAATTTATTTTTGAGGGTTGCTACACTTTTTTGCGACTAGCTTTTTGGAAGATTTACAAATAATGTATTTGTCTGGGGCACTAGGTTCCATCAAACAAAAGGTTCTTTGCCCCTCCGAGGAACACATACCCCAGAGGCAAAGCAGATTTTGAAATCCAAAGTATTACAACAATTACAGAAGTCTTGGTATCAAAGAAGACTCAGAAGAAGAAAAGTAATTAGGTGCCAATGGGCCTGTAACAGGTCTGGCGTGCTAGAGCCCTTCTGTTGGTGGCTCTACCTTCCTGTCTTGGGCTAATCACCTGCTTACTTTCCTGCCATGCCTTGATCTTAATTGACTGAGTGATGCAATTAGCAGAAGGCTGCCCACTTTATACACCCTGTGTCAGGGGGCGCTACCTGCGGCTCCTTTTCCTCCCCTACACCGCAGCCCAAGCCTCGCAGATGATACTTGACATGGTTTGCCCTATGCCTTGGCCCTCTTCTTTATTTCTGGGGCCCCTCTCTGCCCCCTCTCACTCCGGGGCTCCTCCCTGCCGCCCCCTCGCTCCAAGGCTTCTCACTGCACCCCCCCCCCCCGCTCTGGGGCTCCCAGGCTGGGGCCAATGTGCCCCCAAAACAATGCTGCACCCTCTCTGGCACCAGAAAACCCCACGCTACTGTGGCATCCCTATGAGGCCACCTCCACCCCTAATAGCCTCACCCAGTCCTCCGGTAAAATAGTAAACACAAAACCCCTGGGCTATAACAAACTAAACCACCCGGTCAAAAATCCACGTTCTGTCCCTACCGGAAAAATATTTCAACTCCGCCGCAACCAGGGGATGCTCCTGCAGTCTAACTTCCCCCTTTCCCTGCGTGCTCACCGAGTTTCCCCCTGCTTGGCCACTGTAGGGGAACTGCTCACCTGGCCTTATGCTTGGGGTTAAGAAGGGGCCAAGACCTGCCCCTTCCTGTCAGCTGACCCCCTTGGTTTCCCTGGTAACCAGCACCTGTGCTGCCCTGGTGACTGGCAGTTGAGCCTCCCCCTTCTCACCACTAGGGGTCTCTCCTACCATTTCTGCTTTTAGGCACAGGGCACCCGCATGCGCTGCGACACAGCCCCATGAAATTAAGCAAGCAGCAAACCCTCTGAAACTAGTCACTCCAACATGGGAAAAAAAATACATTTTCCAAAAGAGTTGGGGTAAAATTATTTCTTCTTTCCTACCCTTCCTAATGCCAGAAGCTTGATATTAAGGTGGCAGTACACCATTTTTATTTGACTGAAGAAATACTCAGGAAGAAAAAAAACACGTATTCCCTCACAACAGATTAAATGGTGTGAAACAACAATATTTCCTGTAGTCTGCAGTTCGTAACACTGTCTCAGGAACCCTTGAATACGAATGAAATATACTACACACATTACCATTTCATTAGGGAACATAAAACTACCTTAAATAAAATTAAGCCAAAAAATAAAACCAAAATGTTTTCCTTGAGAAGTGATTATTACAGGCTTGCTCCCCTCTTGATGTTCGTATGTTAAGACATTTGACATTGCTTAGTTTAAAATGTAAGATTACAGTTTTTCCGTATACAAGAATTATACTGTAGTCATACTAACACATACTTGTAATTAGAATTAACTTTATATAAACAGAAATTTGATTTTATGACAGAGTAATTACAACATAAATACTATGTTGTTGGGAGGTGTATTTAGAATCCAGAAAAATTAACTATGAAATCAAAGGATATTAATGGCATAATTAAGTCATGTAGCTAACCTTCTTATAAGGCATAATAGCAATTATTAAAAACAGTCATGGTATACTCAACTAGCTACAATGGAATTAAAATCACCACTTTCTGAAATATAACCAAATACTCTTTTAAAAATACCTTACCTTCCTGATTAACAGTGGAAGATTTCACTTTTCGCTTGACTTGTTTATCTTTCTCCAGATTTTCTCTTGAGGAGTTATTTCTAGTGTTGTGACTGTAACCAGATTGGCTAGCGTTTGACAGAACATTTTGACTCCTGGAATGTTTGGCAGAATTTTCCAGTACTAAAAAGACAAACCCTTTGTAAGCAAAATGGCACCGATTTTAGTTTATAGCATTTATATAAATCGATCTAATCTGGCTAAACCAGTAGTGCTTAATGTTCTGGACCTGTGGGCTGCATGAATAGCATGGAGCCCTACATCACGATAAGAACCCTGCGTCACCTCCACCCAGCCCCATATGCCAGCATCAGGTCTGACACTAGCCTGGCATGCCTGATCTAGCATGAAAGGCCATGGCCTGTAGGGTTTCCCACATACTTGTGGACTCCATGACCCAGCACTGGGGGCTGGATTTGGCCTGTAGGCTTGGGTTGAGCACCCGAAGTAAAACAGACAATGCAGTAACTTTCAGTCAATACTGACCTAAACTGTATTTGAACTAGTAATCCAGAGAAAAGTTTCCATGTTCTCTTACCAATCCTGTGAGCCATTCAGGCTCCCTCTGAGATCTACTAACTTGAGTAAATGGGGCCCATTCTTAAATCAAGAACATAAATATCTAAGAAGCAAGGAACCATTAAATTTATAAGCTTGCAAATATTATGAACGCCTTTACAACACCTACCTGATTTCCCTGACACTGCAGAATTGGGTTTTGTAATTAAAGGCTTTGTAGTTAAAGGCTTTCCTCCTGAAGAAGTGGATGGTTGTTCTGTAATAGGAGTATCTAGCACCCCCCTATTGCTTCTAGTCCGCACTAGAGAAGACGTTTCAGCTGCTTTTCCGTTCATCTGAGCAGCAATGTGTCTCAGTGTTGTTGAACGTGCAGGTACCGAAGATGAAGGAGCAGCCAAGGCCTCTGTCTTCAACTGAGGTTTTATAAACCTTCTCTTCCTTTCAGGGCTGTGAATAAAAGTGAGATTTATAGCCTGGAAATTAGAGTTAATCTTTTAAAGGAATAAAAGAAACAATATGCTAGGCAGTGTCTAAGACTGTGGAAGCCAAAAGTTGTTTCTGTATGAAATATGTTAAATATATTACATTTACAGTAGAATTTCATGTAGTTGTGAACCTCTGAAAAGTGAATCTTTAGTGAAGGATCACTGTAAATGCTGTAGTTATGACGAAACATGATGCCGTCACTATCCTAATAATGCTGGTTTACTGTACATATTTAGCAGTTATTTGAATTTTAAGCACTTACACTAGCTTTAGTTAAAGTTTAAAAATCTTCCACATCATAGGAACTTGCATGTCAAATATATCATTCTGCAATATAGGGAATAGTAAAGGAGTATTAAAAAAAATACCATACCAAGTTCTACTACTATATTTCAAACAGAGCATTTCATAGCACACAGCAATGAATGTACCTTGATGCAACGCTACTGGACACCGAGCTGCTTCTGCTTCTTTTTTTCCTCCGTTTCTTTAATGAACTTCTTTTATGAAAACGCACAGCAGATTTATAATCTGATAAAATAGAACTTATATGTTCCTCAAAGAAAGCAGAAAGGCGCAAACTCATGCTGTAAATCTATTAAAAAAAAGCCAATGCAGGGTATAAGTGAACAAGACAAAGAAGGGGTTTTTGTTTGTTTGTTTTTTAAGGTTTATATTTTTTCCAGAAGCACTGTTTTCCTAATTACCTACCTAGAGCTATATCTATACAGAAAACCATACCACTTTAATATAGAAATGTTTTAGCTTCTCAATGAAATAAATGAAAGGAAATTTACAGGAGGAGCCCATAAATCTGCACTCTTGGGAGTTTAGCTTTGGAACCATCAAAGCAGTTCATAGAAAAAGTGGGCCATAATCCTGTGAAGACAAATACAGTGGAAAAAAGGAAAAGTTTAGAAGATAAGCACAGCTCCTATTCCCTCAGTTCCTGATTGCCTTTCCACAACAGTCTCTGAAGAAACAAAGGAAGAGTGAAAATGGGAACCTACAAGGGAACACTCTGAAAATCCAGTTTTCTGGATTAAGTTGCATATATATATATCCCCATCTATGGGCATCAACCAGGAGTAGCAACTCATCCCAAAAGAAGACATAAAGGTTAGCTACTTAAATGGATGACAACTATCCGTGTACCTGTAAACCTCAGTTTTTTTTAAGCTTTGCCCTCAGCTGAATGGGCGTGCATGAGTTTCTCTCTTATCCAATTAATTGGATTACAGATGCACCAGTTCCAAGAAAAAAACAAAATGACAAATGGACTGGCTAAAGTAATATAATAGGAGGTAAAATCCCCCTTGAAAGATGACAAGTGATTGGAGTGTAACAGTGGAGCCACTGCATTTAAGGGATCTGGTAGTCTGGCACCAAGATACAAAAGCAATAAATGTGATAGTATCTAAATCACTTTAACACTTTTTTTTTTTTAAACACTCATAAGCAAGTGCCATCTAAATGGGAAAAAAGCTTAAGTCTGATCTCATGGGAGGTAGACAGTAGTAGTTATCACCCCATTTTCAGAGAGAACAAGCAAGCCAAAATGAGGAATACTGACACCAACACCAATGAATGTCTAGAACCAGACCGAAGACCATTTCTACTTCAGTGTATATACACTGTGTGTGTGGAGAGTCCATTGAGCTCTCTAAAAAACCTAGAATATTTTTTGCTGATAGCTTCAGAAATCACTGAAGCTAGAAACCTACATTTTAATTAGAGGTTCAAATAGTAAACAGGTATTGGTTTCAGCATGAATTTAAATGCCTTTAGAAGATACGAATTAATATGACTGGTAAAATAAATATCTTGTTTTGGAAACCATTTAAGTAGTGTAATTGGTGAGCCCATGCTCAAGCCATGATAACATCAACCATGTACCCTCTCCAATCCGAGAAGACCTGAAGCAGAGGAGAAGAGAACAAAGGAATCCCAGTCCCAAAGTCTAAAAAGTCCCAACACCTGGTGTTGGCAAGGGCAGAGAACAATTTCTAAATTATTCCAAATGCTGAACAGATTGCCCAATATTGACTGAACTAGACCAATCATGCTGACCTCAGATCTTTTAACTGAGGCTCTCCTAAGAACCTTGTTGCCTACATGCTGGGACAAGAGTCAAAGTAAAAACTTGATGGAGCATTCACCATTTGCATCAGTAGCCACACACAGCATACCAGCCTGGTTGTTTACACTTGTGTTCTAGTACCAGAAGAAAAGCCTATCCCTGGAACAGTAATACATTTATGTGCAGCAATTACTTCCATAGGACTCTTTAAACCAGAAAAGAATCCCAAGAACTGAAGGAAATTAACAAAAAAGCTAATAACGTGGGGCCAACAGTTTAAAAATAAATTGGCAGATGAAAAAAATAACAGGATTTGCAAGGACAATTAAGAGTCTCCTCAATCTCAGTGCAAACCAGTAAACATCACAGGATATTATCCCTTTGTAATCTAGCCATTTTAATATTCTGATTTATGGAACTCTAAGAGTGAGGAGTTTGAGAATCAAGTATTATCCTCTCATAAACAGTTATACTTTGCATAAAATATTTATTGTTACCATCTGTCCAATCACTCCTTCAACACTTTTGGACTCTGTTGTCAAAAAATTATCTGTTTAAACTACATCTCAGAAGTATCAATTTAAAATCCAAGAAAGTTGCAGAAGAGAACTTCAAAACAGTTTGTAGGCTGGATCAGGCCTGTGTCTTAAGAATGTCTGGCTGATCCTCTTCTACCCAATCCAACCCACATTCTACTACTGGTTGACTGATCCTGGCTGATACTCTAGGCTCCAGCTGTCCCTGCTCCATGCAAAGGGCCTTCTCTCTCACCATTCTCCCCCAACTCCTCCAGGCTACCACCTGTGCTTACCATCACTATCAAATTAGCTGTTTCAAATCCTTGCTAACTACGGTTTCTGGTGGTGATGGTGAACATAGGCTACAACAGGAGGGCGAGACAGCAGCTCTTTGCATGGGTCACATATGGTTGGAATAACCACTGGGGATCAGCTACTCATAGTGATGGCCTGTTCACAAGGGGTGGCCCACTCTTAATAAAAAGGTCTCCTTTTATTCATAAGGAATTTGTTTTGTCATTAGAAACAAAATTCATGTGGGAAGAGCAAACAAGGCATTTAAACTACTGATATTTCCAAATAGCCCAATGTTGTTTTGGTCTTTAATCTTAAACAAAAATAAATTCTGCTCTGTTTTTGTCTAAAGTTTACATATTCTTTATTAAAGAAAGAATTTTTTTTAAATGGCGTGAACTATAAATCCATACCCTTGATCTTTTGCTTGGCGTGTAAGCTTTGGAGTTGCTGAAAATAAGTCTCACATCTTTACATAATTCCATTGGTGACTCATAATTGCCAGCCTCCAGAGTTTCTCTAACTGTAGCAAAATCCATTGGTGTGTCAATAATGTCTCTATAATCCTATTAAAAAGAATTGGCAAATCAGCATGTAATTGAAGTTAATTTTATTTGTCCAAATACTTCTCACCAATCAAGACATGATTACCTGTCACTTATAAACGGTTTATCAAAATTCTCTCTCAAGTTTGGATAGAAGACCATGAAAACAGCTTCCCATAACTATTCTATAGAAATACTGCTTTTTCCAAGTCATGAGACAGGCTACAACTGGCAGAGTTAAACTAAGAACCTGAGCATTTTAAAGTTATCCAATACAAACTCAGACCCATTTGATAAATAAACTACTTCAGTAGAAATTCTGTATTTTTAATAAAATTTCAGTCTGAAGAGATAAAAGGTAGTTCCCCCCTTCAACAGCTCAACAGCTAAGTTTAAAACAGCAACTTAAAAAAAAAAAAAGAGAGTAACAGGCCTAAAATTCCAAAATAAAGTTATATAGTAATAGCTTAGCATCATATAGAAGATGATGCCAGCACAGCATACAACAGACTAAAAATATTTTGTCTTCCCCACATTGCTCTCACAGATCAGCAGAAGAGTAAGGTCCTTTTAATCCACAACAAAGAACTCTACCATTTGAAATCAATTGTGCCATGAGAGTAGTAGCAACCTGTCCTCTGTGTAGCCCCTATTGGAATGGAATGAAACATGATGCTAACAGATGTTATAGTTATGTGCTGACAGGGAAAATATGGCAGTCAGGAGTAACAGGTCCAATTCTAGGGTCTGGAGGAACATACAATCTAGCCATTATAGACCCTTCAGCACCTCTCCCTCCACATCCTCCAACTCAGTGCTCGTCTCTTCCAGACTTGCCACTTTTCCCAAATACACTGACGTAAAGCCACCTGATTTCTCCTTCACACCTCTGTATTTAACTCCAGCACTGGAAGCAGTCATAGCACAAGAGGCCATCTCCCTGGCTCTTTGTTCCAGTGTCCAAGATACAGTAACTCCAAGAATGGCAGAGGAACAAATATATAGAAAGTCCTGCTCTTCCCCTCACTACCCTTGAAACACTGATTCTCAACCAGAGTGACACAGCACCCTGGAGTGCTAATAGGCTTTAAAGGGTGCTGCTGGGAGAGAGGAGATGAGCAGGATAATGCAGATTCTTCCCTTCTGTTGCACCTCAATCTCCCTCCAACATACTGCAGCACAGGCTCTTCCCTGCCAGCTGCTGCTGCTCCTTCCCAGCCCTTCTTTTAGCAAGTAAGCACTGTAATAAATAAGTTAATTTTTGAAATGGGGTGCTGGTCAATTCATAAAAGTTACAAAGGTCTGGCTCACATCCAAGAGGGTTGAAAACCAGTCCTTTGAAATGATGAGATGAAACATACTCACAGCTCTAAGCAGAGCACGTTCATTGTAGATGGTATCTTCATTGAATATTGCTGCCAGGCTCTAAAATGTCTACTGAAAGTATGCAAGCTGTGGTTTTAGAACATATAAACTTGGACAAATTTGGATGGCATTTCATAAAGACAGGAAAAAGCACATGGAATGCTAAAAGAATCCACCTGGCTAGTTCCTGCTTTATGATATAGAAGCGCTAAAACTTTTTCCAAAACTTGTTCCTAGAAATTTCTGAATGTTTTTTCCCCCCTCAGCACTTTCAGAAGTATTTCATCCTAAAACAGACACCTGATCTGGAAAATTCTAGCTCCTAAAAGCAAGGACATCCAACTTATAAACAACTAGAAATAGGGTGTCAATGGAAAGTATACAGCTACCTTAACTGTAATAACCAAACAGGCCTGTAATCAGAGCAATGATGTATAAAAATACTAATTAATTTTTGGTTTTAATCTAATCTAGATATAATTACAAACAAAATCAAGTACTGATCTGTTACCGAGCATCAGTTTATATCACTCAGTTCAAACGAGCACAGGTTCTGAACTATTATTAGACAATTAAAGTATTTAGACAATCTTGATGAATACTGTTGAAAAAAATATGAAACTCCAAAGGAGCCCCCTCTCTTCCAAATCAATCAAAATATACAAACACTGACCAGCTTTTTTCCCCATATTAAAATACTCACTGGATATTCAAGGAGATCCACTGGTTGGCGAAAAGGTTCAGAATCTTCGCACTGAAAAATGAGATTCAGCAACTCCTGGCATTGTCTCTTCCATGCCTGAATGTCATAAGACTGAGCTCTATTGCGCAGCCTCCGTTTGGGCTGATGATCCTGAAATGACCATACTGATTTGTTTACACAAGCCAATTTTTTAATACACAAAGTCAAAGAATAAAATTATTACATGCAAACACTGTAAATTGTGAATCCTAACTCACCCCCATCCCACACACAATGGAACAGGTAAAAATACTTTTGCATAACAGATGAAAGAAGAAAATATCTACTGTTAAAAACTGATTTCCAGGCAAAAACACACAATTTTCAAAGACAGGATTATACCAGCCTAAAATGGTTTCTATTTCTAAACTGTTTTGGATATTTTTTTAAAGCTGTTACATTGTAAATCATGGATGCAAGTGCAACCAAGTATTACCTTTCTTTTCCTAGTGGAAGTTCCTGGAACATTTGTCTCTTTCTCTTCTTCCTTTGAGCAAGAAAATATGAGTCGCATAACAAAATTAACAAAACACTTTTGAAAAACAGTTACTAAATAAACTACCATTCATATTTTCAGTTCTTTGCAGTGCTCTGATAGTCCCAAGAATCTTCCTGTTTTTGTGACCTTTTCTTCCCCAACTCTCAAGTTCCTAAAATATGATAACCATATATACATATCAATATATATTTTTTAGCAGGCTTGGACTTAAAGAGTTTGTAAATAGAGTGAAATTCACTGCTCCGCAAATGGTTAGCACAATATCCATGTACCACTTAATTTAAGTAGCACTAAAGTTCTCTATATACAAGAGGGAATTACAAGCAGTGTTCTTCAACTGGCTAAAAGGAATATTGTTAACTGATGCAACACATTCCCTTACCCTCTTGCAATGGGCTAAACATGCTGTCTTTGCAGTATAGAAGTGGGAAGAGATTAAAACTCAATTTCTTCCATAAATGAGTGCAAGCACAGCACCAGACCATTGAGATTACTTTTACATATATGTAGCATTCAGTTGGCTTACCTCATCAGAGTCAGACAATACTTTCTTCTTCATTGTATTATATAAAGGAATTATAGCATAACAAGTCTGGTCTCTGTAGGACAAGAAATATCATGTTAATGTAAGTCTATGTCATACATAAATGTATACATCTTGTCTACACACACAGAAGTTACAATGATTTAATTAAACATATATTTTGATAGACTCAGGCTAAAATGATAGAGGCTGCTATTAAAATAAGCATCCACCAGTCTGTTGCACTGGTTTAATTATATCAGTTTTAAAAAAAACATTTCTAGGTCAGACCAGTGCTATTTGCATCTATTTTGACAGAAGAAAACAGATAGATTTTAAAAAAGCAACACAGGCAAATCATTCTTAGACCTATACCCATTCTTAGAACTGAGTTTGTGCCACACATTTTATGTTGGCCTAAATGCCATACATTTTAGTTCTAAAGCAGGGGTGGGCAGTTATTTGGGCTGGTGGGCCACTTACGAGTTTTGGTGACCTGTTGAGGGCCACACCTCTTCCCTTCCCCCCCACCCCCATAGACTTAGATTATCAGAATTTATGCATTTTACCTATTTGGGAACCACTGCAAGTATTAGCACAGGTACTCCGTAAACATACTTTTAAGGTGCATTTTTATACCTATTTACATATGCATGATATTAATCCAAAGCCAAAGGCTCATGATTTACCATATAGTTCACTGGGCTGGACCCCAGAAAGTCAACAAGCATTTCAAGCCATGGTGACCCCATAGCTCAGCACGACTCAGTCTGTGTGTGTACTCTAGAAAGCCCCACAAAGGAGCTATATGCTAATTAGCCTCCCACTCATGACTGGGACAGGATGTTCTTGTCCTAAGTCCTGGGATACTCCACAGATTTAGATGCAATTGAGATGCAGGGCAACTTGGTCCACCATCACCTCATGAAGGATGGGGCCACACTAATCATGTACAACAACATGAGAGAGGGGGTGACAAAGGGAGTCTGTTTGCACTCTCTGCAGCTACACCTGGTGATGTCTACCAGACATTTGAGGCTGATGAAAAAAAAGGAATCACTGGAAATGGGAAAAAAGTTGCAGCTCAGCTGTGGGAGTGAAGAGGAAATCAAGATGTATTCAATGTAGTGGCTCACTATGACCTGAAGTGTCAGTGCTGAAGGGGACTGTGCATAACAGGCATTACTCTATATATATCTTATTCTTTGCGGTAGGCTCCCACCAGCAACTTAGTCTTTTGGCTATGATCAAGCATTTTTGGAATAAAAGGGAGGGTGTCAGAGCTAGCTCTGACCCACCTACTGCTGGCCTGTTATTGCAGTACCTCCAGGCCCAGTGGCAGTTCCCTATAGATGGAACACCCACCCTTTTTTGGTTTTTTTAGCCCCACCCCAAATGTGTCCAACATGGACCATGTGTTTTAGAGTCATGCTCAAGTGTTGGCTGCACTTCATTTCATCAACTTCAGTTGGTTTCCGTTACTGTGCACATGCTGCTTTTGCCAGTAGTTTAATGATGGACAATATATTTTATGAGGTTTCCTTCTACGCAAGTTTAAGATGAGGAGCTTTTTTCCTCACTGCTATTATCTGCATCCATGGAAGGGGACTGTAACAGGTGTGGAGAATGGATGACAAAACTATTCCTTGCTTTTGTGATTTCTTGTTAAAATGTTATGTAGGTAACAACTGACCTGCAATATAATATAACCATAAAGGTGTCCCATTTATGGACAACTGTGAGGGCTCCAGTTTTTCTCGACCCTCAGCACAAGGAAGAGGTAATGTGATCAGCATCATGCTCCGGCTGCTTTATACTCAGGTGGCTCCTGGTATCCATTGAATAAGAGGCTGGTTGGGCCTCACGGCCATACTAAAATTATTTTAGTACTAAAAATGAAAAACTGAGTAGAAACCCACCCCCCTCACCTTCAAACCCTAAGCAAGTCAGTCACCCTACCAACTAAGCTACATGGCTTCCAGCATTATCAGTAAAAGGTCTAAATAAAATGCTGACAGACACTTATTCCCAGCCTCTAACAAAGGATACTAGAAGGATGCATTTTGTATGAAGACTTTTTTATCGTGGGGGCCCTGGTTCCAGCAAATGCATATTATGCATTTAGCACGCTAAGCTGATCACATGAAATTTGGGAATCTTATACCCAGCATAAAAAGTCAAAAGAACTGAAATCTGCTATCTTTAAAAAGCATCTTTCATGGAAGACCAGCAGAAAGGGCAAAATTAACAGAGGACAAAGACTCCAATGAAAGTTTTATCCAAATGTCTAGATCATGGCTTGGCAACCTGTGGCCTGCAGGCTACATCTGGAGGTATTCAGCAGCTGGGGGCACTGGCAGCAGTTGTTTTCCCATGCCACAGTAGGGAAAAGCAGTAGTGGTGGGTGCTCACACCATGTTGCCATGGGGAAAAGCAGTGGCAGCAGTTGGATCCAAGTGCACATCTTCCCATCTTTGCCCCAAATTTAAAAAGGTTGGTGATCACTGATCTAGATAACTGTACTCAAGCAAACTGACTATAATCCATAGAGAAATGAACACAGTGTATATGCTTACTGTAACATTATTTCCACCATGTGCATCACAAGTTTAACTTGTTTTAAACAGAAAGTGGCTTACCTGAACAAAACCGAAAGTGAAAACCAGAGTTTTTCCCTTTGATTTTCCCATAGAAAAGATAGGTTGAGAAGTTGCATTTTACAAGTAGTTTTATGGGGAAAGCAGTAACTAAGGCTGCCAGCAGATGGCAAACAACTGCCAGGGCTGGGAGCCTAACATAGATATCTGGTCCCTAATGCCATGCTCCCCACCTCCAGGCAGCTTGAAAGGCAAGCTGTGTTGCCAGTTTCAGGTGAATCAGTTCCTGCATGCACTCTTTGTTAAAGGTCTCCAGGCATCATGATTCTGACACAGGAGGGAGGCACTGTGTACACCTGCTTTGTTAATGCCCCAGGGTAGTGTGAGCCTGAAATCAGAGGAGGTTCCCCAAATCTCCCGCTCTCTGGTGCCAGTAGGCTTATTGCAGCCTAGTGGCACAACTGCACTTTGAACATACCAGCTCCCCAAAAGCTGACAGTTCAAATGAAGCTGGGCTACACATGGGCTACTCCTGGATGCTTATGGGGCACAAGATCAACATTAACCACAATACAAACCAGCCATAAAGATGTTTCACATTATTGTATGATTAATGCATTAATCACACTATGAATGTAATGTATGCCAAAAGCCTAAAGATAGCTAACATCTTTGTGAAAGATACAAGTCTTGACCAAAACAATGTTTTTCAGTTTTATAAAGGAAAAAAATACCCTTTTAAATGTTCCCCTCCACATTTTTTTAAACTAAAGATAGAAAAGTTCAGGGAGGAAGGGAATAGAAAATGTTCCCCATAAAAAAGTTTTTCAAAAAATTTAATGTAGAACTTTGTTAATAATGAAGATGAAAACTTTTTTAAAGACTCCCCAATTTATGGCATACAAAAGACACCACTTTTCAATCAACTTATGATAACTGGAAAAATTTTTAAATGAAAAATCCCATAATTATTTTGTCATTAACATGGTATGAAATCCTGACGCTAAACAACTTTATTTAAACATATGTGGCTGTCCATATGCTTCATGTACATTCCACCCAAATTTATATCTATCATTGGATGGAAAGCTCATGCAATAAATGACAACTATAAAATCAAAGTCACTGTGGCAAGAAATGCATTCTCCTTTCCTTAAAACTCCCAGAAATAATGTTTCAGACTATAACAAGACTATTATTTCTAAACCACAAAATTCATTACATTAACTGTCCATTATGAAATTTCTAGATTTTGAACTATGAAAAGTAATATACTGAATATTTTGTTTTTCAAACTCTGATACTCTTTATTATATCCCATTTTATTAAGTAATTTACTTTTCTTTAAAAATGCCTTGAGGTTCACCTCTCCCTTTAGATGTTGTGTACTTCTATCCTTTGCTAAAGCAAATGGCAGGCTCTCATCAACAGGTAAAATGATCTACTATATTTGAATCTACTGTTAGAAGATGGACTGAAAACATTACATCTGGTAATCTACTCACTTGATGAAGTGTAGCAGAAGATCTGTGATGAATTTGGCAGATTTAACAATAGGACTTCCAGGTTCATTGAATGTTCGTGTATTATGCTCTATGTACCGGACTTCCCACATAAGTGAAGAAACCCGCCTTTGAGGAGAATAGAACAGATGACATTGAACAGTTACATTTGTAACATAAGGATGACTTTAAAAATAATCCTCACTTTTCTTTCCAAGAGGTCTCAAAAAGAACAACAAAACTTCTTTTGGTTTTATGTAAATGTTTTACGCTCTTTGACAGCTCCCTACCTTGTCAGCAGCAGGCAGCTTTCTTTGGCTTCCTGCTTACCTGTGTCTTGATAAGAAATAGGGATGAAAAGTTTTGAGAGCCTTGTTGCTGTCAATCAAGGTGTGACCCAAAAATAAATTTCTCGTGCTCCCTAAACAGTTCATCTGGCTGCCAATATTTTTTTTTTTTTTTTTTACTGATCCTTTGACACCTTTCTCCCAATAAAGCTTACTAATAAGGAGAAAATAAAGAAGTTTTTTTTGTTTTTTTCACTGACAGAATCTTAATGCAACTGCTAGAAATCTTTCTTTTACTCCACTGTACAGTTCTGCCCCACAAATTATAGATCAACAGCAAACTCACATTCAAAGAAAAAAGGAGAGTAATTAAAGTACAAAACACGTAAAAAAATTGAAAAGTATTAAAATGCAAAAAAATTGTCCAGTTGTTAAAAATGACACCTTACATTTTAAACAAAAATCATTAAAAACCAGGACAGGACACAGGTCAACAACATTTTCCGGCAGCAGGTCAGAATGACCACATTGGGTCCAAGTTGGGCCAGCACTAGAACCTGGCTTCCGGTGCTTCTCCCCGCTGCCCAGCTGTGGCATGGCACAAGCAGAGACCCACTCCTGAAGCCCCTGTGCTCAGTGGGCTAGGTCCGATGCATCTGTAGGCTGGATCCAGCCTGTGGGCCATAAGGTATAGGAAACTGAAGGTAGCCATGACCTTTCATTTATTTTGCTCTTACAAAGTGCAGTAAAAGAAGAAATCTCATCCAAGCATACCCTACACCTTTTGGTTTTTTTCCTACAGTTAAGAAACGCATATTAGAAATGCCACTTCCATGTGCTTGTTTGAACACAGCACTAGAAATAGAAGGACAGCAGGATACTTTTTAAAACAAATGTAAATATGCTACATTTAAATTCTCATTTTCAAAGACTAATAACATGTCCCAAGCAAAATCTGAATTTTAATAAAAATATTAATTTTTGTAAAGTATATTCCAAAATTAAAATAGCATTTCAAATGTTTCCACTAAAAATAGTCAACAAGTGAACGGAGAGAAAGAAAAATGCATAAACACTGAACACTTAGGTTGCCTGAAAGCTTCTGACTTTTTTTTCCCAGAAAAAAAAAACTTTCATATTTGAATAGTGCCACATTCAGAGATTAGTATGCAAGAAGCATTACATGCTAATTTTCAGATTTGGCCCAAACAAAAAGACAACATGCTGTAAGCACATTTTCACTCAGAAACGTCAGAAAGTGTGCATTAAGGGAAATGAATTCCCAAAGCAGTTATCTTCTATAAATCAAGGAAAACAAAATCTGCCACAAAATACTTTAATACAACCCTATTTCATCTTAGATAATTAAATTCTGGAATGTTAAAGAAAATATAGTGGCTACAGTTGTCATTTATGAAAATTGTGCTAACAAGTTAAAACAGAGTACCAAAAAAAAATATTAATATCATGAAACGGTGTCCTAACTCAGCATTTTTTATAGAAATTTAAATGTCTTTTTTAACATCAAACTGCTAATAAAAAATGAAAAGTGTAACAATAAAGGAAAGGCTATATTAGTCTACATCTTTTTTCAATTTATCTTCTGAAAAACACTAAACAGTCTTTTCAGTTTTCCAGTTAAATTTTAGCCAAGTACAAGCTACTGGAAGAACTGCTGTTCTCCCAGTAGAAATAACAAGCTTACAGAACTCATTCAGTTTCTCCAGGGAGAAACTTGCCCCCTGCAGGAGAAAGATCTTCCAGGTGCTAACCTGGAAAATTTCTCTTGTGAGAGAAACTCTCACAAGAATGGATGCTTGTATGCTCCCCTCTCTGGTTTGGGAAGGGTGCGAAGCAGCATCTTCCCTAGACTAGGGACTAACTGGTTTACAGAAAGGGCTGGGGACTTTGCCCCACTGTTCCTCTTGCCTCCTGGACCAGTCTGGGACAGAACTGAAGCACCAGGGGAAAGCCCTCTGCCTGTTCCCCAGACTAGGGTCCCGAGCCTGAAGAGCAAGCAGATAGTTTCCCCTTCTGCAGGCAGCATTTAAAGCTCCCAGGCCCACGAACTGTGGTGGAAAGAGCTCTCCCTTCTGTGGTTTCCAGGTCCGCAGGCTTTGAGAATGCCAGCTAAGTGGTGCACACAACACATTCAAAATCCTCAGCACTGGAATCCTGGGCTGGGAAAGCTCTTCCCACCCCAGTTCCCAGCCATACATGCTTTAAATGCTGCATGGGTAGGGACCTATTTAAATCACAGAGGCAAAGGGTTTTTTGCAGCCTGCTCATGCAGGGCAGAGCTGGTTTTGCAGGTATTTCATGGCAGCCCCACCCCTGGCGCTGATTGGAGGGAAGGTGGGGGGGGGGGGGGAGGAGGGGGGAGAGGACAGGAGACCAAGGGGGCAGCTGCCATCTTGCCTGTTGCCCTTCATGCTGCACCCCTCAGCCAGTTCCTTCCCCTCCCAGCAGTGAGGACTGCTGGTTCCCACTGAGGTGCCAGCATTTTAATTTTTTTTGGTTGATTTAGCAGATTTTGTGGACAATTCTGGATTTCATGGTTTCCGCAAAACCTGCAAGACTGCAAATTAAGTAGGTCCCTGTGCATGGGCTGCCCAGCTGGGCAGAACACAGTTGATTTAAAAGCCAAGGGGCTGCCTCATGTCAGTTTGCCCCCTTCGCAGGCAGGGGAAAGGGTAGGCTATCAAGTACTAGGCTTCCTTAATGGCAGGGGTGGTCCAGGGAGCCTTTTAGCATGATAGGTATCCAGCCAGGGGCCAGTAATACATGTATACTCCTGCTCCTTGGCTATTTTTCTACCAACAACAATTTCTCTGAAATTCGTACTAGTAAAAATGAATCACTTGTTTGTGACCTTTAAGAACATAATCCCTATACAGACCCAAACCCTGATTCTGAAATTTTAGTGCACAACCCCATGAAGCCAATTTTGGGATCAGAGAGATGAATAATATACATTTTGAATTTAACATCTGAACAAGACCAAGCATAGATGAGTAAATCACTGGAAACTACCCCACTATTTCAAACTCTTTGTCAGACAGCCTATCAAAGGCCAAACTGATCTGGCAATACTTAATAAAAACACACAAAACGTTGTTCTAACCTGTAAAATCTGCTTTCCAGTCTTTGTTTAATTGTACTGAGATCTGTGGGATATGCCACAACTGTGCAATACATAGGGTAAGCTTGGAGGTCCACAGGTGCCACAAATGGAGAAGCAATATCTAAACAGAAATGAAAAATCAAAATTCATATTATGCAGAAGTAGCCCTTTAGTAATCCCTTATAACTTCTACATTTTCCCCACATACAAAATACTCTTTAAAGCTTTATACAAAGCACAGAGCAAATATAAAAATCGACACCTATATTATATATTAAAAAGCTTAGTAGCATTTCATATACAAAAGTGCATGATGTAGCATATGCCATTAGCATAATTGCTACAGCAATTAATCAGTGATCCTGCTGTGCATGAAACATGACACTCAGCCTTACGTATTCAAAAACGAAATTATTTCTGACTATAAATACAAATGTGTAATTTATATAATTCAAAATACGTAATTCTAGAATATTAACTGGTATCTCTGAATTAAACTATGCTTTCCTAAAGTAGTGACATCTTAATATTACAACTCTTTCGGCCTCATGATTTGTGAAAAGCAATTCTTTAGATTGTTACAATAAATTAGGTTGTAATGAACCTCAGCTTTTAAGACAATAGGATAAAGCAGAACCTGGGTTCTTCATAGGGTTATTTCTTTAGCTCCCTGTAAACATGAGGGCTTGAAAAGTATCAAGGGCCACGGCAAACAACCACATAAGACCACCTGAAGTGCTCCAGCTATTTTCTGTAGCTTTTATTTCTAGAGGCACTGCTTCTCCAACCAGCTGGGAGTGTTCCAGCTGAGTGGAGTGATAGCTGCAGCAACTGGCTAAGTAGCTCATACTAAGTTTGGCAACTTCCTGAAAATTCAGCAGCTTGTAAACCATCCCAACGAAAGTGTGGTTCTACTCCAAACCAGCTAGTCCTTAGTACTATCAAATGGGGCATTATTATAGACCGGTTTAGTGGAGTCATTTAAAGCACTTGTTACAGATATACAGTAGGGAAAGCCTTAATTAAAAATGTATTTCCACTAGAAACTCACAGCATACTAAAACATATGCTTGCTAATGTCCTTGAGGTTATAATTAATATATGTGTAGTGCATTTTCTTATTTATTGGAAGCAGAAAGAAGCTTCTTATAGAGATGCAATGCGTCACCAAAGGAAACGTGCAGTATAAAAGGTATATCAAAATTTGGCATTTCCTTACTTTTTCTGCACTGATACATAATATGTCTCAGTCTTTGATTAGTAATAAAAGAATTAACAATTATATTACAACAGCTTATAACAACGCATTTTCAGAAGGTGCCAACACAACAGCAATTTTTTCTGTAACTGATTATCAAATAGTTCACCACGAATTTAATCAATGTTATTACTCTGCCCGCATATTCTCAGCATTTCTTTGAGAGAGATCTCTCCCCCTCTTGGAGATATCTTTTTTTCCTGAGATTGCAGCACACAGCAGCTTAGTCAGGGAAGAAAACCTATGTAAAATGTATCCACCACAACATTCTGCAGGAAAACCAAACATGCCTTTTTATATTTGTTTGTAGTACAGTTTAACTTTTTTTAGTTTAGTTTTTGGTATAGAGGCCTGTATTCTCAACCTTTACAAAAGATACTGGAGATATTATAAAAAGGAACCCAGTGTTTAATACTTTCTAAAAATTAAGTCTCTTCCAAGACTCAAGTTACACATTAAAAAAAAAAACTTTAAAAAAAGTAAAAAAAGATCACTTCAGATTTGAAGATATGGGCCAGACTATCTTAATGGCATTTACTATGCACATATATCATGCTTTAAAACAAACCATTTTCTTCTTTATCAAGTAATAAAAAGCTAGTGTATGACTACTACATTTGATCAATGACATTTCATGATTTTGTGCACTGTGTCCTAAAATAGTGCACAGCATTATATCCCCTACTATATATCACTTCTATAAATTAAGTAACAAATGCTTACCTAGAGTCATGAGCTGGTTTATCCCCAAAATAATTCTCTCACATTCTTCATCTCTGGTCCTGGAACCCCATTCTCCATCCAGAGGTTTGTAGATTAACGCTCTGCGTTCACCTTCAGTTAAAGGAACACTAGTACCCAGTTCTTCAGGAAACACAGCTAAAACAGAATAATAAATGCACCGCACAAAACAGACTGTTGAAAACACTTAACTTCTTATATTTTAAATATTATATACAGCTATTAATCCAAAAGTAAATAATAATACTGAATGCATAGGATAACAGTGTTCCAATAAACAAACTGAAATAATTAATTCTTAGTTTATTCTAAAGCAAACAAAACATTCATTGCAGTTGTAATGCTATTTTCCACATTTATTCAAATCCAAAATAAGGTGCATCCCCCACATTCAACCTCGGGGAAAAAACTTTGCCTTTTTTTCCCTAGAGCTGGGGGGACAGTGTGTGGTACATGGGGGAGTGGGGCAAAGAAGAGAGACCACACAACAGCAGGAGACCTGCTGCAGCTCTAGCCTTGACCCGAACTGGGATCAGGGCTGCTGCCGACGCTGCTGCCTGGCCAGGGCCAGAGCTACCACATACGGCAAGCAGCAGCAGGCAATACAGGCACTAGGGAACATATGGGGTAGTAGGAATTGGAAGGGGAAGAACAAGTGGCAGAGGGGACAGGCAGCAGGGTGGCAGCTATCAGCAATCAAGTGATATGGGAGAGGCAAGTGGTATGGGAGGGGGAGAGAGGCAGAGGACCATGAGTCATTGCCTGTTCCCTTGCTGCAAGAGGGGAGCAAGAATTTAAGACCTCCTCCAATAATAAGATTCTATACATGCAACATTCAGAGTTTTCTTGGATTTATTAAATAGGGTATATTCTTTTCTGTATATTATTGCCTGTTAATTTAAAATCCCACAGTGCAGCTTTATACATTTCCAAGCAGTTTGTTGGAGAATTTGTTTTTGCAAAGAAACAAAAGGTAGTTCCATAGTTACAAACTTCCAGAAAGAACTGAAGGTGTTAGTTCTGCCCTATAGAAGTCTCCTGAAACTCCTGTTTTTAAAACTGCCTTCTCCATTCTTCTATATTGCTGCAGTTACACAAAGTGAAAGTGTTTGAGATGAGCAGCCACCAAAACATCCTCTTGAAGGGCTTCTCAGTTTTGGAATAAATTCCCAACATAGCTAGAATCTGTTGTTTTTCATGGTATGCTGAAAAGTCTCTCTAACAAAAGTTACAGGGAGGGAAGGTACAAAAAGGACGAGTATCAGGGATACAATAAAGTGTTCTTGGTGAATTTAGGTCTGACACTTATTTGGTGGTTCTTTTCATTTTGATCATTAGATATTCTGCCAATTTTAAATTTTTGTGTTGCCATATTTTTAATTATTTTAAGAAGTATCAAGGGCCTGCAGAAAGTATTTCAATTTTTAAAACTGAACGATTAGATGAAAATATAAAAATAGTACTTTATTTTAATATAATACATATAAAAGCATCATACCTATTAAGTGTAGGTAGAAAAGAAAAAATAGTTTAAGGAAGGCTAACTCAGATATATGTATATATATATAAAAAAATCAATCTCATTTTTTATCAAATTAAAAAAAGAAAGTATGCACAAATATGGACAGAAGAAATACCACTGGTAGGCCGACTTCTCAAAATTCTTAAGAATGATGGAGCAAGTCCAACCATTGCCAATTAACCCTAAACATTTGTGCCTATAAAAGTAGGAAGTGTGTTGGTAATGACAGCAGTAAGTCTTAAGGCACTCAGTTTCCAGAGAACCCATGAGAAAACATGTTCATCCTCAGCAACCTTTGGAAAAAGTGAAAGGCCAAGAGCTACTGAGAACTGCTTCAAGATTTTGATCTGCTAGACTGAATAAGATTATATTTCCTGTTAATCTAGTCTCAAGTCTATTTAAAAAAGTGTATTTGTAGTTTAATACCTCATTTAAATTTAATCATGAATTTTTACTGAGACTGTTTTGCAATACTTATTTATTCTTAGCTCTTTACAGAACTTAAGCAAATTGATCAAAAACCATTTCCAAAAAGGCATGTTCCCTCTTTCTGTACTTTAAAGTAAATTAAGAAATCTATAGATGCACATACCATTATTCGGTATAAGCTCCATATCCCAAGGACTCATCTTCTCAGTGTCACCATTGTCCCAGCTTAAAGAAAAAAATAACCAGATCAAATTAATTTTAATAGTCCTAACACACCTATAAATAATTTATAAATGGTAAGTTATATAGTTACAACTACAACTAATTGGTTTACTTTATAAAACAATATTATAATTTTAAGAAATGTACATGTGAATACATTCTAATAACTAAAATCACTTTTAATCAGGATTGGCATACAAGATCTCATTTTTTAATAGAAAATGTATTAAAAGCTGAAGTAAGAAAAATATGCTAACCAGACGTTATAACACTGAAACAAACTATCGGGGTAATCGGGCTGAAGAGGTTCTTGGCTTTCAATTGTTCCAAACCACCAAGCATCATCAATTATGGATCTGAAGCGATCACCTAGACAAGAATACAAAATAGTTCCATCAATACAAGTAGCTACTGTCATAGTCCAGTTCTTCTAGGAATTTTTATTCCATTTCGTCCTAGTTTTCATAGTACACTCATTCTTTGGAGACACCTGTTTCGATGAAGAAATCTAAAGTGTATTCAGACTGACGCTTTTAAAGTAGGAATGGGCATTTATTAGGAAGAATGTTTACTGAATAGTTATACGGAGCATGTAAGAGTGCTCAGTGCTGGGCAGCATAAACAGCAAGTTCAAAATTCATGGAGCTAGCAAACAGGAGTGGCCCTCATTGCCCTTGTCCTCCTTCTGGCCTCTGGAAGCTTTAGAACAGGGGCAGTCAAAATATAGCCTGCAGGCCAGATACATGCTCAAGGTGATAAGAGTTGTTCTACTCTAGAACAGGGGTGGGCAGTACTAATAAGTAAGGCACCCTTGTGACTTGGCCAGCTATTTGGGAGGCCCACCTCTGCCTGATCTGCACAGAAGGTCTTCTTCTTCCCCCAAGCAACCACCCAGCTCAACACAGCCTCCTCTGAAAGAGGTGGCAGAGGACAATTTAGAGGATCTAATTTGATGAAGAGGCTGCAGCGTTGGAAAAGAAAGCAGTCCTCTGGACAGAGCAGGGAAGGCATGGAGCCCTCCACAGGAGCTGCCAGAAAGGGACCAGACAGACGTTTTAAAATTTCAATACAATATCAAATATTCATCTATGGTACTATGTTTCCTAATAAAATTAGGCACCATGGAACCAGATAATATTATTAAACAATTTAACTACCACCTACCTATATTCCATCGTCTATGTTTTGCATCATCAAACTGTTGCCGTAAGACAAGGAAATCTATAACATCTGGCATATCATGATACCTAGATAAAACCAAAATAGTAGAGAAGTTTAACCAGCAAGACAGTATGGAAAACCATTTAATGTCAAAATGCATTTGAACGCAAACATTTAGTATTTGAGATAAGTTGCTTAAAAGAATACATATGTTCTTTAGCAGATTTTAAAGAAATCACACATTAAAAATAGTTTCTCTATTTGAACGGAAATAATGCTTCCCTTACTTCATTGTGAATGATCCCCCAGTCAGTTTTCCAGTATCTGGATCAAGAAAAGCAAGTTTAAGGCAGCAGAGAGTAGGCAAACCCACTTCATACTTAATTCCAACTATCTTCATCAGTTCTTGCTCCTGAAGAAATAAAACATGGTTACTTAAGATGACTGATTTTCAGAGGACTTTAATCAGAAGAAAAGGAAAAAAGTTGATACATTTTTGTGGTACAACAGATTTCATCTGCAATTTTTGCTAAATTAATCAGACATTTTCAAATATATTCCCTGAAATAAGAAGTTCTGATTTCCGAATGTGGCCTCCTTACAAACTTAACTGTTAGCTGAGATACATTTTCTAGCAAGGGTGAAAATAAATCATACTGATTGGTAAGAAAATCAAAACAGAGCAAAAGAAATATATGGCTTTGAATAGGGTTATGATTTTTTGTCCCGTTCTTAAGGTATCACATTCCTGACATTTAAACATTTACTTGATTGATGCAGAAGATTTAAATATTATATATTTTTTCTTAGTTAAACTTTCAAAGCCAGAGTTAAATACACATACACCAAGTAGTTTTTCATACCACAAGTATGGACAAGTTATGCAAAATACCACCTTTATAAAATTTCTTCTATATTACTTAAGTGAGAGCATCCAAGAGGGAAGAAGTGAGAAATACCATACCCGGAGTTCCATTTTATGCCACGGCTGTTTTTTGGGATTAATACTGTATATTTTGTTCTTTTTGGCCATTACAACGTATGCTTCATGACCTTGTCGGAAATAATAAACCTAAGAATGAAATGTGAAAATTAGCTAAGCAACATTTCAAAACACCAAAATGTTAGCACAGTATGGATATAGAATGCGCTTCTTTCCACGCCCAATGTGAGTGAGTAGCAGCTTCTGTAAACTGGTATCTTTATGATGCCTTTTGCTTTTACAGACATTTGCTATGCATGATGGTAATCAAATCAATAGACGGATAAAAAAACATAAGTACAGCAACAACTGTACTAAACATTAAAAGATGGAGTTAACACTGCCAAAAGCCAAGTAATTCAAAATTAAAGCAAATGCTTTCTCATTAACTTGTAGGTAGGGGGGAAATGGAAAAACACAAAGGTAGGATTATCAGAAGTACTCTAGTAATTCAGAAACACAAATCCAACTCAAAGTCTTTTATACTATATATTTTATCTAAAGGCAAAAACCAGTTTGAATGATTTTAAAGACTTGTCCATGTAGTTACAATAGTTGCATGTAATAATATAATGTTCCACTGGCTGTTAGCTGGAACACCATTGTCAGGTTGGTCAATAACTAGCTAGAAATGTCACTTGTATCTAGAGCTATAATTTTACGAAAAAAATAAAAAAAGTTAGATTTCTGGTTTTAAAATTTCATAAAGCAAATTAAGCCATTAGATGTGGGATGGACAAATTCTTCACAGTAATTTCTATGCGAATGAATAAGCCAATGGTTTTCAACTTTTATAGACACAATGCACCCATTAGACTTGAAGGACCCCCATGGAAAATACAAGTCCTTAATTTTCACTCTTTTTACTATAGAAACATAATACAGCAGTTTCTCTTTTACAAGGAACTCAAGAAAGACCATACAGGTTCAAATATTTTTAACACTGAATAGGAATTTATAGCATTATGAATAGGAATTTCAAATATCTAGGTTTATCTTGTGAACTATATTTGCATGCATGACAGGGGGCATACTATTTGGGGGCAAACATTGTGTTGCCCCCTAGAGCAACTTTGGAAGGATCTCAAGGCACCCCAAGGTGCTGTGGCATCCTGATTGTGAATCACTGTTATAAATCAATCATCAAAAATTGTAAGAAGCATTAAACTTACATGAGACCATTTTTGTATATTTAAAAAAAAAATTCCACCAAAGGTTTAAAATCCACCATATTTGAATATCTAAAAGGCTAAAGTGTCTGAAGGAAGTACTAAAGGGGTTTATATAGCTCTCTGATTTACTGGTGGCAGATTAAAGTGTTAGGTCTTGGGTTGTGTCAGTGTTGACTGTAGTTTTGCGAAGGGGCTAAACAATATATTCGTATAGGATGGTTTGGATAGGGATGATCCTGCCTCAGGTCAGGAGGATGGAGTAGATGACCTCTCACTCAGCTTCTGAAGCTTCACACAGCCCTACTTCATACCATATTACTTCTTGAAGTTTCCCTTCACTACAGAAAATGCAGAACTGCTCTGAACTTTTTAACTACATATGAATAGAAATAAAATCAATGGAGGCTCTAAATACGAATTATGACAGTAACCTAATATATTCGGTTACCACTAATTTAACATACAAAAAAATAAAGTAACTTTAAATTTAAGCTAAATATCTTTACATAAACTCCAAACAAAAGTCCATTCAACATTTAGTCTGCAAACTTGGATATTTTCTGTGAAGCTGATCTGAACATGTCTCAGATGTAATTTTATATAGCAAGCTTTAATGTATTTGGCTTATTTTATTTATTATGTATACTTGGGTGTAGAGGACACTATAGAGCAACAGATGACAATAGATGAAGCCTCCCAAAAAGTTCATATTATGGAAGCAGCACCAAGTGAACACAATATAACAAAAGATACCTCACTTGAGTGGAAAAATAAAACTATAGCTAAAACAAGACAAGAGTCTAGAAGACTCTGGAGGAGAGAGAGAAAGCTTGAGAGGGACATAAATACAAAAATGTCAATTCTGAATGAAAGCAATTTTTATTTAAGTACTTTTATAGCTTGACTGATAAATCAACCCCAAAGTATTTCAAACACTACCAAAAAGTAATTACATCCCTGTCTTTAAAACATAAATCAAAGAACCTTAAAAACCAGACATGAGAGTTAGGAAGGCTGAGGAAAACAAAAATACCTCATCACCCATTTGCGGCACAAATGGACATCGACGGGGAATAGTATCTGTAATCCAGGCTGAAGGGAGCCATTCTTCCAAAGTCAGGCCATTTTCTGCCAACACGCCCACTGCCAATCTCTAAAGAAAATGCACAGAATAGAGTAGTAAGAAATAAATCTTTCTTTACCAAAATTCAATACATCCTGTAAAGATAATATTGTTTTGTCAAAGATAAATTCTCTGATTATCATTCATATAAGAAAGAAAATATTTTTCTGACACAAATAGAAATGTTATTAAAATGTTTAAGATCATTTTATAATAAAGTAGCCACATGAGAGAATTTTTAATTTTAAAAAAATTAATGTAAATTACTTTACCACACATTTAATATATACAAAGCATAAATATATTTAGATCTCTGTATTCTCCAAGAATGAAAGTTGAAATATTTGAACACTTGAAATGGTCAAAATTCTATGTTCCATCACACAACAATAAGACAATCGTAGGTTGCAAAGTAAAGCCAATAGCGTTTAGGATGGGACAAGCAGGGAGCTAGCTCCAGGCACCAACTAAGAGGGTTTTCACAATATTGGGTAGGTCTCAGCTGTTTCAAAAGATGGTTCTCATTTCTTTGCCACTGCTAAATTAGATTCATTAGTGAATACAAACAATTACCGCAATCCAGGAGACTCCAGAGTCAATGAGCTTTCATTAAAGAGCCCCTACAACCATTTTTCAGCATGGGGATGCTGATACATGTGACACTCCAGGCACTTTAGAGTGGGTCCAAGAGCCGCTCTGTTTAAAGTGCCACCCCTGCCTACCACAGCGCGTGCATAAATGCCCCTCCTTCGAGCTAGTCCTGACTGATCTAAATCAAAATGCAGAAGAAAAGGGGAGTGTGGCACAGCCCTTTCCAAATGTAGCTCTTCTAAGCTGCATGGCCAGGGAGAGCATACAATGTGACAGGCCTGTCCGTAGAATGACTGGCAATTATTTTGAAGAAGCCTCTATTCGCTTACAGATGAACATAGCATTGTCCCAGGGGGAAAAAAAGTGTGAGCATGTTTTCTCTCACATATTTCACAGGCAGACAAGATTCTTTGGGTGACTATGATCTCTTTTATTAGACCAACTTAAATAGTTGGTAAAAACATTTTATACCAAGCTTTTGGGTTTAAAAAGCCTTTGTCAGACCCGAAGAACCTTGTCTGCCTATGTCCCAAGACCAACATGGCTACAACCTACACCACTATACACTTCACAAGTACTTAAATAAAGAAGAGAATGGACTAGTCCCTCTATAAGGATCCCAAAATAAAAGCCTCTCTCCTGGGAGAAATGCAAGCCCTGTTTACCCACATTTTCTTCCTATAATGAATTCAGGCCTGCAGCAAACAAGAAACATTGGGCTGTGGCTTATGGTTTGGACCCAAGTTTCCCCTGACGTTCTGTGAAATGCTAAATTAAGCTTGCTTACCACCTGAAACTGGAACTCCAAAAAATACACCCAGCATAGGGATAACAGAAGTATCTCTCTACCTCCATATCTCCTTCTGTAGCTCTTCTCCATCAGCTTGGACTACTTGGAATAATTTGGAATCAGCTGCAAAACTTTTACTGTGTACCCCCATTTTCAGGTCCCTGATGAAACTGATGAACAAAACTGGGCCCAGCACAGATCTTTGCAAGACCCTACTTTGGACCTCCCTCCATCCTGAAAAGCAACAATCTGACTTTATCTGCTGCCTACCTTTTAACCAGCTCTCAATCCACAAAAGAACTTTCCCTCCAATACTGTGGCAATGCAGGTTTTTTAAAAAGGCCTTTGGTGAGTGACCTTGTCAAAGGCTTTTCAAAAGTCCAAATATGTTATGTTAACTGTATCACCCTTGTCCACAAGCTTTTTAAGTCTCAAAGAACTCAAGCAGGTTGGTGAGGCAGGATTCTCCTCTACAAAAACCATTCTGACACTTCCCCAGCAAAACATTTGTCCATGAGACTGATTTTATTCTTTATTATAGATTCTACCAACTTGCCAGAGATGAAAGGGAGACACACTTTGTAGTTTCCAGCATCACTTCCAGAGCCCTTTTGGAAGATGGGTGCTATACTGGCAACCTACCAGTACTCTGGCACAGAGGTCACTGTAACTAGATTACATACTACTGCCACCGGTTCTGCAATTTCACCTTGAAGCTCCTTCAGAACTCTTAGGTGAATGCCTTCAGGTCCTGGTGACTTATTAGTATTTAATTTATTGAACTGTTCTGAAGCCTTTTCTTTGTCACTTCACTGTGGTCCAGCTCTTCAGACTTATCTACTAGGAAGAACTGATCTGTCATAGGAACTTCCTCAGTATCTTTTGCTGTAAAAACCAATGCAAAGAGTTCATCTGGCTGCTCTGCTATGGCTTCATCATGCCCGAGTACACCTTTTATCCCTGGTCATCTAACAGTGCATTCAATTCTCTCACTGGCTTCTTGCTTCTGTATTTTTAAGAAGTTTAAGATTAACGTCAGCATCTTTTACTAGACACTCCTCAAAATTCTTTGTTTTGCTTACCTTATTTTGCTTTTACACTTGCCCTGCCAGAGTTTGTAATCTTTCCTGTTGTCATCATTTGAGCATGCCTCTGCCTAAAATGGCCTCTTTAACTCTGCTATTAAGCCATAAAGGTGCTTTAGGGAAGCACTTGGTACCCTTCTTGATTTGTGGTACATGTTTTTCTGAGCCTCTAATACAGTGGTTTTCAACTTTTGGACTTGAGGCACAAAATAACTTTTGGGAATTAAGTGACACCAATTTAAAAAAACAATTACATTATAGTGCTTACTTGCCCAGGGCTGGCATTGGGGGTGGGAGGATCATCCCAGGCAGGGACAAGATTTAGCCTGTGCTTATTTGCTTAGCAACCCTAGTTAAGAATCACTGCTCTAATATGGTATTTTTAAAGAGCTTCCAAGCTGCCTGCAGGCCTTTTTGGCTTCTGATTGCTTTTAGGCCTTTTAGGCTTCCAACTGTTCTTTAACTTATTTCTAACTAACTTCCTCATTTTTGTGTAATTTCCTTTAAAGTTCCCTTCTCAATTCCAACACACCTCCCAAAAGAAATTCAAAAGTATACTGCAACCAGATATTACAGAGAACTCTTTTTTACCATGGATACCATAAAGATTCATCACCCATACAAAGGTTACAGCATAAGTGATAGAAGAGGTGGGGACCTTGACAATTCCAGTACTATAATAAAGTGAAGCTGAGTTAGCTTAGCCAAAACTCGAAGCTGTAATGAAGTAATCTGGACACCAAACACACAAGCCCTGCCGTAACTCCTTTATACACTAGCCGGACACTAGCCGGACTCCTTTATACACTAGCCGGACACATTTTTGTAATACAAAACCTCTTGCATCCCAACCACTGCAGTTGGCAAGGCTAAACAAAGTCCTTACCCCTTCCTTTGCTTCATACTGAATCAAACATTTCTTGCTAAAATGCCATCCAGCTTTAGCTCCCTAATACAGGCAAAACTCTATAATGTAATTCTAGATCTTGCCCTCTGCCACAGATTCCTTTTGGGAGATAGCCTGGTCAGGTTCAGGGCTATTAAAACTGCACAGCACAACCCTCATCACAGCCCTGAGGTTATGCTGTGAACATGTGCCAGCATTTGCTATGCCAGGTTAACCCTTTGCTGATCTGGTTCACCTTTTTTTTGTAGTTTAGACTAGGCTCACCATTTTTAAGACAACATAAGCCCTACAAGTGCCAGAAGATTAGAGCATTTAGATTGCCCTAACTTTGCTTAGGATGACCTAAATGTATCACATGTACATACCCTCAGAGACCTCACAAAAAGACCTAACAACATTTGCAATGATCAGTACTTCTAGAATATAAACAAACTAATTTCAAACTGGACTGCATGTAAGGCTGTATACAGCTGCTCAACCTATTCAAGTCATTTAGATCCCTTTGTGGTATGTGTCTTATAACCTACAAATTGTTTCCAACCTTTTGTTTTCTTTCTTTGGGTTTCCTTTTCTTTGGTGATGTTGTTGGTCCATCTTTATCTTCATTCCCTTTTTTCCTTTCTTTTTTAATTTGCTTCTTTTGTTTTTCTGTTCCCTCCTCATCCTCTGAACTGCTTTCCGCTTTCTTGGTTTTAAGTTTGGGTATTTTCTTTGGTGGCTGCAGATTAATTCCAGCATCTGCTGTCCAGTCAGAATAATCACTAGAGTAGTCACTAGGATGATATGGAAAAGAAGTTTAAAATAAAATAAAGCATCAAAAAAAAAAAAATAATTTCCAGAACAAATCCAGGATAAACTGTTTTCATCAAGGACCCAAAAATAGGGTCTGGGATTGGGAGTTTGCTCTCACTGTACTAACTGCCTTTTTGCAGCTAGAAAGGAATTGTTCCTGTGCTAGCAGATAAGCCAGGGTTGGCTAGATACTGTTTTTATTTTTTGCCTTCCCTGCCATAACTCATCTTTAAAAACATTCCGTAAACTGAAAAAAGATATGCAAAGCAAAACAGCAAATCCTGTATCTTTCCTGTGCAGTGACTCCCTAATCTGTCTGCTTGCATAGATCTCCCACTTAATCACGCAGACTGCTTGCATTCAGTCAGAGAGAGATCCTGTTAGTGGTGACTCTGTTAGGCTCTGTACCTTACAACTGATCACCAGTAAAGGTTGACTTGTGCCCCCCTGCTGCAGGTAGTAAGGTTCGAAGTTTCACAACTTGGTAGGCATATGAGCTCGGGTACTTACTGAATAGGTGATTCAGTTTCTGATGCTCTAAAGCAAGAGGTGGCCTTAGGGAAATAAGCTGTTTAAGATGGTGGGGAAGAATTCAGACTCCTAATGTCTGGATATGTCAATTTAAAAAAAAAAAAAAATGGGGGGACTCATAAGGACATGGTGGTATGCTAGGAGTAGGTTGGGACTCCTTCATAAGGAAGGTTGAAGAGCTGATAATGGTTTTCTGATGAGAGAGAAATACAATCTTCAGTATGTGAGTTATTGTTGGATAGCTTTCTGCCAAAATTAGTTGCAACACATTTTAAGTTGCCTTCTTTATATCTTGTTTTTCTTCCTATGAAGAAAACACAGGGGCATCTGGCTTTGAAATCTATGAACTATTGGGCAATCCATCTGATAAACAGGTTTTCTGTTTAAAGATTGTAAATTAACTGTTTAAACCCCCCCAAATCCATATATAGATATCAGTTGAACACAATGTTTTACTGATATATTTACAATGTTAAGGCAATTAGAAACCTTACCAGGGCCTCAGTCACTATAATAAAATAAATTCTAAATACCTATAAATTCTTGCTCTTTGACGTGTACCCACTGCTTTGTAGCTCTGAGCAGCCCTTGTGCCAGTGCCCCTCACTCCCAACCCACAGCCTCCTGGCCGTGTCAGTGACCTTTACTTTCCTGGGTGCATCTGGACCATGGGTTTCCTCGAAAGTCAGTTCCGACTCAGGGTGAGGACTGCTTCAGTGCTCACTGTGGCAGTGGTGAGGGGTACGCTGGCAGTGGTAGCAAGCCAAGCTTCCTGCTAACGGCCAGAACCAGTGGGGCCAAATGGCTCCAGATTCAGCAGCAGGCCATGCCCCCAACTGTATTTGAAACCCCTGCTCTACACAATTAATAATACCCTAGACTGCAAGTGTACGTTACGTGGCTCTAAAAGCTTTGACTGTAGTTTGTTGATGATACCAGCTGCCACATCTATTTCTAATATAGGTCTTTATCACTTATTTGTAGGAAATCTAATTTCTCTCTCTAAATGCTGTATCAACAATATCTTCCACTGTTAGCAAATGAGTTAAAAGCATATTTTCCATTCCTGTCCTATATATGCCTAAGCTGTTGGGAATTAAATTCATGTCTTGTTCTTTCTCCACATCAAGTTAAATGACATTGTAATTTTCCCCCCATAACTGCTCAGCTTCCAGATACATTTCTTCCTCCTCAGTTTTTAACGAGTGAAGAAGTTCTATTGTGCCATTTCCCACAAAAAAAAAAAAAATCTCTTTAAAATCTAGTACTTTTGAAAAATATGGAAACAAAAATCTCAAACTGTCCTAATTTTACTTAACTAAAAATCCAGATATCAGCAATCAGATTCTACCTTACTGAGTAACAGTGAAGAGAACACAATTCCTTAGTGCTGTGGTTTCCAATCTCTTTTTTGGTTCAAGTTCTTTCATGATGAACTGAAAAAGTGTCTTTCCATGTCCCGACACTGAAGATATTGACTGTCTTGTTTCTTTTCTATATTACAGAATTAACCTTTTTCTCCTTTCCAATTTTTACTTATTTTTTTTAATTGTTTTATGCTCTTCCCTTCCCCCACCACCTGAAAGTTGTATGTTCTTGAAGGGATGCCCATTTTTATTTATACAGAACTTAACTGTGTCTTCATGGCTAAGTAGAACAATTCAGTTCAGGGAACTAATGCCTATACCTACAGCCTTGTATACAAGAGCTTTTCACAGAACTCTAGTTGCATTATGGGCTACATTAAAGTGTCATTCAAGGATCGACAGCAGCATTACATACAGACAACAAGATTAGGCAACTGTATCCTTTCTTTTCACTTTCAGTTTTCATTAATGTTAATGGAATAACCAGAGAAGGCAAAATACAAAACTTAAAAAGTACAGCTATTTTTCTTTGTATGCTGTCACTTACCTAGAACTGCCATCACTGTGCCATGCTCTCTCATCATCTTCTGATGTTCCACCACTGGCAACAACTATTTCTCCTTCCTGATAAGGAAGTATGTGACAGTTACTCTGTGGTATAATAATGAAGCATTAATTATAACATGACCACTGAAAAACATGACTAAAATTCGGAGTCAATCTTTCTATTGTAAACGTCATCTTTCAGGGGTTTAGTATACATGAAAAATAGCATTTTGATGATCAGGTATGAATTTTCTTTACACAGGTTTGACTGTGTCTATAGCTATTTAAATGAGAGCAAAACCAAAACGTAGCATGTTGTAGTAGACTGAGCACTGAAACACCACACAGATAGTTTCGTTGTTCTGTTCTCTGTTCTGTAACAACCTGTTATAAACATTTGCTCCCCCCTTCCCCAAACCTTTTTGTGCCCATTTCAATTTTCACATCTTTGGAAGCCAGGGCTGTCTTTTACTTATATAATGTATACATGTACAGTGGAGCCCTGATCTCAGCTGGGTCCTCTATATGGAACTGTAGTACTACTACAGTAATTGAATAAATGGCTTTGACACCTCTTAGTTCATACTACAGATCAACCTGTTTTAATTCTTAAAAAATTCCAATCAACTGCCTAGTGCTCAAAGTAGAAATAAGATAGTCAGGATTCACTGAAAAGTTTAAGCATATGAACCAAACATATTCTATGCACTGTATATATTTCTCACCACAAATTAAGAGAAAACACTGCATCTCACAGATATAGGCCGAGCTATATTTTCTGAGAAATAATGTAAATACATCTTGCAAACTCATAATAGTGAAAAAGAGGTATTCCAATGCAACAAAGCATCTTCTCTAGCCTCCCCCCCACACCCAAAGGAAAATTAATTGAAAAAATAAATATTGCATATGCAGCCATGCTGGTGAATTTAACAATAAAATGAAACACAAATAAAAACAGCTTCATCAATGTTATGCATCTAAGAGAGACTGGAATCTGATAGAGTCAGTGAAAAATTTCTCTCCTATCAGCTGTAGGTCAAATATTTCACAAATAATAAACATTAAAGGTTATGTAAGAAAAAATGTTATTAAAAAATCAAAAATCAATCATACCACTTTTATTTTGATTTTTACTAAAAAATAATAAATAAAATATGCTTTGAGGGTTCAGTGATTTGGATCAATTTTCAGGTCAGATTTGTTCAATTTTTAAAGATTTTTCTTTTACAAAAACCATACACCTGCAGTTCTTATAAAATCAGGGTGGGCTCTCTATTTCTCTCATGCAATCTCTATAAAGATCATGCAGGCAACATTTTATCATATCAATTACAAACATGCAACCTCTCGGCAGCTAGTAGGATTGCAGACAGGTAACAGGTGAGAGATGCAAACACTTCAGCTGGAATTTAATTAACAATTTGTAAAGGAACAGAAGAAAAGAGATTTAACATCTTGCTATTAAACTGGGTCTGCAGAGCTAATAGTAGTTAAAAAGAAAAAAAAACCCAGAAGGCCTTACTTCTGTTATCAAAGTAAGCTGACATGATTTATTTACAGGAAGATTGGTTAGATAAGCCATGCTTCCATCATTACTTTTCAGAGATTTAAAAAATGTCCAAAAACAAACAAAAAAAAATTAAGGGACATCCAAGATAAAAACATCGCTTGCACTTTGGATTCCATTACCAAAAAAGGGGGGCCTGTCATAGCATGTAAAATTGTCCATCAAGATATCCAAGTCCTTACAATAGTACCTACCCCCGTTACATGAACCAATATATCCTTTCCACAGACGTGGACCCTCTAAAATCAGGATTGATATTTTTCAAAAACAATCTTTTCCTGTTTAAATCATATTTATAATGTTAAATTTAACTTTTTAAAAACGTACTAAACTGCAACCCTATTATAATCTCTTAAATGCTTAAGTAGAAAAAATTATGCTGAATCAGCAAGTCTCTACAAAAAACAAAAAAACAAAAAACCACCTGAAAGACTTCACACACATGAAAAGAGGGAGGAGAAAGACTGAATGTGTGGCAGAGTCCCTGCCATGTAGCCTGATGCTGGCTACATAGCACAGCTCTGGGACAGGCCCCCACTGTGGTCCCAGGGCTAGGAGGTACAATAAGCTGATTGACAGTCAAAGCCCCAGAATCACACTGGAGCCCTGAACTGGCTCTTGCGCAGTCCCAGTGCGGAAACCGACAATCAACTGACAATTCCACATCCACTTGATGAATGGTTCCAGCCTTGGACCACGCTGGAGTCTCAAACCAGCTCCAGTGCAGTCCTGGGGTAGAGTCAGACTGTACCATGCAGCTGGCATCAAGCTGCATGGTAGGGAGTCTGCCATACATTCAATTTACGGTGCAATGGAAACCAGCTGCAAATTATTACACATTTTACAGAATAATTTTGTGGTTGATTGTTTGTCCCAGCCCTGGGACCACATTGGTTTGCCAGGCAGCTGGCTTTCTACTTGCTGGTACAGGGGTGATCATGATCTCAGGCTCGCCCTGTGCTGGCAAGCCATAATGGCAGAACTGGAATCTGATGCCCAGTCCCAAAACCGCATGTCCTGCCTGCAAACCATCCCTGCAACACACCACTTGCTTTGAAGGGAGAGCACTAAACTAGACACATATGGAGTGATCGATCCCTTATTTATTACCTTCCCTGGCTTCCACAATTAGTGGCAAGGAGGCATAATTGCTGGGATCAGGGAACAGATATCATCATGCTATTAAATTAGCATGAACCAGGGGCCTATGTTTTGTTAACTAATTTTTCTATTTCCCCAACAAAGCCTTTCTTCATTAAATCAAGCATTGGACTCTATCAACAGAATGGCCTTCTTCCATGTTGGAGAGCAACGAGCATAATTTCCATAACTACTGATAATGCAGACAAGAGTGTGCTAAAACATTTTATAATGATATGCAAATGGCATAGACTACTATTAAAAATTCTGTCTGACTTGGTGTTAAAACTTTGGTCACATTCTTAACTATACAAACACTTCAGACCCCAAATTAAAACTTAATACTACTCAAGTACACACATCTAAAGCAGCAATTTATCCTCAATTATGCAGACCATCTCCACAGCCAGATTGTATGTCAGCATGAAGGGAAGGGTTTTTAAAAGTCCATAAACTTTTTTTAAAAATTTTTTTATCCTCCCAAATTTATACACCTCCATATCTGCATTTTAGAATACTGAAGAAATTAGTGCACACTTTTAAAAATATGACCCTGTATTGCAGGAATCTAACTGGGCACAATATCTGTATGTGCAAGAGATTAGCAAAGTCATCACATTATGCTTTACGTAAGTAGTGTATAACATCTGAATAGAGGCAGAATTTTAAACAGCATACATTTAGATATGCAAGTCTTTTAACTGCTCTTCACCTGAACTTTTCAGGAAGTTACCTTATTTAAAAATAGCTATCTCCTTTTGGCTATAAAATACTAGTTTTAGTCTTGTTAAAAAGTTTATCCTATTCTACATATTTGACTCTAGACTTCTACTTATGCTTTCCATGAATTAGTATAATGTGATTCATTCTCCTCCCTCTTTCATTTAGTTACCTACAGTCTAACTAAACCAGCAGTTCATGCTTCATTTGCTCATAAAAAACTGTTAAATTTATACCCATATCAAATAAAAATGGTCTTTGATTTGTGTAGACTTAAATGCACACTGATCTCTTAAACATGAAACAGAGTTATTTTAATGTCAAGATTCTCATTGCTGACCAATTTATGTTATATTATGTAGATCAACTACTGAAAGAACACATAAACAGACACTGAAGCTACACTGAAGTTAAGAACTTGCACATGTAATTATTTTCTGAGAATGACCATTAAGAAATTTTGCATGCGCATGCATGCATAAAATGTGGGGGCAATTTTTATTACCTTAACACTTATGCAAAAGTAGATAAAGCATGTAATTGAAGATCAACAATAAAAAAAAAATTGAACTTCGAAACCAACAATTCCTAGAGGTACTTGAAACAATGTAAATAATCTCAAATGCTGCTTTGTTATTTAAACTCTTACATCTGATGAACTGTTTCCATTTTCTAACTCTTCAGCAGGCCTGGCAGTTTCTTCTAATGCGTATCTGGTACGGTAGTTATGTTGGTTAGCTTGTTGCTTTTTTGAGTCTCCTGCATCTAGTATGTGGTCATGCGAATGGTTCTATATAGAGACATACACATGAAAAATAGTCAATATGTTTTTACAATTGTTTCACTTTAATTTCTGAGTAGCTCTAACAAAACATTTTTGAGAGAATTCTATATCACAGCAAAAATCTTTAATACTCTAAAATCAGAAACTTGAGAACATGTGCCGGAAGAGTCAAAAGCTAAGAAAGAACGTATGTATGCATTTGAAGGATGGTAACAGCTTTTTAGTAAATTCTAGAAGCCAGTGACTTCTAGAAATAATATAAAAATGTATCTTGATGTAACTGAATTTTTTTCTCCAAATAATAAGGTCCATAGTTGTTAACCAATGGCATCATCACCTGTATGCAACAGCATAAGCAAAAACAGACCTGTCAACTGCTACTGAAACAGCTGTAGCCAACCACAGCAAAGAACCTGCTACTTGAGACAACTTGTATAGCACAAGGGTATCTTTGGTGAACTGAAACTTCCTAAAGCAAGAGAAACCTCCAATAATGCAGGTTCTATGTGTGCAAATTCACTCTTATACAATGACCCTTTTTATACCAAAGATGTGTTAGATGTGAGATTAATTCACTCTTACGTGATCGGTGTGGTGGAAGCATGCAGTCAGCAGCTGTGTGGGAGCAACACGCACCAAAATACATTCTCCTGTGTGGATCTGTCCTCTTCGCTCGTTGTCTGTGATACGTGTTTCTATAGTTGCCATCCCCATTATGATAGTGCCCTGTGCTTACACATACTGTCTGCTGGTGGCGAGTACCAAAACTGTCTTGTAAAAGTGGTAGAAATGGGTCTGAGGGTCAGTACAGTCAAGGTCCTGGAACGTATCCTTATTTGTTACATTGTAAAGTGGGTTCCCTTTATGCAAAGTCAAGTTATGCACCGTTTTCGAGGAATTGCATGTACAGAATAAAGTTAGGGAAACCTGTAATCTATATATGCACTACAGCAATAAACAATAAATTGTTACCACAAAGCATATTTTATTACACATTTGTCCCACTCTAAATACTTCTCAGAGAGGATATTTTTAGCAAGTCCAGAAATAGTGCCATTCATACCCTTAACCACTCCTTAGGCACATACTCTCAAGTTTTTGGAAAAATGTTTGATAACCTATAAAGAAAACCTGTTAATTACTGGGGAGGAAGTTAGATCAGCATTAAGTAGTTTAAATAACACAAACTCTGAAACCCCTTTATTCTCTCTTCTGTAAGAATCCTAGTTTTCATCACACAGATGTTGATGAAGTTAAGAATTTGTGTTTCTTATACCACTGTTAGAAGTTATGACTTGGCCAAAAATGAAAGAACCTATAGACATTTGCCTAGATGTCAGAAGAGCAAAGACTATGCCATTTATCTTCTCTCTTTCAGTCAGACTACTTATTAGACAGGAAATTTACTCTTAGGAGTTCTGGTGTGGATAAAAAAAACAAAACAAAACAAAACACAACACAGTCCCTGGGATTCAAACCTGCTCTTGTCTAAAAGAAAATAACATGGTACTGGTAAAAACATATAATATGAACCATATTCATAAAAGCATTATAATTCACTGAGTGCATCTACAGATGTGCTTAACTGGGCAAAAAACTAATTTGCTGCAGTGTAAAACACCACAGTGTACACATGCGATGCTATTACACCACAGTAAGCTAATGTTCACTGCTGTAAGACAGTACTTTTGGAGACAGTGAAAATAACTGCTCCTAAACACATGTAAATATTGACCCAGGCGTAGATTGTGGCCGGTTAGCCCAGGCAGTAGAGGGCACACCCCTGCCTGCTGCCTAGCCCAGCCTCCCTCACCCTCCACGAGCTGACCCCCCTGATTCCCTGTTAGCTCAGGTCTGCTCCACCCTGACTCAAACTGCTGCAGTCTCCAGTGCAGCATCTGCACATGTACCCTGGACCACAGCAGTTCAAGCATCTACACGTCATTAAGGTGCCAATGTAAATGGTGCAAACTGCACTGGAGTTTATCACATCACCATAATAGCATGTGTAGATGCACCCACTAATCTTACTGGTTCCCTCTCCATTCTGACAGTAAGTAGGAGGCCTATACTTCCACCTCTGACAAACAACTGTTGAACCTCTTTTTCTAGATCTTTCTTTTGGGGAAAAAAGGGAGGAACCAATTCGACTCACATATGATGCAAAAACGGTCAAGAGAACTCCACAATATCTTTATATGGGGAAAAACCCTATTATGGTAAATCTAGCTGTTCCTTGCTTAGCAGGACTTTTTTCCTAGAATACGTACAGCTTGGATAGACTGGGTAGAGCAAAATCTCCAAGACACTAGACAACAGGCATCACAATCTGTCGGTGTTGTGAGACATAAATACATAGGAGTTGTTTGCCTGGCGCAAAATACTAGGGCAAACTGTTCTGAGGTCTAACCACCTTATGCCATTTCCAATTTTGTCTGATTTTCTGTCTTTATTTCATTTGCCATGTGAGTGCCCAAATTTAAGCACTACAGTAAAATCTCAGTTATCCAGCACCCCTGGGGTAAGGGGATTGCAAGTCATGTAAAAACTCCAGTTATCTGAAATAATCTAGCAGGGTTTTCAGACAACACAGGGTGGGGGTGGGGGAGAATGTGGCAGTGGCCACACCTAGCGCAGTGGAGCAGCTACAGCACAGGCCTGTGCATGCAGAGCTGCCACATGTGAGCTTTCCCCAGAGCCCATCCCCAGCAAAGTGTGTGTGTGTGGGGGGGTGACAGCACACAGAGCAGCAGCAGCACAGGGTGGCAGGTGGCAGCGGGTGCTGCTGTGTGCAAGCTTTCCCCCTCCCCACAATCAGCTGGAAATTCTAGCCAGTGAAGATTCCGGTTATTTAAATGCTGGATAGCAAGGATTTTACTGTATTCTGTTCAATTTTGCTATAGGAAATCCCTTTTAGGTACTGATGCTCTGTTAGGAAAATTGACTCTCATAGTAAATTGATTAAGACATGAGCTTGAAACAGCAGAAGCAAGCAAGATGCATGACAGATATCCCCAATGTTATCAGGGAGCAGACTGTAACCTTCTATATATTTAAGACCATACTGATCAGAAGTGTGTGCCCATTTCCACTCCAGATGATTTAGCCACCATCTGGGGGAAGGGGGTGTCCAGGTAACTTTTCCCAATTTAGAAACAGTAATTCTTCATGGATCCAAGGATCTGTATCACTTTATCTCTGGGATGCATTTATCAGAAGGGATGTGACACAAGTGAACCCCACTTCCTTCCTGAGGGCAACCTGAGGAAGAATACTCGATTCTCAGAAGCTTGTCCAGCAGTTTCCACACTATACAACTGGTCCAATGAAAAGCTGCCACATACAATCCTTACCTCTTTTACATTCCCTGGACCAGGACAGCTGCAACATGTTTCCAACCTTGCTACAACATGAAGACAACTACCAAGACAAATAATCTGAAAACAAATCATGAGCCGTGGTAAAACCGAAATGCAACAAGCTGCTTTAGAAGTGCTGGTGCCCACAGCGAAAAAAATTGAAGGCTCAAGAATGGGGATGTGGAAGTATGGATCTTCTAATCTATTGTCACCAGGAGGGATTATTTCCTCCTTGAATATGACGCTCCTCAGAAACTAGATTGTTTCCCCAATTTCTTTTTGACCAGGAACAAAAATAATTTTAAAAATGTGTCCCTCTTTCGCTGGGTAGAGGGAGTGGTTCAAAGTTGTATTTTCCCACTTGTCCACAGTTAGCTATTATTCTTTTCAGAGTCCCTGGGAAAGGGTTTGAAATATGATTTCATTCTCTCCCTCGAACAGGGGTGGACAAAATGCTGGCCGCCAAACAATCCTATTCAACCTGCAGAGCCCCTAAAAAATTTAGAAAATTAATATTTATCTGCCCCTGGCTGCCTGTCACGCAGCCCTTGATGGCTTGCCAAAACTCAGTAAGTGGCCCTCCTCCCAAAATAATTGCCTACCCCTGCCCTAGAAGTTTGGTCATTTCCAATTTGAGGCAGCATACACCTTATTTACTGACTCCCCAAGTAACTTGGTCTTAAACATTTTGATTATGCAAGAGTAACCTCAGGCAAAATACCAACCATCCAAGTAAAAGATTCCATATACTATGGGGTACCTATATTCTAGCTGAGGGGTATCAAACTTAGCTGGCCCCATGGACTGGATGAGCATACCCCAGCGTTGCATGTGGCAACACATCAACCGGAGCTGTATGCTAGTTCTGGGTCCAGCCAAGCACTGCATAAAACATGCCCCTGCCATTCCCCTGTGCTGCATGCACACGTGGTCCAGCCTCACATCACATGCAGCATGTGTCAACTGTGGGAATCGCTGCGCGCACAACCCAAGGCCAGAATGGGCTGTGCCACTACATGTGGCAACGGGGGGGGTCACAGGCATGGACTACATGCAGTAACCTGGATCAAACCCCTCTGCTGCCTGCAGTGCACACAGCATGGCATCCAGCCTGTGCACCATATGAAGCACACAGGATCTGGACAAGTGTACAGACTCAGTTTATCTACCTGCTGGCCAGGTCACATGGCTTCATAGACCAGATCTGGCCCATGGTTCATATGTTTGATAGCCCTACTCTAAGTCATTGTTCTTGCTAACTACTGAACCGTATCCAGAGAAGCTTTCAAAAAGACAGCTGTTGCAAAACAGATTTTTCTGAGAGATAAATGCAAAGCACAGCATTCCCAGTATTTGAAAGCCATAGATAAAAACAGACCATCTGTCCAGAACAGCATTTGTACAAAGCACATGGATACAATGGATGTTCAGTACTGTGTAGGCTGCTTCATAGTTTGAATGCTGTACTATTCTATCTGGGATCGGTATTAAATTCATATGAAGTGGATCATGCCCTTTATCACCTAAAACCAGATCCAACCTACCAATTTCAAAGCAGTTCTAAACAGCTGAAGATCCAGAGCTGTATAAAACAATGGGCCAAAAATCATGCACCTTTGGGTTCTTGGCTAACTATACAAAGAGCTGGAGATATAGTACATGCTGTGTTCTAACATTCTAGTTTGGTGTTGTCCAGGAGAAATCTAGTTTTTCCTCCTTGTGCTCAAAACTAGCTGCCTCAAGAAAATAATTTAACGTGTTGGGATATGGTTCTCTAAACCACCGTTTCCCAACTGGTATGCCATCAGAAATTAAAAACAGGCATGTTGCAGAATTTTGGGAAAATGTGTCACACATTAGAAAAATAAATAAAACATATCATTTATATGAATTAGTCTTGTAGACTAAACCAAAAAGTGTATTGTATCATTCTGCTGTTCTGGTGCAGACGTGAGACGCTACATCATGCTACACTCTAATGAGTTTGTACGTGGTCAAAAAAAATTGTGAGGGGGTTGTGCACCACAGAAAAATTTTATTAACATGTCTTGAGCTGGAAAGGGCTGGGAAATTCTGCTCTAAATTTGTTCCATCAGATCAGTTTGTGGATAGGTAGCTTATTTAATTAGCCTGTTAACCTTTTATCTATTTTAATTTTGTACATTCAATATCCCTTTGATGTGGAAGCTTTTAAGTACAGCGCTCCTAGTTCTCCTAGACTGCTTTTTATTCTTCTGCCTTTGAAGTGGTTTCCAATCAAATTTTACTATGGTATGCTCCCCTCGAATTCTATAGATTTTATGATAAAATATGTTAAAAATAAGGCTACTTCCCAAGTTCTATGATCCAACTTGCTGTTCCAGTACAGTTTATAGCCAGGATTAAAGTATTCTTTTGAATTCTGGCATTCCACCATGCTTCAATTATGCTTACTATGACAACATCCTTTTTCAGCATTGTGACTTTAATTTCCAAATTCTTACACTGATGTACGTGTACCATTGTATAGCTTTTTTACCTCATCTTTTTTTCTAACATTTATTTCTTTCCAATTTTAATACATCTCCAGTCTCCATCAACTACACTTTTAGGCCTATAATTTTCTGAATGGAGATACCTTTACATTAATGACATCCTTAGCAGACGGTCTTGCCTAAATTCAGTGCTTACAAATATAAGCTTGCTTGCCAATTCGTTATTTAAACAATTTTCCAAAACTGTGTTCTGGATTTACACCCAGTTTAGTTCCTCTTTGGCCAAAGTAAATACCACTCTTTCCACAGAGACTCTCCACAAAGAACAGACCAACGGCTCAAAGTTACTTAAATCTCTGCTCTTTTTACATATTTTTCTTGCATCCAAACTATATAGTAAGTGTTATAAAAACATTAGGGATTACATAATATGGACAAATAACAATAAAGTTTGGTCTTCCCATATAATGATACAGGGCTGTCCAACTGATGGTCTGCAGGCAATTTGGAGGGGATGAGCATGCAGCCCACAGGCCCAGGCAGCCAACTCTCTAGCAACTTGATAACTTTGGGAATAATTTCTGATTTTTAAAAATCATCTTCCCACAAAGAAGAGTGCAATATTTTCAGTTAGGATCCCTCCCCAACAAACAGCTGTAATACATTATAGTCTTTTCCACTGTACTAATTTAGTAATTTCTTCTGAAATATTTCATTGTAATCCAAAACTTTAAAATGCATCTTTGACTAAATATTTTAATTTCCTCTACATGTTCAGTGTTATTTTGATTGCCTTTTCATAACAAAATTGTTAATGTCAGAAGGAACAAGAACAAAGGAAAGCATATTTATGAGTTAACTATTTTTATATTTGTGACATTATTAGAATGGATCAGATAATACATTTAAAAAATTTAATATAAACATATTTAACATCATCTAAATGCAACCTGCTTTGCTGAAAAACTATTGTACAAGTACCGCATGTCATGTTATGAGTGATTTTAGTGTAGAAGTGCCAGGAGAGAGAGAGAGAGAGAGAGAGAGAGTACATAATATTTAAGTTCCTGCATCTATCATTGACTAGTTGTTGTAGTTATACAGATATGTGAAAATGGTTTCTCAGTGTTGACAGTTCCCATCAGCCTCCCCATCAGCTCTCCTAGGTCTTCACATTTTTTCTAATCAATCTTTCTGGAAAAGAATTGTAAACTGTCCCCTGCACTTGCAGAGCACAGAACTCACCAGCTTCTGCATACTACTGTAATATGAACATTAAATTAAAATATTTAAAGACATACCATAAACACAGAAAACAGATCTGTATGGCAACTTTTGCTTCTACCCCAATTTACAACAAAATATGGATAGGTTGGCACTTAATGCATAACAAGTATGTTTTAACACTTCAATATACAATTCACATGAACATACACATGTAAATATCAAATCAAAATGATTAAGATCAATAACAATACAGACATTTTAGGCTCAAAGGATCCCAACCCCACCTCAGAGAGAGTTTTAAAGCCCACCTGACATCTAACTAATCCGGAATCCCTTTGGGATTCTGCTTATTCACCGTAACACAAGTTATGAATATGAGGAGGACAGGGAAAGGGAGCACAAGCATACCAATTCTATGTCCACAGATACAATAAAGCAACACTATATGTAAGTAGTGTGAACTCCAAGACCTATAAAAGGTGACTGTTACTGCTGTGTGTAAATCACCACTGTCCATGTAGATTTTGTCAACGTACCAGTTGCAATATTTCCTTAAAACAAGTGTGTGTGTGTGTGGGGGGGAAGGTATGAAGAACTGGCCAATCACTTAGCCTAAAATTCCTGACATGTTATAAATCTCTCAGGAACTCAGCAGAAAAAACAGATAATCCTGCAGCCCACTGTAGCAGAGAAACTACAGAATGATCAAAGGTGCTAGGCACAGGCTAAGCAAGGTTAAAAAAGGGCAATTACGTAAATAACAACAATTTGGGGCACGGGTTTTCCTAATTCAAGACCGACTTAAAATGAAGGGGGAAAGAAACAACAACTTCCCAGTTGGGCAATATATTTCAAAACTGTCCATTAGTAAGTTTTCTTGCCTCTTCTTCTGAAGAATCTAGTACTTGCACTTGTTGGACAAAGAAATTTAGATGGGTTATTGGATTGCTCTGAAAATGGCAAATCCTACATTCGTATGCAATTTTGAATGCAAGCCACCTGATTACAGCTCTTGCAGTAGCCCAACACAAACACAAGATCAACCACAATCCTTTGATTGTTTTATGAACTACTACCCAGCACAGTATGAAAAGGTCTCCAGAGCTGCAATAGCCTTGTTACTGATAATAAGCCTACAGAGGGGGTAAAAAATTACTAAGACTGACTATTTTTTATTTTCACTTTGAGCAACCAACTCAAACTACTGACCCAGTCTGGAGTTCTTATGAGCCCCTGATGGGTCTTGTTGTAAGCTCCGCTTCCAAGTCCTTAAAAGGAATGGACTTATTCACATATGCAAAACTGCAGGATACTTTTGAAAGACCCCATTATTTCTTGCTCTCAAACATAACAGAACCAAGTCCCACTTAACAGAGTTTCAAGGAGCAAAACTTAAATTTTGTTCTAAACGACTTAACAAGAGGCAGGTGCTCTTTTATTCAGAGTAAATCTAAATACATTAATACATCAAGATATTCCTTTTGAAATTAAGTGAAGTTAGTTTTTATGAACTTCTTTGGTTCAGCATACTCAAAAGGTTTTATGGAAAATATTGTAATAACAACTGGATGGGCATTTACCTTAGAGAAGGAAGGTATTTTGTTCTCTCTTGGAGCATGACTTGTAATATATTTCCTTTTCTCTTCTGATCTATATATCTTTATTTCTTCTTCTCCCTTTGCAGCTCTCCATTCTTCCTGCCTACTAAAAAAGAAAAAATGAAGACATATTAATTTTAGATTTAGGGCAAAAAGCTATAATTGGATCTCTAGGTGAAGGAAAATGGTAAACATTTACCACATTCTTCATACATTATTTTTTCTACTTCTAGCAGGGATCCAGCGGCACAAACGAACCTCCTGAACACAATCAGGTCATAAATAGTTATTTTGTTTCATACCACATGCCCCCAAATATGGCTTACACATTGTTTTTGGAAAGAAGAAGAACACAGAGTCATGGCTGACTATGACAAGAGTAAGTCCACCAGGAAATACAGTGTGTCCAGGAAGTGTGGCATGCTAGGAGACAGCACAGGTGAGGTAGCAGGAACTTATGGATGTGATAGTACAGGAACATGGCTAGGTCCCAGACCCTTGCAAGGGCAGCAGCAAGACCAGTAGTTCTTCATTGCCCAGAGATAGCTCACCTGCTGCTTCAAGCATAAGCCACAGTACCAAGCCAATAGCTGTAAGAGGAGGAATACAAAACTCCACCCTCTTCTGCTTCCAAGATCCCATTCCACCTCTGTGCTTTCAAGAGGGGAACTCCCCAGTCTGTATGTATGCTGTGGATTCCTTCTCCCAGAGTGCAGCACCCTTCATTTGTCTATGTTGAACCCCATCCTATCCTCGTCTGCCCACTTTTGCAGTCTGTCTAAATCTGTTTGCAGCCTCTCTCGCCCTTCAACTGTGTCCACCTCACCCCACATCTTAGTGTCGTCAGCAAACTTGGACAGCGTGCTTTCCACCCCCTCATCCAAGTTGCTGATGAAGATGTTAAACGGTGCTGGCCTGAGGACCGAGCCCTGGGGCACCCCACTGCTCACATCTCGCCAGGTGGAGTACAACCTGTCCACCACTACTCTCTAGGTGCACACCATCAGCCAATTTTTTACCCATCCAACTGTGTAGTTGAAACCACAGTAAGAATTTCCAAAGTTAAAAAAACTGTCAGAGTAGTATTTCTGCAAATGAGTATAGGATTTCACACTCATACCATGAATGTAGCATTATTTACTTATAATTTACTGAGTATACAAATGAAAAAAAATTAAGCTTTTTTTACATCCAAGAAACATAACCTCATCCTTTTCCTCTTCAGGACCACAAAGTAACTAGTTTATTGCCCCTTTCCCTTGCTATACAAGAACTTATTCTAAGCACCACCCCAAAGAGAAAAGAAAAAGATCCCTTGTCAAAGCATAATCTCATAAAAAGAATTCCTAAACAGGTACTGAAAATGGAAACTGGGGAAAATGTGTGCAACAGGATGGTTACAGCGAGCTATGATGACATCAAAGACAGAGTGCCAAGCTTCCAGAAACCAAACTAAGCCACTCACAAGCAAAAGGAAGGGAAATAAATGGAACTTAAGGAAATGATTGTATCTTTTGACCATCCCAAAGATTTTGGTTTTATGATGTGGAGAATGAGGAGTTGAAGGGACTGCTGATGAAGGATGCTTCTTTTTGTGGAAGTGTTGCTATGTCTAGAGGACAGTTCATGAGATGCAAAGGGCAGGTATTGACATGGTGTCTCTTGATGGTTAGAAAATGGTATTTAGAGGTTTCCTCTTGGGAACTGGCTTATAGGTAGATAAACATTAGAATAATGATCCAAGACAACAGTAAGGGTTAACTGATTATTAAAAAGCCTGTCTGTGACAAAGTTTCTTCAAGGCCCACTGTGTCTGATACAAGCAAGCACAAGCTGGGGAACTGAAGATGGGTACCACACTGTTCCATAACACAAGGTGGCACTAGGTCACAGTGCTCAACTGCAGGGCCCTTGGGCTTTCCAGTTTTGGGGAACAGACCAAATTAGGAGAAGATGGATAAAGCCCAAATTAGGAAGTGTGCATGTGATGGGTTTGTGAAACAAAGGATTATGCTGATGGGACAGAATGCGGACAATATCATGACCACTGAGAGACCAATCAGCGATGGTCAGAAATGAAGAGTCATGAAGGGAAAAAGAATACAAAAGAAGGGATTTCAGAACAGCAAAGGATCCCCAAGATGGGAACCCGAGGCCATCATGGACAGACAGCATACTACCAGCCCATCTCACCCACCCCACTGGGAGTGTGGAGGAGGGTGGGGGGCAGCCTCGGGCTCAGACCTCCAGGTCTGCTGACATTTAAAAGAGAACCTCAGGGTGAAGCACACATACTAGCCAGATGTACCCTCCCTCTGATGACCGCTTTCAGACTGGTTGGTAGATATCAAGTTGTTTGCACTGTTCTCATCTGCCATCACAGAATTAGCCTATTATCAAATGGAGAGGTCGTTATCAGTCTGAGGGTTTGGTCCCTGCAGAACAAGGTATCTGGGTCATAAAGCCAGTGTCAACATCTCTGACTATAAGGCTGGTATCTGTACTTCTTGGCAGTGCGTATACACCCTAAAGCAGGGTCATCCAACTGACAGCCTGTGAGTGATTTAATTCTGGCCTGTAGGGCTTGTTGATGCTGCTACTGTAGCCACTACACTGGTGTAAAGTTCTCCTGCTCTGCGAATATGAGACCTGAAAATTGAGCAGGGACAGCCTGTGATGCCAAGACAAATAATCAGGTCTCAGCCAGTAGGACCTGTATCTGGAACTGCTCTTTGAATGCAGGGCACAGAGTTAAAAGGGCCACTAAGAAAAGGGCTTCAAGCAACCACTGGACCAGAAGCAAAGCAACACAAAAGGAGAGGCATTACTGATTCTCTCAAGAATGAATGCCCTGGCCATCGTAGAACACTGAGGGATAAATGTATTCTGAAATGAGATTACCTTTTGAGGTAAAAAAAAGTTAAAATGAGGAGAGTGCAAGCAACATTGTTACTAGACTTGCAACACCTTCACAGTCTGATGAAGAAAGTCATTGCTTAGGAAAGCATATGCTACGCATCTCTAAATTAGTCTATAAGGTGCAAATCTACCCTACCTCACAAGAATTTACAACTAAGATTACATCTAGATTACTTTCAGAAAAGTTGCTCTGGGCTGGTGTACCATCTTTGCCAAAAGGAGTTAAAATGTAAAAACAGGGTGTTAGCAAACGGCAGTTGAACAATATTGTGTTACAACTTACAGCTAGGACACTAGAACTAATTTTAGGCCAATATGTCCCTGCTGCAAAGTATGAAAAGTTAGCCTCACAACCTCTCCCACTCATACACATGCCAAATACTGCTTTCTTATTCAATCTCTCCTAGAAGTTAATTTCTTCCTCATGATATCATCCTCCCTCTTCCAAAAAATTAAAAATCCATCAAGGAATATACATATCAAAACCAAGTAACAGCATAGTCACATGCCACCTAGACCAGAATCCAAATTTAATCAAATTAATAACTTTCAGAAGAGATAGCCTTACCTGGCTACCCCTGATGATAATTCAGGTACCACAACCCTTCGACTCCAAGCCACAAGGTCCCGCTCAGTGGCTATTTCACTTCTTGGTGCATTGCTATGCATCTGTCGCACACCTTCAATTTGTCCACTACGCCTTAAACCTATATTTGGTGGTGAATGTACTTCTGAGGTAGTACTTACAGAGCCTGCAAAATTAATACAGGTGTACTTAATCTGTATTCTAAGGAAAAAGTCTCAGAAACAAAAATCAAAAATAGAATTACAAACTACATTTTTCTGAAGTAAAAGATGAATTAAAGTATTAACTGGATTTATGTATAGCAATAATTACAAGAGGAAAATTTCTCATTCCAACACCAGATTAAAGAATTGGTAAGCAAGAAGCAGAGCAATTTAAGAAAAGCTCAAAAATACAAACTATTTTTGACTGAAAGAATCTAGGCAAGACATGTTCCACCACTGTGCTACTCTTCAAAACTACTCACCTGCAACATAAGGGAAGTATCTTAACATCACACAGAAATTAGGAACGTGCTTGCTACTGGATTTTCGTTCTAAAGCTGTTTTGGCATCTGCACTGGCTTCCCCCCCCAAACTGAACACAGCTGTTCCTTAGGAAGTGCAAAATAATACTATCCTTAAAAAAACCAAAACCGAAGCAAACAAAAAATGATCCACTGTAACATATTTGGTGACTGGTGAGCCCTATCTATTGGATTTCCAGTTCGCAAACATAAGTGATTTAATGAAGAACAAGGCAAGCAAACAAAAAGAAAACAAAGGGAGATCCTCAAATTCTTAATAAAATTTCAATCCCCGTATCTTCAGCTTATTCTTGCTCCTTCACATTTAACTTCTATTTTAATCAAAGTTTTTATAGTTCTGCAGATTACAAGGGTACTTATACCTAGCAAACTGTAGTGGACCTTGCTAATGCTCCTACACTTTCTCTCTTTTTTTTCCCCTCTGTAGTATAGAAGCTACAGCATTTTCACCCAGCAACTAACCAACTATATCTGGATTAGCTAACATTAATACAATAAATATTCTAATCTAAAGACTGCACAGTACTGCAAAATTCCTCAAGTTTTGCTATGTGTACTATAATATTACACTCTAATTTCATTTCAGCATTAGTGAAATGAATCCATTAAACAAGTCCATCCTAAAAGTGATCCACAATGAACAACAGAATGACTGGAAACTGGAATATTATCCTGTTCCCCCCCCCCCCACACAACAGTAATACATGTATTCAGATGTATCCATTAATTTGCCGTTTCACATATATGTTGTTTATATAGCAAAGTCTACCTCTGCTTAACCGACTGATATTGCTAGTTCCTGCCTCTCCAGAACGTCTTTGATCTTGTTCTTGCTGAAGCCTCTGTATCATGCTGTCCAAAGGACTTACTTCCTGGTTTGCTTGTTGACTGAGAACTTGGTTCAATCCTAGGGAGGATGGGAAGACAAGATCACCAAAAAATAAATTACACTAATGGCACAAGATGCTGAATATTCCAAGCTGATTGTCTAAATTTTACCTTGAAAATCACAATCATGATAAAAGTAACTGCCTAATGAAAGTCTATTAATATACAAGTATATGTATACGTGTATTGTACACAAGTCTATACATTAACTGCATATTAAGTGCAAATTAACTGTCTAATAAAAGTAACGCAATATTTAACTGTGCTAACACAGGTTTTAGGTGTATAGTTTAGGCATCCAGTTTTGTTGGATTACTTGCTATTGATTAGGCTAAATTCTGTGTGGTAAGAACAATACAATCAAAATTAATACAAATAGATTTCATAGATATTAGGGTTGGAAGGGACCTCAGAAGATCGAGTCCAGCCCCCTCTGAGCTGGGCTGAAGCAAGCTACCCCCACCCCAAGCTGTGCTGCGTGGTGGGACAGGAGCAGAAGCCACAGCTGTGAGGGGAGAAAAAACAAGCCTGCTGGGCCTGGCAGCTTCTACCAAGCATGTAGAGCTCTGGCTGCAGCCCCCAGATGCCTACCATGGTGTCCAGGAGCTGAAGCCACAGCTGCAGGTGCTAGGCAGAAGCCGTGGGGCTGAAACTTCCTGTCCCCCCCCACCAAGAGCAGCATGGCCACAGCAGCTGAAGGCGAGGGGGGCAGAACAGCTCCCCACCTGGGCTCCAGCCAGCCTGCTGCTGGTTGTGTGGCTGCAGCCCTGGGTCCTGCACAGGACACTGGGTGCAGTGGCAGCTGCTGGGCTTATGGCCAGCCAGCACCTCTGAGCTGCCCAGAGAAGCCCACTCCCCATGCTGACGGGCCAGGCTGTCACGCAGCCACAACGAGTTGGGAAAACCCGGCCCCAATGGGTTCCTTCCCAGCTGGAGCTCCAGGACAGCCCTGCCTGGCTTGGGCACAGGGAGATGCGCAGCCCCTGTGACTCCAGTCAGAGCTATAGCCCACTGGGAAGACCCTGGCCTAGCCTGGGCTGTCCCCTCTTCTTCCACTCCTAGCAGCATTTCCAGGCTGGTTCAGCTCAGTCCTGCAGCTCCATCCACTGGCAAGGCAGGTAGATGGTAGGGCCATGCCAGCCAGCTCTGGCCATGCTCCCTCCCCTGCCACTGAAGTGGGGAGGGCAGAAATAGTTGACAGGGGTCGCAATCCCACAGTGGGGTGGCGGGGTGGGGAATAAATCCCCTCCCTGCTGACTGCCTCAGAGAACCATGCATCTGGCCAAGCCCCCACCCCTGCTCAAGCTAGAGAGCAGAGGGGATGGGCCAGCCCTGGTTTCTGAAGCAGAGAACATAGCCCTGCCCAGGGCTGCAAAGCATCTGGGATGCTGGAGGACTCTGGTTTAATTTGAAGTAGGAGGGAGTCTGGGACAGAAGTTGCATAAACCAGTTGATGCAAATCGATTAAGTGTGATATACTACATTCAACCAGGTTTATCTTAAACCAGTTCTGGCAATTTTGAAACTGGTTTATGTGCACTAAACTTATATTCTGTTACAGTTTTAAATCAGTTTTGATCACCTAAACTGGTTTACGTGCATCTTCTGTCTCTAGCCTAGAGATAAACAAACAGGAAATGTATGGACAGAGTTCTACAGAACAACTCTACTTCCATCTCAGGTATGAGCATTATTATTTAGACCATGAAATTGGCTAGGTGAGCAACAGTCTAGGACACACAGCACAAAGCCTGGCACACAGCACAAAGCTGGCCCTCCAGCCCAAATAATTGCCCACCCCTGCATTAGGGGAACCTAACCCTTGTTCCTTCTCCTTGCACCCCTTTCCCCAGTCAGAAGTTCCTGGCAGGCAGCCAGGTTGGTGCTAGAGTGTTGTGCCATGTGGGCAGAGCTGGAGCAGTTCTGCCTGACCTGATCAGGGAGTATGCCAGGGACTTGGGACAAGGTGTAGGGAGAAGAAAGGGAAAAACACAGCATGGAACCAGCCCATCTAGGCCCAGATAACCCACAGCTCCTAGCCCCCTTCTCCCACTCCAAGTCTCCAGCACACAACCAGGCTGGGCAAGAGCTGTACCAGTTGCACCCACATGGGCCCATGTGGCACGCAGGAACACAATGCAACACTGGCTCGGCCCAGTTGTACGTCAGGGACTCTAGGAGGAGGTACAGAGAGGAGGCTAGAAGCCACAGGTTATTCAGGCCCGGCCAGGCTGGTACCATGCTGTTTTTCCCTCTTCTCCCTGCACCCCCGAGTCCCCAGCATGCAGTCATGCCAGACCATCCTGTGTTCCTGCACATCACCTTGTGCCACGTGGGTGCAGCTGGCACAGCTCCTGCCCAACCCCACTGTGTACTGAGGATTCAGGGTTGGGTAGGAGTTGCACCAGCTGCACCTTAAATGGCACGTAGGAACACAGTGCAGCACTATGTTAGCAGTGCCCATGCACCTACCAGACCCCAAGCCTGGCAGTACCTGGATAACCTACAGCTCCTGGCCCTCTTCCCCCTGCTCCCTCCTCCCCCACCAGTGGGGAGAAACTTACCTGAGCTTCATCTTTCAGGGGGATGAGCTGTCTGGTCTGTGAACAGCTGCAAAGCCAGAGCTGCACACAGACAGCCTTGCTGGGCAGAAGCCTGGCCAAAAGCTCAGTGCCCATCTTGGAGCAGATATTGGGGGCTGCGGGGCAAGACAGGGTGGGCAGAATGAGTTGCTGCTGCAGCCAGCTACGCCACAGGAAAGTGAGAAGGGCGAGAGGCACCGAAAGCCGGGACAACCATGGGCCAGATACATTTATGCTTTAGAGGAGCAGTCACATGCTGGATAAAATCATTTGGCAGGCTAGATGTGGCCCACGGGCCATATTTTGCTCACCCCTGGGCTACAATCAAAGTGCATCAGAAGCCTAAAATCGACTGATTAAGGCTGAGAGCCTAATTGGTGCCATATATATTATTTCCTTCTTGCACATATCACAATATAGTTATAAGAGGGGGACAAGACAGAGAGGCATAAGCTTCTGCTTGAAAAAGCTAACAAAACTGATAAACCATCAAATCAACCTATGGTGCTTTTTCTCTATATTCAATGAGGGCATGAAGGACCTCAAAAAGAAGACAAGTGCTGCTTGCAAATATTAAAGAAAAAAAAATGGCCCAGTACACACCCAAAAGAGGTAGCACAGTTGTTGGTCCTGGCTTGCCCAGCATCTGTATAGATCAGGGACTTTAGTGTAGCTTTTCTGGTGCTTTTACCTAATACCTGGCTGAATCAACTTTAGATAAAAGCACCAAAAAGCCCCACTGAAATGCCCGATCTATACAGATGCTGCAGAACTGGGTCAAAGCAATGCACTGCTTCTTCTAGTAAAGCACTTTTTTTTGTTTCGTATTTAACGTCTGCAAGCAGCCAAGATGCTTAAGTGTGACATCAGAAGAGGTAGCCAGCAGAAAAATGCAAAGGGGGCTGACATGATCAAAGTGATTTTTACAGCAGCATTCTGAATAGACAAAAATTAGGTATGACAGCATTTTTCAAGGCAAGAGAAAAACATGGTGTAGTAATTACTATGTGAGATGCTGAGAACTTGGATGAAAGATCTGGCTAAGTTGAGAAGAACCTATCTTAGTTGTTATTCAGAAAGAATGCACAAAGCTTAAAACAAAGACCACTCCCCAAGTCCTCAATCAGGCCAAGACAAAAGCAATGCTCAACAGTAAGACAACACCTGATGCCTAATGGAACATACACTAAAGGACTAGAGGGATAAGCTAACTGTCAAGTCCCTATTCAATCAGAAATGTGCTTAGGTAACTTATAAATTGATAAACTGTCCCAAGGGTCTGCCAGCAAAAATACCAGAAATGTCTATTAAGGTTCTAAAAAAACACTTTCTGTATAACACAAGATAATGTTCTTGGTGCCTAGCAAGTGAAGCTTTATTTCCCCCAAGTTACTATGAGGTATGAGAAGATGAATATCAAGGCAGTAGAGGAGGGATGGGCAAAGTCTGCAGGCCCGATCTGGTCAACTATGGACTGTATTTTCCAGAGGCCCCTGCCCACATTGCTTGGGCCAGTCTCCATGGAGACCCCAGCCACACCTACATAGGAAAGCTCGGGCTGGGGCTGCCATGGAGACCAGCCGCTGCCACCTACACTGCCCACACAGCTGAGCAGTGCAGGGAGCTGCTCCAGAGCCGCTGGAAACTTACAATGGGGCAGTTTGCTCCAGAGCCAGGACAGAGCCATGATCTGTAGCCTGAACACTGTGGACAGGGGAGCGCAAGCCAGTGATTGCAGCTCTGCCCCAGCTCCAAACCAGGCCATCACTGCTGCAAGCAGCTGGGACAGAGATGCAATCCCCTGCTTGTGCACCCCTGCCCAGAGTATGCAGGCTACAGATGGCAGCTCTGCCCTGTCTCCAGGGCGAGCTGCCTCATCATAAATTCCCAGTGGCTCCGACATAGCCCCCTGTGCTGTGCTGCCAGTACAGCTATGGCTGGTTTCCATGGCAACCCCAGCCTCAGCTTTCCTGCAAGTGTGGCTGGGGTCTCCATGGAGACTGGCCCAAGCCACGCAGGCAGGGGTGCCGGGAAATGGAGTCTGGCTGCCAGCCAGATTGGCCATTTTGCCCACCCCTGGACTAGATAGATACCGTATTTACCAGAATCAAAGACTACAGGCATACCTCATTTTATTGCACTTCGCTTTATTGTGCTTCGCAGATATTGCGTTTTTTACAAATTGAAGGTTTGTGGCAACCCTGCATTGAGCAAGTCTATCGGCGCCATTTTTCCAACAGCATTTGCTCACTTCATGTCTCTGTGTCACATTTTAGTAATTCTCGCAATATTTCAAACTTTTTCATTATTATTATATTTGTTATGGTGATCTGTGATCTTTGATGTTACTACTGTAATTGTTTTGGAGCACCACGAACCGCGCCCATAAATGACGGCGAACTTAAATCGATAAACGTTGTGTGTGTTCTGACTGCTCCACCGACCGGCCGTTCCCCCGTCTCTCTCCCGCTCCTCGGGCCTCCCTATTCCCTGAGACGCAACAATATTGAAATTAGGCCAATTAATAATCCTACAATGGCCTCTAAGTGTTCAAGTGAAAGGAAGAGTCGCACATCTCTCACTTTAAATCAAAAGCTAGAAATGATTAACCTTAGTGAGGAAGGCATGTCAAAAGCTGAGATAGGCCGAAAGCTAGGCCTCTTGCGCCAAACAGTTAGCCAAGTTGTGAATGCAAAGGAAAAGTTCTTGAAGGAAATTAAAAGTGCTACGCCACCGAACACACGAACGATAAGAAAACGAAACAGCCTTACTGCTGATATGGAGAAAGTTTTAGTGGTCTGGATAGAAGATCAAACCAGCCACAACATTCCCTCAAGCCAAAGCCTAATCCAGAGCAAGACCCTAACTGTCTTCAATTCTATGAAGGCTGAGAGAGGTAAGGAAGCTGCAGAAGAAAAGTTTGAAGCTAGCAGAGGTTGGTTCATGAGGTTTAAGGAAAGAAGCCGTCTCCGTAACATAAAAGTGCAAGGTGAAGCAGCAAGTGCTGATGTAGAAGCTGCAGCAAGTTATCCAGAAGATCTAGCTAAGATAATTGATAAAGATGGCTACACTAAAACAACAGATTTTCAAGAAGAGTCAATCGATGCAGCAAACTTCATTGTTGTCTTATTTTAAGAAATTGCCACAGCCACCCCAACCTTCAGCAACCACCACCCTTATCAGTCAGCAGCCATCAACATCGAGGCAAGACCCTCCACCAGCAAAAAGATTACGACTCGCTGAAGGCCCAGATGATGGTTAGCATTTTTTAGCAATAGAGTATTTTTTAATTAAGGTATGTACATTGTTTTTTTAGACATAATGCTATTGCACACTTAACAGACTACAGTATAGTGTAAACATAATTTTTATATGCACTAGGAAACCAAAAAATTCACGTGACTCGCTTTATTGCGATATTCGCTTTATTGTGGTGGTCTGGAACTGAACCCGCAATATCTCCGAGGTATGCCTGTACTCTGAATTAAAGACAACCTTCACTAATTAGACTCTATACACTGAAAGATTTATAAACATTATATTTTGCATGTACAGAATCTACTTAGTCTTAAAATTAGTCTATCCACCACTGCAGCAGGAAAAGCAGTAGCAGGTAGTGGGGGATTTAAGTGGCCTGACCCATACCCCTTCCCCCAATGTCTGACCTCCCCCTTCACCCCCAGCCTGTGTGCCCCTCTCCCCACCGTTTTCTCCACCCCCAGCACAGCTGCAGCCCTACTCCAGGCCAGGGAACAGAGCACATGGCTGCTCCAGCCTCAATTCAGCCACACAGTGGGGCAGGCTGCAGCTCCAATCCTGGGGGCTTAAGTCAGAGCTGGAGCTGCAACAGCCACCTTCTAATTTAATTCCCGTGGCAGACTCCATTTCCTAGCAGTCCCTGCCTGCGTTGCTGCAGCCAGTTTCTGTGAAGACCCCAGCAACAGTGGCCTATGACAGCGTGGTGCTACGGTTTCCACGGAGGTTGGCTTCAGCAGTTGTCAGGGCACGTGCCTGGGCAGGGGGCTACTCCACGGCCAGGATCCTGCAGTGGTGACAGTGCTCCGGAGCCGAGGCAGAGCCGTGATCTGCTACCTGCACACCGTTTCCCAGGGTGCACAGACAGAGGACAGGCAGCTCTGCCTAGGCTCCAGACCACTATCACTGCCGCAAGATCCCAGTCCCAGAGCAGCTCCCTGCCAGTACTGCAAGGGCCAGCCTCCATGCAAATCCTGGTCCCACACTGTCACAGCCCCGCCACTGCTGGGTTCGCCATGAAAACTGGCTGCAGCAACACAGGCATGGTTTGTTAGGAAGTGGAGTCCACCACAGGCCCAATCCAGCCCATGGACCAGACTTTGAGTACCCCTGGTCTAGAAGAAAAACAGCTGAAGTGAAATCATAATTCAAACAAACATGTAAAGAACATTTACCTAACTGATACTATCATCATTTGTAAGGAGATTAATTCACAAAGAGCACAGAACATGGACATTGCATAGTGTTCTAAGAGGCAATGTATATAAATTATAGTAAGCACTGCTAATGATCTTCTTATTCTTATAATATAAATATTAGGTTTAAACATATGTTCCAGAAGTTCAGCATGTTACAGTTGTGCTAAATCAAGAATCAGTTTTACTCAACATTTATATGACATTTTTCATATGCTCTGATCTGCTTCTCTCTGAAAACAGGGATTGGAGCCTTTGGTTTGAATTGTAATGGGTGCTTCTTTTGACTGACTGCAAATTTAGTCTGCCAGGTCCTACAGTGAGTTTCTCAGCTACTCAAAGCCAAATCTTTACTTATATAGTTCTTTTTTTTAAACCTATTTAGCATACAGAAAAGACTTTTCAAAAAAAAAAAAAAAAAATCAATAAATCTGAATCGGTCACTATTTTAATTAACCCTATTAATTAAATTATCAATATTTAAACACTGAACTAGGTTATCCTTCAAAAATGCAGTACCCAAGTCCCCATAGTTATAGTACATTGGATTAACATTCAGTGTACCTGAGGAAGTCACACCCATTTGAGGAATAAGCTGCTCTTCCCTGCAGTTCTCACGACCTGGAACTAATCTCTGGTATCTTGCTGGATGAGGGTTGCCATCAACATCAACCAAAAAGGGGGGGGGCATGAGATGTGGCGCCTGTTGTGTCTGTTCATCTAAGACAAAGTTGTTGGCATCACGGATAAGAGGCCGATAATCACTGTGAAAGAACATCTGATCTGCTATCTGTAACAAAGCCAATTTATGTTTTATTACAAACAGTTAAAAAGATGAAAAACAGAACTTTTCAAAACAAGAATGTCAGCAGAAAGCATTCAATTTAAGTAAGATCTGTAAAAAAAAAAAAATTCAAGTGATTATAAAAGTAAGTAACTTTTACTCCCTTATGGGGAAAGAGCTAACAGTCTAATATTTTTCCAAATCTAATGCTTACAGTTTTTTTCCTACATACATTAGGGAGGGGAAAAAAGAATTATTTTAAAAGCTATAGTGATTTGCCAGAAAACAGGAGTAAACTGTTCAAGCTAGTTTTAAAATCATGATGCACTGTATTTCTGACAACTACAGCTATATTACTGCATTTTAGGAGCTACTTGGTTGGAGGAAAATAAGCAGAAAATTATTTACACCAATTTAATCATCATATTTTGTCAAAAGAAGTTTTAATACAACTAATCTGTTCCTATTATATGTTGTATACTTGAAAAAGTCCGTCTTTAAAAGAAAATGAAAACTGATCTAAATAGTGTCAGGTTTACAATGTCAATCCAGTATTGCTGGTAGCCTACACAAGTATCAGAAAACATCTATGATGCATAGGAATAACTAGTAAAAATACAATACATATATATTAGGTATCTGTCCTCCTAAGAATTTTGTGGGCAGGTGATGCCATAAATATAATGTACCATGATCTCACTAATCTAAACAATAGTTAGAATTCTAGTTTTCTTATTTATAACAGGACTAATCCAGAACCAGTCCGGTCATGTTTGAAAGACAGGGTGAAATCAAGAAATGGTTCCATCCACAAAATACCAACTCTAACCACATTAAAAGTGCTACACATTTCACTGTTTCCCTTCTAAGTAGTATTTAAACTCCCTCTTTTGTTTGAAACGGGATGGAATTTCAGTTTTAGGATAACATGATAGACAGACCACAGCTGAAACGGGAAGTAGAGAGCATCAGTCAGCTATATAGAAAATGTCAGTGTGGTAAAAATGCTCGTAGCAGTACAGAACAAAGAACTAAGTTATACCTTTCTTCTTGGGGTGGTATTTTTAATGAAACTTTGAAGTTAAAGTATTTGTTTGAACACATTTTTTGAACTCATAACATTGGCATTTTTTGCACAATACCTTGTCATATTTGCTACTGGAGCCAAAGCCAAAAATCAAAAGGTGACCATGAGAGTCTGTACATGCAAAATGTTGACCATCAGGAGAGCACTTGCAGTCAAAAACTGCACCATGTCCTTGCCCTTCAATCTGAAATACAGCAACAGACAAAATTAATTTTTACCAAAAAATGGGGGATAGCTAAATTATAATCCTTACAATTATGATGCTGATCTGCATGTAAAATATCCAAAGACAATATATGCTCTTAGATGGAAGTTACTTCTAGTACACTGTTTACTTTTTAGCCATTCACTTTTCAGTGAATTGCATAGCAATGCTCATTCATGAAAGATGCCAGATTGATAGCAACTGACAGACTTTATCCACAAAATAGGCATAGTACAGGAAGTGACAGTAAAACTTTCCCCTTTGATGTCCTGCTGTTAAACCTAAACAAAGAGCTGGGTCCAGTTCAGGGTTTCAGTCACCACACCCATTCAGTCTACCTTTCTACTAAATTTGCCAAGAAGCACCACAGCAATACATGCTTTACAATACTTGCCCACTAAAAATGCACTGAAATTACCAGCCCACATATACAGATTAGCTTTGTGCTTCTACACTTCCAACTCATTTTTTGTGGGAGGGAGGGAGAGGTTGAGGGAGATTTAGATTGGTGTGGTCTTAACTCCAGTTTTTACAGAACTGCAAATATTTTAAAAAAGTAATTTTTACCTGATACTCATTTTCTGTTTTCCAGTTCCATTAAGCCAGAACAAATGGTTTTTTGTTTTTCCCTGCAACCTGTCAATCAAGCAGAGGTGACCAATCACCACTCTGAATTTTTATGCCTTCAGCACCTCTTCAAATAGCCCCTTCCTATTCTCCCCAGGCATGAATTTTTGCATTGTCTTTGAAGAGACAAAACTTCTTTCCTAACTATGGCAGGGTTATAAAAACTGATAGAAACAACATAATTAAATCCACACACATAATACTGTTCATACTATAGTACCTTCTCACTGAGGCTTATCAGTACCATTTTTAAAAGTCACTGAATTAAACCTCGCAAATTCTCATGAGCTAGGTACTATTATCTCCGTATTACAGCCTAAATGGTCAAGTATTTTGCCCAAGGTCATGCATGTATTAGTGGCAGAACCTTCTGTCTCTTCCCAGTCATTTTAATCATTTGATAGTATTCTCACACAGAGGGCTCTCATCAAAATGAAGTGGGGTTTTGGATTAATTAGTAAAAATGGAACACAAAACAGTTCTCTCCAATGTAGGTTCTGTTTTGCTAAAAGAGTCCTTCTAGAAAGTTACCTTAACATCACATTAACTAAAAAAATAGAATCAAATTTAGACTTAGTGTATGTGTAGATGTGAAGTAAATCAGCTTTATTATTTGATTTGTTTGTTTTTTGTTTGTTTTTTTTAAAAGCAGCTCACCTTTTTGCTCAATAAGGAAGTTATGGCTCTAGTAGGGCAGGCCCTTTACTTCTGGGAAGGAATTAAGCCTTGCAGATTCATACTAAAGCCCTATTTAGCCATCAAGAAAAAAAGTAATATAGACTTTAGTTCCCACAACAGCCCCCAAGAAAATAAAAACACACTACCAAGCTTCCTAATGATAGCATCTTCACTAATTCAATTTCAGGATGCTGCTCAAGCTTAAGACATTTTTAAAGACAAAGACATTTTAATAAGACAAAAGGCAAGAACTAGAAAGAATGGATGTATTGGTTATCATGAAATGCTAAGTTTTAGAATAAGGTTTTTGCCTCTCTTAGGAGAGATGCCTTGAATGAACCAGTCTCAAGAAAAAAATATAAAAACCCTGATCCTTTCTTATAAATACCAGAATGTAGCTTCTCTAGCTATTAGTACTATATAAATGCTTTGATTTCAGAAGTTGCCAAAATCTTTCTAGTTCAAAATTGTTTTGGGATGGTAGGAGGTTCTACTAGGTGTGGCAGGCAACCGATTTTGTTACCTAATTCTTCAAATTTAAAGAGTTCATGCTATTTTAGACTTGATTTTGGCAATTAGTGTGAACATCAGAGGAGCTGGATGTAGAAAATAAACTGGGATTTAGTGATCCAATGTAAATTGAATGAAAGGATAAATACAGGTCCTTAACTTAGAATGTTATGTTTAAAGAACGAACACTTTGTAAAACCAAGCGAACTCAGTGACGTGGACTAGACTGAAGTTTAAGAACCTGAATATAGCATAGCAAGTAAGGGGAACACGTGCATATAAGATCTTCAGCCTTAAATGAATGAATAAAATCACCTCAAAAATGATTTAGAGAGTCCATAAGAAATGGAAGAAAATAATACATCAGACCTAGAGTGATGTGCCCTAGAGGTCAAAAAGCATTGGGATATAGCAAGAATTGCCAAAACTCAAGCTGAATTAGGACTTCGCAAAGAAATAAAGTAGCAAAAGGTTCTTTATTTGCATAAATGAAGAGACAAAAAGAAAAAGGAGTGCATTAGCTATGCAGTGACAATGGGATAGAGATCAGAGAGAATGCAGGCACAGCTCAAAAACAAAAAAGCAGTTTTCAATAAAGAGAATTAGTTAGAACATGGAAGAAGAGGCAGGACAGCTAGTGGGAAATGAAAAATTAAATGAAGCATAACTCAAGAGTGCTTAATGATTTCAAGTTAGGCAGCCAAATAATCTCCACTCCAAAATTCTGAAAGAATTAAACACATGAAGTTGTAGATCTTGATGAATCAATTAAAAATATCTGCTTGAAACTGCTGGAGGAGGGGACTGTAGTATTTATTTTTTAAGAATGGGAAGAAAAATGATTTGGGTAATTACAGACCCATTAGTATACAAGAATTTAGAACAAATTTTGAAGGACAATGTGTAATCAAAAGAGTTTACTCAAAAGGCTGATCACACCAAACTAACTTTTTTTTTTTATAAGAAAACTGCTTTGTAGATAAAGCAAGTGTAGCAAGATCTAATTATCTAGACTTCAGTGAAGCATTTGATCCAGTAGTACAGGATAATTTATTAATTCACATAAAGATAATCATTAATAAGAGAACTGTAAGAGATTAAGAAACAAGCTAAAGGAAGTATGACAAAAAAAAGATGTAGGGCTGCTACTAGTGTTGTAACTAACAAAACATCCCCATAGATCTGTCTTGGGACCAATCTTATTTTTTCCCATTTATAACCTTGATACAAGAAATAAGAACTTATTAATGAAATGTTTAAGAAACAGAATGGAAATAATCATAAATAAAAAGGAAATTTGAAGCATTATACTAAAAGAACTGGATGACCTTAAGAGTTGGAGTTGCAAAATTAGAATAAGATTATGCACATGACCACGCACATTAGTAATAATACTAGTTTTTTCTTTAAACCGGGAGCTCCTTAGTTAGAAGCAGCGGAGGAAATAAAAGACCAAGGTACGCTACTAGGACACAGGATTACTACGTGATAGAGCCATGAAAAAAGGCAAATGCAATCCAAGAAAGTATGGGGAGAGATATTTTTGGTTAAGTATGACTGACACTGGTTGGAGGCACTGGTGAGAACTTATCTGGAATACTGCATACAAATGTGTGTCCAAAATTAAAGAATGATTAATTTTAGAACAGATGCAAAAAAGGGCTACAAGGATGAAGAATACAATGGATGGCCTATCTTATGAAAAGAGATTAAGAGAACTTGTTTTATTAAATGAAGCTTAATTAACAAAATGAACACTAACAAGGGATATAGTTGCTGTCCATAAATACTAGTGACAGAAAGGAATATTCAAGTTAAATGACAATACAGGAACAAAACCAAGATGTGAATGAATCAGATTTGAATACTTTTCAATAAAAATAGTAAGATTTCTCTCCTTTTCAGAAGAGTAAGCTTTTTGGCACAACGTTCTAGGAGGAGGAACAGGGACAAAAATCCTAACTATTTTTAAGATGGAGCTTGATCAGTTTAGGGAAAGGAGATAGGATAGGACTGTTTGCAAAGACATGAAACTGGATTCAACAGCACAAAAAAACTTTGCCAGTCCATGTTCTTATTTGCCTTGAAGGAGTTTCTAGGATAGTCTTTGACAACAATTTATTCAATATGTTTTGTTTATAGCCTGAATGTTAGCTATACATTTAAAAAACAGTCAGATAGCATATCTACAGAATGATATATATTGGTAGGTGTTCTATCAAGATTTTCAAACACCAATCCTTTTAGATGTGGTACATCCTCTCAGGCATTTCATCAAGGGTAAATTCTAGAAAATGAGCATTAGCTTTTTCTTGAGCTAAAAGAGTATTAAGAGGGCTTCCATTAGGAATCTCAGTTCTCACGGTTCCTAGTCTATTTATAAAGACTAAATGAATGTGTCTGTGCTTGCCCATGATATGATATCAAGAAAGAGTATCACAAAACTTTAAGAACAGAAATAAAAGTAGAACCACCTTGTTTTTTTAATAGATTACTGAAAAACAGAAAGTTTATTTTAAGATCTTTATCTTAAATTACTTTACATCTCAAATATGTTCCCAGACCATGAAACCTGCATCAATGTCAAAATAGTCCAGTGTGATCCCAGAAAAAAAAAATACAGTTTACTGATCTACAATGAAATTGACAAATAGGAGGGAAGAAAACCTCGGTTCTAAATCCCCAATACTAAAACAGTGTTCAAATGAACAGCTGATTTGCTCCCCTCTCTCTCCAGTCTGGCCCATAAGAGCAACTGACTATACAAAAAAAATTGGCTCTGATCTCCAGCAATCATATCTCCAAAAGGGAATCCAGTCCCCATATATGATAATGGCTGATGAGTTGCACATGGGCTCAGAATGCTCTCCTCAGAGTTGATCAGAGCTTGCTAAGAGAAAAAGTTCCACATGGACAAATTAGTATTCCCAATAAACAAAAAGGTACCTTTCAATTGGAGTGATGATGCTATGAAGAGCACCTGCAAACTTTATCAGATTACACTGAAAAGTATCTGAGTCTAGCATTAAAGGTCTGGGAACTAGGTTGATGAGATCAGTAAAAAATGACTTTTTGCAAGCTAGAAAAAAGCATTGTGTCTAAATTATGTCACCAGCTATATTTTAATTATAATAAATGGACTTCTGGCTATGGATAAAACAGAACAACAGTATAATAAGGGGATAAAACACAGCACTGCGCAGGGATGCATCTGAGCTCTTCATCTCGTTCTCTGTTCTCTTACATGGTGATGCAACAGTGTCCACTTGCAACCAAGGATTTAAAAAAAAAAAAAGACTAAAGACTATAACCAGACTCCCTGAAGAAACAGGAGCGTGCAAAAATTCCAAACTGCAAATGATAGCCTCTGCTTGATTGACAACTTGCAGGAATAAACCCGTATGCTCTGAATCAGTGGATGATGGAACACTGACAACATTGATTCCTCAAAATAAGGGTTATACAGTTCTGAAATGCTTAAATCATCATTTTATGTATTTTCCTTAGAATTGAAGTTCAGCCTTAAGAATACAAATAAGCATCACCAGATCTAGTAGAACCATCTTTGCTAAACATCATGCTCCACATAAAGGAGGCTAAAGTCATTTTCTAATCTTAGCTTGAAATAATACAGCAGTTCAAAAGAGAACAAGGAAAGAACCGATTCACCCAGAAGTCCTCATTCTGCAACTGCATGTGTGCTGGCAAAATCCAGCTCATGTGGGACCCCCATTCATTTCAATGGAGTTCTGCACAGTCAAAGGATTCCACCTTTGTAATTTCAGTTGCAGGATCAGGACCCAAGTCTGCATATATAATAACTATGAAATGTTTTCTGAAATGGAAATCTCACAGATATCAGGAAACCTACATTCACAAATTTAAATTTTTCCATCTGATCTTTGGATTTGGTAACAACCTTTTGTGTGTATATATGGTATTGTCAGTTACTGTTTTTTTATTATGGTCTTGGACTGCATCACTGAAAACTTTAACTAACTTCAAAGTTGAGAATATATAAATTGATTTGCTCACTCTAATTAAATCCTCAATCATACATGTAGCGCAGTTCAGAGATCCCATGTGAATATAAATATTTAAAAACAGTGAGGAAAAGAAGATGAGAAGAATGATACAAACTAGAAACAAAAAAGCCACCATACATCCTATGGAAAAAAAATGACTGAATTAACAATGCATAGTACACCAATTACACCAACTTATTTAGGAATGCAATACTTTCAAGAATTAGGTCCCGAACTTAGAGAGTTAATTTCAGAGCTCATTTCTGAAAAATCATGTCTGCATTTTTGGACTTCTTAGTGTTAACTCAATACTTTTCCCACAAATTAGATTAACTTGTATTAGCTTTCTTATAAAGATTAGATGAATTCAGCTTGAGTGTGCCTCTTATTTTTTTATTCATATAACCAGTATAAAAGCAAAACTGAAGGGAAAAAAGATGGATTTATTATGCTCACCAAATTTTCTGAAAGGTGATGTGATAAGTACTTCTCATCCCATATAACTATCAAATATAGATTTGACAGTCAAATGTTTGGTTAATATAGACTAGCCAAATTCCCTGATGGGCACAGCTCTGAGAAGTCCAGGTTGTTTTCTTACTTCATTAAAATTCAAAACAATGATAGTATTTGCCAGTAATGCTGAAGAACGTAAAACAGTATTTGTGACAGGTTTAGAACAGTGTGTTTTTGTAGAGCAGGTTATCATATGCACTTCCTCTAGTAAGTGCCAATAAAATTCTCACTTAATTTAAATGACATGCTACAAAATATAAATGTTTATTCCATTTGGGCTTTTTTGTTATTTTACTCTATCTCCAAAAACTTCTAACAATTTGAATCTGCCAAAATTGTATTCTGTAAAAGCAAACTAAGAACCAAAACAATATTTCTCTCATTTCTACACCACATTCATATAAAAGTGTAAGCCTAATTTTTTGCAGGCCAAGAAAGTAAGAAGATGGACAAAAAAAAATTAATTATGTACAACAAAGTTTCATTTTCTAGATTGACAAATACGTTATTTTTTTAATATATTCTATAAATTAAACATTCTAAAAAAATGCAGCACCTGCAAATTGGTAGGCAACAAAGTCTCTTTACGAGCTGTTATATGACATCACTTAAACTCTTCTCTATACTGACATTCTTCCACTACCGTTACCTGAACTTTGAGGAGGCATATCTATACTATGATGGAAGCATGCCCTGGCTACAAAAGGGCCAAGCACACCAGGCTGGCCCAGGCTCACTCATGGTGATTTAAAACCTGAAGTAAGGCAGTTAAAACCACCCCAGGGTCCTCCCTAGTGACCAAAATCTCAGGCATGTCAGAAAACAAGGTCTTAAGAGAAACTTCAGCGGGATGCCCCAGAACACAGAATACAGCAGTCCCATCCAGGATCTTTGAGAAACCTTGTATATTCAAACTATATGCGTTACAGAAGAAATGCAGGCTTAGCAACCTTTTCTATGTTTTCAAACAAAGGGATGTTTGACAGAAGTAAGTTGTTTCAGCCTCTTACATGGCATTTAAAAAATACCCAGATATATGATAAAACAACTTAATAAAATGTGTGACCTACTAATTTTATCTAGTTGAAATAGCAGTCATTACAATTTTACTTTAAAAAGGGACATTATGAAGTAATTTTGAAATATTACAATCTTTCCTGAAAAAAACCTGATGACTTGGAGGGAAAAAGGCCGAATAGAAAGATATTTGTCTTAAATGCACTTACACAAAGGTATCATCACATCTTTGAATATCTTATGTTTTAGTATGCAATAAGGATAGGCAACTTGGTGATTTTCAGTTAGCTGAGTTCAGGAAAATCATCTCTGATAGATCCATACTTAAATTTTATGTTTAAGGTAAACAAATATAATCATTTCATCCAAATTCTTGGAAAGAAGAGGCAGTCTACTTTAACCTTTATGCTAAACTTGGAAAGACAATAAAAAAGGTAAAATATTCAATGCTGTGAAAAACAACAAATAACCTTCATTAATGTTGAAATGTATAACATAATTTTAGTACAGAAAAATTCTCTATTAAAATTTTTACATTCTTGTGAAACTAAATACCTATCAGAAGAGTTTACCACCTCTGCAGCATTTTCCTAGTTGTAGTGTTTATAAAGCCACAGTATCAAGTAGCACCACTCTTAAACCCTCCTAGTAGACATTTATTTTTCTAAAACCAGCAAATTCAATAATAGTTAAAATTCAAAGATTTTTGGAAAGCTTCTCAAAACTAAGAGTGTAAGATTATCTTTTTCCCTCTTCACAAAATAGCAACACACTGATAAAAGTAGTAAGTTATGTAACTTTCAAAATAAAGTGTAGTCTCTCATCCTGCAACAGAAAACAAACTAGAGAAGTAAATGAGCTTCACAACATGAAGTGGTCCACACCTCCATGAATCTACTTACAAGATGAGGCCCTGTAACATGAAAGTCAGGGGATGGAAACCTTAATTTTTTCAAAGTGATTTCAGTCCCATCACACATTTTGCATCTTCTACTCCTGCTCTGGTTAAATGAATTTCAACATTTTGCATTTTGTTTTTATGCTATTAAACCTACACTCACTCACTCTTTCCCTCTCTCCTGATAGTCTTCTTAGGCATACTGAATCTTAAACAATGACATTTGCCTTATGAAAGAAAACTTGTATTTTTTTCTAAACATACATTAAAAGGAAAATGTGTGTGCAATATAGCTACTTAAGTGCTACTATTAGAAACATACACACAAACTTCTGACAGAATTGGTAACCTTAATATGTTTCATCAATATGATTGTGTGCATTTTTGTTCCACTTCATCTGCAAGTGTCACTATAGTGGAATTTCCTGTGAGATCTTACGAAAGATTTATGGCAGGTTTCAACCTAGCGATCTAGACAAACTCCTTTGAGGTAAATACAAAATAGTAAAAAACTAAACAAAGCAAAAGAAAAGAATAAGAAAACCCCTAAACCATCTCTGTCTCTCTCTGCCTTTGCTTGCTATACCATTCAGCTTTTGTATTTCATCATCTGAAGCTAGCTGAATTGTTCTGATAAGGACAAGTGCATTCACTGTGGGAAAGTATATGAACACTGGACACAATGTTTACTCTGAACTACAAGTCAGAGAAAATGCTCCACAGTTTCTTAGATTTACTAGTATGATGCCTCCTCCGGAGCACTTCTAGCATGAAAGAATGGAGCAGGGTTCTTGTATGCAGTAGGGGTCTGAATGAACATTTGACTGATTCAGTCAGACCACCCAGGTCTCTGGAAAAAGACCTAGAACATCAGAAGACAGAACAGTTATCCTAAAGTGGATCTTGAAGATCACAGTCACTATGGATCCGACTGTAGGTAGGCATGATGCCCATGAGCACAAGATCAGAGTCATCTGACAGTGTCCATCAGTACTGTGCACGTGGTCTGTGACTGCTCCTGCACAAAAGGCAATGGTTTCACTCCGTTCTCTTGCAAGTCAAAGCTAAATGCTGCTTATGACTTCAAAAAACAGAGAGAATGCAAGTTGTGCAATTCACACCGGTGTCTCAAAGAACCAGTTACTATAGATTAAGTAACTGTTCTTTAAGCTTCAGTCTGGATTCCATAGGTTAAAGGCAAAAAGAAAATCAACTTTGAAGGGCTGGAAACAGGAACATCTGATGTTTCAGACAGAGAAAAAAGTAACATTTTCCCATATTTGTCTTCCGAGATGGTTACCATGCCAAAGGCCTAATGTCTGAAAATCCTGGAAAAACTCATTAAAGAATCTATGTGCGATACACTTGTTGAGGGTACGATTCTAATGACAGCCAGCATGGCTTTGTCATGGGTAGGTCTTGTCTTACCAATCTCATTTCTTTCTATAAAGAGGTCTCTTGCCACCTGGACACTAGAGAGAAGGTCAACATTATATACCTAGACTTCCAAAAGGCTTTTGATCTAGTATCCCATTATATCCTTGTGGAAAAATTGGAAGATTGTGGGCTTCACTGCTCAACAGTTCAGTGGGTGGAAAACTGACCGCATGGTAGGACCCAGAGAGTTCTCATCTGTCATCCTGGCAAGAAGGGTTCAGTGGTGTCCCTCAGGTGCACATGGCTTGGACATGTGTTTTTCAACGTCTTTATCAATGATTTGGATGTGGGTGCGAGAAGTTCACTGGCCAAGTTTGCAGACAACACCAAGTTATGGGGAACCATGGTCATGCAGATACAGGCAGACCTGGACAGGTGGAAAAACTTGAGAGGGTCCACAGAAGAGGCACCCACCTGTATGATCAGGGACTTGCAAGACGAGCCATATGAGGAGAGGCTGAGGGACTTGGGTCTCTTCAGCCCACAGAAGAGAAGACTGAGAGGGGACTTGGTAGCAGCTTACCAGTACATCAGGGGAGTACAAGAACTTGGTGAACAGCTGCTCACCAGGGCACCCCTGGGGAAGACCAGGAGCAATGGATACAAACCTCTAGAAAGCCGCTTCGGGCTCAACTCCAGGAAAAACGCCTGAACGATCAGGGTGTCCAGACTGTGGAATAAACTCCCTCTAGTGGCGATGCAGTCACCTACCCTGGAAATCTTCAAAAGGAGACTGGACAGTTACCTTGCTGGGGTCACTTGACCCCAGTTGTCTTTTTCTGCCTAGTGCAGGGGGACGGGACCCAATGATCTACAAGGTCCCTCCCAGCACCTAATAATCTATTAATCTAAGTACTGGTTTGGGAAGACTACTAGTAGATTAACCTATTCATTTAGGTGAAGCTGCAGAGCAATAATGTGATAAAGGGGGTTTGAAGAGGTCTGACAATATGTGCTTCAAGTTCATCAAACCTTTATGCTGAAGTGCAGCAATAGTGGGCAATGACCATAATGGAGGCTCCAGGAAAACCAGATTAAGATCCCAAGTCAGACTCAGTTCTTTAAGGGGAGGGTAAGTATGCAACACACCCTTGAGAAATGTTGATACTAGGGTATGAAAATTCAGAGCTTGATACAGAGTTAATTATAAGAGCATTCTAACAACTAAGAGCCAGCACACACTGTTGGCACTTGAAGAGTTAGATGCAGTCAAGAACCTTTGGTACTGGGACCTTATCTGAGTCCTGGTATTTGACTGTCCATAAAGCAGAATTTTCCTTTTAGATGTGTGGCCTTCCTCCTCAAAAAGTTTCTGCTCCATGAGATATATCAAAACTTGTCAAGAACAGCATCTATCAGTACTCTTTGATGAACCAACATGAGTGTAGTGACTGCTTCTCACTGCAAAGCATTTAAACTTAATCAGACATCAAGACCAGGCAGACAGAGATACAGCAAAAGCTCTGTAATGCGGCACCCATGGGGAATGGGGGGTACCAGATAACCAAATATGCTGGTTACCCAAGAGGCCCAAACAGGCATCTTTGCCTGTTTGGGCTGCCGCCCCTCCCACTGTACCACCACTCCTCCCTGGTGTCAGTCAGTATGCTGGGTGACAGGAGTGGGTCCCCATGCAGGATGCTTTCCCCTGGGTCGTGGGGCTTCAGCGAAACTGGAAGTGCCACAGTGGGCACCTCCTGTTTCACTTTTGCCCCATCAACCAGCATGCCAGTTAATGGAGCATGCCGGTTTCTAAGGTGCCGGATAACGCGGCTTTTACTGTAGAAGGAACCTGAATACACACAGGCAAGACATTCAACAGCCAGAAATGTTTCAGTCAGTATGAAGATAGGACAAGGTCATGCTGATATTCGACCTTGAAGATAATCTGTGCAGCACTGGGGGGAAAAGAGGCAAATTGGGGGCTGGGGGGCGGGGGGAAGAGGGGAAGGGAAGGAACTTGGGCACCACTTTAGCAACAAGGCATGCAGGCCAGATCCAACAATCTAAGTCCAAAATTACAAACCAAAGCGTCCACACTCAGTAGTCACTCTTAGGGTTTGGGAACTAAACCTCACTGGATACTTCCCTATTTGTTCTGTAGGTTGTCCAAATACTTGCAGATTTGCTTTTGTGCATGTACAGAATTATTGTAGCCTGATCATCACAGAGTCCAGAAAAATCAGTAGCAGTGCCCATTTCAGAAAGACACAAACAGGATCAGAGCCTTCACAAAAAGCAACTATGATTGCTTTAGGACAGTGGTGATCAACCTTTTTGCCCGGCGGGCCAGATGGGCAGTGCCCAGGCTGCTGGATCCACCTCGTAGTCCAGATCCAATGCCAAGTGGCCACAGCATGGCTCCATCCAGCCACGCAAAAGAAGACAGGGTCCCAACCCAACCTGGCTCCTTGGGGGAAGGAAGGAGGGAGCGTGGCCCAGCCCCACAGGCAGAGGGAGGGCAGGCAGGTCACAGCCCCAACCAAGTCCCACAGGGGGACAGTCATGGTCCAACCCCAACCCAGCCCTGCAGGGGAGAGAGGTTTGATGTGGCCCCACAAGGGGAAGGAAGGGATTTGAACCAACCCCAACTCAGGGAGCAGGGAAGGGCAACACAACAGTTGTTCCAGGTTGTGCGCTCAGGCTATTATATAAACATATGGGCTCCACCAGTAGTTGCTGCTCTTCTTTCATCATTACAAAAACAGCTATCCTTACCTCAGAAGACAAGTCCATATGCATGGATATACCTGAAATCCACACGACATTTAGTACGGATGGACACAGCTTATCCCGGAATAAGGTTTCTAAATTCCGGCAAGCTCTCCATGCAGAATGTAGGTTTTGTGGTGAGTTTCTTGTTTTTAATTGAACTTTTTAAAAGACATGTAATTTTCCCTATGCACTGTACAGAAGAACCTAAGTGCCTAATTCTGAGTTTTGGATTTCTGTCAGAGTGTGGCATTTAATTTGTAACATAATTATGCCCTTTATTTGATGTAAGGTCCTGGTAAAGGAAACTGGGCTCCAGCCTCTTTTGCAAGAAGTTTACGAACTTAGTACTCTCCTCTGTAGGAAACATTTTGGTAGCTTCTCATTGGTTAAATATTGATTCTGTGATTGATACATGTAGCAACCACTTGTGAGGGCTACTCCATGCCTAGTCTACTTAAAGAGCCTGTCACACTGTTAGTAGCTCCTGGAAAATGCAGGCACAGTGAGGTCGCATCATGGTAATAAATCCCAGTTCGCAGCTGCATGACCTTCTGGAAGAGATGACCAAGCACATTGTTACTCCTTTACTTAGTGCCCTGTGGAATCCAATAAAGAGCTAGAATGTTCATAGGTCAGCCAGATGATCCTAAATATTAATACACTCATATGTGGTTTCAAAACATCCTGGGACCACTTCTTTGCCTCTGAAAATAGTTTAGGCAGGTACCTTAACCTGTTCCTGGTGTATTTATGGATTACATTCATGGACAGGGAGGACACATTTTCTGGATCCAGCCACTAAGTAAGTTCTTAAGCACTGGAAGTACTATTATGTTCTCTTCTGAGAGAAGCCATACCATATACAGATATATGCTCTTCTCAGAGTGATTTAACCTTGACTGTTCCCAATTTATTTGTCTCCTGGACTGTCCATTTTTACTGGCAGAAAGAGTATGAATATCTGCATACACGTGGTTTCTCAGTGACCCTCCCAAGAAAAAAATGAATGTCTGTATGAGGCCAAAGTAACTTCATACCCTCAATAACGAAGTAACATGTTTTAGTCTATTCCTCCAGCAATGCCTTATGCTTGGAGCCATGATACTTTTGCACATCACCACCTACAGACTTGACTGCTGTGCTGGACTAGCCTAGTGTCACCTAAAAGGTCCATCAATACCTGCCAGCCAGTCTGCTGCAATTACTTCTCTGAGGTCATATGTTGTCTTGTAGGAACTTCAACAAGTTTCATTATAATAGTTGCAAGCCCCTGGCAGATATTTCCATCAAGCAACAAGTGATATAATTCAATAGAAGCTGTCACACCATATGACCTACTTCACATTGAAGGGGGAAGCTATATAGAGGGGAAAAAAAGCATCCTGGAAACTTGCTTTGCCAGCACCTGCCAGCTGTGCTGGGAATGAGAAGTCATCTGGGCTCCCCTTGGGTGAAGGAACTACTTCCCCAATCCTTGTGTAGATCCAGAGAGACCCATTCAAAGGTCAAGGAAACTGCACAGAAGCAGCAGGGCTCAAACTGGCCTGGAGCTTTATGTGCTTGTCCTGCCCACAAGTTTCTGAACAAATTCCCTCCTCCAAATCCTTACCAATTTCAGACAAATAAAGCATGTCACCTAAAAATTTGTTTACACCTTGGTTTTCACAAAAAGGTGCTAATGGTTACTTAAAGAAGCAGACTTAAGGCTGCTTAAAGAAGGGGAAAAGGGGCAGTGAATAAGGACTGCTCCCACTATTGTATCCCTAGGAAGCAGTTAAGCATAAGAGAGTGTGAGAATGAGAGCATAAATTGACCCTGAGATGCTGGAGGACCTGGCCAAACACTAATCACCCTGTGTGACATGTCACACATTCAAACTAAAAGTTTGGTAGAAACCAGCTACAAAAAATGTTCTACATTTTTCAAGCAATAACTCCCTGGCTCTTTGGCCATTTGTATGTCTGATTGACATTTTTATTGTGCAATAATTGCTTTGCACACATAGCACGTCTACATTTATTGTGCAGTTAGCCAGTTAACTGCAACTGCACAACAAAGGTAATGTGTCTGGGGATGCCAGTAAGATGCCATCCCTAAATAGATCAGGTTTTTTTGAAGTACTTGTGTCCAATTTCAATTTTTCCTCTAGCACTGATACCACAACTTAGTTCAGAAACCAGATACCAATTCTTTACCCATTTCACTATAGTGAAATATAGTGTCACAAGGCTTTAGGCTTTACAAAGCAATCCCTTTATTTACAAGTAGAGCAGTTTTTAAAAAGCACAATAATGAATAATGAATGAGATTCCTTCATTAAGGACTATGGCTACTGACAGACTTGGGGGGTGGGAAGGAACAAAAAACAAAAACAAATGAAGAACCCAGTCCCCCCTCCCTCCCCCCCACAAGAGCCAAAACAAAACAAAAATGCTCTTTACTGAAAGAGACAGCACGTTATTTGGACTCAACTCCACAGCATTTGTATAAATTGGGTGCTTCAACCGTTAGATAAAAGCACCAAACCCGCCCCCCTAAGTAACCAGCCCATACAGATGTTGGGCGAGCTGGGTCAAAATAACACGATGCCTCTAACGCCCCAATGCCCTTTCAAACCAACGCTGAGCACACGGCATGTGCTGGGCTCAAAACAGGGGCACACAGAGTTTAAAGTAAAGTGTCATTTTTGGTTTGCGGTTTGTTTGGCGTTTTTTTTTGGGGGGGGGGGGGGGGGGCTACATCTGTAAGCAACCTACATTTATAGTATCAGAATCTCTGCAACGGTCCTAAGGAGGTCCTGAAGTGACATAAATAATCCAGGACTGGTACTACTAATGTCTCATCTGATGAGACAGATCAGTAAGCCTTTGTAACTGAAGGAAGATGCTAGGCTTTGTTTAGCTCCCAGGTCAGGTTTGTCTTAGTGATTTCTCCCAGCTGGAGTTAAGAACCAAATTAAGATGGAATTTAGCTACTCAGCAGTTTCCATCCTGGTGCAATGAACAAGCAAGAGAACTGACAGAGAATAAGGGATTCTCTGCCATTTATGCTTTCATACAGAAGAACAAGGAGGTACAAGGCACATATACAACCCCAGCCAGTGCTATTCAAAAGACTCTGATTTTGTGCAAGTGAGGCATATGCACAGACAGATATTCATATGATGAAAATCACCGATCAAGTTCATTTTTGGTAAAGTTATAGGTAAAACAGGAGTTTACTATACTATTCACTTCAATGAAGCCAGGATGTCACCCTCCTTACCCCTCCAGCCACACACATGCGCACCAACTGCCCCACATAATTTAGAGGATTAATTAGTACAGTGAAAAAATACAGAAAAGCAGCTCAACGTATTTCTGTAATAAGTAAATAAAGGATAGTTACCATGTTGAAGTAAGACCTAATTTTGACCCCTCTTGCCAGATCCCACACTATGACATTGCCATCATGGCCAGCAGAGAAGAGAACTCTAGGATCAAATGGATGAGGTTCAAGAACAAACACTTCATCCTCATGTCCCTGAAATTAAATATATATTATTTTAAATGTGCTGTTGAGAATAAAAAAGAATGGCTCAAATAATATAAACAGATACAATTATCACTATAGTATCAGCAGTATAAACATGCAAATAGCTCATAACAATGTGAACCTATATAAAAATGTCAAACATACAACAGCAGTTTGACAACTCTACTAGCTTCTCATTTCTCTGGCCCTTCATCCAATATTCTTCTCTGTTCTCTCTCAGGACAATTTGAAATACATTATTATGAGCATGTCAGCTGTGGGATCCCTGGGTCCTCACAGCTGAGACCCAGAGCTCCATTAGCTGTGAGACTCTCAGTTCCAGCTGCAGGGTGGCACAGCCAGGACCAAAGAGCTCTGTGTGAGACCAAGGATTTCACATACCCCCAAGACTAGGGGATCACAGGATCCACAATCCCCCAGGCTCAGAGGTTGCACCTCGGTCGGTGGGAGCCCTGTCAGATGCAGGGACTCTCAGTCCCAGCTGCATGTGGTCCCCCATGGCCAGGGGCCCAGTCAGCAAAGAGGGCTCCCAGCTGTGGGTGCCTGCTTCTCATAGATGCAGGGAAACCCAGGACTGGGCTCCCCCCTACACTGGTAATAAGATGCGATTAGCTCTAATGTGCAATCCCACAATTGTGCCTCCCACCACGTACATGTGGCAAGGCAGGAGTGATTGTGTGGATCACACATTAAATCCAATCATGCATTTACCTGCACGAGTATAGGGGGCCGCAGGAAGAGTAGAGTAAATAAATGTAAAAGAATTATTTCATGCCCAAAAGATGAGGGTGTAACAAGGACTGGTTTCTGTGATGCAACAGAGGAATTAATGCACCCCCAGTCAGACTTTCATAGCAGTACCAAAGATTCTGTACATTTGTATAGCAAGAAAAGAGGTATGGGAATATTTATGCACAGAAAATTCTTACTTCTTTATTACATAAGATTAACAATTCACATTGCCAATAATTTCAAGACAGCAAGACCAAGAATGGTGTCTCCTTTCTCACTTATGGACACTTATATCTCCAAAGCAAGCATGGCAAATCTCTGAAATGTTAGTTCAGGGTAAGTATCGGTATATGTATTTCTAAATTAGATTTTGATTGAAACAAAAAAAATTAACATCTACAGCTAATAATTGGCAAGGCATGTTATGGTGACCTTCAAAAAGGGAGATATGGGGTAAGCTTTTACTGGCCTCAAACTTGGTATGCATTTTCATGTTGAAAATAAGATCAAGAACCTTACCATAAGGACATGAATAAGTTGGCCAGTGAAAGAATTCCAAACTTTTAGAGTCATGTTATTAACTGCAGTTATAACAGAGTTGTCATGGCGGTCCCATGCCACCATTGTTACTTTCAGTTTTGTGATTTTGTCTTCTACTCCTTGCAGACTTTGTCTAGAAATAAATAGCAAAAAGGAGTTTCAAAACAATTAAAATTAATTTGCCAAAACTTTTCGTTTGTCCAGAAATGTACTTTTTTTTTTTTTTTTTTTTTTTTTTATAAACAGAGTCAGAATTGCAAATTTTTCAGTGTTTACATTTCCTACTGAAGGCAATAATACATTTCTGCAACAATACGCACAACTGAAAAACTAGACATATGATGGAAATAAGTGCAACAATACATGCCCAACCGGAAAAAAACAATTCAGTGTTCTTAAAGTAATTCATAAAGTGGCATTCTAAGCAGCAGCAGGTTTCACAGGCCACACTGATGCATCTGTGTAATTTTTATCTTCAGATACTGCCCTCTGATACCCCTTCAACCTATGTAAATGGAATGGAACATGTAGCAAGGTAGAAAAATCTGAAGAAAAACCTGTCCGCATACATAGGCAATTTTGGCTTACAGAACCTCTATTATTGGTGATTACATGTAAAAAAAAAAAAAAAAAAAAAAAAAAAAATTGTCCTACAGCTCTGTCAATCACATTGCTGGGGTTGGAGAGAGGGGAGAAGAAGGTCACCTTCAGATGAAAAAGGTCTAAGGTAATGAACATGGAACTCCACAACATCTTATATTCAAAGAATTTTGTAGGACACAGCCTCACTTAAGCAAACAGGTGAAGTCCAAGCTCCATCAATGTCATCAGGAAAACCCACTGACCTCAATGTGGCCAGGATTTCACCCACTGTTCAGAGCCTTACCTCCCTCCCATTGCATCTGAAAGAGTAGCTCATCTCAAATGTCATGTTTATTAATGATTTTGGATTATAATTCGTATGCGTTTCTTAGTATTTCCGAATTTATAAACTTTAAAACACCCCTCCCACCCCAGAGACTATTCCTGTAAAGTGTTGGGAATACATTCAGTTATTATCCCTCCAAGTGGTCCTATGCCTTACAAGGACCTTTGGGAGAGTGGGAAGAAAAAGGGAGAGGAGGGTGGAGGGACATGGCAGGTGGAACAGTGTTAACACTTACCAAGACATGAGACAGGAAAGGTACCTCTATGCTAGAGACTTCAATGTAATGGAGAGAGAGCTTATTTAAAGCTACATCTTTGGGATCTCAAGTACCAAAATCAGTCCACCTCAACTAACCTACAGGCTTGACATTACTTAAAAAAGGGAAGGATTTGCAGTACAGCTATACCAGCAAATCCTTTTAAGACTTGCTTACTATACCAGCAAGACAATGCTTTTGTCAATTCAGATTATCCATCACCTAGTATTGTGATACTGCCCATATCTTTAAGCAAAGCTGGACCTTTCCACCCTGGTTCCAAAAACATAGCTATGAATTTTAATGCAGATATCTAGACAGTCTGGCTTGATTCATGCCTAGAGTAATGGTAGTCACCTTTTTGACAGGTTTGTCACAAATCCCTGACCTTCTCTCAATGGCATTCTGATCCTCACCCCCTCAGAAGTATACCTGATAAAGAGTTTGCACAATGGGGCACTGAAAAAGGTGCCTGAAGCTCACACGCCACACACAGCAGTTTCCCATACCACAGATGGCCAACCCTGGCTTGAAGGGTTTAAAAAGCAAAGCTTTTAATGTCTTGGTAACAAGAGCTAAAGTATATGTCAGGTGAGCTAATTTGAACAGCTGAATATCTGGTCAGATATCTAAAAAATAAAATTGGAAAGCCTACGCCAATACAACACGATCCACACTTAAGCATTCTGAAGTTATTCAAATGATGCATCAAACATTTGGGTTGAACAAGTTTCCAATATGCACCACAGATACTGTGATAGCAATCTGTTTCGTATAACTTACCCTGCTGGACGAGTAGCCATGTCTAACAAAATACTCTTCCATTCCCTTCGCTTAAATTGCCAGATACGTGCTGTCCCATCTCGACTTCCACTTACAAACCTACCCAAAAGAAGAAATCACACCTCAATATCAAATATAGGTAAGGAGGATGGTATGCAATTCATTCCTAATGTTTAAATCTGTAATATATTACTGCATAAATCTACCAACATATAGTATTTCCAAAATTCTGCACTGATGCTTTTAATAGAGCCCACTTCATACATCTAAGAGAGACATAAGATTGCTAAATTGTATTCCTCCTCCTGAACTACAGCCAGAAATAACTTCCCAAATATGCCAGTTGCACATGGATTTGTATGGTACCCTTCCACCTTCTGGTCAACTACTAATCTTGGAAATTGCCATACACAAGACTAGCTTAGAAACAACACTATATGGATTCTATACAATTGTCCCCTCACTGGAAACAGTGTAAATTCAGAGATTAAGTAGTGCATAATGCCAGGATAAATTAACCTGGAAAAATAAGACACCTAATTTGTACATGCAAAACCTATTTCTCCAGTAATTTGGTACTGCATATTTTCTAACTGTCACAGTATCTAAACTGACCATTTCTCCTTTACAACTCAAATTGCAGATGATTATGGTGAAGTTTCCCCAAGCTCCACTGAAGCTATTTATAATACAAAAAAACCTATATTAAAAATCCACCTCCCAAAATAATTCACTGTCAATGAAACTGAATTTCTTTCTTTAGCATCTTCTGTGCCATGGATCCAAAAACTTTTGCAGAACAGTCGTATCAAAATATTCAAAACAGACAAAATGCCCAAGTCCTTAGGTAGGCCTATGCTTGGATTAATTATGCCTTAAATCAAGTTACAACTGATTAAAAGAACCAGCTAGGATGAGTAAAGTACTATATCAGAAATAATTCTGAACTCTGCCAAGCTTTTGCCATATCCTGACAACACAAAAACTGGTCATTAAAAAATGATTATGCCTTTTTTGTAATGGGGGACAATAATTACAAAAGTTATACCATTATTGTTTTAAATAAAGGTATTTGGTAACTTTTGAGTTATCACTATTAGAAGGACATCTACAACATAAAAAAAATACAGAAAACTACAAAGGATACAACAGAATATTTATAGTGAACTGCAGAAAACAGTTAACATTTGGTAGTTTTCATAAAGCTGGAAAGAAGCCTGCTCTGAAGTAAAAAAATTATTCAAACGTTCATTTACTTACCTATTACTACTGTTAGAAAACTGAATGCTGTCAACTTTATCCTATGTAAAGAAGAAAGAAATTAACAGTGATTCCAAACTATCAGTGAATTTTAATCAGATACTTATGTATTTTTAAATAGTATTTACAGTATGCAACTCCAACTCTGGTATCTTCTCTGGCTGACCTGATCCAAAGAAATAAACCCTAATGATGTGATCTGTACTTCCAGTGGCCAGAAACATTCCACCTGAGAGGGACAAGCACAAATAAACAAGTCATGAGTAAAAAGGAAAGGTAACATTATCTGAATAATGACAAAGCTCTTGAATGTATAGAATTCATCTTTCCTAAATTTACATTTACTGCTTTTAACTATTTAATTTTTATGTCAAATTTCAAGCTACATGAAAAATCTGTTACACTGAGCTTGTCATACCATTTATATTATTTATGTCACAATGACTAGATAATCCTAATTTTTTCCTCAAAACAACAATGGCTACATATTTTAAGTAACTTTTAATAGGCAAAACAACTGTAGGGCTGTTTTTACAAGATCTGTGGAAAAGAAAATTAAATTCCAAATTAATATGGAATTTTTAAAGTTTTTTCTAGTCATTAGAAGTAGAATCTTCAAAAGTGTAAGTGACTTGGGAAATTAAGTCCCATTCTCAAAAGAAAAAAAATAGTTAAGGTATTTACAAGTTAAAGTTGCAATGAAAATTAAGAAGGTAAACTCGTGAATGTCTTGAAAATACATCTTGGACAATTTAGCAATTTTGTTCGTACTGCCTTAGCTAAATTTTGAAAAATCATGTTTCTTCTAGTGACCAAGAAAAATTCAAATTCTTCCAGAGTTTGGAAATTGATGCTTCTTGTCCAAGCCAAAACATAAGCCAGGGTTTTGTTTTTTTTAAATCATCTCCCTTACTATCAAGAAATACTAAAAGAAAGCTACAGGTCCCAAAAACGTATTAGCAATGTTTATATCAACTGATTCCCAAAGATGCCTATATAACAAGTATCTTATGTACAGATAACGAAAATCTATTATCCCTATCAAGTGCTGTTATCCCCACCCCTTAATCTCATCCAAACATCAAAAGAAGTCATACTACTGTATTATACTATGGTCCGCTATACACCTCATATGCCTTGTTATAAAGTTTATACATTAAAGAAGAAGAAAGAAAAAACTCTGTACCAGCACTAAAAGAAGAACAGATCATCTGGACTCCCGGCCGAGGGCGTTCTGTAAACTTTGCTGGCCTTGGACTACAAATATAAAAATAAGTAAAATAATATCCTAAGGGGGTTACTTGCAGAAACAACTCTCTCAGAACTAAGCACAGAAAAACAAAATTAAACCTAAAGGAACAGATGGCTGCCCATCTATAAACAACTTAGTGTCATGCTTCATGATCTGATCTTTAGGAAATAACAACAGCTCATGTAGACAAAATTATGCATATAACAGTTCTGGGATCACAGAGATAGTTCATTATGGAGCTTTTTGGTATTAAAAAATGGAAGAGAGAACAAAAGAGAACAAATGAGGGGAGAGACTTGTGGTTAACTATTAAGATCAGTCTTAAATAATACATGACCAACTTTTCCCCATACTAACTGTAAAGCAACAAAACAGGCTTCTTTGAAGAATTAAAGGAAAACAAAAATTAAAAGTTCTCTAATAAAAGCATTTGGTGTAAAGAAATCTGTTAATTCTTAAAAACTAGCCAGCTTGCATAAATAAGTAAATATGTATTCTTAAGCGGCATTAACATCTCATTGTTCCCAAATTTAAATTAGCATTTTGAATTCCCATGTAGTTCCCATCTAGTCTTCTACACCATTTCTTCCCTTTAAGCATTTCAAAACCTGATATACACATAGAAGTAAAAACTAAAACAGGATTTTAATAATCTAGTTTTCAGGTTAAGAGTAAAGAAAATCTATATTTTTTCTCCCTCAACACTAATGTTCATTCTGCACACAAGCTGCAGCAAGAGAGCTGATTTTATATATAACATTTCACTGGCAAGCTATGCTAAAGAAAGGAAAAGCGTAGACTACACACTGTTGTAGTAGATTTCTTACACACATAGGCTGCTTGCAGATTTAAAAAAAACAAAACAAAACCTTATGCTTTACCGGAAGCAGCAGCATGTTAGTTTGACCCAGATCTGCAGCATCTGTACAGACTGGGCACTTCAGCAGAGCTTTGTGGCATTTTTATCTAAATCCAAGTCAATCAGCTATTAGATAAAAGCTCCCAAAAAACCCACTGAAGTGCTCGATCTATAGAGACATCAGGCGAGCCAGTTCCAACTAACACGATGCTTCTTCTGGGCATGTACTAAACTTGGCACAGGAGCACACGGAGTTTAAAGCGCCATTTTTCGTTTTTTAACATCTGCAACCAGTCTTAAAATAGGTAGGATTTCAGCTATCAGAATATAGAAAAAGTATTCATTACTTATCTGAAAAATTCCCTTTTTTGAGTAACATGACCCAGAGATCCATGCAGCCATTGAGGCAGATTGAGCCTCTTCATCACTTCTAAAAAGCCTGACAATTATTACTCTAACACACCAAGGACACTTTAAGCTTTTTTAAGTACACTTTAGTACCTGTATTCATGCAAAGCAAAGAATGTAGTGAACAAACAAATTCTGAATACCAATTAATTGCTGTATGCATTTCCCAAACAGGCAGCCATTGCAAGTGGGTAAGTTCTATAAACCTCATTATTCTAAGGAAATTACCTAGGAAATGTTGGGTAATTCTTACTCTTAATGAGATTCAAAATGTGTGACACAGGGGACTTTCATAGCAGCAGCCACTCGGGGTGAGAGAACTATTATATTCAGAACATTACAACTGTTTTTAGGCACTACAGTATGGAGTATCCCTATCCAAAAAGGTAGTATCCATTCATTTTACATCCAGCTTGCAAAATTTAGAGGAAGTATGAAGAGAGAACCAGGCAGCTGCTGAATGCAGACTTGATTGTGACTACTTTAATTTTATGGAAAGTATAGTCCTTATATCTCAAGGTGAGTACTTCTAAACAACAGCTTGAAAACTGAGGTCATCAACAGAATAACCACTTTAATGGTTAAAAGGTACTAGAACACTATAAACTGTTCAAAATCTATGCCCAGTAGGGGCAATGAGAGCCAATTTAAGGACTCGTAAAGAAGCTTTCTTCACTTCCAAGTGTATGTAGAAGATGAGCTGCTGTTAAAAACAACTGGACAAAAACCTCTCTCTTTCCCATGGCTTTAAGAATGCAAGGCAGATAAGATCTCCAAATGCCTGAATTATCAAGCCTAACCAAAGCTCATCTAAAGGAATCTGAAAATACCGATTCAGATATTGCAGTGTTACCCTGGTCTCTGAATAAACAAAAGTTAGATTTGTTTAGAAGTCAAGAATAAGGATACTACTTCTGCAGTTGGTGCAGCTCTACTCAAAAGCTATGCAGAGGCTCACACAAGAATTCCAAGTCCCTCCTTCAACAATATGTCCGTTCTTGAAGAAGCAAAGATGGGATATACTATGCCCTTTTCAGGTGACCTGAGAACTAATGCCTCCTTGTCCAAAACAAGACTGTAGGAATCCCTGGTGCCTGTTCTCACATAATCTTTCATAGCCTTTGGACAAAAATAAAGGAGAGGGGACACAGGAGTCTTTTGCAAGGTGTCATACATTTCATAGACATTAGGGCTAGAAGGGACCTCGAAAGATCATCGAGTCCAGCCCTCCGCCCATAGGGCAAGAAGTCAGCTGGGGTCATAGGATCCCAGCAAGATAAACATCCAATTTGCTCTTGAAGGTGTTCAATGTAGGTGCCTGAACCACCTCTGATGGCAGGCTGTTCCAGACATTGGGGACTCAGATGGCCTGAGGATTCTTTCTAGAACTTGTGTATGGCTATGTTAGTGCTGCTCTACTACAGAAGCATGGTAGATAGAGTAGGATGACAGGAAAGGGGCTGGGCAAGAGACTTCTATGGCCTTTTAACACAGTGCTTCAACCTGCAGTTGTGGGGGAAATGGTATGGAATGGAGGGAATGGCTAACTTGGTGCTACAGCCAAAATATTTTTGGACTTCTCATCTTTTGTCAGAGCTTTCCAGCTTGGGTAAGAAAGGTTATAGGAAACCCTATTCTAGTCTGGGCACCTGAGAGGGACCTGGGTCTCTACAGCAGGGTTTTTCAACCTTTTTGGATCAGTGTACCTCCAGTGGCCTAACATGGAGCAGGAGGTGGGAGGGGGAGGCACATGGCAGAATACAGAACAACAGCAGCTGCCGCATGTGAGCTTCCCCCCACCCCATACCCAGGCAGCATCTACGCAGGATGGTGCACGGTGGTGCTCCGTCCCTGCCTCCCTAGGCATACCCACTAGGGCCTTCTTGCATACTCCCGGTTGACAACCCCCGCTCTACAAAACCACTCTGAAAGTTCAGCCATTTAATCCTTGAGGTGCTACAAACCTGTGTAGATAAAAGGAAAAATAGAGTAACTAGAGAAAAAATTCACCATTCTATTGACCAATGCTGTGCTAACCTGTTATAAAGTAATGTATATCCCTGACATAATGACCCTAAATGAAGTTATTTCCAACTCCTTATTCCTGCCCCCCCAATGTGCAATCCTCCCACACTAATTTCTACATTTATATTAGTTGAAAACGTTCAATCCTTTCTTTTTCCTTGCATCAGCATCCAATATTGAAGCATAAAAATGCATCTGCATCCAAGCTACCCTTTTGAGTTCTCGTATTTTATTGATATTCTATTAATATTAGAACATACACTGATTTCTAATATTCTACTTGCCTTTTTAAGTTTTGTTCTCTTACCACAAGCTGTTCTGAGCCTCTGTTGGGAAGGGAAAGGGACATGTAAACTGCACACACACACATACACACACAGTTGAGGAACAGGAGGAAATCCCCTTGCCAAAAAAAGGAGACCTTGTGCACTGACAGACATACTTTTTGGCTGCTTTAATACAGAGGGGAAACTAATCAACACATCAACTGTTATTTATTTACTGGACTTATCATACTGTCATATACAATGCCCCTGAATAAGATAAGCACCTTTTATTTGGAAAGGCAGAATGAAGAAACAAAGTTTTCCGTGAAAATACAAGTAGGAAAGTAGCCGAGTGACAGCTTCTGCAGCTGAAGCTTCTGCCAGGGAAAAAGAGAAAAGTGCACATAGCTAGACGCTATGAAACTCCATGTACAGCACTACAGCAGTACTTTAACTTCCCTCCAGCAATGGCAGAAACTGCAATTACCATATTTCTTCTCTTATAACATGTACCCCAATTCCCAGCAGCTAAATTGTGGGAAAAAGATGTGCCATGTGAAAGACACCATAGCATATTGCCACTCTTCCCAACAAAGCTCCAGAGCTGCCCCTGTCAGGTATTACTTCCATCAAGCAATAGGCATTATCATTCAATGGAAACTGTCATACCATGTGACCAGCTTCATGTTCAAAAGGGCAGGCCATTCAGAAGGGGGAAAAGCACCTTGGGAACTTGCTGTGCCAAACTAACCAACCAGCAAGAAGTGGAGAGTTGCTGGCAGGGGCTGTCATCCCTCTCCGCAGCTGTGCTGGGACTGAGACATCAGCTGGGCTCCTCTGGGTGAAAGAGCTGCCCTCAACCCTTGTGCAGATGAGGGGAGACTTGTGTGAAGGGCAGGGATGGCAGCAGCAGTACAGCTCAAACTCTCCAAGGAACTTATGAACCGTTTTGTCCCACCTACAGGTTTCTGAACAAATTCCTCTCCCATGGCTCCCTGTTTCAGACAAATAAAGCATGTCACTTGAGTGTTTTTATATACTCAAAGAACTGACACTCCTTATCAGCTAAGAACTGCTGCCCAGAGCATTTTTCCATCTATTGACTCCTCTGTGAAATCCTATGAAATATGAACTTTCATTTCTACCCAAAACTTTTACAATCTCGTCTCTTATGTCTGATGAAGGGTGTTTGTGCCCGAAAGCTTCAATTAAACAATTTGTTTTTGCAAAAATCTTGTTGGTCCAATAAAACATATCACCTCTGTCCATGAACCTCAACTGTTTTTTCCTCTAGACCAATACAGCTACAACCTGGATACCTTTTATATACTCTGGGTTTCATAGAGGTGCTAATGGCTAGAAAGGACAGGCAGCGAGTCATGACATCTGCTCCTGTGCCTGGCCTAGGGCACCAGAATTAAGTATGAGAATCCCACAGAGTCCTCTTGCAGGGGGTGGGGGAGTTTGGAAGCAAGGGGAAGAGATAGTGGGAACAAACATAGGTGTGTACAGGCCTGGGAGCAAGCAATCTACTCTGGGACCTGGTCAAACCCTATCACCCTGTGTATAACATGCCACATGTTCAAATTAAGACTTTATAGAAACCATCTATAAAAATGTTCCATATTTTTCAAGCAATAGCTTTACTGCTTGTGGGTCATTTTTTATGGATTGTTGGCTATTTATTGTGCAACTTAAATAGGTAGCATATCTACATTTATTGTGTAGGTAAGCAGTTAATTACACAAAACACGTAATGTGTTGGAGCCTCAAAAAACCAAAACACCACTAGAAAAGGAACAGAATGTAAAACAAAAACTCCTTAAACAGTATCCCTGTCTGCATGACTCTGCATCTAGTCATAATACATGCACTGATGCAAGTACTCTATATTGCTCTAATGTTAACCCCGAAGCAGAGAAAATTGGAGCAGTTTTGCTTCACTAAATATCAAAGAATCATGCAGATGCAACAGCTGCACTGCTGATCTCAATACAATAGTTATATCCCTCTATATCCTACGAAAGCTTGGTGATGAAACCAACCGAAGCATTTTTCACCCATTTTTTCTCTTTAATGACATGGAGCAACTTCTTTCTGCTGTTCTGGAAATAGATGCAAAACAGAAAAGTTTTGTTCAGAAGTGGAGCCACACCTCATCAGTCATCAACAGACAGTTCTGGTCTGCTTCTGACACAAATCTCATGGGTTCATGGATTTTACTATAAATTACTACAATGTAAATTCCCAGTCTCTTGGAAATGCTTAGTATAATTTCAGTGAAAAAACATGAGACAATTCACTTACAAAAAGAAAGAAAAAAATTTCATAAGCAGGCCCTTTTTGACTCGAGTAAAATTCACTCAAGAAATATTCCAGGACATTACATTAAATTTTCATACTGTACCAGGTCACTTCTAGATGCCATGCTGTTACATTACTCTTACAGACTTGTGTAAAATATACTAAAGTTATTTAGAAATAGCTGATTCAGGTTCTAAACAATGACAGTTTAAAGCAACCTTAGTAGAGGGCAACCTTAGGCTCTAGTAACTGTGATAATCATTTGTAAAGACTGGTTCTCTTGGATATAATGAAACTGCAAATGATCCCAAAAATGCAACAGTAATTTTTTTTTTTTTTAATTAAAATTCTGAAGTTTACTTAAATATCTCAAAGAGAATCACTCCCCAGGGGAAGACTCAGGAGAGCCCAATATTAAACAAGAAGCAGTAAAAAAACACAAAAAAAAAAACCCCAAAACCATGAGAAAGAACAGAGAAAATTAACATAATCTGAAGGTAGGAATATGAGCATGAATTAAATCATAAAAATCAAGTAGTACAACAGAGAAGGGCCTTAAAATAATATGACATTTTGAGACCAAAACATGTCTTGGATGAGGATTACTAATCAGAGGACCCTAAAATACATACATAAAATAAGAAACTGGGACAACTGAAATAACCTCAGGCAACCTACTATCTGGAACCAGAGACTAACAAGAAACACACTAGGAAATCTCTATCCATCAACCCTATATAACTAAGACCTTATTTGCTTATCAAAAGCTTTGTTTAATACTTAACTGGCAAAGAAATATTTTTCCACTCTTAGCCTCATGCAGGTTTAACATGGGGGGAGGGAAAATGAGACATTTAATTCATAATTAATTAATATTTTTTCCCTCTGCTTCCATAAAGTAATGCATCCCCTCAGGGGGAGCATATGTTGTCTATGAGTACCTCCCTCAGACATACTGAAATCCAACCAAGATCATGTTGGTTAGGTGCTATAAAGGAGTTTTCTGGAACAGCAAGAGGGAAGTAGAATACCTTAATCTTAGCAATTCCATCTCTAATTTAAATAATTAAAAAAGAGAATTTCAGCTATTAAACTAGACGGAACTGATTCTCTTCATCTACGGCTACCTCCCAGACAACCCCCTACTTCAGATTACAGTACTTGAAAAAGGCTACTATCCAGCAGATGAGTGCTGTAATTATGAATAGAAATTAGCTAAAGACCTCATGTCCTTGACTCACAGGCAAAAGGGTCCTGCCCACATCTCCTAACCAAGATCTACCTTCAGTAGACAAATCTCCAGTTGCTCCCTGCTCAACATTCCTATATACCTACCCCAACAAAAGACTACAATCTTATCCCTTCTAGCACACAGAGCTGATTACTTGCATATCATTAATATCCCACAATTCTGTCACTGCAGAATTTTTGTTTTAAAACTGAATTTCAGAGAGTCTCAACATTTAACATGTCCCATCTTTGTAATCACTGAAAAAACTCTGGAAATATAAACTATTTTAAATTGATGAAGAGGTACTTAGAGTCTGCAGACAGCCTTCAAAAACACTTCAGAAGAGGTTAAGTGCCTCACTTACCAAAGTCACTGCCCTGTGCATTTTCCCAAGAAAGCATAGAACTGAGCCTTCTTAGTGTATAAGATTTACAATTTTGCCACAACCAATAGTTCAATACTTGGTCTCTTATTATTAGCAACCCCAAACGCTTAATAAACACACTTGCACCATACTACATAAGCTAGGTCTCCAATAGCCTTAAAACTGTCTCCTTCAACATCCCCAAAACAGTTTAGGGTTTTTTTCATTTGCCTGTATTTTGAAACATTAGGATTCATGGTCATCAAGCTTCAGGCTTTTCCCTAGAACAAGGGCGAGAAATTAAAAAACCAAAACACCAAACACCACCCCCACCCCCCAAGAGGTTTGTCTATTCATTTCAGGAGCTCAGGTTTAAAATCAACTGAAGTCACCAGGTGGAAACATGCCTCCCTGATGCGCTGGGATATGCCTGCAGCCATCTTTTCAGCTTTCCAGCTTTTCAAAGGAAAGGGAATGTTGTTAATTATGTGACAGGTATCCAGGTTGTAGCCATACTGGTATAGAGGAAAAAGGCAATCAGGACTTGTGGTAGAGATTGTATCTTTTATTAGACCAACAAGATTTTTGCAAAAAAATGTCTTTAATTGCAAGCTTTCCTGCACAAACACCCTTCATCAGGCATTGTAGAAAAGACTGCAAAAGTTCTCTCTTGGGTAGAAATGAAAGTTCATATCTCACAGGATTTCACACAGGAGTCAATAGATGGAAAACTCCTCTGGGCAGTCAGTTCATAGCTGGTATTCCATCAAGCTAGCTAAAATTGCATATTTCCCTGGCACACAGGAAGGGAACGCAGTTCTAATGCTACAACAGGGAAGAGGAACCAGTCCACACGGCATGCATACCAAAATATTCCCATATTGGTGAAAGTTACATTCATGAGACTTGCCAAGTCACAAGTTTTGCATATAGACAAAAGAATAGGAATGACAAGTATTTAATAATTTCCAAGACTTTAATCCCATTGTGTGAAATATGCCATGTCTTTATAATGTTTCAAACATGTCTTGCAAACTCATTTGAGATGCTCCTCAAAGTCATCATTTCAGTTACTAGCAAACCTATATAGCTTTCCAGAAATATTCAGCTAAACTACAACCTCCCCTGCTCTGCTGTGGCTCTATGTCAAGGAGCATTATACACTGACCAGTAGCAAAACAGAATCGGAGGAGGAGAAAGTAGAAAGATTGTGGATTAGAGTACATGGAGGTTAAGGGGAAAGAGATTTGGTGGTAGGGATCTGCTACAGACCCCCACACCAAGGGGAAGAACTAGATTTGGAAGTCCTGAGGCAGCTGTCGGAGAACATAGACTAGGGAGGCGGTAGTCACGGGGGACCTAAACTACCCTGACATCTGCTGGGAGACGCAGACAGCACATTCCCACCGTTCACGCAGGTTCCTATCCTGTGTACAGGACTTCCACCTGACGCAGGAAGTACATGGTCCCACTAGGGGGAATGCTGTACTGGACCTGGTATTGACAACAGGGGATGACATGACAGGGGACCTGCAGATCAGTGGTCACCTGGGGGACAGTGACCACCAAATAACAGAATTCACCATAAGGCATAGGGTGGGAAAGGTAGCTAGTAAGGTGTAAGTGCTAGACTTTAGGAAGGCTGACTTCAGCAAGCTCTGGCGTTTAGTCAATGACACACTGCAGAGTAAGAGATTTGGCAAGATGGGAACCCAGGAAGGGTGGCTGTGCCTTAAGGAAGCGCTCCTTCAAGGCACAGAGGGAGATGAACCCGATGCAGGGAAAAAGGGTGAAAGGGCCCAAGAGGCTTCCTTGGCTGACCAGAGAAATCCAGAGCAGCCTAAGGGCAAAAAGGGGGGCATATAAGCAGTACAAACAGGGAGAAATTACTAAAGAGGAGTATGCCTCTTCAGCTCGCAGTTGTAGGGAGGCAGTTAGAAAGGCCAAAGCTACCATGGAGCTGAGGATGGCATCCCAACTTAAGGATAACAAAAAGTTGTTTTTCAGATATATAAGGAGTAAAAGGAAGGCCTAGGGCAGTATAGGACCACTAGTGAATGGGCAAAAGCAATTGGTGACAGACAGGGGGGACAAGGCTGAACTCAATGAGTTCTTTGCCTCAGCATTCTTAAACAAGAGGCAAAACAAGTCTCAGAATGGGATCGTAGACAGACAACAGCTGGGTGCCAGACTACCAAGCGTTGACCCCGAGATGGTGCAGTCACTTGGAAGGACTGGATGTGTTCAAGTTGGCAGGCCCAGATGAATTCCATCCAAGGGTACTGAAGGCACCAGCTGATGTCATTGCACAGACATGGACAAGAATATCTGAGCACTCGTTGTGCACAGGCCAGGTCCCGGAGGACTGGAAAAGGGCCAATGTGGTTCCTATTTTCAAGAAGGGGAGGAAGGAGGATCCAGGCAATTACAGGCCAGTCAGCCTCACCTCCATCCTTGGTAAAGTCTTTGAAAAGATTATTAAGGCTCATATATGTGAGAGCCCAGCAGGAAAAATTATACTGAGGGGAAACCAGCACAGGTTCGTAGCAGGTAGATCATGCCTGACTAACCTAGTCTCTTTTTATGATCAGGTTACAAAGCACCTGGACGCAGAAGTAGGGGTAGATATAGTTTATTTAGACTTCAAGAAGGCCTTTAATATGGTATCCCACCCCATACTGGTGAACAAATTAAAAGGCTGTGACTTGGATGATTACACAGTCCAGAGGGTGGCAAATTGGCTAGAGGGTCATACCCAGAGAGTGGTAGTGGATGGGTTGGTATCGACCTGGAAGGACGCGGGCAGTGGGGTCCCACAGGGCTCGGTCCTTGGACAGATACTCTTCAACGCCTTCATCAATAACTTGGACAAGGGAGTGAAGTGTACTCTGTCCAAGTTTGAGGATGATACAAAAAACTGTGGGGAGAAGTGGACACACTGGAAGGCAGGGAACAACTGCAGGCAGACCTGGACAGGTTGGACAAATGGGCAGAAAAACAACAGAATATGATTTAACAAGGAGAAATGCAAAGTGCTGCAGCTAGGGAGGAAAAACATCCAGCAAACCTACTGCCTAGGAAATGACCTGCTCGGCAGCACGGAAGCAGAAAAGGATCTCAGAGTCCTAGTGGACTACAAGATGAACATGAGCTGTCAGTGTGACAAGTCATCAGCAAAGCTAAAGCCACTTTATCGTGCACCAGCAGATGCATGACAAACGGAACCAAGGAGGTGATACTTCCCCTCTATGTGGCACTGGTCAGACCGCAGTTGGAATACTACGTCCAGTTTTGGGCACCACACTTTAAGAGGGATGTGGATAACCTGGAGAGGATCCAGGGAAGGGCCACTTGTATGATTAAGGGCTTGCAGGCCAAGCCCTACGAGGAGAGACTAGGGCACCTGGACCTCTTCAGCATCCGCAAAAGAAGGGTGAAAGGTGACCTTGTGACTGCCTACGAATTCATCATGGGGGTGCAGAAGGGAACTGGTGAGGCTCTACTCACCAAGGCGCCCCTGGGGGTTACAAGAAATAATGGCCATAAGTTAGCAGAGAGCAGATTTAGACTGGATGTTAGGAGGAACTTCTTCACAGTTAGGGTGGCCAAAATCTGGAATGGGCTCCCAAGGGAGGTGGTGCTCTCCCCTACCCTGGGGGTCTTCAAGAGAAGATTAGACAGGCATCTGGCTGGGGTCATCTGAACTCAGCACTCTTTCCTGCCTATGCAGGGGGTCGGACTCAATGATCTATTGAAGTCCCTTCTGACCCTAACATCTATGAATCTATGAAAGAAAAAGCCACATTCACCTAAAGTAGGAAAATGGTACGGGAGAGGGAAAGAAGGAATCAGGTAAGACAGAAAGGGGAAGAGATGCTGATCATCAAAAAAGAGCACACTAGGGAAAAACTAGCAAACGTCAATGAATTCAAGTCAGTACAGCATGATGTATTTACCCCAGGGTGCTGAAGCAACTACCTGAAGAAACCTTGGAGCTAGTGAAAAAATGTTTTCAGATTCATGGATGACAGATGAGATCTCAGAGGGCTGGAAGGAAGTTAACATAGGGTGTAAACAAATATAGCATGTCTCCTAAGAAAGCCTTTTGTTCTAGGATTCTACAGAGTACCAGTACATTGTCCTGCTTTAAGGACTAAACCCTTCCTCCACCACTGCTGTGTTGTTTGTCCTTTGCAAACAAAGATGACCGCATAGGGGTGGGGACAGAAGAAAGAAAGGAAGTGGGAAAGAAAAAAAAGGGACAGGGAAGAGAGAAAGGGAGAAAGAAGAAAAAGGAGAGGAGAGGGTGGAGGCTAGGTTGCCTGGGTACGCAGATGATTTATACGCCCAATCTTTGCCCTGAACAATCTGCTGCAGCAGGGGCAGGAAAGTGACAAGGACTAAACATGAGAGGTCCTCATTTTCATGGCCACACGCTTCCTCACTGCCTCTGTCATGTGCCGCAGCTCAAAGGCCAGTGCTCTGGACTGCGCTGTGTATGCCTAAATTAATCACAGCTAATTCAGGTTAATTGCTCCTTTTATCTAGGTGTAAGCTGGCCAAATTGTGTACTGTCCTTGGCCACCGCAGTAGTTGGACTACAGCATCCAGTTCTGGGCACATCCCACTTCAGAAGGGATGTGGATAGCATAGAGAGGGTCCAGAGGAGGGTCCACTTGCATGATCAAGGGGCAGCAGGGTAGGCCCTATGAGAAAAGACTATGGAACCTGAACCTGTTCAGCCTACACAAGAGAAGGCTGAGAGGGGATCTGGTGGTCACCTACAAACTGGCCAAGGAGGACCAGCAGGCAATGATCCCTGTTCCCCCGAGCACTACTGGGAGTTGCACAGAAAAACGGCCATAAGCTGACTGAGAGTAGGTTCAGGCTAGACATCAGGAGGCACTACTTCACAGTCAGGGCAGCTAGGACCAGGAATCAACTTCCTAGGGAAGTGGTGCTCACCCTTACCCTGGGAGTCTTCAAAAGGAGGCTAGACAATCACCTAGTCAGGGTCATTTGACCCCAGCATTCTTTCCTGACCATGGCAGGGGGGGTCGGACTTGATGACCTGCTTAGGTCCCTTCTGACCCTACCAACTATGAAACTATGAAACCTATTGGAAGAGGAGTACGTAATGCAGCTCGGAAGGGTTACACGTGTATCAGGCTGTACCACTTCTTTTGTCCCAGGGTTTTGATTCATATATCCATAACAGCGTCAGAATGTCTGGTTACAGGGACAATGCCCATCTTTTAAAAGGGAGGGAGTGGTAGAAGGAGAAGTAATAAAGGGACACATGGAATTGTAGACAGGTCAGCTGTATTTCAATATCTAGAATGTTGTTAAAATAAATTAGAAAATATGCAGTTTGTAATCATCTGCAGATCAGGGGATGATAGATAGCAGCCAACCAATTTAAGAGCAAAAACTTGCCAAGACACCTTGATTACTTCCTTTAAAAGAATAATTAATTGGTAGATAAGGAGAATTTGGTGGATATAATATACCTGGACTTCAGTGAGGTTTTTGACTCAAGGACTACCATTCTCTAAGTAACCTAGATAAATGTAGGTTATATTAAATGATCATTGGGTCTGCACAGAACTGGCTGAATATCTGCCAGCAGAGTGCTTGTTAATGGATAAGTGTCAGGCTGGGATGTTTCAAGTGGGGTTCCACAGGAGTCTATTCTGCTTATTTTTATTAATGATATGGAAAGAATGAGCAAGAGCAAGTAAAAGCACGCAAGTGAATGCATGCATGCCGATCAAATTTCCACATACCACAAAAGGGATCTGGATAAACTGGAGAACTGGGCTATAGACCATAAAATGACAACTCATAGGGAAGAAAAATTAAATGCTCACATGTAGAATAGAGGATAAACTGGCTTAGCATTACTGAGGATCTGGGGGTTAAGACCAGACTCAAAGCGAGTTACTACTGTGATGCTTTCATAAGAAAAAAGTGAATGTAGTTTTGGCTGCATACCAAGAAGCCCTGCACGAAAGTCACAGGAGGTACTAATGCGACTCTGGGAACACACAGAACACACTCTTGCGAAGAGTTGAGAGAGAGATCTTCCAGGTTAAAAGCTGAAAGACCTTTCTCCTAGAGGGGGTGTTTTGCCCAGGAGATACTGAATGAAAACCGGCATAATCATAGGACACTTTTACACATGCTCCAAAGCATTCCAATTAGAACACATCAGAGCAGACTGCTGATTCTAATCAGAAGGCTCCAGCATCTCATGTAGTCAGTGTCCCTAGATTTCAAAATGGTGGCACGGGTGCTTTAACAAAAGCTCATCAAACGAACTTTAAAGTGCCCCTGCCACCATTTCGAAATGTGGGGCACTGAATACATTAGACTCTACAGGTGTATTAATGAGAAAAGCTCCTGAGTGCCACTCATATAAAACTGCCCACCCCAGAGCAAATGTATAGGTACCCATAATCTCCAGGTAGACACAAACTTCTGTATCTAGCCTCTATTTCTCAAATCAGCAGGCTTCAGCTGGACTTGTGTCCAGTTTTTGGTATCACATTATGAGAAGGAAATGGAAACACTGAACAGAATTTAAAGCAAGCAATGAAAATGAAAGAACTGTTAGGAAAACAAACTATATGAGGACAGGTTGAAGGACTCAAGTAAGTTTAGTTCAGAAAAGAGAAGATTAAAGATAAGCCTTGGTAGCACTTATCAAGTATTTGAAAGCCAGTCAAAGATGTTGAAACATAGTTTTCCACTGCCAGAAAGAGCAGGGCACACACCAATGAATTCAAACTGCAACAAAGCATATTTAGATCAAACTGCAGAAAAAAACCTCCTCAACTGTAACGGTAAGAAAATGGAACAAGCTACATGGAAATCTACCGATCTCCTTAACTGGAATTTTTCCAAGAAGCATCTGACTGGGATTGTTTAGGAATAATACATCCAGCATGTATGTAAGCGACTATACTAGACTACCCTAGAAAACCCATTCAACTCTAAAGGTCTATAGTTTTTAGTATTAAAAAGCTTTACATTTCTTCAGAAGGTTCTAATACAAAATCAGTTTCTCCCATTCAACACTCAACAACCTTCATCAAGTCCCACTGTTTCATTTACTCTGTCATCTGTATTATACCCATTTCAATTTCCATTAGGAGGCAGTTATACAAGCAGAAAAAACCCAGCTTTCATGCCACACCAGAGTCAACTTCAACATTTATTAAATCAGTTGGGCAGAGCAAGGTTGGATGCTCTTCTCTATTTGTTCTAAATGAAGAAATCATTCAAACCACAGGTTGAAAACCACTGATTTAGAAACTGAATCTTGCATTTGTAACCCTTGAGGTCCCTACCAGTAGGACCTATGATTTTATATTCTTCACTGAAAGGGCTGACATCCCAGTTTTTTAAATCTGTTGGCAGCAGTGCCCAACTGAAATCTAATTTGCTTATTATATATTACCATTTGTATCAAAGATTAAAAACAAAGAAAACACAAACTAACTTTATTTTAAGGGTGCCAGCATCCCAGAGCCAAAAACATATTGTTCCATCTGCCCCGGTCGAGGACAGATACCTCTTTGAACCACTGCACAACGGAGAAAACTGGAAAGAAAAAGAATCCACAGGTTAAAAATATTCTTTGCTAGACTACTATCATATTTAGCAAGCAGCATGAAGTGAGTGACCCAAATTATTCAGTCTTTTCTGACCACACCAGTTCCAGTAAGTGCTAGTAAAAGGAAATGTTATCACAGAAACACCAAACAGCAAAACAACGTGATGATGGTTCTCAGATGCATTCTTTTCCCCACACAAATAGGAACTTGATCAAATGGAGTTAGGGGATTACTTTACTTCCCTACAAAGTCTGTGGTTAGACCAAGCAACTGCAGTGCTTTCAGGTGAGGAATAGGAGGGTGGCAAGGACTCTCGTCTCTTATGAGAACGTACATCAGCCGATCCACGGAATCCATTTTTCATCTGTCCAGTCCTATTTGTCAGTAAGCAAAGCTAAACCACAATAATTTTACCCCTGAAGGAAACAGGTGATGGATTATTGCAATTTAACTTCAAATTTACCATATGATAAAGCAAAGACAAAAAAACCCAGAAACAAACAGAACAGATTCAACTGAACCAGTAAGACTCCCTCCCATCCCCTTTCAAGGAATCTGGCAGCATAAGGTGTTTCATCTGTCAACATCAAGTCCTACAGTCAACAAAACCTCAAAAAATGTTCTTACAATAATTTGAAGCTTTCTTATATACTATAATATGTCAGTGTTACTAAATAAAGTAATGAAATAATCTTGTTCTTTTAATTCCCAATGCTCTCCCTCTTTTTTTTTTTTTTTTTTTAAAGTTAACCCAGTATTTATCATAGATTGTAAGGTAACTTAGGCCTAGGTCCTGCAAAAGCTTACACATTTAACTTTACACAGTTATTTGTACTAATTTTAACAGAAATATGCATAGGTATAAATTTAAACTCATGTAGGCTAAGGACAGATGTTGCATATAAACTGGTATGTGATCAAAAGCCAGTTCAATTAGGTAACACAACAGAAATTCAATGCAGATAAACTGCTTTCAAAATGGCCAAAACCAATTTAAGATAAACCTGGATGGATGTAGTATCAGATTTAACTGTTTTAAGTTAAATTGGTTCACTGAACTTCTGTCTCAGATCCCCTCCAGATTCAAGTTAATTCTCAGTCCCCCAGCATCCCAGAATGCTTTGTATCCTTCCCCTCACAGGGTTGGCAGGCTAGTCTTGGCCCAGGCTGTCTACCCCAGACAAGCAGGGAGGCATGCTCTAGCACCTTCATCTGCTGGCATGTGGCCTGGCTTCTGTAGGCATGTCGCTGTATTTCCAGAATAAAGAGAGAGTGTCTGTTCACTTGCTAATTGATCCAATCTACACAGCTTAGACTAACTTGTGAAGACTGAATCAATCCAGCCTCAGGATTGTTGACTGGCTGTACTTAGCTGTAATGTTTTTGAAACAGGGTGTTTCTAAACTCTTCAGGATAGAAACCCGAGTCTGCATTCGTCAAGCGAAAGACATTTGACACTACAAATAAACACTGTCACACTACTTATATTAAAAGCTTCTTTTCCACTCCAAATTTTGTTATTACTTATTCCATATATTAAAAAGAAAACTCAAAAGAAAAAAAAAATTACTGCTGTAATCCTTTCTTGTTTACATGTTTTTTGCAAAAAAAGTGACTGTTACCTGCAGTGATGTTATGGATGCACTGTGGCCCTGCAAAACTGCTAGGGGTGCACATGTTCGAAGACACCAAACTCGGATCATTTTATCACAGCTCCCTGCAGCAATCATGGTGTTCTCATAGTTCACAGCCATGTCAGATATTTCAGCTGCATGTCCTCTTAGAGTAGCCAACAACCTTCCATCATCTGTTGCCCATATTTTTACAAGGCAATCATCTGAACCCTAAAAATAAGGAAGATATCACTATAACCATGCAAAATAGTTATTTTAATGTTCTATACCCATATAATTTACCTGAAACAACAAAATTAGTTGCACTGATTGTAAACAATTTCTTTCTATAGTTTGAGTGCACTGCAGAAAGCTTTGGCATTCTGTATACAAGAAGAATCTGAGGTATGCCAAATGCCAACTGTATACACAAATTATGCATCTTAACATATACACAAACCCTACAATAAGTTCAATTTAAAAATTCTTCAGCAAGGTAGTCTATTTTCTGTTGAACTGGAGTTTTGCAAATTAAGATATAGCAACAACCTAATTTACATTTTAAAATGGAGACTTGCAACTAACGTGGAAGTGGAACACTAATGGTTATTCATTTAATTTTTATTAACTTCGATAAGTTTACATTATATGTCTAGTCTCTCCTAACAAGCTCATTCTTCATGTCCCACAATGTAAAAAGAGTTAATACAGAACTTTTTCTTTCCTCACTTTTCCTGTATGGATTTAATGAACAATAAATAGAGCTACCATTTAAAACACTGCTAATATACATATTAATATGGACTGAAATGAAAGCAACAATTCAGAGCTCTGAGTTCCCATTTCAGTTCTTTACAAACTGCAGATGACATTTCTGGTTTGGTTAAACTCAATTTCACAGTTTGGAAAAAGTGTGGGGGGGGTTCTGTTCTAAGTAATGCAATCACTGGGAAATAAGCAAAAGGTCAGTTCATTCCTTTCCCGGTTTTTTTCCTTTGCATTCCCTGAAAGGAGGATATGCCACACTTTGAAAAACATTGCACTAAGATAACTACAAACTTACACTTCAGAGCTATTATTGCAGGTTATCTGCAGGCTCAAAACATCTATAACGCTGCACCTTTGAGCATTTCATTCACATTTTACTGTCTTCTTTGCAACAAGGAGCACCAGGAAAAAAATTAAAATGCCAGTTCAGAGCATTTTTGAAGCACAAATCCACTACAGACTCTGGATGCTTCTATGCCGTTAATATAAAGTTTTTTCCCTAGGTTTTTTCTGTCTAAATACACATATAGTGTTTAAGCATCCCAATTTAATGCATATATCCTTATAAAAACTATTTGAGGAAAGAAATATTATTCCCTGGAGGAACGTGAAGCAAAAGGTGACCAACAGCCACCATTTCAAAGGTATGTAGGTTACTTCAAACATTCTATTCGAACCCCTCTCTCAACTGAGCCAAAATAGTGCACACCAGGCAACGGTGAATGAATTTTCAGTAAAACAAATAAATAAAAGTTTGGTAATTTCCCAAAACAAAAGAGAGGAGAGCAGCAGCATTGCTTAACAGTTTCAAAATTACTACAAACATTTCACTAACATGTTCTAGCAACTTGTAACTAGCGTGGCTTGTCTGCCAAATATCTGAGTTCTGCTTTTTGCCATCCCTAGAAAAATCAGCCCAAATTTGATCACAGTTATTATACTGTAGAATAAACACTGTACTTTTCACAAACTCAATAAATGCTTGTTGGAGCTTGGCAGCAAAAATGCATCAAAGATTTTTTCTACGCTGAGCAGAGTTAGTGTGAAGATTTCAACTAGACTGTGCCTGCAGCAACCCTATCATGACTGAATATACACCATCAAAAACTTTCACAGCAAAATAAAACTGTCCCTACAACTGCTACTCCCAGCTCATAGGGCCGCTGCATACAAGACATCACAACAGAGAGCAGGGAGACTATCCACCACTCTTAATGGCCATGGACAGGCATTACATTTGTGCTAAGAAATATGCGACCGCATAGCTCTCCAGCCACTGAACAGAAATGCTTGTACAGCTAGCTCCCTTCTCACATTTTTGTGGCACTGGAGATTTTTTGGCACTCAAACTGCAGGCCTGTCCATATTCAATGTCTACCTGTTGGCACATCGGCAACTCAGAAGACAAAGTAGCCCATATTAAATACTGGGGTGGAGAGGAAAAGGTAACTGAGAAACAGGACTGAAAATGAGGAAGGGACAAAAACAGAAGTGAGCAAATTTAGGTGGGAGGCAGCAAAGGCAGATACATAATCACTAACGCATGGGCCCTTTTAGAACCTGGAACTAAACCCAGCATTCCAAAACCTTAAAATCCTTCTGCTGTCTACAAAGAAACCAAGAAAACCATTACCAAAGTATGTCTCTTATCTTTTCTAAAAGGTGCTGATAAACATGATATGATTACATGAATACATAAAGGATGACAACCTAAAAATGGTTATCAATTACTGTTCATTCAAGTCACAAGTTTGTCTATAAATTAACACGGTTCTGATTCTGTCAATGACCAATACAGAGTAAATCTAGTTCCATATGAAAGAATCCATAGTGTTTTTTAATTTTGCTTTTATCAACAAAACAAAACACACTAAGCTTGCTTGTGGGTTTTGTAAGCCATTTCCCATTAAGTGTCAAGCATTCAGGTCTAGGAAAAACCTTCATTAAAGCTTTAATTGCTATAACTGTAAGTATACATCATGGTACAGTCTACTCAAGTATTATTTTTCATGCAATGTATAGGCTGTTGCCTATTGAAGTGAGGCTACTGGGAGGAAAGCGATATCAACATCCCAGTCTTAAGAAGATGCCTCTTTCTAAGCCATATCATGAAGCCAAGCTTTAAAATGTTGCATTTAATAAGGATGTTGCACCTCCCCACTAGTGGGCACCTCTGAAAAGCCGGATTAAGTTTTATACAGATAACCCTTCCATAGCATTTCATGAATTGGGCTAATATGAGAGTTCCTTCTTTAGTGAGGTTAATGACTTTAAACCACTTCTGTTTGATATCTGGCCAAATACCAGTCCTCAGATTATTTTAAAAAAACCCAAAAAACAAAACAAACTTGAACAGTGGCAATAAATAAATAAATAAACCTGTTATTATATTGAAAGAGGTGCTGCTAAATTCAGAAGAGATACAGAGGAATGCTTGGAGTCTAAAAAGGTTAAGAACTGCTTCTATCTGCAAATACATAAAGTTAAGATGCACCAGATATATGCAAACACAAAAAGAGTAGTCTGTTTGCAAGGAAAATAAAAACAAAAGGGAGGACGGAGAACAGCCATTAAGCAGCAGAATGAAAGTGACAACACAGTTGCAGAAGCGTCACGTAGGAGATAGTAAGCCAGTCTGTAATTAATTTATTTCATTAAATGAAAAGTTAATTGAGTCACTGACCTATTAAACTCACTCCAAATCATTTAAAAGAGGATTAAATCTCACAATTTACAGAAACATTTGAACAAATCATGAAGAAAAAAAAGTTATGCTACATTACCATTTTTAAAAACAGAATTTCAAAATATTTAGTAGAGGTGCACCGATACATCTGTCCATACTGTATAGGCACTCATATCAGGAAAAAATTGACATTATCAGCAATCAGATTTTTTTTGGCTGACATGGCCGATAATGATGCCGATAAATGTTGTGTGCATGAGCACAGCTGCAGCATGCACGCCCAGGAGTGCAGCCCAGAAGCTTGAAGAGCAGCATCTGACTGGTAAGCTTGTGGGGGGGGGGGGGGCGGCGGGGGCGGGGACACACATAGGGAAGGGTAGACTGAGCCCCTGCAGTGAGGGAGGGAGTGGGGCTGGGGCTGCCCAGCTGGGGCGGGGCAAAGCATGGGACAGAGCCACAGGTCATCCAGGGGATGCAGAGGCAGCTCCACCACCACTGCACATACCCCTGGGGTAGGGGAAGTGCATGTTCCCCAGATCTGTGCACGGGGCGAGGGCAGGCTGACCGCTGTGGGCTTCAGACCAGATCTGTGCTCAAGTGAGGCTGGGCAAGGCAGGTGGCAGCAGCACTGGGAGGGAAGGCTATGGCAAATTTTGGTGTAGCTGTAGCCCCCCCCCACCAGCCTGAGCACAGCCTGGGACCAGGCCCCACCCCCTGATAAGAAGTTGGCAGCAGCTCCCAGCCCTGAGCTCACAGCAGCAGCCCACCCTCACCCTCACCATGTACAGATCTAGGGGGGCACATGCCCTCCATGCCTCCCCTGGCAGTGCACACAGCAGCAGGAGCTGCCCCCCTTGCCTGTGTCCCCCCAGACAAACCTCAGCTGTCCCGTGCCCTGCCCTACCTTACCCAGGCAGAGCCTGCCCCTGCCCCACTCTCTCCCTCAATCTGCACCCCCCCCATGCCCCTTCCCCGCAACAGACTTACCAGCTGCTCTCCAAGCTGTTGTGCTCCATATCAGCAATTGGGTCGGTATCCACTGATATGGCTTGTTAATAATCAGCCATCGGTATCAGCCCAAAGGATCTTTATCGATGCACCCCTAATATTTAGTGTTGAGAACTACTTCTCCAAAAGATACGTCTCAAAACGAAGACAAATTTACTGTTACAAGATATTACAATTGTAGTAGTTCTATAATGTCTACTCTCTCTCCATATCGTACACTCATTATTTAAATCTGTAACTGTTCTTTGCTACAATCGGCATTTTTATGAACTGGGATTTGCATCCCTAACAAATATTACCCAATTCAAGTTATTTCAGCAATGTTACTTACTACTATGCTTCTCTATCTTACGTAGTTTAATGCTCTGTTATTAGAGTATCCTTGATACTCTACTGCAAACAGAGAAGCTGAACAAAGGACAATAAAACATGACTGTACGTGCAGCGGGGGGGGTTTATGATGAGCAGTTTCTTCAAAAACAAAGTCGATTTAATATAAACAACACATAAAAATAAATATTAAGAGAAATCAAATGAATGCTTTACGTTGTTTCAGTGACCCATGCAAACAGTTGATAAAATGAACACACTACTTCTGAAATATATAAAGAATAATACTTTTTGTTTATACAACTTAATTAAAAAGACATAATTCACTGACACAGGATATTAAACTCAATAGTTTAGTAATATTCAGGAAAAAAATGTTCATCCTATTCATAAGAATATCATCTCCAGTTCAATACCACAGTTCAGATACAATAACATATTTTCCTAACATATAACCTGCACCTTCCCCCCCCCCCAAAACCAGCTTCAGAGAATTGGGGTGCACATTATATACAAGGAAAAGAGCTTCCAAAAGAGCAGAAAATTTGGGGGAGAAGACAGCAGCAATTATCGTATTGTTGCAACATCAATTAACCCTACCATTGCTCCCTCCACCTGTCCCTGGCCACCAGATTTCCAGACTCATGGGGAGCCACAATCTGGATGGTACGTGTGGTACCAAGCAGCCACAGATCTGAGGCACCAGACAGGGTCCCAGCACATGGCCCACAGCCTCAAAGACCAAATACACTGGTACTTACCCATATTCTAAGGTAAGATTATTTTCCTTGCTTGGAGCCTTCCAAAAATAGGCTGCATGTTATTATTTCGGTATGACGCCACCGATGAAACCAAGAAGGAATTCTACGCCAACCCTGACCAAGTCCTTCCTGATGTTCTGCAGGGAGCAAGACTTATTTTTCTCAGTGATTTTAATGGCAGAGTCAAAAAGGACTCTAATCTCTGAAATGGAAGCAATCATTGGTAAGGAGGGAGCAAGAAAGGTCAATTCCAATGGTATCCTCCTCTTAACCAGATGTGCAGAACATGGACTCGCCATCACCAATATACCCTGTTCCACCAGAAAACCAGGCACAAGACATCACAGCAACACCTACAATCTAAGCACTGGCACCTGATTCGACTATGTCATTGTTTGTGCCCAGGATTGCAAAAACTCTGTTTCCCACCAAGCTAGGCTGGGAACTGATGACTGCGGGTCTGATCGCTGACTCATCTGCTCGGTTATGTCACGCAAACTGCTCCCAAGCAATGGCTGCAGCAGCAGCAGCAGCGCCAACAGAAGATCAATGTTGAAGGACTCAAGGACCCAAGCAGGCAAGACTTCTTCCACCAATACCTCACCAAAGAACTCGTAAATTCCAATCAACAACAATAGAAGAATAACAGCAGCATGTGGGATGCCCTTAAGGCCACCATCATCAGTGCCTGTGAAGAGCACATTTGATGAAAACAACTGGGAGATCCAAGAGTTGTTCAGTTGCAAACACGTCTTTTATGCTTGACAAAATGACAAAAATCCCAAGAAAAAGAAACTGAATCTCCAACAAGCCAAGGCAGAGGTCCAAAGGAGGACTGCACTATGAAGAACAAATGGTAGGAAGAGAAGTCTAAGGAAATTCAACATCTCACTGGCATCTACAATACATGTGGTTTCTTCTGTGCCACCAAAGCCATCTAGTCTGAGCAATCAGGAACCAACACCCTTGAGACCTAAAGATGGAGGAGACCTGACCTAATCAAGGAAAGGGGAGTCTCAATGCCCACTAGAAGGAGCATTTTGATGACCTTCTTGATTGAGACTCTGCTCTTGACAAGAGTGTTCTCAACTCCATCCCACAACACCCACTCAGAGATCATCTTGGAATCCCCCCAACCCTTGATGAGGCTAGTAAAGCCATCAAGAAGATGAAGAACAAGGCATCTGGAGCAGACGGAATCCTAGCAGAAGTCTTCAAGCCTCAGGGACACCATGATTTGTCTCAATCTTCAAGAAATTGACATGTCTGACTGTGGAAATTACAGAGGGATCTCCTTGTTGTCTACCACTGGGTCTTAGTAATGGATCTATCACAAATTCTTTTGAGGCTAAAGCGGGAGTTAAGCAAGGCTGCATCATCTCTCAACATTTCTTGCCGCAATGCTACATATCTGGCCAGCAACAAGCTTCCAGCCAGAGTAGAGCTAAACTACTGAATGGACGATAAGCTGTTTAACCTCAGCTGACTCCAAGCCAAAAACAAGACCACCCCAACCTCAATCATTAAGCTCCAGTATGCTGATGATGCTGTAGTGTGTGCTCACTCAGAAGCAGACCTTCAGGCAATTGTCAGTGTCTTTACTGAGGCATTAAAAAAAAAAAGTGACTGATACTTAACATTTAGAAGACTATGGTCCTCCACCAACAAGTTCCTAATGAACAGTCCCCAGTTTCAGTAATCAAGATTCACGGTGAGACTCTGGAGAATGCTGAGTATTTCCCATAGCTCGGAAGACATCTTAGAAGGCTGAGATCTATGAAGAAATCCAACATCACCTCTAATATAAAAAAAGTGCAGCCTTTAAACATCTGAAGAAATGAGGGTTCAAAGACTACAACATCAGATCTGAAAACAAGTTCATGCTTTATCAAGCAACTGTGATCCCCACATTGCTGTACAGAACTGACATGGACAACATACAGAAGACATCTAAATTTATTAGAGAAGTACCATCAACACTGCCTACGGAAGATCTAAATCCAGTGAAAAGACAGACGCACCGACATTAACATCCTCCAGCAAGCAAACACCACGAATATTAAGGCGACGATCATCCCACATCAACTTTGTTGGGCCGGCCATGTCATCCGGATGCCTGACTCCCAAAGCAAGGGTTTTTTTGCCAACTCAGCCAAGGCATACACGCTCAAGAGGGCAGAGAAAGTGCTTCAGGGACATCCTCAAGGTCAACTTTAAGAAAATGCAACGTCAACATCAGCTCATGGGAGACTGTTACCCAGGATGTCCCCAAATGTAGCTAGAGACTGCTGCAGGGATATCAGTACTTTGATACCTCATGAAAACAGGAGATGGAAACAGAAGGGACTGCCAAAGAAAAATGCATGAAAAGTAAGGTAACGTTACCAGTCCTCGTATTTCACTGAAAAAAAACAAAACAGACTAAAGTCAGGGAGGAACCTTATTTATCCCTTCCAAATAGGAAAAGTACCATATAATTTACCAGGAACATTACAGAGAGAAAGGTTTAATCTTTCTTTGAAGTATGCAGTGCAGGCCATGATTGAAGTCAAGGTACTTCCCCAGACGAACCACCAGTTTGTGGCTCTATTGCTATCTAACTCTAAAACAGAGTTACATTTTAAAAACCATACAGACATTGGTGATTTTGTCTTTGTAAGATCTCAACTTCCTGGCTAGAGGCAACGATTTATGGGGAGTGATCTCTTTTACTGGACCAACTGCATGGTTAGAATAAAGTTAGACAACCTTTCAAATGCAAGACATTCTTCATTAGACTCATAATTCAAGTCAATGGCTGCACGTGACTAACAATACTCAAGTTGCTTCTGTTGTACATCTGTCATGCACAGTTGATACCACTACAGGCTCCGATAGCACTGTTGTTAAAGCCATCTACTAGTTGCTATTATTGACAACTTTTTGATGACTTGAGAATAATATGCGCAACTTAAAATTCTTAAAATTTATAAACTTTAAACAGTATTCATGAGTTTAACTCTAACCCTCAATATGCAGCAAGACAGACAGAACCGACAATGACACTATTTCATCTTTCCCTACATAGCTGTTATTCATGCCCCTTTGTCATTTAAGTTACTGACAACAACAAAAATGAAGAGGCCGGGAAACTAACACTGTAACAGTATGAAACTACAGGGCTAGCAACTACAGATTCCATTTCACAAGTAAAAATGTTAAGTTCTGACATTGCAATTGCAGTTAATATGAAAACCTTCATGAACTAATTAGTATAAAACATGCACATGCAGGAAGCAAAGGGAAGAGATCAGGCACCAGGGGAGGTGGGCAGTCTGCCCGCCCCTCCCTCCCTCCAAGGCTGCTTGCCTTGCCACACTGCAGCAAGGGTGGTGAGGGGAAAAGAGAGATGGACCAAATTTAAAGATGACCCCTCCAATAATTAGATTCTACACATGGAAAATTATAACAAAGTTCAAGTTTTCCAGGTACAGAATTTAAATTTGTGGAGTAGCCTGAAATTCAAGGTTGCGTTGGATTCAGGTAAATACAGTGGAGTTTTGAGGGGATGGGTTGGAGGGCTGCAGCAGGCAAAAAATAATGAAAACTAACAGACCAATTCTCCTGTGGCAGAACTCAGAAAGACCACAACAGGGCAGAATAGTTTTAACAGGATGAATTCCTATGTGAAATCTCGAATTTCAAAGACTTCAGGGAACCCTGGCTGAGAATCACTGCTCCACACAGCTTCTACCATCGCTTCACCCTCTGTCAGTCCTCTTGCCTCATTTAAGAATATTCTAATCAGATAACATTATAGCTCCATTTCTCAAAGAATTTCTCACTACACTGTTAGTTTGCAATTTGCCATTTGCAACCATAGCTAGACAGTACTGCTAGCCATTTTTCCCCTCTGAAGAAGTGTAAGTAGTTGCTATAGTACCATTTCCAGCTTTAAAGGCTCCACTCTTGAAACTCCCACACTGTTTAGTTTCTTATTTTTCAGGCAACTGACTTACAAGGTCTCAATCCACAAAGTAAATATTTTTATGTGAAATAATTAAAAAAAAAAAAACACAAGAAGTCACTAATTTGTTTCAAACAAACCAAAGGGATTTTTTTTTTTTGTTCTACTCAGGGGAAAAAAGCACATCTAAAAAAATTGATTTTGCTTCTTTAAATGAGCTTTGCAACTGGGACCACAATATTTTCTTTTTTTTGTCACAATACACTTAAATCCAAAGACACCAAATAAAAAATATTCACACCCACAAATGCCAAAGCTAACTGATGCAAAGTAACATTCCTATAAGAAACAGAAGTAAGCTCTCACTATCATTATTAGTAATGCATGTGTCCCAAACCATTGTCCACAGGACCTTACTGTTCTTGACAACATAAAAATGGTCCTCTTCCCCACTAGCATATATAAAAATTTGTTTTAACTTCATTCTTATAAGTGTTCAAAGGTCTCTTTCATGATTTGACTGCTTTGTGACAAGTTTACATATGACACTGCAGCCATTTGACTAGATAAAATATAGCTAGACTTAACAAAAATTTAAAATTTACAAAACTGTTGTAAGATACGTTGTGAGACACATTAATAAACCCACCACTTTTTTTATATACTCAACATTTGTTAAGTTTTGTAAATGCAAGATGTAGCTGCTCATAACCTTCCTTTAAAAAGCCTCTAATCTCCCTGGTTCATCTATATTGGTAGAACTGAATTACAAAATAAATTAGCATTTACAGATGCATACATACTTCTCAGACTTATGGGGCAGCAAAATCAATGTGTCTCTTTCAATACTTTCTTACTTGCAAAAATATTCATACTGGACCATCATCATGATAGCCAATTGCTATCGTGATACTTAAGGTATTAACACAAACTAAAACAGTACAAGGGATCTAAACGCACACCAGCCGATGTACAGTACCTGCCTGCATGCATGCACATTCTTACTTCACAGTATGTAAATATTAATAGGTGGCAGGTTACTTCTGGCAGGAGTGGGATCACTGTACACAGGTAAACAGACCTAAATATACTGAAGAATAAATTTCTCCCAAGTCAGAAGAGTTACCCAGCCAATACTAAATTAGTTCTGAACGAATTTTAGTGCTCCAAGATGCTCGCTCCTACCCTGGAGGTCTTCAAAAGGAGGCTAGATAGACAGCTTGCCAGGGTCATTTGATCCCAGCATTCTTTCCTGCTCATGGCAGGGGGTCGGACTTGATGATCTGCTCAGGTTCCTTCCAACCCTACCAACTACGAAGCTATGGAAGAATGTAATAAAATGTGAAGTAAAAGCATACACCTTTACTATAAGTTGTCTAATCATGTTCTGCTATGGAGAAACAAACAAACAAACAAAAAAGGATGTGTTCTTTCAATAAAACACAGGAAAAAGTACTTAACAGGCAACCAAGTGCTTTGATAAGTATGGTGCACAGAAATACATTTTCATTGTGAGAACACACAATCTCAGGCATTCAAACTCAGAGACTTTTTCCCTTAGCAGTGCCCATACAGCATGCCATCACTCCTCCACTCCTTGTGTTCTGTGCAGAAAGCCTAGAACGGTAATCTCTTCCTACACCTCTCAATTACAGCATCTCAGATTATAAGAGGCTCTAAGGAAGAGGAGGTAAAATATGCCATGTGGAATGGGCATGCAGATAAACGTCTGAGAACCTCTGTTACTGTTAAGGACAAAGAACATGCTAAAAACAGATTCTTAGGGAGAGTGAGAGAGGGAATGGGGTAGGAGATGAAAACTCTTTGCAGTAGTTGAAAAACAGATTAGAGTAACATGTATTGTAAGCCACTCTGAGCTTTTCTGGATAGAGGGGGACATAAATCTAAATAATTACTGTCAGCAGCAGTAGCATCTGTGAGAGGCAGAAAAGAAAACAAACTCCTCTGCAGTAGCCAGAGGACACTGGGCTCAAACTCAGAGTACAATGTCAACAGAAGTCCAGATACCACCAAATTCTTTCCTCCTCCTCCTGAAAACAGTGTAATCACTACAACACTGCCTACAGAGCTCCAGATTGTGACCACCCCTGGTATGCAAGTAAAAGAAGTGGGTGAGTATCTTCATAGCTCTACTGAATACTAAACTATGCTTGCTGGATAAACAATGTTCATTTTATGTATAACTATAACTAACACTGAAGAAGAGATCATCATGGACATACTCAAAACGTTTAATCTGGATTGTGGGAAGTCAGCCCCAAGGAGCCCAAAAAACCCCTATGATTTTCATTCTAAATTCTGGTGTGCACAAATTAAAATATGACAGAAGAGGATGACAGAAAAAATGAATGAACAGATTAAAAACCAACATTGCCCTTTGGTTATTTGCACCTGTATGCCAAAAGATGCTGCTGCAAAGAAATGAAGGTAATGAAGACTGTAGCCCTTCTTTTTATAAACAGAGCTGAGGAACGTACCAGTTAACTTTTTTACATATTACTTGGGTGATGACTGATACCCTCTTTAGTTACATGTCCACTGGGAAGAGAAGGCATTTAGAACCAAGTTAGTTAATCCAAGGCAACAGACCAGCAGACAAAGCCATCTGAATTTTTTCCACAAGTTAATTGGTCATTTGTAGGAAAAGAATGCTCGCAAAGCCATCCGAGAAGGTAAACAGCTGTGTGAGAGCTATGAACCGTCTTGTCTTTTCAGCGCCTAGGGCAAGAGCTCTCGTTTGTCTTCTCTTTCCAGAACAATTTACTTCTGCAGAATGAAGCAAGCGGGTGTCTATGACTTCCAGAACTGACTGGGTTACAGCAAAAGAAACACTGTATTTGATTTAGATATTTTTCAAGACATCTAAAATAACACACCTCTTAAAACCACTTCTCATATTTAGTTTGTATTATGCCTTTCAGAAGCTAGAGGCTTAAATATAAAAGTTTGTCTTATTACTTACTGTGAATACATGAAATAATTTAACCCTGATAACATAAAAGCCTGGAGAACCATATCCTTGGGGGATTACACAGTAAGATTTGTATGTTTTAGGACTCCAAAGATTTCAGAAACCATGATGGCTTGAATTCAAAAGGAGAAAATGGTTTCATTTCCAGACCCATATTTACCCCACAGGTAATCTAGATGCATAGCAGAAAGAGAAGGGGAGCCACTTTCACCATTTTTTGGGGTATGAACAAACAGAGCTTGAACAGTTTCAGAAGGGAAGGGATAACTGCTGCTTCGGAGCATGTTGCTGCTGTTATGCTCTAACACAGTGGTTTCTCAGCCTTTTAAGACTTGAGGCAGCTCTCTAAAAATTCCAGCTCTTATGTTTTCACTCATTTTTGGACTATAGAAAAATAACAGAACATATTTTTCATTGCAAAGAACTCAGCCCATAACACAGCAGAATGTTTCTGATGCTATGGATGTCTATTTGAACCCTCTGGGTTTATCTTATATATCATCCATTGGTTCTGGTGGGGCAACCTTCTGCCCTTACAGGTTGTTCTATCATTAGTATTGCAGTACATCCAAGGATCAAAGAACAAGATCCATGATTACATACAACAGACAGCCCTCCAAAAAGACCCTTCATGCTCCAAAGAGCTTACAATCCAAGCATAAAAGGAGAATATGTGTGAAATGCAATGAGGCACACTGTGGTCACATCAAAACCATCTGTGCAAGGTTTATTAGCAGAGGGAGATGAAACAGTCTGTCAGTGTCAGTCACCCTAGAAAGAGGTCCCCTATACCACAATTTGCCAAAAAATGGTGAGGTACAAAAGATTTGTTCTGAACAATTAATCACCATCTAGGGATCTATTTTTCAGGAAAGCAAGTACTAGAGATAAATTTATTCAATATGGCTTGAATTCATCACAACTGTGAGACCAGGTTTTTTGGGTCATCACTGGTTACGCACTGACTGATGGTAAGATTATAAGGGTGCAAATGATGGACTATATCTCTTACTCCTTGAGAAAGAGATGGTTGTGGCTAATGTGACCTTTCACTTTTAAAACTGGCCTCTTTCAGCCCAGGGCATTTTTGGACTTGCCCTTAAAAGTGTTATCAGGTCTATGCTCCTCTCACTCCTCACCATAGCAGTGAAGATATTGTTAACTACTGCCCCAAGAGAATTCCCATCCTCTTTATTATTTGCCTACTACACCAACCTTTGGGTCATCAGATAACTTTATCAGTAATCATTTTATGTTTCCTTCCAGATAAATAATAAATTACTAAATATACAGCACCCAAAAGCTGATCCCAATGGGAATGCCATTATGGGAAGGAAAAGAAACCAACAAGAAAATAAGTGCTTGATAATTTTCTGCTTACAACTACATTGAAACCTATCAGTTAGCCAGTTTTAAATGCGTGCCATTTTCATTTAGAAATCAAAACTATACAATTGACTTAGACTTAGTACTGCACATCAATGCCATCAACACTGACAAAAGTAATAATTTCAATTTATTTTGACAAGGTCTATTTTCTGTAATGCCACTTGATTGGCATTAGTTTTTTCTACTTGCATTTTTGAATCTTTAATCAAATCCTCTATCAGCACCCTATTACTTTACACAGGCTTGTACCACACAGCAGACTTGTAATGGGCAGAGGGGTGGTGAAATGTTGTAAAGGTACCATATTTACTTGAACATAAAATTAGGTTTTCCCCCTGCCATAAACAACATAGGGGTAGGGAAGGAAGCCTATTGTCTTGCATCTGCATACAAGGAAACTTCATTAAATACTTTGGTTATCATTAAGCTGTGGCCAAAAGCAGCTTGTGCTCAGCACTAAAAACCAACCATGAAATTGATTACATGCAGCCAACATCAGGCATAATTATAAGCTACATGGGTCCATACTGGGCAACGCTGATAGGAACTTATCACAAGGATAGGTTAGTACAGTCCATCTGAATAAGATATATGGTAGTGTCCATTAAGTGCAGCCCCTTTCAACACTGACACTTTTTCATGGTGAACTACTTCCTGAATCTCTCTCAACTTCCTCTCCATTTCCACAGCCAAGCTGTGCCTTTCTTTCCCATTTCCAATGATTCCTGTTTCTTCGCCAGCCTTATATGTCTGGCAAACATCACTAAACAGTTCACTCAAAATCTTTCTGCAGCCCCTCTCAGCCTGTCACGTATGATTAGTGTGACCTCACCCTCCGTGAGATGGAGCCAGAACAGGCTGCCTTGTACCTCATCTGCATATACATTTTTGGAGCATCCCAGGACTTATGACAAGAACACCCTGTGTTCCAGTCATGAGTGGAGGACCAATTGGCATGTGGATCCTTTGTGGAGGACTGTCTGAAGTATACCCACAAACTGAGCAGTGCTTAGCTATGGGATCACCATGGGTTTAAACACTGTTCATTGTGCTGTGGCCCAGCCCAGTGAACTATGGGATAAATAATGAGCCTTTTGGCTTTATATTAACTTCATGTATTGTTTGTACTATATATAAAGCAAATTCAGAAGTGCTACTTAAAAAGTGCATTTATGAAGTACCTGTGTTAAAACATGCAGCAGTTAAAAAACCTAAACTGCAATTGGATGAACTAAATTACTATAGGCATGTTTATTATAAAGTCAATGTTTCAAATTTGCCCCTCACTTCCATGTGCTCAGGGACAGCAGGGTCTGCTAGTAAGAGCAGGGAATGGAAGGGGAAAGGGGTTTCAAGGGGAAGATGTGGGGGAGGGCAAGGGGGCCACCTGATCCACCTAGATTTAAATTTTCCCTGCTGTAGCAGTGGGAGAGGGACAAATTCAAGGCAAACCTCTAATAAGATTCTATACCTGGAAAATTATAATAATTTCATATAAAATTTCCATATGTATAATCTAATTATATTCATGGTTGACCAAATACGTTATTTAACATTTGTTAAAATGAGTAAAATTTTCTTATTTAGATAAAAATTAATCAGAAGCCACTCGCCACAACCCCCACTGTAAGATTTGCATGACCAAAAAATTCATAATTAAAAAAAATACAAACTGCCTACAAAAATACTTGGTTACATGCTTTTTAAAAAAGTATTATGAATTATCAGTCAAATGTAATCATCTTCACTTATCTGATCCTTGCACATAAAAAGCATATAAGATATCTGACAACAGAAATAGCTAGATTTTCTCATCTATATTTAAATAACATTGTACAAAAATAAGGAATTCACACTTACGGTAAATATCCGTCTGCCAGTCCGATCAAATGTTACACAGTATACGGAAGATAAATGTCCTAAGATTCGTTTGTGCATTTTCATATGTTGATACACTGCAGTTGGAACAAGGCGTTCAAGTCTGTATCTTCCATTTAGTTTTCTTGAAAAGAGGGTATCCACTACCAAAGGGAAAAAAAGATATTTATATTCTGCTAGGTTTCAGTAGCATTTATATTTTGTGGTAACTGTATATTTGCCCCAGCTGCCTATTCATAAAAGGAAAACCATTTTCAATGTTTAACTATGTAATGCGCATTAAGTTTTTATAACAGACTCTCATTTTAAACATAACACAACTAATCAACTGTCCCCAGTAAACTAAGGGAAAAACATTAGAGCAAAAAGTAGCTCAGACTAGTAGGGGTGTGCAAAACAGGCCATATTCAATTCGGATTTGGCCCAAATCAGAGACAATGATTTGATCTGTTGCTTTGGATCACTGTCCCGATTCGATTCAGCCAAATGCAAATCTGAAGATTCAATGCAGATACAGACAATCAACAATTCTGCCATAGACACAACTTTAAATGTTTTTTCTATATACGAGGTACCAGGTGCAACTTATGAATGCTGCGATAGTGGCACAGAATGAGCATCCCACAGGAGCATGGGGGGGGGCGGGGGGCGCTTGGTGGAGAACCCAGAAATGGACTGGAAGTGCTTCTGGTCCACTTCCAGATCCACTGCCAAGCACGCTGGAGGCTCCCCCGCGGTCCCGTAGGATACTCCCTCCACCCCAGCATCTCAGCATTCACGAGCTGCCTGGAACCTTGTGGTATGTAGGAAAAACTTTTAAAGCTATATCTGAATCATCAAATCTTTCAGAATCTCTCCAAACAGATTTGGAGGGTTCCGATTCGATTCGGTGAAATTAAATGGTTTCCCAATTTCATTTGGAGAGAGACAGCCACTGAATCGAATTAGCAACCAAAGCTTTGCACAGCCCTAATTGCTAGCTCCTTCCACAAAAGTAAAATAACAAATCTATATGCAATTAGATACCTCCACATCTCTACTGCTTAAGGCAAATTCTAAGTATTAGAACTTTTTCTTTTTAAGATAAGAAGGCTTGTAAGGAAGAAGTTGCTTCCTAGTATGGGAGTCCTCTTACAAGCCTCAGCAAGGAGATAAAGGATCTCCAAGAAAAAAAAGAAAAAAAACAACATTGCAGATAAAGCTCAGCTCAGGAAGTTGGGCCTGACATACAGCATGACAGACTCAGGTTTAGCACCAGCAATAAAACAACACACACGTACACTCTTCCCATAGTTTTATGTACTGATTTGGAAGGATAAGAACAAATATATTCTATACACCATAAGACTGTTATAAAGCAAATTATGAAATTGGGCTCTGGCCTCTTAAGTTCTTTATGTGCAACTGAACTTGTAACACATTTGCCTTTTTTGCCAATGTTTACTCATATTGGAGGACATTGCTAGTTAACAATTGTAACTTTTGTATTTTGGCCAGATTTAAGGTAAACTATCTGGAAGTTTGTTAAGTAGTTTCTGGTGATGTTATCATGACTAATCTACCATTGGGAAAAACCAAAAGCCTACCCCAAAATTATATTCGCAGGGAGATTATCACCTTTATTACACTGCACACTTCAGAAAATAAGAACATCAGATCAAAAACAGCAGGCTCCATAATTTGTAAGGATATTTAAAACATCAGAACGCTCTTATAGAAGGAAGGTCAGATTATTATTTAACAGAAAGAAATACACATTTTACTCTTTTACTCCTTTTGTTCCCTCTTTATGGAACATAAAACTTTAGAGCAGTGGTCAACAACTTCGTGCTGACACAGGTCACCCTCTGCAACCTGACCTCCCACAATGAGGCACAAGTTTCCACCCCCCACTGTCCAGCTGCCTCCTCTTACCCTTGCCACTGATTCCCATCCCCTCAACAATGAGAGGGTCAGCACAGATGTGGAAGAGCAGCAAGCTCTACAGTGAAGAATAGCACTGCAAAGGGACTGTACAGCATGGTACAGCTGTGTCCCAATCCACAGGACTAGATCGGAGCATCACAGGTGAAAACAGACCTCTCTGCGAGCCCGGTGTGGTCTGCAGGCTATAATTTACCAGTCTCAATTTAGAGAATTACACACACAAGAGCACAGGTTTCAAGGGCACCTCACCACAATTCTGAGCATCTCTGATCATATTTCAGGACAGGATATGAAATGAAAACATAACTGTACTGATAAATAATTACTCAGTCCCAAGGCCAAAAGAGAAATAAACTGTCCACAAGTAAGCTTTATTAGAAACTTCTAATTTGTGGTGCTTCAGGAATAAAGTTCTAGGACATCTACTCATTAGAATTTTTTTTACCCTAGACCCTATATATTTTTAAGATTCTGATCACTTTATGGAAGTTACTTTACAATATGGTTGAGTATAATAATGGGCCTGATTATACAGCAAGGTCTGTCCAGTCTTATGTTCCACAATATACTAAAATACCTTTGTGGATCTAGTCTTTAAGTGTCCAATTGCCTCATGTATTTACAAAATTAAGTAAATGAAATAAACATCTTACTCTTTTCAATTTCTTTGCTCTTCTGTGATTTATGAAGCAGAACTGTTTAGAGTATGGGTCAGCAACCTTTGGCCGACATGGGCCACCTTTTGAGGATAGGCATGTAAACATTTTGTGGATCTGGCCCTAAACACTTCTCCAGTATTACTAGGCTTCTGTGGTATAACACTGCTGAACACAGAAACCATTAAATGACTCCACAGTAGCAGAGGTTGCCAAGAAACTGCTAAACCGGATGAAATGTTTGTTTTTGATGAGAAACTTCACTACTGAACGGGTTGTTAGCAACGAAGATGTCCTTCAGAGATTTAACTTCCATCTTGTTTCTTATCTACACATGAATGACTAGTACCACCAGCAGCTGGGGGAGCATGGTGGCAGCAGCTCAGCAGCAGCGAGTGAGGGAGCTCCTACAGATGCCAGTGGTGGTGGCGGGGATGGCAAGCACCAACCGAGGGTCGGCAACCACCCACAGCCAGCTGGGGTGGTAGACCGCCCGCAGACGTCATCTGTGTCGGTGGCGGGGTGGCGACCGCCCGCAGGCACCACCACCAGTGTCAGCACTGCCTTTTTGTACGGGGTGCACCACACACTCAGGGGGTACATGTGCACCCCCTATGCATCGCCCCTGCATCTACATCAGAACAGTACAGGAAATAGTAACAGAGCACTGCCATCATTTAAACTGAGAAATTCTAAGTTGTGACATCCTTCTTAAAGTATTAGCCAATTGCCCATCAAAAATGATGGGGGAGTAGCAGGCAGGGAATGAGCCCTGTGGCCACCCCCCATTCAGGTCTGCTCCCCACTTCCCTCCTGCCGCTTGGGGTCTGGGCCCATTTTCCCCATTCTTGCCGCAGCAGCCAGGGGGAGGAGCAGGCCCGAGAGTGAAGAAGCTGGGCCCCAAGGAGTGGGACCATGCCCAAGGCAGGAGGAGGGCAGCCCACTGCTCCCCCCCCCCCCCACACACATACCTCCAGAGCAGCCCCGCTTCTCTCCCAGCTTGGACTCAGTCCTCCTCCCCCGCACTGGGTGTGGTCCTATTCCTCTCCCACCCTCGCTCTCCCCAGCTCAGAGCCTGCTCCTCCCATTTCCTCCACCATCACTGGGTTGGCCCAGGCCCACTGCTTCCCTCATTGTAGTGGCCCAACTTCTCCCCACCCTCGAGCCCAGGCCTTCCCTGCATCAGGCCTGGGCCCACTCCTCCCCTACCCCCACCACATGCCCACTATTTGCCCCACCACCATATCAGGCCCTGCAGGTGGCAACGACAGAAGGGGGAAGGAGCAGGCCAAGGCCAGAGCCAGTGGCTCACTGCCCCCCCCATGGCATCCCAACCCTGCTCCCCCTGCTGCCATCACCTGCAAGGGGCGGGGTGAGGCGAGGCCAGCTCCAGTGGCCTAGCCCCCACCAGTGCCCCCACCTCTAGGGAGCAGGACGGGTGGGTAGGGGATGAGGCCAGCGTCCACTGTGTCCCTGTCATCATGGCGGCACTCCACTGCCATCAGTTCCTGTTCGAATGCTCTTTCACACTGATTGGCTGTTTGTCAGCCAATAAGAGCACGAATAAAGAGTGACAGACAGGACAGGACAGGACAGACTTAGGCTTTTATAATATTAGAATGTACTATACAAATAAGCACCATGGCTGCTTAAAAAAAAAAAAGTGAATCAGCTTTAGCTAAAAGCACCAAAAAGTCCCTCTGAAGATCCCGTTCTATACAAATATCCCAGAGTCAGGTCAAAGTAATGTGCTGCTTCTTCTACTGAAGCGCAGGGGGTTTTTTTGTTTTTTGTTTGTTTGCGTTTTTGTTTTTTTTGGGGGGTGGGGGGGGGGGTGGCTGTTTTTGTTTTTAGTGTCTACGAACAGCCCATGTTCCAGAAGTGACATTAGTAAAGTTATATGGGAGGTAATCCCACCTCTATTCCTACTTCCCATTTGGTATACCCAAAAACTTGCCTTAACCCTCTCAGCTATGGCACTGCACTACAAGCTCATGTTCAACCAGTTACCTAGCATTCCCCAACTCCTTTTCAGTCACTCCTTCCCAGGATGCACTGGAAAAAAACCTGCATATTCTTCCCTATTTTATAAAAAATGACCTACATTTTTTTGTTGCTAGATACATGTCCTTGAAGTCTACTTTGTTAAAATGCACCTTTGTTTAAGCCTACGTTTCCAAGTGATCCAGGCTGATGTATATAACTGACCTATTCCCATGATTGACCACTGCCCCAACTTGCCAACTATAATTTCACATTTTATTTCATAAAATTGATTTAAAAAATACTGAATACCATTGTTACAAGAACAAATCCTTCTAGTACTCCACTAGAAACACCTCTGCTGAATGACAGTTTTCACTCCATGTTCTTTTTGATTAATCAATTTAAGTCATTTAATAGAGCAACTGCTTAATTATTTACTTTTTAAAATTATAAATATGAAATGCCTTACAAAAGTCTAAATGCATTATGCAGACATAGCTGTACCAAACTTGTCAAGCTTTTTTTTTTATTATTATTTGTTTTGGGGTTGGTTTTTTTTTTGGGGGGGGGGGAGGGGGAGAGAGAGAAAGGTACATCCAGTCATAACCATTTTATAGTGCACCTCTTGAAAAATGAGCCCTCAGAACAGATCCAGCTGCATTTCCCTAGGGTCATTCACCCTGCCCCTCCACTCCAGGCTCTACCACTGAACCAATGAAGATCAACAGCTTGCATGCTCATCTCCCACGGGAAGAAAACTGGCATTGGATGCCAATGCTTTTTATTCACTGAGTCCACTGTCAGTCCAGGTAAAATAAAGTAGCCCACATATTCTGGGCCATACTGAATGAACATACATTTCTCCCACACGGAATGAAGTTGATTCTGGCAACTTTTTTTCTAAACTAGTGGCCAGCAACCTACAGTCAACAGCCCAGATCTGAACTGTGAAGGTCCAATCTAGTCCACATTTTACAAAGGGCATGCTGCTTCCCCAGCTCTTTCGTCTGGTGCATGTTTTGCTAATGATATGTGGATTGACTACAGCCAACTCCTACAGTCCAAGTGGAGGGCTGCTCAGACTCACTGCAGCCTCACTGTTCATCCTCTGGAGCAGGCCATGGCACCAGCCAGGTTATAAGCTGCAACCCTCATTTGTGAAAGGCTGCTGACCCTTAATGCAGGTTCTTAATGCAGATGCAGCAGGCATGCAGTTCCAGGAAAAAGACTAATAAGAATTTCTGTTAACTCAAGCAAAACCAAGTGAAACTCCTGAGGCAGGTCCTGAGTACTATCTTAATAGAGAAGAAAAGTATGGGGAAGGAATCCACCACAAGAACTTGATCTTGTGAGGTAACTTATCAAAAAAAGCACCATCATGGAGACAAGGGGCAGTTAACAAGTCACCATTGTCTTAAAGGTAACTAACTCCATGATAGTTATATGAGAACTAGATTCAGGTCCAACTGTGGAAGAGGTGTAACTGTGGAAAACATCTTCACCACTCAGTTCTTGATAATGTTCAAGGTTACAGAAGGTAAGAACATAAGATTTTAGCACATCATGCTCAGTTGCTGGCCATGCTAACAGAAGGATTAGGAGTTGGGAATATCAATCTAACAGGCTGTCTAGAACACTGGGAGTTGTTGGAGAAAAGTACTGGAATTGCACCAAATGAAAAAACTGACTCTGAAAGAAAACACTGATGTCTTACTATGAATGAACATGGGTTCTACCTACCAAAATTGCTTCTGTCATGCCGGGCAAACAAAAACAGCAGGACAGACATTACAAATGATGTAGGGAATCAGGGGCATGGCTGGGAACAAGATTAGAAAGGCATCCTGACACTGAACCTCAACTGAGGCCTCCCCTCAAGCAGGAGGGATATTTCTTCTGGACATCAGTTGCAAAGAGAGAGCTTCAGGTAGCACCTGTCTGCAGGATAGAGTCCATGATTTCCCACACACATGTGGCAATTACTCTGCTGAGGCAATCTGCCATGGCATTTTGATATCAGGAAATGCACTATGAATAATTTATCTGATGTGTGCGCCACAGCACAAGCTGAACTGCTTTCCAGTTGAGCTGGACAGACCTCAGCTCCCTGCATGCTTATATAAAACACAGCAAACTTGTCCATCATGACCTGAATGTTATGGCCTCAAATCCTCAGGAACTCGAGTTGGGAAGGCTTATGTCACTTTCCTCCATCATACTGATAGGGACCTTTGCTTCACTGCAGACCCAAAAGGTCTGCATCTCTAGACACCCGATATCCATTCCTTTGGCCCTGGAGGGAAGCATTTCATTAACACTAATGGGCAGAGGAAGGAAGCATGGGCACAGGCAAACAGGTTACATCGGTCCTGCCACCACATGAAAGAAGGAAAATAAATACTGGACCAAGAGCCATGGCCAGAAGATGTCTTTTTGGAGACTAAGACAGTCCACAGCCAAGTCTTCATAAGTAAAAGTATAAATATAATTTGTACTGTTCTTTGATTTCTTACTATTCATTTGTCCATCAGAATTCTGAAGTACGCACAAGACTCTGGATCGAAGAGCAAGTAAAAGTATCACATTAAACTAGATTAAGATGGCAATATCAAGATTCCAGTTGTTACATATGAACATTTTACAATATAAGAGAGATACACACATATGGCTTCACTTTGCAGTTTCTCTAACAAGGCAGAAATTCCATATGCATTGTCTCAAGGACTTGCACATAACATTTAATCATGTCAAGGAGCAGAGTTAGTAATAACTTGTATGCTGGAATTTGGAGGGCTAAATTCACAGGTAACCTGCTATAAAAAAAATTCTGAAAACAAAGTTGTAATGTACAGGTTTCCCTCTATTTATGCAGGTTCTATATATGCGAATTCACTCCTATACGATCACCCTTTTTCTACCCAAAATTCCTTACGTGCACGGTAAATTCACTCTTATGCAATCAGGGCTCTGCTTGCCCCCACTCACCCCAGCCACTGGGCTGCGCTGTGCTGTGCTGCAGGCAGGTGGTATCTGCTCCTGGGTCTGCTGCAGCAGCTGAGGTGAGTAGGGACGAGCCCCAGGAGGTTCAGGGCACGGTGCCTGGAGTGCCAGGAAGAACCTGGTGCTGCCGCCAACCCCAGCCTTGCTTGCAGGAATGAGGCGATGGCACTGGGAGGGGGGGCTGCCGCCACCACAAAATTTGTCAGAGGTCCCCCAATCTGCCCGAGTGCCAGGAAGAGCCCGGTGGCGCCGCCAGCCCAAGCCTGCAGCAGCAGCTTGCTGTCATCCCACACAGACCTGAGGGCCTGCACCTACCACCCACCCCCAAGCAAGAGCCAGCACAGCCTCCCAACCCACAGCCTTCCCAGGGGGCGCTTAGTAACAAAAGCTGCACCCATCCCCAACTACTCACAGTTCCCACAGCTTTGCTGCCTGCTGCAACCTTGAGAGCTGCCCACAAGCTGTGCCACACCCCTCCCCTAACCCCAGCCTTACTCCCTCCCCTCCCTCACCATCATGGGACCATATCCTCATCTGTTCCATTGTAAACTGGGTTCACTTCACGTGAATTCAATTTATGCACCGTTCTCCAGAAACACACATACTGCATTTAAAAAAAAAGAGGAAACCCTGTAAATTAAGGCAGTGCAACCCCCTGGCTTTCAGAATATACCTTCTGATTTCTGTGCAATCCCATTCACATTCAGTAAGTTTGCACAGACGACTACAAAGGTGCACCGATAAATCAATCCCATATTGGATCAGCACTGATTTGACAAAAATTGAGAGCATCGGCAATCAGCTTTTTTTGTCTGATGTGGCCGATAAATGCCGTGTGCATGCATGCAGCTGCAGCACAGCACACAGGCAGCAAGAAGCACAGCCCAGCAGCATAGATAGCAGCCAGGTCTGGCTGGTAAACTGGTTGTGCAGGAAGGGGGCAGATTGAGGCCCCCACAGTGAGACAAGGAGTGGGGTTGGGGCAGGGCCCAGCTAGGGCAGAGCTGTAGCTTGTCCAGGGGGAGCAGGGGTGGCTCCTGCTGCTGCACACACCCTAGGACAGCATATACCCCACAGATCTATGCTGGAGGGAAGGGGGCTGCCACTGCAAGCTGGGGCTGTGCCAGGCTTTTCCCAGCAGGGGGCTGGCCCAGGCTGTGCTCAGGGTGGGTGCCAGTGGCAGCACTGGGAGCACGGATTCGGCTGTAGCTACCCCAAAATTCACTATAGCCACACTCCCAGCACTGCTGCCATGTGATCCAAGCACAGCCCACCACAGTCCACCATCAGGAAGAACCCAGCACTGCTCCCAGACCCAGTCCACATCAACACCCCACTCTACTCCATGCACAGATCTGGGAGCATGAGCCCTTCCCTGCCCTACACTCAAGCCCTCCCCAGGGTGCATGCAGCAGCAGCAGCCGCCCCCCCTGCCCCCGTCAGCTGAGCTGTGGCTCCATCCCCTGCCCCAGCATCACCTGCCCCAGCCCCACTCCCTCCCTCACAACAGACTTACCAGCAAGACTCAGCTGCTCTCCATGCTGCAGGGCTGCATATCCGAATCAGATAATAATCACCCAATATGACTCATTAAAAATCAGCCATGAGTATCAGCCCAAAAAATTTCTATCGGTGCACCCCTTGATGACTGAAGTGTTTGTTTCTATTGATGAAGCAGACGAAAAAATAATTTCTAGCTTGGTTCCTTCTAGATGAGCTAGCTTTTCTAGGCCAACAGAAGTAAACTCATGACAAAGCAAATGCAGTTCTGACAAGCAAATCCTCTGAGAGGTGGTACAATTAAATAGTCTGAGTTATATAAAAACTCCAAAGAGTTGTACAAAACTTCTTAAGACAGTGGTTCTCAACCTTTTTTGTACCCAGACCTATTTGTAAACACTGATGGCAGATTGGGAGTGAGGGGCACTGAGTTGGGACTGGCCGACTCATGTACCCAGACCCCATCCCCATGTGTGGGGAAGAGGGTGGGCGTGTGGGGCACTGGGGGCCCCAAGCAGCCCCTTGCAGGCTGCAACTCCGACAGCCTGCAAGGGAAAAGCAACAAGTCTCCCATGCTTTTCTCCTTTAAAGAACAATCCATTTTTAAAGTTGATGCATTTTTAAAAGTTTGTTCATGACTCTTTCATATATTCATGGGACCCAATTTTGGGTGGTGACCCACAGGTTGAAAAACACTGTCCTAAAAGACATGGGCACAAAAAAAAGTGTGTACTAATACCAGCTCTTTCACTTCTCTGCCTCATTTCTATTTTATAGTTAGGAAAACTAAAAGATTCAATTTACTCTTACTCTAATATCAACAAATAAAGATTTGGTTGTAAATGCAGCACTCTCTCCTCAAAAAGTGGGAGACTGAAGTTTTATTTCTTCAAGCACTTCATTATGCACAGATGGTGTACAGGAGACTGCACTTTGACTGCTCTGTAAAGCTATGAGCATTAACACTGCAATACTAGACAGTATTAAACAAAACTTTATATGTATAGCTTGGAAAAGTGGATACAAATCATCTATTTAGCTGCAAGTATTTTTTTTTAAATAATCTCTCTCTTCTGACATAGTATTTCAAATTCTTATATAATAAAAGGTGTGGGGGAATTCTCAGTGGGGTTTGGGGAATTTCCATAGCTCAGTCTTGCAGGTAAACAACTACGTATTTTCTCCCAAGCAGTGATGCACACTTTCTGAGGCTTGTATCCATAAGGGATGGCGTCCTCCAAATAACGGCATGATTCAAAACCTAAGACTGGGAGTGGCTCAGCCAACTGTATAAAGTCTCAGAGTGCCCAAACAGCAGTGGAAACATTCGAGATTGACACTGGGACCATCACCTTCAACTTGATCAGTCAGAGACTGAGGTCGCGATGAGGATCACACTGGACCATGCCTCACTGGCCAGAGTCAGCTCACAAACTCGGGGATGCCTGACTTGTGAGAGGCTAACAAAGCCTAATTGGACAGAAAGTGCACATGCTTGGCAGCCAGCTCTGACCGGTAAGTGCCACTGATATATGTTTATGGCCTGATGTGGAGGCAGTTTTATCAGAGGGTGCCGTTGCACTATAGAGCCATTCTGTTAACCCTGGCCAGAACCACCATAGGACTGACTCTGCCAGAAGTGGAAAGAGTGGTAATGGAAATTCTGCCCTTAATGGACTCCTTGGGAGAAGGATCCTCTTGAAAAGCCCAGAACCGAGTTCACGCAGCCAGTATCAACCCTGGTGGTAGAACTTCTAATGCTACCAAACCACTGCCCCCCTGGGCTGAGGTCCTCCAACACACAGGAGCTGTTGCAGAGTGTAACGTGGCAAACTGGAAAACAGTTGGAAAACAGTTTCACCAAAGAACAGCTGGATGGAGTCCCCACGATTGTCTTAAGGGGCCTTTATCTGAACTTACCAGCAAACCCCAACTGCCTGAAGGTTTGCACCAACCTCCTCACCAGTGTCTGAGGGGACTGCGCTGACGGTGAGAAGGGGCGGATCACGACCAAAGGTTCCTTCTACCTTAGCCCATCTCGACATGAGGGTTTCAGTGGGAAGTGTCTTAAAGACTGTTAGGATGCTACTCGATACAGGGGCACAAGTAACCATTTTAGACGAGAAAGACTTCCCTGAGGCAAGAGGCACTCCTTTCCTTTTGCAAGGGGTAGGTGGCAGCAAGAAACAAGGAACTCCAGTTCCCTGGAAGTAGCTCCCTTTATTCCACACCTGCGGTAGTTCTTCCTGGAGGCCTGAGCCTACTGGGTCTTCCTGTTATTTGAGGCCAGAGATTTTGGATTGGCCTTGAGATGTGGGTTTTTGGACAAAACATGGGAAATCTTTCTGCCCCAGAGAGTCTAGAAGCCCAATGCAATGTAGCTACTTGTAACCTCCCACCTCTGTCTCTGCCACACATGCAAATGGTTCACCACCCGCATATCAAACCCCTCCCACAGCCACTAAACCCATCACCAAGTTGATTCGACAGCTCCTAGAAGATGGGACGACTGAGCAATGTCATTCTGCGGATAACAGCCCCTTTTGGCCAGTTTGGAAACCGAATGGACGATGGCGAATGACGGTCGATTTTAGAGGCCTGAATGCATACACCGACCCCATCCACACCACTGTGCCCAGCACATCTGACGTACCCATCCGCAACTGGACCGACGCCCCGTCATGGATGGCTTGTATTGATCTCAAAAGACATGTTCTTCTCTATTCCCGTTGACCCAGAATCCAGGAAATATTTTGCTTTTACTTGGGTTGGGGAACAGTTTTGATTCTGTGTTCTTCCCCACGGGTGGTGTCACAGCCCCACCTATGCACACTGTGCACTGGCACCGATTGTGAAAACCGTGGAAGCAAGGCATCCTAACACCCACTGCTACCACTATATTGATGATGTCATGGTGGGGGGAAAAAAAACCACTCGGGAGGCAGTTGAGGCATGCCTCCAAGATCTAATAAGTGCCAAAGACGCTGGATTTATTATCAACAACTCCAAGACCCAGGCCCCTGATACTAAATGCCAATTTCTGGGGGTTGTCTGGTCAGCACAAGGGAATCAAACTCTGGGAGTCTCAGACAATGGAGGTCATTGGAGCTTATGACAGCAAATGCCTGATGAACGCCAAAGCTCCCCCACAGGGCTCTGAAGTGAAAGATGGAAAGGATCAGAACCAAGATATACACTGTTAGCGAAATTCTTATTAACTGGTTACTGTGCCCTTATCTCCACCAAGGCTCTGCAGATAAATCATCCCACCATGCTAACTACACCAGTCCCCATCTTCCATCATGCTCTCTCGGAAAAGGTAATACTGCCCACCAGGCAAGCTAGGGGATCCATGGTGCTGAAGTGGATCTATGCCATTTTAGCCCAGGTAGAAAACTATTTGCCGGAAGAACAACCTGCCTTAGTAGAACAAGTGACAAAACAGTGCATAAATATCTTTCCCAGCTCCTCACCCCCAGAGCAACCTTTACCAGTGACACCAGCCCTGCTTTCTGATGAAAAATCAGAAGGTCAAAACGGGGTGGAATCCTGGTTTACAGGCAGGTCAAAGGCAGGAACCTCTTGGAAAGCAGCTGCCATCCAAGTAGGAGATGAACATACTCTCCAGCACCATGGTTCCAGAGCAAGCGCTCAACAGGCAGAATTATTTGCCATCATAATAGTAATAGACCATGACTTGGGAGACTGCAACCTCCACCTCTCCTCCCCACATTCAAATTTATACTGACTCCTGGATGTGCTATCAAAAATGCACCATTTGGCTACCCATGTGGCATGCCAAAGACTGGAAGAGGAAAGGGAATCCGATCTGGAATCACGACCTCTGGAAACACATTTGGGACTCCACTGCAAACAAGAAAATCATTGTAGAGATCGGACACATAGATGCCCACTCCCACAAGAAAGGAACACACCAATCAGCGGCAGAAATGTGGACCAACTGGCCAAAGGTCTAAAGGTTCGCACAGCAGAAGCAGAAACTGGCATAGAACCAGGAACACTTTCACCTTTACAGGACCTGATATTTGTGGCAGTCAACTGGCTTCACGGCCAAAATGGACATTGTGGGATTCAGACATTGGTACAACACGACCAAGAATATAGCTATTTCCTGACAAATGGCAACTGACTTCATAAACTAATGCGTCGCGTGCCAGGAAATTAAAATGCGTCTGAAGGCACCCACTCGATTTGGGGGCCCGCATATTAAGGAAGGAAAACAGCTCTGGGATACCTGGCAAATTGATTACATAGGGCCCTTGTTGCCCACCGTCTCTAAAAGGCGTATTGTTTTAGTAGCAGTTGAAGTAGTAAGTGGACTCACCTTCGCTCAGGAATCTCGGCACTGAGCTGCAGAGGACACTATCCGTGCCTAGGTGCCCTCCTTAGTGCATATCCCAAGGCCCTGGAAATACAGAGCAACAATGGCTCCGGATTTAAGAAATCACCTAATAACCAAATGAATGAAAGAGGCCCAGATTTTTTGTGTACTTATCATTGCATATATAACCCCCAGACTAATGGCAGTGGAACAGGCCAACTCCATCTTAAAAACTCATTTGAAACCATTCATGAATTCCACTTGGTCCCACTGGGATGACTATCTGCATCAAGCAGTCCGTCTAAGGAATCATCAAGCATGTCCTCTGGGTTCACCTTTGCAGTTAAGGATAGGGAACCCCCAACCTTGACACCTCGACCCCACTGTTCAGAAACCCTCAGGCCAGGGATGAAAGTTAAGGTCTCCCATCCAAATACTGCTGATTGGGAAGGGACAATAGCAAAGGGGCGGGGTAACATTTGGTGGGTATTTAACCAGGCAGAAACTTCTGAACCTGTAACTTTTGTCCCCACAGGAAGGATATTCTACTATGCCTCATCCTCCTAACTGCACTCATCGTGACCAGGACTTTAACTGCACCCCTGTAGTGCAATGAGACTAACACCCATGCCTGCCTTTCCCTCATCTAGATCATTATATGGATTCTCAGGGGACCTCAATACTTCATCTTCTATTTCCAAGAACACTAACTGGTATTACAACTTTACATTGCACGTTGCCTGGTATACTGTATCTTTTTCCTCTCTTCCCAAAGCACAATCTTGGAATGTTCCTATACCCTTAGAAAATGCACGGATATATGGGTTGCCCAAAATTATATCCCAATCAATTTTCTATTGGCCCAATGCCACTGCCACCTGTAATTGTTCAAATAGATGGTGGCCAAAATTAGGGGCAGGGCCAAACAGGATAAAACGAGACTGGCTGACCCAACTTACTGGTATGTTTGGAATAACGCAAAGCACAAAGACAAATGTCCAGGTCCAACAACTAAGATAGCAATTGGTAGAGGCTTTCCAGCTGGTGCCACAAGCATTTGTGGCAACTGGGCAGTCGTTTCAAAATCTAGTCACTACCTTAGAAAAACACCAAAGGGATCTCCAAAGTTTCCTCAAAAACCTCACCATAAACGATACCCTTTCCGTACCCATCCGCTGTATGTTTTGTGTTACCCATGTAAGCCTAGCCACTTGTGAACAGCAGACCACCATTCTAACCCAACTGCCAGGGGAGGCAGTATGTTATAGTCACATTTTGTGTTTTATTGTTATTTGTAGCCATCCCTTTGTTGTTAAGCGTGGTTGTTTAAATAAACTTTCTCCATCATCTAACCCAGAAACCTCTAGAACCTTCTCTCAGATCCAGCCGACTACTGGGCCACGACAAAAGGGCTTAGTCTGTCTGTCTGTCCTCAACGCTCTTGGAGCACTGCGACTGGTTAGTGAAACAACCAGAGTGTGGAGCACTGCCATGACAACAGGGACAGAGCAGGGGGGCGAGGCCCCCCCTCCGCTCTGTCCCAGCCATCATGGCAGTGCTCTGCTGATTCTGAAGAGCAGAGCCTGGGGGAGGGGGGGCAAGGCCAGTGATGCTGGAAGCAGCAGTGGCACAGGGTACTGGCAGATGGACAGCGGGGCAAGCTTCCCCCGCTCCACCTGCTCCTGGAGCATAGAGGTGGCCCGCCCACACTCCCCCAGTCATTCGTCACAGACAATTCACCAGTGTGCACATGCATGTGAATTGATACTTTAAGACTTTTCAATCATTCTTTTATGCAATTCCTTTTACCTTTGAGTAGGTTCTTCATACACCTTTAAAATGATTATTTCAGCCATGATAGTATTGCCAGAAAACCCCGCCTCAAAGCTGATGCAACAGCACTACTCAATTTAAATGCATTTAAAAGCAAAGTAACAAGCTAGACTACTTATAGAACATCTCTGCTGAGGAAGAGATCACAGCCAAAAAAATGAACCAGTTGAAGAGGTCATGAAAACTTACAACAATGAATCACTATCAGCAATATTAAGACAGATTTTCAGTAGGTGTTCTCTAAATGTTTTTAAAGGGAAAAAGCAGCTGAGCTAGTTCAGGATTCCCATGAGTAAGAGGCCAACTTTCTGCAACAACTTCAAGGTCCAGAGCAATGGAGCTCCGTTTTCAGCAACCTACCGATCTTTCAGCAATCCTTTCTGCTCTGCATCCTCCCCTACCTAAAGGAAGTAGTTACAAAAATCCTTTAAAGTCTGGTTTGCATTTTTAGCATTGTAATTAGCATTTAGGCAGTTTTTACAAAACATTTAATTTGTGCATGCAGAAATTAGCAATTTGACAAAAATAGCTCAGTTGATGTGAACATACAAGAGTGTGGTGTGTGCAAGCTGTAAATAAACAATTTCTTTGAAATGTATGAATTCATCCAGATGTGTCTTAATTTTGTCTTAAGCAACCACCTTCAAAGTTGCTGGCACAAAATTAAGAATTTCCTTAGGTTTCTCATTATTCTTATGTTTGATGGGCTCATTAGCAAGTCAGGGAACCTGCGTGAATGCCTAGTGAGATGCAGGTATCAGAGAAAAAGACTGTAAAAGGCAAAATTAAATATTCTCTCTGCTCCTCAACTTTGGTCTATGCAGCCTAAAAAGAGTATTTTTTAAGGTTTGGGGGGTTTCACGTTCGGTTTTTTTTAATTTTAGCTCTCAATAAGAGGGGGTTCTTGGGAGGCAATATACAGACAAGGAACATGACAGGTCAATTTAGAAAAGAATGTCATTCTAACTCACACCTCCCCAAAAGGATCATCATATTTTAATTCTGGTTCATTACAACTATAATGAACCAAAAATATAAATGATTTGAACAGGTAAGCTTCAAAGCCAAAGTTCTAAAAATAAATGAAAATTCTGTGCAGTTCCAAGCCTAACCACCAGTGGTTGGAAAAGTTTACAGGGCCTGAAAAAGGGTTATACTGGTAGGCTGAAGTAGTTTTAATCCTGGAAGCCTGTCTGGTACTTTAAGAGTAGCTATCTTCTGCTAAAAGTATTTTTTAAAATTAAGTCTTACAGGAAACTTGTTGGCTCTCTCATCACATTCAGTTTTTATCAAAAGGATCCATTCTGCCAACCAATTTTGAAGCGTTGTTTAAATTCAATACTGCAATTGATTTTATAAACCATTTTTGTTTCCCTGTTTAAAGGTCCAGTAATGCAACAAAGTAAGGATGACAGTTAAATTCTACATCTCCCCCATCTGTCTAGACTTCTCCTAAATACTTGGCAGAAGGATAGTAGCCATTAACTAAAAAAAAAAAATAAAAAAATCTTAATACTCTACCACTAAACTATTAGAAGTTCAGTCCTCCAAAATGCCACACAAAGAGGACTTTATATTTGACAGCTCAAAACTTTAGAGACTACAAGGTGAATTAAACACAAAAAAAACCAACACAAAAAACCAACAATTAAAACAAAATTGGATTTTATTTTGAGTGGATTTTCTTTTATTTAATCTTATTTTAGCTTTTTTTGTTAAGGTGGTTTAAAAAAAAACTATATAGTTATAAGATATGTTAAATCTCCAAGATATCGCCATGGAATAGGGATTATAACTTCTAATTACACACTATTTGCGACAATATATTCATGTAATCTTTTTAGAAGTTTTATAAATAGGTCACAATAGGCCAAGGACTATATTAGGGGCCCAATCCCATGCGTTTCCCAGAGGTTCCACTACAGGTTAGTAAAGATTAAAGAAAACCACTCTACCCAATGGGACTCAGTGCTCAGTCTAGAAGATCCCATTAAGCATCTGCGATGCTTAGTTTCAGTTCTCAAACTGTGAATTTGTATCTCCAGAGCATAGGAGATGACCCCAAGTTATTTGGATAGATGTGGTAACTTCTATTAGACCTACTAAATCAGCAGCAGGCAATTATTTTGGGCAGAGGGCTGCTTACTGAGTTTTGGCAAACCATCAAGGGCCACATGACAGGCAGCCAGGGACAGATTAATATTAATTTTCTAAATTATTTAGGAGCCCGCAGGCAAGATAGAATAGCTGCATTTTGTCCACCCGCGAACTAAGTAATTGGAAAAATTGTTCTTTGCAAAACTTTTGGGCACAAATGCCCTTCTTCAGGCATAGGGAGAGTTTGCTGTTTCCAGAGATAACATCCTTGTTAACCACAGCAGATGGAGATGAGGGATACCAGACCTGATTCCCCACCCATCAGTCCTATTGGCTCTCTGCAAATTTGTGTACACACAGTCAAGCCCTAAGCTCTCTCTAAAAGTGCTAAGTTTCAAGTTAAATGAATAAAGAGTATCAAACAAGAACACACTTTTTGTAGAAAGCAATGATTAAAATCAAAAGGCTTCCTGACCAGTGATTTACTTCATAACTACCCTGAGACACTAGCATTTATGGAGCTGATTGCATGACTATTGAGATAACACACAAAAACAATGCCCCCCACCCCAACCTACGATACTTCAAGTAACAAGCAGTTTTCATTTCCAGAAGACAATAAAGTAAAGTAGACAAGTCAAATGTTCCCAAACCGACTGGGGGAGGGGAGAAGGAATCAACCCAAAATGGATACGCGTGCTTCAGATGCCTCTACCCCCATGTATGACCAGGCCAAAATGTAACAACACACACAACCTCTTGATCCAAAAACTAAGATCACAAAAGAACAAGCTATATTACACAAGCTTTTCACCTGGTATTCTCAACTAAATATAAGAAAAATAAATTTATCCATTCTTATAATGCCTGACAACACCTCAAATATTCCCTCCCATGAGGCATCAGGTAAAGACTATCCATCCTTCAATTAACATATTACGTAAAGAAAAAAAATTGCATATTTTCTCTCTTTACCCTCTTTAAAATTTAATATATAGCTCTGCCCACCCCTTTGCTTCCCAGTGACAAGCTTCTTAACCTTGTCCATCACCACATACATGTTCGCTGAAGATACCTTTGCAAGAGGACTGTCTGTCCTACTCAATACTGCAGAGAAAAATTTGAGATAGCTTGCACTTTCTGCACAGGACTGCTTATCTTGAACCATCTGATATAACAGACATCAGCCTGTACATTTAAAAATACATCTTTTGAATTCACTTGGACTAAGGGTGATTCAAGATGTACTTTCATAAATCTCTATTTTCATATCCCAGTAAAATCAGTTTGCTTGAAACATCAATAGCCTCTGCATAGATCCCAAACACAGCCCTCTGATTCATAGAAATATTCTATATGGTCTTAAAATGAGACCAAAAAGAATAAATAAGGCAGCTGACCTATTGGAAAACACAAGCCAGTCTTGCTAATCGGGTAAGAATTTGCAGTTTATGTTGAGACTATACATAACACAATCCAGTTTGTAGATTATTTTTAAAGGAAGAATTGCAGACTAAGAAATAAATTTAACTCCTTTTGCTCTTTTTAGTCCTACACCAGGGTGCAGGCAAGCCCTGACATGGGTACCAGTGTGGCATTTGAAGGCATTCTGCTTGGCATATGTGCCTCTGGGCAGATGGCAGGGAAGGGGCCAGGGCTGCACTGCTACAAAGACTGAGCCCCTCGTGTTTCCCCCACCACCTACCCTGGCACGCCAACATGTTACAAGTCAAGGTTGCTGGTGTTTTTGGCACTCTGCCCAAAAACGTTGCTGCTCCCTATCCTACACAGTCAAAAACACCACAGGAGAACAAAGTGGAATCTTCAGGCACTGACAGATGTGAAAGGAAAAAAAAGCAAAAAACCAAAACACGCAAAATATGCTGTGTCAGCAGCAGCACGTTACTTTGACCAAGATCCACAGCACCTGTATAGATCAGGTGCTACAGCAGGGCTTTTGATGCTTTTAGCTAAAGCAGATTCAACAATCAGCGATTAAATAAAAGCGCCAAACAGCCCCAGTAAAGCACCCAAATCTGTACAGAAATTGGGCAAGCCAGGTCCAGCTAACACGCTGCTTTTTCTGGGCATGCACAGGGCTCAGCACTGAACCACGCCATTTTGGTTTTGGTTTTTCTTTCACGTCTGCAAGCAGCCTTTACTTTTGGTGGGGCATGGAACCAAAAGGTTCTTAGATTTTCCCACTGGCTTTGCAAGTCCAAAAATCAGAAACACAGACTCTTCATTCATATACCAAATCAGATTTGATTTTGAAATTACTGGAAGACTAACAGAATGTCAAATGCCATTTTTACAAACATATCTTAATAATAAAATCATATCAACAACTGAGAAAGTTGGCAAGTAGTCAACAATTGCTTAAATTGCAATTCAAGTTTTCACAATCCACTCTCTCTATTCTGACAAAACTCCCTCTATTCTGAAGCTTGCAAAGAAGAATTTTTCCTACTATTTTAGTTGGTCTAATAAAAGATATCAAATTTACCCAAAGAACCTTGTCTGCATACATACATCTACATTCAGAATTCTTTAAAATGAATTGCTTTTTAACTGTAATGCCTGGATCTTAAAACACAAGAGAACAGTTGCCAACTGGAGAGTCAAGTGCAGAAGAGATGCTACTCCTTCCCTTTTAGTATTATTCTTCTCTACAATACTGACAGACAGACCCAAGTCTATTAAACTGGCAATACTGAAGTAACAGGGAAAACATAACTAACTCATAACCTGAGGGCTTTAAATACAAGAAAATGTAGTTGCCAACTGGAGGAGATTTACCAAATGCAAAGAGAAGCAATTTTATTTTCATGCATTTCATTTTAGTTTGCTTTAAAATATGAACATTAAACATTTAAGTCTTCCCAATTACATCCATATTAATGTAATGTGGAGAGGGGGGGAAAAAGATCAATGATGAAAAAAAAGGCACTTACATTGACATTGCCAGTTTTACTAGAGAACTTAAAAACAGAGCAAGAACAAGCCACTAAAGAACTTCAGAACAAGAACATTTCAACTTGGTTTCAAGCAAACATGTGCTGATATGTTTTATTAATTCCTAACACTACTACTTTCACTAAGTTACTGTGTCCTTGTGGAAAATGAAAGTTTCTGCTCACTTTTACTGTCCTTTCTGGAACAGAAGGAAACTTAAAAACTCACCCTTCCAGATATCACACATACATACACACACACACACACACACACAAGATTGAGGAGGGTGGAGGTACTACATATCTGTAAGCATTTATGAGACATAATTCCTTCCAATCTCATCCATACATATGCACATATCAGATTGTAGGGAATTATATAAATCACACACACATATAATTCTGAATTTCTTCAAAATTAAAGGCTAGAACAAAGCTAAAGGCTAATGAAACATTTCTCAGTGAAAGATCTGAGTGAAAGGCAGAACCAAAAAAACCCTACTCACTTTTCCTGACTCCCATTCTCTGCCATTTTGCAGGCCAGGCAACACACACATGCTCCATGCTATACTAACATAAAACTAAGAAATAGGTCAAATAGAACCAGACAGTATAAAAAGGAAAACAATAATATTCCCTGTTAAAAGGATCCAAATTACCCAGTCTCTTTGCAGATAACTCCAAAAACTGCTACTGGATTTTTCAGTAGTGGAAGCAGAGCCCCTCACACCCCAAATTCAACCAGTCATAACAGAACAAACTGGTTCATTAACAGCTTTACCACTTCTTGGAAAACACTGTTATTAGCCAACCAAATGCTACTTGCATATTCTCACTTTTTTTTTCTTTAAATGAAGTATTACAAAACTCATGCCTCAAAAAAGTAAAAGTTAAGAACCTCAAGCTTTAAAACATGACGTATACCTTGGGACATGCAGTGTACATCCTGCCATGTTTCAAACTAGTAAACAAAGTAACTGACCATCCTAGAAGAAGTATTGCTAAAGTCAATGTGTACGATGCACAAAAGTAAATACAACCTCAGTGCTATTAAAATGATGTTATACAAATAAAAAAGAAAGGCAGGCATGAAAACTTCACACGCAAGCTTCATCAGTGTCGTAATGATACTGACTTACCTATACTGGGTGGGCTGCCATAGTTTATTGGTGACTCGGGAGGCCTTCCACAGTGTAATGCGGCCAAAGCAGATCCTTTCCACACAACATGTTTGCAACCTATTTCAGAACAAATTAGACACGAATGTAAAAAAAGAAAGGGAAAAAAAAAAATCCACACAATAGTGTAAGAGACTTTTCATGATTTCTGCTCCTATAAGATTTTCATACTTTTGTTTGTGCGAAGCAAAGACTGTCTTCCAGCTCCTAGCAGTGTTTGCACGCCAGGGACACTTTGAGGAATTTCTTGCTCTAGAAGTGGTCCTAGTCGATGGCATATCTGAAGCAAGTGATCAGGTGCCAAGTGTCTATAATACTTCACCTATTAGGTGAGAGACAAACAAAACATTTTGTAAAGGAAAAGTGAATAATTTTGGAAGCGTTATTCGTTAAAACCTCATATTCTATTGAGGTGTTACACAAACTGTTAAAAGAAATGAGGAAAAAAAAATGAAAATGGTTTATCACTTTAGACAAATGATAAAAACAGATAATGACCTTTAAGTATAGTAACTTATTCCAGCTGGTCTCAATTAATTCCCTCCATTTGAAATAGGGGCCTTGTATTAAATACTAGTCATGTTAATAATGTTGTCATATACATGAATTTCTAATGGTGTAAAGCAGCTCTTACATTGTTTTAGGTAACATGGAAAAATATAAAGAATGTATCAAATCCTAATTTTCAATACGTTTCTAATCAATTTAAGTTACTGTAAGGAATTTTTTTTAAATAGCATGAAAACCCCTAATGTTGTAGAGACATCCTGACATTTATGCATTTCTTACAAACTGCAAATCTAAGGAAAAGAACAGTATTGGGGGGAGGAGAAGGAAATCATCCACATTCAATATTCTTACAATAGCCATTCAAATGTAGTACCTCTCACATTCTGGTTCATTCCTTGTTTCAGTCTGAATCTTGTATCGTGATGTTTTTTATCTTTAAATTTGTGAAAAATCATCCCGTATTGTCTCTCGGTAAAAGCTTCTGATGTTTTGTTATACTGTAACTGCAGAAGGCCATGACTGACATTTTAAGGAGGCTGAACATTGCTCATACTTCTACAGTGAACCCAATTAAGAGGAACATACCTTATTTTTCAAATATGCTCCCTGTCTTGCCAACATGCTGTTACCATGCTTTGTATTGCAGTAATTTATTAACAAAAGGAGTGCCTGAAGTACAAAACTGATGCCATGGAAAAATCTTATTTACACTACAATGATTTTTCCCTACTACCTTAAAGCTTCTGTGGAAGAAGAGATTTTTCTTTGTTGTTATCATTTAAGTCATATGTCACATTTATAAATGCATTTGTGAATGGTTTGAATTCTGACTCATTGAATAACTGTGCAAGTAAAATTTAAAAAATACATCTTTAAAAGGTACATAAGTGTTACAAATTACAATCCAGCACTGTATAGATTCATTCAATTCATTTTTTTTAAATTAGGAATGTTTGTAGACATATGTATTCAATGTTAACAGGAAGCCAAAAAAACTCACAAAGCTCAAGACTTAGCAGCCATGATTTATTGTCCTAACAAATGACATACAAAATAGTGTTTTGAGACATCTTTTGATTTTTTTAGAAAGGTAAGAGAACTCCAAGTTATAGCTCTAGGTGCTTGAACAATATTACTGACTATAAATCATGGCAAGACCTGGTTACAGTTTTTACCTTCTAGGGACCCCAATTCTGACCCATTTCACTCCATTTTATTTCTAGCTGATCTCCTTCGAGAATCTGTTCTTCTCCTGAACTAAACAGATAATGAAGACACTTGTTTTTAAAGCCAGATACTGTACTTTCCTCTAGCAGCTGAAGCCAAATCCAAACTTGTCTCCCAGAGGTAAAACTTTTAAGTTTACTGATTAATCAAATAGCTAAAGAATTTTTTTAAGCATTCAAGTCAGCACTTCTTAGATCTGCTCGGCAAGATTCTCAATTTAAAGAGAAGCTTAAACCTCAAGAAGGTCAACCAGCATTTCCGTGAGATTCCATCATAATACGTCCTTTACAATGACTTCCAAAACAAAAATCAAGACCTGCACACCACTGATTCCAAAAGCAGTGTTTAAAATAAATGCTTCCTAGTGCCCAGGCTATCACTTACAAACATGATGTTTTCAGAGATACATGCTGTATATCCTGCATCTTGTGCTCAAAATGCAAAACCCTTTCCATTCCAAGCCAAAGACCTCCTTTGAACCAAGTAAAAAACACAGTGGTTTTGTCTAGTATGTGAATACAAACAAGAGAACAGTCAGAGTTAGAATAAAGTTCCTCTAACAAACGTGATATGTCCCAAGAAATATTTCAACTCTGAGAAGGGCTGCAGGTCATCTTAGTCTATCAGTACAATGACCCAGTTTGGCCAAGCTCTGGAGGCTGGTCCCAACTGGCCAGTGAAAATTTGAATGAGCATCCAGGACCCAACCAGGGTGGGAAGGCAGAGCAGCACAAACTGTGAAATAGGAAATCCTAGCAGACAGCAGAACTTCCCTAAAATAGGTTAATCAGTGGAATGACCAGTAAAGAAAGACTATTGTTACCTATAAAAGTGAGAACAACTGGTCATTAAAAAGCCATCAACTCCTTTAGCTGCCTAAATAGTAATAACAGAGCTGCAATGAGCAGCCCTGCCCCCACCCCTGAGTTTCCTGGATTTCACATTGTCCCATATGGTCACTCTATCAGTGACACTGATCCACTCACACTGTCCTCCATGGGATTACATGTATACGTCTCAATTACATTAATAAGCAAGTAGAATCTAACTCTAACCTGTTAGGACTCTGCTGAACTGAACTTTTAGTTCGCTTAAAAAAAATAAAAATAAAAAAATAAGCAGACTAAAACATAAATAGGGATTGGCTCTCTTAACCAACAAGGTGACAGTTCAGCTCATAACCACAAAAGTATTTTCTAGAAACAAAAGGGTCGCCTTCACGTTTACCAATACCACCTCTAACCAATGACACAGACATACACAAAGCATAGCTAAATGGCTACAAAAAATAAATACCCATAAACTTAATACTGTTTTGCTCCAAACAATACACTAGCAGAGAGCTGAAGGGGGGGACTCTCACATGTGTTTTTATTTTCCTTGACTTTGCATAAGATCTTAACTCCACTGAAACCACCAGGATATTTTTATACCTCCGAGAACATTTGTATCAGCATTTGGACTCTTAAGCTTCAGTGAATGTGAAGTTACATAATGAAAATTATTTTAACAATTTACAATCTTACCCCATATTGAAAGGCATTATTACACTTAAAAAAATACTTTTTCCAAAATATTGAAATTGTAAAAATGTATTGTAACAGCCTTCCCACAAAAAGATCCAGCGAATTGAGCTTTCTTAAAACCTCAATCAGTTACTTATATTTCCATGGTTCAAGAGCTCAATCCAAAAATTTGCAACCTTTTAATCTTAAAGTATAAAGCTACGCAACACATTACACAAGGCAAATCCTAGACTGAATTACAGTAATTGTCATACTATGCTGGATTTTCAGCCTAAAACTATCCTATAGCAAGCATCCAGTGGTTGACTTCTTCAGAGAAAAATAAGTCATGTTATTGCATCTCTTTAAACTTTAGTCTCATTTGCCCTTAGAGTTCCTTCTTTATAAAGTAAATACCTCCCCTATAATTCATTCTTATGCATGAAGCATCTTCCTATTTATACACAGGCTAAACAAATGAGACCTTACCTATTAAAATAGAGACATTTTCTTTCAATGTTAGTTTAACTAAAGAGACCCAACTGGAAGCAACTGTCCGAAGACCATACATTACACATTTTCCTCCCAGAACAAACACGGAAAAAGCTTGAGTACTTCTAAATTAAATTTGATAAGGACAGGAACCACTAAAAATAGCTACCAAAAAGAAAACAGGTTAGCCCTGTTGTAAAGTTTAAGGAACAATAGCATTTATTTATTTATAAACTTACTATATACATATATATGGGCCAAAAGGGAGACCAGGAGAAATCTAATAGATTCTACTGACCAACACCAAAACAAAACCAAAAAAACCCACCACTACCATACTGAACAAAAGATTTCCGACTTCCATCATTTTAAAGCCCCCCAAGTCTGTATAAGAGGTACCTGCTAAAAAACCCTGATAATTAAAGACTTATCTAGTTACTGTCCTACCAGTATTCCTTAACCCTAAACAGAAAGCAGAAGGCATAGAATAATCTATAACCATTATATTATTTATAAACTTAAGAAAAGGGACAGAATATAAACTCATTTGTTCTCAGGTAAGACAAACTGATCCCAAATTTAGTTAGATTTTTATTTCACCTGTAAAGTCTGTTAAGACTACCAGCTAAACAATCATGTTTAGGTGTGATGTCTATGATATGAATTTCAATTCAATTCCTGTGACACACCTGTTCATCTGGGAGCTGCTGCCTGCCATGACTGCAGAAGCATTCATAAATCAAACATTCAATATCTTTTCTGGGATTCAACATAAACTACTTCTCTTTTTTTATTTAAATCAATTTCTCTGAAAGTTTACATTATTTCATACCCATGAAACCAGGATGCCCCTCTATAAGCACAAAAACTCCTAAAGGGTTGAAGCCACTATGGTTGCCTATACACATGCATCAAGGATGCTCCGATGCGCTGTAATTACAGCACATCAGAGCAGACTTGATTAATCAAGTCTGCTGGAGTATGGAATTACCACGCTTCAGCAGACTCCAGTGTCACGTGTATTAGAGTCCCAGTGCTGAAAACGGTGTCGAGGGCACTTTGACTAAACTGAAATGAACTTTAACTAAAGTGCCCCGATGCCACTTTTCAATGCAGGGACAGCTGATACATGTGATGCTCTGCGTACTTTACAGTGGTTCTGAGACAGCCCCTGTCCCAGAGCATGTGTATAAATGCTCTAATTTAGAGCTATGCGAAGCTTCGGTCACTGATTCGATTCAGCGGACATTTGGCCCAATTCAGCAGCTGAATCTCTGAATCCATATTGAATCAGGCAACCCTTTCATCTCTCCGAATCGAATCGGAACCCTTTGAATCAACTTGGAAAGATTCAATGATTCAGACAGATACGGCTTTAAATGTTTTTTCTATATACCTCATACCTCAAGGTATATAGATGCGAATGCCAAGATGCTAGGATGGACGGAGCGTCCCATGGAAGTGGGGGTCCCCCAGTGTGCTCAGCGAACTCCCTCCCCCCCATGACTGGTGCCTCCTGGGTCTGGGAGGATACCCAGGGTCCCCCCACGGGCAACTGCCGAGCCAGGGAGGTGTGTGTGTGGGGGGGGTCCCCAACACACTCAACAGCAGACCCAAAAGTGGACCAGAAGTATTTCTGGTCCGCTTCCAGGTTCACTGCCGAGCCCGGGGGGGGGGGGGTGCGGGCGGAATCCCCCCCACACTCTTGTGGGATGCTCCATCCACCCCACCATCACAGCATTCACAAGCCACGTCTGGTACCTCGAGTTATATAGAAAAAACACTTAAAAGCTGTGTCTACGGCTGAATCCCAGAATCTCCAAATCAGCGTTGAAACTTCAGATCTGGATCTGGCTGAATTGAATCTCTGTCCCCTGATTCGGGCCTGTTTCGCACACCCCCATTTACACTAAGAGGAAAATTATTAAACAAACAATAACTGCACTGCTGCCTGTAGGACTCTAGTATTTAAGGAATTAAAACACACAAAACCAAGTATAGGACTTACAACTAAGCACATGATCAAGGTTTTCATGGAACTGGGGCCTTGATTTTATCCATTGTAAACAGTCCCTTTGAAGTCAAGATAGAGATTAGACACAACACAGAGTTAAGTAGATCTGTACACCAATACAGAACCAAAAAGTTTTAAAAAAAATATTATATTATTCTTAAGCATAGGTCTCCATGTTCAGTTGGAAAACAAGGGCGCTTTAGATAATATTGGAAACTGAAGAACGGCTTAGTAAAACCACATATATTCTAGGTAACCTGACATTAGTGTCACCCACTTACAAGCCAGCTACTGTACAGCACTACGAATGATGTGGCCGCGACAATATCATCTGATTTAGAGAAGTTGTCAAACACCCAAGAAAGACACCTAAAGGATAAACTACTTGAATGTCTCAAAGAGGACAAAGGGAACCAGCAGGATCGCTTTCTACCCTATGTAGTGGCATAGCTCCCTCCCAGTCACCTTCCCTTGACACCCTGTTATACCGAGTTTAGAACACTCAATACCATGCACAATGTAGGCCCATACACACCTTCATGGCACTTTTAGAGAATTAGAACATGCATAAAGAGTCAGCCTCCACCCAGAAGTGTCCGTGCACCACCTAGAGTCAATTTAACAACATGTTTCATAGCAAATAAATGATTAGTGACAAGCTAAATGCAGCTCAAACAAATTTCCCTTTGTTATGACTGAATCCTTCCTGTTAGTGTTGCCCGACAGAGCCAACCACTCCATTTCTGCTTCTATCCACACACTTTCCCAACCTTACAACAGCAAACAGGCAAAAAGCTGAGAGAACATCAATACTGAACTTTAATATAGCATCCTAGAGTTTTGCCTCTTTCATAGTGGTTATACTGCAACTGAGGCCTTGGATACTACTCAAGACAAAAGTATAACATTAATATTATGAAAGTTAACCTGAGATTTTTGGAAGAAAGGTCCTTCCTAAAACAGCCTTTTTAAAGTATTAAAAAAAAAAAGTGTGGTGCAGTATTCCCATCCAAAGATGGAAACATACATTAATGATGAAACAAAACCCACATAAAAGGAAGGTTGGAGTCAGAGTCCGTGAAGTTTTGAGTTCCCATCATTTACTTTGACTTCAGGACTCAAAGTCCATTTCTAACCTATTGTTCTTACTGCTATTTTTGTTTCTACTTAACTTTACACAATCTCTCCCTTTATTATTGGGAGCCAAGTATACTCAGATGAACACGCTGCTATCGCTGTATGGCATGTCATAGTCAGCATCTGCATCAATAACATACTGATTTCAAATTTAAAGACTTTTTTAAACAAACAAGATGTCTGAGATTACATGACATGCATTCAACAAATATTTACACTGGATATACATGTGTTAAAGGCATGCAAAGAAAAATAGTAACACTAATAATAATACTAACAACAGAATTGAGAAACAGGTTGGGAAAGTCTTCCTTACAGCCACAGCAAAGGGAAAAAAAACATGCTGTAGTCAGGTCAAAATATTGGAACTATGAGGTCCAGGAAAGCAAGGTTTGTTTAGTAACATCTTATTAAATTAATTGTATGGTACTTTGTGCCCCAAAAGTTTAACACCTCTGCCACCTATACAATTAGCCCCCAAAAGGATATTATCAAACAAACTTTGCTTCTTGAGGAAAAATAATGCCACTAACAGCAAGTTCTTTATTTTCCACCCTTCACTCCCTCCTTTTCATAGAATCATTTCTTTTGAGAGAAAGGAAAAGAGAAATCACACAAATATTCAACCATTAAGGCATCCTAAGGAACAAAAGGTAAGAAAAAGTCACCTATGTGGCAGCATTTCTCCAAACCTATTAAATCCATCCATCCATGCCCACATTTGGGGCATCATGACTTTTGGATAACCACATCTCCCCCCAATAAAAAAAAAAAAAAAAAAAAAAAAATCTGCTATTAAAATAGCAGCGCTAACTAAGTTGATGCTTATCTTCTCATGCAGGAATTTCTTGTGCTACAAACCAACTAATATCTCTGGACCAGGGACAATATCCTGCTTACACGTTTCACAACGGATCCCCCAAAAAACAGCAGCCCTAATTGCTACATGCTTTACAGATTTTGCTGATTCTTTCCATGTTTATCATCTGTCATTTCAGGCAACTTGAATCACATTCCTAAACCCAAATCCAGGAGAAGTTCCAAGCATGTCTTACCAGCATACCACAGAACCTCTAGTACATCTTTCTAAATAAACCTATTAATTCCTGTATGAATATCATAATCTTTATTGCTAGCTTTCCAAACCTATTTTATATTATAGTACCAAATTAAATAAAAGGAAAGATTTTGGTTTGTCTTGATTTCCTTATTACATTTTTCTATACACACTTAAAATATCTTAAAAAATTACAAAATATTCATGCATGTGCTACCTATACAAATATATTTAGAGTCAACCTGTATCAAATGTTTCATACCACTAACACCACCCAAATGTGCACCCCCCCACCCCATCGTCAACTGTGCTGTTCTGAAAGAAACTCTGTTCTGGTTACCACAACCATCCATCAAATCCACATGCTAAAAATCCTCATGCAATAACTTGTAAGCCACTAAACACTAAATCAGATACCCGAAAGTTTCTTTCAAGTAAATTATCCTAGTCAGCAGTCCACATTACTTTACAGGCTGGTAGCCAGCACAGGTTTCAAGTCTTTTCAAGTCTTAATAAAGAAAAATCCTGTGTGTTTTTTTTTTTTTTCACTTTATACTTGCCACACTAAGTTACGTTTTAAAGCTTTAAAAAACATACTGCCAGGCCAGTTTCATACGTTATGTTCCATCTCAGGGTGAATTTGTAGCAACAAGATGACGATTTTGCACTTATTCTACTCCTATTCCTGTATGTAAAAGCACCTGCAAAATATACAAATCCTTACTTTTCCCCATAACAAGTGGAGTCACGGGACAATACTGCTCACCTCCATGAGACTATTTACCTAGCTAGGTTTCAGTAGCATTCCCATTTATAAGGAGCACAACTGATGTGTAGATTTACTCAACTGCTATAACACGATTTTTATTCATAAGACAAATTTCCACAATTTTAGGTCTTACCTAGACCTGATGTTAAGGCAGCAGTGCAGTTACCCTGATGAGTAGCCCTGGTGGTGAGCTACTGAGGCCCAGAGGATAGAGCAGCAAAAACACCTCTGAAAACTTGGTGCTGGTCATAACATGCTGGCAAAAGAGAATGCTCACCCCTCTGCACTCTCCATCCAGCAGGCGCTGGCTGCAGCCCTCACCGCTGCTCCTTTCCTGCTGCCCGAGGGAAAGCTGGAGCCACAGCCTCCCGCAGACAGCGATGCACAGCGGAAAGCAAACACCTTCCCGCACATCTCGCAACAAAAAGCGGCACCTCGTGAGCAGCCCGAGCCCAACGGAGAGAAGGGGGCGGTAGAGGGAGGAAAACCCACCGCCCCGGCCTGCGTCCTGCCAGCGGAGCGATTGAGGCAGCTGCCGCGCCAGGCAGGAACAGGTCGAAGCGAGGCAGGGATCCCGGAACGGCGTGACAGCCAGGCCCCCAGCAGCCCCCACCGGACCGGGCAAGCGCAGGGGACCGTGGCCGGGGGCGGTCGGCGCTATTGTGTGCAGCCGCGCGGCGCGGGAGGCGGCAGGGCAGGAGTACAGCGCCCCCGTCTCCCGCGGCCGGGCGGGCTCCGGCAGGCGCCGCGCTCGCTCCTCCCCTCGGCGCTCCGCTCTCCCCGCACCGCTTCCATGACGCACCTCTCCGCCGAGCCGCCGCCTCCGGCCGCCCCGGCCCCGCCGCCGCCGCCGCCGCCCCCCGGCACCGGCCCCGGCGCCCGCCCCGGCCAGGCCCGGCTCGCCACCCCAAGCCGCGCGGGGGTGGCCGAGGGCCGAGCGGCAGGCGGAGAGGGGGAGGGAGAGAGGGGGCCCAGCTCCCGCTCCTGGTTTTTAAGTTGTTAAAAAAAAAAAAAAATGTTTTTTGCGGGAAATTCAATTTTTCTAGGGGCCGCCGGAAAGTTTCTCCCCGTGCCGCAGCCGCCCGTGCTCACCAGGCTCTCGTAGCTGCGCGGGTGCTCCTTGCCCATCCAGTCCGTGCGCTTGGGCAGCAGCTGCGGGAGAAAACGGAGGCGTCAGGGTGCCCCCTCCCCGGCCCGGCCCGAGCCCGGCCCGCCCGCCAGCCCGACCCCGCCGCCCCCGACCCCGAGCCCGCCGCCGGGCGCCCGCTCACCTCCTTCTCCGCCACCTCCCGGATCAGGACCTGCAGCGACAACAAAGGGGGGGAAGGGTCCGTGAGGGGCCGCGGCCGCGAGGGGCCCTGCCCGGCCCGGCCCGGCCGCCGCCCCCAGGCCCGCGCCGCCTACCTGAGCCGCCTGCTGGCACGGGCCGTGCTCCAGAAAGCGGGCGATGAGGAAGTACAGCTCTGCGGGGAGACACGCGCCGTCAGGAGGAGGAGGCCGCGCCGGGCCGGGCCCCTCGCAGCCGCCACCGCCACCGGGCCCGGGGCCGAGGCCGCGCCACTTACCCGCTCGCAGTTCCGCCGTGTGCCGCCCGCCGTCCCCAGCCATGGCGCGCGGGGCTGGGACCGGGGCCGCGCTGGCGGGGCCCTGCGCCGGCCCGCCCGCTGTCACCACCGCCGCCGCGGGCTGGGAGAGCGGGGTGGCCCCGGCGGGAGCGCGCGGGACCAGCCGCCGTCGGAGGCAACAACAACTCCCCGCTGCCGCTGCCGTCGCCGCCGCGCCGCCAGCCCGCGGGATCCCTCCGCCCGAAGAAAGAGTCCCCTCCTCCACCACCGCCGTGCCGTCCGCCCGCGCCGCCCCTCCCCCGCCGCGCGGCGCCCCACAAGCCCCAAGCCGCCCGCCCTGCACCGAGCGGGGCCGCCTGGGGAGGGCGGGAGGACGGGGGGCAGATCAGGGAGAGGCGCGGCGGGGAAGAAGATGTCGGAACAGCAGAGGCGGGGCGCGCGCCGCCGCTTTCTCTGCCAGGCCGAAGCGGAGGGATACGACGCACGGGTGGGGGGAGGGGCGCGCGGCAGTAGCGGGCCCGGCCCCTCACGGCCCGGCCTCACTCGCTCCGCGCGGGGCTGCACCGGCCGCCCTGACCTCTCTACTGCCGCCGCGGCCCGGCTGCCTCGGCCGCGTCCCCCCGGCTGCCGGTGGAGGACGGGTGGGAGCCGAGGCCGGTGCGGAGGTAACTCGGCGGCGGGGCAGCCCCGGCGCGGTGCGATGTGTGGCGCGCGGGCGCCGCAGCCCCCTCCCCCGGGCTAGTATCGCTGGGCGGTGGCGGCGGGGACCGCGCTCGCGGACACACGGGCGGGGCGGCCCGTGACGCAGTCCCCACCCCCCCGCACGCGCGCGCGAGCCTCGGGGTAACGGCCGCGCCCCAGGACTGGGGCGGGGACGGGCCGGGGGCCAAGGGGACCGCGCCGCTTGCCCTCGGCCTCCGCGTTAGGTCCTGGTCAGAGAAGGGGCAGCTTAGATGGGGAGTCGTTTAGGGGGTGTTGAGGCACAATATATAGTTCTGTATCGATACATAGATCTGTATCCATATCTACCTGTATACAGATATATAAACGTATCTCTGTATTTATCTGTGTGTATATAGATCTATCAGTATAGATATGTTGATATAGATAGCTCTAGCTTGTATAGATTATATAGATGTTTTTATATATAGATTAATATACATATATATATAGACCTGTTTACATCTAACTGTATACATCTACATACACACACACATGCCTGCATGTGCCAGCTGACAAGCCAACCTCTGCAAACCTATGTCCTCCCTGTGTCTGAGGTTTCTCCTTGGGGTGGTGAAAGCACTTGCTACAGCCACCTCCAGCAGCACGGCAGGAGTGCAAGTGCCAGAGAATTGATGCCTAGATGGCCCGCACTTTCCCAAAAGAGAGGTACACTTTTGGAAACAGAACGGTGAATGCCAATGGTGAGAAAGTGTCGTTGTACCCCTTTCTAAATCCGTGGTGAGTCCACAGCTTGATTGCCAGGCCCAGTCCTAATTCCCACACCTCAGAAAGGATGTAGAAGGAGAGGGGGGTCCTGCAGGGATGATTAGTGGTATGGAGGGCCTTACGTGGGGTGAGAGACCAAAGAGGCCAGGCCTATTCTGTTTAGAAAAGAGATGCTTGAGGGCACATGATCAGGGTTTACAAAATACTAAATGGCAAAGAGAAAGCAAATAGGGATTTATTATTTACTCTCTCACAACATGAGAACTCGGGGTCATAAAATGAAATTAGTAGGTAGTAAGTTTAAAACTAATAAAAGGAAGTTCTTTGTCACACAGCAAGTTACTAAAGTATGGCACTCTGCCACCAGATGTTGTGGAAGCTGACAGTTGAGCTAGATTCAGAAAGGGATTGCACTCATTTTTGGAGGAATGGTACATCAGCAACTATTGAGCATGGGAATGAGGGGTACAGCCTCTGAATCAGACTTTAAATGCTGGAGGCTGCAAGTGAGGAAAAAAATCCCTGGTCATACCAGTTCAGTCTCCCTTTCAGCATCCATTCTGCCCCTGTGTGACACAGGACACTGGGCAAGATGGGCCCATGGTCTAACCTATTAAATGGCAGTTCTTACATTCTTAAATACTACAACCTGATGTGTGGTGCTGTAATGTGATCGCGTTGTCAGCATCCTTAAAAATTCTTTAATATTTTTCCAAGTACTAAAAATATGCGTACTGTATGTAGTAGACCTGATCCATTTTTCAAGGAAGTAGCCTTTGCCTGATATTTTTTTCCAAGTATGTCTCTCCCTTTTATTGTTTTCTTATAACAGTAACTGTCCTACCTTTTAACCATAGGTTCTATAGCAATGTTTCAATATTTATAATAGTTTTGTAATCGCCTTTATTACTCAATAAAAATTACGAAAATAAAATTGTTCATTTTTTCTAGAAATGTGTTGTGTTCTTCCATGCATTAAGCAGTGTTGACAACTAAGGACTAAGTGAATTAACATTTTAATTTTCCAGTGACATCTGTGTATAACAAAGTATGCCTAATGTATGATGTAATTGTACCTGTAAGTCAGGTACTCTGACAATTAAACCCCAAAAGATTTTGATCCAGAAGGGGAAGTATCCTAGATACACTGTAACATTCTTGGTCTTTTGACAGCTTGTAACAACTTTTCTGATTTAGAGTAAAACAGTACCAAAGCTTTCTTGGTTTTTTGATTGTAGAAATAAGGATTCTGTGTTATTGTACAATATCTAGCACAACAGGGCACCAATCCATGACTCTGACCTAGGCACAATAGTAACAAAAACAATATCTAATAAATATATAAATGTAAGACATACTTGTGCTGTTGTACGTTCAAATTCAGGTTCCTCATGGAATAAGATCAACAGATTACTTTTATTTTATGTGAAAGTTGCATTTGCTTCAGGGAAAGATTTTAAATTATTTCTGTTTGGTGATGTACATTAAGGTGTTTTGTTTTTAATATTCTGTTGTTTTTTCAGGGATGTTTTAGCTGCACATTATACTTAAATGCAATGGAGAGAGTTTTTCTTTTCCTGAACAGAAAAAAATTACATCTATGAATTTTCAGAGCCTTAAATGCTGTCCTCCACAATAGTCTTTTTTTTATTTTGTATGTTCTTGTCAAATTACATTCTTTTTAACTAGATACACTGACATGTTCATTCACTCTGTTATTCATTGCAGTTTTTATGGGCTATTTCTGTCTGCATTAGAAAAAAAGCCATGGAATGATTTTACCTCTTCAGATTGCAATTGTTAAAATTTTAAAACAGCACAACAAAACCCATATTTTTAATTAATATGATTAGTAATTTGTTTTAATCCCTTAACAGCTTATGAAAACTCGATATAGTTCATCAGTTTGCATGCATGTATTGTACCTTTTTGTACAGATTTTTCTTACCTTTGTGACTTTTTAAAATAAATGCATCTTACTCTGCTCAAGAGATTGTGTGTATGTAGTAAAATTTATACATACTTACACTTTAATATACATAGCAATTCATTTTTTCAAAAATCAATCATAGACAATCTAAGTGCCTCAATTTTTGTCTGCTTCACATGGCCTTGTGCCCGCATGCAGCCTTTTTAACTGTTGTTGTTTCACCCCAAATGGCAGATTCTCACCACATTCAGAAAATGGTATCCTTTTAATATGTCCCTAGTTTAGTACCCCAATAATCCCTTTTGCCATCTCAACTTCATATTTAAAAGGCATTTAATATGCTTTTTTGTGTGTTGTGATTTCTGTTTGCATGTAGGTGTGTTGGAAGTATTTTTGTTCTCCAGGTATGCCTACCCATCAAGACTTCTTATCACTATCAGTTGTCAGTCTGGTTTAATTTCTTGCTTTAAAAATGCATTATCATCAGGAGTTCAGTGGAGTGACTCTAGTTCATTGCATTTTTCTTTTATGTAATCTGGTCTGGCCCCTTATTATTTCCTGGACAAATACTTTCCTAACAAATGGGCTTTTGTTCAGTTTTAGAAAAAAAATTAGAACTAAATTTTGCTTGTTGGGGGGAAACACCATTCAAATACTAATTTAAATCCTCCTGGTCTGTCTTCTTTCAGATGGGAAGCTGTATTAACCGTTTCTTATTCCTAAACAATTGCCTTCTTTTATAAACTTTGATACTCTACCAAAGAGGAAGATGTAGGTGTTTTTCAGAATTAATAGGAACAAATTATTTATGACCAGTGCTATTTTAATCACTTTGTAGATTGTTGTTAACTTTTTAGTTCGGGAAGACATTTGTTCATACTTTACATCATTGATGAACCAATTACTTCTGCACTCTAGATCAGCTGCTTAGCTGATTATTCAAATGTACACAGTCATTTTCAAAGTTCTTATAAGTCCATGTATGGGATTTAAATATCAAAGTATTCAAACACCTCTTTGTCTTCCACCTTTGTTGCTTTCATTACTATATATTCTGACTACATACATTTCTTTTACAATAACTGTTGGTATTAATGGGAATGTGTTATGCTATCCTGTTTTTCAATGTCTCTCCCCTGCTGGTGTGAGTTAGCCCTTACAGCTGAAGACTTACATTACACAATCTGCCGACAATACTGACAAACTATTATTTCATAAATATGATGTAAAATGGCTGACTTCAAACAAATAACTTTAGTTCTGCATGTTATTAATGCAGGCATGCTAGTGTAAAGTGAAATCTAGGTTAAGTTTTGAAAGCTGATTATTGTTTAAAAAAAGAAAACAACTTGTAGTCAGGCTATTGTATAGAAATAAGTGATGAATAGCAAAACGTCATCTTTGAATCAGTGTCATCCAATGATTTGGGAAAATTTCTTAGACTGTCCTTACTTTTAAGCACATGAATTATATCTATTACAACATTTTTAACTTCACTATTAAATCTTTTTTCATATACATTTAAACTTTTTTAGTCAAGAAAAAATTAGATTTAGAGCTATGTAATACCCCCAGAATAAAATACACTATTTAAGCTTCGTTTGAGTCACATAATTTATGTCCATCAGTCCCATATAAGATCCTCAAATTAAGTTACTCAGTCATTTTGACAGTAAGATTTTGTAAGCTGAATATATTCCCTAATTGTCCAAAGAAATTTAAGTAAAAGATTTAACTGCTGGGCTTAATTGTTCCCCACTGTAACTATTCTTCTGCAGAAAAGTTTGGATATCTGCCATAATCTGTTTCCATTTGATGCCACCAAGGTTAGTTTAACATGTAATACATATTTGTAAACCTTACACTTTTAAAGATCTTTTTAAGTTTTGCTTTAGTAACTTCTGTACACAGTATATTTTAGAGAACACTGCTATACTAGAATGAAGACAGAAGTCGGGGAAAAAAACCCCTATGGAACAATGTGGGAAATTATTACTTCTCTGAACCACTTCCATAGCATCTCTACTGAAAGTTATAGCAACAAGAAAATGCATTTTCTAGTGCAACATGGTAATGCAGATTTTGAGTGAAAAAAAATCTCTCAAAATAACTTTTAATAACATTTAAAACTTTAAACAGCAAATTTTACTGAAGTGAATTGGTTGATTTCAGAAAAGTGCTAAATCAATGATGAAATTATGTATTTTAGTAGTTTATTCACACAGCTGTAGCAAGTTACCTATTCCATTTTTTCTTTAAGCTAAATTTCAGTTTTATGTTCAATTAAGTTAAAGAGCTGTTCCTGATTGACATTTCTCATGTCAGATGGAAAGTGACAGTACTATATCCTTTAAAAAAAAATCAGCTGCTTAGTATGGATTTGGGGTCACTTATTGTTGTCTCTTTAGGGAGGCCTAATTATTATCAGTGACATTAGTGTAGATCTGGAGCATTTCCACTGGAGTTACTGATAATGAAATTGCTAGATTTACATCATGGCTGAAATCAGAATTTGACACACTGCTTAGCAGTTATTTAAATATATTTGTTACGGGCTTGGAAAAGGGACAGTGAAAAATGACAAAATATGCAGATGATTTTTCAAGTTAGTCAAGACTTGACAAGGTTGTGGGAAATTTTCAAAAGGGTCTGGTGCTGGGTCCTACCCTGGGGGTCTTTAAAAGGAGGCTGGATGTACACCTTGCCGTGGTCGTTTGACCCCAGCATCCTTTCCTGCCCATGGCAGGGGGTCGGACTTGATGATCTGCTCAGGTCCCTTCCGACCCTAGAAACTAAATCAAGTACAGTGTATGGGCAGTGTGGTTACAACTTACAATTGATGTTGACAAATTCAAAGTAACATATATTGCAGAGAACAGTTTAAAGCAGGTATGCCTATTCTGTAAAGAGAGTCAGGAAAAATATTCAACACAATGAACAGCAACAGTGAAAACAGTAAAAAAAATGCTGGGATACATTATGAACAGCATGGAAAGTACAGAATATATTGCTCTTAACAGCTGTGATACCTCTTCTAGGAATACAATATTCTGTTTGTCACATTACCTCTAAAAGACTGTAACAGAGTTAGGGGGAGTTCAGAGGTGGATGCTGAAAGTAGTAAAGTAGTAAAGATCATGAGCGAGCATTCGTATGCTTACATGCTTTCTGTCTTACCCCTTCAGTATTTCCTATCATCTTAGTTTAGGCAGCTCCAACTCAGTGTGCTGGCTTCTGTAGTTTTCATTCCAGTGTACCTAATGCTATTCAAAAAGACTAGGGGCACCACTATTCGTCCATGATCCAGTGTGGCATTTTAGAGTGCTTGTCAAATCAGGCCCTACAGGCTTGATTTGCACTGGTATGATTTTGATTTTGCATCCCAATCAGCCTTAGGTATGAAATAGGTGAGAGAGACATTTTTTTTTGTTTATGGTATAGCCATAAACAACCATGCCATCCCAGAACAACCATGTCAGAAAATTACCTGCCTGTAGACTTAAAGTCTTTCCCAAGGATAGGCAGCAAGTTTTGAGTGTCTAGATTTTAGACTTGTGGGCTCAACCTCTGGCCCACAGGCCATACGTGGCCTGCAGAGCCATTGCCTCTGGTCCGCAAGGCTCCCTATGTGTGAGGAAATTTGGCAGAGGGGAGCCTCCTGCAAAATTCCTAAACCCAAAGCCTTGTATGCTTAGTCAGAGCCAGGCAGCGTTTCCTGCCCTCCATGGGGCCAGGCTATACCCCTTTTTCCTCCATAGGCCTGGGCCATGTCTCCCCCTTGCTGGAAGCCTGAGCCATGCTTCCTTTTTTCCTGCAAGACTGAGTTGGGGCTGGGTCATGCCCCTTCCCCCTGCAGGGCTGGGTCAAGCTGCCTTCCTCCCCACCCGGTAACATCCCACCCCTTGCACATGGGGCAGGGTGAAGCCACCTTTCCCCCCTGGGCTCAGCTCAGGCCTTGCTGCCCCCACCCCCCTCCACATAGCCAAATGGTGCTTGCTGTTCGACCCAGGATGCTGAATCAGAACTGCCACCAACCGGCCTACTATCAGACCATGCACTGCCTATCTAGCCCCCTGGGGAAAAAGGTTGAGCACCACTGGCCGAAAGTAACAGACACATAATCTTAAGTCCTTTTATGAATACAGGAGTATATAAGGTTCCAAGTTTATCAGCCAGTTTATTACCAGTTCAACATGAAGTAAGATTTGAGATAGCAGCACACCATGGAGGTTTTTAAAAGGTCCAACCTCACAAAGGCTGAGGAAGAGTCTGATCTTTCAGTATCAAGTGAGGGTCACTATTGCTTCTCATTGATACACTACTTGTATTAGATCACAATCAAATACAGTAAGGAACAATATCTTAGACTGGATTGTCATCTTAAAGTAACACAAAGAATTTATTTTTAATTGGGTTCTGTTCTTAAAGCTTGTTATGCAATAGGGCATTTAAAATGCAAATTTAAATAACATCTAAATAAGACTGAAACTAGAATGAACAGTTTTACTTATGGGTGTCCACACAATAGAACATCTCTTGCATCTTTTGTCATTGAAAGGCTTTTAAATAGTCATACAAATGTCTTTATAGGGACCATTAACCTGCTGCTGAATGCAATTTCCCAAAGGTTGAAACAGTTGCTCACCTTTGCACAATACCACTGCCTCCAAACCCAAACATAAACAAAATCTTGTTTACAAATTGGGTTGTTTTTACTTGCATTCTTTATTTTATTTTATGACCTTTCAGGGTATATTTGGATCAAATTTTCAAGATTTTATCCATTACCATGAAGACTAGATGCATCTTAAAAAAAAACAACATAAAACCAAAAAAAACCTCCCGAGGTTCTCACAAATCTCCTCTGTCCAGAAAGTTATTGCAAAACAGGATAAAAAAAAAATCACAGGAGTTAGTAATACTAGTACAGAGCAATGTAATACAAGATATAAAGAGAAATACTTGTATATATTTTGGGTTTTTGTTGGGGGGTTGGGTTTTTTTTGTTTTGTTTTGTTGGGGGGGGTTGGTTTTTTTTGGTTTTTTTTTACAAACTGCAAAGAAATTTTACCCAAATGAAAGTTCACCTGAATTTCATTCTTACTTTTGGACAGTGGTATCCCTACTGATTATGAGTTCTCCTAAGGTTTAATTTTATGCCTCAAATGAAAAAAAAAAATCTCAAGCAGCACATTAATCCCTAAACAGAATTCTGGAACATATGTCTGGTACAAACAGAGGAATTAACAACAGTATTACAGTGCTTACAGACTAGCAAATTCTTGTTTTGACTTCAAACATGAATGAGCCAGGTGAGGAGTCAAAGAAAATGAAAGAAAACATAGCAAACAAAACAGCTAAACTACACCACTGCCAAAGCAAACTACAGGGATCATCTCCCATTTTAAAGGGTTTTGCAAGTTATCTTTCCCCCAATATCCTGAAGAATGGCACAGAATTTTTCTGACCATAATGTGTTCTTGCCTGTTACAAATAAATCTATTGAAAGAAAACCTTAATCCCCAATAATGTAATAGAACTGCATTGTTCTGGTGAGTGTCTCAAATAATTCATACAGGCCAAAATTCAAAATCAGGAGTTTTTAGGATTACAAAGATTCCAAGTGAAGTTCTAAAACTAATGTTTTTGACTGTTGGTAATTAAATATCTTAGAGACAATTATTAGAGATATGATATATCAGGTAATTGTCTCTAACTATTGCAGATTCCACAACAGCCAAACTATGACAGTCATCCTTCTCCTAGGACAGGATTGTTTCTATTTTCCCCACAAACTTAAATCCATGATTATGACAACAGTGCTGTTCGATTTAAAAGCACACCAAAGGACAAAAAAACAGACCACCAGTCTCAGATGCTTCAGATATTAGAAAGGTTCTCTTCTAGTCAGCCTTTCAAAGAAGGCTATAGAATGCATCTTTAGCTACAAAACAATTTTCTATTCTTTTGACAGAATAGAGGGGTTTCTATCTCTAAAAGGAAGTCTGATCATGACAGCCTTAATAACATTTTTCTGGAGTTTCCTTTTAAAGTAATAGCTAATGAAAATATTTTACAAACATTTAAAAATTGAGAGAGATTCTAAAAATCAGGGAGGGCTATTTATCTGACTAAGACTGAACAAACAATTCCAGTCAAATTCTAAAGTAGATCATCTGAAAGCACTTCTCTATCCCTGGATATGGATGTTCCCTCTATTTCCTGTTGCTGGTATGTTTTAATTTGGTCAGAAGGCTAAACTAACAGAGTCCTCTATTTTTGGGTTAGAATAAAAATAGCTCAAATCAAAAGTTCAAGATAGCCACTCAGCTTTTTTCCTTTAGCATGGCCCTCCAAAGAAAGTCTGTCACTGTTTCTTAGAATGGCAAACAAGTCCAACAGAACAAAAGTTTAACAAAGATTCAAAACCTCACCACTTGATATAGAACCCACCACTCTTGCTTCTTCCAGTCATTTACCAAATTTAAAAAGTTATTTACATTCTGGTATATCTGGAATTCATAAAAATGTAAACCATTCTTGGAGTATTATTCCCATACACACACAATAAGAATATTTTGACCAAAGACTTTTGAGTCCTTTTATTGGTTCTGAGTATTTTTGTACTTCTTCCTGTGCCACAGGTTAAAGTGCAGTGCAGGCCCAGCTGTTGCTTGGTTCTTTCCTAGCTGTGGAATTTCAGTATTACAGGATTCAAAGGTAGCAAAGAAAGGGGGCAGGTCATGGAACATCAATGTACAATACTACCGTGAAGAAGTAGTATCTTTACTTTCTTTGAGTACTTGTCTTTATACTCTAGTCATAGTGGCTGCTCCTACATGAGGCGCTTACTATGCAGTAGCTCGTTACTAATGCACAGTAGCTTGTTACCACTGTGCAGTAGCATCACCAAGCACTAACCATGTTGTGATGCTAATGCATAGTAGTAACGAGCTACTGCACAGTAAGCATCACTAGGCAACCGTGCTGGGATGCTGCTGAGCAGTCAGCTGCGCAGTCAGTGACTCACAAATACAGTGATGGATGCTTGGAATCTCCTTAAAAAGATTGCAGCACAACTGCCAAAAAGAAGCCTCAGATCTAGATCTCAACACTTCTGGGGACTAAATACAGAGTAAACCCCAGCAATGCTACAGACCTCTGAAATGGGCATGCTTTGCAAATAACCTGTTTGGGTCCTAGTAGAGGGAGTTCTGAGTTGGAGGACTTAAATTAGTTTGTTCAGTAATACTAATTAGATGAAAGACCTGTAAGAAACAAACATAGAGGGGATGCAAAAAAAATAACAGAAGCAAGATACGTAGAAAGTGTGGCCTGGTACACTTCAGGGTTAACTGATAGTCTCTTTAAAGATCACCAGACTAATTGTCCCAAATAAGAGTCAATCGGTTGTAACTCTTATGCCCACCAAGTCTCAAATGTCTTCTACTATCAACTCCTGGGTTTCAGTGGACTAATAAGAGTATCAGCTCCAGATATCAAAACTTCTGGGGCCAGGTAAGCATTGTCACGATGATCAGGGCGAATTTTGTCCAAACTTCCCAAGCACCCTGGGAAAACAAGTATACTTCGCTCATGTGGACCACTGAAAGTATCTGATAGAAATAATGGGCACAGACCTTTATAGAGCATGAAGTGAAAGTTTTTTTGTTCTTGTCTATTACAAAGTAGCATACTGGAAAAAAAACCCTAATCTTGAACAACGTACTGGAATCCTCCCATCATTTACTCATGATCCACCAAAATATGTATACTCCTCTGTTACAGCACTTTTCAGACCAGGAAGAGATATTGCAAAGAGATTCATTCATATTGCCAAGTGTACAATAGTTTAAATGCTTCCTGTATGAAGGGGATGGTCAGGATTCTCCCTGCCTGTTTATATAAAACACAGCTGTCTTGTTGCTCATTAGTTATTGGATCATTGATATGAAGGTAATGCAGCCTCTGAAAACTACTCTCAGTCCTAATACTTTCATGTGTACTAGAGTCACATGTCCACAGATCTCATACATGATTATAGTCCAGATGCACCCTTACAGAGATGGATGAATCAGTCAACATTAGTAAAAAGTCACGTTCCCTGTGGTGTTTGCTCAACATGTACACAAATATTAACCAATGTAGGTGACATATGGCACATTGTGTTACAAATGTAAAGGAGGCCCAAACAAATGTAAACAAGTTCAGCCCTCAGCATGAATCATAGAAAGTTAAGGTTGGAAGGGACCTCAGGAGGTCATCTAATCCAACCCTCTGCTCAAAGCATGACCATCCCCAACTAGATCATCTCAGCGAAGGCTTTGTCAAGTTGGGTTTTGAAAACCTCTAAGTATGGAGCTTCCACCACCTCTCTGGATAACCTGTTTCAGTGTTTTACTACCCTCCTAAGAAGAAAATTCTTCCTAATATCTAACCTAAACTTCCCTTGCTGCAACTTGAAACCATCTGTCATCTGCCACCACTGAGAACAGTCTAGCTCCATCCTTTCTCAAACTCCCCTTTAGATAGTTGAAGGCTGCTATTAAGTCCCCTCTCAGTCTCCTCTTCTGTAGGCTAAATAACCTCAGTTCCCTCAGTCTTTCCTCATAAGCCATATCCCCCAAACCCCTCACCTCACAATGAAGCTGCTGTTGAAGATACCTGAGGTTTGAAATTATTTTGAATCTGTCTTGGAACAGATAAGCTCTGGCTGTTGTAGAGTCTGTTAACGCCCAGTGAAATACTTTCCTCTTTTGAGCATGAAGAAAAGAAACAGTGAAATAATACAACTGAAGGAACCGAAGGAAAATTTCACCAAATGAGCCAATCATCTAGACGTGACTAACTCATCTTTTCAGAAAAGCAGCGATGTTTACCAAAGCACTGTTTGTTGCTGTTTACAAAGCAAGGGCAAACATTTTGTAGAGCAGGTGTCAAACATGGCCCATAGGCCAGATCCAGCCTGTGGTACTTGTCAGTGTCTGGATGACACATCAATGGATGCGGCCCATAGGACGTAGCAGAGTGGCAAGAGCCTGGAGGGGGCAGTGAGGAATGAAGGCAGGGAACACCTCTCTCTCCATTGCACCCCACCCCTGCAACACCATTGTACTTTCCCTGCAGCAGCTCCAGAAGCCAGATGCAACATTAAACAGTAGACTGAGAGGTCAGAGCAGCAACCATGGTTGGTGCTGGCAAGATTGATAGGGATGTGGGGTTAACCCTAATGCCTGCTTTTTTCACTGCAGAATTTAGGCTTTCGAATCACTGCTTGCCAGATAATTTTGCAGCAGCTGCCACATGAATCTCATAGCTGCTAGCTATGCTTACACTTCCTACTTCTGGAAGCAAACCCTACCAGTTCCACCTCTGTGGACCAGCACCCAGGTTGGAGATGCCAATCACTGGCAGTGGGGCAAGCAGCAGTGACATTAATCCCCATTTCCTTGCCATTGTGAGAAGCCCTGGATCTAGCGGTGGGTCATCCAACCTGAAAGAATCCCCTCCGTCTGCTTCCAGCTTGCAAACTCAATTTGAGTTTGAAACCCTTGCTATAGAATGAGATGGAAGAAAAGATTTTGCTTTAATAGTGATTCTGTTTCACATGAAATCTTCAATGTGAAAGTGTGCGCCAGATGTATGAAAATACAGAAGTAGATAACTTGCAGGTCAAAATCTGAAAATCGGTCTTGTGAATCAGGCAGTGGAGTTACAGACTACATGAAAAATCAAGCTCCACAAACATTACAAAATTATGTACCAGCAACTCGGGTCTCAATCCTTTCTGTTGTTACTCAGTGGTCACATGGTCCTACTGGTGATAAACAATGTCATAACTATGTTATAGCAAAAAGTGAAAAGGAGCTTTCTTTCAACAATTCTGCTGAGAGGAAATGATACAGAACTGGATTTCTAACTGTCAGCAGAGTGAGGTTCTGGAAAACCTTTAAAAGGAGTAATAGTGGTAAGCAACCTTAGTAGTTTTAGATAGGATTATATGCAGTGGTTTCCATCAAGAGCACAGAGCTGGACTTAAAGACCCAGGTGTTGCCTTCTAGTCCTATGTTCCTAAAGTCTGAACTTGTGCCAGTCTTAATCTGACCAGCAGAGTACAGATTATAGGACCAGCTCAAATTACCTTTAAAATAGTGATGGACTTCTTGCCCAAGAAATGGGGCATAAACATGCCACTGTTCTCTCAGTTTGACATCTAGTCTTTATTTGCACTACCAACCCCACTTGACACAGGAAAAACAATTTTAGTCCTTGTCCCAATCCAAAATAGCCACACTTCAACACGTTTATCAAAGGATGTTGACAAGAACTATTCCCTAACCTTTTCTGCAGAAGCAGAGAATTTTGTTAGGACCTAGCAAGCTTCCACGTTAAGTTCTTTTTCAAAGATGAGATTTTCATTATGGGGAGCAGAAAAGTCATTCTATATACTGCTTTCATATGATTCAACTTTGCCTATTTACTTAGCTTTTAGCCTCTTCAGCTGCGTCCAGATAAGCATGGCCATACAGTATGTGGCACCACTCACTGCACATTCAGGTGTTCCCCACACTGCAAGATAGCAGCACAGGGAGTTTTTTGGCCCCGAGATCTCCCAGGGTCAAAAAAAAAAAAAAAAAAGAAAGGAGGGCAGCAGGGGCAGCATGTGCCTCCCAAAACCAGAACCAGGCTAGCCAGAGCCATGCTTCAGCTGCTGGCCAGTCTCTGAGTGGCAGGATTGCCACAACTGCAGCTCTCCAAGGACCCAAGTAAGGCTGCTGGGGCCAGCACAGTTATTGGCCCAGCCTCCTCTACCAGACCCAGGGTAACCTGCCACACGCCAGAGGGCGCATGGCATAAACGTTTCCTGGGGACAAATAGCAGCGGCACAACATGACGAGGTGTGCCATTGCTTCTTGTCCCCAGGGAAATAAACATCCATGCTCATGTGGATGCAGCCTTCTTGTTTTCAGTCAAGTTATACCTATAGCTAATTCAGTATACCATCATGCTCATGTCTTTAATCATTCCGCTGCTACATATTTCCATTGAGGACTGAATGTGTTCCTATAAATGTGAACGTACCCCATATACAGAATCTCAACCTGCTACAATGGTAACAGATTGCTCTTTGGATCCTTAAGAGATGAAACTTAAAGCTAATGTATTCTATTGCAATCACATCTATGAGAAAAGTAAGTCAGCTACAGGTATATCAGATTTTCTATTCACTGTATTCTACAAAAATGACATTGTTCTGTTGTTATCACCTCAAATTTATGCCAAAAATATTGTCTTGAGTTCCACCTGGATTTAAATAATCAACTTCTTGGTATTCTTGCATATTTCAGGGAAACTTAGACTCCATATCCACTATCATCACTTGTCGAATTGCTTCCTGGAGTTCTGCACATAAACATGCATATGGTTTTCTCAATTTGACATGCATCAGTTGGTTACTGTGGACATAGGAGTGCAGTTTTGAAGTGTCTTAAAATTGGAACTCCTCAGCATGCCTTCCTGGGAGCTGTACTGCACACTGAACTTGCACACGTGGGAGTATTTGGGGATTACTCCCCAAAATGAAAGATCACCAAAAAAACCTAATTCTTTGCATGGACCATCTTCTCTTTCTCTTCTGAATTCTTCATTAGCCTCCAGGTTTAGTGGATAGAATTTAGGCAGTTGGATCCGCATAGCCCTTTTCTGGGCTTATTTGCCGGGGTATGTACAGAGAGTCAAAAAGCACGAGGCTGAATCAGTTCAATCACTGCAGGTCTAAAACTGCATAGATTGAACTGAAAAGTAAGTGAACGGGCATTTATTTTTGATTCTGGAAATGCAGCCACATGCCTGCAGTGGCGCAGGCTAGGAGCTGGGGGGGCACTAGAACACTTCCTTCAGCAGTGGCGGGAAGGCTAGAAGGAAGCTGGGAGAGAAGCCCTCCAGGCTTTTCCGTACTTCCTGCTCTAGCTGAAGGGGTATGGGGTGTGGCCAGGCCCTGGCAGGCACACTGAGTATGACCAGGGGGTGGTTTAAACCTTCACCCCAGCCAGGGTGTCCAGGGGGGTGGGGGAATGGGAGGGAGGAAGCAGCCCCTGCCAGGCTTTTCCCCACTGGAGCAGGGGGGCAGGGAAAGCATGGGCAGACCCCAGCTTAGGCTGGCATGCTGAAGCAGAGGGGTGGGTAGGAAGATTTAAAGCCCAGCTGAGGTCTGCCTGGCAGGGGCTACTGTGCTCCTGCCAGGCTTTTCCCCACTTGCCTCTTGAGCAGAGGGGGTAGGGGGTGTGGCCAGATGCTGGCCTCAGGCTAGCATGCTGAGGTGGAGGGGAGGGGTTTTTCAGCCTCAGGGTTTCCCTTTCCCTCCGCCTCTCTGCTGGCTGGGGACTTGTGTCTCTCTTTGTCCTGTCCCTTGGGTATCACCCAAAACATTCTATGTGCTGTTTTAATAGCAGCATTACTACTCTCCATACCACCTTTTGGATCTATTTCCAAATGGCTATAAGCTGTCAGATTTCCTCAGGGATTCTTTTAAAGCCTCCTCCTCCTCCTGTCATTAATGATCTCTGTTTAACCTTTTATTTAAATACAAGACTCTCCCTTGTGCTTCTCATTTCCCATTGATTATGGTCACTTCACATCAGTATGAACCATCTGATTCCCCTTATCAAGAGGGGATATAATCAGAGTTCCAATTAATGAAGAGTTCTTAAAGTTAAAATATTAACCTGTTTTGTATTTTGACCTTCCTAAAGGACTTTTAGAAAGCTTTCAAGTTGTTCCCAGAATTTTAACTCATGAAGACTCTTGCTTGTTTCACATGAGATAGATTAGCTCCCTATGGGCTATCAAAAAAATTCACACTGATTTTAAGCATAGATGGAGGACTTAGATAAAAGCACTGCTTTCAAAAAGCCCTGTGCTGTCATCTAAACTGTCATCTTTACAGCAGTTTTTCATTACTAGATTCAGGCTCATGTCAGATAGTTGGTTGCTGAAGATCTTCAATATACATCCACTTTTTATAAACCCTGAATTTGGAATTCACATAAAACTAAAGATCAAAATATTTGCCAAAAACCTGTTGGCGGCTACATCTGGGCCATTCTAATGAAGGATACAATAGCAAAACTACCAAATTTACTCGCTCAACACAATAACTTGCTTAAATATTAATTGAAATTTTATTTGTTTTTCTAAACCATAAGATGCTATTAAACTTGATTTCAGGTTTTCATTCACATTGTAAGTTCTGCATAAAAAATCATAGCATGGTAACTTTTACTATTGCTATAAAGTGATCAGAATTCCATCTAGCATTTTGAACATGGCGTTTTAATTCATTTTGTACCACAATATTGCCAGTTGATAGTCAACATCCCACAGGAACTCTCAAGAATGTGTTAGCATTTTACTGCAATTGTCAAATACAGAAATCTTGAATAGTTGATACGTAACAATTTGGTGATAGTCCATAGTATCATTACCTTACAAGGGGATAATATGCCCAAGCGTATTCCCCATTCTACTCATCTTTATCTTTGTGGTCATAACTGATTAATCTATTTTGGCTTATTTGTAAATCTACAACGGGGCATCAAAGGCAGCAATCAGTATGTCAAATTTTAGAAAAATTATAACTTTAAAACTAAATTTCAGAGTTTCTGGATTAAGAATGTGGATATAAAACACATCAACACTGACATCTTTATACTGAATGATGTAGACTGCAATTCTTGGCAAACACCTGAACTGCCAACAGTACACAGAAGTTTAGGAAACAGTAGACTTATCCCTCCAAAATCCTGAGGGAGGACTCTTGGAGAGAGAGGGTAATCCTTACATAAGGAGGATAAGACTTCTCATTATTTCACTTTATAGAAATTACCTATAAACAAGTTACGCATTTTTGTAGACGACAAAAGCGTATCAAAATCAGGTGCCCATTTTAAGCTTACAGCAGTATTCCAAATGAAACAGAACACCTGCAAATCCAAGTGCAAAGTTAAAGTCAGGTCAAAGCAGACACTTTCAGCAGAAACACTTAGTCTCGACATTCCAAAAGATTCTTCCTGACCCAATTGTTGACCCTCTCATCATTGCAGGGTATGAAATGACTGCTTTATTCTCTTTTTAAAAAAAAAAGTTTTAGTTGTTTTTCTAAAACAGCTAGTAGGAACACAGTCTGACGTGTGATTTTAGCAGAGATGAACAAAAATTGTAGACTTTGAGGTTTAGGATTGTTTGAATTGTATTTGGGGGTTCTAAAACCTGGTTTGAGTTCAAACCAATTTTTTCACCTGTAATTTTGAGCTTTCTCCTTCTTCTAGCCTAAGACTACATTAAAAGAAATACACCAAAACACAGCTAAATGTTGAGAGGAAAAAGGCTCCTCCCCTTTGTAAGAAACCAGTCCATTGTTGTGCCACCGTGCCCACACACCGCGCCCACATACTGCCCTGTATGTAGTATCTTATGTGTCGGCATATCGCCGCCTACGGCCCTACTGGCCAACGGGCACGTGTGGCTAGCGTAGAATCATCGCGTGATTTCAAGTAATTGAGCACGCCAGTAACTCCTGCACTTTTTAACTGCCGCACTGTGCAAATCAGGCCATGAACAGAATGCCTAAAGCTGATTGGGTGAAAGCGCACCTCAGGGTTGCAATGAGTATAAAAGGCGGTGGTTAACGCCGCTTGGGGAGGACTTAGCGAAATCCACCAAGTGTGCAACTTTCACATGCCATGGGGACCGGCCACCCCCGGGCCTCCCGCCATCGAAAACTCCCAGCGTACCCCTTCCCTGGTTAGCGCATCGGATACTACGAGCAGTTCTGCTTCTCGGTAACTAGCGAATGGAAAGCGAAGCGAAAAGCGAAATCCTTGTAAGAAGTCTGCAGCCTGCACCTCCAACGCAGAGAGTAAGTAAAAAATAAACTTGTTTGAAACCATACGAGTGAGTTCCCTGCCTGCCTTTATAAGTCCAGATACCTGACGAGAGTACATCCCTTTGCAACCCGATCGGGGGAGCAACACCCTTGTGTCCCTAAAATAACTAAGTTCCTACAAATGTATATTTCCACTTTATATTTTCGATATGAAGTCTTTCCACACTTCTGGTGTTAAACTTCCTCTTTCTCTCTAATACATTTTCTCTGCACATCTATGAAATTATTCGCTAACCCATAATATCCACCAAATCCTTAAGTTTTTGTACCCTTTGTATCTGGGTATAAAATGAAGCAGAATAAGTGCACTCACCATTTTCACTATTGTATAGCATAGACATAAATTTTTCAGCAGCAGCCCTAGTGATGTTTGGGTCTCACTGGCCCAAGGGGACCTTCTAGAACCACTTTCGTTGTCATTGGAACAGTTCATCAAGGAAGCAGGGATTCTTATATAATCACAAAACTGAAGGAAATACACTTTTAAACATATTATTAATATCACTATTATTGGCAACACTGTTTTCAACAATATTTGAAACTAGCTTTGTAAAACAGAATATTCAAGAGCAACAGAGGAAGTGAGAAGGGTGATTATTAGTTCTGCTGAAAGGATGAAAAAGCTTGACAAGGCAATTTGGGCAAGATTCATAATGAGACTCAGGCATGGCAATGCCAAGCATTTCTTTTCTACATCTAAAATTTAAGCATACAATTTCAAGGCACGGCTGCAGTCAGTTTAGACATAAAGTTAAGGCCTAGGCTTAGGATTCACAACAGTTAGTATGTGGAGCCGACAGGAACTGAAGAACCAGGGTGAGCGTGGGAAGAAAGGAGGGTAGAGTTAATCTGAAATCCCTTTTCTCTTCCAGATATCAGCACCCAAGGTTTTGCCTATTTCTGCCAGCAAAGTTCTAGTAGCAGACAAGAGTCAGTTGTCAGCACCCAACCACAAGAAAATGTACACACTTCTGGTGACTCCAGGATGCTCCACTGGAGCAGCACAACTACTGGAGCACAGAGCGTATGTGCTGGGAAGCATAGAGATTACATTAGGGCAATTTAATAATTATATAATAGGTAACAGTATGTTTAATTATGTATTCTTATATAAATATGGACGAACTTGTAGGAATCTGGGGTTGGGGAGGAGATTAATTCTCAATTTAAAATGAAATGTTTTAAGAATCAGACAAAGAAAAAAAAAGGCTATTATAAATGTTACTGTAGGTAGAAAGGTTGGAATGCCAACCACCAGAGAACCAGTAGAAGAAAGTTTCCTGCTTTGGAAAAAGCATGTAGGTATACTACTGGGTAAATCAAATTAGTTTCTAGAAATTTCTGCAGACACTGTAAGATGATATGATGAGACATCTAGGGGGATTTAAACAAAAAAATAATTAAAGGAAAGGTTCTTTGTAGCTGGAACAACTAGAATTTATCCCTCTCTCTTCCAGTTTCAAGCACTCTCAAATACTTGTAACTGTGACAGCTGTACGGGTTCAGTTAAGAAGTGCTGTAATATTGCTAAATCTCTAGCTAGCCTTCATTACAGATTAAAAAACCCCCAGTTGCTTAACATTTTAAAGTATAACTGTTGGCTTTTGAATTTATTATTGCACAAGGTAGGGTGGGATGGCTCCTTAGGGAATAACTGGTTCAGAGACAAACTTTCACAGGCAACAACCTGCTAAGCATCTGACAAAGTAGGTTATCTTAGAAAGCTCATGGCTCTCTGAATCAGTTAGTCTCTAAGGTGGCACCCTTCCCTGTCTTCTGCCTAACCACCTCTCTGGATTTGTTAAATGAATTTTAGCTGAATTACTGATGTGGTCTAACTCCAAGAAGAAGGCACTAATAGCCAAAGGGACCACTACAGCTGGCAGAAGGCATGGGAGTGTCTATTTGTGTCTTTTGCTAGTTGCTAGAGTGGCACTTGGCACAAGTGGTTTAATTGCTGGTAGAAACAAAACTTGATAGTGTAGATGAGGTTGGGGGGGATTACATGGGGTTTTGTGAATTGCCTAGGATTTCTTAGGTATTAAGTTCTTTGTGAATCACCCCCTTACAAATAAAATGTGGTCTGGTTCACAGCTAAAGTCTGAAGTACTCACTTAACTTTCCCTCCAAGTATATGTCATTTGTCACTGTGCTGTAACAGTATACTTTCATTTCTTCAATGGAAATATTTAAGTCCACTAACACAATCATCCATTCATCCCTCGCTAACATTGCTAGCTCCTTATTCTAAGACTAGCCAACTGCCTGTCAACAATGACGCAGGGGCGGGGAGGGCGGTGCAAGAGGAAATGGAGCCCCGGCCCCAACCCCTGTCCAGGCCCACTCCCCTCCCCCACAAAGTTATCTGCAAGGAACATGGCGGGGGGGCGGTGAGGCCAGCCGCCACCTCCAGGAAGCAGGGTGAGGGGGGAGTGAGGCCAACTGCACTGGCCTCACCCCCCCGCTCCGTCCCCTATGTCCCCACCATCATGGCAATGGGCTGCTTTCCATCAGAATGCTTCTTCGCACTGATTGGCTGTTTGTCAGCCAATCAGAGTGCAAATTAAACGTTAGACGGACAGACAGACTTAGGTTTTTATAATATTAGAACTAGCCAATTGTCCGTAAAGAAGAGGCAGGGATGGAGTGCCACTGTTCTGCCTCTTGCAGCGCTGCTAACCTCAGCTCCCCCATCCCCATCCCGTCCCATCCCCCGCGTGGCTTCAGAATCATGGCGGCACTCCCCCATACTTGGAGCACTGATTGCCTGTTTCTGTCTGCCAATCAGAGCCCAAATAAAGTGTGACAGACAGACTGACAGACGTAGACTTTTATAATATTAGAAGTTTTCTCATTACAAAGAACTTCATGCTCTTTTTCTTTAAATCAATTTAATGGATACATGTAAAGTTCTGCTACATATACTATGAACTTTATAACTCACAATATAATGTATATACTGTTTTCTGAAATCCCTTCTCCCGTGCCATATCTTCTATTTTGGTTATTATTCTTTAACACTGTATTCTTTTGCTTATTTCTTCTTTAACATTATATATTATTCTGGTATCCTAGATACAATTGTTAGAACCATTTCCCTCTTCTCATTACTGAAATCCTACATCTACTTCAATTGTGACAAGAATCTGTCAACTTTTAAAACTTGAAAAAACCCCCCCAAATATAGTAATACTTAAAAATAGCATAATACAATACATTTTTGAAGCCAGAAGAGCCATTAGATCATCTAAACCAATTTCCTATATACCCTGGAAACAGATTTCATCACTTAACCCTCACACTGAGCCCAATAATTCACTTGACTAAAGCAAATTCTCCAGGATATTCAGCCCTGATTTGAAGACACCAAGAGATAATAATGGTGAGTTCTCCCTTAGCAGTTCATTCTAATAGTCACTTTTGCTGCTAAAAATCATGTAACTGATGTTTATATTTGAATTGGTCTAACTTTAAACTTCCAACCATTGGTTCCTGCTATGCCTCTCTTTGAAAGACTTAGGAGCCCATTAGTACCTTGTACTTGGCCCCATGGAAAAGATGGTCTCTTTTTCAAGCTGTCCAAAATAAAAACCTGCTTTGTGGCTCTTTTCAATACCATCTCCAGGTTTTGATCATCCTTTTTAAGAACGTAGGTACCAAAACAGTCAGCAAGATTCATCTCACTAATACCATACACAGAAGTAAAAACTACCTCCCAACTCCTCCTCACTACTCTCCTGCCAATACAGCACTCACAGTTCAGGTCCCCTGTGCTTCCTAGGATGGAAAACTTTGCTGTTTCTGCCCAGTAAGCTCTTTAAGGCAACAGCTCTATAATAAGGATGGCAGCTGATAACTGGGCAAAGTGGCTTGTCACATGGGGTTTAAGTGATGTGTCAAGCTAATATTTCATTTTGCTGCTTTCCCCATGGAGTAGAAAAGTTTAAGAAAAAAAGAGGCATACGTTTATATGCATGTACATTAGTTAGAGCTGGAGGATTGATATTCAGGGTCAAAAAAAGCGATAGAAAGACCAAACTGGGAAATGGGTTAATTATCTCTTTTAGATAAGAGAAGTAGTTAGCCCTGTTATTCTGAAGTCAAGCAGAAGGTAGGCTAGAGATGCATAAGCTTTTGTGAGACAGAGCTCATTTCGTCAGATGTTATGAAAGGTCGTTCAAAACAGCAGGCTATTAAACAGAGTGATTTCAATGCAAAAGAGAGGGAAGGGAGGGAAGGAGGGAGGGAGGGGACACAATGTGGAGAAGCAAACAAGTAATAAGTCCGTAGGGACAAAGGAGTCACACAAAAGCTAATCCAGGTAATGGGATAAGAATCTAGTCCCTGTTTAGACCATGTGTAACACAATCCAGTCTATGGATAATTTCTTATGCTGCAATTTTGTGTTCAGAAGTTCTTCTAAAGTTTCACCAAAGGAACAACCATTGTGGCCATGTCTAGATGAGCGTGGACATACGGTATATAGCACCACAGACCCATCTGCGACACTAAACACCCCACATGCAGACATTCCCTGTACTGCTACCTTGCAGCAGAGGGGGTTTGATCCTGGGAGATTCTGGGGTTAAAAAAAACCCACACCAAAAAAAAAATCAGGATGGCGCATATAGCAGCAGCAGGTGCTGCCCAAAACCAGAGCCTGGCTGGCCAAAGTCACACTCCCGACTGCTAGCAGGCTCCCAGCTGCAGGAGCGCTGCAGCTCCCCAAGAACCCCAGAACCCCAAAGTAAGACTGCTGGGGCCAGTACAGTTGCTGGCCGCAGCCACCCCACCCAGGGTAACCTGTCATGCACCAGAGCATGCATGGCACACGCATTCCCAGAGACAAGTAGCAGCAGCACAAGGAGTGCTGCTGCTACTTGTCCCCAGGGAAATAAACATCCATGCTCATCTAGACATAGCCTATGCAGTTCAGGGAGGTAACATGTTCTGCCACAGGCATGTGTCTTTCTAGAATGGATGCCAGACTGGTGTTCATTCATCCTTGCATGTAGGAATCACTCCATTTGTCCAATGTAGACAGAAGAAAGTCACTGTAAACAGGAGATTGAATATATGACACTGGTAGAAGTGCAGGTGAATAAAATTTGGCTGTTACAATCCATGTTATTTGGTCCAGTGATGATATGATCTGTATTGATGAGGCACAGCTTGCATCTGGGTGTTAAAGGCCACATGCTTTGGCAAAAATGGAGCTAAGTAGCCTGTTGCTTGAGAGATACCATTTGAGACTGGGGGGAAAGGGGACAGAGAAAAACATACACTTTGTCCTCACTATCCTGTACCACCATCAACAATACATACATGTACAGTCACTCTTATTCCCAATCAGGTTCCCAACTGCAGCTTTCAGGTACAAAGACAGCATCCTTCTATGTTACTGTACAGTGACTATCACAATAAAAACCCTGTTTCTGACTGGGGCCTTCTATGTTACTACCATGCTCATGCAAGAAAGCAGCTGAACAAAAAGTATGTTGAAATGGGGAAAGAGAGAGGTTTTTGTTTTTTAATTAAGAGCAGGCTACTAGATATCTCCAAATAATAAATAAAACACTAGGGTCAGGCAATACAGTCATTTATTTATTGACTGAAACAAGCAAAAGTAACCCCAGACATAACGGCCACCACTTGAGCAATACAAATCAATTGTACTGAAGAACAGGGAACATTTCTTTCTCACCCCCCACCCCACCTCCACAAACAACAATAGAAATACCAGAGTCCCAGGAGAAGAGGGTTTGAAGGAGAAAATTATCCAAGGTGTTTATAATGAGTTGAAAAGGTGTAATGTATAGTACTAAAAATCATTAGCTAATTTACCAGCATCACAATCACTTCAAAAATACTTTCATTGTTCCATCTCTAACAGGTACCAAATATAGTGCTGTTTAACAGCAATTTCAATATATTAACAACTGTCCTCTGCTGAGGCAGAACAGCAATTTTTATAGTATATTAAATTTGAGACTGCAGATAGAAACAAGGGTCACATGTAATAAGATGTTAACATTAAAATCTGCTCTATTAGATGAAAGGGGCAGGCAGGGGAGAAGCCAAAATACTCCAGAATGCCTCACAGTTACTGTACTTCTGTAGCAATCAAGCAATTCATTCTGTTTTGGTATCTCTGCATCAAACTGGTACAGTAACACAAAATCTATTTGCTCATGGTAATAAATCTGAACATGAAACGGTGTATTCATAAGCCCATTAATAAATGGACCACAAAAAACCTTGACCTCCTGCTCATATGTGGACATTTAAATACATTGTTCATCAAAGGCCAGCAAAAAAACAAATATAATGCATGCAGATCACAATAGCTGCTAAACCACTCAGTCTTCCTCACAACAGTTAAAATATGAGTAAGGCATTCTAGATTTAGAGAAAACATTAGGAGGCCATAGTTTTGCAGGCAAGGAGACCTTTTATTTTAATCCATTAAAATAACCCAAAATAGTCAGCAGGTGGCCACATCTATCCATGTTTCATTAAAATCACATAAACCCTAAGTACAAAAGCACCACTGATTATTGCTCTAGAAAAACAGCATGAAAAATTCAAATACACACAGTAAAAACACCACCATATGCACAAGACTTAATTTCTCAAAGCAAGTGTATGGAATGCTGATCCAATTTTACACACACTTTCCAATGCTAAATTGATATTTATATTACTTGCCAACAATGGAAATTTCTAAAAGCATGGTTATGAGAAGGGAAATGTTCATATATAGTTTAATATGTCAACTATCAGTCCTAAAAAAATTAGCATTTACAAAATACTTGATAAAAATATCTTTTAAAAGTTGTCCAAGAGGTACATAAAATCAACCCAAAATTTTCATGATAATTCATTCGCTCTTGTCACCTAGAGTTTCAGTTTTCTGTGCCTGTGAAAGGAAAAAAAAAAGAACATAATTACTATAGTAAATTATCATTATGCATATAAAAAACCCACACTAACACTTTTTCCTTTGATGCATTATTTTCAACAGCTCAATGTCAAATCTATTTCAGTGTTACGTTCACACATACAAAACAGGTACATACACACACTTTTCTTCAGTTATTGGTCCCAGCTTTTCAAAAGCCATAGAAGCCTTACCTGTCAGCTTCCATTGTTCATAATGAAAAGCACCACACAACTATCTGTTTCTATTCACTGCACACATGCAGAAAGCTCTACCGTACCCTTAACTTTCACTGTTTCAATCTGCCCTTTTACTGACAGTGTGCTGGGTGGGGCACCTCTGGATGTTGAAACACTAACAGTTGAGCGAGAGATGCGAATCTGTAATAACATTATGGGCAATAAAAAGAAACATTATGAACATGCTATCAATGGCTGAAAGATTGAATAATTAAAAAACACTGATTCAATCAGTGGAAGGTGTGTGTGGAAAGTACCTCTTCAGCTTTATTTTCACCGTTTTCAGATGGTGTAGTACCTTCCTTTGCAGCTTCTTGCTTTTCATCCTTCTTCCCTTTAGCACCTTTGTTAGCCTTTGTCCCGGGTTCCTTCTGACAAAGGATCAAAAACATGAAGATAGCGTGCATCATTTTCTGTGAATGTCCCTATAAACTAAATATTAAAATAGCACCGAAGCATATCTGATGAACTAAACAGAATTCCAGCCACCTCTCTAAAAGTAGCCCAGAGCACTTTTAACTGTAACTACAATTGCTGACAGCACAAACAAATTTAACTGAGTAGTGTTCTCTAATTTGCTCTCAATTTACAGACATTAACATATTTTACTTTGGTAGAATTGATTTGAAAAAAAAACGAAACAATATATTGCCCATAAAGGAACAAGGAATGAACAAGGACATGCACCATCCATGGATTTGCATAAGTTTTTTTAGGATTTGTCATTGGATATTTAAATTAGTCCTGGGTTAACATTTTAAGATTTTTCCATCCTTCCCTTTGCTCCAACCTCCTTGACCCAAACTGATAACTACTGCTGTCAACTTCAACTGGGATATAAAAGTTAAGCTTCCTTTTATCAAGAAAAGTACTACATTCTATTTTTAATCTTTTACTTGGGAGTGCAAATATTCCACGTAAAATAATTTTCAAATAAAAACAAATCAAAGAATTTAAGTTTACATCTCTGCACATTTGCTACCTTTGAACACTAGAAATACATGAAGTTACTTACAATATAACATTACATACAATTCTTTCTTAGTTCATCCAAAATATAAACTTAATTGTTTTTCCTTTAAAAGTTTCACAAATCTATACAGGCATATGCTAAACCAGTTCCTAATTTTATAGTTTGGTTATAAAGGAGCTTATTAATTTTTATTAACCCCAAATTCCTGATATAGGCCTCAAATATATGCCTGTCTTGTGACTGACGCATACTGAAGCCATGATGTCAAACCCATAGCCACATGTAATGAACATTATAAAAACCTACCCCATTCTTTTTAAATAAACCTCTCCCCTCCTCACTATAAATTACTCCCTTTTCCACATTCTATATCAAACACATGTGGAAAAGACAGGATAAAATGAATGGTACTCTGTCAGCAATTTCAGTCGATAGTGCAGACCCAAAAATGTTCCATATCACAGAATTACAAACCCACACTTGAAAAAAATATTACAATATTCAGTTCAAGTAAAGACACCCCTTTAAGAATCAAAGGGGCACAGTGAGGAATGCTAAAGCAAGTTTTGTTTTCTCTGGTATAATAGTTGTGATTTTTTTGCATTCTCCCTGGCCCAACATTAATCTATGATTTTTTTTTTTAAATGCCTTTCTAGGATATCTCTAAGTAGTATCTAAAATAAGTGACTTACTGGGGAAGGATTTTCATTTCAATTCTAGTTTGGCGTAGAAAAACAAAACCACCCAATTTAAATACATCTTTAATTTCACCTTTATTTAAAATCTTACAATCTTAGTGATGGCTTCATTTACATAAGAAATCACGGATAAGAGCTTCTCATTACTGCATGGAGTCCTCTTCATTTAGTCAAGCAAAGAGATTAGCACAAAGCAAAGTGACATGTTACTGTGGGACTTTTCAGGCCTTAGTTTGAAAGTGAATCTATCCTGATCAACTCTGCCACCTCCAAGACAAGCGAGCTCCATCTTTAAAGAGCAAAAGCCCTTTCTGTGTGCATGTAAGAGGACATCTCTCTATTTTAACTACAATAGATGTCATGGGATGAGGAGGGTCTTTCTTTTTTTTTTTTTTTGGAAAAGAAATTGTGGTTGATTCAGAAGTAAACCATGAATACTTAAAAATGGTATAATGAATCTTACAATGCAAAGGAGAAAAATGCATGGTTACTTAGTTATAGCAATTTAAGTCAGAGGAATTTTACCTTAGTGGTTTTCCTTGGTTTGGGTTCAGGTTTTGGTGGAGCAGGTTTCTATAAAACATGTTCAGTTACACAACATATACAATGTGCTAGATAATTTACCACCATGCTTCCACCCGCACCTTTCCTTAGTTCCTAGTCAATGGCATGCAACTTTTAAGACTAGGGAGAATCTCACTGTGTAGATATACCTTACCCAGTCTTAGGCTTTACTATAGCATGCATCATCATAAGCTAACCAGGTCAAGGAATCAATGTAATTTGGGGTTCATTTTAAATTCCAAGCAGGGAGTATGGAGTGGGACATCATAAACCCTGCTTGCTGTCACCATCTTAAAGGAAAGATCTTGGCCTACCTTTTCCAACATTACTAGAACTCTGGGAGGTTCTTCCTCTCCACTCCTTGTGAAGTGAGTTTATTTTTTTCTGAGAGAGCTCCCTCATACTCATACACATACACATACCATAAACAAATTTACTAGAAAAGGAATAAGAGGAGACTTAGTTCCCACCTATCCTTCCATCCACACCGAAAAAAGACCAAAACTGACTCGCATCCCAAACTATTCAGAGGCATCAAATCAAGCTATGCTGGACCGTTCCCTCCTCTAAAAGAAGAATATTAATTTCTACAACCAGCATCTGTCAGGAGATACAGCTAGCTACAAGGAGTGCTGAGTCAGTGGTGCAGGCAGCAACATAATAGTGAGAGAAGTAGGACATAGGTCTGTTCAGGAGCTAATTTTAATAAAACCAACTGCAAACAAACATCCTTCCTTCAAACATGCTTAATGCTCTTTTAAGAATAAGATCTGAAGCAATAAAGTGACAATCTTATCAGTCTGGGATAAGAAAGTGTGCGTCTGGGAAAGCAGACACCAACAACTCTTACAAATACTTACAGCTGACAATCTTGCTGATCGTCTTGTGGGCTATAAGAGAAAGAAAGAAAAATGGCTTTTATAGGCTGGTGATCATTTTCAAACCAAGGCAAAAATCTGTCACTCATTTGGTAACAAAATAAAATGCAGTTCCAGGATAGCAAAAGGGTTCCACATATACTGGACCTTTAACATTTTAAAGGGATGGGGTGAAGTTGAAATCTAGTCTCTTGTTGAACTTCCAGTGACGCTACCTGCTTCAAACGTATCAGTATTTGTAAATTTTACAGTAACATTCCAGTACCAATTTATAATCGTGTCTCTCTCCCTTGTTGCTATGTGAAAGGTCTATAAACAGGACAGAATGGCTGACTGCTGGGAGAACACTAAAACTGACACTAGAGAGGGCTGTCAAGGGCACAACACAAATGAGCTGAAAATATTCTGAATAATATTTTCTCTAAACTAGCAGGAGCTATTTTACCATGAGGCAAAATATTTCACAAAAACACAAGCTAAATTGATAGGGTTCCTTTATAGAGGAAGTCATATCCTAGAATTTAAAAAACAAATTAGAGGCCCAATCCTACACAGAAGTTGTTTAGCACAGAACAAGTTGCAGATTCAGAAAAGAAATATTTTATTTAACTTTTGTTTTTTCCTGTTTAAAGAAAACTGAGAGGGATTTTTGTTTTTTCATATTACTTTTCTTTTTTTAAAGGTCCAGTGCAGAAGAAAAGGAAGCCTGGAAAAGCTTTGAGTTTGTCAGCCTGTTCTCCACTCCAAAGAGTGTGCTACAAATACATGCGAGTTCAGGACCTGGTTCCATAGCACTGTAATGAATTTCAGTTAAAATTTGGTCTATACAACAAAACTGAATTCCGTTTTTAATCAATAAAAGGACAACAGTATTATAACCAGCCCCAACTACGAGAGGGTCTAAAAGTAAACTGAAGAAGCCTTTTTTAAAATAAAGACGTGTATGTTCTGAAGATGTCATCATCTGAAATACATTATTTACACCCCATGGTTCTCTAGGAAGTGTTTGATCATCACAAGGTGGGGATAAGACAGTTTGCATTAAAATCATATTTTTGAAAAACAAATGAATTTTCATATACCCAAGCTTTACCTAATGATCTGCTACACTTAGGGGTTTGCAATGACAGTAAGAGTACAGAGAGTTTACTACATTTTTTTAAATATTCCCAGAGTTTAAGGGCTTGGTTGTTTAAATCGTTCATCCTGCTTTACTTAAAAGTTGTCATATCTGACTGTCAATTATGTGAACTAAGCTGTAGAGGCTACGTACACAGAGCTAAACTGTCTTCATGAACAAAGCCAAAAAATAGCTTTTCTACTGTAGTTTTTTTCTATAGCATCCATAGCCATTATATCTATTCTTGACTTCAAGTCTATTTCAAGTATTGTCACATTTCAGGGAGAACATGCTGCTTAGAATTCTAACAGATTTTTGCAAGCTCCTGGTAAGGAAATAGAAATGTTCATTCTTTATACTGGACATCAATAGACAATGGTTTCTCTCAAATCTTTCTAGGAAAAGAAAAATCTGAGCACTTTCTCTATTCTGTTTTGAGGAAATACTATTTGAATTGTGATAGAAGATAATTTAAACACACAAAAATATGTTAGTTACATTAAATTTAAGATTTGTCTGAGGTGTTTCCTTTAATTGCCTTTTCATATTTTATACAACAGAAAGTACATACATCTCTCAATTGCACTAATTTGTGTACAGACAACCATCTCTCTTCCTGATCTTCTATGAAATTTCATAGGAAGATACTGCTACTGAGTACCCAGAAACCAAGATACTCTTTTCACATCTTTATACTTTCCAAGGCTAACCTGTTCCCTTCAGAGCTCAGGATGCAACTTAACAATTGTTTAAAACCTCGTGCCTCTTCCTTTTCTAAAAGACAGAGGCTCAGGTCAGCTACTTGACTTGGCTCCGTAAATTGTACATTTTTCAAAGTCTTACAGTTTATGTTCCAACTCAAGTTTTCAGTTCAAATATGTATTTGGGAAAAACATTCAAAGCTTTTAAAGAAAGAGGAAATTCACTTGAATATTCACTTAGCTTTTAAACTCAAAGTATTAAAACATTCTTTTGGGGTTAAAAACAACATAAAACAAAAAAACAAAACTCCTTGATGTGGAAATCCTTCCTTCCCTTTCTCCTTCAAACCCAGACTAACTGCAACTGAAATATACCTCATGTAAAAATGAGACCTATGATTAGTCAGCCCATAAGGATTAGATCTTACCAAATCTGCCATGATTAAAGTAACATTATTCTCATAGTGAGGGATTTTTATAAGTGGCTCCTTAGGGAGTGGCATACACTGTTATGTCTTGTAAATCTGTGGAAAATAATTAAAACTACAGTATATGAAAAACTGGAAAACTTGCCTCTTGTTTAGTTACTTTTGCTGCATCCTTGCCCTCAGCACCCTCTGGAGACTAGAAAGAAAAGGTTAAATCAATCAGTTATTTTGTTATGCATCTATAAAAACGGCGTGGTAACATAGATTACAATCAAGTTTAAGTTTTTTCCATTTATATACCACAAAAACTGAATACCAGTTTAAAAACAAAACATTTTTTTCAGCAGATTCGCAAGTTAGTTTCAATTACAAACCAGGTTGACCAAAACCATTTTAGACTTCCTGAACAAGACACATATGACCTATTACCAGCCAGGGTTGGGACATCAGCTACCTAGCAGCAGGTAGATACCTAAAAACCCTGCATCAGTGACCATTCCAGGCAATTAACAAAGAGCATCTGCAGACTCCAATGGGAGCTCCATCGAGTCAGCAATTGGTAGGATGGTGGCAGGAAGAAGAGTCTTGAGATTTATCTAATAGGAATTTTAAGAACCCCTGAGAAATCTACTACTCTTCCTCTCACATATGTGCTCTGTTAGCAATTAGGAAAGCAAGAAGCCAACAACAAAAACATACTGAAATAAGAAAATGCCACACGTAAATATTTCAAGAAAATGTAACAGACTTCCTCAATCTTTTTTTGCCTAAGACTACTACGAATTTGGTCACCTCATCTATACACCCTCCATTACAAATAGTTCAAGTTAAAGAACTGTCTGGAGTCTGACAGGAAAACTCAGAGCAAAAACTAATGCTTCCTAAACTAATGCCTGCCTCATAGGAAGTTTTTCCCTTGCCTGGTTTTACCTAAAATAAAGAGGGGCCATTTGATCCCTCATTATGTATGCAGAACTATAGGTGTGGACTATATTTTACCTTTTGACGATTACAAGCTCTTTAGGGTCTTATAATCTAAACAGACACTTTGTGGAGAAGTCAGGCATAGAAATTAGGGAAAAACAGGCGATGTCTACCAGAAATGAGACCAGCACTTTGAGGCAAACATTATTAACGTTTTTGTTATTTTCTGGTTAGAGAGCAGACAATTCAGTATTATATAAAGTATTTTTCTTGGAGGGATTTTTTTTTTGTAGTTGGGTTATTATTTGCATTTTGTTTTCTGATCAGGTACAGGGACAGGAGCAGACAAGACTGAAGTAGAGGTTTGGAATAAAAAGCTAACCAAAGCAAACTAGTTTTGTAAAGGAATTTGGAGAATAGGGCAGTGTTGCTTGGGGCACAGAAAGCAAAGAGGCATGCTAGAGGCATGCTAGTTCGTAACAGAGTTGCCTGATCTTTTCTCTTGTTCTGTTACTGGACTATAAAAGGCTTGCAGAAGAGTACTGACAACCCTGTCCCCTACCAGTGAAGTCATAAATAGCGAATGAATGTGACTTTGTAGCTGTAACATATGCCCTCCTGATGAAAAAGAAAGCTTACCACAACAGCAGCTGGTAAAAGGGAAACTAGGACTGGTTGTTTAAGCAACGAGAAACAGCAGGAAATTAAGCAGCACTGCACAGAGCAGGGCAGCAGAGCTGCTAGAAAAGCAACAGATTAAGGCATCCAAAATGGAGTCTGGCCATTTCCTCAGCCACTTGGGTTCTCCCCAGCCCACAGTGGTGGTGTTCTCAGATAACTGAAAGACTTTCAGAAAATGATGGTGAGCGCTGTAATCACAAACACAGTTGCAGGATGCTGCTATCTAGGTGGATGAGAACTCAGAGGCCAAACAAGAAATTCACCATAAGGAGACTGAAGCCAATTCTAAATCACACTAAGAGCGATTTACATTGTCTCCTAAAACCAGAGCAATGTAAAATGAGTATGCACTGTAAGGAAGATGAGGCAAGGGACTCTGGCTTTGTTAATGATCTATTTTATTATTGCCCCTGTCAATACTTATCCCGATACTACCATGGAGGGATTTAAATTAAGGTGATGTAAATATAAAAGTAAAGCCCTAATTTTAATCAGTTCTTCAATTTGTGCTTCAGTTATTTTCTAAAGAAAGGTGCATTTTTACTGCTTGATGTAGCATTAAAACATGTAGATTTACAACTAAAGAGAGCCTTTACACTAGATTTTTTGCTGCTCCATTTTGATACAGTATAGGGAGATTATACTATGATTACATATATTTATTTAAACAAATATATAGCTTATTTTTTAAATGTTTATTAATTTTACATTTTTAGTGACAGAAAACAGTGAATAATATCTTGCTTATTTTCCTAGATAATAATTAAACTTTGCTTGTGATTTGTATCAAGCAGCTGCATTAAAATGCATGCATCAGACCACCCATATGGGCTCAATCTATACAAAGGAGATATGGCAGTGTCTCCTGCTGGAGTCAGAGACCAGATCCCAAAACCCACAACGACTCTGCCAGTCTCTTAAGTCCAAAAGCACAGACCCTGGGTTTCCCATACAATGAAGCCCAATATATGACCTATTTTGCCATATTTACAAAGCTTAAACTCCCAAATTACAATCAGAGTAAAAATATTTTTTTTACATAAAACCCCCCAAAAAACAGAGCCTGTAACTCAGTATTTTTTTAAAAATAGAAGCTCATGGATTCAGAGAATTTATTTAAATGTTATAAGAAGCAGTTTAGTTCTTAATATCTTGTGTTAAATTTAGATTTCGTTTAAAATAAGTCATTAAATAAGTCTTCAAAATAAATTTAAATGAAATAAGAAAAATCCTATTTAAATAAAAATTCTGATTTAAATTTTTTAAAAGATTTTTAAAATTAATATATATCAATTTTACCAACCTTGCTTAATAAAGCTTTGAAGTTGTATACTTAGTTTGCTTTCTTTTTCTTAGTTTAAAATGTTATCACATGCACTCCCCCCCAAGAAGTCTTAATGCCACCTTCTTGATACTGTGCTTTAGTAAATAATATAGCTTATTGATGGCAATTTATTTACTTGAAAATCAGACTACATTTTTACATTAACAAAAACAAAAATAACTAGAAAATACAATGGTGATTTCAGGAACCAAATCACCTTGTCCATTTTTAGCAAGAATGGGTGAAATAGACACAAATCCATTTGAAACAACCCTTAAACGTAATTTAATAATTCATCTCCACAAGCACCACAAGTTCAGAGCTCCATGATGACCCCTAAGGAACTCCAATTTCAAAGTAGTTGAGTTTAGTGCTAAAGAACTCATTCCTCCCCCAGATTTTTCCACGTGAGGTAATGCTATGGCTCACAGTATTTAACCTGACACCCTAATCTGTCAAACTGATGTGTATTCTAATTACTCTGCCTTGTTTATGAGGTAAACTAGTCAGGGAAGGCACTCCTTTGCAAATTTTGTATAGCACTAAGCTCACTGATAGCATACAATTATTCAAAAGGACAATATTCTTCCTACACAGCAAACCCCCAGCATGCCCATATTACAGTACCATTCATAGGCCTACTATATTAGGCCAGCGATTCTTAACTAGGGTGCTGCAACACCCTGAGGTGCCTTGAGATCTTTTCAGGAGTGACATGGGATGCCACACACAATACTGGCACTGTTAGTTCTGCAAACATGACTTACAAGATAAACCCAGTGATTTCGAATAAGAAGTCAGTGTTGAAAAACAAAATCTGAACTGTCGTGGTCTTTCTGAGCTCTCTGCAACAGAAATACTGCTCTATTACTTTTCCATAGTCAAAAAATGAGCGAAAGCTAAGAGCTGGTATTTTCTGAGGAGTGCCTTGGGTCTAAAATGGTTAGGAACCACTGCATTAGGTACCACCTGAATACACAAAACAGACTACGTATTCTTTGGGACAGACACCCAAATCAGGGTAAAGAGTTTATTATAAAAGCACATGAGGGCACACAGATAGTAGCACCTTGCATACTACTACAGATTGGGCATCTGAATCATCAAGTTTGTGTTTAGTGTGGCACCAGTTAAACTTTACAGAATCATATAGATTTAGTACCTCCAAATTAACCTGGAGGCCTGTATGCAAACTAGTGATCAGGAAAAACTTTACAAAAAATTCACACACACACATACATGCTCTGAATTATAAAAGCAAGGGATCTTTGCTGAATAACCTTGCCAAAATAGACATACAGATAAATAATTTCTGTTGAGGTGCTGCATGTCACACATTTTGGAAGAACAGAGACTACTGATTCTTGCTCTGTGGAGTCCTTATATAGGGCACTGGTGCTGTAACAGTGCAGCACCAGCACACCAGCAAGTTAAAAAATAATAGAAGCATGGAACTAGAAGGGGCTTCCAGACCCATTGGGTCCAGTCCCCTGTAGGTAAATTTTTACCCAAGGAATCCCCAAAATCATCATTCTGAAACCCTGGGGATCTTTAAGAAGAGGCTTGATGACTACCTGGCTGGACTCATTTGAGTCCAGTCTTTTTCTCCCGCCCGGGGGGGGGGGGGTCGGGCTTGAAGATCTACAAGGTTCCTTCCGACCATACTTCTATGATTCTATGAAACCTCACATACATACAACAGCAAGGCATCCAATCAGAAAACATCAACAACACCTTACAACATTCCAAAGTGGAAAGCAGTGGAGAGAAGGGCACTGCCAATGCCCTGCACTTAATTCCACAGACAGACTCATTGGGTACCCTACATCAAGGGTAGGAAAAATGCAACCCAGGAGCCGGATGCGGGCCTGGCCCGCCAGACCATTTCGCAACCCGGCCCGCCAGACCATTCTATCTGGCCCGCGGGGCCCCTAAAAAATTTAGAAAATTAATATTCATCTGCCCTAGGCTTCCTGTCATGCAGCTCTTGATGGCTTGCCAAAACTCAGTAAGTGGCCCTCTGCCCAAAATAATTGCCCACACCTGATCTACATGTTGATCAACGCGCTTTTGCTACTGTGCATTAAATTTAGTACCTCTAATGCAAGGTACTAACTAAACACGCATTAGGCTGCCCCAATGTGCAGTAGTGAAAGCATACCCTTTTTTTAGTCAGAGAAGGTTCTCTGGGTAAATCTAATATCTTTTATGAGACCAAGTGAATAATTGGAAAAATTGTGTTTTGTTAGTGATGCTTAATGCTCAGTAGCCTAATTTTACTATGTGTTAGCATATTGGCATGGTTCTTGCTGTAACACTCTAATGTGTAATAAAATAGGCTACTGCGTAAAAAAGCACATGTGTAGATACACCTACTGGTTATCAAACCAAGAACTCCCTCCCTATCCTGTACTATTCCTTGTACAAACTTAACAACTTCAATCTTAAACCTGTTCAGGGTTTTAAGGATGAATGCAATGAAATAATGTGTTTTACATATTTTTAATGAATTGCCACTCAATAGCAGTGGCTTCAGTCATGGTTTATAAGGAAATAAAATGAAAAGCTTGACCAATTCAATGCTAAAATCTAAACTTGCTGTAGCTTTACAACAGTAACAAAGTTACTTTCCATCATTGTCCTCAGTGGTACCTTAATACAAGGATGATAGTCTTCTAGTAGATATGGAAGTCACTGATAAGTCTGGAAATGACGGAAAAGGCAATCTGGGATCTGCCTTCTTATTTTTTTGTACTTTCAATAATACCTCAATTTAGATGTCCAAAAGATACTGTAGGATCCCATCAGCAACCAACTTCTGAACAAATATAAACACACTGACTGATTTTAGTAATGTGAACAGTGTATTAAAAGCTAATAAAAAGGGTAGGCCACTGTAAAAATGAATGTTTGATTTATGAAGGATCTTAATATTAGCTGAACACCTAGGCACTGTGTGGTCAGAAATTAATTCTCTCATACCCACATGAATTAACACACACTAATTTCATTCTAAATTCTATGTTATAAATTGGAGATGGAAGGTTCATTAAATCATCTCGTCTAAGCCATACTAGTACATAATTATTAAATCAATAGTATTTCTTTTCAGTGCTTTATCTATTCAAGTGCAAACACATTCCATGCAACAAAAGTTTTGTGGCACAGCTTCAGGATATAATATCTGTATTGTACACCATGATATGATGTCTCACCTCTTCTAACCCCAAACATTTTTCCTGCCAGAAACAAGGAAACAAGCAAGCAAAACAAATACAAACCTCCCCAACCTCTCCCCACCCCCACTCCTTCCCCAAACCAGATTTAGTAAAACTCAGTGGCCAACAACAAGATTTATCACGTCCTCATCACAGATCAGAATTACTGCATTTCAGGTCCCTTCTGCCCCTTCCCTCTGCATGTCTCTGTTCAGAAAGGTCCAAGTTTTCAGCTTGGGGAAAATTAAATTAATTGATAATATACCTAAATTGAAAGTCAAGAGAATTACACTAGACTGAACATGGCCCATTGCTTTGTCTCCCCATTCATATTTTCCTTTGCAAGATCTCTTTACTTATTGCCGTATCTTCCTGACAGCTCTGAATGTAGTATCAATTCACAGATTTAAAGTACTATTTCCTGTTTCAAGTTAATATAGACACTAAACTGCCCGTAATTTAACACCAAACAAATCCTGTGACACCTTTCTAGATACTTTTTCTGCACCGGCCACCTATGCAATATCCCATTTATCAATAACTTTTATTTCTCTGACCAGTTTTCAATTAATGCAACAGAGCTCATAGTTCCAAGCAAATCTGAATTAACTGTGCAAGTGAAACTATCACTGTATCCACTCTTTTTTTTTTTTTTTTAAACTAAGAGTCAGGTATTAAACCTACCACATTTCTATTATCCTCAAAGGATACTTCACCTACAAGTAGTCCCACTGAACTAACATTTGAAACATATAAAGTTACTTGCCTGATATGCTGTGAATTTAGAACCTTATACTTTAATGTTCCTCAACACACACATTTCTGTGGTATCTAAAGCATTCCATTAATTTTTACTTGCAAATCAGGAGGTGCTACTTCACTGTCAGGGCAGCTAGGATCTGGAACCAACTTCCAAGCGAAGTGGTGCTGGCTCCTACCCTGGGGGTCTTTGAGACAAGGCTTGACAATCACCTTGCTGGGGTTGTTTGTCCCCAGTACTCTTTCCTACCATGGCAGGGGGTTGGCCTTGATGATCTGCTCAGGTCCCTTTCGACCCTACTATGAAACTATTACACACATCTAAGGTTTACAGAATAGTAGGAAATGAACTTGGAAGTTTTAGCCCCTCCTGGGCCTATTCAAGAATTATTTACAAGTCTTCTAATGCTCCATGAAATACTACCTTCCTAAGCTTCCTTCTCCCAGGCAATGTTCCTTTCCTAGTTACCTAAGCAAACATAGTCTACAGTCACCTATATTAAATAAAACACACACTTCACTATAAAAACAAATATACCTGAAATGTTAAAGTATTCATTCTTTACATATATATATATATATATATATATATATATATTTGTTTTGTTTTGTTTAAATTACATATAACAAAAGGTAATACAAAACTTCATTTTTTAGAAGGTAAATCCCTTCATCTTTTATCCATTAAAAGCAGAATGTCTAATTTTCTAATCCTTTAAGGGGATATTGTCAACATCATGAAACTCTTGAAAAGGCAAAAGTATACTTAAAAATGCTTATATAAAATGATAAAAATATTCCTCAAAAGTTCAAGGGGAAAAAAGATTCAGGATCAGAGACTCCATGTCTTCTTTACAGTGTCAAATCAAAGAGATTTAGTATGTATGGTTAGCTTGTATCTATATTACATATACATGAAAATTATATACAGTACGTGTGCCAGTATTACAATCCATTCTTGAGTCAAGAGGTAAGAAAGGTCAATTTTTAAAATTAACATAACAGTGGAATGTTTGTAACTTGAATCTAGCTAGTTGTGCCTTCTCCCAGCACACTAATTGAATTTCTTCTTTAAAATAAACAAACAAATCAGGGCACAGTTCTATTTAATAAATTTAAAAAATAACGCATGTTGTTCTGCTCTAATAAATGTTTTTCTCAAAGAGAAACTTTACTGTAGATTTTTGGTTTGTTATTCCTACTTGAAAAGCTCTAAATGTTCAACTATAAATTTAAGCCACATGGACCCAAAACATAGCATTTTGCAAACTCTGAATTACACCTAATTTAAGATTTATTTAACCAATTATTACTAAACAAACAGCTTACATTTTTTTATAAGAAATTAAGAGCAAGTGTTCAAAACTTATCTCATTTTAAATAGTCTTTTAGAGGACATTATTTTCTTTATTCAACAACATGAAAAAGTAAAGCAGATCTATATAGAGGCTGCTGTTCATGCTGCCATCTTCTTTAGGAACCAATATTTTCATTCTTGGATGTTTAATCCATATTTCTGCTTCTTAATAAGTGGCTTTATTTTCAGGAGATTCAGGTCCAACAGGAGAGCTGTGGGTGTTCAAGCATATCTGAAAATAGGCAACACGCTGGGGTGAAAGATTTTAGGGTCTCACATTTGAGAATTTTGGCCAAGCTGAAACTCTTGCATGAATATTTGTTCCATAATTTTGTTACTACTATCCTGTTAAAATCAAAATCAGGACCAAAATAACCTAGTGAAGCTATAGTCAAGACTGACAACTATTTAATGCAAGTTCTTTTGGCCACCATTTAAAAAAATAGGCTCCAGTTCTGAAAGCATCGTATCTGTCTGCAGAGCCAGAAATTCAGTTCTTAAGTTTAGACTCTTAAGTCCCTATTTAAATAAAACTGGCTTGATTTTCACAGCACCCTTGTATCCATTAAATCGATCAGCATCTCTGACAATCAAGGTACATCTACAGCCAGTGCTTAAAAACAGATGGAAGGGCTCTACACTTAGAGAACCATACTGGACAACATTCTGGGTTTTATTAAACAATTTATGGGAGGAAATACAAGATAGGACAGAAAGAAAGAGGTGAAAAGAAAAAGAAAACAAAAACAAAATGTGATCAAAAGGCAAATATGTAATATTAAAGAATATGTAATATTCTGCCATGAGGAAGAAAGAATGCACTTTTGTAATTATCCTATCTGCTTAGTTTGTCATAGACCAAAGCTGTGCGGTACTATTAGCACATCAGATGCCCAGGGTCAGAGGTAAGTAAGCGCTGAAGGCTCTTCAGCAGCTGGGAATGATATTATCTTGCTTACACTGCCTTTTCCTCTGAAAAAGATATATATCCTCAGATCCAGGACTGCTTCACAAAGAATTCTATGTGCCAGAAAGGGGCTCCATGCTTCCTGAGCATGTCCATCCTGAGGCACCAGCCTGCCTTGGTCAGGATGGGCCCAAGCAAGTCTCATACACCTGCCCATGCAGGCACGTTCAAAACCCAGAAATTTAGTCCCAAAGGGATCGTCCCCAGTGGCCACTCTGAAGCAGAGTTGAAACCAAGGTATCCAGAGCAGTCACAAAGGGACACCTTGGTGTAGTCTCACTGGTGCATTTATAGTGCCCATGCAGGACCAGTGGGAGAGGCGTGCTTGCAAAAGGCTCAACCAAGACATGCCACTATCACCAAGTAAGCACCTGAGTCCTTGCTCACTCGCCCTGTTCATAGCCAAGGCAGCAAGACTCTCTTTCCTGTATTTACTACCATACTCTCTGAATTCGCACTCGTTCTATATGGCAGATAAGGCAAACCTCAGGATTTTTGTCTCATCACCCAACAGTGTTCCCTCTAGGCCCAAACATGTGATACATTCACACCAGTGTAATTTACTTCCCTGGGCAGCTTGTTTAACTGTCCTACTTTTCTGGCAGCAAATAAATTCATAGATTAACTCAAATAGCTGGCTGACTACCCTATGCAAGCTCTTAAAAATTCTCTTACAATTTATCACCCAAATACTCTTAGTATACCCTTAAATCATGCTGCACCCACTGCCTCTTGGTGGCCCTACTGGGTGATGCTTTGCTGCTTGGCTGATGGTGCTGAGATTTTCTGCCATTTGTATTAGGTGCTCTGTGTAATTAGCATATCTATCGCATCTACCCCATGCAAGGTCATCTCATGGCCAAATAACATCTCATGAAGTGTGTTATCTCATGGATGAATCGAAGTAATCCTGTAGACCAGGGCTATTCAGCTAGCTGCTCAAGGTATGCATGACTTCCTTCACACCCCAGACACCACCAGACTGCCCATGAAGCAGAGGAGAACCCAAGGCATAGGGGCCACTGTACAGCAAGTGGTTTCCAAATCTGCAGTCCTGCACTGGGTGGCCCCCAGCTGCCTAGAAGTTGGACAGTCCTGCTGTAGGCCACCATGACATGGAGAAGAGGCCGCCCTAATTCTACTGATCAGCACGGACCAACTGGCTGCCAAGCGTACAGTTCAGACACTCTAACTTATCAGGCTGTGGATGCCTAGGTGTGGTATGGGTCTTAATTTTCTGAAGGCAGTCACGTAACCCCTGGCACAATTGTGACTCTATTTCACTCTTGGTTAGCATGCAAGGGGCATAGTCTCTTTCCTTTCCCATCTACAATTCTCCTTTCCTGTCCCCAAAATTAGTTTAACAGTGTAGGTCACTAGTTAACCGCTGATATGCCCATACATAAATATTTATCTCCGTTTGTGATTAAGGGTGCCATGCACCCATTAAGAGCTTAGTTTACACAATGATCTTGATGTAACATACTCATTTCTTGTGCTGTCAGCAGCTAGCTGCTGAGAGGGATGAAAAGAAGAGGCACTGGTGTGAAAAGATATAAGGGTCCAATACTAAAGTGACCATCCATTTCTTTGGCTACCTCTATGGTTGTTAGGCTCTACTGTACTTTATTTACAGTCATTAAAGGAAAAAAATGGTTCTTAAGAAAAAAAAAGTAATTGAAACAACATAATGCTAGAGAATTATTTCCAAGACATATTGTTACTAGGTTTACCTTCACCCTACACAAATACTATTATAACACTTATAATAATTTCTAGTCTAATGTAATTTCAAGTTACTTTGCTACTACAATATTAAAAATGTTCCCAGAATGTTACTATACATAAATATTGCTCACTAGAAATTTTAGTGGAGAAATTTTGAAGTCCTCTGAGAGAAACTTAATTAATCAGAACATATGTAATTGCAGAACATACATTAGCTATCTTTCATTGTGTATTTGTTTCATTTCATCACTAGGCTAGTTTTATGACACTAATTACCAAAACAGATAATCTCAGATTATGAAATAAGATTTTTCTGTTGGCTTGAAGATCTGCTTTCAAAGAATTTCTGATCCAGTGAAAAACTCAGTACTTTCTAAAATCCTTGTATATAAATGAAATATCTGCACCTGCTCATTTTGAAAAATTTGGAGATGACGACTTGTGATATCCGATGAACTGTAAATAACAACAGGATTTTCTTTACACTTTAATATATATAACCAATTTTTGAATTACTTTAGGTTGATAACTCACTTGAACATTTAGGGGGTGGTGGTATTTCAGAGCAAAATACAACTAAAATTAGTCAGTGGGTGACAGAATCTAAAAAGTGCAAGTAGTTAAAAAGTTGATATACGTTTTTAAAAAATGGCTAATCAATTGCTGGGTTTTTCCATAGCCAACTATAGTTTAAAATTATCTATAAAACCATAATCTAATGATCTTAAAACCAACTCTAACACTAGCATAGTTAAGATATACTCAAGATATAATGCTATCATTAATCTGTTATAGGTTACCAAAAGGATTAAGTGATACAAAAGGTGACCCAGTACATTCATTCTGTTTTTATCTTTTCCATGTTTTAAACACAAATGCTTTGCAACTAGATGCAGAAGAAAATAGCGTTACTCCAGCATCTTTTATGCCACGTAACACATGCACACTGAAGTATACTTCAGTGTAATATTTGCACTTTTGTTTTCATCTATGTCAAAAGTTTAAGTCTGTTTTTTACTTGTCAGATTGTAACGATTCAAAGAAAGTTTGCTCATGTTTAACACTGGGGAATCAAAGAGTCAATTATAAGACAGACATCTATACAGTGCAGGCTTAACTGGCAGTGATACTTGTAGGGATGATACCTATAGGGAGGTTTGCCAGGGACTTTCTATTATAAGACTGTTTTCAGTTGCTTACAGCTTTTCCAAACATTATCCATTCAGCTTGAACTTTTCCAACCTACAGCACTGCATCTCAAAATGACTTATTTTTTTGCTTTAATTCACTCATTTCCAAGAATTAAGTTTGGAAAGCAACATACTTTTCCTCTATGCTAAAACTGTCTTAAAATAATTTCATCAAGAAACTCTGAAACCTCCATCCTGTAAATTGCTTAGGGCCCAAAAGAAGCTTTTTTCTACCTCTGGAAAAACATCCAAATATGACCAAGTTATAAGCCTCTGAAATCACTGATAAATGTTTGTTAGAATACAGCAGAAATAGTCTCTAAAGATCGTGTCCCTCATCAGTTTACTTCATGGATAATGAGGCTAACAAGAACTTTTTCTGCTGTCATGCATCCTATCTTCCAGGAGCTTTTGACGTGCTAGGCCAGGGGTAGGCACAATGCAGCCCATGGGTCAGATGCAGCCTGTCAGACCATACTATCTGGCCCATGGGACCCCTAAAAAATTTAGAAAATTAATATTTATCTGTCCCTGGCTGCCTGTCACGCAGCTCTGGATGGCTTGCCAAAACTCAGGAAGCGGCCCGCCGCCTGAAATAAATTGCCCTCCCCTGGGCTAGGCAACGAAGTAAGAGGGAACTGCTCTCAATACTCCTGAATTTTAGAGAATGCTTACACCCAGGAAGGAAACACTGACTGAAATGCAGATGCAAGGATCAAAAAAAGCACAATACCAGGCTAGGGAAGAAAAAAAAAGAGGTGAAAGATCTTCTGCCCACTGGCTCCTAACCTATCAGCATTACAGCACACTCACCTCTGGAACATGAAACTAAGGAATCCCAAATATCAAGGTTGCACTCTTACTAGCAAATCTCTCCGAAATCCACTGACAAAACATATCAATACCATTCCACAGGTTGATCCACATGCTAGGAGAAGGTTGTCATCTTATATCAGTGTTGTTGTAAGCTCAGGATATAGAGGTCTCTGCCATGGGTCTGCAATTTCCAACTCCACTGCCGATACATGTGGGATCAAACGTACCTCTCTACACGATGGAATATTTTCCCCCCTAAAAATGCTTTTTTTTTTTTTTTAAATGTAGAAAGTTACATTAAAAACCACCATTGAATGATAAAGCCAGAAAGTCAAGCACCTATGATTTAGGAAATGCCAGAAACAAATTTGTAAAGGCAACTTTAATTAGGCCCCTGTATAAAAATACATTATGATATAGCCTTTAACAAAAAGATCCCATACTGCTTTGCCTCTTGCCTCACCCAGGGCACCAGATGACCATCTGAGAAAGAGTCATTTCTGAAAGATCTATGGTTTTACAATGTTGCAAAAGTTAGTAACCATATTTTAAATAAGGCAGAGGATTTTTAAAGGGTAAAACATAGTCCCATGGTTAAGGCTACTGTATTCCATCATGAAGAAAATGATTCTCTCTCTCTCTCAGAGTTTCTGGGTGATATTAGGCAAATCACAAACCAAACTCAACACAGCCACTAACTGTGTGTTTGCTACTATCTGCCTAATATGAGATACCAAATTTATGGAAGTTCCCTAGCACTCACAACTGAAGCAGAAATCAAAGGGAGAGGTGCTCTGAAGGGATGAGATGCAAAAAAATAAATAAATAAATAAATAGAGCAAGAAGAAAGGCTAAATTTAAGCATTAATCCTCCAAAATTAAGAATCCCAAAGCAAAGTATACTTCTGACAATGGTGACCTTAATTCCTGTGTGCTCAGCTCCCAATATGAACAACATAGATAACATAACCTTCTCACTTCATCAGGGTGCTGTGAAGGCAACTTCATAAGCATTTGTAAAGGAATAAATTATTCTTGTTTTAATGCCATAGAGAAGACAATGCAGAAATTAAAATGTCTGTGTCTAGAGCAAGATTTGATGACGTATGGGAAAGAAATTACAAGAATTAAACTGAATATTGAACAGATATCCATCCATTCAGTAATCACTGTACATACTGAATGAGGCATGAGTCTCATGGAAAAAATACAGCATCATCTTCTTTCTAAAGGCTATATATTAACACATCTGTACAGGGGGGACAAAATTTCTAACTCTTCAATACTCAACTTTTCAGTCCTAATATACCTTTTAGTCCTTGAGCACAGGGTCTCTTTTTGTATTAATATACACACTATTTAAAAAAAACATCAACAACAGTTTATAGAACATACAGGGATGTTGTATTAACATACCTGGTTATCTCTTTTAAATGCTCACCACATCTGGCATCAATTCTATTGCAGAAGCTAGCATTTTTGACCACGCTTAGCAAGCAAATGACCTAGCTGAGTCACTAATAGAAAAGTATTCTATTCGTACTTTTTAAAATATCACTATTGTGGTCAAAGATGCTGTGAAATAAATTTTAAAAAATCACACTCAATTAGTCATTACTTTGGGTTGAACCTTCTGTGAAAAAAAAGTTCTCCAAACAGATGCAGACAGCATCCTATAACTAGATAAATAACAAGCAGAGCACATCTTTATCATTAAAAGACTGCACCAGGGAGCCCCACAGTGCCGCGTAGCTGCCTTACCACAGCACCCCATGTGTGCCAATAAGCTTACTCCCTCAGGCATGCCTATTAGCACATGCCTGGTGGTGCACAAAGCATCCACATTGGGGCACTGCCTGTGTAGAGCCAGGTGCATGGAGCCCTCCCTAGGGAAGTCCTTTGACAGTGAAGACTGAATCATTCTGAAGCAGTCTCAACTACATCTCAGACTCCTTGCTTGACATTGAGCAAGTTACTTGACTTTTTTACCTCTTTCATCATGGATGTACAAATAGTAAGATCAGCAATACTCATTTTAAGTTTCAATGATCATGCTAAAGCCATGTTTTGGCAATCATACCACGCTACTGTTTTGAGTTTATCCTGGGACACATTTAAGTTCCCTGTTTCTCTGCTAATGCAGAGATGTTTTGATATAGCCATTAAAACAGCTGAAGAATTTACTAATTCTAACCTGCCTGGACAGTATTTTTTTAAATTTTTTTTTTCTTTTGTTGTTCAGCCCTAGCTGAAATTAACTCCAAAGATTTCACTGCTACCAGTATCGCCCAAGTGCTCAAGCTTAGCCCACGCTGGCACACTGTTCTCTTTGTGAAAGGTTGTATTCACTTCATTATGTGGTATTACAACAGGCAGTAACACATGTAAAGGTCTCACTAGAAGAGTCCAGAGTTCAACCTCCCTTTGTTCCAAAGCAGTATTTGACACCATCTCAATGAACAAATGTTTTTTTTCACTTGCCCCTTCCAATCTAATTCAGTGACCACTGGGGACCAAAATTTTAGGGAATGCTGAATGTCCTACCAGAGTTGGCTGTGGTAAATTTGCAATATGCATTTCATAATAAAGGGAGTCAAATGATGACTTCTTAAACACAGAAGAGAAAAAAAATAAAAAGATAGAGCACGACTGGTCTTGCAAGTTAGATAAAGTACACACGCATTTTTACTTCTGCATATGCCCCTTCTGCAATTTTACCATTTATTTGCATGACCCTAAAATTTACATGTTTATATACTCAGTGATCTGTACACTTTTAGGATAAGTAATTTTCCAATTAAATCAGACCTTTGTGATTGAAGATTTTTGTTTTAATGGAAAAGTTCACTTTGCTAATGGACGCGCACATCTGCAAAAAGAAATTGACCCGTATACTTGATATACTACTTCTAACTCACCTCACATAGGCATTTTATTCCAAAATAAAAGTAACTTTATTTCAGAATAATTACTCAGCTATTATTCTGCTGAATCTATGTCATCAATTTCCTCCTGTAGTCAGGCCCATAGTCTTGCAGCTTTCCAGAGGCATTAACATTTCTGAGTTTCCTTAGATCCAAGGTTTATTAAGAGAAACAACAAAAGTAGACTCATTGTTAGTTGTACTGCATTCCTTTACCATGGAAGGAAAAGACCCAAGTTTAATTTTGCTATCACTGAAAAAATCAGCTGCATCTTTTTTTTTTTTGAAGGGGAGAATATGTAAGGCTGCCAAAGGGGCAGAAATATAAAATTGGGTATGGGAATAGACATGACAATTTTGCAAGGTTCTAGAGGAAAGTGGTATGCAAACATCACAGGACAGCCTAATTTTCAATCATTACTCAGGAAAGACAGAGCCCTAGAAATGCAGAAATCCTGTAGGCCAGGATGACAGCATATTGAAGAAAACTATACTGTACCCATTAATTTTAAGCAATAAAGTTATTAGTTCCTCACTTTCACCAGGAATAGATTAGTGCACCTTAAGAAAAAGTTAATCTGAAAACCCTCAACAGTGCACTTGATATTTTTTGACAGTACTCATGATGTATCAGTGAAAGACTAAAATGGAACTCCTAGCTGTCTGAAAATCACCATCTAATAGTCATTTTTATTAAAACAGATTTAAGATCCAACCACAGTATACATAATGGGAAGGTGACAGCTCACATTCTGCAAATCCCCAATAACATAAGTGACCCTACCTTATTTGGCCTAGTTAATATGAAAAGGCTGCAGTTATTCTTTTTTTTTTAATATATTAGTGTCAAGATTCTCATTACACTTAATTAGTAACTGTAATAAAGAGGGAGGAAAAAAAAGAAAAAAGTTCAAGTCTGGGATTTTAGATGCCTGTTGGAAGTTGGTATCTAAAGTCCTTTTGAAGATCCAAGCCCTACTAAACCTGTCCGGTGGTCACTTGTAATGAACACGCCTTTTAAAAAAATCCTGCAGCTGTTTCCCGAGGCCCAGGCACTGGAAGTGAGTCCTGAACAATGCAGGCACAAATAAACCATGTTTAAAAATTAAATCCTGGAGTTCCTGAAGGACCAGGTGGCTCAGGAGGTCTCACACAGGGATCAAAGCTGTGGCTCATCCCAGTCCTGCCACCTTCTCCAACCCTGGCCGACCACAGCTGCCTCAGGGACTGTCAGGAGTTCCAGAATAGACAATTACAGAAGTTAACATTTAAAGCAAGTGCCTCCTTCCAAGACCCCGGGGCAGCTGGGACCCACCGGGCCGCCCTGCCGGCTCCAAGCCCCCGTGCCCCCATCGCTGGCTGCTGGGACTGCTGCCATCTCCCAAGAGACGCATCTCCTGCAGCCTCCACCCCAGCAAGAGGAGGCCGCGCCTGGCAAGGACAAGCCCAGCCCAGCTTGGCAGTGCCGCCCAAACCAAACCATCCCCTTGCAGGGTGGGCGGGGGCGAAGGGGCAGCAGAAACCGCCCCCCCTCCGCTGTTTTTGAACTCGGTGTCTGCTCCGACGTGTAAGCCGATCCCCGCCCTACCCGCCCGTGCCGGCTCCTGTCCTGATTGACATGGGAGTGGGTACATACGGGTCTATCACAGGAGGGAGGAGAAGGGTGTAGTTGGTTTTTAAACATGGCTTTTCCTCTCCCCTCCCTCCGCACCAGCCCCGGTGGGACCCTCCCCCGCCGCCGCGGATGGACGAGCCGCTGCCGTGAGTTTGCGAGCAGCAAGTCCTCCTCGGCGACAAAGCTGCAGCTGCTGCATTTTTTTGCGGTGGGGGGAGGGCAGGGACTTGGAGGCTGCGAGCCCCGAGCGCCCCCGCTACAGCCAAGCCAGAGTCCATCGTGCCATGGAGGACCACGGGTTTGCAACAGGCGGCGGCGGGTCCCGGCGCCCGGCCGAAGCACGCAGGCAGGCAGGGAGGGAGGGAGAGATGCCCCCGTCGCGATGAGAGGGGGGACCCCGGGGGGCGCCTCACCTTTCTCTTCGGCATAGTGCCCCGCGCTGCGCCGCCACCGCCGCCGCTGCGAGAGAAAGCGAGGGGGGCCACCAAAAAAAAAAAAAAAAAAAAAGGAAAAAGAAAAAAAAAAAAAACTGCCGCCGCACCAGCGCGCAGCCGCCGCCAGCCGCGGATCCCGCCCGAGCGGCCCGCGCCCGCCCCCGGCCGCTCTCGGGCAGCGCCGCCCGCTGATTGGCTGGCCGCTGCTCTCCCTCCCAGGGGAAGGGCCGCGCGCCGGCTCCGCACCGGCCGGCCTCTCGGGCCTGGCCGCGTTCGGGGCGGCGCGCGGGGTGCCGCACGCAACGGGCCTCCGGCGAGCGGTCTTCCTGGGTGCCCGCGGCTCGCTTTCCCGCGGGCCTCGGCCCGCTCCCCCGCTTCCCTGTCTCCGCCTTTGCCTCGCGACCCGGCTCTCGCCTGACCCCAACACCCACCCCCCGCCTCCACCTTCCATTTTGCAGCTCTTGTGTTTGGTTTCCAGCCCCTTCAGGCCTCTTGTCCGGTCTTTTCCAGGCCATCCCACTGATATCCTGAATTGGGGAATTCCTTGATGAGGCTGTTGCCAACTGCTGGGTTTGTTCAGTTCGGCTGCAGGGCCAAAACACCTCAGCAGATGGAAGAGATCTGTCTCCTGGAAGATGTGCTCAGATATTTGGGTCCCCGCCCCTGGAGAACCATGTTCTGTAAATTTGACACAAAAACCTTTTGGTAGACCTGAAACACAGTGCTTGGTTTCAAGCACTTCTTTAAAAAACAAAATAAAGGAAATGAAGGGTTAGATTCATCAAACTGTCCAGGAAGGAGGCCCTTGTTTACCCTGTAACTTTGGGCAGGGCTGTTTGATGGGCTCCCAGCTGGGCACTGCTCCCTGCATTGCTCCTGCTGCTGGATGGTTATCTCCTGGCTCCCGCTCCCTTCTCAGTATTCTGCTTCCTACCACCACCCCTCCGGGCAGGGGGCAGCACAGGGGCCTATCTGGCTTGTGCAGTCCAGGTGGTGTCCCACAGGACTTGGGCAACCCTGGCTTAGGGGTTAGAGTACTTACTCAAAATGTAGGAGACCTTATTTCAGTTCTTTTCTAGGACTGAGAGAATTTTAACCCATTTTCCTTCTTATCAAGGCAAGTCCACTGATTCCCCAGACTAAAGGTTATCCTGAGGGCGGGCTTTTCTTCCTATTGACAACTTGAACTGCTTCCTATCAATAATTAGATGTTTGCTATGGCAGAGACCCAGGTGTGCTAACTCCCACACAAGCATGCTAACCACCAAGTCATGCTCCCTCCCTCTGTCTCAATAAATGTTAAAGTATGTTACACAAAATGCTACAGCTTTACCAGGACAGGTTGAAGAAGCTTGCCTTTGGGATGCTTTCTGCTGCAGCCCTTAAGACGTTCGCTTAAAATGGGAGAAACATAGCCTCAGATCTACTGCGCTCTAGTCTGGGCAGGGATTTAACCAATATTTCTGTACTTAACTCACGTAATACTAATTCTTAAATATTCATGCAACACACAAATGAGCATGGCTATAGCCTGGTGATTAAGATATACACCCAGGAGATGGGACATCTGGTTTCTGGTCTATGTCCCAATTAATATTTATTAATACAAAGTAGACTATATCCCATTAGGTAATGGGAGTCATCTCAACAAAGAGACATTAATAAAAAGGAAACAAATTTGATGAGAAATCTGGCCCTGTCTGTCCCCTACCATCGTTGCCCTCCCCGCCCCCCCCCACTTTTCCAGCAAATTTAGGTCAACTTTGTAAAAGGTTGAGGATCACCTGACTTGTAATTTTGTCAAGTTTACTAAAGATTTCACCGTATAAACTCCAAGTTTATTCAGTTATCAATTCATCCTGTCCCTTTGTATTTCTCAAAGTACTCCTGTTCTGAGGCATCTGTTTTTTGTCAGATTCCCCCTCCTCGCACATTCTTGTTCCTCACAAATTTATTCAGATCTCAATTGTTCATTCCAATCTACTTAATTAACTACTAATGGGAACACATAAAATGTAGAAGGGGATTTACAGGCTTTGATTGGAATCCACTGTATTTAGGGAATAAAGACACAACAAAAGATGAAACATTGCACAACTTTGGACATCTTTATTTTCACTAACATTAAAATATATTGTATTTCTCACACTCTTACCTATATGGAGTCACATAGAATTAGTCACAGAACCAGAAATAGCAAAACATCATAGTATAACTCTGCTATATTACAATATTTCTGGAATACTAATTTAAGGGTCCTCAGGTTTAGGGAGGATGTACAAACATAGTATGGTCCTTCATTGCCTTTCATGTTCCAGGGATGTTATATATCTGGTGGTACCATCCAAGTGCCCTAATCAAGGTTTAGGCTACTAAAAGAGGCCTTGCTTTGCTAGGGTTTTTTCAATACATAAATAGCTGGATATAGTGGATTAGGGTTGAAGAGTCTATAATATAAAAAGTTAGAAACAGAAGAGAAAAGGAGGTACTTTTTATGAGCAGTGATACACATATTTCCTGTTATTTCATTTTTGCAAGCAAAGCTAAGCTCCGTGTGCCCTTCAATCTAACAGTAGTTAGCACTTTTTTACTTCCAATTAATAAATCTAAAATGTAGTAAAACCTGTAAATAACAGTCAATCTTAATAACAAAGGACAGCTACTATTCTAGGCCTCATCACAGAAAGCCACCTAACAGTACAAAGAAAAATCTCATGAGTATTTGGGTTCATTTAAGTTGGCAATTAGGGTAGTATTGGTCTTTCTCTGAATAAGAAAAGCATTGATGTGCTCTAGGATCACAACATATGAGTATGTGACTGGTTCTCAAAATAAGAGGGTAGGCCTGTGGCTGAATGGGTATCCCTGTGACCATTTACACAGGTACCCTTCTAGTCACCCCAAATTTTCATAATACTCATTTTAAAGCCTGCTTCCATTCTGATAATGCCATTGTTAATGTAACAGCACCACAATGTACAGTAGAAGAGACAGGTAAAGCCATAAACCTATTAAAAAAGAAGGTGTCTGTAAAGTTTTAGTCCATATATTGTAAAACAGAATGAATGTCAAAAGCTCAGTATATGTCCTCACAAAGTAATCTTTAATTTTTATACCTCTTGTGTTTTCAACCCAGAAAGTTTACCATAAATATATTTTTTCAATTGGCATGTTTTGATTCTATTTAAATAATCATCATTAGCATATCTTGGATACTCCTAGAAACAAAAGGCAAATGAACAAGGCATAAAAACATCAGTTAGGGGCCAAACTGTTGTAGAACTATGCAAAGACAGGTAAATATAGTTCATAGTCAGAAAGAATTTACTGTATAAGGCTATTAGCAAAATAAAGACCAAAGAGATAGGCATATTTATCAAATTTGGAAATGCATGGAAGACAAGGTGATAGCTTTACTGTTCGTTATAGAGAGGGCATTATATAGACAAAAGACAGCACGGGAGAGTGAATAAAGATATTTGTGGGAGAAGTAGATAGTCAAGTTGTTAAGACTGATTTTCCTATTTATTTAACATATTATAAAGATTTATTTTTTCTCAAGTAGCATATAGCAATGGTTGTTAAACATCACTTTATTGTTTCCTTGATATAGTATAATAGCTGACTGGTTTGCTGGTAGGAATGGAGTTTGCCTTTTCTTGTTAGATTTTTTAATCAAGTTTATACACGAAGTAGGTACACTGTTAACATACATACAACAAACATTGTATTGACCTATTTCTGTTCCAGACCATTAAACATAGCTGCTTTCAATGATCAACAGGAAATTACCTGAAAGTAATGTGATGAAGATACTAATTGGATCAGATAAAGTGGAATGGTGATTTAAACCTCATTAAGTGCATCCTATGCATGTTGTTTATTTACTCTGGGAAAAGGGAGCTCCAGCTTCAGGTGTATGCAGCTGAGTAGGCCTCATCACTTCTGCCATGGTTTGGTGGCATCTTAGTCCTGACTAGATAAGTCTACACAGTGGTAATGCATTGTGAAGTGCAGATGTACCCTCTGTGTACTGAAGCAATACAAATGAGAAAGGTGAAACTCTCATAGTCATGAAGCAATGATGGTTCTCAACAGTGATAGCCCACTCAAGAACTCCTATGATTCCAAAAATATATTAAACTAATAAACAATTCCCAGCACTCTATGTGGCTACTTAATGCCTGTCGATGTTAGAATTTCTTTCCTTAAAGTCAGCAACACATTTTCAGATGGTGGCAAATGTGCCAGAAAATAGAAACAAACCACAGGGTGACTGGAGACACTTGAGCAGCAGCAGCTGCAGGGAAGGTGAGATCTACTGCTGGAGTACTGGTATCAGACCTTAAACAGCACAGATGTAACATAGGGACATAAGCATCATATCAGCGTGACTCTTTAATCGTCAATATCCTTAATGTTCTGCTCTGTCATATTCACCTAAACTACCTCTGCAGTTTCAGCAGGGTAATTTGGGGACTAGAATGAGGTGGGAGGAGATGGCTTACATGATGACTAGTTTCTAAAGGCCACAAGATGAAAAACTGAGAACCATTGGGTTAGGGGCAGTTTGATAGTTTCCTATAAAATATACACATCCTCGTCAATTAGCAAAGAATCAGAGGAGGGGCACTCTGAAGTGCTCTGGGTTAGAATACAAGGCAGTCAATTGGGTCACCAACTGGCTGGAGGGCTGCACCCAGAGAGTGGTGGTGGATGGATCATTTTCGACTTGGAGGGATGTGGGCAGTGGGGTTCCACTAATGAACCCATGTTGATTGCCCCTAAGCATAATCTCCCCTGCTGGTCCCTCGTGGACATGCGCCAGAATAATTTTCTCAAAAAGCTTGCCCAGGATTGAGGTAAGACTAACTGGCCTATAGTTTCCTGGGTCCTCCTTCCTCCTCTGTTAAGGAAGATGTGTATTCCTCCTTAATACAGAGTGCCACGTCCCCACCTTTCCTTCCTATCCTGGTCTTCCTGTACAACCTATAGCCCTTGATAGTCACTGCCCAGTCATGCGTTGGGTCCCACCACATTTCAGTGATCCCCACTATGTCTGGGTTGGTGTCAGCTAGCAGGAGGGTAAGTTCCTCTTGCTTGTTTCCTATACTACAAGCATTTGTGTAGAGGCATTTGAGGCCTTCTGTGGATGTGTGCACTGGCCCCCTACTTTCAGCATTACCCTGGCCCCTGTTGCTTACCTGTGTATATGTTCCTCTCTTTGGCCTAGTCTGGGCTGTACTTGTGGGTGCTGCTTGGTTTGGCAGTACAGGGCTTCCTCTGCTCCCATCTTCCCCTTCCTCCAACTAGCCTAGTATTGGAGTTGAACAATTCTCTTTATTATTCTTTTTTCTTTTACATTCACAACTATTTCACAAACGTGCATCTTGGCTATTTACAACTGTTTATTTATTTATTTTAGTCTTTTGTAAACACCTTTTATGAAGTTTCTTCTTTAGCAACATACAACAGTATATAATTAATGTTGGAACATTTTCTTTAACTATACAGAAAATTTTACTTTCCTTTTCTTCCTTCCTTTCTTCTTATGCAATATCCTATCCTGTTAATCCCTTTGGGACACTCCTGCATTCTTTCTGCTAGGGTGGTGAAGTAGCCTCAACTGTGGCTTTCTCCTTGTTCTTCCCTCAAACACCTTTGAAGAACAGTTAGTCCCCATCAATGTAAAACAAAACTAAAAGCAAACCAGAGTAATCTCAACATTTTGTTTCTTTTTTTCTCAGGAGCATCCGTGGCTCTTTTATTCTCACAGCTTGTCTCTTCACTGTACCTCTGATTTTTCTCCATGCAACCCTAGAGTCAATTTACATACTCCGGAGACTCCCAGCCTCCTTCTTTAGTTGTGCCTTCCCCAGCACGCTGGACCAACATTTGGGGTCTCGCCGGCCCCATTGTCTTCTTCAAGCTCTCACTCTTGGAGTCCCCTTTTTCTCCTGTCTCCTCCTCTGCACTGCACTGTCCCACCCCCAGCTTGTTAAGATGCAGGGAACAGCTGCTTTTGAATCGCCATTCTCCTGGCTCAGTCCCCTTTTCTGCTTTTTCAATTTGTTTTTTTGTTAGAACTTCTTCACAGTTAGGATATGTGAACTGTATGAGCAATGGCCAAAACCCAAGGACATGCTCTACATTGAGCTGGCCACTGGCAAACATCAACTTGGACGGCCCAAACTCCATTTTGTTGATGTTTGCAAGAAAAACCTTAGTAAGCTGTGCATCAGTGGCCAATGCTGAGAATCAATCGCTGCAGACTGCTGCAGGTAGAAAGCTGCCATGAAGCAGGGCCTATGTTGCTTCAAGATGGAGAGGGTCAGTGCTAAGCTAGAAAAGAGGCAAGACAAAACCACACTCAGCATCCCAGTACAAGCTCAACTAAGTTTGTATATGCAACTTGCTGGAGGGTCTGCCTGTCATGCATTGGACTCCTCAGCCACTCAAGAAGCTGTGGTGGTACCTGGTAACCTACCAAAGATGCAATCCCAATGGTTTCCTGAGACTGATGCCTGCCAGTGATAATGGTTCCACTGAAATTAGTGGCAACATTGACTTAAATTGGAACAGTTGAGCTAAAGCTGAGTTCTTCTGAACATTTCATACTCTCATAATTGCAGGGATGAAACACGCGTGCAAATATTTATCATACATAAAATGCTTATAAGCATGTGTTTGCCAAGCCCAGCTTAATGCCCTGCCCTCCCAAACTTAGTTAAGAAGAAACCAATCTTCTTTAATTTTGCATCTGGCATTTCATCTCAGTGTAATAATTATTTTAATATTTTTGTATTATGGGATTGTTTATCTTAGGGGGCAAAGTTTTATTTGGGTAAGAGCATGAGACAGAAACAGCCATAGTAACTTACCTATACATTGGCTGGAGCTCTTAGATGTTCATTTCCAACCATTCTTACACTTTGGGATTTAAACTGTGTAATTTCTACAACCAGTGAAGAATTTTTAGTAAGAAAAGGATTAGGTGCCACACTTTCAACCTTAACTCTTTCTGACAAATTTTTGTTTTGCATACACATGGGTTTCTGAAGCTATTTACAAGAAATTACCTGCTCCACCATAGCAGTGATGGTGTCCATGCACTCTATTTGAGATTTTCAGGTCCCTGGGCAGTAGCAAGAGCAGAACAACTCTCAAAGAGTTGGTGGTACAGGCTTGCATGTAGAGGATCCATGGCTTGTGCCAGTGTCAAGAGGGAACTACCCAAATATGTCTATAATTTCTAAGCCTTAAACATACGCTACCTCTAACACCTGTTGATATGTGAAGAATTAACAAACATGCACAGGATGTCTTCTGAGTTTAATTGTCTTCTGCATAATTGCCAACAGGACAACAGGGTTATAGCAACAAATATTCTTACCTATGAAAAAATGTTGGTAGGGCTAGGCCCAGAAGATGTACTAATGGTTCAAGGAATGAGGCCCGGTCAGGGCAAAGAGTGTGATGACTCGCATGTCTATCCATGTTCCCCACTATGTGAGGTATCCTATATCCACTTTTTTCCTCCTTGGAGTATGCTCGCAAAAGAGGAGGAAAAAAATTCCCTCTTTGTTTGCCTGCCACAACATGATCACAATAGAAAAATAAATAAATACCAGAAAAGGGAAGTGCCAGTAGTGAGAGATTTCATTCCCTTTGGAGGAAATTCTCCTAGGCATGTTTCTTGGGACTTCACCTTCCCTACACCCCTCCCATATGCCAACTGCAGTGTTAGATCAATGTTGTTTTGCAACACAGGACTAGCTGTGTACCCTGTGACTCTCAGTTATAGGCTGTACATGTTTTTGTCAAAATTAAGTAATAGGTGTCAAAGTCCTGGACAGTCCCTCTAAGGACCACATCTGTATTGTTGACTGTGACCCAGTCAGGGCAAAATTTAAGTCCAATCTTAACAAGAAGTCAACTGAATTATTACTAAGTGTTGATGGAGGTGCACATACTTGAAGCACCTTTAAACATTATGTATAAAATGAATAATCAAACCAAACTTAATCATAGTCCTGCAGTGCCTTGCATCCGGCACTATGCAGGGTTCTCACTCACACTTTCACTCTAGGGTGCTCTTCACTGCTCTGAGACTCTATTGTCTTCTCAGTTCTCCAGGTTCATCCACCTCATGGATAAGAACTCCTCCAAGTTCTCTCTCAGCTGGCTGCCCTGTTGGACTGCAGAGCCTCTCTTCCAGGCCTACTGGAGTCAGGGGTCTCTTCCCACTATTTTTGCCTGGCTCATCAGCTCAGGCTTTTGGCCAGGCTAGAGGAAAGGGGCTCTCTCCACTGCCTCCTTCCTGCTCCAGGACTTGGCTGCCTTTCACTGTCTCTGGTACCCAGCTCCTCTGCATTTTTGGGCACACCTTTTGTACATGATTCCCAGTGCATCCTCTTACGCGCAGGGTGCACGTACTTTTAAAGCAGTGTTTCGGTGCCGCACACCACTCTTGAATTTCAGCTCCAGCACCTGTAGGTGAGTTCCACCTGTCAATAGCCCTTCCCGGGCTACTTCTCTTCATGGGCTGAGGCCATTTTGGGTGGGCATACCCCTCCCCTGGGGCAAGCAGCTCCCAAGTCAACCTCACACACAGTGACAGGAATTTTCTTCTCATCTCTAGTGGGGAAGAAGATAAAAATGGAGTTTAGCAATGGCAAAGTCCAGAAGCAAGGCAATAAGAACCTCTTAAAGAGCTATGTCTACATCTCTATGATACATTGGCATTCACTTTTGTCTGAGGTCCTGTAATGTAGCACAGTCCTGTCCAACTTCTAAGCACCCAGGAGCCACAGGGCAGCTACGTGTCTCACGAACCACACAGGACAAGTCATGGCCCACTGGGCTGCACACCATGTGAGCACCCCCTCTTACACTCCACTATACCATTTGCCAATGTGAGCATCCCCTGACTGCTGCACTGGGTGCCCTGCTTACAACTACACTACGTGGTGAATTTCTGCTCTCCCACCCTTGCAGCCCTGAATTCAGGTTCCTGTGCTGTCGCACTATCCCACCCTCTGAAACAATGGCAGGACATGGAGGAGGGAGCAGTGGCCAGGCCAGTGGCCAGGGCCCACAGTGTAATGCTTTGCAGGCTGCATGTGGACCACAAGCCATCAGTTGGATAGCCCTAGTGTAGCACACAGAAGTACTATGTGTCATGGCATTTCATTTACCCTATTGAAAAGATAAATAACTACAGTATTTCATTCTGGTGCACTGCTTTGGAAGTTCAAATGTCTGTCTGTCCTTGGAAGGATGGAAGGGCCAAGTTGTTTAAATATGCAATAAACCATTTATTTTAAAGCCTTCTTAAAGTAAGATTGTAGCCTTATTCTATATACTGTATTCGCCAGCTTGTTTTGTGTTCCTTTTATTTAGTTTTGTCTTCATTGATCTTTCTACTGCTCCTGGGGAAGAAGACAGGTGAGATCTCAATTTCATCTTTTTTTTTTCATACAGAAGCACACCAATTTTCAGGATAAGAACAGATTTATTTAATCACCAGAGCCCCCCAAGGGATGACAAGATAAAACAGTCACAAACTCCACTGTGACCAATTCAGGCTGGACATAAGAAAGAACTTCTTCACTGTCTGAGCCCCCCAGGTTTGGAATAGACTGCCGCCGGAGGTGATTCAAGCACCCACTTTGAACGCCTTCAAGACACATTTGGATGCTTAGCTTGCTGGGATCCTATGATCCCTGCTGACTTCCTGCCCCTGGGGCAGGGGGCTGGACTCGATGATTCTCCGGGGTCTCTTCCAGCCCAAATGTCTATGAAATCTATGAAATCTAATACCTCAACTATTGATCTGTTTCTTTGTTTCCATTCACATTCCCACAAAAAAGCTCAGTTATTTTCAATGCTGTAAGATAGAACTAACCCCAACAGTACTATCTTATAGCAGTGACAGTTAGTTTGCTGTGGTCTAATAGTGTCATGTGTGTAGACTGTGATGATTTACACCACAGCAAATTAGTCTACTGCGCATTTAAGTGCATGTGTAGATGCATCCAGTGGGCACATCTACACAACACACTTTAATGCACAATAGATTATTTTACTGCGCATTAAAGCATCATGTAAAAAAATGGACATTATGCTAATGCGCAGTGAAATAGTCTACTGTACATTAAGCATCACTGAGTGTGCAAATATGCTACTGTGCATTAGCACAGCCTAATGCATATTCATATATGAAATACTGTGCATTAGCGCAGCCTAATGTGCATTCATTTAGTACCTCACATTAGAGGGTACACGAGCTCAGAGGCTGCTCCGATGTGCTATACTTACAGTGCATTGGAGCAGGCTCAATTATTTGAGTCTGCTGGAGCATGACAATTACCATGCTCCAGCAGTCTCCTGTGTCTCATGTATCAGCATCCCTATGCTTCAAAATGGTGGCAGAGGCACTTGAACAAAAGCTTGTGGAAATGAGCTGTAGTTTAGGAACCCCTACCACCATTTTGAAGCTTGAAGATGTTGATACACAAGACACTGTGGTGCTTTAATTAAAAGTGTTGCCCCTCCACCCCGGAGCATGTGTAAAAGTGCCTGGAGGTACTAAATTTAATGCACATTAGAAGAGGCGCATTAAAGCATATGTAGATGCAACCAGTGATGCTTTTAAAATGCAGAATTAGTCCTTCGAGCAGGGACTAGAATTTACGTCTTCCCTTTCTAGGCCTAATAGAATACTATGTTATGCTCAGTCTTGCTCTCTTCCTAGGCAATGAGGCAGAGGAATGTCTAGATTCTGGATCCTAAATTGGCTCAGGGCTGATCAAGCTGTCAAGACTGAAACAATTCCATACTGTCCATAAGCAAACATTTAAGGTGACAAACAAGGTAGTAGTGCAGTTTAGGCAATTCCATTGTTGGATAGCAACTGAGCAGGAATTGTCAGGTTTGTAGTTTTGTTGTCTGTATCAAACTGAGGCATGGTACCAGCCTTTTTCTAGGCTCTTTTGTGAATATATTAACCAACTTCTTCCTTGTTGTTGCTGTGGCAGGACACTGGCAGTATTTAATCTCCTCTACTTTTTATCAGTGGCACATTATACAGTGGGGGGGAACGACAATCTTTCTGGCAGGCATGCCACAAATTAAAGCTGTGTCCTATGGGAGTGCCACTCTGATCTCCTTCCCTTGCCCAATCTGCTGTTCTACTTACTGCCCCCTTCCCGATCTTGTGCGTGATGCACAAAGGCTACCCATGACACTTGTGGCATGCATGCACCTCTATTAAAGAGTGTTCTTGGTGTTTCAAATATTATTACTTATGAACAGTGAGAGTTTGAAGTGAAAATCTGGGAGATACTGTAGGTTAACAATTGCCAGAGAATGGAGGGGACTGAATTTGATAACCTAGGAAACCCCTTGTAGTCCCATGTTCCTAAGTCATTTTTTGGATTTATCTCTGAATTAACTTTTAAAATGCATAAAAACATTCCACTTTGTCTCAGAGTTGATTTTAGTACATATCATGCAACATTTTAGTTCTGTGCTATCTCCTCTACAAACATAAACATAAAATCCAATGTCTGGAAGATGAAGTCAGCAAAATTCAAACTGAAAATAATATACTTTTTCTGAAAAAAAAATAAAGGTAAGAGTAAAAAGTGGGTGTCCCAGGGCTGGTCAGTTTGTTGGCCCTCCCACTCGTCTCTGGGCAACCACCACACCTTAGTTGGTAACAATTAGAAGATGACAGTAAGGCAGAAGACTACCCATTTACCTGCCCTGATGCAAAGAGCTTATACCCACAGCTCTAACCTTCCCTGTCCTGTGTCCCATGCTTCACAGATGGCATCCATGTTCTTCCAATGCCTTACACTGGGACCTGAGCTCCAGAGTCTCACATGGGAATCTCACTCCCCACTGGAGCTCATAGTCCCAGTACCTTAACACTGGGCTCTCCTCCTATTCCTCACTCAGGGCTCCAAGCCCCATCCCAATTCTGGGCTCCCAGCCCCTAGCAACTCTGGGCTTCCAGCCCCATTCCCATTCAGGCTTCAAGCCCCATTCTGGGCTCCAAGCCCTATTCCCCTGCCCTGCTCTGGACTCACAATTCTTTTATCCCTTTGTCTTAGGAGCTTCTCACATAGTTCCCCATAGGCTCAGGTTCGCACCCCATGGAGCCTCACTCCTGCCTCCCTAGTGCAGCCTCAGATATCACCTTGAGTCTGGGTGCTGTCTCTGGCCCCTTCACTTGGCAGGAGCCCACCTCAGAACTCACGGTGAGCCTGGGCCCTTGCTTTGTCCTTCGGGGTGTGCTCCCCTAGCTTTTTCCCTCCATGGAATCACCCACAAGGCAGCGGGGGCTGAGGCTTTCTGGCGCCCCAGGTGTGGCATTCCCTGGAAGCTGCTTTGCCACAAGCCGCCCCACCACACCATCCAGCCCCAGCAGGGTATAGTTTTAAGTCATGCCCCAGGACCAGGAGCCTCTAGCCATCCCATAGCTCCTGCCCTTACCTCCAAGATGTCATGAGCAGCAGCTCCAGCTGGGTGGTGTTCTCCTGGCTGCTAGCAACAGACTGTTGCCTTTGCTGTTCAGGGCCTTGCTCTTAAAAGTGTGACGGGCTAGCTGGCTGTGACTTAGCCCAGAGGTTTTGAAAGGGCGAAAGATGATTGGAGGACTTGGAATTCCCTTTCCTCACCAATCGGGCCCCAGAGACTCACCCTCTGTGTCCCCTGATTGGCCCCTTGGGTCACCAGGAGGGGGATAACAGGGGTAGCATGGCTGACTCAGGGAAGACCAGCGAGAGACCACAAGGAAGGAGATTCAAAGACCTGGGCTAGTGGGGCAGGAGCAGTTGCCCCAGAAGAACCTGAAGGAGCAGGACCTGCAGGCAGTGTGACGTGCGGCCGGCAGGAGAGGCTTCCCACTGGGCTCCAGGATTGCCTACGAGAGGCTGCAGCCAGCAGGAGAGGCTCCCCAGCTCCAGCAAGGATCTGAGCAGAGACCTGAGAAGAGCCTCAGTGATCCACATTGGTATAGTACCAGTACTGGTGCCTATGTGGTAGAGTTTCTACCTACCATGTGAGTTCAGATCCCAGCTTGGGTGACTTGGGGTGAGTGAACTAACAGGGAGGATATCCTCTTGCAGTGGGAAGGGGCCATTGTGTTTCTCTCCCTCCAAGTACCTAGGCCCTCTTTTCCTTGACATTCTGTATTTTGTGCCTTGTATATTTCACCACCAGTATTGTTTGTTCTGCTGCTTGTGTTTTACATCTTGGTTAACCCTGTCTTTTGTCAACTGGATGAATATGTCTATGATTGTAAGTGTCTAGTCTCTGTTGAATCCTGCCCATCGGGGCATTGTAGTGTCCCCTATACCCCCTGGTTTATGCTGGTTATGTTCCCAATATTGTTCTCTCATTAAAAGGTATATAGTTAAGTCCCCATTGGTGGTCTGGCTCTGCTCTGTAGGGGAAGGAGAGTCCCTACACCTCCCACAGTGCTTGTGCACCTGCTTTGATCCCTTCAATTGGAGAGAGGGTACCTCTTGGAGTACTGCCCAGATTACATGAGGAACAGCTAGGCCCTGTTCCCAGTCAGGCAACTGCCTTACTAGGGATTGTGACCAGCTGCAAGCTCCCTGCTGCTTCCCATACCCCTAGGTGTAACAGAACACCCCTGTGCTCTGTTACAGTAAGTTACACTTGGAGTCAATTACCAAGGAATGTCATATGGACTCTGAAAACGTGACAGGCTAGCTGGTAGTGATTTAGCCCAGGGGTTTTGAAAGGGTAAAAGATGATTGGAGGACTTGGGATTCCCTTTCCTCACCAATCAGGCTCCAGAGACTCACCCTCCATGTTCTCCAATTGGTGCTTTGGGTCACCTGGAAGGAGATAAAAGGGGCAGCGCAGCTGACTCAGGGGAGACCAGTGAGGGACCACAAGGAAGGAACTTCAAAGAGCTGAGCTAGCAGGGTGGGAGCAGTTGCTCCAGAAGAACCTGACGGAGTGAGACCTGCAGGCAACAGTTGGACCCTCAGCAGCGCGGTGTGCAACTGGCAGGAGAGGCTCCCCGCTGGGCTCCAGGATCCTCTACGAGAGGCTGTGGCCAGCAAGACAAGTTTCCCAGCTCTGGCAAGGATCTGAGCAGAGACCTGAGAGGTTCCCAGCTGTGCTTCCAGCTCCTCCAATAAGAGGCCAGGCAGCTTGACGTGAGGCCAGGGCTCTGGGAAGGTCAGAACCCCTAGCAGCTGGGTATAGCACCAGCTTTGGTTGCTGTGGGGTAGTTTCTGTCTACCATGTAGGAGAGCTGAGTTCAAGTCCCAGTTAGGATGGCTTGGGTGAGTGAAGTAAGAGGGAAGAATTCTTGTTGCAGTGGAAAGGGGCCATTGTCTCCCCCCCCCAACTCCAGGTACCTAGGCCCTATATTCCTTGTTATTTGACATGTTGTATTTAGTGCCTTTTATATTTTGCCAACCAGTATTGTTTGTCCTGCTATTTGTGTTTTATTTTGTGTTAACCCTGTCTTTTGTCAACTGGATGAATATGTCTATGATTGTAAGTTTATGTCTATGATTGTAACCTTTATTGAATCCTGCCTCCTCAAGGCATTGTAGTGTCCCCTATACCCCCTGGTTTATACCTGTTATGTTCCCAGTACTGTTCTCTCATTAAAAGGTATGTTTCATAGATTTCATAGACATCAGGGCTGGAAGGGACCTCGGGAGATCATCGAGTCCAGCCCCCTGCCCAAAGGGCAGGAAGTAAGCTGGGGTGTGGTTAAGTCCCCATTAGTGATCTGGCTCTGCTCTACAGGGGGAGGAGGGTCTCTACATCTCTCACAGCACTTGTGCACCTGCTATGATCCCTTCAATTGAAGAGGGGGGACCTCTTGGAGTACCACCCAGGTTTCAAAAATAAAGAATAGACACGGGGTCCAACTTGTTGACAAGTTACTGCATTCAAAGCAGGAACACTGGTGAATTCCTATGCTACCTAATTTTAATTGTCCTTCTAGGCTTTAGAATCTATGAAATTCCATGGAACTCCATTAAAATACAAAAGTGGTGGTGTCAGAATAGTCTCTATTAAACAAATATTAAGTTTAAAAAGCTCTGTCACTGCATCAGAAGAGTTTGTACAGATACTATATAAATTCCACACAATTGTAGTATGCAAGATGGTGCTTCTTTCTTCATGACCAAGCTAAAGTCTTTCTAGAGTAAATATGAAAATTATTTTCTTAGTGCCCACATGAGGGGAATTAACTCCAATAAATGTATTACTATCACAGAAAATTGATATAGCCCAGGGGCATGATTTAAGTCAGAAGGAAGTAAAGAAGCCATTGACACACTTAGATGGAGTAGGGCTGAAAAGAGGATGCACACCCAATTACTGCTTTTGAAAAGGTCATTTAAAGAGTTAACGTCAAGATAGACTAATTTGTAGAGAGAGGAAAGCATTCTTAGGACAGAAACAATGAATTAACTTGGTGCATAAAACTAATCAGTAGTGACAAAGAAAAAGAATGTTTTTATTTTTGCTTTGTGAAGTCTTCCTCTGTTCCTTGCAGCAGGACAGTTTTGAATTTCCCCAAATCCCTGGATAGACTGGGCCTTGAGTCTAAGTTAACTGTTCCTATTATCTTAATGCAGGGGTGGCCATCCTGTGGTACACGTGCCAGAAGTGGCATGTGGAAGAAGGGGGTAGGGGCAAGCAGCAGACTTGCAGATGGGTCAAGGAGCAGAAAACAGAGCAGGAAGCAGAAAATAAAGCAGCAGATAATACAGGGAACACAGAGCAGGGAGCAGCAAGCAGAGAAGCAGATTTGGCAAGGGACAGAGATTAGGCTGTCACTTGGGGAGGGTGTGGGGCTAATTTATGGCTTGCCTGACAAAAAGCTTGGCTCCACTGTCTCAATGAATCATTCTCTAGTGGAAGAGCACATTACCTGAGTAAACACTTTACAGATACAAGTCAGTAGTTCCAAATACAATATTAGCTGTATAGAGAACTAGCTCCCAGAGTGAGGCACCTCACAAGACAGACATGATGAAGTAAGCTCTAGCCTGATGAATGTACAAGTAATTTCAGATATGATGCAGCCAAGAGCAGTGGAAGACAGAGAAGGTTTGAAGGATAAGAGAGAGTTTTAGAGGCCAGCCCAGGATCATGGAGTGAAACCGTACATAAACTAAGGTTCATCACAAACCTCAGCTTCTTCCATACAACATGCACAGCACCTTTCTTTGTCTTTCTCTAATATGTGTTTATCACAAATCACAAAAAGAATGAGACATTGCACACACTCTTTCTCCTGGGCTGAGGATGAAAAAAAACACATGCAAAAATTAATTAGTTTGCTTCATGCATTCAGATACTACCGGTAAGTATAAAAAAAAGTCACCTAGAATCAGTTAAGATGTTGCATTACTTGGTAGACATTAGTGTAAAGAGGAATGGAATAAGAACTTCTTAAAAAATAGCTATTTCCTGGTTGAATTTTTGTAGCAAGAATGGATTAACTAAAAAGAAATAACCTTTTGCCAAACAGATCTACTTTGTGCCCAGTGAAATTTGTACCAACAACTAAATGGGCCTTTAAATGAACTCTTTGGCTCCTATTAATACCTCCTCTGCCAGAATGGAGCTTATATAACCTAATGCAGCGGTTTTCAAAATGTGTTCTGTGAAACCCTATGGTTCTGCTATGGGTCATCATCAGGGGTTCTGCAAAAAGATTTGAGGTTGTTATACACCTAAGGCATATACTTTATAAAGAAAAATAATCAGAATCTTTTTCAGGGGGACAAGGCAATATGCTGTGTTTATTGATAACACAAACTATTAAGCCATTATATCCTTATTGCTTGAATTACTATACTTATAGACACATGTGAACATACATATTCATATACACATTACACCATTCTGCAGACAGTGGGAAGTTACCAGTCCTTAGGTGCTCAAGTCAGCTTGGTGGTCAACCAGGCTGAACACAAGGAAGAGGAGGCCAGGGGTCTGTCAGATACATACCGATATCTCATTGTTGTGCAGAAATTGTTTCCCCCCAAAGTCTTTTCTTTTATAGCAGCATCTGCACATCTGTTGCTTGTTTGTTAGACTGGAGGTGCTAGCTGCACATCTGTGATGACTTGTCTTCCTGCTGGAGCCTGGTTCAGCTTCTGTGGTTAGAGCCAACCTTTGGATTTAGCTCCAGCCATTTTTCTGCAGCTGTGATGTTTTTATCTTCTTTCTTGCTGTTTGCATCTTTAGTTTCCATTTTCTTTTTTGCTTGATCACAAGCATACCACATTCATACAAAATGAGTACTAGGATGGCTAAGTAAAACTAAATGGAAAATAAAATTATACATGGATATAAGTTAGTTAAAGTTGATTAAAAAGAAAATTAGCGTGAAATTAGTGTGAGCCCAACGAGGTAATGGTGGAGCAGGCCAGAAGGCAGTATGATCCCCTGGCTCTGCATCAGCTCACAGGATATGGATAGGAATTCCACAGCAGAAGAAGTGATATGAAAGGGTTTTAACTTTAGGAAGTTTAAAAACCACTGCAATAGCGTGGATGAGCAAAATACCTTGTTGGACCTAGTGCTGGCCACGGGTGATGACCTGGTGAGGGGGCTGCAGGTGCTTGACCACCTGGGCGATAGCGATCATCGCCTGCTGGAATTCACCATCTAGCGCAAGGTGGCAAAGGCCTGCAGTAAGGCAGCGGCCCTAGATTTTAGGAGGGCAGACTTCAACGAGCTAAGGAGGATAGTTGGAGAAGCACTGAGGTCCCGGAGGGGAGGGGAGCCAGGTGTCCAAGGAGAGTGGTCACTCCTTAAGGAGACGATCCTCCAAGCCCAAAGGAAGATAATCCCAATGAGGATCAAAGGGAGCAGGAGAGCACACAAGCCTCCGTGGCTCACCAAAAGTATCTGGGAATGTCTCCTTGCTAAAAAGGAGGCTTACACCAAATGGAAAGAAGGGTTCATCACCAGGGAGGACTATTCTGTAGTTGCTCGGGGATGTAAGGGGGTAGTTAGGAAGGCCAAGGCAGAGATGGAACTGGGGCTAGCTTCCCAGATTAAGGACAATAAGAAGTCCTTTTTTAAATACTTAGGGGATAAAAAGAAGGTCCTGGGTAATGTGGGGCCCTTGCAGGACGCCATGGGAAACTTGGTCGTCACACCAGATGGCAAAGCTAACATGTTTAACGATTTCTTTGCCTCCGTCTTCCTAAGTAGGGACCAGGACAGCCACCTCCCTCCTGGGCCCCCCTCGGGGCCTGGGGGAGGCACACCTGGGTCACGGGTTAACGAGGAACTAGTTAGGGAGCTTCTGGAGGGGTTGGACGTATTCAAGTCAGCCGGCCTGGATGATCTCCACCCTAGAGTTCTAGAGGAACTGGCCGAGGTCATTGCAAGTCCCCTGGCACAACTTTATGAGCACTCGTGGTGCTCTGGTGAGGTACTGGAGGACTGGAAGAGGGCCAGTGTGGTCCCCATCTTCAAAAAAGGCAGGAAGGAGGACGCGGGAAACTATAGGCAGGTTAGTCTTACCTCGATTCTAGGCAAGCTGTTCGAGAAAATTATGCTGGCACACATCCATGAGGGGCCAGCAGGGGACTGCATGCTTAGGGGCAACCAACATGGGTTCATCAGTGGCAGGTCCTGTCAAACCAACCTGGTGGCCTTTGTCGTCTCTGCTGCTTTCTGCTTTTTTGCTTCTTTTATAGATGTTTGTTGGACTGCCTCTATGACACTAACTATCATATATAGAGATAGGATAATTTTCTTTTACATAATAGTTACTAGGCAGATTTTCTACACAAGTTTTGTTTCTGTAATACTGACACTTTTTAGATAAGAGGTAAAATTTATAGAGTATAGGTGTGGGGCCTACTGCTAGCAGAGCGTAGTACCAGGCACTTGTTTAGACTAACAGTAAAACTGCAAGGCAATAAAAAGCGGTACCAGGCACTTGCTTTAGATAACAGCACAGGCCTCAAGGTTACATAAATGTGAAAGTGCCACATGGTAGTTATACAAAAAGGAGAAAATAATATAAAATATATGCTTTATATAAAGATAATGTAAAACGGTTATATGCTAAATAATATAAAATAGTTACATGCCCCCGTGCTGTGGGGCAGTGAAACATTTATGTGGCGGTCTCATTTAAAAACAGGTTGATGGTGAATAGTCCCTTTTCTTCGTTAGGTTCATTAGAAAGTTTGGTATAGACAAAGGCACTTACAGAGTTTGTACGATTTTGGATATACTTCATAACACAAGAACAAACACAAAAGAAAATAATAATAGGTACAAACACTAAGAGGAGTGCCGAAAGTAGGTTAGATAGCCAAGATGAAATATTAAAACCTAGTGCATTAAAGACTTGAGAAAGTAGTCTGTTGCCAACGCCAGCGATGCCGTTGACACGGGTAGCTATTTTGCGAATACTATTAACCTGTTGGTTAAGTGGAATGGAAACATTTGGAATTGCAATGCAACATAGGTGATTAGATAGGTTGAGGTATTGACATAGGCCACCATGTTGGAGTAATAAGGCATCTAACGCAAGGCGGTTTTGGATAGTCATTTGGGAGGTGCCTTGTAACTGTTGATTAAAGAGGGAAAGACTATCAGCTGTGCGGTTCGCTAATAATTCTACCTCTTCAGCCAATTGGGCTAGGTCAATGCGGGTTTTTGTTATACCGACTCCCCAAATAGACTTTCGGTGGCCCAACTAAGAGCTTGAGTTACTTTTTCTCCATGAGTTAGGGAACTTCATACTGGTGCATGTGATCTAGTTTCTCTGTGTTTTATAGAAAGGCTCGGTGGGTTGGCAGTAGATGCTTTTAAAGGTGGGCAGAACAGTGATGCAAGAAAACATTGTACGGCACTAAGGGTAGCAGGTAAAGCTGTATATACCTTTCCATTAGAACAGGCCCAGGCAAGGCCTATTGGTGCTGGGGTGAATAACTTGGAGCACTGTTTAGGAAAGGGAAAAGCGTGTCTTGTTCGTTCTGGGGGGCCGGGCTGTTTTATTGAGAGTGTGACGCCATGGCAAGCAGTGTTTAACAATATTGCTCGTAACATGGGATAATAGAATCCAAACCAGGATTCATTTCCGAAGGGACCTGGTTGAGATAAATTTACAGCTAAAGAATTACTCCATTTCACTAAAGGTGTCAGCTGGATAAGAGGGGATAAGGTAACTACGGATATGGCAGCTCGACCATGTGGTGTGAGATCAAGGTGCCATGGTGGAGTAACTAAACGAGGATTCCATGTTAGTGACTGGTCTGGTCGGGACCAATCGTTACCATTAGGGTGAATTCCCCATGGGATAGCTGAACAAGCGTATGGGGTCTTGTTAAGAAAACATTTCGTCTCAGTTGGTTCAGAGGACAAACTAGCAAGTGTAAAATTTTGTGGCCAAGAATAATTGATAGAGCCGGAATTTTCACTTAGGAAAACATGTATGGAAGTTTTTGAACTTAGAGAGATTTGAGAGAACCAATTGGATAGATTAAATGGTTCTGGGTAAAGAGTAAGGACTGGATCTTGGACAGACATGGGAATTTTTAAACAGGCGGTTAATTCCCGTCCTTCTTCTTCCTCTCCAGTTGCATTGGCCCATAGGGGTAAAAGTTGTAGTACAGTGTTGGGTGAATCAGATAAAGACGAATAGATAAGGACAGGTGTAATAACTAGGAATAGGAAAACAGAGTGTGTCACTAATGATAGACATAGCATGGTGGGCATTAGCTTGTAGCTATAGTTCATTTACGAGTATTTTTAGACGTGACAGATGGTGTTGTATGGTGGTTACGACGGTGATACGCAGGGGTAGTGTCAACGGAACGATGAATAGGCTCGCCGACGTATCGCGTTAGCAGGGAATACGGCCACTTCTTCGGAGGAGTGGTTTCTACGGAGTCAAGGCGCGTATACAAGATGGGTGACGGAGGTTTTCCGAACGGCTGTCTCATGCGATACACTTGCCTGTAGAGAAAATAAACTGATTAAGGCAGGGTATAGAAGCTATATACAGAATAATTGCTAGTCTTTTATCTCGGAACGACGACTCAGCCAATTATGATGGGCTAATAATGTCTTATTGGGCGCGTCAGTTTTAATGTGATAAGTGTTTGGGTAGGTTCCTGCAGATTGTATTATTCCTTGGTATAGAAGCTGTTTCTTTTCGTTAGGCCCTGGTATGGCTACCCAGATGAGTTCCTCCGGCTGGAATCGAGGCGCCCACGGTTCTGGTGTTTCTTGCTTTCTGTCAGTCCATAATGACTTGTCTTCATTTAGTTGGATCAGAATTTGTGGTAGGCGGCTCGTCCAATTTGAATATGTGCCATTTCTTGTTAGACGGAGTTTTTCTTTGAGGATGCCTATGAAACGTTCAATGACACCATTTGACTGTGGGTGATATGGGATGTGAGTGTGCCAGACGATGTTATAGGTGTTGTAAAAAACTGCTAGGGCCTTTGACGTAAAGGTGGTCCTCCGTCTGGTGGTTGTTGGGGCAAATTATAGGCGGAGGGATGATTTGGCTGTTGAATCGAGGGCTGTGTCCATACTGGTTGAGTTGTAAAGGCTGCTGGGGGAGATGGAGAAGGCGACTGAGATACAACTCCGGTGGGTGAAAAGGACTGCGGTTCCGCGAGTAGAGCATGTCGTTTTAATACTTGACTGGCAGGGGAGTCTAGTTGGCATTGTAAATGAAGAACAGTACTGCTAGGCTTGCCGACAGCAGTAATCATTACTAGGTGAGCTGCTTGCCCAAACCTGGCTCCATAAACTTGGTATGCTTCTTCTACTCCTTCTAGGGTAATTGGGACTTTACTGGGATCTGGTAGGTACTTATGTGGCCATTTGTCCATAGTGGCCCTGAAATCTGCGTTATCAACTGGGTTTTCTCTAGGATTCCATCGCAGGAAAGAGCAGCCTATCATGGCATAAAGAAGTGACAAAGCTCTTGGTTGTTCAAGTAGAGTAGAGAGTCCATCGTGGATTCTGTAGGGACAGTTGAGAAGTGCCTCGACAGCTAGGGCAGCTGGCGATAACAATGGTAACCCTTCATCATCTAGAATTTCGGTATTCACGCAGACTCCTCCACTCCTCTGGGATTGTTGCATTAGATACCGCGCTTCTGTCTTGTCAAGTGTCTCCATAGCGTGTACGACTACGAGACGGCCTAACCAGATGGCAGGGGTTTCATCTGGGCCGATTCGTGTATCCAAATAGAGTTCTCGTAACTCGCTTCGGTCGCGCGTTCTGAAGACGATGGTTGTACGTTCTGTTTTCATGGGGTCACAAGACTTTCCCTTAGTTTTGTTATTTTCTGTATGCCGTTGGTTGCTCTCACCCTCGTTTTCTTCTTTTATACTTTCTTCTCCTTCTCCCCTTTCGCCCTTTTTTTGCTCCCCTTTGTCTCTAGAAAATAGAAGTGTGTCATCCTCCTCTCCATCTTCTTCTTCAGTAATAACTTTTCAAGTCCGGGTGGTAACAGGCAAGGCAGCTCTTTGAGTAACAGCTGGTAAGGTAGCTTTTCGGGTGGCAACTGGTAAGACGGCTAATGGCGGAGTTGTCAGCGGCAATGGTGGATAAATTGGCGATATTAGCGTGGTAGTAGTAGCAGGAGGGTTAAGTTCTGTAGTAACGACAGCGGCTAGTGGTGCAGCGGCAGCTGGCGGCGCGACGACAGTGGCTGGCGGAGTGGCGACGGCTGGCAGAACGGCGACAGCAGCTGGCGGCGTGGCGACGGCGGCTGGCGGCATGGTGACAGCAGCTGGCGGGACGGCAACGGCTGGCGGAGCGGCGGCGACGGCTGGCGGGACGGCGACGGCTGGCGGAGCGGCGGCGACAGCTGGTGGGACGGCGACCGACGGCGGTACAATAGTAACGACTGGGGGGTACAGGAGCTTCGTGGCGGTGACAACTGGAGGGTTAGGCTCTGAATATGGAGGTGGTTCTTTACATTCAGTGAGTGTATATTCTGGAGCAGTTGGGGGAAGGCATGGAAGTAACTTCGCTTCCTTTAAGCACTCAGGGCTCTCTTCTGAGTTGGTCAGCATGCTTGATGCCTTGGCGGCTGCTAGTTCTGTGGCATTGCGGCATGCAGTGTGGAGCTGCGACTCTAAGTCTCCTATAGCTCCTACAGCATTTATGAAGTGTCACAACAAAACTTCTGTCACTCTACTGGGTATTATTTCTGTTTTGTTAAAGAGTCTTTTCTTAGCTCCCCTCTCGGCTTCTAGTTTGCAGCGGCAGCGGACTAGACTATCATAGGCCTTCCCAGTTTCAGGTATTTGCTGGGGGTTAATTTGGCCGGGGGGGTGCTTTCCTATGACATTATGAAGGAGCCCTAGAATAGAGGCTTGTTCTTCACTGGCCGGTGACGCATCTCCCTTAGAAGGGAGAATACCTGCAAGGGCTCCGCTTCCCCCTGCGTTTGTTGGGGAAAATATGACTTTGGGGGCGGCCATTACACACCCCAGAGCAGCAGCAGCTAGTGAGTATGTCCAGATCTTACTTCCTGGTTCGTTCACCCAAATGCGACCAGAGATTTGAGTCTTAGGGTCGCTATCGCCTGCCGTATGATAGGCAAGATGATTCCAAAGATCATCAGAGGTTAATGGGGGTGAACGGTGTCCCAGTCGCCAGGGACACATGCAGACTAGCATGGCCTGATCGTCTACTTGGGATCCTGTTCATGACGCCATGTGGCGAAATGCCGGGCTAGCGGTTTCCCCGCAGACCAGTTCTCAGCCTCCGCGCCTGGGCGTATCCCAGCGAAAACAAAGGCCTCAGAAATCCGACAACTGACAACAATTCACCGTGTTACAGTATTGCTTTGTATTTCCCATTCATGAGCCGTTGACCAGTTCTGGGACTTAAGGAGCCGGCAGCCGCACCTAGCTTTGGACTAGCTCCACTGTTGGAACGCAAGGGCTGGCTCTGGAACCTCGTGAACCAACGGACACCCTATAGAATATCCCATTCATGAGCTGTTGACCAGTTCTGGGACTACGGAGTCGGCAGCTGCTGGCTCTGGAACCCCGTGAACCAACAGACCCCTTTAGTATCCAGCATACTGTAACTGAAGAAACATCGGAGACTCCACTTCTCGACTGCCTCTCATCGTAGCTTAGACAGCATACCTACGCTCGCTATACTTGTATTTACTGCAACTTCATTCCAACCGGCCTCCCCTCTTACTTGTAAGAGGGTGAGGCCAGGTGAGTGAATACAATCTTTTTATTTTACTCTATTTCTACTCTGTAATAACTTTTATTACTAACATTCCATCTAAATGAGCTGTTGACCAGTTCTGGGACTTAAGGAGTCGGCAGCCGCACCTAGCTTTGGACTAGTTCCACTGTTGGAACGCAAGGGCTGGCTCTGGAACCTTGTGAACCAACGGACACCCTATAGATTAAGAGACACTAACTACTTACTCTAAGTCGTCTACTGGTGCCAACTCGGCGAACCTTGAGGGCGGCTAAAAGCTACCTCAATTCCACCCCACAAGCCGCGCGCTCGCACAACTCCGCAAAGCCCGCGGCTCCCCTAAGCGGTGCTGGAGCCGCTAGCCCGGCATTTCGCCACAGCCTTTTACGATCATATCACCAGATAATTAGATGCAGGGGTAGCAGTGGATATAATCTTCCTGGACTTCCGGAAGGCTTTTGACACTGTCTCTCACCCCGTTCTCATTAAGAAACTGGGGGGCTGTGGTGTAGACACCCACACAGTCAAATGGGTCGCCAACTGGCTGGAGGGCCGCACCCAGAGGGTGGTAGTGGATGGGTCCTTCTCAACCTGGAAGGACGTGGGCAGCGGGGTTCCGCAGTGCTCAGGCCTCAGGCCCGCACTGTTCAACATCTTCATCAGTGACTTGGACGAGGGGGTAAAAACACCCTGTTCAAATTTGCTGATGACACTAAGATGTGGGGGAACGTGGGCACACTGGAAGGATGCAACAGGCTACAATCAGACCTAGACAGGTTACAAGGGTAGACGGGCGAGAATAGGATGGGTTTCAACACAGACAAGTGCAAGCTGATGCACCTCGGGAGGAAAAACCGGCACCATACCTACAGGTTAGGGAACTCCCCTCTTGTCAGCACGGAGGCGGAAAGGGATCTGGGGGTCATCATTGACTCCAAGATGAACATGGGCCGGCAGTGTGGAGAGGCAGTTAGGAAGGCCAACTGCACCCTGGCATGCATCCACAGATGCCTCTCGAGCAGGTCCAAAGAGGTGATCATCCCCCTCTATGCGGCACTGGTCAGGCCACAGCTGAAGTATTGCGTCCAGTTCTGGGCGCCACACTTCAGGAGGGAAGTCGACAGCATGGAGAGGGTCCAGAGGAGGGCCACTCGCATGATCAGGGGACAGCAGGGCAGGCCCTATGAGGAGAGGCTGCAGGACCTGAACCTGTTCAGCCTCCAAAAGAGAAGGCTGAGGGGGGATCTAGTGGCCTGTTACAAACTAGTCAGTGGGGATCAGCAGGCATTGGGGGAGTCACTGTTCCCCCGAGCACCACCAGGAGTGACCAGGAATAATGGTCACAAGCTGGCAGAGGGTAGGTTTAGGTTAGATATCAGGACGCACTACTTCACAGTCAGGGCGGCTAGGATCTGGAACCAGCTTCCAAGAGAAGTGATGCTGGCTCCTACCCTGGGGGTGTTTAAGAGGAGGTTAGATGAACATCTTGCTGGGGTCATTTGACCCCAGTATTGTTTCCTGCCATGGCAGAGGGGCGGACTAGATGATCTGCTCAGGTCCCTTCCGACCCTAGAAACTATGAAACCTCCTGTGGGCTGGATTTGGCTTGCCAACTGATTGGATCTAGCCCACGAGGAAGTGCCCACCAATTTATTGGATCTGGCCCATGGCCACCTTCACAGCACTCTGTATGGGGCTATACCCTGCTCGTTCCTGCCTGTGGCCACCAGACTTTCCTGGTCCTGGCCCCAGTCATGGCCAACAAGCATAGCTTTTTGGTGGGGCTGCTGCCAGTGGGGCTACAGCTGTCCAAGTGCTACTTGGCTCCCCCGTTCTCCAATGGTCCTCCTCCTTTTCCTGCTCCTGCTTTGCTGCTCTAGGCATGGGGAAAGATCCAGCCAAGCGGTTCCTGCCCCAGTGCACAGGGCTCCAGCTCCCAGCCACCTTCCACCCACTCTACCAGCCAGGCGTGATGAGCAATCACATGCAGGCCGTGAGTGGTGAGAGAGTGGCTGGGAGCTGGAGCCCCATGTGGCCCCCAACCTGGAGTGGCACAGCAAGGGGAAGAGGAGGAGGAGGAGCCACTGGAGACAGTGAGTAGCACCCAGGCATCTGCAGCCACACTGGGAGCAACCCCACCAGGAAGGTGTGCATGCTGGTGGGTGCAAAGCCTGGGGCCATCCAGTGAGCATGGGTGGGAGTGCAGCACAGGCTGCCCAGGGCAGAACTGAGTGGGGCTTGGCCCCATGCAGAGCACTGCAGGGGCAGCCATGAGCCAGTTGTGGGGGGAAGTGGACTGCACCTTCACTGCACTACCCCAGCGGACTCTGCTGTATGCACCCCTTGCCCCCCTTCCTTCCTCCCCCACCCTTAGCTGTAGCTGGCTCCCAAAACATAGTACCAGGGCAGCCCTCTACACACATGTGCACCCCCCACAACACACATACCCCACGGCCTCCCCACACACCTCCCAAACCCCCCACTTCCCCTACATGCCCCCCCATAATATGCAAAAGTTTGATTTTATTTTGACCTATTATGCAATTGCCTTTGTATACATTACTCAAAAAAGCATACAATAGGGCAAACATTATTTTTTAAAATAAAATCCAAATTTGTTATAGTAGATGTTTGATTTTTAGTATATGATTTGTCTTTTATCTATAATTTGTTAAAATGATATCTTCTGAAAGATTTTGCGTGTGTGGCCCTTGACAGCTCACCCAGACTTGTTACAATTGCCCACCCCGGTGTATGCCCAAGGCTCCTTCAGTCAACACCCAATACCAAAGCCCTCTATCTAGGCCACATTAAGGGGCATTGCCTATGTTTTTCAGTACTTCTCTCCATCTCCATCACTATTTCTGTCTCACACACACAGACACACACACTTACACAAGCAATATACACAGAAGCCCCCTACCAGGCAGTTCAAATTCCTCAGTGAATTTTTTGGGGCCTTTCATTTGAACAATTTGCATGAACTCTTCCCTCTCCAGCATTGTTCCTTAGAAATAACTTGAACAAAGGGCAATTGCTATATTCACCAGTTACAATGAGGCTTAATCCAACCTATAAAAGCAGTTTGATTTTTATTCAGTTATGCAAACTGCATTGAGAAATAGCACATGGACTTGAAAACTCCAGCTGTTATCTTATGTTCAAAATGCTACAGAAGATTCTATTCATTGTTCTATTATGGACCTATATTTTCAGTGTGGATAGATAGACATCAGTTCCTTTTAACTAGCACTTTATTGTAGTATTTGGTGAAATGTTGGTACCTATATTCCTCACACTGTATTCTAACTGCAAAAAATGTAAATGTAAGTTTTGGAAAATAGCAGTAGTCTCAGTCAAATCCCAGAACCAGTGAGAAGTTAGCACAAAGGTGGACTGAATTTTCAAAGAATGTCTTTCAACAGAGCTGTTTTGAAGAGGACTGAGGGATCATCATAGAACATAACCCCTTCTATAATTAAAAAAAAATTCTGGAGTATATTGATAGATAGATGTTAGAGAGTTCCCTTTTTAGAAACCTGCTCTTTAGGAAAGATAATCTTCCTCTAAACAAAAGAAAATGGAATTTCTCAGGGGCCCATTCTCCCTTACATAGGAGTAACATAGATAACTGTGCATGTTTTATGTCATTTGTCCCTTAGGGAAAGAAGCCAAATGTTCCACTTCAGGACGTGCAGTTTTCCCTCTTCCTCATAGGGATCACAAGGGATCATCAGGAAACAACATACATCCATACGGATCTTGTTCTGCCACCCAGTTCCTCTGTTCCTTAGCTATCAAGCATCCTATTGGAGCAATAACTCAAGGTATTTCCCACTGTAATTAAAGCATTGCTGCTGCCACCCAAAATACTAGAAGCCGTGTTTCATCTGTATAGGGTATACATGGTTTGTAGTATGGTAGTATATGAGATCTTTACAGTATTTAATATATTTATCCTCCCTATAACCATGTTGACTAAAGTAACACTTTTCTTTGTGTTTTACAAATGGGGAATCACAGCACAGATGGAGTAAGAGCTTCTTCTTCATTGGTATGGTGTCAGATATTAACTTTCAAATATATGAGCCACTGTCTGGTATTATTGCTCAATATGCAGATTCCATCTATCCCTTCTGGGCATTTGTAAAAATTGCAACTTTTAATTAAGTGCTGTGCTGTTTGTTGCACACCATATTCACACAGGGGGCTCTCCAAGATGTTTATATTGTGAAGTGTTGTTTTGAAGCGTCTCTATCCAGATCTCAGTCTGTTCAACTTGACCCATGCTTCTTTGTCAAGGTCATGCCCAGTGGGGGACTTGTTTGGTGTTGGTATAAAATGCTGTAGGAATAGGTCTGACCTTTCCCAGTGGTCGGCCCACTCTTTTAGCTTCCAGGAGCTTGTGGGCTTCATGTACAAACGATTTATGACTTGTAAGCCTCTTAAGCCTTCATCTGTTTAGGTCTTCAGTTAACAGTTGATGGAGCAGGTGATTTTCATCATCTCTTGCCTCTATTGCCAGTAATGATGTCAGGGCCTTTCTTCTTATATCACTTGGTCTAACGCCCAAAAGTACATCTGCATGTGTGTAAGTCGTGCAGCCTGTTTTGAATCTCTGAGCACTGTTATGTACACTGTTGAGCTTTTTAGAGCAACATCTTCTGGACCAAACAGGAGCACAATATTCTGCTGTGATTAGGGAGCCTCTGAGTATGGTAATTTGCCCTACAGTTTTTGGATTTAGGCACCTAAAGACAACCTAAATCCTGTTTTAAATCCCTTAGAACTTTCTTGGATGTGCCCCAAAATCATGCAGTAGACTTTAAAATAAACATGGCCCAGAGTCACACTCTTTAGCAGATCTGGGGAAAGAAACCCAAAGTTCATGTATCCCAAGCTAACTATTAGACCATCTTTCTGCTCTATGTATTAGAAACCATGTTGTCAGGGAATTAAAAACAAACAAACAAAAAGCCTCCTAGTCCCCCTCACACCCTGAACAACTTCTGGTACATCAGAAGTAAAAAAAGGTCACCCTATCTGGTCTCAGAAGGATAGATTCAGTTAAAAGCCCCTAACTTTCAAAACAGCCCTACTTCTGAAACATTCAATCCTAAGAGCCAACAATAGCAGCATCCCAGCCAATCTAACTTCCAGGAGAGGTGAGAGCAAGTATCTTGTGAACAGGGTTTAGTTCATTCAGAACTTTATAAAGGTTGGTCCCCCGTCCCTGTTCCTACATACTACACATTTATATCCAGCAAACTGAAACTACTAGTGGTATGAATTGGTAAAATATGCTAGTGCTTTTGAGAAGAGTGCTGCTTCAGATTTAAACTTTAGTGAGCCATTATTAGGCAAAAGCTGGCTGCAGACCGTTATTTGACTTAGTCAAGTTATTTTGCAGCATGTATTGGGATTTGCTGGTTTTTATAACCTGCACTCTGTTGTCATGACTGTTATGTAGGTGTAGCAATTTTGTTCCAGGTTCCTTGCTCAGCCATTTTAAATGAACTTTCATACACAAGTCTAATAGTGGTTAATTTATTATCTAGAACTACAGTATGGAGGTCAGGAGTAATGAAACTGGAATGATATAATTATGTATTCAATTATTTCCTATGCTAATATTATTGGGGGTAAATCCACACAAGTCTGCTTCCCTGAAGCTCTCTTAAACTAGTAAAATAAGTTGAATTAAAATTAGCATGAGCCAGGTATTCCATAGATACCTGTATACACACTAGACAGAGTCTAAGTTTCAGACAGCAGACATGCTGATGACAGAATGAAAGCAGCAGGCTGGAGTGGGGTGTTCTTTATAAGGGTTCTAGAATACACTAGGGGCTTCTTTTGTGTCAGCTAACTTTTGCAACAAGGTAGAAGAACTGAGAGACAGGCTGATGATGTATGGGGGACTTATTCAGTTGTATAGTGTCACTTGGTAGAAAGTGTGAGTATATGGTATTTTTTTTAAAATTGAAGTATGGTAATTGGCAGTGTGCCTGGTGCTAGAGCGTTGGCACTTTTGATATATTCTAAATCAAATGAACAAACAAAAAATATCACAGAAAGCTTTCTTTGTCCTTTCTTTCAGCTTCCTGTCCTTGTATCTACAGGCTATCTGGACTGTTTGGGGACATGATTTTTCACACTAATCGTCAAGATCACAATCATAGTGGGCCACATTCAACTGTCAGTTATGCAGGCATAAACATTTACCATAATGCTACATGTATACATTTAGCCATCCACTGACTTCTTTATGCTAAATCTAGATACCGTAGGCCTGATTCTCAACTGATTTATAGCATCAGAGTATCTGATCTTGTGTATTAATTAATCCTGTTTTGCTCTGCTGCATTCCATTTGCTGTTTTTGGGGATGAGTCTATACCTGCATAGAATCCAAACTAGAACTGGTTTAATACCAAAAAGCACATACCAAACAGTGTTTATGAACATTCAAATTCCATTCATCTGTTTAGTTTAGCTATTGCTTGCATCCCTTTCTCTCTTCTGATATAAATAGATTTTTATTTGCACAGATTTTGAGTAATGGCTGTTCTTCAAAGACATATCTGTGTTTTCATGAAAACAAGGGCTATTCATACACAAAGAGTATTTGCTTTTTACTGTTTGTTATCTATTAAAAGTGTGTCATCTAACCGGCATCTAGAAAAAACATGTGAATGTAATGGCTAATCATTAAGCATGAATGCTAATCAGCAAATAATTGAAGTTATCAGTTTGAAAAAAAAAATTAGAAATTTGTTTGCAGACAAATATTTAATGAGTATTTGCAAATGTCAGGACCTGTTGCTAAAACATATATGAGCAAAGAAATTATTAGACTAATCAAAAGTGGTTTTGTGAGAGGTTTGTTCATATACTGCCCTCCACATTTTAATGAGGAATACAACTATGGGTTGAACAGACTGATATAAAAAAGAAGCAGAGACCCAGCACAAAGCCTGGCCATGGTGTAATTTGTTCAAATCCAGTACACAACTATCCTAGGGAAAATTAGGGGGCAAAATTACACTGGTGTAACTTACAATGATTTTGTACACTGATGTAAATCACACCAGAATCTGGAGCAGTCAGCAGCCCTGGGATAGCCTACACAGCAGGCAACTATAACAGCACCTTGCCACTATGTGGTGTTGATGGGGACAAGTAACAGGTGATTTGCTTTGAGCAAAAAGCTATCTCAGACGCATAACACATACATCAGTAACTTACACCATTGCAATTTCCCCCCCTTACTTTTTCCCAGGATAATTTTTCACAAAATTTGAACAAGTTACACCGGGGAGGGCTTTATGCTGGGTCTCTGCTCCTTTTTTATACTAACGCACAGGCTTACACTGGAGTAAACATGTTGTATGTGCATGCCCCCTGGCCTAGAACTTTCTCACTAGCAGGCTCGTACAACACTGGAACAGGTTAACCCAGAGAGGTGGTGGAATCTCCATCTTTGGAGGTTTTTAAGACTGAGCTAGTCGAAGCCTTGGGTGGGATGATACAGTTGGGGCTGATCCTGCTTTGAGTAGGGGGCTAGACTAGGTGGCCTCTTGAGGTTCCTTCTAACCCTAATTTTTTATGATTCTATGTTCTATTGGCACCTGTATATCACCTAAACATTTTTTGTGTCAGAATTTCAGCAGAGCTGGATATTTTTATGCTGCTCAAGATTGGAATTCTTGATCCAATCTTGTTTATGTGTCAAACAGAAGATATAATCATGTCAAAAACTGCTCTGTAGATGCCAAGCTATTCCATTATTCCATAATAGTTGCCACAGTTTTCCATGTTCTCTTTTAGATTTACAGTAAAGCTTGATATATTTCTTTACATAAATGATCAGTATAATGCTAGACTGCAGGATCTACATCTAGAGAAACACTTTTGAACCTAAAACTTGTCTGTATCAATCTTTGGAAATTAAAAAAAAATGCTTTGTTGATAGAAGGAAAGGGATAGCGTCTTCTTAAGAAAAAAAATCATTCTGGGCAGATCTACATGAGACACTATGTCCCTGTGCACTGGCAGGCATGAACCATGATGCCGACACGACCACGCAGTAGCAACAAGCTACTGAAACAAGTGCTACATGACTGCACAGTAACAACTGCGAAGTCGGGTGCATGTGTAGGCGTGCCCACTGACTATTACATGAAAAGGTCAACTTGGGTAGCAAGACCAGTGATCTGATGGGGAGGGGCTAAATTTCTAAGCACTGCTGCCTGCCTACCTGACAGTATGTTGGCAGAGAAGCCACCAACACTTGGTAATGGATCTGAAGTAGACACACTTGCTTCTGAGCCAAGTAATTGTATTCTTTCTTTATGACTCTGCAAGCTTAAGTGAACCATGCAGTTTGCTAATAAACATATCTATGTATTAATATATGTAATGTATGATAATTTAATAGATTACAGGAATACGTCATGTTTTTAGCTATCTTCAGATATCAGCAAAGGAAAAGATCTTCATATATCAGCAAAGGAGAAGAACTGTAGAATGTATATTTCTCTGTGTAAAACCTAAAATGTAACAATACCAGATATTCAGGCCAGCTATTTTTTTAACTAGTGTTATATTTTGAATTTAATATATATATAAAGACTGTTGAGGGATACCACTAATTATCTAGCAAGTGAATCTCATTGGTATTAATTAACAGTGAACTCAAATGTAAGTGAAGAATTATGTTAAAAGAGAGAATTTATTTGGCAATTCATTTAAGGGGTGGTAATACTGCAATTCTAATAGTACCCTTATTCAAAAGTCCTCCCCACTTCTGTTATACATAAACATAATACAATAATACAGTCTCTAATCTCAGCCTTGAGAATTTATGATGTATGGATAAATCATCATGGACTACACGCAGAGGGAACAGAGACTTCACTTAGATTAAATATTTTCTTTTAATACCAGCAACAGGAAATATGAATGAATACCAATTAAGGAATTAAATCTAAAACCTTATCTGCACTAGACCCTTACTCTAAGTCAGTGGTTCTCAAACTTTTCTTTTCACAGACCACTTGAAAATTGTTGAGGGTCTCGGTGGACCACTTAATAAACTTTTTTTTGTTCTACTACTTAAAGCATACAACTCATATTTTAATATCAGTAGTCTTACCTTACAAGTACAGATATTCTCGATTGTTCTGCAACCTTTCTGCGGACCACCTGAGCTCGCAGACAAGTGGTGGTTCACAGACCATAGTTTGAGAACCTCTGTTCTAAGTGACTCCATTTGAACCATCTGGGCTATTTGCAGAAGAATAAACTATCCAATGTAGGTAAAGAGCTGCCCTTAAAATAAAAATAAAAGAGGATGTACTTGTGACATACCAATCTTGTCTTCTGTTTGAATTGCCTTCGTACCTTAGCAAAGCATAACACAGTTTACAGGTGTTGGCAAGTGTATGTGCAGCAGGTATGCATCAAACTCATACCTTAACATGCATGAGTGTGTGGTGGGGGAGAGAATTCAAGTATGAGAGGAAGAAATGTATGTTGAATACCCAGGGTTGTAATATAATTTTCTCAAAATCTCATATCTATGTAGGAAATTATGGATAGAAAGCCTCTACAGCATAATGTAGTCCAGGGGTCCACATCCTATACAGCCTGTGGTCTAGATCTGGGCTGCAAAGCCCAGATGTCTGCAGTGATTCAGTGTCAAGGGACGTCTGCAGCATGGTGGTTGGCACTGCAGCAGTGGAAACAGCAGCAACAGCACTAGCTTATTTGGAAGTGGTGGCCTACCTTTGGAATGAGCTCTGTTAAAGTGGTCCACTGCTCAAAAAGATTGCTGTTGCCTGATTTATCATCTAGCTCACCATAACAAGAAAGCCTATCATGCACTTAAGTATGATAAAGTCATGAGTGTCCAACTTTTAGAAAAACGATTGGTAGTTTTGGTGAAAAAGGTTAAGTCATATAAACAATTACAATTAAAAAAAAGATGATGTGCCTATGCCAACTGCATTTTCAGAGCAAACAACACATCTTCTGAAAAGAGGGAAGTTTTATAGACAAAGACACTGCTCTATCAAAGATAACATTAATAAAACCAACCCCCCTCCTAGAACTTTGTTAAAAATGTTGTGCATTTTTGCATAGGAATAAAGAATTCTCACTCTTTCACTGTGTGTCCACCAGTTGTTTCACTTAGATTGTAATAGCTCTTAGGCTAGGCCCTCTGTCTTTGATGTGTATGTGTATGAATGTACATATACTTGTTAACACAATGGGGTCCAAATCACAGACTGGGGCTTCTAGTTACAAACCACAACCACAATATAAATATTAAAAGAATGTTATTTAATAAGCAAAGTTGAGCACAAAGAAGCACTCTTCTTCTTTCCCTCCCCATCCCAGGACATGACACCAGCAGTGGCAGCAGAGCCTGCATATAACAGTGCCACTTGGAAGCCACAGAGGATTGGCCTCTGGTGCCTCTTCACCTTAGAAAATTTAGAAAGAAAAGAGAAAAAAAATCCGATGTGAAAGTGTAGCTGCAATTCCTCCCCCAACCCTCCCTTTCCTTGAGCTAAGGCATTGTTCCTTCAGCTGCCAAAGAGTTCTGTTCACTTGTGAGGAAGGAGTTGTTAGCCCTGGCTTTATTCCTCCAACCTTGCTACCACTTAGTGCTCAAGAAGCCACTTTACAGCTCTGACTCATAACTAAATGCTAAGTGCTATCTCCTGGTCTCTCTCTTCTCTACCTCTTTCTCAGAATAGGTCAGGGCAACAGGGGTATCAGGATAACACAGGTGGTTTATTACAATGAAATGGATATCTTATACCACTAACATTTTTCCTTCCTTTTTCATCGTTCTTCCTTCTTCATCATAATGGCCCATTTTTATTTTAATTGATATTGTGCCACCATCCTTCTAGTAAACCACCCACCACTCCAACAACTTGTTTCTCCTGTATCTCCTATTGCCACAACCTACCTTTTGACACTGTTGTTTGGTTCTTCAGCAGATCTGCCTTTCCTGTTACCGGAGACAAGCATTTCTGCAGCCAGGCAACATTCAGCAACTCCTTCACCTGCCTCAGCTTAAATTGGGAAGAATTCTTTCAGAGCAGTGAGATATAGGTAGATAGATAGATATAAAACCAGGTTCCCAACACCTAACATTCATAAGCTGCACAAGACTCTATTTAGGCACTGTCTGGAAAGAGCACAAAGCAACACAAATTAAAGCTCAGGCTAATCAACACAAGATCTGCCAACAAAAATGAAAAAAATCAAATGACTTCATCAAAACTAAAAGACCCAATACAATTTTCCTTACTGAAAACTTGCTGGATGATACTGTGAGTCCTGTCCTTGTCCACTTAATCCCCCCAGGATAGTCAGCCCACGACAGACATGGACAGGATGAAAAAAAGCCAGCACTATGGAATTCAACTTCTCTGCAAACATTAAAACTATGCAAAACATCTAAGGTAAGACAGCTTCATTCAGATTTATTCACCTGACAATGGAAACCAAAACCAAAGCTAACATAAACGCTATGCTAATTTCCAGAATAAAAGATTTATAAAGGAACTCACTAGTACCTGATCAGGAATGGTAGTAAACTACTCCAGACTACTCTTGGGAGATTTAAACACGTTTGACCAAAGCTGTAGACCCAAAAGCACAAAATATTTTAAAACTTGTCTCTTAACTTTCATAGGCTGTCTACAGTCCATATCCTTGCAGCCAGTCACTACAAACCTGATCTTTGGACTAAATGTCAAGAGGAAGGATCCCACAATCCAGCTACAGTTTTTGACAAATCATTGCCTCATTAAGGCAATGTTCAGAGACCTTGAGGCTCCCAAGAAGGAAAGACTAATGACATAGGATATGAGTGGCCAGGGAAGCCAGTGGTGACTGACTAGAGCTGGAACGGGTAAGAAGAATCTGAGGTTGAACTGTGTCAGGAAGCCAGGAGGTCAGTCTAAGAGTGAAGTCCAGGGAGTCAAGAATCTGGGAGATCAAACAGGGAGCAATGTCTAGGGAACCAGAATATCAAAGAGAGTGAAGTCCAGGGAGAACAAACAGAGAATGATGCCAAGAAGCAATCCAGAGAGGAAGCAGAAAAGCTGTCCTAAGTCAGGCTATCCTGTTACCCAGACACTTCCTGTTCCAGGTCAATGGTTTATATGTGGGAAGCAGAGGGTCAACTGACCCCAGCTGGCCACTCTGCTCACAGGGAATGGGCAAAGGGTTAGGATCTACTGGAGGCTTCACACTAGCTTTGACCAGCCTGGGTAATCAGCTGTAATGGGGCAGGCCTGCATGAGTGGCTGTGTTGGGCAGGCCAAGGTCCCAGGCTTAAGGCTGTGGCTTGACGAGTGATCTTGTTTGAACCACAGAGACTGAAGGACTACAGAAATTCCAAAGTCTTCTGGAGGACAACAGCATTTCATCTATAGGACAAGAAAGTGAGGATCTTGCGAATTATCCTCATTATATACCATGCATATGCTGGTCTCCAAATGGCCCCATATTTGCCTTTACCTAACCAGAATTCCTTGTATTTGGGACATACAATGCTGAGTGAAGACAAAAGAAAATTAATTTGAATGACAATGACAGACAACAAAGACTGATATATAGATACAGGCCAGGAAATGTAATTAATTCCTCCAGATCTACATTGATGCAGTATTATAGGCCAAGAATCTTCCTGTCAGCTTCATCAAAGCTGCCAAATCCCATCCTAAGTAAGTATCTGGTAACTACTTCATCAATCCTACAACCTGAGTGCCTACAACCAAAAGAATCCGGGAATGTCTCCTTGCTAAAAGGGAGGTGTACACCCAATGGAAAGAAGGGGTCATCACCAGGGAGGACTATACTGCAGTTGCTCGGAGATGTAGGGGGGCAGTCAGGAAGGCCAAGGTAGAGATGGCATTAGGATTAGCTTCCCAGATTAAGGACAATAAGAAGTCCTTCTTTAAATACATAGGGGGTAAAAAGAAGATCCCGGGTAATGTGGGGCCCCTGCAGGACAGGTTGGGAAATGTGGTCGTCACACCAGACGACAAAGCTAACATGTTTAACGATTTCTTTGCCTCCGTCTTCCTAAGTAGGGACCAGAACAGCTGCCTCCCTCCTGGGCCACCCTCGGGCCCCAGGGGAGGCACACCTGGGCCAAGGGTTAGCGAGGAACTAGTTAGGGAACTTCTGGAGGGACTGCACGTATTCAAGTCAGCCAGTCTGGACGATCTCCACCCTAGAGTTCTAAAGGAATTGGCTGAGGTCATTGCAGGACCCCTAGCATGGCTTTATGAGCACTCATGGTGCTCTGGTGTGGTGCCAGGGGTCTGGCAGAGGACTGGAAGAGGGCCAGTGTGGTTCCCATCTTCAAAAAGGGGAAGAAGGAGGACCCGGGAAACTATAGGCCAGTTAGTCTTACCTCAATCCTAGGCAAGCTGTTTGAGAAAATTATTCTGGCACACATCCATGAGGGGCCAGCAGGGGACTGCATGCTTAGGGGCAACCAACATGGGTTCATCAGTGGCAGGTCCTGTCAGACCAACCTGGTGGCCTTTTACGATTAGATCACCAGATCATTAGATGCAGGGGTAGCAGTGGATATAGTCTTCCTGGACTTCCGGAAGGCTTTCAACACTGTCTCTCACCCCGTTCTCATTAAGAAACTGGGGACTGTGGTGTAGACACCCACACTGTCAAATGGGTCACCAACTGGCTGGAGGGCCGCACCCAGAGAGTGGTAGTGGATGGGTCATTTTCGACCTGGAGGGATGGGGGCAGTGGGGTTCTGCAGGGCTCGGTCCTCGGGCCCGCACTGTTCAACATCTTCATCAGTGACTTGGACGAGGGGGTAAAAAACACCCTGTTCAAATTTGCTGATGACACTAAGATGTGGGGGGATGTGGGCACACTAGAAGGAAGCAACAGGCTACAATCGGACCTAGACAGGTTACCAGGGTGGGCGGATGAGACTAGGATGGGTTTCAACACAGACAACTGCAAGGTGATGCACCTGGGGAGGAACAACCGGCACCATACCTACAGGTTGGGGTTCTCCCCTCTTGTCAGCACAGAGGTGGAAAAGGATCTTGGAGTCATCATTGCCTCCAAGATGAACATGGGCCGGCAGTGTGGGGACATGGTCAGGAAGGCCAACCGTACCTTGTCATGCATCCACAGATGCATCTCGAGCAGGTCCAAAGAGGTGATCCTCCCCCTCTATGTGGCACTGGTCAGGCCGCAGTTGGAGTACTGCATCCACTTCTGGGCGCCACACTTCAGGAGGGATGTGGACAACATGGAGAGGGTCCAGAGGAGGGCCACTCGCATGATCAGGGGACAGCAGGGCAGGCCCTATGAGGAGAGGCTACAGGACCTGAACCTGTTCAGCCTCCAAAAGAGAAGGCTGAGGGGGGATCTAGTGGCCTGTTACAAACTAGTCAGGGGGGATCAGCAGCCATTGGGGGAGTCCCTGTTCCTGTGAGCACTGCCAGGAGTGACCAGGAATAATGGTCACAAGCTGGCAGAGGGTAGGTTTAGGCTAGGTATCAGGAGGTGCTACTTCACAGTCAGGGTGGCTAAGGTCTGGAACCAGCTTCCAAGAGAAGTGGTGCAGGCTCGTACCCTGGGGGTGTTTAAGAGGAGGTTAGATGAACATCTTGCTGGGGTCATTTGACCCCAGTATTGTTTCCTGCCATGGCAGGGGGGTCGGACTAGATGATCTACTCAGGTCCCTTCCGACCCTAGAAACTAGGAAATTAGGAAACTAGGAATTATAACCAAGCAGTGTAAAGGCCTATCACACTATTTTGCTGAAAAAATCATGTGCATTCAAGATCATGCCTTCAGACAGCATGCATCTCAGCTGTGCTGACCAAACAACAACCCATCTGTATTCTTTGGGTTTAGTACATTCACTCATCAAAGGGTTCTGGACACAGAGGGCGCAGCCAGATAAGCGTGCACGTGTGGTATGCAGTGCTGCAGACTTATCTGTAGTGCCACACATGGCAATCACTGCACATGCAGGTGTTCCCTATGCTAATTTGCAGTGTGAGGGTTTTTTTGAAGATTTTGAGGGTTTATTTGAAACTGGAGATCCCAGTGTCAAATAAACCTGCACTTAAAAAAGTGGGGTGGTGCATTTGGCAGCAGCATGTGCCACCCAAAACTGGAGTCCGGCTGGGTGGCTCCATGCTCCAGCCCAAAGGGTTAGGCCCCAGCCTCCACTTCCCCACCCAGGGCAATGTGCCGTTTGGCAGAGCACAGGTGTTCCCTGGGGACAAGTAACAGAGACACATATTGTGTTGCTGCTGTTTGTTCCCAGGGAAACGCATACTTCCACTCATGTGGTTGCACCCAGAAAAGGAGTCTTGAGCTAAGATTTCTTAATTTGACTTGTATAACTTTTGGCTTGTGAAATGGAGTCAGAGTGAATGGATTCTCTCTTGATGGAAGTAGCCAGTGCATCCTTCAGAGAAGGAATCTTCCCTTTCCTCCTTCTATCATGTAATAGTCCAGCCACACATTGCCCAAATTTCATTCACAAACTTGCTCATAGAAGAACAAGCCAAACACAAACAACAACCTCTTTACCTAAAGCTAACACCGATTGGTATCAGGACACAGAACTGAAATTGCCTTAGTAGCACTATTGGATTAGCTCCTCCTACTAAGGAAGAGAAGGCTGACATCCATTTCTATCCTCCTGAACTTCTCTGTAGCACTTGATATTATTGACTATGTTCTCTCACTTGGGAAGTGGCAGAAACTGTGGTAATGTGTTAGACTCATCTGAGGCCTTCCTGAAGGTATATATCCAGGAAACTGCATATCCATCACTAGATCCTTCACTTGTAGAATCCCACAAGGATCAGTTTTCTTTCCAGTCATGTTCAGTGTCTACATGCAGTTACCAGGTGAATATGGCAGACACTACAGGGTCATGGGCCAGCAATATGCATATGCAACTCCCTTAACAATTACTCTTTAGATGCAAGATAAATTACAGTTACAATTCACTTAATACCAGCCAGATTAGAAAAGAAGCAAGAGATTAATTTACAGTCTGACTTTTTATTACTACACCCAACAAGCACAAGAGCAAATACTTATTTCTATACTTATCTAGCAATCTACAACAGCATAACATATTACAGATTCTCACCTATACCAGCTGAGGAGACTAGGAGTTGACATGCAGACTGATAAAAGATTTTCAGAGTTCTCCAATTTTCCCTCCAATCTACACCTTTTTTTTTATAGCTGGCTTATTCTAATAATGTAATAAACATTCTATGATTAGCTTTATTCAAATTTATTTGTGTCATTGAACTTTTTGCAGTTGGACTGAACTAGTTTTCTTAGTAACTGGGAAGGGGTAAATTAGATGGGATTAATGTGTTAGGAAAGTTACAGCTTTGGGAGGGAAGATTTCTTATTTCCATCCCTTATCATTTTGGAATGCTTCTTGCCATCATTCTGTTTTGTTTTTACCTTGGTTTATGGTCTTCACTGAGATAGCTACTGTGTTTTTATAACTTATCTAAGAAACTTAATACAAATATGTCTATTATAGCAAATATGTACATCATATTTTTCGTTACATCAATCATTATTACTAACATATTTAAGTTAAAGCTGTGATATAGTCTATTCAGATGATTTATTTCAAGGGCTACTTTTAGCCTATCTTCTTTCAGGCCTTTTGTTCTGTTTAATTTAATTTGGTTTAGCTGGATATGTCTTCATATTTTCTCTCATACCACATGCCCCCAAATAAGATCATTACCTTGTTTTTCCAGGAAGGCAAGATATAGAAAAAAAGATTTTCCCAGATTCATGGCCAACTGGATGCAGCAGCTCATTTGCCCTGAACCATCTCAATTGCTGCTTCAGGCACAAGCTACTGTTTTAACCGTCTCAAAGCTGCTAAAGAACTGATAACAGCTTTTGGCTGTTCAGCCAGTAGCTACTCCCAATTCCTTTGAAGCTGTGAAAAAGTTAACTCTGAACTCCCCCCCCTAGAAGTAGCAGCCATTTTGGCAGCTATCAGAGCACAGTGTCTGCATGGTTCTATTCCTCCATGCTTCTATTTCAGTGCAGAAAATTCAGTTCCACTGCTTAAGATACGCACACAATTTTGGAGGGCTGATTTTTTGTTGGCGGTAGGTGCATGTGATAGGTGAATAAATATGGCAATTGCTTTCTTTCCTCTGCTGACCAACCTAGTTGTCACATTGACAAAGGCTCAGTTTGTGGTCACTCAGAAACAGACATTCGGGCTCTTCTGCTTTTGCTACAATTCTGTAGCTTGCATAGGCCTCTTGAAAATGTCCAGGGCTGGGCAACCAGTGATTATACATTTTTGTCTCATCATATTTAATTAACGATAGCACATCATCTTTTTAGTGAAATTCTAACTAGCTTTACATAATTTAGTTCTTCTCATCATAAGATAAAACATCAAGTTACTGCAACTGTTACCTTTAACTACTAATAATGCTTTCCAAAGAGCAATTACCTATCCTTGGCCTGGCCAAATATTCGTGACTTAGACCAGCAGACTTGATTCTGTTTTCCTATGTTACTGCTTATTGATTATGTAACCCAGGTGGTACTCCAGGATGTACCCCTCTCCAACTGAAGGGATCAGAGCAGGTGCACAAGCACTGTGGGAGGTGTACAGACCCTCCTTCCTCTATAGAGCAATGCCAGATCACCAATGCGAAATTAACCATACACCTTTTAATAAGAAACCAGTAGTGGAAACATAACATGTATAAACCAGGGGGTATAGGGGACACTACAATGTCCCAAGGGCATTCAGACTTGAACTCAGATCACCCACACAGTAGGCAGAAACCTCTACCACACAGCCACCAGTGCTAGTATCACTTTGAGCTGATAGGGGTTTTGATAGGGGTCCTCCAATCATCTTTTACCCTTTCAAAACCCCTGGGCCAAATCATTACCACATTGGTGAGGAAAGGGAATCCCAAGTCCTCCAATCATCTTTTGCCCTTTCAAAACCCCTGGGCTAAGTCACTGCCAGCTAGCCCATCACATTTACATCTCCTCTCAAGGGAACTCCAGCAATGTAATATAGTTGGGCAAAGTCTACAGTTCTTGGAAAACGAGGAAACTAGCACAGGACACTGTAGCATGTCTCCTCTGCTACACAGGCCACCAAACATGAAACCTGTCTTGGTTCATCAAAACTGTCCTTTGTAACAGGGGACTACCCCTGTTCCAGAGGAAAAAAAAGAAAGAAAAACCACTTACTGGGATGCAGAGCCAGCCAGCCATGCTCTTGCGAGGTGGTATCAGAAATGCCTCTGTGAAGACAGAAGGCATTCCCTGGCCCTACACAGAGGCTCTCCTCAAGATCCAATGCTGATTGGCTGAGGAACCAGAAGTCCTGGTTGAAAATCCGCTGGGAATCTGTTTCCCCATAGGGGAGTCAGAGACACCAGTCTGCTATGCATCCGTGTTGGGGCACGGGGAAGAGGTAAAGGTTCGGGAGACACTGAGGGGAGAAAAGCACCTGGAGCCAGAGGAAGATCGGCAGGGTGAGTTCATGTGATGACTGGCTAGTGACAGTGAGATTTTGGGAGCTTATAAAGAGGAAGAGAGTTGGAGGCATCTTTGGTTACCTGCCGGGGGTTAGGCCTCAGCAGGGAGAGGTCTGTGTACATCAGATTGAAGAAAGCCCTAAGCAGGGGGGATGAAGATTGATCCAGTCGCATTAAGGGTCCAAACTAAAAAGGGGATGGATAGACGAAGTACAACATACTCCCTGCTCTGCATCCAGGATCTCTAAGATGACATCTTGCCTCCGGGGGTGAAGACTGTGTTGACAACTTTGCTTCTCAGGAGGAATGGAACTCGTGTCAGGAATGGGAAAAATTTCCCATGAGGGCCACAGAACTTTTTCAAAGGCTGATTTAAGACTGCAGAATGAACTCCCGCCAGGCATTAAGGACTTTAACAGACCTCACCACCTTCTACTCCAAGGGCCAGAAGTATTTATATATTTTATTTTTTACTTTGTCTTCTCTAACATAAAAGCATAGCAACATATATACTAAGGCAAAGAAATGTGGTTATAAAATGGAGAAACTAGAACCATCGGTGCAGGACATTTAACTGGATAATATAGAATTAAAAGACACATGGTAGAATAGGCTGTCATAAGTGTAACACAGGCACTGAAGGATTTAGATTGTTCAGGAAAGACAGAAATAAAGGTAAAGATGATAGGGTACTGAATATGAATGCCATGAGAGACTGTGAAGAAATAATAAATGATATAATGGATAAAATAAAACTGGTTTGTGCCAAAAACTCTTTGGGGAAACTCTGTAAAAGAAGTGCTGCTGCGATATTTAAGGGGTCTGTTCTATGTCTGTAGCTTTGGTTATGTGTGCAGATCTCTGAGATGTTATTAGAAAAATAAATTCAACTGCTAATTGTGTCATAATGGGAGACTTTCCAGGTATAAACTGAAAAGTAATTGTTACTAACAAGACACACATTTCTGTTTGTGATAGCTGATGGCTTTCTTCACTGAATGGTTACTGAATCAATAAGAGGGGATCCTATTTTAGATGTGGGTTTGGTAATTAATGATGACTTTATAGAAGAGCTAGTAATAGAATATAATATTGATGTTGGTGATTATGAGTTGATTCAGTTTAAGTTAAATGGAAGGATAAACAAAAAAAGTCTGTAATGAAGACTTTTTAGTTCAAAGGAGAAGACTGAGAAGTTACAGAAACTAATTAGTAAATTAACTGAATTGAAGAGCTTAAAAAGATATGAATACAGAGAAGGCCTGGAAGCTGTTTAAGTCAAAGGTTGAGAATCTATTTGGAATTTGCATCGCAAATAGAGGAAGAAACTTGTAGGAAAAGTCTGCTGACCTAAGTTGATGAATGACTGCCTCAGAAAAGGATGTTGAGAGGAAGCAGAGAGCCTAAAAGGAATAAAAAAAGCACTGATCAGTAAATTAAGCTAAATCATGGAGAACAGTAATTACAGGGACAGAGTTAGAATTGCCAAAAGAAAACAAGAAAAGAAGAAGTGGAGTTCTTATCCAATGAGGATTGGGTCAAGATGAAAGATAACTTGATATTACTCAAAACTAAATGAATCTTTGCCTTAGTTTTTAATAATGCTGGTGGTGCATATCAAAATAGTATGAGCAACGGGAATTAATCTACCAAAAGGGAATTACCCAATTTCTGCTGGAGTATTTCTTCACATTAACTGAATGTGTATATGTATCCTCTGTGTAGAACAGATGCAGAGGATTGGATGCACTAGGATGTAGAGGAATACAGATTCTGTTTCATGAGAGGAGATTAAAAGAGCTTCATGTACTTAGCTTGATAAATTTATGAAAGAGATCGATTGTAGGACAGGGGCATTTATGGAGCATGTAACAGTTGGCTTTGGGCGTTTGGTATCCTCATAAGGTGGCTGAAGGGCCACTTGATCTCTGTATCAGTTGCTTGCAAATATGAAGGTGTTTGGTAATCCTGCTTCAGGACTTCTGCAGATGCTAGGAAGAAATAATAATGAAATTAGAAAATATATAAATTTTAGTTGCCTTCTGGTTTTCTAGACTTTAAATGTCCTGAGATCATGCCTTTAAGCTTGCTGTATACATCCAAGAGTTAGAAATGTACTTCATAAAAATCAGAAGCTGAGGCTCCTATATTCTGTCTTAATTCCAGAGTCTGGCATTGCAAAAATTCCCACCAAGAACCACAAGATTTAACAATATTGTATTCATAAGAGTGTGTGCTCCACAAGAGGGGCCCAGCTGCTTCCTCTGTTCACTCCTAGCACTTGGTTTACATTCTCAGGGTGCATATGTAATGATCAGAGATAAATCATTTTTTTAAGAAATAAAAGTTGATGTGGGATTCAGTCTGTCTCTGTTAACTCCATGGTCCAATGTGATCTACTTCCAGTGCATAAGTAGATGTACTATAAGGGGGGAAAAAATGAATTCCCCATATTAAATTTTATAGTGTGAAATCAAGGTACAAAACAGAGACTAAGGATTCACATTTGAATACCCTCACTGAAGTGGAGAGATACAGACAGAAAGAGTTCTCTTGGACACATTTCTAGCTCTTGGCTATTTTCACTGAAAGAAGAGATTTAGTCTACTACCAAGTAACAGTTATTGCAATGCTACATATTTTTGTACTGAGCACCCCTTAGCACAGAGTTGGCCAACCCGCAACCTGGGCAGCCTCTGTGTATGGCATGCAGCAGACTGGGGAGGGGAAAGGAAGCATAGGGGCAGATAGGGCAGGGAACAGAAAGCAGAGTAGCAGATTGAACAGGGGAAAGGGATCAGGCATTCAGGATCAGGGAATCAGGAGTGTTAGAGGCTAATCTGGGGCACACATGCCAAAAAGGTTGTTCCCTATTGCCCTAACACATTTAATTTGACACTGAAGGAAAAATAACTTGGTTATTGACGTGCAAAGCATTGTTGTTCACATTAAAATTAGAGATGTGCTTCACTGTGTTCTCATGACTTTTGTAAGCAAAACATGTTCTCTCCTTTTATTTATAAATAATTATTTTTGAACTAAACAGCTATAACACTATCAAAATTTCCAAGCTGACTACAGTACTCTCAGACAGAATGACTTCTCCTGGTCACATCCAAGATAATCATGTGGAAGGAAACCTTTCGTTAATCTGATCTGCGTCAATGGACACCTAAATAAAATGTGGATTTCAGTGGTTCCCTTAGTGAGTGTAAATTCTGCCCATGCAGATCAGATTGCTTAATTGGGGCTTAAAATGCAGTGCCTCATACAGTGGCTGCTCCAGTGGTTCTGGACTCGTGCTGGATGCAGTACCTGTGGACACTACATGCAGCACTGGACACAGACAAGCTGGAGCAGGTACTGTGTGCAGGGTTTGTCCTGGAGTGTCTTGGGGTGGGCACCATATGCCGTGCAATTCCTAGAGTGGTCAGAGCAGGTGCCGCACATGTCCTGTATCCCAGGCCCTGCCCGTTGGGGCCAGTATGTGCCAATTCAGACACAGGGGCAGCACTGGGAGCTGGATATCAGGGCTATGCAGATCACATGCAGCCTGTGGGTCATATTGACTCCCCTGAATTACATGGTAGAACTCCATCGTTTGAACTGTCAACCTAATGGACTGCCAGCAGCTCTTCCCTTCCTGTGGATTCACAATCAGCTGAATGCATTTGATGTCACTTAAGCTTTGGCAGATTCATGCCCCAAGCATGGCCATGAAGCCTCCTAAAGGCCATGTGACCCCTGCCTAGCTTAGTCTCTATTACAGCCCCTCCCTTAATTGATCTCCTGCCATGCCTTGTTCTTACTAGAAGTGAAATAAGGGAGGCTGCCCCCAGACCTTAAAGTGAGACTTTGTTCACTTGCAGTACTCCTGGGTCACTCCTGGACCCTCAGCCACCCTTGATTTTACCCTTAAGCTCAATAGTCCCTTTCAGCTGGCCTGAGTCCCTGCGGGGCACCTGTAGCTTCAAAGGACTACATGTCCCTCTGCCCCTCCTGGAAACTTATAGCCTCAAGGGCTCAATGCGTGGCTCCATTTCCTCCCCTACATCATGTCCCAAGCCAGCACAGGTATCTCTTCAAGATTAATTATTTGTATACTTGGCACCTTTGGGCCTTTGGACTCCCTGGTCTTCTACATAGTCTCTCTTTGAGCTCTCAGAACCCTGGTTCCACAAGCACCCTATAACAGGGGGCACTCTGAGGCTGGGACTCACGTCAGCTCGCTCACCTGTTAGGGCAGTCTGCTCCATCTCTCCTGCCACAACTTGATGTTCTCTAATACATGAACCAGGAGGCTGTCCATTCACTGTCCCAATGGCAGGGGGCTATCCATGGCTCTATACCTACCCTACACTGTGGCCCATGCCTCGCAGATGGCATCCAGATTATTATTGTTCCCCAACTTCAGGATAGGTCAAATTCAATCCACTGTTGTCCTCTAACACACTCACACTCACTCTGCCCCTCTCTCACAGGGGCCTCTTGCACTTCGCCCCTCAGTGGGCCACTCTCAACTGCTCTGTTCCCTTGAGTGACCCATTTGGGGCCATCAGGCTTTACTACTTTCACTCTGGTACTTCTTCAGTTCACTCATGCTCCCCTACTCTACAAGACATTTCCTTATGCCAAACACTGGGCTGCTTTTGTCCCCAACCCCTCACCGAGCAACTTGTTCCTGTTCTCATTCATGGAGGTTCATCCATGTACTGCCCTGCAAGCCGCACTTGCAGCCCTACTCAGTACACCCCCACTGCAGCCTTCAGGCCTCCCTTAGCAACCCTACTCTGCACCACACATGCACAGTCCTTTGAGTGCACCCTACCCTGTGCAGGTCTCCACATCAACACTACCCTCTCTGGGGCCTCTAGAGTTTTATACCCCTTCTGGGCTTAGGTGCCTCTCTATAGGTGTGCCTGACCCTCCCCCTTCCCACCCTCCCGCTCTCACAATCACTTACCAACTGGTTACGGCACCCCTACCTGCCTTTCACCAGGGAGGTAACTGGTCTGGTATTTCTTGGGGGCTGTCCCATCACAGACAGTCTCACCAGACCACCCTTCCCTAGCAGGATGCAGTTTCAAGTTGAGAGCTGGGCTCTAAAATGACCGCCCTCATCAAGCACCTGCCGGTTGTCTGCTCCCAGCCCTTGAAGTGGCAGGCACCAAAGGTACACTGCCACACACTCCATCCTCTGGGCTCTTGGACCCCCAGTTCTGCACACAGTCCCTCCTCCAGGCTCTCAGACCCTGCAGTCAGGCTTAACCCGCTCAGGGCTCATAGACCCTCTGGTCCAGGTCTCAGCCTTTCCCAAGCTGCTGGACCTCTTATTGGGTCCCACTTTCAGTCTGAGGGCTCCTGGATTATTAACACTCTAAATAGGCCTTGACCCACTGCAGGGCTCAAGGCTAAACTATCAGTGTAACTTAAATAAACAAGAAGCGTCTCAGCCTTCTGGCTGGTACCTCAAACCCTCTAGGGACTTAACATAAACAAAGGCCACTTGCCTGCAAGAGCCTAGTCTTTCTCAACCCAGGGAACTTGCCTCAGTTCCCAGGCTTGCAGAGTCATTCAGCCAAATCCAGGTCCCTGCAGCCAGGAGCTCCCCACTTCATGGTTGCCGGGGAGAGACTCACTGGGTAAGCTACTGCACAGTAGGAGTTTTTGGGTAGGTGTCTACACATGCAGAAACCTGGCATTAAATTGAATGCCAGATCTCTCCAGCCTTGCCATGTGCCCCATGTGCGCTGGGGGGAGCTACAGCCTCCAGCCCCAGCTGCCATCACTTGGCAGCCATGTCTAAAGCCAGACCCATCTGCCAGCACTTGGCAGCCATCTTCAAAACACAGCCCCACTCTGTGCTCTCTGGGAAACCAGTTCCTGTGCTCAGAGGAGCAGCATGACACGCACAGAGGCAGCACATGATAGCTGAGTTTGGATCCTCTCTGTGTTCCAGAGCTATGGCTGCCCCAGACTCTAGCCCTGGCAGTGAGTCAGTAATCAGTGCCTGGGATAGACCTGCACCCTCATTGAGCATGCCTTTGACCTCCTCAAAGGCTGCTAATGCTCCCTCACTGCCTGCCTCTAAATGGCTGAGAACAATCTCCCCAGGGTCATCATCGCAGCTTGTGAGACCTGGGGAAGTATTGTTCCAGGAGACCTGGGCAGAAGAGGTGTGCCAAGCAGAGGTTACCTGGTGGTGGAAGCATGAGCTATGACAGCAGCAGCAGAGACACATCATGAAGCAGCAGCTGACCACATCATGAAGCACTCCCATTGTAGCTCACCTGCCCTGCTGCCCACAGACCCCCTACCCCCAGCACCACTCTCATGCCAGGCACTTTGTCAAACAAAAAATCATTATTCACCTCACAACACACACTTCATTCCTCCCCTCTCCTCCCTCCACACACAAAGCCCCTTCGCCCCTCCCTTCCCAACACATGGAGCCCCACTCTCCCCCCTGCTCAACCAACAGAACCCCTTCCTCCTCCATCCCCATCAAACAGAGCCCCTTCACCACCTCCCCACCCATCAACAATAAAAAACATCTTCCCTGATGTACAAGAATCCACGTGGTTGTGTCCCAGAGTGGAGGGCCCTGGGGTAGGGGTTGTGAGGTCAGAGCCCAGGGGAAGGCAGCCAGCACCCTGGTCTCGGACTGTTCCCCAGTGGATCCAGGAGTTGTGGCAAGTGCAACAGGCAGGGGGCTTGCCCAGGGGTGATGGCAACCAGTGCTACTCTGAGGCATGTGGCTCCCCCTCCAGCTGCCTGAGTCTAGGGCTAGCAGGGCCAGTGTCCTGTTGTGGTGCTGCTCCAGGCAATTCAGGCTCCATGCCTGCTTGGAGCCAGGGCAAGCAGCAGGCCTGGGCCCATTTGGTGATGGTGATCTGGAGTGGGGGCCAGGCCAGAGGACCTTCTTCCAGGCCCAGGCAGGGATCTGCTGTGGGGCAGCAAGGAAGTGCCAGGGGCCCTGCAGGGCTAGGGATGGGGGCCAGGCAGTGGGAGGCATGCACATGATTGTCAGGCCCAGGATGGCGTCCAGGGACCAGTGGTCATCTTCCATGGCCTACACTGCCCCGGCCTGGATGACATTCTGCTCCTGCATGTTCTTCAGGCACTCCCTCTCCAGGGCCAGGGGCTTGGCCTGGTAGTCCCACTCTGCCCAGTCATACGTCTCCTCCTGGGTGGTCTCCCCGGCAATATCTTCCACCCCTCCTGGTGGGCAAGGTCCTTCTCCCACCAGACCTGAGCCCACTCCCCCTGTTCCTTGGCCACCACCACCAGTCACTGAAGCAGGAGTGTCTGGTCCTGCATGCACTACTGGTACAGCGAGTGCATGCAGAGGGATCCAGTGCTGGATGGTGGTGACCCTGATCTGGCACCCCTGCTGGGGCCTGTGGTCTTTTCCCCAAGTCCAGATGCTGCCCCTGTGGAGGCAAGAGACAGTAGCTTTTTATGGGAATTTGCAACATTTCAGAGATAAGATGCTCTGCACCAGGGGCTATGTGGTGTCCGGCCACAGATCATGGGTTGGCCATGCATGGGTGCCCAGGGACTGCTCACTCCCACTGGTTCCTGGATGCAGGCAGCCTGTGTCCCCTTCCTGGAGTGGGACAGGCCAGGCTTCTGGGAGCACCTGCTGCTGCAGCTCCAGACCTCACTTCCCAACTTCTCCTCCTGAAAGCCAACCACTCTGCTGCGCAGCCATCTAGTCCACGACACTCGGGCTTGGGGTGCTCAGTGCTCCTGGACAACTGGGCCGAGGAGTTGGTTGTGCCCCCACCTTCTCTTCTGGGGAAGCACCATGGAGCCAGCCCCAAGCATGCCTCTGTTGTGTGTGCCCCAGGTGGTGCACAATGAGCTGTTTGTGCAGGCTGAAGAGTGCCCAAGCCACTACACCCTGCTACTGCTGATCCTTCTGGTGCCCCAGGCCCACCTGCATACCTGGTTTGGGACCCTTAGCTATGATGGCACAGAGGGCAAGCCTGGGCTGCCCCACAACCTCTGCTGCCACATGGAGGGCTACCTGTGACAGCACTACACACATAGGAAGTGGAAGGGGGGGCTAATGGGTCATCCCTCCCAAACATGAGACAGTGGTAGGGCTGCAAGGCAGCCTGGCCATGAGCTTCTGGTGCAGCAAGGGTGGGGAGGGAGTGGGGCTGGGGCAGGAGCTCGGGGAAGGGCAGATGCTGCACATCTGGGGCAAGGCACAGGACTGAGACATGAATGGCTCTTCCAGGGGGCATGGCTCCTGCTGCCGCCTGCACCCCAGGAGGCATGGGGGGGTGCCCCTGAAACTGCACAGGGCAGCCTGTGCCCCCACAGCTAGCCAACCATGGGCATCTTGCACCCCAAGGATGATATCAATGTTGGCTGCAACGTCCTCCTTGGCAGCAGGGGACAGGAATGTATAACCATAGGTGGAGGGAGAAATGTATTTTGTGGGGAAGGTGCAGGGGTCCCGGGGGCTCCATCCCCTCCGGCCTGATGGTGCAGGGCTTGGGCTGGAGTGGGGAAGTAGCCGGGACTGGTACAGGGCTAGTAATGATCTCAGGTGATGGGGAAGGAGTGGATGCACGGGTGCAGCGGGCTCCAGCCCCAAACCCAATCCTGGGCCTGACTTGGCTCCACTCCCATCCAATCCCTACCTGGTCCCAGGCCCATTCCCTCTCCCTCCACATGGCCCTTTTCCATCCCCCTGCCCCTGCCACCCCACAGACTATCCCACTGGGGGAAGGGACTGTTCATGTGCACATGTGTGCACACATTCAGTCCCCACCACCAAATATTTTTCTCCCTCCACCTATGGCTACACATTCCTGCCCCCTGCTGCCAAGGAGGACATTGCCACCGACATTGATGTCTTCTTCGGGGTATGAGATGCCCATGGCTGCCTAGCTGTGGGGGCATGGGCTGCTCAATAAAGTTTTGAACTATGTCTCCCCTCTCTGCATGCTGGGGGGGACCTGGGGCCAGGGGAGTGTGGGTGGAGTGGTCCAGGAGGGGGTGCAGGGTCTGGGGACAGGGGCAGGGGCCTTGGGGCTGGGGCGGGGACTGGGAGGGTCCTTCATCCAATGCAGAGCTTACCATGTGTCTGGGCCTGGTGAGACTGGTGACTCATCACAGGCCTCCCTGTGGGTGACAGTGTATGGCTGCATGCTGTGTCCATGGCCCATGAAGTGCAGTGGGCCAGCACCTGGCCCAAGGCTCCCCAGGGAAGAACTGGCACTGCTGGTGGCTGGTGTTAACATGGCTGGCCATTCCTCATGGTGGGATCTGGGGTTACACAGCTGCTGAGGCAACTGCTGGCCAGGGCTCCCTGAGCTGCTACTGAATAGAGCATCTGGGGAGCTGGGTTTGGCAGAGCAGGCACTGAGTGCCCTAGAGCACCAGAAAATCACCAATCCCCCAGGCTGCAGTTGGGGCCTTGGGTGGATGGCACGTATGTGCACATATGGGTGAGACTGGGTCTCGATGGGGAGGATGCGGATGACATGCTGCTGCATCCTGCACTAGCTCTCTGAGCCCTGCATGGCTATGCCTGTGTTGCCAACCCTGGGTAGCTGGCAGCAGCACCCAGCAGAGGGTCATGGCAAGGGACTGGGAGCAGTGCAGCTGAGGTTATGCCTTGCAGCACCTGCAGTTACAGGCCAGGCTTCTGGGGGTGTGCAGCAGGGGGGGCTGGCAGGCCTGACATCTGGTTCAGCAAGCTGCAAACTGCAGCCAGCAACCACACTCTCCCCAACCACCAGCTGCACACTCACCTGCCAGCAGCTGAAGGGTGAGTAGCCAGCAGCCCCAGTCTCCCTAAGCAGCAGCCACAGCCTCAGCTGCTGCACTGTATTGCAGGGAGACAGGTATAGCTATACTGCAGGCTGTCCAAGGGGGCACACAGGGCCTACAGTTCCTTCAGGCTGCTGTGGTGTATACCCTAGGGCGCAAATTGGCTGGAGCTCTTAGAGCTTGCAGCTAGGGGCTGCCACAGATGCAGCCCAGCCCTGGGTGAGGAGAGGCTCCCAGCCAGGAGCCATAGGGCTGGGCTCTGGCTGGCTCCCTAATGGCAGGACAGACCTGGCAGCAAACTTAGTGCTGGGTTGCATATACATGTGCACTACTGTGCATTAACTAACTGAGCTTAAATTTGCAGGTAGCAGATTTAGTCATGATTAGCCATTTTTACTGGCCAGTAAGGGCATGCACATGTAGACACTCACTTGTACTGCACAGTAAATTAGGCTAATGCTCAGTAACACATCTCGTGTAGAAGCTCCACTTACCAGTACAGGCTCTGGGCTTACATAGCTCCAGCCTGAGCCCTCTTCTGGTCAGTTGAGTCCTTCATTAGCTCCCTGCTGCCATCTGCAAGCTGCTTGTACCCTTAAAGGAGAAGGCACACCACAGTGCCTTGCTGCATAAGCCATTCAGATAACCAGGGTTTTTTTTATATAAAAAGTGCTCAGCAGTGGTGATCTGATATTGTCTAATGTATTGGACTGTTGTTTAAAAAAATCTATAACAAAAGAATCTCAATCATGCGTTTGTAACGTTATAGAACAATATTTTTTTGGAAAGTGAAAGTAAAATCAGGAATATTAACTAATAGAGGGTTTGTGAAATAAAAGGTTAGATTTGTTCGGGGAGTCCTGTTGAACTTCCAAAGTACAATTATATTTTCATAGCTTGTTCAGCTTGAACAGTAATTTGGATTCAGCGGGACTTTAATTTGCTCACAAATTGTTTGCTCATCATTTGATATTAGATTGCCTAGTAATACATTACTCTCTGCTGTTTTCAAAATATGATGTTACAATTCAATGTGCAGTGACAAGAAATACTTTATCAAGTGGGTTTTCTCCTGTCACTAAGACTGGGGGAAAAGGATTAAAAAACCCCAAACAAATTAATCATTCTAGGCAGTAAGAAACTATGCTCATTCTCTTCTTACCTATCTAGATGAGAACATTCTATAGAGGGTTTTTCTGTTTAAGCAGTTGCCATTTTAATTATCAAAAATCCTTTAATCATAAAGATATACAGGTTCCCTACTGGTACAACAGTGGGGAAATAGAATAGCCTGCCTAGGGTTGTTTTGAAATCTCCTTCACTGGAGGTTTTCAATAGGAGGATAAACAGTGGAACTGGATGATTTAAGCGTAGTATTATGTACAGTGAGGCTCTGAGTTCAGATGTAGGAATATGCCCTGTTTTGATTAATCAGATGAGGCAAGCCTGGAACTTGATTAAATTAGTCACACGCTGTAAGAAAAAGCTTGAGAGAGTACCTTTTTTCTAGCTGTTTACGGAGCTAGAAAAATCAATGGAATCTTTGTCAATCATAAGATTGATCAGAGTTCCTCAGAAATTCTCATCAACTGCTCTGCGCTTCCCTTGGACTTGAGAAAACTTGTAGCTAACTTGATACTTTCAAGTTCATTGGAGCACCACTTTACGGACAGTTTTATAAGGTTGTTTGGAAGCAATTCTGGTTTCCAGTAGGTGATCTCTTAGCTAATGCACCTATTTTCATTGAAGAGAGGAAACACAATGTAGTGGAACAGACATGAGACAGCAGTATGACCAACTCATACGATGATGATGATCCAGCAAATTATAGGCCTATTAGGCTTACATAAATCCTAGACAAAATAATGGAACAGCTGATAGAAGACTTGATTAATAAAGAATTAAAGGCATTAAATAACGAATGCCAGTTAACATGGGTTAACGGAAAATAGATCATGTCAAACTAATTTGGTATCTTTTTTGGCAAAAATTTAAGTATGGATGAAAAAAGTGACAGTAGCTGTAATTACTGAGGCCTCTACAATCATTTCACTTGGTACAACATGATCTTTTGACTTAAAACTAGACAGATAAAAACCCAACATGGTCAACTTTTAGGTCTCAACCCATAATTGAAAGTGAAGAGTTGTCATCATGAAGGTATATTTCTAGTAGGATCCCACAGTTATCATGTCTTTGTACTGTGCTATTTTTATCAATGACATGGAAGAAAACAAAATCATTACTGACAAATTTTGGAGATGACACAAAGATTGGGATAGTGGTACATAATGAAGATGGCTCACGACTAGAGAGCATTATGGCTTGCTTGGTAAGCTGAATAAAAGGACATATTATATGTTTAATATAATTGTAAAAAGCCTAAGAAAGAAGGAAGATCATATTTACAGGAAGGAGACTCTATCCTGACAAGTCGTGACCTGAAAGAAGACTTGATGGTGTCACTGTGGTTAATGGGCTGAACATAAGCTCCCAATATGACAAGGGCTAATTTGATCTTTGGATATATAAACAGAAAAATATTGAGTTGAAAGAGGGAGGTTATATGGCCTCTTTATTTTTCCTGGTTACAACTACTACTGGAATGCTGTGTCCAGCCCTGGGGAGGAAACGATGGGTTATACGTGCATGAATAGCTCCATTTAACAGAGAAAGAGAGAGCGACCAAGCTACAGAATTAGCAGAACTTTTCTGAGAGACAGTGGGTGCATCTACACATGCACTTAACTGCAAAATAGATTAATTAGCATCACTGTCTACATGAGCAATCCTATTAAGTCTCAGTAAACTAATTAACGCTGCTATAAGATACTACTGTAGGGCACGGTACTATCTTACGGCTGGTGCAGTTTTGTGCCTGATGTCAGTGTCTACACATGTGCTACTGAGCAGTAGCTAATGCACCATTAGTCTAGTACCTGTATTTTTTGGTACTTGCAAACTATGCATTAGTCTAATTTACTTCACAGTAAGTCCCATGCGTGTGTAGATGGAGACACTTTACTGCACATTAGACTAATCTAACGTCTAGAAGTGCACATTGTATCACATCACAGATCTGTGGACACATTTAAAACTTCATTTAAACTTCATTTAAACTTCACAGTTAGGGCGGCTAGGATCTGGAACCAACTTCCAAGGGCAGTGGTGCTGGCTCCTACCCTGGGGGTCTTTAAGAGGAGGCCTGATGCCTACCTAGCTGGGATCATTTGAGCTCAGTTTTTTTCTCCTGCCCTGGCAGGGGGTCAGACTTGAAGATCTATAAGGTCCCTTCCGACCCTACTTCTATGATTCTATGAAATGATGTGGCTCATTTGCTAATTATGACTTTTTAGGCCTAGGAATGCTAAAAACTGCAATGGGAGAGGGGCAGGGGACAGATGACTCTAGGTAGTCCCTGTTAAGAAACTCTCCCTTGGCATCCAATCCTGAGAAGTAGGCCTATTTGTTGTGTGAAGGGTGGTGGGCCCAGACCCATAAGCCTCCCTCAATCACGGAGGTCACTGGAAGTGCAACAACTGATTCTGGAGGACAGCAAAAGAGAAAACACGGGCATGAGTGTGGGTCAAAAGTTAAGACTGAGTGTTCCAAGTGGGGATATGGAGCAGAGTATAGTTGCCAAAGCCTGCTGCTCCTCAAATGAGTCCACAAACCTGTGGCCTAACCCAGTATGGCATATCTTATGTTAGTACTAAGAGTTTTTGACAGCTAGTCAAGAACAAGACAGACAGGAAATGGAAATTTTTAACAGCCTCATTCTGGTTCTGGCTCTGGTGTGAGATGCGTAGGTGTAAGCCTGCTGTGCCTCCATGAACCCAGGGACCCCCAGAAGAGCCTGCAGGACCCATGATGAGCCCAGCCTGCCCGCAGGTAAGCAGGGGCCCGTGGTGGGTGGGGCTTAGCTAATTTAGGCAGCTGGGAGCCGGCTGAGTGGAGCTGGGGAAGGACATGCCACCCCCCCCACTCCTACTTCACCCAGCCCCCCAAGGAGCTGCGCAACTGGAGCCTCATGAACAGGCCGTGCAAACAGGCATGCTTCTGGGCCTGGTGCACAAGTTAGCATGGAGTTTGTGCAGAAGGGCGAGCAGGAGGGCCCGAGGTCATGTCTGTGAGCCCCCTAGGGTAGGCAGTCCCAGCCGCAGCCGGTCTACTAGCAGCATGCTGCAGATGGGCACACACCACACCCCTCGGGTCCCCTTGGGGTCTGTGACCCCCCACTGTGGCACTTCAGAGGCCTCCACTCAGACAGAGCCCATAGTTCCAGGCTCCATGCAGATGGAGCCTCTGGCTCTTGGCTGCGGGGGCTGCATGACACTTTTTCAGGCTCTGGGGCCTGGGAGCATGGCCACCTCCCTCTGTGAGGTCTGCTCCCTTTTGGGGTCTCTGGTGCACCAGCTGGAGGAGCTTCAGGCTGCAGTTCAGAGACTGTGTGCCGTCAGGGACTGTGAGCAGGAGATTGACTCCTACTGCCAGGCCCTTTCCCCCCGGGACACGGAGGGTAGACCATGGTCTCCCTCCAGGACAAGGGAGGACTCGAGGACCTCCCTTACTGTCCAGCCAAGGGGTTGGACCAAGGTGGTCAAAGGTCTCAAGGCCCACTGCACCAAGGTCCCCCCACCACTGGAGCTTTGTAACAAGTATGAACCTCTTGCAGCCCCATCAGAGCCTGGTAAGTTGCCAGCTCCCACAGGCAACACAGACTCTACTGTAGCTACCACCCCCACTCTCCCCAAGACAAAACGCAAAGTGTTTGCCATGGGAGAGTCCATCCTGAGGCGGACTGAGGGGGCAATCTGCTGCCCTGACCCCTTAGCCCAGGAAGTTTGCTGCTTCCCAGGAGCCCATATCTGAGACATTTCAGAGAAGATCCCTAAGCTCCTCCAGCCCACTGACCACTATCCCATGCTCTTTATCCATGTGGGCACCAATGACACAGCTCGGAGTGCTCCCAGCTGGGTCATGAAGTTCCACAGGGATTTGGGAGCAGGGCTAAAGGGTCTGGGGGCACAGGTGGTGTTTTCTTCTATCCTCTTAGGCTGCAGGCTGAGGAGGGAGAGGAAGATCCAGGTAGTAAACCAAAGACTGCAGTGCTGGTGTCATCAGGAAAGCTTTGGTTTCCATGACCAGAGTCCGTTCTTTGGTGAGAGAGGCAGTGAGCTGCTGGGAAGGGATGGCCTCCACCTCCCTCTGCTGAGGAGGAGGCTTTTCTCAGCCAGACTGGCTGACCTACTCCACTAAGCCTGCCAGGGGATGGGGGGACTACTGCTGGCCCGCACAGCAACCCTTGCAAAGCCAGAAGGCCAAGGCACTTAAGGGAACCCAGACATGGAGCAAGCTGCCAGCAAGGCAAGGGCCCCCAAAGGGACACTTGCCTGCTTGTACACAAATGCCAGGAGCTTGGGCAATAAACAGGAGGAACTTGTCCTCCCGCTTAACACAAATAACTATGATGTCATAGGGATAACAGAGACCTGGTGGGACTCCACCCATGACTGGACCACAGGTATAGGTGGCTATACCCTGTACAGGAGAGATCGAGTGGACAAAAGGGCAGAGGTGTAGCTCTCTATGTCAAGGACAGCTACACATCCCTGCAAGCTGACATTGGCATCCATGGTAGATGACTTGAGACCCTCTGGGTTAAAATCTGTGGGGAAACAGCACAGGGGACACAATTGTGGGAGTCTACTACAGACCTCTGACCCAGGATCAAGAGCTTGACCAGGAATTCACCAGGGAATTGGCTGAGGCCGCACGCTCCCAGTGCATGGTTGTCATGGGAGACTTCAACTACTGAGACATCTCATGGGAAGAGTGCTCAGCCAAATGCAAGTGGCCGCAAAGCCTTCTCTCATGCATGGATGAGCTCTTTCTGATGCAAGAAGTTGATGGGTCGATGAGAAGTAAAGCATTGCTCAACCTGGTTCTGGCAACAGGGGATGACCTAATCAGTGACCTAATGATCAAAGGGAAGCTGGGTGACAGTGACCATGAGCTCATCACCTTCACCTTCTGCTGTACAGCTGGCAAGTCAGTCAGCAATACAGAAGTCCTCAACTTCAGGAAAGCTGACTTTGATAAGCTCAGGAGGGGAGAGGAGTTCAGGATGAGTGGTTGCTCCTCAAAGGAGTGATCCTGGAAGTGCAAGCAAAGTCTATCCCATCTCAGAGGAAAGGCAGCAAAAGGGCACAGAAGCCCCCCTTGTCTCTGCAGGGAACTAGTGGACCTCCTGCATCTAAAAAGACAGACCTACAAAGGATGGAGGACTGGATCCACCTCCAAGGAGGAATACTCTGCACTGGTGCGGACCTGCAGGGAGCAAACCAGGACAGCCAAGGCTGCAATGGAACTCCAACTAGCTACAAGTATCAAGAACAACAAAAAGTCCTTTTTTAGATATGTGGGGAGCCAGAGGAAAAGCAAGGGCAACATTGGACCCCTGCTAAATCAGATGGGACAACTGACGACCGATGCCCAGGAAAAAGCCAACTTCCTAAATGGGCACTTTGCATCGGTCTTTCATCAGTCCCATCGGTTGCCCCTGCCCACTACGGGACAAGGAGGCCCAGGTGAGGGCAATTCCTTACCCTCCATCAATGCTGATCTCGTGAAGGAACAACTTGAGAGGCTGGACACCTTCAAGTCAGCTGGCCCTGACAGTTTGTGCCCCAGGGTACTCAATTAGGTGGCTAGTATTATAGCTCAGCCACAGGCATGGATCTTCGAGAACTCCTGGTGTTCTGAAGTGCCTGATGATTGGAAGAAGGCCAATGTTGTCCTTATCTTCAAGGAAGGGAGGAAAATGGGCGTGGGAGGGCACGAGACCCTGCCTGCGAACCCCCCAGAGTAGTCAGTCCCAGCCGTAGCCAGCCTATCAGTGGCATGACACGGATGGGCATGCGCCGCACCCCTTGGGTCCCCTCGGGTTCTGCGGCCCCCCCATTGGGCACCTCAGAGACGGCCACCGAGACAGAGCCCATGGTTCCGGGCTCCATGCAGACGGAGCCCGTGGCTCTTGGCTGCGGGGGCTGCCTATCCCTTTTTCAGGCTCTGGGGCCTGGGAGCATGGCCACCTCCCCTTGTGGGGTCTGCTCCCTACTGGGGTCTCTGCACCAACTGGAGGAGCTCCGGGCCACAGTCCAGAGACTGCATGCCATCAGGGACTGTGAGCAGGAGATAGACTCCTACTGCCAGGCCCTTCTCCCCCGGGAGCCACAGGGTGGAGCACCGTCTCCCTCCAGGACTAAGGAGGACTCTGGGACCTCCCGCTCTTCCCAGTCAGGGGCATGGACCAAGGTGGTCAAGGGCCCTAAGGCCCACCACACCAAAGCCCCTCCCTCGCCGGAGCTTAGCAACAGGTTCGCACCTCTTGCAGCCCCAGCAGAGCCTGCTCAGTTGCCAGCTCCCGCAGGCAACCCAGGCTCAACCACAGCTACTGCCCCCGCTCTCCCCAAGACAAAACGAAAGGTGTTTGCTGTGGGAGACTCCATCCTGCGGGGGACTGAGGGGGCAATCTGCCGCCCTGACCCCTTAGCCTGGGAAGTCTGCTGCTTCCCGGGGGCCCGCATCTGAGACATTGTGGAGAGGATCCCAGAGCTCCTCCGGCCCACAGACCACTATCCCATGCTCCTTATTCACGTGGGCAACAATGACACAGCTCAGAGCACCCCTACCCAGGTCATGAGGCACTACAGGGATTTGGGAGCGGGGCTTAGGGGTCTGGGAGCTCAGGTGGTATTTTCGTCGATCCTCCCAGTCTCGGGCTATGGGCTGAGGAGGGAGAGGAGGATCCACGTAGTGAACCAAAGACTGCGGAGCTGGTGTCATCGGGAAGGCTTTGGCTTCCATGACCACAGCCCGCTCTTTGGAGAGAGAGGCAGCGAGCTGCTGCGAAGAGATGGCCTCCACCTCTCTCCCCTGGGGAGGAGGCTCTTCTCAGCCAGGCTGGCTGACCTGCTCCACCGGGCATTAAACTAAACTCCCTGGGGGATGGGGGGACTACTGCCACTGCTGGCCCACTGAGCAACCCTTGCAAAGCCAGCAGACCAAGGCACTGAAGGGAGCCCACCCCTGCCCCAGCCCTGGCACAATCTGTGGGCAAGGCAAGAGCCCCCAAGGTGACACTTGCCTGCCTGTACACTAATGCCAGGAGCCTGGGCAACAAGCAGGAGGAGCTCATCCTCCTACTCAGTGCAAAGAATTATGACGTCATTGGGATAACGGAGACCTGGTGGGACTCCAACCATGACTGGACCACGGGTATAGAAGGCTATATCCTATACAGGAGGGATCGTGTTGACAAAAGGGGTGGGGGTGTAGCTCTCTATGTGAAGGAAAGCTACATGTCCCTGCAAGCTGATGTTGGCAACCAGCATGGACAGCTAGAGACCCTTTGGGTAAAAATTCGTGGGGTATACGTCACAGGGGACACAACGGTGGGAGTCTACTACAGACCTCCCACTCAAAGTCCTGAGCTTGACCAGGAGTTTGCCTGGGAACTGCTTGAGGCCGCTTGCTCCAGGACCTTCGTTGTCATGGGTGACTTCAATTACCCGGACATCTCGTGGGAAGATCACTCAGCAAAATCTGAGCGGCCGGAAAGGTTTCTCTCGTGCGTGGATGACCTCTACCTGACCCAAGAAGTCTATGGGCCAACGAGAGGCAAAGCGCTGCTTGACCTGGTACTGGCTATGGGGGACGACCTAATCGGCAACCTAGTGATCAATGGAAAGCTGAGTGACAGCGACCACGAGCTGATTACCTTCACCATCCGCCGTAAAGCTGGCAAGTCAGTCAGCAACACAGAAGTCCTTGACTTCAGAAAAGCCGACTTTGACAAGCTCAAGAGGCTAGTTGGTCAGGCCCCTAGGGACCGTGACCCCAGGGAGATGGGAGTTCAAGAACATTGGTTGCTTCTCAAGGAAGCGATCCTCAATTCACAAGCTAAATCTATTCCAACACGGAGGAAAGGCAGCAAGAAGGCACAGCAGCCCTCCTGGCTCTCCAGGGACCTAGCAGACCTTCTGCGGCTAAAAAGGAAAGCCTACAAAGGATGGAGGACGGGATTCACCTCCAAGGAGGATTATTCTGCACTGGTCCGGTCCTGCAGGGAGCAAACCAGGAAAGCCAAGGCTGCAACTGAACTCCAACTAGCTTCAAGCATCAAGGACAATAAAAAGTCCTTTTTCAGATATGTGGGGAGCCAGAGGAAAAGCAAGGGCAAAACTGGACCCCTGCTAAACCAGATGGGGCAACTGACAACTGATGCCCAGGAAAAAGCCAACCTATTAAATAGGTATTTTGCATCGGTCTTTCATCTGTCCCATGGGACACCCATACCTGCTATGGGACAGGGAGATCTGGGTGATGGGGATCCCCTACCCTCCATAAATGCTGACTTCGTGAAGGAATACCTTGAGAAGCTGGATACCTTCAAGTCAGCCGGCCCTGACAATCTGCACCCCAGGGTACTCAAGGAGCTGGTGAGCGTCATAGCCCAGCCCCTGGCACAGATCTTTGAAAACTCCTGGCGCTCTGGTGTAGTGCCCGAAGACTGGAAGAAGGCCAATGTGGTGCTGATCTTCAAGAAAGGGAGGAGAGTGGATCCGGCTAACTACAGGCCCATTAGCCTGACCTCTATCCTGGGGAAGATCTTAGAAAAGTTTATTAAGATCCTTGATGGACTGGCCCAGGCTAACATCCTAAGGGATAGCCAGCACGGGTTTGTTGCGGGTAGGTCTTGTTTGACCAATCTCATTTCCTTCTACGACCAGGTGACCTATCACCTGGACGAGGGAGAAGAGATTGTTGTCATATATCTTGACTTCAAAAAAGCTTTTGATCTGGTATCCCATGATCACCTCTTGACCAAATTGGCCAGTTGTGGCCTTGGCTCCACCACGATCCGCTGGCTGGGAAATTGGCTCCGTGGTCGGACCCAGAGGGTTGTGATTGATGGCAGTCACTCATCGTGGTGCCCTGTGACCAGTGGGTTCCCTCAAGGCTCTGTCCTTGGACCCATCCTGTTCAACATCTTCATTAATGATGTGGACATTGGAGTCAGGAGTGGACTGGCCAAGTTTGCCGATGACACCAAACTTTGGGGCAAAGCATCCACGCCAGAAGATAGGCGGGTGATCCAGGCTGACCTGGACAAGCTCAGCAAATGGGCAGACGAGAACCTGATGGTGTTTAACACCGAAAAATGCAAGGTTCTCCACCTTGGGAGGAAAAACCTGCAGCGTCCTTATAGGCTCAGCAGTGCTACGTTGGATAGCACTACAGAAGAAAGAGACTTGGGGGTCATCATTGACCACAAGATGAACATGAGCCTGCAATGCGATGCTGCAGCTAGTAAAGCGACCAAAACGCTGGCTTGCATCCATAGATGCTTCTCGAGTAAATCCCGGGATGTCATTCTCCCCTTGTACTCGGCCTTGGTGAGGCCGCAGCTGGAGTACTGCGTCCAGTCTTGGGGTCCACAATTCAAAAAGGATGTGGAGAAGCTTGAGAGAGTCCAAAGGAGAGCCACGCGCATGATCAGAGCTCAGGAAAATAGATCTTACGATGATAGGCTGAGAGCCATGGGACTCTTCAGCCTGGAAAAGCGTAGGCTCAGGGGTGATCTGATGGCCACCTATAAGTTTATCAAGGGTGACCACCAGGATCTGGGGGAACATTTGTTCACCAGAGCGCCCCAAGGGATGACGAGGTTGAACGGTCACAAACTCCTGCAAGACCGTTTCAGGCTGGACATAAGGAAGAACTTCTTTACTGTTCAAGCCCCCAAGGTTTGGAATAGACTGCTGCCAGAGGTGGTTCAAGCACCTACTCTGAATGCCTTCAAAAGACACCTGGATGTTTACCTTGCTGGGATCCTATGATCTCTGCTGACTTCCTGCCCCTGGGGCAGGGGGCTGGACTCAATGATCATCCAAGGTCCCTTCCAGCCCTAATGTCTATGAAATCTTTGAAAATATAAGGATGGCTCTCAGAAATTTGGATTCTGGGCAAATGTAATTTAAAATTGTTACTAACTTTATTCAACTACCTCTGTTATCATCAAGTTGTCTATTCATTCTTGATTTTTATTTCCATTTGGACAGAAATGTTTATAAATATAATAGCTTTCCATTCAGTCACTTATGGCCTGAATTTCAGATGGGCTTAGCACCCACAACTCCAACTGATTCTTAACAGAAGAGGTAGGTTCTCAGCACTCTGATAATCAGACCTGTATTGTCCATTGAAAATTGATTAAGCTTTAATTTCTAGGAAAGATGAAATGATCTTGCCAATATTCACTAAGACTGGCATTTGAAATGGCTGGATATGTCCCCTGGAGCATTCTATGATTCCTCCAACTAAAAATGTTGCAACTGTTATGCTTTGTTCTACAGTCACATCTCACATGACATGAAGGACAATATAATGTATTATAGAAGCTACTATGCTGCAAACTGTTTTAAAGTGCTAGAATGAGTGCAGCCACAGAGACAGGTAAATTAGAACATTTTTAGATGTGTTAAAGTAATTTTGTATTGAGAAGCACAGAGAATGTTTAGACAGTATTCAGAGAAAGAAACAATGGCTACAGAAAAAGCAACATATAGTACAAAATGAATCATCATTACAATACAAAAAACCCTACAAGATCATGGACTTACAATTCTAATTCGTTGAAGCTCTGTTAACTATCAGAGAATGATTGATTTTTCCAGAGATGTTTTGTTAATTTTGTTTCCTTGCATTGCTAGAAATTTTAACTTTTGGGAGACTGTTGTTTCAACTCATTACATAAACAGCAGTTTTATCTGGATTATTTTTCATTATGAAATTAACTCTTTGATTCAAGTTTATTTTTTTCCAAGTGTGTGCAGTTTCATAGATTTCATAGACATTAGGCCTGGAAAGGACCTCGGAAGATCATCAAGCCCAGCCCCCTGCCCCAGGGGCAGGAAGTCAGCAGGGGTCACAGGATCCCAGCAAGATAAACATGCAATTGACTCTGAAAGGAGTCTAGAGTAGGTGCCTGCACCATCTCTAGAGTCAGTCTGTTCCAGACCTTGGGGGCTCAGACAGTAAAGAAGTTCTTCCTTATGTCCAGTCTGAAACGGTCTTTGAGGAGTTTGTGACCGTTTGACCTTGTCATCCCATGGGGCACTCTGGTGAGCAGGCATTCCCTCAGATCCTGATGTACACCCCTTATATACTTATTGGCAGGCACCAGGTCCCCCCTGAGCCTGTGCTTTTCCAGGCTGAAGAGTCTCATGACTCTCAGCATCTCATCATAAGGCCTGTTTTCTCCTGCCCTCTGATCATGCATGTGGCTCTCCTCTGGACTCTCTCAAGCTTCTCCACATCCTTTTTAAATTGTGTAGCCCAGAATTGGATGCGGTACTCCAGCTGTGGCCTCACCAAGGCTGAGTACAGCGGGAGGATGACACCCTGGGATTTGCTAGAGAAACATCTATGGATGCAAGCGAGAGTTTTGCTTGCTTTGCTGGCTGCAACATCACATTGGTGGTTCATGTTCATCTTGTAGTCAATCATGACCCCCAAGTCCCTTTCAGCTGTGGTCCTAGCTAGCGTAGCACTGCTGAACCTATAAGCATGCTGCGGGTTTTTCTTCTCAAGGTGGAGTACCTTGCATTTTTTGGAGCATCAGGTTTTTGTCTGCCCGTTTTCCGAGCCTGTCAAGGTCAGCCTGGATCACCATCCTGTCCTTGGGTATGGACGCTTTTCCCCAAAGTTTGGTGTCATGAGTGAACTTGGCCAGTCTGCTTCTGATACCGATGTCCACATCATTTAAGGAAGATGTTGAAAAGAATAGGTCCGAGGACGGAGCCTTGCAGGACCCCACTGGTTATGGTGCACCACAATGATTGAGGCTGCAGTGGGCCAGTTTTTCTATAAGTTGATGGTGGGATACCAGATCAAAAGCTTTTTTAAAAATCAAAATATATGACATCAATCTCTTCACCCTTGTCCAGGTGCACGACCTACCTGCAACAAACCTGTACTGGCTATCCCTCAGGGAGTTGCCTTCAGCCAGCTTGTCAAGAATGGTCTCCTTGATTTTTTCCAAGATCTTCCCTGGGATAGAGGTCAAGCTGATGGGGCTGTAGTTCCTCGGATCTACTTTCCTCCCTTTCTTAAAGACAGGCACCACATTGGCCTTCTTCCAATCTTTGGGCACTTTGCCTGAGTGCCACGAGTTCTCAAAGATCCATGCTAGTGGCTGAGCTATGATGCTTGCCAGCTCCTTAAGTACCCTGGGGTGTAAACTGTCTGGGCTAGATAACAAGAAGGTGTCTAACCTCTCAAGGTCTTCTTTCACACAGGTCAACATTGATGAAGGGTAACAGTTCTCTCTCACCCTGGCCATCCTTGGGGTTGGTGAAAAAACGATGCAAAATACCCATTAAGCAGGTTGGCTTTTTCCTGGGCATCGGTTGTCAGTTGACCCATGTGGTTTAGCAGGGGTCCATTGTTGTCTTTGCTTTTCCTCCGGCTCCCAACATATCTAAAAAAGGACTTTCTATTGTCTTTGATATGTGTAGCCAGTTGGAGTTCAGTCTCAGCTTTGACTTTCCTGGTTTGCTCCCTGTCCCAGCCGCCTGCGGATGGTTCGAGATTGAGAGTATGGTTGGGGGTAGAAAGGTAAGAAACATAACTATGCATAGTAACAAGACAAACAATGACAGACAAGAACAATTCACATCAGCAACTTATCGGCAGTCCCCTCTTATGCCTGTTGTACAACCAGTTTCTCTTTCTACAAAGTTCAGCGAAGTCAGGTGTCCCCGATCAGTGCTGTCCGAGAGGTACTGGGAAGGACCCTGGAATTCAGTTCTTGGGCTCCTTGAGATCCACAGGTAAACTGATCCAGGCCAACAGCTAACTAATCCTTTTTACCAAGGTGTATCTTCCTTCTGAATGGTTTCCAAATATTCCAGCTAATTTATAGCTTCTGAATGGTACTGATAACATACAACCACTCAGATTCCTTTTACTTCAACTGTCCTTAGACTGGCCAATAACAGTACAAGCCTTACATTCCTTTGATAAGGTAATTTTTAACTACACCACAGGGCCTTACTACTTCAAGGCTTTGCTAAATTTACTAGGCCTTACTTAATACAAGGCCTCACTACATATTAAACTTTAATTAGACTTTTAGCAACAACATATAGCTTAATATCTAAAGAAATACAGAAAAACACTTAATCTAATCTTCATAGAGCCTTCAGCAAGCACCTTTATCACACAGACATAGTTTTCAGCTGTCACAGCTCCCTACAGGTCTGGACCAGTGCAGAGTACTTCCCCTTTGGGGTGGATCCAGCCTTCCAGCTCTTTCTTTTTAGATGCAGGAGGTCCACTAGTTCCCTGCAGAGCCGAGGGGGCTGGTGTGCCCTTTTGCTGCCTTTCCGCCGAGACAGGATAGACATTGCTTGAGATTCCAGGATCGCTCCCTTGAGGAGCAACCACTCATTCTGAACCCCACTCCCCTTTGGGTTGTGGTCCCTTAGGGCCTTGCTAACAAGCCTCCTGTGCTTGTCAAATTCAGCTTTTCTGAAGTTGAGGACTTCTGCTTTGCTGACTGACTTGCCAGCTTTACAAGTTTAGAATCAATTCAAACAACACTGTGTTTCCAATTTTTAAATGAATCAGCACTGGAGGGGGAGAGAGAGTGCTGGGGAGAAGGTGGCATATATGAGCTGCAAAAAGAGCTGTCTGTGGTTGGTCAGTCTGTTTGGGGTTTAAAATGTGTTTGGGAGCCATAGGTGTTGCCAATGCATGGAGGATGCAACGTAAGTGCAACATTCTAACCCTGCCTGCATCATCCAAAGAGAACCCCCCTACTGCTCAACAGACATGAAGTGGGACACAGTCGTGCCTTAGCAATAAATGTTTACTGGCAACACATCTCCACTGCTAGTACAATCAGCACCCCTCACAATGAGCTCACCAGAATCCATGGCTCCAACGCTACACATCACTTTCCCAAAATGTGATCCAGTGCATGAAAGGCTCCCATGGCAACTACATGGGTGAAACTAAATAGAAACTATGCACCAGAATGTACTCTTACAGAAAAAATATAAGGGACAGAGATGCATACACCATTAAAAGCACATTTCTTACAAAACAACCACCCCCTCTGACCTCATGCTCAAGGCAAATCTATCTAACACCTTTAAAAGGTGAATTTGGGAACAAAAATTCATAAACTGGCTGTACTCTAGGAAACAAGGATTTGACACTGATACTAATTTTATGGCACATTATAAACTACCTGACTACTGAATTCTTCCTATATAGGAAAGGTGATAATGGCTTTCCTCCCTTTTGATAGGCCTTGATCTTGATCACCAGGTAATTAGCTTCTCTTCTTCTGTTAGTTGTTTGTGTGCTACCCCTGGGAATGTCTCTTCCCCTTCATATTTCAAAGCGCTACCAACTTTCTTTTACTTTCACTGTGCTCTTTGCCTTAGACCTGAAGAAGAATGTCTTGCATTTGAAAGCTTGTCTCACTCTATCCCAATATGCAGTTGGTCCAATAAAAGGTAACCCTTGGAAATTGTTGCCTCAAAGAATTATTAAAGAATTTAGACATACTTAACTGAATTTTTTAGATTATTTGGAAAAACTGCTTTATAAAAAACATTCTGTAATCTCTGGATATTTTTCCAGAGGGATGTGGCAGGGCAGAAATAGAGGTGAAGAACAGTAAATATGCAATACATTTATGATTAATTTCTTTCTGGATAACATATTTGTACTTGTGAAAAATATGAAGCCTTTCCCGGTCATCTTATAAAACTGAAGAGAAGTTGTGGGTTAACTCTTTAAAACTGCCAATTAAAAAAAATTATATTCAATACAAAATTTTTTAATTTAGTTTTAAAAATAATTTTAAACAAAAAGCCATTTTCATATTTATTATACACACACACACATTCACCAGTAGGTGGTGCTCCTGAGGTAGAAATTTAGATTAGCTAAAATGCAAATTTAGTTCACAAAGGAAAGTCAGTTGCTAGAGACCTAGTGCATTTTCTAATATGGAGCTACTTTGAAAAGTGTTTAAAAAGCAGTCTGTTAAAGACGCAATATAAATCTTTAGTTTATTGAATTGTTCTCTGCATGCTGTGCAATTACATATCTACTCAAGCATACATAGTATACACAAAATTTTATTTTGTTTTTTGCGAATATGTATATATTCACACATGCCATGAATTATACATGAAAACAGGTTTCAACCCATACCATACTTATGGAATTACTCTGTATGAATGCCACAGTTTCCAGATTACACTAACATTTTTTTCAGGATTAAATTACTTATGTACTTACTTCTACAGTTAAGCAAATTTAATTAGATGGTTTTGTTAAGAATTGTAAAGCGTGAATATTCCTTTTGAATGAAATGATAGATTTATAGTATATTACAGGATTCTTAAACACAGTGAAATCCTTGACAAAAATGGAACAGCAATATAAGGAAGGGGGTTTGCCACTGGCCTTTTATATGGTTGTTTTTCCACGTTGCTGCTTGAACCAAATATTATATCACATAAGGCGCATCCAGATGAGCATGTACCTGCATCTTGAGATGCTGCAAGAGGCACGTGCAGGAATGAGAAAAGGTTCCCCATGCTGCAAGTTTGCAGCGCAGGGGTAAAATTAGACCCTTGGATATCTAGAGGTCGAAAAAAAATAAAAAAACAGTGAAAAGAAGTGGGGCAGGCATCTAGAGACTGGGTCCTCCACACAGACAGTCTGGTAACTGCCAGAGCATCTCTATGGTTGGTCCTTGCCATAGTGCTGAAGCATGCTGCCTGCCTGTGCAGGGAGCTGAAACCAGGCTCCAGTGCTAGTAAGTAGGGGGTGGGGAGGGGACAATGGAGGGGACCCCTGCCAGCTCTGCCTGCTCCCCAGCCCCCCAGATTGCTGCCCCACCCAGCCCCACCACCCGCCTGCCCCCCAAGCCCCTCCATCACTGCCCTGCCTGGCCTCACCCCCAGCCTGCACCCCCAGCCTCCTGATGGCTGCACCCCCACCCCAGCCTCCAGCATTTTAAAAGAAAAAAAAAGCCTCTACTCCCAGTAATGGGGGCTGGAGGGGCTCTGGGGCCTCCTGGCAGAGCCCCCCCTCTGAGCAGCATGGGGCAGTGGGGCCTGGGCTGGGGCCAGTTGGGTTGTCACCCAGCTCCACTGTGCAGGTGGGGGACCCAGTGACCCCAACAGCAGCTGCTACTGCTGGTGAGTGCTGGGATTTTTTTTTTTTTTTAATTGCAGGGATGCTGGGGCCTGGAGGGGCAGCAATCAGGAGTTGGGGGGTGGGACCAAGGGAGCAGCAGTCCGGGGGATTGGGAGAACAAGTGGGGGTGGGGCATGTGGTCCCTGTGAGGGGGCAGCAAAACATAGAGGTATTTAGAATTCACTTTATTATGATGATAGAGACATTCAGAGGCTTCCAAATTGCTTTAACACTGTAGATATATTAATAAAACATTGTCCAATTGATTGCTGTCTCTCTGTCTCTTGCTCTCTCTCTGTATATATAGTGGTCTTTTGTTTTACTTGTGGAGGAACATGGATTTGGGGGTATTTTACAGAGTGACTTTGGGATTTTTTTTTATCAGGGATTTTTCGGTTTTCCAATAGGGTACACCAGAATTCCTGCTAGGGAGGCCAGTGGCAGGACCCTGACTGTGCAGAGCTGGCACTTTGGACCCATCTGGCTGTGGCTGACCTCCTGGCCAAATGGGGCCAGGAGGACATGCTTTGACAGTTCAAAGCAGGCCACCATACCCAGAACATTTTCCAGATGATAGCTGCCCCAGATGGCCGGGAAGGGGGCACAAATGGCAGTAGTGCCGCACAAAGGCCAACCCTGCAAGTGCAGTTCACTGGCAGCTGGCCCAGAGGGTCAGATGCCTCTACTGGCTCTGCAGTCCCCATCCAAGTCTAGCAGGTCACAGCCAGGCAGCAGCCCCCACTGCCAGAGTGCTGCAGTGGGTTAGGGGTGCAGGGAACTCTCAGGGCTGCTTCAGCAGTCCTGCTGGCACAAGGTGTAGTGTCCCCAGGTACCAAGTGGCCAGGCTTCAGAAGCTCCTGAGAGCGCATAGCTCTGAACTACTTGCTAGGGCAGCTTTCTGTATTGACAGGGCCAGGACAGGGCAGCTTTTTATACTGCTGGGGACAGCACAGGTGCTGGCTTCAGGCTCTGTCTCCCCTTGGCTGCAGATCTCGGAGGAGCCAGGCAGGGTTATTTTGCCCCAGGTGGCACAATTTGCCCCACACCAAAGTGCATGTCTGAGCACGTGCGCCAAGGCAAAAAGCCCCAGCTCAAATTTGCACTGCTTCTATTTGAGCTGCTGCAAGTGCATGTGTTTGTATGTGTGGACATGCTCAAACCAGAGGGCATCACATGAGGGACATAATTCAGTGCACTGAAATTCCATTTTCAAAGACATTGGTAGAGTATCATATGAACTGCTACTGAAATGTGAAATGAAAGTTAAAATTAAAGCCAAAAATGAATGATAAAATCAAGTATCCCAAATAGGCTTTCATACATTAGGTTTCATTACTGAACAGTGGTTTTTGTTTACTTACATTTTTGTACAAATTTAACAGTATTTGCATTATGTGCTTATATACAATATGAGAAATCTAGTAAGTTGCAAACAGGGTATTTTGTCAATTATGATAGGTGCATTATCTACTTATTTATTTAAACATCTTGAGCAGGATTGAGCAAAATAAAACCAATGAGGCAGGAAAGTCCAATTAAAATGACATTAATCAAATACCCCCAAATGCTTCCCTTTGCTAGCACATTGTTAATGCCTTAAGGAGGAGTGTCTGCTAAAATTAGATTGTCCTCTGTACCTAATAGCAATCTTTCACAGTTAATGTTCCATAATAAACATAATCACTGAGTGGGGTTTTTTGGATATGTTATATTATAGTTAATTTTGTGATTTAATTTTAAAAAAAGTTTCTTTTTAAGGTTAAGAATAAATCAGAAATATACCTGGCAGTTTCTCATTCCTTTATGTTAGAGACATCTGTTTAGCAAACATAAGATTTACTTCCCCATTCCAGTTATCCCAGGTTTATCTCAACTCCAATAAAGTAATTCTTGCTTTACATTGGTAAAAGCAGAAAACAGAACCACCAAGCATTTCAACAGTGCTCCTTAAATTGTCCATCCACCTTAATATTTAGCAAATGCTATGCGTCTGATTCTGATCTTACATTATCATAAATCGGGAGTAAATTTTTGGTGCTGAAGTAAGACTGGTGCAAGGAGAAAGCGGAAGCAGATCTTATATTTTCCTCTAGTAAAATGAAATTGGAAAGCTGTGCTTCTACTTTTTTAGGGGAGGATGATGATCCTTCTTCTTTGGCAATTGCTCTCAGGATTATTGTCTTCCATTAATGTCTTATCTGTGGGTCTGAAGATGGTGGACAAGTCTGATCCAGGATCAACAGACTCTGCTGCAACTTGGGCACATGTTCCATGTGGGGGTTGGTGGCTCTGGATTCTTGATTTGGTCTGCAATATGCTGTTTCTGCCACTCCCACTTTTTCATCTCCTATTGTCATTGTAAGGTTTCCAAATACTGAGTTCCTTGCAACAGACTCTTCCTCCACTTAGGATAGTCCTGGGCAATAGTCTTCTACAAGCTGATGTTGCATTTTTTCAAGTTGGCCTTGAGGACATCCTCAAAGTGCTTTGTCTGCTCTCCTCTTGAGTGTATGCCTTGACTAAGCTAGGGGAATAAGACTTGTTTCAGGAGCCTGGAGTTGGACACCTGGATGACATGGCCAGCCCAGGAAAGTTGATGTCAGATGATCATTGCTTTGATGCTCATGGTGTTTGCTTGCGAGAGAACACTAATGTTGGTGTACATTGTCCACATCTTAGCTCTGTATAGTAAGGTGAGGATCACAACTGCTTGATAAACTATGAGCTTGGTTTTGGATCTGATGTCGTGATCTTCAAATGTTTCCTTGGGCATCTCAAGGCTGCTCTGGCACATTTGAGGTGATGTTAGATTTCTTTGTCAATGTCACCCTTCTGTGAGAGATGGCTTCTGAGGTATGGGAAATATTTAATATTCTCCAGAGTCTCACTGTGAATCTGAATTACCAGAGCTGAGGACTGCTCATTAAGAGTTTGTTGATAGAGGATCTTAGAAGAGTGTTGGTGTGTGATGTTGGTGCTTTAGGGTTCCTCCTCGTACCCCTTTTTAGTCTCCAAACGAACTGTACACCGACTTTCCCCACCTGCCACATCTTGGATGTTATTATTATATGTTCTAATTTGTGATGTCACCAGTCGGGAGGGTTATTATATATAGTTTTTTTGGGGATTTGTTTTGTTTTTCTTGTAGTTCATTCTTAGTATATCTCTATTAGGGGTCTTGAGTATTATGGATACAATATCTTGCTTGCTTCCCTGAAAATCTGCACGCACTTACAGCAATATATATATATAGCCACAGGCTGATTCGGATTAATACTTGTCTTTATTTTTATCTTTTATCACTCTGTACAACTTTCCTTTAGTTTCAAGCAGAAGCTGTCTTTTTGTATCCTTTTTCCCTTTTTTTTTTAACCTTATCTATAATGTCAACTAAGTAACTCTACTTACATAATGCTCTTAAGTTATGACTATTAACTAGGATGACCAGAATTTAGTATTCTTAAACCAAGTCTCTTTTGTTCTTGTTTGCTTGCTCTTCTATTCTCATTATGGTCTTCTCTCTTCAAATCTCTCTATGTATGCTCTACTTATGATAACTTATGAATCTACCTTTTATCCTATACGTGGTCAATGTCCCAAGTCCTCTTAAAGGGTAATCAGCCACCATCTGAGTCAAGTTTACTCTTGTCTTTTTTTGTTTACTTTCCAGGCATGCAGCATCTGATGTGCCCCGTGGGGTATGCCTCCCCAGGAATCCGCTCCTCTCTTTGGAGCCCTGTTCTCTCCCAGCACTGTGAGACACTTTCAGATATGCTGTGGATCCCTTGAGAATCCTCTTTCTTCCTTCTTTTCCTTTCAGTCCTTGCTTTTTTTTCTTTTTTTTTTCTTTATAAACCCCGTCTCACTGCCCCACTGCCATCTCAGAGCTTCCATCCTAATATGGTAATGGCTCCAGAAGCAGAACTCCCCAGGTTTTTCGCCTTGTCCGTGCTCTAGCTTTCACAGAGTGAATCTGCAGCCTTGCTTATCTCCCATCTTAACCTCAAAGGGATCTATGATAGATCTGTTACTGAGTACTAAATATTGAAGCTCCCTCCTGTGACTTAGTTTCCAGGAGTAAAGAGACCCCCACTACTAAAAATAAGCTTCAGGGTCACATTTACATACCTAAAAAGGTGCAACCACCTCTATAGCTATAGGAACAAGGTATGTTTCCTGTAATAGATGTAATAGATTTCATAATTTTTTAGGGTAGGAAGGGACCTCAGTAGATAATTGAGTCCAACCCCCTGCCCTGGGCAGGAAAGAGCTCTGGGGTCAGATGACCCCAGCCAGGTGCTTGTCCAGTCTCCTTTTAAAGACCCCCAAGGTAGGGGAGAGCACCACCTCCCTTGGAAGCCCATTCCAGATTCTGGTAACCCTTACTGTGAAGAAGTTCTTCCTAATGTCTAATCTAAATCTGCTCTCTGTCAGTTTGTGGCCATTGCTTCTGGTTATTCCAAGGGGTGCCTTGGTAAACAGATCATCTCCTCTTCCTTGCCCCCCTCCCCCGATGAATTTGTAGATGGCCACAAGTCACCTCTCAGCCTTCTCTTGCGGAGGCTGAAGAGATCCAGGTCCCTCAATGTCTCCTCGTAGGATCTCTAGGCCCCTAACCTAATGAGTGGCCTTCTTCTAGACCCTCTCAAGATTATCCACATCCCTCTTGAAGTGCAGAGCCCAAAACTGAATGCAGTACTCCGGCTGTGGCCGTACCAGTGCCATACAGAGGGGAAGTATCACCTCCCTAAACCTGTCCATGACACCACTGTTAATGCATGATAGAGTGTGGTTAGCTCTATTGATCATTTCATCACATTGTGACTCATGTTCATGTTTAGATCAATTATGACTCTGAGATACCTTTATGCTGCTGTGCTGCATAGAAAGTCACCTCCCAGTTTGTAAGTGTGTTGGTGATTCCTTCTCCCTAGGTGCAGCACTTTGCACTTATCTTTGCTAAACTGCATCCTATTTTGTTCTGCCCACATTTCCAGCCTGTTCAAATCCACTGAAATTCATTCCCTGCTCACCAGTGTGTTTATTTTGCCCCATAATTTGGTGTTGTCCACGGATTTAGACAGAGTGCTCTCCACACTCTCGTCCAAGTCACTGATGGAGATATTGAACAGCACTGGTCCAAGGACTGAGCCTTGGGGGACTCCACTGCCCACATCGATATTGACCTGTCCACCGCCACTCTCTGGGTGTGTCCCATAAGCCAATTAGCTACCTACCTAACTGTAATAATCTACATCACAGCCACTTAATTTGTTTATGAGAATGGGATAAGATACCGTACCAAAGGCTTTTTTAAAATCCAGGTATACTACATCAACCTTGACTCCTGCCTCTAAGCAGCTTGTGGCCCGGTCGTAAAAAGAAATCAAGGTTTGCCAGCAGTATCTCCCTACTATGAATCTGTGCTAGTTGCCCTTCAGCATTTTTTTCCTGCCATGTTCCCACAAACGTAATCCTTAATTTTTTCAAAGGTTTTCCCAAGGGTAGAGGTGAGACTAACTGGTCTATAACTACCCAGATCCTCCTTCCTCCCCTTTTTGAAGGGGACCACATTGGCCCTTTTCCAGTCCTCTGGGACTTCTCCTGAGCCCTGTGAGTGCCCAAACAGTCATGCCAGTGGTTTTGCTATGACACCAGCCAATTCTTTCAGCACCCTTGGATGAAGATTATCTGGGCCTGCTGACTTAAACACATCAGGTCCCTCCAACTGTCCCTTCACTAGGTCAGCACTAACTGTTGATGGGCTGGTGTTCCCGCTGTGCATGTCTATAGTCCAATTTGTAGATATGTCTTTTTCTGTGTTCAGGAATACTGATGCAAAGAACTCATTGAAGAGCTCAGCTTTGTCTCTCCTATCTGTCACTAATTGCCCATATCTGTCCTGTAGGGGTCCTATGTTACCCTGCACCTTCTTTGTGCTCCCTATGTACCTGAAAAAAGACTATTTGTTGTCTTTAATTTTTGTTGCCAGTCTGAGTTCCATTGCTGCCTTGGCTTTTCTAATCAACCCCCTGCAAGTGCAAGCCAAGTAGTTATATTCTTCCTTAGTGGCTACCCACTGCTTACACAGTCTGTATCATGGACAACTGGTGTGTCCTGAGTCGGGGGGGGCACTTACCCCCCCAACCCAGTGGCCAGTCTGCAACCAGGGGGAAGAGTGCCCCCCACCGGTCATGCACACTGACCCAGAAGTGCCAGTAGTGCACCCAGAAGGGCTGGCGACAGTTCTCCTGGCACTCCCACTCCGTGGCTGGTGCTTTCAGGGGGGCACCAGTGCTGCTGTGTGCCCCCCCTGCCCATCACTTAAGCGGGGAATGCTGGCTGTCAGGGGATGCACCTGCACTCTCAGGGAGTGCATGTGCACCCCCGTGCACCACCTATGTGTTGCCACTGGTCTGTATGCCTCTTTTTTCATCCCTAGGCTTTCCTGAGTTTCCCTTTTCAGCCAAGAGGATTTCTTAGCCCCTTTGCCCCACTTTATGTGCAATGGGATTCTTCCCTTCTGTGCCCAAAGGATCGTTCCCTCGAGGAATGACCACCCTTCCTGGACTCCCAACTCACCCAGGTTCTTGTCCTTCAGCCCCTCACTTACTAACCTCCTGAGCTTATTGAAGTTAGCCTTTCTGAAGTCTAGCACTTCTTCCCTACCTGTTATCTTTCCCACCTTTTGATGGATAGTGAATTCTAGCAATTGGTGGTCACTATCTCCTAGATTACCCTGTATTTTCAGATCTCCCACCAGGTTATCCCCTGTAGCAAACACTAAATCCAGCAAGGCATTTCCCCTAGTGGGACCATATACCTTCTGCGTTAGGTGAAGGTCCTGTATGCAGGTTAAGAACCTACGTGAACAGTCGGATCTAGCTCCTCTCAGCAGATGTCAGGGTAGTTAAGGTCACCCATGACAACCATGTCCCTTGAGCGTACTGCCTCTGAGAGCTGCCTTGAGAATTCCAGGTCTAGCTCCTGATGGTAGTGCGAGTCTATTACAGACCACCACAAGTCCCTTTCTCCCTGACCCCTTTGTATTCTGACCCACAGTATCTAATTTGCTCCCCTCTGGTATCATTTTGATTATTGAAGATGTGTATTGCTCCTTAACATAGAGAGCAGCATCCCACCCTCCCCCATTTTTTCCCACTCTGTCACATCTATACAGCCTATAGCCCTTAATGCCTACTGCCCAATTGTGGGTAGGGTCCACCAGGTTTCAGTTAATCCAACCAGGTCAAAGTGTTTGTTTGCAAGCAAGAGCGTGAGTTCCTCCTGCTTGTTTCCCATGCTCCTAGCATTAGTATAGAGATATTTAAGCCCCTGATAGGTGCCCTTGGTACCTCCCTGTCCTGATTCCTATTGGGCCCCTCAGTACTTACGTGGACTGTTCCAGTGCATAGCTTGTGGTTCATTGTTCCTAGGTTCTCTCTGTCTTGTGCACCCCCATCTCCCGACAAACCTAGTTTAAAGCCCTGCATAGGAGATCAGTAAACCTGTAAGAGAACAGGCTCTTACCTTTTCAAAGACAGATGGAGACCATCAAGTTCCAGCGTGTCCCTTTCATGAAAGTGTGGATTGTGGTTGAAGAAGCCAAAACCTCCACAATGGCACCAACTCCAGAGTTGCAAGTTGACTTCTGTAATACAGCTGTCTTGATGCTGGCCACAACTGCTGACTGGGAGGATTGACAAGAAGACCACCTGTACCCCTGACCTCCTAAGCCTGCCCCCCGCAGAGCCTTGTAGTTGCTCATGATTTGGCTCAGACTACTTCTGACTGTATCATTTGTACCAACATGGATGAAGACCATGGGATAGTAGCTGGAGGGCTGGATGAGGTCAGGAATCCTCGCAGTGATGTCCTGAATCCAGGATCTAGGCAGGCAGCATACCTGCCATACCATGCGATCTGCGTGACAGATTACTCTCTCTGTTCCTCTTGGGAGGGAGTTGCCTACCACAATGACAGGCACCTATTCTTCTGGTTATCTGGTTGTCCCTCATACTGCACAGTGGTGGCTGTGGGTGTGGCTTCCTCTGCTTCACTCTCCTCTAGTGATGCCATGGCCTTGTATCTGTTCCTCAGTTGCACTAGGGAAATTGCCTCAGTAGTGCAATGTCTGGTTCTGGAGGTGGCAGTCTTCTACACATCCACATTGGGTCCCTCCTGCATTGACTTCCCACTAGCTGTGTAGGCCTGCAGAGAGTGAAAACACCCATCAGTCTCATCCATGGCAGCCCTGATCCCCAGCAGGCTGGTAACTTCTGTCTGGAGTTGCCTCACTTGCCTCTTCAGGGCCTCAAGCTGGGCACATATGAGACAGGTGAGGAGACTCCTGTTCCCCCACCCCCCCACCCCCAGGCCACAGGCAAGCCTGACAGACAAGGGGCCAGCTCCAGGTGAGGGGCATTGCAGGGGAAGTATTCCTAGTTGTGTACCATGTCCTTACCACTCCTCTACTTTCTACTCACCTGGAGCCTCTATTTGAAGCTGCCAATGCTTGGAGTCACAGGCCCCTCCTGTGCACTCTCCTGCACAAACTCCAGTGTGCCCAAGAAGAGCGTGCCCTATTTGTACGGATTGTTTGTGCTGCTCCCACCTGGCTCAGCTATATGGGGACCAGAGGGTGGAAAAACCCTTCCCAGTCCCCTACAGCTAGCCCTGCTCTCTTGCCTCTCCCCTTCATTCACCCCACTTACCTTTTCATTGCCTCCCCATCAGCTGGAGATGGGCTGCTTCCATGTGCTGGGTTCGGGGGAAGCCGAGGGCACACATGGGCTGCTCCACATGTGTGCCTGCTTTGGCATCTGGGTCCAACAGGCGCAGGTTTGAATTTCCTGCACCTACTAATGGCTGCCAAAGGCTGTTCAGTGCAGGGGTGCCTGCCTTGAACCTGCACAGAAGAGTCTGCTGGCAGCCCTTCCCCTAAGAGGAAGATGCTGCCCTGGGAGCTCCCCTTCATTGAGGGGTCAGCCAGTAAGCAACCCCCCTCACCCAGAGGACAGTAGAGATTGGTTATGACATAAAGCCTTTCCTAGGGAAAAAGTAATTTTTTGGAGGGTAAGGGACAACAAATCAGTACAGTACTGTTTTCCTTGCTTCACCAATAAAAGAGGCAGTGTCCCATCATTCACTGATGAAACTTATCATCAGCTGGGTGAGACTTCCCCTTTATAAATATTACTTATGTTAATTATTGGGTTTGGTTCTTCTTCTTGTCACATACCTGATGTGACCTCATCCTCTGCCAGAGACAGGATTTCATTGTTTTGATCTAGCACAGGGATGCTTTTATAGTATTATTCCATACAATGTAAAACAATTATTAGATCCAATTAACAAAAATACCTTGCAAAATGTATTTCAGATTTCTAGCATCACTGTTTTACTGACTGATGATAACAGTGTCTTGGAGATTTACTACTTAGTGGCTTGAATACATAGAGCTCTTGCTGACTTCATCTATGCCCTTGCTGATTTTCCTTATACATAGTTATTTCTAGCTTGCAATTGTGCCTCTTAGCTTGGGCAATCATACCGCATGTTCTTAATTAAAATAATGTAAAGTATCTTAACTTATATTTATATGATGGCCTTATAAATTCATGCAATGAAAAATGATTTGGCAGGTACAGAAAAGCTGAATAAATTGTTTTACATCATTTTATGATAGGATAATATACTTACATTTGACATATTATATAAAATTGAAAATGAATTTTAAATAGCACGCTTGCCTCCCTGCACTTAAAATGCAAGCCAGCATTTCTTTAAATGCATCTTTTTTAAAAAGTACAGCAGACAGCTCTAAAAGTGGGGTGGCTATGCTGTCTTACAAATAGATTCTTAATTCCCAATCAGTCATTTCTTTTGCTAGGGCACAGGCTGTTGTGACTTTTTAAATTTTATTGTTATTTATTTATTTATTTATTTATTTCTATGTAAAAAATGCTGGAAAACATCAGAACACTTGCAGCAGACATGAAACAAACAAAAAGAATAATCATGCCATTCTATCAGCCGACGCTCTCTTGGATTCATGAGCTGTTTGTAAAAGTGCTACACAATCCACCCAGCATTCAATGGAAAAAGTTTGGTTGCCAGTTTGGAGAATGGAAAGTCAAGTCACAAAGCAGTTACAGAAACTTGCACCAGGTAGCTAAAAATGACAGAATCAGGAAGACAGAAAACTCCTGATTTCCAGATTCTGTGGCAGTTACATGTAGCAAATGAATAAAATCTCCCTAGCACAACCAGTGTCCCATCTAAGGAAGCATGAGTGCGCCTGCGCGGCAGCACACACTACACAGCTTAGAGGGGACGCTGAGTGTGATTATTTTTTTTCCCTTGATGGTTGGGGAAAAATTTCATTTACCTCGTCCTCTTTGTATCCACTCTCAATGGAATTTCCTCAGGACTAACTGCCCATCTGGCCAAAGAGATAGATGTGGCTTATCCCAGAAACTGCCACATCTGATCCTGCCTGACCAGAGTCACATAGAGCAACGTAAAATGTTAGATCAGGCCCTGAGAGCCCTAGGAAGCATCATTTAGGGCACAGACAGAAGTGACAATTTTTGCTTGATCAGGCCACAAAAAGTGGTCTGTAGCTATGACCAAACACAAGTGCGTGGCTGTAGACAGCTTAAAAATGCCCAATCAGGAAAAAATCTGAACTCTCATTGTATGAAGGTTCAGATGAGATATTTCAAAGCAGAGCATCTTCTGTAACTTCTGTCTGTCTGCCTCCCAGCCTGTCTCTGTTTTCAGAATGGGAGGGGGAAAGGGGAGTGGAGGGAGTTTGATCTAGGGTTTCTTCAGCCCCTGCTAGAGGGTGGGACAGGTGTACCAGAGCCCCCCTGAGGTGGGAGGGTTCTGGTTCATCCACCCCACCTTGCAGTGCCAGCTGGGGAAGCCCTAGAACCAGTTCCCTTTTCCCTCTTCCCCTCCTCCTTTTCTGAAAATAAAGACAGGCTGGAAGGGAGGAGGGGCCTTTGACAGGAGAAACCAGCAGCTCTCTCCCCTGGAAGCAACTGTGAACTTCTATTTGGTCCAGGGGATCCTTGTAACTCAGAATGCTTCCTGCAAAGCATTCTGTTACAGTGGGGAGCTGCACTTCTGTCTGCACGCTTAAACCTAAAGGACACATTGATTTCAACTTGGACCAGTTACAGTCCTTTCCTTTCAAAGTATCAGATAACGTAGTGAATTCTCATTAGATTACCATTTCAGCTAGGGCTGGAGAACAACTGGTAGAGGCATTTCATTCTAGTAGATCAATTTTGGGCTTGACAAACATTTTTGAACAGGTTCAAAGTTTTAATACCCATATCTCAAAGGTAGAGTGTTTAGTAAGGGTTATAAATGGATGCAACCCTTAGGCTTATTTTTTCTGCATTTCATTTTACTATTGTCTTCCATCATTGATGGTCCTATAGATTTCATAGATTTCATAGACATTAGGGCTGGAAGGGACCTCGGGAGATCATCGAGTCCAGCCCCCTGCCCAAAGGGCAGGAAGTCAGCTGGGGTCATAGGATCCCAGCAAGATAAGCATACAATTTACTCTTGAAGGTGTTCAATGTAGGTGCTTGAACCACCTCCGCTGGCAGACTGTTCCAGACCTTGGGGGCTTGGACAGTAAAGAAATTCTTCCTTATGTCCAGCCTGAAACGGTCTTGCAGGAGTTTGTGACCGTTCGACCTCGTCATCCCTTGGGGCGCTGTGGTGAACAGACGTTCCCCCAGATCCTGGTGGTCACCCCTGATAAACTTATAGGTGGCCATCAGATCACCCCTGAGCCTACGCTTTTCCAGGCTAAAGATTCCCATGGCTCTCAGCCTGTCATCGTAAGATCTGTTTTCCTGACCTCTGATCATGCGCGTGGCTTTCCTCTGGACTCTCTCAAGTTCTCCACATCCTTTTTGAATTGTGGAGCCCAAGACTGAACACAGTACTCCAGCTGCGGCCTCACCAAGGCCGAGTACAAGGGGAGAATGACGTCCCAGGATTTGCTTGAGAAGCATCTATGGATGCACGCCAGCATTTTGGTCACTTTACTAGCCGCCACATCGCATTGCAGGCTCATGTTCATCTTGTGGTCAATGATGACCCCCAAGTCTCTTCTGTAGTGCTAACCAACGTAGCACTGCCGAGCCTATATGGGTGCTGCAGGTTTTTCCTCCCAAGGTGGAGAACCTTGCATCTATCGGTGTTAAACACCATGAGGTTCTCATCTGCCCATTTGCTGAGCTTGTCCAGGTCAGCCTGGATCACCCGCCTATCTTCTGGCGTGGATACTTTGCCCCAAAGTTTGGTGTCTGAGAGCCATGGGACTCTTTAGCCTGGAAAAGCGTAGGCTCAGGGGTGATCTGATGGCCACCTATAAGTTTATCAGGGGTGACCACCAGGATCTGGGGGAACGTCTGTTCACCACAGCGCCCCAAGGGATGACGAGGTCGAACGGTCACAAACTCCTGCAAGACCGTTTCAGGCTGGACATAAGGAAGAATTTCTTTACTGTCCGAGCCCCCAAGGTCTGGAACAGTCTGCCAGCGGAGGTGGTTCAAGCACCTACATTGAACACCTTCAAGAGTAAATTGTATGCTTATCTTGCTGGGATCCTATGACCCCAGCTGACTTCCTGCCCTTTGGGACTCGATGATCTCCTGAGGTCCCTTCCAGCCCTAATGTCTATGAAATCTGTGAAAAATCTATGAAAGGCATGCTGGCCCTAGTATCTTCCATCTGTTTTGCTTTTGATAAGTGGAAATGCCAAACTTCTTTTATGCCACCAATAATGTGTGTTTTTTGCTGTAGATTGATTTTCATGGTTTTAGCTTATTTAGTGTTGATTTGCTGTCATAACTGTAGGAGTGTCCAGAGGGCATTTATACTGGTCTGCACATCTCTGAGATTGCAGGGCAGAAGAAAGATGTCATCTGTATGTATAAGCACTTGTATATCAGTACAACTGTATCTACAGTGAGAAGGTTGCATTGCTACAACTATACAGTACTCTTAAAGTGGTACAATGTTTTCATGTAGAGGAGCTCTGAGTTTTACCTAGCCATCTCTGAGGGGTGAAGAAACTCTTCAGGGAGGCTCAAGGGGATTTTGCAGCAGTTTAGGACTGAATACCATAATTTTTCACGTACAGCACTCCACAAAATAAAACACAGACTTTGTTTTTTAAAGACAGGCTGAAAAAAAGATCTTTTCTTGTAGTTAATGGGTGTGTCTACACATGCATTAATGTGCTGTTGTTACATTAAGTTTAGTACCTCTGATATGAGGTATTAACTAAATGGGCAGTAACCAGTGCTACTGCATGGTAGCACTGATACATGGTCTTTTCATAATGTTTAATGTGCAGTAGACTAATTCTAGTGCACATTAGTACAGTTTTTGCCATTATGTACATGAAGTAGAATTAGTCTACTGTGCATTAAGCATCTTGTGTAGCTGCATCCACTAAGTAAGAGCAGCTAGGGACCAGAGCTGGCTCATTGTTCTAGTCCCATGTGGATCACTGAATCTTTTACTTTGGGTTTCACTTGGTAAGTGGCAGAATCTGCTCATATTGTATTTTTTGCATATAATGTGTACTCCAATTTCCAGCAGCTGTTTTTTTTTCAGGGGCGGGGAGGGAGTATGAATTATATGTGATGAAATATGGTAGTATCCATAGCAATAAATTAGTCAGATGCATCCACCTGTCACATTTATGACTTTGCTGTTCCTATGTTGTGTGCTGAATGGCATTCAGTTTCCATTCCAAGGATAAAGACATACTGGGGTTCTAGAAATGTTAGTATATAATGGCGTTTCATTTTAGAGCTATGCTTGAAATAGTTTAAGAGTTCCCCATAACTTATGTTCTCAGGCAGTGCTTATTCTGTGATCATCTTATATTTAAATACTCATTGTAAAGGATCATTTAAGTGAGAAAGCTAAATTCAGTGCTCTGCTGCACAAAAAAGAAACACTGCAGGAGACAATTGTTACTTGATGCGTGTGCTGTACATGCATGTGGTCTCCAGCTGTAGTTTGAGCCCACACATTTTCTCCAAATTAAATTCACATTGTTTTTGCAAAGTAACATTGCACAAAACAGGTTGTTTTATATGGCCATTGCAGTCCAAAGGAAAAGTACTAATACTATTTACTTTCAATATAATTTTTGGAAATACATGTCATTGACAGAATTTCTGTCAGTGTTCCTGAAAAATATGTACTCTCCCTAGTCTCACTGGTTGCCATTTCACTGAACCCTGTTGTTGTGTGACACAAGAACCAGGGTCCTTCCACTGTTTGTCAAAAACTTTTTTTGACCCTTAAGGAAATGGTGACCTTCCCAAAGCAAAACATCTATAATAGCAGATTGCAGATCCATTATTTCTGCCGCTAGCTTGCACTAACATCAGTTATGTGGAGAAATGTTTGCCTCTCTTTCAGTTTCATTGTTGAAATTAACAGATGCACTTCACATCATTTGGTACTTTTTCTGTCAATAATACACAAAGCCCGTGGAAACAGGCCAAAGATTTTCTTAGCAACCAAGTCTCTTTCCTAATGTACATGATTAACTGAAACATTTTGTTGAGGGCTTAAAATAAACCTGTCTTTTTTTTTTAGAATTTCATACTATGTGAGAGGTTTCATTGCTGAAGACTCATTGGACATTATGGCAGAGTAGAATACAGCATTAACACTAAGTCTTTTGGGAACCATCCAATAACTGTATAGCTAGGTAAAGTAAAAGCGCTCTCATCAATATTTGGTTTGATAATATTGACGTTTTCTTACTCAGAATTTCTAATCAGGCTTAAGATTGCCTCCTTGTTTGTGCACACATCATAATGATACATACAGTATTGCTGTAGAACCAGCATTACCACGATAAGCTATGGCTTTGGGAAGACATATTCAATATCAAGATGGTAAAATATTTTTGTATATAAATATCAAAGAACAAACGTCTGGGGACATTCCATATCAAGTTCTTAGTATTGAAAGGCAATTCATATTTAAATTACTTAGAGGTTCAGTTAAAAAATATAATTCTTTATATTCTCAAAAGTACTAAAATTAGTAAAAATGTCACCTTTTCTATCCTACTTTAAGGGAATCACTGTTGTTTTTGCTTTTATTTCCTGAATTTCTCATCTACTATATAATGGAGGTCCTAAGGTTTGACAGAAATTACAGAACAGTGCCACATGCGATTTAAGCAGTGCAACAAGAACTATTTCAGTAAAACTTTTATGAAAAGTGATAGCTCAACAGTATAAGAAGAACAGACTGAAATCTACTCTTCAATCACAAATTGTCAGACCAACCTGGTGGCCTTTTACGATCAGATCACCAGATCATTAGATGCAGGGGTAGCAGTGGACATAGTCTTCCTGGACTTCCAGGAGGCTTTTGACACTGTCTCTCACCCCGTTCTCATCAAGAAACTGGGGGGCTGTGGTGTAGACACCCACACAGTCAAATGGGTCGCCAACTGGCTGGAGGGCCGCACCCAGAGGGTGGTAGTGGATGGGTCCTTCTCAACCTGGAAGGACGTGGGCAGTGGGGTTCCGCAGGGCTCGGTCCTCAGGCCCGCACTGTTCAACATCTTCATCAGTGATTTGGATGAGGGGGTAAAAAGCACCCTGTTCAAATTTGCTGATGACACTAAGATGTGGGGGGGACGTGGGCACACTAGAAGGAAGCAACAGGCTACAATCAGACCTAGACAGGTTACAAGGGTGGGCAGACGAGAACAGGATGGGATTCAACACAGACAAGTGCAAGGTGATGCACCTCGGGAGGAACAACCGGCACCATACCTACAGGTTAGGGAACTCCCCTCTTGTCAGCACGGAGGCGGAAAAGGATCTTGGAGTCATCATTGACTCCAAGATGAACATGGGCCGGCAGAGTGGGGAGGCAGTTAGGAAGGCCAGCTGCACCTTGTCATGCATCCACAGATGCATCTCGAGCAGGTCCAAAGAGATGATCCTCCCCCTCTATGCAGCACCCAGAACTGGATGCAGTACTCCAACTGCAGCCTGACCAGTGCCGCATGAGGACAACATGGAGAGGGTCCAGAGGAGGGCCACTCGCATGATCAGGGGACAGCAGGGCAGGCCCTATGAGGAGAGGCTACGGGACCTGAACCTGTTCAGCCTCCAAAAGAGAAGGCTGAGGGGGGATCTTGTGGCTTGTTATAAACCAGTCGGGGGGGATCAGCAGGCATTGGGGGAGTCACTGTTCCCCCGAGCACCGCCAGGAGTGACCAGGAATAACGGTCACAAGCTGGCAGAGGGTAAATTCAGATTAGACATCAGGAGGCGGTACTTCACAGTCAGGGCGGCTAGGATCTGGAACCAACTTCCAAGAGAAGTGGTGCTGGCTCCTACCCTGGGGGTGTTTAAGAGGAGGTTAGATGAACATCTTGCTGGGGTCGTTTGACCCCAGTACTCTTTCCTGCCATGGCAGGGGGTCAGACTAGATGATCTGCTCAGGTCCCTTCCGACCCTAGAAACTATGAAACTATGTAACTTCACTGAAGCTCTTGTGACGTACTCTAGTAGAAAGAGCAAACTATTACAATTGCGTTACACAGGTTTAAAGCTCCAAGTTCTTTGAGATCTATGAATCTGTAACTATAAGGTATTGCTAATATTCAAATATCACTTTCCCCTAGCTTTCTTGAAAATAGTTTCTCTCATGACTAAATACTTTTTGGAACCCAAAGAGTGTGAAAATAAAGAAGTATTAAGTAAGAAAATAAGAAACCAAGGAACAGAAAAGCATAATATTAAGCCTTATCCATCACCTTAATTGTCTCTTCATTCAGATTTCTAAATAACTTATGCACGTTGTCAGCTTAACTGATAACCTCAGTATGTCGTATATGTTAGTGTAACACAAATTTAGGGTATGCTATATGATCCAGACAGCTAAAGGTTTAATAACCATGTGAAAAGGTTTTGGTTTTTTTACTAAGGTTAACATTGTTAAAGCTTTGCAAAACCATGGCCTGGGTTAGTAAAGCTCAGCTATCTCTTTAACACTCAATGACAAAGGGTATAAAACAGTAAGAGTTAAATAACAGTGCTGAAGAGCATGGGGGGCTGTTTCAATGACCTGCTGCTCAGGTGTTTGAATTCACAATCCATTATGGTCATGCAGTATCCATGATGTCAAACTGGAGTGGAGATGAAGATGCAGGTCATGGCACACAAAAGAATAAGAATATCTGTGACTAGGTGTTCTTTTGTAACTGTTACTGTAAAGTGTAAAGAATATTTATCTGTACAAAGAGGACAGAGAGCTATTAATACCACAGAAAAGTATTCCACAGTTCAGGCAGGTAGGATTTATTAGTAGTCTGTACCATAGTTTGGGACCAGTAGAATCCTATCCCTGTAGGAGTCAGAGTAAAAGAGTAGTTCCCTAATTTACGATGATTAATAAAGCTCTTTGTTAAATTAAATGATCTCTGTATTCCCCAGTTTATGGATCATGAAAGGGCTTTCCTGGGCCCACCTGTACATCAGAACAGCCTTGGGGTTCTGTTACATGGCACAGGGATAATTCTCCTAAGGTCATTTCCAGCCATCTAAAACCCCTTTGGGCCATGATAGTGATATTAAGATGGTCTCACCACAACTGAGAATTTTGCCTCATAAAATGTTACATGAGCTGTCCTACTCGGTTAATGTGTAAAAGGTCAAGTGGTAATTAACAATGGTGTCATAGATGAGAAATGAGCCTTCCCACCCCCCCAAATATGGAAGGACATAGTTTCTTCTGGGTTGGTTACACAGAAAATAGACAAAATAATATGGAGGGGGAGGATTTAACTTCGTAGACTCTATATTAGATGAAGAAAGTAAAAAAAAAATGTTTTTATGCTGTAAAAAAGGGTGCCTGGAGTGAAAAAGAAGAGTCTAAAACAGCTCCAACTGCTCTGTTTTCAGTTAAAATATCCCTGAACCAATCACTTTTAGGGACAAGGAAGGAAGTCTCTTCTGTTATGCTACACACAAGGTAGTTCAATATTCATTAATTTCAATTAGAAATTGATGTAGTTCCTTGGTTTATTACACTGTCATTTGCCCTGCATTTTCAGATTGCACTAAGGCATTAAATATTCTCTCAGAAGGTAACTGCTCACCAGGGAATTTAATCAGTTCAAGAGGCATAATGAATTCCAAGTCCTTATTATTATTAATTATTTGTATTACTTTAGTGTTTAGGAGCTCAGACCCCATGGTACTAGGCACTAAACAATGACAGAACAGCATAAGCATAAAACAAGAAACAAGCAATGGATATAGAAGACAGAGGGAGTGAGGAGGGATGGAGAGTACAAGGAAACAACATTAGTTAACATGGTAGGCAATTAAGCCACCAGCAGTCTGATTGCTGTCTCGTCTCTGTAAGCATTGTGGCAAAGGAGAGATGTTTAAGGAAGGTTTTGAAAGAGGATACTGAAGTGCTTCTATGGATGTTTAGGGCAGACTCTTCCAAAGGGTGAGGGGCAACACAAAAAGAAGCTTTCTGAAACATTTAATGAGTGGCCATTTGGAGGTGGGAGTCAACTTTTCTCTAGTGAATGAGACAAGATAGGGAAGGCTTTGGAAAGGAGGGCCTCAAAAATGAAGACAGACAGTTTGTATTCGGCAAGGAAAATGGCCTTTACACTGGAGTTTTAAATGGATATGATTAGGGGCACAGAAAGGAAATGTCACAGCAACAACGCCTGGAAGTGATGAGAGTGATCTTATGTAAGATTTGATTCTGCAGGACTTAAATATAGCTTAAATGTGAGGACCTAGAGCAATGCCAGGCAGATTGATGTTGCTGACCATGGCTAGTGAGAAGAGGGAAGTGAAAATTAAGAATTGCATTTTAGCTATGTTGATCTCCAAAAGGAGGAGTCAATAAGACAGAATAGGACTCTGAGAGCAGACTTGTTGATGGGTTAGACAGATAGGCTTGTGAGTCTTCAGCATAGACACAGCAGTTGAATTTCTGCTTGCAGAGGAAACTACATAGATATCACATGTAGAGAGAAGAACAGAGAACCAAGCACAGAGCCTTGTGAGACTCCCGTGGAAAGCTGGAGGTGGTGATAAAAGCAGTGATCAGCACAAAAAAGACAAAGCCAAAAAAGATCAGGAGAGGACAGAATCATGGAAGCCTGACAACATTTCAAGAAGAATGCAGTCAACTGTGTCAAACATCTTAGAGGGGAAAGATGATAGAGTGCTGTTTCTGATGCACTCGAGACTTTTGGTGAAAGGCATGACAGTTGAGTACAATGAGCAGAAGCCAGGCTGGTGAGCCAGTATGATCTGGAGAGAAACTCCAGATTGTGAGTGTGACCAATATATTCAAAGATTTTAGAGGTGAAAGAGACAGGAGATGGAGCAGTAGTGGGAGAAGCAAGTGGGGAGGAAGGAAGTGAGAGGGAAGGAATTGAAGAAATGTTGTACACGTATTTAGAAGGGGAGGAGCCAGAGAAAGGTGAAATGACAATATGAAGAGCAAGGGAAGAGATGAAAGTGGATACAAAGGACATCAGAACTTGCATTGGGATAAGGGAAGGCAGAGATGAAAGGAAGAGAGCAGAAAAAACTGCTTCTGTGACAGATGAGAAGGAAAAGAGTTGTAGGCAGGGAGGAGGAAAAGAAAGATGAATCAAGGGTACAGTGAGCGCCACACCTTAATTTGTTAAATTTCACTTAAACTAAATAAATAATATCCTATGTGAAAAGAGGTGGAGGCAGGAGAAAGCAATTATGGCAAAAAGCCAGGATTACTATCCGGATTTACTAACAATTACAAAGTCTGCCAGTCCATTCCTTCCTTGTATAAAGAAACTGTCTACACCTGGGAACTTGCTTGTAATGTTATACTGTCAGGTATGTGTAATCTCCTAAAAAAGAATGGGTCAGGTTGGTGGTGACCACTGCTAATAAAGTACCAGACCCTTTGACAATTTTTGGCAGATCAGACACTTTTACTACTGTAGCTGGGTGCTAACTGCATCCTTGTCAATGCATGCAGAGTTCACAAAGAGCATAGCTTCAGCAGTTGTTCTTAGGGTACACCATAAATGGAGTGGAGTTAGGAAGCATGGGAAGACAGTGATAACCAAATCAGCTCATGTTAGTAGAGAGACATTACCCTTAGGTCGCATCCAGACAGCGTACCTTGTCAATGAGACAAGACAGACATGAACAACAAATGGACAGATTACATCACGGTTGTTATCTACCAAACATTAGATAGGTACCCTAAATGAAAGACATGAGAAAAGGGAACAAACTGAGAACATTTATGATTGAAATAAGACATTACAGCTTCCCCGCAAAGTACTTTTTAGTAGAAACTCCAGAATTTCTGGGGTAGTGGGAAGATGAACTAAGATTTATTTAGAACTCTGGAAACTGTTACATGAAATCCTGGGCTGTAGCGGTGTTTCACAGAGACCCCGAGCTCCATGGTAAGCCCACAGCAGTGGCTTCTCCAAGGAAGCTGTACTTCCCACTTAGTTGTGGGCAGAGGAGTAACAAGCAGGTCTAGCAGTGCTGGGCAGGGCAGCTTCAGCAGCCACATTGGCTGCCACCACTATTCGTGCACTGCTTCTAAATCAGTGCTGAGGGCCAATGCTCCACTTGCCCACCCCTAGTTATGCCGCTGGAGTTCTCAGTAGCTCAAGGAAATAAAAGCTGTGCCTGACAAATCTCTAGCACAAGTGGTTTAGAATACAGGAAAACCACCTACCAGATGCAAAGTAAAAGTAGTATTAACGGTGGGAGGAAACTTTCCTGAGGGAGTGCAAGGAACTTCCTTAGACTTTTCTGAGTGTTAAGTTTAACCAGTGGACAGGAAAACAGACCAGGCATATTGTGACAACATACCGGAAGAGATCCTGTGGCCTGAGACCACTTGAGCTTTTTTAAATTAGAAAATACAGTGTTAATTAGTCACTGTGAAAATAGCACCATTGTCTTGTTAGTCAGCGCCATTCTTACCAATTTGTACAAAAACCACTTTGGCTAAGTTGTCATCTGTTCAAGTGTGATTAGTAATTTCTACACATGTTAAATCACAATGGAATTTGCTTTTGATTATTAGTTTAAAAAGTCCTAACCTAGGCCTTCCCATAGCACCTGTCAAGCCAGCTAATGCTTACAAAGTATTAGATACTCCTCAGCTTTTCTTGGCTCCATAAAACATAGATGATCAACCATTCTGTTTTGCAGAATTGTCTTTTGTTTTGGTGCTGAATACATGCAAGGATCCAACCAAAAAATCCTTGATTATTTCCCTCTTGTAATCATGGACTTTTTTGTTGTGAGTACACTGAATTGTTGTAATTAGAAATTGTACCCTAAGCATTTATCTGTATAATCATGCAATTCTCATATAGGAAGCCAGAAAGAGTACTGCTTGCATTCAGAATTTTTGAAAAATATACTTTTTCTTCATTGTAATGGTCAAAAAAATTCTTTACTGTCACAATATGGCATACAAAATCTCTCACAAGAAGTTGAAAATGGATCCTACTAATAGTCACTTGTGAATAATGGGTCATCATTATTAATTTCCTTGACAAATTTAACTGTACAATGTTGGCTAGAATAAGTGGTTAAGTACCCCCTGATTTTGATTCATGATATAAACTGGGACAGTGAAGAGTGAATCCCCTCCAAGCATGATGCCAAGAAAACGGTAGGAAGTATTGTTTCTTATATAGTTAGTGGGGTGAATGGAAAAGATTTAGGAAATCCTGTGGCCGAGAATAATGAGAAACAGCATCATATATAAGGTGGTCTTTTGGAGTGTAGTTGATAAGTAGATCAAGACTGGAAAGCAGAAACGCAATTCCAGTGAGAAGGTCAAGTGTTTGCAAACAGGGGACGGGGTCCATATATGTTCTAAAGACAGGAGATTGCAGAACATTTTTACAGTAATATAGCTTCAGAAACACGTAGCTGTAACCTTCATGAGCATGAGGCATCTGACAGCTTTATTCAAAGTAAGCCTCCATTAGTGCCTTGGCAGCATGCCCATATGCCACATCAAACTCACCTCAGTTTTCCTACCCTAGCTAGAAGCACTATTTTCTCAGAGAGGTTAAGTATCAACCACTGCCTGAACATGGTCAGAGCACAGTTCTGTGGAAGGGCACAGATAATGGAGGAAGGGAGCAGTGATCTGGCATGCTCCCAGCCGTTCTTAGTAACCGGCTTAACCTTAGGGACTGGAATTAGAGAAAAACTGGGCCAGTAATTCACTGAAAGGTAAGGTCACAATCTAGGCAGATAGGTTAGTGTGGAGGGGCAAACCCAGCTCATTAACCTCATGTGTCATAAAGCTAGTTTGCTGGCTGAAAAGGAAGAAACCTACCACCCTATCACAGGGGTCTATATCAGGTGAAGAACAATGCAATTTCAATAGAACTGGTTAGGAATTTTCCAAAGACCTTTTTTTTTAAAAAAAATTGTTTTGAAAAATGCAAAGTCATCAAAACAAGCTTTTTATGGCAAGACACCAATTTTAACTAAACTGCTGGGAAAGGTTTCTCACAATACGAAAGAAATAATTTTGGAATTTCTGGTCAAATTAAAAAAGAAAGAAATACTCAATAGTCCAGTAGTGAGAGCACTTGAGTGGGAGAATGGAGACACAAGTTCATGCCTCTACTCTGCCTTTCTCTCATCTACTAGGTCTGGAGTTAGTTTAATTTTTTCTCTTGTTGGAATTTTCTAATTAAATAAATAAATATGCATTTAGCCAGAAAGAGAAAAACAGATATGATATCTCACTGGTCACAGTACTGCACTAGGATGCATGCCAGTCAGCCTCAAGACACTGCTCCACTGAATATTTAATTAGTTAAAGTCAAATGGCTTCAGGAGAAGAGAGTGAGAAAGATCCACCCCAGCACAGCCCATTGTCCATTGCCCAGCTGGTTATATCATGCTCACCTGGAATGGAGGGAGAAATGGGACTTGAGCTTGAGTTTTGAAACAGGGCAGAGGGTTTTTTATCGTTTATGGGTGGGGTGGGTAGAGGAGGGGGTCTGTTTGCTGGGAAGGAGGGAGGAGCGAGGTCTGTTTGTTGGGGAGGGAGGTCTGTTTGACACGAAGGAAATAAAGGCTTGTTCATCTGTAGAGAGCATGGTGCTGCAAGTGGGTTTGTGGGTCTGTGGGTGGCAGAGCAGGCGAGCTACAGTGTGGAGTGCTGGAGGAGGTCAGGGCCTTCTGTACCTGGTGGCCTGGTACCCACTGGCAGGCATGTGGCTCTTCTGGGCCTTAGGTGGGCAGGGCCTGCTGGGGCCAGCAGCATGGCCAGCAGGAGTGCGGGGCACTGGTTGTTGCTGCCAGGGGCTGGAACAGCCATGGCGTGGGGAAGGAGAGAGCTGCTGCATGCTGCCCCTGCACTAGGCACTGCTGCTTCTGGGCAGGGAAGGAGCTGCCCAGAGACCAGAGAGTGAAGAAGGCTTTTAAAGATGGCTGCTGGGTGCTGGCAGCTGAAGCTGGAGCTCCCCACAGCAGCAGCAGGGGTCCATTGCAGGGTTGCAGGAAACTTGGTGCAAATCTTCTCCCTAATCCTCGCATGTGTAGACATCTGCCTGAAAATGCTTACACTAGGTTAGTTTACACCAGAGTAAACTTAGACCAGAGTAAATGCATGTGTACCCGTGCCCCTGGTGCCTTTACTTACACGTGTAGAGGGGGCCTCAGTGAACACTAAGCCAGTGTAGCTTAGCCCTCTTTCATGAAGACTATTGGGATGGGCATGGTAAACAAGGGAGAGAGACCTCCCAGAGTTTAAAGCACTGCTGTCACAAGAACAAATGCCAATACACTGGACACAAATAAATTTAGGCTGGAAATTAAAAGGTTTTCTACCTTTCCTACCTTCAGAGCTGTGAGGTGGTATCCAAACAGAAGTAGTAAGGCAAAAAGCAAGAACAAAACAAAGATCTTTTAGCGCGGATCTAATTCATTCAAGGGATATATGACATGGACTCCTGAACTAGCAGGAGACTGAAATCAGTTACTCAAAGGTTCGTTCCAGTCCTGTGCTTATATGGCCTAAACTATAGAGGATGTTACAGGTAAGGACTGCATGCAATGTTGGCCTAGAAACATACTAAAAGGAAGAGCATATTGAGAATGATGTGGAGGGGAAAAGGTCTAAAACATTATGAGTGTATACTTTGAAAGTTAGAAGTCAGGTGCACTACCAGAACCATGTCTTGGTGCAGATCAGCACCACCAGAATATTCCCAAAATGATGGACAGAGAAAGAGAAAGGACCATTTAAAAATGTAGAAGAACCTAATATAGGAAATACAAAAATAATGGATGAACTTCCAAAATGTACAGTCACATGTGACAATATATTTTAAAGAACTGAGTCCTCAGAAAAGCATAGAAAATGTTGTTCAATATCTCTACTCAGTAGAGATCTGATGTAGAGTAGCGTAGCTAAGAGGAGGGGTGACTGGGGCACCAGCCCTTGTTACCGAGTTGGGGGGGCGGGGAGCAAGGAAGGAAAGATGCAGAAATAGAAGCCACTGCAGTGCCAACCCAGTCAGTACTGCTGCCACAAGCAGTGTAACCACCAACACTGCCCTGTGCACTGCCACTTGCCCCCAGGGCACAGCAATGTCTAGGTATGTTTCTGCCAACATCCTAATTAGCTACAATCTTGTGACAAGGGCTAGTGATGGAAGGACATGGTTAGCTATTCTTAATACGTGTGACAGAGGGAAGGCTGTTGGCTGGTGAACAGGCCTAGCAGGGCACTCCATGGGTAACAAACAAGCAAAAACACAGCAGCGACAGGAGTGGATAAAGAGGATGAATGGGACATCACTGGTGAAGAAGGAGGATAGAGGTGATGTGAAAAGAGAAGAGACTAGCTATAAAATATATTCATGAGAAGATTTTATTTACAAGCCACAGTTTAAGCAGTCAGGGCCCTGCACAAACTGTGAGCTTGTAAGTGCTCTAACAAACAACAGCAATAAAAACCTACTTTTTAGCAAAGCAAAATGCTAAAATAAGCAGAAACCAAGTTGAATGAATCCAGGCACAGAGAACATTAGGTCTAAAAATCAATACAACCCTCTCTATCTTGTCTGATACCAAATCAACTAAGTTTTCCCTTTTAGTGATGAAAAGGTATTTAAATACATGCAGAGCTGGGACGGAGCTGATTTTGTATTTTGGGAAGGGTAATTCAGCTTTAAATACAAAATTATGGATGTCCCAGGGCTTGCTACACTTATAATGAAAAGAGAACAGTTTCAAAGCACTGAACCAGAGTGACTCACAGCGTAGCGGCAGCAGGAGCAGCATTCAAAATGCTGGCCTTTCCAGAGAGACACAACACATGGTGTAGCCAACAGGCACAGGACTGGCAATCATTTACATTTCTGCGCAGTTTCACCCCAAGGCAGTGGGTGATAAAAACTACTAGTCCAGGAGAGCAGACTACCCATTTGAAATCTGTGTCATACTGGCATGAAGTTATTTTGGAGCTGGCACAGGTGAGGTCTCCCTTTATTTAGAATGTGCTTTACAGGAGAAGTTGGTTGTAGCCACGTTGGTCCAAGGACATGGGTGAACAAGGTTTTTTGGGTAAATATAATATCTTTTATTAGACCAACTGAATAGGTGGAAAAATTGTTCATTGCAGTTTTCACAAGCACCTTTCTTCAAGCATAGGGAGAGTCTGCTTGTGTTTTGTGTTCTCCATGGTGGAACAGAAGCAAAATTCAAAATGCAAGTCTGTGAAAATCGTGGCAGTGAGAATCAGAGGTGATGGGAGACAATAGGTGTGAGACAGGTAAGTGGGGGAAAGGGGAATGAGGGTGTGAAAGCACTTTGGAGATTTGTGAGGTGACAATCATGGGTGCTGTGGTACAAAAAGAAAATCTGCACAAATCATACACCATTAGTTATGACATACCATCCTTCCCTGACACCTACGTGGAAAATCCTCAAACAATTGCAACCCATATTAGAAGATGACCCAATTCTTAAAGAGATCTTTCCAGAACCATCCTAGCCTTCAAACACACCAAATGGATCCAGACCATGCCGGGACAAGAAATGTAAAACTGCCAACACATTTCCACCACCCTCACTATCATTACACCCCACAACAGAACCATCACCATGCCTGGATCTTACAGCTGCCCCTCCAGAAATGTAATATAATCTCATCCAGTGCACCAAATGCCCTGATGGAAAATACATAGGAGAAGCCCAACAACTGTGTACCAGAATGAATGCACACTGAAAATCTATCAAAGACAAAAATACCGAATTACCTGCAGGTGCACAGTTCTCACAAGACAATCACTTTCTCTCCAATCTCTCAGTTCTAATCCTCAAAGAAAATTTGTAAAACACCTTTTGTAGACAAGCCTATGAACTTCACTTCATAAATCTAATGAATACAAAAAATCATGGATGAAATATAGAGATTGGATTTATGGCATATTATAACCTGCCTGCCATCCAATAACTCCAGACTTCTCTACATTTTACCAGCTACATTCTATCACCAGGTCAAGGTCCCCCGCCCCCCTCCGTACCTACCTGTTTCACACCTATTGTTTCCCATGCCCTCTAATCCTCACTGCCACAATTTGCATTTTCGCAGATCTGCATTTTGCATGTTGGCTTCTATTCCACCATGGAGAACATAAAACACTAGCAGACTCTCCATATGCCTGAAGAAGGGTGGTTGTGCCCAAAAGCTTACATAGAACATTTCCAACTATTTAGTTGGTTTAATAAAGTATATCACATTTACCCAAAGAACCTTGTCTGCCTTACAGGAGAAGGCACCTAGCCAAGAAAAGGATGACCCTTGTTCTTCTGAAGGCTGGCCTCTCACTCCTCTACAGAGTTGAGAAACCTGTCTAAGCCCTTGTTCTGCACTGCCTATTTTGATAGGAAATGAACCAAGCATACTAGGTTTCCAGTACCCCAGCTGCTTTCCCAAGGTCCTTCTCTCTCTCCTTCTTCAGTCTTTTTTGTGCTATTTCTATAAACTCTTCACTGAATTTCCTATCCTTTCTTCTCAGTTCACTACCTCTAACTCTTATACTGTCAAGGAAGGGCCAATAGGGACTAGCCCCAAGTTCAGAAGTATCCTGGAATCCAGTTCAACTCATGTCCATCCCTTTGGTCTCTCTTGTTGGGTTTGAGTCTCATCTCTGCAGTAGGCATGGGGTCCATCTAAGCTCCAAAAACAGCACCATGGGCAGCCAACTTAGTACCTAAGCCCCAGGCATGGTGTAGATATCCATGGCCGGCATGGGCTCTGCTGTAGATTGGTACCATCACTCTGGTGACATAGTGCTGTGAGCAATGTCTGTCACCAAATGGTATAAAACAGCCCAGATGACAAAGCCTTGGCTTGGTGATATTAGCTGTACTTTGTTTGGGAATAGCACATCCTGCATCTGTGCATGGGATTGGACTAGACTAGAGCAGTGGCTTTCAACCTGTGGTCTGTGGACTACAGACTATGTCTAAGGGATCTGCAAAAGATGGCTGATCAAAAAAGTATGTGAATACCACACTTACAATTAAAAGGGTCTGCACCTCTGTTCAAAATTTTTTTAGGAGTCTGCAAATGAAAAAAACATTGAAAAATCACTGCATTAGAGGACTCTTGAAGACCCTTCTAACTGACAGTTCAACTGATTTCCTTGTAATGTGGCTCATCCTCAGCTGAGGTGGCCTTAAATCTGAGGTGTCTTTAGTTTCTCTTATTTGAGATCTCAGCGTATTTTACACATATTAAGTCAGCAACTTAAGAGACGAGTTTTGAGTGACTACAGTGACCAGGGTACGAAGAAATTTCTAACAAGTGGCCTGATTTCAGGCCTGTGACAAACAGACCTAGAAAACAAGGTCATGGCCTTAATGGCTAGATTTCACAGTTGCTGAGCATCCACAGCTCTCTTTGAAGTCTCTGGGTATTAGAAGTGCTCAGCTCCTCAGAAGAAAATAAGGAAGTCCAAGCTGGGCAGTACTGTGCCATGAAGAGTCCTGTAGCCCTGCCCCTTCCCTGCAGTATTTCTGTAGCATAGTCAACCAAGTGGGATGTACTGGAGTTGGGTGGGAGGCAAGAAGTAAGAAACCTATGAGAATGCACCTTCTGTTGAAGGATGCAGAAGATGTGTTCTGCTTATGCCCTCTGCCAGGGACATGGTCTGGGATGCCTAGTGTGTCCAGGCATAGTACAGATCCAAAAGTCTAACAACTAGGATAGAAGAACCCTGTACCAATGATAGCCCAGGTCCATAACAACTTCCACAGGTAGACACTGAGCCTTCCTTTCATCTGAGGGCACAACTCAGGGACTTGGGCTTTCAACTTTTCCCAGGTTTGGCCCTTAGAGCACGATGATGGAAAAGAACTCCACTGTAACTAAACTCCAAGAGATCAGTCACAGGGTGGGAGCTGTGTAGAATACCAGCGTGTGCTATACGACACACACAACCCTAGGGACTATAAATTGTAAAACAAAATAATAAATAAACCAATTTATAGTGGTATAAGGGGAATAGTAAGCTTTACAGTAAGATCAGATGTTTCAAGAGATTTCAGGAAAGTCAATGGTGCCCTCTAAAGGAAACTAGTGTAATATACAAAACACTTGGTAGCTATTGTTTGTGCCCGGGTACTACATTGCCCATAAACTACTACTGAAAACAGAGACTCCATTAGGAAGAAATATTCATGACAGCTCTGTCTAAATGTAGTATCACGAGAAAGAATCTCACCAATGAAAACCAATCTAAATAAACAGTTTGTTGGTACAACATGGACAATTTACTCAAACACTTTATCTGAATTTGGGAAGAAAATCTGATCTTTATAATAGGCTTTGAAAATATGTATTGGTTAGGCAATCGAGTATCCCCCTCCCCAAACAAAGAGTCATTTGCAGCATGAAATATAATTCAAATGCTTATTTGTGGGAGAAAACTGTAATATTGTTAGCTAGATGGACTCCTCACATAATCAATACCTGCATGAGTAGATCTTACAGTGTATGATATCTTTCACAAAGCTATATGTCACAGTTAAAGAACACAGAACAGCACGCAGTATAAACAGGTAGATTACAATACACACCAGTCAAAAAGAATAACATGCACAAGTAACTGTTAATCTAATAATTTATTTCCATAACCTGTATTTTGTCCCATTCTTTTTTTGTCTCAAAGGAGTTCTTACATAACGAGAGCCTGCACTTATATTATTTAAAGCTTCCAAATTCCTGTTGATTCCTTTGGCCCAGCGTCTGTGATTGACTGTATTCTAGAAATAGCTGTTGACCTCCAAAACAGAACTACATCCATAAAGGCATACACATACAAGGCAGCAACAGTCTGACAAGTAGCCCTGCTGCCAGTTGTATCTCTCTTACCCCTCCAAACCCAACAGGAACTGTGATGTTTGTCCCTCTGCAGATCAAGGCAATTATTTAGCTATTCTGATGCTACCTCATTGTCTCCAAGCCTGGAGTCTTCAAGTCTGGATTCTGACGTCATTTGTAGACTATGACAAATGTTAACACTTCATAGAATGTGAACTATGTTAATGAAAAGCTGCTTTTCATTTAAGGTTGTTAAGTAAACCATGCCTTGTGGATAATTTATTGTATTGCAGGTAAAGTACAATCAAGATGAAACATCTTATCGTGTGGCTAAAAGCAAAGTTATATCACATGCCAACATAACTAGATGGGGCATATCAACTGAAAAAATTCAAAGAGGTGCGGTTTTTAGAAAATAGTGGTGAGAAACTGGGGTTGGCAAGCCGGTCAATTGAATGGTCAAATATTGTCAACTGACCAGTCAATAGACCAGTCAATATATTTTTCGCTGGTCAAAGGTTACAGCAGTTTTTTGGGGAGCAATATTTTTTCTTGCAGTTTTCTTGACAGAAATATGATTTTTAATTGTTTTTTGACACATTTCTTAATGGAAAATTTGTGCTTTTTCTGTGTATTATTTGGCTGCGCTGGCAGTTTTTTAACAATTTTTGACCGATATTTGATGGGTCAATTGATGGAAAGTACTTTATTTGACTGGTTAAATACCCAGCACTATTAGAACACTAATATATTCTTAGTAACACTTTCAGTAGTCATTTGTAAAGAAATCTCAACTGTCAAAAGTTGGCTTGAAATATGAGAGCTGTTGTTCATAGCTACAGTGCTTATTTTCTGATAAAACTTGCTTTGAGTGCTGATAAATATGCTCTCATTTTAATGCTAGACTTTTCCTAAGAATCTCTGCTCAAGAGGCAATCTTGCAAATTGCAGTGTCTTATGGGATTTATGACCGATTCAGTGCCTCCTTCACTGCAGTGTCAGAGTTCTGAGTGCATTTATTCATTCACTGGAAGGCAGCATTGTCCGGTGCCTGGAACAATAGATTAGAAGACAGGAGGCCAGAGATCTAGTTCCCTCTTGGTCATTGACTTCCCTGCAGTATTTGAAAAGTCATTGCACCTCATCTGTAAAATGGGAAGATTGATAAACATCTCAAAGGATGAACACTACTGTATAAAAATCTGCCTGTTATAGTTTTTCTATTCAATATTGCTGAGAGCTTCTAGGGCAATTTTATTAAGTTAAAAAAAATATGTCCCAAGAGGACTGTCTGGTAGCATTTGCAATTATTAAAATAGCAAAATTAGAAGCAATCAAAATGACAACTGTCAATCATATGAGAACCATTCCCCAAGGACCTGAACTTGCAATCCTGCACCTTAGGCCTGCAAACTTACCTTTACTCCAGCAATTTAGGGGTCAGTCGTGTTCTCGCTCAAAGCATTTGAGAATTCAGAACCTGGAACCTGGTATTGCGCAAAAGGAAGCTCAGACACAGGGATTCACCTTCTGCCTTTCACAATTCCAAACACAGTTTTTGCATGCTGAAAACTAGCAAATTAGTTGCTTGCTAGTGAATAAGAATTAGGTTATACACTTTGGCATCAAATGGTAAAGATGATTATTAAGCAAAAACAGTGCTACCAATTTATATGACGTTTTGCAAAAGAGAGTAGCACACGACCCCCTACCCCAGAAAGCTGACAGCACAATGTGAATAAAGTGAAGTACAAGATCTCAGATGGGAAGGGGAGGGTGCAGAGAAACCAGTGGTGACAAAAACACCTAAAAAGGGTGTAGGGAGGAAGTTAATTTTAGGAGGAATGTGAAGGGGGAAGATAGAAGTGCTTAGGAAATGGGAGACTGCACCAACCTGAGATAGTATCACGAATGTCAGTCCAGGAGAGAGAGAGGAAAAAAATTGAGGCTTTAGGAAAAGGGATTAGAGGGAAACAGAAGAGATAAAAGGTAAGGGCGATGATTTAGGGGCCTGGAGGCGAGGACAAAAGGTCTGAGTATGATGTTTTTACAAGCAAGAAGCCAATGAATGTTGCTTAGGAGGAAATGGGGTAGCCAAAGCAGTAAGAAACTGACTTAGTGTTCACCATGCGGCCGTCCTCAGTGATAGTAATGTATAGCACAGAGAGGGAGAGGGTCAGAGTCTCCAGGCCACTAGGTAATTTTCTGTTTTGTAAGTATTACAAAAAAGTTCCATAGAGAGAAGCTTTGCTGCCATCCTGGGATCCAAGTGGTCTTCCAAGGCCTGCACACTGCACCTGCAAGACATAGGGCTAAATCCTATTTTACCTTTATGTAGTTAAGTGACACTTACGTAGTTATAGAACTGTAGTTTTAGGCTCTTATGCACAGTTTGGATTCTATTTCCCAGAATCCAGTGACTGGTGCCTCCTGAGTCTGGGGGGGCATGTGCCCCCCCTCAGCAACCAGTCAGCGACTGAGGTGGAGTCCCTCGCAGGCGATCATGCCGACCGGAGTTGGGGTTCTCCCCACAGCCAATCTCACCAACTGAGAAGTGGCTGCAGCACTCCCAGAAGTGGCCGTGGCACTTCATCTAGTGCTCCCACTCCCTGGCTGGCGCTGTCAGGGGGGTCCCCGGCACTCCAGCCTCCCTTCCACCCATCGCTTAAGCAAGAAGTGTGGCCTGTAAGGGGGTGCGCCAGCACCTTCAGGAGGTCCACATGCACCCCCATGCACCTTCTGTGCATCACCACTGATTTCCCCTGGCAGAAGACGATCATCATTGTATGTGTGTATCTGTCCCTGCCACCAATAGGGCATAAATGATTCCATTTCAATAATTCCCCTTTATTCAATAAGATAAAATGCCAAGTTCAGAAAAGTCTTAAGGAGCGAAGACCTTTCTACTTCCCAAGACAGGGCAAGTGTATCTATGTGGCATCCAAATAAGGCATAAGTACCCAAAAGTACATAAGCTATATAAGTGCCACGTAGGCATTGAAGGTAAAATAGGATTTATCCCATTATCTTCTGCCATTTGTATGGCAGAACCTTTACTCCAGCTTCTGGTAGAGGTCGGAAGGCAAGGCCCAGGCAGCTCCAACTGATTCCCTATGTCTGTGCGCAGCTCAGAAGCAGTGGAAAACTGAAAGCAGTGCTCATCACATAGATCACTGGAATTGGGGCTGCTTTGTTAGCAAAGAATGCCAGGTGAGCAGCACATCAGAAGTGGGCATAAATCACAGAAAACGTAACCTGGAGCTTGCTCTTAATGTAAATGCATGTCTGATCTATGCTGGCACAACATAAAGTGTCTACGAGTGTACTTCTTATGCAAACTGGGTTTGCAGTTAATCAGCTCAATGGTATCTTTACGAGAGTATCCTACCAGCTTCCTGCTAGCCAGGGAAAGTCCCAGCTGACCGTGTACACTGATGCAATTGTTCTCATTGTGCAGACATCAAAACTTTGCAGTTAATCAAAGACATAATTTAAAACAAGAGACCAAGTTAAATTTGATCAAACAAAGGGAAATTTTATAAATGAACACAGTCACCTAGGGCTCCTCTTACATTACAGCTGTTATCTCGGGACAGGGACTGGTCACAAAGCAAAAAATAAAATAAAATAAAATAAATCACATGGTTCTGGCAAAAAACTTCCCCTTACAAAAGCATGCAGCAGAATTTTACTTGAGTGCCCAAAACTTTGTGGGTATGCCACTGCCAGTTCTCCATTTGGAACTTGACTACAAAATAAGCGTTCATTAAAAATGTATACTTTAGCACACAACCACCTAAACTACACTATAGGTAGGACCAAAGGCCTGGATGGAGTTAGTCCACAAATGCCCAGCTCTCTGCAGCTTTGGTTTAGCCTTGTAAAACAAGTGCTATCCTCTCCCCTAATAACATTGTTTGGGTAAAGCTCCTTTTGGGTGGACAAGCTCTCAGGTCTGAACAAGTCTGATGAACCTGCTCTTAACCTTCCCTGAATAAACTACAGCATTGGATCTTTGCTTGGCCGCCCTGGCACATGCTAGTTCTCATGGATAAAAGACCTCATAGTGCTCAGGACCAGTTCTGACATCCACGCGCATATAAACTCTCCCTTTCCTAGAATTTGCATCCTGTGAGCACTCTGTATTTATTCTTCACCTCCTGGACAAACAATAGTTGAAAAAAAGAGACATGAATTTTAAGACTAAAAAAACCCCCAAATCAATCACCCTTTGCTTTACTTAGCAAAATAAATATGCAGTTCTAGACAAAATACTGAGCACCTCTATTCATGTTTCTGCCTCAGTTTCTCACAACTTTAAATGTTCTTGGGTTTAGGTCCTATAGGATTTCCATAGCTTTTCTTCCAAATCATGTACAGCCAATTTCTTATTTTTGCTCTCCCCTCTCTCTCTAAACTGGCTAGTAAGGGATCTTCTTTTTATAATCTTCAGTTTCCTTTGTCATGTTTCACACCATCAGCTTCATCAGGTGATCAGGTTCTCTCACCAGGTGATCTGTTGCTTACTTATCACATTTCTGGAGCTCAGGTTTCCAAAGCTTGTTTGCCCTGGGTGGCAGCAACCTCTTTGTCCTGTTGCCTTCTAAGGAGCTTAGCTCAATAAGCAAGGCAAGGGCATCAGAGAAGGCAATGAAGCCCACATTCAAAGTACAGTTTGTAGTCTGATGCTGCACTGCACAGACCCCAACATCACCCAGAGTCCAGAAGCCAGAAATCATCAGGTTTCTAAAAATCAAAGAACTTATATTTCTATTTTGATTTAAATCCACAAAGATCAAGTCCTTTATAAATGTAATACGGAGAAACAGAGCAATCACTTCACTACCACCTTTAAAGTGATACTTAGGCTACTACATAAGAGCACAAGCCATCAACATGCAGCACTTGAGCCCGTCAAGGAACGATGAATATTATGTACTAGTGGTTCTACTTTAATGGCTCATAAAGTGCTTTCAGATTGCAGAAATGCTTCTCTTATAATGGAGTTATAATCTGTTAGTTTGCAAATAGAGATGGTGCTGGCTAGTTGGTAACAGAGCCCAATACTGCTTTTTAATTTTCCAAAAACCCTTTTCTGGGAAAAGCAAACTAACTGAAGTCCTCAGCAGCTGCTTTGTATATTGCAACTGTAGCCAAATTTGCTTGCAAGCCACTCAAAAATTGTAATTTGTAGCTGGAAAGAGGATAAACTAGAGAGATACAAAGTACATGAGAGGAAGGTTGGGGGAGTCAACTTGCCCAGTATTTTCAAAGGAGTTTATTTTTATTTCCTTTAAAGTAGATCAAACACATTTTGGGGGCTAAGTACCATGGCTGTGTCAGACAAAGTTTGGTATTAGAATGGGTAGGCTTATGATCTTAGAAAGTGGTCTACAGTATGAAAATCCTTAGGGATCATGGATATACAATTGAAATGGCAGGGAAATTCCAATCAGCTGACTATAACAGACCTAATCATTAGGGCTGGGTGAAACTTCAGCAGCTGTTTCATTTAGAAGATGTTTCAGCACCTGAAACACTAAATCCGAAACAAAACGGAAGGCTCCGAAACATCTCCGAAACTAAATGAAACCATCCGAAATGTTGCAGAAATGTTTCAGATGTTTTCGAGGTGGGCTTGCAGGGAAACAGAAACTCGGAAAAGGGAGTGGGAAGGAAAGGGGAGGAAGGACTGCTCGCATACTGACATCTGTAGCTGGCCAGTGACTGCGATCTGTCCCTGAGGTCCCTTTCAATCCCAGTGCTTTTGGGGAGGGGATGGCTGCCTGCTGTCATCCTGCACGCTGATCTGGGGACCCGCACCCCCTGGGAAGAGTCTGGCACAGCCCAGCAGCCCTCCTTTTTAAGTGCCAGGAGGCTGGGGCTGGGTGGGGGGCTGGGGCTGGGCATGACAACCATGGGGGCTTCTCTCACAGCTCCCCCGACTGGGACACAGGCAGGCACAGCCAGAGCTGCGGGAGAAGCCCCCATGGCTGCCCTGCCCAGCCTCATCCTTTGCCTGGCCCCAGCCTCCCGGCACTTGGAAAAAAAAAACCAAATTAAAAAAACCCCAACACCCTGCACTCCCCGGCTGTAGCAGTGGCAATCAGGGCCTCTGGGGGCTCATGGCAGAGCCCCCCAATACAGTGTAGGGCAGTGAGGGGCAGCAGGGATCGCCCCTCCCACTTGGCACCTGTGCAGTAGCTGCCCCATGGCATGGGTGCAGTGCAGCTCGGCAGAGCGCCACACACCGTCTAGGAGCTGGGGCGGCTCCACCTCTCAGCCAAAGCCTGGCAGCACTCAACTCCAGCAGCCCCAACTCCCAGACAGCGTGCAGCGCCCTCCTGAGCTGCACCGCACCCGTGCCATAGGGCAGCTGCTGCATGGGTGCCAAGTGATGGGGGGGGATCCTGCTGCCCCCCACTGTGTAGGGGGGCTCTGCCATGAGCCCCCAGAGGCCTCAATCACTACTGCTACAGTTGGGGTGTGCAGGGCTTTTTTTTCTTTTTAGAAGTGCTGGGAAGCTGGGGCCGGGTGGGCCAGCCATGGGGGTTTCTCTTGTGGCTCCCCCCATCCAGGGAGAGGCAGGCACAGCCAGAGGAGCCATGGGAGAACCTGCAGCCACCCGGCTGTGCCTGCCTCTCCCTGGCTGATCCAAATCTCTGAATCAGAGCCAAAACAGAGTTGAAACTCCAGAACAGATTCTGCTGAATCGAGATGGAACAGTGATCTGAAACACCAAAACAAATCACTGTCCCTCTGAAATGGCTGAATCGGAAACAGAAACAAAACAAGCTGTTTTGCACAGCCCTACTAACCATAAGTCTGCAGGACTGCTTTTGCAGGAAGTAACTCTTGCAACAGCAAAGCATGCAGACATATTGATTCAGTACTCACCCAGAGGTAAGATAATCACCGGCATGATTTCCTGCAGCTTTGACTTGAGAATCTCATCTAGCTAGTGAGGAGAAGCAGCTCTTCTAACTATTCCAAGGTGCAGGTCACAAAGAAACCGTGATACAAAAGAAAAGTTACCAGACCTCCAGCAACCAATCAGAAATTCCCAATATTCTGAGCAGCTGTGTAATAAAATGTGGAAGCAACAGGTCAGACCCTGCACCATTATAGTCAATAAGAGCAGGTTAGGCTTTTTAGGTAGTCTGAGAACATCAGGTAATCTTGGATACAAAATGGTTAGTGAGAAGGAAATCAAGTTGAATCTAGCTCTGTGAGTACTTTGCTTTTTAAACAGGAAAGCAAAAAAAAAGTTATTTGATGACTCACAAACAGATCCTTTTGTCATACATCACTTCCCATACAGAACTGTGCTCAGATAAGTTCTGATCCAAAGCTCACTAAAATCATGTTCTGAATTTCAACAAGCTTTGAACCTGGTCTATACAAAGAGGTTTCACTATCTGTGGTCCTAAGTAGGATGCACATTTCAGTTTACTTTCTGGTATCTATGATTTTGCACTGGCTTTTATTCTGTACATTGTGTGCCTTTATTTTAAGAACACACACATTATTCAGTGTGCGTTCAGTATTATTAGATCAATCTTGACACAGAGGAAATCAGTACCAGTGCAGATGAAAATCATATGTCCAGGCAAAGTTTGGTAAAGTTCTGAATAGGCAACCAATACACAAAATATTTACTCAATTTTTTTTAATAAAAATTATTTTGTTAAAAATCAACATTGTAATGATTAAATTTTTACACAGAAAATAAATCAGATGTTACAAAACTGACATGACATAATAAATAGAACTGAAATTAATATAGGAACTGCATTATCACAATAACTTTACAAACTTTAAAAATGATTATTTCTATGGCATGTTTAATTACATTTTCTGAAATTGTGCAGTTCTCCTGGCTTTGTATTAAATGAGTAAATACTAATGACTTATTGTTACACAAAACAAAATGACTTCATAGTAGAAGTCCCAGGCAAATTGGTGTGACTTTTATATTAGATCATGAAAGTTTTCAAAGTGCACAGTTAGATTGATTCATGAAGAAATGTTGTTGTTTCCCAAATTATGCATGGAGTTTCAACCTGAGGATTACAAATCTAGCCCCTCTGAATGCACCGCTGAATATTAGAACAGATTTTGGCCTCTGTTACAGTCTCTTGTGGCACTATGAAAGGGATGTGAAGCTATTTTAGGTGGGCAGGTCACACAATTCCCCTGGCTGGAAGAGTGCTGGTCTGGTGCTGAGATAGCACAGCTGGCTTTTTAACACCCCCTCCTAGCTTGCTCTGATGAAAAGATGCATTAGGCATATGTTAGAGAGAGCAAAATCAAGTCATGTTCTGCTCCTGTGCTCCCAGGGCAGAACAGTTCCAGTCTCTTTGGAGCCCTTACAAGCATAGTTAGGAGCAGCTCTGGAGCTGTATTAGTCCCTGGCAGCCCTGGGGATCAGAGAAGCATAGAGGTGATTTAAAGCCACCTCTGACTGCCTCTCTCACCAGCCGGTCAATGCAGCTCTAGCAGTCAGGGATCTAGACTAATCTGACATATCTGAAACCAAACTTTGCATGGCCAGAAACTCTGCTGCAAGATGACACCAACTCAAGAGGAAAAACTGGCTGAGATGGTGCATTTTCTATACAGGTCCTTCTGTAGTACCAGCACTATAGTATACAGAGCCTTTTTCAGTCTCTCTCTTCACCCGTGTCTTCTTTCCAGGTAACTGCCTGTCCTTCCCAGAAGTGTGTTCCCTTTGGGGTTAACGTTGCATGTGCCGTCCCCAGATGCCACTATAAAGTACTTGAATAAATATATCTAAGACAGAACATGCTATAGCCAGAGAGGCCCTCCAAATCAAGAGAAAAAGTGCTATGGGCTGCCTCCAGATAAAGCACCAAGTTCCATACCATCATGCATAACAGCTGGGCGGAGGCGTGAAAGCAGGCTCTCTCCCACAACAGCTCCCTGAGCTATTAGCCAACATTGGTGTTTATTTTTCTCACCATTTTACAGTAACTAATCCAGCTCCCCTGGGAACAAGTTACAGTCCTCTGCTTTATATGTTAGACTGGAAAGTCCGTTACTAGAATCGTGAAAGAGAGCAAGTAAAAGACACAAAGCCAAATATAGGCATCCACCAGGTGCCTTGTTAGTGGTTCGCAATGCTTTAAAAATGTTTTCAAAAAGTTACTTCCAGTTATGATTTTTTGTTAACATGGAAACTAGATTAACAGCCGGGGTCTGGCCAGGAAGATGCAAGCAGCATACTGTATATGGGCACATTTTACTGGCATTTACAGCAAAGGACTAATATCACCTAGTTGTAAAAACCAAGCTGAATGACTAAATTAGGAAGAAATGCGGCACTGGCTTATGGACAGCTCCAGAATAAGTTTTCTTATATGCAGAAAGTAAAACAGTTTTGTGAAGGGAGAAACAGCAACAATATGAAATGGAAAGAATCTTATATATTTAAGGTATCCAAGTTCTTACTTTTTTTACATTATATTTATCCCAATATAGGAGAGAGCTTTCTCCAATTCCAAAAATCAGCTACTCAATTTATAGAAATAGAGGCTAATAACTTTCTGTCTTCTCATACAAATACCTGGTTAGGTTACATTCTGCACTGCCAACTTTTCTCACTCACTATTTTGAAAAAATATTTGCAATTGAATAAGTCAGACTTTACAGTATTTCTGAAAATGACTTTAAAATATACTAAAATATTCTATGTTTACATAATATTTTACATATTTTAACTAAGGTTAGTGTGTGTGTTTTGGGGATTCAAACCCACCTCTACTAAGAGAAGCATTACTGCGGCATAAATTTTCCCAAAGTAATATTTACAGTCACTGCGTAAGACCAGCTTATAACAAAGTGGGGCCATGGCTCAGGGTTCTCCAAAACACAGGTTGCATTTTCCCTCCTTCCCCATTCTCTTCTTCTTATAACTGGGGGGAAAGTACATAAAAGGAACAAGACCAATAACTAGGGCTATTGCAATAACAGACCTTCCTTTGAAAAAAGTGACTTTGTACTGGCTCTGTGGAATAATGGCATTGTATTGCCTGGCCAGAAAGAGTCTGGAAAAGTGGCATGGGAGCCTTGTAGGGCCATAAACAGAGAATAATGAGCAAAGCTGCAGAGATCACATATTTGGACTCTATTTTCCCTTCTACCCATGTCTGTGGAACTGAATTAATAACAGCCTTTTGGAATGCCACCAATCTCGTCTGGCAGCTGCACAAATCTGATCATGTTAATGGCAATGCATATCCAGAAAGAAGACTGGACTATAATTAGGGTGAAAACACTGTCAACTCCTGAATGAAGCAGCAAGCAAATACCCATTACTCAGCTGTACTACCTGGGAATATGCCAGGAAATTCCCTTAAGACTCTTGGTTGTGTGATATATATAAAATAAATGCTCCCCCCCACTGCCTTTATCTTTGATACATGTATTTGGACGTAAACTGTTAAAAACCTCTCACTACACAAAGAGCATCAATTCGGTCAAACTGGTTGAGCAAAATGTGCAGCATACATTTTCTTTGTGAATATGTTCATCTGTTGAAATAATTTCTTCAGGTGTTTCAGTAGATCTGAAGCTTCAAATCTGTATCTAATAAATATTGTATTAAAATAAATTTATAGCAATTACCCAAGGAACATTATATAACATATGGTTCTTCTATATCATCTTCTAGAGAATCAACAGCTTTAACTGCTGGCCTGCTTGCTGTGTGCTGCAAATGGAGTCTATTTGGGTTAAAACTTCTTCCTTCACTGAAGAAAAGATCACTGTCTTCTTTAACTTTGGCTTTACTGCCTTTATCCTGAGCAAGAACATTACTGGAATCCCAATCTCTATCAAAAGGACTTGATTCACTTCTGTTAGAGGGCAGGACAGAGCTGGCACTGGTTCCAAATAGCTGTTCCATTAAATTGGATTTTTTCTCTTTCTTAGTGCTGCAATTTTTATTTTCCTTAATATTTTTTTCTAAGTAGTCACTTTTCTGGTTAAGCCAGTTTGGCTTCCCTGATCCTTTCCCAGATGCTTTTGCAAAGGAAGGTACATAGCTACCAAATGTCAAATCATCACTTGACTCTGTGGTCCTAGCATTTTGCTGCTTCTGCCCTTCTGCTTTTATGCCAGTATCCTGGCTGTCATAGTGTGAAAATCCATTGACCACCTTCTCAGTGGTCTCTGAGATTCCCTCAGTTTTCTCCAGAAAGTCAGATTTTGTTGCAAGCTGTGCTTGGGAAACAAATCTCATGTTAATGGCATTTTGAGTTTCTCTGTCTATTTCATTCATCTTATCAAGCAGCAACTGCTTTTTTCGTCGCTCTTCTTTTAGATCTTCACTGTTTTGCCTCTCACTTTCAGGTTTGCGTATTTCGGTCTCCATCTTTGTCTTTTCTTCTTTATCCAATAAAAAGTTGCTTTCTTTTTTCCTTCTGTCAAGCTCTTCCTTTTCCCACTCTGCATGAAATATTTTAGAAAGTTATTTCAAATGTTAAACATAAAAAGCCTTTTAAGGAGAACAAGAACAGATAGACATAACAATTAAATTAAAACAGCTGATGTAACTACCTGAAGGGCAAGTCCCTACTGCCCCTTTTAAAACAGTTTAAAGCCACATCTGATCACAGCCTACTATTTCTGGATGTGTAACTGAGCATTATTCACTTTTTTAGAGGTTGGAAAGAGCTGCATTTTCTGCTGACTGTCCCTTGCTTGTACTTGAACTGTGAAAAACGTATCTGTAACAGGGTGGTCTGTCCACTTAAGGGCAGTAAGCTGTGGGGCGTTCTGATAACCAGGGAGTGCTCCCCAGTGGAGAGAAATGGGAGAAGGCAAACAGTGAGGGAACAGTTTGCAAGGAGAAAGGAAGCTGGCTGCAGCAGCAGTGGTGGTAGACTGGGGGGGCTGGGGTGCAGTGCAAGGCAGGTTGCGGGGCCACCCCTCCCTCCTGCAAGGCTGTTCCAGGGCCAGTGCGTGGCAGGGGTGCTGGATGTGGTGCTGCAGTGGCGGGGCATGGCGGTGGTGCTGGAGCAGTGGAGCCGCATTTAGGGGGGCTAAGCCCTGTTAGCCATGGCCTTCCGCCGCCTATGGGCTGCAGGTTGAACAGCCAGGCTGCTATGCTGGGGCCATAGCAGAAGGGGCTCCTAGTGTCCAGACAGGACAGAAGGGTTATGCTTTGTTTTACGTTTAAAGACTGTTTTTTACTTTAGAAGACTAGCTAAGGAACTCCTCAGACAGCAGACTCGGCTGCAGAAGCCAGGATTAATCAACACACTTACAATGCCACCAATTACGTTAATAACTGATTATCACAGTGTTTTATGTCAGCATCATTGACTTCAAGACAACTCCGAAACATACATTTTTCTGAAATGAACCTGCTCTCTGCAAAGCACAGTTAAAAGAGATTGAATATTTCACTTCTATGTTGCATGCAAGTCCTCTTGCAGCTCTGTGTATTGAAAGCACCTTTGGACAAACTTTTCTGTTCACCATCTGCTGAAGGCAAATGCATATCTCAGACATGCTTTGAACAGACATAAAAGGTGCAAGCCAATGAAAATGAATCCTAAACTACACATACAACTGGTATAAGCATCTGGACATACACAATCAGAATCCCCCCTCACAACAAAGGCCATTTTCTGAATATCTGCCCCTCTAAAAGATGTTTTCTCTATCAAAATAAAAAGTTAAGTTACATGGAGATTTGAAAAAGAACTCCTTCACACAATTTCCCTTTGACTTATACCTGTAGAAGAATAGATCATAGAATCATAGAAGTAGGGTCGGAAGGGACCTTGTAGATCTTCAAGCCTGACCCCACCTCCTGGGCAGGAGAAAAAGACTGGACTCATATGAGTCCAGCCAGGTAGTCATCAAGCCTCTTCTTAAAGATCCCCAGGGTAGGAGCCAGCACCACTTCCCTAGGAAGTTGGTTCCAGCTCCTAGCCGCCCTGTGAAGTAGTTCTTGCGGATGTCTAATCTAAATCTACTCTCTAATAACTTGGGTCCATTGTTCCTTGTTATGCCAGGGGGCGCTAGGGGAAACAGTGTCTCCCCTAAACCCTTCTGGTCCCCCCTAGTGAGTTTATAGATAGTCACCAGGTCCCCCCTCAGCCTTCTCTTCTGAAGGCTGAACAGGTTTAGGTCCCGCAGTCTTTCATTGTAGGGTCTGCCCTGTTGTCCCCGGATCATGCAGGTGGCCCTCCTCTGGACCCTCTCAATGTTGTCCACATCCCTCCTGAAATGGGGCGCACAGAACTGGACGCAGTACTCCAGCTGTGGCCTGACCAGCATCACATAGAGGGGGAGGATCACCTCCCTGGCTCTACTTGAGATGCACCTGTGGATGCACGACAAGGTCCGGTTAGCCCTGCCAACCGAGACCTCGCATTGTTGGCCCATGTTCATCTTGGAGTCAATTATGACTCCAAGATCCCTTTCCGCCTCCATGCTCTCTAGAAGGGAGTTTCCCATTCTGTAAGTGTGCTGCTGGTTTCTACTGCCTAAGTGCAGCACCCTGCACTTGTCAGTATTGAAACGCATCCTGTTTATGTCGGCCCAATCCTAATGATAGATCATTAGGAATCCTCTCAGAAATGGGGTGTAGAACATGGGTCTGATAGCACTAATAATTCTAGTTATCTGTTGTACTTCAGACAACTCTTATAAAACAAACTGCAACAGTCAATGTTATCCATATAGATAAGCATCATCACTATGGAGGACAAAGGCAAATGAACAAGTTAAGATGAAAGTCTTACCTACATAAGACGGAAGAAATGGTTGATAAGAGGACCATCTGTCTGTCCCCAACATACCACTGGGCAGATTCTCAATTTATGTAAATCATCTATTCTCTCCAATGCAGCTATGGCAGGGGTGGGCCATTATTTTGGCTGGAGGGCCACTTATCCAGTTTTGGCAAGCTGTCAAGGGCTGTGTGGGTAGCCCTGCCCATTGACAGGTGCCCCACCCCATGGTTACAATCTTGGGACCAATGTCCCAGGGCCAGCACCGGTGGAGCCCAAAGCAGGGTGCAGGCTGGCAAGGGTCTGTGGAGCTGGGCTGGGCTGCACCAGCAGGAAGACGGGGAGCTGGCCTGACTCCATAGAGTCCCTGACGGCCAGGAGGACCCTGTACTTCTGCTGCCCTGCTCTGGGACTTGCTGGCGCTTGCCCCGGGAGACACTGGTGAGGGCCCTGTGCTCCTGCTGGCTCTCTGCCTGCTCACTCCCAGTGCCCCCCCAGCCCCGTGGTACAGGCAGGTGGCACTGCACAACCCTGACCCCCTGCTTGCTGGCAGGGAAGGAGCTGCTGCTGAGCATGGGGAAAAGCAACCCCTCCCCTGCCCCATAGCTGGCGCTCCCTGCTGCAAACACTTGCAGCCCATATGTGAGCAGCCACAGTGCGGGGCACTGGCCACAGTGTGGGCAAGGGGCCGCTTTTCCCCGTGCTCAGCACCAGCTTGTAACCTGCCCCTGCTGCCAGCCTGGGCCCTGCGTGGTTCCAGGCTTGCCCGCTGGGGCTGTGCCATGACAGCAGCAACTGCATTTGCTGCTGCTACCTGCCTGGAGCTCGTGTGCTGGGTAGCACAGAGGAGGTGGTGGCAAACACTGCCCAGCGCAGTAAGCTGGGAGGTGGGGCCTACAACTGCTGTTGCTGTGGCACAGCCCCGACGGGCGAGTCTAGAGCTGCACAGAGCCCAGGCTGACAGCGGAGGCAGGTTACAAGCTGGTGCTGAGCATGGGGAAAAGCGGCCCTTTCCTGCTCTGTGGCCGGCGTCCCACACTGCAGCAGCTCGCAGCCTATGTGGGGCTGCCTCTGCCTGCTCAGGACAGCCCTGCGCAGTCTGCAAACAGCTGCAGCAGGGAGCCCGGGCCATGGGGTGGGGGAGGGGCCGCTTTTCCCTGGGCTCCTTCCACGTGCTCCCTCCCCACAACCTTACCTGAGTTTCTGGTGCAGGGCAACCCCATGGTTCCAGGCCCCGGGGGGTGGGGCTAGGCAGGCTCTGATGTTGCAGGAGCCCACCAGGGCTTTTCCTGGGTCATACTGCCCCTGGCTCCTGTCACTTCTGATGGGAACCAAGGGCAGATAAATATTAATTTTCTAAATTTTTGAGGGGCCCCACAGGCTGTATAGAATGGCCTTGCAGGCCAGATCCAGCCTGTGGGACATATTTTTCCCACCCCTGAGCTATGGTAATATAAACCAGCCCCAGAATCTGGCTATTGATTTTCAGAATTCCGTGGTTTTGCTCAAATAAACCAAATGTTCTTGCCAATTCATCACACAAAAATATTATTTGCAATGTAAAATTAAAAATCTGACAGGATGCAACTTATTCATAATATTTGCCTTATTGTACCATCCCAGAATATTTAAGCAATTTTAATAGGTTCCTGGAAAGTACTTAAATTGATACAAATTAGTGTGAAATGCAATTATACAAATAGATTTTTCTCCAGCTGCCACTTGTCACAACAGGTAACTAAAAACATCCATGAATATACAGTAGGAACTGTGATTTCAGCTGATATGAATTAAATGGCTGAATGTATGCTTCCCCCCAACTCCCCAAAGGAAATATTGTTGAAAAAGGAGCTGTTCTATTGTAATGTACGAGTCCCACCCTAATAATGGGTAGAAAATAACATTTAATTTGAGCTGCTAGTGGTTATGCCATCTCTAACTCAATAAACATAGATAAAAATGCCCAGTCCTCAATACTTTTAGCTGTTACTAGGGGCACAATAGGGCATGGGACTGAGATGAAATTATATCTCATGACATTTTCAATTTTGATCCTATTCACAATGTATCATTTATAATTTTCAATTGCAGTGCTACTCCTCTTCTAAAATCTTTGTTTTTTTCAAGAGAATCTTTATAAGCCTCATCTGACTGACAATTCGTTTGGTTTTGATTTTCCAGTTTGGCAGCAGTCACAGTTTTCTTACCATCATGCAGTTTCTGGACTTTCTCCTCTAAGGCCTGCAATTCTTGTTCATGTTTCATTTTTTCCTCTCTTTCTCTGTTGCGTTCATGTTTCAGAAGCTCTGCTTGTTCTTTCCACTCTTTTATTTGTGTTTCCTGTTCCTGAAGTAAATTGATAGAAATTTGCTAGAAAATTAACAACTTGTTTTGCTTCTTTGACATAACTTTATGTTCATAGTTAAACATGATGTATGCAGACTCAGTGGAAAAACTTTAGTAAAATCACACCAGCTCAGGATCTGTCTATTATTAGGTGAAATATGGTCTTAAGTACCCGAGAGAAAATTAATAGACCACTGGTTTTATTCTGTATGACATCTTTCACAAAAACAGAACCCCTCTTTGCCACACACTTGAGTTTCCAGACCGAAGAGAGGATCTTATGGAGTAACTGGATCACAGAAGCACAGCTTTTGTGAGCAAGACTCACTTCACTAGAGCTCTTGCTCATTAAAGCTTATGTATCTCTGATTCAGTTAATCTATAAGATTCATCTCTACCCTGCCTTCTGCCTCACTTCAAACTACCATAACTAACTAACTCATTAGAGTTTAAAATTATTTAATGGGAATTGGATTAGGATGTAAAAGTCAATAGCTGTTTTTTCACTGACTTTAGGTATTGGATCAGGCCCTTAATTTCCTCTGTAACAAACAAGCAAGCAACCCCAGGGGACCAGGCCTACTCAACTCAAGTGACTGGCCTGGTAAAACTAGGGTTAGGCTATTTCAGTGTCATACAGCACAAGCACAACATTCAATAATACACAACAGAAGACGAATTAAACAGCAAGGGTATTAAAAAGGTAGTTTCAGTTATAATACTGGGTGAAAACATCAGTCAATGTGGCAGAATTGCAGAAGGGAAGGCACTCATCCTCACACATGCACACATACATGTACACAGAGCATCAATGACAAACTGAGTAAAAAGAAGTCATGCTCGGCCCAGACAACCAGCTTTTTGTTTTGAAGACACGGAAAAGAAATCTAGCAAATACCGTTTCCCTCAACAAATCATCAAACCGGCAGGATCACACTGCATATATTAACTGCACACATGATGATTATCTAACGTATTCTCTACTTCTCGTATATAAACAAGGGTCCATATTTGCCAAAGTCTCTGAGTACAGTTTGGCCTACTCCAAAACCCAAAATTCAAGTCACTGTCCACCCTTGCCTGGGAAATTTGGAAGAATCACAAATCCAGTTTCTAATTTTGCAGTTCATGCTTATTTTTTCTAGAATAAAGTCTCAGTCATTTGGTGAGCTCAGTCATTTGGTGTGCTTGTTGGGTAGAAACAATGAAAGAAAATGCAGCAAGGAGGAACTAAGGAAACAATTATGTTAAAATAATTTGGCTATAACATTTTTCATATTTTTGCTTAAAAAATGCAGAAACAAAGAACACTATCAGTTGTCTTTGAGCCCATGTTTAAAAGAGATTAGTAAAACATGTAAATAATAAAAATATGTCCCTGAAAAAGCAAAACTTTCACATATGATTAAAGCAACAATGCAGGCATATGAACAATATCACCACAACATACTGGGTGCATCTACCTTTTGGAAGTACTAAATGACAGCACAGTAACAGCCCATACTGTGCTGTGCTGGCGGCGCACAGTTACTTCTGGTACATTGCTGTAGCACAGCACTATACTGAGGAAGCGTGTTGCTACAGCGAGGCAGCAGTGGCATCATGGTTTTTGCCCATGAATGCTAGGTTGCTGTAGCATGTTGCTACCAAAACATAGTGTCACGTGTAGATGTGCCCAGCAATTGCCAGCTTCACAGGCAATCCCCACTTAGCGCTCTTAATTGGTTCCTGAACAACTATTAAATGAAATGAGCATTAAGTGAAACAAAAGCATCCGATGACCCAAGATGGCAACTGCAATTGTTTTTAATGACCCAAGATGGTGACTGCGAGCATTATAGTGAAACTTGCTAAGCGCTAAGTGAAATCAAGTATCAATTTCAAATGAGTGTTATAGCAAAATAGCGCTAAGTGAAGCAGTACCTGTATACAGAACCCCGTTCGTTCCATGTTTTGGTTTTATTAATCAAACCTCTTCCATGGAATTAATCCAAGCTGCCTTGGGGAGTCATATCTCCACCATCACCACTTCCTACCCTATGTTCTGCAGACTTATGTAATGGTCAGTCACAGATATAAGATTTGTGAGAGTGTGGAGACAAGGGTTTCCAATACAGACCTTCCTTGTGGAAAAGAATGACAGTGAATGTTGCTACCCTCAGAACAAAGAGCAACACTTTTGTTTTCCATTTTGCTTTCCAATAATTAGAAAAAAACAAACAAATGTGGCAAGGGAAAGAAATATGAGACTCTTTTGGATATTTCACTTTTAAGCAAAGTCTCATGTAGTCTGTGATTCTGCAGCTATGGAATCTGTAGCCTCTGTCCTTTAATATCCAATATATACCTCTTTTCAATTCCTCCGTGTAAATTATATCATGCATACACTTTCAAAATGTTTATATAATACAAGTGTAAGTTAATATAAGGGTGTTTGCCTACTACACTTGCAGCTTGCTTCAATTTTAGCCTTATGTCTCAAAAGAATTAAAATCAGTGAGTTACTTTGAAAAGAATAATAGGCAAAAAAAAATATGCCCAGGAGAAAGATAAAGGAAATTTATCTCAGGGTTTACACAAGGAGCTGGGAAGAATTATTGAAGTCCGTGACTGTGGAAGAAAGCAGGCAGTTAAAAAGAAATGATAATAAAGGCTCAACAAATACTGAAGAAAGCAGCTAATATTGCTTTACAATAGACTGGTGAATATATATATATATATATATAGAGGAAGAAACCAGAACAATCTGATACCAGTTTAAAACTACACAGAAAGATAATGGTAGGAAAGAAATAATCCGAGCTAATGATAGTCCACTGGAGAGAGTGAAACATCAAGTTTGATTGGGGGCACATCAAACGAGAATTTGATAGTTTGATAGTTTTCCTAAGAGATTAGGATAGCTTTTCTAAAAATGGAAATTGAACTCAGGAAGTTTAGCTTGGTAGCTGAATTATTTGGAACGAGCCCTTTATGATTATTGCAAAACTCACTATTCCGAGAAGCATCTCCTCTTCTCTCTGATACGCTGCATCATCCAAAGCACATTCCTCCGGTGGTGGAGGAAATTCTATTGGTGAGCAGTAGCCACTAGTCTGTACTCCTTTTGTAGTCCGTGCTCCTTTTTTGGTGCTTTGGCTGCCGGCTATATTGAGCATAAACAAAATCAGAGCAAGTTAATTCCATTTTTTTTCCATTTAAAATATCCCTAAATAAAGTGGGTCCGAGATTTTTTTTAAATAATATTTTTCTATCTTAGCAATTGTAATTGGTGAAATTGATGAATGAGTGTAATGGATGAAATCAGAGCTAATCATATGGTTATAAAATATGCTGCCAAATTTTATGGAGATTGCCCCAGATTCTGGAAAATATATGAAGAAATTTCTAATAAAGCAAATCCTCAAGTAAGAAAAATAAAGCCGGGTAGTAAATAATTTTATCTACTAAGTTATCTTAAAACCCCCCCCAAACCCTTAGAAACATCTGCCCCTCAATCAACCTAGAGATCTTCTCTATTCCCCCACTTTCAGATCCTCCTTCTAGAAGAGCAAAATGAGAAACCTAAATATTAGAGAATACACAACCATTTGAATCTTTTAAACTTGCAAATCTAGTCGTTACGGGACTACCAATGTATCTAACTAAACTGAAAACATAAAATAGTATGTTGTTTCTATTAAAATTATCAGCAGTTAAATTGTTAAAGTCTGAATGAAAAACGGCTTAAAATAGCCACAAAAAATTCTGCTTTCCTTGGTGAGTAATCTTGTTAATCCAGCGAGAAGGGTCTGGCCCTATATGTAGTAGTATTTCAGTCTGCAGTTTCTGGAAGATCCCACCAGCCTGGATAGTATTGGGAAGGTTACTTTGGTCATATGGACTACATGTGCATTTTCAATGAATAATTAAATTCTGGAGTATAAACAACTGAAATCAGATAAACCCTCAGAGGTCCACAGAATGACGTGGAAGCATGCAGGTGCATATCGCTAGTGCTCCTAGCTGCAAAAAAGATGCCAACTTGACAACTTGTTTAATTTAATAGGAAACTATTACTAAACAAAACTGTTCTTTTTTATGAGATCTTGGTATGGGATTGGGTTTAAGAGCTGAAAGCCTGAGCATTTCGTGGTGGGAATATAGTGACTTTGTTAAACTACTTTAGAAAAGCAAATAACCAAATAGGTACACTCAGTATTTTGCAACTAGTACCATAATTTAAGTGGTGTGAAGGCCTAAACATCCTGAATAGCTTGAACAATGCAATAGGGTGTTTTCAAAATAAATGTTAAATTTTCTACTTACATCCTTTTTTTCTGTGTGTAACATCTGTGTCTTTTTTGGGTGATGGCTTCACCATACGATTAGCATATATGTTTTTTGCTTCCAGTTCTCTTTCCTTTTCCTGAAAATTAATGAGGTAGAGACAGCAAAGTTGAATAGTAATGTTTTATTTAATAGCTGACAAGGTAAACTGTGAAAAAGCTAAGCAAATACAAAGGTTAAATGAATAAATTCATTCGTCAGTGGACACTGGATATGGTCACTGATTACTAAGCATTCTTTTTAAAGAGAATGCAATCTTGACTCCATAACTACATGGAGAACTAGTTACCCTTCCTTCTATAGTGCACAGATTTCCTCCTTTCAAAAATCATTCAACTGCCAAAACACTCAAAAATTTCATATTGTATTTCTGTAGACAGCCAAGATAAAACTGAAAGTAAGGTTTCATATCAGCCTTTATAGTTTAATTTGCCTAAATATGCATATACAAGCAGCTCATGTCAATTTTATGGATAACATTAAAGTTAAAAATATTTGCACTAGGTCATGGGGATACCCTGAGACTTGAGACCCATTGCAATACATATTTGTACCAGTATCAGAACTGGCTCTGTCTGTATTACTGAGAAAGAAAATATGACAGGACAGGGAAACAGCTAGTACAAGCACCATTACAGAAAGTACTTAAATACCTAACTTTCAGTATGTAAGCAGTGCCTCTGACTTTGATACTTAACTACCTTGTGGGATATGGGTCACAAAGAACACCTCTTAAGTAAGGTAAGGGCAAAAAATGCCTTCTTTTGCCATCAACCTATTTATAATGCAGTGATAAATTCTTCTCAGGAATATTGACCAAACAATATAAAAATGAATATTGTTCAATACTGGAATATTAATATTAAGCGTCTCTTAATATACAAACTTGAATTCGTTTTGGAATTCTGCTGATTATAGAAGTATTTTCAAAAGTATCTTGCTATACTTTAAAAGCAGGGATGGTAACCTGTGGCATGTGTCATAAATGGTCACAGGCAGCCTCTGTGTGTGGCAGATGGCAGATCAGAGAGAGGACAGCGGCAGATAGGGTAGGAAGCAGAAAGCAGAGCAGCAGATTGGGCAGGAAAAGAGGACAGGAGTGGCACTACATGGGGGTGTGAAGCTATATGAGGGTTGTGCCATGCCTGGAAAAAAGGTTGGCTTCCACTGCTTTAAAAACTGGTCAATTAGAACTTTTTTTTGTAAACAAAAAAAGGTTTTATTAATAGTGCCACTTTAAATTAATTAAAATGAAAGCTTCAAAAATCCAAGTTACTTTCCAAGACGCTAGCCACTTGGTATTTCTTACCAATTGGGCTAACAATAACAAAGCTAGTGTCACTTTTATATTTTGCATGGTATTTAGTTGTTTAAAAACAACTGCTCCCAATGGAACTCAGCTGAGCATTTTTTTACCTTATTTTTATAAAATATTTTGGCCCAAATGAAAATGTTCCATTTCTTTTAACAGCAAAACTTATTAAAACAGAATTAAACAATGTGTTGCTTTGTGATTTTTAAAACAATCATTTTCAGAGCCTAAGCGTGGAAAACACATCTAATGTAAAAAAGTAAATGCTCATGCAAAATAAGCAACTGTGCAAGCAGACTGTCAGTTTCTACATGTAATTAATTTATTTGCAAATTAACTGCACAGATTAGTCACCTAAACTCCATAAATGTAAACTGCATACATGTACAGATGTAATTTAACAAATCAAACCACTAATGACTGATTCAGGAATGACTGTGTACTTGACAGTCTGCTTTTTTTTTTACTTAATGTTAATAGTAAATAATAATGAAAAAGAACAGATGTGCCAAATATCGGACGTTCATTTTGTAAGGTACTATTAAGATTTCAAGTTTACTTTAAAGTATTCCTGTACATAAAAATGTCCTGAGGTAGTTACAATTCAGTTCCACATGATTTTTACCTTTAGCTTCTGATTTAATTGCCGAAGCTCTTCTAGGAGTACTCTGTTTTCTTCTTGGGCCTCATGTACTTTTTTTTTCTCAGTGTGTAACTGTCGTTGGAAACTGCCATTACTCAGTTCCAAGTTTTTCTCCAGATCCTGCCATTCATATAATAGAAAAATCATAGTAAAATTTGAAAAACAAGGTCATTGCAATCAAACTTAAAATAATATCTCAGTATTTTTCTATCAAATCTGGAGTCTACTCCTACTGCAATGCACAGCCCATTTCACTTTTTATCTACAGCAAGTTAAATCCTGATATTAACCTTGAGGACAGCCACATAGAGCTTTTAATCGTATCCAGTCATGCCTTGCTCAAGTGCTGAGGGAAGACTTGGAGAAGGCAATGAGCCTGTGTGTTACACAAATTGTCTATAGCTCAAAAGATGAGCAAGACCTTATAAGTGGGGGATAAGGCAAGATGCCATGTTTATTGATTACATAAAACAAAAACATACAAACACACTCATCATTCACACAGACAAACACACTCCATAGAGATGTTATAGTTACCAGCTTGCTTGCTCAATGTTGGCACTGGGTGGCCAGCCCAGGCTCCCTGAGGATGATGGGAGTGGGGATGAACAGATGCATCTGTGCTCCAGTGAAGGTTGCAGAGTGTGAATTCCCTGCTCTGGCATTGCTGAATTCCAGTTTATAGCGATTTCAAGTCTTTGTCCACAGTTGAGAAGTTGAGGTACTTTTTCATCTGCAGTCACATCCAGCTGTTGTTTTTCATCATCCTTTTCGTTATCTCAACTTGAGGTCACTCCTGTCGTAAAAGTCATTCTTCTTAGCCTTGAAACCTTGTGCAGGACATGCAGAATTCCTCTTTTATCCTGTTGCTTAGCCTATCTCCTCTATATCTGCTCACAGACTGGTTCTTCAGCCATCCATCTAACAGTTCATTGTCTGGTAACTTGCATATTCAGTGCCTTAGCAAACCTCCTCTTGCTTACACAGACACACTCTAGACATTCCATACACTCTTCATGCATTCAATCAATCATATTACTATCCTTAATATAAAGTTCATAGCTGGATTACATACATAAATTATTACACAGAATTTATTCATATATATACACACACACACAAACAAACCATATTACTGTCAATATAATGCTATTATTACTTGATTTAAACATAACCTATACTAATGCCAAGCCATTTAAGCTATCATGTTCTGGCCTTGTGTTGCATGTTGTTGTATATTGCTAGAATTAATCAGAAAGACTTTATCCATCACACATTACATGTGCAGTACCTTCCTGTTACTGTTGAGATTAGAAGTCTGGAGGACAGACCATATAAAGAGAGGTTGGAAGACATGGGACTGTTCAGCCTAAAAAAGGGAAGTCTTAGGGGGGGGCTTGGTGGCAGCCTGTAAGTATATGAGGTGAACATCAGGGGCTGAAATTTTGCAGGCAGTTTCATTTCAATGCTGTTTTGACTCGTTCTGAGCTCAAAACAGTGAAATGGAAATGAAACAGAGAGCTTCAAAACAGCCTTGAAATGAAACGAGGCAAGTCGAAACGTTTTGAGTTTCGAAGCTCAAGCTGGGCTTGCCTGCAGGGACACAGAAACTAAAGTAAGGGGGGGGGGGGAAGATGTGCTCTCATTATTGCTTGTGTAGCTGGCTAGTGACTGTCATCCTTTCCTGAGGTCCCTTCCAATTCCAGTGCTCTGGAGGAGGGATGGAGAAACTGCATACTGCATACAAAGCAGCATTGTTTGAACTGCCCCGCTTTCTGCCTTGGTGTCAGTTACTGAGCTGTGTGTTCCAGTTTTGCCTGTCAGCAGCTAGAGGTGCAGGGCCCCAGAACCCAGACTCCCCCTGCATCTCTCTCCTTGACAGCTGGCAGGCTTCGTGGCTGCAGCAGGGTCTAGCAGGCAGGCAGGCAGTTTTCACCCCCCTGTGCCTCCAGGCCTCGTGTCACCTGGTCATAGGAGATGAGGTTGGTCAGGCAAGACCTGCCAGTCACAAAGTTGTGTTGGCTGGCCTTCAGACGCTTGTCTTCTGTTAGTCTGGTGTTGATGGATCCCTTAACAATTTTCTGTAGGATTTTCAAGGGATGGACATCAGACTGATTGGTCTATAATTCCCCCCGTCATCCCTCCTCCCTTTCTTGAAGATAGGGACCACACTGGCCCTTTTCCAGTCTTCCGGGACCTTGACTGAGCACCATGAATTTTCAAATATCTTTGCCAAGGGGGGTGAAATGATGTCTGCCAGCTCCTTCAAGACTCTCGGGTGCATTCTATCTGGGCCCATGGATTTGTGACTGGAGTGTGTCAATGCTGCAGTTGAGACATAAAAACCTAGAGGTTCCTGGATAGAGGGTCCTGCCCCTCTGCTCAGGGTCAGAGCAATCTCTGTATTTGAGGTCAGGAAGGAATTTTACTCCATGATCAGGCTGTGCCTTCCTCTGCAGCAGGGGGTGTGGCCTTATTCCTTGGATCTCTCGAGAATATTTTAACAACTTTTGTAGCAGCAGGATGTTGGCTGCTGTGGTCCTCCTGCTTTACCTGTGGCAGGTTAGGGTGTTATGTTCTGTGGTCGTGTCAGGCTCAGGGTGGATTGATTTAAATCATGTTTTAAATCACCAAGAGAAAACCCCAATTTAAATCAAGTTTCCCACTGATACTTCTTCACATATTTCTTAAACAATGGCACAAGTCTGATCACTAAAACATGTTAATTTACAACTTAATACAGCATTTTGCAACATCTGTCCTTAAACTCTTTTTAATTTTCAAATTTTATTAACTCTAACAGACAAGTCATCACAACACTAAACGTACGTTGACCTTAAAACTTCTACAACTAGATCTCATCTTTCCCACTCCCACTGCCATTTTTATTCATAGACTGAAACAGAAATACGAGTTTTCCTGCTTTTCCAACTCCCAGTCGACTTCTTAGATGAATAGTACCAAACGATGAAAATATTCTCTCTGTGCCTGCAGAGGAAGCTATTGCTGTGAAAAGTTGGCTTAGCAACTGAAGGAACTCTGTTTCAAGGTGCCTGGCTAATGATTTCCACCAATTCAGGGGAATTAATTTGTTCAAAACATCATCAATAAACATGTACTGTTTAAATCAGGGCTGGGCAAAATGCGGCCCACAGGCCATTCTGTGCGTCCCGCAGGGCCCCTAAAAATGTAGAAAATTAATATTTATCTGCCCCAGCTGCCTGTCATGTGGCTCTTGATGGCTTGCCAAAACTCAGTAAGTGGCCCTCCGCCCGAAATAATTGCCTGCCCCTGATTTAAATAGTCCCCCTCCAGCCCTGAAATTTATTATTATTGGAATAACTGAGGAATGATTTTGAGATGCCTATGCCATGGCAGCATCATCTTCTTCACAAGTTAGGCATCTACCTTTATATTTGGGGTTGAGAACGTTCGCAAGAAAATGAGGTGGAGTTAGTGCTTGATCCATTTGCTTCTTTATTGCCTGGAGTTTAACTTTCTGGTTAGGTATCAGGCATAGAGAGAGTCTCGAAGAATGATGCATTGCAAAGTGAATTATTTGATTTACTAACCAATTGATCCACATTGTTCTTCAGACATAGCCATATCTTCATCCACATCATTTTCTCCCAATAAGTGGTTTTCATTATGATGTTTCATTCTTGCAGCTAGGCCCTGCTTCTCCTTGTTGCACTGCTTGCACTTGACACATTTTCCATTTTTACCCGGGGAAGGAATTTCTTCAAAATATTCCCGGATAGGATCTCTCTTATGCCCAGAAGCCATGACAGTTTTTCAGTGGCAAAAGTGTGGGGGGATCCTATCTAGCCTGTGACTTTAGTCTGCTGAGAAACAGAAAGCCCAGAACTTTCAAAAAGCAAGACCTGGTAGTTAGGCTGGACAGACTAGAGCCATTTTCATGAGATGAAAAACTGAAATGAATGCCCATGTTTGATTGGTAGGTAAGAGTGTGTGTGTGTGTGTGTGTGTGTGTGACAAAGCCATTAAATTTATTTTTATGGGATTGAAAGTGTAGGTTTAGCATGTTTGTAATGAGATTTACTTATACCTGTTATTTTTTTAAAAAGAGAGAAAAAATTAGTATTTTATTGATGATTTTTAAAAAATCCAATTAAAAAAAAAATCATCGATTTTTATCCACCCTGGTCAGGCTTGACTGTGTAGTTTTGCCAACAGGTTAGACAACAGATTTGTATAGGATTGTCTGGAGGAGGATGATCCTGCCTCAGATGAGGTTAGACTAGAAAAACTCTGGAGGTCCCTTCCAGCCCTACTTCCCTATGATTTCTGTAAAATGTATGGTTATCACATGACAGGATAAAACAGAACCAAGACTGCTTGGGTGCCCAAACTGTTCATTTCCATATCTTGACATGTTGGTATTTCATTTAAGCTTAACTTTACACAAATTATAAGGATAGGCAATTCAAAGCTATTTTAAATAATTATACCATCTCCAATTACTTTATGTTACTCATACAGTTGTTCAACTTTAACTCCATCTTAACAACCAAATAGGAGTGTAATATAAAATTGTTAGGGGTCTTATGAGTGATATTAGTGGGAATTAAAGTTACAGAGGTAATGAAATAGTTTTAACTGAATGGACTTTATTTTTCATTAATGACTTGGATGATGGGACTGAGTGCACACTTAAATTTGCAGATGACACTAAGTTGGATGAAGTGGCAGACACTCTAAAGGGCAGGGCTAGAACCCAGAAAGACCTGGATAAATTAGGAAAATGGTCCATAATCAATCTGATAAAATTCAACAACAGCAAGTACAAAGTTCTGCACTTGGGATGGATTAACTGCGTGCCCATATATGGCCTGGGAAATAAGTGGCTAGGTGGCAGTACTACAGAGAAGGGTCTGGGGGTTACAGTGAGTATAAGCCAACAGTGTGTCCTTGTTGCACAAAAGGCCAACAGTATATTGGGTTGTAAAAACAGGAGTGTCACTGGTAAATCAAGGGAAGTGATTACTTCACTCCGTTTCAGCACTAGTGAGGATTTGACTACAGTACTGTGTCTAGTTTTGGGCTCCAAACTTCAAGAAAGAGGTGGGCAGATTGGAGACAGTTCAGCAAAGAGCAACAGAAATGATTAGGGACCTGGGAAGCAGGCCTTTGAGGAAAGGCAGAAAGAACTAGGGTTCTTTAACGTTCCCAGTCTCCTGATCATCAGCTGATTGGGAGCCCTCCAGGGCTCAAGCCACAGAGTGCTCCCAAGTTATGTATATTAATGTACACAACTTTGTGGTCCGTTTCCTGTTTTTTGTGCCATTAATCATCTGAGTGCATGGCTGGGTTATACTTTAAAGACACAATTAACTGGTTGTTCATGTCTTCAGTGGGACATTTTCCACAGGCCTGAGGACAGTCAGGCACTGGAACAAGCTACGTAGAGAAATTATGGAATATCCATCCCTGGAAGTTCTCAAAAGCAGTTTAGTCAGGGACAATCCTGCCTTGGGTAGGGGGCTGGACAAGATGACCTTGTGTAGATTACAGAAAAGTAGGGCTGGATAAATAAATAATGATTCTATTTCACACGTGTAAACTTTTTTGCTGAATAGGATGTTAACACCAAGCACAATATTCCTAAAAAAAATACCTACAGGTGGTGTGCTTTAAGAGCATGAGTTCATGGTTTAAGAGCATGGAGTTCATTTGAACAAAAGCTAATTTTCTGTATGCTGACCTGAACACTAGGCTGTATGGAACATATGCAAACTGAATTAAACTGGCTTAAACAATTTTAAAAAGACAAATAATGTATTTTATAGAGATTCAGCATAGTCATCCCATAAAATTTTTGAAGATTCTTCTTTAATACACATTTCTCAAACAGCAGAAAGTAAAGAAAATTACATTAGCAGCATGGATTTCTGGCAACGTATATTACCGAGTTTAAAAATGACAAGTATAAATTTTCAATATTTATAATATAACACACAAGTAACTGACATTGTATATAACTGAAGTATGGCATTTATTGTATATGACCATACACTATTATGATACAAACAGTTTACATGGTGCTATTCATCTCCAACAGGAATTATTTTCCATTCACTTTATAGCCATAAAAGAGATAATGTAACTTTATAATGTAATTTATGAACCTCATGCTGGAGAGAAACATCTCTACTAAAATTCTGATGAATATCAGAAAAGGTAATTAAATCAAAGGAAAAATCATCTCACCTTAATTCTCCTCTCATTGTCTTCCAGTTTGTTCTCTGCCAAGGCTAATTTCTTTGCCAATTCATCTCTTTCAACAAGGTGCTTATCTTCAGAAAGCTTTTTGAGTTTTTGCAGAGAATTTTTTGTCCTGTACAATTCATCCTCTGAATCTTTCAGTCTCCTTTCAGTAGTGCGCTCTCTCTCTTGAGATTTTCTTAAACGCTCCCTTAATATTCTAACCTCATTGTTATGTCGAGCAAGGAGCTGGGAGATTTCATTTTCTGTATCTTCAAACTTATTCAAGGCTTTTTCTTGCCGATACTGCAGCCGCTTCAGTGCCCTGTTTTCTTTCTGCAGCTCATCTAGTTTGATGTGGAGTTCAGTGAGTTCATTTCGAAGCTCATTGATTTTCAGCAGCCTGGCAGAGAGAACCCTTTTGGTAACAAGATCTACATCTTTTGCAGGAGAATCCCTATTGAGACTCTGGGACCGAAAGCCCCACCGTGTCCCTCTTTTGCTTGGTGCATATTTGGGGCCCAATTTCTTAGAGGCTAAGAAATAAAAACAAGAAAGCATTTTACTGCAAGAAACTCAGAAAAGCCTGCTGCTATTTTACTTAAGAAGAATCACCTTTGAAAGCAAGCCCTTTTCTCCTGACTTATTACAACTGCATTATAAAATTCTTTAGGAAAAAAGAAACAAACAAAAAACCCAAACAACCACACAAAAAGGTTTTTCATTTTTATAGCTACAATATTTGTATTTATGATATACTGCAAATTATGCTGTGTGCAGCCTCAAAATGAAATCATTATAAAGTAATCAGCTGTAATAATAAAACCAGAAATAATGCAGGTACAATAATCAACACTAAGTCTTTCTGATTTTATAACAGAATATTTTTGTAATAGAAAAACTGTGTTATGATGCTCTCAGCAATTTCCAGGTGCCCTTAAAATGGCAACAATCACCAGAACTTGGGCTAGATTTATATTAGGCCTGCTGCAATTCTATGAGACAAATTCAATAGACCTTATGTAGTAATGTTAGATGCTAATTGTTGTACTTGATTGCAAGACAAGAAAGTGATACTAATATAATTAGGAACAAAACTGAACAAGTTAATAGGCATGTCACAAATTATTTCCCACACAATGTCATAACTTGAGTGCCAACAGACATAGATCTCAAAACATTTTGAATATAATCTCATTCAAGATGGACACAAAGGCCCAAATTCTATTTCACTCTGAAGACATCCAAGTGATCCACTTTCACATTGCTAGAATTAAACCATTAACACAGAGTCCGCCTCCTCAATATTTTTTGTCCAAAAGTGAAGATGAAGCTATGTTACACAAGTTGACAAAACAGTTGTTTTCTGAGGATCTGAACGAGGTGGAATTGGCATGCACTAGGGGGCTTAAGTACCTCCTATGTACTACAGGCAAAACAGGACTTGGACAAACTTTTAATGCAGACAAACCTCTATTCCCCACTGACACTTAGTATATCTGCCTGCAGAGTGCACCCCATGGCAGAGCAACTGCATTGAGATTTTTTACTTACATCTTCCTTTAAGGATTTTGCACTTATGGTCATCCAATATCATTTCTGTCTGAGGCTCAGTTTTTTTCTAGCTTGGGTCATACGCAATACTCTGTTCTTTTTCATACAAGGATCATTTGGAATGTTAAATTTAGGTATGAAAGAGTGAAGAACCAGGTATCCTACAAGATTCAACGCCCATGTTTCTATGGATTAGGATGAAAGTATGAACTCAGATTTTGTTTTTCAATTCTTTTTAAGTAATCCCTATCAGGGAGAAGATCGAGAATTCTCATGTGTTTTGTACTTCGGACCATCCATATACATCTGGCAACGGAACATAATTACTGCCATAAGTTCTAAAAAACACTAGACATGATGATATGCCATCATGTAAACAGCTTCATTTGGGATTACATGACCAAAACTAAGAACTACTCTCTTTCTTCCATAACTTACTGCAATGGAACCATGGCAAGTTTGTTTCCTGGAGGCCTAGTTGTGTTTAGGGATGTCAGCTGCACACACGCTGAGCACTACGCCAACTTTACAAAGGCCAACAGAGAAAAGAGCCTGAGGACATAAGCCACTGGCATTCCACAGACTTTAAGGCTAGAGCTGTTAGTCATACCTTCTGTGCAACATAAGCTACAGAATTTCATTGAGTGATTCTTCCCAAATCATTCCCTAACTTCTGATGGTCTAAAATAGGACTGGGCAAAATATACCCTGTGGGCTGCATCTGTCTCCATGCAGACTGGACCTGGAGCCCTGTGGGCAGGGCATGCTCAGCTGGTGGATGGGATGGGGCCATAGGCAGGGGGTGGTAGCTGGGAGCAGGACAAGCAGGCGAGTCCGGGATCGTGGAGCAGTGACAGCAGCACAGGGCCAGGGCCCAGGGCAGAGCCATAATCTGCTTCCTGGACGTCCCTGCCTGTGAAACTGGCTCCTGTAGCAAGGAGGTGTGGAAATTGGATTGCAGCTCTGCTCTGGGCCACGACCCTGTGCTGTCACGACCCTGTGATCTTGGGCCTTTCCGCAGCTCTCATCCATCCAGCCAAGCATGCACTGCTCATGGGGGTCCCACCTGGTCTCCATTGAGACCCCACTAACCCGCTTTGTTCGGTGGACCCAGCAGTGCTGGGCAAATGGGCCTGGATAGGTTGCCTCCCCTCCCCGCCGCTCCATGATCACCTCTTGGCCAAACTGCCCAGTTGTGGCCTTGGCTCCACCACGATCTGCTGGCTGGGAAACTGGCTCCGTGGTCGGACCCAGAGGGTTGTAATTAATGGCAGTCACTCATCGTGGTGCCCTGTGACCAGTGGGGTCCCTCAAGGCTCTGTCCTTGGGCCCATACTGTTCAACATCTTCATTAATGATGTAGACATTGGAGTCAGGAGTGGACTGGCCAAGTTCGCCGATGATACCAAACTTTGGGGCAAAGCATCCACGCCAGAAGATAGGCGGGTGATTCAGGCTGACCTGGACAAGCTCAGCAAATGGGCAGACGAGAACCTCATGGTGTTTAACACTGAAAAATGCAAGGTTCTCCACCTTGGGAAGAAAAACCTGCAGCATCCTTATAGGCTCGGCAGTGCTACGTTGGATAGCACTACAGAAGAAAGAGACTTGGGGGTCATCATTGACCACAAGATGAACATGAGCCTGCAATACGATGCTGCGGCTAGTAAAGTGACCAAAACGCTGGCTTGCATCCATAGATGCTTCTCGAGCAAATCCCAGGACGCCATTCTCCCCTTGTACTTGGCCTTGGTGAGGCCGCAGCTGGAGTACTGCGTCCAATTTTAGGCTCCACAATTCAAAAAGGATGTGGAGAAGCTTGAGAGAGTCCAGAGGAGAGCCACGCGCATGATCAGAGGTCAGGAAAACAGATCTTACGATGATAGGCTGAGAGACATGGGACTCTTTACCTGGAAAAGCGTAGGCTCAGGGGTGATCTGATGGCCACCTATAAGTTTATCAGGGGTGACCACCAGGATCTGGGGGAACATTTGTTCACCAGAGCGCCCCAAGGGATGACGAGGTCGAACGGTCATAAACTCCTGCAAGACCGTTTCAGGCTGGACATAAGGAAGAATTTCTTTACTGTCCGAGCCCCCAAGGTCTTGAACAGTCTGCCATCGGAGGTGGTTCAAGCACCTACATTGAACACCTTCAAGAGTAAATTGGATGTATATCTTGCTGGGATCCTATAACCCCAGCTGACTTCCTGCCCTTTGGGCAGGCGGCTGGACTCGATGATCTCCCAAGGTCCCTTCCAGCCCTGATGTCTATGAAATCTATGAAATCAAGTAACGCTACTATTTTAAAATGCTTTGTGCATTCTACATTATCACTCTAGACAAATATTTACAATTCTATTGAAAAAAATCTAATTTGCAGATAACTATACTGGAAAGTCTTGCAATACAGATATTCATAGCAGAGATCTTTGGGATGTTGTGTGTCAGAGAAGTTATAAATAGTCATTTCTAGATTTAAGATCTAAGAAAGTGAATGACAAAATGGGAGCATAAGCAGACCTAAAGACTTGATATAATTAAAGGATAGGACTTGTTTTTCTATTTCTTGTCAGAAAAAAAACCCAATAGGCTTGCCAGTGCTTAACAGAAACCAGATTAATTTCAGTTCTCAAAGTAAAATTATGAACCATTTAACAACGTAAAATAATTTATAAGAACTTTATTTATAGTTTCTTCTAGCAGAAGGCTTTCTACTTTGTCTAAAAATTTAAATTACTTGATGTTGATGTTAGCAAGACTGTTTCAAAGCCCTATGTTATGTAATCTGCCTACCTTGGTAAGGCAAGTTTGAAGTGGGTATTTTGTTATTTTTTTTCCCATGGCTCATAGACGAACAACTTAACATTGGTGACCGATCAGATGAATGAGATGCATTATCCTCATCTGAATAATAGGAGTCACTATTTTTGTCAGCATCCGATTTTCTTTCATGTTCAGAATCTAGACTTTGTGGTCTTTCTCCCATTTTTAAAATCACGGTTAATTTTCTCTCAAAAACTGTTCATTTTGATGCATAAAAATTTATTCATCGTTATAAGTAGAACTGTTGGCTTCTTTCCCAGTCATTATTATCCTCATCTTCAAAACATGAGCTGTTGGGTCTTCATTTTATCAATCAGTGGTCTTCATTCAGAATGCATTTTTCTAAAATATGAACAGAAAAAACAAAAGAGTGAGAATGTTTTAGTGATTCAGTTTCTAGATTTCCTACAGGAAGCACAAGAGAAGAGAGTACTGTAAGATAATTTCAGGACTGCTATATGGTTTTATGTCAAGCAGTTCTGTATATCAGCCCTATCAATTAGAAGTAAATACCGCTCTGCTCATGCTACCTTTTGAATATATCTTTTAGCCTCACTGATCAATGTTCTAAGACAATGCATATCAAAACAGCATTTCCGCTAAAACAACAATTTACACCACTATGTGTTTTAGAATGAAAGAAAATAGGGGTTGGACTAGATGACCTCCTGAGGCCCCTTCCAACCCTAATCCTCCATGATTCTATGAAAATACGCCCAGGGTATAAGATTCAGAGAGATATTAAACTTAAAATCTGAAATAACTCAGAAAACCTAATAAAGATATGTTTAAATGAAACCATTAGTCGTCAGCTAAATGTGACTGAAATAAAAGTTGTATTTGTTTGTATAATTAACCACAAAAACTTTTTAAATCTCAGTTTAATATTTTGTTATAAGATGCATTTTAAATTAATCTATGTCACTGGTATAAAGGTTAATTTATTTTAAAAAACCAGTTAACACCAGTGGGGAAGTACACATTTAGAGACCCAAGGTTGGGAGGGAACATCTTCCCTATATGTGACACTGGTCAGGCCGCAGTTGGAGTACCGCATCCAGTTCTGGGCGCCGCACTTCAGGAGGGATGTGGCCAGCATTGAGAGGGTCCAGAGGAGGGCCACTTGCATGATCAGGGGTCAGCAGGGCAGGTCCTACGAGGAGAGGTTAAGGGACCTGAACCTGTTCAGCCTCCACAAGAGAAGGCTGAGGGGGGGATCTAATGGCCATTTACAAACTGGTCATGGGGGACCAGCAGGCATTGGGGAAGCCCCTGTTCCCCCGAGCACTGCCAGGAGTGACAAGAAATAATGGTCACAAGCTGGCAGAGGGTAGAGTCAGGCTAGATATCAGGAGGCGCTACTTCATTGTCAGGGCAGCTAGGATCTGGAATGAACTTCCAAGAGAAGTGGTGCTGGCTCCTACCCTGGGAGTATTTAAAAGGAGGCTGGATGAACACCTTGCTGGGGTTGCTTGACCCCAGTACTCTTTCCTGGCATAGCAGGGCATCGGACTTGATGATCTGCTCAGGTCTCTTCTGACCCTACCAACTACAAAACTATCTCCCCCGCTGGCCTGCAGAAGAGGTTTTATCTGCATGCAGCAAGAGAAAACTGAGGAAGACTTTGAAACCTTAGAAGATTACCACCGTCTCTACACCAGTGGAAGCTAAGAAAGCCTAAAATGCCAAAATCTTAATGGACCACGTGGCTGCTCAGCTTTATTCTACCTTCCCTGTCAATTGATTTATGAAACATTTCTCTGACTAGAACTTCTGGGGCCAAATGAAAAGATAGGATTTCCTCCTTGTGCCTTTGTCTTCCTCAAAAACCCCTGGAATTTACACCTGATGGCACCATCTCCTCTTCTCTAAGTCAAAGCTTGTAGCAGAGGAACAAAAGCTGGCACTGTTTGGATCCCATCTCTTAATTCACTCTAAGTGGTTTCTGTTGAATGGCATAATATATTCCTGAGCAGCTAAGCAGAAGAGAAAAGCTGAACTTTCTTTAAAATGATAACTGTTCATAGTTTCTAGGGTCGGAAGGGCCCTGAGTAGATCATCTAGTCCAACCCCCTGCCGTGGCAGGAAAGATTACTGGGGTCAAATGACCCCACCAAGGTGTTCATCCAGCCTCCTCTTAAAGACCCCCAGGGTAGGAGCCAGCACCACTTCTCTTGGAAGTTGGTTCCAAACCCTAGCCGCCCTGACTGTGAAGTAGCGCCTCCTGATACCTAGCTTAAATCTACCCTGCATTTCTACAGTGTGGAGTCCACACAAGTACTAGACCTCCATATAGAGTTGTTTATATTTTAGATAAACACTTTTCTAGAGTAACTTACTAAAAATATGCATTCCCAATTACATGTACATTATTCTTTATATTTTATTATCTTAGTCTTCAACAATACTGCCTATAAACCCTCAGTTCCGTAGCTGAACAGAGTGGGTATCTCAACTGCTGGAGCAGTTTTGATTTATGAATTCCTGCTCTCAGCACTAGTTTACTATTAGCACAATGGGTGTGCATGGTTGGGTCTTTCTACTATAAAGAATTCAGCCTTGCAGCCTAAATGTAGAGCAGGAGTCACTAGAACAGGAGTTGGCAATGTTTTTGGGCAGAGTGCCAAAAACACCTGCAACCTCAACCTGTAAGATGCTGGTGTATCGGGGCAGATGGCAGGGGAGCCACAAGGGGCTTGATCCTTGTTGTAGCAGTGCAGCCCCAGGCCCTTCCCTGATGTCTGCCCAGAGGCATGTGTGCCAAGCAAAATGCCTTTGCATGCCACACTTTGGCATCTGTGCCAGGGATTACCTATCCCTGCACTAGAACAAACCCCACATACCTTGTACGATTTTAGGAAGAATTTTCAAATAAGTTGTTAGTGGAAAATTATTATTCTGTAACTTGAAGGAGACTGGATTTTCCATTTTGTAAGTGAGGATCTTCATTAGATAGACACTTAGTTGTGATGGTTTAGTTAGGAAGCTAGACTGGATGACCTCCTGAGGTCCCTTCCATCCCTACTTCCCTATGAGTAGAAAGACAAGTCGCAGAAGTGCCTAAGTTAGTTAGATGCCTAACTTGATCTTAGTGGAGTAGCTAAGAGGTGGCACCTAGAGCAGCCCACTTGTGAGGGTGGCCACAAAGCCAGAAGCTGCCAACTGGCACACCGCTGGCAGCAACCCCTAAGTTATATGCTGCTGGTTCCTCTGGTGCAGGGCTGTCCTGTTACACCTCTACTTGATCTGGCCTGGGAAAACAAAATATCTTTAAAAAGCTTAATGTTGAGAAGAATATCCTACAAAAAACCTTGTTTCAACTTTGCCAACTGTTTTGTATTTGCACATAGGGAATTCAGAACTTATTGCTAAACTAATAGTTATTAGAAGGTCCAGTTATTGAAAATGCAAGCATCCTAATCATGAAGAGCATTTTTCTGAAATGATAGTTATTATTATTGGGAAGTTTGTATTATTTATTCTTTTAATGTCATCATCTTATTTAAAAGCTATCTGTAAAAGATATCATTGTCTTTGAAAGTAAAAAGAACGCTAATAGTAGATAAAGATATAAGAAAGAAAGAACATGTGCCCTAATTTTAGGATGTAAAAAAAACATGAAATGAAGCCATCAAACAATTTACTCTGAAGAGAATACATCAGTGGATGTACTCATATACACAGTGGATTTAACTGTGCATGAAGTCTCTTTTGAAAGAATTGTAAATGCCTGAATTTAAATGATACAGTTATCACCATTTCTAAAAATCACATATTTCCAAGCACAGAGTATGGACATATGATATTAACTTGCACACAAATCTAAATCACCCTTGTATTGAGAACAGATAGACGACTACCTCTTAGAAACAGTTGTTTGTAGTGGATGCTACTGCAACACTAGCCACTGGTGATGGAGGAGCCAGGAACAGCCTGCTGCATTGAGAAAATAGCTAGTTCTACAGACAAACAATCGATACACAGAGATGTGGGGTGGAAAATTTTCCGTCACTTAATTTTTTCGTGGGAAATTTTCTATTTCTAAAAATTAATTATTAACAATGTTAATTAACAAGGAATGAATTAATGAATGAATGCCAATATTAGGCAAGCTTGGCAGTTGCAAAGGTGTAATTAATGTTTTTCAGGTGATTATCCCTACAAAACGTGCAAGAAAGTACATATATGTTTTACTGATTCGTAAACAGGAGGGTAAATACACACTCGCATAATAATCCAAACCAAAAATCAAGTTATGAATTCACCTAATTGGCTGTGCAGGTCAAGCTAAAATTCTTATTTCATCTGCAAATGAAAGCAAAAGCAAAACTAAAACTGATTAATATTTGTTTCACTTTGATTTCAGCAAACACACAGAATAGTATCTCATTTCTTTTCTTGAGTTGGGGAAGTTGGAAGTGTTTGCATAAGATCTGTTAGTTTTTTATTGCTTTTGGTTTGAAGTAGTTATAATAATGCCTAATCAGAAAAAAGAAATTAGTGTGGGGCATCATTATAATGAAGTTCAAGCCACTGGAGGAAGGAAGAAAGTTGGTACTTTTAAGTATTGTGGGCAGCAGTATGCTAACAATGCAACAAGAATGAAGAAACATTTAATAACATGTAGAAACTTTCCTGAAAGATTTCAAACCATATAAAGAAAGCTAATACAACAAAGTGGTGGAACAACATCATCTGAGAAAAGTCTACTTCTTTCCACATAAAGCTTTGAATATAACATTTAAACCACATTTTTAATGTGTTTCCTAATCAAATATTTCAGTTCAAATACTTGTGACTATTGGGGCATAAAACTTTACTTTTAAAGTACTTTTACTTTTTAAAACTAAATATAAGTCAAATAAACATGTCAAATCAGATCATGCTCTATTTAGGGCATCAGAAAATTTTCCAGAAAATCCACATCTCTGTCAATATGCCAGTGTAACTCACAACGGTGTATAGTTACTCCTGATTTTCCAAGGTGCAACTTCACAAATCAAGAGTGGAGCGACTTACACTGGTAGAGGGTTGTTCACCATGTGCTGACTCCACATTTACACCAGGCTAAAGACAGACTCCATCAGCGTTGTATATATGCACCAATAGCCATTTTCATTTTACCAAATTAAAAGTGACAAGCAAATCTACTATCTCAAAAACATTCCTGTGAAAGGGGTCCTTCCTAGGACCTGATCTCAAATTGGCCCACCCACCTGCCTAGGGCAGTCTGCCCTAACTTGCCTGCCATCACTTGAATGTTATCTGTATGTTAAGTGGGAGGCTGCCCATTCCTTGTCCCGATGCCAGGGGGCACTATCCGCAGCTCTGAACCTCCCCTACATCACAGCCCATGCCTCGCAGATAGCACCCAGATTATGATAGCTCCCTTGCCTGAGGCCAGGGCAAACTCAGTCCATAGTTGAACTCCATTCATTCCGCCCCCGCCAACAGGGGGCGTCTTGCACTCCACCTATTACTAGGGCAGTAGAGTGTGTCCTATCTCGTCTTGAGCTGCCCCTCTTGGGCTTTCCGGCTTCACTACTTGCACCCTAGCACTACCACACAGACCTTCCATTTCTGCAAGTTCCCCTACTCTACATGGTGCAACCTTGTGCCAATGCTGGGCTGCCTTTGCCACAAGCCCCTCACCAGGCCACTAATTTCACGCCCAGGGTTGGTCCATGTACCAGCCTTCAAGCCACTTGAGCAGCCCTACCCATTACACCCCCAGTGCAGTCCTTCAAGCCGCCCTCTGCGGCCCTACTTCGTACCCTTCCCCCACACACTCAGTGCTTCAGATGCCCCTTTATCGCATCCTACTCTGAGCGGGCCCTTACAATGCCCCCTCACTGGGGCTCTACACTGCACATAACAAACTAACTGCTGCCTTCCCATATAAACACTGGGACCTAAAATGGCTGCCCTAATCAAGCACCTGATGATTGCCTGTCTCTAGCCCTTAAGGTGGCAAGCACCCAAAAGTGCACTGCCGCAATTCCCTAAAAAGGACTTTTTGAAGAGTCTTTTTCATATCTCAACAATATATTTTACACAGACAAAATGTATTTCATATACCTTGGTAAATAAGTTTCAGAACTGGACATATTGAACAAACTGAAAATGTTCTGCAAAGCATGCTGTTAACAAGTTGGCAATTCATATAATAAAATACATATGCGGTAATTTTTCACACATTCTGAAGGCGCCTGAAAAAAGTAATGGACTGAAAACTATTTCAACAGATAAAACAATGAAAAGCCCCATACTGACTATCCAAAAACAGTTTCTGAATGCTCCATTGCTTATATATTTGTAACATTATTGATTTTTACCATATAAAAACAAGAACATTGGATTGTCAGGCTTTGCCCAATTTGGTTACTTGCCAGTTTATACAGAAATGTTATCAACATAAAGAATGTCATGCTCATTTTGAGAGCTGATGAACAGCTATAGAAGGAGTTAGTTCAGTTACAATAAGGTCTGATTAAGAACTGTTTTGGTCAACTGGCTTTTCAACTGTTTCAAAAAAATTGATTTGATTATAAAGTTTAATCCAGTTTATGTGAATAAAATCCTCAAGATTATCAGCTTTCCCTTGAAATGTGATAACTGTTAGAAATTCAATATTATGAATTTGCTGATGGGGCTATTACTATCAACAAAATTTGAATGCCTTGACCAAAATGAGTCCATAGTATTAAGAAAACTTAGGAACAATATATATTAAATACATATTGCCCTATTCTAGAATTTTTAATACTACTGAAAACAATTCATCTTTCTATAATGTTACACTGTACCTCAACAACTTACATTTATATTATGATTTCTGTATTGTTCAGTGACAGCCTTACAGAGAATAGGAAACATTCAAACTCTAGGAGCTTGTGATGCAGAAGACATGACAGATGGCAAAGCAAATATAACACAGCAAGTGTTGAAGACTCTTCATTACAGAGGCAGAATACATTTTCCCTTGCTTTCTCTGAATGAATCATTGTAGCAGAACCTAGGCTGGTAGACTAAAAGTGCTGGGATGCACAGGAGCATATAAAATTTGTTTTTGTTGTTCTGCTTCAGTGAAGATTTCATTTTCCAGAATTTTCATTTCTGGATCTTGGTTCTTTAGTGCAAGAATCACAGAACTTATTTTTTAAAATGCCCTTTTAAGGCAGACTACAGCATAAATTGCCCCTGCTGGTCATTGTAGCTGCTTGCAGATGTGAACCCCCCCAAAACAAACAAACAAACAAACATATAAACAAACAGTGCTTCACTTTAAACACAGTGTGCTCCTGTGCCAAGCCCAGTGCATGCCCAGAAGAGGGATTGTGCTAAGCTGGATCCTGCTCACATAACATCTGTATAGATCAGGTGCTATAGTGGGGCTTTTCTGGTGCTTTCATCCAATAGCTGATTGACTCAGCTATTAGATAAAAGTGTCAAAAAGCCCTACTGAAGCGCCCAATCCATAAAGACACCGAAGAGTTGGGTCTAACCAACACGCTGCTTCTTTCTGTAAATCGTTTTTGTTTTGTTTTTTTCATGTCAGTAACTTGTGGGTCTATCCACATATTCATTAATGCACTCTAGGTAATGCACATTCAATTTTAGGGGTGCACCGATAAAAGATTTTTTTGGCTGATACTGATGGCTGATTATTAACGAGCCTTATCAGTCGATACCGAGCTGATCACTGATATGCAGCCTGGCAGCTTGGAGAGCAGTGTTGACTGGTAAGTCTGTGGGGGAAAAGGGCAGGGGGAAGGAAGGAGCGTGGGGGGAAGGGGGCAGATCAAAGCCCCCACAGTTAGGAAGGGAGTGGGGCTGGGGCAGGCACTGCCCAGCTGGGGTGGGGTAGGGTGTGGGATGGAGCTGCAAGCAGCTTGTCCGGAGGTGGTGTGGTGGGGAGGCCACCACTGGCACACCCAAGGGGAGGTTGGGAGGGGCATGTGCCCTCAGGATCTGTGCAGAGCAAGGGTCGGCTATCGCTGCAGGTTGAGGTTGGGGGCAGCATTGGGTGGGCTGGGCCAGGGCTGCGCAGGTGGCAGTGGTGCTGGGAAGGAGGGCTACAGAGTGGGCTAGAGCCACCCCAAAATTCGCCATAGCCTCCTTAAAACTTCCCTACCAGAGCTGCAGCCACCTGCCCCATGTGCAGCCCTGGCCCAGCCCACTGCCAAGAAGAGCCCAGCACCGCCCCCAATGCCAGCCTGCAGTGGCAACCCACCCTCGCCCTGCAGATTCAGGGATACATGCTTCACCGTGCTTCCCCCAGGGTGCGCCAGTGGCAGGAGATGTCGCTGCCCTAGCACGAGCCCCTTGCAGCTCCATTCTGTGGCCTGCTCTGCCCTGGCTAGGCAGGGCCTACCCCTGCCCAGCTCCACCCTTTCTCCCTCCCTTACTGCAGGAGCCTTGATCTGCCCTCCCCCCATACCTACCCTCCCCCTGCCTCTTTTCCCCCCACAGACTTACCAGCCAGACTCTGCTTCCCAATCTGCCAGGCTGTGCACTGCATGCAGCGTTCATCAGTGAAATTATTGGCCACTTTAGTCAAAAAAAGCCGACTGCTAATAAAACCAATATTGACATTATTGGTGCAGATACAATATGAACCAATGTACTGGTGCACCTCTATTAAATTGAGTACCTCCGGGTCCATCTACACATACATTAACATGCTTTAGCTAATGGGCCAATACCTCCTGGCACCTTTACCTTTACATGTGTTCCAGGGGCTGGAGGGGCAGCATTTTAATTACAGTGGCTCTGAGAGCTGCTCTAATTAAAGCACTGCCATGTCTCATGTATCAGTGTCCCAGAGCTTAAAATGGCAGTGTGGACACAAGCGGCCCCACTGCCAGCTTTAAGCATAGGGACTCTGATATATGAGATGCTGGAGGCTGCTGGAGCATGGCAATTGGCATGCTTCAAGAGACTCAATTGAGTCTGTTCCAAAAGGCTGGAATTCCAGCGTATCAGAGAAGCTCCTGCGTTCATGTGTAGGTGCCCTCCATTCTGAGGTACTAGGAGAATGTGCATTAGCCTCTCTTAATGTGCATTAACTGAAGAGCACGGTTTTTAAGTGATGCTCAAGGCACATTAGCCTATTTTAATGTGTATTAACTAAATAGCATGGTTTTTTGATTTATGCTTAAATGAACATTAAAATAGGCTAATGCACATGTTTTACTTTAAAAAACAACAGATGTATCGAAATAAGCCCCTCCATAAACTCAAGGCACCCCTAAGAACATAAGACGTGCCACTTACTAATCAGACACCATAGATGCATCATACCCAGTCTCCTGTGTCACACAGGGGCAGAGTGGATGCCGAAAGGGAGAAGGAACTGGGTATGACCAGGGATTTTTCTCCACTGTTCCTCTCTCATGTGCAGCCTTCAGTATTTAAGGAAGATCTAATTCAGAGGCTGGGCCCATAACTGCAATGCTCAATAGTGCAGTGCCCCTTACTTCCAAGAACTGGCACAATCCCTTTCTGATTCTGGCTGAAAACCTCAGCTTACACAGAATCTGGTGGCAATGAGGCCCTTGCTCTCATGGATTTACAGACAATTAGGGCTAGAAGGGACCTCAGGAGGTCCTCGAGTTTAACCTCCTGATCAAGGCAGGGCCAACCCCGCTAGATCATCTCAGCCAATACTTTGTCTAGCCAGGTCTTAAAAACCTCTAAGCATGAAGATTCCACCACCCCTCTGGGTAACCTGTTCCCATGTTTCACTATTCTCCTAGTGAGAAAGTTTTTCCTAGTATCCAACCTAAACCTCCCTTGCTGCAACTTGAGACCGTTACTCCTTGTTCTGTCATCTGCCTCTAACTCAGGAGTAGGCAACCCCTTGCATGCATGCTGGAATGTGGCACACAAAGGCATTTTGCTTGGCATTTGCACCCGGCTGTGTTGTGGGGCAGCGCTGCCACAGCAAGGATCAGGCCCCTTGCAGCTCCTCTGCCGTCTGCCCCGGCACACCAGCAAGTTAAGGTTGTGGGTGTTTTTGGCACTGCCCAAAAATATTGCTGATCCTTGATCTAGCTCCATCCTTTTTGGACCCCTCCACTCCTCAGGTAGTTGAAGGCTGCTATTAAATCCCCACTTTTTTACTTCTCCAGACTAAATAAGACCAGTTTCCTCAGCCTCTCCTCAGAAGTCATGTACCTCAGCCCCCAAACCATTTGTGTTGCCCTCTGCTGGACTCTCTCCAACTTACCCATATCCCTTCTGTAGCAGGGAGCCCAAAACTGGACAGAGCACTCCAGATGTGGCCTCACCAGTGCTGAGTAGAGGGGAATGATCACTTCTCTCCATCTGCCTGCAGTGCTCCTACCAGTGTGGCCCAGTTTGCCATTAGCCTTCCTGGCAACAGGGGTACACTGTTGGCTTGTACCCATCTTATTACCGACTGTAACCCCCAGGTCGTTTGCTGCTGCTTTGCTGGCGGCCCCCAGCCTGTGCACATGCTTGGAAACTGGGCTTGGATTTCAAAACTGGTGCTACATAATTCATACACTGAATAGCTAATAGGGAGCTAAACATTCACCTCCTCATGAAAACTTTCCAGACAGGTCAGTAATGAATTCACCTCATTGTCAGATGGACGTGTCCTTTCAAAAACAAGGTCTAAGCACGCCTGAGAGAGCATTTAGGAAGGTCTGGTGGGGCGAGCTATAAGGAAGCACATGACGCAACCTAAAATACCCCTTGTCCCACCTCGGCGCAGATGAATGTCCGTTGCCTTAAAAGAAGATGACAAAATGGACCCAAATCTACCCAACCCCCAGCCTGCTCCTCCCCCAGGATCGCAGGAAAACCTAAATCTTAGGCCCCAGGCGCCGCTGTGGCGGGCGAACACCAGCCCCTCCCTTCTGCCCTCCGCGCCGCGCTACGGCAGCCCCGGGGAGGCCGGGGCAGGGGAAGCCGAAGCCCGGCTTCGCGCCCGTGGGACCCGCTGCTCGCGCTGCCCCGGCCGGGCCCCCCCCCGCCGCTCAGTACCTGGCACCTCCGCGTCGCCTGCCCCGGGCCGTTGCCGAGCGACGCGGCACTTAAAGGGGCCGCGGCGCTATTTACAATGGGCTCCCAGGTAACGGGGCGGTAGCAAGGAGGGGAGGTCGCTGCGCGCCCGCCGTTGGCAGGTTGTCCTGTCAATCCAACTTCGAAAGGCCAGTTCCCTCTCGCCACTGGCTCGGCGACACGCGGAGGGGCGGGGCGAGGGGAGCGATTTCATTGGTCGGCAGGAGGTGAAAGCTGTGTGGCTCCGGTTGCTCATTGGCTGCGCGGCCATAGCGTCAGGGTCGAATTCCGAGTCTCGGGGTCACGTGTTCTCTTTGGAGTCGGCGCCCGCAAAGGCTGGGCCGAGCTGTGGGGTAGCTGCTGCTGGTGCGCCTGCGCAGACGGACCGGGCTGGTGGCCGTGGTGCAGGCATAGCCCTGCCCCTAAGCTGGAGGCCGGTCCGCCCGTGCCCGTCCACTGCCCCTGTAGGCCGGGCGCTGGCTTCGGGGGGCGGAATGGCAGGAAGTGCCTCAGGCACAGATAGTGCCATATTTCCCGAGGTCCTCGTTTTCTATGGGACTGGGAAATTTGGCAGTGGGGGAGTGGTGGCAGTGTTAATTGCTACTGTTAGCCCACAACGAAGGAAAGGTCTAGGGTGGTTCTGTTTTATTTTGGTATTGTACTTGCTTTTTAAGTTGTTGTCTTGTTCATTCTCCTGCTATATAAATTACATCGTTCTCGTTTTGTGAGCAGCCATGAGCCTTGGTTGGGAAGAGTGCCATATAAATCAAATGAATGAAAAAAAAAGAAAAGAAACGGCAGATGCTTTTCACCCTCTTTAGTTTTTTGTGGAGAGATGTTAAGTTAGCATAGTGATGACAACAATATAGAATTTGAATAGAATTATGATGTTATGCATCTAGAGATTCCACATTTAACATTTCCTATGGAAAGCATTGCTATGTAAGGAGAGAGATTGGCTGGATTTGCTCTGGAGACACAGAAATAAGAAACCTCATACTGACACCTCACTGAAGAGAACCATTTTATTGTAGTGAAATACTTCCAAAACTGGTCACTAAATGGAAAAAGAAGTGAAGAGACCTGAAGCCTACAGGTAACCTAAATAGGAACCAACTTAAGATATTTTGATATTTAGATAAATAATAAATTACTGTACTGTATAGAAAGAAGACTGAGAAAGATACAGCCTCAGTTTGTTAGAAATGAAAGATTCCCAACTAAAAAGTAAGAAAGAAAATAAAAATAATCTATAGAAACGATCAATAAACTATAGATACACTCTTATTTCTTTGAGAGAGAGGAAATTTTTTTTTCTATGATGAAAACCCTCGTCTCCCTCAGTATGGACAAAAACCTTAAAAATGCATAATTATAAAAACTGACATGGAAACAATTCTAAAAACTGAAAGCTTAATGTAGACTAATTCTTTACAAGTGCCTTGCACATGTGACATTGTAAATTAATCTATATGCTAAGAACAGAAAGAGGAAACTTAAAATATTTGTCTATTTAAAATATTTGGGTAACCCTAAATGAGGGTCTAGACAAAGAATAAGAGTGGTAAGAATTTGTTTTCAAGACCCCTATGAGACTTTGAAGCACAAATGAGCTCCCACAAATGATCAAGTCACACAAATCAGCTCTCAAGTTACTTAGGTGCTTTCTGAAAGTTACTTGTAAAATATGGAAAACAGGCAATTCCAAAAATGAGTTAAGTCTGTGAATTTTCCACTTTATGGTATCAGCAAAGATTCCACAGTCATAGGTGATGCTTTTGTCATGCTACTATGATAATTATGAAAAATTAAAAAAGACACGACCTTGTGTGAGTAGAAACATAGATACAGATATAGATACAGATATATAGCTACACCCTTCTATTGCATTATGTAGATTACTCTTGTGTTAAACAGGTAAAGCATATAATTCATCACTGACACCGTTGGCGGAGAGTCACTGATGTCCTTCAGGAAGATACAAGGAAATGTGGGATAATAAAGACAGAATTATTTTATTGCTTGCAACTAGAGAAAAGTACTACACATTCTGGCGGCCTGCCAGGCCAGAGGGATAGATCAGGAAATAATATCGTGGGTATTGTAAATAGGATACAAGGGATAAATCTGTGTCCATTTGACTGCCTCAGCCTGATGCTTCAAATGTGAGGATATGTGAAGAAAGCAATAACAAGGAGAAAAATATTAGGAAAACAATTGGAAGAAAACCTCTTAATTTTGGTAATTCATAGACTTAATTGTCATTAGTTATCCTTCTGTGACTTGGTCAGAATTTAATTAATCATTAAGTACTTAATGGGGATTATGTTTCTTGTGTAAAGTGAATGATATATTCAGACTGTTCCATCAGCCTTCCAAGTTAAAACAAATGTGATGCATTTAAATCAATAGCTGCGCTGGACTAAGCACAGATATTTGACTTCATCAACACAGAGACTAAAAACAGCTGTTACTTTTGTCCCTGGACAGGTTGTGCCTGTGTTTGTCCTGGAACAGAAGTATCCTGGAATTAGCATGTACACACATTGCCCTTCCAGTCAGGGTTTAGTGAATGGCTGAACGCACTGCTGCTTTTCTGCCAGTGATTCAATTAAGTAGTTCTGGGACAACCATTCATTTAGCAATGTCCTGGGTTAAACTATTAATACTTCTTATCCTGTGAACCATTTTTTATGATTTATGCTGGGGCAATAGCTGTGGACATTTGAGGAACTGCGCTTTGTCCTGGAATCAAATGGTTTCTTCTTGGATAAATGTGATGTCTGTTTGTAGCCAGAGACTATTTGAAGGAATTTTTGAAAATGCCCAAGCCTAAGATCTGCAGATAATTGCAACATAAATAAGTGGTGTCACTTCACAACTCTTTGGGAGCAGGACAGGCAAATATATGAGTTGTGTGAGCAGTTTGTGGTTAGAAATTAAGCTTTTTAAATCTTTCATGCCCGGGGGAACACTTATCATGACCCCATCTGCTGATGTTGTGGACCCCTTTGGGGTTGTGACCCACCGTTTGGGAACCATTGCTTTGAAGTGACACCCTGCCCTGCCTGTTGCCTGACTTCAGGCTAATATGGATAACTACCTCTCTCTAATACACTGAAAGGGAACACGTTTAAGTTCTAGCTGGTTGCTGAAATTAACTTTAGGAAGTAGAATGGAAGCACTGGAAAAACAAATCAGGTCATGATATCACATCATTTGAGCCTCCCAGATGTACCAACAGGGAGAGAGCTCCCAGATTTATTCAAATTAGTGGAAACCTTTTTATTTAGTTGTCGCACCTAAGTGTTGATAGAAAATCTCCTCTGCATAAAAAATGCTGCTGAATTACAATACACAAGCAGAATAGCTGTGGCATATTAGGAAGGAATATTAGAATGACTAATATGATGAATAAAGCACATTCTTTGAGCCACTGGAACAAAAATGACCCTTCAATTTGAAGGGGGAAAATCTTCATGTATTGATTTGGGTGCCAAGATTTCACATAGAGGGGGAAACTTTCTGACTGCAAAATCATGGGTGAAGAAACAAAAATTGTTTTCCTGTTTGTTCCCAAATTGTGGTTGAAACATAATGACAACATTAATCTTTTTTGAGATTTCAGGTTGTTTCTTAAGTTTCTGCAAAAGATCAAAGAATAATAAAAACATTCTTGAGGATGCAAACAATATTATTTCTATCTTCATTACCATCTCATTTTGTTGGGTTATTACTCTTTTCCTTCATACAAACTAACTCAGGGATATTTCATAACTGTACTGCAAATGAATGATTGGATATTCAGATAATTCCAGCAATACCCATTTTTGTGTAATCTGCATGCATAGCGTTACAGAGAAGCTGTATCCAGACTCTGAGTTTGGATAAGAGCTCCTGATCTAGAGATATCAAACTTTGCAGTTTAGGACTGTTATGTTTTGAATCAAGTTAACTACCAGTTCTCTATCTCCCCTGCAATAATGGTGGACCTACAACTATCACAAAATAAGTCTTGCATTTGAGCATGAAATATTTTTCTAAATGGCAATTGGAGTTCTTTAGTTAAAATATATGTGCTGAAATTTTCTTTGGCACAGAACAAATATTGTAACAAATCAGAATCATCAATACATGACTCACATTATTTGTTGCTTAACTGTTCTCTGTGCATCAAAGTGCCTTAAATAATAATAAAAATAAACTTTTAAAAATCAGATTGATACAAAAGAATCACTCGTTTGTGGGTCTCTTTAGACTTGAGATTTTAGTTCAACCAAGTCGCATTCCCACTGGAATATGGTGTTTTCCCTTTCTGTAGCTCACCTGATCACCATCCTGAGAAATGAGAAACCCAAGGTAATTTACAAGATTGTTACAAATGGCCCAGCCTCTAAAGTGACCTGAAATATCTTGGTCCTTTTCTTGAGTACTCCTGAGTTGTCCTTTGAGATTTGACCTCTTACTTTTTATTTATTTATTTATTTTAGAATACCTTTTATTTATTTTTTATAATTCTACTAAAGATTTTCTTATTACTGTCAATTTTGATATTATGATAGTAGCATCTCCCTCAAAAGGAGTTTCTTGCGGATCTTCCTGATTGCAGTGGCGTTAGAATTGCTATTAGTGTTACTGATATTCCATCTACATCTTTGACAAGAAAAAGAGAATGGATTTCCTAGAGCTAAGCTGAACTTGAAGATATAAAAAAGAGCAACATTTTGCACCGATTATTTTCAAGAATTGCAATTTTCCGGGCATGTGAAACGTTGAATTATTAGGGGTGAATATAATTTAAAATCCATTTATATATTTCACCTTAGTCAGTCACCTTAGTGAATTTCACAGTGTTTGCTAATTTGCCAAATACCTTTGTTTTACTTCACTTGTTTTGATTTTAAATTCATAGCTAGACTTGTTTTGTTGATACACACTGAAATATTGGGTGAATTTAAAAAAGTTAAAGTTGTGCCACTGAATTACATTAATTTAGTTTGCAAATTGATGAATTAACACTTTCATAGAGGAGAAAAATTACAGTTCCCACAAGAGTTAGTCTTATTCTCATTTATGTGCGTGAGTAATCAAGATTCAGATTAAGACAAAAAAGACAACTATCAGCTACAGGGTAACAGGACATATTTTATGGGCAACTACAAAAATTAGGAGAACAATCAAGTCTGATATCCCAGAATGGTACTGATGAAAGTGATAGGGAGCTTTTGATTTGGAAAAAAATATTTGACAGAGATATTTGGAGGTTGTAGGTTAGGTTTTTTTCCTAGAACTCATGTCACTTGGAAAGAAAGTTTTCATGTTGATTGTTTATGATGTTCTTCTTCTGAACTGTCTTAAGTGAAATAAGAATACTTGCTCTTAGCAGTCTGTACGTCCACATGAGCTACTATCTCTTTGGAAGCCAAACCAGACAGTTTGGGAATTTGTTTTCTGTTTGTTTTGCATAATCCAAAGTTTCTTATTTGGTTCACTGGGAGGTGGGGTGGGTGGATTGGAGTCCCCCGACCTCAGCGGAGTTCCAATATACCTGCCCTACTGACCCTCCAGTGCTGGCCGAGACCCCCCAAACCAAACTCCCTCTACTCCCTTTCCCCACTCCCCTTCTGAAAACAGCTCAGAGGCTGGAAGGCAGCGCAAGCACAAGTTACTGAAGAAACTATGTTTGGGAATGTCTTCCTCCGAACCCTCATGCAAAAAGTGTTCAGATTTTTGTGGGACTGGGTCCTTTTAAAGTGTTTTGCAGCCATGCAGATCTGTTTGGTCTGCTGTAGGGCACTTTCAGGGGCCAGACTGGACAAAATCGTCACTTTGGTCTGCACCTAATGAGAGTAAAATATGCTTTTGAGTGGCTGAATTTATAAGAGATGTTGACTGCTCAGTTGTTACTGTGCAGTCATTTACACAGTATAAATAAGTACTAAATGACTGCAGAGTAACCCAAGTTACTGTGCAGTAGCGCCGATGAATGGCTTTTTTGTGATGCTACTGCGCAGTAGCCCAAGACTGCTGCGCAGTAGCGTCATGTCACAGTTGCTGCCATGCAGTGCTACTGTGCAGTAGTCTCAAGCCACTTCCCGGTCAGTGTCTTGTGTAGATGCAGCCAGGATCTATCTTTTTTCACCCATCAGCTTTTGATTTCTGTTACAAGACTACCAAATTCATGTAACTCTCTCCATGTAGAACCCACCATGTAGTATACATTATATAGTAAAGAGAACAGATTAAATACATCTAAACTGTGATCCTTTTGAAAACATCAAGAATGAATTTGGACTAAATATTTGTATGTGGGATAACATGTTCTTTTCCTCTTTTGTGAGAAGGGTGTCAGACAGCTATTACAAAATTTCATCATTGAAAAGTGAAGATTCTGTTTCTAGATCTGGGAATTCAGGGCTAGATCCACAAAAGGTTTTAGGTGTCGTGATACTGAACACTGCAAAGCCTAATTTAATCTGCTTAGTTCTAGAGTGAAATCCACAGTTCTAAATTAGGTGCCTAAACTTCTTACACAGGGCATGGGGAGCTTCAGGTTCCTCAGAACAGGTTGCAGAAGAGGTACCTGAGTGGCAAGTCCCAAAGTTATCCAATAGGAAATGCTGAGGCTTGAACCCTTTCCTTGCAGGGTGCAGCTAGACAAGCACATAAGTATTGTTTATGGTGCTGCAGACCTATCTGTGACACTGCAGGCCACGTGCACCACACATGTAGGCATTTGCTGCACTGCTAATTTGCAGCATGGCAGGTTTTTTTGACAGCAGGAGATCCCAGCATCAAAAAAATCCACAGCAGAAAAAAGTGGGGTGGCACAAGTGGTGACAGTGTGTGCTGCCCAAAACTGGAGCCTGGCCAGCTAGTGCCACATTCCAGCTGTTGGCAAGGTTCCATGTATCCAGATAGTCACTGCCAGAGCCCCAGGAAGCTCCCAGGACCCCGGGGAAGGCTACTGGGCCCAGCCTGCCCTACCCTGCCTGGGCAATTTGCCATACACCAGAGCACATGTGCAGGGCATTCCCCAGGGACAAGTAGCAGCAGCACAACTATGTATTTTTAGGATTTTACAGGATGGTATCAATCACAGTGAAGTCTGAGCTAAAGCAAATGCAGTGATTAATCCAATACTGGAATTAATCAGAAAAAAAGCTATGTGCTGCTACTATGTGTCCCTGGGAAAATGCACGTCCATGTGCTCATCTGGATGCACTCTCAGTGGCTTAGGAGTCTAATTCTGAGCAGCAGACCTTGTCCTGGGCCAAACTAATCAGAGGTTCTCTCCTGGGCCCCTCTCCTAGAATTAGGCCCAAGTACTTTTTTTTTCCAAAGCTAAAGTGGGGGTCATTATTTCATTGTAAAACGGTGAGGGCATGTTGGTCCCTTCCGGCCTTTTCTATAGTAGTCTAATGGTCAGAATATTTTACTCCCGGGGCCTGCTGCACCCCTTGGGCAGAGAATACATAATTTGTAAATCCCAGTGGGCAGGTCTACATGTGCATTAATGTGCCGTAGTTACGGCATATTAAGTGTAGTACCTGTAATAACAGGTACTAACTTACTGCATAGTAACCGGCATTACTGTGTCATAGTGCTGGTAATGCACAGTAGAATAGTCTACTGCGCATTTAGTGTCTTGTGTAGACATGCCCAATGTGACCAAAGTGTGAGATAAGCACTTGATTGTTCAGCATTTCCCAGACTGAGATGTTTCTGGGCATATGCAGATGCAGAGCTTTAAGTGGCTGGGAAACTTTATTGGTGAAAACTTACGTGTTGTTGGATTTTAAGTACCTAGAAGATTTGGCAGAGATTCAAGGGCTTTTGGACTTAGGCTAGGTACAGACATTCAAAAAGCCTGAAGTGGAATCAATCTAAGTTTTGTGGTTTTCTGTAAACATAGTTTAGATCTGTAGCAGGGGGACAAAATTTTAAACCAGCTTCTGCCATTTTTAAACGAGTCTATATGTGGCAAACTTCTGTTCTGTTACCAGTATAGACCAGTTTTGTGTGATGAACTTCTGTTTTGTTCTGTTGTGTTCTGGGTATAGATTGGTTTCTGATCACTTATACCTGTAAAAGTGTAATGTCTGTATCTGGCCTCAGGCTCTAACTCATGGCGTAGGTACCTGAGTTCCTTGGTGGTTCTGAACTTGAGTACCTTGACATACATGGGTAAAAGCTTTGCAAATACCTCATCTTAGTGAAATCCTGCTTACTGGAATTAAACATCATTTAAGTTACTTTGCATCTTCTCATCTGCAAGATTTGCAATAATTTATATTGTTTTGGTAGTAGAAGCTGAAGTAGTCTTTTTCATAGTATGCATCTTCATTGTGTTTCAGGAGGCATTGAATAATGTAGATTGTTTTATGGGTTTTTTTTTCCCTTTAACTTTTTATAAGTGAAATTGTCATTGCCTTTTTAGGATCTACTACATGGTGGGATCAATCATTGTGAAGTCTGAGCTAAAGCAAATGCAGTGATTAGTCCAGCACTGGAATTCAGCAGAAAAAAATGATGACAACATTTATGCAGATACATACAGCCAAATCCTGAGTCCTGCTTATGAATGTCTAAGGGCAGTCTGAGCACTACATGACCATATATACCTATCTGGTATGGTAATGCTCAGCCTACCAGCCAAGAAGGGAAGTGATTTTGGAGGGAATTCTTACTATGCAGTTGTAAGGAATGAAGTAACATTTTAATTCTTCTGCAGCTTGTCTCCTTCCTGTCCTGCATCTGTCAGGTTCATGACATTACAGCAAGTTTAAGGCTGGAGAAAAGACAGCTTCAGCATGGGGATCCTGAAACTTTCTATTACCCCCCCCCACCAAATATAAATTTGCAAAGGAGGTTGATTCTTATTCACAGCTATTATGAAGAGAGAAAAATCTATGCCCTGCTGGACTCTGACTCCTCCTCTACATGGTCCCTTTGTCAGAGGCCTGCACTCCTTCCCTGGGAGTGTAGGAGGTCTGTGGTATGCCTTGTATTGGTTGGACACAGTAGAACAGAGTTAGATTTTGTCCATGAAGAGAACCCTGTGACAGACCATGTAAATTTTACAAGGCCATGATCTTTACTTAGGACTCCATTCAATCTCTAGAGCTGTGGGGCTGGGTTGGTTGGTGGTAACTATGGTATAGATTAGAATTCAAGCTGTAGGCAGTATCCCAGAAGAAACCCAGTCACTTAACTAGTGACAAAGCTATTGTAACCCGGGCGGTACTGCAAGAGGTACTCCCTCTCCAGTTGAAGGAATCAAAGCAGGTGCACAAGTGCTGTGGGAGGTATAGGGACTCTCCTCCCCCTATAGAGCAGAGCCAGACCACCAATGGGGACTTAACCATATACCTTTTAATACTGGGAACATAACAGGCATAAATCAGAGGGGATAGTGGACACTACAATGCCCCAAGGGGGCAGGATTCAACAAAGGTTAGACACTTACAATCACTGACAAAAATCCAGGGTTAACAAAATATAAAACAAAAACAGCAGAACAAACAATATGGGCTGGTGAAATATAAAAAAAGGCACAAAATGCAAAATGTCAAATGACAAGGAAATATAAGGCCTTAGTACCTGGAGGAGGAGAAAAACACAATGGCCCCTTTCCACTGCAAGAAGATTTGCTTCTTGTTACCTCACTCATCCCAAGTCACCTCAGCTGGGACTTGAAGCCACATCTCCCATGTGGCAGGCAGGAATGCTGCTACACAGCCACCACTGGTGGCACTGCTCCAGTCTGCTAGGGGTCTTGACCTTCCCAGAGCCCTGCCTCATGTCAAGCTGCCTGGCGTCTTATTGGAGGAGCTGGAAGCAGAGCTGGGAACCTCTCAGGTTGCTGCTCAGATCCTTCCTGGAGCGAAGGCCGCAGCCTCTCCCAGGGTATCCTGGAGCCCAGTGGGGAGCCTCTCCTGCTGGGTGTACACTGCGCTGCTGAGGGTCCCACAGCTGCCTGCAGGTCCTGCCCTTTCAGGCTCCTTTGGGGCACTGCTCCTACCCCGCTGGCTCAGCTCTTGTCAGCTCTGTGAATCTCCTTCCTTGTTGTCCCTCCCTGGTCTCTCCTGAGTCAGCCCATGCTGCCCCTTTTATCCCCCTCTAGGTTACCCAAGGGGCCAATCAGGGGACATGGGGGGGGTGAGTCTCTGGGGCCTGATTGGTGCGGAAAGGGAATCCCAAGTCCTCCAATCATCTTTTACCCCTTCAAAACCCCTGGGCCAAATCATTACCAGATTGGTGAGGAAAGGGAATCCCAAGTCCTCCAATCATCTTTTGCCCTTTCAAAACCTCTGGGCCAGGTCACTGCCAGCCAGCCCGTCACACTATTGTTGAAAACCCTAACATTCACAAAATAAATACTTTGTTACTGAAGTTGTCTTGGGCAAATTATATAGGGCAGGTTTGTCCAACATATGGCCCACAGGCTGCCACGTGGCCCGCCAAGCCGTTTTCTGAGGCCTGAGGTGCTGCGACGGGAAATGAAAATAAACACTGTTTAATTTTGTTCCTACTCCTTGTCCCTCTCCCAGCCCCTCAGCAGATTCCTAATGGCTGCTGAAGGGCTGGGGAAGGGACAAAGTTCCCACATGCACCGCGTCAGCTTGACATTGCCAACACGGTGCGTGTGGGAAGAGGAGTAGCCATGTGCCACTCGGAGTGGCGGGGGCTCAGCTGCACTTTCCTCCTACCTGCGCTGGTCAGTCCCAAGTGGCACACGGCTCCGCCACTGCTTCTGCTAGCTGGTGCCGACCCGGGCAGGTCTGTCCCATCCGGAGCAGCACGCAGCTGAATCTGGATTCCCATGTGCTGCTGGGGACAGGAGGAGCCCGGCCAGGTCAGCACCAGCCAACAGAAGTGGCAGTGGAGCTGTGTGCCGCTGTGAACTGACTGGTGCAGGTAGGGGGAAAATGCAGCTCAGCTCCTGCTTCTCTGGCCAGGCTCGTCCCATCCCGAGTGGCACATGGCTCCACTACCGCTTCTGCTGGCTGGTGGAGACCCAGCCGGGCTCCTCCTGTCCCCAGCCACTCATGGAAAGCCGGCTTCAGCTGCATGCTGCTCCGGATGAGACGGACCCAGCCGGGTCAGTTTGGGCCAGGAAAAGTAGCATGCAGCTGAAACTGGCTTCCTACATGCTGCTGGGGATGGGAGGAGCCTGGCCAGGTCTGCACCAGCCAGCAGAAGCTTAAAATCTGGCTACACAAAGCTTTGGCTGGGATGATCTTGTTGGGGATGGTTCTGCTTTGAGCAGGGGTTTGGACTAGATGACTTCCTGAGGTCCTTTCCAACCCTGATTTTCTATGATTTTGTATGATTCTATGCTTCCATCCATACATAAAAATCTCTATTTTAGACAAAAAAAAAATAGCACATACTGTTAAAACAAATTTCAGAAGATTTCAGTCACACTTTAATAAATACTGTCAGGATTCAAGTAAAATAACTCCCCTTCAAATCCTTTGTGAGTAAGGTTAATTTGGCATAAAACCTAAGATTCATCATATAATTTTCTCTTATCTTTATCTGCTCTGTGTTCCTGTATAAGCTGAGAGTAACAGGAATGGAAGTTATGGGGCTCTAGTTTCTACAATTAAGTGTCTGTTAGGGAAAGAGAGTTGAAAATGGGGAAACATTTTTTTCCTTATAAATATGAAATTGTAACATTGGTCCATTTTCACTTAAACTGTTGTCCCCTCATTTTTGCTGACTTCTTTTTACTAGACTTGGTTTTTAAAACATTTTGTTTATCAATTCAGATATTGGTAAGAAAATTGGCTTTCTGTAATATAATAAAAGTATAATAAAAGTAAATGTTAGTGCAGTTTTACAAAATGTTTAATTTCTAAAAATAGGCAATTTTTCAATGAAAAAAACTAGTGTAAACAGTTTTGACTGGTGCAATCAGGAAAAGTGCCCACAACAAATCCAAAGGCTACTTATTACCTTTTAGTGCAAATTCACAAAACAGAAAGATGGGTTCAGCAACAGCAGTGACTTCCAGTCACACCTCAATGATTTCTAGTCTCCTCAATGATTTCCAGTCTCAGGGCTGATAAAGAAAGACAAACTGCTCCAAGACCATTTGAGGCTGGACGCAAGGAAAAACTTCTTTACTATCTGAGTCCCCAGTGCCTGGAACAAACTGCCTCCAGAAGTGGTGCAAGAACCTGCTCTGGACTCCTTTTAGAGACATTTGGATGTGTATCTTGCTGGGATCCTTTGACCCCAGCTGACTTCCTGCCCCTGGGACAGGGGGCTGGACTTGATGATCTTCTGAGGTCCCTTCCAGCCCTAATGTCTATGAAATCTATGAAGGGATATGTGGAGATACCTAGTACCATTTCACATGACACAACGGAGCATGTTGTGCATGCTGCAATGGTTCTTAGGGCATAGCACAGAGAGCAGACATCTTTCATCTGCACTAAAAGATACTTTATGGATAGAGAGAGAACCTATCTGGCTGTGTATGGTACGTATTAGGGCACTGATATGAGTTGGTCACCGATTTGGTTTGGAGGAAATTTGGCGGCCAAATCTCTGAATCCTAATCAAATCGGGAGACACATTAAAAGGTCCAAATTGAATCCAAAGCCTCCAAATCAATTTGGAAAAGATTCAGAGAGAGGTGGGGATTCAGATCATCCGGGGGGAGGCAGGCACAGCCGGGTAGCTGCAGGTTCTCCTGCGGCTCCTCCAGCTGTGCCTGCCTCTCCCCACATGGGGTAAGCTGCAGGAGAAGCCCCCATGGCTGCCCTTCCCAGCCCCATCCCTGCCTGGCCCCAGCATCCTGGCACTTAAAAAAAAAAGCCCTGCACTCACCGGTTGCAGCAGTGGCGATCAGAGCCCAATGGCGCAGGTGCAGCGTGGCTTGGCAGGATGCCATGCATTGTCTGGGAGCTGGGGTGGTTCCAGTAGTCAGCTGGAACCCAGCAGCGCTCAGCCCCAGTGGCCCCAACTTCCAGACAGCTTGCAGTGCCATGCACCTGCACCATGGGGTAGCTGGGGTGGGGGCTGGGGCTGGGCAGGGCAGCCCTGGGGGCTTCTCTCAGGGCTCCCCCTGCCATGGAGAAGCAGGAAGAGCTGGATGAGCCACAGGAGAACACAGCTGTCCAGCTGTGCCTGCCTCTCCCCGGCCAGTACAAATCTCCGAATCAGCGCCGAATTAGCACTGAATCTCCAATTCTGATTCAGCCGAATCAAATGGGGACAGTAATTTGAATCACTGAATCGAATCACTGTCCTCTGAATTGGCTGAATCCAAATTCGAATCAAATACATCCCTATTCGCACAGGCCTATCCATGAATTCAGATGTGTGCATATATTATTGAAATATACTTTCCTTTAGAGGAATCATGGATAGATATTTTCTTGGAATCAAGAGGATGGGAGCATGAATTATGTCTAAGAGCATGATGGTAAGGGATACACTGAATCCCTCACTGACAAGACAAATAAACTTGTACCTCACAAAATGGTAATGGAACATGATCAGTAAATATCTCAATATAAACATCACTGTGTAGTTCTGAGATTAAGGGTCCCTTTTAACTGTAGGGTTAACAGTATTGCCTGAACTGCCCATTATCAAGGATGACTGTCAAATCTGAAATGGATGCCCAGGTTTTGGACAGCTAGGTTGCTGTATAATTTTCATTTGTGTCTTTCTTCTGACTGATACTTGAACTAAAGCTCCTGAACATTTTTTGGGCTTGGGCTACTGATTCTATGAATTTTTTTTCATGCGTTTATCACAGCAGGAAGCTCATTTCTTGAGATTTCTGGCCTGCTGTGTGCAAGTCACAACAATAGTTTGGACGAAGGAAAAGAGCCCATTCACAAATTCCACATCTGATTTTTGATGCAAAGCTTTTATTAATACCTGCAGGGAACTTGCCTTCTAAAGAGAGTAATTTCTAGTGCCCACTAAAGAATGCAATAGAGACGTAGTTCATTTCTTGAATGTCTGCAAAGCTGGCAAGTTTTGCCAATTTAAAAATCCTGAACACTTTATTTTCTAGCAAACAGCATGCCCTGGGATTAGATACACATCTTGATTTTGAAAGGCAGAATAAAGAAAAAAAAGATCTTTCTTTGAAAGTAAGTAAGTACCAACAAAAATTCAATAATCATCACTCCTCTATCAGACTATTGCTTGAATACTCTAACACCAGCATTTTCTTTTTGGACATCATGATCAATATTGAAATGGTAAAATACAAACTACCATATACAAGAAACTCATGGACCAACATATATATCAGAATGAGGAATTTCCCTAAATACACCAAGAAAGCTGTAATTTACAGCCAAGCACTCGGATACCACTAACTTTGCACTGAGGAGAATACCTGTGATCACCACCTCACAAATCTAAAAAGGGCCCTCACCCAACAAGGACACTCCTCAAGAAAGATAGATCGTTCTTTTGAAAGAACCACCGGGATACGACGTGATGATTTGCTGCAGTACAAAAAGAAAATCCCCACGAATCGCACACCATTAGCTATGACATATCACCCTTCCCTGAAACCTACATGGAAAATCCTCAAACAATTGCAACCCATACTAGAAGAAGACCCAATTCTTAAAGAGATCTTTACAGAGCCACCCATCCTAGCCTTTAAACAAGCACCAAACCTTGCTAACCATGCCAGGACAAGAAATGCAAACCCTGACAACACATCTCCACCACTCCCACAACAACCATACCCCACAACAGAACAATCACTGTTCTTAGATCTTATACATGGACCTCCAGAAATGTTATATATCTTATCCAGTGCACCATATGGCTGGATGGAAAATATGTAGGAGAAACCAAACAACAACAGTGCAACAGAATGAACGTACACTGAAAATCCATCAAAAACAAAAATATTCAATTACTTGTCAGTGCACACTTCTCACAAGACAATCACTCTCTCCGATCTTTCAGTTCTAATTCTCAAAGGGAACTTACAAAATAACTTTCTTAGATGAGCCTATGAACTTCACTTCATATATCTACTGGATACAAAAAATCATAGACTCAATATACTGACTTTCTTGCATATGTACTGACCTCTGGTTGCTTTACCATTCTATCCAGGAAAAGCACACGCCATTTGCAGACACTTGCTCAGTCTGACGAAGGGTGTTTGTGCCCAAAAGCTTGCTAAGAAGAGTTTTTTCAACTATTTGAGATGGTGTAATAAAACATATCAGATTTACACAAAGAACCTTATTTGGACTCAATACAGACATTGGATTTATGACACATTACGACCTGCATGACATCTGATTCATGAGGTATCTGCCTGAACTTACCATTTACACTTCCCCACTCCCCAACCTGACTTTGTCTTTTCCACTTTCCACCCTCACCCCCTTCCTCCCTTCCCTCCTTTTCTACCCTTTGTCTTCCTAATTTTCATCTATTTACTTTTTCACAGATTGCCTATTTTCTACCTTGGAGAACTCAACTATGTAGAGTCTCCCATACTTACCTTTGGCACCGTTTCCCCCTTGTATCCCCCCTCCCTTCCCTTCTCTACCTGTTGTTTTCACAATTTCTACCTATTTACATTCTCACTGACATCCTGTCACGCTTTTAGCTTCTTTCATACCTTGGAGATCTCAGAATAGCAGAGACTCTCCATGTCTGAATAAGGGTGCTTATGCCTGAAAGTTTGCTTTTTACAACTACTCAGTTCCTCAAATAAAGGATATTACATCTACCCAAAGAAGCTTTCCTGCCTATGTCCTTAGACCAACGTGGCTACAGCCAAAACCCCTAAATACTAAATACCATTAAGTAACTGAGGGTGCTGACAGAAGTGACATTTGTCATGTGATCAACCCCCTGAAAGTGTTCTACAGCTGTGTCCTGACTGAAGTGCATGGCTGTAGAGCACTTTAAAAGTGTCTGATCATGTGACAAATTAATCCTCATCTAATAAGAGTTCATATGAAGGCACTCCAAAGGAGAGTACTTTCACTAACTTTGTTAGTCGCTGTGCAGAATTGGAGCTGGATTGATTCAGCTCAGCTCTGCCCCTGATGCTGTCTGCAGAATGGGATGCGGGAGAAGGAAGGGGAAGGAGCTCCAGGTTGGGGTTTGCCCAGCCTGTGCTGGAGGAGGGGGGTGGGGATTGGAGCCTCCACCACCTCATGGTCCCCCCAACCTCCTTCTCCTCTAGCTCAGGATGGGCAAACCCCAGCCCTGAGCTCCCTCCCTTCCCTTCTCTCCACTGCCTTTCTGCAGCCAGCATTGGGAGTGTTGGGGAGGCTAGGGGAGAGAGGCTGCAGGCAGGCAGCCTCTCTCCACTGAATTGACTCCAAAGTGGAGCTTGAGTCCCACTTTTCCCCTCCCCCTAGCAACAAGCATCTGTTGAGTTGGGGGGTTGCTCTAACTCATGGCACTTTCTGTTAGAGCAGGGAACTGCATGTCTGTCAATGTCCTGCACAGAAAAAGCTAGGGAGCACATGCTCATTGTGCTGTTCCCTCTGAAGCATGTGCAGTGTTACTTTCACTTCTGCAGGCAGAAGCTTAAGATGAAAAAAACTGCTATTACCACATATTGTTGCTTATAATGTGCACCCCAATTTTTAGTGGGAATAAGACATGTGATGCATTCATGAAAGTGTGGCATTACTGCTGTAAACTATCCAGGGAATAAGTTATTGAAGAGTGAAAAGCTTAATAGTTTCCTGTAAAAGGAAGTATAATGATTGTATCCTTTTTATAAAATAAAAGGACCTACAAGTCTAACATCGGTCTCTACAGCCACAGGAGAAAATGCACTGCTGATCAATGGATTCCAATTCTACTTCCTTACATTATATAAAGTCAGCTGTAAAGTGGTAGTGATGGTGGTGGTAGTAGTAATAGTACTAATTCATTTATGTTTATTTTATGAAGTTCAGATGCTGTTTATTATAGAAAACACTGAGAATAAGAAACAAGTGAAAATGGGACATCATAAAGACACAAGATTGAATCTCCAGGAAAGTAAAATCTTATTCAGATCATTTAAAAATAGTATTTTTCTCATGCATGCTGCTAAGCTAGAGGGTATAGGCTTTCCACAGGCACACTTAATACTTATCTATATGACTTCTCAAATGGCTTTGTAGACATTGGGTATGTTGCTATCTGTGACACACATGGAGTTGATTTGCCAAGAGTGACAAGTCATAGCCACAAGGCTGTGTATGTCCATTGTAGGGTTACATTCTCTGTTCCACTGTAGCAGGGAGTCAGAGCTTAACCTTGCTTTGCTCATCCTTCCTGATGAGCCTGAGCCAGAAGTGCTGCAGCAAGATTCCCTGACCACAGGTACAGCCTCTTTAAGACTGGTGAGTTGGTCGAGTGGAAGGAGAAAGTTAAAAGGACTTTGGTGTCCTGGGCTAAGAGGCCCCAGACTGCATAAAGACAAGAGTATTCCCCTGGAAAGGGTAAAATGTCAGGAAGGACTTACCTGGTGCCAGCATGTTGGCACAGGCAAACAGCCAGAGACAGCACCGTTGGAGAATGGCAGTGAGAGGAAGAAGTCTCATCATCTTTGCTGGGGACACAGAAGGCTGGAAAATCCTGTGACTTGCAAGAGACAGGAGAGAGAATTCAGACACAGGCAGGCTGTGAGGAAGGAGCAAAGCTCCACAGGGGAGAAAGAGATGCAAATGAGGACTGTTGAGGGAATTACAGTTCCCTCCTGGAAGCCAGGCACAAGCAAAGAAGTGGCCCGAGTTCTGATGGAGGCTATGCCTGGGTATAAGCTGTGGCCACCATTACCCAAAAGGACTTTTATCCAGCAAGAGCATCAGGAAAAGGGGCTTGAACACGATAGGAGTGGGTAAAGACCCAAGCCCAGTGATGCCTCTACGGCAGGAGCACCCTGGGACTGAGACCCTCAGGAACTGACCAAGCTCTGGCATAGTTACACCTGTGATCTTTTTGTTTACTGTCATTTGATTTGTGAATAGAAGGCCAGAAGACCCCATGAACAATGTCTGCTAAGCTCCAAGGACCCTGAAAGGGGAAGAGACTGAAAGTATTGACTTGCCAACCCTGAGTAGTTATGTTTATTTTCCCAGTTTATATGTTTTCAGGTGGCAAGTACATGGACTGGCAATAATTGCAGTTCAGTCTGGGTTGTGACAGATTGGGTACATGAGAGAGAAAGTGACGTACTGTAACACTCCCTTTGATGGCCAGTATTGTTAAGATCAACAGCCAAGAAACAGACCAGGGTGTAAGGGTGGAGGAGCCCTGGGCATGGTCAGAACAGCACGCACTCACCTGATTAGGCACTTTGAGACATAGCTTTTCTCCAACCTCCTATAAGAATCATCAAGACATGGCAGGTCAGACACACAGTGGCAGAGGAAAATTTAAGTTCTGAGAACGAAGAGGTGCCAGTACCAATAACATCCTGTGATATCCACCCCACAGAAAAGTTATGTTTTCCATATAGTTCATTTACTCCTTCTTCAAGAGTACTTGAGCTACAGGGAGGCCATCACCCCAGCATAACTCAGTTGTATATTATTACTTTTTAGCTCAGCCTCATTCCTACACAGCTAAGCCTTCTTCCAGCTGAGACTTATTTCTCAGTTCATTCAGTTTAATCCTTACAATGGACTGTACAAGTAGGGCAGATAGGGATGAAGTATTCAGGTAGAGAAGCCATATTCTATATTTGCCTGCCAAACCCTATGTGCCATCTTTCTCTCTCTTAACTACCACCATGTTGATTAGTTGTGGGGAGCAGACATATCTGAGCTGGTGATTAAAGATTTGAGACCCCTCGCTGACAAAAACAAAGCCCAAGCATGCTTTTTCTTCTGTCAGTGCCCTTCAAGCCTGACAGGCAGTGACTGGTATTACTTTAATCATTCAAATGCAGTTGTCCATAAATGCTCTAGATGGAGCTGAGGCACTGAATACACTGTATATGGGAGGCAGGTGAAGCAGAACCTAATATAGTGCTCCATCCTTCATCCATCTACATGCAACAAACAAAAGAGTTGCTGGGAGAGGAGTAAAAATGTAACCAGCTTTTCTTTTTTTTTAAAGAAGCTCTTTGCTTCTCCTTTGACTCAGTTAACATTATTCTAGTTTAGTTTTTGGCTGCTTCCTTTTTATTTTTATTTAATTAAAGCAACTTTTTATTGAGTGCCACATGTCCATCCTTTATTTTATGATGTTAACTGAAGGCAAAAACCAGTAGTACACTGTTAATGTACACTCTTCCAAATGCTAACTTAGATTAAGCTTTTCAGTGAAGTACAAAAATATAGCCATTTTAGTAGAATGACAGAACCACAGAAAAACAGGTCTAGAAAGAATGTCAGGAAGTCATCTAGTCTGGTAGTGCTCAACCTTTTTGTCCTGTGGGTTGGATGGACAGTGCTTGGTCTATCCACAGGGTGGATCCAGCTGGTGGTCCTAATTCAGCACCTGGGGCAGGTGCAGCAGGACCTATCCAACCAGGAGAGGAGCAAGGGGCAGCTCAGCCCCAACCTCGTCCTGCAAGGGGAAAGCAGGTTTGATCTGGGCCTGCAGGGAGGAAAGTGGTCTTGAACTGGCCACATGAAGCCATGGCATCCAGCCCCAAGGTGGGGGAAAGGGGAATGAGGGCTTGACCCAGCCCCAATTTGGCCCTGCAGGGGTGAGAGTTTCTGGCTTGACCCCAATCCAGCCATATGGGATGAGAGGGCATGGCCCAGCCCCAATCCAACTGTGTGGTCAGGAGGAAGCATGCACTGGTGCCATGGGGGCAAATGTGTATTGCCTGGCACTGACCTACCATGTGGAGCTTGGGATTTAGGGTTTAGGAATTTGGCAGTGAGGGAGGGTGTCCATATTATTTGCCACCATTTCCACTATTTCCAAATTTCCTGTCTGGGGCTGGATGCCAAGGCTCCATGGGTGGCATTTGGCCTGTAAGCCAGAGGTTGAGCAACCCTTGTCTAAAATATCCCAGGCAAGCCGAAATTTCCATATAAATCATAGATTAAATAGATTTCATAGACATTAGGTGCTGGAAAGAACCTTGCAAGATCATTGAGTCCAGCCCCCTGCCATAGGCTTGAAGTCTGCTGGGGTCAAACGATCCCAGCAAGATAAGCATCCAAAGTTTTTAGAATGAGTCCAGAATAGGACTGCTGCCCTCCCCACAGACTTGGGGTATGCAGAGCTCCCAGACAACTGGGTTGGGGGCCAGATATACCCTTGCCCTCCCCACTGGGGCCAGGGAGGCACCCTAAGGCCAGTCCCACCACCACACTGCTGCTCTGCCCCAAACATGCCCCTGCTGTGCATCCCCTGGACAGTGCACAATGAACTGTTTGCGCAGTCTGAGGGGTGCCCACGCCACTGTGCCCTGCTGCTGCTGATCTTTCTGGTGGCTCAGGCACACCTGCATTCCTGGTTCAGGACCCTGAGCTACAATGATGCAGGGGGCAAATCTGGACTACCCCAAAACCTCTGCCGCTGCCTGGAGAGCTACCTGTGGCAGTGCTACATGTCCTTACCCCCCCACTGCCAAGGAGCACTTCACTGCTGGCATCAACACCTTCCACAGCATGTGATAGGTCCATATGTGCCCACCTATGAGGATACAAGCTGCTGAATAACATTCTAAACTTTATCTTGCCTCTCTGTATGCTGTAGGTGGGAGAACCCAGGGCCAGGGGAGTGTGAGTGGGCCAGAGGCAAGGAGCAGGGGCCGGGGCCAGGGTCAGGAGCTGGGACTGGGGCCAGGGGCAGGGGCAGGAGCAGGGGTGGGGGCAGGGTTTGGGAGGGCCCTTCTCCAGTGTGGGACTTATTATGTGTCCGGGGCTGGGGAGGATGGCAGCTCAGCGCGGTCCTCCTTGTCAGTGATGGCATCCAGCTGTACTTGGTGTCCATGGCCCACAGTGTGTGGTGGGCTGGTGCCCAGCCAGGGGCCCCCCTCGGGAAGGTGCTGGCACTGCTGGTGGTCAGCAGTGTCATGGCCTGCTGCTCCTTGTGGTGGGCTCTGGAGCTGCACTGAGGGTGAGGTAGCTGCTGGCTTGGGCTGCCAGTGGATGCAGCAGCCAGGGAGGAGGATGGGGCAAGGCGTTGAAGGCCTGAGGGCCCCTCCTCCAGTGACATGTCACCAGAAGGGTCAGGGCAGGGTGAGGGCTCAGCTAGGTCACCCCTGCTGTTGACACTTACAGGGGTGTGGCCTGAGTCCCAGGGTTTCAAAATATGGGTCAGCTTCCACATAAAGGCCATGGCGTTAGAGGCACAACTGGACCAACAATTGTAGTAGGTCATGGCCATCCACTGTGCCTGCAAGGCCTTGACCTTAATGCAGCACTGCTACACTGACTGGGAGTGCCCTCGCTCACACATGCTGCCTGACAGGGCCTCATAAAAGTGAGTATTTAGGTGCTCGCCCCACATAAACTGCCTCTGCACATTGGCACAGTCCCAGAGCGCCACAAGGTCGCCAACCTCCTTTTGGAACCAGTTGGGGAGTGTGGCGGTCAGCACCAGCATACGCACACAGGAGGGGCTGGGGCTTGACGGGGAGGATGACGACAATGACATTCTCATCCCATGCTGTCTCTCTGGGCCCCCATGTAGCTGTCTTTGTATGGCCACCCCTGGACAGTCCTCAGGAGTGCTCAGTAGTGGGGCACAGCCAGGGATCAGGAGCCACATGACAGAGGCACTTCACCACAGCACCTGCAAAGAGACACTGCTGGGGGCAGCCAGGCAGCTGCCATGGGGGTGGATCTCAGGGCTGGGTAAGGGGTGCAACAAGCTGCAGCCCTTTGCAGCATTCACCTGTGGCCACACAGCAGCTTTGTGGCCTGTCCAAGGTGCATATGGGGTCTGCTGGGCTCCTGGACAATTAACAGGCTCCCTCAGGCTCCTTGGTATGTGTGCTCCAAGGCACAAAGTAGCTGCAGGCTTTTATACCCTGCAGCTAGGGGCTGAAAGAGCAGCCGGGCCCTGAAGCAGGAGAGGCAGCCAGAGAGGAGCCCTGGGGCTGGTTTCAGGCCAGCCCCCTTGTAGCTGGGCAGATCCAGCACTAAAGTTATTGCCAGGTTGCATCTACACGTATATTAAGTGTGCATTAACTAATTACACCTAAATTCGATACCTGCATTTGTAGGTATCGAATTTAGGTGTGATTAGCCTAAGTTACTGCAGAGTAAGGGTGTGCACGTATACACATGCCTGTACTGTGCAATAAGTTAGGCTACGGTGCATTAGTGCTTCTCATGTAGATGTGCGCTACAAGTTTGATACAGGTTCTACATAGTAATAATTCTCAGCTTGGCTAGCATGAAGCTGAATGAATCAGTTTCTGGAGGGCCCTTGCTGCATTTTAAAGTAAACTCTATTGAAACATGTTAATTAAATATAGTATTTTCATTTGTGCTTTTAAAAATGGTGGTGTCAAATACTGTATTTTATAAACCATTTGTTTTAACTTAAAACTTAAATTTGAGACTTTACTTGCTTAGGAGAATCCATTTATCATTTTACTGATCATCTGTAATAATTTGTGCAGCATACAATGTATTCTGTTTGGTTTACACTGTACCTTGATATGATCTGTGTATATTGGTATTTAATATTAATATTCATACTGAATCATAACTTCCAACACTACCTAAAGGTACACAGCAAAGACAATGGCTTTTACCAGTCATTCACATTGCCCAAGCTTAAAAAAATGGATATTCTTTCTTCTTCCAAAAAAAGGAGAGTTTAAAAATCGAGGGGCTTGATTCTTATCTCACAAAGGGTGAAATTAGGAGTAACTCCAGTATAGTTAAGGGACTTAAAATGCTGTGAGAGAGATAAAGATTTAATGCTTGTCAAATTTTCAGTATTGTTTATCTTGGTATACAAAATATGCTGACCTAAGGCTCTGTGCACATGGACAAACATTTTAAAAGATTCCAGGCACATATGAAAATGACTTATGTTCAGAAGAAATAATAGGTTCTTTCACCATGAAATACTAATTCAATCATTCCTACCTCAAACCAGAAATGAAGACTACAGTCTACCTTTGGTATTATTTCCCCTTCATTTCCACCCCCCCGCTTCCCTTCTCTACCCATTGTTTTCCTAATTTCCACCTATTTACATTCTCACTGACTTCCTATCACATATTTAACTTTCTTGTGCCTTGCAGATAAATAAGTTCATATGGTCACTTCTAGAAGGGGAATAATTTAAAAATGCCTGAGTAACTGACAATGCACTGCAAGCAGCCCCTTTCTGTTTAATTCCATTAGCCACTTATAAGGTTCTGACATACACTGATAAGCAGCTTAGTTGTCTAAGATCATATTAAATAGGTTCAGTTTAGCCCAATTTTGCAAATGCTCTACAAAGGTGGGGGCTTATGACATTGGGCACATCTACATGAGATGTCTACTGAAGAGTTGCCTAATTAGCTCTGCAGTAAATGTCTTGCATTTACACGTGCAGTGCTACTAAGTCACAGAAAACTAATAAAATCTGCAGCAGGGTAGTACTTGTAAATACAAAACTACTGCAAAGTTATTTACTACTCAGCAACACATGTGTAGACACTGACCCAGGAGTAAATTGTTCCCAGTCAGTCCAGTTAGCAGGGTGCCATGCTCCTGCTGCCTAGCCACATGGCTCAGGAGCTGCAGGAGCCTCGTAGCTCAGCCAGCTTCTTAGCCATCTCACGCAGCCACCTCCTTCCCAGGCCTGACTTCCTGTGCCTCCTGCCAACCTGCGGCTGCCCCTCAGACCCTGGGTCATAGTAGTGTCACCAGCTGGAGCCCAGGGTTGACCCGTATGCCCTCTGCCAGCCCACGGTTGGCACCAAGGAAGCTGCGACTAGAGACTGGAGATCCCCCTGGCTGCTTCTGTGGGGCAGAGTAGGACAGGGGCAGCCCTAGCTTAAACAGCGTCTCCCTGGCTCAATTTACTGCTGTCTCAAGTGTGCACGTAGATGCTGTGCCTGGGAATAGTTTACTTCAGTCATATTAATTTACACATGTAGATGTGCCCACTGAAGTCCTAGTACTCAGTGTAGGAGTCAGGACCTTAGAAAAGAATCTGCTCTTGAGTTGTCTGATCTATCCTATATTTCTAAATTATTTTTAGCTCCTATTCATTTGCTTAGAAAATGAAATATTCAAGTATATCTGTGTCCTAGAAAGTAAAAAATATTCCATTGGTCAACCATCCAGAAGTTAACAGGTGACAAAGGAGAAGCTTTAACACCCGTCTCAATGAATTCCAGTTAAAAAGACATGTTTAAAATAAGAATTCTTGCCAGTGTTTCTGTTTCAAAATATATACTACAATACTACTTTTAAAACATTTCAAAATATATACTACTGCTTTTAAAATAGGTTTTGAAGAATTGGCAATTAAATCTGTTTTCCTATTATCTGTTCAGTTCTTCATCACAAGTTAAAATCCTGTAAGCTGCTTCAGGCCTGAATAATCAGCTAAATTTATGAGAAATGTGCAGGGGCAGTATTCACTCCCCAGCCTGGGTAGGAACACAATGTTACCTCCAACCCTGCCAGCAGCCTCTGCTCTAATCCATGGATTTAGATAGAAATCCTGTATTTTCTTGGATGCAACACACCTCAGAATGTAATACACACCTTGTTTTTGAAAGGCAGAATGAAGAAAAAAAATGGGTGCTCATGGCCTTGTGCTGATTAAATAGCAGCTCTTACATAAATGGATTTTTACTCAGATTGTGTGGCACTGAGCTGGGGATAGGTATCTAGACAGCAAATGGGACCATTGTTTAAAAAAATCTTCACCAAAAATACTGCTCTTTTGTTTTTGAGGAAAAAGGAGGGAGGGACTCCTGTGAAACCCAATATGGATATCAAAGTTTGGGCCTACCAATATTAAATTCCCTCTGAAAGGGAAATCACATATAACCTTTCATTCTGAACCTGGGAGAAGGGAGGAGCACATTGCTGCTGTTGTCATACTTAACTTTTTCTTTCTCAGATCATCAGCTTTAAATAAAATTGTGTAGACTTCATTAATATTTTGAACATTCCTAATATTTTGTGTTTTGAAATGGGTTGAAAGGGGTTATTATACAAGAAAAATTTGATCTGACATTACTGTTGAAAGACAAGTTCCCAGAAAAGATCACTGCCAGTAAACTGTGAACTTGACAGAGGTGTACAATTTCCACAGCGTTTGAGATTAACTTTGTTACACAACATTTCTAATTCAATATACCAGACTCTAAATACTCACTTTGAAGACAACTGGCTTTCATTCAGATAATAACTGGAGGCTAACAATAAGCAGAAATGTTTAATTAAATTAATGAAGAACTGTCATCTTGCTTAGATACTGAAATTGTATTTCATGAAGCAAACTTTTGATCTCTCTTCTCTCTCTCTCTTTTGCTCTCACTTGCATTAAAACAAACAAACATGAGGTGCCATTTCCAAGAATTAATGACAGTAAAATGTTTCCTGGGAAAAAAACATTTAAGGACTTGTTATAAAAAACAGAAATGAGAAAGGAAAAAAAATAGCCAGGGAATCAGGATCTGATTTTAATATCTCACAATCCAATCCTTTTACAAAGAATGGCTTTACTGAAGGATTTAAAAGCATAGCATCTGTGTATAGAGTTTGCAGATCTAATCCACATAAATATATATCTAAGACTGCATTAGTATTATGGACATAAGAATGCTTATGCAGGCCAGGTCACTGGCACATCAAACAATGTCATAGCCTTTATTTCTCTTATGAACATAAGATGGTAAATTTCAGTGTTAGAGAAAGAAGAGTTATTTTCCTGCTGCAGGGTCATGAGCTTTTGAACTGTGCATGGTAGGTTTCGTTCCCAGTGATGAACCCTACAATGAAGCAGAATTTCTAACGGGACACTATTCATGCGAGGACTTGCTGATATAACTGAGCTAGCTTGGTTGTCAGAACCTGTTAATGTCATCTTTGTCAGTGGGGACTTTCAGCCTTAATATTCCCATAGGTAAAGAGTGAGATAGCTGGATGTTAGGTGTGCGTGTGTGTGTGCGCGTGTGTGTGTGTACTGAGGTACTTGTGGTCTTAGGCTACAAGATATTGAGATCCTTTGGGACAACAGGGAATATTGTGAAATTGGCCCTAGAAAGTGTAAAAGGGAATAAAAAAGAAAGCTGCAGAGCAGGTTGGGAGAGCAGATGTCTTAGAAAGTATTGGAACCCTGCAAAGAAAACCAGACTGATTTTTGGTGACTCATTTGGTAGGTGTTGTTCCTTAACCACAATCTGCATATAAAGAAAGGAGAAGGAAGCTAGATGGAATTACAGTCCTGAAGGAACAGTCCAGCTTCATGGATATTAAGCTAAATCTGGTGTCTTTTTCCAATTTCCAGTAAAAGAACCCAAGAAAGAGGGCAGTCATAGTTAGGTGTGCTAGAAGCCAGGCAGAAGATAAGGCAGAGGGGCATGAAGGGCGTTTATAGACGTGCTCCAGGAGTTGGGGAGGGGGTGGGGTGGAAGGCACTTTAATTAGAGTTGCTCCAAGCCACTTTAATTAAGGCCTCCAGAGCATAATGTGTATCAGTGTCCCCATGCTGAAAAATGACTTGACAAATATGCTTTAGTTAAAATGCCTCTGCTTCCATTTTTCAGTGCAGTGATGCTGACGCATGTGATAATGTAATCACAGCATGTCAGACCAGGCATGCTGCATGTGTATAGGTGCCCTGAGAAACTTAACAGTTCAAAGATACATGAACTTTCGCAAGTAAGGGTGGTGAGTATGGACACGAATGCACTGTATTGAAGCTATGCAAAGTTGTATATATATTTTGAAATGGAAACAGAAACAAGATACTGTATCCCCATTTTCTTTGGTGCTCATGTCCATAAACATGACCCATAACCTTTGACTACTGCGATTTGAATAGCATTATTATTGCTATTTCTTTGGAGCTGAGTGGCTAGGCAAACTTAGGGTCCTGTGGATCATCTTCATCAGAAGGAGAACTTGCTATTTCTTATATCTCTTTAAGATGAGGTTCTTTGATATGAATTGAGAGAATGTACACAACTCCTGAGTCAAGCCAGCAGGGGATACTTTCTTTGCTCATAGTTCAAGCCTCTTTCTAGCCAGCACTATATTCCAAAACTCTGTCTCTTGTAGCTTCTTCCAAGGATTTCAGTCATTTTTTTCCCTCTGGCTAGTATTTCTGTGGGTTTTTTTAGATGCCAGCTAAACAACTCATTAATTCACTTGTGCTATATCTCTTAAGATAAAAAAACCCTATAGAGACAAATTCTGCCTCAGATTAAAGACAGCAAGAGCTAGTTATACATAACTAACCAAGGGGTAATATGACCATCAGCAACTATCTATTTCCAATTCTCTTGTTCTTTTAATATTTCCTTTGAATCTTTGCGCACATATCCACAATCATTGTTAATTTGTAAAGTAGAGGCTCCACCAATGAATATTCCCATGGCTGTTGCTTCTTTTGGTTCTATTAATGCTAAGGGATGCTCTGGAGTCAGCAGATATGTGGTTTAGGTGGTGCTCTTATAATTATTTTAATTTCAAGCTGGTTTACACAGGCGCAACAAACTGGCATTTCTCCAGTGGCATCAAGTTTTCTAAAAAATTTCTGAACAGCTCCAATAACAAGTATTTGCTGTAAACTCCTTACTTCTGCAACCAATGTAATCAACATTGTTGATAAAAGAACAAGGAACAGGAAATCAAAATAGTGTCATTACCCTATTTACAGTCCCAAAGAAACCTAAATTATTTAACAACTTGTTTCAAGATATAAAAACAGATTTCACCGAGGATCTGGAGCTTCCAGGAAATTGTTTTTCTGTGTGATTCAGACCAAAACCCAATTTGAAAAAATAACAGAATTTGCAAGTCATTACCTGGGTAAGGGAGATGACGTTGACATCATTTACTTGGACTTTAGGAAGGCCTTTGAATTGGTGTCCCATTAGGCTCTCAAGGTAAAACTAGGGTACTATGGGCTCAACAATTCAATGGTCAGACGGATGGGAAACTGGCTGTGGGGTTGGACCTAGAGAGTACTAATAGACAGATCTGTGTCTATTTGGCAGAAGGTAGCCAGTGGGGTCCCCCAGGGTTTGGTACTTGGATCAGTGCTTATCAACATCTACATCAATGATCTGGATGTGGGGGTGAAAAGCACACAGTCAAAGTTTGCCAATGACACTGAGCTTTGGGGAAATGTAGCCACACATCAGGGTAGCCTGATGATTCAGGTGGACCTAGACAGATTAGTTAAATGGGCAAACCAGAACCAGATGCTGTTCAACACTGAGAAGTGTAAAGTGCTCTATGTGGGGAGGAAAAATCCGCAACAAACTTACAGGCTCAGTGGTGCTATGCTAGATAGCACCATGTTCAAAAGGAACCTAGGGGTCATAATTGACCATAAAATGAATATAAACCACCAGTGTAATGCTACAGTTAGCAGAGCAAACAATATGCTAGCATGCATCAACTGATGCATCTCAAGCAAAACTAAGGAAGTTATTCTCCCACTCTACTCAGCACTGATGAGACCGCAGCTGGAGTACTGCATCCAGTTCTGGGCAACACACTTCAAGAAGGATGTGGAAAAGCTTGAGGAAGTCCAGAAAAGAGCCACTTGTATGATTAGAGGCCTGAAGAGCAAGCCATATGGGGAAAAGCTGACAGATATGGAACTGTTCAGGCTAAAAAAGAGAAGACTTTGGAGGGATTTGGTGGCAGCTTACAAATATATCAGGGGGCAGCATCAAGGGCTAGGCTAACAACTATTCACCAAAGTGCCCCAGGAGAAAACCAGGAGTAATGTTCATAAACTCCTAGACAAAGGTTTCAGGCTAGATACAAGGAAAAACTTCACGGTTCACGTGACCAGACTCTGGAAAAGATTTCCAGTGCGGGCAGTGCAGGCACCTACCTTGGAGATCTTTAAAAGGAGACCGGACACATAACTTGCTGGGGTTATTTGACCCCAGCAGTCTTTCCTGCCCAGAGGAGGGGAGCTGGACCTACTGATCTCATGAGGTCCCTTCCAGCCCTAAACTTCTGTGAATCCGTGCAACTTAAAACTTTTAAGTTTTACAAACAGGTGGCATACATCAGGGGTGGGCAATTATTTTGGCTGGAGGGCCACTTAATGACTTTTGATGAGCTATTAAGAGCTGCAATGGTAGCCCCACCCCTTGACAGCTGCCCTGTCCCCTGGTGGCCATTTTGGGATAGGATGTGGTTGGGGGGGGGATGTATGGTGGGATGTGGGATGTATGTGTGGGGCTTGTGAGGGGGTATGGCTGTGTGTAGGGGGTGTAAGGTATGTTGGGGGATGTGGGCATGTGAATATGTGGGAAGGTTGTTGTGGGGAGTGTAGGCATGTGGGATTTGTGGGCTGTGAGGGAGGGTGTAGAGGTGTGGGGACCCGCACACACAGCCCCTATGGCACACAGCCCCTGCTGCTGGTGGGGGGTCGTCAGGGTGCTTATGGCTTGTGCAGGTGCCGCCACCCAGAAGCACATGACTCTAGCCAGTTTCAGGAGCTGCACATGGTGGCAAAGAGTGGAGGTAGGCACCAGGAGTAGGCACCAGGAAGCATGCCCCTCTATTGCGTGGGGCTCACATGCAGCTCCCAAGACTTATGCAACACCAAGGGGCAGCCTCGATGATGGAGCTGCTGCCTTCCCTGCTTCCTACCGCCACAGGAAGACCCTGGGACTCTGCTTGATAGCAGGGAGCAGGGCTGGCCACAACTTCTGGTGGAGTTCCAGGAGCTGCATGTGGCAGCAGGGAGTGGGGATAACAGCTGGCTCCATCGTGCAGGGCTTCCTCCCAGGGGCACTTGAGTCCTGGTAGCTGCATGTGAGTCCTGCACAATAGAGGCAAGCCGGCCTGGCTTAGTTCCTTGCTACCATGTACAGCTCTCAGAACTAGTTGGAGCCGTGGGCTGACTGGCAGATAAGCTTGCATGGGTCGTGAGCTCCCTGATAGCCTGCTGTCTGCTGTTGCTGTCACTGCTGGGGGCTGTGCTCTATGGGGAGGGGATGTGGGGGGAGTCCCCACACTCCTCCACCCTCCATTGTACCGCACAGACCCACACACTGACCACCAGAGCTCCATGCTCCCGCCACACCGGTTTGTGTGGGACCCAGGTTCCATGCTCCTACTAGGCCTAGCCCCACTTTCCATGCTGCCACCCAGCTGTAGCTTCCCTACCTGCTGTCTGGAACAAGTGCTACAGCAGGTTCATGAGGAGGAGCCATTGGAGGCTGGGGAAGCTAAGCAGATCCCCCAGTGGCTGCAGCAGTGGTGCCAGCGGTCTCACCTGGAAGCTGAGTGTGATGGCCAGGTCTGGGGCTCTCCCGTGCATGAGGGTGGGAGTGAAGTGAGTGGGCTGGGTGGGATACAATTCATTGGGGGGTGCCCATGGGCTGAGTGAAATTGACTGGTGGACCAGATATGGCCCATAGTCTATATTTTGCCCACCCGTGGTGTACATGCTCTCTCTAGCTAAGGTAGGCCTCTAGGCACAATATTATTATTCTTACTTATATTTATATCCTGCCCTATCCAGAAAGACTCAGAGTGGGTCTTTGGGTCCCATTACTAGATAATTGAATGTCATCTTTTATATAATCATTTCCTCTTGGATATTTTTCAGTGCTACAAAGTTATCCAATCCTGGGCATGTGTGCATGTTCATTAATGCACCATAATTATGGTGCACTGAGTTTAGTAGCTGGAATAACAGGTACTAACTTAATGTGCTGTAATTGGTGCTATAGCACAGTAGTGTCAGCTCACGCTTTTTTTTTGCAATGCTGATGTACAGTAGACTAATTCTACTGCACATTAGCTCATTGGTATGGTTTTAGTCACATTTCCACCCAAAGAAGATGGGTCAGAATGCTCAGAGTCCACTGATGCCACTCTTAAATGCCCAAATGCTATTGCTGTATGTTAGTGCAAGCCACTCCTTCCCAAGTAAAGGTAAAGCATGCCACTGCTTTTTACTATTATTCAACTTACACTTTTCTAAATACAGAGGTTCTGTTACTCCAGATTTTTGGCCTTACTATTTCTTTTTCTCAGCTGTAGTATCTTATAATAGTAACATCACTGGACTGGACATTGTGTGCTGATGCCTGTCTCTCACTTCCCAAAACAAGTGCTCTACTTCCAGCTTAGTAACAGCCTGAGATCTCACAGTGGCCAAAGGAAATGCTACAAGGACACATGGAAAGCGTACCTCAAGAAAATGGATGCCAACATCAAGCGCTGGGAGGAGTTGGCTGCCAAATGACTCCAATGGTGTCGCAACCTCAACCAAGTGGTAGCTCATTTCGAGGTAAAGCATCTTGTCATCAAAATACAGAGGAGAGCATGGAGGAAAGAAAAGGAGAGGAATCCCAGCCTGTAGCCTACTGCCTCTACAACTTCTGCAGATAGATCTGTGGCTCAGGGATTGGACTCTTAAGTCATCTCAAGACCCATCTATGAGCTGTGATAGAAATCATACTCAGATTGCGGGATTGCTGATGGGTATCTTTTTGTCCACATAAGCTTCTACCATAATTGGAAGCTGTGTGTCTGAAGCTACCCATTTGTACTTCTATCATCCTCTGTTCCCATTAGTTTTTGTGTCCTTTATTGCCTTTGTAGCAGCAAAGTTCTGATTCATCTTCCACAAAATGCTGGTATAACAATGAATCAGCTTTACTGCAAAACCTTTCGGAAAAAAAGCATCATAGTTTACATTTTCATCTCCTGTCTCAGAATGCAGGCGTTCCATACTTACTGTAAATGTGTACAGCTGCTCATAAATCATTTTAACAATATTTTCTTTTACGGCAAGTTTCTTACATTCAGCTAATTGCTTCTTTCATTTGCTTTTTAAGACTCTAATGTTAAACAGTAGAAATGGAATTCAGGCTAAGTACTAGAAGTGGATGCAGAAATTGATGCTAATGGCCAATCCTGCAAAGGAACAGCATCTGTAATAGCTAGGTATAAAATTTCACATGAAAATGATGCTAGCTGTTGTTCACTGCATAGTTCAGGCTCACTAAGCAGCCAGTCTACATGATTCTATCTGTAATGTCTTGGTATAAGCTTTCTTAACCATTGGGAGGTGACTATTCTTAACCCTCTGCAGATTTGGATGTTTAGCATGTATTAACTATACAGAGAAATTTAAAGACCAAAGACAGAAATTAAAAAGCAATGTGGATTTGCAATGATTTCAGTCCATGGCATGTAACATTTTATACCGAGAAAATGCATATAAAGAACTACAGCTGGAATCAATTTATTAGAAATTGATTGCAAAAGCACGATGGATTAAGGCAGGTGCAGCCAATGTGCAATACAGATGCCACAAGTGGCATAGGTAGCACCTGTGTCTGACTTGTGGCAGATCTGGAAGGGGCCAGGAAACACAGCTGCAGATGGGGCAGGAAGCACAGGGAGGGAAGTAGAAAATAGAGAAGCAGATGAAGCAGAAGCACCAGGCTGGGTGTCAAAAGCAGAACAACAGGGATCAGTCAGGGAAAGGGAATTGGAGAGGTACTTGGGGAGGGTATGGGATTAATCTGTGGCATTCCTGCCAAAACTGTTGGATCTCATTGCATTAAAATATGACATATTGTTGATCAGAGGGGAATGAAAGTTGATCAGAGGGGAATGAAATATAGTGAGAAGAGTTCAACAGGCCTTGAGTAGAAAAAGGGTGTACTGTACCATTAAAAGGATAATCTGGAATTCATGGCCAACCACCCAACTTGGGTGAAGTTGTCCTGGTTTAGACTGGGGCTGTCTATAAACAGAAAGAAGACAGCTGTAGGACTGATTGTGTAGAAGTCATCTTGCCTGTGATAGATCACAGGTCTCTGCAAGTTCTGCAACTCCAGTCTATTATGGACCTTAGAATGTTTCTGACTGTAAGCTTAGCTTCTCAATCAGGGCCTTCTGACCTGGGTTATCTGCTGACAGATAAAATAAAGGGAGGGAGCTGTTCTTCCACCTGAGACAGGGAGTCTGAAGGCCTTTGGGTGCTGGAATGGGTTTGGAGTTTGCCTTAAAAGGGACACATGAGGATATTTGGTGGTTTAAATCTCGTCTCTGCTTTTCAGATCCTCAGAGTTACAAAACCTTCATGTAGAAAAAACGGGAAAGGACTGGCAGGAACTGTTTGATTTCTTGTTAAAAGAATTAGTTGCAAATCCAGTATGTTATCACTAACATGCTTAGTCACATTTTCCCTGTTCATTACCTGTCAGCTTTCAATTCTGACCATACCCCTCACCTCATTTAAGCAGCTGCATGAGAGTTCTCATTAAAAGTTACTTTTATCTAAAGTTGTGCACAAGACATAGAATTTCCTTAAAGTGTTATCTCACTGCAGTAGGCATATGTCAGTATATTTGTTTTAAATGGGAGATATACATACAATTTGTTTAAAAGACAGAGCTTTGCTCTCTAGGCCCAAGCATTGGGGTGTCTGAACTCACATTAGAGATCTAAGCCTGTCTGAGACTACATAAATATAACATTCTTCCCTTCCCATGGCTTTGGTGAATTTTTTGCAACTCAGTAGCACAATTAAGAATTCACACAATTAAGACTTGTGTGGCTTAATTGTGTATTAAATGACACAATTAAGATTTTTTTTAAAAGAAGACGTTCAGCTGGGAGAAAAATATTGGATGCAAGATACGTGCTTTTGGGAGAAAGCAAAAATAGAAAAAACCCTTAGTATAAGAGAGAAAAAAATATTTTTGCTGGCAGAATTTATAATCATGTTAGCATTATTAATTTGTTTATTACAGTACTATGTTCTTTACAAACATACCATAGTGGAGGCTGAATTCCTCGATTCAGTTCTAGGCTGTACCATACACTACCGGGCTCTATCCCATGGGGCTATGTGTCCATGTAAGGACTGTTTCTGAGAGGGTTTGCAGCTTCTATTTACCAGGAGTTACAAAGGGATTATGCTGTTCTTTTCTCTGTGACTCCATCTGTCGAGCTATAAAATGACTAGGGGTTATAACATTTCCTTCACCACAGCGATGTTGATTGGATAAAACTATTAATGTTTGTAAAACAGTCTAAGATCTTCAAATGGAAGATAGTGGGCACGTCTACAAGTTCGTTAATGCACCTTTGCTACCATGAACTAAGGTTAGTACCTCTAATATGAAGTACTAGATAATGGCATAGTAGCTGTGCTAATGCACAGTAGCAAAGGCAATTTTTTTGGTGATGCTTAATGCACAGTAGACTAATCCTACTGCTCATTAGCACATTTTTTGCCATGATGTGCTAATGTGCAGTAGAACAGTCCACTGCACATTAAGATGTCTTGTATTTAATCACCCACTGTGTATTTAATTCACAGGATTCAGTCTGCTGTAATTTACTGTCGGGCGGGGTACAGTGTCTTCAGGGTCACCACCGCCTCCCTGCATTGGAACTGCTTCCTGGTTGCCAAGGGGTCACTCACCTGTTGTTTGCATGCACCAGCCTTGCCTGCCACGACTTTGATGGTGATCCGGTTCAGTTCGGATTGTCCAGCACATGTCAGTCCAAAAGTGAGACTTCTCGAGTTCCCGGGGTCCCATGTTGATGAGGGCTCCGCCACCCCTACACCCTCTCCCGTTCCACTGGGAAGTGATAGCCTATCTAGGTAGGCCATGTGTCAGGATATCCCTCAAAACGTCCATAAAAGAAATGTAATGGTCAACTCAAAGGTTACAGCCAGGGATTCACTAGAGCGAGGAGGCTGCTTTGACCCTCTGCTGGCCTCCCGATATTACCCGGTATGCTGTGGGGTTAGCACCCCTTCTCTAGCTCTCGCTGAGCTCTTCAGCCCTCCGTAGGGCTTCCTGAGGCCACTCAGCCCTCTCGATTACAGGCGCGGCGGTTTCACCATCAGTGATTGCCCCTGTATTGCAGTTCATATGGTACCTGGCTTCTGCCGGGTCCAGCCACTCCCAGCGGTGTCAAACAGTCCGTGGCCTTGCTGTGCCGGTTGACCTGGCTCCCAAACCCTGCTGGGGCTTACCCTTACCCCAGAAGGTCCTGCCGCGTCTCAGGATGGCTCGCATCCGCTTAAGGGTGCTCCCACCAGCATTGGCTCCTCCGTGGCCTTCTTCCAGTCCTGCCCCCCTGGCCATCGTCGGCATCTCTTTTATGTTGGACTTGGCCAGCTCTGCTCCTCCCTCCTCCATGCACCTGGAAGAGGTGAGTTCCCACCCGGTGTTTTGGGCTGGTGCGTGCGGGATTAGCGTGATTGCATCGGGGCGGGGAGCCTTGGGGCCTCTCGGCTCCTTCTCTCCCTCACATTTACCAATAGACTTTTTTATATCAACAAACTAGGAATATCAGATTGAAATTCAAAAAAAAAAAAAATTAAATACTTAAATGAGATGTCAAACAAAAATTTCCCCAAAATGAAATCTGCTCATCGCATATAAAGTGACTAAACACAGTCATGTTTTGGCTCTTATGCTCCCTCTGCTGGTTGCCAGTCGGGTGCCAGAAGGACTGCTGCACTGAACCCAAAAAATAAAGCTAAGTAATTAAAAACAGAATTTGTATCAAAGCGTTTAAAAATATATATTTTTAATTAATTAATAGTTAGTTAATAGGCAAATTAGTTAATAGGCAAATTTGGTAAGAAAAATGGCATTTTAACATTTCTAATGTGGTATTAGAAAGAAGGAAATGGAATTAGATCTCATCCTGCAGCCTTAAGCCTGTACCCAACTTCATTCACATAAGCAATTCCCGTTGATTTCAATAGGAGCCAAGGAAGCAAATCCATAAATCTGCAACATCAGGGTCTGAATTACTGGCTCTTATAGGGCTGTGCTCTATTTTTTTAGTCTGAGGGTCTGTTCCCAAGCTCCATGAAATCAATGGAAAACTGTTCAGTGACTTAAACGTGCTATGAGTCAGGTTCTCAGTGAGTACCAAGTGTCCTGAATATTTTATATTATTTTTGTTTTGAACTTAGTGTGTGTGTCTCTAGGCAAACATCTCAGGCTTTCAGTGTAAATTATAAATGAAAAAAATAGGGATTGACTCATAGTTAAAAGACTATAAATGTTGAGTACATTTTGCAGTGACGTCTGTGGGCTACACTTTGCCCCTAGTTATGACAGTGAAACGTGAATGTAACACACAAGTGTAATACAGGATACAAGACTTGGCATTTCAGCATCATGCACAGAACATGTAGTGGGGAAAAGTAATGGGGAAAAGTAAATTGAGAGTGATTAACCATCTGTCTGGATGAGGGGAATGAAGAGGACAGGAAAATGTGGCCATGTAGACTAGATACAGGTGCAATGAGAGGTTTAGAGAGTTGTCTTCAGAATGTAAGAGGGGTTAGGAGAGGTTTTTGAAGCCTGGTTCTCTATTGCCTCGCATCTGGTGGTGTCACCTGGATGAAGCAGGTGCAAAACTGCTACTGGCTTAGAAGGGCAAATGCATGTTTTACACCCACTTAGCACAATGTAAATAGCTACATGTGAAGTCAGACAGTAGAAAACAGGCCCAGAGTGGGGAAGAGTCCCTATGATCCTTAAAAACAGAGATTGGGATTTCTAGGCAGAAGCAAATGCCACTTATGAAAAGCTCAGTATCCAACTTAATTTTTTCTCCCCAGCAATTTTGGTAAAAAATGAAAAAAATGAAAAAAGGTATTTTAACATTTCTAATGTGGTATTAGAAACAAGGTAACAGAATTTGGTCCTATCCTGCAGCCTTAAGCCTGTACCCAACTTCACTCACATAAGCAATTCCTATTGATTTCAATAGGATTACTCACGTGAGTCAGGGGAGGCAAATCCATAAATGTAGAGTCTGAATTATTGGCTGTAGTAGGACTGTGCTTTAATTTTTTAGACTGAAGATCTGTTCCCAAGCTCGATGAAATGGAGGAACCGTCTTTATTCTAGACCAGCGATTCTCAGCTGGGGTGCACTGAGGTTCTTTCCAGGGTGCCGTTCTCTGATATGCAACGAGGGTACTGATTGCATGAGGGTTCAGATGAAGACGTTTCAAAACATAACTTCTGTAACTTGTGTCTTCTCTGCTTATGTAGTTTAACAGCAGCACAGACTTAAATCATTAGGCACCATGGGCAACACTTGCAAAAGTGCATTTACTCTGTTGTTCCCTGTATTCTTTACCCGTGGCAATGAGTAAGGGGTGCACAAGGGCGTACATGCACCCCCTGAGACTGCTGGTGCATCCCCTGACTGGCCGCGCTCTCTGCTTAGGTGATGGGCAAGGGGTCGGGCGGGAGCACCGGTACCCCCCCTGCAAGCTCCCGCCAGGGAGTGGAAGCAAAGGATGTAGTGCTGCGGCCACTTCCAGGAAACCCGTGCCAACTTCCTAGTCACCACAGGAGGACCCACCAGGTTGGTGACATCGATCGCTGACTGGTCGCTGGGGGGGGGCACTAAGGTGGCACCAGTCGCCCATGTTCTTTACGGCATCGAAGGATTTGGTGGCACACCTAGATTCTTGGGCTGGCACCTTTTTATCTGTGATCAGTTTGGGCGTCCAACCTTGTTTGTGTGGGGGGGTTTAGGGAGGGGAGCTGAACACCCCACTCCTGTTGAAGACTGTGGGTGCCCGCCTGTGCCTGTCCCCGGGACGTGGAGGTGGCCCAGAGGGAGAGCCCGCGGGGCAAAGCAGGAGCCCGGCTGGGGCCTGGCATCTAGCCTGCGGCCCGGAGGAGGGGCAGCCCCACGGCGGGGGCCGGAGAACTACAACTCCCAGGGATCCCTGCCCCACCTTTCCCGCCTCTTGCTTTCATCTCCTGCCAGTGGGAGCCGGCTCCGGGTTGTGTGCGGGCGGCTGGGGCGCTGCGGCGGCACTTGCGGCGGCAGCTGCCGAGGCGAAGGGGCGTCCCGGGCTCGCCATGCCGCCCGCGGGCTGCTGCTGAGCCGCCCGGACGGCGGGGCTTGCTCCGCGCCCGCCCGCCCGCCCGGCCGGAGGATGGTCATCCGAGTCTTCACCGCCTCCTCGTCCGGCTCCGTGGCGGTGAGTGCGGCGGGGTGCCCGGGCAGGGCGGCGGGAGGCCGGCGCCGCAGGTGCGGGCTGGGGCTCGCCAACATCTGGCGCAGGGGCAGCCCCCGGGGCGGGGGGAGTCTGTCCAGATGTGCGCTGGGGCTGGCAAGGCGAGACGACCATCCCCGCGGGGCTGGGGAAGTAAATAAGGGGAATATTTCCTTTAAAAGGACATACGCAAGACGGAGCCCGGTGCCTCCTTTTATTCTAACCAGGGCTTGAATCACGCTTGGACTCTTGCGCGGGGGCTGCAAAAAAAAGAAAATTAAACCGGTTCCTTAATTAACCTGTCCGCCTTACAGGGGGTCTGCAAAAGCCATTGATTAACAAGTCCACTTTGTGGGGGTCTGCAAAAAAACCCGAAACCAGTTCATTAATTAAACTGTCCACCTTACGGGGGTCTGCCAAAAAAAAAAAATGAAACCGGTGGAGCAGTCCAGTGAGAGACCACCCCCCCAGTTATGATTTTTAAATCTTACAGGGGCTCTTGTCTCTTATGGGGGGGGTTAGCTCCCTTCCCGCGCCCCCCAGCTTCCCTGTAATTTGCACCTGGATTCTGCCATCGCAGGGTGCTGCGGGGCGCAGCAGAGGGGCATGGGCTTGCCTGGAGCAACCAGGGCACCCACCGAGTGCAGTGCATGGCTTTGCTCTCGCCCACACTCAGGCGGAGCCAGCGTTGGTCCCAGCAGGGCTGAGGGCAGCTGTGCCTACCTTTGCCTCCAGAACAAATTAGCTTCACGCTGTCCTACTTTTTGAAATCAGGACAGCACCAGGGTATGAGTGGCATCGAGGGCAGACATGTGCTCACGCTTTGGAAGAAGGCTGAAGCAGAATAACATGGCTAAATTGATAGAGATATATTTATATTTTTTAAATAACCCTCTTTTTTTAAAGAGAGATCTTGTAATCATTTCAGGAAGGGTTAGCTGGCTTAGACTTCCTGCTGGTAGCTGTGTCCCGTAGATAAGCATAGGGAGTCGTACTGTGGCCCATGGATAGACACAGGGGGCCACGTCTAGACAAGTGCAGATGTGTGGTATGTGACACTGCAGATAGCTCTGTGGAGCCATGCGCTGCACATGCAGGCATTTCCTGCATTGCTACTTTGCAGTGGGGTGGCGGGTTTGACCCAGGGATATCCCGGGATCGAAAAACCCATGCCAAAAAAAGGCGGGCTGGTGTAGATGGTGGCAGTGCACTTTGCCCAAAACTGGAGCCTGGCAGACCAGAGCCACACTCTGGCTGCTGGCCAGGCTCTCAGCTACAGGAGCACCACCGCTGCAGCTCCTCAAGGCCCCCAGGATCCCAGGTAAAGTTGCTAGGGCCAGCACATTTGCCACCCTACCCCAGCCTGGATAACCTACCAGAGCACGTGCCACGGGCATTCCCTGAGGACAAGTGGCACTGGCACAATGTCTATGCTCATTTGGACACAGCCAGGAAGTCCTGCGATACATTGCTTTACTTAGAAATAGTTCTTTTTTTTCAAAGGGCGCTGCACCAAACAACATACAAGATATTAATAATTATAGACTGTCCTTTGACACACATACAAACAAAGCTTCAGGCCAATGGCTTGTCTGTGCATTAACAGGGGATATGGAGAGGGCACATCTCCTTCTTCCACCTAGATTTTGAAAGGCATCAGTATGTTCTTTGATGGTTTTTATAGTTTTTTCCTGGCTAATTAATTATGCATGTGACCTATACATTTCCATATTTTTATTTAAAGTGACAGCTCATATTGCCATGAAGACAATCAGAGTGTAAGTGTTCATCTAAATTTGTTCTTTAATGAGAGACATCAGAGAGCTTTAACTATAATTGCTATATTGTTATGCTTCAGCAGTGCCGGTAGTGGAAGTTTTACTTTTACTTTGTATAGGAAGATGTGGCACTATGTTCTTGTCTGGAGGTTTATTGTGTATTTGCTCCCTTTGGTCTTTTACTTTGCAATGTTTATTTTCAGTTCAGTAACATGGTAACAGGTATGTGGTTTGGTACAGTTTGACATGAAGTGTTTGCATTAGCTGTAAATATAGAACTATTAACTAATACAAACAAATCATCCATTTCAGTAGCCCAGTGAGTAAATACAGAACCCCTTCAGAACTCTACTTGTTCACTGAGTATTCATAATGGAAACTTTCGGTCCCGTTAACGGGCAGTCAGTTCATATTATAGCAGTGCAATAATGATATGTTTAGTGTGTATCCCCTACCAAATAATTCAAACAATAGCAATTTGTTTTGAAGTTTTTTGTGGGGGACGAAGAAGGGGAATGTAGCTTGGTCCAGTAATTGGCTAGAATAGATGAGGGAGGTATTGGATGGGGTAGTTTTGCTAGTTATTACCCTAATGACAAAGAAGTCTTGTAGCGTGTGTTAATTTGCCTCTGCAAGATGTGTTCACTCTGATTTGGAGCAGTGTAAGCCTCTTTGTCCTCACTGTCACCATCACTCTGCCAAACCTGACCTGATTTAATTTTCATGTCAGTTCATCTGGTGGACTCTTGCTGAGGGTGCCATCCACAGTGCCAACAGTGATAGTGATTTATGTGACTGGACACTTGACCACTAGCAACTGGACTAAGTCCATTAACATTTCATACAGACTACTGGCAGCCATCCAACGGTGAAGACTTTCATTTATTCCGTGAATAGGTGGTGTAGAGGTTACAGGCACTGTCACCTCTGACTATTCCTCTGGTTTGTTTATTCTTCTCTTCCTCTTAAGTGCCTAGGAGCCCTGTTCACGGACCAGGATCCTGCTGTGCGAAATGCATATGAACACAGACCAGAAAGACAGTTCCTCCATTAGTGAGACGATATAGTGGTGAAGATTTGAATGTTATGTTGTGATGCTTAGAGGAAAGGAAAGACAATTCCTCATGTGAGGTCATGTAGCCTCTCCCTCCTCTTCCTGTTGTATGGAAAACAAGCCATGAACATAACCAAACAGCCTGTTCTCAGAAACCTTCAACTTATCCTCTGCTATCCAAGGGGCAGCATTATCTTGCTGTTTGACAGTGGCACTGGAAAGAACAACAGCAACACATCTCCAGGGCATCACACTGTCACAGCAACAGACCTGGAAGAAAGGTGCGGTTGACGCATAGTCACTATCACGGCTTGGACAGCTTGGGTCAAGTTATAAGATATCTGTCCCTGAGTGTAGGACTGTTCTCTCCAGTATATGTACTAGCATTCAGTCCAATGAAGTAGGTTTGAAATGGCTTAGGCAATGAAACTTCCATCATTTCTCCATCGTGTCTGCCCTTCTGCTATGGTTACGCTGCCTTTGTTTCCATACAGTTTATAAATAAATTAATGTTAGGATGTTAGCAAAATTATTTTGTTTTCTTATTAACTGTTTTAATACTGATTATGTATCTGCCATACAAACAGAAACAGAAGGAAAAAAGAAATCACAAGAAGTTACAAAAATATTATTAAATACTGGTACTTACTTACTTAAAAAAAAACAACAATCCAAAACCTAAACCTGGTATGCCTTCAAAATAACTTCCATTGAAATGTACTCTGTCTTCCTTAATGGCACTTGATTTGTGTCAAAAGGGGTGCAATATATACAAAAATAAAATATATATTGTCATATGGATGATTGCATATGATGGTGTTGTAGTACTGATTTAGGTGGAGGGATGGAATGCTATTGAAAATAGTGAACATGACTGGCTAGTTTTTGCACATATAAAAATAACTGTTTTCACAGTTTTGCAAAATCTCATCCTTACACATGCTTTGTGCAAGTGCTAGCTTTCTGATACTCCATAAATATAAATTTAGGGGAATTTGTTGAGGTTATTTATTACCTGTTGCTTAACAGGACTTTGCTTTGCACACAAGACAAGTCAGGATTACAAGCTCTGCAAATCTGCAGTAACTTCGCTGATGTCCAGTACTGTAGCTTTGGTCAGAATTTGACCTGTTGTAGCTGTTTATAATACTGGGAATGTTCTCCTGCAAGGTGTGTGGTTTGATTTTGGATTTATTTGTCATTTCTCAACCTCGCAACAGCTGTTGTTATAAAACAAAAGATTTTTTATGATACAGATTTGTCTAGCCTCTAGTACAGGGCTTGGCTTCCTTGTTATCTAGCTGACAATAAGTTACCCATTAATCAACAGGGGAATTCCACAGATCTCTTTCTCCTTCACCTACAGTAAGAGTTTTGTTTGAATATGTTTGCACAGAGAGGCTGGCAAAGACAGGAAAATCACATCTTATTTCCAAGCACAAAGGTAAAGCTGCTTGGCAAGCATAATTGGCCAAATGTACCATTAGTATAACTCTTTTGGAATCTCCAGAATCATGCCCACAATGTATGCAGTGCACTTGGCTGGAAAATGTACTGAGACTGTTGTTAGTGCAGCGTTCAGTTTGTTTAGAGATAGCCTCCTTTGGTGACTGAACTGACATTCAGTTCAGTTCAGCCTGGTCTATGCCAAGGTAAAATAAAAGCTATTCTTCATAAACAGCTTTAAGAGATTAGAGGCAGATGGTATATATCAGGCAGGGTTAGAGCTCTTGGAGAAAGAGTGACACCCAGACGTGAGCTCACAACCTGCTGGTCTAGAAAACACACCACAACACCAGCCCTCAAGAGCAAGTGCTGGCCCCTTCCAACTCCCTTCTTACCAGATGACCACACTAACATACATAGGTTTGCCCACCCACACCCCACATTTACAATTTGAATCCTTGACTGATGGTCCTGTGCCCTACAAGAAGAGGCCATAACCAGCCAGAAACATCCCCCTTTTACCTCCCAGCATCATGCGCAGCCCGAGACACACAATAGCCTCCGGGGCTGCTGGCTTCTTTGTGGTTGGGCCACAACTACCCCCAAATTCAAAAAGAACAAAAGTGGCCATTTTGGCCCTACCAATTTCCACTTCCTCACAGACACTCCCAGTGCTCCAAATGAAGCATGGGTCGAAATCTGGGTGGAACAAAGCATGGGCTGAATCCCCAAAGGGGTCCATCATGCCATAGTGAGGCCTGCACTTTTGCACCCCAGAGCCTTGCCACTAGTCCAATTGGTTCTGGGGCCCATGGCAGCTTCCATGTGTCGTGGTGGAAAAAAAAGTACTAGCACTTGCCAGGGTAGGCAATACATAGGCCTGAACTCTCAATCTGCTGGTTCAGACCACAGAAACCACACCACAACACCAGTCTTCAAGGAGAATACCTGGCCTTTCATAATCCCTTCCTACCAGCCGACCACACTAACATATATAGGTTTGCCAACCCACACCCCACATTTACAATTTGAATCCTTGACTGATGGTCCTGTGCCCTACAAGAAGAGGCCATAACCAGCCAGAAACATCCCCCTTTTGCCTCCCAGCATCATGCACAGCCCAAGACACACAATAGCCTCCAGGGCTGCTGGCTTCTTTGTGCTCAGGCCACAACCGCCTCGGCTGCCCCCAAATACAAGAAGAACAGAAGAGGCCATTTTGGCCCCACCAACTTCCCCTTCCTCACAGACGCTCCCAGTGCTCCAAATGAAGCATGGGTGGAAATCTGCGTCTCGGCATAGCATGCCGAACCCATTTGGGGTTTGGCATGCCACACTGAGGCCTGCACTTTTGCACCCCGGAGCCTTGCCACTAGTCCAGTTGGTTCTGGGGCCCATGGCAGCTTCCATGTGTCGTGGTGGAAAAAAAAATACTAGTGCTCACTAGGTGTGGGTAAGGTATAGTGGTAACACATAGGCGTAAACTATGTGGTTTACTGCTTGTTCAGACCACAGAAACCACACCACAACATCCGCCCTCAAGAGCAACACCTGGCCCTCTCATAATCCTTTCCTACCACACTAACATACATAGGTTTGCCCACCCACACCCCACATTCAAAAAATAAATAAATAAATAAAAATTAAATCCTTGACTGATGGCCGTGTGCCCTGCAAGAAGTGGCCATAGGCAGCCAGAAACATCCCCTTTTTGCCTCCCAGCATCATGCGCAGCCCAAGCCACACAACAATAGGCTCTGGGGCTGCTGGCTTCTTCGTGCTCAGGCCACAACCGCCCCAGCTGCCCCCAAATTCAGAAAGAACAAGAGAGGCTGTTTTGGCCCCACCAACTTCCCTTTCCTCACAGACACTCCCAGTCCTCCGAATGAAGCGCGGGCCAAAATCTGGGCCTCGGCAGGGCCCTTCCTCTTCCTCACTGTTGTGCCTGCAAGGTGCTTTGGTTTCTTCTCAAACCATAGTATTGCTTGCTATGAGAGTACATGTTCAACACAGCCAGGTGTGGCTGTGAACTGATAAAACATAGGTGAGACTACGTACAGCCTGGGTATATAACCAGTATTGCTGCAAATAAAGACAGCAACAGTAGTAGCTGTAATAAAGGAAACATTGTTCAGAATACATTCCCTGAAGTCCTTTCAAAATGTGTTTTAGGTGCAGTTCCTAAGGTCATAAATACTTTGCTTTTTAGGACTCCCCCCAGGCCGACTCTCACTGACCATTTACATTGAAAACCCTTAAACTTGACCTGTGATGACCATCTAGATCACCCAGAAGTTCCACTGAACTTTGGGGTCAGTGGTCAAGGCATTTCCTACCCCACTTGCAGCATTTTCAGAACTCACTTGGGTGCTAGAAACACAGGAAATTGGCCAACAACAAAGCACTGATTCATGAAGACAGTGAGGTCTTGGCATAGGACTCAGAATCAGCAACTCAGAGTTGTCATTCTGGATTTTTCAGGTGACTTTTGACAAGGCATGTAGGTTTTCTATATCTGTGTTACCCATCTGTAAAATTAGGACAATATTAACACTTAAATGTCACATGGATTAATATAGTTATACATGAAAACATATCTACTGGGGTACAAATGTACCAGCAAGAGCTGTCTGATGTCATCAAAGGCAAGAAAAACAAAGCTTTTGCATAGCACGGGATAGATTATCAGATAGACTTAAGTCCCATTCCATACTGCTATTACTGTTTGAAAAAAAAATCATTTTTATTCAGGTGATATATTGAATATTTTGGTTCTAAGACTTGTCAGAGTTTGTCACATAATTTCATAGCATCTGTTGCCGAAATGCTGTGGGCTTTAATTAAGGCTGATGCAAAAATAAGCCTTGGAGTGCCACAGGATTCAAGTGACCTATTTTACATTGCTTTAAGCAAGAGAAGGAATGGGAGAGACTGTAAAGAGATACTGTCAGATTGTTTTAATTAAATTATTTTAGATGATTCTAATTTGTGTTATCTAGAGAGATGTAGAAGAGATTAGGTTTTATGATGACTTACGAAGATATTAGTCAGCTATATAAGTTACCTTTATATTTTACATATACAGGATGATTTTATCTTTAGAAACCTGAATGCAAGTCAAAGGTAAAGAATTGGGCCTCTGATGAGAAAGCAGCATTGTAGTATTTTGCAGACAAATATAATAATGACAGTTGTTTCATTAGTTTGACCCAAAGGTGCTCTCATCTTTAGGGAGTTAATCTGCAGAACAAAATGCCTTGCCTTTTACTTTGCATGCATTGTGAAAAAGCATCATATACATAGATTTGTGAGGATGACTGTTTGTGTGTCAAATTGAGACTTCCTAACCTATTTTATCTGTCTTTATGTAAAATACCATTTGTCTTCAGAAGGCAGGGGTTAGTCACTAAATATTTTTTATTCCTCTTTTCAATTGCTCTTCCTAAATATTAAGCCAGCAATATTTTGTGTCTGTGTATATGCACATGTTGCAATAAATTGGCATCCTGCATTCTCTCTCTCCAAGCTCAGGTAAACAAAAAAACAAGGTAAGTATTTTAAGGAAGAGCAACTCATGTTAGCTTTCAGTGTTGAGTGAAATGCTGCTAGAATAACATCCTCCAGTAAATTGCATTAAAGAGCTATTAAGTGCCTCTGCAGCCATTAGATTTCTTTTCTGCATTCTCTTCCCTAGGATCTGCATATTATTGCATCAGGCCCCATGAGAAGGTGGGCAGGTGGAACAGTTCGTGAATAGTCAATACATGTTGACTCACATCGCTAAAAAAAGGCACTAAATTAACTTCAGTGGGACCCATGAGTCACATGAGCTGGGTGACGTTCAGAGAAAGGCGCTAAAGTGGTTTGGCAAAATTCAGGCATTGCTGAACTTCGGGCTGGCTGAAAATGCACACACGGAGTGAAGAATTAATTCAATAGCTAATTTGTTCACTATGTGCCCTTTAGGTCACTCTGAACCACTCTTCTCTCCAAACAAGAAAGGCCTCTTGGTCTTACCTGTTGTGAGATAGAGTCTCTAAAATCTGTTATTGAGAACCTGGGATCCAAGTACACCATCTCCCCTGATGATCTAACTGGGTTTGAGGCACCTGTGTTTCCTTTCATTGGGAACCTGCAGCTACAGCTGTGTTGATCAACAATGTTCTTAAAGTAGTTCTATGTCGTAGAGGGATTTTTAAAAAACAAACAATATACATGCATATGTAGGCTTTTCTAACCTTTCTTTTCACTACATACTAATTTAAATAGGCTTCCTGCTTAAGTTACAGGACAGAAAAAGAACCAGCTCATATTACTTTGGAGTAAGAGCACCTTAGTCCAGAACAGAGTTTCCACATGGGACAGTTGATTCTGGTATAGGTTGAGTGGCAAAATTACTGATATAGTCTTGCCAATGATTTCTTTGTATAAGCAAGTCCTAAGAGAACAAAGATACTCTATTGACCCACCCTGATCACAGCTGACAGCATGCTGCTCTTGCCCAGCTCTCCTGTCTATGAAAAGACTTGTTTATACAGCTAATATGGGGTGCCCCCTTAAGACTTCGTATAGATGATCATGGGCAGCTTTCGAGCTTTCTCCCAGCCCCGCCTGAGGGGTGTGTCCTTGGAACTTATGTGTCAGGTTATGCTGCACACTGAGGGGAGCCCTGACAGTCACCTGCCACGGGTTGATTTTCTATGTTCCCGGAGTGGGGTCCCTCCTGGGGTTTCTCGCTACTTCTGATGTCCCTCACCAGGGGCGTTCATGGGGCTCCACCTCCCCTACACCCCAACCAAGTGCCAACCTTCCGGGCTGCTGGATGATGGGTCTTTGGCCTGCTCCTTGGTTCGCCTACTCCCGATGATCGCAGGGTGTACAGTTATCTCTGCCTTTGCTCTTTTCCCTCCTCTGAGGCTCTTGCCCAATCTGGCCTCGATCTTTCTTCATGGCCCTGGACCCATAGAGGGTCTTTCTTGGGTCGCCCTTTGTGCACCCTCCAAGATAGAATAGGTTAAGAAAAGGGGAAAAAAAATAACAAGAGGGTCAGGGTGTAGGCTTCTGCCCACCCGACTCATTGGTCCGCTGTCTTAGACCGTCTCTGGTCCCTCAGTGTCACCCCTCTTCCTTGGCTGTCCTGCCGATCAATGTGGTGGGCCCCACCAGCGTGGGGAGAGTCCCTTTTAATCTCCGTCTTGCCCCTGTTGGGACTGACGGCTTTCCTGGGACATTGGCTGGGGAGCACCTTTACTCCTCAGCGTCCCAGCTGCTTCTGCCACCATTTCCCTGCCATCGGCTTTTAGATTTGCCGGGTGGCGGTTTTTTATGACATCATCTACTGGCGTTGCCGCCAGCTGGCAATAAAAATTGGCTGATGAACCGTGCCGGTGGCTCTCCTTGGTGCAGCTTGCTCTTCCTTATGGGAGTTAAGTGTTTCTTCTTTTCAGGGCTCTTTTCTTGGGCATGTTGTCCCTTCCTTGGGTCCCGCCGTGGGAGATCGTTCTGGAGCCTCCATTTTTGTTCCCCTGGGATATGGGGTATGGATACACATAACACAGACTGGTTAAATACAGTTTAAACTTGAAGCAGACAGATGTACAAGCCTGCTAAACCAGTTTAGAACTTCCTGGAATGGTCAGAAATCAGTCGAATTCTTCTGAACTAGTTCATTGCAAACTGTGTAGTGACTAAGGCACTTTACATAAAGTGCCATGAGTTACAAGCAACTAAGGAATCTGAGTGCTGACACAACTGCAGGCCCCTGGCACTTAGTAAAGTGCCATGAATTAGAGCACCCCACCCACTGACCCAACAGATGTTTGCTTGTTGGGTGGGTGGGGGGGGAAGGAATAGAGTCTGCCTGTAGCCAAGAAGCTGCCCCTCTCCCTCAGCTCTGCGGCTGTTTGCAGGAAGGGGGGCGGGGGATGGGGGAGGAGAAGCAAGCCATGGACGGGGTTTGCCCAACCTGAGTCGGATGGGGAAGGGCGGGGGGGGGGTTCTAATCCACCCCCCCTTCAGCTCAGGCCGGGCAAACCCCAGCCTGTAGCTTGCTCCCCTCCTCTCCTTCCCCCCTCTTCCTGCAGACAGCCCTGATTGTTCCTTAAGGCGCTCCAAAGTGGAGCACTTCATCTGATTCCTTATTTGATGAGGGTTAATTTGTTGCGCAATCAGCCACTTTAAAGCACTCTGCAGCCATTCATGTGTGTCACGGCATGGCTGTAGAGTACTTTCAGGGGGCTGATTGTGCAACAAATGTCATTTCTGTCTGTGTCCTCTATGGCACAGGCCTGGTTTGCCCTCCAGACATCCCCCACTTCATGTCTTCTCATCACCTCCCTGTTCCCTTCCCTCTTTCCCCACTCCCCCAACTGCTGTAAGTGTTTGCTGTTGCACAGAGCCAGAACTCTGCAGTCTATTTTTTTAATTTTGTATTGGCACTTTTTATCAATATTTTCCATTGCACTTCTTGTTCAGTAAAAACTATCTTTCTATCAACCAGCTCTCTACTCTACAACAGCCCCTCATTATACCCCTTTAGCATCTAGAAACCCAAAAAGATGGGTTCAGGCACCCTCCTGCTCCCAGGCAACCCAAATCCAGCAAGCACACTGGAGAGGTAGGTAAAGTGCAGGGTACTGAACTTTACTGAACTTACATTGGAGAGAGAAAGGAAAGCAGAAAAGTGAAAACAGCCTCAGCCACAGATCATTCCCCTCCATTTGTCCTTTGTTCACTAATGCTAGGCTGGGTGCTCACTTATCCTCCTCCCTGGTGTTGAAGCAACAGCATTTCAGTGCCTAAAAGGTATTGTTCTGCCTGAATGGCCAAGGCTCTATACATTTGGACACCTCTGACCTGAAGCAGCTGTGAAGCAGTTTCCAATTATTGACATTTATGAGTGGTTAAATTGCTATGAATGTCCATACCCAGACTGTGGTGCTTTTTACCTAGGGGTAAATAGTACCTGTCAATTCTTCAAGTAAAAAACACAGTGATGACAAGGCACTTCAATTTTAGCACAAGGTGACAGTGGTCAGTCAGTCCCAGGCAGGGGTATATAACGTTGACTTTTCTAAGATTATCCTTGTGGTAAAAGATAAAGTGCCTTGTCATCACAGTATGTTTCCAGCTCTATTGTTGGTAGGCATTAGTTATCCAGAGCTTTAAATAAAAGCATCCTAAAAGGAGTCTATTACTATATCTACATCACTCAGAGATACGGTGTGACATCTGGTGCTTCAGACTGGTTCTTTTGGCTGGGTCAGTGCATCTGATGAAGTGAGCTTCAGGCCTCTAAGGCTTGTGATTACTTCCTGGCATGGTACCTACCTACTTTGGTTAATCTATAAGGTACAAATCTACCCTGCCTTCTACTTGACTTCAAATTAGCAAGGCTAACTACATCACTCTGGGTGAAACCATCCAGCAGGAGCTGTTGAAACCAATGCCTCACAATGGCTGCCACATTAGTTGGGTTGGGCTCACTGGATTTGTAATCCCTGGCTTCATGTCTGCTTCCCCCTGTACCTTTTCAGCTTCCCTGGCTAGTTAAATATATAATTTTAGGTCTGCCCTGTGCTCAGATGCTTTTCTGATATAAATAGTTCAGCTGAAGGGCAATTTCTTCCCCCAAATAGTGATGTTAGTACAAACCCAAGCACATAGATACACTGATATCAAGATGATTTATGTCAATATAATTATTTAATACACAAATAGGCTGTTCCAGGATGAGCACCTTTATGCTGATAACTGAGCCATAGAAAGGAGGTTCATAGAAACATAGAAAATCAGGGCTAGAAGGGACCTCAGCAGGTCATTTTGTCCAACCCACTGCTCAAGGCAGGAGCATCCCCAGCTAAATCTTCCCAGCCAAGGCTTTTTCTAGCCAGATCTTAAAAACTTCAAAGGTGGAAACTATAAAAGTACAATTAAAGCAGCACAATTTGTAGGCATATCCTTGGAAATCATGCAACTAAGCTCATTGTGAATGTACATCAAAATATACAATTGATACAGACAGTTATGATGATGTCAAACAAGGACACTAAAATATTTCACTCCGATTAGGAATGCACAATGCATATACCCCCTCCCTTCACAAAAAGAACTGAATTAGCATCCCCAGCCAATACAACAATTGCTTGCACAGAAAAATATTGTTAGGAAAGCGTTTCTTGTTACATGTAATCCAGCAGTGTCTAGAAGCATCAATTCAAATTGTGACTTCATTGTGCTAGGCACACTACAAAATCAATAATGAGACTGGTTCAAAGAACTTTCAGTCTGACCCTGCACTAATAAAATCAACTGGATTTAGCCACAGACTGATTGGGAGCAAGATCAAGGACTAAATACCATAGGCAGAACAGATGAGGGGTAGAGAGAGAAAAAGATACAGCATTTAAGTAAAGTGCTCAAAGAAGTGGGAGGTTGGAGCTGTGTATGTGTTGTTTTTGAAATCCTCCCATGCATAAAGAACTGTCTTCCACTGAGATTTAGCAGCTGGAAGCAAAGAAGAGAAACAGTATTGTTTGAGACCACAGGTTAAGAAAGGCCATTCTACAGTGTATTGTGGATTTCTCACACATGCTGGTAAGTTATTCCTGTTGTACTTCATTTTTGTTTACTTTAATTTTGTTCTGTTGGAAACTAAAGAAAAATCTTAGTTTCCTTTTTATATGTATAACATAGGCCGAAACAGACCACTTTATTTATCTAATGTGATGTCCTGTATAACACAGGCTGCAGAACTTCCTCAAATTAATTCCTGTTTGACGTGAACAACATATTTTAGGAAAAAAATGCAATCTGTGATTTAAACATTTTAAGTGGTGGGGAATTCATTTTTTCCTTATTTCCCTGAGATTCTGATATGCAGCACAGTGAGATACTGATTATTGACTATGCTAGTAAATAATTCATGATCAGAAACAGATTTTAATAGTAACACCACAAGTAAATTATAAACTGGGCTATCGATCAAGAGATTAAGGCCTTGCTGCCTGTTCGAAGTGCTCAATTTTCTTATTGCTGGTGTTGAAAAGTTTCCTTTGATGTAGTGAATGGTAGAATAATATGAACAGCTGAAACCTATCATCACATTCCTTGTAGATTAGTGAGATTAGTGAATGATGGCCTGATGTAATCTGAAGCAGTTAGAACTCAAGTACACCTTAACCCTTTGATCTTAGTTTGCACCTCCTGAAGTAGACAATCTGACTGCAGCATCTCTAATTGACTGATCTGATATACCCTCTTGCAAGACTGTAGATAGGGTTGGCTTTAGAAGGGTTTAGATAACCTCAGAATCTCTGGTAGAAAATTGCCAGGCAGTTGAACAATTAGGATTAAGATGTTTTCTCTGATATGGAAGATGTGTGGTGTAAGTACCTGCAGAGCTACTCTAAACCAGTGTGCAAACAGTTCTTTCGTAGCAAAGGGACTGAACTTGTTTATGGCAAGCCCTGTTTGGGTCTGGAGTAAAGATTTCCAAGATCACACTCCCAAGTGAGGCTGTAAGTTTGAGGGCCAAATTCAAAACTGCTGTTCAGTCATCTTCTCAGCTGTGTGGATGCAACTCCTGTTGATGTGAATAAGTATCATGCATGGAGATGATGGGATAGTCAGCAGGCTGATGTGCAAGGGAGTATAAAGGAAAGTGTAATTACACTTCTCTTTTCATCCCCTGTATTCACACAGGGCTAAATTTGGAACATATCTCTTTGTAAATAACATCATGGGTTATGTTCTGCTCTCATTTAAGGCAATAGTAGCTCTGTCATTAAATTGAGTGATAGTAGAAACAAGCTCAGTTTTAGATATGGGTGTTCACAAAAAAGGGTAGGTAATATATTTGACAGAACCTTGTAATAATTCACGGTAGCTTATTTTACCTACAGAGCCGATATCCTTGAGGGCTCAGCCATCATAAGTATCTTTGTTGATATTTCACATAATGTGAGTAAATGCTTTTTTTTTTTTTTTTAATTTAGAGAAGAGCTCAGAATTACCAAGTGTGAATGTGTGTGTCTGTTGCCAGCTGAATAAGCCATCTGTGCTATTTGTGCAGTAACTGTCAGGGGAGGGATAGTGAAATTATTGCTTTTGTTTTGCAACTTCTGTAGAACCATTTTGGAATCATAATTTCTTTAATACAGGGGTTGGGGGGATTTTCTGTCTATATATAAATTCTGGACCACATGATGTCCTCACCAGGAAAAATCAAATGGCTATTTCCAAGATATCGGCATTTACCAGTAGGTGAGGGAAAATCAGTGGCTGGGTAGAAGGGAGATGGGCATAGCCCTTTACTTATGTAGACACACTGAGGTTATATCTGCTTCCATCTTTATGATTTTTAGTCCATGTGACTGTAAAGCCAACATCCTTTTTCTGCTTCCAAACCCTTGAGCTGCAGAGTTCATTCCCAAACTGCTATCTTTACAGTATACAGTCCTTTTGCTCTAAAAGGATTTCAAGTCTTGAAGCAGGTATTAACTGTTGCACTGCAAATACAGGGGACATTGTTATCGGGAGCACTTTTTCTTGTTTCATTCACCTCCTCCACCAGCTATTCTTTTACAAAACAATGGTGCTTCAGTCAGGCTGGGTTAGATTCTGATCTGCACAAGAAGGCAAGGTCTCTGGAGATGGAAGGAACTACAGATGGCCTTGCACTGGTTTTGAACCACCCAGACTAAATCACACTTCCTTGCTTATATTTCACAGAGATTGCTGTCTGTCTGTATATCCTGCCTATTATAATAGTTGGTCTGCCCTATACTGCTTGGCCCTATACTGCTTGGATTTTGCTGCCTTAAGTTTAATGGGGAGGAAGAAATGTGATGTATTTTTCTCATTGCCAAGAAATCCATTCCTGTATCTTATTAGATGTACATATAAAACATGAAGTTTGGGGGTTTGTTTTATTTATTGCAAAAGTTCTGAAGGAATCCTCTGTGCTTTATTGATCTAATGATTGAGGGTTTTTTGCAAGGTTTCACTGATGCACTTTTACAACAAATTTTGTTAAGCATAGTATGTGCTTGGAGTATTGCAGTGTAATTTGTGAATAATTTTCACAATTGGAAGCACATTCATTTTGAAAGGCACTGGCTTCTGTTTCTGTTTTGAGAGCATTAAGGAATTTTGGGATTTCTTTTTATAATCAAAGATAGCTGTAAAGAAAAAAAAAATAGGTCCTCACTTTAATAATAGTGCTATCAATTCTGTTATAACCAACTTCAGTTCAGCACACTTTGAGTAACCAATACTCTTGCAAGTATTAGATCACACCTTGCTAAAATTATGAACCAAAAACATAACTGTTGAGACTTCAGTTTTGATTCTGTGTTTTAACATATTGGGCCTGATTCCAGTACAGCATATACAACTGACTATTAGGCCCACTGTCCACAAACAGCTTGTTTGTGCAAGATAGGACTTTATTCTATGGTTGCTACAAATGCTGCCACCAACACTGGAGACTTGCACATAGGGTGCATTTTAAACCTGTTCAAATCCATGAAGACTAGAAGACTTTTTGGGGAATGGGATAAGTTAAATACTTCACTATGAAAGAGGGATTCTCCCTAAGCTAAAATTTAAATACTTCTTGAGAATGCTGTACGATAAAGAATTTCACTGAGCACAGTGAACAAAATCTGTTTCTTCTGCTTCAGGAAGAGGTCCGAAGGCTCCATGGAATAAACCGTACCCAAGTAAAAGTAATGATTACTACGCTGTCAGCTTTGTCTGAGTGGAGTCTTCAATACTGGTCTTTTAGTAACTAGCAGGTAAACTTTTTAGTTAATCAAATAACCTTGAATTAAAAAAAATACTCTTTTGTAAAAGATTCTCTTTTACAAAAAAGTTGTCCTGTCCCCCTAACCTATGTGAGTCATCCTGTTGACTTTGGGCACAGTCCTGTTTACATTACCTTAATAGCAAAACCCCTGTTGTCTTCAGCTAGAGCAAGATTGGACCCTTACATGAAGGATGCAAGACTGGCCCTGAACCTCTGCAACACAAACCATTAAAACATAGGGATCAGCATTCCTAGTTCTCATTGCAGGATCCAGGGCTTAGTTTTCTAAGCCTTAAATTTCCTTGCTGGATTGAGCCTTTGCTGGAGAACATTCTTATTCTACAGGATTAAAATAACTTACAGAAAGTCAAAGAGCAATTATATTGATAAATATTATGCAACTTGTAGATTTGAAAACCAGCTACATTAATTAGGAGGAAAATCTTCTGTCATTTAGTAGTAGCTGCATTAATAAGGGTGATAGTTGTTGTTTTTACATTATGTTCACACACACATTTTGAGGGGGAATGTTTTGCTCGCTGAAATGGTTTCTTTCATCATTCATATACAATCCTTGTTAAAGTAACTTTAACATAGGAGAAAGGCAGGGGGGTGGTTAAATTTAGGACATTAAATAAAATATTCAAATTATCCTCTGAAAAGCTTGAGAGGTTTTTCTGTGGGAAAAATGCAAGAAAATAATGCTTGGTTTTTATTCATTTTCTTTAGAATGACCTAGAATTTGGGTAAATTAGAAACAGAAAATCAGTCAGCCACACTGTTTGTCTGTTGAAACAAATCATGTGTCAAAGGGATTTGGAGAAATGACACCTTTTTAATTTGATCTGAGAATGAATGATAATCAATTACCAATATTTTTCTGATGCAGCCTGTTGATTTGCAGTCCTGTTTCCCTGAACACAGGAAAAATCAAGCAATAAGTCAATTGAGGGCCTTTCAGTAGCCTTTTTCAGATGGCATTTACCCCAAATTTTTTTCTCTTAGCTTTTCTTTAAGGTTACGCTACTGGTACTTTCTTCTGTGTCTCCTCACCTACTTTTTTCTTCCTTCCCTCACATGCCCCATTAGTAAAATGTATCCAGAAGAACCTCTCCAGCCTCTCCAGATTTCTGAGTGGCTCCATGTGTGTGCCTGCTAAGGTTTTTGCAACTCCAGACAATTAAAATTAAAATTGTGACATAACCCCAAGAACGCCTTTTCAGAAATCATAGCAATCATAGAAAATTAGGGTTGGAAGGGCCCTCAGGAGGTCATCTAGCCCAACCCCGTTGCTGAAGTAGGACCATCCCCAACTAGGTCATCCCACCCAAGGCTTTGTCTAGCTGGGTCCTAAAAACCTCCAAGGATGGAGCTCCCGCCACCTCTCTGGGTAACCTGTTCCAGTGCTTTACTACCCTCCTAGTGAGAAAATTCTTCCTAATACCTAACCTAAACTTCTCTTGCTGCTCCTTGTTCTGTCATCTGCCACCACTGAGAACAGTCTACCACCATCCTTTTTCAAACCCCCCTTCAGGTAGTTAAAGGCTACTATTAAATCCCCTCTCAGTCTCCTCTTCTCTAGACTAAATAAGCCCTGTTCCCTTAGTCTTTCCTCAGAAGTCATGTCCCCCTGCCCCCTCATCATTTCTTTTATTTGCCCTGCACTGGACCCTCTCCAATTTGTCCACATCTTTTCTGTAGCAGGGGGCCCAAAACTGAACACAGTACTCCAGATGTGGCCTCACCAGTGCTGAATAGAGAGGAATTATCACTTCCCTTGACCTGTTGGCAACACTCCTACTGATGCAGCGCAGTATGCCATTAGCCTTCTTTGCAACAAGGGCACACTGTTGGCTCATATTCAGCTTATTATCCGCTGTAACTCCCAGGTCATTTTCTGCAGGGCTGCTGCCCATCCAGTCAGCCTCCAGCCTGTACTGGCCCATGGGATTGTTCCACCCTAAGTGCAAGATTTTGCACTTGTCCTTGTTGAACCTCATGAGATTTCTTTTGGCCCAATCCTTTACAAGGTGTCTAGCCTGGCTGCTTGCCGGTACTTCCCATCTCCTGGAAATACTTCATGTTTAAAATCCATGCTTTCCCATTGTAATCAGCAAATGGGACAGTGATTTTATGAGGAGATGCTAGACTGTAAAAGAAATGCACAAAAAACAACTGCAGTGTTTTAATTGTTAGCTTTATCCAGATAAGCTGAATGGCCCAATTCTATAGGAAGATGGAAGACAATGGTTTGCCAACTTGGTTCTTAACGCAGTTTTTCAGTTCCTTTAGTTCTTGCTGCTGCTCTGTTCTCTTAGCAACTTCTAAGGTAACTTAAAACTAGCCTGGCCTCCCCGTGTGGTTCATGAAAATCGAGTTGCTGGTCACCTCTTACATCTTTACCCTTCCAGACTAGGAAACCGAGCTACAACACTCTAAATCTGCTGAAATGTTTTGTAAATGCTGCCCTAAGTCTTTGTCTTGAATTTCAGGTCACTTCTCAGTCCTTTCTAGTACTGCTTTACCCATTGTGTTTGTTTTGTTCACAGTACTCTAGCTGTTTTAGGTCTTGTTTTAAATCCATTTGTTTATTTTTTACTTCCACAATCATTACCATCATTTGTCACATCTTGCTTCAGTAGGAACACTATCTTTTGTCCTTGGAAAAAGGGCGCAGGCTCTTGGTACTAGTGTTTCCCTTTCTTGAATGCCTAGCCAAAGTTTGGAATCTAATTTCATTAAGGTTCAATCCAAACCATAATAGAAGCATACACATAGATAGAATCAAGCACATTATTCCTGTTAGGAGAAGAAAGTGATGATAGATACAGTTATTTCTTTGATACAGTTGTGTTTATTTATAAAGCTTGTACAAAGTCCTGTTTCCTTGGATGTAGCAACAGTCAGACAGGAGCTCTTTCCTTTACTCACAGCTTCAAGCCTGTTTCAGTCAGCACTCAACCCCCAAAATCTCTAATTCTTAGGATTACACTATCAGCTCTTCTCTGGCTACATCTGGTGCTTCCTCTTAGCCTTTTCTTTCTAGTCTGGTAGTTGCTTGCTTTTCTTGCTTTCACATGTACCTTTATTAACACAGTTGCTAAAACAATTGCTAAACCTTTACTAAAACAACCTTTACTAAAACTAGCCAAACCTGAGCAACATAGCATAGCAGTTTTGGGCAGTTGGTTTGGGTAGTTATATGTACCTGTGCCATGGCTAAAGTTCCCTTTTGTTTCTAATTGCCACTTGTTGCACAGAGCTTCATGCCTTCTTGCAAACTGTTAAATGAAGGGCTGTTGTTATAAGGGTCTTTTTGCTCCCCTATTTTCAAAGATGTTTAATTTAACGTATAATGCAGGGAGAAGTAGATTTCAAATACATTCATCAATTGCTACAGTGACAGCATCACAGAATATCTATGTTTTCCCAGTGCTAGCTTACGTAAGAAAATCATGGGTGTTGGGCACAAGGATTAGTTTACTGTCCTCGGTTGCCCTACTGACTTGCTGAATAAACAGTAGCTTGCACCTTTCACAGTGCCTCTCACCAAAAGCAATTTATCCAATTTAACCTAAGCTCCAAAAGCCAACAATGGTTCTTTGATGCTGGAGAGAGAGACATGTTAGTACTCTCTCCAAAATAGAACAAAACCACGTATGCGCTATACTAAGGCAAAGGTGTCCATAATTGCCTGACTGAGTGCTGCCTCAGCAGCTTCCAGAGAGCCAAAAGCCTATTTTATGTCAAAGTGAACTGAAGGGGCCTCAGATCAAGGCCACCTATCCCAGGGGACAGCGGTTCTGAATCGTAGGTCTGCCTCAAGCAGGTTTTAGGATGTCCACCAGGTGCAGCCCAACCTACCTTGGCCTGGGGAGGAGCTGTCTTGGCCCCCCCAGCTGAAGCGAGTGCTAAGGAAGGGGAGAGGGTGGACCTGCCCTGCTGGCCCCACAGTCTCCATGTTGTGAGCGATGCTGCGAGCAGGTGGGTGAGGCTCTGTGCTGCTGGTACTTGGCTGAGTGGGGCACCAGGGTTCCCAGCTACTGAGCCCTGCCCACTGCAGCCGGAGCCACGTGGGGAGGGGAGCCAGGCTGGTCCTCTGCCATGAAGGGAGTGGCGACAGATCTGTGGTGCCAAGCGGAGCTGCTGGGAGTGGTCAGTCGGAAGCCACTGCAGGTGCAGGCGGGCAGGCGGGGATGCCATGTGTCCCCTGGAGCAGCATCACTGTGTGAACATGGCCTTAAGTGCCATTGGGCACAGGGCCTGCAGTGGGGCATGGAGCGCTGGGTGAGGTGCAGTCTGGAGTGGCCACTGCCATGCTTGTGCGCACCTCTCCATGCTTCCTGTCCCACCCTACCACGGGCAGCTGGGTTTCCTGGCCCATGCTGAACTCTCCTTCGGCCTCTGTGAAAGCCCAGGAGGAAGTTAGCTCTGCTGTGGACATCCATAGCCAGGGACTACTGACCGCAGCTGGTCTAGTGGCACCAGGCATTGATAGGATGGATGTCATGTTGCCTCAGCCTGCCTAGCTACAGGGAAGCGGGCTGGTGTCGCACACCATGGTGCTGGGGCCTGGAAGCAGCAGGGTCTGCTATGGAGGGTGGCACTGCCTGCGTGCCTCTTGGGTCTCACTTGGAAGACCTGTCTCTTGCCTGAAGTGGGAACTTTTTTAATGTAGGGGGAACCTCTAAAGCTGAGGCCTCTCTTAGTAGAAGGGGAAAACATCTTCTTCTTTGTCCAAAGTGGGAAGACTATTTCTGAGCCTTCGCTTGTATGCACCGCCATCCAGCAATTTATTCATATTGTGAACTCAGAAGAACCATACTTTTGTCCTGTTATTTAAAAGGTCCTTTTAATTAAATTAACCCCAAAGAGTGGCTTCCTGTTAAGCAAATTTGCTTTCAGTGTGGTATTCTAAAACTTCCTTAACAAAGGCATGATCCCTGCTTTGCTTATGGATACCCTAAGATTTCTATAACGATAATATATCCATCCAGGTGAAACATCATGATGATTTATTTTATGTCAGTTATAATAATTGTAATTTAGTTTACGTCAGTTGTCATTTTTTGTACCTTTTATTGTCCTTTTTTATTTTATACACTATATGTGTGTGTTTTAACTATATAACTATCAATTTAATACAGATTTTAATCTACTGGATATGAAGAAAAACATTTGTTGTTGCACAGGTGGGCTGTGGAATTTTTATAGTATGCTAGAGGAGGCCTCAGGAAGAAAAAGGTTGAGAACCCCTGCCAGGGGACATCCTTGCGTTTGTTATTCTGTATTAAAGGCTTCTAACTGCAATATAAAAATCCACAAAGTCCTTGTTGAGCAACTTCTCTTTTTTTTTTAATTAAAAGTTAACTTATAAAGGCCTTAAGATATTGGAAAATCGACAGTTGTATTTTTCTCAGACATCAAAATGTTCAGGCTATTTGGATGTCTGTTGCAAGATGACTGCATTTCTCCAGTGTCATATGTAATGCAGCAGTTGCTATAGCAAATGGCTACTAATTCTGTTATGTAGTAAATAGTTATATAATGCTGCTTTTTTCAGCTTCTCATTTCCCATTTTTCCTAAGATTTGCATAGCACTGTGATATTATTTTGTATCTATAGCAGGGGCCAGGGAGTCAGTGCTACAGACTTTTTTGTAAAATTATACATGTTGTACAGACACAACAGTGCTGGGTTTGCAGTTGCTCTGAATCAGACACATTTTTCTTCCCTAAGCAATGCAGATGAAATGACAATCAGCAGAGTGCCTCTGTCGCTGCAGGCTGCAAATAAAACAAGGGTAGGAGGAATCTGCATGGCTGTATGAGGGAGTTTGTGCAGACTTCTCCTCTGTGATTTCATGATACAGCATAATAGAAGAATGCAAATGCTAGCTAGCATGCTGAGATAGGTGCATGTCATAGAAATAAATCTAAATAAAGAAGTATGTGTGCATACATAGGTAAATCAGAATCTAGCTTTGTGTTAAGATGTCTACATTTATCACTACTGCTCATGTGGGTTAGTGCTTTCCTCAGTAAGAAGTAGCTGGGAGTGTGTTTGAAGCATCATCTACATGAGAAACAGATTAATAGTCTATTGCAATAATTAATTATTACAGATATCTGGACATGGCAGTTTCCTGTGGGAGTTGCTTTATTTTTTTGGTGTGTAAGAGGCACCTGGTTATAAGATACACCCCCCGCCAAAAGGCATGACTTTGTGGGTAACATTGGTTAACATAAATTTAATTGATTTGTAGTCAAGTCTTATAATAAATTATCCATTATATAACTGCTGCATAAGACACACTTCAATTTCAGACTCCTGCCTTTCTGCCAGTGTTTTATACACTAGAAAAAACTGCAGTACTTTTTAAAAGACACAATATTTCTGACAGGAAAGGGTCAGAGGAAGATGCATTTCTTACAAAACTGCTTTCTACAGACCTAAGTTTCCAAAAACTGTTCTTACTTTGATTTCTAATTAATTGTTGTCTTACACATGTGCACACACATGCATACACGTGCACAGAGCCTCTAAAACTTCAAGCTTTCAAAACTGGTTCATGGTCAGAGAGGTAATGTTGCATGCTATCTCAAAGAGAAGAATGCCTTGTCAGCTGCAGAGACATGGGCTGAATGTTTCACATGTTAGAAAGAAAATGTGTTTGTTCTTGAAACATCAGCTAAACAGGAGAACATCCGAGTTCCCATCCGAGTTGAGAGCATGTAATATAATAAGCCTTAGTCTGTCTGTCTGTCTGTCACACTTTATTCGCACTTTGATTGGTTGTCTTGGCAGCCAATCGCAGTGTTCACTGAAACAACCAATCAGAGTGCTCCATGAGTATTCCAGACAGGAGGTGGTGGTGATGGCAGAGGAGCATGGACATGATGGAGGGGACAGAGCAGGGGGGCGAGGGTGCTGCTGGCCTCACCCCCTCCACCCCTCCCTGGCCCTGCTCCCTGGAGGTGGTGGCGGCATGGGGTGCTGGCTGAGGTAGATGGAGGGGATGTTGGGGCAAGCTTCCCTTCCCTTCCCCCCTGCTCTTGGGAAGTGGCAGGGGGTTGGTGGGTGGTCGCGCTCTGTTCCCACCCACCTCCCCCACATCATTCCTGATGGGCAGTTGGCTAGTATTTTAAGAATCTCTCTAGTTAAAGAAGGTGGAGGATTGAATACATTTTAGGATCTTGCTTCCCTCACTAAGAAAAATTGCATTGCATAACACTACTTAGTGTTTTTCATCCAGCAGTCTTCATGTGCTTTCCAAAGGAGGTCAGTACCATCTCTTCTAATTTTAGAGATGGTGAAACTGAGCCATACCCCAGGGTCACCCATGTCAGCAACTGAGCAAAGAACAGAGCCCAGGTATTATGCATTCCAATCTCATGAAACCATTGAACCCCACTATCAGCTATGAATATTGCTGCCTGAATATTCCCACTTGTAAAATGGGAGTATTAATGCTTACATATGCTTATTGCATACATTAATTTTGTGAAATATATTGATGATCAAGTAGCACAGAAGGATGAAGTATTATCAGCATCTAATACTAGTGGATTTAACCACAAGATAGTCTTGTTTGGTTCAGTACTGACTCATTCTAGCGTGCTGGGCTGAAAGATGTTTTAGGATGCACCAGACAATTCTTTCAGAGGAAATATATTCCCTGTTTACCCACACAGCTTTTGGATGTCTTGGCATTAAATGACTATAGAGATATTCAATTTGGAACAGAACCAAAGGAGACTTTCTGAAACAGGCCACATGTTACCCAAAAGGTTGTCTGAAAAGAGGCTTTTATGGGAATGCAAGGCTTCCCTTGTCTTCTTACAGAATGGGAGTAAGGAGAGCAGGCCAGCTCTCTACCTCAGATATCCATAAGTAGGGACCTACCTAATTTGCGGGGGCTGCCCCCTATTTTGCAGGCAGAATGCAGACCTAGGCAGCTATTTTGTGGGTAGAGCACAGGGGGCTCCCCATGCCTCTGATTGGCTCGGGGGCCCCAGTGGCCCTGCCCCTCACCACTGATTGTCTGCAGGGCCTGCCTATCATGTGGCCCTGCCCCTCACTGCTAATTGGTTGCAAGGGCTCTCCATCATGCAGCCCTGCCCCTCTTCACCAATTGATGGAGCGGGGTGGGGCCACATGACAGGCAGCCCTTGCAACCAATCAGTGCTGAGGAGTGGAGAAAGCAGTCATCAATAAACAGGAGGAACTTGTTCTCCTTCTAAATGCAAAAAGCTACGATGTCATTGGGATAACAGAGACCTGGAGGGACTCCACCCATGACTGGACCATGAGTATAGATAGGAGGGACTGAGTGGACAATAGGGGTGGGGGTGTAGCTCTCTATGTCAAGGAAAGCTACGCGTCCCTGCAAGCTGACACTGGCACCCACAGTGGGCGACTTGAGACCCTCTGGGTTAAAATCTGTGGGGAACACGGCGCAGGAGATACTATGGTGGGGGTCTACTACAGAGTCAAGACCTTGACCAAGAGTTCACCAGGGAATTGGCTGAGGCCGCAGAATCCCGGTGTACGGTTGCCATGGGAGCCTTTAACTACCCAGATATCTCATGGGAGTTGCGCGAAGCCAAATCCGAGTGGTCACATAGCTTTCTTTCATGTATGGCCGACCTCTATGTGACACAAGAAATCTACAGGCTGACAAGAGGTAAAGCACAGCTCGACCTCGTACTGGCAACTGGGGATGACCTAATTCACAACCTAATAATCGAGGGGAAGCTGGGTGACAGTGATCATGAACTTTCCTTGACTTCAGGAAAGCCGACTTTGACAATCTCAGGAGGCTTGTCAGTGAGGCCCTAAGGGCCCATGACCCCAGGGAGAGGGGAGTTCAAGAAGAGTGGTTGCTCCTCAAGGGAGCGATTCTCAATGCACAAGCTAAGTCTATTCCATCTCGGGGAGAAGGCGGCAAGTTGGCACAGCAGCTTCCCTGGCTCTCCAGGGACCTAGCAGACCTCCTGAGGCTAAAAAGAACGGCCTACAAAGGATGGAGGATGGGAGTTGCCTCCAAGGAGGATTATTCTGCACTGGTCCGGTCCTGCAGGGAGCAAACCAGGAAAGCCAAGGCTGCAACTGAACTCCAACTAGCTTTGAGCATCAAGGACAATAAAAAGTCCTTTTTCAGATATGTGGGGAGCTGGAGGAAAAGCAAGGGCAACATTGGACCCCTGCTGAACCAGATGGGAGAACTGACAATTGATGCCCAGGAAATGCAAACTTGCTAAATGGTTACTTTGCATCAGTTTTCCATCAGCCCCCTAAGATGGCCCTGCCCACTATGGGTCAAGGAGGTCCGGGTGAGGGAGATTCCTTGCCCTCCATCAAAGCTGACCTCATGAAGGAACATCTTGATAGGCTGGATACCTTCAAGTCAGCCGGCCCTGATGGGTTACACCTAAGGGTACTCAGGGAGCTGGTGAGCATCATAGCTCAGTCCCTGGCACGGATCTTAGAGAGCTCTTGGTGCTCTAGTGTGTGAGGTAACCACTGATTGGAAGAGGGCCAATGCCATGCCTGTCTTCAAGGAAGGGAGGAAAGTAGATCTGGCAAACTACAGGCCCATCAGCCTGACCTCTATCCTGAGGAAAGTCTTGGAAAAGATTATCAAAGGAGGCCATCCTTAACAGACTAGCTGAAGGCAATATCCTGAGGGTTACCCAGCATGGGTTTGTTGCAGGTAGGTCTTGCTTGACCAAGCTCATTTCCTTTTATGACCAGGTGATTTATCACGTGGACAAAGGGGAAGAGATTGACATCATATACCTCGACTTTAAAAAAGCCTTCAATCTGGTATCCCACGATCACCTCTTGGTTAAGCTGGCTGCAGCCTTGATGTCACCACAACCTGCTGGCTGGGGAACTGGCTCTGCGGTAGGAACCAGAGGGTGGTGGTCGATGGGAGCCAATAGTCTTGGTGTGCTGTGACCAGTGGGGTTCCACAAGGCTCTGTCCTAGGGCCTATACTGTTTAACATCTACATCAATGATGTGGACATTGGTGTCAGAAGCGGACTGGCCAAGTTCGCCAATGACATCAAACTTTGGGGTAAAGCATCCACACCTGAGGACAGGAGGGTGATCCAGGCGGATCTGGACAGACTCATGAAATGGGCGGACGAGAACCTGATAGTGTTCAACACCAAAAAATGCAAAGTTTGCACCTTGGGAGGAAAAACCTGCACCATTCATATAGACTCTTTAGTGCTACGCTGGTCAGCACTACAGATGAAAGGGACTTGGGAGTCATGGTTGACCCCAAGATGAACATGAGCCTTCATTGTGATGCTTTGGCTAGTAAAGCGAGCAAAATGCTGGCTTGCATCCATAGATCCTCTCAAGCAGATCCCGGGATGTCATTCTCTTGCTGTACTTCGCCTCGGTGAGGCCACAGTTGGAGTATTGCATCCAGTTTTGGGCTCTGCCATTCAGAAAGGATGCGGAGAAGCTTGAGAGGGTGCAGAGGAGAGCCATGCGCATGATCAGAGGTCAGGAAAACAGACCTTATGATGAGAGGCTGAGAGCAATGGGGCTATTCAGCCTGGAAAAGCGCAGGCTCAGGGGTGATCTGGTGTCCACCTATAAGCTTATCAGGGGTGCTCATCAGGATCTGGGGGAACGACTGTTCATCAGAGCCCCTAAGGGCTGACAAGATCTAATGGACACAAACTCCACTGTGACTGGTTCAGGCTGGACATAAGAAAAAACTTCTTCACTGTCCGAGCCCCCAAGGTTTGGAACAGACTGCCACTTGAGGCGGTTCAAGTGCCTACTTTGAATGCCTTGATGCTTATCTTGCTTGGATCCTATGATCCCTGCTGACTTCCTGCTCCTGGGGCGTGGGGCTGGACTCGATGATTATCCGGGGTCCCTTCCAGCCCAAATGTCTATGAAATCTTGCCCTCAGCACTTTGAGTGGGCAGTCTCTCCTGTGCTAGCCTGCTGCAGCCTGCTGAGGACTGCTGGCTTCCTCTGAAGAGCCAGCATTTTCTTTTCTGTAAGCTTTTTTTTCTTCATGGATTTTGTGAGCATTGGTCAGATTTCACATAATCTGTGAATTGCGAATTTGGTAGGTCTCTATCCATAAGATATCCATTCTTCTGAAAGTAAGAAGGGCCAGGCCATACATCCATCTCTTCCTCTTTAAAGACACATCCATAAACACACAAGAGGAAAAAGGCAAAGGGTAGGCTAGCCCTCTTGGAAACCACAAGAAGCTCCAAAGAGGAGGAATTCTTGTTGAATTGCTGAATTATTCTGGGTATGGTGAGAGACAGTGGCTTTGTAAAAGATGGTGGCCAAGGGTTTTTGTCTCTCACTTCTCTATTTGTGATAGGGTTCCTCTTTGTAGTTTTTTGTAATGTAATATGACATGTCAAGTTGACTTTGGGACTAGCAGAAAATGGGTGTAATGTAATAACTCAGCTACTTTTGGTAAGGTGATATTTATTAGCTTGCCAGAGTTTTAGAAGATAGGCTGGGCATGAAAAAATGGTCAATTACTTGATAACATTTACTGCATAACAATCAATTCAGCACATGTATAAGAATGAACAATTTTCACAAGGTTGTAGATAATTTGTACTTCTTTATTTTATTGTGTTGCTGCTAAATTATAAGATATCCCTTCTCCTGAAACCCAGTCTATTTAGTTAAACCAAGAGAAAGTTTAGGGATGACTTAATCATATTCTATAAATATCTACATAGGGAAGCAGAAATCTGATAATAGTTGGTTCTTCAGTTCAGCAGTTACAAGATAATAAGATCCAGTAGCTGGAAGCTGAGGTGAGACAAATTCAGATAAGAAATAAAGCACAAGTTAAGTGAAGTTTGTTAATCACTGAAACAAGTTATTAGGTTTGTAGTGGGTTGTCCATTACTGACAGATTTTAAATGAAGGCTTGATATTTTTCTAGTGATTATGCTGTAGTTCAAACAGGAATCATTTCAGGGATGGCCTGTGGCCTGTGTTATCCAGGAAGTCACAGTGGTTCTTTCTTATCTATGAATTCCTTCTAGTGGCAATCTGCCATCCAAAGGCCTTCTACAGACATTCAGAAAACTATACGGGGTGCAGACAGAAGTGAAAGTTTTCACCCAATCTGGCCACAGAAAGAGTTTTATAGCTGTGACCAAATACAACTGCATGACTGCATACAGCTTAAAAATGGCAGATTGGGTGAGAATCTGACCCTCCATTGCATGAGGTATCAGATGAAGACATTTCAAAATGTAGTGTCTTTTGTAAGTTGTGTCTGCGGAGCTCCCAGCCTGTTGCTGTTTTCAGAATGGGAGGAGGGAAAGGGAGTGGAGGGCATTCAGTCTGGACTTTCCTCAGCCCCCCTGGAGGGTGGAGTGGGTGGAGTGTATTGGAGCCCGCTTCTGAGGTGAGGGGGCTCCAATTCACCCACCCCACCCTTCAGCACCAGCTGGGGAGCCCCAAGAATGAGCTCCCTCTGCTGCCTTTTCCCCTCTCCCATTCTGAAAACAGTGAGCACTAGCACATAGCCATGGCTGTTGCAATGGGAACCTGGCTGCAGGATCCCAGCCCACAGCTAGATTCCCCTCCCCCCTGGAACCAACACTGAACTTCTGTCTGGTCTGGGGCAACGCTGTAACTCAGAATGCTTTGCAGAAAATGTTCTGAGTTATAGCTGGGTGCTGTACTTCTGCCTGCACCCCAGAGGTTCAGGCTTTTTCTCAAAGTTTAAAAATGGCTTCTCCAGGAGAAGCCTGGGAATAACCAGGGTTACATCATTGCCTGAGAGTTTCTCCTGGGAGAGCAAACGTCTGTATATACTGTTGGATAAGTTTTTCTACCAGGAGAACAAACCTGGAAGAATTTGCCTAGGTTATTTGAATGTGTTCTCACGCCCAAGTCTTCTCATTTGCTTATTCAAATTGTTTAAGTTTTGTTAAATGAAAACAAGAAAAACAATCTGAACATCGTGGTGCCCTGTGACCAGTGGGGTCCTCAAGGCTCTGTCCTTGGACCCATACTGTTCAACATCTTCATTAATGATGTGGACATTGGAGTCAGGAGTGGACTGGCCAAGTTCGCCGATAACACCAAACTTTGGGGCAAAGCATCCACGCCAGAAGACAGGGGGGTGATCCAGGCTGACCTGGACAAGCTCAGCAAATGGGCAGACGAGAACCTGATGGTGTTTAACACCGAAAAATGCAGGGTTCTCCACCTTGGGAGGAAAAACCTGCAGCTTCCTTATAGGCTCGGCAGTGCTACATTGGACAGCACTACAGAAGAAAGAGACTTGGGGGTCATCACTGACCACAAGATGAACATGAGCCTCCAATGCGATGCTGTGGCTAGTAAAGCGACCAAAATGCTGGCTTGCATCCATAGATGCTTCTCGAGCAAATCCCGGGACGTCATTCTCCCCTTGCATTCAGAAATAGTAAAATAAAAATAGACTGCCCCAGAATCATAACATTAAGTGTAGGAGTAAGAAGCTCCAGAAAGATATATAAGGTGTTCCTTCTTTCCTCCCTTCATGGAGTTATGCTGTCTTTGCTCGGTGGGAGATGGAGGAAGAACAGATGCAGTGACTGTGGGTGGCTTGCCATTGCCTAGAGTTAGAGACCTGTGCTAAGCGCAAGATATTTCTGCAGCTCAGAAAAGCAGTAACTCAAATGCAAATCAGAACTGCAGGCAAGATACTGCAGTCTGACAGATTCATCCAGCAATGGTCCAAGCCAAAGATCCTGGGGTTTTCCCAGTGAGTCATCAACTGGCTTTTGCGGTGGCAGATGCTCTCAGATTAACTCCTAGAAGCAAGACATAATTTAGTAGGATTTTTAATGAAACTAATGCTACTTCTAATCAGTTCACTTTTGAAGACTTGAATCAAATCTTGAAGGGAAAAAACCAGATACTTTGCTGTTTAAACAACGTACACTGAAATGTTATAATTTATCCAGCTGGCACATCCACAGTTGATAACTCATGTGGATATCTTAAGAAGCATTACAAGGCTTGTAGGAAGCTTGAGTGAGAATTCTTTCCCCTTAAATCCTTATGTATTTTAATTAACTTTAGAAAATAAAGAAATAATGGGGATGGTAGAAATGCTGGAGATCTGGGAATTTTTAAATTACATGATCTGTACCCTGGTTAGGGTTCTGACTAAATCTAAATTGCAATTGTTGGACAGCGTGTCCTCGGTTTCCAAGACTAGTGGAAGTCAATAGTCAACATCAACACTAGAGAACAGGAAGCAGTTAGCTTCAGAAGTGCTCTATTCTGAAGAAATATCCCTGTAATAATATTATACAACTCACCTATATATTCAACAAACGTTTAATAAGGCAGCCAGTATAAAGTATGTTTGGGTCACCACTTTAGTTTGAGTTTATGTGCCTCAGCTTATTTTGTAAGGGACTGCAAACAAGGATTGTCTCTCACTTCTATATTCATGATACAAGTCTTCTTTGTTGTTTTCTAGTACAACATGTCATGTTCATGTTAGTGCCAGTAGAAAATGGGTGTAATGCTGTAACTCAGCTGCTTTTGCTTATGTTAGATTTATTATCTGAACACAATTTTAGAAGGTAAGCTGGGCATGAAAAAAGTGATTGATTAGTTTATAATATGTACTGCATAAAAATCAATGCAGCCCATGTATAAGAATGAACACGCTGCTGGGAGAGACAAATTTACTGGACAACCTGATTTTTCAATTGCAAGTGATACACATCTAGAAGCCGGTTAGTCAGCAGAGCATGCCTACTCACATATTTTGGAGCTATTTGGTTTTGCAGACAATAGGACCAGGTTCCATCTTGAGAGATGCATGGTCCTGTTTCAAGCAGGAGATGAAAATCAGTGGTGAAATAATTATCATCAGAAAGTTTCAGTGAAAATATGGATTTTCACTGCAACCCACAGATTTTTCACTTGAGATAGGTCTGTTAGACACATTACAAGTTAAGGTGTAGAACTGAATGACCAAAATAACCATAGACTATGTGCCCAAAAGATGAACAAACCAGCTCTCCAAATCCTGGTTTTTAAATAGTATTTGGATCCTATGATACCTATAAGTAGTGTTCATTCACTTGTAATCTAAAGCAATCTGCAACAGGATGATGTTGCTGCATAAAAATACTGTAAAACTGTTAGTTATAAATATAATGCAGCTTGGAGATACAGTCTGACAATATTTTGAGCCCAGCATGAAATGCTATATCTCTTTCAGAGGGAATCTGCTTTATTAGATTTGGGAAGTGCTGGGACTAAAGTATGGAGTTGGTTATAAAGCAGAGCAGATACTGGCTAAATGAACAAGCCTGATGCTATGTCATAACCCCATAGAGTCCATCCTTTGTCTTTACTGAGGACATGGACCCACGCAATTCTCATAACTGTTTAAATTTGGTTTAAACCTGAAGCAGACAGACATACAATCCTGTTAAATCAGTTTAAATTTTTCTGAGAAGATTCAGAAGTGTACCCAGAAAAATCAAGTACTGTTTTGAACTATTTTATTGTGAACTGGTTCAGTATTATGTGTAGATACCAAGCATTCCATAACACAGGTCTGGTTGGTCTTCCCGGAGCATATAAATAGAGAAACCACTTGTGTTTAAGATATAAAATTTTAGCTTAGAAATAGTTGACATTCTTCCTGAGCTTTGAGTGGAAAAAATATACACAAGTACCCTCAGGGTTGTAACACTGTCTAAGTGATGATGGACAAGCTCTGATGCATTGGTTTTGATTTCTCTTAGATAAAGAAGAGGCAGCAAGATGTGGTGCGATTTCTGGAAGCCAACAGGATAGAGTTTGAAGAGGTGGATATCACAATGTCAGAGGAACAAAGACAATGGATGTATAAGAATATCCCACAGGACAGACTGCCTTCACAGGGCAATCCGTTGCCACCCCAGATCTTTAGTGATGATCAGTACTGTGGAGTAAGTCGTTTCATGGTTTTGACTAAATACATTGTTAATGTCATTTTAAAAAAAAAATCAACATTTGCCATTATATATCAGGAAGTATTATCTGAGATACCTTGGCTTGAGAGAGAGCTCTGATAAATGTCTGTGTAGTGGAAGTCCCTATAAATATTTATTTCATAGATTTCATAGACATTAGGGAAGATCATCGAGTCCAGCCCCCTGCCCAAAGGGCAGGAAGTCAGCTGGGGTCATAGGATTCCAGCAAGATAAGCATCCAATTTACTCTTGAAGGTGTTTGATGTAGGTGCTTGAACCACCTCCGATGGCAGGCTATTTCAGACCTTGTGGGGCTCAGACAGTAAAGAAATTCTTCCTTATGTCCAGCCTGAAATGGTCTTCTAGTAGTTTATTGCGGTTCGACCTTGTCATCCCTTGGGGCGCTCTGGTGAACAAACTTTCCCCCAGATTCTGGTGGTCACCCTGATAAACTTATAGGTGGCCATCAGATCACCCCTGAGCCTGCTCTTTTCCAGGCTAAAAAGCCCCATGGCTCTCAGGTCTGTCTGTTTTCCTCTGACCTCTGATCATGCACGTGGCTCTCCGGACTCTCTCAAGCTTCTCCACATCCTTTTTGAATTGTGGAGCCCAAAACTGGGCACAGTACTCAGGCTGTGGCCTCACCAAGGCCGAGTACAAGGGGAGAATGACGTCCCGGGATTTGCTCGAGAAGCATCTATGGATGCAAGCCAGCGTTTTGGCCGCTTTACTAGCTGCAGCATTACACTGCAGGCTCACGTTCATCTTGTGGTCAATGATGACCCCCAAGTCTCTTTCTTCCGTAGCACTATCCAGCGTAGCACTGCCGAGCCTATAAGGATGCTGCAGGTTTTTCTTCCCAAGGTGGAGAACCTTGCATTTTTTGGTGTTTAAGACCATCAGGTTCTTGTCCTCCCATTTGCTGAGCTTGTCCAGGTCAGCCTGGATCACCCGCCTGTCCTCAGGTGTGGATGGTTTGCCCCAGAATTTGGTGTCATCAGTGAACTTGGCCAGTCCGCTCCTGACTCCAACGTCCACATCATTAATGAAGATGTTGAACAATATGGGTCCAAGGACAGAACCTTGGGGGACCCCACTGGGCACCATGGTGAGTGACTGCCATCAATTACAACCCTTTGGGTCTGACCATGGAGCCAATTTCCCAGCCAGTGGATCGTGGTGGACCCAAGGCCACAATTGGCCAGTTTTGCCAAGAGGTGATCATGGGATACCAGATGAAAGGCATTTTTGGAGTCAAAATATATGACATCAATCTCTTCTCTCTTGTCCAGGTGATAGGTCACTTGGTCATAAAAGGAAATGAGATTGGTCAAGCAAGACCTACTCGCAACAAACCCATGCTGGCTTTCCCTCCAGATGTTGGCATTGGCCAGTCCATGAAGGATAGCCTCTTTAATAAACTTTTCTAAGATCTTCCCCAGGATAGAGGTCAGGCTGATGGGTCTGTAGTTTGCCGGATCTACTTTCCTCCTTTTATTGAAGATAGGCATGACATTGGCCTTCTTCCAGTCTTCGGGCACTTCACCAGAGCGCCAGGTGTTTTCAAAGATCTGTGCCAGAGGCTGGGCTATGATGCTCGCCAGTTCCTGAGTACTGTGGGGTATAGATCATCAGGGTCAGCTGACTTGAAGGTATCCGACCTCTCAAAGTGTTCCTTCGCAAGGTCAGCATTGATGGAAGGCAGGGGATCTCCCTCACCCGAATGTCCCTCTCCCGTAGTGGGCATGGGCGTCCCATGGGACTGATGAAAGACTGACGCAAAGTACCCATCTAATAGGTTGGCTTTTTCCTGGGTGTCAGTTGTCCCATCTTTGTCCCATCTGGTTCAGCAGGGGTCCAGTGTTGTCCTTGCTTTTCCTCTGGCTCCCCACATATCTGAAAAAGGACTTATTTATAGCCATCAGCCTCCCATCCATAAATATAAGACCTTGTAGGCAGATGAAACATTTTAGTAAGGTAGAGCTGTGCATGAAATTTCTAGAGCCTATGATTCCTACTGATTACTTGCTTGACTTGTGCCCAGCTTTAATGTTAATCTAGAAGTCTGAGAAGGGAACAGGCAATATTCATTGAGAACGTGCTCTACTGAGTCTACATGGTATGTGTATTACAGTGCAAATTGGCTTTACCATGTATTAAAAGTATAGTAAATACATGATACACAGCCCTACCATGTTGTAAATCACTTGAATCTGGGTAAAGCTGCTCCATGAATAACTTACCATGTGGCAGAACTACTGGGGAACATAACTGTTGTCTTCTCGCATAGTAATTTTCGTTTGGAGCATCTGCTTGCTCTGTGCAAATTGGCTTCCCTGCCACCTAGTGGCCAAGCACTGTAATACCACATACTGCTATGTGCTATTACAGCCAGCTTGAGAGAGTTGATTGTGGGAGTCCCCTCTTTCCTAAAGAGTAAAATCATGGGTAAGATACTCCATAGAAATGATATTCTGTCTCCTGACTTGGCACTCTGTTTATAGAAAGGCTGGGCATATTGCATTTGCACTCCCTGCAAAATCCCTTTACATCGTCAAAGTGGCATATGTTATATAACTACATTAAAAACATTTCCTCTGAAGGAAACCAGTTAAGAACTCCTCTTCCTCTGCTGAAAAGGAAACTTTTATATACATGTGAATCTCTTTCTCTGACAACAGTTTGTTGGTCAGTGGAGCTAGATCCCTGGCTGGTGTGAACTGTAATAGCTACCCCAGTGATTTAAATGCAGTTTGTACTGCTTTATGCCAGCTGAGGAGGCAGTTCTATAAGATACACATGCATAATATCAATTTTTACCATTTTTGTACCACATTGTATCCTGTAGGCCTCATAATGCTCTGCTCTTGCAGATTTGGATTAGTTCCCATTTTATATTGTCACTGTAAAACCAATGCAGCAAGAAAAGAATCAGGACTTCCATGTTCATGGAAGCGCAGCTGCTGCTTTTTGATTATACCCCTTGAAACATGCATCCTCTGGGAGATGGGCTGGTGCATAGATTTAGTTGTCATTTGGGAGAAGAATAGGTTTAACTGCAGGGCGACTTATCTTCCTGGATGGAATTGGAGGCTTACATTTTAGGGTGGATGCAGCTGGAATGTGAAAAGTGGATGTATCTTATGTTATCTTACATTAAAATATCCAGAAGGATGGACTAGTGTGCATGCGCATGTTTGCTCTTTACCTTGAGGTGCTGTGGAAAAAGACCCAACTAGAACTAAACAAGCCAGCTCAGGTACCAGAAGTAATTTAACCACAGTTACGTGGAACTCCATGCTGAGTAATTTACCCCACTGAGCATTTCCTTAGAGTAAACAGGGTAATTTAGCCTTCACGGAGATCTGTTCTTCTGTAGCTAGAGTGCTGCCAATTCTCAAGCTAGCCATTTCTATCTAGGTCAGCTATCTCTGTGCTGTGCTACGTTTTGCAGTATAGATGCATCTTATGCCTAGTTTATAGGGTGCATTGATTGGCTTAAGACAAAAAGGCTATCTGGTAGGGGTGGTTAGGAGGAGGGTTGAAGTATTTAGGGGGTGAATCAGGACTTTTAAACTAGGGGAGAGGTTTGGTTTGTGACAGTTAAAGGAGTTAAATTGGTTGTGTGGAGCAGTGTGGCTTTGAGGCACACCTTGTATGGCATATTCTTCTTACAGGTACGGTAAGCCCAATTCAGCTATATGCACTGTGTCCAAGTAGTACAATGTGAGAGATGCCCATCCCAATGGGCAAAAACATATCTTTCCTGTGTCCTTGGGACTTGGGGACACTTGACTCAATGACACAGGAAAGCTTCTCACTCTTACATATAGTGCAAATTTCAGCATTTTATAACATTTGTTTTATATGGAGAAAGAACACAAGGTTTTGAGCTTATTATCCATTTTTCAACTTCTTGGCCACCTTTTAACTCTAGTTTATCATTGTTAATCACAACTTGTTTATAGAATTTGGTGGGAAATCTCATGATGCCTATCATACAGTTTCCTCAGTATATCAGTTGTGCAGATATCTATTTTGGTCAATCTCGTTACTGTTGCTAGACTGTGATGCCTACCTGAACATCTCTACTGGTTGACAGTACTTTGAAAAGGGTCTTGGGCTGTGGCTTCACTGACAAAAAAGTGTTTTTTTCCCTGTAGGACACAAGTACTTATTAGCTATCCTGCTATCATTCTTCATTTGTGTTCAGCAACATAGTGGAGACAAAGCTCTTTATCAACAGGTAAAAAGACATCACTAAATAAAGCAGGTTAGTTTTGCTGGGATTTGTCTGCTCCACTGGGTGAAATGTTGCACATCACCCTGCCCATTGATCCTGCTGGACAATGGGCAACATGTTCCCCACTTGCAGAGATGCTCTGGGGAACTTCTAGGAATGACCCTGTAAGCAGAGAAAGCTGCCTCCAGCACTGAGACCACACCAGTGTAACAGATGCCTGGGGAATCCCAAATGGGGGAACCCAAGCAGGTGCTCCCAGGGTTTCAGGGGCCTGATCCTGCATGCTCTGTGAATTACAGTTCCCAGGGCATGCAGGATCAGGCCCCTGGTGTGTCTGCTGGGGGCAGCTGGAAAGCATGGGCAACTCTGGGCTGAATGCACTCCCCTACCACAAACCTAACAGACATCTGTCTCAACAAGACAGTATAAATTGATACCAGCTATGCCATGGATACAAATTTTGGGCATTTGTGGCATGACAAAGGGCATGAACATTTGTTTGCTTGGCCTTTGTACCACCCTTGACATATTTTTATGGTGGCACAGAGGCAATATCTGTATCCACTCTGGGTGGGCTCAGTCCTGGGGAAGGGTTCTAGTATTTAGTCCATTTAGCCTCATTGTGGTGATCTTTGGGCATGTCTACATAAGACTTTTTTACTGTGCAATTGACTAATCAACTGCACAGTAAATGTCTTGATATCTACATGTGCACCCCTCTTAGGGCACACAAAACTAATAAACTCCACAGCAGGGCAGTCTTCTAAAATACAAGCACTACCTTGCTGTGGAGTTTTTTTGTGCATAGCAGTGTACATGTAGACGCTGCCCTGGATGGCTGGAGCACAGGGTTTTTTAGTGTGGGGCTAGCTGGCAGGCATCTTCTCCCCCCCCCCCTCCCCCCCCCCTTCTCCATGTGCTGTAAGCAGGTCTGGCTGGAGCACAGGGTTTCTAAGCACAGGGGCTGATTGTTGGCTAGTTCCACACTGAGAAACGCTGTGTGCCAGGCAACCCCCCATAGCACATGGAGACTGCTCCCCCATCTCCATGTGCTGCCAAGCAGCTGCCTGGGGCACAGGGTGCCTCAGCATGGGGGCTGCCTGCTGGCTAGCCCCCACTGCCCCAGCTAGTCAGGGGCAACATCTGCATATGCACTGCTGTGTACAAAAAAACTCCAGAGCAATAAGTTCCAGAGTTTATTCATGTGCCTTAATCACATGTGTAGACGTGCCTACTGAAAGTGCCTTGTCTCCATTTTTAAGACTATTTGTATACATCTAGGTGTGTCTACATGAGTTGCTGATTAGACAGTAGCTGAAAAATGCTGTGCAGTAGTGTATCACAGGACGGACAGTGATAATAAGCTACTGCACAGTATTATTAAGCTACTGCGCAGCAGCCTCACTTATAAGACATTTGCCAGTGCTACTGGGCAGTAACTCTGGTTGCTGCACATTTATTTAGTACTTGTATTAGCAAGTACTAAATAAGTGCATAGCAATCGGAGTTACTGCACAATAGTGCCAGCAAACATCTTTTAGGTGACGCTACTTGTATTAAATAACTGCACAGTAGCATCTCATGTAGACATGCCCCCATTGTGAGGTCTCTTTCCTATGTTTATCTTGTTATTATTCACACAGCCTCTGAACAACATTACAACAAATGTTCTAGACAAAGCCTAAGTAAAAACAGCAGTGTAGGGTTCCCTGTTTGTTATCTCTATGATTGCTAACTCCAGTTTGCTCAGTTTACAAAGAACTCCGTATTTTTCCGACTCACGGACTAACCTAGCACCAGAAAGCTGTCCTGCGCTGTTTCTGGTTTATGCATTTTTACCAGCAATAAAGATTCTCAGAGGCAGAGTTACCTGTGCATCCGTCTTACCTTAGTTCCTTGGATTCTGTTCTATATCCACTTTTGCGTGAGGACAGAAAGCTGATGTAGTACTTTTTTTAAGTCCATTGTTTCATTAGCTGGACACAGCGGAACATGGCTGTGCACTTGGAACCAATTATTAATGTATAAACCAGAATAGACTTCCAGTCGCTCTGAGCTGCCTTGGCTCTTCCGTGCTAATTAATCCAAAGTAATAAAAGCTTTTTTTCTTCTCGGTAAAGTCGGCAGATCTATATATTCGTATGGCTCCCAATACACAGTGGGAGTTGATCTGCTGGGTGGGAAGCTGGCATTTTTAGTCACTTTTCCACGAGTAATATACATTGAAAGGAGAGGACTATTCACTGTTTGAATTAGAGATTTGGGATATGACAGTAACTGAAACAGACCAAAGTGACATCTGTTCTGTCTCCCATGTCTAATAGTAGCTAAAGCCAAATAGCTTGCAACGTACAAAAGAAGCATCACACGCCTATTGGTGCAGTATTGTAGGATAAAGGACAGCGTCCTTCTGCTACCAGCTGTGATCCATTCCTGTTCTGAAGACGGAAAGCCTTTGCAGTTTGTCTGAGTTACTGTAATTGCAGATGACCTTACTGATCTGGGTAGTCATTTTTCAAACTTTAAGATCCTTGCCTCAAAATTCTTCACTAGCAAATTCTATCAATGGGATTGTGAAATAACAAAGGTGTTTGCACTTAGAAAGTAAAACTCTCAACCAGACTGAAGGTCACCACAATTTCACATAAACATGATCAAGCTTCAATGCCAGTGCTATTTAATATTTTTTATAATATTAATATTTTGTTTGGAGTGTATTGCCTCATTCCCATGACACTGTTATGGTGCTATAAGCTTGTGGGACATGATAACTAACTCCATTCATTTATACTGGTACAAATGGAACTACTTAAGTGGCATTACTCCAGTTTATATCTTGCAAGAGGAAATGTTGGCAGGTGGTACCTGGGCCAGGGAGCTAATAGTCTATTTGCTTTTATTTGTCATTATGCAATATTAGAGATAACTGGGAGAGAATAAAGGAGGATACAGGAGAGCTGTTCCAAAACAAATTTCCTCTATGAGAATGGTGTGTGCATGCCTGCATGTTTTAATCAGTGAGGAAACTTCAGAGCTAGCCAGATAGTCTTTTAATTTCAGTGTAATGCTTAGATATCTTAATAAGCTACAGTTGATTGGAAATGACCCAGCCAACCAAAAGCCTTTGTTTCGGGGATTATGCATTGTGGCCTGATGAGATCTCATGCCTTAAATGGGACCTTCAGTGAACCGATTTGCTGATTTTGAAATGTTTTTTCTTCAAAGGGAAATTCATTATTCTCAGTTAGAGGAAGGAGAGCAAAGAGCTGTAAAACACTTGGCCTCCCCTGCTCTGAAGGCAGTGTAAAGTAACTGAAATACTCTGAAAGTATATGGATTGTTATAGCATTAACAAAATAGAAATGAGTCTCTCAGCCAGTAACCATGTGTTAGGACAAGGATGATAATCTTTTATGCTTACAACACACTGCATTTAACCTCTGTATAAAATAGAGTATTGTTCTCATTTGAGCAAGAATGTGCTTTTGCTATGTCAGCTAACCCATTGTCACCAGTGTTTTGGCTCATGAGATCACCAGATGGCAGGTACTGTATCCCGATGACCCAAATGAAGGTGACAGGATTTTGCTGTTACCCCAAACACAGCACAAGTCTTCATCTTTAACATGTCACATTGAAGGTTTGAAAGTGAATACATGTTTTCAAGTGAGCTTGTCTGGAATAAGAGGGAAAATTAAAGTCAGGGATAAAGTTCTGAATAAGGAAATGCTATCTGAACAGCAAGCAAAAAAATCACAACATTTAGTAGAGGTTATGAATGAACTGATCATCTTGTTTGGGGGGGGTAGAGAAAACTTTCACAGTTTCTTACATCTTCATTCTGCATCTCCATATAATATGTGCACACACAATAATGAGCTGTAAGGATAAAAACCACATCCAAAAAGACTGCTGCAGAGGCTTTTGTGTTATACCATGTTGTCAGTTATTCTGCATATGCCACCTCTGATAGAAAATTACTTTGGAAATAATATCAAGATAATTTAAAATAGAGATATTTCTCTTACTCTGTCTTCTACCCAAATCCTTCAGTGAAGTCCAGATGGGTAGAGGGGTCTACCTATGTGAAACTCATTGCAGGATTACTTCTTAGTTACTATGGGACCGGCTATTGCACTGTCACAGGGATCCATAAAACCTCTAAACACTGACTTTAAATTACTTTTCTGTATCCTTCCTCTCCTCCCCAAAACATCACATATCAGTACCTACTAGGATTAATTAGACCTGAGTGCTGGATTTTCTTAGAATGCTAGAAATCTCACATCTCTGCAACATAGCTCCGTTTCCTAATCCTACAGGACTGCAAGCTTATACTCTGAAACAGTGGCATGTTTACATTTAAAAAGCCAGTCACTGGGCATGTCTACACAAGATGCTAAAAGCACAGTAAACTAATTCTCCTGCAGTTTAGTGTATCATGGCAAAAGCCATGCTAATGTGCAGTAGAATTTGTCTACTGCACATTAGGGTCACTTAAAGTCATGCGTCAACTCTACTTCACAGTAGGACTGATTACTGCGCATTAAGTTAGTACCTGTTGTTAAATTTATGCACATGTAGACATGGGCACTGATACAGAACTGAGCTCACTTATCCTCTCTCAGATTCAGGTAGTCTGCATCTTTACCTTGCCTTCTGCCTTACTTACCCATATAGGGAAAAGTAACTTTCCTTTTAGTGCAAATGAGATTTGTGAAGAAAATATTTGTATGGCAGGTTGATGTAAAAAAGAATCAGTTCTTGGAAGCTGCTCAGGAGGTTTGGAATATTAGAGCACGCCCAGGTGAAATGCTTAGTGGGCAGAGAGCAGTGGAGCCAGTCAGAGATGTATGCTGTGTTAGCTTACCACTTGGTTCTGCAATTTAGCACTCAACAAAGATGCTGTATGCCTTTAAACAAAAGGGAGACAGATATTGTATAATATTTTCCAGTAGAGAAACCACTCAGGGCAATAAACAGTCACTGTGACACTAATCTTCCTTGCTGATTTAACTAGAAAAAATCTGAGGTCTCCTGCCTTTGAATAAATCTGGAAAAGTTCACACATTTGTTGAAACAGATTTGATAGATGAAGAAAGTGCTCAGACTGAATTCCCCTTCCTTATTTAGAAGTTTCTAATGATCAGCCTCACACTGCCACTGATAACGTATTGGAGAAACAGAAAGAGGACTTGGGACTGTAGTGAGTTTTTGACCTGTGCTTACCTGTCCCAGGAGGCAGGGTGTCTGATCTTTATACCTAGCACAGGTGAGGGATTTGCAGGGAAAGCAAGCTCCATCCCTTAGTACATCATGTAGAAGGGTGTCCTCTGCACACAGGTGGGCAACATCTCTTACCTTTGCAGCTTGGTTACCTCAGGAACTGCAGCATAGGGATGGTCCAGTGGTTGGGATACTGGCCTGGTGCTTGGGAAACTTGGGGTCAGCCCTGGCTTCATCTGAGACTTCCTTTCTATGACCCAGTTCCTCATCTATAGAATGAAAATAAGAGCATGACCACCAATCACAGGGGAAATGCATTGAAAGTTTATGCGGTGCTTATACAGACGATAGTGACAGAATGATTTCGGACAGTGGTATTCATCCTCTTTTACAAGCAGGCTAAACCTTTCAATCAGAAATGGGCCAAAAGCTGCATAGAAAAGCATTGCCAGAGCTGTGCATGCACGGTGAACTCAGCTCACCAGTTGTCATCACAGGCTCTGGCTGAAGCTGCCAATTCTGCATGGCCCTGGAGCCCAGGAGGGAAACACCTTTTGTCCCCTGTTGTTCCCTGCTGCTGAATTTCTGCCAGTGTGTTGGTAGTTGGTGGGTCTTCGTGATCTCTACTGAACTATCAAACTGCTGCTTTTAGAATTTCAGCCCCATGCAGAACTTTCTCATGTCTGCTCCATGCACTTGGGCATAAGTGAATCATTTAATGACCAGGATTGTTAAATCGTCCTTAAACTCTAAGCATGTGTCTATGGTGCCCCATGCTTTGCAGCATTGAGATACCTGACCTGGCTCTAAGCAGGCTGGCTCAGGTCCTGGAAGTGGCATAGCTGAGGTACCCAGAGAAACGGGATAATAAGACTACGTGGAAAACTGCAGTAGTTTGGGTAGATTTCCAGTGTCAGAGCCAACTCTGGCATCTCTATGGTGCACTGTACTGGGTAGTACAGAGACATGCCTTTTAGGGTTTATGAAAGGAGGAGATAATTTAAACAGGAAAATGCTGCAAGAGAAACCCAAGGATGTTTTCCAGAAGAACAACTGTTACCGATATCAGTGTTGCTTTTTGCACAGAGAATGAGGAAACACTGTCTAGTTCAGGGGTATCAGATTCACCCTCTTCCCCAGCCCGATCTAGACCATGGAGCTCCTCACAGGCCGGAGCCAGACAGACGGTAGTAAGGCAAGTGGCAGTGTTAATGGTAAGGGCAGTGGGGAAGTAGTGCCAGTGGGCAAGCAGTACTGTGTTGGCACAGCTGTTACTCGCCTTCCTGCCAGCCTAAACATAGCTTCCAATTCTGCGGCAGGCCCCGCCCCCCACTCACCCTTCCCTAAATTTGTGAGCCCACCAGGAGCCCCATGGGAAATTACTTTGCAGGCCAGATCCAGGTAGTGGGCTGTATGTTGATACCCCTGGTCTCGTTCAACACCTATTGGTCTGTGTTTTTCTCTTCCTTTTGTAAACAGTGATGAAGCAGGTTGTTAAAGGTGAAAAGGCATGTCCTTTACTTCATGACTCTGCCAAAATATATAGTCACCTGGCTCATTCTTGTATTCTCCCTTGCCATCATTTTGCCCTCCTGCAGAAGCAGCACGGAGGAGTATAGCCAGGAATACATACGCTTTGGCTGTACCTTACCTTTTAAAAACAATTATAATTGCAAACAATAGCAAACAGAAGCAATTATAAAGTGCTATAATTATTCTGACTAAATAATTCTGTTCTTATGATGATAGCTTTTAGATTCCTTTCAATCTTGAATCAGAAGCAGGAGAAACTCTCAGGGTACTGTACTCAAGTTGGCACACTGTACAGAACCATACTGAAATCACTGTGCTGTGTCCCAGTAGAAGAACTATGGGTGGGTGAGCAGGGCACCAGCCCCTGGCATCAATCTGAGATGGAGCATACTCTGCAGGGGCTGTTGCAGCCTGTGTAGGGGTAGCCCATCCTCCAGTAACAGCAGCCCGAAATGTTGCTGCTGCTGCTGCAGCAGCAACCAGAGTGTGGTGATTTTGTGTTGTGGAAGTTAAGACCCTGTTCTCCCTGCCCACCGTCCCAGTCAGTCAGCACAATATTCCTCCTCCTTCCTCTCCAGCCTCTGCTGCTCCTGCTCTGTCTGAGGTATCAAAATAATTGCAGGGTTTTTTGTTAATGTTTGAGTGATCATGGATAGGCTCTTTGCTCTTCAGATTCCCATTTTACAGATAGGATTAATGGTACTTGGAGCACTGGATACTTTATTTTGAAAACTACTACGTACATTTTTATTGCTGCCAAATAAGGGGCTGGCAGACATCACTGAATTTGTCATCTATTGCCTAAATAGCAGATTTATTTCTAATATTTATTCCCCCTTATTAAACTCCAAAAACAAAGGCTTCAATAACTGAAGTGATTAGTGAAATGTGTCTACCTGCAGTGATACAAGATCGGATTTCTTATAGAACCTGTCCTGTTATCACTCAAGAATCTTACACTAGAGACCTTATCCAAAGGTTGGCATATTGAAGACAGTGCTGTTTTTGGACAGTCTTCTGTTGTGCAGACAATCTCTTTTATATATTAGCTTACTCCCTTGAGAGCCTTGTGCTGAGTAAGAGCTTTCTATTGTAATCCTAATCAGATCAATGAGTGTCATCTGTCCGAGAGAACTGAACTGCTCTTTTAGTCGAGAAACATTCTCAATGATGTACAGTATTAATAACTCAAAGAGAAAGAGACTGCTATTCAGTTTATGTAAATTAAAGGGCCCCACCAGCACTTTTCATTGCATCTAGGCCACTTTTATCACTTCCATTACAGTTGAGAATACATAGATACATTTAATACAAACAGTTGAGAAAGTGAGACTGTTTACAATTGGAATAGAAATGTTTCCCTTTTAAGTGCTCTTTCCTAGTTATGTGTGTGTTCTTTTTAAAAAGATCCTCTCTGTACTACAAGAATGTGGAGAAGGCTAAATATTTAAAAACATTACCTCTTGGTATTTTATTTAAAAGTTACTGAAAATTGATGCAGATTTCACATGCTCATCATATGCTGATGAAACTTCTTTTTTTACTATGAATTTAAAAACGCAGAAAAAATCATTTTGTTACAAAGAAGCGTATTGGAGAAGCTATTTATAAGTACAGCCTGTAAGGCCGCATCCAGACGAGTGTGGACCTTTGTTTCCCTGGGGAGAACAATCAGTGGGACACCTTGTGCTGCTGCTAGTTGTCCCTGGGAAATGCCTGTGTCCCTAGGGAATGCTGGCACTGGGCTGGCCCCAGTAGCCTTACCTGGGGGGTTCCTGGGGCTGCAGCAGCAGCGATCTTGCCACTTGGAGCCTGGCTGGTAGCCAGAGCATGGCTCTGGCTGGCCAGGCTCAGGTTTTGAGCGGCACATGCTGTCCCCACATGCGCTGCTCCGCTTTATTTTTGCACATGTTTTTTTGACCCTTGGATATTTTACAATGGCAGCACCAGAGCAACACTACCAATGGAATTTTAAGGGAAAAGATGATGAAATGTAATAGAGAGGAGTGAAATTTGGTAGGCTAGGACAATGCTATTGCAAGAGACCAGTGGCTTGGCCATGGCTCTTTGGGTATGTCTGTCAAAGGGGTGGTCAAAATAAGGCCTGTGGGCCATATCCAGCCTGCCAGGCCATCCTATCCAGCCCGCGGGACCCCTAAACATTTAGAAAATATTTATCTGCTTGTGGCTGCCTATCAAAGAGGACAGGAGCCAGGGGCACTAGGACCCAAGGGGAGCCAGCAGCAGGAGACAGGAGCCCAGCCCTGACCACCCCCAGCCATTTCCCTGCTTCCTGTATCTGCCTTGCTTCAGCACCAGGTGGCTCCCAGCTTCTTCTGCAGGGAACATGGGGCTGTGCTGGTACGGGGGTGTGTGCATGTGCATGGGCAGGAGCAGAATGTGCATGTGCGGGCAGAGGCAGAGTGTGTGTGTATTTCCGGGCAGGGGCAGTGTGTGTGTGTGTGTGTGTGTATTCATAGGGTGAGTCCAACATGCACACGCCACCATACACATGCACCTACACACCCCCTTTCATCCCACACCCCAGCCACCCTCCCCTCATACACACCCCCCACAAACCCTATACCCACCCACACCCCACATATCCACACCCACCCACATGCTCCCTCACCCCACATACCCACACACCCACAACCCCCCACAAGCCTGTACCCCCCCAATATACAAGCATAAGACTTCATTTTAAGCTATTGTGCAATAACCTTTACACAAATGTGTAAACCAAGGCAAAAATATTTTTTGAAATCAAATTAATGAATGTTTTAGATCGGGGGTCAGCAACCCCTGGCATGCAAGGCCATTTTGCTCGGCATGCCACGGCCAGCCACAGCTCTGGGTAGCTGCTGCCAGCGATGGAGCCAGGGCTACACCCAGCAGGGCTTGCAGCATCCCAGCTGCTTGCTGGAAGCAGCCCGGGCTCCTGGCTGGCAGCAGCTACCCAGAGCCAGGGCTGGCGGCAGCTGGGAGGCTGCAAACAGCTGCGCTGGCAGTGACTGCATGCGCATGAACAAACCTGCTGCTAATCTTTGTCCCTTTTTAAATTAAAGAGGTATAGAGCAAATGCATAACACCTATTGGTTTAAGGGTTCAGAACTCTGGGACTGTTAATAGATATGTTTCAGTTTTTACCATGACAAATAAATTGACTGTAGACAGTTGATACAGCTTATTACTCACCCTCTCACCTTATACCACAGCAAAAACCACAGACAGCCCGTGGAGGGATATCTGGAAAGGCTCTGCCAATGACTGATCTCCTTTAGACGGCCTCTTCATCAGGCTTAGCTTCTCTCCACAGGAACAGAGGGGATGCAAACGTGGTTTTTTGCCATCTCCAGTTTTCTGTTCTGTGGACAGCCTAGGGATTCATTTGGTCACCAGTGCAGACTACTACAGCTTGATAGCTTTTGGCTTTTTTAACATGTGAAGGGAGACTGTTTTATGTCATCTAGTTCATTAACCAGGACTGTTTAGAACATTCTCTAGGTTTAAATGGTTGAATGCTGCATCCTCTATTAATTTAAGATCCTATTGACTTCAATGGTGAAAAATAAGCCTAAAGCAGGTAGACTGTTGAAGTGTTTCTATTACTGAACTTGTTTTTTCCTTATATCACAGTTCTCTAACCTCTAAAGCCTTAAATCTAACCATAAGGCATCTGGAAGTTAGCATTTGGAAGAGAAAGAAAAATATATTTAAGGGGATGCTATCAAGGCCTTTGTACATACAGTGCATAGAATGTGGTCCAACTTGTGATAACCTTTGTCTACATAACTTTTCTCTGAGCTATCTGTTGATATTTTTATGCAGCCCAGACATGCATTGGCCTGTACCCTCATTATGGTAGAGTCACTATTATACTGTATTTATTTATTTATAATATATCTTGCATTATTCTGCAATAATGCATAAAAGTTCAGGTAGCCAAATGATGTCTGCTCTTTAAATGTGTTTGCAATCATCATGGGTTTAGAAAATTACTAGTTTTGTACTGTTAATTAGAACTAGTCAAAATGCAATACTTCCATTCCATGGAAGTATTGCATTTTGTCCAGTCCTAAGTCAAAGCACAAATTTCCTTACATTTAAAAAAAAAATCTGATTAGAAAATACTGAAATAATCTAAAAGTGTTTGTTTCAACTTTTATGACTATTATAAATTAATATACAAGCTGAAATGAAGCCCTTTGATCATTTTAACTGAAAGTTGATCAAATCGAGATGTTCCCCTAAAACATTTTGACCTAGTGAAATAAGCATTTTTCCAACCGTAACAACTATTCTGTTAAAATGTTTTTCACCATCTTTATTATTAAACAGTGATGCTTCACTCGCTGTTGTGAAAAAGCATCCTAACATCTTAATATGCTTCAGAAACTTAGCTATACAAAACCAATGAGAAATATATCTCTTGCTGATTTTTCCCTTGGGGGTTAGATGTGCTTTACTCCCTGTATGCTAAAAGCTAGTTACTGGTTTTATCTTTTTCAGGTGTCTGTCTAATTTGGTTTTGCTTATTCTTGAACCAAGAGCATATAGTTCAGAACCAAGATGAGCAAGTCCAAATTCAGTTGCAGAGAAAGTGGTAGAAACTTATTAAATCAAGTCTGGATTTTTATTTTTAAGTAATATTAATTAGCACTTATAACATGCTTTTGATTCATAGGTTTAGAAGTACTTTACAATGGTGAGGTAAAACAAAGGTGCAAACACTAAATTTCTCAAGGTTGCAAAATAGATTTCATAGACATCAGGGCTGGAAGGGACCTCGAGAGATCATCGAGTCCAGCCCCCCGCCCAAAGGGCAGGAAGTCAGCTGGGGTCATAGGATCCCAGCAAGATAAGCGTCCAATTTACTCTTGAAGGTGTTCAGTGTAGGTGCTTGAACCACCTCCACTGGCAGACTGTTCCAGACCTTGGGGGCTCAGACAGTAAAGAAATTCTTCCTTATATCCAGCCTGAAGCGGTCTTGCAGGAGTTTGTGACCATTCGACCTAGTCATCCCTTGGGGTGCTCTGGTGAACAAACGTTCCCCCAGATCCTGGTGGTCACCCCTGATAAACTTACAGGTGGCCATCAGATCACCCCTGAGCCTGCGCTTTTCCAGGCTAAAGAGTCCCATGTCTCTCAGCCTATCATCGTAAGATCTGTTTTCCTGACCTCTGATCATGCGCGTGGCTCTCCTCTGGACTCTCTCAAGCTTCTCCACATCTTTTTTGAATTGTGGAGCCCAAAACTGGATGCAATACTCCAGCTGCGGCCTCACCAAGGCCGAGTACAAGGGAAGAATGACGTCCCGGGATTTGCTCGAGAAGCATCTATGGATGCAAGCCAGCGTTTTAGTTGCTTTATTAGCCGCAGCATCGCATTGCAGGCTCACGTTCATCTTGTGGTCAAAGATGACCCCCAAGTCTCTTTCTTCTGTAGTGCTATCCAACGTAGCACTGCCGAGCCTATAAGGAAGCTGCAGGTTTTTCCTCCCAAGGTGGAGAACCTTGCATTTTTTGGTGTTAAACACCATCAGGTTCTCGTCTGCCCATTTGCTGAGCTTGTGTTGGAATTGGGGTTAGAGGCATGTTTCTGTGAATCTGGACACACTGTATTTTCCCCCAGAAGCATAAGCACAGTCACAATAACATAACATTAAAGGTGGCCTCATAGCTGGAGTTGGCAATCTTTTGCTTAAGTAACAAGGATGGTGAGTATTGTAAATAAACTGCCCTCTCCAAAGCCAGGCAAGGGAGGTAATGACCGACTTCATTAGGAGTTTTCTGCCTGAACCAGAAAAAATGCCCTGGACAAACTAGAACTTCTTGAAAGCTTAATTATAGTTTGAGTCAAATTATTCACTGGTACAGGCTGCAGTGGAAGCTGTTTGTGCATTCCAGAAGGGCACTGTACATCCATTACGGTTTGAACTCATTGTCTTACTTCACTCCATTGCAGCAGAAAGGTTCTTAAAATGTCTGGCTCGGTTCCCTCTTGCTGATGAATTAAAATTTGCAGGAGTGTGTTAGTCAGGTGTCAGGGGAAGCTCACCTCTTATCTTTGTAATGACCTCTCCCACCATCATGGGGCAGTAGTTGGTTGTGGCTTATTATTGTTAATTTGTTTTAATACTGCCAAGCCAATTCTGATGCAGACTTGATGGTGTTTGGGTGCATCTACATGTGCTATTAATGTGCCTGAATACATTCTGGTGCAGTTTGCACCAGAGTCATCTGCTTCCTGTGTGCAGTCTTCATGCAGCAATTGGAGCTGTGGTGAAGTAGCTTTGGGCTGGTAATAGGTCTGGGGGACTCAGCTCCAGGCTCTGGGTGGTGGCGTTGGGTGGCAGAGAGGCTGGCTGGGGCAGATGGGCTAGGTGGCGGGTAGCCCCCTCACTGCAGCACCCTTGTGCCCCAGCCCGCCCCTGTCACAGTCTACATGTGTGTTTGAATGCACATAATTATTCAGCTCTAAGATGGTACTGATCAGGAGAAGTACTATCTTACAGTGGAATTAACTGATTTACTGCACTCTCATATGGTTGCATGTGTAGATGGTGATGCTTTACTGTGGAGCTAATTAGTCAACTCTGCAGTAAAGCACATGTATAGATGCACCCTTTGTGTAGATTCTCCAGTCTAGCTCTCAGAACTCAATGATTTCCTTCAATATCCTTTGTGAAGCTGCTATTCAACCTGTTTCTTCTAGATGTTTAAAATAACTCTTAAAACATCCTCCAATGGGGCAACAACATGACTGCCATAACTGCACTATCAGCTTATGTGGCATTCTGGTGTGTCAGAAGCATCTGCTTTCTTTGGATGTATCTGTTTGGCTGCTCAGTTTGAATTTGTGTTGACCTAGGACCAGTTCCTGGTGTCAAAGTGGTTTGTTAAAAAAACCAGATGTAAATTGGTTAGGGTGAACTATCCATTCAGTTTTAATACATACATACTTTGAAAGCTAATTACAATTCACTGTACCCCTCACATTAAGAAAATTAAGAGGAACTGAAGACTTGCTATTTTTGACTTTGCTATTATTTTCAAATGGGATGGTTCCCAGTGCCTGAATAATAGTTAGTAGGCAGTCCCTGTGCTCAGGTGGCCCTTGCTAGTCCTCCTGTGGCACCATGTTTTGAGGGAGCCCACATCACCACTGTGACAGTAACTGTGGGGTCAGCTGCTTGACTACACTATTTTTCCATCTGTCTTGAATACTGAATCCCCCCTGAGGGTAAAAGCAAGCAGCTGTCCTAGATAACATACATAGTGAAACAGTATGGGTAAATGAAGGAGAAACCCCCCCTTGAAGATCACAAATGGAGAAAAGCATGGCATTGAGAGATGACTAGAAATATAGGAACATAAATACATGATTATTGAGTAAATGGAAAGTGTTGCTGGAATAGTTGCATCCTAAGCCAGCAGAAAGCAAATGTTTACAATGGCGTAAAGCTTTTTTATTTTTCCTGTAGCTGCTAAATGTGTTTTTATTAAAGGCCAAACCAAACTTTCAGCCTTTTGTCAGCATCATTATGTCTTCTGGGGTGTGGAGAGGTATGATCCCTGACCAATACAGTAGGCAATCAGAAGGCTCGCCCATAGATGCAGTTATACTAGCAAAATTGTACTATCCCCAAGTGCACCTTGTTTTGGGGGATTTTATTATTCAATTTGTACAAAACATAGGGGATAGACCACTACCATTACACAACCTAGTGTAAAGCTAACTGCTCCACCTTGCAGTCACTGCTGTGACTACAGTGTATATAGACTCTTAATCTAATGCTCCACTGAATATCTTGGTGACATTCTGTAGCTGGACATCCTACAGTGACCACAGATTTCAGAGGAGCTACATTTTCCATACAGATAGTGTATGCAGTAATAGTGATAGAAATTATAATTTAGACATGCTCCCTAATAGGAGACTGAGGGAGTTGTGAATTGGGAGATGGTCCCTCAGCTAAGGAGCAGCTAGCTAGTTAGTTAGCTAGAGACAAAGGGTCTTCAGTGGTTGGCTTCTGCTCCACAGTTAAAATTTGTTATTTTTATTCCAGAAAAAACAAATAAAAGATGGAAAAGGGTTCCATGAGACAGCACAGTGTATGTCTTTTCCCAGAGGGAGCCAGCATTTTATTTTGGATAAGTTTTTTTATTTTGTTTTGTTTTTGTTTTGTTTTTTCAGGGAGCCTGTGTTTTGGATCCTGCCCAAAATCATGGTTTCTGGGAAAATCGCAAAAATCGCAATTTCAGTGGGTCCCTTGTTGCAGAGCTCTCAGGTGCCCTGCGACTGAGAGCAGAAATGGCTTGGGAGAGACCCCTAGTGGCAGGAAGGGGGAAGCTCAGCTGCCAGTCACCAGGACTGCACAGGTGCTGGTTGCTAGGGCAACCAGGGAAACTTAGAGACAGGAAGGGGCGGAGCTTAGCCCTTCTTAAGCCCAGGCAGGAGGCCAGTTTCCCTCCGGCAGCTGAGGGAGGAGGAACTCGGCCAGCACAAAGGGAGAACTCTGATGGTGGGAACATTCCCTGATTCTGACTGGGGTTTTGGTGCGCTCGCTGTCTGTTAGGGATGGATTCTTGGATTTTTGGCCAGAAGGTCTAGCTTTTTATGTTATAGCCCAGGGGCTTTGTGTTTTTTTTGTTTACTGTTTCACTGGAGGACCAGATGAGGCTATTAGAGGTTGGAGGATGCCTCATAGGGACTCCGCAGTAGTGTGGGGGGTCTCTGGCGCTGGAGAAGGTGCAGCATTGTTTGGGGTACGTTGGCCCCAGCCCCGGAGTTAGGGGGCAGTGCGAAGCCCCGGAGTTAGGGGGCAGCGAGGAGCCCCGGAGCTGACGCTGTCAAGAAGCCCCAGGATGGGCAGTGTGAGATGAGCTAGAGGGCGCCGGCGAGGGCGCAGGCTGAGGGACAAGCCCAGGAGCATCTGCACAGCACAGAGAGTAGGACAGACCTGAACAACACCAGATATATCTGCGAGGCTTGGGCTGTGGTGTAAAGGGAGGAAAGGAGCCACAGATAGTGCCTCAGGCACCAAGACAGAGAATAGGCAGCCTCCCATTTGATTAAGATCTTCCAATCAAACAAAGGACAACAAGGCGCGGCAGGAGAGAAGTTGGGCGGTTGGTTGATCGGTGTTGCGGGACCACTAATAGACAGCCCCGAAGAGGCACAACTGTCACATCCCCACATATTGATGTAGTAGAAAAGCAAACATAAGCAGGTCATGCAGACGGAATCTAGTTTTGTTAGGTATATAGCTTAACATCCCTATGCTCTTTCAAAAGAACCAGATCTTATATTTTGCATGCAGCAATAGTGCCTCCAGGAATTTTTGCTTCAGAGACTGAGTTTGAAAGAAGCATCATTTGGAAAATTGACATTAAGTTCACTTTTGAAGATATGTCAAACGTGCTTCTGGGCATGATGGCTGCAGTCGAGCCAAGTTCTCAATAATATGCTTATCTCTAGACATCTGTTTTGTCTGCTTGCTTCCCCAGTGCTTAGAGACAAGTATATGATTAAATGCCTTGTTGGATCAGGGTGAACATCTCCTAGATGTCCAAATTTATTTTCTGGGCCTTTCTAGAACTATTCTGTTTTTGTTTTCTTTGGGAGAAGGGAGAGATGGGAAAATTCACAAATAATATTCTTCTATCTAAATGATGGAAGACACTAATATTGTTAAAGATGTAACTAGTAGGTTTAAAGAGTTAGATACCTCACAGATTGAATAGGATCTAGACTTTAGTGTAATCCTACTCCATCCTATTTGATTCCCTGAAAAAAGCATTGATATGTCCACACATCATCTGAATCTTAAGAAAAAACAGTAAAGAGGGTGACCCACCCACCTTTTGTATTATTGCTTAAGTACCAGTTTGGGTATCTAATAGCTGGGTATCTTACCCCTGGTCAGTCAAAACCTTGTATATTGACTTCTCATATCCGTGACTTGATTTTCATTAATCTGTATTTGCATCATCATTTTTCAGGCTCCTTTAAGTCCAGTGACTCCTTATGTACTTTTCAAATTTCTCTTCCTTTTTTGGATCTTTAAAAGTTTAACCTAAAAACCTTTTGAATGGCTTTCCTTTTAATATAAAACTTGTACATACTTAACAAACTCCATTAAAACTAAGCTTCAGAACCTGATCCTGAGCAGTACTAAAACATGGTATTCTGTTTTATAATAGAAACTTGTTTGTTGGCAATGTGTAAAATCATGTAATCTATTTATTTATTTTTAAATATACAGCTACAAAACTGGCTGGTTCCTGCTTGGTGATTTGACAGGGTACACTTTTAATGAGACTGCTGATCTTTAACAAAAAGATTATTGAAAGACTTCAGCTGATAAACTGGAGAAGCAGAAAGGGCCAGACGGCCAACTCCCTCAGCCTCCTATTAGGGATCATGTCTAAATAATAACTTCTATCACTATACTTTCTGTATGGAAAATGTAGCTCCTTTGGCATCTGTGGTCATTGTAGGATGTGGAACTACAGACTGTCAACAAGATATTCCATGGGGCATTAGATAAAGGGTCAGTCTAAACTGTAGTCACAGCAGTGATTGCAGAGTAGTGCAGGTACTTTTAAACACACTAGCTTGTGTAAAGGTAGTAGTTAGTTGTTTGAAGATGCAAATTTTAAAGGTATGCAGGCACCTAGCAGGATTTTCAATTTGACTCGAAGAACACTTTATGTAATTTTTTTCTATGCAAATAAATCATTTTTTTTAAAAGAATAAGTTCAGCCACTGAACGTTTTTACTTAATCACTGAAGAAAATGGAGAACAGAGAACTCTCATTATATTTAGAATTGTTGGGTTTTTTAGAGAAGAGCACAAGTACTCTTTCCCTGATGGAACTGCATATCAACTAGACCTGTACTAGTTTCAGATATTAAAATACTGAGCTGAAAAACAGCATTACAAATGTTGATTGATATTTTTTTTTCTTTCCAGGATTATGATGGGTTTTTTGAATCGAAGGAAAGCAACACTGTCTTCTCATTTCTTGGGCTGAAACCTAGCACAGCATCAAAGGTGACCATTAAATTACAGACCTTTATGAAATTCCTCTTGCGATACTTAGCTTTGAGAAAAGTAGTAATTTCAGCACACTCATGCTGACCTTTTATTTTTGTACCTTTTCTTGTCAACCTGGCATTAACAAGTTAATCAAAACTGGAGCAATCAGAACAGAAAAGCTTTTTAGATCATACTTAATGTATTATTACCTGCAAATTATTTTCTGACTTCTGTTAGAATCTATAATTATTTATCCTCTTTTAAAATTAAAAATTGGGGAACAAATTGTGTTCTCAGTTACAGCCATATAAATTCAAAGCAAGTGACATCACAGGAGTTATTTATGCAGTTACACTGGTAACCATGAGCAGAATTTGGTCTTTATCCTTGGAGTATGTAAAGCTGATGATACAGAAATCATTCTCTTCCTCTGGAAATTACAGTGGCCTGGGAAAACAGCCAAACATCAGTCAATTTTTGGTCAGCAGGCATTTAAAAAAACAATCACTTTAGGATGCTGGTGAAACCACTTGATTGTAGCAATTCCTTCTGGGGCAGTTAAAACTTGAAGGATGTATATAGTATGCAAGAGACAGGCTAGATGCAGTTAGCTTCGGGGTAGTAAAGACAATATATATTCTGACATGTTAGTTCCTGATGGAACCCTGTCAGAATCCTTTTTCTCTGCATCAAATTTATCTGTGCAATGGCTCAAATAGCTGGGGGAGTGTTTTTTTTTCCTCAGTGCCTCTTAATTTAGCTGCCCTCTTGCTGTATCAGAGCTGCATCCTGGATATATTTGCATAAATAAGGATTCCCCCTTTAAAGGAACTTACTTGTTGCTTCTGAGGTCTGTGCAGAGGGTTGAGAATTGCAGAAAAAATGTCTTCTGGCAACCAGCTCTTGAATACTCCTTGCTTCAAGCAAGAGTCTGAGGAAAAAGAGAAATCTGCTTGGCCCCAGAGTCAGAAACAGCAGGTGCTTTGCTGTTGTATTGCTACAAAATAACCTGTAGCTGGCTTGGAGAGGAGTGTGCTCCATAAGAGCAGCAAGTAAGAGTCTTAAGGAATGCTACTGATCACCAGCAACACATTGGGTGCATCTACACGTGCGTTAATGTGTCTTTGCTACTACACATTAAGTTTAGTACCACATAAATGCACAGTAGCTGGTGCTAATGCGCAGTACCAAAGGCATATGTGCACAGTCTTTTTGTGACGCTTAATGAGTAGACTAATTCTACTGCATGTTAGTGCATTAGCACAGTTTTTGCCATGATATACTAATGTGCAGTAGAATTAGTCTACTGCACATTAAGCATCTTGTGTAGATGTGCCCATTGAGACTTATTCAGGGTAATGTACCTCTCAGCACTGACTAGAAATACTGTGGTGGTGGTATTACCATCTTGCAGTGAGAGAACACCGCAATTTTCTCTTACTCCCTAATGTGCAGTTTATACTGTGATCTCAGGTGTTACTTGGAAAATAGGTAACAACATTAGGAGCTAAGACAGAAATGAGATCTTCCACTGATAGTAGTACTTAGCTACTTTGGGAATTTAGAGATACCATCCTCACTGCATCATGTGCATTTGTTTTTTCATTTGCAACAATCTCTAAACCTACATTTGGAAGGCATAATATTTGTTCATGCCAGTTAATTGTGTGAGCAAATACATGCTTAAGTCCAGTACCTAACGAATAATAAGGTGCATCTAAACAGAATGAATAATCAACATTTTTTTCTCCTATACAGAAGTCAGAACCCTAGAACAATCTTTTGGAAGCTTCAAGACACACGTGTCCTGCATGAATAACCTTGTTGTTCAGCACATGACTGCTTCCCTAATGGATCACTGTGATAAAAGCCAATGCGCATCATCACTATTTTGCTTGCCATTGAGGAAATGCTTTCCAAGGAAGTGGAGTTAATGAGGAGTGTATACAAAATGGGATAAAGGGCAGGATATTCTTCCTCCTTTTTGGAAATACCTACTGTTTTTGCTCTTGTTTCCAGATTGCATTCTAACTGGCACTGGTATTCTAGTTAATGCTGAAGATATAGGTGGGTAATGAGGAATGGAAATATGACATCTGTATTGTCATGGATTCACACATTTGCCATATCTCCTTCCTATAGCTTGAAATTAGTCATGACATAAATTTGTTGCAGCAGTTACAGCTTTGATAGTTATTTGGAAGCATTGCTAGTCTTGATATAGCAGGTGAAAATAGACTGAAATCTTCAGACATGTAAAACCAAGATTGCACTATTTCTGCCCTCAGTGTATTCGGTGCTGTTTATGCTAGAACACATTTATTGTAACAGACATGAAATACTAGCTTCTTTCATGAAAACAAACACCCTACATGTCTCATACGATGATTTGCATTGCAAATGGGGGCTTAAAATCAATTAGTAATGGAGAGAAGCTAAACTGACAGTGTTTTGACATCATATTTCTTTTTTCCCAAATGCAAGTAAGTTGTTCTAGTGATATGCCTGAAAACAACTGGTTTGTTGGCAAGTGCACGTTAAAATGTGAGGTTGTCAAAAATGTGTGTGCGTAAGTTGACAAGGCATTATCCCAGACAATCACATAATAGGATCTCTCATTTAGATCTGATTTCCCACCTCAGATTCTACAGCTCTTGATGGGGCCTTGAAATTAGCTTGCCAAAACTGGGACAGATTCTTCTTCCCATCATTGCTTTGAAAAGCGTTTTACTCCACAGTTAGCCCCATTTGACATTGGTGGTGGTACTGGTATTGGTAGGACTCAGTACTGTAGGGTGCTGAGCATACTGGCAGCCAAGCATGTAAGCAAGGATTTAGCTGACAGAGAGCAGAAGGCCTAATGACTTGGAGTGGGATCCCCAAAGGCACTGGGATTACTCACATGTTAATGTTAAGCCTCTGCTGAAGTGCTTTGCTGGAATGGGCCGTGGTAGTCAGGATAAAAGATAAGGGTAAAGGGAGTAGATATTGGCCCTGTGGCTAAACAGTGACTATTCAAAACAAAACAAAAGAAAAACTGAAAGTAGACAGTTTAGCCAATGACTTGTCTATAATCAAGTCTAATTGTATTAGACATCTTGAATCTCTTCCATCCTGTAAAACAACAGCTATTGAACTTTGGTAAGTTCAATAGCTTCTGCTCAAGCATGGTAGCTTTATTTCACAGCTATCATGTAAGGATTTGACCCTGTTATTCCAATAAAGGACTAAATAGCACATGGCTGCTGAGGTGCAGTCACAGGACTATGCAGTTTATTGAAGGTCAGCACTCCTGTGAAATGCACATGTGCCAGAAGACCATCTTTCTTGTAAGCAAACAAGCAATCAGGAAGCAACCCACTCTAATGATTTCCATATGCTGCTATAACAAGTACAGTACCCTCTGATGCTAGAAGACAGGAGCACAAATGATTAACAAGGCATACTGATAATACTGCATGACTGACATCCACAGCTGCCAACTGTTGCTGCTTTGCAAAGAGTATGTTTTCCCTTCTTTTAACTGGCCTTGTCTCAACTTGTCCCCTGTCCAGTCACTGCTGTGCTGTGTTTCCCTTTACTCCATAAACAAAGGCCAAGAAAAACTAAAAGCTACAGAGAACAATTCCTCTCAAGCAGCTCCCGTTAAAATAAAGGAGCTACAGAGGAAGAACATGCAGAATTTGGTCCTGTGGTTATACCTATTTCTTACTGAAAACCTTGCCTTTGGCACCTCCAGAACAGGAATCCAGAGCAGGAGTTAACAGTTGTAAAATATAATGGCCTATCATAAAGACTGTGTCAACATGACAAAAGTCCCATGTTTTATTCAGTTTTAGCCTCCATGTAAAACACTGAAATTCAGCAAATTATGTGAGCATTGGTTGTTCCCTTTTGTTAAAGGGAACAGGCTCTGTATACCCCTTATGAATGCAAGAAAATTTACTCAAGTAAATATAATGTACATAATTACAGAAAAAATTACAGAGCAGCCATCCTGGATTTATCACATACTTGATATGTTGTACATCTAGAACTCCCAAAAGTCCAACTTCTGAAAACACTTACACATGAATAAGTATATGCATGAGTAGTCCTATTGGTGAGGTTCCAACTCTGTTAATGTTAATAGAAAAACTATTGATTTCTGTGGGACCAGAATGAGTTAACCAATTACTCATGCATTTAAATACTTACAACCTTGAGATCTAAATTCTAATTGAAATTCAGTTGCATTAACATTGTTACTCAAAAAAAGACTTCTTTTACCACTACATGTGCCTAGACACAACTTTTGCTGACCTCTGATCTAGAAGATAAGTTTAGCTGCAAAGCTGTTCTTCTCACTGGCATGGAGTAGCATTATAAATGCAATAAAAATCCTGTTTTTGAATATTAGCCTAGTTGACCTGATTAAACCATAACTTCTTGAATATGAGTTCTTTCTGTTACCGACTTATTTTTGTAATTACTAAAATAAGTAGCTTTCTGGTTCGTTACACAAAGGGCGCATCTACACAAGACACTTACTGCACAGTAGCTTAATAACATTGCACAGTAGTGTGCTGGTCAGAAACCATGCTAATACGCTCTGTGCAGTGTTATTAGGTTACTGTTCAGTATGCGTCACAAAAAAACCATGCATTGGTACTACTGCGCATTAGCTAGTTACTGTGCATTTAGTTAGTACTTCATTAAGCAAGTACTAAACTAAATGCACAGTAACTACCATGCATTAATGAATGTGTAGACGTGTCCAAAGTGACCTAGAGTTCCTTTTAACCAGTGTTATAATTATGAATCTCAACAAATTTAAAAGCCTCATTGAAGCTAGAGACAGTAGATGAAAGAAATGACAAGTATTACTGCTAAAAAAAATTAGCAGTACAAAAAATTACATCAAAAATGAAATGGTCCTGATTCTGAGCCTGTCCCAATAGTTGTCCCAGTTCAAATTGGCCGAAGATCAGTATCAGGCCTACTATGAATTAAACACCAGAAAATGGCAGAGTTAATGCCATTAAAGAAATGGGAATGTGGTTTGGTAAGGACTTGGAATCTGACTTAAAATCCTACATCTGTTTCTAAATGTGTGCTTACATTTCCTGCATGCTTCACTGAGACACCCTGTCGGTTCCCCAAGGCCAGAATTTGGTCCTTACACACAACCAGCAATGTTTCCTTTTTGCCTTGGTTACCTTGTAGGAAATCAGTGCCATCCACTTGTATTGGTTCACTGTCGCAGAATTGTCAGAGGAAGCATTTGACTTGAGGGGATGTGCTTGAACGTTCACTGTACCAGTGCATTTAGTAGGTATGTTTATTGTACTTTAATGAGTGAAATTGGTGCCACAAAATATTGGAGAGTGCCTTGCCTGAAGTAGGGCTGTTACTATAGGCGCATCTTATTTGCATTTAGGCTAAGAACTCAAGAACTTGTAAGTTTGTTGAAGTCAGTAAAAAAAATTAAAAAATGAGTGTGGGGCCTAAGAACAATAAGACACAAGTTGTAGGGCTGAAATGCTTTTTTGATATTTTTTTCTGAGTTTTGGAGGACCGTACCCCAAAACATGGCATAGCTGCCTACTGTGCAAGTGAGACAGCATTCTAATGCCTTGGGCCAGCACCTTAGATGCTTAAACTTCCATTGATTTCAGTATTTGTTTAAGCATCTAAGGTGCCTAAATTTGAATCTGGCCTCTTAGTCCAAGGGACCAGACCAACCTCTTCCCACTTCCTCTCCAGCTGTTTTAGCACCTGAGTCTATATCTCTGAACTTTATTTTTGCACCTGTGAACTTACCTGGGTGACAAAAATTCTGCTACAGAACTTGCCCCCATTTTGGTTGGCTTGGGCATATCAGCATCTGTCTCCAATGCCAGCCCATTGGGAGACACAAATGTGGTAGGTTTGGACCAAAGTCCCGTGAGGGGCCTGTTCAAATTGCATCTAATACATGGAGTTTGGTGCAAAGCAGAGGGGGTACAGCCAGTTTCTTTCAAAAACACAGCTGGAGGAGGAAGGGGTGGTTCTGGTCTCACGTACAGCTTAGAGTACATGCAGAGCATGTGTTCCTTCCTATTGCCCAAGACTCTGCATTTTTATTGCACTTTGGCACTGTTTGAAGTGGAGAGTTGTAGGATGCTCTTCACACCAACTTATCCTCTTGATTTGCTATTAGGGTACTCTCCTGGCAGACAGGAGATGCAAGTTTGAACCACCTCAGGCTGAGGCGGGCCTAGAACTCCATTTTCTGACTTTCTGGGCAGATGCTGTTATGCTTAGTTATTATGTACAAAATTGCTTCTACTCCTGGCATTATTTAAAAGAAAAGAGCAAGCCAATTGTCCATACCCAAATGGATGACTTGGGCCTCTCAGTCCAGGATCCAGTTTCAAGCTGCAAATCCTAGTCTCCCATAGGCACCTAACTCAGGGCTGCAGTCAGGTGCCAAAGTCCAAGAAAGAGGTGGGACTGCAGTTCCCTGCTCTGGATGGGGTCTCCATGCTCAGCGTTCCTGGCTGTGGTGAATCCTGTACTCACCCCGTTCATCATACAGGGACCATGCTTCCATTCCAGAAGCGGAGCACTTGATAGGTGTGGCAACACTGAGCATCACTGTGCCTAAGCCCCTTTGTGAATCTGGAATGTACACTTCATTTTTAATAAAAAAAAAAGAGAAATGTTTTAAAATAATCTTCTGGTTGATTCACATAAAAAATATAAAAATAGGAGCCTAAAGGTCCAACTGTTAGGCAGTGGTCCCAGGTCCACTGTTAGGCAACACTAACTGATCCAGTCACTGTATGCCCCCCCCCGGAGCTCCTGTTAAAAGGAGCTGCCAGACACTCAGTGGTTTTTAGACTCAGCTCACTTATTTAGGAATCTTAAGTCTTTGACAAGAGTTTTAAGGCAGTGGTGCCCAACCTTTTGGCTGGTGCCTGGTCTGTCCATGGGCTGGATCTTGCTAGTGGTTCTGATCTGGCACCTGCCCATCTGGCTGTGCAGGGAGGGTGGGGGGGCAGCTTGTCCCCAGAACAGCTGGGCTGGGGAAGGGGATTTGACCTGGCCCCAACACAGCCTGTGGTGGGGAGGGGGTGTGGCACACTCCAACTGCGGCACAGGATGTGGGCTGTGAGACTTTGGCAGTGGGGAAGGGCAGCTGTATTAATTCTCCTGCTTCCCTGCTGCCAAATTTCCTGACTGGTGAGGAGCTTAGAGGGCCAGATGGCATGGCTGTGTGGCCCACGTTTGCCCCGTGAGAAGGAGGTTGAGCATCCCTGGTTTAAAACGTTGCAATTGGCATCCAAACTGCTTCAATTTTTGTTTCCATTTGGCTGAGAGAAGTTTTGGCTTAAAAGAGTAAAGACGGGTTTTTGTAAGATGTTATATTTTTGGGGGTTTTGTTGTAAGTTTCTCCTCTTTTTCTCCAGGAAATGCTGAATCTTGTTAGTTTTAGGCCTTGGACACAACCTGTTTACACCAGTGTAAAGAAGTGGGGGGAACATTCAAAATAAAGCCCTGCATTAACATAACTCACTCAGAGCTGGCTTAGAATTGGTCCAGGAGAAAACCAGGAATAAAAATATACTGGTGTAAGTGCCACTAATGTTAGTGTTGTGTGTTTGCAGCTTATCCTGGGGTAAGCATTTGCTCAAGGCAAATAGGCTATTCCATACTGCCTGCCACTTAGTGGTGAGCCACTGTAATATCCATCCTGGAAACATTCTCTACCCTGTGACGACTGGTCATGTATCAGCGCACATGCCATGTGTCCAGGCCCATATTTGCTTGACTAGTCCCACTAATTTCATTAGAATTACCTGCCTGAGGAATGTAGGGAGGATATGGCACAGAGTATTCTCTTATGTAACGAATAAGAAATGCAGAAAGTAGAAAACAGATTAGCCTATTAGATGACAGGCACCATGTCCCCTGCCAATGGAAGACTGAGCTGTACTGTTTATTTTCTAATGCTTTGTCCTGTCTGACATGTAAAGCCTCTGGTTTGCACAGTTCCCATAATATTCCTGTGACATCATACATCCAGAACTGATGTTCTTTGTGACAGCATAAATGTTTTGTAATTGGTGGGTTGGGGAGGGCAGAGTAAAATGTGAGCACATTCTAGACAGTTTGTATAAAATCATGTGGAGTTTCAAATTATATGTTACAACTCTGTTTACCTAATAAATAATGTTTTAAATGAAAGAAGTCACTTGGACTCTGTAGTAATGTGTGCCAAAGAAAATAGAGAAATAATATTCTTAATCCTCATCCAGCCCAAAGTTCCCTTCAGCACAGTGATTCTCAACCAGGGTGTTGGGGCACCCCGGGGTTCTGTGAGATATTTTCAAGGGTGCTGTGAGTTACTGCACAATTAGGTGTGCAAACACCTACATATGACTCATAAGACAGAACGAGAGATTTCAGATAGGAATCTACAGCGTCCAGAACACAGACCTCTTGTGTCTGACTTCTTTGGAATAGAGCAATAGCTCTATTATTTTTTTGGAGTCAATGACTGAGTGAAAGTTCAGGACTGGCATTTTTTGATGGGTGTCTTGAACGCAATGGTGTCTTGAGTCCAGCAAAGTTGAGAACCACTGCTCTAGCAACAGTCTAGTTCAGTCAGCCCTGGATGAATGGGAGTGCCACAGTACTTCTATTACTACATCAGCCCTTAAGCAAAAAGTATGCATTCTCTTCTGCAAGGGACTGAGCATCCTTAGTTCCTCTTGGCTTAGAGGGAACTGTGATACCCTGCATGCCTTCACCAGCAGGCCTAAGTCCCAAAATTAAAAAAAAAAACACAGGAGCAACTCATTGGCTTACAGCATATGTTTTGATACTACATTCATTGGTATGAGCATCAAGGAAGCTAGGGGCAAACTCTTGGGTGGTAAATTGAAATCAGGGAACCTATGATATTTTGTACCAGCTGAAGAAAGGGACCCCCATAGTGGGGATTTTTATGTACTTAATTTATAAAGCTCAAGTTTATTGTGCTTATTTGGAATGAATATAATCAGGACCACTCCAGTCAGCACACTGGAATGAATATTTACTGGGGTACTTTGGAGTTCTGTATATTTGGTTAAATGAACTTAAATGGATGTAACTTGCACCTTCTTTCATCCCTTACAGTCAATATAAGTTACATCCATCAAGGGTGCCCTAGATCACTTTGTAACATAGAATTTACACCCCTTTATATTTGCCCACTGAAACTGGTCCGTTACTTCTGGCCTAAACATTGCTGCGATTCCCCTGTATTCTGGTTTGTCACCTGCTATGAGAAAATAAATACAAGAGGACATTAACACGCAGTGGGTAGTCAGGCTTACAAAGAAAGCTCGACCCATACAGAAAAGCAGGTCAGATCCTCAACTGATATAAATCAAAATAGTTCCTCTGAAGTAGGTGGAGCTGTCAGCTTATAGCAAGGTTTGGATTGGACCAAGTCTATTTAAAATAGAAAGACTGGAAGGAATTTGGAGATTCAGATTTACTATCTGTACCAATGAGCAGAAGCAGCCACAATTTTGCTGAAGAGATGGCAATTAATCTAAGCTTATACAAGTGAAAGAGTGACCAGATGTTCCTTATTTTCTGTGTATAGCCTCATTGCTTCCAAGTAAAACTAGTGGAATGCACGTTCATACCCATAATACTTTGCATGTAATTTCCATGGCATGTGCACAAAGGCACTATCTTCATGCTATACACCTTTAGAAAACTTTCTTTCATGGACAAGACTGGCTGTTTTGCTTCATGTTCTCCACACGGTGATACATTTGGTCTGTCGCACTATTCAAGGATCGGCCACATACAAAAGAAATTTCTATCCTAAGATGTAATATGGATTTGAAAATCTTCAAACAAGGCTTTTAAATAAAAGTGTCGGGCTCAGAGCTCTTTTGTAAGTGTGTATGCATTTTCACCAGCTTTCCCATCACTATGCAAAACTTTCTAAGTGATGAAGGTTTCTCTTGGACTATAATTCTTACTTCATTTTCTGACACAAGTCAATGGAAAGACTCCCATTGCTGATTTCATGGGCTTTGGACAATCCCTTAATAGTCAGATTTTCATTTCCATCTGCAATAGTCACATACAGATGCTTTATATTGTGCTACATAAACAAGCCTGTGGCTCCGATTTGCTGTTGTGGCTATTAAATTTATTGTAAGCTAGTTACTTTCATAATTTGAGAACAATGGATATGATTCAAATCCATAATGAATTATGGGAAAGTCCTCTGTGAATTCAGTGCTATTAAATTATAGAGGTCTCTAGATATTGCTCTAAAAGGAATGTTATCATTTTTTAAATCTTGAACCATGCTGTACAAAGGGATAACACATTAATGTTTCTTTTAAATTGTTCAAGTGACTTTTGTGGCATTTTATAGGATGTTCTGATCAATTGGTGGCAAACAGTGTCAAGCTGATACCGAGTGAAACTACAACAAACACCATTTGCGGAAGATGTTATGGCTTCTTTTCAGTCTATTAATCCATCAGACACTCCCTGCTTTCTCCTTCGTTAATGGAATATTTATATCATCCTTTTCTGGAAGCTTGGTGATTAGCGTGTTGGATAGCCAAAGTATCTACAGCTAAGAAAACTGCAAAGGCAGCCAGTTTTTTTTCTCATCTTTTGCTGCTGATGTCAGTGCCAACTTTCCTCACAAGGTAACAATGTAAAAACCTCAGAAATGAGGTAGGTACAAACACAGTCCCACCAGCACATAAATGCCATCCCTTCTCATTCAGGGTTTAAATCCATTTTGTGAAGTGAACAGCCTGGTATAAACGGTGAAAGAATTACAGCTCTTTCCAAATACCCCAGTCATTGCTGTAAAAGACCATGTCTTTATTTGCAGCTTACTTACAGCTTACTTTACCTTTAGTAAGGGTGTGTGGGGGTGTGTTTAAAAAGAAGCAGCACAATGTGCATTCGGTCTGTGTAAGGGGACATTGACGGCTCATCAGAAAAGGCTAATAACTAATAGTTCTGATTTCATTTGGGGCAGGTCATGTCAGACCAACCGGATTGCCTTTTATGATCAGGTCACAAAGGCAATGGATGCAAGTGTTGCCGTGGACGTAGTCTTTCTAGGCTTCAGCAAGGCCTTTGACACCGTCTCCCACCCCATCCTCATTAAAAAACTAGGGGACTGTGGCATTGATGCCCACACAGTCAGATGGATTGCAGATTGGCTGAAGGGTCGTACTCAGAGGGTGGTGGTGGACGGGTCATGTTCGACCTGGGGAGAAGTGGGCAGCAGAGTCCCCCAGGGCTTGGTCCTTGGGCCCGCACTGTTCAATCTCTTTATCAGCAATTTGGAAGACAGGGTGAAAAGCAACCTGTTTAAATTCACTGATGATACCAAAATTTGGGGTGAGGTGAGCACGCTAGTGGGGAGGGAAAGATTGCAGTGAGATCTGGATAGGTTACAGGAGTGGGCTAACATAAACAGGATGCATTTCAATACTGACAAGTGCAGGGTGCTGCACTTAGGCAGTAGAAACCAGCAGCACACTTATAGAATGGGAAACTGCCTTCTTGAGAGCATGGAGGCAGAAAGGGATCTTGGAGTCATTTTTGACTCCAAGATGAACGTGGGCTGACAATGCGAGGTCACGGTTGGCAGGGCTAACTGCAGCTTGTCGTGCATCCGCAGATGCATCTCAAGTAGAGCCAGGGAGGTGATCCTCCCCCTCTATGCAACGCTGGTCAGGCCACAGCTGGAGTACTGTGTCCAGTTCTGTGCACCCCACTTCAGGAGGGATGTGGACAACATTGAGAGGGTCCAGAGGAGGGCCACCCGCATGATCCGGGTACTACAAGGCAGACCCTACATTGAAAGACTGCGGGACCTAAACCTGTTCAGCCTTCACAAGAGAAGACTGAGGGGGGACCTGGTGACTGTCTATAAACTCACAAAGGGGGACCAGAAGGGTTTGGGGGAGACATATTGGGGGGACATATGCCCCCTGGCATAATAAGGAATAATGGACACAAATTATTGGAGAGTAGGTTTAGATTAGACATCCGCAAGAACTGCTTCACAGTCAGGGCGGCTAGGAGCTGGAACCAACTTCCAAGGGAAGTGGTGCTGGCTCCTACCCTGGGGGTCTTTAAGAAGAGGCTTGATGACTACCTGGCTGGAGTCATTTGAGTCCAGTTTTTTCTCCCACCCAGGCAGGGGGTTGGACTTGAAGAGCTACACGGTCCCTTCCGACCCTACTTCTATGATTCTATGATTTATATTTAAAATCCCACAGCATACTAATGAGCTCAGTCATATTACTGTAGTTATATAATTCAACTGCAAATTGTCTAATTAAAAAGTGTTACCTGTAGAGGAGTCTGTTTCTCTTATTTACCTCAAATTCTCTTTGCCAGCTCACACACATTGTCCTCTTACTGCTGTTGACAAAGGCTAATCTCCACTAAACATGAGTTTGCAAAGATTTTTGCTAAAGTGCATATTTCCTATTCATTGTGATGGCACTAACTGCCATAAATCATCCAGCTGAGTTAAATTCGTTTTCCATTTATATACAACTTCAGCAGAATAAATGCTTTTGAACTGACAAAAGTTAAACACACATGTGTGCAACCTAAGAGTAAAAATAGACTGGCAGAAGCTGATTTGCTGGTGAAGAGTTTTGCAGAGCAATTTAAAGGCAGTTGTTAACAGCTGAAGAGATCTTCAGAATTATTTTCAGTACACAGATGGTGCCTTATAGCTGCGCAATGATGTAAGTGTGGTTGAATGAGGAATGATCTTTACTTAGTTGTTTAGATTTTCATTATGTAACCAATACTCCTGTCACTGTAATTACAAGGCTTTTGAGCTCTCAGCCTGTATCTGCCACCTTGACTTCTTCCCTAAATTAATTTAGGCCTTAATCCTGCAGTGAACTTCATACAGGTCATGCCTCCCATGTAAATCCCCACCAATTTCCTCAGGGCTCCCCAGAGATTAAAAAATGGCAGTCTGAAGATCCAATTGTGGGATCAAGCAGCTCTCTAGCCTTGTCTCCATACTCCTCACACTCTCCCAAAGTCACTGTTGACCTCTGATGGCTAAGGGCTAGTCCAGAGTGAGAGGTACAAGGGCCAGGGCTCCAGAGCTAGAGACACAGGGCCCAGGGGCCCAGAGAGACAGAGAACCAACAGGGCTGAAGCCAAGATTGCTGACCCCAAATCAGTGGACTGGGGCTGGAGGTGGGCAGCCAGAAGAAAGGAAGGCTAAAACCAAGAGGGCTGAGGCCTTGGCATGGGACAGAACAGTGTACAGAGAAACATCTCCCCTTCTGTCCAGCCACGGGGTTGGACCAAAGTGGTCAAGGGCTCCAGGGCCCGCCTCACCAAGGCCCCTGCCCCGCTGGAGCTTTGCAACAGGTATGAGCCTCTTGCAGCCCCAGCAGAGCCTGCTGAGTTGCCAGCTCCCACAGGCAACACAGAGGACACTGTAGCTATCATCCAACTCTCCCAAAGACCAAACACAAAGTGTTTGTCATGGGAGACTCCATCCTGAGGGGGACTGAGGGGGCAGTCTGCTTCCCCGACCCCTTAGGCTGGGAAGTTTGCTGCTTCCCAGGGGCCCACATCCATGACATTGCAGAGAAGATCCCTAAACTCCTCCAGCCCACAGACCGCTATCCCATGCTCCTCATCCATGTGGGCACCAATGAGTGCTCCTAGCTGGGTCATGAGGTGCTTCAGGGATTTGGGTGCGGGGCTAAAGGGTCTGGGGGCACAGGTGGTGTTTTCTTCGATCCTCCCCGTCTTGGGCTGTGGGCTGACGAGGGAGAGGAGGATCCAGGTAGTTAACCAAAGACTGCGGCGGTGGTGTCATCGGGAAGGCTTTGGCTTCCATGACCACAGTCCGCTCTTTGGAGAGAGAGGCAACGAGCTGTTGGGAAGGGATGGTCTCCACCTCTCTCCATTGGGGAAGAGGCTCTTCGCAGCTAGACTGGCTGACCTGCTCCACCAGGCTTTAAACTAAGCCTGCCGGGGGATGGGGGGACTACTGCCACTGCTGGTCCACCAAGTGGCCTTGCAAAGCTAGCAGGCCAAGGCACATAAGGGATCCCACCCCAGCACCAGGCCTGGAACCAAATGTAGGCAAGGCAAGAGCCCCCAAGGAGACACTTGTGTGTCTATACACAAATGCCAGGAGCTTGGGGAATAAACAGGAGGAACTTGTTCTCCTCCTAAATGCAAATAACTATGACGTCATTGGGATAACAGAAACCTGGTGGGACTCCACCCATGACTGGACCACGGGTATAGACGGCTATACCCTGTAAAGGAGGGATCGAGTGGACAAAAGAGGCAGGGGCATAGCTCTGTATGTCAAGCAAAGCTATGTGTCCTTGCAAGCTGACATTGGCACCCATGGTGGATGACTTGAGATCTTCTGTGTTAAAATCCGTGGGGAACACAGCGCAAGGGGGTTGTACTACAGACCCCCTACCCAGAGTCAAGACTTCGACCAGGAGTTCACCAGGGAATTGGCTGAGGCCGCACAATCCCAGTGTATGGTTGTCATGGGAGACTTTAACTACCCAGATATCTCATAGGAGGAGTGCTCAGCCAAATCTGAGCGGTCACAAAGCTTTCTCTCATGTGTGGATGACCTCTATCTGACGCAGGACGTCTACAGGCCGACAAGAGGTAAAGCGCTGCTCGACCTCATACTGTCAACCGGAGATGACCTAATTGGCAACCTAACAATCGAAGGGAAGCTGGGTGACAATGATCATGAACTGATCACCTTCTACATCTGCCGTAAAGCTGGCAAGTCAGTCAGTTGTACAGAAGTCCTCAACTTCAGGGATGCTGATTTTGACAAGCTAAGGAGGCTTGTCAGAGAGGCCCTAAAAGGCCACAACCCAATGGAGAGGGGAGTTCAGGACACATGGATGCTCCTCAAGGGAGCAATCCTGGATGCGCAAGTAAAGTCCATCCCGTCTTGGAGAAAAAGCAGCAAAAGGGCACAGCATCCCCCTTAGCTCTCCAGGAAACTGGTGGACCTCCTGCATCTTAAAAGGAAGACCTACAAAGGATGGAGTACTGGAACCACCACCAAGGAAGAATACTCTGCTTTAGTCCAGACTTGCAGAGAGCAAACCAGGAAAGCCAAGGCTGCGATGGAACTTGAGCTAGCTACAAATATCAAGGAAAATAACTTCGGACCCCCTGCTAAACCAGATGGGGCAACTGACAGCTGGTGCCCAGGAAAAAGCAAACTTGCTAAATGGGTACTTTGCATCAGATTTCCATCAGCACCCTGAGATGGCCCTGCCCACTATGGGTCAGGGAGGCCCAGGTGAGGGAGAGTCCTTGCCCTCCATCGAAGCTGACCTTATGAAGGAACACCTCGACAGGCTGGATACCTTCAAGTCAGCCAGCCCTGATGGGTTACACCTAAGGGTACTCAGGGAGCTGGCAAGCATCATAGCTCAGCCCCTGGCATGGATCTTAGAGAGCTCTTGGTGCTCTGGTGGGTGAGGTGCCCACTGATTGGAAGAGGGCCAATGTCGTGCCTATCTTCAAAGAAGGGAGGAAAGTAGATCTGGCAAACTACAGGCCCATCAGCCTGACCTCTATCCTGAGGAAAGTCTTGGAAAAGATTATCAAAGGAGGCCATCCTTAACAGACTAGCTGAAGGCAATATCCTGAGGGTTACCCAGCATGGGTTCGTTGCAGGTAGGTCATTTGCTTGACCAAGCTCATTTCCTTTTATGACCAGGTGATTTATCACGTGGAGAAAGGGGAAGAGATTGACGACATCCACCTCAACTTTAAAAAAGCCTTCGATCTGGTATCCCATGATCATCTCTTGGTTAAACTGGCTAACTGCAGCCTTGATGTCACCACGATCTGCTGGCTGGGGAACTGGCTCTGCGGTAGGACCCAGAGGGTGGTGGTTGACAGGAGCCAATAGTCTTGGTGTGCTGTGACCAGTGGGGTCCCACAAGGCTCTGTCCTAGGGCCTATACTGTTTAACATCTACATCAATGATGTGGACATTGGTGTCAGAAGTGGACTGGCCAAGTTCACCGACGACACCAAACTCCGGGTAAAGCATCCACACCTGAGGACAGGAGGGTGATCCAGGCAGATCTGGACAGACTCATGAAATGGGCGGACAAGAACCTGATAGTGTTCAACACCAAAAAATGCAAGGTTTGCACCTTGGGAGGAAAAACCTGCACCATGCATTAGGCTCGGTAGTGCTACGCTGGGCAGCACTACAGATGAAAGGGACTTGGGGGTCATGGTTGACCACAAGATGAACATGAGCCTTCATTGTGATGCTGTGGCTAGTAAAGCGAGCAAAATGCTGGCTTGCGTCCATAGATGCTCTCAAGCAGATCCCGGGACGTCATTCTCTTGCTGTACTTCTCCTTGGTGAGGCCACAGCTGGAGTACTGTGTCCAGTTTTGGGCTCCACAATTCAAAAAGGATGTGGAGAAGCTTAAGAGGGTGCAGAGGAGAGCCATGCACATGATCAGAGGTCAGGAAAACTGACCTTATGATGAGAGGCTGAGAGCAATGGGGCTATTCAGCCTGGATAAGTACAGGCTCAGGGGTGATCTGGTGTCCACCTATAAGCTTATCAGGGGTGCTCATCAGGATCTGGGGGAATGACTGGTCACCAGAGCCCCCCAAGGGATGACAAAATCTAACAGGCACAAACTCCACTGTGACCGGTTCAGGCTGGACATAAGAAAGAACTTCTTCACTGTTTGAGCCGCCAAGGTTTGGAACAGACTGCCGCTGGAGGTGGTTCAAGCACCCACTTTGAACGCCTTCAAAACATATTTGGATGCTTATCTTGCTGGGATCCTATGATCCCTGCTGACTTCCTGCCCCTGGGGTGGGGGGCTGGACTCAGTCATCCTCCGGGGTCCCTTCCAGCCCAAATGGCTATGAAATCTGTGAAATCTGTGAAGCATAAGCATAGCTGTAGAGGTGGAAAGAGGCCACAACTTTATCCCCAAAGGAGAGTAGGACATAAAGAACTAGTACAGAGAGAAAGAGTATGCAGCTTTGGTTCCCCAGCCCTTGCGGGCAGCCTCCCCTCATCAATTTTTACAAGATGTGCCAGAAAAGGAACCAGGGTGGGACCCTGGGCAACCCCTGGCACCTCATTTCTTACACCCATATTCACTGATGAGAACTAATATATCCATGTTGGATTATATCTGTGTGAAATATACTACTCAGATAAAGAGCTGTGTAGTGCCACTAATATTCAAGCCTAAATGATCATTTCCACTATTTTAAATGTGAATACTCCGAAGGAAAATGTAGAATATTGATTGAGATCCCTTCCCATGAGAGTCAGCAAAGCAAAATTCACAAAATGTTTACTTTGGCACTTAGAAATATAGCAGTGGAAGGGATTTTGTGTGTCACTGGGTCCAGACCCTGCTATCACTGTTGACAGCTTCAAGTCCTTTCATAACGGGATGAGGTTCCGTATTGTAAGTAAAGGGGTTTTTTGTGCCCACTACTCTAGCTGGAAAGCTTACTAGCAGCTTACTGCTCAGATGGTTAGAAACAGCCTTTTAATTTCCATCTTAAATTTATTCATGGCCAATTCATACCCATTTATTTTTCTGCCAATATTGTCCTTTGGCTTAGCTCTTTTCCTCCATTTGCCATTTTCACCCCAAATGTATTTCTAAATAAATAAATAAATAAATAAAAATCGTATCTCCTCTCAGCCTGTGTTTTGCTCAGCTACACAAGCCAAGCTTTTAGTCTCCTTTCTAAATTCCCCTGAGCCTCCTAGTAACTTTCCTCTGCCTCTGTTCATTTAACTAGAAGGGCAGCACAAGAGGATTTCAGTAGTAGTTGGTCTATTATCCAGTTACAACCTTCTTTAACAACACAGATTTTCTTTTTCCAGAAATGTTTTGGTTACATGTCTGAAAATATTGCAGAGTGTTGTTTTATCAGTTCTTCCATTTCCTATTTTGGCAGCCTGATTATTTTCTTAGGCTGGTATATGAACTCAGTGCTGTGCGTTCCAGCCCTGGGTAAGCAAATCACAAAAGCAGAGGATGGCCAATCCATGTATATGTGCTGCAAGTTACATGGGCAGCCCCTGTGTGTGACATGCAGCAGATCAGAGGGGGGACAGTCAGAATGGCATCAGATCTGGCAGGATGCAGAGGCCAGACAGCAGAGATTGGGCAGAGGAAGGTGATCAGAGTGTCACTGAAGGAGTTGGAGGGCATAGAAATGACACATATAAATAGTCACTTGGAAATTAAACATGCACTTTAATGCCATGATGAATGGGGGCTGGAGTGTTTAGTAACATGGAGAATCAGATCTCTGGTGAACACCCAGCACTGTGAATTATATCAGTATATTTCAAGAGTAACTATTCCTGAATAATCAGTTTTTTCATTAGTTACACTAATGGCATCTCTTGTTTAGAGCTATAATGAAGGATTAATAGAGATTATCTTAATATTTACTTTCAACATCTTGGTCGAAAGTGTTGCCATTTTTTAGTTTTAGTCTTCAATGATCTTACCATTGACAGTTCAGCATATTTCCCAAAGATATTGCATGGGTGGATCAACCAAAATGCATTTGTTAAATGCATAAATTAAACATGGGCTCATTTTAACCTTGGATTAATTCAGAGACATCAGAAAATGGAAATCCTGTGGTCCTTGAACTCCTACAGATCTCAAGAGAAACAACATCAGTAGCTAGACTTGTATTTAAGGCTTGCCTTTGTTGATCTTTATTTAATATACATTTGTGCCTGCCTGGTCTTAAGGAGGTGCTCTCATGCCACCTTGGAACGGGTGCCCAGGGTTGGCTGCTGTGCTTGTTCCTGTGGTCTCAATGAGGGGTCACATTCTCCCTGAAGCTCACCTGCTACAATTTCAATCTTTCTTTCAGTGGTGGGGTCCCCTCCTGTAGCCCCTCATGGGTCGGTTGCATCCCCTGGTGGGTATTCATGGGGCTCCATCTCCCCTACACCCCAGCCATGTGCCAGCCTCTAGGACGCTGGTGGTCAGTTGGCTCGCGCTCCAGTGTTGACTCCTGCTCTCTCCTTGTCTGTTAGGCTCCTGATAACTTTTTCCAGCTCTATGTCTCTTCGGGGACATTGGGCTGTCCCTGCTAATCCACTGGGTCTCCCTTTGTTCCCCAGCTGCCTACCATGCTACCCCGGCTGCTCCTAGCTCTGGAGTGTTGCCTGTGGCCCTGACCCTTGTCTCAGGGTCCCTCTGGGCAATTCACGAAAGTAAAAGAAAAGGAAGAAATTAATGGAAAAGATGGTGGTGTGCTGGTGGGGGGGTAGGGCCTTGGCCTGGCCCCACTCACTGGTATGGTGTCTGTGGCTCTTGCAGTCCCTCGACACTGTCCTTGCTCCTTCACTCAGTTGTGGACCCCTCTGATGGGTCCATCCCTGGGTCCTTCGGTGGCAGCTGGCACAGTCTGTGTCCAATGTGGGAAGCACTCTTTCCACCACTCCCCGCTGTGCTTTCCCTGCTGTCTTTTTGCCACTGGCTTTTATTTCAGTTGGGCAGCATCCTGAGATGATGTCATCTGCCCGTGTCACTTTTAGACAGAAATAAAAGTGGCTCAGAAACCACGCGGGTGCTCCATCCCAGCACAGCTTGCCCGTCTCTTCCTGGCCTGAAACAGGTAAGTTCTCCGTGTCTTCAGGGCTTTTCTTGCAGGGATGGGCTGTCTCTGTCCTGGATCTTGCCATGGGAGGGGTCTCCCACATCCTTTTTTCCGCCCCCCTGGGACAACATATAAACATGGGTTGGTAAAGGTAGGTACCTGATTCTAATCTCACTTACATGAGTGTAACTGAAATCAGTAGTTGCCTTGTAAAAATAGTGCAACTAAGAAGGAAATTTCATCTGAAGCCTGTATTTAAATCCATGGGTATATTGTAAATATGAGCAGGGAAATAAACTTATGACACTTCACCTCATTCTCTCTCTTTGCCTCTGTCACACATGCAAATCTGGAGATGAATGAACGTGCAATGTTATAAATACCTCCTCCTCTACCCATATATGCGCCATCATCTCCTTACGCAGCCCCTCTGCTGTTTACACTGGACACGCTACATGAAAGAATGGCTAGATACTGCTTTGACTCCAGAAAGACATAACATCCCGTGGCAGAAAACTTTAACTTCCCTGGGTAGTCCATTGCTGACCTCAGAGTAGCTGTTCTTAAACAGCAAAACTTAAAAAAACCCTCAAACACAAAAGTGCTGAACAAGAAATCATCTACAAACTGTATTGTGTTACATATGGTCTCAGCAGAGACTCTGGATTCTTATCCCATTACCTAGACTAGTTTTTATAACCTGTGTGTACCTCAGGGGTTTAATTGTCTTATTTATCTGTATTGACCTATTGAATTCACCTTCACCATTCTCAGATTCTCAGTTGTGCCTCCTCCTCCTCACCTTTATATTCAAATTCCTTTCTATTTAGAATCCCTGCTTTCTGCAAGTCCATTCATAGCATCTGAGGAAGTCAGCTCTTGCCTCTGAAAGCTTTATGACACTCTGAACTAGTTGGTCTCTAAGGTACCACCCTGTCCTGCCTTCTGCCACTATCAGTAAAGAGCTGAAAAAAATGTTTCTGCTCCAGAGACTGTGCCCTGTATAGCTCTGGCAGGAAAGGACAATTGTGAGCACACAGAGAAAAATAATCCAGATATCCCTGAGCTGTTTAGAAATATGGCAATATTAAGACAGTTGTAACTAGTACTTTAATAGATTTCCCAGTAATACAGCTGGTTGTATATTTATGATACACATAAAGCCCTAAGAAGCCACTGTCACTGATGCACTCCCCTGACCTATATGCAGCTCATTGTGCCATCCAAAATATACATGGTGTCCCCAAGAACTGATGCTTCAAACTACACACATGTAAAATTAAATCAGCTTCTTCCACCCCTATAAACCCTGCAACACAATGCCTGATCCTTCGGCTCTCTTCTCCTGGTCAATACTAAGAACAATTATTCATGTACAGTAGACCCTTTTGTACCACTCCAGTAATGGACAAGTTCCTCAGAACAGAGGTAAGTTAGAGTTACACCTACTGTAAGGCTCTTTGTCTTGCCAAAATAGTTAAATGGGGCCTTGCATAACTGAGGATCGGGCTCAAGTTACCACAGTCTTAATGTTATGCTAATTAGAGTTATTCTAATTAGAGATGCTAGAAGATACTCTCTTCTCACCTTGCAGGAAAAAAACCCAACAATCCTTGTTATTGGAAAAAAACCCTGTACCTATTTTGGGTTTTCTGATAAAAGCTAGAAAATTTAAGGAAAATACCTAATTTCAGCCATGCTGATAGAAACAAAAATATAATTTCATCATAAAAAAGTTTTAATAGATTTTTTTTACCATTTCCTATATTGGCAAAGTCCTGTGCATTCACAACACAGGGAGAGGATAGAAAATAAAATGTCCTAGCTTTCAATTCTCAGACTTATTTCCCTAATGCGAGCAGGTGTTCCACTTAGAAACGTATTTAGTTCTTCCATCACTATAGTATCCATGGGCTTCCCCTTCACTTGTGGGCTAAAGCTGGGTTTTTTTCTCCCAAATGGCATGCAGCAGAATAGGTTGGAGGTAGGAAAACTTGACAAGCATCCCAGAGGTGATCTATCACAATAGTAGCAGGCCACTGGGACTCCTAGGTGGACTGCCTCCTCTGAATCCCCGTATCAGAAAATTCTGTCTCCAGGACATTGACAATGCCTTTATTCCCCTACTTTACCAGTGGCAGTCAAAGTGTGTTTCAGGAATTATGTCCTGTAGGTGTGTGTGAGGGGTGTTCCCAAAGTTTTCAAGAACAGGTTAGCCAGACAACTAGGATGATTTAGCTAGGGAGGATATTGTCCTGAGCAGGGAACTGGTCTAGATGACTTCCTGAGGTCCCTTCTAATCCTAGTTTTCTATGATTCTACAACTCTAATTCTGATCAGGGAGAGGGAAGGGAGAGAAAACATTGGCTTATAGAGCTTCTCTTCTCTCGTGGCTATGAAATAATGTATTTTGAAGCTACCATCCAGAAATCTAGCAGACTGCACAGCCCCTCTGAGACTTCCTATTTGGCAGACAGTAAACTATGGAAGAAGCCTCTTTAGCTGACACACTCTTCCCATGTGTGAGTTGCCGTAGGTGACAGGGAGAGAAAATGATACCCCTTGGGGTTGGCAATGTATGGATAAGTAACTACAGAATTGTCTGGCAAGGCTACCCCTGAGAAATCTGCTCTCTCAAAAAAAACATGACCATTTTCATGTTCACTCTGGATTGGAGCCTATCAGTTCATATACAAGATACACATTAAATGTGATGGATCACCTATAAGAAACCCAGAGAGCATGCTTTAAAGAAAATGACTAATTTCTATCTTAACTGATTTTTAAGAATCATCCCTTTTCATGTCACAGGGCACACCTACTATAATGAAGCCCAGTGGAGTTAAGCCTTGGATGTTCTTGGTCCATTACATCTTACAAGAACTGACGGGATGTACTGTATGATGCTGACATCTAGAGGGCTGAACAGGAGTTACACATTCTACTATAACACGACTAAGTCTTAGACACATTGCTCTTTGAAATAACTTTTATGACAAATACATTTAAAAGGACTCTGTCCAGGGCAGATGTCAAATACTCTGACTTTTAATGATTCACCTGTGATTAAAAGATCACTATTGCTATTTTAGGTGTGTCAGAGAGCAGGTGAAAACATGTCCCCCACCTCAGAAAGCAGAGGAGTGCAGTGTTTGAGCAGAACACCAGAGTGCATGGCATACCCCAAAAAAGGAACTTCCGCTTTGTCCCACTAACTGTGTGACAGTGCCAAGAAGGACAGAAGCACCATGCTCCACCCTTGCTATGCTTCTGAAAAGCCAGGACTGCTGCTGGAGCAGCCATGACAAGACCTAGGGACACACATTACACATAAACTGGTTTAAGTAATTGGAAACTTTAACAGAACAGATATTCACTGCACATAAGCCAGTTTGAAAATGGCTGAAACCAATAAACCTGGTTGAATGTAGCATCAGACTTAACTGATCTGGGTCAAACTGGTTTATGCAATGTCTGTCCCAGACCCCTTGCTGATTTAAGTTAAACCAGACACCCCCAGCATCTTGGCATGCTCTCTGGGCTGGGCAGAGCAGGGCTCTCTGCTTCACAGCAGGGCAGGCTTCTCCCCTCTGCTCCCTGGCTGCAGTTCATCACAGACTGAAGGCATCCCTGCCCCCCTCACCTCCCCTCCCCTCCCCATCCCCTCTGCCTTACAGCCACCCCTCAGCATTAGCTAGCAGACCACATGCTGGCTACGGTCTGTGCTGTGGCAGATGGGACAAAGGCAGAATCAACAGGTAGCTGATAATGTCCCTCTGTCGTTTTTTTAATGAGGTAATAAATACTGAGTTAGGGGTGATAAACACTTTTACCAGTTCCCTGCTGGGCTGGTCAGAAGTAGGGGGAACCCCTTCCTAATCAAAGTGTCCTGCTGGGGCCTGGCCACACCCCGCCTCAGCTCAGCACTGTGGAAAAGAGGGGAGGGCTGCTCTAGTCTTCCCCTCCTCCCCCCTGCTTCTAGCCCAAACCACTGCAGGCATGTGCCTCCATGTCTGGGATGTCTGTACAGTCACAAAGTGATTTAGCGTAGCCACGTTAGACTAACCTGCAAAGACTGAATCAGTTCAGGCTCAGGCTTTCTGAATGTCTGTCCCTAGCCTTGGTGAGAAGATATTGCCTAGCTCACCCATGCCAGACCAGTCACTAGCACTGCAGACAACTTTTCTTCTTGCACTATTCAGTATAGGTAACCAGATTATGACTATCTCCAGCTGAAGAGCCTCAAAGAGGTGGAGACACAGACTTTCAAGTACTGAGAGTTCATATGGTACATTCCTCGGACTGTTAGCATTTGTCCAGGGACAAAGTTAGCACTGCAACTAAAATCCTGTTTGCTTTCCAAAAATGTGTGCTCTCTGTTTCCTTTAGGCATTTTTATTCAGCCCAGACTCCAACACAAAACCATTGCTGTTACATAAAACCATCCTCTGTGTTACAAGAGTCTCTTGTATCCAGATTGCCAATGAAACTGAGGTGGCTAAATTTGAGAAACATTTTCACTAAAAAAAAAATCCCTAAAGCGAAATCAAACCAAAAACAACAACAAGAAGCCCCAACCCTAAACACACCTCACCCTCCTAGTCCATTATGGTTTTAAGCATAAGGCATGGCAGACCAGACTAGCTTATTCAGAAAGGCATAAACTTTCAGAGGTGAGAGCCTACTTCTTCAGATGCTATGAATAGCTATGAATGATAGTATCTGATGAAGTAAGCTGTCACCTATGAAAGCTTATGCCTTTTTGAACTAGTCTTTAAGCCACCCTGTCCTGCCTTCTGTTTGATTTCAGACAAACATGGATAACTCCTTCCCTTGTCTTTTAAAATAACCTTTGAGCAGAACACCAGAGTGCATGGCATACCCCAAAAAGGAACTTCTGCTTTGTCCCACTAACTGTGTGACAGTGCCAAGAAATGAGCTCCTGGGTAAAGTTTACTGCAGCACACTGGACATAAGCAAGATCTGCAACACCATGCAGCTTGCTTAAACCCTTAGTGTGGGGCTCTAACAAAGTGGGGGCCAAGCTTTTAGGCAGGCATGCCACAAATTAACCATGCATCCTCCCTGAGTGCCACGCTGTTCCACTTTCTCTGTCCAATCTCCTCTGGTTTCTGCTCTTGCCATGTGCTCCTTCTGATATCCTGCTCTACTTTCTGCTTCCTGTCCTATCTGCTGATGTGTTGCCTGTCCCCTCCCTTATCTGCTGCATGCTACATGCACAGAAGATACCCATGATGTGGTACTTGTGCCACAGGTTGGCCACCCCCACCGTAAGAGGTGGGGAAGCCCTTGTATGGACCCTTAGTGGATAAAAGTGTTTCACAAGGACCTCTCCCCCCCCCGCACAAAATAGTGAAGATGGGTGCTATGAAATAACCACAGTTCAAACTGGGTGGGCAGGATTTGGGCCTAGGCTTTGGTTTTCACTTTAGACAGCCCTTTATCTTGAAAACAAAATTGTATCCTGTTGCATTATTTTGCTTTACCTGGGGACTGCATTTTGCAGTGGAAGGATATGCCTACAGGCACAACACAGTGCAAAGGTAACCAAACTAGCTCCTGATAAGCTAACACAGACCCAGAAGCCATCTAACAACTGTAATTTGGGAAACAGGACAAGCGGCCTGCACAAAGTTCTGTGCTCAGCTCGACTGCTTCCCATTTGAAGCCAACTCAGGTATCTTGCTCCTGCATGAGAGTCTACTAAAAAACAAAACAAAACAAAAAACAAAACAGAAGTCACTTGGAATAAATAGCACATGGACCAATGGCCATGTGGGACTCTGCTTTCAGAAATATGCAACCTGCTATTACTTTATATTTTGTTTCCTCCCCTGATTTGGGGAGTTTGTCCAGCTACCCCTGAAGTGCATTACTGCATCATCTTTCAAATTGTGGATACTGACTGCAAAAGGCATCCCTTCTGCTGCAGTTTTAGCATGGCTCCAATTGGCAATTGCGAATCAGATGGAATTAGTATTTAGTAACATGGGTAAGTGTGGTCCCCAAAAGTTTGGATGCAGAAGAGCATCTCTGCCATGGAAAGTAGAGTGGGATATTTTGGAGAGCAGCCTGGGGATTTTTCTGTTTGGAACCATACAAAATTCTCTCTCCTCATTTCAGCAATCACTCAGAGCTGAGGGGTCTGACAGGTCTGGCCCACGCAGCATCTGAGTGCTAACTGAGTAGCATTGCTTCTGTGACAAAAACTGAAGCATCCTGGGTGAAATTCACTGGAGTGTAAAGGGCCCCAGACAAGTCCCTTAGCACCACCAGCCTTGCTTAAACCTTTAACACAGTGCTCAGATGAAGTTTGAGACATGGGGAGAAAACAACACAAACAGCTGATTCCAGATGTCTAATATCAGAGCTCTCTGAATGCACAGATCCCCAGACCTTCCTTTCTCAGCCAAACACTTAACTAAATTAAAACATTTAACTAAACTAACTGCAATGCTTAGTGAGTGCAGGTAACAGCATTTTTTCAGTTAGTGTGGGCACTTCAGATACAGCTTAGCAGGTCAGGAAATGCAGTCAGTTTTTGATATAGCATGTGTTGGGGCTCAGCCCTCTCAGCCTGCCTCAGACCTCAGGCAGAACAGCCAGCTTGTTGCCTCTTATTTCCCTCCCTTCCGCGATTTGGAAAAATGGTTCACAATTTCTCTGTAGTATAGATTTGTCTGTAGCATAGATCAGTTCCAAGGGCCTCAGTTATATCAAGATTTTGTTATGCCTTGCCTGTGCCTTTATACACCTGGATGCTTATCTTGCTGGGATCCTTTGACCCTAACTGACTTCCTGCCCCTGGGGCAAAGGGCTGGACCCAGTGATCTTGTGAGGTCCCTTCTAGCCCTAATGTCTAGGACATCTATGAAATCTATCTATTTACAAGGCCTTGCTGACACTGACATCTGTTTTTAACACTGTTGTTCTTGGTTTCCTGTTGAACATGGTGTCAGCAGATTAAAATCCACAATATACTTGAGTGGTGCCATTTTGTAATTTAATAGCTCCAAATACGGATCAGTGTACCTGCATGTCTTCCGAGTTAATAACCCTTTTCCTGTAGTTAGTATTTTGGGTTCTCTCTCATGTCCACAGTGTCAGAGTACAGTCCACTGTCCATGAGTCTTATTCTGAACCAAATCAGTTCCTTTCTTTGGGAAATCCTATTTATTTTGTCAAGCGTTAATTCTGGTTAATTCCAGTAGCTTCCATCTGAGTATGTTGTTCCCTGTCCCAGTTATGGCCTGGATATGTTAGACATCTCTCCATCAGGAGTTCAAGTAGCTCCCCATTTGCAAGACCATGATGGATCTAAGGTTCATGAGATAAGCTCTCTCGTGTTCCTGCTTTATTATTTTAATTAAAACATCTCACTCATGGCTCTTCTTTGTGTACTGTACTCTTCAGCTTCTGTAGTGCAGTTTCATAGTTAGCGTCCCCTGCCTAAAGCAATTAAAAACTATTAAAAACATCAAGTACTTCAGAACAAGCTACAGTCCAAAATAAAGCTATGATCTGACCGCAATCCTTTTGCTGACACCAGTTGCTTGCAAAGTAATGTGTTGTGTCAACCTTTTGGTATCATCATATTTCCAGAGTTCCAGCTCTGGCAAGGCTTTTAACAGCTCCGTTCTTCCACTCAGGCTATTTTCTTAATTTATTTTACTCTAGGTACTTGTATTCTTTAGAAACTACTGAGAGTCAAGGAGCCTGACAGAGGCTTGCTTCTCTCAGTGTCAGGAGATCTAACTGATCAGCATTACTTTACATAAGCCCTCTGCTCCAATTAGCTCATGCCATGTCTCTTAAAAGGGACTGTTCCCTAGGGTCAGCACTGTGTTACTAGTGTTACTAAACAAAGCTGAGTGTGTTGTCACAAGGTAAAGGGCTTGGAGGTTAATGCAAAAGTTAGTACACTGTTTAGCACAAGGATTAGATTTAATTAACTTTTCCCATGGATTTATAGAGCTGAGTTAAAAGCAAGGAGGGAACTAGTTGTAACCTGTGCAGTTGTTTCTCTGTAGCTACATGCTGTGCCTAAGCAACATGCCAATGAGATCACTTTCTTCTGCCCAGTTCTCAGTCCAAAATGAGCCGGCATTTCTAGTTTCTTTAGAAGAAAGCATTGTCAGTGAAAACTGATGTATATTTTGAACTGCAATGTTATGTACAAAAACTGCCCATAGATAAATGACAAGCTAGCAGTCACAGCCCCCCGCACCCCCCTTATATTTCACTGGATTGATTAAGGTGTCCCAGGATATATCGAATGCCTGGGGCAATGCTAGCAATTACTTTTGTGCTGCTAAGCAGGGGCTCTGTGAATAGTAATATTTTCCTCATATATCGTGTGAGGAATGTAGCCAGGCACACATTAAAAAGCTGCTCATCTACAATTAAATGGTGCCAGGTGCAAAGTTTCCTGGGGCAAGTGCCATACGATGAGGATATTAGCAGACAGGGCAGCAAACAGCTCCTCCCCCCATTTCACAAAACCAAGATTTCCAGAACATTCATTATCTTTCTACACTGGGATGAAGCTATGGCCATTAGCAGTTTTCATCCCAGAGATGCCAGTAGCCTGATGGTAACAGCCTGACATCCAGCACTGGAGTTTCATGGTGGAAAGCTGCTCAAAACCAGAGCCTGGCTGACCAGAGCCAAGCTCCGGCTGCTGGCCAGGCTCTGCAGACTGGATCACTGCCGCCGGGGTGCTGAGAGGCCCCCAGGACCCCCAGTAAGGCTGCTGGGGCCAGCCCAGTTTCTGGCCCGACTCCCCTTCCCTGCCCAGGGCAACCAGCCACAAACCAGAGCACCTGTGCATAGGCGTTCCCTGGGGACAAGTAGCAGCAGCGCAACTATGTGCTGCTACTATTTTCCCCAAGGAAACGCACATGCACACTTTTCTGGATGCACCCTGGGTGTCCTAAATCCCAGCTGAGTGTCTTAACCACAAGCACTTGTCTATTTTTGCGGTGTTTTTTAAATGTGTGTGTGGCTGGATACATCAGGAAGCCAGGAATTCAAATTTCTATGCTTGACTTTTCACTGACTTATTTTTATCCATCTGTCAAACAGACTCAGCGTTGCTCACTTCAGAGTGTAAGGTGGTGCTGTGAATTTATAGTCTGTAATATTTTGAGATTTTTAGATACCACCAGAAAGAAAGCGAGGATGCAGGATTTTGGACTGCACCTAATTACGTAGTCACAACCAGACAAGCTGCCTTCAGTTTTCTTCCTCGGTCGGAAGCAAGGAGGAAGAATGGAAACCAACCGAAGTGCTTAGTGATCAAGACCTGACTGACTTCCAGCAGGGCTGGTGCAGGCACCTACCTTCGAGATCTTCAGAAGGAGACTGGGAGCACACTTTGCTGGGGTTAATTGACCCCAGCAGTCTTTCCTGCCCAGAACAGTCTTTCCTGCCCAGTTTTTGCAGCACTAAAATAGTGAAAATCAGCTTTGGAGAACAGGAGCCTGCATGTTTAAGCTAAGACACAGCAAGAACAAGAGTCCAGTAGGCTTATTTCACTATCAAACAGGGCAGGTTTCAGTTCTTAAACCTGTGTCATAAGGAAATCTATCTTAAAAGCAAATGGGTTCATCAGCACTCTCTCACTTTAGACTTATGCCCATAGATATTGTTGCTATTTTGTTAATGAGTTTGTTGGATTCATTTCTTTTTCAGCAGTTGCCAGCAGCTTTCACTGAGATGATATAAAACCCTATTTTTCTCTTGCTTTGCCTAGAAATAGAATAAAGGAAAGCTGCAGTGTTGATGAAAAACAGGATTCAGAGATTCATATTTACTACACCCAAAAGTGTGTGTTAAAACATTGTTTCAAATGAAATTTTTATTTTAAAATGTATCCCTGATTCACAGCATTATCTGCATAATGAAGAGTGGCTTCTTGGGGGAAGCAGCTATTTTACTGATACTGCCACAGGACCTCAGAACTGATGAAATAAAGCAAGGGAAAAAAAACTTACTTCCTGCTGGAATTTATAGGGGAAATTCATAGGAAGACTTCCAGTATTTCCTCTGAATTACCCTGTTCCTCTAATTGATTTGTGTAGCTTAGCTGTAGTTCAAATTTAGAAAAAATTCACTTTTAAAAGCACTGAAATGTAAATAAAAATGTAACCCTTTTACAACAGCCTCAAAAGTCTCAGTTGTTCCAAAGAAAAGGTAAGGACTTACATCAGTTAAAAACAGTTTCAGTTATCAGACTGAAATAGGACCAGTGTGTTCTCTTCAAATATATATTATCTCTTATCTGTAAGATAAGGCTAACCCAAGTTTATGCGGGGAAACAATGTCACTATATTATCCAAGTCAAAATGATGACCCCAGAGTTTCAGATATCCATAACTCTCACCATGTGACAACCCTGGCTTTCACTTGATGCCATCTGAGAGGCCTAGGTAACGTCTGTGTGAGGTTATCTCAACTTTTGAGGTCTTAAATGGAGCTTAGGTGCTGAATGACAATTGTGCTAGACCTCTTCACAGGACTGAATTTTATCTGAAATAGAAACCTGCTGTTACAGATAAATTATTGATATAAATAAGGTTATTCCTGAACAAGCAAAAAAAAAAAAGCAACATCCTTGTGATGTTACTAGCAAGAGGGAAGGAGAGTTATAAAAAAAAGTTAGATGTTAAATTTCTCCAAGAATCTGCTTTTCAATAAACAGTACTTGACTTTTTTAACCTGACCATAGGCATGTACTTTTATTGTATGCATTAATTAAAAAGCCACGAGTAAGCTCTACAGCACATAAATAGGCCATACAGACTAAAACAACTGGGTTGATGCTGACTTAAATTAGATTTCCCACAGGCTTCACCTATTCTAGTCTATTCCTGAATACTCTACAGAGACATTTGTATTTGAGATGAAAATAAACCTTCCAAGTGGCTACAGGTCCTGGTTTGTAATTTTCTAAGCAGTGGAACCAGTTTCTTTTTAAAAAATGACCTTTAATTAATCCCTTTTCTTTAACTACATCTATAAATAGTGGCATTTTCCTTTTCTCATAGCAGCAGTAAATCACTAAACCAGAAATGACACAGAATGACCTTCATTTTGATGAGATTACAGAGGATGGAATTGCCTTTCCATCGTTCATGTACAGCAGCATCCACAGAAAGCAGGAAGAAGGCTCTGCTTTGGAGAAATGAAACTGACACCATGGATAATAACCTTTATAAACATTATTCTGTCCAGAAACAAAACACCAGGCCAGAGCTTAACCAGATCTTTACTGATACCAGATCATAAAATTCTCACTAAATGCGAAGCTTGCAAGAGCTTCTAAATACCATTGGCATTTTATCTCATTTAGTCACATTAAAGCACTTTAAAAGAAAGATGGAACAACTGATGCGAATGACTGTTTTTTCCTCCTGGCTAAAATGCAGAGGAGAGGAAAAAAGGCACTCAAAGAACACTGCAGGACATTTGACACAAAAATATGCTGTACAAAAATGAATTTGATGTGAAAAAATACAGTAGTAAAACAAAAACCGATGTTTATCTAGTCTCACAAAATAGAAACAGACAGCCATAACAGCTCAATCAAATCCTCTCATTTTAAACAAAATATGGCATTTGTATATCTAACTTCCATTCTTCCACCACCATTTTACTTCACTGCTGCACACAGCCACCCGAATACAAACATACCAGGACTCCATTAACATTAAGATTTAGGGGATTTATCCCAGGATATATTTGGCATTCATTACTTTACCTAGGATGGTTTTTATTATAGAAGAATGCTAGGAAGCTGCCTAAAGCAGCAGATATCTCAAACCAGTAGCATGGAATAACCCGCCTTAGATATGCCAGTAGGGGTGGTCTCTACCCTGAGTTTATAGAGATGCAGCATTCCCACTAAATGTACTTGGTAAGTAGCAGAGCGGGGAAAGACCACTGATGTCCTGATTCTGCAAAACTTTCTGCCTGTCGGTGAAGCTGAGGCACCCATAGACATTCTCAGCATTTAGCCCAAAACAGAAATGAATGATTCCCATTTGGCATATTCAGGGCATGGTTCCTAGAAGTGGAAGACCTGGGTTTTAAGGCCTCCCTATAGCCCAAGGGAATTTAAACCCATATCTGACACTTCCCAGGAATGTGCCTGAACCAGCAGGCAGTTATTAGAAATAAGTAAGTTGACTGCAGGCTCTTGGTATTCTGCTCACAGTCACATTCCTATCAGCCTTCTTTTATCAGGAAGGAGAGCAAGACAGCCAGTAATGAGGGCTCTGCCCAGAGGAGTGGGACCTGTGCCCTGAGTCCTGTCCTTTGCTTCCAATGCTTTTAGGCTTTTTATCCAATAGTTATTTGTTCGTACAATCACAGGTGGCTGAGCCCAGGGCTCCTTCCTCCCTCCTAGGGAATGAATGCCCTTCTATGCAGGCTACAGAACCAGGATTCCTCTTGGTTATTCTCCTGCTGGCCTCACAACTCTGTACTCCTGTCTTCCCTGAACTTCACAGAAGGGGTGGAGAGTGCTCTAATTCCAGTCTGGCCCAGCCTTACCCACTGGTAAGGGCAGGATCCATCCCGTGGACATGTGCTGCTGCAGGGATAAGCAGTGTTGACAACCAGTTCCTGCCTATCCTGTCCCAGAAAACGCTGCCTACCCCAAGTTAGGGCACTTTCCTGGCGAGTTGCAGATGTGGGTTTTTAACTCCCTTTGCTGGAGGGAAGCCTAGAACACAGTCTTCCACTTCCTGGACAAGTGAGCTAACCATTGGGATAGCATATAAAAGTTAGGTAGGCCCTTCTCTTCCTTCCTTTAGATGTACTCTGAATAATAGATCACGCTGTTCAGGGAACTTAGGTGTGGGGAGAGCTAGTTTGTAAATCTTCAGTGTCTTAGGCAGAAGTCAGACACTGTCATGCATCTCTTTCTGAAACTCATCATGTTTGGTAGTTATGTTTTCAAATGCCAAGGCTGACTTTCTTCTAGGCACTAGAATAAAACAGTCTGTACTGAAATGCCTAGGATTTCACGTGTAAGAGAGACATTGGTCAGGATTTCTCTGAATTTCACATTAGAGAAAAGGCAAATAACCTCCACCAAAAATTGCGTGGTCTACATAAGTTCCTTTTTGTATCTGGGTCTTGGTGCCTAAGGTCTGGCTAAGTCCTTAGGCATTTGGCCATACATGAGTTGTTTAAGCTTATGTTGGAGGTTGCAATGCTACATAATTAATTATTTATTACACAATTGAGATGAACTTAGATATACAGCTGCAACCTGGGGCTGCATCTTCTCACATATTTTTTAAGACAAACATGAAATGATTCACGTAGGATCTTGTTATCTCACTGTACCAAAAGTAGCTTGTAGTCTGCGCTTGCCAACATGGACTGCACAACACATATCCTATCCCATTCCATGAAGTGACTGATACAGAAATCTGTCCATACACAAACCTAAAAGCAGACTTGCAATCCATATCAGCAATAGACTTAGATCTGAAGCTTGGAGACACTGAGTATTCCTGACAGTCAATAGTAGTTTGCTTTTATTTTAGCTTTGATGATTTTCTTTTTGTTAAATTGCATTGGACATCAGCTGTGTTCACACAAGTGTGCATGTGTATGTTATAGCATCTCAAAGCAGTTTGAGATGTCACAGAAGGCACACTGCACAAGAGAAAATGTTCCCCATGCTGTATATTTGCAGTGCTGACTCTAATTTTGATACCGGGGAAAACTGGGATTAAAAAAAAAAAGCACGGTAAAAAAAGTGGTGTGGGGCACGCTTTCAGAGCATTCCTGGAAGCAACTGGAGGTTGGGTCCTCCAAGGAGATGTTCTGGCAGCTGGCCAGAGTGACTGTATGGCTACTGCATCCCCCTGCAGAAGCAGCAGCAGTAGGCGCACAGCTGCGGCTGAGTCCCCAGGGCTGCATGTGGTAGCATGGAGGCAGCCCAGCCCATTGATATGAGCCTTCAGGTCAGACCAGGTTGGCTCCATGCTAGCACAGGGGCTCCTCACGCTGCAGGTGGGAGCTGCTCACCATTGGGCTGGGCCAAGCTGGCTCTGTGCCTCCACATGGGGCTTTCAGCACTCCAGCAGGGAGCTGCACATGGAAGAATGGAACCAGTCTGGCCCAATGGTGCTTGGACTAAGAGCCACAGTGAGTACATGCCACTGAGCAGGGTGGGCTTCATGCTGCCATGTGCGGCTCCCTGCTGGGTTGCTGGTAGCTCCATGTGCTAGCACGGAGCTGGCTGGGCCCTGCCTGATGGTGCACAGTTTCTGCCTGCAGTGCCCTTAGTCCCACGTGCTGGCATGGAACCAGCATGGTCTGGTCTGAAGGCACATGCCAGCAGTCCAGGCTGGGCTGGCCTTGTGCCACCACGTGTGGCTCCTGGGACTCAGCCGGAGCCATGTGCCTCTGGAGGGCTTTGTTTGCTGCAAGCCATGAGCACCCTGAAGGCCTACCACCTGCTGCTGCTGGCAGCAGGAGCTATGCGCCAAAGTGGACATGGTGGGGGGGGGCCCCACCCCCAAGAAATGCCACAGTCCTGCACACCCCTACAAACCTCACCCCCCACACACAAACTCCCACACCCCCCAAGACTCCACACCTACCCACAAACCCCACACCCACACAACCCCCACAAACCCCACATACTCACATACCCATAGCCTCCCACACACCTTCACAACCCTTACAAGAAATCCCACACTCACCCACACTCCTGCTACAAATCCCACACCCTGCATGCCCAGCCATCATATAGGATAGGACCTGCTGGCAGGAGCCATGGCCACACAGGCAGCTGTCACACTGCATTCTTGATCCACAACTGCACCAGTGCCAGGACATGTGGCTCTGGCCTGGGGGGTGGGTCCTGGTCCTGGGAGCCTCTTGGCACGGGGTTGGACTAGATGATCTACTCAGGTCCCTCCCGACCCTAGGAACTATGAAACTATGTGATGGGCTGGGGAGGAGGGGTTGAGGTGGCAGTAAAGATGGGTGATGGGCAGGGGGGATTGAAGTAGTAGCAGGGTCTATGTGTGCATGTGATAGGCCAGGGGTGCCAGCAGGGATGTGTGTGAGAGAAAGATAAGTGGAGGAGGGGTTTGCTCTGGGTGGAAGTGGCCACCAGAGCCGGGCTTGGAGGCCCCTGCCCCCCCAGAGCAGCCTGTGCAGGAGGGCCTGAAAAGGAAGCAGCTTGTTCAGCTCAGTCTCTGAGCCCCAGTCATGGGCTTCCTAGGAAAGGGCATAGGGATTTCTTCAGCCTGGGCACAGGCGCAGAGAGCAGAACAGCAAGGGCTGATGCTTCTCAGAGCCACAAAGCAGCGGGTGGGACAGGTGCAGCTGGACCCATGTCCCGGTGCATTGAGAGGGCTGCTGTCAGGAGTGAGCAAGTGGGAGGCAAGGAGGGGCTGCAAGTCAGGAGTGAGGGGCACTGTCAGGGCTGTGTGGCTGTGGGTTGGGAGTAAGGGGAAAGGGCATGGACAGGGGCAGGGTACCAGCATATCAGTGCTTCTCAGCGCCACAAAGCAGCTGTGGGGACAGCTGCAGCTGGACCTGCATCCTGGTGAATGAAGTGGGCAGGGGGAGCTCTGATTTCCTATGATAACAAAACAAAAAAAAAGCAAATGCCAAAATATATAGGTATTTAGAATTTATTGTCTTATAATGATTGAGGCAGTGGTAGGCTTCCAAACTGTGTGAGAATTTTAAATATATCATGAAAATACTGTGGTCAACTGATACCTATACATAGAGTGGCCTTTCATTTTAATCATGGACAATGTGGATTTGGGGGTTTTTAATGAGAGAATTGGGGATTTTTTTAATTAGAGAAGTTGCAATTTTTAAACAGAGAACACCAGAATCTCTGCTGGTGAGGCAAGTGGGGGGACCTGGGCAGAGGAGCCTGCCCGGGGCTGGCACCGGGGACCCAGCTGGAGGGTGGATGAGGTGACTGACCTCCTGGCCATTTGGGGATATGAGGACACACTCTGACAGTTCAAGAGTACATCTTCTGGGCGATAGCTGCCCAAATGGCAGAGTGGGAGCACTGACATGCTGGTACCCTGCCCCTGTCCATGCCCTTTCAGTGCTGCATGAAGGCCAACTGTGCAGCCACTGGCAGCTGGCCCAGAGGTGCAGGTGGCTCTGCTGCAGTGCCCTTATTATGGTCCAGGTGGCTGTGGAGTCCCCATTCAGGTCTGGCAGGTGCACAGCCATGGAACCACATGTCCAAGGAGGTAGATGCTGTTGCAGGTGTGCAGCAGGTCACAGCCAGGCAGCAGCCCCCATTGCCAGACTGTTGCAGTGGGTAGAGGGTGCAGGGGCCACTCTAGGTTAGGGCTGCTGCAGCAGTCTATCTGGCACAAGGGCTAGTTATCTCCAGATACCAACTGGCTGGGTCTCAGAAGCTCCTGAGGGCAAGTAGCCCTGAGGTGCTCAATAGGGCAGCTTTTTGTGCTGCTGGGGCCAACATAGGTGCTGGCCTCAACCTCCAGCTTCTCCTGGCTGAAGATCTGAGAGGAGCTGGTCAGTTTGCTCCAAGTGGCACAATTTGCCCCACACCAAAGTGCATGTTTAGGCATGTGTGCTGAGGCCCAACTTTCTGGCACAAATTTGTACTACTGTTATTTGAGCTGCTGCAAGCGCATGTGCCTGCATGTGTGGATGTGCCCAAGCTGTTCAGAGTTAGAGCCCAGCTCCCAGACAAGAAAGCTTACATTTTCAAAGGGAGTTATCAGAAGCCCATTTATATCTTTAAAAATAACACATCCCCTGTGAAGAGGAGCTAAGGTGTTTAGGTGCTCAGCCAATTTATGACAGGGGCAGCATCTAGATGACAGTGGCCATCCAGTGTGTGGCACCGCAGACATGCCTGCAGCACCACATACAGCATGTTCACTTGTTCTCTGTGCTGTATGGGAGCAGCATGGGGTTTTTTGAGCCCTGTAAATCCAGGGGTCCAAAAATCCTGCAGAAAAAAAAGTACAGTGGCACATGTGAGGGCAGTACGCACTGCCCCAAGCCAGAGCCTGGCTGGCCAGTGCCATGCTCCGGCTGCTGGCCAGGCTCTCTGTGGCAAGATTACCACTGCTGCAGCCTCAGGAGGCCCCCAGGACCCTAGGACAGGCTGCTGGGGCCAGCACAGGCTCCAGCTTCCTTTACCCCACCCAGGGAAACTTGCCATGCACAAAAGCGTGCATGGTGCAGGCATTCCCTGGGGACAACTAGCTGCAGGTCAGGGTATGCTGCTGCTAGTTGTCCCCAGGTAACCAAACATCCACACACATGTGGATACAGCCAGAGAGGGCTTGCCTACACATTCAGTTAGTAACTCCAGAGCTAATTGTTTCATAGCTTCCATGTGCGCCCCTTGAATATGTCCCTAGGAGCAAGTAACTCCAGAATGATTAGCTCGCGTTTATTCATGCAGAGCACATGGAGCCTGGTTAGAGCAGTCCTGCCTGGCAGGGGATGCCAGGGCTGCTCCAACCAGGCTCAATGTGCTGTGGAGGGGCTGGTTGGGGCATGAGGTTTCATAGTTTCTAGGGTTGGAAGGGATCTGAGCAGATCATCAAGTCCGACATCGACAGCATGGAGAGGGTCCAGAGGAGGCCACTCGTATGATCAGGGGGAAGCAGGGCAGGCCCTGTGAGGAGAGGCTACGGGACCTGAACCTGTCCAGCCTCCACAAGAGAAGGCTGAGGGGGATCTAGTGGCCTGTTACAAACTAGTCAGAGGGGACCAGCAGGCATCGGGGAGTCCCTGTTTCCCTGAGCACTGCCAGGAGTGACTAGAAATAATGGCCACAAGCTGGCAGAGGGGAGATTTAGGCTGGATATCAGGAGCCGCGACTAGGATCTGGAACCAACTTCCGAGAGAAGTGGTGCAGGTTCCTACCCTGGGGGTTTTTAAGAGGAGGTTAGATGAACACCTTGCCAGGGTCATTTGACCCCAGTACTCTTTCCTGCCATGGCAGGGGGTCAGACTTGATGATCGGTTGCTTCAGCAATCCCTGCACTGAAGCACCCTTGTGCCCCAGCCAGGCAGCCAGTCTACAAGTGCGCTGCTGTGCATGAAAATACTCCATAGTAGGATAATACTTGTAAATACTTTGCAAGGCAGAAGCAGCAGGATAACTAACTCACTTGAGAGTTGAGAGTCCCCTGTTGCTTTCCCACAGTGTGTACCCAGACAGCTTCTCCTACAAAGCACTGAGAAAGAATTGGCAAGCCACTTGGCTCACTTGTGGCATAAAGAAACAGAGGAAGTGTCTGTAACTTGTGTATGACTTCTCCATGAAACTGTTCATACCAGTACTGGGTTCTCCTCTGAATTAAACTGTTGCAAGTGCTTGGGCTGGGTTGGCCAGAGGGCTTACAAAGGAGCCTACATGAGACATTTTCTGTGCAATTGACTAATTAACTGCTCAGTAAATGTCTCAGTGTCTACATGTCCACCCCTGTTTGGGCGCACACAACTAAATAACTTGTAAAGACAAGTACAGTAAAAGCTCTGTGATCCAGCATCTCCCATTCTCAGGGGATGCCAGATAACAAAATATGCTGGTTAAGTGAGCAGCCTGAACAGGCATCCTTGCCTGTTTGGGTCACTGCTTCTCCCACCGCATCCGGGGCTTTGCTGACCCTCCCGCGGGCCCTGTGGGACAGGGAGGCAGGCCCCGTACAACCTACTGTGCCCTGGGCCATGGGGGCTCAGCAGCGCAGGCTGCTTTCCCCCAGGCTGTGGGGGCTCGGAGAAACCGGAAGTGCCACGGTGGGCTCTTCCAGTTTCACTTTACATTACAAGCCGGCATGCAGGTTAATAGAACATGGCGGCTTGTAACATGCTGGATAACGGAGCTTTTACTGTACTACCCTACTGCTGAAGTTACTTGTTTCATGCACTGAGGGGACTCTCAGCTCTCAAGTGAGTTAGTTTGCTTCTGCCCCGCAAAGTAGGCAGGGTTACTAGCTCAACAGAAAGAGCATTTGAGCTCCAACCAGGCCAGCAAGTCTAGTTTTAAAGTACCAAAATGAGGTCAAAAGGACTTGTGTGTGAATGGAAAAGACAGAAGAGGAAGACAGTGTAGCCATATCCTAGTAAGAACTTGAGTTAACTCTGCAGTAAAAACATACTCTGGGTTTACTGCTCCATGTCATCTCTGTGCCCTGGGAAGCAGCGAGGAGGTAACGTGCAAGAGCTAAGCACTTAAAGCTATAGGCCAGCTTGCAAAAGTGGACTGAGGCAGAAGTGTTTCTGTTGAAATAGCCTGGGACACAGGGTTGAGGGGGCCCTTCAGAATAGTAGTTTGAGGCAGTAGCATAACTAGAGGTGAGCAAGCAGGGCACTAGCCTCAGGTGCTGATTTATAAGGGGAGAAAGAGTGGCAGCTGCTGCAACCACCCAGGGTGCAGAAACTGCTTGTTATGCATCTGGCTTGAGAACACAGTGGGCACATCTCCATGGGACTCTCATGTGCAGCTGTTACTGTGCAGTCATTTAGTACATGGTTATGGAAGTACAAAATGACTGTGCAGTAACTGGTGTTACTGCACAGTAGCATCTCAGCACGGTTGCCTAGTGATGCTTACTGTGCAATAGCTCATTACTACTGCGCTGCAGCATTGTGTCGTAGTTCTTGCCCGGCAACACTATTGTGCAGTAGTAACTAGCTACTGCACAGTACACATCTTGTATAGATATGGCCTGTTAGAAGACTCAGCTTGGTATAAAGTGGTTACAGCAAGTGGATATGCATATGTATTACTCAAAGTGCAAGAGCAAACGGATAAGCTACTATCCTCACGATTGCAAAAAAAACCCAACCAATAAGATCACAGTTGAGCTACAGAAAACTTATACCCTTATCACCAGCATTCTTGAAAACATCTGCTGTGTCTTGAGAACTGTTGTTCTTATTGCTGTTTGCTTAAAACTGTTAATTCCACACCTGGGCACTCTTTTCTCAATCCACATGAGGTTAAATTAGAACATTTGTTGATACATATAGAGTTAAACTTGGATTTTCCTCTCTGTAGCGAGTGGTGATATGAAATACAGATGTATTTGGAAACTGACAGAATATTGTACAACACTTATGAGCTGGCTGGTAACCCAATAAAGTAATACTGCTCCTTATTAACCATCTGTTTCAGTAGATAGCAATTCAGTCCTTAACACTATCTTGTCAACACTGCAAGGTGCTTGCAGCATGTAACCCTGCATGTCAACATATTTCTGGGAGTGAGGAAAAATAATGAGAAACTTTCATTGGGCGAAGCAATCAGAAACACACCACTAATCTGTTTAGTCAATAACTTGGCCAGGGTTCAGACAGCTGAATTCCTGCTGACCTCACCAAAGGTGCCGTTGCAATCAGCAAAACTTTCAGAGAGCCTCAGACTACAGGAAGATAACACACACAGCCAGCACAAAAATGTAACTGTAAGAGACATGCAAAAAATCTGTATGTGAAGTAACACTATTAATCTATTTTTCTCAGCTCTCTCTGGTGTTATACACAGAGATTGCCAGAACAGACCAGTAGGTTTTACTGCAAAGCAGAGAAAATCTCCAATAATGTTCTTCACCAGTTACACTATATTCAGGAAAAAGATGAGAATTTCCTTTCTGACACTCTAAGGCCAATGTCTTGAAGCACAAAAGCTTGTTAACCTTATTTCAGTTTAACCAGACATAAGTATTACTGTATTTACTAAAATACAAGATGAAGCACCAGTCCGTAAACTGCATGAAGCTACTGCTGGTTGCATCCCAATTTGAGATGAGCACAAAGATCTTGCCTTGGCTAGGTTTTGCTTGGAGGTTGTTGGTGTACTTTGCTCAGATGGATGGCATCCTTCAGATACCTTTCGAGGAGGGTCCTCATGTGGGGGGTCTCAGTGATACAGTTGGCACTGGGGGACAGAAGCAGTGAAACTCCCAGCTTCTGGCAGTCCTTAGTCCAAGTCCAGGTGCAGCCAGTGCTGTTCCTGAGGTGGCATGTGGCATTGCAGGCTTGGCTCCACAGCAAGGCAAAGTCTCTGCCATCTTGCCTGAGCTCTCATTCCTGTATGCTGTATTCTTTTCAATATCTTTGTCACCTCCTTCAGTCTTCTTGCAGGCAGTCTCCTTTAGGGCACTGGCAGTGATGCTGCTCACTGTCTCATCAGAGAGGTCAAGAGGCGGAAGGCATGGGTGACTACTGTGATGTCTCAGAGGTCACCCAGGTGGGGCACACTGGCACCTCCCTGCTGGCAGGGAACATGCGGGATCTCATTGCTGGCTCACAGTGGCAGATGCAGCCACTTCTTCAGCAGCTTCTCTATCTCAGCGTCTGCCTTCCTGAGGGGCTCATGGGAACTGCGGAGCCCCTGAGGACAAACGCAATGCGGGGGATGAGGAAAGCGGGGGGAGGCAGTTGGGACAAGTCCAGCTTGTGAGCATCCTGCATAATCCCATGAGTGGTCTCCGGCATCTGCTTCACCCACTATTTATAGGTGTTCCCAAGTGCATGCAGCTCTAGTCATCTGCTTGCTTTGGATGGTGGCTGAAGGATAAGCACCACATCAGGGTTGCTTCGCCCCTGGGGATTGGAAAAAGACTCGGAGGTTTGGTTTACGTTTGCTGTGTACCTGTACTCATTTGGTTACGGTGGAAAGACCACCGTATTTATTTGAATGTGAACACTTGTTTTGTTTCTTTCAGAGAGGAGCACTCTGGATATGTAATAAATGGGCTGGTTTTGATAAGAAGAGTGCTCCTGAGTCTGCCTAAGGGAGGGTCACCCTTCTACCCCCCCACCTATTATTTTCCTTGCTGTAGCAGTGGGAGAGGGATGAATTCAAGGCAACACTCCAATAATTAGGTTCTACATCTGGAAGAGTATAACAAATCTAAGAATCTATAGAATCTGATTATTGGGAGGTTGTCTCATATACAGGGGTGTCTTGTATTTGAGTAAATATAGTATTAGCTGTCATCAGCTAGCCTGGATCATGACTGTGGATAGTGGGTGGGTATACAGGAACAGCGTATCTACTTTAACTTAATTGCCCATATAAGTAAAAGGACAGTTAAGTAAAAGTAGATAGATAGGCATATCTACTTAAATATGCACGCGCACATGAAATATTGCATGAAGCATATTAAAAAAAACAAACAGATCTAGGCTGTCCCCGTATACCTACCCAAATTGACCCTATTGCAGCAACAATTTAAATATTTGGTTACTTTTAATTTCATAGATTTCATAGATGATAGGGCTGGAAGGGACCTTGGAAAATCATCGAGCCCAGACCCCTTCCCCAGGGGCTGGAAGTCAGCAGGGGTCACAGGTTTCAGCAAGAAAAGCATCCAATTTTCACTTGAAGGCATTCAGAGTAGGTGCTTGAACCACCTCCGATGGCAGGCTGTTCCAAACCTTGGGGGCTCAGACAGTAAAGACATTCTTCCTTATGTCCAGCCTGAAATGGTCTTGCAGGAGTTTATGACTACGCTTGTCGAACAGTTATAAACTACTGCAAGACCATTTCAGGCTGGACATAAGGAAGAATTTCTTTACTGTCCGAGCCCCCAAGGTCTGGAACAGCCTGCCATTGGAGGTGGTTCAAGCACCTACTCTGAATGCCTTCAAGCGAAAATTGGATGCTTATCTTGATGAGATCCTATGACCCCAGCTGACTTCCTGCCCTTTGGGTGGGTGGCTAGACTCAGTGATCTTCCGAGGTCCCTTCCAGCCCTAATGTCTATGAAATCTATGAAAACAACTGGTGAGAGCACTCTCCCAGAACATGGGAGACCTAGATTTGCTGTACTCTACAGCCTAAGGGGATTCCAGGCAATATTTCCTATCTCCTAGACTGCCCCAGTCAAAGGTCAGTGACAAGGCCAAGGCCAGGGTGCAAGAACTCTCCACCTTGCCTACTAAAGATATTCTACTCTACAGCAAAGAATGCAAAATGCTGAGGGACAGAAAGACGGGTATATCTACTTTATAGTGGCACAGTGGCCTAGCCGTAGAGGCAACACTACTGAGCATGACCTGCTCATCTGTCTCTTGCTAGAACACATCAAATGTGGAAATAAGTCAATATAGCTGCTCCAGGGTTGTCCCTACCAGCTGCTTTCAAGCAAGCCAGAGACAGGGGTCTTGAGAACTTCTGGAGAATGCCCCAGAGCAACCTCACTGGTGTATATCTGGGTTTGACAAGTGTGAGCAGGCACTCGTGGGCTGTTCTATTGCTGAGCTGTTGACAAAGCCAGCAACCACGGTTCTGCAGCCAGGCATAGAAACTCAAGTAGGAGTGGGGAGTCCTGGGTTTCAGTTCTTGCTCCCATGTTGGCTCATCCATTTTCTATAAAACGTCATTGGATAAGATATAGAGAACTATTTTCTACCTAATCTTTTGTTGTTGTTCTGATGAAACGTCTTCTCATTTTAGTTTAAAAAAATCTTTGCCCACGCATTTACCCACATTACAGATGTGCTGTCAAGGTTGCTAAAGGGCAACATTTAGATGTGTGAACCTCAAAGCCTTGAAAGATCAACTTAGGAAAGATACTACAAATATATTTGCTGACCTGAACCATCCAGATTTGTGTTACTGTCCCTGCAAAATCATTAGCTCTTACCTCCTCAGCTGTATCCTCCAAATAGACTTCAACTATTTCTGATGGCAAGTCTTTGAGAATGTTTTATAGGCTGCTATCATTGTCCAGAGCACAACATCATCTTTACACAACCTTTTTTCTGCCCTCTGCTGTTTGAGAGTGGCATCCACTCAGCCCTTCTTTGGCTAATCCACTCTTTCAGCGCATTTTAGTACATGGCAAAAATGCCACCAAAGAGCCTTCCTTGCAGTACAGCAGCAGGTCCAAAGCTCCAACTTGGTTTCAGCTAGAAACTACAAGCATGGGGAAAGAAAAAAGCTAATATCTGAGTACCATAAATTTCAAAATAGTTTACATTTTCAAGCCCTTCTTAAATTGGAGTAAAACATCTACAAGGATCCTATATGTAGTTTATTGGAATTTGATCTCCCTCTCATACATCCTGAACTGCTTTTACTCCTACATTGTTCACTATGACTTAATATTTGCATCATTAGGTAAGCTTCACAAATTCCTGCCCACTTTCTTTTCCAAATTTTCATTGCATTACTACTAGTACTATTCCACACAATGTCCCCTGGGAAAATCCATCCATCGCTGTTTAATATTTCTTAATACCAGGGAAGAGTCATAAGCTACATCTCTGATTTCTACCTACTAGATTTTAGCCAGTTTCAAGATTTTGTCCCCTTTATGGTGACTAAATTATTTTAATAACTGTGTCTCGGGAAATTTCCAAGAACTTAAAAAGTCAAGTAACTAATAGTCTGATGCTGCTTTTAGAGAATTGTATTATTTTTTTCAAAGTACTTAACAAAAGTTTCTTGAAACAAGCCTTGTTTTCCTCTCAGTATTGAGTTAGATTCATCACCTAGTGTTGTACTATGCTGCCCCAGCTAGCACACTCGGTTTGCTAAATGCTGAAGAGCTCTATGATCCACAGTCTTGGGATTCCTTCTCTTAACCACACTATACTACTGACTTTCTATAACTTGACAGCTGTATATTTAGATGGGATGGAATGAAATTCACCCGTTCTCTTTTGTAGATAAAGGCATAAAGTAATGCTTAATCTTTCTAAACCTGGCTCAGAACTGGTTGCTAATTCTTTTCAATATCTTTGTCATTTTATATTTATTTTTGTCTAACCCTTTGTTCCTGTAATTTCATGGTTCCTGCAGTTCCTTATAGTGCTCCAAAATATTCTTCTTAATGGAGTAAGTTCACGTAAGGCAGACTCAAATTTCTTATGGAATGAGTGTTCTTATGGAGCCCTTACTTTAAAGACTGTGTATTTGTAGCAAGTGATTTTTGGTTTTCAGAAAAAGTCTACCTCATATTTAAGAACAAATCTTGAAGTTGCAAATATTTTTTCAAACTATTAATACCTGTAATCTGGTTTTAAATCTTGAGCTGGTAAAGAAGCCTTCATTTAAAAAGAATTTTGGTAAGTTTGATAACACTTTTTCATGGGTATTTGCAGAGAACAGAAGCATAGGAGCCCTGTCAAAAAGCATCATGCTAATTCAATAATGTATTGTTGCTGTTGTGAATGACCATAATAGGATATCAATATTCACCCTTCATTCTGCTTTCCCTGACAATCTTTGTATTTTCACTTTTTTTGTATTTGTATTACATTTCCTTTACCTCCATCTCTCACAGTGAAGAAGAAAATGGGCTTTAATACTCAAAGATTCATATTAACTGATATATTTTCCTTTCTTATGGCTTGCTACATAGTATAACCTATTTAAAGGCCTGATAAAATATCGTAAATTAACTAATAGAATAAGTGGTGGCAACTAAAGGTCTTGTGTTTGTATTAATATTCAAATTGGTTACTACATCAAATTGCTAAGAGCATTAGCTATATTATTAAGAAAATTGTACAAAACTGGAATGATTCTTCTTGGCTACATAGTACTGCTTGAATATATCTTTTTTCATGGATGTACACATTTTTGGATGACTTGCAGTTTCTGAATTTACAAACTACAGTTTCTGGAATATCATGAAAAAATTATGTTCATTAAAATGAACAAAGAGTTTCTGACTATTTTGTAGAGTCCAATTTCAAATATAACATGTATGAACTGCTTCTTGATTTTGTGTTGTTTTCATGTTTATTTGCAAAACAATAAATAGGTTTTAAACTAAAACAGGCATCTAAAACACTTTGTTTAGTTATTATATAACTGCATGTTATAGTATAGTAGTACAATTTCTCATTTGGAAATACTGGGTTTGTCTACATGTGCATTTGATGTGGGACCAGCTTACTTGCGAGTAAATTACTCATGAGTAAATGGTCCTGGGCAGGCATCTACACATGCAGGGAAGCAGGAGCAGGAGTGTATTTGCCCCTTTCCACTGCCCCATTCTGAAAACAGGGACAAACTGGGAGGGAGGAGGGACAGTTGCTAAGGGAAATGGGCTGCAGGCTCACAGCCACCAACTAGGTTCCCCTCCCCTCCTGGAACCAACAGTGAACTTCTGTTTGGTCTTGGGGACCATTGTAACTGAGAACACTTCCTGCAAAGCAGTTGGAGTTACAGTGGAGAGCTGTATTTCTTTGCTTGGCTTTTATTTCAAAGAGCATGGCTTCTCCTGTTAGCTGGGTGGGACCACTATAATGCTCCATTTGAGTGGGGAAACTGTGCCCTTTGAAGTAAAAGCCACAACAAGCAGCTGATGCCTTGTCAATCACTAGGCAACTCCTATGAATTAAAATGACTGAATAATCTGAGTTCTACAATATTTTTGGCTGATAGATGAAAGGTGTATCCATTGAAAACAACTGTTTATTTACATTGCAATTTGCTACAATATGCAATAGGAGACTGTACGACGATCTCCAACTCCCTTCATCAGGTACTGTCTTTAAAAAGCTTTCCTAGATTTCTGCAGGGATTTGATCTGGATGTAGCAGTGTTGCTTTAAGAGACCTGTTATCTCTAACTGTTACTTTTTAGTGAGCCTTTGGATAAAAAGATTTCCTTTTAATTATATTCATGCAGGGAGAAAACATTTAAAAGCAAGTTTTAATTGGATACTATTAAGTGTCACAGTTAACTCTCCTAAGGCCTTTACCCTCTTCTCACTTACACCAAAACATTATGGAAATAAGTCAGCTCTACAAGGACTTTGACGAGACTAGGATTTCTCAACTGGATGCCATTGAGAAATTGGGTACGGTATGTCTCCTCTCTCATGTTGCAGCATTTCAAATTCAGGTGACTTCCCTCAAGGAGGTGATCCAAAAATCAGCAGTGGTGAGTACCTACAATCCTTACATTGTCAGTGGAGGGGCTTAGGTGTTTCCCAGAGTGGATCCAGAGCATGTAGGTGCTGAGCAGATTCATCTGATTCAGGGCAGCACATAAAGTGCCTCCATCTCTGAGCGCTCAAAGGAGAAATAATTCATACCAAATGCATTGAGTTTAATGCAAAGTGTAGCACCCATAGTTTCATAGCTAGAGTCGGAAGGGACCTAGGTAGATCATCTAGTCCGACCCCCTGCCTTGGCAGGAAAGAGCACCGGGGTCAGATGACCCCGGCAACGTGCTCATCTAACTTCCTTTTAAAAATCCCCAGGCTAGGAGCCTGCACCACTTCCCCTGGAAGCTGGTTCCAGGCCCTAGCCGCCCTGACTGTGAAGTAGCGCCTCCTAATATCTAATCTAAACTTACCCTCCGCCAGTTTGTGACCGTTATTCCTGGTCACTCCTGGCAGCGCACGGGGGAACAGGGACTCCCCCAATACCTGATGATCCCCCCTGACCAGTTTGTAGCAGGCCACAAGGTCCCCCCTTAACCTTCTCTTGTGGAGGCTAAACAGGTTCAGGTCCCGTAGCCTCTCCTCATAAGGCCTGCCCTGCTGACCCCTGATCATACGAGTGGCCCTCCTCTGAACTCTTTCCATATCGTCCACGTCCCTCTTGAAGTGTGGCGCCCAGAACTGGACGCAGTACTCCAGCTGCGGCCTGACCAGTGCCGCATAGAGGGGGAGGATCACCTCCCTGGACCTGCTCGAGATGCATCTGTGGATGCATGACAGGGTACGATTGGCCTTCTTGACTGCCTCCCCACACTGCCGGCCCATGTTCATCGTGGAGTCAATGACGACTCCAAGATCCTTTTCCGTCTCCGTGCTGGCAAGAGGGGAGTTCCCCAACCTGTAAGTGTGGTGCCGGTTCTTCCTCCCCATGTGCAACACCTTGCACTTATCAGTGTTAAACCCCATCCTATTCTCATCCGCCCACCGTTGCAACCTGTCAAGGTCAGCTTGTAGCCTATTGCACCCTTCTAGTGCACCCACATCCCCCCACATCTTAGTGTCATCAGCAAACTTGAACAGGGTGCTTTCTACCCTGTCATCCAAGTCACTGATGAAGATGTTGAACAGTGCGGGCCCGAGGACCGAGCCCTGCGGAACCCCACTGCCCACGTCCTTCCAGGTCGAGAAGAACCCATCCACTACCACCCTCTGGGTGCGGCCCTCCAACCAGTTAGCGACCCATTTGACTGTGTGGGCATCGACACCACAGTCTCCCAGCTTTTTGATGAGGACAGGGTGAGAGACAGTGTCGAAAGCCTTCCGGAAGTCCAGAAAGACTACATCCACAGCAACCCCTGCGTCTTAATCATTGGGAGTGGTAATAGCTATTGCTGTCAGAACAGGTTATGCATTTTATGTCAGACAGTCATTGGCAGCCAACTGGCAGCAGTGGCCAGAACCCATGCACTCCTGATCCACTGCACTTCAGAGTAGGGCTCTGCCAGTCTTCGGATCCCGCTTTGGATCCAGAGCCACATCGGATGCTTTGGCATCCGAAGCAGCACTTCCAAATCGAAGCAGGGTCCTAGCAATGGTATCCAAAGTTGGTTGGGGGCATTCAAAGTGCTTCAGAACCACTTCAGATGCTTCAGACCCGCTTCGGCCATTTTAAGGCAATTAGAAGAGGGAGGGAGGGAGCGTGGGACCGGGGAAGAGAGGGGGAGCGGGGGAAAGACTGATGTCTGTAGGCAGCCAGTGAGAAGGATTTCTCCCTAGCTACCTTTCCAATGGCAGCGTCCAATGGGGTAGGGCTAAAAAAAAGCATAAAAGCCTTTTTCCAGCCCTTCTGTGCCTTTTGCAGCTGTGTGAGAGAGGAATGCTGCAACTGAGACCTGCCTGCTGCTTTTTCTTGTTATAAAGGAGTGGTTAGGATTTAGCTTCGCTTAGCTTAGTTTAGCTTAGCTATTCTATTCAATTATTAGTAGTATTAAAATTCAATTTATTTATTTGAATTATTTTTTTGGAAACTTTTTTTGGAAACTGCAAAAAGAAAGTTGTGTTTTCCCAGCCAGTGTTATCTATCACTGTGCAGGGAGGCACAGATTGCTTGCATGCATGCATGCATGCACACACATACACAGAGACCCAGAATATAGAAAAAAAATCACAGCGGAAAAAGACAGATATTTACAGAAAACAAGACACAGATAATATATTGAGACAGGAAAACACAAAGATAATATTCAGAGCAGAAGACAGATAATATATTGAGACCCACAAAGACACACAAATAATTTTATTCAAAGCAGAAGAAGACACAGATATTCACAGAACAAGACAGACAGGTATACAAAAGGATTCACATGCACACAGAGACCTTTTGCAGCACAGGAAAGATCAATATGAAGCGTGCTGGAAAGGCAGGCACCAGGTCTTCTGGCAGGGGAGGGAGGGGGGTGTAAGGGGAGAGCTAGAGCTGCAAGCCCTCCCTCTCCCCCCGACCCAAACACAGGCGCACTCTATTCCTGAGCAGCCATGACATTGGTGCTGCTAGTGGAAGTTAGGCAGTGAGAGCAGTGTCTGCACCTAACATCCCTGTACCTGCACCATCTCCACAAGTGGGCACCAGCAGTGGAATCACTGCCTCTTCCACCCCAATTTCAGCTCTCAGTGTGAGTCTCCCCCTGCCAGAGGAGGAGCTGGAGCTGGAACCAGGGATGCTGAGAGCATTGGCTCAGGCAATTCTGGGGACTGAGGGGGAATCAGAGTTAGCGCTCCATACCCCTCACGTTTCCCCTAGACCCAGGTCTCCTCTGGAAAGCAGCACCCCAGAGGAGGCTGAGGTTGTGGAGGCAGGTGGCTCAGCTGAGGCAGCTCCTCCTCCTGTTGAGCCTCAGCCTGCCGAGAAGGGGGAAAAGGCAGGATCCTCACCCTCAACCCAGAAGCGGGGGAGTAGTGTAGTACGGGATCATTTTGAGGTGGCAGATGATCCCAGTTTTGCCATCTGCCAGCACTGCCAAAGACACATGAGCTGTGGCAAGGACGTGAGGCACTTCTCCACCATGGCCATGCTGCTGCATCTGAGGAGGCACCACCCCCTTGCCCTTCTTCCTGCTGCTAAGCCTGGTACCAGTGCGAGTGTGCCGAAAGGGAAGTCCCCCACTCACTCCAAAGCCCCCTTACTCCCAAAGCAGAGGCAGGCCACCCTGAACCAGTGGGGGAAAGGTGGACAGAAAGGGGGGCGCATTCCCAAGGCGCGCGAGATCACCCAGAGCACTGGGGAGATTCTTGCTCTGGATAGCCAGCCCTTCTCCCTCATTGAGTGACCAGGGTTCAGGTGGTTCGTAGCACTTCTGGCCCCATTTTACAAAGTGCCCGCATGCAACACCTTTAGCAGGGTGGTGGTGCCCTCCCTGTATCAGGCATGCAGGGAATACTTGAGGGAGGAGCTGCTCAAGGCAGGGCCGCAGGTAGCCGTGCACTTCACCTCTGACAACTGGAGCAGTTGGGTTGGCGATCACGCCTACCTCTCCCTCATGGGGCACTGGTATGCTCAGTCAAGCCGATGGGCTCTACTGCAAGCTGAGGTGCTGGATGAGTCCCACATGGCAAGAGAGATCATGGGGGCCATGAACCACATGGTGCAGGGTTGGCTCATTGGGCAGGATGACCTCACCCGTGGGCCCATGGTCATCGACAACGGGGCCAATATGGTGAAGTCTTGTGATGCCAACTTGTTTGGCATCCGCTGTGTGGCACAGAAGCTTCACCTAATAGGGAGGGATGCCCTGGAGGTGGACAGGGCTGCTGGTGACAGTGCTGCCACCAGTACTGCTACAAGGCAGCTGATTTCAAAATGCAGGAAGGAGGTGGGCTACTTCCACCACAGCATCAAGGGGGGCAAGATGCTGCAGGAGAAACAGGAAGAGGCTGGTGAAGCATATATTTCATAAACATTAGGGCTGGAAGGGACCTCAGAAGATCATTGAGTCCAGCCCCCCGCCCAAAGGGCAGGAAGTCAGCTGGGATCACAGGATCCCAGCAACATAAGCATCCAATTTGTTATTGAAGGTGTTCGGTGTAGGTGCTTGAACCACGTCCGATGGCAGGGTGTTCGAGACCTTGGGGACTCAGACAGTAAAGAAAGTCTTCCTTATGTCCAGCCTGAAACAGTCTTGCAGTTTGTGACCATTCGACCTCGTCAACCCTTGGGGTGCTCTGGTGAATAAACGTTCCCCAGATACTGGTGGTCACCCTGATAAACTTATAGGTGGCCATCAGATTACCCCAGAGCCTGTGCTTTGGGGCACCCCAGAGCCTGTGCCCCATGGCTCTCAGCCTGTCTGTTTTCCTGACCTCTGATCATGCATGTGGCTCTTCTCTGGACTCTCTCAAGCTTCTGCACATCCTTTTTGAATTGTGGAGCCCAAAACTGGACGCAGTACTCCAGCTGCGGCCTCACCAAGGCCGAGTACAAGGGGAGAATGATATCCTGGGATTTGCTTGAGAACCATCTATGGATGCAAGCCAGCGTTTTGGTCGCTTTACTAGTCACAGCATTGCATTGTAGGCTCGTGTTCATCTTGTGGTCAGTCATGACCCCCAACTCTCTTTCATCTGTAGTGCTAGCCAGCATAGCACTGCCAAACCTATAAGGATGCTGCAGGTTTTTCTTCCCAAGATGGAGAACCTTGCATTTTTTGGTGTTAAATACCATCAGGTTCTCGTCTGCCCATTTGCTGAGCCTTTCCAGGTCAGCCTGGATCACACGCTTGTCTTCTGGTGTGGATGCTTTGCCCTAAAGTTTGGTGTCATCAGCGAACTTGGCCAGTCCGCTTCTGACTCCAATGTCCACATCATTAATGAAGATGTTGAACAATATGGGTCCAAGGACAGAGCCTTGGGGGACCCCACTGGTCACAGAACACCATGATGAGTGACTTCCATCAATTACCACCCTCTGGGTCTGACCACGGAGCCAATTTCCCAGCCAGTGGATCGTGGTTGACTCAAGGCCACAATTGGCCAGTTTTGCCAAGAGGTGATCATGGGATACCAGATCGAAGGCTTTTTTCAAGTCAAGATATATGACATCAATCTCTTCTCCCTTGTCCAGGTGATAGGTCACCTGGTCATAGAAGGAAATGAGATTGGTCAAACAAGATCTACCTGCAACAAACACATGCTGGCTATTCCTTAGGATGTTGGCATTGGCCAGTCCATTAAGGATGGCCTCTTTAATAAATTTTTCTAAGATCTTCCCTAGGATAGAAGTGAGGCTGATGGGCCTATAGTTAGCCGGATCCACTTTCCTCCCTCTCTTGAATATAGGCGCCACATTGGCCTTCTTCCAGTCTTCGGGCACTACACCAGAGCGCCAGGAGTTTTCAAAGATCTGTGCCAGAGGCTGGGCTATGATGCTAGCCAGGTCCTTGAGTACCCTGGGGTGTAGATTGTCATGGCCGGCTGACCTGAAGTTATCCAGCTTCTCAAGGTGTTCCTTCATGAGGTCAGCATTAATGGAGGGCAGGGGATCTCCCTCACCCGGACCTCCCTGTCCTGTAGTGGGCATGGGCATCCCATGGGATTGATGAAAGACTGATGTAAAGTATCCATTTAATAGTTTGGCAATAGAAGGCCATCCATGAGATGGCCTTGCCTGGGGAGATAGGGATCAGTGCCCCCCTGGACAGAGCTGAGTGGGGTACCATCTCCCAGATGTTGGTGGTCCTGAAGCCCTTCCTCAAGGCCACTGAGACCCTTAGCACTGGCAATGCCCCCTTCAGCCAGGTGATCCCCCTAGTGAGGCAACTGGAAAACCAAATGGAGAAGTTTCAGGGGATCAAAGTTCCTGGCTGGGGCAGGTCACTGTCACCAGATGTGCAGGCACTGGTGAGGTGGCTGAAGTAGGGCGTCAGGAGACAGCTGGATCCCTTGCGGTCCAGTACAATCCACATGATGGTGGGCATGTGTGACCCGAGGCTGAAGGGGAGCGTGTGCACTGGCAGCCCCAAAACCCTTGATCACTGGATGCAGGTGCTGGTGAACGAAGTTAGAGAGGTCTAAGTGCAGAGGCGAGGGGATGTAGAAGAGGGGGATCCACTTTCCCATGCCAGCCCTACCAGCACCGGCACCAGCACCAGCCAGTCTCCTCCATGCCAGCCACTGCCAATGTGGGCCATGGGCATGGCTTCAATGCTGGGGTCCAAACACACCAGATCCCAGCTTCAGGGAGGTAGCGCCGAGGCTTCGATGGCTACCTATCTCACTGAGGATGTGGAGCCACTGGAATGTGACCCCTTGGCCTACTGGGCAAACCGCAGCCAGATGTAGCAGGATCTGGCCGTGGTTACCTGGTAACACCTGTCCACCAACCAGTGTTCCAAGCGAGAGGGGGTTCAGCACTGCTGGGGTGTTGTGACACCCCACTGCACCTGCTTGGATCCTACACTGGTGGAGCAGCTGGTGTTTCTAAAGGTGAACCTCCCGCTGCTGGGGTTCCCCAAGCTCCACCTGCAGCTGGACTGAGGGCCACCATCCTCACTCTGTCTGCACCAATTTCCTTTTTGGAAGTTTTGAAAAGCCAAGTAATGCCCCAGTCTCAGCTGGAGGGGGCACTAACTGCATCACCAGCCATCAGGGGAAGAACATGTCCCTGCTGAGCTAATTCTCCTGCCAGGGCAAACTTGGAGGTATGAGATTGGGATTATAGTGAAGGAAGAGGCCCCAGGTCCTGGGCATGACCACTACAACTGCACTCCGCCAGGGTAGAGAGGCCTGGTGAGACTGCTGGTGGCGCAGCAGCCCCATAAATGCCAGGACCAATGATCCCCTGGTGGAAGGCGGGGGAGAGGTGCCATAACTTCCAGCCAACACACGCACACACAAAGTCCTGGCTAGGGAACACCCAGACCTGTCACGTCTTTGACAAGCCTGACGCTTGCTGGTTGCAGTGCAGTTGTGAGGCTCCCAGTGAGCTCAGCTTAGCTGCCTGGGATGCCAGCTTTAGTGTTGAAAACCCCTTTGTCAGGCTGAGGAAGTACCTGCAGTTGGTCCTGGATGGAAGGAATAGTAAAGAAGCCAGAGGCTGGCCTGGCCCACAATGCAGGCAAGAAAGCCAGTCAATGAAAATGGAAATGGAGGCATCAGGGGGTGAGGGTGAGGTAGGGTGGAAAGAGGGATGTAGCAGCACAGGTAAAAGTGTAGAGGTTCTTGTGGTGTCAGATGTCCATCCAGTCGCAGTGTGCCAGAACTCTACTGTCTATATTGAGTCCTTGAGTTACCTACTACCTAGGAAGCTGATGAAGTGTAGTTCCCTTCACCCCTGACGCCTCCATTTCCATTTTCACTGACTGGCTTTCTTTCCTGCATTGCGAGCCAGGCCAGCCTCTGGCTTCTTTACTATTCCTTCCATCCAGGACCAACTGCAGGTACTTCCTCAGTCTGACAAAGGGGTTTTCAACCCTAAAGCTTCCAAGGATACATTTTTTTTAAGTACTCCTTTTTTTATAATACACACATAGACATAAAAACACAAGATAAGCCAATACACACCATGAATAACATCATATGCCCAACACAACACAACATCTTCACTTCTTGCTGTCAATTCCTTTATAAAACGACAGGCTCTGTGACTGTTCCGTGTGGGTACCTTTGATACTGCTGCTCATGCTACTGGTGTTGAGCCAGCTAAGTTATTGTACCTGTAGTCACGTAAAGTGGAGGACCGGACATGAATCTGTAGAGGAGGAGGAGACCTCAGTGGGGCACACTGCCATGTTGTGCAGAGGCCCCAGCGCCAGGAAGGGCACACCTTAACACACACATAGTGTCACCCACCCACATCATGAGTTTTGCCTGTCAGCAGCTTGGGGTGCAGGGCCCCAGATGACAGAATCCCCCAGCAAGATACACACAGCTGGCAGCCTTCGTGGTCTGGCAGGGCCCAGCACTCAGGCCTACACTAGGACACACACGCACAGCTTGCAGGCTTTGTGGCCTCAGTAAGAACTGCCACCCCTGCAGTTTTCAGTCCCCTGTGTTGTAACACACAGCTGTGACATGGGGTACAGTTCCCCCCAAACCGCTGCAGCAATCTTCTTGAAACTTGGCTGGATTCATGCTCTCAGCAGAGGCTACTATCCCTGCAAGCTTCATCCAAAGCATACAAAAAACAACAAAGTTATAGATCTTTAATTGATTCCCCGTTATACCCTATGGCCGTATCTTCGAGGCGGCTCCAAAGCTTTGGAGCCGCTTCGGCTGGATCGAGGTGGAAACCCGGTCCAGAGCTCCGGATCAGATTGCGGCCCTCCGAAGCGCCTGGATCCGAAGCCAGATCGGATCACTGCCGACTCGCACAGGCCTACTGCAGGGGAGTTCCCTCAACTCTGGACTACAGAGTCATACAACTATTTGTTGTTCTCCTTCAGGCCCTGTGTTTTTTTTTTTTTGGCTTCCCTGTAGCCTAGTTTCAATAGAAGAAATAGAGGAAGTCTCACCAAATCTAGCCTCTGTCCATGGTCTATTAGCTCACTCTCCTGTGACATGGCAGTTGGAACCCTGTCAGGGTGAAAAGGGCCTAGAACCCAGGCCACCCCTTCATCAGTGAATGAAGCTGAGCACCCAGATAATAAATGGCAAAAGGTGAGCTCCTAACTACTGCCTATTCCTGTGAATGCTGTGCTTTGCACTGAACTCTGTGGTCTCAATGTCAATCAGGCCTTAGGCATGTTCTGTGGATACCTCACAGATCAAGAACTCAGATAGATTTTAGGTACCATCCATGTTCAATACAGGTTGATACAGAGCTTAGATACTTGATGTAGATTGCTTCTGAACATGCTTAGAAGCCTAAATGTGGGTCCTTATGGAACCTTTTTCGGGGCAAAATAGAAGTGCTTAATGATTTTAGATACCTCAGCAGCCGCTGAAACAAGATTGATTTGTATTGCTTTTTTGAACTTAGGTGTCTAAATTCTTCCAAAGCCTGGTTTTGGTCCTTTTGAAAATGATCTGGATAGGGCCACTGGAGCCCATTTAAAACCCTGAGTGAATTTCTGGCCTATGAAGTCAGATGCAAAATGCCTGTTGACACTGGCAAAATATTGGTGGTGCTATTGGTTCACTCTTAGTTTTGTATCTTTTTCATCCATGAGTAGCAAGATTTTGTACTGAATCAAGTTCTGTTCTTCTGAAGTTATTGTGTGAAGCAAGAAGCTTTTTAAGAGAATTATTCTGGCACATGTCCATGAGGGGTCAGCAGGGGATTTCATGCTTAGGGGCAACCAACACAGGTTCATTAGTGGCAGGTCCTGTCAAACCAACCTGGTGGCCTTCTACGACCAGGTCACCAAATCCTTAGATGCAGGGGTAGCAGTGGACATAGTCTTTCTGGACTTTCAGAAGGCCTTCGACACTGTCTCTCACCCCATTCTCATTAAGAAACTGGGGGGGCTGTGGTGTCGACACCCGCACAGTCAATTGGGTCACTAACTGGCTGGAGGGCAGTACCCAGAGAGTGGTGGTGGTTGGGTTATTTTCAACCTGGAGGGATGTGGGCAGTGGGGTTCCGCGGGGCTTGGTCCTTGGGCCCGCACTGTTCAACATCTTCATCAGTGACTTGGACAAGGGGGTAAAAAGCACCCTGTTCAAATTTGCTGATGACACTAAGATGTGGGGGAATGTGGGCATGCTAGATGGGAGGAATAGGCTGCAATTGGACCTAGACAGGTTACAGGGGTGGGTGGATGAGAATAGGATGGGATTCAACACAGACAAGTGCAAGGTGATGCACCTCGGGAGGAAGAACCAGCAGCATACCTACAGGCTGGGGAACTCCCTTCTCGTCAGTACAGAGGTAAAAAGGGATCTTGGAGTCATCACTGATGCCAAGATGAACATGGGGCGGCAGTGTGGGGAGGCAGTCAGGAAGGCCAACCACACCTTGTCATGCATCCACAGATCCATCTCAAGCAGATCCAAGGAGGTAATACTCCCCCTCTCTGCGGCACTGGTCAGGCCTTAGTTGGAGTACTGCATCCAGTTCTGGGCGCCACACTTCAGGAGGGATGTGGACAACATGGAGAGGGTCCAGAGGAGGGCCACTCGCATGATCAGGGGGCAGCAGGGCAGGCCCTACGAGGAGAGGCTACGGGACCTGAACCTGTTCAGCCTCCACAAGAGAAGGCTGAGGGGGGATCTAGTGGCCTGTTACAAACTAGTCAGAGGGGACCAGCAGGCATTGGGGGAGTCCCTGTTCCCCCGAGCACCGCCAGGAGTGACCAGGAATAACAGTCACAAGCTGGCAGAGGGTAGATTTAGGCTAGATATGAGGAGGCGCTACTTCACTGTCAGGGCGGCTAGGATCTTGAACCAACTTCCAAGAGAAGTGGTGCTGGCTCCTACCCTGGGGGTCTTTAAGACAAGCCTAGATGAACACCTTGCTGGGGTTGTTTGACCCCAGTACTTTTTCTTGCCATGGCAGGGGGTCGGACTTGATAATCTGCTCAGCTCCCTTCCAACCCTACTAACTACAAAACTATGAAATTATGAAGAACTCCACATTCCTGCCCAGTACTACATGGAGTTAGGAATAATATATTCCACTTCTCATCTATGTCTATCCTTTGGGGATTCATTGACTCCTCTATGCACACACCATTCACACTGTAGTCCTTTGTTTTACTCAGAATTCATTCAGTATAATAATGAACATACCCCCAAATCTTATTTCAGTAACCCCATTCATCTCTCTCCTGCCATGTTCCACATGGATTTTATGATTTCAGGATGTGTAGTGAAACTGAATTCACTTAATGTTTGTGGATTTCTTTAGCCTTACATTTTTAGAGTAAATGAGAGTCCTTGCATTAACTTCAATGTGTGTGTGTGTGTGTACGCGTGCACGTGCGCACACTTTTTTATAAGGCGCTATATACATCTTGGATGATAGTACACCATTTGCAGATTATATAAATCACTGTGGCTTCTTTAGGCAGGATATGATATCAAAAAGTGCTGCTCCAGTGACAGAAAATGAATATATATAGAATAATTGATACATTGAGTAAATCTATTTCCTTGATCATTTCCAATTTTTTCGCTAAGTTAAGTAATAAAAAAAATTAACCTTTTTAAAGTCAGCCACTGTATGCACAATTTAATGTTCACCATCACAGATGCTATAAATACCATAGAGAAATGAGTTAAATATCCGGAAAACCTTTAGCTTTATTTCAATGCAATGACTAAGGAGAAAAACCTGCTTAACCTCATTAAGAGCACTTTTTCAGTACAATAAAAAAGACACAGAGAATATATCAATCCTGCACTACAAACAGAGATCTATGGCATACAGCGTGGCATGAAACCTACTGCACTATGTTGAATTTAGACATGTAAAGGTCTAGTTTCTCTCTTTTATATGGTTAACCCATGACACTGGGAGTAGAGTTTGGCCTTGTGGTTGTCATGTCACACCGTCTTAGAAAGCATATTCAGCTCTATACTTCGAAGTAATTTTGTAGAACATTAACTGTTGTACTGTTGATCAACTTTGATATTAAAATGTGGCCAGTCATAAAGTTTTAGTCTGTATCATACTATAGTGCTCTTGAATAAGGGATGGGAAGCTGTAAGGTGTTCTCCTTGAGTTTATTCTATACCCCGGAATAAAGTTTTAGCTCTTTTTCCTAGGGAACAACAGTTCACCTACCAGAACCTGAGGCTCTTCGGAGGACCAGGCCATCATTCCTGTTTCAGCTCCTGATCCATTTTGATCCTGCTTCTTCAGTATGGTTTTTGCAGTAACTGGGCTAACAAGGTCTCCTTCAAGGCCCCAAAGCATCACTTAGATTGAGAGTGCAAATTGTAGGATGTAGATTTGTTGGCTATCAGAGCAATGGCAAAACCCACATGTTTTGCACCTGGAGTGGCAGAAATTTGGCCTCAGGGTTTTAACTTGGGTGTTGACCCTCTGTGTTTTGAATTGGTTTTGCAGTCAACTGCTTTTAGATAGAAATTTTAAAAATCAAAACATAGTGTTAAATTGTCCTTTATAAAAAGCAAATTCAGAGAGTTGTTAGATTCAGTTAAGGGAAAACATTTAAAGCTTCTTATCTGACAAACATAAATTTAAAGCTCCCATCTCAAGGTATGGATTGGTTGCTGACACCTGAGCACAGTTGAGTAATCTTTCTAAAGCAAAAAGGCAATGAACAATGTGGTCATCTTTAAAAAAATCTACAAGTGATTTAAAAATAATTCACAGGATCTCTTGAGCTGTGTTGCACAGACAGAATGATGGATTAAAACTAGACATACAGGCTGAAAAAGCATTTTTACATGTATTACTGGTATATGTCCTAGAATTAGCTAGTATTTAGGAAAATTAATAGAAAATTCCAATTCCATATATCTTACAGTTGATTATTTGATATGATGGGTTTCTTGGGTGGAAATAAGATTTACGCCTAGCCCAAAGAATAGACATAGGAGAGGGAAAGGAATGAATATACAGCATTTCATCCCTCTTTGATGACTAAATAACAATGCCGAAGAGGTATTGGCACTATGTGAAATTGGCACTATGGGATTACTGGAGAGTTCAGGAATGGTAAAGGCTTTACCTCAGAAAGTGTGTGGCTATATGTGCATTAGATCTGGGAATAGTTTACTCACAAGTAACCTACTTGAGAGTAAATGCTCCTGGACAGGCGTCTACACATGTAGAGAAGTGGGAGAAGATTTGCTGCTAATGGCAGCAAATTGCTCTCACTTCCTAGGGCTTTGCAATGGGTCCCTGCCACCACCAGAGGGCAGCATTATGCAATTGTGGAGTGGGGGCTGGAAAGCTTGTTCTCTGCTTAGTTTTATGATCACAAAGCTGGGTGGGGAACAGAGTGGAGAGCTTGTTCCCCACTCAGCTCCATTATCATGGAGTTGGCAGGGGACAGGCTCCCCAGCCCCTGCCAGCAGGGAGCTCCCAGCACCAGCTCTGGAAGAGCATGGCCAGCCTAAGCTCCATGGTTGTGGGGCTAGGGCTGAGAGATCCTTGTCTCCCAGTGCCAGCTCTGTGACTGTGGGGCTGGCCCTGGGAGATAAGGATAAGGATCTCCCAGTGCTGGTCCCACAGTTGTGGAGCCAGTGCTGGGAGATAAATATCTCCCAGCCCTCTGCTTCCTGATCATGATGGGGAAGCAGGGGCTGGAAGATAAGGATCTCCCAGCTCCCACTCCCCAATTGCCATCTTGGAGAAGGGGGCTTGGAACTCATTGCTACCAGGGCAGCAGGACATAGTCCACACCCAGGCTCTGGTGGTGAAGCCCGCCCCAGCTACAGGCAGTTTCCAGGGGCAGGGAGCAATCTCCCAACCCCTGGTAGATGGCTGACTGGGAGCAGATATGCTCCTAATTAGGCATCTACATGAGCACTACTGTGCAGTTAGTTATTGCAAGTAAGTTTGCTACTTGCATTTGCAGGTAGCAAATTTACTTGCGATTAGCAAGGTTTACTGTGCAGTAAGCATGTGCATGTAAACTATGCTATTTAACAATAAAACGTCTCATGTAGACGTACCCACAGATGACCACATTTCAGGGAGGAGTTAAGTGTACACTATGCTCTGCCAAAGATTATAGTGCACCCTTTGGCATACAAAAGCACTGTGCCTATATCCTCTAGAATTCTATCCAGATTCTTAACCCTACATGATGGTGTACATCAGAAAACTCAAGTGCAGTTAATCTAAAGTGGAATGGATATTCTTTTGACAAGAAGTAATTATCTGGCGGTGGGGGAGGTTGTTTGTTTTCTTTTGCTTTTGTTTCCAGTGACAAATAAATGCCATTATCACAGTTGGGAAGTATAAATGAATTTTTATTGTCAATATGTATTCATAGGCTATAACTAACTGCAGCTTATAATATTGAATCAAAGCTCTATTCACATTTCTTTGCAGACATCCATGTCTTTAGATAATGCTAAACAGAGAATGTCTGTTTTTATTCTTCTAGTGATAAAACAGTCTTTGATTTTTTTACAGACACAGAACATTTTGGAAAATGTGATTTAAACAATGAGAAATGTCAAAAAGTTAACACTTAAATTTGTTTGACATGGTGAAGCTAATGGTCAGCAATCTGGATTTGAACATGGATTGAGCTCTTTTGTACTCATTGTCTGATTTAATAGGATTAAATCCTATTTCACTTTACATGCTTAAATGGCACACATGCAGCTAACTGCAATTTTTGGCACTTACACTTGATTTGCAGTTCAGCTCTTGGTGCACCAGTGTGCATGTATTCAGTATGCACGCTCGGTAGAGTTGCAGTCTGGCTAGGCACGTATGTGCATGACACTGGGAAAGTCCTGAAATTTTAGTCAGGCAAAAAGAAACATAGCTACTAGAAGAGGAGCAATGTTTTAATCCAACATTTTACTGGCCAGGGAGCAGAAGACCTCAGCTGTAGGCTCTTGAGGAAGTTTGGACTTGCATTTCTGCTTCCCAGCAAAGTGCTCTAACTACTATGGCACAGATTATCAAGTGTTAACCCAGCTCTCCTTCAGTCTGGTTCTTCTTGAAGATGATCCACTGCACTCTGCATTTACTATTCATTGGATAAAATGGATAAACACAACAATGGGAATTTCTGCCACATTGGGAGCAATGGCTCAAGCTGGAACCCCGGGTTCCCTCCCATCAAGGGCAGCATGGATCCCTCTAAGCCTCATGTCTTCTTGCTTGTACTCTTCTTCCCTGCCATATCTGCCTCTCCTGGCTGCCCAGAGGGCCAGTCTCAAGAGGAGGGCTGGAGAGAAGACTGGATAAGACCTAGCCTGTATCTTGATAGAGTACTTGGCTGGGAAGCAGGAGCTTTTGGGTGAAATCACCTTTTGGTGAAGGCAGTCTAGAACTTGCTCCTATTTGCTCCCTTACCTTGGACTAAAACAGGGGCACTCAGCCTCTAGGAAAGATCTGGTCTGTGGCACCATGCCGTCTCGCCTTCAGGGCTTTCCACAGGTCCAGAAATTTGGCAGGTGGAGAATAGTGGCACTGCTCCCTTACTGCCAAATCTTCTGACCCATGGGGAATCCTGGGCCCTGCATGCTGGATCTGGCACCCACTTTCCCCATACAGACACACCATTATTATTTTATTATGATCTTCTGATACTAGATTAGAAAATAAGATAGGTCTTTTGCAAAATGGGATTTCAGGATCTGGCCCTGCTGTATAATGCTACAGATTTTTTATAAGCAAAATGCACAGCTCAGCTGATTGTAATGAATTAACATTACATTCAATTATAACAAAAAATATTGCTTGCTGAAGACCTTTATTTTAGCAGGCCACATAGAAAGAAAAGACTCCCTTAAACTATACATAAATAAGTTTGATAGAATGCCATTTCAAAAAATGTCAATAGGTCAACTATAGTTCAAATATTAATTTCACTAGTCAATAGTATACCATTCAAAAGAACAGAAATGCTGTTGATCACACTTCTTGGAGGAAATGGGGATGTACAGATCTTGCTAAACAAAACTTCACTAATCTAAACCCATTGGTTGTTCAAAACAGAATAGCATTTTTAATACTTTAGGTATCCCGGAAATTATTATTTTGTTTTGTTGAAGTAAGCTGTTGGTGGAGATGTGAACAAAGCCACAGTATACGATCCCCTGTCCTCTAAGAATAGTTGTACATTTCTGCTTTTGGTACAATATTCCAATGGCCAGAAACAATATTCTTGAGAATTATGACCTGTGCTTGATATGGTTGGTTTAGCAATACTGACTGAAAGGATAAACTCAACTAGTGGCATAGGGACCTTTCCTCATGTCCTGTCAAACACACACTGAGCTATAGGGTAGAATTTCAATAGAGTTGAATGACTGAGGAACACAAGACCCACTTGCTTTCAGAAAGGTTTGTAGACCATAACTACACAAGGATCTGAGTGCCTAAGAGCTACCTAATTGCCACCAGAAAAATGTAACTCCAAAATTTACATTCTCAAAGCTCTACACATTATTGCCTAATGCTGGAAGCAACTAAAGTCTGTAGACAGGGAAAATTCTGTCAGTAAATTTCCCTCAACACCCAGAGCTCTCTTTCCAGATAAACCCAGAACCGCCTAATTCCTGATAGTATAGTACAGAGCAATTTGGCCCACAGGAAACCACAAATTAGTCATTCTCCTGCCTATTTCACCTAGAGGACTCTGGTAAATGTTTTCAGCATACAGATTAGACTCACAGAAACAGCTGGAGGAAGCACATTTTAATCACACAGCTAATTGGTTAGAGCTAATTAGTTACCAAGGGTGTAAGAGACTCAGGTTCAGTGCTCTCTTCTGCCTAGGAGACTTGATCTGCCATGCCCAAGTAAATGCTGTTAGCAAAAGCTATGGGATATTCTGGGGTGGGATTATTTCAAGCACTCTAACTGAAGCTTTTTCAGTTAAATATTCATTCAAGAATGACTCTGTATTTTAGGCATTAGGGCACCCAGTTAAGGGGAGACCTGACTTTTATTTCCTAGCCCAGTATATATTTAAGTATTTTATATTAATTGAACCAGAGTTTGAAAACCAAGTCTCCCCCTTCAGGTTGGTTTATAAAGTCAGATTCCTTCTTCTCCATTAGATAAAATATTTTGTTTTCAGTTTTCATGTTGTGGACCAAAGCCATCTCTAAGAATCGCTTATGTTCAAGAGAAATTTCAAGCATTAATGGTTTGCTTTTCAGAAGTTTTGCACACCTACACTCCTGCTGAAGTCCATGGGACCTGCAAGAGCTCAGTCCCTCTGAGATCCTGCTGCTGCCCAAAGAGACTTGCACATTAATGGCCAGGTATCAGGAAGGGTGAGAACCTCTGATTGTTCTCAACATTTTTGTGTTATGCTTGAACTCTCTAGGGTGGGACTACACAGTAAATATTGCAGTTATTTTAACTTGTCACAGCTTTAAGTAAAAATTTTGATTATCTGAACCAGTGTCTTATTTCCTGCTACAGCCAGTCATTTTGGTTCCACTGAATAATACTGTTACATATTATATTTGCACCCTTAGATTTTATCTGAGGAAATAACTGGCTTGTATTCTGGTAGTTCATTAACTATTCTTGTCTCTTACTCCAGGGCACATTACAGAATTAGCATAAAGCACATTTCTTTAATGAAACCATGAAGCAGCATACTGCAGTGAGGGCTAAACACATGGCCAGATGTTTCCATGTATTTAAGAATCTAAGAGGATTCTGAAAGGGCCTTTGGCATCTAAAAATCCCACTGGTATCTGTCTGCATCTTCAGATGCCTGAATAACTTTACAAATCTGGTGTATATGTCTTAGAAACATAAGCTCTGACCTTTTCACCCCCAGACAACATGATCAAACCCAACTAATCTCCTTCAACACTTCAGTTAAACCACAGCCTACATCCCCTCACCCAGAGCCCCAGAAATAGCAAGGGAAAAAATGGTGATTTTTGTAATGTTTTCCATATCACTGGAGAAGCATTCATGGGTCATAAAGACAAAGTGTATTTCTTCATATCAGTCCTTAGATGCACCTTTTATTTCTCCATTTTCATAATTTCTTGGTATTTTTCAGTATTTTTATCATGCCTTTGTTTGTTAAGGAATTCAATCAGCTAATAATTACACTCCTACTTATATTAGTGCTAAATTCAAGGCCGCTGTAATTTAAAAATTAGAACTGAAACATGGAATTTAGCCAAGAAGGCAGCGTTAGCTCTCCTGTGGATTCAGGGTATAATTTCATTATACTATAACCATGCAAAAAAGAAATTTGGGTTTATTGACCATCCCACTTAGGCAGGAAGGGATTGGCCAATAGAAGTTTAGCATTATGCTTATTTAACCAGAGATGGGCTATATTTCCATGGCATATGTATTATAAGATGTATGCCATGGAAATTTGAATCTTGTTTACAGGGCATTTCCTGACAGATTCAGTAGGCAATCTGGGAACTAGCATTTATGACGTCTTACACAGAAACTGGCTGTCTACATGAGATGCTGACTGAGCAGTTGTTACTGTGCAGTCATTTAGTACTTACTTACATACATAAGTACTAAATGTGTAGTAACCAGAGTTGCTAAGCAGTGGTGTCCCTGAATGGCTTTTAGGCAATGGTGACTATGCAGTAGCTCATCACTTCTGCACAGTAGCATTGCATCATGCTTTGTGCCACATGTTGCTATTGCACAGACATAAAGAGCTACTGCACAGTCAGTGTCCTGTGTAGAGGAAGACCAGTATGTATTTGGATTATGCAAAACTTTCATCTTTTGTTAATGCCTATGTAGCTTACATGCCTTAAAAAACTTCGGAAAGAAGCAGTGAAAGAAGCAGTGCTTCTATCAGTGGCATAACAAATAGCATTATTGTCCTGGGGCACACCACGCAGGGTTTGTGTCCTGGGGTTTGAAGGGGGGAAGGGTACAGAAGTCACACCCAAAACAGTTCCCAGATGCATTACTACTGCTGCTGCCACCACTGTGTGCTCTGCCCGCCCAAGCTCTTGCTCTGACAGTAGCAGCAGTATGGTGTCTATGTACCAGCTGCTGTTGCAAGAACAATGTGGTGCAGCTGCTCTTGATGCTGGGTCATAGATGCCACAAAGCTTGGGGACAATTTTGGTGTCCCTCCTAAGTCAGGGCCTGGGGCTGGTGCCCTTTTTCCCAGCCCCAGTTATGCTACTAGTGTCTGTTAGATATTCAGCACCCTATTCCAAAAGAAACTCATAAGCCACATCTCAGCAGGTCAAATTTAGAAGAAATCTGGAGTCCTAAGATAAAAAATGGGCCAGTGCATCTCACTTTAAAAACCATCCTCCCACCCCATGCTATTTCAGTTCATCAGGTTATCTGCTGTATAACAAATCCAGCAAAATTCTTAAAATTAGATGTAATCATGTTTTCTCTGTTTTTTAAAAGGCACTAACCTCTACAGGAACAGATAGAAATTACTTAATAGATTAGTTTTAAGCACTTTGTTATTCAGCCCAGCATAATTGTGTTTTGGACAAATATTTATGTTTCATATAAATGGAAAATACGTTATATGTTTCTGACTATTATTAATCATCTCTACAATAAGAAACTTCTTAGTTACCGTTACCAAGAACATATTATGTGATTATGGCCCTAGTATGAGTATAAACTGCATACAACTGGAGTGCCTGTTGGCAACGTGGTGGGGATACTTGTGGTGAGGTAGGTCTTATAAAATATTACAATGTTGCAACCTCTAGAGTAAGAAAAGTATAGGGTGTACCTCCAGACCCTAGCCCCTACTGCCCTGTGGGTACTCCTTGGGTGGAGAAAGGTAAGGGACAATGCCCTGACAGAAACGTATCCACATTGAGGTTTTAGACAGTCAGCAGTGGTTCTTATCTGTTGCTCTCTGGCAGAAGCTACAACCATCAAGGCACTGAACATCTGAACTCAGTCTGGCCTTTGGATTGTGTCTCCATGGTCTAAAGGGAGGATGATAGGTCTTGAACAGCCTCCACTCCAAACTCTTACCTAGGCTTATGCATCAAAGGTCATGGTGACCAGACCTCTTATGCATATACCATGATCCAGAGGATCAACAGTTGCCTAATATTAAGTGATATAGATATTTTAAAATGTGAGGAATGGAAATTTTACCTCTGTTCTGCCAGAGACGCAATTTTTATATTCAGATTATATTTACATTATAAACAGCACAGGCTGAAAGTATCATTTCTCAGCATCAGTGGTATGCCCTGCTCATGCAGGCTGAGTCCACTAGATGTAAACCCAGCTATGGAGTTCACCTGGTAAACATTTGTTTTTTATTAATGCAGATATTTCCTTCCTTCTCTGACTGTTGCCACTGTTATTCCAGTACTATCTCTGCATGTCTTAGTTTCCCATAGAAACAAATTAGTGTCCTTTCATGTTTTAAATTAGGACATATTTCCCCCTTGCTGATCTACAATATGTTTCCCACATTAATCTTCCAGAAAAGCTCTAGAGACATTTATATTTCACTTCCTAGGCCATTTAAACTTCCAAATTTCTATTAGGAGTTAACTGGGGTGCCTGTATCTCTATAGTGAAAAATATGTCTTTTATTTTCCCACTTACTCATATGGTGATATTGTTTTTTAATTTGGAGCATGGATTTAAGTCTAATAATACCTGACACTACATAGATAAATGATTTTTTTTCATAGTAGCATCACTGAATAAGCTGCCAGTATTATTTTACTTATCATAAGCATTCTTCATCACAAAAAACACATTTACAATATTTCAAAACACAAGGAGCAATAAAAATAAATTGACAAGTAACAATACAATGATAGTTACCTGTTTTATAAGTGTGTGATCTCATTCTAAATCAGAGCCTTGCTCTAGTATGCCACACAGAATAAAGGGTGAAGGACCAAGTATACTTTCATTATATTGACTAATGTTGCACTGATGTAACTTACAGCATACTTGGAAAGCCACAATGCTCACTGATCCCATGGTTCTTTTGTGATCATGCCCTTCTCATGGTTGGTCACAGCCTTGCCTTTAAACCTATAGAGCACATCCAGATGATCATGGACATTTGTTTCCCCAGGGACAAGTAGCAGTGGCACACCTTATGCCACTGCTACTTGTCCCTGGGGAATGCCTGTGCCACGTGTGCAGGTTACCCTGGGTGGGGTAGGGGAGGCTGAGGCCAGCAACTGTGCTGGCCCCAGCAGCCTTACCTGGGGTCCTGAGGGCCTCCTGGGGCTGTAGCCTTGGCAGGAAGCCTGATTGGCAGCCAAAGTGTGGCTCAGGCCAGCCAGGCTCTGGTTTTGGGTGGCATGCGCTACCGGCATGTGTGCTGCCCTGCTTTCTTTCAGTGTGGGTTTTTTGACCCTGGGATCTCCTGGGGTCAAAACCCACCCCCTCTCCATAGTGCAAAGTAGCAGTGTGAGGAATACCTGCATGTGAAATCTGTGGTGGTGCAGATGGGTCTGTGGCACCACATGCTGCATGTCTGCACTCCTCTGGATGCAGCCAAAAAGAGTAAGATTTGACTGATGTTGTGAGTATAAGAAGTCTCCTCTCAATTTTTCAGTCTCATCTAGGGAAATTGTGACAACATACATACACAGAGTGTAGTAGTAGATTTTGTCAGGCTTCTGGCCTGCTTGACTAGGAAAACAGACAAAGACCAGAAGTGCTGATACTGCTTATTTCAGTTACATGTTCTGAGATAAGGAATCCTGCGTGCCTTATTACCCTGTGCACAGATCTCCAATTCAGTAAACTTGTTTTGGTTTCTCCAAGGTTGTATTTTTTTTCTCTTTGTCTGTCTTAAGTATAAATATGCTTGAAAACTTAGAGACGAGGAGGATTCGTTTGAAACAGACAAGTGGTGATTCCCCTTGCTGTCTGGAATACTCCCTGTGATCACAGTATAACCCTAATTAAAGCAAAGCTGGCTCTGTCAGTTCTGATTCAACCACAATGCAAAGTTTGATTTCTTCCACATTTGGGATAGGCAAGTATAATTTCAGGTTGCAAAATCAAGCACTCAAAAATTCGGAAATGCCAGAATTAATCCTGGCTCTGCAAACTTAAATCATATCCCTAGCACCTCTGCATGATGATTCTTTAAGTATATGATCACATTTTAGTTTTCCCACAGGAAGCTTGCTTCATTCAGAGCACAGAATGGCTGAGGCTCACTTAATGAGCAACTGGATAAAATTTGTTTTCTTTTCAATGTGTGACCCCAGGACTATTTATTGTGCACTAATCAAACTCTACTCTAATGATGGAATAACCGATTTCCTTGTGGTCTTTTCTGTGGTTCTCATCACTGAGGGATCTTCATACTTTACAAACATTCATGAACTGCTTTCAGACCACACAATGAGTTGAGGGAGAAGTAGTATTTACCTTTCTTATATGTGGAATTGAGGTGCAGAAAGAGGTAAAAGTTACCCTTTAATTTTGGGTGTCCTATTTTAGACATATGCCACCTTATTCTTCTACACTTTCGCATGTTCAAAACACAATTCTCATTGAGTTTAGTTGCAGGTGCTTGCTTAGCACTGTCAGGTCTTAAACTGGATAACCAGAAAAGGAGGAAAACACAATTAGTGACCATGTATAGGCTATAAATACTTGTAATTAATAGAATCTTCAGATAACTAAGGTGTAAAAACTCTAGCAAGCCTCTATTGAGCAGTCAAGAATGACACTTTTTCAAAGTGCAACTTCATAGATTTAATAGATTTCATAGACAATAGGGCTGGAAGGGACTTCAGAAAATCATCGAGTCCAGGACCTGCCCCAGGGGATCAAAGGATCCCAGCAAAATAGCCACTTGCTGGCCTGTTCCCACCACTTTCTAAGCCTGTCAAGGTTAGACTGGATCACCAGCCCATCCTCAAGTGTGGATGCTTTACCCCAAAGTTTGGTGTCATCAACAAGCTTGGCTAGTCCACTTCTGACACCAATGTCCACATTGTTAATAAAGATGTTAAAGAGTAGAGGTCCAAGGATGAAGCCTTGGGGGACCCCACTGGTCATGGAGCACCATGACGATTCACTTTCTTCAACTACCACTCTCTGGGTCCAACCTTGTAGCCAATTCCCCAGCCATCCGACTGTGATGTAGCTGAGGCCGCAGTTGGCCAATTTTTCCATGAGGAGATCATGGGGCACCAGATCAAAGGCTTTTTAAAAGTCCAGATATATGACGTCTATTTCTTCTACCTTGTCCAGGTGATATATCAGCTGGTCATAGAAGGAGATGAGATTGGTCAGGAAAGACCTACCCACAGCAAACCTGTACTGGCTGTTCCTCAGGATGTTGCCATCAGCCAGTTTGTCAAGAATGGTCTCTTTGATAATTTTTCCAAAATCTTTCCAGGGATTGAGGTCAAGCTGATTGGCCTGTAGTTCCCCAGATCTACTTTCCTCCCTTTCTTGAAGAGAGGCACCACATTGGCCTTCTTCCAGTCTTTGGTATTTCACCTGAGCAACAAGAGTTTTTGAAGATCCTTGCCAGTGGCTAGGCTATGATGCCTGCCAGCTCCTTAAGTACCCTGGGGTTCAAACGGTCAGGAGCAGCTGACTTGAGGTATCCAGCCTCTCAAGATGTTCCTTTACAAGGTCAACACTGATGTTGGGTAAAAATTCGCCCTCACCCTGGCCATCCCACATCATGTTAAGCAGGGTTTGGGTTGGTGAAAAATAGACGCAAAATACCCATTAAACAGGTTGCCTTTTTCCTGGGTGTTGGTTGTCAGTTGTCACATTTGGTTTAGCAGGGGTCCAATGTTTCCCTTGCCTTCCTTCTGACTCCCCACATATCTAAAAAAGGACTTTTTATTGTTTTTGATATGCGTAGCCAGTTGGAGTTCAGTTGCAGCCTTGGCTTTCCTGGTTCACTCCCTACAGGTCCGGACCAGTGCAGAATATTCCTCCTTTGTGGTGATTCCAGTCTTCCATCCTTTATAAGCCTCTCTTTTTTGATGCAGGAGGTCCACAAGTTCCCTCCTGAGCCAAGGGGGTTGCTGTGCCCTTTTGCTACCTTTCCTCCGAGATGGGATGTACATCCCTTGTGCTTTCAGGATTACTCCCTTAAGGAGCAACCACGTATCCTGAACTCCCCTCCCTGTCAAGTCATGGTTCCTTAGGGCCTCGACAACAAGCCTCCTGAGTTTATTAAAGTCAGCTTTTCTAAAGTTGAGGACTTCTGCATTGCTGACTGACTTGCCAGCTTTGCGTTGGAAGGTGAAAATGATCAGTTCGTGGTCACTATCAGCCAGCTTTCCTTCAATTCTTAGGTCACTGACTAGACCATCCCCTTTAGCCAGTACCAGGTCCAACAGCACTTTACCTCTTGTCAGCGCATAGACTTCTTGAGTTAGATAGAGCTCGTCCATGCACGTGAGCAGCCTTTATGACCATTCGGATTTGGCCTAGTACTCTTCTCATAAGATGTCTGGGTAGTTGAAGTCTCCCATGACAACCATACAATGAGAGCATGCAGCCTCAGCCAGTTCCCTGATGAATTCCTGGTCAAGCTCTTGTTCCTGATTTGGAGGTCTGTAGTAGACTGTTACCATTGTGTCCCCTGTGCCATGTTCTCCATGAATTCCTGGTCAAGCTCTTGTTCCTGATTTGGAGGTCTGTAGTAGACTGTTACCATTGTGTCCCCTGTGCCATGTTTAACCCAGAGGGTCTCCAGTCATCCTCCCTGGGTGCCAATGTCAGCTTGCAGGTACGTGTAGCTCTCCTTGACATAGAGAGCTGCACCCCCGCCCCTTTTTTCTGCATGATCTCTCCTGTACAGGGTATAGACATCTATACCTGTGGCCCAGTCATAGGTGGAGTCCTACAAGGTCTCCATTATCTCTATGAGATCGTAATCATTCTTGTTTAGTGGGAGGACCAGTTCCTCCTGTTTGTTCCCCAAGCTCCTGGCATTGGTGTACAGGCACGTAAATGTCTCACTGGAAGCCCTAGGTTTCCTTGTTTTCCCAGAAGGACATCGTTCCAGAGCTGGGGTAGGAGTGGATTCCTTTGACTGCCTAACTTGCTAATTTTGCAGAAGTTGCCTAGTGGGCTTGCTTTGGTGGTTGTCCACCCATCCCCTGGCGGGCTTAGTTTAAAGCCCAGTTGAGCAGGTCAACTTGGTTCAGTTTGAACAGACTGTATCTTTCATTTTTTCCCAGGACATTTAGAAGTCCAAGCAGCAAGATTCAATGAGTACCCTGATTTCTAAACTGCTTTCCAGGGGTTACTGAATTCTCTGCCCAGTTACTTCAGGGCTTCTGGCTTGTGCTACTTCTTAAGCAGCACACTTGAAGCCTCTAGTACCTAGGACAGATAGGAAGAAATTAAAATACCTTTAAAATGTTGACAAGAAACAAAATCTATTAAGTTAAAAAATAGTCTTGAGTGGTTATCCTTTTAAGGATGCCTGGTCCTTCATTCAAAAATTTACTGGATATAAAAATGTAGTCTCTATTACTGTGAAAAAATCTGACACTGGCTAGAGAATGAAAAAAATGACCTAGATAGTTCTGAGAGTTATATTTTATGGTATTCAACCACTGTGGACAAATGCTGTTGTCTCCTCTACATGCTCTTATCAGCATGAAATGGCAGTTTTTAAATGGTCTTCACTAGACTTCAGAATGAGCTATAAGTTGAAACAAATGGTGATGTCTCTAAACACTGAACTTAAAGTTGACAAAGACAACAGTGCACACCTTCAGATCTCTGCAATTATAAAGGCCAGAAACTTTCCTCTTGTTAAATCTTAGTTTATGCAAAAGGTTACTCCTGAAAAAAGTGCTATGGTGGTATTCAGACTCAGTAGGTGTGTCTACACATGTATTTACATTGGCTTAAATTTACTGCACAGTAAAAGGGAAAAGGCTGGCATCTACATGTACAGGCATTAAAGTACATTCACACTGTGCATGGACTGACTTGGGACTAAAGTTAGTCTCAAGTCAGTCCACACACACAGTGTTGCTGTGCAGTAAGGCATCTACACATGCGTTACTGTGCAGTAATTGATAGGGCATAAATTGAATACCTGCATAATGCAGATATCAACTTTACACTCAAGTCAGCATCATTTGTTATATTTACTGTGAAGTACAGGTGTGTACGTGTAGACGTGCACCTGTACTGTGTAATAATTTTGGTTACTGTGCAATAAATATGCATGTATAGTCATGACCAACTTAGTCTCATGTTAACTCCTGATATTTTTTTTTATTTGTGTTCGTTTTGTTGTCCAGTTGCCATTGGCTTTCTGGATGGCTTTGTAAAGCAGTGTAGAGTTTATTTTGTCATTTGTTTTTCAGGCTTTGATCACATTGTTACATATTGGCCTGAGCCCCTGATATATGGAACAATAAACCATGTAAACAATAAGTTAGTCCTTCATCTTATTTATTATCCTGTATTATTTATATGGCTTATTGTTCCATACAGGTAACTTTCAACAACCTGGTATTTTGAACTGCTAGAGAATAAATGTATTGATACATTCTTAAACAAAATACTGTTATCCAGAGAACAAAGAATTTGTAAAGTATATAGACAATATATATAGACTGCTTCAGGGACCAAAAAGAGTGCCTAGATGCATGTCTTGTGTTATAGTCTTCCCACTCCAGGGGGGGGGAAAGAAGCTGGGAGCAGGGGAGTGCAACCACCCTGCAACACCAGTCACTGCTCCTACACTCCTCTTTTCCAAATCCTGGATTTGCCTATGAACACAGCCTACTACCTCTCGCTGAGTAAGAGAAGTGCAACACAGGGGTGGAGGGGGAAAATGCTGCTGTCAAAGATTCTCAAACTGTATAATCTGCTGATCTTTATGCAGTTTGGATCCCTGTGCATGTTCTGGATTATGAATATTGTACAGATTCTAGTACAATTGTTCATTTTGCCTACTATAACACTGCATGTTTGTAAAGGCAAGGTACTCTAAAACATTTGAAAAATGAAGACTCTTAAAAGGTTAATTGGAAATAAAATGTGAATTTCACAGTGTCAAATAAATTATAAAATATGTATCTAGTCCAGGTAGTATTATATAGTCTTTCTAAATGAAGCCACATTGTCTAGTTTCCCTGGCTCTCTCTTATTAAGTACAGCGTTGCCTGCAGGAACAGATAAGGGTAAGAAGGGTTACAGAATGCATATTTCAAATAATATTAAGTTCTGAACACTTTCTATTTTAGTTAGACTATTTGTGCTAACTTGTTTTTTATTAACCTGGCTTTTATTTTAAATACATAAAAACTTGCTACATTGACTCCAGGGGTTAACTAAGGATAAAATTTCAAAATATAAATATTTTAAAAGTATAATTGAGGGCTAATCTGGCTATATTGAGAGTCTGGAGTGGGGCTGCTGTGGTTTAGCACCATTTTCAGCACCACGGAGAGCAGCACGTATTAATTCAGACAGAAAAGGAAGGGCTCTGGATCACTGGACTCATAAGGTAGGTGCACAACTTCCAGTATGTGAGCTAGCTCATTTAAAGTTGGTTTAGGTATTTCTACACTGCACCATAGACTGTAGTCTCTGCAGACTCTTTGTGGAAAGGTGAAACAGCAACAGGTCTAGCAGACTGTTACTTTGAAGTCTTCAAGCAAAATGCAAGGGATCTGTGGCACTGTATAAGATGACGTCTCAGACAGAGGGTGACAAAGACACTTTAGAAAAGACTGAAGAAAATGTGCTACTGCACTCCGCTTCAGTTTAAAAAAATTAAACTACTCTCAAATGTATTCTAACCATAACCTGGTAAGTCTCAATCATTTGAAATGGACACTTATTTGTATAAGTAATAATGTCAGGCATAAAAACTCAATCTAATGGTAATAAACATGTATATTTTACTTGGAAATAGATAACTTGACTTAAAATTCAAGCAAAGGCTAAACACATATTGTTATTACTACACAGAGGTAAAAATGAGTCTAGCCTTGTTCCACTTTGGATTTTTACTTTAATTAGCTCTCAGCATAAACCCCCCCCCCACACACACACATGTAAGGTAGGGTAGAAAAAACCTTTTTAATTCTGGATGCAAGAGATGCTCTGATACCATACCAATATGTGATTTTGAGATGCATCTAAGTGACTGATATTTGTTAGAAACACATTTGAATCATGTAGTTGAGAAATTCTCAATTAAAAACAAATGTAAGTGAAATAAAGTTCTTACCTACCATATACTATCTGATTTAACATGGTTCAGAGTCTAATCCAACAGTTCCCACTTGAGTGGAAATTGTATCTGCTTGACACGAGGTATTAAGTTTGGAGGTCTGTGCTAGTGGTTAGTTTTTATTCAGAGACAATTTTAATTTATGCAAAATACAGCAGGTTTTAGGATTTTTCAGGGTGTTCAGTGCATTTAAAATGAATGAAAATGAATAAAATCTTTAATATTTTTTATCTCGACTGATTTTTGCCTTCCTCATGTTTACATGGGGTTGAAAGGAGATGAGAAGTTGTATTTCATGTCCTTGTTATATAATTATATTCATTTGAACTTTCATTAATCAGTAAAATTAATTCTACAAACCTCTCCAAATACAATGATGTATAAGTTTGCAAAGAGTAGGTTTTGTTGGCTTCACACAACTGCTTTAATTCTTTGTTCGTCAGCCATTGCAGATCACAAGGATTTTTCATGCCTCAGAAGCAGACAGCTGCTGCTTAAAATAGCTCACAGCCTGCAGCTCTTTCCTCAAGAGTTTATAGATTAACACCATCAGAATGCAGGTTAATGAGACCAAGCTTCCCCTACCTATTCAGCTGACTAAAATATTTAAAGGAATATTAAAGAAGCTGTTATTAAACCCTTTCTTCTCTCTGCAATTTGGTTCCCTTTAGTCAAGATAAAAAAAGAGGTATATGAAATCTCCTTATAGCAGAAGGCTTTATGTGCCTAAATCAGGAATACTCTTCTCTATTTCTAGCAACTTTACTTGGAGAAAATGCTATTAACAAATACAGAAAACAGGCAGCAGAGTTTTTGCAAGAGATAAATTAAGGAAGAATATGGTGTAATCTACACATTTTATTTTTCCCAATTTCCATAACTACATTGGCCAAGATGCATGTACTTGAATATTATTCCTTCTTCCTGTGCTGGGAAAAAAGTCAAAAGAACCTTCTATTCCTCTGCCAACATAATTGAATCTATTTATGATGCCCTCCCCTCCTAAAGAGAAGGTTCATCAATTTACTCCAAAAGGAGAATAATATCCATATTAATGAATAGTGAATTGTATCCAGAAAAAACACTCTGGAGCCAGTATTTAATAAAGAGAAACATTTGGTTACTGGCATAATTTTTAAACTATGTTTTATATATATAAGTTGTGGAATGATGGGTGTTATGGGGTCCATGTAATTAGTGGGAATACTTAAGCATGAAAATACAATTCATATAAGTTTGGCTTAGGAAACTGGGCACATCTGTGGGCACTTTTACATGTGCTCTGGGGGAAGGCAGGCAACTCTTTAATTAGAGCAGCTCTGAGAGCCTCCCTAATTAAAGTGCCACTGCATCTTGTGTATCAGCAGCTCTGTGCTGAAAAAATGCAGGTGGGCATGCTTGAACTAAATCTCATTTGAGAAGCTTTAGTTCAAGCACCTCCACTGCCATTTTTAAGCATGGAGATGCTGATACATGAGATGCAGGAGGCTGCTGGAGTGTGCTAATTGCCAGGCTCCAGCAGACTCAATTGATTGAGTCTGCTCCGATGCGCTGCAATTTCAGCCACAAATACTGAATAAGTAATAGCAGTAACTTCCTATCAAGGGTCCTGATCTTGCAAGTACTTATGTTTACTCTTTCTTCGCTTAACCTCAAACATGTGCATAATCTGTTTATTTAAGGTACTTCAGATGTCACCACAGTATCTGAAGGCACTGATCCTCACACCCTCACTGTGATATCGGGAAATACTGCCAGTTTTATTTTACAAATGGGCACAAAGGCACAAATGGGTTTGATTTAACCAAGGCCAGAATCTGTGGCATAGCATGAAATTAAAGTCTCCCAGGTCATAGGAGCCTGCCATAACAACTCCACCATCCTTCTACATCTCTATAAAACAACTTGTGCTTGGAGTTAAGAAATACATAGGTAGGTGTTTGTAAGAGCGAGGCTTTTCTTGTGTCTTCATTATGTTATTGAAATCAATAACTCAACATGGTCTTTAGGAACCTAGGCCTAAGGCCAGATATCTAGGCATAACAAACTTATGCTGACTTTCAAGGGTTCTAAGCACCCACAGTCCCTATCAAAACCTATAGGAGCTGCACGGGCTTGCTCACCGCCTCAGGAACACTGTGGCTAGCCCAGCTTAATGGTGGTTCAGTGACCTGTGCAGGATGAATTACAGGTCTTGGACTAGTTCCTGGTGGCAAGCACACTAACTGGAACCTTGGAGGCAATTAGAGCAAAAAAGCTGATGGTTTATAGCCTTGGAGACCAAGCTGCATTTTCACCCTAATCCAATTCAAACACATTGTGATTCCTCTTGCACTGAAAATAAGCTATGGGGGAAACAGTGTTGGGCACTATAACCACATCCACAAAAATGGGGGAAGTTGGAAGTCCACTGGCCACTATTCACTGCCAGTATAGGGGAATATCCTAGGAAGCTGTTTCTTGAGGCTGCAGATAGGCATTAGGAATTTCAATGGACACACCATCCTTTTCCACTCTTTACAAGGGTATGGTGTTGAAAGTGCTGGTTCAGTTCTGCTGCTGGGAATCACTTTGCATGGGATGCACTCAGAAGCAAATTTTGCCTCCAAGGCTGGATCCACATGAGCAGCATAAATGGTAGCAGCACATATATGTGCTGATTTATTGTGCCACAGTGCACACCCCTGCCCATACACTTTGCACTTTGCAGTGGGACACATTGTGTTAGGGGTGGGGGGAGATGCAGCTCCATGTACTGCAGGGGGGCGGCTGGCTGGGACACAGGGTGTCTTGAGACGGGGGAGCAGGTATCCTGCTCCCAGGCTGACTGGGGTGGAGGGTGCCTTGAGTTGGGGGAGCAGGCAGCCCTGGACTAGTTGCTCCCCTGTTTCTGCATGCCCCAGCTTGGGGGGCATGGAGGCTCCACTGCTAAGCCCCCATGCTGAGGCACTTGGAGACAATGTGTCTTGAGGCACATCTATGCCCCAGTCAGCTATTCCATGGCTGGCTGAGGTGCAGTGCACCTCAACGCAGTGGCTCCGCATGGGCTGCCTGCTCCCCTGTCTCAAGGCACCCAATGCCACAGCCATCTGGGGCTCCACAGTACTGTGTTTGTCCTAGCACACATCACTTTGGCATGGCTTGCACTGCTTTTTTTTCAGAGGGTTTTATTTTGCTACCGGGAAATCCTGGTAGAAAATTTTGCCCTGGTACTGCTCATGAGCAGTGGATTACATGGCATGGATTAAAGTGCAACTTGTGAGGTTTGTGGCGCTGCAAAGAAGGTTGCAGCACCACAAACTACACATCAGGTGCCTGCATGTCTGGATCCAGCCCTAGTGAGTGAAATGACTAAATCCACCAGTGTAGTTGAGTCTCTTCCTCTCTCTCTCTCTCTCTGTGGGTTGAGTCCCAAGTCAGGATCTCTTGTCGGTACAAGGTATACCAAATAGATCTGCTCTCTGCCTTCCAGGGTGTCCTTTTGGTGTGCTGAGTAACTGTACAGTGCTGCTAGCCATACTGCTAGTCAGACTGGGCTGCTGTCTTCAGATGTGTTAATGTGGCATCTCCCACATAAATACTGCATTCCCTTAAAGGTACACCAAAGGATACAAAGATGTGGGGAGAAGTGGGCACACTGGAGGGGAGGGACAGAATCCAACTAGATCTAGACAGGTTACAGAGGTGGGCAGATGAGAATAGAATGGAATTCAATGCAGACAAGTACAGGGTGCTGCATCTAGGGAGAAGGAACCAGCAACACACCTATAGGTTGGGGAACGCCCTTCTCAACAACACGATGGCTGAAAGGGATCTTGGAGTCATTGTTGACTCCAAGATGAGCATGAGCTGCCAGTGCGAGGGAGCAGTCAGTAAGGCTAACCACACCTTGTCATGCAACTACAGATGCATCACAAGCAGGTCCTTCCCAGGGCAGGGGACTGGACTTGATGATCTGTTCAGGTCCCTTCCAACCTTACACACTATGAAACTATGAAACATTTAGTTCTATAATTGGGTACACAGGAGGAAAGAAACATCTTTTATGTTTTTTTAACACAATTCTACTGGAAACAGTTTTATAAGCATTTCCATGCAGTGTTTGCCAAACAAACATTACAGCATTAGACTAGAGCTTGAAAATCCTGGAAGTGAATCTCGGGTATTTCTGTTTTAGTTTCCAGCCAATTTTCATTGACCAAGGTAAGACAAATGCAGAGTATAAAATGAACAGCATAAACAACAGAAAATTTCTTCTTCTTTCACAGCGTGAAGAAACATTGCTTGGAACTAGGGTAAGAACATTTCAAGAAACCTTAACAAAGTAAGATTGTTAACCTAATAATTTTCCTTGACTTTTTTAAAAATAAGACCAGCAATTCAGAGGTAGCAATGTCCTAGAGTGAAGTTTCTCAGATCTGCAGTTATGACAGTCTCTCACCCAAACACAATTACTTAATCTACCAAGAGAAGGTACAGGATAAGGTGGTACTGAATGAGTGAATGAGTGTGTGTAGATGGGTAGATGGTAATGGTCTAGTTAGAAAATGAAGCAAACTACAGTTCATTTAAGAGTGATACCCCAGTAGATGGCTCTTTCTGAAATGGTAACACACACATTTCTGTCCTTTATAAGCTCAGCTCTAATTTGGTTTCAGTAGCATCACAGTATCCCACAGTGGAGAGGGCCTCAGGTAATTTTATTATTATTATTGATTTTTTAAGGTACCTGGGGCTGTGTGTGTGCATGTGTGTGAGATGAATATTCTCAGCCAACTCCGCCTCCCAGACGATTGTAGTCCCTGCTCAGAGCTGTATAAGAAGGTGCTGGAGTAGAACCTCCCTCCTCTGTAGTGTGGGATCAGACTAGAACGAGACCACAGCCACTACCAGGCCCTCATTTTCAAGTGCAAATGCTTGTAGGGCTGGGATTTTAGACTGTAAACTCTATGGGGAAGGGACTGAGTGCAGGCAATATATGGTGGGATTATACCTGAGGATTTGGGGCAGCACCTGGCACTTAATTACAGCCTAGGAAACATTCACTATGGCTGTACCAATTTTTACATGCCTAATAAAATATATTTAAGCACCAAGCAACATAACAATCCTGCTCCATCAAGGCATGGGAAGAGAAAGTTAGATGGTGCCATATTGTGCTATAACCTGTCATAACAACGGGCTGAGCCTACACTTTGGCTGGTCAACATACTGCAGAATTGCACCTTTAAAACTTGCATGGGTTGAGTCGCCTGGTGAAACTTGTCCCTGTGCAGCCTCTCCATGTCACTCATCTTGCTTTGAGTGTGCACAGTACATGCACTTCACCCTGCAGCATGCCCTGCAGCAAGAGGTGGGATTTTGCACAGCATGAGAGTGCTCCAACAGCAGTGGCTGCTAGAAAGGGAGAACCTGGTGGGTGTGACAAAAGGGAAATGGGGAGATGAAAGAATAACCTGATAGAAACAGGGCAAAATGAGAATAAAGGGCTGTATATGACTGCCTGACAGCCTGGCAGGGACGTCGAGGAAAGGTAATCAACTAGTATAAACCACTGCAGCTGGGCAGCACAATCATTTTTTATCCTTGTGAAATATATCATCAGTGGGAGTCTGGTATATCCTGCTAATAGGAGTTTTAAGTTCAGAAAAGATGGCTCATACCAACACACATGGTGCAGGGCAAAATAAAACGTCTCCTTCAGTTATGAGTCAGACACCATTTCTAACAGCATGCAACATTAAAACTGTTGATTTTTTACAGAAAACAAATAATTCATAGATCAAAGGAAGGGTATTTGCTAGAGTTCCAGCAGTGTCAGAAAGAGCAAAGAGGGTCCACAGGTAAAGCAGAAATTGCTTGCTAGCGTTCTCCAGTCTCTCTACATCTCTCTCAGCATTTCATAGTATACATAGAGTCATAGAAAAGTAGGGCTGGAAAGGACCTGCATAGGTTATCTAGTTTAACCCCTTGCTGGAGGGCGGGTCATCCTTATCCAAACTATCCTATCCAAATCCATAATCGAACTTTGTAGTAAAACTGTAGTTACGCTTGACTCAACACAAGACATAACACGGTAACCTAGCTTGATTATGCTTTGGCCCTTGCAGTTAGAACTGAAATGCTATTAAAGTACCATTTGATAGGGCCAGACATTTTAATTAACCACTCATATGTTTGAGCTGCTGAAAAACAAGAGTAGCACTACTCATTTATAATGAGTAAATCAGGACACAGGCATCCCTGGAAGTTAATACATCAATATGACAACATAATCTAGCCAACTGGGAAAAGCATTCCTGCTGTAATGCCACTGAAGTCATGCATTTAGTTTATTAAGTTTACCTAGAGTCATCTGGGCTAGACATACCCTACGGATACCAAAAAAGCCATGGCCAAGATACTGTTCTCTTGCACTAGCATTGCCCTAGCCTACCAAATTTCACTCCTCTCCATTACACTTCATCATCTTTTCACTTCAAATCCCATCAACAGTGTTGCCCTGGTGCTGCCCTTGTAAAATGCTGCTCATAGAACTCTGTAAAATGTTTACAGTGAAAACCACAACCATACAAAGCTCACTTTGAAACAAAAACAGCCCCCACCCTCCTTAGATCTTTCATCTAAACCAGTGGAAATGTTTGCTGACAATGTTTACTAATGCTAATGATTTTTTGCATTAGACTATTTTTTGACTTAGACCATTTTTTGAGGCAAAGCCAAGGTAAGTTTGACAGATGCCACTAAATTGCATTCTGTATTCATTCACGTCTGGAATTTAGGTGTATGAACTGGGCAAATGACAACCAGCATGTTTCCCACAGCTCTAAAGAAACCTTGGAGCTGTTGACAGTGATCAGGGATGACAGGCAAGGACCCAGGGGATTTGAAAGGGGCGAAAATAGTGTCCATCTTCAAAGAGAGAGCAAAAACAGCAGAGAACTTAGGAATTATAAGCAAAGTATGCCTGACTTCAATACCTGGGAAATTACTAAAGCAAATCAAGAAACAGTCAAGTTGTAAAGATCTGGAGGCTTTGCTAAGAATAAATCATCCAACCCTACTTGATTTCCTCCTTTGACAGGGTGACTAGCTTGGTGGAAGAGGGAAATTGAGTGGATATAATATACTGGAATTTACTAAGGATTTGACATAATCTCAAATGTCTTTTTCATTAGTAAACTGGAGAAATGTGGGTTGAATAGAATTTCTGTTAGTGAATGCTTAACAGTTGAATACTTGTTAACAAGGAGTATCTATAAATAGATCACTGTCAGACTGGCAGGAGATTTCAACTGGGGCTCCACAGGGGCTGTCCTGGGTCTAGTGCTGTTTCATGACTTAGATGCAAGAATAGTTTCCTGATTAGGTTTGCAGATGACACACAACTAGAAGGGGCGACAAATGCTTTGGAAGATTGGATTTGAGCACAAAAGTAAATTAGAGAACCAAACTATAGAATTCAATAAAGTCAAATGGTAAGTGCTACTTGTCAGCCTAGAGCAGGCTGATATTGGAGAGGACCATACTGAGCAGCAAGAGAATGAAACAGAGCTCCACAACCAGCTTAATGATGAAAGAAGACTAAAACAGCTGAGACAAATTCATGGCGGGGATACAGAAAGAGGAGTTGGGGCTGTCCAGTTAGTGTGTGTGATGTGTGGAGTTCTGCTCTGCAACCTGGGGACAGTAAGCAGACTGGAGGGTGTTTGGTTTCTCCCCACACTTCTGGGCTTTGCTGTTTGCCACATGTAGCTATGAAGGAATTTCCTCCACCGCTCCTGTAGCTACAGGTGTTGGAGTTTTGTTTTCACATTCCTCAAAAGTATTGGGTGTTGGCTGCAGTTCTTTTCATAGATTCATAGACACTAGGGGATGGGACCGTAGAAGATCATTGAGTCCAGCCCCCTGCCCCAGGGGCAGGAAGTCAGCAGGGATCATAGGATCCCAGCAAGATAAACATCCAAATGTCTCTTGAGGGTCTTCAAAGCAGGTGCCTGAACCACCTCCAGTGGCAGTCTATTCCAAACCTTGGGGGCCTGAACAATAAAGGCTCAAAACCTTGGGGCTCAGATAGTAATCCTCAGTTAAGGCTGAGGATGTGCCAGTGTTCTGGATATTATTGGTTGGTGGGTCTTGACCTTTTGCTCAGGGTCAGACTGATTGTTAGGTTTCGGGGAAGGCATTTTAGCCTATGGTCAGATTGGTAGGGAGGGAGGGTTGCCTTCCCCCATAGTGGGAGGCTTGGCCCTTGGCACTCTTGAGTGCATTTTAACAACCTTGCAGCATTGGAACACAAACAGTACTGGTCCCCATGCTTTACCCGTAGTAGTTTAGGGTACCTTTGGGCAGCATGTCTTGCAGTTGTGCAATAGGGTTGAGTGTATAGTTTAAGGAATAGGCTAGACAAGGACTTGCATGGGGTGATTTGCATAGGGATGATTCTTCCTCGAGCAGAGGGTTGAACAAGATGACCTCCAGCCCTACTTTTCTGAGTCTGTGAGAATCCAGCTCTTAAAGAAACATCACACACAGTTTATTAGCCAACAAAATGTACCTACTTCCTATTCACAACTCTTTTCACTTTGCCATGCTTGTTTCCTTCCCCCTCCTATTCCTTTCTCCTTTTATTTTCTTTGCTGTGTCAGGGCTGTTCCACTAGCAGCTCACAGGCTGCAGACAGCTCACAGAGTTAAATTGCAGCTCCCAGGCTCCCCCCAGATGCTACTCCCCACATTGTTCTGGCAACAGAAGCAGCCAGAGGCTCTAGTCTCCCACTTTTTCTGGCCTCCCCTTTCCCACCCCGGGGAGCCAGGCAGTGCAGCTCACAGTGTTGGCATGGGAGGCATGATACAGAGAGAGGTACCACAGCAGGGGAGCTTAGGGTGAGATGGAGAGCCTGGGCATGCAGTACAGTGTGTATGCAAGGGACACCGAGGCACACAGTGCAGTGGAGTGGGGGGCAGGCTGTGTGCAGACATGGGGACAAACTGATGCAGCCTCTCCTAGTGTGGTCTGCAGGGCATATAGCCCCTCCAGTGGCTTAGACAGCTGCAGTATAGATAATTAGCAGTATTAACCAGTACTTCCCACAGAAACAAAAGGAGAAGGAAATGGACTGGAAAACTGCTTGACTCAGAAGATGAAGCAGCTTGGGTCACTACAGTGGACTGCATTAGGTCCATGGAGATGTGGCAAACAGGACACTTGTTCTAATTTGCTTTGGAGAGATTTTATAGTCTAGTGGTAAGAGACTGCTGATGCCTTGATGGGAAAGAAAAAAAAAGGCAAACTCCCCATCAGTTCCAGCCCTATGGGCAGTAAGTTGGGAAGCCAAGATGGAGTCTGGACTTGTCAGAGGACAATGACTACATTTACTGAATATTTTCAAGGACCCAGGAGATAGCTTCTGTTTGATAACATTTACTAATATATCATAGTCAAAATGGGAGTTATTTATAGCTATATTAAACATAATGCTCCTTTATCCAAGTAACAGCCAACAAAAACCTTGTTATTTGCACTAAAGCAGCTAATATTTTGGAGGGTGCCTAAAAACTTAGTGCCAGTTTTAACGGGACAGATTATTTTGCTGTTTCACAGTAACCCATTAGGGTTTGCCAAACTATCCATTACCAAAGTAGGACTGGCCTGGATCTTTAATAATTGTTCATTGCTTATAAAGCAAATGTTCACATGGAAAAAAAATGGATGATAGCTGTGATACTTTAGTTAAGACAAAGCTTTCTTTAGACTATTTACAGGGGATGCACGTGGGAGAGAAAGATGGGGAAAAGGTTATACTACACATTTTTAAAAAGAGGAGCAGTGACCTCCTTTTCCAGACTCTCAGATTTCTGATGATTCTACCTTTTGCCATGGGTTAGGAAGGAGAGTTGGTCTTAGAGATAAATTGGTCCAGTCTTATTCAGGGTTTTGTAAATCAGTGCAAGAACTTCAGAGTAACATGCAGGGAGCTAGCACAGGTTGTGGAGTGCCACTGTGACACATTACTTTCAACTTACTTTATTTGAGCACTAAGCTGCAGTGCTGCATGTCCATTGATGCCCTGTTATGAATTTGTCATCCCGGGTGAGGTAGAGTCATGCTGATATAGTCATGACATTATAGCTAGCTAGACTGGAGCTTTATGGCCAAATCTTGCAATCGTCCAAAGGGAATGGATGCCAACTAGAAATATGCCTTTCAACCTTGCTGATGTGTGACACAAGTGCGTTACAGAAGAAAGGTGGTCCAACATTTCTTTCAGTTTACCTGTTCTCTAGTGGGTGGTTTATAATAGCCTTTAACACAAAATCCTTAATTTTAAAGGCATTTACCAATCGTGTGACAAATTCTCTTTCCTTATGAAGTTTCTTTATAAAACTGGATGGGCAAATGATAATATGTACTACAAGACAATCTTTGAAATTGTATACAAAGTATGCTGTAGTTCTATCTTCAAGTATACCAATACTATTTAGTGAATTATGGACTCTTAGACAGTTTGTGTTGCTATTTTGTAAATGGACATCGACTGGCTAACTAGCTACGGATCAAGTAGCAAGGCCCACCACAGATAAAGGGGTTTTAGTCTTGGATCTCTCAAGCTTCAGCCGAGAACTTATGGGTTTTGCTGGACTTTACTAACTATTTGCATTCTGAAGTTATCTGATCACATCAGTTGATCTTTGACTTTAATTTGCAATGATGAAAAAAAACAGTGGGCATTGGCTGGTGTAACTGACTCTATATAGTGGCTTGATGGATTCAAGCTGTACTCAGTATTTCCTCAGCTACTAAAATTTTTGCTTTTGCTCTATTTGCTCTAAATTTGTGGCCAAACAAATTTAGACCTTAATCTGATGATGTGCCCATTTACTGCACAGTATATGGCTGTGCATGCAACCTGTCTCAGAAATGCAGCTGGGTTTTAGAGGCCTGTGCAAATCACAAATTAAAGTGCCGTCCAGTTTTTCAGATGTAGCTCCATGCCATCAGCTTCTTGAGATGGTAAGTGACTGCTGTGTATTGTATACTTTATAGCAGGGGTTGTCAATCTAGGGGTACTTGGGAAGGCCCTAGGGGGTATGAGCGGGTGGGCAGGGACAGAGCACCACCACCCCCCACCCCATGCCACCACCTCCCAGGAGCAGTGCCGGGGCAGGATGAGGACAGCAGCACCCCTCTGCGGGCTGCATGGGCACTGCCTGGCTGGTCAGATGTTGGGGGTGGGGGGTGGGGAAGGAAGCTTGCATGTGATGGCAGTTGCCGCCACCATCCACCACTCCGCTCTGTGTCCTGCCGTGCGCCACAATCCACCCCCTCCACATCTGGCTGTTAGGAGCACACTTATTAAAAAAAGGTTGAAAACCCCTGCTCTGGACTCTATACTTGTCCAGGCTATATTACAGTTATGGAAATACAGGCATATTCTGAGACAATTCATGGAGCTGAGGAGTTATAGGTATGTTACATCTATCATTTCTTCACACCTATCTCACCTGCTTTGGATTACCATTTTCTTCTTATAATGCAGATCCTCCTTCCTCTGCTCTGTAAGTAATGAAAACCCAACAGGCTGCAGGAATAATGTAGTTCTGATCCTTTGAACTTGTGTAATTGCATATGAAGTCGCATTCACAGGCAGCCTGTTTGCAATTCCTCTAGATCAGAGTTTTCAATGTTTTTAAACAAGTGAACCCCTTCTCTCTCAAAGTTGCAGCTCATGTACCCTTTCATATATATATGAAGGGATGGGGCAGATCAAGGTCCCAGTGGTGAGGGAGGGAGTGGGGGTGGGGCTGGGGCTGCACAGCTGGGGTGACCCCCACCCCCAGCTTGCAGCTGCAGCCTGCCCTGCCCCACATGCGGATCCTGGGAGCATGTGCCCTCCTGGGGTGCATACAGTTGTGGGTGCCACCCCCCACCGAACCCCCCCAGATGAGCTGTTCATGGCTTCATCCTTTGTCCCACCCTAGCTGGGCAGTGCCTGCTCCAGCCCCAGCCTCACTCCATCCTTCACCATGGGGGCTTCCATCAAGGCGCTTATCTGGTGGGCATGAGGAGGTGGGGGTGGCTCTCATTGCTATGCACACTCTGGGAGGGCATGGGGGGCATACCCCCGAATGTGTGCATGGGGCAGGGTGGGCTGCCACTGAGCTGGAGCCAGCGTCAGGCTCTTCCCAGAAGGGAGCTGGGCAGGGCTGTGATGGGGGCAGACAGCAGCAGCACTGGGATGGAGCTATGGTGGGGGGCTACGGTGAACTCTGGGGTGGCTGCTGCCCCTCCAATAGCCCCACTCCCACCACTGCTGCTGCCCACCCCAAGAGCAGCCCAGCTTAGTTCCCCACCAGGAAGAGCCCGGCATAGGCCTAGCCCCAGCCAGAAGCAGAAGCCCTCCCTGACCTGCATGTAGAACCAGGGGGCACACATCCCCTGTGCCCTCCCAGGGTGCGCATAGCACTGGGAGCTGCCCCCCATGCAGCTCAGCTCAACACCCTGCCTCGGCTGGGCAGCCCCAGCCCCAGCCCCAGCCCCACTCCCTCCTCCCCCATCCCCCAGACCCCTTCCCTCACAAACATCCTTACCAGCCAGACCTGGTTGAAGCTGCATGCATGCACGTAGTATTTATCAGTCACATTAGGTCTACGTATCCCCTAGGACCTTTTTAAGTACTGCTAGGGGTATGTGTACCCCTATTTGACAACCAGTGCATTAGATTAATGATAGATTAGGCAGTGGAGAAGTGCCTGGCTTCAGAAATATGCCAATAGATGCCTTCTTCCAATGAAATCAATGGGAGTTTTGTGAAGGGTTAATTTGGAAAGGATAGCTTCAAAGAAGGTGTTTGAAGTTCTACAAATAAATTGAAATACAGTGGCAGAACACACAGCATCAATTTTTGCCCTCAAATCCCGGATGCTAATAACTGCTGTTTCTTCCCAAAACTGAAAAAGCTTTAAAAAAAGGAGCTATCTGACTTTTAACTAAGGAGGATACTTAAAAAAAGAATGACAATCTGAGTTAGTATAGTAAATGGGTGTTTAATTAAAAAATAAGTTATACTTTCTTTGGTACACACATAAGATTGACTTGCATAAAATATTTTGAATGGAAAGAAATCTTAAAGAAGCAGGCAGGTCTGATATAGGTAAAAAATAGAATATGTTTTGCTAGAGGCAGCCACATGAGACTAAATATTTCTCAATATTTTTATAAAGCTCTGCACAGGCAGTGAAATTGAGCAAATGTTCCCTGTTGGGTGTGCAGCCCAAACAAGACAGCATTATGCTGTTCCTGCTAATAGGGTTTTCAGCCAGGTGAAATAGTCCAAGTCACACTGAGAGTCTTAATTGAAAGGAAAGTGCAAGGAGGAATGAATAACAGAGTCACCAGGTGCTCCTGCACTTCACCCATGTTGGAATCTAACCCAATGCATGAGAAAAAACAGTGTTATTTCTCTGGCCCTTGACCATTAACTCTGGCTTGTCATTAGCATGAGATGGAAAAATATTTCTTTTCCCTGGAGGTGTCTCTCTTGCTCTTCCCTCACAAAAATATTTCCTAGAATTTCTGATTATGGGCATGGCTACACATTCATTAATGAACTTTTAGGTAGTGCACATTAAATCTAGTACCTCCATTGTGAAGTACTAGAAAAAATGTGCATTAGCCTATTTTAATGCACATTAGCTAAAGAGTACATTTTTTGTGATGCTTGAATGCACATTAAAATAGGCTAATGCTTATTGAAAGGCACATGCTAATGTGCCCAGTGAAAACTAAAAAAAAGTAAGTTTTAATTGAAAACTGCCAGTTTCTCCTTGGACATGCCACTATGGTATCTCATGGAAGTTTTAGTTCAGGCATGTCATATCTCTGTTTTCTTCTGTGGTCATGGCTTTCTAATTAAACTTGATATGCCCTGATGTACCATGCCATCCTATCTTGCTGAGCCCCTGTACTGAATCCTTGGGGTCCTTGTTAGCAGGCTACGAAGAAGCTAAGGAATTGGAAAGAATGTAATGTAGGTAGCTTTCGAAACAAATGTTGATCGAAGAGAAATAGACACTGTCATGGGTGATCTCTTTGCAGGATCCAACCCCCTCTGGCCACTAATTCAAAATGTTGCCTTCATTTTGTTAGATGGAGACATGAACCTGGCTTGAAATCTATTAAACTGAAAGGGTAAGTAAAAAATCTTACACTTCAGCTAAACTTCTCACTCAGGATGAAAGCTGTATGTGGAACATAATGGATTTGTAGCATTTAATAGCTCTCTCTGAAAACATTGTTTTCTAACAGCAGCTGGCAATGCTGTGTTAATAATACTCCCCTCACTTAACCGTGTGTGATTTATCATGGGAATTGAACTCAGTTGAAAAATCTTTTATCTATACCTTGTTATTTACAGAGTCCTATATAAAACCTAGACATTTTGAAGTCCTCTCACTGCCATCAAAACTTGCTCTTCTATAGTACCAGTTTTTCTGCAAGCTTTTTACAGGAAATTGGGATAATTATTTGGTACAGAAATTTAAGAATACTAAATTCTCTTCTCACAGAGAGGTTATGTTTTGACAAACAGAAAAAATGGGGAAAAGAAACTGATGAAAGGTTTCTAGAAGATGAATCAAAGGCCTCCATGTAGAAGCCTTGTGTGGAGGGAGGAAATTAGTTTTAAACAAAAACTTCCACTGTATCATTTTGTGCCAGTCATTAAAATAAGCAAAGAGTTATTTTGTGTCCATATTGTAACAAAATCATAATTCCTTCAGGGTTATGCTTCATCATGGACATTGTTTTACCATACCTATTTATGTTATATATCATGATTTCTATCTTCTGTACCTTAGTAAAAAAATCAAGTGCAGCTGATTAAAGTACCCAAATATATGCATAATCACAAAAACAATTACCAAGGAGAAACTAAACTTTCAAAAACTGAACATTCAAAGTACTCTGACACAAGGCTTGAATATGAAGAAAATATTGAACATGGGAAAAAGGTTTGGGCTGGCACAGAAGTTCTCAGAGAAAAAACATGGAAGAATCTCCACTGCTCCCTCCAGACTTCATCATCATGGATGTCTAGGTCTGGGAAGCTGTCTCATTCTTCTAAGTCAGGACAAAATCATACTGATTGGATATTGCGATTACATAATTCATGCTCTGTAGATAGCTGGCCCTGATGTTAGTTTAAACTGGTCTAGCACTTCATTCCTGGGTTTAGCCAAGTTTATTTGAACCAAACATGCTTAGTAGAATGTAATTGATAAAGGAAGAAGTCAAATACAGTAACAATTTAAGTTCTTCAAAAAGATACACTGAAAACCCAGGTTTGTATCCCCAGTGTGTATATTGGAAGTGGTTTACAGGGTCCAGACTACAAATTCCATTCAAATTACCACTTGCTTTTGCTATCAATGATCATCATTACTACCAGAACATAATTTGCTACCACTTTAAGGCTAATGTTGCAAAATTAGAAATGGAGATTTGTTTTTTTAATATGTCAAGGATAATTTAGATGGAAAAAACAGAGCAAATATAAATAATTTTAATCATAGCACCTAGTTTAGAACTGAGGGTCTCATACATAACAATACATGTAGCATATGCAGTTTTATACCATTAGATGTTAATTTTTTGGTGATATATACATAAAATACCTTAAAAAACACATGTATGGAAACTATAACTGCATTTTTTGTAGATCAGAACCTACATGCGGATAGAAAAGATGGGCAATAAATTCATCTTAAAAAATGTATGTGTGAGAGGGAGAGAGACAGAGGGCATGTCTATATATGCATATTAAAGCAAAACAATAAACTCCTGCACAATATTTTTATTGCTCCTGGGTCCCACATTCATACATGCACCTGAGACTGCAGTATGTTGAGCCGGGCTGGAGAAGCTTCAGTTGGCAGGGGACCTGGGGAATCAGCCTGCCAGCCCAGGGCTGCTCTGACTCAGCTTAACATGCCACACAGGGGCTGACTGGAGTACAAGTGTGCTCCACTGTGGGGCTAGCTGGCAGGCAGCCCCTGCACTAGAACACCCTCATGCCCCAGCCAGCCAGGTCAGTGTCTACACAGTGTCTACATGTTTAAGTGGCTTAAAGCACTCATTATGCAGCTCAAAGTCATGCCACTCCAGGGCAGGAGTAGCTCTTGCTTTGCATGAGTCAGCTTCTGTTCCATTAAGGTGTAGCCACCCCCCACAGATGCGCCACTCAGATTGAAGATGTGACTGCAAGCTAGTCCTAAGCCAATCAACATTTGTGCAGTTCACCACTTAAGGTATAACAAAGGCCTCCATTTTCTTCTTTCTCCTTAGTTCAAAGAATTCTCCATAGCTTGTGTATTAACACTTGTGAACTGATACCTATCTAAATAAAAGTGTTTTCTACTGCAAGGGATCAGCATGAATTGAAGTTAACTTCTCCCTCTGAAGGCAGAGCATTCCCTACCCTGGCTAAAACAGGACTGGATTAGGAAAACTTGTTTGAATGAAGGTCAGATTAGCATAATTTTATATGCTCCATAATTAGATTTATTACTGATTGCATCAAATAAGGCTGATCTGGAATGTGATGTTGAGCGACCATGGCTGAATTGCCAGTACAAAGCATCCATTTTGAAATTACTTCCCTTAATCCGCTTAGCTTTATCTGGAAAGAAGCCAGTTTCTAGGTTTCACACAGCAGTGTATAACTAAGTGGTGTTAAGTCACACATTAGTAAGTAGTTTGACTCGTATACAGAGGGCATGTTGCAGATCTGCCAAAGAGATAATGCTATGGTAATTTTTTTCTGAGGTAGATGAGGGTTCATTTTACTCTGTGGGTTGAATTTACTGCTGTTTTACCTTTCACCTACAGATAACGTCAGATGACACTAACACCTCCATTTGGGTTTGTCGCAGAGTCATAATCATCGTGGGCCAAATTCTAACAGTTTGCTACATATCTAATAGCATCCAGGTCCAGGATTAGTCCTACTGAGACAAACAGCCAACTTCTGGAAGTCTGAGACTTTGTCTATGGCCTAGGCCCATTAAGCATTAAGGGTCCCTTCTTAAATCCTTCCATGCTTTCCCAGTCAACTGCTGATGCTAATCTAGGCCTTGGCCCTGCTTTCTAAAGGAATTAACAGATCAAACCCAATTTATATCAGGGACTGGCTTTAATCTATGAACCAACACAGCACCTGTGTCCCGTATGGTACAACACTGGGTGAATCTACACAAGATGCTACCTCATCGCCATTGCACAGTAGCAGCAAGCTCCATGTGGAACCAGGACTGTGCAATACCAGCAGTTACTGTGCAGTCATTAGCAAGTACTAAATGACTGCACAGTAACAACTACACAGTCAGGTGCATGTGTAGACTTGCCCACAGATCACCAAGTCCAGGAAGAAGGATGTGAGATCTGGGGAGCAAGCATTCTTAGTTAATGGTTTCTAGCTACAGAACCACCTAGAGCACATCAGGCAAATTCAGACCACCCTTTAATCAACACTGTAAAAAAACTTCCTTTTTCTATCGTAAGAAAGATACTCACACGCACTGCTTTCTTTCCCTAGTTCCCTACCAGCAAGAAACAAATAAACATATCCCCAAACTAACATGCCTATTGCAAAAAAAAGATTATTTTGGCCTATCAAATAGAGAAGTATTAGACACACCCTAAAGTTTGAAAGGGACTCTGCTGTTGCTATTATTTTTCAAGCCACACAAATTCTATACTGATGGCTGCTAGTAACAAACACTGAGACAGATGCTATTCAGCATTTATGTGAATATGGCAGAACCCAACCTTTGCAAATCATGAAACTGAATCATTTTGCTATCACTCAAAATCCAGCTATTTTATCTGGGTGACTAGATACCTCAGAAGATAACTATGGTGTCTCCTGGCAGCCAAACTAATCCTGACTCACTTACTATCGCCGGGGTACCCTCTATATCCTTCCTGCCATGCCTTGCTGGAGTATTAATGCAGATTAGGGACCAGGAGACCAGGAGGAAGCCTTACAAGCCTCATTCTACCCTGCTTATGGAGTGGCCTCAGTGTGGCCTGATCTTCCAACTTTTTGCCCTGAGCAGGGTGGCTGTCCCTTCAGACTGGCCTCAGTTCACACACTGTATGTCTCATTCTCTGCTGTAGCTCCCCCAGCACCGCTTTGTACCACCAGTCCCTTAAGTCCACAGAACCAAAGTGTGGTGTTGGTATCCTTCATGGGAATGTCACCAGTCCCTCTCAGGTTCTCCCTCACTAGCCTCTACTAGTAGTCTGGCCACAGGAGCATTAACTAAAACACTCAGCATCTCACCATCACCTAGCATGGCATTACAGGGCTGCTAGCCTCTGAAAACTGAAATCATCAATGGCACCCTCTCAGACACCTTTTCATGGACTCCTACCCCCCCACTTTAACCACTCCCAAGTCTTGCAGATAGTACAACTCACTGGAATTTAACAAGGTTTTGGATAATATCAAATCTGGCACTGCCCCAGGCTATGACAACATCTCCCCCAAGTGCCTGAAGCACCTCAGCCCACAAGTTCATTTTTGGTTGATTCAATTCTTTGCATGTGTCACATGCAAGGGAAAGCTGCTGAAGACCTGGTGCATGTCAAAAGTCAGAGGTCTCCCCAAACCAGTAAAAGACAGAAGATCCAAACTAAGTGTCAAGCTACTGCTCAATATTGCTACTGTCTGTCTGTTTAAAGTCCTGGAGCACCTGATTCTATAGCACATACTCCTAGAGATAGTGATTAAGCAGGTTTCCAACAAAGTTAAAGTATGTGTGACCAAGAACTTGCACTAACAAAATTCATTGAACACAGTTTCAAAGGAGCCTCAAGACAAGTACTGTTTTCTTTGACCTCACAGCAGTGTACAATATCATTTGGCATACTGGTCTGCCCATAAAGATAACAAGAGTCCTGCCTGCATGGGTGACTGATGTTGTCGAACTGCTAGTCTGCAACAAATAGTTCAGGGTGCACATGGATAAGAAGACAAGCACTCGGAGAAGACAGACCAAAGGACTGCCTCAGGGATCTGTGCTTGCTTTGACCTTGTACAACCTCTACACCAATGACCTGCCACAAACCCAGTCACAGAAATTCATCTATGCTGATGTGATGACATCTATTTTTGTCTGTCCCCGGCCAGTTTTTCTCACCAACTCCATGCCAGCCAAGGTGGTCAGGTTATTACTTTGATGACTGGTGCAATATAAGGCCAGAAAGCCCATTGTTTTAACCCTTGTTATTCCCTAAGGAACCACTGTGGCAAAAACACAGATACCTGTCTTTTCTTCAGGGCTGGCTTACAGTGGGGTGGTCTCAGTGTCTGTACGCTGAAGAGATATTGTGCGAGATATCATGTGTCCTAAGAGGAGGGAAGAATTTACTGCAATTAACAGAACAGGTTGAGAGAGAAAAAATATGCTATATATTTAATGGTAAGCAGCCCTGTGTCATGCAATAAGGTGGGGAAAAAGCCCTACGGGCATTTATAAACATACATTTTTTCCCATGACGTGCCAGAGATCTGCTGCTTTGGAGCAGACTCAATTAATCGAGTCTGCTCCACACACAAGCTGAGGAGAACTGTGTTGCACCACATGCAGTTGTATAAACAGCAAAATGTGCATCAGTGCGTAGAAAATGGTGGCAGTGCGCTTTTGAAATGAAAGCACCTCTGAGATGTTTTAGTTCAAAAGTGTGCCGCTGCCATTTTCTCAGCACTCTTGTGCATTTAGTCTCTGATACAACTGCAAGTGTTGCAGCGCTGGGAGCTTTCCAAAGTCCCCGGCGCTGCAGTGCTTGCATGTGTAAAAATGCCCTACTCATGTTTAAGCACAGCCTGTGGTATTTTGAAGAAATTGTGCCCTCTGCTGATTTAATTAGATTTTTAGCTTCAGCTCCCATGTGAGAGCGTTCTGTCACACTGATTAGTGTTCAAGGTCAATAGCTCAGATGTCCTGCTGGAGAATAAATTCTTCCCTTTCAACTCTGAAATAAGATGCTTACTATTGATTTTTGGAGGCAGAAAGCAGAAGATGAACAGTATATCCTTGCAGAGAACATTCCAGCATTTTACATGCCCTTTGTAGCATTTAAGGGGGAATAAAAGACTGGAATAATAATATGAACTTAAATGTGTTGCTAGGGAAACATTCAGCTTTATACAGAATCTGTGAATACTCCAGACTTATTTGGACGATAAGATCAGCTGATTTTTCAACCAGCCTAAGAAAGTCACTAATCCACTTCACCTTCAAATTGATTGCAAATATAATAAAATTAGATCACTGAATAGTAATCGTTGTTGTTCATCATCTGGCAGTTTACATGCTAACATCCCAGAAGCAACATAATCTGACTCAACGGTCAACATTTAAAAGATATACATTTAAAAAGACCTTGAGTGTGTCAGCTACTAATGATGACACTGTGATCACCGAGTTTCCAGCACCCTATCACGTGTGGCCTTAGTCTGAGTGATGGGTGATGTATGTCTTACTGGCTCCTGTGATTGGCAGAGTAGCTGTTGCCTCCAGGATTCGTCTTCCCCTATCTCGCCTGCCATGACTTTGAATGTTCCCAGTGCCGGGGGTTGACTATCCTGGGTCCCTCTGTGGCCCACAGTTTGCCCGACGGTCACTCACGGGGCTCCACCACCCCTACACCCTGGCCTCACACCACCTTGATGGATCCCGACATGTTCCCAGCCATGTCCCCTCGCTCTACAGTTATGGTGTCTCTTGGGTTTCTTCTTATCAGCATACTGTTCTTGGAACCTGCTCTGCTTCCCCCCTTTGCGGGTCTTCTGTGATTGGAGGTCCTGATCATAGAACCTACCCTTTACCCCAAGCACTCCAGCCCTTGGGCTCAAATCGTCACCTGACGCCCTATGGGCTCTGCGCCCTATAGCCCTCTCTCCCTCAACCCCTTCACTCGGGGAAACAGGAGAAAAGCACATAACAGAAAACACAAGATGTCACTTTGCTGGGAATTAGGAAAGTTCCCTTCCTTGCTTCCTAACGGCAGGGGTCACGGGAGTCTAGCTCCCCTGTAACATAGCTAGGGGAAACCTGCCCCTAGCTGGCACAATCCTAGTCTACTCCCATGTGGGTTGTCCACTTCACCTTTCCGGCTCCTTTCATGAGTCTTGGCCACCACACTTCTCTCCCTCCTGCGTCGTCCCCCCTCCAAGTGTTCTGTCGTTCCCCTACACAGGGTTGGTCACCCTTTTATATGTGCTGGAGGTACCCTGCTTGTCTGGCGCCCTCTCTGGGCTCTTGTTTGCTTGCTATAGCCAGCCTGAGTACCAGTCATCCTCCATATCTTTATTACATTACTGGAAAGAAGAATAATCTAACCTGCCAACCAAGGCAAGTGAAACCTCTGACACACTCTTGAGCTGAGATTCCCACCAGTCTCTTCACCTCTGCTGAGATTTTGTCAAAAAGTACAAGATAGGACCTGAATTACCAGCTGCTTATAAAGCACACCTGCCAGTGTGTTTCTGGCCATCCCAGAAGTACCACAAAAGAAGACAAGTGAGAGATACTTTGCCCAGCAGCCTGATTGATGGAGTCTTCCCAGTTGTGAGGTTTAATGTGAACTCCTTATTGGATCCAGCATAAGACAGTCACATCTTCATCACTGCATCACTTTTACCACCCTTAGCTGCTGCACCAAATGTTTAAGCAAGGATCTCCCCACTTGCTTGCACCATCATTGAATCCCATGTCATTTTCAATCAAGTAACTGCAGATTAGTAATAAAACTTTTGAGTGTGATATGTTCTTGTACTCTCATATCCCACCTTACACCTGTGTTTCCTGCACTGTACCAAATAAGAGCCATATTTTGTGATACCATATGTTGTTATCCCTCTAAAGCAAGGATGCTGCAGACTGAAGGGGGCCTTCTTGCCAGAAAAAGATTGCATCAAGTGATGCCAAAAATGTCTCTGTGTAAATAGTTCCCTGGGTTTCACATGTATTTAGCATCACTTTTCATTCTTTATCAGAATTTTTTTACACAAAAGTAAAGGAACATGAAGCTAAAGGGATAGAAAGAGTTATTTAAACTATATGACTAAGTCCTACTGGCCACATCTACACGAGATGCTGACTGCACAGTTGTTACTGTGCAGTCATTTAGTCCTTGATTATAGAAGGACTAAATGACTGTGGCATCCCTAAATGGCTTTCTGCTGATGCTGACTGGAAAGTAGCTCATTATTACTGTGCAGTATCACCCCATCATGCTTTGTGCCATACGACACTATTGCACAGTCAAAGCCATCCCTAGGAGTGTGAGGGGCCCAGGGCATATCAGCCTGTGCGGGACCAGAGGGTGGGCGTGGCAACTGCTCACAGAAGCTTGCAGCAGCATCGGTGGCAGACGGGGGGGTGGGGGGTCACTGCCCGCAGAAGCTGGCTGCAGCAGACGAGAGGTAGGTGGCGACTGCCCGCAGAAGCTGGTGGTGGCAGTGGTTGCAGGGCTGTGGTGGGGCCCTCCAAAGTGTGAGGCCCAGGGCAGTCACTCCAATTTGCCCCCTCTGGGGACAGCCCTGTGCATGGCAGTAACAAGCTATTGCACAGTCAGCGTCTCATGTAGACATGACCACAGTGTTTCAAAGTGAATCACTTTGGTATATGCAGTACTTCAGGTATTTGCCACATTTTGCCTTACATTTCTGGCCTCTGGTAATTTGAAGGATGTATTTAAAGTTGAACAATTTAGTAATTATGCCACTTGGCAAAGTGGCCACTTGTAGTAGGCCAACAGACTTCATGGTATACAGAGGACAAGAAAATCTACCATAAGCCTTTGATCTACCAAAACTCTCTGTACCAAAGTGTAGAGGAACATGTGGTGTAGACTATGGTAGACCTTAACTTAATAGAAATATGGTAGAACATTTTGGTGCTTTCACTGGACAAAAGTTTAAGCGAGAAAAAATAGAAGGGAAAACGAGCAGGCAGAATACTGTTGGAAGTGAGAATAATTTTTAAGAGGCTGCAGAATCACAAGTAGGGTAGAGATTGGTCAGAGCATGTTTAGTGGTTTTTATACCAGTTAGATCAGGTTTTTAAGTAAGACATAGGGTAAACAGGGAATAAAAATAGGTATATGAATATTAATCAGCGTAGAACCTACTAAAAACATTTTAATATTTTTTAGCCTTATTTAAAATAAGCTTTTGATATCTAGCCAGGCAATTAAATATAAAACTCTGGGTCTCCCTTGGGATTTTTGTTCCCCTGTCTTGAACTATGGCTTTTGCTGAATTGCTGACCTGCAAGTATACCCAGTCAGTGGTTTTTAAAACTTAGTTTTGAAACCTAAGAAGTCCTTTTTCTGAATAGGCTGGCCACCTATTAGAGACTTTTTTGATTACTTTAGGACTTAGAAAATTTTAATTTGTTTAAGTATTAGAAAGCTTGATATTTCTTTGGATTAATGCATATTTTATAAACTCTTAAGCATTTGTTCAACATATCTTACCTGTACTAAGTCATTTACATTTTCTTTGCATTTCGTTATTAAAGTTGCTGTTAACTTTTATTTACATTTATGTTTAAGATGCTTTGATTTTTGGAAAAACTGCCTCTTTGGACCTTTCTTAGTTCCCAGAGACGGTGGAGACAGACTACAACCCTTACTTTGTTTATAGCCACACTAGGATGCTGTGGAGTCATTGAGTCTCTCTTTATACACCTTCTGCACCTTAAAACTGCTGTAGAAGGGATTGAAGGACAGCAGGCCAAGGCTAGGTTTTCCTCATTTTATTCCAGCAGAATTTCATATTGAAAGCCTCCTGCCAAATACTCTGGGCATCAGTTTACTTATTATAATTTATATACTACGATAACCCTTCAGAGCCCTGGTTAGGAATTAGGACTCTGGCTTTGGCAGGTGCTATGCAAATTCAAAAGAAAAAGAAGGCCTTGCCCCCAATTGTTTACAGTCTAAATACAGGACAGATGGGTTCAGAGAAATGATGTGTAAGGAAATGATGAGACAATATGCCATGGCACTTAAAGATCAACTGCCAAGTCACTGCAACATATCTTTGCCTCTTGATTTTTCTGGTAATAATTTGAATTAGTTACATTTTAATAATATCCAAAAATGCTTTTGCTAAAATGTATGACCACATGGGATTAAGGAGTTAATTTAAATGGGTTCCTAGACTGGACCCAGCTCAGGATTGGGAGAGCAAATGACTTGCGCTAGGGACAGAAATTACTCATAAACCAGTATAAGTGATTGGAAACGGTTTCAAATCTGTAACACAAAAGAAGTTCAGTGCACATGAACTACTTTCAAAATGGCACAAACTGGTTTCGGGTACATCTGGATGGATATAGTATCAGACTTAGCTGATTTAGGTTAAGTTGGTTTTTTGAACTTCTGGCCCAGATCACCTCCAGATTCAAGTTAACTCACAGTCCTCCAGCATCCCGGATGCTTTGCATCTTGTCCAGGGGGGGAGTTTTTGGTCCAAGCTGTTTGCTCCAGCTGCAGCTGAGCAGGGAGGCATGGTCTAGCACCCGCTGGCTTCTGGCATGGGTCACTGCAGGCATGTAGTAGCATTTTCAGAATCAAAAGTGAATGTCTATTCACTTGCTTAGCAGTTCAATCTATGCATCTTAAACTAACCTGCAAAGATTGAATCAATTCAGACTCAGGCTTTTTGACTGTTTGTACTTAGCCCAGGAATGTGTCTGTACCAGAGACCTGACAAATCTTCCGGACATCGGGGGCAGAGGTGGCTAGCACTAGCATGACTGTATAGCTTCGGTGGCACCTGTAATTTTTGGTTGTCCTGCCCTAGTTATGCTACTGGTCTGTATTTCTCTTGAAAGCTGCCCTCAGAGCTCCTGACAAGATTACTTATGCTGACTGCATAGAAAACTCAACCATCAGCAGCAGTCCAGCCCATCTTCAGCAATTTTCCAGATCTTTAGAGCTCAAGGCCAACTCTCCCCCTTACCCATCTTGTCTCAGGTATTCAGAACTCATCAAGGTACTACAGGATGCAAGCACAGGAAATCCATCAGCAGCAATCCCACAATGTTGTGTCCCTACCTTATACCCATCTGTATCCCACTTCCTGCCTCTACTGCTTGTAATTAAAGCCATTAAAGCCAGACATAGAAGGAGAGAATTAGTGGGTGGACTGATTTCCAGAAGGGCTCTGGTACCTGTTCCTGGAGAAGAATCTTTTCAGGAATCAGTCTAACTATTACATCTCTCTTCCTGTGGTAGGCATGCAGCTGCTACAAGATAAGATATAGACAGTGAGAGGTGACTCGTGTGGCTTGGATTAGTCTGGGGCAAACTTCAAAGTCATTCCTAAATAGCAGTGTAGACATGTCCTCAGGATATACTAGAAGATGTGGTTGAGAACATGGGTAAACATAGCTAAACTAGACTTAATCTAGAACATGCTGGTAATAATAACAGTGGAGATATGGTGGCGCAAACTTAAATGCAGGCTAACAATTCAGTTAAGTACTTAAGGTTTCTGATAGGCTTTTACATCTCGTGCTGAAACTTGTGCCACTGTGCCCTCACTGCCATTAATAACATTTATTAATGTACAAAATGACTTTGCTAAACCACATACCCAGCAGGAATTAATTGCACACACTTGTTAGAGAGTACTTTACGAAAGCCTCTGTTGTATGTTAGATTAAAACTAATGCAGGTTTGCCTACCTGTACTGCAATTGTACCTTCCAGCTGCAGTGATGACACACACTTTGCCTTATATGTCTGCATGCAATAGTGGCATGGAGTATGCTTGAATGGGCAGTGATAGATTGGTGTTTATTGGGATTTGGACAGACTTTTTGAAGCAAAAATGTGTATTTTTATAAACTGTAGCAGAATGGAGTTTGTACAAGAAATTGGAAAGTTGTTGCAAACATTTTGTATATATGTGCATATCTTGGGACACTGAAACTTGAAAGCTGTAATATGCATGAACAAATGTAATGAATCATAGGTTTATCCCACCCTAACTTTGCTGTGGTCTAATTTGAACAGTAAGACAGTAGAATTGACTGCTTTTGGCGGGGGTGCTCAACCTTTTGGCTCTGTGGGCCAGATGAATGGGAGAGGTCCCATCTGCCTTGAATGTTGCCATTTCCCCCTCCTTCCCCCTGTGCATCAGGATAGGGTCCTGGGGACCCAGTGCTGTGTCCTCCTGGCCCCCCACACTGGGACTGGGCACCACCCCTACCTAGCCCTGCACATTGGGATTGGATACCAGATTCAGGGTGCAGGGTACAGGGCTGCCCATGGGTCTGGAGGTTTGGCAGCAGGGGAGAGGTGTCACTGCTCCCCCACCACCAAATTTCTGGATCCATAAAGAGTCCCCTGGACTGTCTGACAGGGCACTATGGGCTGGAGGTTGAGCATCCCTGGTTTAGGAAAGTTGAGGTTTTCAAGAGGAGGCTGGATAAGCACTGGACAGGGATGATTTACCAAGAGCATTCCTGTATTCATACAGGGGGGTGGGCTAGATGAGCCTCAAGGTCCTTTCTATGATTCTAATATCAAAATATTCAAAAACAGGTGTTTGAAGTTGGTAACCATTGCTTTGAAGTGTCAGCTGGAGCTGTGGATGACTCAGCATCTGTAACAATAGGACCACTTTTATTTAGGTTATGTTATGTTAGGTTAAATATGAATTTAGATGCCAGAGTCCAAAACCCTGGCCTACCATTCAATGTTTTCATTGTTTTAATGTCATGTGTATGGACCAAAGTAATGAACTGTTATTCCCTACAAAATCCATGATTTAAGTCACCAAATCAGGTAAGATCCCTCCCTTCACTCTTAGTGGCTTCTTCCTTTTCCCTCCATGCTCAGTGACACTTCCCTTCCCCTTCCATTCCCCATCTCTCCCTTCTACTTATGTCTCTGGCCATTGTGCTGGTGGCTCCTAACCCATTCTAGCCAGGGCTGTGAGAACTGGGCGTCTCTGGGGACAGTGGCTGTGGTGGGCAAGTTTCTCATCCATGTGCCTCCTCCCAGGCTTAGGGGAAACACCAAGAGTGGGGAAATGCACCCACCACGGCTGCTGTTGTCCTGGCTGAGCCCAGCTCCTGGTGCAACCCAGTTGGAGAGAAGCAGGAGTAGCTCTGGAGCCCCTGTATTGGCTTCTACCAGGATAAGCTCTGATTCTGCACACATTCTATAATACATGTAATATAATTATTACATGTGTGCATGTTCTCACTAAAATCAAATCTATGTGTGCACATTTGAGACCCATGGACTTTAGTATGACTGAACTGCAGAAAGATACATTTAAATTAGCTTTAAGAAAATGTAACATCTCTTTCAAACAAAAACCCACTTACTTGTCTTTCCTCTGCTATGTAATCAACCCTATTACTGTTAAGCATAATTTGTGACTTTTACTTGTTTCTTTTTAGCCTCAAATCCTTGCATTGTAAATCAGTCTTCATCAGGAAGTAAATAAAAGGGTCAGCGCAGTCATTGAGCTCCCCCTAGTGGGTTTTAAGGATATAAACACCTCTGTCAGTTATTGGCCTCAAGGGACTGTGGCAGAGCCCTGGAAATGTATATTCTATTTAAATTCAAGATGTTCAAGGGATGGATTACAGTAAATATAGAGCACATATAGTTGCATGCTGCAGGGTAGATCCTTTCATCCAGTAAAACAAATATTAAGTAAAAAAATTAAAATAAATAATTTTGAATTAATGAACTGATTTTTTTTTTCTAACAACAGTGTTCTTTCATGTGAAGTGGAATACATCCTGGCCGTATTTATGATTTCTGTTGCTCACTTCCCATGTGAACATTTTGAACTCGTAATAAGGCACTCCTCCAGGGTGGGTAGATCCATGCCCCTTCAGCAGCACCCTGAGTTTTAGCAGTAGATTCCAGAAAGAATCCCATCTGCTTCATAATTAGGAGGATGTTACACATAAGGAGGGTAAATACAAGAGCAAGGTTGGCTGGAGCCTGGGAAATGAAATTCTCTGAGTTTTCTATGGGCATTTCATGGAAGGCAAAAAAAAGGAAGCTAGGGAAAAACACATCATGTTTTCCTATATGGATGCCTAAGATAGGTCACCTGATTTCACTCAATGGAGAACTTGGACACTTAAAATGGATTAGTATACCTGGACACCCAAAGTTGTTAGGTTCACTTGAAAAAGCGTGTTCATCTAAGAGGAAATTGCAAGCCCCAGTCAATCCAAAGGCTAATATCAACCCATTTGAACAATAGAGGTATCTTAGAAGTACTCTGGGTTTGTGTCACAGATTCTTCAAGGGAGTGCTTGCTTGGAACCTTGTTTTTTTGAGGTATCCCATGAAGCCATCAGATTTTCCTTTTTATATTGACTGCTGCCTACTTCAACTTTTTCCCATTTGTTGTATATTTTTGTATACTTGTCCACTGCACCAGAAAGGCTTGTTGATGAAGGTTGCCTTCTTTTGTGATGACTGTTTTCCATCTTAGGATGGCTAAAGTACCTCTCTTGGTAGCAGCTTGCTTCATACTATTGAACAAGAATATCCATGAAATGTGTTTATAAGTTTGGTTCCTTGAGAAACAGGTCCTTAAGTTAGTAGTTTTCTCAGAATTCAGTAGATCTAGTGTGGTTCCCTTTCTGCTCTTGGTCATAAAGGGGTAAATCTTATTTCACCGTCATGCATTTAAGTGGCTACCTAACTGCAACTTTTGGCATTTGCACACAATTTAGATTCTGTTTCTGACTGTGGCTGAATAGGATTGTCCAAGTGTAAGTATAAGGGGGAGGCAGAGGACTGTCATACTTTTTAGAACAATAGGTAATTTAGGTAATTTGCAAGAGACCTGGGTTCTAGGCCATCTCACCTGGTAGTGCACGGGTTGAAACTTCATCTTTTATAGTGGTATTTCTACACCTTTTGTTTAATATTAATCAAATATCATGGATAAACAGCAGTGGCATAATATGGATGAACACTGCTGTAATTAAATGGGACTGGTATCATTTCTGGAGCAGAAGTTAGAACTCTACATCCCTTTCCAGAGTAGCATCCATCTCATCCTTCTGTCCTCTTGGCTTTGTACATCTTCCCCTCAGGCATTCCAAAGGGCCAGCTTTAAGGACAGCTTCAGTAGTAATTAGTAAAAGTAACAGTAGCTTTTTGTAATGGCTGTGTACACTTTCAAAGAATCTGGGAGAATTCTCCCAGGTTTGTTGTCCTGGTAGAAAAACTTACCAAGAGCTGCATGTATAGACATTAAAATGATGAGGCTTTGAAGAATGAAGAGTGATGAGGCTTGCAGTGCTGATGTGGTGCAGCTGGCAGGGTCCATCTCAACATGCCTTGCAAGTTTCCTTTGTCTGCTTGGTGACAGATGGCAGCAGTGCATAGGGCAGCTCTGAATGTCTGACCGAGACTGCCCGTGGTCAGCCTGTATTTCCCTACAGCACAATGTGGGGATTGTGAAGGGAGCATGATTTGCACTCTGCTGGAGCAGTAGAGTCCAACAAGGGACACATTAGGAGCGTCTACACATGCAAATGCTGTGGGGTGGGTTTACTCCAGAGTAAATTACTTTAGAGTATATCCACCTTGGGCAGGCATCTACACATGCAGAGATGCAGTCTGCTTCTGTCCTGGCTGGCTCTGCACCACCCCGCTGCTCCAGGGGGAGCTAGAGACACTGGCCTCAATTGCCTGTGGCCAGTGACCATCTTTAAAAGGCAGCCCTACATGATGCCCCTGGGCCACCTGCTTTGCTGGCCCAGAGCAGCATGCAGAGCATACTGGCAGCACATGGTGGCTCTGACACCATAGCCTCTGCCTGCTGCACCATGGCTGCTCTACTGCCAGGCCCAGGGAATGACATCCACCACCCTGGGCTCCTGCTCACCACCATGCTCACCCTGCTGACCCACCACAGGGATTGCTGCCTGAACCAGATCAGAGTCAGTCTCAGCCTTGGCAGCCCCCTGTATGTGGTGGGCACCTGGCCTGGCTCACTGCACCATCCCAGGCCTCCTGCTCCTGCACTGCTGCCACCCAGACCCTGTGTTGCTACCTGGACCCAGGCACCGCCATGCTTCTGGATGCCACCACCAAGGCTGTCCATGCACTCCTGGGTCTCCAGGGCTATCACATGTGGGCCCACCTGGCCAGCCAGGACTGGTGGCTGCACGTCATCCAGACCACCTGGGATGATGAGCAGTGGCTGGAGTCCTTTTGCATGACCCATGCCACCTTCCAGGAGCTCCCTGAGCAGCTCCACCCACACCTGGAGTGATAGGTCACCACAATGAGGCAGTCCCGTTGCGTGGACCCAGGTGTGAGAGGCACTTGCTGACATCCTCCTCCTGTACTCCCTGCTGTAGCCCATTTGGACAGCCACTCACGGAGCCCCACCCCACTGTGCACCACCAGCACCACACCCAATGTGGACTATTGTCTGAAAAGCACTTTATATTCCTCTACAAACACAGAGGCCCCTCCCAGTGCGGGTCCAAGGACCGAGCCCTGGGGGACTCCACTGCCTACTTCCCTCTAGGTCGAAAAAGACCCATCCACCACTACCCTCTGAGTACAACCCTTCAGCCAATCTGCAATCCATCTGACTGTGTAGGCATCAATGCCACAGTCACCTAGTTTTTTTAATGAGGATGGGGTGGGAGACAGTGTCAAAGGCCTTGCTGAAGTCCAGAAAGACTACATCCACCACGACACCTCTGTCCAATGCTTCTGTGTTCTGATTGTAGAAGGCAATCAGGTTGGTCTGACAGGACCTGCCCCTAATGAAATCGTGCTGGTTGCTCTTGAGCATCATCCCTGCTGCTGGCCCATCACAGATGTGCTCCTTGATAATCTTCTCAAAGAGTTTCCCCAGGATTGAAGTCTTCCTAGCCCATGGTTGGGCAATGAAAGCCCTTTGCTAGGAAGCAAAAGAGGCAAATTTAAATCTCCTTTGAGTGAGGGGAGACTAAAACCCAGATGACCTTTTTCCTGGGCAAAAGCCCTAACTGCTATGTCATTGGGCTACAAGTTCCTCCCCCTAGACAATCCTGTTCTGCCATGGGTAGAAATAAAACCTTGCAATTTTTGGCACTCAGTTACACAACTAAGTGTGTGTTGCTTAGGCACAGAAGGGGATTTAGCAGCAGATGCTCACTTTTTTGGTTACCCTTCTTGCCACTTTTCTTTCCTGAGAGTCTCTAGCAATTATTCTGAATCTTGTTGTCCAAATGTTTAATATTTCAGATGTTACATAGTGGTGCCACTTGGACTTCAAAACAGTGACAATGGATATGTTTTTCCATTGCTGGGAATTATGTTAAGAGTTATTAGGGCTGACCCTAAATAGTGTACTTGTGCAGATTTTGTCTTCTGAAGCAGAAAGTCTTTAAGGAACATTATTGATTTATGGAAATGGAAAAGAAATAGCAACATTCGTAAGTGTAGAAAGAGCAATTTTTGACGCATAAAGTAAAAATTTGCCACAAATGGTGTAAATTCTTTTATTTCAATAATATATTCCATAATTCATAGACTTAATTGCAACAAAGCATTACCAGTAACACTGGCCTGTGTTGCTACTTCCCAGAGATTCTAATGGATACCCAGATGTTTTACATGTTTCCTGTCAGCTCCATCATTAAAAAGGAACTTATGTTCACTAAGGAGCTAACCAGTGATAATAGAGCTACTTTAAAAACAAATGAGACACTTCAGTTTACTAATAATACGTAAGATAATGATAAATTTGAAGCCTGTATCATGCATGGCTGCAAAATTTTAGGTCAACCTGCCACAGAGTATGGGAATAGGTAATGATGCCTTAGCTTAACAATTTTTATTTAAAGGGCCAACTTTTCAAATGCAGTTCATTACAATCAAGGCCCCAAATCTAGATTTAGGTTTCCACTTGTCTGCTGAGCTCAGCAACCACACATACCTAATGTTTGATTTAACATCCAAAAGATTTATCCAACAAGTCTTTTCAGTGGTCTGTTAAAGGGGCCACTGCTTTGGCTTTAGAGGGTAAGTGGAATTACTGTACCATTGCTATTCAGTGGTCTTATGGTCTGGTGTGGGAATGAGGGATATATCAAATGAAGCACCAAACATATAGTCTCTCCAGCTGACATAAAACTCAATTTTCCTCAAGCATAATTATCAACCATTCAAAGTAAGATCTATTCAGCAAACAGAGAAAGCTACAGGAAAAATCAATTTTAAATTTGATACATGCCTCCTTGTATATAGGATTCTGATTAAGAAACTGGCCAAATGATTCATTTATAATTTTTCTCCTAATGTTTCAGCTAATTTAATACACTCCAAACTGTACAGTTTGCCCTTATATTTGGATTGAAACTTTACAAGACATAATGTGGACATCAAGAAGTTTCTTTTATAAGAAAGCTAGTTTCATCATTTGTTTTGAAAGGTAAAACTAAGAGTTGAAAAAAAACACCAAAGCCCATATACTAAATGGTCTGCTTTATTACATCATAAGGAATAAGCTGTTCCAGGAACCATGATGTAGTAATTTACTCCTACCCCACAGGCAAAGATCCTGATTCTCATGGTTATTTTCTGTTCTGCTCCTGGGGCCTCTAACTCTATGCTGTGCAAGTTTTTCAGTTTTATTTTTTTTTCAACAATGTGTCCTCTTTCACACTGGAGTCAACATCCTACATGGACATCTGACAACACCTGCAACAGCTAATATTCTGAAAATAGTTAGCAGCTTTTATAAAAGACACTGAAAATTAAAAAAGCAACATACATGGCAGTTGGTATTCCTGGCATGAGAAAAGGAATCTTTTAGTTTACTCCAGGGCTTTCCAACTTCTGAGCAGCATCCTATCAGGGGTCACATGCCATGAGGGTAGCCCTCCTGAGGTCCCACACTCCACTCCAGGGCAGCCCAGCTCCACCTTATAGTTTCATAGTTTCATAGTAGCTAGAGTCGGAAGGGACCTAGGTAGATCATCTAGTCCGACCCCCTGCCTTAGCAGGAAAGAGCACCGGGGTCAGATGACCCCGGCAAGGTGCTCATCTAACTTCCTTTTAAAAATCCCCAGGCTAGGAGCCTGCACCACTTCCCCTGGAAGCTGGTTCCAGGCCCTAGCCACCCTGACTGTGAAGTAGCGCCTCCTAATATCTAATCTAAACTTACCCTCCGCCAGTTTGTGACCGTTATTCCTGGTCACTCCTGGCAGCGCACGGGGGAACAGGGACTCCCCCAATACCTGCTGATCCCCCCTGACCAGTTTGTAGCAGGCCACAAGGTCCCCCCTTAACCTTCTCTTGTGGAGGCTAAACAGGTTCAGGTCCCGTAGCCTCTCCTCATAAGGCCTGCCCTGCTGACCCCTGATCATACGAGTGGCCCTCCTCTGAACTCTTTCCATATCGTCCACGTCCCTCTTGAAGTGTGGCGCCCAGAACTGGACGCAGTACTCCAGCTGCGGCCTGACCAGTGCCGCATAGAGGGGGAGGATCACCTCCCTGGACCTGCTCGAGATGCATCTGTGGATGCATGACAGGGTACGATTGGCCTTCTTGACTGCCTCCCCACACTGCCGGCCCATGTTCATCGTGGAGTCAATGACGACTCCAAGATCCTTTTCCGTCTCCGTGCTGGCAAGAGGGGAGTTCCCCAACCTGTAAGTGTGGTGCCGGTTCTTCCTCCCCATGTGCAACACCTTGCACTTATCAGTGTTAAACCCCATCCTATTCTCATCCGCCCACCGTTGCAACCTGTCAAGGTCAGCTTGTAGCCTATTGCACCCTTCTAGTGCACCCACATCCCCCCACATCTTAGTGTCATCAGCAAACTTGAACAGGGTGCTTTCTACCCCCTCATCCAAGTCACTGATGAAGATGTTGAACAGTGCAGGCCCGAGGACCGAGCCCTGCGGAACCCCACTGCCCACATCCTTCCAGGTCGTGCCCAGCTGCACATAGGGCAGCACAGACATCTCCCTGCCATAGTGCTATCAGGAGCAGGGTGTGAAGTAGAAGCTGGAAGAGAGAAGGGGAGCCCAAAGCCCCCAAGCAGCCATCACTGCAGCAGGAGCAATGGGAGGAGTGGTGGCCAGGAGGGAGCCCATGGAACATGTGTTAACCCTCATTAGCCACATGGGGCCTGCAGGCTTGCAGTTGGATATCCCTGGTTTATCCCCATTCACGCTTCAATTAAAGTCCTACTGAGTATGTTAACACTGCCTCCAGAAATTCTAGGGTGTGTTGCAGTGAGGCATAGCACCCTGCCACTGATGTAATGCAGCTCTGGGCTCCTCCTTGAAATGCATCCAACAGATGTTTGGGGCATGTGCAGCACCATGTTAACAGGTTTTGCATGCATGGAGCAAGTGTGCTGAGCTTCACCAGAGCAGTGGAGTTTGTGCCAGGGCTCTGTCTAGCTTACTGGGGTGGTCCCATGCAACCAAACTTCAGAAATCGCCACTAGGTATAACTAACTCCCTAAAAATTTGGTCATCTTTCATTTCATTAGACCCTTTTGCTCTTTTTGCCTGTGCAACACAGTCTATTAATTGGAAAAATAATTTATTTCTTACAGTTGCTGTTTCAATCTCCCTTGTTTTTTCTTTTCTGTTTACAGCTGCATTGCATCATCTCTCCTCAGTGCTCCTGCTCATCTCCAAGTAATAACATGTAACTAATCATCATAGCATTTGTGTAAGGTAGATAATTAAATATTGCACCCATGGAATAGATTATGAGCAAGTCATTACCAGGACAAGGGAGCATCACTGGGGAGATAAACTTCTGTAAGAAGCTGGTAAGTAGGTCTAGATGATAAAACAAAATTAAAAAATATTCAGTGAGTACAGAATGCATATTGTCTGGCATGGAGCCTGAAACTGGGAAAGGGTAAGTTTCAAAGATACAGGAAGGGTATGACATGTATCCTTACCTAGCATGTCTGTGCCAGGTGTTGAGTCTGTCAGCCCTTTTCCTTAGTGATAGGCATGGATTTAGGATCAAGTGGGAAATATAGAACCTGCAGCAGGTACAGAAGTGTGAAAAAAAAGAAGGGTGGGATTGACCCAGGTAAATAACAGTTGCAAGATACACCCAGGAGAGTGCCAACATAGAAGAAAGTTATTTAGAAAGTTATATTTGATCTTTGTAATCAGTTGGGAGCATAGAGGCTATACCGTGGGACAGGCAGAAATTAACCTATTAATTTAATAAAGTGCTGCCATTTGTCCATTAAGATTATTGGCACGATCAAAACTTGTCCCATTATTTGTGATGCTTTTACTTTGCTAGCTATGATATTTTCATTTAGATAGTCTGAAACCATTCTTCTTTGTTTCTGATGTTGGCATGATACCAGAAGCAAAACTAACCCTAACACTGATGCCAAATTAATTCCATTTTAATATCACGTGGTATATCAACAGCTTATATATAGGTACATTCTTTAAGATGTCATGATATACCCATTTTCCAAAGTTAACCAGAACAAAAAGGAATGCATAAAAAGAAAATTCATTAAGCCATTTAAAATTATGTATATTGCAAATGTTTTAAAAATAAGCATTCATTTTTGCTTCTACAGCACAGAACTTTAATTTTATAGTTAAAAATTTGAATTACAGTGGCCTCATCTGCTTTCTAAAGCAAAATAAATTCAAGTCTTGCAGATTACTACTTTCCTAAATTAGCCTAAATTAAAATTTCCTTCTATTTCATTTAATGAAATTTCCTGGTCTACTCATCACAACCTGTATACATCTGTTAGGCCAGGGACATTTTATTTTATTTTTATCAATAGTAAGAGTGTGGATTTGGGAATTTGTTTCCATCTTCAGAAAAATATCTGGTAAAGCAATATTTCAATCAGTACTCCAGTTGAGAGTTCGCTTTCTTATCACAGAGCACTGATGATTACAAGTACTATAATAAAATAATTAGAATAATAATAGAAAGACCTAAACAGCATTGTAACCGAGGGACCCTTTCCACTCGTTACTTGGAGGAAATAAGAACAGGGCTGCAAAGCAAATGTGGCCTGCAAGGAAACCAGATATAAAGGTAGCAAGTGCAGGTGGCATGGTTATGTGGGCTTCAGGACTTAGTTTATTGATTGCAGGAAGTGGAACACTGGATGTTAAAAAGGCGGTTAGGGTGGCATGCGAGTAGGGGGCGTTCCTGCATTGGGCCACCTGTCTCACGGCTCCCAACCACCTTCCAGGGTCTGAGTGCCTCCATAGGCGAACCTCACGTCTGGCCCACCCCCTTCCTGGAGCACATCCGCAAGTCTGGGGGTAATGCCGCCACCACCCAGGGTCTGGACTGATCTTGGCCCTGTGCCCCCTGAGAAACACAGGCCTAGTAGTCCTTGAGGGTTCTTCACCCACTGCAAGAATTTAGGGGCTTCACTCAGTCTGAAGCACAAATAGTGGTCTCTCTTAGTCAGCTGAACCAAGGGGAACCCAAGGCATAATCTAGAGCCTCTCCTAATTAGTCTCCCATCCTAGGTACAGAGGAGAACTTTATTGGTCACAAGGAGTAGGTTTGGAATAGGGCACAGGTTAGAGCAGTATCAGGGAAGTCCCTTACAGCAAACAGTGGCATGGTAGCCTTTGATCATGCACCTGAGTTACTGCAAGCTAGATATCAAGTAGCTTACTCATGAGTATCATCCGGGGTAGGTGGAGATTCTCTTTGAAGGCAGGCACTTCATTGAACATGAGTTTCAAGAGAGAGAGCAAGCTTCAGACTGTCCAGCTTCTCTGAGAGTTCTCATCATGGCTGCTGCTCCTCCTCATGGGCAGTCTTTAATTTATATAGACCTTATGACCTTATTTACCTGATCCAATGAAGGCCAGCAGTTGTTGGCTGCCAGCCAACCAATTTGAAATGCATCACTGGTTGCTGGGTACACTGGCAAGGTCTCTAGCCCCTCTCAGTCATGACAACATTGCTTAGAACAATAGGGAGTTTAAGCCCATGCACCCAGGTCTGTGAGGCTAGTCAGATAGGCAGAAGGAGCAGGTTCTCCCTTCCCTTAGGAATGTATCCAGCTCAGGTTATAACTCAGGATTACCTGAAGCCAATGGGGCCAGGGGTGTCTGCTCTCTGCAGTGACCATAGTAACCAAATTGTCAGATTGGCCATCAGCCTGATAGCAGAGTTTGGGGAAAGGCAGAGATAGCATTCTGCCACACTTAGCAGTAGCTGGGCCTTCGTAACAGCAAAACAGATTGGTGACTAGAAGGGAGAGGAGAAAAAGCCATATAAGCCTGAGCCTGAGGTGCAAGGGTCAGATTGAACCAGATACAACAGGAAGAGATTTGCAGGTGTGGTACAAGCGGAGATAAGTTACATGTTTTGTTTTTGTTGTGGTTTGTGTTACACTGGAGGATCAGGTTGTGACTATACAGCTAAAATGGAAACCATGCTACAATATGCAAAGGTGGAGGGAGGGGGGGTAAGGTAGGCTAAGGCTGAAAGGGCCAAGACTTGGGCACAGGTGCAGTGTGGCAGGGACAGGGACCCAGGATAGGAAGAAAGAGAGTGTGATGGGTGCCAGAGAAGCATGCCATCCCCTTGAGCTGTAAGGTTGGAGCCTGGCATATGCCACTCAGGCAGTGGCTCTGAGACAAGGTCTAGTCCTGGAGGAACTGTCAGAGGGATAGGTACCTGGAAGGGTGGTGTAGGCAAGACTGGGGCCAATGGCCAGACAAAAGTGAAAGCCTTGCTCCAGTTAAGGTGTGAGGATAAGCTGACTGGCAGCTTAATAATGAACAGAGTGGAGCAAGGCACTGAAAGCCAAACTCTGGGTATCTGGAGGCAGCCTCCCACATGTATTAACTTTTGACATAAAGACATGGCAGGTGAGAGAGGGGGAGGTCAGATAGGGAAAGCTGGAGTAGAATGGGTATAGAGTGGCCTGTAGAGGGTGTTGTGGCTGTCTCTGGAGGCAGAACCTATTGCAAGCAGCACAATGGTCTACCCTGAATAAAGAACACATGTGGCTTGTTCTGGCCCAGGGAAACTCAGGGGGGAAACAAAGATTACCATTTCAGAGAAAGAGTAGGTTGTAACAGGTCTAATCTTAGCAAAATATAATGCCCACTGTATCCAACAACCTCTGCTGGGTGGGTGTGCGGAGAGATAGAGCAACTTGTGCTCTGCACATTTCTTATCCTGCTCCATCTTCATCTACAGTGGAGGGAAGAAGTAGATTTGAGGAATCTTCCTCTGCCTTTTCGGTATGGTTATAAGCAGCTGGAATAGGGTTGTCAGCAGTTGTAGAGCATGCCCTTGTCCATGTGGCTGGCATGCCATAATATGAGACTTGGTATACCTTCTTAGAAAGAACTAGAGCAAAATGAAGAACACAGCCAGATCCTTGTAAACAATTGAAAGTACCAGGATTTTCAAGGTGTCACCACATCAGAAACTTTCTTTTATTCCAGTGATCTTCTAACCATGGGCCTGAAAACTGCCTTGATATAACTGATTCAATTTGTTTTTCCAAATGAATACCACAAGCAGCAAGTGAAATGAGCACAGAGGCAACATAAACAAAATGTAGATAGCTGGAGAATGTACAAAAACGAGATAGAATAGAGAAGCAAAACAAGCCCAAAGATGGCTCAATAGGTGAGAAGTAAATTCAAAAGGAACAGGCCGAGGGTGACAGATTGATGAACTAACCACCGTAAAAGGTAATTGATGAGGATCTATAGCATGACCATATATGGAATATACAGAACAGAGCTATAAAAGGGTGTAAAAACCAAAGGAAAAAACTTAAGCTTGGGGAGCTGTCACCAAAGGAGCAAGAGGAGACCACGCTGTTCAAAACTGGAACCTCTTGTGCCACGATGATGCCTGGCCAGCTGAGTAGAAGTCCTGCATAAGAATACCTTTACAGACTTTTGGGGGCTTTGCTTGAGTAGTGGTATTGCTTAAGTGTTCAATAAATTAGGATTTGAAACTGGACTAGTCTCACTGATCATTTCATTTTATTCACACCAACCCTTAATCAAAATTAAGTGCAACATTAACAGTTGCCATAGGCTCCTATGAATGCTAGTGAAGATATTCATTTTCAGTGATAATTTAACTCTATCAGCCCTGCCTTATGGAAAATAGGGGGAAGTGACCTTTACACAGGATAACCCATCAGTTAAACTCTCTGAACCCAAAGAAGTGGGAATGAAGAAGGCCCTTACCTATTCATGCCAAAGCATTATACAGTTCTTCTTATAAGCTTTTTGGGAGTAAGGTAGAACTTGAAGCAGTCTTGGTGAGACATCAGTGAGATGTGTCATACAAGAAGTGCATCATCCCTAATAAAATAAATCCTTTCACAATACTTTTTACTCCTTTGCATATTACAGGAAAGAAGCATTTTAAAACCTTTTTATTTTTTAGTTTTGATTCAAAAATAGATGTTTTGAACACTGATTAAGCTACCTGATCCTTATTTCTCCTCAGATCCCCTAGAATTCTGTGTATTAAAAATTGGCCCAGTTTTTAAAAGATATTTAGAAGCTTAAAGTCTGTAAATAGAAGCAGTCACAAGCAAACTAGACACAGGTAAATGGAAGTGGCTAATGATTTGTCTGATTTGTTTTAAACTGTTGAATACATTTTTGTGATTTTTAATACTTCTAAAGGTATAACACTTGTTGTTTAATGGCTTCCTTCCCTTCTCTCTTTCATAGAACATGGGTTTCCCTTATCAGTTGAACGCAGTTTGAATTAGACCTATATTTTCTCTACTCTGCCCATACATTTAGCAAAACTCTAGGACACATAGCACCAAATCCAGCCCCAGTGGAAGCATGGATAACTCTACTGGAATTGAAGGGACTCTGTGGAGTTGCTCTTGCTTACAACAAGTCTCACTTTGCAATGTCAGGTACTAGAAAACCCCCCTTTGAGTCAGGTTATCAGAAATCAAAAGGTTGGCTTGAAAAAAATTACAAAGGTTTTTAAAAACCCAAAGATGTTGAGGCCTTTTTTTGCCTCCTAACTTTGGAACCTCTGGGTAGTACTTTTTGAAACTTTTTTCTACAACCTCAAGGGCTAAAAGGCTTAAATAAAGTTTTTTGTTTGCTGGTTTTAATGGGAGCTGAGATTCTTATGTAATTAAATGAGTCCAGTGAATTAAGGACATTAAGAAGAAACACAAAATACTAGAGGTACACTAGTATATTGGCCCATATCGTATTGGATTAATAAAAGGAAAATTGATGTTATCAGCAATTGGCTTCTTTTTATCTGATGTGGCTGATAACGTTGCTGATAAATGCTGTGTGCATGTGCGCAGCCACAGGAGTGCAGCCCTGCAGCTTGGAGAACAGCATCTAGTTGGTATGTTGGGGAGGGAGGGGGAGCAAACCGAGGCCCCCATGGTTAGGGAAGGAGTGGGGCTGGGACAGGGGCAGGCACTGCCTAGATTGGGTGGGGAAGGGTAGGGCAGGGCATCGGATGGAGCTGCAGCTCATAGTGGGGTGCAGGTGGGCAGTTTCCTGCCACTGTGTGTACCCCCAGGGGAGGCATGTGCACCCTGGATCTGTGCACAGGGCAAGGGAAGGCTGCCCACTTGGGGCTGGAAGTGGTGCCAGCCTCTTCCTCGTGGGGGGGCACTGGGCTGGGGCTGGGGCTGTGCTTGGTCCAAGCAGGGTGGGGTGGGTGGCAGCAGTGCTGGGAGGGAGGTGTCTACAGAGGGGCTACAGCCGCTGCAAAATTTGCCATAGCTCCCTGTAGCCCCACTCCCTGCGCCACCTGCCTGAAGTACAACCTGGACCAAGCTCCCCATCCCCACCAGAAAGAGCCTGGTGCCATCTCTGGCCCCAAACAGGCAGCCTGCCCTTGCCCTGCACCCAGATCCAGGGGCAGCTTTGTCCTGCACCCCACCCTGACTGTGCAGCACCTGCTTCTGCCCCTGTGCCTACCCCAGCCCTACTCCCGCCTCACCACGGGGCCTTGAGCTGTGCCCCCCAATGCCCCTTCCCCCAACAGACTTACCAGCCTGATACTGCTTTCCAAGCTGCCAGGCTGCATACAAACAATTGGATTGGTATTGGCCAATACGGCTTGTTAATAATTTGCCATCAGTATCAGTCTAAAAAATCTTTATCAGTGCACCCCTATTAAATACTTGAAGATTCATGATTAAATGTGGCCACTGAATGGATTCCTTAACTTTATTTAATTCCACTACCCCAACAGCAGAGATACACTAAGGTTAGAGATCTAAAACTGGCTGACCTGATCTAAGCTAACCCTACTGTGGAGGTAGCCTCACTAAGATTGGATCTGGTGAGACTGATCAAATTGAACTTCTGTACAGTTCCCAGTGTATCCCCAGGGCTGGGAAAGCCGAGCCATTAACCCCAGCCCCGGAGCTTGTGCTTTTCCTCCCCGACTGCTGGCCAGGCTATTTTAACTGCCTGGTCCTTCCCCTCAGTCCCAGACTGACAGCCCTTCTCCAACGGAACAGCCAGCCCCCACAAGCCTGCCAAATCTCTCATTCTGCAAGCAGCTCCTGGTACCAGGAGCTGAGGAAGTAAGTTGGGGTTGGGGAGAGGTAGGTAGGATCATAGACACCAGGGCTGAAAGGGACCTCAGAACATCATCATGTCCAGCCCCAACACCCCCAGGATGGGGGTTGGTTTACCAGGAATTATTTGGGGTGGAGGGGAGTGTGGTGGGTGGAGCTAAAAATAGCTCCTGGTTCTGAGGGGTGGGGCAGACAGCCCCCCATCCCACCAACCCCTCCCACTGAGCCACCAGCCTGTCCATCCCTCCACCCCCAAATTGGTTCAGTTAGGTTCTGAGGACTGGTGAACACCCATAAAGCCGGCCCCAGGAGTGGTTTGCAGGATGAGGGGCAGTTCGGCAGCATCAGAGGGTGCTGGAGGTCTCAGGGGGATGAGGGCTTAGCAGGATCGGAGAGCCTCTTCAATCCCACCAACCACTACCAATCCCAGTAGGTCTCCTGATCTCACCAAACCCTCCTGGACCCAGCAACTCCCCTGCAGATCCCACTTGCCCCCTGATCCTGCAAAACTCTCCTGGACCCCACAAACCTTCCAGCAGACAATGCTAGTCCCCCTTCCCCCCCAAGATCCCCCTGTGGACCCCACTAGACTTCCCCCAATTTCACCAAACCCCCTGGACTCCAATAACACCACCCCCCATGAATCTCTGTAGCCTCCCCAAGCCCTCCCAGGCCCGCCAACCCCCCCCCCACAGACTCTGTTAGCCACTTAATTCCCCAAGTCCCTGTGCTAGCCCCCCTATCCAAATTTACCTTAGATTGGGTGGCCATTTTTAACTTGATATAACCTCTCTGAATGTTTGTAAATACCTTAAAAGTGTATTAAGCAGTGGTTTTTATAACACACTCTGTTCTTTTTTTTTTTTTCATGTTCTGTGCTGCAGAAAGAAATAAAACTATTGCAGCAAATAAAATGATAGGAGTTTTTTGGGTTTTGTTTGGGGTTTTTTTGTTTTTTTTTTACCAAACAGACAGATGCCTCTAGTTCTTTCTGGCTTGCTAGCTCCTAAACACAGCCTTTGCTATTTTAATATCATTATAAAGGATTTCTTTATATCCCTGTCTGGATTTAGCAGCCATTGGCTTCTGACTATTACAATTTAAGTAATGAATTATTGAAAAAAGTAAATATGCATACAGTGTTTACCAGATGTAAAAAAGCTGAAGATTAGAGACACTAGAACACAAACAGGTGAATGTTTCTTTCAGAAAAAACACTCCCCTTTCCGACCTCACAATCTTCAGGCTTAAGGCACTTTTACAGAACACCTTCAAAAGATGGGCCTAGGAGCAGTAATCTATTAGTTTCCTGGATGCTAAAAACCAGAGTTTAACACAGACATTGACTACACATCCATAACATAATCCATGCTAATCTCTCTGTTCCCCACAGGTGATAATGACTCTTTAATGGCCTGGCTCTTCCACTTACCAAGTTATTCTTTCTAATGAATTTCAGTCCCTGGAAATGTCTCTCATATCCTGCTTCTATTTACATGAGCTAGTACAGGCCTTTGTTCTATCTTCTATATAGCACATTCTGCATCTGTATTTTCTCAGACACCTGAAGAAGGGTACTTCATACCCAAAAGCCTGTCTGTATCCTCCCCATCTATACTGTTGATCCTATGAAATATCATCACTTACAAAAATCCTTGCCTCCCTGCTTACCAAATAACATTTTTGTAGACAATGTCTTTGCATACCTTACATTACATTCTTTTAATGAATATGTAGTCAGTGAAAGCTGCTCTCATATGGCATGGAGCATCTACTGTATATATTAAGAACAAAAATTCATGACACTCAGCCAAAATTACTTTACTACCCATTTAAGCTGGGAACAGAGTTCAGATTTGTCAAGCTAGAACAAAGCAATATTTTCACTGTCAGGATGATTTACAAACTGGAAAACCCCCAAAAGCGAGGAGATAAAAAATGCAATGTAAATTCATTCATATCTAGCTTTATGTTCTGAGTCTCACCACATTAGCATATTATGGGTTATTTGTCAGTACTTCTTTATTACACAACTACCAACGATCAATCAAAGCACATTCTTTCCTGAAAGCTGACAATACAGATCGGTTTAAACCTTTCCCAAAATTCCATGCTATTTTGACTCAAGGTTATAGTTTGGCCACTGCAGAAAGAGGTTTCTATGACTGAACTTTACTTATGGGCTACCCCAAAACTTCAGGTATTATTTTAATTGGGTCCGTCTCTACTTATAAGACATACCATATTTACCTGAATACAACTTGGCATGGGGAAAAAAGCCTCTTGTCTTATTATTGTATACAAAGAAATCCTATTAAATAGTCTATTGTTCAACTGCTGCCAAAAGCAGCATGTGCTCAGCAATGCAAAACCAATTATGAAGTTGATTAAATACAGCCAACACTGAGCATGGCTGTAAAATGCATGGTCTACACTGGACAGACATGCCGATGGGATCTTACCACAAGAATAGGTTTGTGTAGCCCATCTGAATAAGACATATGGTAGTACCCATTAAGAGCAGTCCCCTTCACTGCCAATTCCTGGCAAGTCATGACATTGCATACACTTCACCCAGAATCCCTCTGATATCCTCTCTCAGACTGGAGCATATAAATTAGCATGGCCCTGCCCTCCATGAGGTGAAACTAGATCAGGTTGCCTTGTTCCTCACCTGCATATAAATTTTGGAGTATCCCAGGACTCATGACTACAGCATTCAGTTACAGTCATGAGTAGGTCCTAAATTAGCACATGGATCTTTTGTGGAAGAGGTGGGGGAGGGAGGGAAGAGGAAGGGGATCTGGACTATATACACACAGGCTGCATCTAGATGACCATAGGCATTTGGTTCCCCAGGGACAAGGAGCGGTGGCGCACCTTGCACTGCCGCTACTTGTTCCCAGGGAATGCCCTTGCCATGCATGCTTTGGCATGTGTCAAGTTACCCTGGGTGGGGTAAGGGACGCTGCAGCCAGTGCTGGGCTGACCCCAGCAAACTTACCTATCCTGGGGGCTTCCTGAGGCTGCAGCAGTGGCAATTCTGCTACATCTCCATGTAGCTGGCAGCTGGATCATGGCTCCGGAGGGCCTGGCGCCACTTTTGAGCAGCACATGCTGCCTGTGCATGTGCTACTCTGCTTTTCTTTTTCTTTGGGTTTTTGGACCCCTGGATATCCAGGGGTAAAAAAACCATGCTAATAAAAAGGTGGAGTAGCGCATGCATGTGTAGTGCTCCCTTGCAGCATGGAGAACATCTCAGTGTGCTGTTTGTGGCACTGCAGATGTGTTTGTGGTGCCACATGCCACATGGCCGTGCTTGTTTAGATGCAGCCACACTGAGCAGTGTGGAGATGTAGGGTCACCAGGGCTTGAAACACTGTTGACTCCGGTGGGGCCCAGCCCAATGTCGTATGCGGTTTGGGACTAATACATGTGGTTTGCACTACATATAAATATGTGCCACAGTACTCCTTAAAAGTGTTTATGGAATACCTATGCCAAACCTTGCCTCAGTTAAAAAACATGCATCAATTCTGAATGAATTAAGTACATGGATACTAAATGGAAATCGCTACAGCCATGTTTAATTTGAAGTTTATTGTTTTCAAATTTCCTCCTCACTTCCATGTGCTCAGGGTCTTACAATAAGGAGAGGGGGAAGGGGCTGCAAGCAGAGAGCAAAGGGCTAATTTACTTCTCAGATTTATTTTCTCTGCTGTAGCATTGTGAAAGGGACAAATTTAAGGCATTTGAATTGGAAAATTATAACATATATATAACTTCTCCCTATATAATCTAATTATTGGGGGGTTGCCTTGTAATCAGAGTTGTCTTCTATTTGAGTAAATATAGTACACCATTACCTTTTTTTCTATATTAAATATTTAGTAGACAACTGCTACAGGCACGTTCAACAATTCATTTTCTGTAAGTTTGTCTTTTCCTAAAATACCTATGCATATACTGCCATGTTTCCCTATTGTAGTATTACTCTAAATTCCAGCACCAGAAGTACAGTAGCAAGTCATTTTTAATTCATGAGCCACTGGTTCTGTGATTTAATCCCAGCATCAAATGCATGTGAGCTAATGGCAGTATTAATCATAGTTCAAACACTTCACATCAAGCCTGTTGTAATATACAGGGCAGAACCGCAAATGCAGTGATCCAAGCTATAACAAGTGATATATTACTCATAGATTTCATAGACATTTGGGCTGGAAGGGACCCCAGAGGATCATTGAGTCCAGCCCCCTGCCAGGGGCAGGAAGTCAGCAAGGATCATAGGATCCCAGCAAGATAAGCATCCAAATGTGTCTTGAAGGTGTTCAAAGTGGGTGCTTGAACCACTTCTGGCAGCAGTCTATTCCAAACCTTGGGGGCTTGGACAGTGAAGAAGTTCTTCCTTATGTCCAGCCTGAATCGGTCGCGGCAGAGTTTGTGACCATTTGTTCTTGTCATCCCTTGGTGAATAGATGTTCCCCCAGATCCTGATGAGCACCCCTGAGAAACTTATAGGTGGCCATCAGATCACCCCTGAGCCAGTGCTTTTCCAGGCTGAAGAGTCCCATGGCTCTCAGCCTCTCATCATAAGGTCAGTTTTCCTGACCTCTGATCATGAGCATGGCTCTCCTCTGGACTCTCTCAAGCTTCTCCACATCCTTTTTGAATTGTGGAGTCCAAATCTGGAAGCAGTACTCCAGCTGTGGCCTCACCAAGGCCGAGTACAATGGGAGAATGACATCCTGGGATTTGCTTGAGAAGCACCTGTGGCAGGAAGCCACCTTTGTTTCTCCCCAAAATCTCTGTTCTGTGACAATTTGATTATGATGGGCCCAGCAGAGGAGACACACCTTTACCCTATCTCTTTAGGTAACCTGAGATGGATACATTCCTGAGGGAGGGGGGAAACCTGCTCCCTCTGCCTATGTGACGGGTATCACCTACCTGGGTGAGAGGCATCTACCTGGTGGGCTAGAGTCTGCCCGGCAACTAGTAATGTATTTCAAATTGGTTGGCCAACAGCCAACAGGTGCTGGCTTTCATTGGACCAGGTGAATGAGGTCACAGGGGCTTTATAAGTTAAGACTGCCCAGGAAGAGGGGGCAGCAGCCATGCAGCAGACTCAGAGAGGAGCTTTACCATCTGAAACTGGCTCTCTCTCCCATAACTCATGAGCTAGGAATGGCCTGCCTCCAGAGGGAATCTTCAACAGTCTCTGGATGATACCTGTGAGTAAGCTACTTGAGATCTGACTAGATATATAGCTGGCAGTAACTCAGATGCTTGATCAAAAGGCTACCTCAGCCAGACTGTTTCACTCTTTGGGATTGCTATGATATTGCTCTGTCTTGTACCCTAGTCTCACCCTACCTCTGTAATCAATAAAGTTTTCCTTTGTGATTGGGGTAGGAGACTTATTGAGGGGTGGGTTTAATTATGCCTAGGAGGCCCCTTGGGTCTGCGGACTAAGGGAGACTATTTTTGGTCCCCGACTTGGGGAAGTGACGCAAGTGCTAGTACTGGGTTGAATACCCATTGGACTATTAAGCCTGTGTTTCCCCGAGGACATGGAGCTTAAGACGGTCCCCTCTCGGGGTGGTGGCAGCTTATGTTACCCCCGGACTCTGCAGTGGGGCTAGGAAGGGGGTCTGCCAGGGCTTAGGCGCCCCTGGAGAGACACACGGAGTCCGGAAGGTGGACAGCCATAGTGAGGTGGGAGGCTCAACACAGGAGCTCCCCCTACTGGCCCGCCACAGCATCTACAGATGCAAGCCAGCGTTTTGCTTGCTTTGCTAGCCGCAGCATCACACTGAAGGTTCATGTTCATCTTGTGGTCAATGATGACCCCCAAGTCCCTTTCATTTGTAGTGCTAGCCAGCGTAGCACTGCCAAACCAATAAGCATGATGCTGGTTTTTCCTCTGAAGGTGGAGAACCTTGCATTTTTCGGTGTTGAATACCATCAGGTTCTCATCCACCCATTTCATGAACTGGTCAAGATCTGCCTGGATCACCCTCCTGTCCTCAGGTGTGGATGCTTTACCCCAGAGTTTGCGGTGATCGGCAAATTTGGCCAGTCCGCTTCTGACACCAATGTCCACATTATTGATGAAGATGTTAAATAATATAGGCCCTAGGACAGAGCCTTGAGGGACCCCACTGGTGACCAAGCACCAAGATGATTGGCTCCCGCCAACCACCACCCTCTGGGTCCTACCACAGAGCCAATTCCCCAGCCAGCGGATCGTGGTGAGGTCAAGGCCGCAGTTAACCAGTTTAGCCAAGAGGTGGTCATTGGATACCAGATCAAAGGCTTTTTTAAAGTCAAGATATACAATGTCAATCTCTTCCCCCTCGTCCAGGTGATAGGTCACCTGGTCATAAAAGGAAATGAGATTGGTCAAGCAAGACCTAACTGCAACAAACCCATGCTGGGTATCCCTCAGTATATTGCCTCCAGCTAGTCTGTTAAGGATAGCTTCTTTGATAATCTTTTCCAAGACCTTCCCCAGGATTGAGGTCAGGCTGATGGGCCTGTAGTTTGCCGGATCTACTTTCCTCCCTTCCTTGAAGATAGGCACAACATTGCCCTCTTCCAATCATCGGGCACTTCATCAAAGCACCAAGAGGTCTCAAAGCTCTGTGCCAGGGACTGAGCTATGATGCTCACCAGCTCCTTGAGTACCCTTGGGTGTAATCCATCAGGGCCAGCTGACTTGAAGGTATTCAGCCTGTCGAGGTGTTCCTTCACGAGGTCAGCTTCAATGGAGGGCATGGAATCTCCCTTGTCCGGGCCTCCCTGACCCAGTGGGCAGGGGTGTCCCATGGGACTGGTGAAAAACTGATGCAAAGTACCCATTTAGCAAGTTCACTTTTTCCTGGGCATCAGCAGTCACCAGTTGTCCCATCTGGTTTAGCAGGGGTCCAATGTTGTCCTTGCTTTTCCTCTGGCTCCGCACATATCTAAAAAAGGACTTTTTATTGTCCTTGATATTTGTAGCTAGCTGGAGTTCCATCGTGGCCTTGGCTTTCCTGGTTTGCTCTCTGCAGGTCTAGACCAGAGCAGAGTATTCCTCCTTAGTGGTGGTTCCAGTCCTCTATTCTTTTGTAGGTCTTCCTTTTAATATGCAGGAGATCCACCAGTTCCCAGGAGAGCCAAGAGGGCTGCTGTGCCCTTTTGCTGCTTCTCCTCTGAGATGGGATGGACTTTGCTTGTGTGTACAGAAGTGCTCCCTGGAGGAGCAACCACTTGTCCCGAACGCCCCTCTCCTTTGGGTTGTGGCCCTTTAGGGCCTGTCTGACAAGCCTCCTTAGCTTGTCAAAGTCAGCTTTCCTGAAGTTGACGACTTCTGTATTACTGATTGACTTGCCAGCTTTATGGCAGATTGTGAAGGTGATCAGCTGATGGTCACTGTTACCCAGCTTCCTTTCAATCATTTGGTCACTGATTAGGTCATCCCTGGTTGCCAGTATGAGGTCAAGCAGCGCTTTACCTTGTCGGCCCATAGACTTCCTGCTTCAGATAGAGGTCATCCATGCTCAAGAGCAAGCTTTGCGACTGCTCAAATTTGGCTGAGCACTCTTCCCACAAGATGTCTGGGTAGTTAAAGTCTCCCATGACAACCATACACCGGGAGCGTGCAGCTTCAGCCAATTCCCTGGTGAACTCCTGGTCAAGGTCTTGACTCTGGGTAGGGGGTCTGTAGTAGACTCCCACCATAGTATTCCCTGTGCTGTGTTCCCCACAGATTTTAACCCAGAGGGTCTCAAGTCATCCACCATGGGTGCCAGTGTCGACTTGCAGGGATGCATAGCTTTTCTTGACATACAGAGTTATGCCCCCGCCCCTTTTGTCCACTCGATGCCTCCTCTACAGAGTATGGCCATCTATACCTGTGGGCCAGTCATGGGTGGAGTCCCACTAGGTCCATTATCCCAGTGACATCATAGTGATTTGCATTTAGCAGGAGAACAAATTCCTCCTGTTTATTCCCAAAGCTCCTGGCATTTGTGTATAGGCTTGCAAGTGTCCCCTTGGAGGGCCCTTGCCTTGCCTACACTTTGTTCCAGGGCTGGGGCTGGGGTGGGATTCCTTAAGTGCCTTGGCCTGATGGCTTTGCAAGGGTTGCTCAGTGGGCCAGCAACAGCAGTAGTCCCCCCATCCCCCGGCAGGCATAGTTTAAAGCCCGGTGGAGCAGGTCAGCCAGTCTGACTGACAAGAGCCTCCTCCCCAGTGGAAAGAGGTGGAGGCCATCCCTTCCCAGCAGCTCGCTGCCTCTCTCTCCAAAGAATGGACTATGGTCATGGAAGCCAAAGCCTTCCCAATGATACCACCACTGCAGTCTTTGGTTGACTACCTGGATCCTCCTCTCTCTCCTCAGCCCATAACCCAAGACTGGGAAGATCAAAGAAAACACTACCTGCACCCCACAGACCCTTAAGCCCTGCACCCAAATCCCTTTAGCACCTCATGACCTGGCTGAGAGCACTCCGAGCTGTGTCACTGGTGCCCACATGAAGGCGGAGCATAGGGTAGTGGTCAGTGGGCTGGAGGAGTTTAGGGATCTTCTCCGCAATGTCTTGCATTCTGGCTCCCAGGAAGCAGCACACTTCCAGGGCTAAGGGGTCACGGCAGCAGATTACCCCCTCATTCCCCCTCAGGATGGAATCTCCCACAACAAACACTTTGTGTTTGGTCTTGGGGAGAGCGGGGGTGGTAGCTACAGTATTGTCTGTGTTGCCTGCCTGAGCTGGCAAGTCAGCAGGCTCTGGTGGGGCTGCAAAAGGTTCATATCTATTGCTGAGCTCCAGCAGGGCAGGGGCCTTGGTGCAGTGGGCCTTGGGACCCTTTGCCACCTTGACCCAAGCCCTGGGCTGGACAGTAAGAGAAGTTCCCGAGTTGTCCCTTGTCCTGGAGGGAGACTGTAGTCCATCTCCTGCTCGCAGCCCCTGATGGCACGCAATCTCCAGACTGCAGCCTGGAGCTCCTCCAGCTGGCACGCCAGAGACCCCAGTAAGGAGCAGACCCCACAAGGGGAGGTGGCCATGCTCTTGGGCCCCAGAGCCTGAAAAAGCAACAGGCAGCCTCTGCAGCCAAGAGCCAGAGGCTCCATCTGCATGGAGCTTGGGACCATGGGCTCTGTCTGTGTGGCGATCTCTGAGGTGCCAAAGTTGGGGGCCACAGGCCCCAAGGGGACCCTCAGGGTGCAGCATGTGCCCATTCGCATCTTGATGCTGGTAGGCTGACTGTACCTGGGACTATCTACCCTGGGGGGCTCACAGGCAGGGCCTCAGGCCCTCCCACTTTCCATCCTGCATGAACTGTATTAACTCGTATGCTGGGCCTAGGAGTATGCCTGTTTGCATGGCCTGTTTGTGTGGCTGCCGGGGGGGCTGGGCAAAGTAGGAGCCGGGGGGGCGTGACCCTCCTCGGCCCACTTAGTCCACTCCCAGTTGACTAGGTCCCTCCCTCCATGGGTTGCTGCTTACCTGCAGGCAGGCTGGGGCTCATTGGGGGTCCTGGGGCCACTGCCGGGGTCCCTAGGCTTACAAGGGTGCAGTGGGCTTACACCCACACATCTCGCACCAGAGCTGGGATGAATATTTGCAGGACTCCATTGCATTTATCAGTTCTTGCAGTTTTAATTTAAACGTGTGTGTGAGCGGGTGAGTATTTTTGTGCAAAGCTTTGGTAGCTGATTTGATTTGGAGGAGATTCAGTCTGATTCAGGGTCTGAATCTCTGAAACTGAATTGAATCAGGAGACTAATTAAAAGCTCTGAATCAATTTGAAGCATCCAAACTGATTTGGAAAAACTTCGGCCGCTTCTGAGACTCAACTATAGATTAAGCAGGCAGCCAACACATCTGCCTCCAGGTTGCAGGTCTGTTGTGGTTGGGGGAGGGGGCAGGGAAGGAGGGATTGGGGTTGGGGTTGGGACTGGGACAAGCTGCCGAGCCAGGGTGGGGGGAATGTTACTCAAGGAAGGGGATGGTGGGGCATGGGGTGCAGGCACGGCAATGCTGGGAGCAGGGGCTATACCCTGCAGTTGCTTGCCCAGATGGGGTGGGATGTGGGTGTAGCTCACTCCAGGAGGAGGGGGGCAAGTGGCAGCAGGACATAGCTCCCACTTCCAGCATTGCCATGGCTGCATCCGTGCCAGCTGGCAAGCAGTGGCAGGGCAAAGGTCCCACTCTGAGTGCTAATGTGTGCATGGTAGTGCTTGGAGCGGGGGCTATATCCTGCTGCTGCCCGGAGCGAGCCACTCCTGCATTGTGCCCCCCCCGCCCGATGCCAGGTGGGCAAGCAGCAGCAGGACAGAGCTCCTACAGCTCCCCGCACCATGACAGAGGCAGCCACAGCTGGAACAGCCATGAGAGAAGCCCCTATGGCTGCCCTGCCTGGCCCCATCCTCTGCCCAGCCCAGGCTCCTGGCACAAAAAAGCAAAAATGAAAAAACCCTGCACTCACAAGATCCGGCAGTTGGCCATTGAGGTCTCCAAGGGCTCATGGCAGAGCCCCCCCCCATGCAGCACAGGGTACTGGGAATTGCCCCCTCCTCCCCCGCCTGGCACCTGCATGGCAAATGCCTCACAAGAGGTACAGCACCGCTTAGCAGGGTGCTACGTTCTGCCTGGGAGTTTGGAGCCCAGCACCAGGTGCCTTACCAAGTCACACTGCAACCACACAATGTGACAGCTGCCATGTGGGTGCCAAGTGGGGGAGAATGGGAGGTGATCCTCACTACCCTGCACTGCACAAGGAGGGTCTCTACTATGAGCGACCAGAGGTGCCAATTACCACTGCTGCAGCCTGTGAGTGCATAGCTTTAAAAAAGCCCCACACTCACTGGCTGCAGGAACGGTGATTGGGGCCTTTGGGTGCTAGTGGCAGAGCCCCCCCCATGCAATGCAGGGCAGCAAGGATCATCCTCCCCGCCTGGCCTGGCACCGGCTTGACAGCTGGCCCATGATGCAGGTGCAGTGCACAGTCTCAGAGCTGGGGCAGCTTCATGTGTTAGCCAGAGTCCAGCACTGCTCAGGCCCAGCTCCCCCAAGCAGTGCACGGCACCCTGCCGTGTCATGCTGCACCCGTGCCATGGGGAAGCTGCTGCATGGATGCCAGGTGGGGAGGGCAATCCCCACTTCCCCCCACTGCTCTGCATTATGCAGAGGCAGGGAACTCTGCCACAAGGAGAGGCAGGCACAGCCAGAGGAGTCATGGGAGAACCTGTAGCCAGCCAGCTGTGCCTGCCTCTCCCCATCTGATCCGAATCATCGAATCTTTCTGAATCGGTGCCAAATCTTCTGAAGCTGATTCGGCCACATTGGTTTGGGACAGTGATCCAAATTTCTGAATCACTGTCCTCCGAATCGAATATTTTCCGATTCATACAGGCCTAGTGTATTTTTGTACTTGGCAACCCTGGTGTATATAGCAGATCAAGTTTATATTAAGGTAGCTCTCGCAAGTCCCCAGCAGTTCACTTAGGGTGCATCTACAAATGGCTGTACTGGCGCACTATACTGGGAGAGTGCACCACTACAGCAACAAAGCTGGTCATCATGTGTAGATCTGCATGATTGCTATATTTCCATAGCGCACTGTACGGTGATATAGTATGTTGCTATGTCATCGTAGTCTGATGTGTAGATGCACCCATAATCTATCAAATTTAGCTGGAAGCACAGATTAGGACAGAAAATGGTGTGCACACTATTTTGATTCAATTTATGCCCTTTAAAGTCAACAGGGACTTAAATAGTATTAATGCCACAGGAATAAATTAATAGCCATATAATTTAATCCAGGTTAAAGCATATGGAGTATTTTCAATATCAAATTTTAAAACCTAGTAAAGCAAGCAACTTTAGTATATCCTTTATCTAGTAATCCTCTTCTTTTATTAAATAATGGAAGCATTCTATTATAATCTGCAGATATTAACAAACAGATTAATACATTTACTTAGGCTGAACATCATCTTTGTCCACAAGCAGCTTGACTGATTTTGGGAGGACACCTTAAAGTAGGATCCTACTGAATATGATTAAGGATCTAGGATTCTGGTGCTAAGGAAGTCTAGCTCTTGTAATATGACAAAGCCATGCATGCCTCAGAGTTCAGTCGATTATAAAAATGTTAAACTTAAATGCCAGATTTCATACATTTAATGCTTCATGTAATGTTTCATTATTATAATCTTCTGGGCTGTCAGGCAACAAGCTTCTTAAGATTTACAACAAATTATTTAGACCACGCTATTGTAGGCTCAATCCTGTTTTTCAGAAGTCTGTTTGCAAAACTTGGTCCTAAAATTTTAAGCAAAGGTGCATATTGTTGGTGGGTCAGAAATATACTCTACTTATATTCCTGTTAAAAATAAACAGAACTGTCTCTTTCATGAGGCAATACAAATATGGAAAGACTTTCATAATTTTAAAACCAAAAATCCTCCCATTCCTGTTCACTTAATATTAGTGGGGTCTTAAAATGTGAGTACAGTTTTTATTAAAGAAATGCTTCTTCCAGATTTCAGTGGGCTTTGGATCACTGTGTGTGAGCAAAACAATGTTTTTAGATGTATAAAATTGAGCATTCTAATAAAAGCCTTAGTCTGTCTGTCTGTCCATAATGCTCTGGGCCAACTGCACATGTGCCACTGAGAGGGTGTGCGTCAGCTACGAGGGCCCAGCTGCGAGGACCTGGAGTGTTATGGACAGAGTGGGGGAGCCAGTGCACCACCCAACAGCTGGCAGGGAGGGGGAGGTGGTGGGGAAAAAGGGGAGGAAGGGAGTGGAAAGGGAGGTTACTGGTGGCAGCACCCCCCTGCTCCTGCTGCCCCCCCCCCCCACTGGCACTGCCACCACCCAACCCCAACAACAGCTGGCAGAGAGGGGGAGGTGGCAGGAAGGGAGGAGAGGGTGAGGGAAGGAAGGGAGAGGGAAGGGGGGGGAAGTTGCTTGCCACTGGGTGTCAGTGGCTGCCACCACGTGCAAGGTCCCCTCCCTGCCATTCCTGGGAACCAGCAGTGGCATGGGGTGGAGCAACAGGGGGTAGAGGGGGATGCATGGGGCCAAACATGGGTGGGGTGCATGGGGACAGAGGTGGAGCAGCAGCATGACGCTATGTCCCTGCTCCCCACCCCCTCCCCGTCTGCCCATCAGTCATGACAGGCAATTTGCTAGTTATTATATAGATCAGTGGCATATTTAGCTGGATGAATAGCACAGAGTTGGTCTGTGGGCTGGATCCTACACAACCCGGAATTAGCTCTGCACTGTCTGCTTACCAGTTCCAGCTGTACAGTACCATAATCTGGCATGCACAGCTATGTTATCTGGCTCACGGGCCCCCACTGGCCCAGAAGTTTGGCAGCAGGGAAACATCAGTTAACATTATCACTATGCCTCAGCCATCAAATTTCAGTACCCTGGATAGCCCCATGAGATGGATGAAAAAATAAAAAAGAAATTTGAATGGGAAACTACTTAACAAGAAATCATCCACAAACTGTAAGTATAGTTTAAACAGGGACTATGGATTCTTATCTCATTACCTAGATTATTTTTTGTGACTCCTTTGTTCCTATGGGCTTTTTGCTTTTATGCCTCTCACAGCACTTTCCCTCCCTGCTTCTCCTCCCTCCTGCTTTCCCACCTATTGTGTTCTCATCACTCACTTCATATTCAGCTCTATCTTGTTCTTTCACAGAATCTGATGACAAGAACTCAAGTTCATAAAAACTTGTGCTTTCTTTATAGATCTTACTCAGTTTATAAAAGGTACATATTTACACTATACCTTCTGCAATTGAAATGACCAAAAAAATCAGCACTCTTAAATTTTTTTCTTTATTAAACTTTTGATAGATCACAGAGCAGAATATCTCATTACAAAATCTCCATATTTTTTGTGTAGTAAACACCGAATCTTCATAGCCCTAAATTCTTGTCATGTATCACACACATGTTGATAATGGAGTACAAAACCATAGTTTGCTGCTGTTGCCCAGTAAATAATTTCTATTGCAAGTAGGCAACACTCAACAAAATTTAAACTATTTTAGTAGACTGAAAAGCTTGTTACCTCAAGAATACCCATTTTAGTAAAGCGTTTTTGACGTCTTTGAATTGAGAGCACTAAGTGCAAAGTATTTTTTTCTGCTTAATCCACTAAAACTGTATAGCTTTCTAGTAGGCATTTCAAAATGCCAAACAAGTCAATTTGATTGTCTTGAAAATTGTAGTGAACTTATTTCCTGAATACACACAGCAACCTTCTTGTAGATTTTTTAAAAATAACTTTAGTTGGCGTAGAAGGGAAAAGACAGACATACATAAAGAAAGGAGGAGGAAAAGGCCAAGGAGAAAGGGAGAAAAGACAAGTGGCCATTAAAAATTAAGCCTCTCTTTTAAAAAAAAAAAATAGGTAAGTGTAACTTTTTTTTGTTTGGGAAACCCCAGGCATACTTTGTTTATAGTCAACTATTGAAAACTAGAAGATAAATTGAAATGGAAAATAACTTCCAAATCTCCATGATTACTAAGGAAAACATGGATGGAGACAAAACTTTGCAGCCCAAGCTGAACACCCCAAACTTCCAAATATAGACTGAGAAATATACTCCTAGGGGCCAAGGTAGGGTAAGGGCTGCTCTAACATATGCTAGCTGTAACTGAGCTCTGTTATATTCCTTCCCCATCCCCACAACTTTTGCTATTTCTTATGTCTAGGGAAGTTGGGGAGAACTAGCTCTGACAGGTCTATAAATTTGCATTTACTAGGCAAATTCCCAATGGTCAGCTGCGGCCAGATCATGTCTGCTTTGTGTTGAGGTTGGCCCCTGTTGTTTTAACTTTAGACAAAGAGCTGAAATGTCAAGGCCTCAACCTGATTCCATAGGAATGTTCTTGAAGAGTCTGTTTTACTGCATCACTCTTCTCATGCTCCTATGATACTGGTTTCCAACCTGTGATCCATGGACCCCTGCGGGGTTCGTAGACTATGTTTAAGGATCCATGAAAGATGACCACGATCAACCAAAAATATGTGAATACCTACACTTACAATTCAAAGGGGTCTGCACCTGCATTAGAATTTTTTTAGGTGTTGACAAATAAAAAAAATTAAAAATCACTGCTTTCTGAGATTCCATTGTAACATAACATAGTCCTCTTAGAGATTAAACTGTAACAGGCATCTGACCAGAAAAAATACCAATTACAAAGCAGATATAAAGAAAGTCTGTGGAATAGTACTTGGCACTTACATTGTAATTTCCACCTTTAAAATATTTTGAAAAAATCTGAAGACCAAAAGTCAGAGAATTCAGAGCAAATGTTTACTGTTATTTTTATAAGCATTTATAGGTGTGTGCATCTAATATTCTGTCCTTAACTAAAGCACTTGCGGTGAGGTATTACAACTCACAGATTGAAATCTCAGGCAAAAAAAGCTTTCTATGTGCTCTGCAAAGCATCAAGTACATTTATAATACACTGTTACAGTATATATTATAAATAAATATCAATAAGAATTACATGATTGTTACCAAACTTCTGCATAGTGAGAATTAAAAAAAGGATCAAACCCTAACTCTGAATTTGCCAGCTTTTGCCCCAAGTCATCTTTTTTCTCTCTCTTAAAAAATAAATAAATCTAATTCTTGTATGATGTACGAGTCTATCATGGAATCAGCTGGCCACTTGCCCTCCACCTAAGGATCAAGAACAGACTGCACTTGCCTTCCAGTCCATTAAAAATCAATTTTCTTGCTTTACGGAACAGGGTATGATCTACCACATTGATCTGAGAGACAATAGCACCTCTGTATGAGGCCAATTTACATGTTTCCATCACATCAAAACCACATAGAAATTGGTTGTTTTTTGTTACGTCTCCAGCAATGCTCAGTCCATCAGTCACTGAGATCACAGCCTTGAACCTGTCCATTAGGACAATGTATGCTAAGAGTTCATGGGCAATTGATATTAAAAGACTGAATGTTGAACAACCACAATCTATCATGTAAATTCTGTAATTTACCTAATCTGTCACATTAGCTATCAATACATAATTATATTTGTAGCCGGTAGGCCACTTAAAGAAATGTAAATCAGAATAACGATACTCAAAGGCACAAGTTCATAAAGAAGTTATAGCAATTAGTTAAAAGTTAGTTTTGGAAGCTCTGTGGTCTGGTTCATCCTTTGGGCTAACTCCCCTGATCTTAGAACTAATAAATAGATAATGACAAAAAAGCGACAGCCAGAAGAGATTGTTGACATATTAAATGATACATGCAAAACAAAGAACCCAGAGATTCTATCAAATTATTTTATTCCACAACACTTGGTCCCATATACCTCCTCTTAGTTACTGGCAGTTAAGGAAATAGCATGGTGAATAAAACATGAGCTATCTGGATTAAGTGCTCACTACTAGTAAGCATTATTCTCTCTAACCAACTAAGGGTGCAGTGCTACCCTGAGCTTCCATACAAGTCCTTAAATTTGAGAGGAATTGCAAAGAATGCAAATTAGAGCAGAATCTGTCCATAACCCTCAATAACAGTAAAAATTAAAAAAAAAAAGAAGGACTTTGCCATTTTGATCATTAACAGGTCTTATCTCCCCTAGCTTGCACAATGAGCAATCATGTACACCTAAGCAAACTTGGAGGGCAAATACATTAAATATTGGGTTTCCACTTACCATTCATATACATGACTAGTAAAGAAGGCAGTGGGGGAACTGGCCCAAAATTCATAAAGAACTTTGAGATTCTCAGATGAAAGTCCTGTATAAATGCAAAACATTATCACTTGGTTACTGAATCACCTGGCTTCTCTTTTTGATTTTTCTAACACTGCCAAGATAGACATGTCTAAGACCTCAAGAGGGTGCAAAGTTTCTCTCATTGTTATATTCTCCAGCTTACAGTAAGACATGAAATAGATAAACAGTAATATGTAGTTACAGAGTTCAGATACAGAGGACATTTCATTATACCTACCCATTTCATTTTCTCTTGCCCATGTAGCCAAGGCATAATACTATATGATATGCTAGAAGGCCATCACAGGTCAAATCTGCCTGAGAAACAAACAGTGCTAGATTCTAGTGACCTAAGCTGACATTTAGGATCACATTTGTCACTGGCTCAGGCACCATTCAAACATTTCTGTGGACTATATAGATTTTAAATTAGAGCCGAATTCTGCACTAAGTTTTCCATCCCCTTAAAAGGGCCCCAGTCCTTGAAAGGAACCTACTCAAACCTGAACTTAGTTTAAAAATATCCCAAACCCTAATTGGAAGAATGTGCCTCCAAAATGTGCCTTATGAATGTCTGTGCTGTGTGACAAACAGCATCACCTCAAAGTGAGTGAAACAGAGTTGACAAGTTTGACAAAGCAAGACAGGATACAGTAAAACCTGCCTGTACGAAAATCATAACCAATGAACTCGCGGACAGCATGAAAAATAAAATTTATTTTAAAAGTTTACAAAAGCAAAACATCCTATGCAAAAGCAGGCTCCCAAACCACTCCTTTCTTCTGTCTACAAATGAAGCATAGAAATAAAATATTTCTCCATTCCTTTTGGACTGAAGTTTTCTGCTGATGTATAGAGTATACTGGCAGAGAATGCATCTCAGTACTACTTCCTCTGGCAGTACAGCGCAAGGTGATTACTAATTACCCAAAGATGACGTGCCACTTCTCAGCCCTTCAAGATTAAGTGTCTGTGTTTGCAACTGATGAAGATGAATGCATTATCCATAAACCCAGCTGTAAACCTCCCTTACAACAAATTATAACATGTAATATTAAAAGCACTCGTTTACAGATTATGGCCTTGATCCTATGTAACATAATGTAGGATTAAATTTCACACAAGCTGAGAAATCCCATCGAAGTAAGGTTTTAAAACTGCATAAATTAAGTATGACCCTATATCTTCGCAGGATTGAGGCTTTTCAGTATAAGTAACCACACTTGGCAACCCCAGCACATGGTGAACACAGACACACGTATTTGGAAGAAGCAAAGTGTGGGTTAGCCCAAGTGATTTTGCAGCATTTCTGCATCCCTATATACATTATTAACAATACTTTTCTGAAGTGGAAATAGTTAATGGAAAAGATTCAACTTTGCTGCAAATCGATAGTTATCAATATGGCCATTATAGAGAGAGGGTCATTTGATATAGGACCAATATTTCAACATTGACTACTGTGTTCTTAAAAGTCACTTTCATTTCAGGGGCTTCAGAGACTTCTGCAGAGTTGACTCACTATGTAGTTTTCTTAAAATCCTCTACTGTTGGATAGTCATTGGTTAGCTTACAGAGTATGTATGACAGTGATTTGTTGGTTCAGGTGACAAAGATTCACCAGTTAACCTGTTTGAGGTCTTAATATTTGTTACATTTGACCAACTGTCATTTTGAAGATCTCAGTCTACTAGGCCTAAAATGACCAGCAAATACCATCTATATTTGAAAAGCCTAATTCTGAAGTCATATTCAAATGAAAGCAGTTTTGGTTTTTATGATTCATCTCTATGAGCTAGAGACATTCAAACTTCATATTTAAAAATTACCAGTTACTTCATCAACTGGGAAAACATTATGGGAATCTATAAAAATCCTACTTAAACTGCCTAAAAAAAACCTGACTGAGCAAAGAGACTGTTAAAAATAGGTAAGTCTCAGGGGACATCAAGGATGTTGTGGGGAAGTAACCAGTGTGACAGTTGATATAATATTAGCCCAAAGGTTTCAAAATTTCTTGGGACGCAAGACCTTTAATGGAAAAAAAATCTAAGATTTCAAAGAGCCAGGGACTCACAATCTTACAGACAAGTGTAAAAAAACATATAGTAAGAATATTTTATCATGCAAAAGTTTTTTGGTACTCAAGTTTTGATTGCATATCTATATACATAGACTTTTACATATTCTTATTTTATTACCTCTGGGCCCAAACTGTGCAGACTTGGTAACCACACAAGCTGCAAAATAGGAAACACAGGGAGAATCTGGAGTGCCTACCTTGTGCCCGACTGAAATCTAGGGAAAGAGAAGTAGCTGTATATTGTCAGCTCTGTCAACTTCCGTGACACTGGTTGCTCAGTCATAACAAAAGAAGTATTCCACTTGCAGCCATGCTATGCTACCCCTCAAACTGCGTGCCATGAAAGTGACATTATATTTAAGCTCAAAGCAGGACTAAATCACATGGTCAAACAAGAAATGGATCAAGGAAAAAAGCCCTATAGCAGCAGCTGTCAAATTTATGCTCATTTTATCTAATCTTTTTTAAAAATAAAGGAAGAAAAAAAAGTCATACAAGAAAAAGTGCTAGTTCCCTACAAACAGAGAAAATACATGCAAGTTTTTTTAGAAAGGGTCTTGACTCTTTTTTCTTGCACATACATCAATGCATAATTGACAGGCGCCGCGAGGCGTCCAGTGCGGTAATGCAACTGATCCCGGAGAAGCTGGTAGGAGTCCCGGGGAGAGTTCTCTTTTCTTTGTGAAGGACAGGGCGCCCTGGAATGGGTTCGCCCCAAGAGAGGGGCCCGAGCCTTGGAAAGCGTCGCAGTTCCGGCGTCGTCCGGTGAGCTCTTATTACAAATGTAATAAGTTTTATTTTTACCTGAAAGCATCGAGACTTAGACTGGTAACCCACGAGACTAAGCAGATAAGATAATTAATGGAAACAGACCAGTTACAGTCCAATAGAGTTACTCTGCCCTGGTAAACTAGTTTCCTGCCATGTAACCTATAACACAGGCTTCCTACTGAAGACCCATTTTCCAGTTCAACCAGTAATCGTTTCAAGTATTATGGATTTAGTTAGAATTGCTTTTTCTCCTGAACTACTTAGGATTTGTATTCAGTTTTGAGTAAAAGGATAAAAGATAAAAAACGCCACAAGAAATTAGAGTTGTAGGTTCTTTTTGCCTCTTATTTATAATAGGCAGGAAGGATAACTAAGATGAAAAAATTGTAATTATGCTGAATATTTTACATTCTATACACACGTTTTATACATCACATTTTTCCTGATGTAAGATACACTGTGTGATGAACTTGTTTTTGACCACAACTGTAACAAATTTAGTTAGAAAACAGCTCTTGTAGTTAAGAGTAGGGAACTGGAAGTTATGAGACCTGGTCAAGTCTGAACTGCCTTATATTCATTTTGAGTTATGAAAAGTAACAAATTGTCTATAATGTAGCTCCCACAAAATACAAATGCAAATAAAATATTTTCCTCATAGAAGGGTAACATAATTTAATCAGTTAACAGTTATGAAGTGTTTTGAGCAGAAAGGAATTGTAAAAAGCCATTTTGTCTTATTACGGTAGTTTTGACTAAACGATAATTGGAATAATAACCTATATGTTAAAGTGACAAGAGTCAGGAATATTGAAGGAACGAAATTTCAACAACTAACCTACCTGTACTGGCCTGACAAACACAATACTTGTCTACATCCAGTGTATGCTTAAATTGGTAAATTGCTTACAGTCACTATGGTATGAAGTAGCATGTCCAATTTGTGGGTGAGCAAACAGTTTTAGAACCTACAACTTACACTGAAAACACTTCTGTTCTGTACTATCTGACATAAGAAACGGTGTTTGCAAACGTGATTTCAGTTATAGTATTATTTCAACCTCATTATAACACCACCTAATCATTTGTAGTAGCATATAAATTAGCACCACAGATTTTAAGCAGGCGGGCAAAAAGTACTTTAGTTTTCATCAGATCAACTGTCATAAATATTGTATTTATAAATACATTTAAAAAGGTCATCTCCACTAAATCACATCCAAATTCACATCCCAAAGTCACATTTGTACTGAAAAAGGAGATGATTTTAAAAGAAGTGGTCCTCTCCCCACCCCAGCTCTCTCCAAATTGCATCTCATATTTGTCTTGGAGGACTCCATACTTCAGAAATTGAAGTTATTTAATGTTAAATGTTGCTTTCAGCACATGAAGAGGTAGGTATATTTCCACACAGGAAAAACTGTAACAGACATTAAATCAAAACAAGGGAAATGTGAAAATTCAACAGTCTGTTCTAATAACACATAGACATAACTGTGTCTTGAGATATTTCTAGTGAAGACAAGAAAACTGCATATCCTAATCAGGTAATATACAATCATAATTTGAAATTTAATAAATTTCTGGCAGAAATATAAGTATTCCAAAGCAACCTTTTCCCCCCTAGAAATGTGGACTGCTACAAATCAGTCACATCAGTGGTAGGATCAACTTCTCGACTGCTAAAACATGTTATTTATTGCAATTCTTTCTTACACTCACCAACACCAGCCATCTATAAAGTTTACACAGAAATCATATGCTCGATAATTACATAATTACAATAGAAATTTAATTTGTAGTGTTGTTGTTAAAACAATCTTCATAAATAATGAAAATATCTGTGTGTTCTAGCTTTCCAGTAACCTAAGGGTTAACGGGTACAGATAGATAGTGTTTATTTTTAAACATTTTCCTTAAATCAAACTGGAGGTTCATCACTGCCAGCAAGGGTTAAGGCCTGGATCCGGTTACTCTCCTTTTGCTTTTCCCTTTTTCTGCTTCTTTCCATTTTCCGCCACTAGACTGCTTTCTGATTTGCTTACACCATTTGCAACAGCACCATTTGCTATTTTGCCATTCTTTACAGGTTCTTTGGGTTGTTTATATGTCCGATAGTAGAAGTTGCCAAACAGGAGAATAAAGGTGACAGCATAGAAAATTACACCCCAGTGCATCCATTTGGGAAAGGGACAATCAATATAAATAGACCAGGCTGTATGGCCAAGAGTCACATGGAACTGAACCTGAAAGATAAAAATAACATCAAGAAGTTTTATGTTTTACTAGGTTTGACTATATCAGTTTATACTGAAAATACAGTATAGTAGAATATTCAAATTTTCCAAAGAAAACTGAGTGGGTTGTGAAACTCAACAGACAATAATTCTTTACACAGGAACCTTACTCTTGCATATATTTTGTTTTAGAAAGTAAAAAGTACAAACATTTACGTTCCCAGCATGTTAAGTTTCACATGAAAGTCCCAAGCAATTGTACTAACAAGAAACAGCCATCTCTGGTAGAGATTACAGAAACTGCACACTTAATGACCCACAGATGATTGGCTATTTCACAGCTATGCAAATCCCTTTACTTTGCTAAGAGTTATTCATACATATGCTTGCTATGAACATGGAACACTTGACTTCTCGCACCTTCTGCAACCTGTTGCCTATGATGCTGCCATCTCCCTTCACTCCCTGCTGTTGACTAAAGGTACAGTGTTCAGCAACAACAGGTAATTCTTTTCATAAATCAAAGAAGTTATTTCAAAAGCTCCCCTCACCTCCAGCAGCTTTCTCCTATTTCTATTTATTATGCATAGACAATTGCATAGAAGACCTGACAAAAGATGGTACTACACACAAGTCTGTATTGAAATTAGTTTTAATTTACCTCTTTTGTCCTTTTAGCATAAGCTTGTGTGTGGGCATTTCTTTCAGAATAAGTGTGTTCTACTATGAATTATTTAAATTTGGAAAAGTACCCTTCAGGTAAAAAGAATGCACCTTACTTTTGAACCAAGACTCCCCATACACAGATTTGCATGGAAATAAGAAAGGGTGTTACTGTAATTAAACTTAATTTAGTTATTCAGCTGCATGCAGGTATGCAAAGCCTATAAGATCCACAGGAAAGTCTCTTGAAAGGTATGTTAATCTATGCTTAGGGTTTGAAACCAATATGAAACAAATATGCTTCTGATGTTCCATGATTGAAAAAAAGAAATGGATTTGTGCATGACCACACAATGTAATAGTAATAAATGATCAATAAGCATAGCCCAATGCTCTGCCCATGTATTCAAAAGTTTAAACCAGAAGATGCTACATACTTTAAAAGGTTTGCGAAAAAACAAGGCTTATCGTGAAACATTAAAAAAGTGAAAATCAGAGTGACTGATTAGGATACAGGCCTGGTAGACCTCAAACCAGCCCACAGTCATCATCACAAAAGGTTTCCTTAGTAGTTTGTGTGGGAAGATTAAATGGATGAGTACACACTGGAGACTTTTCATGCGCCATACCACTTAGAATGAGAGCCAAAGGACACTTGCTGACAAACTGGAGACTTCATCCTTTTCAAGTAGAGAAAATTGAAAGACAAAAACATATTCACCAGAGGTAGGTTTAGAGAAAGATTTTACTTACCAATTGTAGTATGGTCAAGTATCGTTTCCACCAGAGGTACTTCTGAACTTTAGGGCCACAGGCAGCTAATCCATAGTACATGTACATAACAACATGAATAAATGCATTTATGTGAGCTCCAAAAAAAGCTGTCCAGAAAAAAAAGTACATTTTTAAAAACATGAAAGACAGAAAAGTTCGTATTTACTTCAGTTGCACATTAAATATAAAATAGGTCACACTTGTTCTTATAATGTTGTATATATATTGTCCATACTGGACATAAAATAAGAACAAAACTGCAGCATAACTTGTAATATCCTTTTAGTCTTTGGGCAAGAGGCCAATCTTGCTACTGTGTACCAACATGAATAACTTTGTTCATGTCTTCTTCAGCTGAACTATTTAGAGAAACAGTTATTCACATGACTTTGTAGAACCTGACCCTGAAGAATTAGGCCCTACATTTTCCATCAACATTCAGTTTTGTATTTTAATAATCACTTAAATAACAAGTGCTTGAAAAGTTAGCTTTAGAAATGCAGCAGTGCTATATCAGGAATCTACTTTGACATTTAAAAATTTTCTGCATTTAGGACGTTTTTAATAACAGTGACCAAAATTATGACCCAAATATGTAAAATAATGCCAAGCTGAGTATAGTTGCAGTAACCCTAGAGGACAGGGCTATTTGATAAACTAGAAAAATTATCTGAAGTTATCAAATGAAACTCAATACAGAAAAGTGTACTTCAGATGGAACAATCAAACACACAAATCAGGCTTTGGAACAACTGTTATAGTGCAGTACTACAGAAAGGACCTGGGGCTTACAGTGGATTGCAAACTGAACAAGGGTCAATAGCTTAGTGAGTTGTATTAACAGGAGTGTTGCTACAAATTAAGGACAGTGTTATTTTGACTGTATTCAGAACTGGTGATACAGTCACCAAGAAAGATACAGACGAATTGGAAAGAATCTAGTACAGAGCAACAAACATGATCAGAGATCTATGATCCATCACTTTACAAGAAAACGTGGGAAGAAGTAAAGCTATTTAATTTGGAGAAGAGAAGGCTGCGTGATAGACTGTTTTCTGTAGGAGAAAGGACAAGTAGTAAAGGACTTAAAACTGCAACCCGGATATTATGAAGAACTTTCAAAATGCGAAGGTGGTTAAGCACTGAAATAGATTACTTAGAAAGGTCATAAAATCTCCATCTTCGGTAGTTTAAGACCAAGCTAGACAAACACTTGCCTCAGGTGGCTTAGACAGGGTGATCCTGCCTGGATCTTCCTGAGGTCCATCTCAAGCCCATTTTAATATGACTCTCTGATTTATTCCTGTCTATATGGGGTAAAATCCTGATCCCTGCCAGTCTCTGTTGCTGCAGAAGGGTGATAGATGCATTTCTTTTGCAGAGGCCAAGAATTCTATAAACAAAGCTGGACCTTGCAAAGCCAAGATAAGCTTTGTACAGGCCCATCTACAGACTTATGGCAGCCAAGGGCACTCAGCACCTCGTACAATCAAACCCTAACATAACTAGACACAAGTGATTCAGAGGTGCCCAGTGAAATAGCAGGTGAGACTACAAACTGCACCTATTCAGTTCCTAGAAACCTCAGTGAATGGGTGCAGTGAGCTGTAATTTTTGTGGAAAAAATCCATTCCCCCTGAAAATGTACTGGGTTAGTTGCCTCCTACAACCTTGTACCCAAAGATCTGAATAAATTTTATAGCTTTGTGTGAAATAGTAATATGATGTATACAAATATATATATTTTAATATATGGCTATATTGATAATAGATTAAGTTTAGTCTGGTGTTTAGTTAAAGGATTATTACCAGAAGCTGTTTTTAGTGGGTGAAGTTTACATTGCTCTTCACAAAAGAGACTGGGACATTTTCACTTAACCTGCACTTCTGTAGAATTTATCATTTTAGAGAAACAAGAGATATCAGGGGAGGAAGAAAACCTCAAAGAAACAATGCAGGAAAAGGAAGAGCCTCTGAATGAATTATAGGTTTGTGCCATTCTGAACAGTTTCTATGAAGTTACCTGACACAGGTTTATTGCTCACCTTCAAATGAGTAATTTAGCTTTTGGTACTTATGTTATGAAACAGACCAAACCCTAAACTTGGATACAGTGCCAAATTCTGCTCTAGTAAAAATCTAGAGTACCTCAATTAACTTCAGTAAGTTTACACATAGAATCTAGCCCATAACTACAATTTCTCCACAGCTGTAGAATTTTAAGTCAGGTAAGGCAAATTTATCACCCAACTGTTTTTTCAAGACAGAATTTATAGGTGGAAGTTCACCTTGCATTTGGATGCTCATGTGAAAAGTGTTTTGCAATTCAAAAGACTACAGCTCTGTTCTCTCCTCCCCCTCATTTCCCACGTTAAAGTATGCACCCTCCCAAAGCTGTTTGCATCAGTTTGCTTATGAAATTTGGTTACATTCATAAATGTCTGTTTATTAATTTCTAATGGGATGATCTGCATTCTCAGGTCCGTGTTCTCTTGAGAGAAAAAAAAATGATTTACTCACATTGTCCTCCTGCAACCCACTTGATTCCAATCCACCACAGGGTGAACATGGTGTAATGATGATAAACGTGAAGGAAACTGATTTGGTTAAATTTCTTCCGCAGGATGAAAAATACTGTGTCCAAGTATTCAATTCCTTTGGAGACATAGTACCACCATAAAGCAGAAGCTATCTGTAATAAAGGGAATAAATATTCTAATGATTTTAATGGAATGAAATGAAAATGAACTATATCAATGTAAAATGAGAAATAAATGATCAAATCACTTTTCCCAGATGTTTTAATCCATTTCAGAGGACTAGTTATTCTGATTATTTATAGCAGAAACGGGACAATTTGTTAGGAGAACTTATTAAAAACTGACAACATCAAGGTATATGGATCCTTCTGATTTTAGTTTGGTTAGGGACTTCAGAACATGGCTCAATACACAATCTTATACGGGTTATTTCTAGAGTGGATTACCACTCTGAGGAGTTCTCTTTTCACTGTATGTAGCCTTTTCTTCAATAGAAATTGCCAATAGAGCATTCAGTACCAATCAGACTATACTTTGATGGGAATATTGAAACAATGACAGGCATACCACACTGGTAATATGCAGAGGCCACAACTTCAATAAAACCTTTAAACTATGGAAACAAATTATCCCACCCCACTCCAAACTACTTCGCAAAGCTGCTGGAATGGAGATTTCAATTGGGCCAGTGGCCCTGTATTATACAAACTCAAAGGTAGTTGTAAAGGCACTCCCTCTGACACCCTCCCCAACCTGTCCTGAAAGTATGAAATGAAGCAAGCTGCTCAGGAGACTCCCCCACTCCACAGAGGGCCTCAACGAGGAGACCGACACTGCATAAAACATAGAGACACAGCACACCACCAGGTGTTGTCATGCTCTATGCCTGTGCCCAAACAGTCCATTGCATTACAGAGAAACCACATCAGATCATTTTTAGCCCACTAACTGGAACAACAGATGCTTAAGTTCTTTAGCTCCCAAGTCCAAACTCTGATACACTAGATAGAAGGTAAAAAAACCCGCACAGCAATCTGCCAACTGCACTATGTGTAACAAAATGTTTTCCAGGCTACAGAAATGGTTTAGTTACTAGTTAAACTCTTGGCATTGTAAGTGATTTAGCTTGCCAGGTAAGGGTGGGGCGGGAACAGAACCCAAATTATGACTTGCCGATAGAGAGTAAAAGAGTAAGCAAATACTACGTCTGCCCCAGCAGGTATCCAAACTATCACACTGGTATTTATGACTTCTCTGTCCAGTGACAGTGGGAACAGGCATGCTGAACTTCCCTAAATTATGCCATATGGAATAGTCTTGTATCCACACAGGGAGGAAGGACAGAAAGAGCAAGAAAGGAGCAGCATGTCTCTCTCACATATACCATGCAGGAAGAAAAAGACACAGAAAGTGTGCATAATACTGCTCTTGACATTGCTTGATAATCTATACCCAGCCAACTAAGGCTGGATGAAGCATCAAAGTCATACCCTGAATAGTGAAGTTAGCATTCTAGTTTAAGGGAGAGGATCTGAAGCAAGAAAGCATGACAAGAGCTAAAAAGTGCTGTAATTCTTCACTGCAGATGTAATTTCCTACAAGGATAACATCACTTATTATTCCTACCAAACTGCATGCTTTTTCTTTATTAAATAGTGAACACCTGCCTCATGTTCGCTGCACATTTTAGGATATTCAGATGCTATGGAGGTGACACAGATGCACCAGCTTATACAGAGGCAAAACTGCGTTCTGTCCTAACAGGGAGAAGAGAAAAAAAAAACCGAGACAACTCCCACATCACTCAGAGTTCCCAGATAAAGCAAGTCATAGGAACTATTAAGATACATATTGCTCAATAAGTAGCATTTATGCCTCTGGGTCAGGGAGTCGTATATTAAACTCCTACATCAAGGCTTGGGCTACACCCATTAATGATACAGCAAATATTCTGAAAGATGTTCCACCTTTGAAATAATATATGAAATAAGTGATTTCTCATTTGAGTAGTTAAGAATAAAAAACTTTGGTCCATATCCACAAAAGAACTTGGGTGAAAATTAGGTATTTAAGTCCAAGATGCCCCACATCAGTGACTAACTACTTAAGTGCCTGGAGTCTGGAAGTTCTTTCATTTTACCTGACTGCCAAAGCTGTTTCTATAAGTAGTCAGTACTACTACTATTTTGTCTTGTATCTCATGATTCCCAACGAGCATAGGCAGAAGAATACCACCTCCAAGGAGGGGCCAAATTTGAGTAAGCACGCTCAAAACACACCTAACACATACCAACAGCAATAAGTCCTGATCAAAACACAGTGGTTACCTAGAAGAGTGAAACCCAAACTTCCAATCCCTGATAGCTACATTAAACAGTCAAAATGCAACAGGAATCGTGGGAGCAGGGAACAGAATCAATGAGGGGACATCTACACATGCATATTAACATGAAGCTTATTACTGCTGGGTGAACATCTGCATCGGACCACAACACATTGAGAACACATTGAGCTGGATCACAGCAGCTCCAGCTGCCAGGGGGTTGGGGGGTTAGCCTGCCAGCTCGGGGCTGCTCCCACCAGGCTCAATGTGCTGTGGAGGGGCTGGCTGGAGTATGATGGTCCTTCAGTGTAGGGTCAGTTGGCAGGGAGCCCCCACACTGAAGCACCCTCATGCCCCAGCCAGCTAGGTCAGTGTCTACACATGTGCTGCTGCACATGAAAAACTAGAGCAGGGTCGGACTTATTAATACAAGTCTTACCCTGCTGCAGAGATTATTAGTTTTGTGCACCCTAATAGGGGCACATGTGTCGATACCGAGACATTTAATACATAGTTAATTAGGCATGTGTCTCATGTAGACACGCCCTATATGTCCTAATCACAGGGTTAAATTACTTCCTTACTCTCTTTCTCTTTCTCTGGCCCAAGCACATCTGTATGATAGCACAGCTCCCACAGGAGGGACAGAAAGTTTCTCCATCTCAGAACAGTCTGCAGCCTATTGGTTAGAATATTTGCTTGGAAGGTGAGAAATGAGGCTTCAAAACTGTTCTGGCTGAGAAGGAAATCTAACAAGTTTTCCAATTCCTGGGTAGGTACCCTTGCCACTAGACTATCAGTTACAACCATCTCCCATGCTATAAAAGAGAAGACTAATCTGTATTTCATTTTGAAAGGAAAAATTCAGATTTCTAAGGCTAGGAGCAGGATTCCTGGTGTGAATCCCAATCTGAGATAGGCACCTCCCTGCCTGCAGTTAAGTGCCTAAGCCCCCAAAGAGGAAGCAACATTTGTGACAACTCACTCATCAGTATTTCCTGGTGGCTGGTTTAGTCATCTCCCTGCTCAGTCTGCTGGCTGTCGTGAATCCCATTCTGAGGCACCTAACTAGCCAGATAACTTGGGTGCCTGTACATGAATAGGAAGGCTGCTCCAACACACTGGAGTGCGACAATGACTATGTTCCCACATCCTCCTGCATCTCATGTATCCCCACATTTAAAAATGGCAGTGAGGGTACTTGAACTAAAGCTAATTGGGATGCTGCAGCACTTTAGCTAGAGCAGCTCTCAGAGCTGCCCCCTGCTCCAGCCCCAGAGCACGTGTAAAAGTGCCCTTTGATTTATCCATCCATTACACTATACAACTTGCTGTTTGATCTTGGAAAACTTGGTGTCGATAGTCCCACTGGGAATAGTGAAGCCATGGAAAAGACAATTCACATCCTATAGGTTAGGAAGAATTTTATACTCAGGGCTGTACATGCCTCAGTCCTTTCATCTGTCATTTGAACTCTACCTACTTTATATTTTAAAGAAAAATGTCTATAAGTTTATAAGTTGAAAATGTCACTTACAGGTGCTACTCCTTCAAGCAGTTTTACCAATATTTATCACTTGAAAAAGCATCTAACAGGATCAGAGCTAGCAAGCTCCTTGAGTGCCTGGGGTAGGGTGAGGCAGGGTAGGACAGGGCCAAAAAGGGGATAAAGGGAAGGAAAGAGAGGGGTGGGGAAGTAAAGTCTTGCCTCCCACTGCTTTCCATACAGTGAAGACAACTGATATTGCTGGCACTGTGGTAGCAGTACTAGGTGGGCAGCAACAGTCCTTTGCTGCCCCTGGTACCCATTTATTCCTCCCTCCACCTCCCCATGCTATTGGGTGCAGGGTTGTATCTACTGTGGCACTGAGGAGGCAAAGCTGGGGGGAGGATGGAGCACCATTTTGCTTAGGTACTTGCTCCTTGGCCCCCATAAACACTGTTGAGTGTGCAGCTGCACCTGTCCCACTCCTGTGGTTGTGCTAGACTCCCAGGGGAGCAATTCTGGTCCTCCCACAATATTTGGTGCCCATGGCTGATGCTCTGCTCCCCACCCCGTGCCTCTTCTCAGTTGTGCTACTGGATGGGATCCAAATACCATATTTATACTTGTGACACACATAAGGATATAAGCAAGTCTTTTGGCTATACCAGATGAGGAGCAAAAACCCAGAGATGTTACATCGCTTGTTTGGTGCTACATAGCCAGTCAGTGATAAAGGCGGAAACAGTCATGAATAATTTCATGTTTTGTTATGAAAAGAAACAAAGGAAGGAACCATTTTACTTGCTTTGTAAAGCAGTGGAATTGTAGGAAGTAATTTATAATTGTCTCTTAAAGGTGAAGTTAGGCAGTCATTTTATCAATACAAAGAACAACAATGACATAATTTAAAAAAGTACACATAATACTGAATAGTCCCATAATCTATACTAATTTGATATGACCATTTCTGTTCTGGGAGCTTTCATATGCATCAAATCCAAGTCTATTAAGACACCAGACAGCAAAAATATTACATTATAGTCTAAGATTAAAGGGTCAGTTAGAGGTTCAGTTCTATGACCTCTGCATCCTACAAGCTTTAAGAAAAAGACAACGACCTACTGCAATACCAAAAAGCCTGCCTATGTCTATATGAACTATTCAGAGTGGCATCCAATAAAATATACCACTCACAAGAATTCTTGCCTCTCTAGCAAAACTTTTGGAAATGCTTACTTTTAAACTGATGATTTCTTTTGATGTGAAAGCTAAGCAGGTCACATCATTTTAAAGTATTTTGGCTGAGATTTTCACAGGAGCCTAAGAATTTCAATGGGATTGCTCTAGGATGCTCAGTCTTTACCTTTAAAAATCAATGCCATACCTGGAGTTACTGCTGAGTAAGGAGAAATGTTGTTTATTCTTTCATCAGTTTTTGTTTCCTTATGAAAGATTTGCATAGCTCATAAGTCTCCATTAAAGCTACTCAGTAAAAGACAATGTGTTTGGAAAAAAACTCCCCCGTGTTGGAGACAGTGAATGAACACAGTGTTTGCTCCACACATTCATGATGTTCATACTCCATCTCAAAATTCCTACTTTACTTAACCCCTTGTATAGGGCCATATTATCATCTTATCCTACTGGTTCTCTTTCATGGTTGTGGCTCCTCCATGGAGTCATGAGCACAAGTGTGTTGGAATTCACAGAATCTCAACAGCAGCCCTGTCCCCCACCTCCCCTTTGCAGCAAGAGGTAGAAACTCACTTTCACCAGTTTGGAGTATTTACCAAGCTACAACCCCTATTCCACCTCCTCCACAACTTACATTCTTCTTCTATAATCTGTTCATTTGTGTGTCAAAAGTTGCCAGATCTCATCAATCTCCTGGTGCTGGCTATCATGGCTTTTTCCCAAACCAGAAAAAGGAATGTCAATATCAGTATGCAGCAAGCCTACTGACTCTACAGCAGGGGTGGGCAAAATGTGGCCTGTGGGCTGGATCTAGTCTGCCAGCTAATTGGATCAGGTCTGCAGGCAGGTGCTCACCGGTTGATTGTACCTGGCCTGATGCGCAGCTGCTCCTGCTGTGCTCCGCATGGGGCTAAGTCCTGGCCACTCCTACCTGGGGCAGCGTGTGCTGCACTCCCACCCTCCTATGTTGGAGGGCCCTGGCTTCATTCCAGACCCTGGCCAGTGTGTACAGCTTCTGAGTGGGGCAGCTGCTGCACCCACCAGGGAATGGCTCAGGTCGGGTTGGGCTGGCACATGGTGGCATAAAACAGGCAAGTGGGGCAGGAGCAGCAGTAGCAGGTACCAGAGTGGGCATGGCTGCAGCCCCACCAGGCAGATGTAGGACATAGACCAAGTGAGTGGGTGGCTCAGCGCCTCCCTTCCCCTCTCCTAGGGACTAGTCAGGCTTCCCCCTTGCTGCTTGCTGGCAGCAGCTGCTTTCCTGCTCCTTTGCAGTACACTGAGAGCTGGATAGGCAGTGCTGTTTCCTCCCCACTGTGGAGGGGCTGGACTCAGCCAAGTCAAAAAGGGTGGTGGTGGTGGTGGGGGAGCCGCCATATGTGCACACCCACTCACTGACCATACCCGCACAAACCTCCACATCCCCAACACACCAACCACACACCCCACCACCATATCCACACCCCTCCCACACATCTGCCCCCACCATGTCCACATCACCCCCCCCCCCACACACTGCCCCTACACCCACCTCCCAACCACACTTCCCTACCCCACCATGCACAATATACAAGAATAAAACTTTATTTTGAACTAGTATACAATCACCTCTATATACACTATGCAAATGCACACAAGTCAGGACAAAAATATTTTTGATATAACATTATATGTTACAGAAGATGTTTGATTTTTAGTATGTTTTTTTTTTCTGGTTCCAAGCTGGCAACATCCCCCTCCCCTCCAAGAAGTACTTCTGGAACAAGGGGAGGGACTTCTGGTAGCAAAGATCAGATCTTCCGGTCCCAAGATGGCAACCAGGAGGTGGGGCACTTGTAAAGGGGCAGGACTATCCCTGCATCCCTTAACAGCTCACCAAAACTCATTAAGCAGCCCTCTAGCTGAATTTCCGTTCCTTCGTCATGTTTCCAAGCTGACCTCCTCTGGGCTGCATTTATTAATTCCTTGAATTTCTTGGGCTCCCACTTTAGTTCTTTCATTTTAAACCTCTTACAGCACTTGAATTCTTATTTCTTCCCTCCCCCTCCACCCCCAGGTCAATTGGGCCCTGGCTTTATACCTACTCTTAAGCCACCATGCCTGGTTTTCTCCAGTAGTACATTACCTCATATTGCCTGGAATTGTGCTCTCTGAATTTCTGCCCCACCTACAAGAATGAAGTCACTGGCTTCTAGAACAAGTTGTACACCAGAATTTAAGTCATACCCCGCCCCCAATCAAGTCAAGGAAAGAATTCTAGTGATATGAACAGAGCAAATTCAGGCCATTCGAGTGGTTAGCTATCTGAAAATTGTGCACGTCACTCAAGGGATCTAAACCCAAGTTGTTAAACTAATGAGGTTTTGATTCAAGCTAAATAATTATTTTGACACCTCAATCTATTTAAAAAGTAACAAGTACTAAGTTTTGAGAAGAAGCTTATAAACTGCATTATTGTAAATATTAAAATATCTAAAACGATTTGAATGCTCCTAGAGTTGGTCTTTCAGATAAGTTAAGAAAACTTGCAATGACAGGAATTAGGATTTTCAAAATTACACGATTCCCTACTTGATAAAAAGAGATTAATGAAATTGAAACCTTTTTATAAATACAGAACTTACTGAAACTCAAGCCATAAGTTAAATTTCTGCTCTCAATTTAGGTAATCGCACTTGCATTACAGGAGAAGGGCAGACATCTAATAAATTATGCAGATTTATAAGGTTTTTTCCTTAAAACTTCTCCTGTCCTAGAAAAAATGTAAAATGTAATACATTTATCAAAATCTTTTCATGAATATGGAATTAACATGGCAGAACGACCAGAAATTTTAAATGAAAATTCAACTAACTTTTCATATTGAACCATATCTGCAAGAGTTTGGTTAGTAATACCAAGCCAATTATTACTATTTGAATGCAATATATAGCATTCAATTTGATATTACAAATGTATTAATTACAAGTCCAAGGCAATACGAGCTAGAATATGTGGATTCATTTAAACACTAGTTATGAATGTTTATCAAGAACTTATTACCATGAAATTTGACAGGTTAATATTTCTAGAGCAATGGTATCTTGCCTAATTGAGCATAAGTAACATGCAACACGTGTCATTCTGTTTTATTTCACTATACTGTAAAATTCTTTCTGGATTATGACAAGAGGCTTATTCTTAGAGTGGCTGCAGTAAGTGCCATACATTGCTATGTCTAAATATCACATCTATGAGTGTTGCTGTGAAGAATGACCTGCTACTTGATCTCACTTTGTGCAGGCAATTCCCAAATACTGTCATGCACTGCATCTTAAAATGTCCATCATCTATTATGTCAGTAAATCAACTTGGTAGGAATTGAGGAGGAGCAATTGAAGCAGCAGCCCTGGGTGCTGCAAAAGCATCTGTTGCCATAGCAGCAGCTGATCACACTACCACAACTGGTATGGCAGAAGCTGGCACTGCCCTGGGTGCTGCACAGCTGCCTTGGACATGAAGATGCTTTGGTATGCCTCTGGTTAGGAAAACTTTACTGTCTCCATTCCCCATTTTCAGTGCATGCCAAAACAATAAACTGTAAAGTGATATGTTGCAATATGATACTGTGTTAATATGTCTTATACAAATTGACTGAAAGAAGACAAGCAGCCAAACATTGCAGAACGAAATAGGTTATGTCTACCCTGTAACTGAAGACATGACTGCATCATATGTAGGCATAACTGCCCTATTTTTACTTTTAGCTGGCACTAGTACAGGGAAGAGGCACTGGCATGGAATTCAGTACAGACTAGCAACCTGAGCCCATGTCAAGGGACTGTGTATAGCTTGCAAAACAAGCACAGAAGCCAATATGAACATGTGCTCAGTGTTCTGGTTAAACACGTTATCTAGATCAGAGCTAGTTCAGGAATACCGGAAAAACTGAGATAATTTCATTTGAAAAAGAGAAGAGTGAGAAGAATTGTGACTGCATGGAACTGACAAAGAAGTAACCAATAAACTGCATCAAGGAAAATTTAATTTGAATAATAGGAAGAAATTTATAACTGTAAGGATGGTTAAGCACGGGAACAGATGATCTAGAGAGGTTGTGGAATCTCCATCCTTGGAAGTTTTTAAGGGCAGATTAGACAAACATGATCCTATCCTGAAGAGGGGGCTGGACTAGATCGGGGTGGGCAAAGTCTGGCCTGCAGGCTGGGTCAGGCCCGCAACAGACCATCTGCCAGCAGTGCCTGTGGTGGCACCTTCTTCTGGTTGCCGCTCCCAAACCTAGTTCCACTACCTGGGCACCCCAGCTTGTCTGCCCCACACCTACCACTGGGGGGGGGGGGGGGAACCACATGGGCAGGGTGCAGAGCTGGGGTGGGACTGCTTTAACATCCTTTTCTCTTTTTCCCTTCACATGGACATAGGCCTCTGGGGATTAGTGAGGGGGAATCCAGAGCAGAACATGTTTTTGTCCTGTGAAACGTGAGTCCTTGGGGACTTGATGCTCTTGGCACAGTCTGTTCCACCCCAGGATCTTGGGTGGGGGTCCATGGCCATGCGCAATCCACTGCCCACATGCCTGTGGGTTCTGTGGGAAGGGGTGTGCAGGGAGTGGATCATAGCTCTGCTGCAGCCCGATGCTGTCACCACCTCAAGATCCTGCCCATGCAGCAGCTCCCTGCCCAGCTGTATGCCCTGCCCATGCACAGACAGGGGCTGCTGGGAAATGGAGCCTGGCCACCAGCTGAATCCACCATTTTGACCATCCCTGGACTGGATGGTCATCTTGAGGTCCCTTCCAGCCTTATTTTCTCCGACTGTATGTTTACACATTCTGCAATTACCTCCACCACTGATGGTGGTGTAGACACTCAAAAGTGTTGCAAAACAGCATAAAAGAGTAGAAACATGACTAGTACAATACTATTAATTTCTGAACCACTGTTTTTAGACTCTCAGGTCAAGGGGAACAGATTTTTTATGTACTCACCCTGACTTCGTAAACATTATCTGAATAATCCACAGACTGGCAGACATAGCTGTATCCTCGAGCTCTTGATGCCAAGAATAGCTGAAAATATTAAATTAAGATGTAAGGGGAAATATTTCGACAAGGAAAGAATTATTTACTAGTAAGAGTAATTATCAATTTCGTTATTTTAAGTTTAGTCCTAAAAGAATTTTTAATGCATTTGTGATACAAAGACTATATATTGACTATATTGTAGAACAATACAATACTTAGTGCCTACTACCTAGACTATAAACCAAATAAAATGCTTTGTTGTGGGGGGAAATGCACCGAGATTTAGAGACCCGAATGGAATAGGTCACAACAGAATTCCTAAAGACTTTCAAACAGAGGTCCTGACACGAGGGAAGAAGTCCCAGACACAGAAAATGCTTCACATCAGTTTTAGTGAAACTGCAAAGAGCAACCTCATGACTGGGTATAGAAAAAGAAGTTCGTGTGTATAGAAAAAGATAGCTGGGACCTAGACCAAGTAGAACTACAGGACTGTAACTAATACTCAGAACTGCACCTCCCCCCCCCTCCAAAAAAAACCAACAAAACCCACCCCAAAACCCAAGATAACCAAAAATAGCACCAATATAATGCATCCATAGAGATCATCATGACTGGAGACATATCACCACTTTTTTTTGCAGGGGGAAAGTTCAACTGCTTCTTGCAGGGTCATGCCAAATAAAACACATTCCAATCATTTGGTCTGGAGGAGACAGGCTTGAATCCTACAAAAAAGTCTCATCATAAGGGACAATTCACAGACTCCTGGTTAACTGTAAAAGATGTATCATGTATTTTTCTTCTAACCCTATATGGGAATCAAAGGAAAGTAATGGGACAGGTATGGTCTCTAGGGCGTGAACCATAATGGCAAAGTGTGGGTATACAGGACCTCCAGAGAAGATCAGAAGTTTCTTACCACGTAAGGAAGGGTGTAACCCAACTTTTCTAGGGCTATTTGGAATTCCTAGAAGTAGAATCATTTTCCTCACTCACCTGATTATTTCCAACTATAGGGCCAATGCATCTACCATGCTAGAAAAACTGAATTTTGGACACAGGTGGATATCAAATAGTATCAGACCTCCAGAAATACCTGAGCATGTTACCTCTCTAGTTGTATATGTAAATCAGTAAGAAAATACAGCTTGGAGGCAGATTTCTACAAATATGTTGCAAAAATTAAAACAATTCATTTTACAGAGATTTTGGTGTTAAACTTCCAAAGTTACTGGACTTCAGCATTCACAATTATGGGTAAAGCAAATTGTTTCAGAAGGTAAACACACCAGACAAGTCTCATGGTAGCAGTACCTGGAGTTTGTGCACTAAGTTAGCCTCTAGGCCTCAGTGACAGTCAAATAGCTTTAGGGATTCTAGTACAGCACAGCAGCAACATAAGAAGTACTTTGAAACAGTATATTAAAAAACAGGAGAGGATGAAAGAAGGTATTGAAATTATGGTCTACAATTTGAGCACCAGTGTTCTTCAGTAATGCAACATTCACAAGGTAGGAAGCAGTTATATGCATGAGCAAACTAGAATTATGCTTATAATAGATTTGAAAGCTGAAATAATCCATTTGTATTTCTACTGGACATAGCCACTTGCCTGCAAAGAATATTTTGCAGGCAAATGTGTATTTTTATAATTAATATTTTTATTTCAGCCCATAACACCTCCCCAATTTGTGTTGTGCCATAAATCTTCACAGAGGACCTGAACACTTGCAACACTTGCCATCTCTTGCTGAATAAGCAAAGTTTAATAATGCTAGTACTACACTGTTTATTTGTTGCAATTAAGGGACAGCAATTTTATGACAGACTCAGCAAATTCTGCAATAACTTATCTGATAGGTTGGAATATTCACCTGAATCCTCACACTTGTATGCAAATTAATTCTTGGTTTATGTTATTGAACTTGATCTTACTGAGATTTTCTCCATAGGATTACAGCTATAAATGGTGTTCTGCAATAGCTGTACTGGAATACCTCCTCATATAGACAATATTTCTTTCCAAAACAAAAGATCCACATAAGGAGCTATGCTGGTATAGCTACTACTGAATAGCCTTTTCTACATTAAAGAAGTTGGCCAGTTTCCCTGTCTGGACAAATCAGAAGGAAGGGAAAAAATGAAGCAACTAAGTAACTCTGCTCCCAGAGAAACATGTTTATGACACCTCATGATTTTCACTAGAACTCTGTGAATACTATTTGAATATATTTCCTGGCCCCTTTACATAAATAATAAGGTTCATTTGTTTATGATTTCAACCTAAATATTAACTTTACAAAATAAAAACTTTTGTTATTTTTGCCAAGTTTGAATTCTCATTTCTTCATTAGTACTTTTACATAATTTATTAATAAAAAATAGTTATTCTTCAGTATTTTAGGCTTTTATATTCTCCCAGTATCTTATAAGGATAAATTTAAATGTTACTCCGGTGCAAATCCAGAACAGGGGCGGGCAATTATTTTGGGAGGAGGGCCGCTTACTGAGTTTTGGAAAGCCATCGAGGGCCGCATGACAAGCAGCCATGGGAAGATAAAGATTAATTTTCTAATATTTTTAGGGGCCCTGCGGGCTGGCAGGTCGCATCTGACCTGCAGGCCACATTTTGCCTGCCCCGATCTAGAACAACTACACTTAATTCACTTGAGCTGCTGTATGCTTCATAAGAGCATAACTTATCAGAAGAATATGAGCCAGGGACAGACATACTTTCTACCCAAATTAGGATTTTTAACATAAGCACTAAAGTCCTGTTAGTTAATTGCTAAGTTAATACATATGGCTTCTGCATTTATGCTTATATAATATGTCTGTTCACAAGCTCATAAGATCTGAGTATAAGGATAGCCATTTCAGTGGCAGAGCTCTAACATACCTAACAAATCTACAAAGAGAATATTCATGTGACAAAACGTATCCAAAACTAAAAACTGAACAGCAGTGCCCTCCTAGTACTAGTAAAGTAGAAAGACAGACCAACCTCTTTGAAAATATAGAAGTTAAGTAGAACCATTCCAAAATTGTAGAAAACTAGCATGTTGCGCAACTGGAAGGGTTCTCTTGTCTTCATCCATTTGGGGCCCAGCCAGACAACGAGGAGGTATAGAGTGCTTATAATCAGTGTCGGAATTGGGGACTGCATCAAGGGCCAATTATCAACACGTTTATCTAGTGAAAAGAAAAACAAACAGTAAATTAGCCAAGATTAGATGCGTCTCTCCCCCGGCTTGAAGTTTAAACAAAAGATATTTCACTGTAATTTTAGGTATCACATTTCTTAATGTCCTTTAACTTCTGCTCTATCTGGTACTGATAGCCAGCAGTGTTCAGGCCTACAAAAAACAACTGCATCACTGTTCATCAGAAAGTGCAGTTACATTATTATAACAAAATGAATTAGCACTGCTGTATGGTTATGGTCAAGTAGAGGTAACTGAATGTAGCAAAATGAGACAACTCAACATTTAATGATTTACTGTATTTACTCGAGTCTATGAGGTTTTTCCACCCCCAATCAGAATGTGGGGGAAAGGCTCTCATCTTAGATTTGTGTACAAAGCCAAAGTCAGGGGGGAGAGCTGCTGCAGCTCTAACTCTGGCCCCGAGCCTGGGTCAGAGCCAGTCAGACCCACAGCAGCCTCTGGCCCCCTGCACCACATCCTCTCTGCACTTCTGCCTTCTTGCCTCTGCCTCCTTCAGCCCCCTTACTGACAGGTGCAGCTTGACTCTGGCTCAGGCTGCATTTCCTCCTGGGCACAATGTACATGGAAACTCTATCCCCTGCCCAACACCACTGCATGGCTGGCAGGGTTTTCACTTTCATGTGCTATGCTTTGGGAGGGAACAGACCCTGGGCAGGGTCTGAGAGTAAGAGTGGGGTGGGGCGGGAAGGGAAGAGGCAGAGACTGAGACTGTGGGGAGCCAGTGGGGGGGAAGGGGCAGAGGCAACGGGGAGCTGGGAGTGGGGGCAGGAAGGCTGCAAGGGGAAGAAGTCAAGAAGCACAGGGCAAGGAGGGTACCTGACCACCCCACCTCCTCAGCTACTACTTCTATGCTGTAGTGGTAGGGGTAGCCAAATTTAAGACAACCCTGTGATAATTAGATTCTATATCTGGAAAATTATAACAAACGTATACATTTTCCAGATATAGAATCTAAGTATTGGGAAGGGAGGGGGGTCATCTTAAATTCAGCATCATCTTAGATTCAAGTAAACACAATAGTTTAAATTAGGCAGTTAGGAGAAAAAAAAAAAAGATAAAGCTTGATTTTATGCAGGGCATGCTGTTGGGCCTTTGCTGCTTGCTATCATGTGTTACTTCATATGTCCAAGATGCAAAGCTAGTGATAAAGGTACAGAAGAACTACTAAATAAAACAGTTTAAAAGCAAGGCTTAGAAAGAGTTCTGTATGCTACCATATGTGAGACTAGGGTTTTATTTACAGTCTCAAGTCACTCAAGGGATCTAAAGTTACACTTCTTTAAGAGCCTAGACTTTACTGTATTAAGTCCTGGATCAGTGTCAAAAAAGTATTGCTAGTCTCATGTGCGAGTAACATCTTTAAGACACAGTATTAAAACATGGCTCCAGTTTGGAAAAAAGTCTTTGCAGCAGGAACCATCTTATTACTCATCAGATCTGCTTTCTATCTTCAGCAAAAGTTATAAGGTTTCTTCATAATCAAAAAGTAAACTTTCCAGCAGAATTGTTAAATAAATTCCAATTACAGGACTCCTTCCTGAATACCACTCATAACAATTTGCTTATAATGATGCATGGACAACATCACTGAACGTAACACCATTGTTCAGGAATAATAAAAAGTAGTATTTGCACAGCTAAGAGCTCTTAGAATACAGTGCATTCCTGATCCCAGGTTAAGATGACAGATTACACATCTTATTTGTTGAATCAGCAACAAAATCCATAAGACAAGTGTAAAATCAGCATTGCTGTTTTTACAAATGAGAACCTAATTTCAGGGTCTAATATCTTGAGACCATGCATAGCGGAATTTCCTGGAATGGGGTCTTCAGAAAAGACAGAGCAAAATGTGCTGGCTCTTCCTTCTTGCTTTTTATAAGGTTCTGGGATGTTAAGAGGAAAGCCTAGAGGCCTATAAAAATGCTAAAGAGAAAGCATAGTAGCTGCTTTTGCTAGTGGCCGCTCTATTTAAAAAAAGAAGAGGGATTTGGAGCTACCCTTACCTACTGGAGCCACTGCCAGGATTGGTGCTGTCAGAATACAGGGAGCCAATGGGATTGAAACCACAGTAAGACAAGAGACTTGGGCAGGTCAGAAACATGGGTAGAGGAGATCAGGGAAGCACATACAGGAGGAAGAATAGCTAAGTAACAGAGACAGCAGAGATAGAGTAGCAATATACCACATGGGGATGAGAGAAGACATAACGTATGTCTGATATACTGGGACAGTATCTCAGTTAGAACATGAAAACCACTGCACTGCAGTATTCAAGTTCTGGGATACCCAGTATTTCACTATTTGTTTCCAGCCCTGGTAAAAACATTGAACCTGATATCACATTGGCATAACTACCAATTTACCTTCCCATTCAGGCTGCTGTGCCCACCCTCCCAACTATGCTCCCATTCTGATTTTAGCAACTGTTCTCTTTGTTAATTTAGACTGTTTGGTGTAAATACTGGATTAGATCGTCACAATCTCAGATTCTCAATGCTCCCTTTCTGCCAAATTAGAACAAGGATTTTCCAAAGAAGCCGGTTGTGGCCGGTTTTGGGCACATTTCCTTCCCACTTTAAGCATCAGGGGCTACTAGAACATAGCAACACAGGAGTAAATCTCCTTGCACTGACAACGTAGCACCAACAGTTAAGATTGCTTAAAGAGTAAAGACACTACACAGAAATAAAAATAAAGCTGATCCCAAAAATCTCAGGATTTCAGATTTGGTTCAGGATTTTTTTTTTGAGCATGGTCACAACACTGACTCCCACTGCCTGAAGTGGACTTAGCATCAATACTTATAACAGCCTTATTGATATCTAAATGGATCTGGTATAACGTCAATGGAAATTTTTCCTTACTCCAAAAGAGGTACAGAAACTATATGCACAAAGTCATTCTGCTTCTTTTAAGTCTCTTCTAAATTCTTCTCCTACATGAACATCCAGACACAGTATGAGCACAGGCTTTGGAAGCTCCATCACTGGGCCTGTGGCATACATACATAGATTGCCCATACATATCTACTGGGATTTTTTAGAGGCATGAAACTTTATAGAAAAGACCCAGCATTCATCCTGTCCTGTCAGACTATTGTGAAAGCTTACTGTGATTTTTTGGACAATGGACTTATTTACCCAGTGATAAGAATTTCTCACTGTGTTGGGAGGTTGTTGGGGGAGGGGGCAGAAATGATGCAGCTCTTAGGCTCAGCTTGTATATCAGCATGACTTAATTTATTAAATGCTTTCAGATAAAAAGTACCTGTATTTTATCAGAGAATCTAGTCAGTCCATTCAGTCGTAAACTGTGGCCTTACCGTTATTCCTCCCCAATAAAATGTTAAATCTACATGGATTAAACAGGTTTATAACTAGCACACTCTGTTATGACTGTTATTACTGTCCTACATTTTCCGAATGAAAAAAGTAAATCGCACATAGCATTTTTTCTTTGGTAGTTTCATAAAATGGGCGGGGGGCTATGAGGCTAAGTGATCCAGCGAACATACTAAAGAATCAGTGGGAAAGGTAGAACTAGATACACCCCAGCCCTCAACTTCTGGTGGTGAAATTTAAATCAATTATATCATGCTGCTATGGTATTTATTATACATAATATATTAGTGGTTAAATCTCTTATACAACCAGACTTCTGTAAGAATTTCCACTGTTACTCAGGTATAAAACGCCTCATTTTTATCCTAAAGTGCAGAGTCATCCATTAGTAAAAAAAGCAAGACAGGTTACCTGACAGCATAGGATACAGATATGAAAAAATCTAGGTTTATCTTTTCAGTACGACAGACATGAACATATTTTGATGTTGAAATAAATTCAGGTGTAAGGGTATTCTTGTTATTTGAAGGGTAAATTCAGAAACATTAGCATTTTATCCCTCATCCCAACACCTGTACCATAACTTTACCTGATTGACTTTCCTCAAGCTGCTGGCTTATTGCATCTCTTGGAAAGTTAATAATCCACTATGCAGTTTCCATAGTTCATTCAAAAATGTTCATTTAATTTGCCTCTTGCTGCCAACCCAGCATTTATACCAAACCTTTGTTTCCAGAGAATGGATTAATTTTCTTGAAGGTAGTTTTTCTTCCAATTCAAAAATGTACCATAAGACTTATTTTAAATACTTTTGATCATTCTTAAAATATTTCAGGGATTACATCCCTTTGTCAAGTATGGAAAAAAATATAACAAATTTAAAATGCTTAACATAACAGTAGATTTTATGGAATGCTAGAAGCAAATCAATAAGCTAAAAGATGCTCCTTTTTTAAAAAGTGCATCTTCTCTTTTTCCAGATATCTCTACCTGACATATCACTTGCTTTGTTACTTTAAAACTGTAGAACCATTTCTCCCTAAATTAAACTTCAGTTTATTAAAAAGAAAGAAAGAAAGAAAGAAAAAAGACCATCATCCTGGGCTAAACAACTGGTGAACACAGATATGCTTACCGATTAACTATTTTTAAATGAACTAATTCAGAAGGTGCCACTCTGTTCTGCCTTTGAATTACCTCATACTAACTAGATTCTAATTTTAAAAATAAAACTTGTTAAATTAAATTAACATAAGGGAAAGTGCATTCTTCTAAGCTCTGTTACCTTAATGTGGGCATTTCACTCAGTTTACAAACAATGAGTTTGCAACATTACAAAAAAAAAACCAAAAAACAAATCTGTAAAGGTTTGAGGATCAGAACTGTGTTGATTCACATTTTACAGGTTTGTTTTAGCTCACCCTTGTGTTTTTAAAATAAGAATTTTAAGAAACATGTTTAGTAACCCTTCCTGGTATGAATTCTGGTATGGAGTATCCCATGGATCCCATGTCCTTTTCCCCACCTTCAACATTATTGGCAAATTGGGTTGACAGCATTAGCACTACTTCACCTGGATACAGAAAGATCAGCAAGGGAATGAAATTAATTTGATTAACTATATGCAGAATCCTATTAGACTGAACTCAGAGCAGAATGTGCCCCTTTGGTTGGAAATCAGAGTCCTAGATAAACTTTGAGAAAGGAACACAAAGGAGATACAGACAGATTAAAAAATCCAATGCATTTGACCACTATTTTAATAAAGAAACTGTAAACAAAGTACTCAAGCATTCTCAGTGCTTTCCATACAAAAACCATGAGACCCCTTTTACCACAACCTCCCTACCACAAACAGTGAACTCCACCTGAAGTCCAAGAGAAATACAGTTTCTAGGCCTTCCTTCCCTTTGAGGTGGAGACAACAAGAGACTCTGACCTTTACAAGCATACTCTTCCACTCAGTGCTAAGCCTCAAAGAGGCTCATGGGGGCTGCATGAAGATGCAGCTTCTTGCCCATGAAGACCCAATCTAGCCAAAGATGTCCCATGACGAGACACTCCATTAAAAAATACCTGACAATAAGAAAAACACAAAATAAATTAACATAATACTGAAGTCTACAAATAATGGGAAAAATAGTTTCTGAACATTACTATAGTCTATGAGCCCAAATGCCAATTTATGAATGATTAGGCCAACAAAGTAATAAACACTATAGGATGCCTTACTAGCCTCTAAAAATATCACGATATGACTCTAGTCCACACAAGGCGAAATCATCTTGTGCACAAAACGTGAAGAAATGCAGGAGAGGGGTGGCAATCCTCCTAGCCATGTACCAAGCACCCATACACTACCTATGTAGTCCCTATTACCGCTCCTGAGATATAGCCATACTTGAAACCTGCCACATTTCCCCTACACAGAATTTTTGGAAAATGGGCCAAATCCCCATGGTCTATGAAAAATATTTTCAAATAGAACTTTTTCAGATAGAACAGGGCTACTTACTATTGCTCTATAGTGTGCACTGAGTTTAGTCTGGCTGGGCAGTCTTTCTGACTATGCACATGCTTCCTCCCTAATGTGCCTGAAAGCATTGCCAGAAAGCTCACCCACCTATTCACTTGCATTCTGTGTTCACCAACTTCCAAAAATGAGGCAATACAACTACTGTCCAGCACCCTGAACATGTGCTTCACCAACTAAGTAAAGACTGCCAAAAACCTGAGGCTGAATTGATTTAGTCTTTGCAGGTTAGTTTACGCTGCAGGCAATAAACCGAGAAGTAACTGGAGATGCATTTACTTTTGATTCAGGAAATGCAGCCATATATGCCTGCAATGGCTCAGGCCAGAAGCCAAGATGCTAGAGCAAGGCTTCCCCACACGTAGCCAGCATGGGCTGTGTTCGATTTCTCTTCCTGCTGCTCCTGAGGTTCTGGGATTTGCAGTCCAAAAAAAAATCACAGAAGCAGGACTCTGCAGGGTTGCTCATCACTTCCTTTTCCTACTTTCAGGTACCTCTGGGATTTATAGTCCACAGCTGCAGCCAACAGTAAGTTTCAGTAAGTTTAGCAGCAGGGCAGCTCTGTACTTGGGGGAATATGGGTTTAACTCTTCTCCCTGGCCCCAGTCCCTGCCTCCTCACCACTCCAACCATTCTTGCTGCAGCAGACAGCCCAGCCCAGCCCAGGATTGGGATGCTGGGGGACTGTGATTTAACTTGAACCAGGAAAGCACCAGTGTGCTTTCTGGCATGTGCTCAAGGACACTAAGGCACCTATATTACCTTGCTTCCAGGATTTGGGATGCACAGAGAAAAGGAGGAATGTGGGGAGTGCTTTAGGTACAGTGTATCTACATAAAGAGTGACAAGACCTTACATAGTCTACTAATGGTAGAAACCATTTTGAATTTTGGCTGATATAAGAACATCCAGCTTTTGGTTAATGATAGGCTGTCCACAACTCCACAACACCAAGCTAGCATCCCCATGGCCTGAACACTGCACCATGCCATGTGCCCCCTTGCCCAGCCACACCATATAGGGTCCCCAAATCGCACAAAGCCACCCAGCTGCAGACTTCCTCAGTTCTGAGTTAAAGCATTCAACTATGGACAATTATTAAGTTCAAGTATTAGCAATTTTTACTATACCTACAGAATCACAGTTTATTGTGTATATTTGAGAATGTACACTAAATATGCTGATATTCTTACTATACAACTGCTGGAATTTACTCAGTATTACAGCATGCAGAGTTCTTTGTAGGGAGATACAATGTCTCAACTTTTTATGAATTACTTAACATGGCTATTCCAGATCGAATTATGACACTTTGTATTAGTTCACATAGCCATGGTCAAATCAAGTATGAACTAATTTCAGTAAAACCACTTTCAATTTATTGATGCAAGTTTACTTGATCTGATCTACCAAAAAACTTCAGTCTGCTATACTGTCCCAAATGTCTTGGAGAAACTCATTCATATATTAGGACATAATAATTAACGTATTTTTAAAATATTTTAAACAGGAAAATAAATCCTTAAATTAATACTATTGTGTTGTAATGCCTACATGGTATTCATGATCATAGCCAATATCTTCTGAATACAGAAAACAGATTATTTTTTAAAAGACACATACATTAAAGCCTTCAGTATTTCACGTGCAACACACTGAGATGAGTCCATCTAAAGATGAAAAATAAGCAAAGCAGTATAGCTGAGCCATGAATTTAAAAACTGTCTAAATGCTTTGCCTCAAAGTTCCCAGTGTCTTTATCTGATTAGAAGTGACAAGTGGCTAAATGCTGCAGTGGATTAATGCATTTGTCTTTCAAATCCCAAGACCCAGATTCTAATTTGATCACAGATAAAACGACTGTGTTATAACAGCAGAGCAATGCAGCTTTTAGTAAAAAGTGTTTTACAAGAGACATTTTCAGTTGCACTTAATCATAGAAAAGAACACCAAATAAACTGAGGAAAGCAGTTTAACAAAACAGAAAATAATTTTTTATATCGACTAAGCTTTACAGCTATCTATATATATCAAAATTCTTTAAAGTTCCATACTGCAAAACAAAAATAAGGAATAAAAGAACGTATTTTAAACTATTACTGAGGCACATATTCTTGTGGTACGTAATTCTCCTTAGGATATTCATGCCACTTCAGGACTAAATAAAAAACACATAACTATTCCAGGCAAAAGAAAGCACAAAATTAACATATTAACATAACTTAAAGGCTGATTTGATGGTGGGCCTGAGTTAGAAATTGTAAGAAGCTCTAGTAAATTACATTATGCAATATTTGGGTGTATGATTCATTTCTGCCAAACCAGATGTACTCTTTTTTTTTTTTGCATAAGCATGTGTTTTAACTGATGTATAATTATAACTTACAGTTATTAGATATCCTTTCCAAACTACTTTAGCCAGTAAGTATGAACTGTGAAAAAAGAAAAAAAATAGAGTACTTATCAGTATGTACTATAGGGAGCAATACTTACTTGGCAGGAAGAAAACTATATGAGCTAATGCATCTTTTCCATCTCTAGTTTCTATATCAGCTCTAGAAAGATTGTTGTACCTAAAATACATAAATGTATGTTCTGACCACTCCTGCATTCATACTTCATATATCAACATATAGTAAATCTAGAATTTTAAAGTTACAAGATCACTACTCACTAATTTATCTGGGGAGCCTGTTGAAGTATTAATAGCTACAGCTACTATTCTTAGCATAAAGACACTTAGAGTGCCAATCCTGCACATCCATCTGACCTGGACAATGTTTCTAAGACTTTACAGAAGTGATTGCTAACTGTTTAAAGAAGCTATTACCAGAAAGCAGGTTTCTTTAGACCATTTATTGTATTTTAAAAAGAAGCTTTTTCTCCCCCAAATAATTAATTCTTAAAAGGTTCCTTTGAAAGAGCCAGATTTTGATTCCATCACAAAATTGCACCCCAGATATCACTAGTTGGTGAATCATTCCTTGAGATAATCTGTTTTAGTTTATTAAACGTTCTAGGCACCTTCAGTTAAAATTTCCTGTTAATATTATCAGAGGATTTTAGTAAGCAGAAAGATGCTGTCGTAAAAAACTAAACCAAAAGGATGAGTTCACATATGTTAAAACAATAATCTAAAGTTTGTAAACATTTTAATAACTTCCTTCTGTCAACCTAAAATGAGATTATGAATCTCAAAAGGTTCCATTTATCAGTGATGTATTCTAGCAGATATTTTAATTTACAGAGATATGAGAAAATGTTAATTGTACAGCAGGTCAGGATAACCTTGAATTAAGGCACTACTTGAACAAACACATGCCAAATAATGGCGGTTTCCCATGTGCGAACAAGTTTCACCAGAATTATCTAACAGGAGAAATTGTTTTGCATGTTCAGTCTACAAAATCGGCATTGGTGGAATATGAGTCAATCTCAGTTGTAGCAGATGAAGAAAAAAGATGCCCATAATAATTATGTTCTGCACATTTGTAACTGGGAGATGGACAGACCTCAATCTGCCTGATTTCAAGCAGAGCCAGTTCACCTCACGTCTGTCAATTTTTCTACTGTGGCACAAGCTGTAGTGAAGGCTTAGAATTTAACAAGATCTCAGCATTTCTGTTGGATAATGCAATGTATATAGGCAAAGCTCTCTCTGATGTGATCCATGAAATAATGCTCAATGAAACTCATGTCACCTGTGTCACAGGGGCACTCAGGTGCCCTGTTCCTAAGAAGGGAGAAGGCCAGTTGCCAATCTCCAGAGGCAGCTCAGGTGCCGGTTGCTGGGACAACCGGGTTGGTCATGTGACCAGAAGGGGGCAGGGCTGGGCCTTTATAAACAGCCCAGGCCAAAGCCTAGCCAGCAGTTCCCTTCTTGCAGCTTGAGATGCAGGAGAGCTGAGCAGAACTGATTGTTGCAGCCTGACCACCCAAGCGGCTACAGCATGGTGAGGGTGGAGAGGACCCTGACTGGGAGGTCATTGTGAGAAAGCCAGGTGGGCTTAGATCTTATGTTATAGCCAGAAGGCTTACTGTTGTGTTTCAGCCGTTTGGCTTGTGGTTCTGTTTAGTTACTGTTATACCGGAGGACCAGGTGAGGCTGTAGGGGTGTGAGGAGGCCTCACAGGAGCTCCCCAGTAATCTGGGGGTTCCTGGTGCCCAGTGAGCGGTGCCAGGTGGGCACAGCTGTTCGTGCTGGTGGGGCGCAGTGTTGAGGGGTGTTGACCCCCGGCCCTGTGGGGCAATACACGGAGAAGCCCCAGTAAGGTGAAAGACCCTGACGGTGTTCCAGGGGGCCAGGCATGGCCACGGCCACCTGAGCCCCGGCCAGGGGTAGGAGTGGAAAAGGGTCCCGGAGGGGCTCCACAGTGGTGGGGACCCCAAAGGGTCAAAGGGGCCAGGTAAGGCTCAAGCCGCCTGAGCCCAACTGGCAAGAGTAAGATCAGTAAGCCTGAGAGGGCTAATAGATATAGGGGCGTGGGTTGCGCGACAAGCCCAGGGGGGTGCCGGGCAGGGCATGGAAAAGGAAAAGGACCTGATAACATCTGGAAGAGCAGTGAGGCTTGGGGCATGCTAAAGGGGAGGTAGGAGGCGCGCATAGCCTATAGGGCTGGGGGTGCACCAGGTCACCCCATACGGAACAGGGAATAGTACAAGCATAGGACAGTGTCCAGGGCGATAAGTGGCAGCCTCCCTTATAGAACCATATACCAACAAGACGTGGCGGGCAAGAAAAGAGGGTGCTGGATTGCCCTAATTGGGCACAGCAGGGGGCGCTAGTGGGATCACAGCCGCTCCTGCGCCCCACTCTGTGACAACCTGCAATTCACATATCCCTTCTTTAGTAAATGACACCTGGGACAAAGCTTTGATTTTTACTGATGTGGATATCCTGGTTTCCCATTTAAAAAAGCATTCAAACATTATCCAGGATGCAAGCTTCAATACAGGGAGTCCATCATGAACTGAAGTGGGGATCTACATGTGACTGTTACTTCCATCAGAGCCAGTCTTTCCAAGGTGGAATTCATTGTTTAATGCAGTCCGTTACCATGCAAAGGATATGAAGTACTGCCAGCAATTTGTGTGCGAGGAGCTTGACATCACACCCATCACACAGTGCAGGCTTAAACTATGTGATCTCTTAAGATAGGGTGACACTGAAGATCAAATTAAGTTTGTGGCTGAAAATGTGATTTGGTCCATGGAACTTCTAATGTGATTTGAAGATTGGCAGGCTTTGATGCACCAAGCACACAAGCTGATGGATTTGATAAGTTAGGTTGAAGACATGGCATCACAACAACTTTCAAGCTGTCAACACGAAAACCAGCAGAAACAAGAACTGTTCCAGGCAATAACTGCAAAGTTGAATCATTACTACAAGTACCAGCAGTCTGCTACCACCATGGTTTAAACAACTGACTGCCTTTTTAGTGGTTTGCATTTTTTACCCCAATCAGGTACCCTTCCTGAGTTTTGACCCTCAGCTACTGAAAGCGATCCCTGCATGGCAGAAAGAACATGACAAGGAACACACTGCTTACATAAACTTGGTTAAAGCATGCCAGATACCTTTGAATGCAACTGTGTTTTGGGAGTCTGTTTCCCAAATCGGTTTCCACATTTTTACAATTTGGTAAAATGCTGCCTTATGATTCCAGCCAATTCAGTGGATGCAGAACGTGCAATCTTAGTGTATGGACACATGTTCGCACCTCAGACAGAGGATGTGAGTTGCAACTGCTGGCAGATGCTAAATGCTGGCATTTAACAACTAACATGGATTGTTTCTATCAAGGTTAGCACTATTATTACAAAACTTTTTGTAGAATAGTAATAAATTAGGATGATATTAATGACAGTTCCTATTGTGCATCAATTTATATTCATAATACATTTAAATCCAAATTGAAATATAATACTTGAGTGTATAGTAATGTGGTAATTTATTTGATATTTCCGCAGGCTTTGCTACTTAATTATGCTGCAGGTTTTACCTCTCAGACAATCAGCACCACAGGGCAGAGCTACCAAGGCCCCTTGGTGATGAAGGGGGGCTTGCTGAGAAAAGACCTCAATCAGCTCTGCAAGCTGCCCATGAAAACCCCTTTGTCTCAGTGTGATTTTTGGTAGGTCCCTACATATAACTACAACAACACTGTGGTTCTTTCCTACTTTGAGACTAGAATACAAAATTTTAATAGAAATCTACATACCCAAACAATGTCAAGCTGTAGGAGCACTAGTGAGCACCAGTATGCTTCTGGGATGACAAGAGTTGCAATACAAGACCACACCATTGGTCTACCTTAGTCCCGCTTAGATTGTGAAATCTTAAAATGGGCTAAGATTGCTGTGGGCAGGTTTTCTAATCTCAAAAATCTCAAACTGATTTGTAACCTACAGAATGTAATCTGGAAGTGATGTAAACCTTTTTAAGCCTTATGCATGTTACCCTGGATGTTCTTATGCATTTTAAATGAGTATTTTACGTGGATACACACAATAAGACCGTAAGCATAATACTGAAACGTTATTGACATGAACTAGCAGCATGAAGCAACCCTGTGGTTCCATCATGCTACAGTTTCACCAATTTAGAAGTCTTAGGCTTCAATAGACATTGAAGGATTTTGGGACCAAAAACAGCCACAAGAACCAGTAGTGGTTAACACTTATAAAAAACTGTATTTTCTCACATGCTTTTTCCCTAAAAACTAACTGTTGGAAACTATGTATGCATTATATACAAGAAATATGGTAATAACAATAGTTTCTGCCTAAGAAAATGTTCTTTTTGCTGGTTACTGGAAAAAAGAAAGTAAACTCTACACAGGACTCACAGGGAAAAAGCTCTGCTCCCTAGCTGCTGCTGCTTAGTTAGTTACTATAAGGAAAGATGTTTTTTCCCTTCATTTTTCCCTTCAAACAAAAGGTGTTTATTATATGCTGGGATGTGCTGTTTGTAAGAAAACACAGTTTGTCGACTTTCTCTACTCACCTGCCAACTCTTTCTTTGGTTACCACCACGAAAAGGGGCTGCAGCTTAGTTAAAAGACATTGTATTACCACTGGGCTTGGGGGAGCATTCCTGGTGGTGCCAGATGAAGCAGACACTTAGGGTCACCATGGAGACCAGCCCAGGACCCTGTGGGCAAGGCATGCTCACCCTGGCAGATGGGATGGGGCCACAAGATGAGTGGGATGGGCAGGCAGGGGCTGAGGTCAGGATCATGGAGTGGTAACAGCATGGAACTAGGGCTTGAGGCATAGCCATGACCTACTCTCCACATGTCCCTGTCCTCAGAACTAGCAGCCGTTGCAGGGATGTGGGGAGCAGATAGTGGCTCTGCTCCAGGCCCTGGGTTTGTGCTGTCACCACCCTGTGATCATGGCCCTGCCCACCCATCCCACTCTCAGGCATGGTTTCCTACCTGTCCATGGCCCCATCTCATCCACTTGGCTGAGCATGCCCTGCCCATGGGGGTCCCATGGAGACCCTGCCCAGGAGGGGCAGATGGGCCCGGATAGGATCAGGTGTTCCCCACCCTCCCCCACTAGACCAGGTGAGCACCCCTTATCCTCTGGCCTGTAACAACTCACCAAAACTCCTTAAGTGACCCTCCAGCCCAAATAATTGCCTACACCTGTTATTAGCTGCTGGAAAAGTCATCTCTGGACAAGATCTGAAAATATCAACCAAAGCCTGACATCTAAAATAATGAAAGATTTTCTGCAAGACACTATCACCGTATATTCATTCTAAAGATCTTGCATAGTGGGCCTGCTGCTGGGACGGGTTACAGCAAAAGGGACATCTCGGACACAAAAGATGTAGCACACTAGTGAAGAAAGTTTAAGAGAGAACTTGCATGCAACAGGAGCAGCAGAGTAAAACGCACAGAAGAAATATTCAAAATCTTGGGATCCTGTGGTCCTATATTAGTATATCTAACAAAACTGTGTACAGATAATTTCTGCCCTTTCATTTGCAAACATTGTAAACAGTGTAAACTGATGCAAGCATACTCTTGTCATACAACTGCAACAATGGTTTACTTGGGATCATTTAAATGGAAGAATTTTCTTTTCTTCTTTGCAAAAAAACAAGAATATTAATACAGAAAGTAACAGTGTAATCACAGTGCTGCATTATTGTCAAAAACACAATAAACAAACAGAAGGGCTAAAGTTTCAGTTAATAAAGCACACTGCTCTCTCTTTGCATTTTATGGTAGTAGCTGCTCAACTGTGTTTACAGAGTGTTTGTAGCCTTTGGGTGGTGCTTTGATTTGGCTGCATTAACAAGCCAATGGCTTTGTGCAGAAGAGCACCTTAGAGGGGATGGTACTAGCCTTACCCCTTGTGGAGGAAATGCCACCAAAAAGTTGTGGAAGTGAAGTCCAGTCCATGCACAGGCATCAACTCTGTGGGTGCTCCAGCACTCAAGCACCCACTAAAAGAAAAAATAGCAGGTACTCAGCACCCACAGAACCAAACCTGCAGACATAAAATAAAATAAAATAAAAGCACTTTACCAGAAGCAGCAATGTGTTACTTCAACCCAGCCCTGCATCATCTGTAAAGATAGGGCGCTTCAGAAAGGTTGTTTTGGTACTTCTAGCTAAAGCTGATTCAAGTAGCTATTACTTAAAAGTGCCAAAACAGCCCCACTACAGCTCCTGATCTTTACAGATAGTGCATTATTTCAACCCAGCTCTGCATCGACTCTTCTAGACATGCGCAGGGCTTGGCATGGGAATGTGCCGAGTTAAAAGTAAAGTGCTGGGGGGGGGTTTGCTTTGTTTTGTTCTATGTCTGCAAGTGTCCACTGACAAAACACAAAGTTGGCACCTATGACTGGATGATAGGGTAGACTGGGCTCTTTAACCATGATCGGCAGCCAGTCTAGGAAGAAGCCCCAATAGATGGACAAATGGATATTTTCCTTTGCTCCAGCCACTCCTATGGGCAAGCTGGTTGTAAACACACTGGATGCTTGCCTTTCATTTGGATTAAATCAGAAGGCTGAGAGGAGGATACTGGTGTATGGGCAGCTCACTGTCTTCATATACATTACCCAAGCTTTTGCACCCTGTAGAAGTCACTCCAACTTTGCTTTATCTTTCAAGCAAGAATTACTTTCAGTGAGCTGGTATCTTGTGTTACAATTCTACTGTCTTGTGAGACATACAGATGCCTACTGCTACTAACAGCTAAAAACCACAACTTTCTTCTGTTGCTACTTTTCCATGTAACACATTATGCTATACACATTCCATGTACACATTATGTTGTACAGGGATGATACATAAGCAGAATGGGTTGGGGAAACGGTCAACAGTGTGTCTATGGAAAGACATGGACTATGTTATGAACAGCTGACTATATGGGAATGTTTACAGTGCCAAAGGACTGTGCTAGAGAGTACTCTAGCAAAGCATGGTATGCCTACAGCACATATTACTTCCCAAAAGCATGTAATTTAGCTGCTCTCAGCACAAGGTTTGGCAATTATTCCACTCAAGCCAAGTTACTGACCCGTTGCCACTTTAACAAAAAGTACATCTATTTGGGGGTGTATTACACAAAGAATTGGACATACTATAATAAAGTATTTCCTTGTATGATTCCTAGGGATATGTAAACATGAGCAAGGCAAAAAGGCAATGGAGATTTACAGTGCATCAGTAGCAGCTTCTCATGGTAAATGCCCATGTAAACACTCAGAGTCTCAGAAGCACAGAGTTTGAAGGAACTGGCAGATTGGGATCACGGATCCCTCGGCAATAATATTTGCAAAACTGTGGGAGATGGCTGAGGTTCCAGTTGACTGGAAAGGGGCAAGATAGTACTTTTCTAAGAAAGGTGAAAAGGATGACCAGGGAAATTATAAACCAGTCAGCCTGACTTCAATACCATGAAGTTACTGGAGCAAATTTTAAAGAAGTCAACTTGTAGGCACCTAGAGGAGTAAAAGCTGACCATGAGCAGATAGCATGACTAAGAGCAAATGATGCTACACCAACTTGACTTCCTTCTTTGACAAAGTAACTAACTGGGTGGAAGAAGGGGGTGAGGAAGCAGTGTGTTTGGATTTTAGTAAGGCTTTTGATAAAGTCCCACATGACCTTCTTACAAGCAAACCAGAGAAATCTAAGCTAGATAAAATTATTATAAGGTGGTGTAACAGGGAGCCAGAGGCTCCCGTTACTTTAAAAGAGGAGCAGCAGCAGGGAGGTCCCCAGGTAAGGGGAAACATTATGGCTTGGCTGCAAGGGAGTAGGCCACCAGGGACGCACAACTTACAAGTAACTATTGCTAGGCTAGCGGCACTGCTAAGGCAGCAAGAGTATTAGCCACAGGCTGCCCTGGAGGCTAGCTTCCAGGCTTAGGGTGGAAACTCCTGTGAATAGCTAGGGAGTCACCTGAACAGAAGGGGCGGGGCTTAGAAGACAAGCTCAGGGCCTGACCCCAAAGGGTCAGTCTGGCCCTGCAGGTAGCAGGAACAAGAGTTCCTGAGCAGGATGGGGACTGCCTGGCACCAGAGCTGCCCTAAGAATAGCAAGAAGCTTATAGCTTGTAGCGAAGTAGGACTCAGTGTGGAGGCATTTTAGTTATAGCCAGTGGGCGTATGTTTTTGTTTAAGCTTTAAAACAGGAGACTGGGTATGGCTATAAGGGGTGATGAGGAGCCACAGAGGGACACCTGAGGGGTGCACTCTGGCTTAACCCACAGAGAGGTGTACCACATACACACTGGTGCCTTAGGGACAAGTGGGGGTGGAAGGGAGCCACAAATAGCGCTTAAGAGAACAGGTGCCCTGCCTGGGGCGTGGATGGGCCAGGACTGGATTCAACAGGGTCTGAGGGACCTGCTGGCTGAGCAATAAATGAGGGCTCACTCTGGGACCCTATGACAGCTTCCCTATTTATAAATCAACTAAGTGCATCAAGGTGTGGCACATGAAATAAGGCGGCAAATACCCAGGGAGCCCAAGTGGGGCAGGAGCCACATAGCTACCATGGGGCATGATGGCTGCTCCTGGAGGGCTTGAACCTGCTACAGGTAGATATACCAATTGCCTCAACTACAAGCACAGTAATTATAAATGGATCAATGTTAAAATAGCAGGATGCTTCAAGCAAGGTTTCACCGGGGTCTGTCCTGGGTCCAGTGATATTTAATGTTTATTAATGATGCAGATTAATGCTGTTCCTTCCAACCTAATGGTTCTAACGCTCAACACAGATGCAGGATGCGCTACTTCTAAACTATCCCACATAAATGCTCATCCAAACTCTTCTTGAAAACCTTCAGTGAAGGAGATTTCATATCATTCCCAGGTAATTTGTTCCACCATCTGACTCTTCTTAGTTACGAAGGTGTTCTCCAGATTTAATGAAAATCTGCCTTGCTTCAGTGTCACAAGTCCCACCCTCTGTGGCACAGGTGACAGATGCCTCTTTTTTATGCCTGCCATTTAGATATTTGCAAAATCGCTATTATGTCCCCTCTCAATTTCTTCTTTTCCAGACCAAATTTAAGTAACTCCCCTAAGTTTTTGTGTAGCTTGCATTTCAACCCCTTTGTTGCTCACTGCTGGATCTTCTTCAGTTTCCCTAACCTTCCTTAAACGCCTTAAAATATGGCAGCCAGAGCCAGAACCAATACTCTAGCTGTGGCTTAACCAGTACTGAGTAAATTGGTACTATTACCTCTTCTGTCTTGTGCACAATAGTTCTGTTAATAAAGCCCAATACCACATTTGCTTTTTTTGTAATAGGTCACATCTGGTGACTCATGAGCGTGACCCTCCCCTCCTCCCCCATATTTCCCAGCTCTCTCTCAGCAATGCTGCTATCAATCAAGACATCGGTACATTGTGTTTGGCTTTCTTTCCTAGGTGTAGCAACTTCTATTTGTTCTTGCTGGAATTCTATTTGTTGCCTAAACGCAGTCCAATAACTTACCAAGATCCTCATGTATTTTAATCCTATTCTCAAAAGCATTTGCAAGACCTCCCAGTTGCATGCCGCCCATAAAACTTGTTCACTAAACTCTCTAGTCCTCCATCCAAATCATAATAAAAAATGTTAGCCCAAATCGAGACCATAACTTTTAAAAACCTACTTGAGACACCCAGCTACTAGGACATCAGGCCACTTAGTTACTCGCTGCTTGCAGTTATTCAAGCAGTTGTCTCCACACAACTGCAATGCAACATAGCCACATTTTACCAGCTTACTTGTAAGAATGTCATGTGGAGTGGTGTCAAAGGCCTTACTGAAATCCAAGTATATCATGCCCAGTGCATTCCCTTCATTCACTAAACTAGTCATCATCCAAGGAGAAAAATCAAATTCAGAGATTATTGCATCTGTAACCATAAAATTGCAGAAGCCCCTGAAAGGTCTATTCTACACATGCACAGAAGCACCTCAGTCTTGACAACAAGCAGTCTGCTACTCAGATGACAGCCAAGGCAACTGGGATCCAGAAATTACATGTTCTTCTGTGGGGCTTGATCCAGTAGGCATTTCCAGAGCGTGCTGAACATGCATGAACAGAATCAGGCTCAGGCTTTTGCCTTCTTTTACAGTGTTGGCAGAGGGAAAGAGACATGGCACAATCCTAGGATACTGGCTAGAGCCCTTGTCCAGAATGCGAGAGATCTGGGGTTTAGTCCCATTCTACCAAAGGCATTCAGATTCTCTCTCCCTCATAAAAATGTTCCAACCGTGAGGCTAAAATCGTAAATCCTTGCTACACTCACTGGCGTAATGAATTATCCATTTTTATCTGCAGTGGAGCAGTTTCACTGGGAACAGCTTGCTACTTAGAGCAAGTGCTTGAGAAATGGAAAGTGTGGACAATTTCCTCCCTTTCCAAGGACCCCATTTCCTGGGTAAGCACTCTGACCAATAATATATTATATGAAAGAGGGCCACCTTCTTTTCCTCTACCCTGGGGGACAAGGAGAACGTGCCCTTGAAAGAAAAAAAAATGTAGACCAGTGAAGCCCAACCTTTTTGCCCTGCAGCCTGGATGGACAGTGCCAGGTCAGGCCGTACCTGATCCAGGTGGTGGGCTTGATCCAGGCAGCATGCAGGGCCAGGAGAATAGACACATCCTGCTGCAGGGGAATGCACAGCCCAACCCTAATCTGTCTGTCATGGGAAAGTGGGGAAAAGCCCAGTTCTGATCTAGAGATGGGGACAGGGCAGAGTAACCCCCAATCCTGGTGTGAGGTGGCGGGAAGCAGCTTGGACCCAATCTAGACATGTCTGGAGGGCTGGGGGAGTGCGGAGTGGTGTAGCCCCAATCTGGACCCTTGGGGTGGGGGTGTCAGGGTAGCAAGGTGAAGCAGCCCTGATCTGGATGTGCCAGGGCAACAGGGAGCAGCCCAGGCCTGATGCACATGCCAAGGTGTAATGCAGTGGCCACTATCCAGATGTATGGAAGAGGCAGAGAGCAGCCTGGCCCAATCCCAATGCACGGGGGTGAGCCTGGCTTGGATGCCACTGCCAGCAATGGCCGAGGCAAAAACTGGACAACACATCATGGAGTTTCCCTGCTCCCCAGTTGCCAGTTTTTTCTGACCTATGGGGATTCCTGTGATGTCATGGCTCCAAGGGCTAGTAGTTGAGCACCCTTGATGTAGACAGGTGTTTTCAGAAGTTGATTTCAGATTGTGGATTAAGTCTGAGACATGTAAGGGGATAAGACTGAAGAGACCCTTGTACTCAGCTTTTCCTTGCTGCCTAGCTCTAGGAAGTTCCCTGCTCAGCATGCTGGCTGTTTTGGAACATCATTCTGAAGCACCTAAAATTATACATAGGCTTCTTATTCTAGCAAGTCTTGACAAGCAATAGCACTACAGAATGCATCTTTAGCAAGTTTGTGGAACACCATGCCTGGGGGAGGAGTAGACATGCTGGAGGGTAGGGCTCAGATTCAGAGACCTTGACAAATTGGAGGACTGGACCAAAAGAAATCTCATCAGGTTCAATAAGGACAAGTGCAAAGTCCTGCACTTAGGACGGAACAATCCCATGCACCAGGCTGGGAACCAACTGGCTAAGTAGCAGCTCTGCAGAAAAGGACATGGGGGTTACAGTGGAAAATAAGATGGATATGAGCCAACAGTGCACCCTTGTTGCAAAGAAGGCTAATAGCATACTCAGCTGCATTAGTAGAAGCGTTACCAGCAGACTGAGGGAAGTGATTATTCCCCTCTATTCAGCACTGGTGAGGCCACAACTGGAGTACTGTGTCTAGTTTTGGGCCCCCCATTACAAAAAGGATGTGGACAAATTGGAGAGAGTTCAATGGAGGGCAATAAAAATGGTTAAGGGGCTGGGGCACATGACTTCTGGGGAGGAGATGTGGGAACTGGGCTTATTTAGTCTGGAGATAAGAAGGCTGGGAAGAAATTTAATAGAAGCCTTCAACTATCTGAAGGGTGGTTATAATGAGGCTGGAGCTAAACTGTTCTTAGTGGTGGCACATGACAGAACAAGGAGCAATCATTTCAAATTGCAGCAAGACAAGTTTAGGTTAGATACTAGGGAAAACTCCCACAAGGAGGGTAGTAAAGGACTGGAACAGGTTATGCAGAGAGGCGGCAGAATCTCCATCCTTGGAGGCTTTTAATACCTAGCTAGACAAAGTCTTGACTTGGAGGATATATATGGAGATGGCCCTGCTTTGAGCACGGGGCTGGACTAGATGACCTCTTGAGGTCCCTTCCAACCCTAATTTTCTAATTTTATAAAGTTTGTGTGTGAAAGGCTTCTGTCTGAATGCATCCACTCATGGCCTGCAGTGGGCCCTGCCTGTTTCCCTGGAGCTCCAGGAAAAATCCAATCATACCCAGTTTTTAAAACAAATATACTCTTCTGTCCTCTTTCTTTTCAGATTTAGGATTCCACAGTCCTTCTTGGGCTTGTGCCTTGAGTCCTGGGTGCCTCCCGCCCATGAATTTTTCCCTCAAGGTCAGGTTTTTCACATGCTTCTTTCTTGGGACTATGTCCAGAGTTGGTTCTTTTTCCTAGCTGTCATCACTATAGCTTGTAGCATCATTTTAAGTCATCCACCCAGTCACTTAACCACACCTATAATCCCTCCCAAGTGAATCTAATAGACCCAAACACCTGTCTGGGCTGGCTGGAAGAAAACAGAACATTGCTTCATTCTCCAAAGCTCTTGGCTTCTGGCCCTTCAGAGGTTGTCTTCTACACCAGGGTGGAAGCACATTCTGATGGAGGACAGGGCCAAGCAAGCACTACCCAAACACATGTGTAGGCTTGTTCCAAACATGAAAATGTCAGTAAGCCTGCTCCAAGTTCATTTCTGTATGCCTGTTATTGATTACAGTATGCTTAAGTGTAGTTACTGAGAGTGAACCTAGAGCAAACTCATGCACAAACATCTGTGTTTGGAGCTCATCAGTGGGTGGAACATGCTAAGATCCTCTGCCACAATAGTGTAGACAAGCCCAGAAACAATAGCCTGGTTTTCCAAGGACTTTCAGCACTGTGCTATAAACGATTTCTAAAGTATTTCCCTAGAGTTACTGAAATGTCTTAAGTTATAATATGCCACGTTATGGATATTCCTGGCTCTTGGACTATTTTTGCAGAAGTCAACAAAATTAGGCAGTTACCATGCAAAAATGTATGTAATGCTATTGTCCATCTCCTTTGGGAAACAGGATCTCTGAGCATGGGTTTTTCAGTGACTAAAAAAAAAAATTTTGCAGACATACCTGAGGCTTTCGCTTAACTGAATCTATTTCTGTTTTTTCCCCCCCACCATCTCTTCCTCCTTCTAGGCTCTCCTTCTCATTTCCAAAGCTGGAAGTCACTGATTGTAAGTCAATGTATGGACATCAGAGCCTTCCTCCACACTTCCTTGTGCTGTTATTTTCTATCTATACTTCAGCATAATGCTGAGACTTAGCTTCTGATATGCTTGCAATAGATATATTCCATCTGTCCTGAGGTGGTGACTTCCAAGAGCTCTTCTACTGCGCCTCTAGATCCTACATCTGAGATCAATTTGTCTTTGACAGCTGACTTGGATGCCAGGTCTTCCTGCAATGTTCTCCTGGGCTGATTCTTCTCTACTAAAGCTGTTTGTAGCTCTTCTTTTTCTCTCTAGCCACCTTGTGAGTGCTATACGAGCCTGCCAGTCACCATTCTGATCTTTCAGGTCAGAAACCATGATTCATTCTTGAATTTAGCTTCAGTTTAGTTCTCCCCTTCCTGGGTTTTTTTTTTTAAAGGGTGTAATAAAATATTCCATGCTTTTAAGTTATCTTATTGGCTGCTATGGTCACTTTTTCTAACCGTGGTTTCTGTCATGCACTTGCCTTTGCCTTTATGTCCTGAGCTACGTCTATTGACAGCATTTTAATTCTGTTCCTAATATGTTTCCCCCTACTTTTCCAATGGTTGTGTTTTTAAACTCAAAATTGTCTGTTGTTTGGCTTGTACAAAGTCTCAGTTTTCCAAGGACTGACTCTCCTTGCTTTGTACACATTTTCCACTTAGCCAGCTCCTCTATGTCCTTGGAACATTTGTGTCTCCTTTATCACCCCAATCCCTCTTCTCACCCCAGACCTGGATCTCATGATCATTCATCCTCTCCTCCAGTTTTTGCTCATGAGCTTTTGTCTGGGTCTACAGCTTATAGAGATGTTTTGGTGTTCCTGGAAGAGTTATGGTTACTAGCACTTCCTTCTCTGTAGATGCAGAGACAGGTCTATCTGTTGTCTAACATCCTCACTCAGGAAATCTCACCGTCCCTCAGATCAGTCTACTTGGCTCTCCTCTAGAAGAATTATTTCAGGAACCTGTGCCCAATTAGATCCTGGGAAGAGAATAAAAAACCACCACCATTCCCAAATTCTCTCCCCCTTGGCTTGAAAGTATAGTCAGTATCTTCCTCAGTGAAAAGAATTTGAAACTCCTAACTCCCAGCTCTACATTAAGGCTTTTCCTTTATGCCTCTGGGATGGTCAAAGTCTTCCTGCCATAGAATCCATTCTACACACTTCCCCTACTCCTAGAAAATAGAGCTGGTACACCCCAGGCATTACTTCAGTCCCCTATACCAACCAAGAATGATGCTTATGTCTTTCCCCTCTCTTCTACCTCCTAAACAGGATGGTCTCATGAACCTGCCAACCATAGCAGTTGTAGATGGTGCTATTCTAAGGGTACCCCCCACATGGCTGGAGATGGCTCTTTAGGCACTGTCAGTTTCTCTGTGAGGTCCAGGAAAAAGTCATCTCATGCCCCTGTAAAATTCCACTCTTTTGGGATCTAGTTTATTCAGAGCCATCAGCTCCTCAAGAAGAGCTCTCCTTTTAGAGTCAATACCTTCTTATGCTTCTCCTTCCCCAGCAGCAATCTTAGCATAGGCTTGAGGCTATCTTTTAAATCACCTGGACTCAATTATTTAATCACTCTCTTAATCCTTCCCAGGCAAGTCTAATCATTCCAGACACCTGCCTGGCCTGGATGAGAGAAAGGGAAGCTTTTCCCTACCCACTCCACCAGTCTATTGGTCTCAAGACCTTAAAGGAACAATGACCTGGATTTCCTATACTTTCTTCCTCCCTAACACTATTTTCCTCTCTCCAAGTAACTGATATTAGCATTTCTTTAATTCTTATTTACTGTCCTTTGACACATGAAGATAAGATAACTAGTTGTGCAGATTGCAAGTATGGTCATAGAAACGACTCATCACAGGGTTGAAAGGGGGACAGAGATTTTCTACATATCAGTAACTCTGAGTTAACTGCTTACATGCATAATTATACCTGTGGTAAGTGAAAGCTAACGTAGAATCAGAGAGAAGTCAGGCTGGAAGGGACCTGCAGAGGTAGGAACATCCCATACAAGCCATCCCGTACAATCCATAATCTACACTCTATATGAGACTACCATCATACCTGACAACACAGACGTAACACCCTAACCTGCTACAGGTAAAGCAGGGAAACCATGACAACTAATGTCTTGTTTCTATCAAATGTCAATGTATGCTCAAGAGGTTTTGGGTACACGACCACAAAGCCCCCACACAACCCATACCAATTTGAAGTTCCTTCCTGACCCCAAATATAGTAATCAGTTTGATCCTAAGCAGAGGGCAAGATGCCCTAGCCACGAACTTCCAGCGTTGGTCCCAGCAGAAGCACTGGCACCACCCTAGTCAAAGTCTCCAGCCTTGGCTGTAGCCAACACCCAAGCCTTAAAGCCTCTAAGGCAGGCTTAAAAACACCCTGACACATGTAAGAGAAAAGTGGGTTGGGGCAAGCAGCAAAGCCCAGAACCATGGTAAATACCCACAGCTGAACACAGGCCTAGCTACACCTAGATCATCCCTGACCAATGGCAGTCTCTTCTTGACCATCTCCAATGGTGGAGAGTCCACAACTTCCCTAGGCAGTCTATTCCACTGCCTCACTGTTCCAACCGTGATGTTTTTCCTCGATATCCAGTCTAAACTTAGGACCTTGTTACACCTTATGCTGTGAGCCACAGAAATGTTGAACGGTGTTAACGCTACCTTATAGTTAGAACACCCTTAGTTTAGAAACCTTCTCTGACTTCCCCTGCCTGCTTTCCAAGAACTTCCCACCTTTAGCCTACCTTTGTCTTCAGTGCAATGGGGCTGAGGTAGACCAATTCAGCTCTCATCTACTGAGAGACAACAGCATGCATGTGGGTAGTTACACAAAACAGGACAGGGTGGTAAACCCCCTAACCCCAGTTACTTCAGGGTAGATTCTTACTATGTTCATGCCCTACTATATTTGGCCTTAAAGGGTCAGCATCCCATTCAATACACTTTTGTCTTCTTGAGTTAGGAGGGGAGGCTAACTTGAGAAGACAAAGGAGGACTGGAATAGAGTAGTATTCCGAGACCAAAAAACCCAGTGTTTTGTAGGTATGAAATGACTCATGTATTCTTAACCTTAAAAAAATAAAAATTCCAAGACTGTTGCTATTTTTCATAAACCTAGCTGTTTCAACCCAGGAAATTCAGAGTTAACATTAAACTTTAAAACCCCCCATTCATATGTAGGTATGAAAATGAACAGTTAGCTCACCCTAATACTCTTAAGCTTTGCCTTGTACCTAACCACTACGCAAACACTGTATGATTAGTTTTTGTAACCTCAGAACGGACTTGACCAATTTTCAATGACATGGTATTTTTCTTCTCCTTCTGTGAAGCAGAAGAAATTTGTGGCAAAGCTAAACCAAGATTTCCCCAAGTACTATTCCAAGAGTTTCGGGAGGCTATGAAAAATGAATATTGAAATGTCACAGCAGCAAGAAGCTCCGATTATGTACGGTAAAGAAATCTAACTGGTACTCCAGATTAGAAGGAGTGGGAAATAGGAGATGCTCGAGATGTCTGGATCTGGGTGCGTGAGTAGCCAGAAATAACTGAGAAAACTTGATTGTGTAGTTGTAGCAGGAACAACATTTCTTCATGTGTTTATTGTGTAACGCTGCTGTGTAGTGATGTTCCAACACTGTTTATTGTGCAACATTAATGCACAGTATTATTTGTTGAGCAACACTGCTGTGGTACAGTTATAATATTGTGTTGGGAAATACTGTTGCACAGCATAGGTGTGTAGGATTTTAGTCAGGCATCTCAAGCAACAATTCTGTTGTGGTTATTCACTACCTGATGATGACAGTCATAATTTGGTTTCTACAGACTCCTAGGATGCAAGATACCTTCTACCAGGAAAACTGATGAACTTATATCAATAATTAAAGCAATAACCCAGAGACCTTGCTTAGGATTCCTCTTTCTTCCAAAAATATACTTTGTCCCTTGCTGCTCAACTAAAGTTATCTTGTGTAGATATTGGAATACTAAGAAATCCCATGCATGTTCAGTGTTCTGGAAAATCAGAACTGAACCTCTTTTCTCTGAGAGGTTCAAGGAGGACCTCCACATGTATCTATTTTGTTTGAGCCTGAAAACACCACTGACTATCTGAAAGTGTCCCTTCTGTGCATTACCTGGGGAGCACAGAAATAGCATGTAGCAGGAAGCAGAGAAAGAGAGTGACCATTGGCCGATTACAGTGCACTGCTACTGCAGCTTTTTCATGTGATCTCATCTTCTGGCAGATTTTAAACACAGCAGAAATGTGCATGTAGGATTCATTTAATATTTAAAATATGGCTAAAAGGTGAAATCACGAGACAGGAGGGAGGCAGACCATGCAATAAGGAGCTCTGTACCTATAACATAAGATTTGTTTATTATCTGACAGATGGCAGCAAGATGAGGGGGATGGGAAAGGAAAGGCAGTTGATGCAGTAATATGTTCCCAGGATCTGTAGCTAAGGTCCCACATATTCCATTAATCCACAACCACAAAATACACCCCTTCTTACAGTACTACATGCCAAAAGCTTTTTTAAAAGCTTAAAATCAAATGAGTTCTTGGTTGCACAACTGCAGACAGCCATGAAATCATGAACCAAAAGTAAGCTGCACTGTCACCTTCTGGGTCTGCAGACAGCATTCAAAAGCAAGTGGGAACTTTCCCCACTCACTTCCCCAGTCTAGCTCAGAAACCCAAAGGTGGCAAGTTGAACATCCTTACCACTAATGCTTTCATGCTTAGACCATTTTGCCAGAGACATCCATCTAAAGTGCCATCCCCAAACCAAAGGCTGTTTCCCATGGTTTCTCAATCCCCTATTCCCAAGCTTCCTGTTCTCGCTCAACAACTTCTGTATTGCAGCTAGGAGCTGCCAATTGATATAAGCACGCCCATGCACCCTCCCCCCCATAGAGATATCTACCAAGGTATCTGAATATAGACACATATGAATATACAGATAGATAAATATACTTATCTAGCTATAGCTAGGTACACACACACACACACACACACACCCTCTCTCCAGTTGGAAGGGACCTCAGAAGGTCATCTAGTCCAACACCCTGCTCAAAGCAGGACCATCCTGGCCACAGATTTGTCGAGCCAGATCTTAAAAACCTCCAAGGATGGAGCTTCTGCCACCTGCCTGGGGAACCTGTTCCAGTGCTGCACCACCCTCAGTGTTTACCTCTCTCTTTCCCCCATACCTACCTACCTTTCTCTCTCTGCTGCTTACCCACCTCTTCCCACACATACACCTACCTACCGCTGCCCTCCACATGTCTCCCTGTCTCTGCCCACATGAATCTCTCACCCTCCCTCTATACACAGGCGGATCCAGAGCGGTTTCATCCCGCGGTCCCCGCCTGCGGGCCCGTGAGAGACGGCGAGGCTCCATCCCCAGCGAGCTGACCCCCGCCAGCGCGCGCGCCTCCTCATATTAGCGAGGTGCCGAGGGCCCGCACCGCACCCGAGAGCAGGCTGCCAGGCGCGGGCGGGACAGGCCGAGCGACCGGTGGTGCAGCAGGGGCTCCGGCTGCCGCGGTTACCTCGGATGCTCCAGGACCACTGGTAGAACTCCAGCGTGTCGTTGACGACGCTGGACACGAGGCCCAGCACGCGGCCCGGCCCGGCTGCGACGGGGGAACCCATAGTGGCGGCGGTAGCGAGTGCGGCTCGGGGCGTCCTGCCTGTACGCTGCTGCTGCGGCTGCGGCTCCGCGAGCGGCGCCGGGGATGTGTTTTAAATCGCTGTCTCCGGGGATCTGCCGCAGACTCCGCCTCGCGCCGGCAGCCGGCTCCCGCGCCCGCGGGCAGGGATGGGCGGGGCGGGGCGGGGCGGGCGCGGCGCGACGGGCGGACCGGCACGGCTCAAGCTAGGGCACCGGCAACCGCGGGGTCCGCAGCGGCGCCCGCGTCACGTGACCCGCCCCCTTTCCCCTCCATCTGCGCCGCAGCCGCGCATGCGTAGTCCCCGCCCAGCTGCTGCCGGCAGGTGCAGTCAGCGCTGCTGCTCGGGGGGCGGGAACCGGTGGTGGGGCCTCGCGCCTCCTGGGCGCTTCGGGGGCTCCGTGCCGGGTGGGCGCAGCCCCGGCCTCTGGCTGAGGCGATTCCTGCTGCCCCGGCACCTCCCTGGGCGGGCACCCAGGAGCGGCCGGCCCGCTGAGGGGGTGGAAGGAGCCTCCCCCTCTGCCCTTGAGCGAGGGGCAGCCCGAGGCCCAGCTCCCCGCGCCGTCAGTGCTGGGGGGGCACCCTGGTCCTAGTTTGGGGGAACAGGGCTCATTTCGAAGAAGAAAAGAAGGAAGGGGGATTGAATAGCAGCCTCCAACTACCTGAAGGAGGTTCCCAGGAGGATGGAGCACTAGATGAGGCTGAAGTTGGTTCCTTCTTCCCGGTTTCTTTTTTCAAAGCGGCTCTAGACCCAATATAAGCTTGTTGTTAATGAATTACACATCCTAATGAGAGAGAATTTCATTAGCTATGCGCATGTACTAATTAATATGTAAAATAATATCCCACAAGCAACCAACTTCAGCCTCATTGGAGCTAGACTGTTCTCAGTGGTGGCAGATGATGGAACAAAGAGCAGTAGTCTCAAGTTGCAGCAAGGGAAGGTTAGGGCTGATCTTAGGAAAAATTCTCACCAGGAATGTAGTAAAGCATTGGCACAGGTCATCTAGAGAGCTTGTGGGTTCTCCATCCTTAGAGGCTTTTAAGACCCAGGTAGATAAAGCCTTGGCTGGGATGATCTAGTTGGGGACGGTCCTGCTTTGAGCAGAGGGTTGGACTACGTGACCTCACAGATTCGCAGAAGTTTGCGGCTGGAAGGAACCTTGGGAGATTGTTGGGTCCAGCCACCCTGCTCTGGGCAGGAAAGACTGCTGGGGTCAAATTCCTTCTCCCTAGGACTTCACATCTGTAGGGAGGCAATCACAAGTATTTCTCATCCTTCCTGATGAGTGCCAGCCAGCAATCCTGACTCAGACTCTGCTGGGTGGACCTCTTATTTGTATTCAGTGATAGTACACACCTATATTCCACCAAGCAAACAAAAAAAAATAAAAGACTAAGACTCATTAATATTATAAATAATAACTAGTGTTGCACCAGAGATTTGTAAGTGATTATATTCATGTTATTAAAAGACAGCAAACCTTATTTACACAGTCACTATTAATTATTGGTCGTATAGTGCCAAATTGCTTCAGAGTGTTTTATTAGTTTGAATTGTTTATTACTTACTGGTTACCTTTCAGACATAGGCCTGAATATATATGTAGGCAAGGCCTAATTTGAACATACCTTCAAAGTAGAGTAGGCTATAACAAGAAGAAGAAATACTGGGTGGAAGAGGGGAAAGAATAAGTGGAAAAATGAGAAAAAAATATGGAAGAAAAGGTGAGGAAAAGAAATGTCACAGAGTCAGTGGACCGGAAGGGACCTGTAAGATCATCAAGTCTGGTCCCCTGCCATAGGCAGGAGGTTAATGAGCTCAAATTAGTTCAACGAGGTGCTTATCCAGTTTCCTTTTGAATACCTCCAGGGATAGTGACTGCAGCACCTCTGCCAGGAGTGTGTTCCACATTCTAGTTACCCTTACAGAGAAGTTCTTCCTTATGTTCAGCCTAAATCTTCCCTCTATTAGTTTGGAACCATTGGTCCTCATCCTCCCAAGGGGTGCCTTCCTGAAGAGTTGCTCCCCCAGATCTTGAGGTTTCCCGCTGACATACTTGTAGGTGGCTATCAAGTCACCTTGCAGCCTCCTCTTACCCAGACTGAATAAGCCCAGCTCCCGGAGTCTCTCCTCATAGAGCTTATCCTCCAGGCCTCTGGTCATGCGAGTGGCCCTTCTCTGCGCCCGCTTGAGCTTATCCGCATCCTTGAAGTGTGGTGCCCAAAACTGGGCACAGTAACGGTACTCCAGTTGTGGCCTTACCAACGCTGAGTAGAAAGGGAGAAGCACCTCCTTGGATCAGTTGACAACACATTGGCTGCCACGTGCCAGAGTTCTATATTGCCCCACTAGCAACTTCCTCGCACTGTTGGCTCATATTCATCTTCTGGTCGATTGTGACCCTCAGGTCCCATTCAGATGCTGTGTCAGCCAGTGGGCTATCGCCTATCCTGTAGTTTTGGTGAAGGTTCTTCCTACCCGGATGAAGGACCCGGCACTTTTCCCTGTTGAACTTCACTGAGTCCAATTAGCCCATAGATCCAACCTGTCAAGGTCATCCTGGATCTTTACCCTATCTCGGGGTGGGGCAGTTATTTTGAGTGGAGGCCCGCTTACTAAATTTTGGCAAGTCATTGAGGGCCGCATGACAGGCAGCCGGGGCAAATTAAGATTAATTTTCTAAATGTTAGGTGCCCCGTGGACCGTATTTTTCCCACCCCTGCCCTATCTTCTGGTGTGCCTGCATTTCCCCACAGCTTGGTATCATCTGCAGACTTAATCATAGAGCATTCCACCTCCTCATCCAAATAATTAATTAATATGTTAAAGCATGGGTCCAAACACTGATCCTTGTGGGACACCACTGGAAACAGTCTTCCAGGATGAGGTCATCCCATCAATTACAACTCTCTGGGACCAGCCTGTAAGCCAGTTATCCACCCACCTCACTGTAAGCTGGTCCAGGCTTGTATCGTCCAGTTTAATTGAGAGAATTTTATGGGAGACTATGTCAACTGTTTTGTTTCATATAGCTCATGGTTAGCACAATTTTTAATTACTTTTTTATTTGGGTAATTATTATGCAGATTTTTCTGTGCAGTCCTTTTCCTGCTCTTCCTTAATTATGAGCATGACCATAATTGGCAAGTGTACATTCATGTATACTGAGGCTCAGGCTATACAGAGGAATTCTACTGGGTTAAATGAGTCATTCTTTAACTCAGCTGAGTTAAACCAGTGGAAGATTGTTGTGCAGAAACAGTTGGAAAGTTTTGTATAGCTAATACTGATCTGGTTTAATTTAGTAAGCATTAACTCTTGCTAGTTTAATCTTTAGTCTGCTAATAAGCAGGTAGTTTCAAAATCAGTGTATAATTCTGAGGTCTTTCAACACATCCTATTTGGTGCCATTTTGGATATAGCACGTCCTCACAAGAAAACAGAAAATAACTCTAAGAAAGGTGTGACACAGCCCTTTTATTTTCAGCATGGGGTAAGGATAACTGGAGACAGGATTGTAGAAATCTACAGGCACAGAATTAAGTAACTGACAGAAATTCTGAACAAAAGAATTATTGTTCTTACCTTGTATGATCTAGACAAAGGCACCCAACTCAATATTTATGAAGGACTGCTTGTAAGGTTCACTTTTCAATGGAGCACCACCACTTCCTGAATCCAATTCAACTGGATGCAAATCCTCAGGTCATCTGCAAGTAGGAAACCAAACTGCACAGATTGTCCTGGCCATGAGCTATATGTTGTGAACTTGGATCTAAGCATAATCTTTTGGGAATTCTGTGTTTGCCGTATGTTAGCCCTTCTGTTATGTCCATTGAGAGTGAACTCTTTGTTGGCATGTCACCAGTAGCTCTTGCAGAACACAGAAAGCACCAAAGTGGGTCAGATCAATGGGCCATCAGTTCCAGTGTCTTTTCACAAAGAGAGAACTATAATGAGTGAGTGATGGTAAGAAGTCCACCCTGTCATGCGATGCTGAAAGAGCAGAGAACAAAGGGAGACTTACCATGCTGGTGAGCCGGAACCAGAGAAAAGCCGTGCCAAGAGTCTCAGATGTTAATTAGCACGATCAACTGGGAGAGCTGTCCAGGCAGCAAATGGAATGCTGCGGCCAGTCTCACAGATGGTCAGCGCGGGGAATTAAAAGGGACCAGGCAGTCAGGGTCAGCCAAAAAGGGGAAACCATTCTGGAGGAGACCCGGTGGAACTCAGGGAAATGACAGAATGCAGCCAACTGACAGGACTTGGGACAAAGTCCCAAAGACTGACTTACCTGCGGGGCCAGAGAGACAATGCAGCTGTAGCATCCAAGCCAGTGAGCGTGAATCCAGTGGGTGCAGGAATCTGTTCCAGTGACCTGCAAGGAGGAAGAGATGGAGCCGAGTGCTTAAGTGACTTTGGGACATTGGTCCAATACAAGTCTGCCCTGAAAGCTAAGGGCAGGGATGAGCTGCAAAACAAGTGGCTTGGGACCTGCACAGGGAAGAACAGGACAAGCGACCAAGAGCAAGGAACCAGCCACTTAGTAACTGATCCAAGGCAGTCTGGAGACAGGCTCCTTCAGTGGAGAACTAACGCAAGTAAAGTTATAACATCTGGTGTGGAAAGGACAGGGTATGGGGATGGTGGAGCCCTGTGTAGAGGAGATGACCTTCTAAGCTATAGAACTAGTGCTAATCCTAGCTGAGGACACTATTTCATCATTCATTCCCTCCTTTTCCATCTAAGTCATGGTGGGTGAAATTAAAGGAGACTATCTGGTCCTGCAGGAAATAGTTTTGCTTTGGGAGGACATGGCTAATCTTCCACAGAGTACTTCAGAGGAGAATGAAAAATACGGTAGGAAGTTATGGGTTAACCTACCCTCAAGGAAAGTTTTCGTCCAACTTCTCTTAGACTTTGTTTGCTCAGTTCCTTAGCAAATGATTTCTCTTTCAGCTTCTCCCCATGCACTCCCTTTTTTCATAAAAGGTTAGGATAACTTTCAGAGATCTCATTCCAGAAACATTCTAGCTGCTTTTTATTTCATTATGATGCATAACTAAGAGAACAGAAAAGTGACAGTTTGCAGATTATCAGTAATTTTAGTAATGAACACAATTCAAATAAAAGTAAACCAAGAATAGATTTTTTCTGAGATTTTAATATTTTTCTCTATAGGGAGTGGAAATATTTTCATTGGGTTTCTATTGATACTAGTGATAAGGGTCATTTGAGTGTAGTGATATGAAAATAAGTTGAATGAGTTTTAAAAAGTGTGTTGATGGCTGTGGAGGGAAACATTATGGGCCTAAGATGTTACTTGTTTCTGTCTACTCTCTAGACAACTCAGGGAGTGACAGAGAAGAGCACTCCTCAGTAACAGAGACAATATCTACAATCTAATACCTTTGAAAGAGAGGAAAAAGTGAACAAAGATCATTCAGTGGATTTAACAGAAGGATGAGAGTGGATCTCGTAAATTTTATTATGATAAGTAATAAGACTTATACTTCAGAAAAAGAAAGAAATGCATACCAATAAATGTGTGAAATAACTCGATTAATATTGCCAGAGTGACTTTAACCCTTGTAATTTGCTGACTTTGAAATGCTTCTTAAATTACAGTAGCATTGGATTTTCACACTTAAATTTCTTATGGGGGAAAGATGATAAAATCTTGCAACTCCATGATTTATAGCTATTTAGTCTGTATGCCTTACCGACTACTAGCTGTGCCAAAAGAGCTTAACTGCAAAAAACAAACATAGCTGCACAGGCATGTATATTAATGCTTATACTTTATGCTACAACAAATAACTTGAGGTAATTTTCTACATGCGAGCTCAGTTAGCTATCTTCAGATAGTCTTAATTACATTAAAATAATAATATTTAATACTGATTATAATGTCTTTCATCTCCAGAGCTCAAAAACCTTTACCAAATCCAGCATCATTAGTTCAATTGCACAAATGGGGTAACTTAAGTATACAGATGCTAAATAGCTTTCACAGAACTAACAGATCACTGGTAGAACTGGAACAGATCCTAGATCTTTTTTTCTTCTAACTATAATCAGTCATTTCATATGCTTCTTTAAATCAAAAGTTTTTTCCCCAGGCAAATTTGTCTATTATTTCAGAACGTATACAAAATGCTAATTCTCAAATCAGGACCATTGGTAGCATAACTGCTGTTAAACTCTACTGTTGAAGGTAGTGTTGGCAGAAGTTGCACCTGTATCTGGCACCAGTGATTTGAGTCTATAGGTATGCCAAAGTTCCAGCCAATTAAAGCCCTGCTCTACTGGGATTTAAACTAAGCCCACTGGGGGACAAGGGGACTACCGCCACAGCTGGCACTGCTGCCCTGCTGAGCAACCCTAGCAAAGCCAGCAGGCCAAGGCACTTAAGGGAGCCCACCTCTGCCTCAGCCCTGGTACAATCTGTGGGCAAGGCAAGAGCCCCCAAGGGGGCACTTGTCTGCCTGTACACAAATGCCAAAAGCTTGTGGAACAGGCAGCAGGAGCTTGCCCTCCTGCTCAGTGCAAATAATTATGATGTCATAGGGATACCGGAGACCTGGTGGGACTCCACTCATGACTGGACCACGGGTATTGATGGCTATACCCTGTACAGGAGAGATCGTGTAGCTAAAAGGGGCGGGGTTGATTCTCAAATCAGGACCATTGGTAGCATAACTGCTGATAGCTCTATGTTAAGAAAAGCTACACATCCCAGCAAGCTGATCTTGGTGACCAGGGTGGACGACTGGAGACCCCCTGGGTTAAAATCTGTGGGGAACATGGCACAGGGGACACAACGGTGGCAGTCTGATACAGACCTCCCACCCAAAGTCCTGAGCTTGACCAGGACTTCGCCCAGGAACTGGATGAGGAACTGCATGCTCCAGGACCATGGTTGTCATGGGTGACTTCAGTTACCCAGACATCTTGTGGGAGGATCACTCAGCAAAAACTGAGCAGTTGCAAAGCTTCCTCTCGTGCGTGGATGACCTCTACCTGACTCAAGAAGTCTATGGGCCAAAGAGAGGCAAAGCACTGCTCGACCTGGTACTAGCTACTGGGGATGACCTAATCAGAAACCTAGTGACTGATGGGAAGGTGGGTGACAGCGGCCACGAGCTGATCACCTTCACCATCCACTGTAAAGCTGGCAAGTCAGTCAGAAAAGCCGATTTTAACAAGCTCAGGAGGCTGGTAAGTGAGGCCCTAAGGGACCATGACCCCAGGGAGAGGGGAGTTCAAGAAGAGTGGTTGCTCCTCAAGGGAGCAATCCTCAATGCACAAGCTAAGTCTATTCTATCTCAGAGGAAAGGCAGCAAGAGGACACAGCATCCCCCCTGGCTCTCCAGGGACCTGGCAGACCTCCTGAGGCTAAAAAGAAAGGCCTACAAAGGATGGAGGACTAGATTCACCTCCAAGGAGGATTATTCTGCACTGGTCCGGTCCTGCAGGGAGCAAGCCAGGAAAGCCAAGGCTGCAACTGAACTCCAACAAGCTTTGAGCATCAAGGACAACAAAAAGTCCTTTTTCAGATATGTGGGGAGCCGGAAGAGAAGCAAGGGCAACATCGGACCCCTGCTGAACCAGATGGGGCAACTGACAACTAACGCCCAGGAAAAAGCCAACCTATTAAATGGGTACTTTGCATCAATCTTTCATCAATCCCATGGGAGGCCCATGCCCGCTACAGGACAGGGAGGTCTGGGTGAGGGAGATCCCCTGCCCTCCATTAATGCTGACCTTGTGAAGGAACACCTTGAGAAGCTGGATACCTTCAAGTCAGCCGGCCCTGACAATCTACACCCAAGGGTACTCAAGGAACTGGCTAGCGTCATAGCCCAATCTCTGGCACAGATCTTTCAAAACTCCTGGCGGTCTGGTGTAGTGCCTGAAGACTGGAAGAAGGCCAATGTGGTGCCAATCTTCAAAAAAGGGAGGAAAGTGGATCCAGCTAACTACAGGCCTATCAGCCTGACTTCTATCCCAGGGAAGATCTTAGAAAAGTTTATTAAAGAGGCCATCCTTAATGGACTGGCAGATGCCAACATCCTAAGGGATAGCCAGCACGGGTTTGTTGCAGGTAGGTCTTGCTTGACCAATCTTATTTCCTTCTATGACCAGGTGACCTATCACCTGGACAAGGGAGAAGAGATTGATGTCATATATCTTGACTTGAAAAAAGCCTTCGATCTGGTATCCCATGATCACCTCTTGGCGAAACTGGCCAGTTGTGGCCTTGGGTCCACCATGATCCGCTGGCTGGGAAATTGCCACCGTGGTCAGACCCAGAGGGTAGTAATAGATGGAAGTCACTCATCATGGTGTCCTGTGACCAGTGGGGTCCCCCAAGGCTCTGTCCTTGGATCCATATTGTTCAACATCTTCATTAATGATGTGGACATCCGAGTCAGGAGCGGACTGACCAAGTTCACCGGTGACATCAAACTTTGGAGCAAAGCATCCACACCAGAAGATAGGCGGGTGATCCAGGCTGACCTGGACAGGCTCAGCAAATGGGTGGATGAGAACCTGATGGTGTTTAACACTGAAAAATGCAAGGTTCTCCACCTTGGGAAGAAAAACCTGCAGCATCCTTATAGGCTTGGCAGTACTACACTGGCTAGCACTACAGAAGAAAGAGACTTGGGGGTCATCATTGACTAAAGATGATCGTGAGCCTGCAATGCGATGCTGCAGCTACTAAAGCGACCAAAACGCTGGCTTGCATCCATAGATGCTTCTCAAGCAAATCCCAGGATATCAATCTCCACTTGTACTCGGCCTTGGTGAGGCCGCAGCTGGAGTACTGCGTCCAGTTTTGGGCTCCACAATTCAAAAAGGATGTGGAGAAGCTTGAGAGAGTCCATAGAAGATCCACGCACATGATCAGAGGTCAGGAAAACAGACCTTATGATGACAGGCTGAGAGCCATGGGGGTCTTTAGCCTGGAAAAGCGCAGGCTCAGGGGTGATCTGATGGCCACCTATAAGTTTATCAGGGGTGACCACCAGGATCTGGGGGAGCGTTTGTTCACCAGAGCACCCCAAGGGATGATGAGGTCAAATGGTCATAAACTACTGCAATACCGTTTCAGGCTGGACATAAGGAAGCATTTCTTTACTGTCCGAGCCCCCAAGGTGTGGAATAGCCTGCCGTCAGAGGTGGTTCAAGCACCTACACTGAACACCTTCAAGAGCAAATTGGATGCTTATCTTGCTGGGATCCTATGACCCCAGCTGACTTCCTGCCCTTTGGGTGGGGGGCTGGACTTGATCTTCTGAGGTCCCTTCCAGCCCTAATGTCTATGAAATCTATGAAATTTTACTGTGTCCCCATATAAAATTAGAATGTAGTTATATTCAGTAATAGCTTTGTTGAAATGCTTGAGGGACACCAGATTTTGTTGACCTCATCTCCAATTCAGTTTGAGTAACAACCAATACCAACAGAGCTTTAAATGCAGATTATAATTAGGGGTGTACCCAACTCGAAGAGATAGCCAGCTGATTTTGCAGGCAGATCACAGGGCCAGCTGCCATTTTCAAGGGCTTATCATGGCCAGGACCCTGCATGCCTCTAATTGGCCAAGGGGCCCTGTTGGCCCCACCTTTTGCCGCTGATTGGCTGTGAGGGCTGTCTGTCATGTAGCTCTCCCCCTTACCACCGATTGATGGAGGGGGATGGGGCTGCACAACAAGCCACTTTCAGCCAATCAGTGGCAGGCATCTTGGGCTTCCGTGTGTGCTGGCATCCCCCCTCCCTGTCTTCCTCCCCAGCATTGTGGCATGTAGGGGGTGCACACGGGTGCATATGCACCCCCTGAGTGTGGTGGTGCACCCCCTGTGAAACAGCAGTCGCCACTTGCCACCGCTGGTCACCACCGATGCTACTGCACATGGTCTCCAACCACTAGTTGGCACTTGCCACTGCCCCGCTGCCGACAGTGCCATGGCTGCCTGCGGAAGCTCTCCACTTACAGCCAACAAAGCTGCTGCCGCCTGCCAGAGCTCACCGTGCCCTCCCAGCTTCCAGGGGCGCGTGGCATTCATGCTCCCTGGCAGGCTGCATGGCCAGGCCTCAGTGCTGTGAGGACTGCTGGCTCCCTCTGGGGATCCAACATTTTATTTTCAGTCAGTTTTCTTCCCCCCCCTGCAAATTTCATGGACATTGTCCACTTTCTTGGGCAATGCTGTATTTTGCGTTTTCTGAATCTGCAAATTGCAAGCTGTGTTTTGTTATGTATTTTTTGTAAAATCACAATTTTGTTATGTCCCTAATTATAATCTCTATTCTACCTCTCCATGCATAGCAGAACTAACCAATAGTTTTGTACTGAATAGGAAAAAAATATTACTTTTTAATATAATTGCAAGAATAAGTAGCTAGCCCACCGCTCCTACTTAGCCAATGCATAGAGTTACCATAAGTCCAGGTTTTCCTAGACGTGTCTTCTTTTTGGATCTTCCAGTCTCTATCCAGGTGTTTTTTTTAAATCTGAACCAATGTCTGGGATTTTGCTGTGCTCCGCTGGTGGGAATAGAGGGAGGGCAATTGGAGGCAGGGAGCATCATGTATGTGTGCACAAGTATACATGTATATGGTCAGCATGTAGCCAGGCAGGGTAGTGGAAGCAGCCTCAGCAGCTGCATGCAGGTAAGTCTTTGGGGAGCAGGGGATGGAGGGCCAGGACTTGGGGACTGTCTGGGTTGTGTGTGTGGCAGGGGTGTGCGGAGGGAATGGGTGTGTTAGGGGGTTGGTGCCTGCTGGCGCTGGGGGAAGTTGTCTGGGTGCCGGGGCTGCAGCAGGGCAATGGGGTTGTGGGGCTCTTTGAGGGCAGCAGAGCACTCCGCGGTTAGGCTGATGGCACAGGTACTGGTGCCTTTGCTTGCGGGACTGGGCTGGCCAGGAGACACTGCGCAGAGAGGCGTGGCTAGGACACCTGGTGTGGTGCTAGAGCCCTGGCTCAGGGTAGGAGGTGCCACAGGCACTCTTCCCTCTCACCTGTGCTAGGCTGGACTTGCTCCCCTGCCTCCCACACAAATGGGAGTCACTGCACTCTGGCCTGGCCTGGGCAGGGCGGCTGGGGGGAACAGGGAATTGTGAGTTGGAAGTGAGGAGCACTTGCAGGGCCAGGGCTTGGAAGCTATCCTCTTTTTTGGCATGGAAATGTGGTAACCCTACCAATGCACCTACGGTTTGGATGCAGACTATATATTCTCAGAACAAAAACAGTCTGTCTACTGTTGTACAGTGTCTACCACAACGGAATCACAGTCCCAGCTGGATCCAACTGAAACTTTCATGACAATAGTAAGATTGCAGTGATCCACGTTGGAATTCAGCAAGGACAAAGGGGACATCTCTGTTTTTGAGGAAAAATGCCAGGAGATATTATGGCTATACACTCTGGTCAAAAAGATGTTTAATAAACAAGTTTCATTACATACATAGGTCATAAAAATTAAATATTATCAAAAATTAAACCCAGTAATTTTTATTCATTGTTCATCTGCATTTTCCTGCATAGTGGCAATGAAACTGTAGAGTTAGTTTCATATTTGTTTCTTGTTAGTTGTTTTCTCATCATCATTGTGAAGGTACAATACTTGGGTCCAAAACACTAGGGAAAATATTTAAATGTTTATTTGTTAAAATATATCTATTGAAGTATAACTATTGTGTAAATTATAGATCTTTGGAGGATTTATTTAACCCAACTTAGTTTTGTATTGAATGTGACCTGTGTCTCTTCAGTGATCGTTTCACAGACAGCCTCTTTCTACTTTGGAAAACTACTACAATAGAGTTTTCCTTACTTACCTTTAGCTTTTTTCCCCCTTGTGCCCCACCTTCCTTCCCTTCTCTAGCTTTTATTTTCCTAATTGCCATCTATTTACTTTCTCACTGACAACCTGCCACACATTTAGCTTCTTTCATTCCTTGGAGTCTCGAACAGCAGAGACTCCCTATGCCTGAAAAGGGATGATTACACCTGAAGGCTTGCAAAGAACTTTTTTCCAACTATTCGTTGGTCTAATAAAAGATATCACATCTACCCAAAGAAACTTACCTGCATAAGTGATAAGGACCTTTGCTCAATATTGATCAGAGGCTAACTCCCCATTGGTCCAGTAGCTCCTAGCTGCATCCTAAAACATCCATATCTAATTCTTCTGCAGGGGATTGCATCCTAACTTAGGAGGCATATAGCTGTCTTATTATCCATAGCATAGTGAACCCACTACTGATCTTTACAAATATGTATTTATAGTCTGATTTGTATTGATAAAGGTACTATTAAACACTACACAAATTAGTGTATCATAGGCATGAAGGTGGTTATAACTTCAGTGGAGAGTATAAACTTATTGTCTTGTATTGTACCTCTTCTAGACTTAGGCTATGTTTCTCATACTTGCACACAGCTAAGATTTATATCTGCTATGATATCTATCACAGAATCTACCATTTCTGAGGTGTGGCATACACCCTTTTGCAATGGAAGATGCATATGTGTACATGTCAGAGAAAGGATATGCCAAATTATCAGCTGATGTTTTTAGGGCACTATGTTGAAATTACAGTAATACGTACAGTCAGATCTAAAGAACTTTGCTAACTAATAGATGCAACATTTTCCTGGCTCTTGCACTATAGGTGTGTGCCATTGTTATTCACCCACCTCAGTAGGTGCGTCAGATACCTGAAGGCATATACCTGTTTGTGGGGATAATTTCACATATTAACTTCTGAACTAGTAGTAGCCTGAAATGTAGGGCATATTCCCTGTGGAAGCCACTTGCAGCAATATAGTTAGGTGGAGGAGTGTTGATTATGCAAGTTGTAGGCTATTGTGCTGTCCCTGGTTGCTTCTTTAAGGACGGATGGCAACGTCTACACTAAGAATAGACTTACTTGTGTGATGTGAAGAGAGCAAAATTGTGAGAGAGGAATTACGTAAAAGGTATATCAGCCTTAAGGCTGCTGGACCTAAGTGTCCTTGAATACATTCAGCATTTCACTATCATCATGATATCCTGGGTACCTATGTTTTTTCTGAACAATTACCAAAGTGCCACTTCTTAGGCCATTACTTGCTTTGTTTTGTCTTGAAAATGTCCTTCAGCATCACTTGCTACTGGAATTATGTACTTTACAAACAAGAATTTAAAACATCCTAGAGAAAGCAGAATGGAAATCAAGTCTCAAAGAAGTAAAATGACTTGCTAAACATTTTCAGCACCACTGGAAAATATTTAGGGCCTCCACAAATCTAAACACTTCTCATTCACTGTTATCAAGTCTTGATGCATTGGACTTGCCTCCAGATTTGGAGGACAAATCACTGGCATGAACCTCTAGGCTCCCTCCCAAACTTAGCTGATTTATTTTCTGCAAAGGAGGAGGGGGAAGCAATTGAAGGAGTGAGGGTCCTTGGCCTATTCCTGCTCTGCTTTGCTGCAGATGTGGAACTTGTGCTAGGGAAATGGTGTCTAACTGGTAGCCTGCAAGCCCCTGCAGCCATTTCTCCCTCTGCTGTGCAGTGGGGGAGGGTCCAGGACTGGGGGGCTGGGCTTGCATGGTGGGGGGATTGGGTGCCAGCCATGCAGAGGGTGGGGTGGGAGCTGTGTGCCACACGCAGCCTGCGTAGTAGACACATGCTCGCTCACGCACACACACACCTGGAAGCCTGCCTTTGCAGTATATTGCCTGCACAGTATGCAGCTTGAGGATTGCAGACCAGGATTATGTGCAGCCCCTGGCTGTTCCAGGGATGGACACTAGGGCTGTATGAAACAACACCATTTCATTTCAATGTCCATTTTGCCATTTTGAAGGGACAGTGTTTTGTTTCATCGTTTCGTTTCAAAGAACTGTTCTGTTTCATTTTGTTGAAACTCTTTAGTTGTTTTGACACATTCTGACGTTTTGCCTATAGGCTATAATGGGAAATCATTAAAATACCTAAAACTTTGTCATTTCTTGCCTGATTTGGATGAATATTGCAGGGAGGGTAGCTTTCTGAGGGCATGAAGCTTGCCAGCTTTCTAGGAGATAGGTGCAGAGGTTTCTGGAAAACTACACCTCAAACTGTTCAGAGCAAAACCCATGACACTTGCTGGCAGCAGCAGCTGCCTGTTATCTGGTATGTAGATCCAGGGGTCCACACCCCAGGGAGGGCTGCAGGGCTGTGCCAGACTCCTCTCAGGTGAATGGGCTGCCAGATCTGCGCACCAGATGAGAAGAGGCTGCTGCTGCCGCCTGGGACTGGCGCTGGCACTGGGTACAGCCAGCACCGGGAAGAGTTCTGCTGCCACCAGTCCCAGCTGGCAGTGGAAGCTACCTGTCATCCAGCACACAGATCCAGGGGCCTGAACCCTTGGGAGGGCTGTGGGGCTGTGGTGTACTCTTCCTGGGGGTGCGATCTTTGATCTGTGCTCCAGATGACAGGAAGCTGCTGGCTGGGACCGGTGCTGAAGCCAAGTAAGCCTGGCTTTGAAACTCAAAATGTTTCAAAACTTTTATAACATTTTGAGTGCCCTTGTTTTGTTTCAAAGTTGTTTTGAAGCCTTTTGTTTCATTTTGATTTCAAGCTTGAAATGCATCAAAACAGCTTCAAAACAAAACACCCGGCAAAATTTCGCACAGCCCTAATGGACAGCCCAATGCTAGAGCATACATAGAGTCATACTAAAGCAGCTCTGCGTCTTGGGCAGCTTCAGCACATGGAGCAGTGTGGGGGCTAAGCTGCTGATGGTGGCATAGTTAGCCACCAGCTCTGGCTGTTTTTGCACACTTTCCCCCACCTCAAAGGCAGTGCCCGGGGCTTCTGCCTCTCTCCCCCTTTTACAATATTGTACAGTACTGCCAATGTTTGTAAAAATTTTGAATAGAACCCTAAGTGAGGCATCTGTGGGACATTAGACAGCCACATTGTTTTCTTTCTCCTCTTATTTAACTCTAAAAAACAGCTTATGTAAGGCAGCTTTATTTTATAAGAGCAGTCAAAGTAATTATGACATTTCTTTTCCCACTTACTGAAACAGATGACAGCTGTCAGCCAGATGAAGAATAAAACAGAGTATATCAATGTCCTATATTGTTCGCTTTTCTAAAATATTTGTTTTTCTTTACCTTTCTCCAGTTTTTTATCTCATTATCTCACCACTTGTCTGACCCAATTGGTTAATCTTATAACACACTTTCATATTCTTTTTATTTCTATTATTTTACTTTTAATAAAGGGTGAAGAATGCAATAGTTATCTGTATTAATTTGATTAATCTTATGCCTCTTTTGGATTGGGGGTAATTGTGTTGATGGCAAAAGGGTACAAAAGGGTTAGTTAGCTGTGATTTGTAAGGAATTAGTGGCTGTAGATGAATTCAACGTTTGGTGCATAAACAATGCACATATTAATTCATTGGTCATTTGCATCTGCAAATGCAGAAGCAGGAATCTGGTTTGCCTCACTTGGGGAGAAAAGAACCCAGCTGGATATTTATGCCTTGTAAAGAGTTTAGGAACATTTAAGAGTAGAGTCTGAGAAAGCAAGAACAAAGGGAGGTGTATAAAAACAGGCTATAATTTAGTTCCAAAGGGAACAGGGGGGTATCAGAATTAAGACAGAATTATCAATCAATGTGAAGGAAATAACAGGCACAGGTAAGATAATAAGCACGCTGGCTGTTCTCTGCTTGTTATATTCCCATAGATAATTAAATATTGTATTTTGAGCAAGCTACCTTTTGTCACTCCATTTATCAGCTGCTTACAGCTCCTAGAAGTAAGTGGACATCATGGGCCAAATTCAGCTGGACCTGCTCAAGAAAATTCAGTTGATGACAGGGATTTACTGTTTATTAACTTTCATAACACAAGAACTAGGAGTCACAAAGTGAAACTAGTAGGTAGTCAATTTAAACTTGTAGCCCAGGTATACACGGATTTGTACTTCCCTCTCCAACTGAGGGAATTATTGGCAAGGCAGTGTGCTGTGGAGGGACACAACAGCCCAGCTGGTGCCTCCATCCCCTATTGAGTCAGGTCCAGTCAATCAATTACTTAATGTATTATCACAACAAAACCATTAAAGGGTAAGGACATAAATTATATATATATGAACAAGTTTATAAAACAATACACTCTATAATATATACACACACACGGACATACCACACCCAATTATCTCAAATACAGATTGGTAAAATCCCAGAGGACAAATGAAAGCTGTTTTCTCCTTAGCAGCTTCCTGCAGAGGAATCTGATAATACCCACTACACAGGTCAAATACAGAAAACCACTTGCTGCCCACCAGACAATCCAGGGCTTCCTGTACTCGTGAGACCGTGTACTGGTCCATCACAGTGCGTGCATTTAAGGTGCAGTAGTCAATGTACATTCTCAGACTCCCATTCTTTTTCCGTACAAGGACTATGGGGGAGGCATAAGGACTCTTTGATTCCGTGCTAATCTTGTGATCCAGCAACTCTTGTAAGTGGCACCTGACCTCCCCCATCTCGGCTAATGGGATGTGGTGAGACCTCTCATGGAAAAGACATGGGTTGCTAAGGCGGAGCTGATGCTTGACACCCTTAGCTTCCCCCATGTCCCACTCATGCAGGGAAAAAACATTGAATCTGCTCTGGAGTTTCTCTTGGGAGCTGGGCCTTCCATGCCTCAGACACAGGGGAGTCCCCAAAGAAAAATCTTTTGAAGTTGACAAGCGGGGAGTCACTTTGTGGCATCCGGCATACCATTTCAGCTACCTTTACAGTAGCTACCTTTTGCCCCGGGTGCACCACAACATCTCCCATGGTGGGGTTGACCACAAGAGGGATAGGACAGGGAGGAAAGGTGGACGCGTGGCGCTCTACATTAAGGAGGAATACACTTCCTCTTGTCAATTAGCAAAGAATCAGAGGAGGGGCACTCTGAAGTACTCTGGGTTAGAATACAAGGCAGTCAAGGGGAAAGAGATTTAATGGTGGTGGCCGTTAACAGACCACCCAACCAAGGGGAAGAGCTACACCAGGAATTCTTAAGTCAGCTCACGGAGGTACTTAGGTCAAAGGACATGGTCATCATGGGTGACCTGAACCTTCCAGACATCTGCTGGGAAGAGCAGTCAGCCAGGTCTGACCGCTCACTTAGGTTCCTAGCCAGAATGCAGGACCTCCATCTAATGCAGGAGGTGCACAGCCCCACCAGGGGAGACACCTTGTTGCACCTGGTGCTGGCCACGGGAGATGACCTGGTGAGGGGGCTGCAGGTGCTTGACCACCTGGGTGACAGCGATCACCACCTGCTGGAATTCACCATCCAGCACAAGGTGGCAAAGGCCTAGCACAAGGCAGCAGCCCTGGATTTCAGGAGGACAGACTTCAATGAGCTAAGGAGAATAGTCGGGGAAGGACTGAGGTTCTGGAGGAAAGGGGAGTCAGGTGTTCAAGAACAGTGGTCACTCCTTAAGGAGACAATCCTCCAAGCCCAAAGGGAGGTAATCCCAACACAGATCAAAGGGAGGAGGAGGGTGCAAAAGCCTCCATGGCTTACCAGAAGCATCCAGGAATGTCTCCTAGCTAAAAGGGAGGCGCACACCCAATGGAAGGGAGGGGCCATCACCAGGGAGGACTATACTGTGGTTGCTTCGGGATGCAGTGGGGCAGTCAGGAAGGCCAAGGCAGAGATGGAACTGGGACTAGCTTCCCAGATCAAGGGCAACAAGGAGTCCTTTTTTAAATACATAGGGGGCAAAAAGAAGGTTCTGGGTAACGTGGGGCCCCTGTAGGACATGCTAGGAAATTTGGTTGTCACACCAGACGATGAAGCTAACATATTTAACTATTTCTTTGCCTCCATTTTTCCTAAGCAGGGACTGGAACAGCCACACCCTCTCTGGGCCCCACTTAGACCCTAGGGGAGGTGCACCTAGGCCAAGGGTTAGTGAGGAACTAGTTAGGGAACTTCTGGAAGGACTGGATGTATTCAAATCAGCTGGTCCGGATGATCTCCACCCTAGAGTACTGAGGGAATTAGCCGTGGTCATTGCGGGACCCCTGGCACAGCTTTATAAGCACTCATGGTGCCAGAGGACTGGAAGAGGGCCAATGTGGTTCTCATCTTCAAAAAGGGGAGGAAGGAGGACCCAGGAAACTAGAGGCCAGTTAGTCTTACCTCAATCCTGGGCAAGCTTTTTGAGAGAATTATTCTGGCACATGTCCACGAGGGGCCAGCAGGGGAGGTTATGCTTAGGGGTAACCAACATGGGTTCATTAGAGGCAGGTCCTGTCAAACCAACCTGGTGGCCTTCTATGACCAGGTCACCAAATCCTTAGATGCAGGGGTAGCAGTGGACATAGCCTTCCTGGACTTTCAGAAGGCCTTCGACACAGTCTCTCACCGTGTTCTCATTAAGAAACTGGGGGACTGTGGTGTCAGCACCTACACAGTCAAATGGGTCGCCAACTGGCTGGATGGCTGCACCCAGAGAGTGGTACTGGATAGGTCATTTTCGACCTGGAGGGATGTGGGCAGTGGGGTTCCGCAGGGCTCGGTTCTCAGGCCTGTGCTGTTCAACATCTTCATCCATGACTTGGACAAGGGGGTAAATAGCACCCTGTTCAAATTTGCTGATGACACTAAGATGTGGGGGAATGTGGGCACGCTAAAAGGGAGGAATAGGCTGCAATGAGACCTAGACAGGTTACAGGAGTGAGCAGATGAGAATAGGATGGGATTCAACACTGACAAGTGCAAGGTGCTGCACCTGGGTAGGAAGAGCCTGCACCATACCTACAGCCTGGGGAACTCCTTTCTTGTCAGTGCAGAGGGAGAGAAGGATCTTGGAGTCATCATTGATGCCAAGATGAACATGGGCTGGCAATGTGGGGATGCAGTAAGGAAGGCTGACTGTACCTTGTCATGCATCCACAGATGCATCTCAAGCAGATCCAAGGAGGTGATTCTCCCCCTCTATGTGGTACTGGTCAGGCTGTAGCTGGAGTACTGTGTCCAGTTCTGGGCACCGCACTTCAAGAGGGATGTGGACAACCTGGAGAGGGTCCAGAGGAGGGCCACTCGCATGATTTGGGGACAGCAGGGCAGGCCCTACGAGGAGAGGCTACGGGACTTGAACCTATTCAGCCTTCACAAGAGAAGGCTGAGGGGGGGATCTAGTGGCCTGTTACAAACTAGTCAGAGGGGACCAGCAGGCATTGGGGGAGTCCCTGTTCCCCCAAGCACTACCAAGAGTGACCAGAAATAATGGTCACAAGCTAGCAGAGGGTAGATTCAGGCTAGATATGAGGAGGCGCTACTTCACTGTCAGGGCGGCGAGGACCTAGAACCAACTTCCAAGAGAAGTGGTGCTGGCTCCTACCCTGGGGATCTTTAAGACAAGGCTAGATGAACATCTTGCTGGGGTCATATGACCCCAGTATTCTTTCCTGCCATGGCAGGGGGTCAGACTTGATGATCTGCTCAGGTACCTTCCGACCCTACAAACTACGAAACTATGAAACAATAACATTAACCAGACTCATGTTCAGACCTTGGGTTTCAAACACCTCTTCTGGAACTTTCAAAGTTCCTGATCCCCCTTTCCCAGGGTAGGTCTCTACCACTACAAACCCTACTTGCTGAGGTTGCTGCTCCCACTTACAAACTGTGGGCAGGGCCCACTGATGTTTCCCAGGGATCCTCTGAGGGGTAACCCCAGAGAATTCTAAGGTCCCCAGGACCGGAGAGCTAGTTCCCATACCTCTCTGTTCCCACCTGGCATAGGCATCAGAGCACAGTGTATGCATTTTAAGCTGTTTCTGATAGCTTGGGCCCACCTGCTGCCTACAGTACTGGGCCAAGAACCAGAATATGCTGCAGTTAGTCCCAATGATAAGAGAGGCTCCCTTCATCCACCTTAGATCGGGGCATACCAGTGCAACAGTGGATACCTCTTTCTCTATCCTGGCCACAGACTTGGGAAACTTTATTCATAGGGAAACATAACCACTATAGGGGTAGGGGTCCTGGGTCAGTCCACAGAGCCCCAGACCCGTGAGAGGGTGCAATGGCAAATGCCTGAAATATTCCCTATAAAAAGACTCGAACAAAATGGTGACTTGGGATCTGCTATCCAGAACAGTGTGACATTCACACCCATTCATCTTAACTGGGACCTCAGCCCTAGGCCCCACTAATCATTCTGGCAGGGAGTTCAAGGTTTGGGTTTGGGAGCTTGATGGGGCCTGGAACGGAGCCAACTCCCTTGCTCTGCCACTTCCCCGTTTCCCACCTCCCACCGGGTCTTCAACCGTTGGAACACCAGGTCTGGGTTCTCTAGCTGTGTACATTCTTGGGCCAAGTGCTCGTAGTCCCCACACCTATAACAGAACCCTGGGTTTCAAGAGCGGTTCTTTACCCTGGGCCTGGCCAGAGCACAGAGGCTCAGTTGGGTTTGCACCCCAGGAGGGGCCCTGCTGACAGCAGCCGCTAGTACTGGGGACAGGGACTCTTCCTCAGTCCTCAGAGGGGCCTCCTCTTGAGGAGTTACCACCAAGACCCAGCTAATTGGTCCCCTTCGAGGTGAAACAGCCTCTGGAGCCCACATAACTTCTCTCAAGTGGAGGATTTCTTCCTCTTCCCGTACCTCTTTCATAAGCTGGCCAAAAGTGGGAGGGTTATTTTTACATCCAGCCAAATTGAGATCCCTAATGAGGGGTAGACTATAGCAGGGCCCTATTTGTACTTGCCAGAGCCTTGTACAATCGACTTCAGTCACACAGGGGACCTTCGGCCACCTGCTGTAGCACCTGTTCCAGTCAAAGAAGGTATGAGGAAACAGCCTCGCCCTTGCACTGGAAGGTGCTGAGCAGTTCATAATAGGCCCTTCCACCTTGGGTGGATCGTTTGAACACATCTTGCAATGTCTGGATCCACTGTTGAGTGGTAATGCTGGGGTTCTGGAGCTTGGCTGTCCTGATTACCCTAAATGACGGTTCTCGCAGCACATCCAGAAGACAATGACATTTTTCTTTGTCTGGTATTTGCCATGTCATGAGAGTCTCTTGTACATGGGCAGCCCAGGATTCATATCCCTCCTCTCCCATGAGGACTGGGAGGTTCCCAGAAAAGTTTCTTAGTCTTTTATATGCAGCCCAGTCATTGGAGGAGCTGGCCACCTCCCTAAGGACCTGCTGCGTAGCCACAACCCATTCTTGGGTGACGCTGGGCGAGGCTGTTGTCCCACTGGTTCCAGGGAGTTCCCTGGCATCGTCTCTTCCTGGTGCCTGGGACATGTTTTCTCCTTGCTTGACCCTATAGGGGTATAGAGCACTTCACAAAATTAAGCTCCTGCCAATAAAATCCTGTGCAAGCTCCCAAAATGTAGCCCGAGTGTATACAGGTTTGTACTTCCCTCTCCAATTAAGGGAATTATTGGTAGGGCAGTGTGCTGTAGAGGGACACAAGAGCCCAGTGGCCACCTTCATCCCCTATAGAGTTAGGTCCAGTCAATCAATTACTTAACTATATACAGATTTATTATCACAACAAAACCATTAAAGAGTAAGAACATAGATTATATGTATATGTACAAGTTTACAAAACAATAAACCCTATAATATATATTTATTTTATGTATTTATATTTTTTATATATTATATATATAAACAGATATACCACACCCCATTATCATTTATAATACAGATGAACAATAGAACAAAACCAGACCAAAGGCTACACAAACTATTACTTCAAATTATTCACATAAACTGTAAGGCACAGTCCACAAATATAATCAGCAGCACATACTTGGGTGCCCTCCAGGGCAGGGGCCCCACTCCCAAGGTACCACTACAGGAAAGGAGGTGCAGGGGGAAAAAAAAGGAGAGGAAGACCCCAAATACTCCTAAGCTCCCCTGTTATCACCCAGGAGCAGCCCATGTGGTGCCCCTTCGCAACCCTTGGGGTGGGGGGGGCCCTCCCCTGTGGGGACTCTCTCTCCAGGGTAACTTACTACTATTCCACAGTCCCAGAAGGTTGTCTCTTGTTCTCCAGGTCAAGCTCTGTCCCCACTGGGTTTTCCTGCCACCTGACTCTGCTGCCGCTGTCTTGGCTTAGGGCCACAGGCACCGCTGTGTGTTGTGGATGCTTCACCTTGTACTAGGGGTTGGAGGCCTGGACAGCCTTGTGTAGCAATGGGGCTTGGTCTGTTCCTGGACCCTCTGAGCAGCATAGTCTGCACTGAGCTGCTGCCCTGTGTCAGCAGCTGTAGACTCGAGCCATCTCAGTGTCCCTTTCAACACAAATATTCTCCATTAGCATTGCCATAGTCTGTCTTGCCACAACAATGGCTTTGCTGCTGGCCTCAGTATTCCACTGTTCCTGAAAGAATGCAGCATACATGGCCAGGGGGAAATCCCTCTCGTGACTAGATGAGCACAGCAGTCCTGATGGTACTCCATCCATGCATGGCAGTGCTGGAAGTCACAATTCTCCTCTCTGGGGATGCCGCCAGCTCTCCAGAAATGTCCTCCTTGCTATTCTTCCTCCTCTTATTCCTTCTCAGTCCTGCTACTCTTGGAGCTGTGGTATCAGGCTAGAACCTTTGGAACTCAATGGCACCATTGTGTGAGCAGCCATAGTTGCAACCATTGACCCTGGGATGATTGATGAAAAGTAGACAAGGAATTGTTGTTAAACTTGCTTGACCTGGTGATGAATTCCCCCAAAAGGTTTAATATTTCATCTCTTAAGCCTTTTTCTGTATGCTGCAGGTTCCTGAGGTCAGAAGTACAATTGCTTTTGGGCTTCAGAATAAGGGCCCTGGGGTGCGTCCAGATGAATGTGGACATTTGTTTCTCTGGGGACAAGTAACAGCAGCACACCTTGTGCCACTGCTACTTGGTCCCAGGAAACACCCATGCAATGTGTGCTCTGGCATGCAGCAGGTTATCCCAGGCAAGGTAGGGGAGGCTGGGGCCAGCAACTGTGCTAGGCCCAGCAGCCTTACCTTGAGTCCTGGGGGCCTTGGGGAGCTGCAGCTATGACAAAAAGCCTGGCCGGCAGCCAGAGCACGGCTTCAGCCAGCCAGGCTTCAGTTTTGGGTGGTGCATGCTGCTACCACATGCACCACCCTGCTTTTTTTAGCATGGGTTTTTTTTGACCCCAGGATTTCCCAGAGTCAACCCCCACCCAAATGCTGCAAAACAGTGGCGTAGGGAACACCTGCATATACGGTGAGTGGCGTCGCAGATGGGTCATACCATACATCCACACTTGTTTGGATGTGCCCTGACAGTTTGTCACCCTCAGGCAAATGAGGTTTTTTTGGTGATTCCACATTGTATGGTCAACCTTGGGAAAGTACTACTTAGTCTACAGTGAGACTGTCCCTGGATTTTGCTGGGTAGGTCAGAGAGGATGAAAACCTTAGCTAACCCTTATACCTCTATTTCGCAGGCCACCATGATTTTTGTTCCTTGGTTCTCCTACTTGTGACAACTGCCAGGCACAATCAGCTCTATGCAACGTCTGGAGGAAGCCCTTCTGCATAACATTTTTTAATCCACAGGAAGATGGTCCTACTTTACAGTCTTTTGCCTTGAAAGGGCCAGAAGAGTTATGAGGCCACCTCAAGAGAAAGGGGTTAATTTTTAATTAAGAGCAAAGCTACAAGGGTACCTCCTGTTGAGGCTGAAATAATCCTTGATTACTTCCTGGAATTATGAGCTCATCGCTGCCAGAGCATTGGCTGCATGCCTTCAACTCTTGTTGCTCCCAGAACAGTTCAGTCTTTGCAGCCATCCCGAAGGAACTAGGTGTATTCACTGCAAAGTCTTTCTAGTTGAAGTGTCTGCTGCACTAAAAAAAATCTTCACTTATTCTTACTTGGACCCACTGCTGAAGCAAAACATTACCCTTCTGCATCCTTGCTGCTGTCAGTGAAGCTCCAAGAACTCTCCTTTTCCTGCTTCTGTCCTAGTGCTACAGTCTGCAAACTTTCCTCAGGACACTTAACAGTGTAAGTGCAAGGGACTACATGGACAGGCTGCTGTTTTCAACTGTGTGCTATAAAAATGTGATTTGTCTGGTCTACTATCACTCTGAGACTTTTTTATATAAGCTTCAGGCTGCCAAGAGAAAGGAAATGGGTCTTTCTGTCTGACTGTAATTTTTGTTAGAGTTTACCTTTCTGGAAAGAGTCAAGCCATGACTGGTCTGTGTAGAGGGCAATCACTGAGGTTAATTATGGCTTCACAAGTGAGCACTGACTTTTTAAAATGTTTTTTCCCACTCACAGTCTGGCTGCTTTGCCTTATCTTCACTTGAAAACAGAAACACTATTTTGCAAATTAAAACATTCATTTTTTTTATCCCTGAGCTGTTTTTCCCTAGAGGTGTACTCCCCACACTCCCTGGGTAGAGGGGTTTAGAAGAAAATCACTGTGGGATGCTGGAGGACTGATGAATGAACATCCTATTGTGCTCTGGTGGAAAGAATAGGTGTAACCTGAAGTGCTTTGGAGTGATTTATGTTTCATCCAAGGTCATTTTTAAAAGATTTGGGCTGCTTGTAGCACTCTAGTGCCATGCATTGTCCATGCCTTCACTTTTTTACAATGCCTCTTTCTATACCCGTTATGTATAATATTGCAATTCAGTCTTTATATTGTCTTTTTTCCTAGTATGGGCAAACACTGTCTAGTGTACAACATACAATCAAAGACCATACTAGACATACTTCCAGTATGCATCACATAATATTAATTATATTTAAATTATATTTATATTTCATATATATCAATCTTAATTACTTCAGCTTTGCTCACATTCATGGATAGTGTATAGGACATACAAGACATATCATATCTGGGAATTCACAGACAGTGTATAGGACATATCATATTTGGGAAATGTATAGTTATGATAATAATAATGGTAGTCTAGAATATTAGAGGCTATAGTATTATAAGTAAAATAATAAACTAATACTACTTTACATCCAACATGTTCTTTATGGCAAAACCAACTCCATAAAGCCAATGTTCTCCTGCCTGTTTACCCTTCCAGAAGAGGGTATAACCACCTCCTTGTTCTCTGAGCTGCCAGTCTCCTACTTGCTCATCATAACTCCTATTTGCAATTAGGTCATGCTAAAATGTATTGTAGCAGGGTGCAGGACTCAGGAGCTGCAGTCCAGCTGCAGGCACTTGGAAGGCTCCTGTCTGCCTGCCTAGGAGCACTATGCCAGCTTAAGGAGATGGTTGCATCCCAGAGAAAGTTAAAAGCTCCCAGGGAAGGAAAATAAGGGAGAGAGAGAAGGCTGAGGTGCTGAGGAAGCAATACAGAACCGGGGTTACTCTCCCAGGGTCTGGGAAAGGACTGAAGGGTTTGGTTTAATCATTTATTGTTTATGTACTTGCTTGTTTTATGTTTTATGTTGTATCCTGTGGGGACAAGTTTGCCCCAGGAAAAATAAAAACTGCTGTGAAAAGTGATAACCCACTACATGTGTATATACACATCACTAATCTCAGTTCTGCATGTTGTTCACTCTCTTTTTGTTCTATTAGTATCAAACTATCTAATTGAGTCTTAATTATCTATTTATGTCAAGGTATATTATTAAACCATTTGTATATGTAATTGTATGTTTAGGAGAACTTTATTGGCAGTCTCTACACATCACATGTGAAACAATGTGCTGTCTTTTCTTTCCCAATTTCTGAAGCATCTTTCATGCAGAGCTTAAAGATGGTTTTGTCATCAAGAATGAACTTCTGAACCAACTCAATGAATTCCCTTATCAAAATTAATGAGCGCCTCATGACTTTGCATATTAAACTGGCAGGGAGCCAGTACGCCACTGTCATAAGCGCATATACCCCAACCCTTGATGCCACCAGTGAAACCAAAAAGGAATTCTATACCAACCTTGACTGAGTCCTTTCTGGCATTCTGGAAGGAAACAGACTCATTCTTTATGGCAATTTTAATGCCAGAGTGTAACAGAGTGCTATCTGGCCTGTAGGAAATTTCCCACTTAGGGTCAACTCTCTTTTGTCGTTGGATTTCTTGCCTGCCACACTTTGATGGGATTATTGGAGACTCAGAGAAAGTGTGTCCTGGGGACAATTCCTCTCAGCTGTTCTCTTTCCAGGGTTTATGCTCTACTGTCTGCTGACTTCTCACCTGCCTTGATGTGTATCTTATCCAGGGCTTCTCTTTCCCTGCACCCTGATCTGTCACTCACTCAGATGACACTTTCAGTAATCACAGTTCAATAGCCAGGGGTTAGATCCTCTCATCTCTCCACATACATTCTTCAAGTCCTGAGCTGGAACTGTTTTTATTCAGGTTCAATTTGTCCAACCCATAAACATAATGTCAGTGCAAATCACAGAGCAAAGGAAACAGTCCTCAACATGCTACATCATAATTCCAGTGCACTGTTAGTTTATGCTGAACTCTCTTAACATAGTCACCCGTTAGTAAACTTAAACATATGGCCACTTTGGCTTCCTCACTTTAACTTGATGCACTTCTCCCCAGCATGATCATCTGTTCCTCCCAGATATTCAGACTCCCACAAGCACCCTTCACTCCAAACAGCCCACTCCTAAATCAGTCAGCCCACCTGTAGGGCTGGCGTCCTCTGCTCATTTAATCCGGAGTCCTTTGCTCCCTGGCCTTGGCTCTTAGTTACACATTCTAGCCATACCATGGCAGCCCTGCTGATATGAAGAACAGCTATTGGGCAGACAAGACAGAGGAGATTCAACATCTTGCTGATGTTCACAGCTGAAGCTATCTGTGGTCTGACCACTCACGGACCAACCCCTTTGAGACCTAAGGATGGAGGAGACTTGAAGCAAATTCACATGACCTTCACTGCTTGCCAGCTGCAGGAAAATTGGTGAGAACAACATAAACCTCTTTACATGGCCTTCTTTGGCCTCACAAAAGCCTTTGGCTCTATCAGCCAAGAAGTGCTGTGGAGGATCCTTCTGAAGTATGGATGTCCACTGAAACTCATAACCATTCTTTGCCTGCTCCATAATGGTATGTGAGCAATGGTTCTCTTCTCAGTATTTCTTACCATGATGCTACATCTGACCACCAACAAGCTTCCAGTTGGAGTGAAGCTAAGATATTGAATGGGTGGTAAATGTTTAATCTCAGTTGACTCCACATGAAAACCAAGACCACCCTGACCTCAATCATCAAGATCCAGTATGCTGGTGATGCTGTAGCATGTACATACTCAGAAGCAGATGTTCAGGCAATCATCAGCATCTTTACTGCGGCATACAAGAAAATGGGACTGACATTTAACATTCAGAAGACTAAGGTCCTCCATTAATAAGCTGTTACTGAGCAATCCCCATCTCTGGTTATTCAGATTCATTGTGACAGTCTGGAGAACATTATTTCCTGTACCTCAGAAGCTACTTCTCGCAGATGGCTGACATTGACAAAGAAATCCAACATTGCCTTAAATGTGCAAGTGAAGCCTTTGGACACCTGAGGAAATATTTGAAGATCATAACATCAGATCTGAAACCAAGCTCATGGTTTGTCAAGCTGTTGTGATTCCCATCTTCCTGTATGGACAACATACAGGAAATATCTCAAGCTGATGGAGAAGTATTACCAATGCTGCCTGCAGAATATCTTTCAAATCCAGTGGGAAGACACACACACTAATATTAGCATCCTCTCACAAACAAACACCACAAGCATTAAGGCAACGATTATCCAGTATCAACTTCACTGAACCAGCCGTGTCATCTGGATATCTAACTCCAGACTCCTGAAGCTAGTTTTATTTTACAAGCTCAGTCGAAGTGTACGCTCAAGAAGAGGGCATAGAAACTGCTTCAAAAACATCCTAAGGACCATCCTGAAAAAAATGCAACATTGACATCAACCTGTGATGGCCTATTGTCCAGGACTGCCCCAAATGGAGGAAAAATCTGCTGCAAGGATCTCTGTATTTTGAAACAGGAGACAGAAAAAGAGTGGAAGCAGCAGAAACAGATTAGATTAAGAACCCAGAACTACCCACCTCACATGGAAACATGTACCTGAGCTGCAGCAGAGTCTGTTGATCCTGGATAGGCCTTGTTAGCCACATTTGGACCCACAGATAAGACACACATGGAAGACAATCATCCTTAATTGTGAGGTTCTGCTGAAGATGCAGTGTTTTTGTTGCACAATTTACCAGTTTTCTCAAATGACAAGCAAGACCTTATGAGGGGGAATAAGGCAAAATGCTGCATTTATTGAATTAGAATATTCAAAAGAGCACTTCTATATACACACTCACTCTCAATCACTCTGCAGATGTGAAAGTTCGTTGCTCACTACTGCACTAGGTGGCCAGCCTAGGGCATGAGAGTATGAGAGTGGGGCATACAGGCGCATGTCTGTGCTCCAATTAAGTTTGCAGAGTGTTACCCAACCTCTTGCTACTAAGTCTCTCTCCTTTATTGGGGTTATCAAGTTGGTGTTGGGTGACTGGACTGCCTTTTCTGATTCTGTGCCTCCTTTGTCTGAATCTCAGTACTTTTCCATCCTGACAAGCTGTCAGGCTCATGATCTTCAATCACTTTGTTCCAACATTCTTCTGTTATCACTGGTGTAGGCTGTGTCCAGCACAAAAGTTGGGATGTTAAAGACCTTGTCTTCAATCTTGTCTTTTCTGCTTATCTTTATTTATCACCTGGTACAGACTTACCTCTTCAGCCTTTTCAGCATGATTCACCATTTGGTAACTTGTTTATTGACACATAGCTTACTCTGCTTTTACCAATCACTCTATACTTATTCATCCATACATCCAAATACAAAATTAGTATTTTTTTTACTATTAATATAAAGGTACAATAACAAACATAATTCATACAAACAAACTTAAAATCACTACATTTTTATATAACTGATAATATAATCCCTGTTATATTGCACATGATAACACATCTTGGTGGTCCAACAAAAGACGCATGGTACAGTTAAAATACCTTGCAGCTTAATTTATCAAAAATATAAAATTTCAGTATGTCTTGTCCTATTATTAACAGTAATGATAATTCTGATTAAAAAACTCCCCCATCCAATATCTCTGTGTACTTTATAAACAGTAATTTAACATAACTTCATAACAACCTTGTGAGGAAAGAATTTCTTCCAATTAAAAGTTGAATAAAAGAAGGCAGACAGTGGTTAAGCAACTTGTTTCACGTCACAAATGAAGGGTCTGCAGCAGAGCCTCCCTTTATAGCTAAAACAAATACTAAAGAACTTCCTTCAGTCATACCCAAAAGATAAGGTAATAATAAGGTGTGGGTCCTAGTTCAATATAAATAATGCACTATGAAGCGTTCTTCAGCTCAGTTCAGAGTAAACAGGTTCAGGTGTGGTTGGTGCAGTACTTATACCATGGTAAAAAAACATGGTATAGATCTAACACAGGTCCTGGGCAAAGTTGGATCACAGACAGGATTGGTTTTGCTCAATGCATTTTTATGGCCCACATGACATACGAACATAGAACTGCTATTTACTGGGTCAGACCATATGTCCTTGTTGCCCAATATTCTGTGTCACACAGTGGCGCAGTGGATGCTAAAAAGAAAAATGAACTGGGTTTAACCAGGGTTTTTTCCACTGTTCCTCTCCCACTTACTGCCTCCAGCATTTAAGATCTAGGAAGTTCTGATTCAGAGACTGTACTCTGAAACTCCCATGCTCAATAACTACTGATTCCTCCAAGAATTTGTCTAGTTGCTTTTTGAATTTGGCTAAATTGTCAGCTTCCACAACATCTGGTGGCAATTCAGATTCTGAAGAATCAGAGCTTTTCATATAAAAACACTGACATTTCTAATACTCAAGATTGCTTCCAAACATGCACAGAATGTAAAAACAATGTAGTCTTGTCTTCCTGAGTCTGCAGGCAAAATTAACCACTATTTCTAAATCTGGTCCAAATCCCAGTGACAGTACCGTTTCAATTTGGGCTTTAGATCAAGCCCTCCAAGTATCAGTCCTCCTACCTATATTGAAATTCCTTAAATGCATGTCCAGATACATTGCATTTGTGCTTGTCCAGAGGTAGAGAATAAAACACAAGTTGAGCTGTGGCCCTACCCCCTTTGGTTTTCTATGTAGAGGTAGCTAAAGGATGGATACCTGGGCTCATGGCTGTATGAAATCTCCCTTGCTTAGATAAATGGTAATATCACAGAAAAGTAGGGCTGGAAGAGACTTCATGAACTCAGCTAGTCCACCCCTTGCTCAAGCAGAATCATCCCTATCTATGCCATCTTAGAAACATGTTCGTCTAACCTGTTCTTAAAAACTTTTTGAACATCCCTCACAGACACCTACCATAACACTTGTAACATCAAAAGTACCTTTTAACTTGCCACAGGTAATGTTGGGGGACAAGAACACTGTCAATGTCTTGCTGCTTCAAGAACAGGAAGTAGTTTGTTAAAATACAAAATAGATAGAAGAATGAAGACCATGACCTCCACTGCAGTAGTAGTCAATTCTCCCTCCCCTTTCCATTTCAATCTGACTGTGGCGTAACATTCCTTCCTTATCCTAAATATGGGAATAGGTCTGACCCTGAGTGGATGCACAACACCCGCCAGCCAGAAGCCTCTGTGTATTTTAAGTTCCAGCAGAAGCATGAGCACATCCTAGTCAAAATCCCAAGCCTTGACTTCTAAGGAAGGCAAAAAATAACCCAGAAAACAGGATAAATACTTCCTTCTTGGCTTCTCAAGGTGACCAGCAAAGCCAAGAAGCATGGGGAAAAATGAACACCCTCCACTCTGCAGTGCAACCTGCAAAGCACAAAGACAACTTCATGCATCATACACCCTGACTCTCCCCTCCATATCATTCTATGCCTGTCACACCTATTTTATCATAACCATGCCAGCTGCAGAGCCCTGCTGCTGAACACGATCCTCTTCAATTTCCACCTGTTATAGGGTGCAAAGATCTTCTCATGTCTCTGAGTGATGCTTTCAAAGGTCTCTGTGGTGGTGTGTGTGTGAATCTCCTGTGCTTCTAACTACTGCTTTTCATAACATGCTATAGGCATAGCTCCTCCTGGATGATCCCTGACCAATGCTTATCCATTTTTTTCTTGAAAACTTTGAATGATGGAGATTCCACAACTTTTCTAGGCAATCCATGCCACTGCCTCACTGTTCTAATACCAAATACGTTTTTTTCCTGATATCCAATCTAAATCTTCTTTGCTGCACTTTAAAGTCATCACTATATGCCCTGTCCTCTGCAGCAAGGGAAATAAATTGTTCTCTCTCTTCTATATGGCAGTCCTTCAGATATTTGATGGCTGCTATTATATTCTCCCTCAATCACCTTTTCTGCAAACTTAACATGCTGAGTTCTCTTAACCTAACTTCATACAGTTCCTCATATGGCTTTCCTTCCAACTTCTTTATCATTTTTGTCATATGTAGTCTAAAAATTGTACTTTCTTCCAGTCTGAAATATCAAAAATGGAACTATTTCCCCAGGTAGAGGACTTGGGGATCAGTTAGTGAGCCTAATTAAGGGGCACCTGCAGCCAGCCCTGTGGACTCACCTGACTGGAAAGGGACAAGGCCTGGGATAGATATAAGCTAGAGCCAGAGCCAAGGCAACCAGTCTGGCTCTAGAGGCTGAAGAGAGAAGAGCTCTGTGGTAAGATGCTTGTTGCTGAGAGGCAGACTGTGTTCATGTTATGCTTGGAGACAGCAAGTAAAGGGCTGAGGGCTAGCAGCAGACTAAGGCCCATGGCTGGGTAAGAGTTTTGATATATAGCCTAGAGTCCAGCAGTTTAATTATATCCACAGTGCTTATGTTTTTGGTTACAGTTTACAACTGGCGGTTTGGGGTGGGACTGTTAGGGGTTGGTGGAGGTCCCAATAGTGCCTGAGAGCATGGGAGTGTCTTGAGCCCAGCCAAGAACTAGGGGTACAAGGCATAGGGCAGGCTTAGCCAGAAGCTTGAAAACTGGTGGAAGCAGCTGAAGGCCAGGAGGGGCAGAAATCAGATCAGGCAGCCCAGCCTGAGAAGGACAGAATCAGGCCCAGGGGCCCAGCACAGAGGACACAGGAGCCAGAGGCCCAGAGATACTAACAATTGACAGGGCTGAAGCCAAGATAGCCAGACCGCGTGGGCCAGGGCTGGAGGCTTGCAGCCAGAGGAAAGAGATAGAGGCTTAGAAGGCCGAGGTCCCAACAAGGGTGTGATTGGACAGTAATTCCATGAGGCATGGGTGTAGTGTAAGGGGACAGATGGAGCCATGTAATAGCCCTTCAGGCTACAGGTGCCCTGGGGAGGCACAGGTGAGTCAAAAGGACCCACTTAGCCTGAGAGAGGCAAAACTGAGAACAGCGAGGTCCAAGAGAGACCTGCAGGTGATTAGAACTAGTTAGAAGAATTCTAGGACTCTTAAGCAGCCTCCCTTTCAATTAAATAAATACATCAAGGCATAGCAGGAAAGGGAGAAGGGGTGATCACCCTAGAGCTCAAGCAGAGCAAGGTTTACATGGTCATCAGGGGGAATTATAGCTACTCCTGGAACACAAACTCTGATACAGTTATATATATCTTGCCTTTTTATTTCTAGAGACCACCTTCACGTTTGCAAATAAATAGGATAGTCTTTTAGCGAAAGATATCTTCTTTGTTGATTGTGGAATCATAGGTTTTTTGGTTGTTGAATAAAGACTTGTTTAAAAAGTCCTAGTTTCCATTCATTTTTCCTGTCTGCATTTTTTCTCTCTCTCAATTTCACTCATAACTGTCTTCAATTTGGGGAAATTACCATAAGGCATAGACTTGTAAGCATCTTTCACTTGCTGCCAGCTACTGGTATCTCATTAAATGAATCACAGACGCTATCTTCTTAATAATACTCTAGCCAATAATCAAGCTCTCTTAGTTTGTATGGACTGGCCAGCACAGGAACAGTTAGGATGCCATCACCATCACAAGCAGAACTGTATCTCCACTAGTTATCATGGGGTAAAAAAAAGCAAACATTTTAAGGCGGTGAAGACAAATCCCATTCCTGATCACCTCCAGTTAGCACACACATTCTTTTCAGGTGTTATTTCTGCATACAGTGCAATCAGGATCTGGGACCAGGTATGGATATGCATATCCATGTTAGTTATATAGTTGGTCCAAGAAATATCACAAAAAAGCCCTTGCCTCTCAAGCTTTAACTTAGTCAGCCAGATAACACCAACAGGAAGACATAATGGTGTGGACCTCAGTACAGGCTATACAAGGCTTTTAGGAAACCGTATATGTAGTTTTAGACTTGTGCTATCAACTGTTACTGCTAGAAGGTAGGACAAAGTGGCACATTAAAGAATCCCTGCCCTCAGGTTACCATCACTAATGAACTGTCTTACTGCTAATATTACCCTTGCTAGCTCAGTTAAGGAGTACCTACTTATGCTGCAATCACATTCTTGTGAATGTGCAAGGTGACTGTACTCTAGTATGTTTTCTCATGACAGTATCAGTGCTGTTACAATGTGTCTGAACACCTGCTTTAATAAGTCACTTTCAGCTTTCATGCATTTAATTAAATTAGTTCTGACTTTAGTTCCATTCTTTCATTAGGCTTGATCAACCTCTTTGGGAGGAGGTATTGCTTCAGTATTTTCACAGAAGTACAGTTTACTGTCTTGGCTTAGACTATTTCCTGATTTCTATTGCTTTTTTCCCTCATCGGTTACAGAAGGTTGCAAGTTCTCAATGAGGTCTCCTCTTATTCCCATGCTGTTACATGGGGCCCAAAATTGCATTGGACTTTTTCATTGCTGAATCACATAGTTAATTCATAGATTCATAGATTCATAGATGCTAGGGTCGGAAGGGACCTCAATAGATCATCGAGTCCGACCCCCTGCATAAGCAGGAAAGAGTGCTGGGCCTACATTACCCCAGCTAGATACACATCTAATCTTCGCTTGAAGACCCCCAGGGTAGGGGAGAGCACCACCTCCCTTGGGAGCCCGTTCCAGACCTTGGCCACTCGAACTGTGAAGAAGTTCCTCCTAATATCCAATCTAAATCTGCTCTCTTCTAGCTTGTGGCCATCATGTTTAATTTATTCTCCTTGACTCACAAAGGGTTTTGAAGCTCAGTATTTACTACAGGCCACCACATCAGGAGGAAGAGCTGGATCTGGAATTCTCCAGGCAGCTGGGGGAGGCCGTGAGTGCAAAGGAAGTTGTGGTCATGGGGGATATGAATTACCCTGACATCACCTGGGAGGAGCAGTCGGCTAGGTCTAGCCACTCAAGAAAGTTCTTGATGTGTGTACAGGACCTACACCTTGTGCAGGAGGTACTCGTCCCCACTAGGGAAAATGCCATACTGAATCTGGTGTTAGCCTCGGGGGATGACCTGGTGGGGGAGGTGCTAGTACAAGGGAGGCTAGGGGACAGTGATCATGAAATGATCCAGTTTGCTATTCAGAGAAAGGTGGGGAGGCTAACTAGCACAGCACAAATGTTTGACTTTAGGAAAGCCAACTAAGATGTGCTCAAGGCAGTAGTCAGGGAGGTACTTGGAGCCCAGGGGGTAGCTAGTATGGCGGTCCAGGAAAGGTGGTCCTTCCTCAAGGAGGCTATCCTTGGGGTGCAGCAGGATGCAATTCCTCTGCACAGGAAGGCGGGAAAAGGGTCCAACAAATCTTCATGGCTGAGCGCGGATATCCAGGCTGGCCTGAGGGCAAAGAAAAAAGTGTACTGGCGGTGGAAGCAGGGGGAAGGGACAAAGGAGGAGTTCAACTCCCTAACCCGAGCTTGTAGGGATTTGGTAAGGAAGGCTAAAGCAGCACTGGAGCTTCTGGGATTAAGGATAACAAAAAGGCCTTCTTCAAGTATACAGGTAACAAGAAGAAGTCTCAGGGTAACATTGGACCCCTACGAGGCAGGACAGGGCAGTTGGTGACAGATGCGCAAGAGAAGGCAGAACTCTTCAACAAGTTCTTTGCCTCTGTGTTCCTGTCAGCTGGGGTGTTCTCGGGTGATAGGATAGAGAGGCCCAGGAAGGATGTGAGTCCCTCGACTGTTAGTTCAGACCTAGTTAAGATTAGATTACCTGGAGGGCTTAGATGTGTCCAAGTTGGCGGGGCTGGATGACCTTCATCCGCGGGTGCTGAGGGAATTGGCTGGTGTCATCGCGGAGCCATTGGCATGGCTGTTCGAGGACTCCTGGTGCTTGGGCCAAGTCCCTGAGGACTGGAAAAGGGCCAATGTGGTCCCTGTTTTCAAGAAGGGGAGGAAGGAAGAGACTGGCAACTACAGGCCGGTCAGCCTCACTTCCATCCTGGGGAAGGTCTTTGAAAAAATTATCAAGGGCCACATTTGTGAGAGCCCTGCAGGAGAAGCGATGTTGAGGGATAACCAACATGGGTTCATGACAGGCCGATCCTGCCTGACTAACCTGGTCTCTTTCTATGACCAGGTAACAAAGAGCTTAGATGGGAAGGAGGAGGTCAGTGTCAGCTTCTTGGACTTCCAGAAGGCCTTCGACACAGTGTCCCACCCAATTCTGGTGGGCAAGCTGAGGGACTGTGGCATTGACGAATGCATAGTCACATGGGTGGCAAACTGGCTCCAGGGGTGCACCCAGAGGGTAGTGGTGGACGGGTTGATGTCAGCCTGGGAGGGAGTGGGCAGCGGAGTCCCCCAGGGCTTGGTCCTTGGGCCGGTGCTGTTCAATATCTTCCTTAGCGACCTGGACGAGGGTGTGGAGTGTACCCTGTTCAAGTTCGCTGATGACACCAAGCTGTGGGGTAAAGTGAATACACCAGCAGGCAGGGACTGCATCCAGGCAGACCTGGATAGATTAGCAGACCTGGGTGGATCTGAACAGGATGCGGTTCAACAAGGACAAGTGCAGAGTGCTGCACCTGGGGAGAGGGAACCAGCATTATGGTTATAGGTTAGGGGCTGACCCTCTCAGCAGCACAGAGGCAGAGAGGGATCTTGGAGTCAGGATTGACTCCAGGATGAATATGAGTCGCCAATGCGACAAAGCAGTAGGCAGAGCCAACTGCACCCTGTCATGCATCAACAGGGGCATCAGTAACAGGTCCAGAGAGGTCTTGCTCCCCCTCTATGCGGCACTGGTCAAGCCACAGCTGGAGTGCTGTGCCCAGTTCTGGGTGCCACACTTCAAGAGGGACATGGAGAACCTGGAGAGGGTCCAGAGAAGGGCCACTCCTATGGTTGAGGGTCTCCGTGGCCAGCCCTATGAGGAGAGGCTGAGGGACCTGAATCTCTTCAGTCTCCACAAGAGGAGACTGAGGGGGGATCTTGTGGCTGCCTACAACCTTATGAGGGACACCAGCAGGGATTCGGGGAAAGTCTGTTCACCAGGGCCCTCCTTGGAGTCACCAGGAACAATGGCCACAAGCTGTGGGAGGATAGGTTTAGGTTAGATATTAGGAAGAACAACTTCACGGTAAGGGTGGCCAGAGCCTGGAATAGGCTTCCCAGAGAGGTGGTGCTCTCACCTTCCCTGGAAATCTTCAAGAGGAGACTGGATAGGCACCTGGCTGGGGTCTTATGACCCTCCCACCCCCAGTGCTCCTTCCAGCCCATGGCAGGGGGTTGGACTAGATGATCTGTCTAGGTCCCTTCCAACTCATTGATTCGATGATTCTATGATTTTGACACCTAACTTGCATGACCCATGTCAACCAGTGGTATTGAGAAGCTCGGTGCCTAAGTTCCTTCCAAAATGCATGGAAAGTAAAAATTAACAGTTTGGACCCCTGAGATTCAAACCCAGATTTCTACACCCACCGTCAGAAGCCTAAGCTGCAGCATTGTCAGGCAGTTGACCAAACACCAGTCTCAGTTCAGCCTGGGGTCTCTGATTAGTTACGGCCATGTGATCTGGGCAGACCAATTGAAGCCACAAGACCCTGAGTGGAGGGCTATAAAACTGTCCCACTCCCTGCAGGGCCTTGTCTTAGCAACAGCATATTTGGGTATTGCTGTGTTGCATTCTCTTGATTACTCTTGTTCCTGTCTTGGAGTATCCAGCCTTGATCAACTGCTTGCCCTGACTACAAGCTTGTCTAGACCCTTAGCTTGACACCCTGGAACCACATCTCTGAATTGTCTTTCCTCGCTCCAAGCAGGCTTCTTTAATGACCCATTTGTCAAAGGGCATGACATCCAGACAAGAGCACCAGAGATCCCTTTGACTTCACTCCTGTTTATACACTTGGTCTCTATGGTCACTTGTTAGCCACTAGCCCATCTTTCTTTACTTTCTCCCCCTTATTGCTCATTGTTTTCTTGCCCACCTCCCTAAGATGGAATTGATATGAACAGGGAGAGCAGGTATCCAGTTAGTGGGTTGTAATGGTGCAAGTCCTCGAGGTGTGTCTCTTAGGGCTCCTCCTCCCCTATACCCTGGTTCATCACTCTCTTAGATGGTGTTCCTCTAGATTGAGGGTCAACTTCACGGAGCTTCCCTTGTGCCTTCTTCTTGGGGTTTGGCCTCCCAGACCTTCCCAGGTTTCGATCCTGGTTTTATGTCGATTGAAAAGTCTTACGTTCAGTTAACTTAAATTAGTCACCAACCAGACTTCTTGTTAATCTCAGTCCATCACAGGGCTGTAACTCTGATACCTTTTTCTGGAGTAATTCAGGCCCTTCCCCACCCAAATAGATCTTTCTTCTTAATCAAGTTTTTCCTGGTCAGTCTGAAACTGGTCTATGGAGGTCCCTTCCAACCCTAACATCTATGAATCTATGAATCTATGGTGATTGCATCTCAACTAACACAGCCCATTTAGATTATTTGGCCTCCCTTCATAAACTGGCTTCAATTAAATCTAATTCACAGACCAGGAGATCCATACTCTAATTGACCATACTCCTTCTCAATTCACATTCAGTCACCTACAGATTCTCATGTAAGTATGATCCACGTTCTGCATAATTAACTTTCCTGTCTTGCAGTCTTCAACAGATTCCAGAGCCTCTTATAACACCTTCTGTGCTGTGATTAATCAATCCTTATTCCTTGGTCAGGCCTTAATTAATTTCAGAGCCACTCATAATACAGTCTGTGCTCTAATTGACCAATCTCCTTGCCTCTCTAACTCATAATTTATTTCAGAACCACCGTGCTCTGATCAATCAATCTCCTCCCTTATCCAACCTCAGTTAGTTTCAGTGGCCAATTTCATATAATTCAGGCTTGGCAACAGCCCTCCTACAGTTCATCACTCTTCATTTTCTTTCACATTCCCTCCAGGCTCAGCATTCACTCACCTGGGGAGAAGAACAGAATTCCCCTCTTTCCCTTAACTGAGGAGCTGATCTCCCTACCAGATGCAGCAATGGCCACAGGATCCGTCTCCCACCTTCTCCAGTGACTGCAGCTCTTTTCTTCCCTTCTCAGTAGCTTATCCACACCTCGATGTGGAATCCAAGGTAAGTCCCCTTGCGTTCCCCTTTCCATGGGACAAGTGAGCTGCTCAATGTCTCAGGCTGGTTCCCTTTTTGAAGAGCCCCAAAACTCCCTCTGACTCACAGAAGTTGACCCAAGCTGCACCAGTTTGCAACGCTTGATAGGTAACTTATTTGTGGCCACCAGAAAAGCTAACTGCACTTTATCGTGCACCAGCAGATGCATGACAAACAGAACCAAGGAGGTGATACTTCCCCTCTATCAGGCACTGGTCAGACCGCAGTTGGAATACTGTGTCCAGTTTTGGACACCACACTTTAAGAGGGATGTGGATAATCTGGATAGGGTCCAGAGAAGCGCCACTCGTATGGTTAAGGGCTTGCAGGCCAAGCCCTACAAGGAGAGACTAGGGCTCCTGGACCTCTTCAGCATCTGCAAGAGAAGGTTGAGAGGTGACCTTGTGGCTGCCTAGAAATTCATTATGGGGGTGCAGAAGGGAATCGGTGTGGCTCTACTCACCAAGGCACCCCTGGGGGTTACAAGAAATAATGGCCATAAGCTAGCAGAGAGCAGATTTAGACTGGACGTTAGGAGGAACTTTTTCACAGCTAGAGTGGCCAAAATCTAGAATGGGCTCCCAAGGGAAGTGGTGCTCTCCCCTACCCTGGGGGTCTTCAAGAGGACGTTGAATGGGCATCTGGCTGGGGTCATCTGAACCCAGCACTCTTTCTTGCCTACGCAGGGGGTCGGACTTGATCTATTGAAGTCCCTTCCGACCCTAACATCTATGAATCTATGAAACAATAAGCATCCAGGCTATAATATGGTGAGGGAAAGGCAAACTTTCCCTCACCATTGATACGAAGATAATCTCCCAACTCTGGTTTATACACCTGTGAGCTCCCAAAGCCTCACTAGTGATTCAAGGCAGCACAGTAGTCCATCTAGTATTTTCTGGTAGCTTTTCCTTGCTAGTTCAGGCCCTGGGCTTATATGCTTTCCTGGGCCCTGCCCCCTTTCAGCCAGGAAGCTACCCTGGACTGTTTCCAGGTGACTGCTAATTGATCTCATTCATTGCCCATTTACTAAGGCAGCCTGCAGCAGCTGCACTCTGCCTGGACTACAGTGCTCTCTTTCTGGGCTGCTTCTCTCTTAAAGTAACAGAGAATCCCAGGCTGGTAAGGACTGCAATGAATAAATTAGTTCTGAAATGGGGTGCCACTCAATTCACAAAAGTAATGGAGAGATGCCTTAAATCTAAGAAGGTTGAGAACCACCGCAGTAGATAGATATGGTGAGTATAACCTGATTAGCCTTATTCACTGTCAGCCAGTAAACAGATCCAAAGTCTTTCTAAATTTATATTTTTTATACATATATAGGTGCATCATTAGTCAAATCATAAGCTAACACACAGTTAATTTTATAGTTACATTCCCTGATCATACAGGTCCTACTCAGAATGCTACTTACATGCCAAGCCTGTTCTCATACTTAGGATACTTGTACCTAAATTATGTTTTCTTTCTAAATCTTGGTGTGACATCATTTAACTTGTTTGTTATAATTCTGTTATTATTGCTTGAACTAGGTAGGTAGGGACTCCCTCTGCTCCAAGCCTCCATCGTTCTTCCCAGCCATATATCATGCCTCCTTGGTTAGTTATAGCAGTTGCCATTGTCGTACAGATGCAGCCCATCCTCAGTCAATCATCTCACAAACCATCTCTTCAGGAGTTTTTCCTGATTTAATCCTTCCAAGTCTGTCCAACAAGGCCAAAACCCTAGTTATGAACAAAGACAGCACTCTGCTAGGCAGTGGTGTAACTTGAAATACTCTGGGCAGCACAGGAGGGAGGGAAAGAAGCACTTTCCTCCTAGCAGAGGGCTTGTCACTGTTGCGATGGTGGTACAGACTGTTGCTGCCTCAACATAAACTCCCAAGTGGGGGGGAGGTCGAGGGGGGGGTCAGGTTTCATAGATTCATAGATGTTAGGGGCTGGAAGGGACCTTACAAGATCATCGGGTACAGCCCCCTTGCAACCTCACCTCACTCTCTTACTTTTTGTACCATTTCAGCTGAAGCTAGAACTTAGCTGCCTCTCTTATCAATACTGATAAAGAATACAGTGAAGGAGTTCATTTTGTAGCAGGTGACATGGCCACAAGAGTACTGAGTGCATTTGTAGCAGGGGGCCTCAACATATGAGAGAGGCCTGTAAAATAGTTTTTGTTACTATTGTTGCATTTCCCACTATAACTAATTCTTATTCATTATTATTTGCCAAATTTGAATTAATTTAAGTCAGCAGGGCTGACCTTAGGCTGCTAAAGAAACTTGTTAAAGGAATTCTGAAGCCATTGGCAAAAATATTTGAACACTTAAATAATAGGTGAGGCCCCAGAGGATTGAAAAAGTGCCCATTGTTAAAAAGGAGCAAAAGGAGGATCCAGGAAACTATAGACTCCCTATGATCAGCCTCATCTTATTACCTGGGAGCAACTACTGCACATTTTAAACAGCCAATTTGTATACAGTTGAAGGATGAGGGGATCACTAGGAGCCAATGTAGCTATGTTAAGAACAAATCATGTCACATCAATGTGATTTCTTTTTATGACACAAAAAACAGCTGGGTGGATAAGGAGAATGTGATAGACAAAAAATACCTGGTATTTATTAAGGTTTTTGATATTCCATATGGCATTCTTATAAGTAAGATACATAGGCTAAATAGAATTAGATGGATGCAAAACTGGTTGAATCATCTCCAGCAAAGAATAACTATTGATGAATCAATATAAGACTGGAAGATCTCAAGTGGGGTTTTGTGGGGGGGTTTGGTCTGTAGCTGGTGCTATTTAACATTTTTTATACCATGGATGTAGGGATACAGATAATAGTGATTAAATGTGCAGATAAGACTGAAGTGGAAACACATATAGATTCATAGATTGTTAGGGGCTGGAAGAGACCTTGCAGATCATGGGGTCCAGTCCCCACCCCCTGCTCTAGGCAGGAAGACAACTGGGGTTAGGTGACCCCAGTGAGGTGACTGTCTAATCTCCTTTTGAAAACCTCTAGGGTAGGTGACTGCACCACCTCTGGAGGGAGTTTATTCCACAGTCTGGACACCCTGACTGTGAAGGAGTTTTTCCTGGTATTAAGCCAGAAGCGGTCTTCCAGCAGTTTATATCCATTGGTCCTGGTATTCCCTGGGGGTACTGTGGTGAACAGCTGTTTACTGAGCTCCTGATGCACTCCTCTTATATAGTGGTAAGCTGCTATTAAGTCCCCTCTCAACCTTCTCTTCTTTCAGCTAAAGAGGCCCAGGTCCCTCAGTCTTTCCTCGTATGGCTTGCCTTGCAAGTCCCTGATCATATGGGTAGCTCTTTTCTGGATCTGCTCAAGTTTTTCCACATCCTATTGAATTGTGGCACCCAGAATGGGACACAGTACTCCAGCTGTGGTCTCACCAGTGCAGAGCACAGCGGGAGTATCACTTAGTTTTACATGAGATGCATTGGTTGATGCATGCCAGCATGTTGTTTGCTCTGCTGACCACCACTTCGCACTGATGGCTCATATGCTTGTGATGGTCAGTCATTACTCCTACATCCCTTTTGGCCATGGTGAAAGTCAAGCTGTCACCACCAAGTGTGTATGTATGTTAAGGGTTGTTTGCCCCCAGATGGAGCACCTTATACTTGGAAGTGTTAAACTTCATCTGGTACACTTGGGAAGACCAGATTAAAATCCAAAAGAAATGTTGATAAACTGGGGAACTGGTCTCGAGACAATAGCATGGAATTCAACAAAGTATTAGACATAGGGAATAAAGGTATTGGCAATTGCTTTGCCAGGAAGGATCAAGGGGTTATGATGGATAATAAGTGTATAGACAGGAATAACAATCATATTGATATCAAAGGTTATATTTACCAGGGTTACAATGCAGTTTTTATATCTGCATGACTTTAGAGATACAAGTGTAGCAAAACTGTTTCAACTTCAGCCCACCTTCATTTGAAGCAAAGTTGAGGCGACAAACTTCATAATAGCTGCTCCAAGGCCCTGAGTAGCAGCTTCTGTACCCCTTTTAAAGCAACTAAAATGTACTTTTTTCCACAGTCAGCATGAGTCAGCAATGCAATTCTGTCTCAAAAAAGGCAAATGCAATTTTAGATTCCAATAACAGAAACACTGTATGCCAGACAAGGCAAGTGATAGTACCACTTCAGTCAGGAATGGTTAGGCCTCAGCTGGAAGCATGTGTCCAGTCTGGTCACCAAATTATAGGAAGAATGTAGCAAAACCATGCAGGATCCAGAGGTAAGCCACAAATAAATAGGTTAGAAAGTGACCTTTATGAGGAAAGGTTGGAGGTTTACTTTGGAGAAAAGATAATTAAAGGGCAGAGGCATAACATATGGGATTACCATATTTCTAGTTTTACAAAAGAGGACATCTGTTGGGGCGGGGGTGGGGGGAGGTTATATGATGGGGTGGGAGCAGTGATATACCCGTGCCCTGCCTCTAACCCTCATTCCCAAGTCACAGCCCCCCAGACCGTGCTGGTGCCCCTCACTCGTGACCTACAGCTCCCTGTTCCCCCCAGCTCTACAAGTATCTTCTGGCTGCCCAGCCACTGTGAGCACAGGCAGCAGTGCGGCCCAGCCACACAGCTCCCTGCTGCCCCTCCCTTACTCCCTTCCCCCACTGGAGGAGCAGGTGCCTCCTCCACACTACTGCAGCCCAGTGCTGGGGAAAACTTGGATGCTGAGCAGAGCGGAATCCTAAATCCTGGACATTTGTTGATATTTAAAAAAAACACCCAGACAGAGAAGGGAGGACTCAAAAAGAGGACATGTCCAGGAAAACCCAGATGTATGGCAAGCCTATACAACAAGTCAGCCAGGTGCACAGGGCAGCTGTGATGTACAGAGGCAGCACCAGCTATATTTCTGACCCATCCTCTCCACCCCAAGTCAGCACCTGGGATGGCTGCCCTTGTTGCCCTGTCTTAGTTACACTATTTTTAAAGGGAGTTGGCCTTTTGCAAATATTTAGAAGGATGTCATACAAAATTGAGAAGCTTGATTCTCTCTTGCCATAGAAGAGAGGACACATAACCATGAATTTAACAGTAGCAAGTAAGGTCGGTTCCCTAAACTTTCTTTAGAGTCTTTTTTCTTGCAACCTGTGCTCCTCCCTCCCAGATCCATGCAGATTGCTTAATTCTAGAAAAAGTGAACAAGATAAGGCTGGGGTACACTGAAATTTGACTGATTTCAATAAGAAGAAAAGTATGCATTGGCAGGGCTCTGTACATGTGCAGATACAAAACCACTAAGTTTATTCCTTTCCAGTTTGGTAATTGAGTTTCTTCTTTTCTATTTTCAAGATTTCTTTGTCAAGGTAGTAGTAATATGTGTAGGAGTATGCGTGTAATATAAATAACATTGTCCTTGGAATTCAAAAGCTGGTTTACTTTGCAAGGACTCATGTCAGCCTCTTCTATTGTAAGCTTTCTTCTGAATTTGGATTATTCCTTGAACTTTCAACCACAGATTTTTCTCTGTGCTTAATCCTAATCTCCTCTGTCTCAGAGGAACAACTCAATCTCTTTTTCTAATTGAAAGATGGAGTTAATAGGATTCACTGGTACTGGTGTATCAGCAGAAATAACTCTGTGTCTTTGTGCAGGCTCCTAGCAGCTGATACCACGTCATAAGTAATTTATAATAGGAATTAACAAGTAATCTCTGAAAGGATGCATGTGATGTTGTATTTCTATTTTAAAGCAAGATGTATCTGACACCCTGGCCACGTGTCTTATATCTATAATCATGATTGCTGCTTAGGTGCTTTTAAGAACTCCCATCTAAAGGTACATGTTGGAGTGATTCATTGCACACCACTATCATGGCCATCTTCACATAGTAATAGTCTTACAATACAATGCAGTGATGGCATGATGTAATTGTAACATGTTGAATATGTAGGTCCTGATCCTGCAAGCACTTATTCATGTTCTTGTCTTTATTGAACTTTACCACAAACTTGCTGCTGAAATAAAAAATTATCTAAAGATTCTCTTCCCTTCAAAAAAAATCCACAAAAACTCAACATTTTCTCAAGCCTACCCTTTTAAAATCTTCAGTTCCCTCAATTCCAAGAAAAGCTTGGAAGGATAGAAAGGATAGAAGTTCAGCAAGCATAGTGGACCAGATTTCTAAAATGAAGCCCTTCTTAAAGAAGTTCCTGTTCTCTGAGTGCTTCTGCTTAGAGTAAGAGGTTGTGAATGACAACAGTTGTTAAGGTTTTCTACCTGGAGGGAAGTAGTATCTAGGTAGCCAGGAGCCACACTACATAAAACTTTGTAGGTCAACATTCAGAGCTCAAAATTTACTGTATATTTTATCCAGATACAGAAGTGGCCTGGAAATACTTTAAGGTAAATATGCAAATACTATCAGGAGCCTGCATTCCAAGGAAGAGGAAAAATGGCATAGAAGAGCTAGTTGGATGAATAAGCACATTAAATAGGACCCTAAGAGAAAGCTGAGGATCTAAAAGAATGGGAAAAGGGATTGATCAGTAGGAGACAGAACTTTCAGTGATCAAAGAATGCAGGAATTGCCAGATTTGAAGTCAAGAATCTTTACCGCAAGTCAGATTTGCAACGATTGGAATGGATTTGGCTTTCCTCTGTGGCAGGAAGTCTGGTCCTCTTTTAAAACCCTCTGAGTACATATAAAGCAAAATACTTCTCTTGAATTGCAGTGACAGGTGTGTTGCTCTTGCTTTCCCTACTTTTTACTTACAGCAAACTGTAAGGTGTTCTTGATTTTGTTCTTATGATGTGTTCTGAGACTGTGTTGTGTGAGGGGTTGGAGTGGATGTTCTGTAGGACTCTGGATAAATGGTTGCCTGCAAATATAGGGGGCTGGACTTGGCACAAAAGGTATCTTTGAGTCCTTTTCTCATGCATTCCTAAAGAAGCAGGCAATTGCATTCCATACCAGCTGACATTCTGCAATCTGCAATAATACTCAGATGTAGACTAGATAGCAGCAACCACATAAATAATTTATGACATGCACATGCAAAAGAAAAGGATGCAATTTGCTTGGCAAATACATGTGGGCAAAAAACATGTTCTTGGCTAATGTGGTTACCTGGGCATACAACAGCAGTTAAGGATCCGGCATGACTCCAAGTTGCAAACCTGAATAACACATTAACACAATTTCTTAACCTTTGGAATCAATATTGCCTCTGTTTATTTTTCCTAGTTCTTTTCAACCCACAAGTACATTCTCCTATATCCCCTGATGTGGTCAGATATTAAATAAGTTGCTGAAGAGTACCAGCCAGATCTGATGAAAAAGACCTATGTAGCTGCAAGTCATCCTCCTAGTGGAGGTACCAAAGTCTACATCTCATCACTAACTTTCCAAGTGGTTTTGTATACACTTTGTATAAGGCTCCATGTAGTTTGACCTTTTGGTGACTCTGCGGCTGAGGCTGGTATGGAAATTATCAGGACTGGTCCCCTGTGAGGGTGTGTGGCATGAGGAGTAGAGTGCCATGCGCAGTAGATGCTGCTGGAATATGTGTGCTGTGTGAAAAGGGAGTATATAAGGTCTCCTTAAGGAGAACTGAAGGTGGGGGGGGGTGTGCCTAAAATGGAGAGGTTGAGGTAGTGTGAGGGTTGGCTGGTTTCCATTGTTGCGTGGAGAGTTCTGTGGTTGCATGGTCTGGAGTGATTGAAAGTATATTCAGGTTTGACCAAGAGAGAGAGAGCTGAAGGAGTTGGGAGGTTAAGTATGAAACTTGGCTACAGCAAGTGTGAGTGACCTCCAAATTCTATGGCCATTTCCATTCATCCAGCACTGCAAGGAGCTCTGTTCTCATCTCAGAGCAGAAGGCAAAGCTGTGACTACTGGGATTTGAGTCCACCCTGTTCTAGGAGACTGCTAGAGTATGGTCCTAGATTTACTTTCCTTTTCCCTGGTAGTACCAACGCACAGTCCCTAAGGTGATTATTACCCCTCTTCCCCCCTATTGTTATGGGTGTCTTGTCTGTATTTATGTAAATAAAATTGTACATAACAGGATATTAGGACAGCAAAATTAGACATACTTTTATAGTATAGATTTTTGTTTGAATGGTAAGTTCTAGTTGGTGTTTGTGACCTTGTTAATAAACTACTGTAATTTGTTTCATTTTGATTACAGTCTGAGGAGGTTTTATTGACTAATTAGATCTGAGCTCCTCACAGAGTGACCAGGCATCTAGATGATAGATGCTGGAAGCCTGGGTCATGCTCATTAATACCTGCCCATCATATTACTTAATTGGCTGGCAGGGAGAATTTGCATAAATTTCCTATTTTCCTTAATTCTCTGTTGTTTTCCAGCCCAACAATTGTACAGGGGAAATGATGGAATGAAACAGTGTAGCTCCTTGTGTGAAAAGCCCCAAGGGCAAGTCAGTAATTACCTATTATTTAGATGAACAATCATCCTGTTGGCAGTGGAAGCTGTATTGTGGGGGTTGATACTGAACCTCTGCAATAGCTGTCACCATTATCTATCTCTTTCTGCTCAAGGCAAAGGAGCATCTACCTTGATGAATCAAGTTATCTGTTTTGACAGTTTGTCCTCTAAATTTTGATGCAAAATTTAGTGAACTTCCAGAGATCATCAAGGGTGAGAGGTCTTAATCACCAGAATGGGAACACTGAGATTGCAGTAATTAGGGCTGTGGGCAGGCTTTAGCCTTAGCTGGCCCTGATTCCTGGAGTGGGCTTGGCTGCCAGTGCCCTAACTAACCCTAGCTGGTCCCAATTACCGGAATGGGTATGGCTCCCCCCATACTTAAGAAGCAGCCCTGTCAGTGCTCTGGAGTCTACATATTAGGGCAGGGGCTTCTCCATTTGTCCTGGATTCAGCCTGAATCCATGTCTGGTCTATAACCACAGACTCCTGGTTCCAATTCAGATCTTTGCCCCCTGACGCCCAACTCTGGGCTCTAGTTATGCAGTTACTCACATTCAGGTCCCTCACAGCTGCAGCTACCTAGTTTGGACTCCCTGGCTAGTGACTTCAGTCCGGATCCCTGCTTTTTGCCCCTGACCCTCCCTGGCTCTTCATTCTATCTTGATGACCATTCACATAGTTTCATAGTTGGTTGGGTCGGAAGGGACCTGAGCAGATCATCTAGTCCGACCCCCTGCCATGGCAGGAAAGAGTACTGGGGTCAAACAACCCCAGCAAGGTGTTCATCTAACCTCCTCTTAAAAACCCCCAGGGTAGGGGCCAGCACCACTTCTCTTGGAAGTTGGTTCCAGACCCTAGCCGCCCTGACTGTGAAGTAGCGCCTCCTGATATCTAACCTAAACTTACCCTCTGCCAGCTTGTGACCATTATTCCTGGTCACTCCTGGCGGTGCCCGGGGGAACAGTGACTCCCCCAATGCCTGCTGGTCCCCTCTGACTAGTTTATAACAGGCCACAAGATCCCCCCTCAGCCTTCGGGCCTTCTATGCCCCCACTGGGGCCCTTGGTCGTGCCTCTTGCGCTCCCCGTCCGCGCTCGGGCCTTCTACGACCCCACTGGGGCCCTTGGTCGTGCCTCTTGCACTCCCCACCCGCACTCGGGCCTGCGGTCACGCCCCTTGCACTCCCCACCCACACTCGGGCCTGTCTATGCCCGACTCAGACCTATGCGCCGCTGGGGCTCTTCCCAACTGGGGCCTGTCCCGGTAATGCCCACGCTGGACTGGGGTCGGGACCCCCCACTGCTTAGACCCACCTTCCTGGGCCCACACCCTACTGGGCTTCCGCCTCTACTAGACACTTCCCGAAGTCGCCCCAATGGGCTGGGGTCAGGACAACCCCACAACGCGGCACCCTCCGTGGTGCCAGGAACTCTCCCACCTTACTGGGGAGCTCCTGCTGAGGCCTCCTCCACCCCTACATCCTCGCCTGGTCCTCCGGTCTAATACTCACAACTCCACAAAACTAGAAGCCAGCCGGCTATAACGCATCATAAGCCCCCAAGCTCATAATGCCAACTCCACTCAATGCTGGCTCTCTCTCGTACCTCCATCTTCTCTCTACCCCTGCATCACTGCAGCCGGTCAGAGTGGTCAGGCTGCAACCACTGACTCGGGCTGCTCAGCTCGCCCGCAGACCTCCTGCTCCTGCAGCTGCCAGAGGAGAACTGTGTCTGGCCTCAGCCTTCCCTGCTTATGAAGGCCAAGCCTCACCCCCTGGCCGTCAGCTGATCTAATCAGCTCCCAACAACTAGCACCTGCTGCCTTAACAACTGGCAGCTAAGCCATTCCCTATCTTTAGTAGCAGGCAACTCAATAGCCCTGCTACACTACACCACAGCCCCCCAGTTTCTTAATGGGAACGGGGTGAGAGACAGTGTTGAAAGCCTTCCGGAAGTCCAGGAAGACTATATCCACTGCTACCCCTGCATCTAATGATCTGATCGTGAAAGGCCACCAGGTTGGTCTGACAGGACCCGCCACTGATGAACCCGTGTTGGTTGCCCCTAAGAATGCAGTCCCCTGCTGGCCCCTCCTGGATGTGTGCCAGCATAATTTTCTCGAACAGCTTGCCTAGGATCGAGGTAAGACTAACTGGCCTATAGTTTCCCGGGTCCTCCTTCCTACCTTTTTTGAAGATGGGGACCACACTGGCCCTCTTCCAGTCCTCCGGCACGACTCGTGAGCACCACGAGTGCTCATAAAGCCGTGCCAGGGGTCTTGCAATGACCTCGGCCAATTCCTTTAGAACTCTAGGGTGCAGATCATCCAGACGGGCTGACTTGAATATGTCCAGCCCCTCCAGAAGCTCCCTAACTAAATCCTCGCTAACCCTTGGCTCAGGTTTGCCTCCTCCAGGGCACGAGGGTGGCCCAGCAGGGAGGTGGCTGTTCTGGTCCCTACTTAGGAAGATGGAGGCAAAGAAATAGTTAAACATGTTAGCTTTGCCGTCTGGTGTGATGACCAAATTTCCCAATGCGTCCTGCAAGGGCCCCACATTACCCGGGACCTTCTTTTTACCCCCTATATATTTAAAAAAGGACTTCTTATTGTCCTTAATCTGGGAAGCTAGTCCCAGTTCCATCTCTGCCTTGGCCTTCCTAACTACGCCCCCTACATCTCCGAGAAACTGCAGAATAGTCCTCCCTGGTGATGACCCCTTCTTTCCATTGGGTGTAAGCCTCCTTTTTAGCAAGGAGACATTCTCGGATGCTTTTGGTCTGTAAGGGACATAACAGTCCCTTACAGACTTTGGCCTCCTAATCCTCTGACTCCAGTTCAGGCCCTTGCTTCCTGACTTTGCCTACTTCTGCTTCCCTGGGTCATGGATTTCTTAAGGTGATATCTTTTATTAGACCAACTACATAGCTGGGATTAAGATAGACAAGCTTTGGAATATAAGATATTCTTACTCAGGTCTCTGATTATAGGAAGCTAGGCACAGCATAGGGGAGGGGCTGAGAGAAATTCTCAGGTGTAGCAGACACATAATTAACAAAAGAAAATCAGGTGTGGCAGACAGGCCACTAGTAAAGGAAAAGAAGATGAGTACTGGGAGATCAAGGCCTATCAAAAGGGGGTGAGGCAGTCTCATTTTCCTTATGTGGAAAGTATTCAGAAATTGGATAAATAAAATGGGCCATAAATCAGTGTCAGTGATTAGTCCTTGGTTTTAGTGTCCAGACAGCTTATGAATTTTTGTTCCCAGGTTCAACTTTTTAAAGGGGGTTAGGTAGATTTTCTTTGAGCATTAGGATAGTGAGGTCAGAGACAGAGTGGTTGTTCTGGAGTGGTTGTTCTGTGAGGAATGTGCTCCTAATGATGAGTGTATGTCTCTGTCTTTTAATATTTTTTCTTGCATAGTTGCTGTTTAGCTTTACCCACAAAGTTGCCATCAGGGAATTTGGTGCATTGGATCAGGTGCATCACAGTTGGGGAAAGGCATGTGTAGGGGCCATGGATTCTGAGAGTTTCTTTACGGGGTGTTGATAGTCGTGGCAGAGGAGGTGTGCTGACAGGTTAAGCATTGATTGCCACCATTCCACTTGATGTCTGTGAGGCAGTGGAGAGTTTGCTTCTGATGATGAGCTGGCTAAAGTTGGTGGGGCTGTTTTGAAAGCCAGGAGTGGAGGAGCTGGGAATATTTCTCTCAAGGTCTGGTCTTTGTCCAATATAGGTTGTAGTTGATTTGATGATCCTTCTGATTGGTTTCCATGTATTGTGGTAGGTCACCACCAGGGGGTGTGGTCACAGGGGTTTCATATTTGTATTGTAACAGGTTACTGTTGGGTATTTGGATAGCTCTTTCAAGCATGTAGTCTATTTCTATAATGGAATATTATACTATAAAGGCAGACTTCAGGCTGGTCAGGTGGACATCACAGGTGGTATGGTGGTATCTGAGGGCCTGGTTTCAGATAACCAATTTTTTGGTGTGATAGTTTTGTGGACATAAGTATAGTGGTCTATGGGTTTTCTGTATATAGTGGTTTGTAGGGGGCCATCCTAGATGTGAACTATGGTGTTTGAAAAGTTGATGTTAGTGCAGGAGTATTCTAGAAAAAAATTAAAGTTGAAGGATGATGGTTGTCAAACCTGTGATAGAAGTCAACACATGAGTTCAGGTGTTTGGTCCAGTTACTGAAAATATCATCTATATAATACAGGTAGAGTGCAGGTTAATAATGCAATTTTCTAGAACTTATTTCTTTTTAGGTGGCTCACAAAGAGGTTGGCATACTGAGCTGGGGGTCGGGGGCATCCCTGCCCATAGTTTACAAGAAGGGATGACTGTTGAAAGTGAAAGTTGCTATGGGTGAGGATAAAGGAGATGATTTGTGCAATATGTTGCAAATCTGAATCTAATCCATGTTCTTAAAGGTATTTCAGGCAGGTAGCTGTGTCTTTGTGGTGTGTTTAATGTGCAGGCTTATGACATCCATGGTTGCAAGTATGGCCTTCTCAGGGATATGGCTGATGTTCTGGATTCTGTTGAGGAAGTCTGGGGTGTTTTGTAGGCACCTGTTCTTTGTGTGACAAGTAGTTTCAGGATATTTTCTATGCATCCTGATGAATCTTCAATGAGGGTAACACAGTTAGATATGATGGGTCTGCGAGGGTTGCCTTGTTTGTGAAAATTTGAAAGTATATAGAAAGTCCCTGGGATAGGAGAATTGGAGGTGAGTGGAAGCAGCTTTTTCCTGAAGCTGGTGCAAGAAAGATTTGATGATATTTTCCAATTCCGGAGCAAATTCTAGTGTGGGGTCCTCTCCAAGTTCTTTATAGTGTCTTGTGTCAGACAGTTGCCTGTCAGCTTCATTGATGTATTCTTGACTGTTGAGGATGACTAGTTTCACCTTCGTCTGATGGTTTGAATATTATTTTGTTGTTGAATCATATGGTCTGTATGACTTCTCTCTAAGGGGCAGAGGTTATTGTGGTCATGGCTTTTGCTGAGAGTGTCACTGTTGACTTTCCTTTTGAAACAGTCATGGTAATAGTTTGCTGCAAGGTGTCCTGTTTGATGTTTTATTATTCTTTCTTTTCTCAGTTGTGGCAGAAGAGTTATTAGAGGTGGCGGTGTCCTGGTTGTGGAAGCATTCCTTCATAGATTAGAATTCTTTTAATTCTTCACATATTAGTATCTTGGTAGGTTTTTTCCTCCTGGCAGAAGCTTAAGCCTTTGGAGAGTACTGATATTTCAGATTGGGATAGCGGTGTTGTGATAGGTTGATGTTTGTTTTCAGCGCTCCTGTTTTGATTCCCTCCTGTGCTGTTCATACACTGTCAGGTGGCTCTTATTGTGATAGGTGATTCCACTTTTTCTAATGTTGGATGGCAGTTATCAAGTATTTTTGTTGTATGTTTAGATCTGCTGCATAGCAGTCAGGTTTATCTCCAGGTTAATGTCTCTTACTTTAGTATCATAAGCAACTATCTCTTGTTTCAGTTCACCTCTTTTGGAGTAGATTAGGTGAAGAAGATGGTTTCTCCAAAGTTCTCCTGCATAGTTGTTCACTGGTTCATGACTCTCTAGAATCAAGCCCCAGTGCTCACAATCTGGTTGTACCCCTGACCCACAACTGCCGCAATCTTTCTTGGGTTTGTTGCTTACCTCTCTATGCTTTAGATTTCCCATGTAAAGCAGGCATTCAATATCGCAAAATGGTTTGGTATAGGGAATATCCGTGTGTTGGCTACAAAGGACCAACTGACAGGATCACCATAAAATTCTAGTTTAGTAGACGGACGCAAAAGTCAGATCATACACCTTGGGACTGATCCCCTCAAACACACACACTCATAGTAGCTAGCTATGAACACTAAGCACTGATGTCAAGATATACCATCCCCAAGTGCTGGAGTCCGCCGTCAATGGCCACTCGAGGCTTCTTTCAGTGCGATATTGCTTCAGAAGGGGGTTGCCAGCTGGTCCTTCTGGCTAGGTAGGCAGGGTGCTGGTCAGGTCAGAGAGGGTGCCATTCGGGGTCATTCTTCGCTGCCTTTTATCCCTCTCTGGCAGACTTTGGTGACTGTGACAGCTGAAAATTATGTCTAGGGTGCTTGCTGAATGCTCTGAAAATCAGACCAAGTGTTTTTCTGTCATTTGTTCAAATATTAAGCTATATGTTGTTGTTAAGAGCCTAAGTAAAGTCAAAGATTAGTAAGGCCTTGTATGTAGTAAGGCCTAGTAAATTTAAGAAAGCCTTGTAGAAGTAGTAGGCCCTGTGGCATAGTAAAAATTAACCTTATCAGAAGAATGGAAGGCTTGTACTGCTATTGGTCAGTCTTAAGGAAAGTTTGCAGTGGGAGAATCTGGATGGCTGTACGTTATCAGCACAGCTCAGAAGTTATGAAATGGCTAGCACATCAGGAAATCATTTAGAAGGAAGATGCAGCTCTATAAAAGAAGCTACTGATTTCAGATTAGCTGGATTTGGTGGGCCCATGGATCTCAAGGAACCCGAGGACTGAATACCAGGGTCCTTCCCAGTACCCCTCAGACAGTGCTGGTTGGGGACACCTGACTTTGCTGAGCTTTCTGGAAAAGAACTTGTTGTACATCAGGCATCAGAGGGGACTGCCCATAAGTTGCCAACATGAATTATTATTGTCATTATCTGTCTTATTATACTATGTGTAGTCGTGTTATTGTTAAGTCAATAAACCTTTCTTCCCTTTTACCCCCAACCACACTCTCAATCCTGAACCCTCTGCAGGAGGCTGGGACATAAACTGGCATCATGAACAGGATTGAGAGGCTCTGGTCTGGAGGGACGGGTCAGAATATAGGGAGTTGGGTGGGCCCCGTTGGCGGCTTTGCATAAGGAAGTGACAGGGATGGAGAATCCTGGGTGGGATAAGGATAGGTTAAGGCCTGCCTGGAGTGACCCGGGAACCGTACCTGATCATCGGGCTAGGTTTGCTGCTGCTGCCCGGGGTAAACCAACGAAAGGTGCCTGTTGTGGCTGCTGGCCATGTGCCTGTGGTTAGGGGCCAAAGAGAATGCCCAGCTCCGGAAAAAGGTCACTCAGCTGAGTAAGGTGTTGGAGGACATGAGGGACTCCAACAGTGTAGCATGTGAGGTGGCGCAAGCTACCCAGAGTCACTTGGAAACATTAGAACAGAGAGAAGGAAAAATTATGATCGCGCACGTGGCTGCTTCCCTCCAGAAGAGGGTGCAGTTAGCATAGGCTGTGGACAAGTTGCGACAGTGTCTGTATGGAGAGAAACCAGAAGCTGAGCTCTGGGAAGATCAAGGGGAGGGGACAAATGGAGAGGAGAAGATTGATGACAAGCCTAGTGGCGAACCTCCCCCATATGTCCCTGTCTGGAGGGAGGAACCTAGCCAGGCTTTCCCTGTGGTGGTAACGCGTTCAGGGCCGCAAGGGGGGAATCCCCAAACAGAGCTGTGTTCCTTTACCTGTGCAGAGGTTCGAGATATACAGGAGCAGCACAGGTCCAAGATGGGAAAGCCAGTGATAGACTGGCTACTTCGAGTGTATAGTGCAGGAACTTTTGCGATTTCAGTAAGTCATGCAGAAGCCACTCAATTAGTCCTGTGCCCCAAGCTCCAGTTGCATCAGTTTGCAGGAGGTGATAAAAATGTTACTTTGTTTTCTGCTACAATGCAAGCAACTGCCACCGGTTAGGGTAATATGGAAGAAGAGTTTAACCCTCCCCTCGGGCATGGGCCAATTTAGAGGAGGCTGTCCACTGCTTGTATCAGTTAGTACTAATTGAAATAATTCATGCAGCAGTTTGGACTTGCACGTCAAATGCAGAAGTCGTGACAGCACTGTTGTGGAAGAGGTTATGCCAGCAAGCACCAACAGAGTGCACCTCAGCCCTGTTGGCCTTGGAGCCAGAGGCAGTGAATCACCCGGTAAAAGATGCGATCCGGCAATTAGTGCAGCTTTTACCCATTTTGCAGAAGCCAGGGCTTGCCAAGCTGATGAAAACTGCCAAGGCCATGATGGCGGCCTCAGCAAAAGACAACCCCCCTGACCCACCCAAATTGTTGGGAAAAGCCGGGGAAGGCCGTTCCAAGACTGCGAGCAAAAGTGTGGAAAGACTTCATAGATTTCATAGACATTAGGGCTGGAAGAGACCTCAGAAGATCATCAAGTCCAGCCCCCAACCCAAAGGGCAGGAAGTCAGCTGGGGTCATAGGATCTCAGCAAGATAAGCATCCAATTTGCTCTTGAAGGTGTTCAATGTAGGTGCTTGAACCACCTCCGATGGCAGGCTGTTCCAGACCTTGGGGGCTCGGACAATAAAGAAATTCTTCCTTATGTCCAGCCTGAAATGGCCTCGCAGTAGTTTATGACTGTACGACCTCATCATCCCTTGGGGCGCTCTGGTGAACAAATGTTCCCGCAGATCCTGGTGGTCAGCCCTGATAAACTTATAGGTGGTCATCAGCTCACCCCTAAGCCTGCGCTTTTCCAGGCTAAAGAGCCTCATGGCTCTCAGCCTGTCATCGTAAGATCTGTTTTCCTGGACCTCTGATCATGAGCGTGGCTCTTTTCTGGACTCTCTCAAGCTTCTCCACATCCTTTTTGAATTCTGGAGCCCAAAACTGGATGCAGTACTGCGGCCTCACCAAGGCCAAGTACAAGGGGAGAATGATGTCCCAGGATTTGCTTGAGAAGCATCTATGGATGCAAGTCAGCATTTTGGTCGCTTTATTAGCCGCAGCATCACATTGCAGGCTCATTATCATCTTGTGGTCAATGATGACCCCCAAGTCTCTTTCTTCTGTAGTGCTAGCCAGCGTAGCACTGCCGAGCCTATAAGGATGCTGCAGGTTTTTCTTCCCAAGGTGGAGAACCTTGCATTTTTCAGTGTTAAACACCATCAGGTTCTTGTCTACCCATTTGCTGAGCCTGTCCAAGTCAGCCTGGATCACCCGCATGTCTTCTGGCGTGGATGCTTTGCCCCAAAGTTTGGTGTCATCGGTGAACCTGGCCAGTCTGCTCCTGACTCCCAGGTCCGCATCATTAATGAAGATGTTAAACAATATGGGTCCAAGAACAGAGCCTTGGGGGACCCCACTGGTCACAGGACACCATGATGAGTGACTGCCATCAATTACAACCCTCTGGGTCTGACCACAGAGCCAATTTCCCAGCCAGCAGATCATGGTGGACCCAAGGCCACAATTGGCCAGTTTCGCCAAGACGTGATCATGGAATACAACATCGAAGGCTTTTTTGAAGTCAAGATATATGACATCAATCTCTTCTCCCTTGTTCAGGTGATAGGTCACCTGGTCGTAGAAGGAAATGAGATTGGTCAAGCAAGACCTACCTGCAACAAACCCATGCTGGCTATCTCTTAGGATGTTGGTGTTGGTCAGTCTATTAAGGATGGCCTCTTTAATAAACTTTTCTAAGATCTTCCCCAGGATAGAAGTCAGGCTGATGGGCCTATAGTTAGCTGGATCCATTTTCCTCCCTTTCTTGAAGATAGGCACCACGCTGGCCTTCTTCCAGTCTTCGGGCACTACACCAGAGCACCAGGAGTTTTGAAAGATCCGTGCCAGGGGCTGGGCTATGATGCTCGCCAGCTCCTTGAGTACCCTGGGGTGCAGATTGTCAGGGCCGGCTGACTTGAAGGTATCCAGCTTCTCAAGGTGTTCCTTCACGAGGTCAGCATTGATGGAGGGTAGGGGATCCCCCTCACCCAGATTTCCCTGTCCCATAGCAGGCATGGGCATCCTGTGGGACTGATGAAAGACTGACGCAAAGTACCTATTTAATAGGTTGGCTTTTTCCTGGGCATCAGTTGCCCCATCTGGTTTAGCAGGGGTCCAACACTGCCCTTGCTTTTCCTCCGGCTCCCCACATATCTGAAAAAGGACTTTTTGTTGTCCTTGATGCCTGAAGCTAGTTGGAGTTCAGTTGCAGCCTTGGCTTTCCTGGTTTGCTCCCTGCAGGACTAGACCAGCGTGGAGTAATCCTCCTTGGAGGCGAATCCTGTCGTCCATCCTTTGTAGGCTTTCCTTTTTAGCCACAGCAGGTCCGCTAGGTCTCTGGAGAGCCAGGGGGGCTGCTGTGCCTTCTTGCTGCCTTTCCTCCGTATCATAGTATCATAATGAATGGGAACATCTGGAATAAGAAAATAGCTCTTCTGCATATCTTTCTATCTATTCAACATCCAGTTTACATTATATTCACCAAAACTGGATGCAGCATTCTAGTATCTTCCACCAATGATACATGCAGAAATCACTTCCCTAGTGTTACAGTTTATCTGGCCATGTCTACACAAGACACTACTTCACTGTAGTGGTGGGGGACACTAACTGTGACATGATGCTACTGCACAGTAGTAATGAGCTATTGCACAGTAGCTCATTGCTACTGCATAGTAGCATCAGAAAAAAATGTTGTGGGACTGCTACTGTGGTAACTTGGATATATATCTATTAAATGATTGCACAGTAACAACTGTGCAATCCACTGCTTGTGTAGATGCACTCCCTGCTTATATATTCAAGATTCACATTAGTGTTTTTAGCCATAGCATTCTATTTGGAGAGCATATTCAGTGCCTGTCTATTATAATATCTAATCCTTTTTGAGTCACTATTTTACAGCATACAGGGTGCATCTACATGGCCATTAATGCACCTTTTCTAGTGTGCATTAATTTTAGTACCTCCAACATGAGGTACTAAATTAATGCATGTTAGGCTGCCCTGATGCACAGTAGCACGTTTGCACAGTTTTAAGGGACATTTAATGAGCAGTAGACTATTTTACTGCGCATTTGCTTAATGTCATGTTTATTCTGTGACACTTTAATATGTCGTAAAATAGTCTACTGTGCATTAAAACGCACATGTAGACACCGCACAGTCCCCCATTCTCTAGGGTATGGCTTGTTTTTCACTACCTGCATTCCTTTGTACTTAGCTGTGTTAAAACACATTTTTGAATAGGGCCAGCTTACTAAGAGTTCTAAATCATTCTGTATGACTGTGCTGTCCTCAGCATTTACCACTTCACCAATCTTTGTACCCTCTACAAATCTTATCAGAGGTCATTTTTATATTTATGTCCAGATTACTGATAAAAATATCTAATAGTGTCTGGCTTAAAGCCAATCCTGCAGGAAGTCTTTAGAAACATCAACATTTGATAAAAATTTCTCATTAACAAGTACTTTCTGAGATATGTCCCTTAGTCAGTTCTTAATTCACTGTTCTAGTAAGTGTTGGGGAGATGCTTAAGGTACCAGAATGCAGCATAGGAAAGGTTGAGATCAAAGATATACCCTGAAATGAAATGTGTAGACAATTCTGAAGTGTAACAGAAAGGACTTTCTTGTTTAACCTTGATTGCAGCTCATTTTTCTTTTTAAGACCCTCTTCTATAATACAGCTCTAAAAAATTGCTATGACTGTTCAAAGCTACTTCTTTCTTCCAGAAAACATGGAACTAGCCATGAGGTTGGCAATGTCTCATTTGGCTATTCTAACTATACAGTTAGAAGATACACTCTGACACTTTTGACATTTATGTGGAGATAGTAATTCTATCCCTGGCTTTGTAAGCTTGTGTGTGTATGTGACTATATATGTGTAGACTCAGCATGTACAGTAGACTATGAATTCAGCATGTATGTCCCTGGCTGCATGTGTAAGCCCCTTCTGGATGTGTATTAATGTCTAAGGCCTGAGAATATTACTGGCCAAAATGTATGCCTAGTGGGTGTTAGGCCTTCCTGTCTTTTATGCCAATAACTGAGTGACTGGGCCACTTGCCTGGGAAGGAGGACAACTAAGTGTAAGGTCTCCCTCATCTAGACAGGGCTTGAAGCTGCATCTCTTTAATATGCTAGCACAGAGGCAGGCAGTTATTTCAGGTGGAGGGCCACTTAAGAAGTTTTTGTGAGCTGTCGAGGGCTGCATGGGTAGCCTTGCCCTTTGACAGTTGCCTCGTCCCCTGGTTACCATTTTGGGATTGGACATCCAACCCCTAACTCCTGACTTTTGCTGCCAGAAGTTCCTCCCCTCACCCCCTGGAAATACTCTTTTTGGGAGGCGGGGGTTGCCATTGTAGAACCAGAGAAAAAACCAAATTGTATACTAAAAGTCAAACACCTAATATAAAGTATTTTAATTTTATTATGAAAAATATTTTTGTCATGATTTGTGTTTGCCTAGTGTATATAAAGGTGATTCCATAATAACTCAAAAATAAATTCTGTCTTTTATATTGTAGGGGGTATGGTTGGTGGTGTGTGTGAGCATGTATGTGTGTATGGTGGGGGATGTGTGTATAATAAGGTGGGGGGGTTGTGAGGGGATGTGGCTGTGTGTTGTGGGGACATATGGTATGGTGGGGGATTGTGGGGGCAGGGTGTGGGTGTGCAGCATTTGTGGGGTGTGAGCTGAGGGGGAATGTGGGGACCCCCACAATCCCCTCATGGCACAGCAGTAGCAGACAGGGGTGCTTAGGATGCTGGTGCCTAGTACAGGCACTGATACCCAGTGGGGCGCAGCTCTGGCCAGCACTGCGTATTGCAGTGACGGGAACAGCCTCTGCCGGGCAGTCTCTATTGCTGGCACTTCCTGCCACACACACAAAGCCCCCACTCTCACATGGCACAGGAGGGGCGCCCCACATGCTGAAGCTAGCTGCCTTTCTCACCCTCCAGAAGGCACCTGGGGCTTCCTTCCTGTACTGCACAGCCCTGGCAGGGAAGACAGCCAGTTCCAGTGCATGGGGCTTCCCTCCCATACTGCGCAAGTGTCGGGGCTGCATGTGCATGGTGGGGAGTGACAGCAATAAAGACAGCCTGGTGGAGGCTGCGCTGCTTACCGCAATATGAAGTGCTGGCTGGAGCTGCACCCTACTAGGCACCAGTGCCTGCACTAGGCACCAGCACCCTGAGCTTCTGGGCTGCACATCATGGGGAGTGTATGGGGTGGCCGCATGCTGCCCACCCAAGCTCTGTGTTGCCACTGCCTCCTGGACGTGGCCTCCATACTGCTGCCAGCCCCATCCCCATGCACCACACTCCCGCCCAGCTGCAGCTCCACCCCCACTGCTTCCCTACCTGCTTCCTGGAGTCAGTGGAACACCAAAAAAATGGAGCAGGTCCTGGGGGACTTTAGCAGTGGTGACAGCACCCCTCCTGGAAGCCACCTGCTGGCTAGGCTGGGCTTTCTGCCCATGAGGGTAGGAGCAAGGCTCAATAGGGTATGTTGGGTGGTGGGTGTACACATGGGCACCTTGCTCCTACCCTCATGGGCAGAAGAGCTGGGCAGAGTACAATTCATTGGTGTGTGCTGCTTCCTGGATAAGAGTGCCTAGTAGGCTGGATTTGGCCCACAGGCTATATTTTGCCCTCCCCTGTGCTAGCATTACACTCAAACCACTATGCCACAGGTCAAGTACTATCTAAACCCTTCTACAGAACTTCTTCTGTAGTGAAAAACCAGAGGGTTTACAATTCAAGTGGCTGCTGGCCTGAAAGAATAGGGAATCTGGGCTCTTGCCTTGACCCTTACTCCTGTAAGGCAGAAATGTCTTTTCTGTACTGTTCTCCATTAATTTTTTTCAATGCCTGTTAAATACAAGAGAAAAAGGCTCAGCCTCATAAGGAACGGCGAAAAGGAATTAGATAAAATCTGTCCTGTGATTCCCTAAACCAGGAAGAGCCTAGACTCAAATAAACTAATTAGTCATATCCTGATATCAGTGAAAAGAACATTTTTTGTAACACATTTCATAATTTTGTAGAGCTGTTTCTATTTATATTCCACAGAGATGTTACAAAGATTACTGGTACTTGGTGTTGGTACAGAGGTACTTTAAATATGTATGGAGCAATTCAAGTACCTGTGAATTTATGCTATCATCATAATTTCAGGTCTGACACAATAGGCAGAACTGCATGTTAAGCTATTGGTCTGGTTAGAACAACCATAAAAACCTACCAAACTGCCTTAAGAACTTAGGTTACGTGTAGACAAAATGAGGGGCGTGTGCACATGACATTTTAAAGTGGGCAATATGCTTTTTCGCCACTTTAATGGTGTCAGTGTTTGCATGCCTCAGTGGCGTATTGTGCATTAATTCCAACTGCTGTAGGTAATTCCGCAGTGTAGCATCTTAAATGATGTGGGGTGCAGAAAACTAAAACTCCTCTAAGGCGTTTTAGTTTGCTACACCTACAGCCACAGAGTGAAGCACTGGGCTCTGTGCAGGAAGCCCTGCATGCAGCCTGGCAGAAGCCCGGGAAGGCAGGCTCCACCCAAGAAAAGCCTGATTTCCCCGCACCCCCTGAAGCCTACCTGAGCTGTGTGGGGGCCCAGTGCTTCCCTCCTTGGCTGCAGTGTTCCCCAGGACTGCAGGCGGGTGCTGCCAGTTGGGGGGGGCAGGGCCAGGGCACTGCTGCCATGGAGGGAAGCACCAGCCCCCCAACAGCCTACGGACTGCTCTGCCTGCCGGTAGCTCGCCCTCCCCTCCCTGCTGTTGGAAAGGCAGGTAGGCCAGCAGGGTGTGTGTATGACATACGGGTTTAACCAGCCCTAACTTGAAGCGGTGTTTTTAAAAACCCACCGCTTCAATTTAGGGCCCCTGTTTCATCTACACACGCCCTTAGACTCAGTTCAGAAACAGGGTAGATTTGTACCATATATGTATATATAGAAATATAAACTATGGAACATATATAAACATATATGTTATATAAATACAAACATATAAACATATACAACTACATATATATAAATATACATATATATTACACATGTGTATATCTCTTCCCCCCCACATACACACACATGCATACGCTTGCCATGGTTAATATATAATTGTATATTAATACTAATATATTAATAATTATACATTATATACATTTTATACTATAATTATTGTGATTCTACCAACATCATATATGTAAGCACCTGCTCACAGTGTTCCTCTGCTGTCTGCATTGGATAGACAGGGCTAGCTGTACATTTCAGAATTAATGAATACTGATCTGACTTCAGCTGCAGCAAGTCATTCACACCTGTGGCAGAACTCTTTAACTTCTCTGGACACTCCGTTACTGACCTGAGGGTGGCTGTTTTCAGGCAGCAAACCTGAAACTGCAGAACAAGAAATCATCCACAGACTGGATTGTGTTAAGTATGGTTTAAATAGGGACTATGGATTTTTATCCCATTACCTGGATTAGCTTCTGTGACTCCTTTGTTCCTATGGGTTTGTTTGCCTCTGCCAGCACTGTATCCATTCCTTCTCTCTGCACCTCCCTTCTGCTTTTGTATTTGGAATTCTGTTTCCTTCCTATACACAACCTTTCTCAGAATCTGATGAAGTGAGCTTCAACTCATGAAAGCTGGTGCTATATGTATATCTGTTTTGGTTAGTCTAGGTTCAAATCAACTCTGCCTTCAACTATGGAACGTCCTAACTATGAAAGGGAAAGATACGAAATTCTTCTATCCTTAAGTAAAAGGCAGTACCACTGAAGGAGAATCCCCAATAACTGTAAATAATGTAAGGCTTATAACACATCAAACAGTTCTGCTTCTATACAGCATAGAGCAGGGATGGGCAACCTTTTTCAAGCTGCAAGCTTGAGGAAGCTGACTCTGGTCCAGCACTGAGTGGGTGACTTTTGAGGTGCATCCAGAATCTGTGGGAGGATGTGGGGAGGCTTTCCGTGTCCTAGCTGGAACCAGGCAAGTGGGAGCTGCACCCATGCCTGGAGGGTCAGGGACCTGTTGCCCACAAGGGGCGAGAGGCAGAGTCAGCAACTTATAGCCCAGAAGGGATGAGCAGAGTCAGGGAGTCTGGAGATATCAACTGGTTTAGAAGCTTGGCAAGGGCCCAGGAAGGGCCAAAGGTCAAGGGAGGGGCACTGCCAGAGACTGACAAGGTCAGGGACCTGATGTCCAGAGAAGGGTGGTCAGGGCTAGGGGCCCAATGCCTCAGAAAAGGCAGGATCCAGGTCAGTGACCCAAGACTACACCCAGGATTAGCCAAAATGAGTGAAGTGCCTGTGTGTGGGCAGGGAGGACTGCACCCAGGAGTAGCCAAGTGGCTGAAGTGCCCTGGTGCATGAAGAAAGACAGCTTTATTGTGAACAGTGACATCTGTGAGGCATGGGCATAGTGTTAGGAGCAGTCATAGGCATGCAGTTAGCCATTAAGGTGCAGAGTGGAGATACTTAAGCTCAGGAGCATGAGATCAAGCTTGGGAAACCCTGGATCAACCTCCTTTTATCTAAAAGATAAATGCATCAGGGTGTGGCAAGTTGAGTGAAGGGGTGATTGCTCAAAAAGAGCAAGGTTGATAAGGGATGAGGGGGCTCCAGGGTCATCATAGTGACCCCTGGAGATGAACCCAGTTGCACGCAGACACAGGAGATAGAGATGTAACCCAGGTGCACCCAAGTATGTGCTCTCCTCTTCCAAACAGAAGGTATAGGTGGCTAGGCAGGAGTGCTATGAGGGATCTGCAGCTGTCAGTCAATTCCCTCTGTCCCCCATAGAGTCAGGCCAGGACACAGAATATCTTATCTATATATACTGTATTTATAAATATAAGTCATAAGAGGTAAACTAATGAACATATTTACAAATATACAACTTATCTATACTGAGAGCTGAATCAAAGGAATATATATACGTGTGTGTGTGTGTTTGTGTATCTCTCTCTCTCTCTCTCTCTATATATATATATATGTGTATTTAATATATATACTACCACTTGGGGTTCCACTCAGGAACAGGTAAATTACAAATTAACATAGACAGGCACAAATAACACACAGGTAAATAATCAATCAGTAAGCATGAATCAAAGGGGAACAGGTAAGAAACAAGAGGATGGTAGGGAAGAGGTTTCAGTGTGGATTTCGGGGAGCCATATGTACATGAATCAACAATTATCAATTTCACAGGAACAACAAAATATAAGGTGCTGTCACAAAATTTGAGGTGCACAATACTAGCAATAATGTGAACTTATTAAAGGATCCCAAGGTCCAGGCTAGCCCCTGGAGCTCTGTCAGTGTCAAAGGAACTAATGGGGAAGCCCTGAATACCCCTTGGAATGGCTTACTACTCCCATAGAAGAACATGTAACTCACAGGGTTTCCCTGGCTAGGTATGCAGGACTGCCTCTCCCCTATGGGACCCTTTTCCCCTGGCACTCATGACTCTAGGGTGGGCCCAGATGAATGGTCCTCCTCAGGTTGAGATGCTTCCCCTTTTGGGTACTGGTGGCTCTGTGCACCATTATGTACACCGAGGGCTTCTCCTTCTGTTGGTGGTTGGAGGCCTGGCCCGCCTCGTGCAAGCGCCAGGGCTCAGCCACCTTCTGGATCCTCCATGCAGTGTTGCCTGAACTGCGTTCCAGGGCCTTTCCGGCCCCGTGCACTGTCACGTGAACCAGGGTTCCGGCCTCATGTTGGGGTTGCAGATCCGAACTGCCCAGAGTAGCTCCCAGGGTCCGAGCTCCATGCACCGCTTGTAGCCAGAGTGGCCGGAGACGCAAGCTGCCTGGCACTGCTCCCAGGGTTTCATCCTGTGTACTGTGCTGCGCACCGAGTGCTGGAGCTGACTACTGCTCCACGCCGCCACAGGAAGTCTTCAAGATCTCTTCAGGGGCAACTGCATTCGCTCTGCTGGGCAGCTGTCCCAGCCCGCCTAAGCTCCATTCTCTTTGTCATCCCCCATTGCATCTGCCGCGTGCTGGGCAGGCTGCTCCTTTTATTCTCTCCCAGAGTGCTGTCGGACCTGCAAGATGCAGGCTTCAATCAGGTCCAGGGCTTTTCGCACCCCCCTGCCCCTGGGCAGGGGCAGGGCTGCCACTCCCAGCAATCACCTGATTGGCGGATGTGCTCCACCATTCACAATGAAGCTCCTCCAAGCCTGGATGTGCCAGGCTGTATTGCTAAGTTTGCCACACATAAAAATAGCAAAAAGCTAGACAGCTGGAGAGAACAGCCACAAGAAAAACTGGGAGAGGTGTTTTGAGTTGAGTTCTGGCTCATTTGGGCTTTGAGCGATAAGCAAAGAAGCTAATTCTTTTCATTTGATTCTACCTGCATAAGGAAAACAGGACTTTGTAAATTATTTGTAAACAAATAGGACTGTACCAAGGATATTCCATTCCAGTATCAATTTTTCCACCTAATGCAGACAAATCATGGGATCCTAAAATGTGGCTTGCCTTTCATGTCAAAAAGTAATGCTGGTATTATATTAGGATTCCAGTTTCCAAGGAGGGAAACTGAGCTGGTATTCCAGTTGAACCTAGATCGGGATGGGTAAATACTTGGGCCGGAGGGCCACATGGGGAATTTTGATGAGCTGTGCTGACCCAGCCAGTGACCTCCTCCCCCTTGCAACAAATTGCCAAAACTCCCTATGAACATGTGGGTGGGCCGGGAGCAGTGTTCAGGATTGGGAGGGGTAGGTGAGGCTGGGATCACGGGGTTGGGTTGCTGGGTGGTGACAGCTCCAGGCTGGGGCCTGGGGCCTGCTTCCTACACACCCATCTTTCGGGGGGGTGGGGGGGAAGCTTCGATAGTGCCCTAGCTTTTCCTTCAGAAAAGAGATCAGTTATCCAGATCTGCTACAAACATTCAACATGTGACTTGGAGCTAGTAATTACTCTAAGCTAGCACTGGCAGGACTAAGGGCTGGAAGAGTCCCCACCTGAGCTGGAAGAGAAGCAGGAGAGACTTGAATTCTTGGCATTTTCAGGTACCAAAGGGGACTGTGGTAAATGAGCAGTGGGTCAATTTTTAGAAACTTGTAGGGGGTTGGATTTACAGGTCAAAGGCAGTAGAAGGAGGCCAAAGACATAGAACTGGTATTACATTAAAATTACCTCTCTTCAAGGCATGTATTCAGCTTTTAGGCATCTAAATCAATACATATGAACCTAATTCACCCTACACAGAAGAAACTACGCCACCTGGGCATCTAGATTTCTTACCTATCTCCATTTTGGCCTTCTAAGCAGGCTCAGAAAGGTTCAACAAAGGCACCTATTTCACTTGCATGTTATTTCAATCCTGATCTGTCCTGGAAAGCATCTAAATTCTGCATAAGCCTTAATTCTGCATTTCCATCCTTAGTTGCAGAAAAACCACAACCAGGGGTGGCTTGACAGAGAAGGGACCACCTACCTTTTAGCCAAATTGCCAGGTGTATCTTAATGTTTTGTTTGCCTGTTTGATGGGCAATTTGAATTGAGTAGAGTTTTTTACTACACTATTGGTATAAAATAATACCCAGGGTCTTTTTTTTTAACTTTGATGTTTCCTTTAAGTCCATCAAAACACATAATTTAATTTAATCTTCATAAGCGGGTTGTTTTGTATTTGTCAGTGCAGAATTTCTGTACCTCTGTAACAGCCCCCTTCACCTTTTGTTAGGTCCCTATGTTGTTCCTTATAGTCTTTTCTAATCTTAACTAAATTAAATAGTATTACAGAAAGATTTGCAAATGTTGCCACCTCACTGTTCCTCCCCTTTCCAGATCAATAGCTTCCAGAGCAGTATTCCTGACCATTGTATACATTGTTTTCTATCCCTTGGCTAATTTGTGCCCATAGGAACGTAGGACTGGAAAGGGCTTGCTGGGGCACCAAGTCCAGTAACTTGTATTTTAATGCTATCATTTACCATGAATGGTAGTCAATAACCACAGGGAACTATTAAAAAAACCCCCCAGAACACCCTATACTATGACTTAGGCAAAAGCTAGGGAGACATGGGCACTGCTAACATCCTGTTTTAATGCAGGAAAGTACTTTTTGCACTTGTACCTTGATAAAGTTCCATGGAGTTACTTTGCATTATATCCAGTAAAGGACTTAGGTGCTTAAAGCAAGACTTGAGGATTTAGTGTCTAAATCCAAAATTGCTTTCTAAAATTCCTCAATCGGCTGTTGCCTAACACTAAAGGTGATTAAAGTCACAAGACACCTCCCTGTTTTGACTAAGCAATCTAATATTATAAAAGCCTTAGTTTGCCTGTCTGTGTCCATAATGCTTTATTCACACTCTGATTGGTTGTCTGAATCAACCAATCAGAGTGCTCCAACAGCATTCTGGACCGGTGGCAGTGGTGGCGGCATGGCCAAGTGCCACCATGATGCTGAGGACAGAGCAGCGGGGCAAGGATGAGCACTGCTGGCTTTGCCCCTGTCCCCTCCCAGCCCCGTTCAGTGGAGATGGGGTGGCGAGGGAGCGGACGAGTGTGGGGGTGAGGCCCCAGACCCGAAAGCAGGTGTGGGGAGCGGACCCAGCCTTGCAGCGGTGAAGGGAAGGCAGGATGGGGGGAATGGGCCCAGCTCTGGCCCTGAAGTGGTGGGGGGGAGGGAGGGGTGAGCAGGCCCAGCCCTGAAATGGCAGGGGAGGGGTGGACATGGGTCTCTGTCCCCATCTCCCCTGTCATTCTTCATGGGCAATTTGCTAGTGTGTCTATAATGGGGGTCAGCAACCTGTAGCCTGCAAGCAGGATCCAACCTGCAAAGAGATAGGTACTGGCCTGCAAAAGTCTGACCCAGCCTCCGGTAGGATGCAGGATTGGAACTGATGGAGAATTGGGATTTGATGGTGTCCCCAACGGGCCTTCGTAGAACTCTACTAGAAGTCTGGCTCTCCGTTCTGGTGACCACTCTCTTCACCGAGTGTTGGTGTTACTAAGTTTGGGTGTATACCTGCTTCACCAACCCCGCTTCTCGCCTGCCACAACTCTGCTGTTATCCCAGTGGGGCGGGGCTAGCTCTCAGGTCCCTCGGTGTCCCGGGTCCGCCTCGTCAGTCACATATGGGGCTCCTACCACCCCTACACCCCGGCCTCACGCCACCTGTGGCCTTCACTTCCCGGTGCCTGCTCAGAGATGCGCCACGTGACTCCTTCCCGCCTGTATAGATGTCCCAACCGTATTGCAAAGGATAATTCCCTCCACCGATCCGTCACCCTACCCCGACAGCTGCATACTTCCCAACGTGATTCTTCTATCAGGCCTGCCTCCCTGACCTACTACCAGCACCCCTAGGATATTTGCCCCAAAAGTGAGACCTCCTGGATGAATATATATCTAGCGCTGTCCCCGCCTTCTACGGTTGACGCTTTCTATTCTAGGAGGCGATCCCGCCCCGATCTTTCTCTCCTACCAGTTGCGCCTTCAGCCTCACGACCCTCTTCGGTTCTTCCCGCACCCTCTGCCACCGCACTTACTTCATGCGGCTCGAGATCTTCCTGTGTGGTCTTGCCCCTCCGCTGCTCACCCGATCTGGCGCTGCAGGCTCTGTCTGCCGGCGATCTGGCCGTTCCGCCTCTGCTCCCGGCCACCGGACTCTCCAGGTCTTCTGTCCTGCGGCTTCGGTCCCGCTGGGCTAACGGTGGGGATGGCTTAGCCTGCCGTTTGTTTCCCTCTCCATCCGCCGCCCCTGGAGCGGCGGCCACCATTTTTAAATCTCCCTGCCGGCCTCCTTCGCGGTGTCCCACTCTCCTGGTAAGTCTTCCTGGCTTTTTCGGGTCCCGGGACAGATGGCATACATCTGTGCTGTGCCACCAACCTGGCTAGGGACAGAAGTTGCTTATAAACTGGTCTTCAGAAACTGGTTTAAACTTCTAACAGAACAGAAGCTCAGTGCACATAAACCAATTCCAAAATGGCTGAAACTGGTTTAAAATAAACCTGGTTGAATGTTGTGATAACCCGGAGTTGAATTGTTTTGAAAGTTGCCTAAACATCTGAAATAACCTGGGGACAGCCTGAAGTTAAACGGTTTGTCTCAAACATTGCAAGCAAGCACATTACCGCAAATGCTGACTCTGTGGTAACAAGTGCTGGGGGAAGTGGGAAGCAATGCAGGTCCTGCGTAGGCAGGTCAGTGCACTGTACCAGCTTCCTTAAGCTGCAGCTTGTGTAAAGTTGGTTGTTTGCTAATCTGAGCATGCGCCAAACAAAGGTCATATTTCGGTCAACTCAGCTTCTATTAGAAACCCCCAATGAGCCCACCGACTCAAATGGAGAAGTTTCTAGAACTCTAAACTGCGCAAGTCCGAGTGACGACAGCCAGGGGCGGAACCACCATGAGGGAAGAAGATAAAAGGCGGACAGAAAAACACGCGCTTGTTGACCCATCACCCATGGATCAAGAAAGAAGCGCCAGCGACGGAGACACGCGCCGACAACGCAGGATCCAGGGGTGGTGATCTCTCTCTCTCTCTCTCTCTTTTTTTTCTCTCTCTCAAGTTTTCCTTCCTTCTCCTTGCCTCATGCGAATGTTTCTAGTAATGAGTTTTGACCAAGGGTTTTAATGTTGTTATTGAGTTAACCAAAATAAAACAGTGAATTGTTCACTTTGAGAGTGTTGCCTAACCACGCCGCACAGAGGATTGCAAAAGTACCTCTCCCTTCACCCCACTGAGCGGGACGGGACAAATGTAATATCAAACCCAACTGATTTAGGTCAAGCCAGTTTATGAAACTTCTGTCCCAAACCCCTTCCTGGTTCAATATAAATCACAGTCTCCCAGTATCCCAGGATGCTTTGCAGCCCTGGGCTGGGCTGTGGTGTCTGTTCTAGAGAGCAGGGTTGGCCTCACCCCTCTGCTCCCTACCTGAAGCAGTGCCAGCTGGCTGACAAGAGGGTGGGGAGTGGGAAACCTGGTAGGGGAATGCAGCTGGGTCTGCAAGGGGTGAGGGACTGCCCCTCCTCCCCCAGGCAAACCCTGGCTGCGATCTGGGGCCAGGGACCTTTCCCCAAGCTCAGTATGCTGGCCACGTCCTGTACTCCATGCTCCAGCATCCTGCTGGCTGCAACCATGCACTACAAATCCCAGAGGCACCTGTAAGCAGGAAGAAAAAGTGATGAGAAACCTAGCAGTGTCCTGCTACTGTGATTCTGGACTGTAAATCCCAGAGACCGGGGGTGGGGGGGAGGAGGGGGGCAACAGGAAGAGGAAACAAACACAGAGTACACTTGAGGTTGCAAACAACCCTGTACTCAATACATGCTAATTTAAGAGAAAGGACTATTCTTGTTCAACCTTTTATGAATTCAATGCCACTACCTTTTTCCCTACCCACCCCCTCCTCATCCTAGCAGGCATTTCCCCTTCACACTGCCCAGTTAGACCTTAGCTAGCCTAGGGCTGGGACCTGGCTATGCCCCCTCCACTCAAGCAGAGAGTAGGAGAAAACCTTGGAGGGCTTCTCTCTTCCCTTCCCTTTGGCAGTGGTTAGGCTGGGAGGCACGCTCTATGACTCTCTGCCCCCCATTCCTGGCTTCTGCCTTGAGCCACTGCAGGCATGTGACTGCATTTCCTGAATCAAAAATGAATGTCTGTTCATTTGTTTCTCAATTTAATCCCTGCAATTTAGACTAACCTGCAAGGATTAAATTGAGTCAACCTAGGGCTTTTTGACTCTGTACTTAGCCCCAGCCTATATCACCCCCCTTCACAGTGCTTCCTGCTGCTCTCTCTTGCCTGCACATAACTCCATTGCAGAAACTGAGGATCAGTGGTAACGGTAAGCATAGGTGGCATGAGTGCGCCGGAAAGTGGAAATTTGCAACCAGCAGCAGAGGGCCAAATTGCAAGTTTCAGTTCAGGGCAGCAGAAGATTGTTGACACCTTGGTCTATGTGTAGCAGCAGTGTGTCCAGCAGAAACACCGTTTAACGTGCCCTGACCACCGCTTCCATTTATACCCTCCAAACCTAGAAATGCACCGATGACTGAGGCTGCTCTGGGATCATCTACCTAAATCACAATTTTGCAGAAACTGTGAAAAACAGCGTTGTCTGTGATGGTTGCAATTGCTGGGAAATCTGGCTTTGGTAGTGATTTTCTGCAAAATTAACCCCCCAGAAAGCAGTAGTAACACAGACTGAGTGAAGGTGCCCTCTGCCATTTAGTGGTGAGGGGCATGGCAAAAAAGTAGTAGTGAAATAGACTGAGTGAAGAAGCCCTCTCCCAATCAGCAGTGATGGGTGGGGTTGTCAGGGCCCCACTGAAAATCAGCAAGATGCTAGTCTACCACAAAATTAGCTCTGTGTACTTCAAGCAAGCCACAAAAAAAGTTGTATTGCTGTGATTTAGGTAGGTCCCTAGGCAGTGATGACACATAGGGAGTGCACATGGGTGCCTTGCAAAAAGGCACCATTGACACTGCTGGCAGTGCCTGGGAGCAGTCGCTGCTCGCCCCCCACCTTTGCCGCTGATACTGCTGGCAGCGTCTGTGGGCTGTCCCCAACTGCTACTGGCCACTGCTGCTGCTGCCGGCGGCACCTCCAGGTGGTCACCGACCACTGGTTGGCACTCACCACCCTCCCCCCCTTGAGTGACAGCACCACAGCTGCCTGTGGGACCTTGCCATGTCCCCCCCCAGCCTCCAGGGGCACACAGCATTCATTTCCCTAGGTATAATTCACTTCTCACCTCCCTGTAGCCTGGGTTTGGAGCATTTGGAGAGACAACATATATCTCATGTAGAACCGCATTTGTTGGATGAATATTCGATCCTTGCAGTTAATACAGAAAAGGTAGGAGCCATCACAACTGCCACAACTGTCGCTTTGAAAGAAAAGCATGAGCATGAACCACTTACCCTTACTAACGGAAGTTGAGCTCTGGATTATGAGTGTACATAATCACTTGTTTGCAGCTCTCAAGTAGATGCTGAAGCTCCAAAGAGGGATGGATTTTCAGATACATTCCTGTGCAGTGTTTCCTACTGGCAAGATCTAGACATCTACCTGCTCAGCATGCCTGGAAGTGGCAGCATTACTTCTAGTCAGGCAGTGTGGAGTCACTTGACTTCATTATAATTATAATCCAATTGATCCCTTCTAAACTCTTAATTCCACAGGTGTTAAGCCTATGTCCTCTTTTTAATCGTCTTGATGTTCCACCAATCAAGTTAGCCTTCTGTAATTCCTTTGTCTGTTAGCTGCTCCTGGTAACAAAGCTCCTATTTCATAGCCTGCAGACTGTTTTTAACACACTCCAATCAAGTTGTACTTCTTTTTGCTTCTATCTTAAACTGAAGAGTTCAGGCCTAGGCCTCTTGCCTACAACAAAAATAATGTGTTGTTTTGTATGTGATGAGCAGAGATCCTGGTTTTCTCTGATTTATAAAAAATCCCCAATTTTCAGTTAAAGAAGTAACCCCAAATCCACATTTTCTGTGATTTAAATGAAACACGACTATTACTCTAATATTATAAAAGCCTTCGTCTGTCTGTCTTTCTTTTCATAATGCTTTATTCGTACTTCGATTAGCTGATGGAAACAACCAATCAGAGTGTGAATACAGTGTTTGGACAGGAGCCGGTGGTGTGCTGGAGTGCCGCTGTAATGGAGGGGACATGGGATGGAGCGGGTGAGGGGCGAGGCTCATGTGGCTGGCCTCACTCCCCCTGCCCTGCTCCCTAGAGGCAGCAGCAATGGGGCAGGTAGAACAGGGGGGTGCAGCCAGCCCCCTCTTTCCCCCTTGCTCCTTGGAGGTGGTGGCAGCGACACAAGGGGGAGCAGGGTCAAGACACCGTGGGGGGTGAGGCCATGGCAGCAACAGTGGTCTTGTGCCCCCCTGCTCCCTGCAGATGGCAAATATGGAAGGAGGGGGCCCGAGGCCAGCACTGCTGGCCTCACCCCATCTTTGTCCCATGCTGCTGCTTCCTGATACAGGGGAGGAGGAGCAGTTGGCCCGGGCTGACGTGACCGCAGCAGGGGGGAGAGGAGAAGCAGGCCCAAATTGGGGAGAGAAGCTGGCATGCCGCAATGGTGGGGGCTGGGGAGTACCAGATCTGTGCCGACGTGGGGTGATGGGAGGAGTAGGCTTGGCCCTGAAATGGTAGCAGGGAGGGTGCACCTGGCCCGGCACGGAAATGGAGGGTTCAGGGGAGCGGCTCGGCTCTGAACTGGTGGCAGACAAGGTGGGGGGCAGGCCCAGCGCTGGCCCCCAAATGGTGATGGGTATGGGGGGGGGCACGCTTGGCCTAGCCCAGCCCGGAAATGGTGGCAGGGGGATGGGCAGGTCCAGCTCCACAACAGCGGTGAGAGTGGGGGGGGCAGGCATGGGCCCACCATGGAGTGGGGGAAAGGGGGAACTGGCCTGGCCCCAGAGGTAGGGCAGGGACCAAAGCCTGCATTCAGCCTCTGTCCCCGCCAGCGCCCTCCACACATCACAGAAAAATGTGGATTTGGGGTTACGTTTTTTAACTGCAAATTGGGGATTTGTTTTTAATCCAAGACGACCAAGATCACTGGTGATAAGACATCTCCCCATCTGCACCCCCTCCCCTTCCTCCTCCGTCAAGGGCCCAGTTTTGAAGCGCTAGGTTGTGAGGCGCCATGAGGCACCCACACCCCGCTTGAGATCTAGCTGTTTAACCAGGTCAGTCTGGAGAAGAGGAGAGGGAATGGGGATATGCTACCTAAAGGGCTATTACAGAGGGGGAAACGCACTTCCCTCTGTGGCTGTAGCGGGCAAGAGTACCTTTAAGGAAAACAAGAAACGAGTTTGTTGTTCTCCTTGGCGGGGAGCGAGGCCACACCCCCTGCGCGCGCGAAGGAGAGCCGTGCCAGTGGAGGGGTCCCGCTCCAAGTCAACGCTACGCTTGTGCGGGCTGGAGAACGAGACCACGCGCGGAACAACGAGGGCATGCGGACCCTTGCAGCAGCAGTTGAACCTACCGAGAGGAGAGAAGAGTCGCTGCCACTGTGAGGAAGGGGCGGGGCTCAGGAAAGAGCGACGGCCAATCCGTGGTGTTGCGTCCGACCGGAAGCCTCCCCAGCCAACCAGCGGCCGGCTTGTTCGGCGGTGGCCAAATTCAAACGCGGTGGCTCGCGCGCTCACTCTTCTCAGCGGCTCTGGAGCGGCCCACGGTGAGCGCGGCCCGGCCTGAGGTGGGCGCCGGGGATGGGTCGCGGCCAGGGTGGGCTCCTATCTCGCGCGGATGGGGTCCGAGCTGGGCGCGGCCGTGTCTGCCCCGCGGGGCCGCCCGTCTCGGAGGACGGGAGCGGTCCTAGACCTCTCTCAGGGCGCGGCCCTGATCTAGCTGTTAGGACGTTTGGGATGAGCCGGCTCGGCTCGGGTGTCGCCACTGCTGATGGCAGCTGGGCGTCCTCCTCCCCGAACCTGGCCTTGAGTCTCTGGGCGCCGGAGCTGCGCGGGGGCCGCACTCCCACTCCCACTCCTCCCTGCCTCCAGGTTGTGCAGGATGCGGTTTGAGTGACTGCTCTGCAGAGTGCTTAAAAATTCGTACTCATTCTTGCTTATGTGGTTAGTATTGTTGAAATCAGTGAGACTATTTCTGGGGACAACGTAATGCAAGTGCTGTGCAGGCTTAGACAGAAGTCAGTTTCTTCTGTAGTTCCTGTGGGCCTCAGGCTTGAGGCAATCGTGATACTAAAGATACCCCTCAGAAAATGGGAGCTCTTAATTTTCATGCATCTTCATTCTTGTGCCCGTGTACGGTTCCTCTTCCAACTCCATTGCACTGATGGCTTATAAGTACTGCTGTTTAATATCTTCAGTTGCTATAGAGCCGTGCTTCTCGAAGTTTGGCCCGTGGGCCAAATGCAGCCTGCAAGCCCCTTTCATCAAGCCTGTGGCCCAGCAGTACTCTTTGGAAGTTAAACTCGCGATAAAAAATCTACCTTGTTTCACTTATACGGTATTATGACGTGTGCAGGGAGCATATCTGAGTTTTCAGTCAGGCTCGTTACACCAAGGACTGCCTACTTTGAAATGGCTCTTCAGGGACAAAATCACCCCAAAACATTTCAACATTCACTCAAAGTCTTGGAAAGATCTTGCTCATGATTGTTCACACATCTCCATATGGCTTACTGAAAAATACTTAATGTCGAGAGTCAAAAGTGCTTAGTGAGAGTAGTTGTTTATTTCTAAAGGGTTCAAATGTCTGGAATGTGAACCTATAATATTATGTCAGCACTTGGAGGCCATCAAAAGTATTAGCTCCAGTATGCTTAGTGCTGTACAAGTGACAGTCAAAAGAAAAGGATGAGGCAAACAAGTGGGCTAAGGTGGTTGGTGACAATTGAAAACAAAAATACGAGAGCAGCTGTTTAGAATTCTTAATTACAGGATTTATACAGATAAGAGCAAAGGAAGGTGGTAAATGATCCAGATAAGAATTGGGACAAAGGCAGAATGTTTTAATGTGTATGTGTTGAAACCATTCTGCACAGAACCACAATGACAGCAGCTTCTTCAATTAGAATTTGTAGTGTCTGTCGCCAGATTTCAGAAAACTCATTCAGCACTTTTGTAAATTATTTAAAGAATAAGATATTACCAAAATAAGTAGAAATATATTTGTGGGAAGCCTAGGATGATGTTCTGTTGAGGTCAACTGAACAATCTAAACTTTTCTGAATTTTCTAGGGCAATGGTTTTCATCCTGTAGTTCATGGATCCCTGGGGCTCTGCAGACTGTGACCTAAGGGGTGTACAAAAGATGACTATGATAATCAAAAATATGCTATTGGCACACTTGCAATTCATTGGGGTCCACCCCTCCATTTGAAAAAATTTTAGGAGTCCACTAATGAAAATAGACTTTTGCATTTTTTTTTGTTTTATTTTTCTCCCTACCACTCTAAGGTGAGGGCAAGGGTCTTCAATTTCATTTTTGCTTTTAATTGAAATATTCTTGTTAGATTTGGATCTATCAAAGTGTGGTATTTTTTATGTTACTTTGTCAGCGTCTGCTTTTTTTCTTGACTAGGTTTGGGTGAAGGGGGGACCTTTCTTCTCGGAAGTTACGACATCAGAGCACGCTAGCAGTAGGTAGTCTGGCTGGGGCCTTCCCTTACGTTTTAGAGGTAGAAAATAGAGACTCAGTAGTGGACTGCTATAAAGTAGTCTACCCTTGAAAGTTAGGAAGAGTTGATAATGGTGTTATGTACTGAAGTATACATTAGTTTAATTTTTAAAAGTGTGAGTGTCTGTGTGCACACAAAGGTTATCCACTCATAGCTAATGGCTTAGGAATTTGTTGGACTTGCTTCTAATTGGTATAGTGAGTAACTGTAATTGGTAGTTAAGCACAGTTTTTATAGCTGTTACATTTTATAGGTTTTACACAAGAATTTTTCTTCACTCTAGAATAACTAATCTGAAGATTTAAAAAAAACTGCTATATTAATGCCTTAATGTGGTCCCAGTCTGTGGATGATGACTCCTTGATCTTGGTATTGGTCTCTATCTAGAGCTAATTCAGGACCAAATTAATTTTGGTCTTTCTCCACCTGAGGAGCCAGTGATTAGAAAATACTATGCGAAAGCTAGAAAACTGGAAGTGGTTTAGGTTTCTTCAGGTCCTCATTTAAGGCATCTCGGAGTTAAGTCTACCGAGCCCAGTTCAAACTCAAGGAGGAAAAATCACAGATGGTTCCGTTGATACTGTACTGCTGTCTCATGTTCTAGTGATGATGGCACATTTACATTACTTAGAAATATAATCTTGTAATGTACCTGATTGTGGTGCTGAACAATAATTTTTTGGCTTGGGTGCAAAAGATGGAGCATCACATGTTCAAGCATTACATGAATTAATGTTTCTGATATGAAGAGACAGACTCCATCTTGGATAAATTTTTGAGAGATTGGGGTCAAGATCTCTTTGTTTTTCTTTCTATTGTCTCATTCAAATTTCTGTGGATAAGCTAGCTTTGGACAAAACCAAAATCATTCTCATTATTAAGGCTTGTTCAAAGGCTTGACTGGCTTCTAGATTTGATTCATCTATCTAGAGATGGCTATCAAGCTGTTTCTTTATCCTGAAATGCAAAGTTTTTCATGTTGCTGTGGTCTGCTGCATGTCCTGGATCTACTGCTTCTTATATTGTGTATGATAAGGTTATTATGACATTCTTGTTCTGATTTAAATTTGAGGAGAGAATCTCCAGTAAATGGAGTGGTTTACTAACTGGAAAGTGTTAGTATATTTGTTTATTTTGTATGGCTGTTTTGGGATTAGTAAAAAGTAATATAGATTCTCATGTACCTTCTTTTTGATCTTCTTTAAGTACTCAATTTTATATTATTTGTCCCTCTTCTATCTACCATGAGTATGTCCCCATGATTGTGCATGTGCATGTACGTGCATTTCTGGCAGGATAAATATCAGTGGTGCACATGTGTGCTACTGCTATTTGTCTCTGGGCATGCTCCTGAATGCATGCTCTGGTGTACTGCAAAGGGACCCAGGTGAAGTAGAGGAGACTGGGGCCAGCATCTATGGTCTTCTGGTGTCAACCTGTTGTGCTGCAAATTAGTAGCATGGTGCACAGGTGCACTTGATTGTATGCAGTTTGCGATACCTTAGACGGCTTTGTGGCACCGTAAATCACACATGTGCACTCATGGGGACGTGCTCCCTTAGGGTTTGTCTTAAATGCATCCACACCTTTTTTTTTTTTCTATTGACGATAAATTGGTATTTTTCTCACATTCTGGTTAACCAGTTTTATTTTGTGTGTGTGAACCATACAGTGGCTTATGTGGATGCAATTTGGGAGCCTTATGCTGGCAGGGTGGGCTACACTCTATCATTGTTTAAACAACTGGTGACAGACAGAGGGGACAAGGCTGAACTCCTCAACGAGTTCTTCGCCTCAGTGTTCCTAAGTGAGAGGCATGACAAGTCTCTCACTGGGAGTGTAGGGAGGCAGCAGCAAGGCACCAGACTTCCATGCGTGGACCCTGAGGTGGTGCAGGGTCACTTGGAGGAACTGGATGCCTTTAAGTCGGCAGGCCCGGATGAGCTCCATCCGAGGGTACTGAAGGCACTGGCCGACATCATTGCAGAGCCACTGGCGGGAATATTTGAACGCTCGTGGCGCACGGGTCAAGTCCCGGAGGACTGGAAAAGGGCCAATGTGGTTCCCATTTTCAAGAAGGGGAGGAAGGAGGACCCGGGTAACTATAGGCCAGTCAGTCTCACCTCCATCCTTGGCAAAATCTTTGAGAAAATCATCAAGGCTCACATTTGTGAGAGCCCGGCAGGACAAATTATGCTGAGGGGAAACCAGCACGGGTTCGTGGCAGGTAGATCGTGCCTGACCAATCTAGTCTCTTCTTATGACCAGGTCACAAAACGCCTCGATGCAGGAGGAGGGGTGGATGTCGTATACTTGGACTTCAGGAAGGCCTTTGACACGGTATCCCACCCCATACTGGTGAACAAGTTAAGGGGCTGTGACTTGGATGACTGCACAGTCCGGTGGGTGGAGAATTGGCTGGAGGGTCGCACCCAGAGAGTTGTGGTGGATGGGTCGGTTTCGACCTGGAAGAGTGTGGGCAGTGGGGTCCCGCAGGGCTCGGTGCTTGGACCGATACTCTTTAATGTCTTCATCAGCGACTTGGACGAGGGGGTGAAATGTACTCTGTCCAAGTTTGCAGATGACACTAAGCTATGGGGCGAAGTGGACATGCCGGAGGGCAGGGAACAGCTGCAAGCAGACCTGGACAGGTTAGACAAGTGGGCGGAAAACAACAGAATGCAGTTCAACAAGGAGAAATGCAAAGTGCTGCATCTAGGGAGGAAAAATGTCCAGCACACCTACAGCCTAGGAAATGACCTGCTGGGTGGCACGGAAGTGGAAAGGGATCTTGGAGTCCTAGTAGACTCCAAGATGAACATGAGTCGGCAGTGTGACGAAACCATCAGAAAAGCCAATGGCACTTTATCGTGCATCAGCAGATGCATGACAAATAAGTCCAAGGAGGTGATACTTCCCCTCTATCGGGTGCTGGTCAGACCGCAGCTGGAGTACTGCGTGCAATTCTGGGCGCCGCACTTCAAGAAAGATGCGGATAACCTGGAGAGGGTCCAGAGAAGGGCCACTCGTGTGGTTAAGGGCCTGCAGGCCAAGCCCTATGAGGAGAGATTAGAGAAACTGGACCTTTTCAGCCTCCGCAAGAGAAGGTTGAGAGGCGACCTGGTGGCTGCCTATAAGTTCGTCAGGGGGGCACAGAAGGGAATTGGTGAGTATTTATTCACCAAGGCGCCCCCGGGGGTTACAAGAAATAATGGCCACAAGCTGGAGGAGAGCAGATTTAGATTAGATATTAGGAGGAACTTCTTCACAGTTCGAGTGGCCAAGCTCTGGAACGGGCTCCCAAGGGAGGTGGTGCTCTCCCCTACCCTGGGGGTATTCAAGAGAAGGTTGGATGTGTATCTAGCTGGGGTAATGTAGGCCCAGCACTCTTTCCTGCTTATGCAGGGGGTCGGACTCGATGATCTATTGAGGTCCCTTCCGACCCTAGCATCTATGAATCTATGAATCTATGAACTCACCCACTCAATTTATTTTGGAAGGGCACGTGATCAATATTAGTAAAATTTTAAATTTGTAAAAAACAAAAAAACCCCACAAACAAAAAACCCCCACAGAAAATTAAAAATTACTGTGCATGTCAACACAACCTTAATGTTCCATATCTGGTACTTTTTAATATATTAACACCTACTTGAGTGGTTCCAAGCGGAAGCTACAGACATTTTGTCCCAAGTTAAAATACCCAAGTGACACTTCCTGTGGAATGGGGGTTGCTAAATTTTATATCCTCTCAATCTTTCTTCTCTTCTCTTTCCCACCCCCACCTTTGTTTCACTACTGAAACACCATGAACACTTGAAAAAGAAGTGTTCTGATACTCTCAAACTATATTCCTTATCCTGAGGTACAAAGTTTTTCATGCTGCTGTGACTATATCATTTGAAGGCTGCATGCTTCCTTCCTAGCTTTTAAACTCAATATTGTACAATGGGACTAGATGCCAGAAGATGGCCTTAATTTTGTCAAAGTTGTGTCATGGTTTTCCAATGCTGGAATTCATAGTGATTATTTTTCTAGTGTAGATGTGCAAAATAGGATAGCTGGTCCAGTGAATACTTAGGAAGACCGATCCACTGCTTTTGTACAGTGTTTGCTTTTTTCCCCCCCCATATGCTGTGAAGAGCAATGGGCACTAAATAAAACACTTACCACAGGGAATGAGTCTGAGTGTGGGGGAAAGATATGAGAACAGAAGGAGAGCAATGCTTCTGGAGCAGCTGTTCTGTAAAGATGCAACAACCCTGTGAGGGGAGGGGCAGGGCACTGAAGGAACAGGTGTCAGAAGACGCCACCGGGCAGAAAGCTTGGGAAGGTAGTAAGGACCAGAAGAAACCCCGAGAACTAGGCTTGAGTGGGTCTGGTTAAGCTGGGAATCACCAGCGAAGAAAAACCTTAAAAGGTAATACTTGAGCAGCAAGAGGAAGGGAGCAGGTTTTGTTTTTTTTTTCATTTGGACTTTGTTTTGAGCCAGTTGTGCTGTATAGCAGATGAGGGGTAAAAGAGACTGGGAAACTACTATTCCTTAAAGAGACAGTGACGCATTGCGAGTTCTTGGAAAGGGAGAACATGCCTAGAGACCAGGGAATCTAAGAAAAAAAAACAACAACAAAAAAACCCCCTAAAGCACAGGGTGTTATAAACCGGACTGAATAAGAGTGCTACGTTGGCATTTTTGCTGTTAAATTAAGATTCTGTCTAAGTTAATATTAACACTTGCTTGATGTGGAGAGAAGTAATGACAGCCTTTCAAACAGTGAGTTGATTATAGATGTAAAAATAAATCTTGACAAATAAAGAAAATTGTTAACGTAAACAAAGCACGACTGTGATTTTAACTGATGATACAAGCCTTAGGTGTTGTGTAGAAGAGTTTCAGTAAAAGGGGTAATCCAAGACAGTCCCCCACATAAGTTGCTGCAGTCCTGCTGCAGTAGAAAACAAATAACACGTCCCAACTAATAACATACAGTAATCAAGATGTGGCAGGAAAGAGTCTGAATATACCGCAAGTAGTCCAAGACTGAACAATCTCTGAAAGGACTGGCTAGAATAATACATTAGGCTATAAGCGGTAGCCTCACATGTGCAGTGTTTCTGTAATTCTAAATTTTACTTTGAACTTTGTAACGTATTGCATAAGGTAGCATAGTTTTGGTATTGTTTTTTTTAATAACATGAAACATGTTTAGAAAAGTAAACCAAAAACAGCAAAATCAGTACTTAAATGGGACTGAAAGGAAACTCATGCTTTATTGCTTGTGACGGCAGGGAGCTAGGTTCAGCCATGTCATAGAAAAGGCTGCAAGTTTTGTCTTGGAATTGATGGAAACTCAGGATCTGAGTAAACACTGAAATCTTGCAAACTAGTGAAAGTGCATAGAAGTTTCTGTGTCACTTATTTCATAAAATGTTTGCCATATCAAGTACTGACATAATCGAATCAATCTCTCTTAGGTATTGTTTTGCAGTTGTAAGCAAGTATGTACAGCAATGTAGCTCAACCAATGTGATGTGTAGCTGAGCAAGGTGCCACCGAGTTGAAAAAAAGCCATAGAGTGGGTACAGCAAGTGAAAACAAGCAGGAAATACAAAAGCTAAGCAGAGAAATGGAAGTATGCAGAGGGGATATTTTATGGAAGTGATGATTCTGTACAGCATAAAAGTTTCTATGGATTTCAGGTGAAAATCTGTGACCTTTTGAATACTTCACATAAGTAGAAGGTTCATACAGTTCAATCTGCAGCGAGAAAGACAAGGAAAGTACAAAATCCCGGAAGCTGTCATGTAGAACAGGTTCCCAATCACTGGGCTGTGGCCCAGTACCGGGCTACGAATGGTTGGCTGCTGGGTTGTGGTACAAGCCCCCCGCTTGGACCCTCATCTGTCTGCCTGGGCGAGCAGCTTCCACTGCTAGCAGTCACGAGTGGGGTTAAATCTGGGTAGCCCTGGGAAGGAGGCAGCTGGCTCTGTGTGCCCCATCCTGCTCCTGTGCCAGTCTGCAGTATAAAGGTTGAGAACCACTGATGTAAAAGATGGAAAAATTGTATTTTGGTATAATGCATGTGTTTTGTTTAAAGGCATTTTGCACCACTAATTGTTTTAGTTTCATGGCCTAGACCATGGCTGTCCAAGTTCTGAGTGGCTAGGGGCAACATGCCATGGGGTTGGCTCCCTGAACCTTACCTGCTGCTTTTCTTCCAGAGGTAGCAGCAGGAAGCAGAAGCTGGAGTGGGGAAGCAGAGCTTGGAGACCCTGGCTGCTGTAGTGGCAGAAGTAATAGGGGAGAGTTGGAGGCTGGATACAGTCCATGGGCTGCCAGTTGGACATTGATCTAAACCAAGTTCAGCAATAAATAGCATCAATTTCAGAAAACCTTTTCTAAGTACATTTTCTGCAACAAGACTAGACACAAGATGCAACAGATGCTGGGGTCCCTTGATACTGAATAGTATAATATTACCATAGTGTCTTTTGAACACTTCTACAACTAGAGGGATGAGGGAGGACTCTAAACTTCTGCAGATAGATTGCCTTTGTTTGGAATCCCTGTTCTGAAGTGTAGTTTCTAAACTGGTGGGAACTGCTTAAGCAAAGATGGGGGGTAGGGTCTTTTTGTTACCTCATATGTGCTGCATGTATGATAAAAGCAGGGAACAGTTTCAAAATCTGGTATGCACTGGTTAGAAACAACTTGTATGGCCTGTTTCCTCAATATAGGTGGTGTTATATGGAGAAAGTTTCAAATGTTGGGTGCAGACCTTTGAAGTGCTTCTAAGGGATATACAAATGTGTGTGCTTTTGGCTATCTCTGGAGAGCTTTTAAGTGCTCCAGAATAGTACTCATTTGAGTGAGGTACTATATAGAAGTGCTTCACTGCTTCTCATACCTGTATGATGTATAGAATAAGACTAATGGATTCCTGGGTCTTCCAGCATCCATCAGCCTCCCTAGGAGTAGGTGCTCTTCTGTCATTGTACCTCTGTTGTCCCACTAGAGCTGGATAGGTTCTTTCACCTTCCCTTTCTGCATGGCAGGATGCATGACTGGGATCTAGCATCAGATACAATCGCACTTTATTGCCAGAAACCTGGTTATCACAATCCTGGGCTCCCCCTGCACAAGCAAGTAGCAAGCTCCCATTACTAACAAGGCTTGTAGCTGTGGCAGCATCCCATAAATTGCATCTGTGAGCTGTCAGCTGTGGGGCTTACAGCTGTAGTGTGTGGTACTTCCCTACAACTGGGAGCTCCATCAACTGGTGGGGCTCCCAGCAACAAGGGAGTACCTGGCCACATGTTCAATTCATGGGGTGATAAGAATGAGTCACAAAATTATTACACTTTTTTGGTGGAATAACTTTGTGGCTTATTCCTTGTTTTGTCACACTATTAATTGATTGAACCTGTGGCTGGGTCACAATTTAAGGTGTGATTAACCAGTTAATTGCATTTTTCTTGTAATGTGTAGATGGGGGGCCCTAGGTTATATACCTCTTCTGGGTGTACGATAGATGAGACTGGTCCATTATAAATTTGTCAAGCTTCTGTGGTAAAACTCTGAAAACAGCTTAACTTCATCAGATGGGCCTCTTTTTAAGGCATGTGGCCACATGTTTGTTATGTCCAATATATCCATTTAAAATAGCTGCTTTGCTAATAAACTGTCACGTGAAAGATTCTGTTGCATCTTTGGACGTGGAGTAGGTGGCTCTGAGAATATATAGCTCTATTTTGTTTAAAACAGAGATGCCAGGGAAAGGTTGAGCCTGTCCATGAAGATCAAGAATACTTCTCTCTTACATAAGGTAGTAAATGCTAAAACAGCGAAAGCCTCTTAATAACCTTGTAAAACATCCTCATCCTACGGCTAGAGTAACACATTTTATTTTTTTTAAAAGCAAAACATTAGATGTTGAACTCTGACCTCTCTCTTGGCTATCATATATCTCATATCATATATCTCATATCATAGAATCAATGAGTCGGAAGGGACTGAGACAGAATATCTAGTCCGACACCCCCCGCCATGGGCAGGAAGGAGCACTGGGGGTGACAGGGGTCATAAGACCCCAGCCAGGTGCCTGTCCAGTCTCCTCTTGAAGATTTCCAGGGAAGGTGAGAGCACCACCTCTCTGGGAAGCCTATTCCAGGCTCTGGCCACCCTTACAGTGAAGTAGTTTGTCCTAATATCTAACCTAAACCTATCCTCCCTCAGCTTGTGGCCGTTGTTCCTGGTGACTCCAAGGGGGCCCCTGATGAACAGACTTTCGCTGAGTCCCTGCTGGTGGCCCCTGATAAGGTTGTAGGCAGCCACAAGATCCACGCTCAGTCTCTTCTTGCGGAGACTGAAGAGATTCAGGTCCCTCAGCCTCTCCTCATAGGGCTGGCCACGGAGGCCCTCAACCATACGAGTGGCCCTCCTGGACCCTCTCCAGGTTCTCCACATCCTTCTTGAAGTGCGGCGCCCAGAACTGGACACAGTACTCCAGCTGCGGCCTGACCAGCGCCACATAGAGGGGAAGCAAGACCTGTCTGGATCCGTTAGTGATGCCTCTGTTGATGCATGACAGGGTGTGGTTGGCTCTGCCTATTGCATTGGCGACTCATATTCATCCTGGAGTCAATCCTGACTCCAAGATCCCTCTACCTCTGTGCTGCTGAGAGGGTCAGCCCCTAACCTATAACCATAATGCTGGTTCCCTCTCCCCAGGTGCAGCACTCTGCACTTGTCCTTGTTGAACCGCATCCTGTTCAGATCCACCCACTTCTCTAACCTATCCAGGTCTGCCTGGATGCAGTCCCTGCCTGCAGGTGTATTCACTTTACCCCACAGCTTGGTGTCATCAGCGAACTTGAACAGGGTACACTCCACACCCTCATCCCGGTCGCTAAGGAAGATATTGAACAGCACCGGCCCAAGGACCAAGCCCTGGGGGACTCCGCTGCCCACTCCCTCCCAGGTTGACATTGACCTGTCCACCACCACCCTCTGCGTGTGCCCCTGGAGCAGTTCGTTGCCCATGTGACTCTCTGCATTCGTCAATGCCACAGTCCCTCAGCTCGCCCACCAGAATTGGGTGGGACACTATCGAAGGCCTTCTGGAAGTCCAAGAAGATGACATTGACCTCCTCCTTCCCATCTAAGCTCTTTGTTACCTGGTCATAGAAAGAGACCAGGTTAGTTAGGCAGGATCGGCCTGGCACAAACCAGTGTTGGTTATCCCTCAACATCGCTTCTCCTGCAGGGCTCTCACAAATGTGGCCCTTGATAATTTTTTCAAAGACCTTCCCCAGGATAGAAGTGAGGCTGACTGGCCTGTAGTTGCCAGTCTCTTCCTTCCTCCCCTTCTTGAAAATAGGAACCACACTGGCCCTTTTCCAGTCCTCAGAGGCTTGGCCCCAGTACCAGGAGTCCTCAAACAGCTGTGCCAATTGCTCCGCTATGACACCAGCCAATTCCCTCAGCACCTGTGGATGAAGGTCATCCGGGCCTGCCGACTTGGATACATTTAAGCCCTCCAGGTAATCCTTAACTAGGTCCGAACTAACAGTCGGGGGACTCGCATCCTTCCTGGGCCTCTCTATGCTATCACTTGAGAGCACCCCATTGTCAGGAGACAGGAACACAGAGGCAAAGAACTTGTTAAAGAGTTCTGCCTTCTCTCACACATCTGTCACCAGCTGCCCTGCCCTGCCTTGTAGGAGTCCAACGTTACCCCGAGACTTCTTCTTGCTACCCATGTACTTGAAGAAGGACTTTTTGTTATCCTTAACCCCAGAAGCTAATCTAAGCTCCAGTGCTGCTTTAGCCTCCCTTAACAAATCCCTAGAAGCTTGGGTCAGAGAGGTGTACTCCTTCTTTGTCCCTGCCCCCCCCACTACCAGTACGCTTTTTTTCTTTGCCCTCAGGGCAGCCTGGATATCTGTGCTCAGCCATAAAGGTTTCTTGGATCCTTTTCCCACCTTCCTGCGCAGTGGAATTGCGTCCTGCTGTGCCCCAAGGATAGCATCCTTGAGGAAGGACCACCTTTCCTGGGCTGCCATACTAGTTGCCTCCCTGACTACTACCCTGAGCACATCGAAGTTGGCTTTCCTAAAGTCAAACATTTGCGCTGTGCTAGTTATGCTCCCCACCTTTCTCTGAATAGCAAACTGGATCATTTCATGATCACTGTCCCCTAGCCTCCCTTGTACTAGCACCTCCCCCACCAGGTCATCTCCAGAAGCTAACACCAAATCCAGTATGGTGTTTTCCTTAGTGGGGATGAGTACCTCCTGCACGAGGTGTAGGTCCTGTACGCATGTCAGGAACCTTCATGAGTGGCTAGATCTGGCTGACTGCTCCTCCCAGGTGATGTCAGGGTAATTCATATCCCCCATGACCACAACATCCTTTGCATGCATGGCCTCCCCAAGCTGCCTGGAAAATTCCAGATCCAGCTCTTCCTCCTGATATGGTGGCCTGTAGTTAAACCCCTACCACCAGATCCCTTTCCCCACCCCCTCCTCTGGCCCCTTTTAGAAGGTAGAAGTGGTATACTGTTCCTTAACATAGAGCACAACCCCTCCACCTTTTTTTTTTTTTTTCCCCCTTCCTATCTCTTGTAAACAACCTATGGCCCTCTGTCTAATGCCCAGTCAAATGTTTCATCCCACTGTGTCTCCACTAGACTAATGAAGAGATATTTGTGGAAGATGATGATTTTATTCTTTTTCCCTGCCCCACTCCTGCCTCCTCCAGTCTTGATGCATGTCCCCATATCTCTTCAGTAGCCTTTCATTTCTAACTTACTGTGCTGTGATCAAGTCTTGCTTTCAGTGTTAGGTTGCATCCTTTCATGGTGACTGCAGCCTTATAAACTAGTGGTCACCAATCTGGGTCTCATGATCAACCAGTTGATCCCAGAGCATCTTTAGGTAGGTCCTAGGCTGGGGGAGGGATAGCTGGGTATGCGCGCATCCAACTGCTGGGTGGGTGCAGCTCAGCACAGCAGCAAACTTGGCATGGGAAGATCTGCTCATTCAGGGGCATGGTGGGTTGTGGGGGGCGCTCCTGCCACTGGGCACAGCCTGGTGGAGGTCTTGGGGAGGAGAGAGGGAGGGGGGGAAGGCCTGTGCTGCCACACCCCCCTCCCCCATGCTCAGGATGGAGGTAATTACTAATTACTGCTGCATGCTGCCTGCTGTACCGCGAGCACAGGTTAGTGGGGGGACGGTAGGGGCCCCTGGGGCCTCCACTGGGCTGAGTCCAGTGTTGGGAGCCCCTCCCCCCACCTTTGGGACAACCAGGGGTGCAGAAAGGTTGAGTGGCCCCTTAGGTGCATGTGGGATCTGGTTTGCGATCATGGCACTGCATGCATGCCCTTTCTCCTTTGCTGCAGCCCCCCAGAGCCCCCAGCCCAGGTTCTCTGCGGCCTTACCCATTTCCCCTGCCACCTAGTGTTATACTATTATTTCTACACTTTTTTTTTTTTTGGCTGAGCCTCTCCCCCTTGCCTGCCCAGCAGTGGGACACATGTCTCAGCTGGGGGGCGGGCAGGGACCACAGTAGATCATGGGGTGCCCTTAACTTTCAAAAACTGATCTTCACCATAAAATGGTTGGAGGCCACTGCCATAAACCAACAAGGAATTAACGGAGTTTATGCAACTTGAGGCCCTGCTACACGCTGCATAATTTAGGGGTGCACTGGTGGAGATTTTCTTGCCTGAATCCAATAGCCAATTATTTATTAGGCATGTTGCGTGATACTGATTCAGTAACCCGAACAGTCGGAGAGCATTAAAATATGTCAACTGTTTAGGAATCTGTACAGGAAATAGTACCAAATGACTATAGATGCCGTTGATACAATAAAAATAGCTATTAATTTTAAAAGCATAATAAAAATCAAAACACGTATTTAAAGAATAAGTATTTAGGGTGGCATCTACAGAACAAAGGAATGGGGGTTGACTTTTTCTACAGGTGGCTTGGCTAACACTGGTGAAAGAACTCTGCTCATAGGAGTTGCATTCCACTAAGTTGCTCACAGTATAGCAGTATTGGCAGTCTCTCCTGATAGGCTGAACTGAAGTAGATATGGATAAATTGTAACTCACTTGCAAAACTAATATTAGGAGGAAAGATGTAAAGCTTTCCCAAGGAGCCTTCAATTAAACTTCTGAGGGCAGTAGAGCTCTGCAGTAGTAATATTGCCTTTTATTTTTGTTTCTACAGATGGAGGAAGAGGATTTAAGTGAAGGGGGACCGACAATCGCCTCAATCATGAGCAGAGTCAGAGACCTGAAAAGTAAATACAAAAACGAAGACAATGTCACTGATGAATTCAATTTCACCAAAGTGTCAGTTGATTCAACAGGTATGTAACTTTGTCATTCTGTTGTCATTTTGCTGTTCATGCTGCAGCAGTTAATTGGAGAGAGCTTTTACTTAAAAAGTTCAAGCTCTTACAGTTCTTTAGAGTAAAGACTGAAAAGCATGCTGAAGACAAATGTCAAATTTCAGCTTTGATAATGCTACCCAGAGTTGCTTCTTTTAGAAGCTGTATCCTAAACAAGTTTATATTTTAAACTAATCTTCCACATTTTTCAATATGTGCAAATAGTTTTTATCTGTTGCAAATGTCATATTGTCAGATATCTGACTCTAAAGCATCTTCCATTGTTCCTTTTTTTCTCTACCCCCCCCCCCCCAGACAACTCTGGCACTCTTAATCACATAATGATGACTGCAAATAATCCCGAAGACTGGCTGAGTTTCTTGCTTAAGTTGGAAAAGAAGGGCATCCCACAGACTGATGTTGGCTTATTGAATAGATTAATTGGTCGTTACAGTCAAGCGGTTGCTGCACTACCTGCAGAAAAGTATAGTCAGAATAAGAGCTATGCTTGTATCCTAGTAAGATTTGCTGAGCTGAAAGCGTAAGTATTAATCAACAGTTTCCAATGTTAGAATCCTAGCAACATTGTTCTGAATTTTATAAGCAAGGATAAAACCTTTAAAGGGACATCTTACCTCAAGATATGTAATGTCATAAATGTCTGTGTGAAAATTTTGCAAGTAGAAGGCACAAACCCTGGGCCATGGGTTAGCGAGGATTTAGTTAGGGAGCTTCTGGAGGGGTTGGACGTATTCAAGTCAGCCGGTCCGGATGATCTCCACCCTAGAGTTCTAAAGGAACTGGCCGAGGTCATTGCAAGTCCCCTGGCACGGCTTTATGAGCACTCGTGGTGCTCTGGTGAGGTACCGGAGGACTGGAGGAGGGCCAATGTGGTCCCCATCTTCAAAAAAGGCAGGAAGGAGGACCCGGGAAACTATAGGCAGGTTTGCACCTCGATCCTAGGCAAGCTGTTCGAGAAAATTATGCTGGCACACATCCAGGAGGGGCCAGCAGGGGACTGCATGCTTAGGGGCAACCAACATGGGTTCATCAGTGGCAGGTCCTGTCAGACCAACCTGGTGGCCTTTTACGATCAGATCACCAGATCATTAGATGTAGGGGTAGCAGTGGATATAGTTTTCCTGGACTTCCGGAAGGCTTTTGACACTGTCTCTCACCCCGCTCTCATTAAGAAACTGGGGGGCTGTGGTGTAGACACCCACACAGTCAAATGGATTGCCAACTGGCTGGAGGGCCGCACCCAGAGGGTGGTAGTGGATGGGTCCTTCTCAACCTGGAAGGACGTGGGCAGTGGGGTTCCGCAGGGCTCTGTCCTCGGGCCCGCACTGTTCAACATCTTCATCAGTGATTTGGACGAGGGGGTAAAAAGCACCCTGTTCAAATTGGCACTAAGATGTGGGGGGACGTGGGCACACTAGAAGAATGCAACAGGCTACAATCAGACCTAGATAGGTTACAAGGGTGGGCGGACAAGACTAGGATGGGTTTCAACACAGACAAGTGCAAGGTGATGCACCTGGGGAGGAACAACCGGCACCATACCTACAGGTTGGGGAACTCCCCTCTTGTCAGCACGGAGGCGGAAAAGGATCTGGGGGTCATCATTGACTCCAAGATGAACATGGGCCGGCAGTGTGGAGAGGCAGTTAGGAAGGCCAACCGCACCTTGTCATGCATCCACAGATGCATCTTGAGCAGGTCCAAAGAGATGATCCTCCCCCTCTATGCGGCACTGGTCAGGCCGCAGTTGGAGTACTGTGTCCAGTTCTGGGCGCCACACTTCAAGAGGGATGTGGACAGCATGGGGAGGGTCCAGAGGAGGGCCACTCGTATGATCAGGGGACAACAGGGCAGGCCCTGTGAGGAGAGGCTACGGGACCTGAACCTGTTCAGCCTCCAGAAGAGAAGGCTGAGGGGGGATCTTGTGGCTTGTTATAAACCAGTCGGGGGGGATTAGCAGGCATTGGGGGAGTCGCTGTTCCCCCGAGCACCTCCAGGAGTGACCAGGAATAATGGTCACAAGCTGGCAGAGGGTAGGTTTAGGTTAGATATCAGGAGGCGCTACTCCACGGTCAGGTCGGCTAGGGTCTGGAATCAACTTCCAAGAGAAGTAGTGCAGGCTTCTACCCTGGGGGTGTTTAAGAGGAGGTTAGATGAACACCTTGCTGGGGTCATTTGACCCCAGTATTCTTTCCTGCCATGACGGGGTCAGACTAGATGATCTGCTCGGGTCCCTTCCAACCCTAGTAACTATGAAACTATGAAAAATATTAGAAAAATGCTGCTCGAGTAACTAATGATTGAAGTAAGCCTGGCTGACTTCATTGACTTAATGCACACTAGTGGAAAGAAGAAACATTCTAATTATGACTGGAGTTTGCTTTTAATATAGGGGAATATTTCCCCACGTTGTTCTTTTCCATTTCTTAAAACATCTTCAAAAAGGTTGACTGGGAATTGTTTGAGACCATAGACTGGAAATAACTTAAGGGGCACCTGGAACAACCAAATTCTTAGTTTATCTTTGTGCCATGCTTGTACCTCTTACTTTTTGTTTTGTTTTGTTTTTGCCATTCCAATGTGGAAACATGTTCTTTACCCTAAGAAAGGGAAACTATGCACCCCGCCTCCCAAAAGCTAGTTGCCCAGTTGATCAAAACAGATGGCTATTATCTTCTCAGTGAAACAAGAGTTGGACATCAATTAAGAGTAAGAATGCTTTGTGTTCAGTTTCTTTTTTCTGGTTGCTTTCTTAATGTTCAAAGTACTATTTCTCTTTGCTGCCCCATATCAACCCCATCTCCTTATGGGGTGTGGGGGGAAGCTCTTTAAATTACTTCCACACTTCAGCCATTTATAAGCTACCTACTTCAAGGAAGCAAACTGACATAATAGGACCTCACCAGGACACAATTGGAATCTTCATTAGCCAGTGGGTTCCTTATTTAATAGTGCTAACCTTGCTTTTACTGAATTTACAAGAGAAATAGTTTTGTAATCATCAGGTTTAGAAACTTCTAACACTAATAGCTCTACTATTTAAATGTGACCTTTTAATGGCACTTTATTTTTCTTGTTAAAGCAAGTTTCCACTGTAGTTTAAAGTGTGTGTATATAGAGATGGAAGCCATTCTGGGAACATTGATGTACTCCATTTGAAATATAGCTGGGGAAAGCATTAACCATGTTCAACTTCCAGTAGTGAGGTGGACAACTATGACAATTTGTCTTCAAACTACAGTGCCAATACTGCTGTTAAGATACAAATTGAACAGAACCTTAGGAGAACAGAAAGGAGTCCAAGAGGGAGAAAAGTACTTCAGCTGCATGTATATAAAAGCAAGGAGTATGGGCAGCACATGCTATAAAGTGGAGGTCATAGCCTGTGAAGAAAATAATGGTGTGATTTGGCATTAAAATGACTTGGTGAGACAGCTCTTAAAACTGGAACATCAATTCTGAGGGTATACTGTTTGAGTTGGTACAGAAGCATTGGGTGGTAGCTAGGGGTGCACCGATAGAGATTTTTGGGGCACATACTGATAGTCAGTTTTTAAGGAGGCATATTGACAGATGTCAGCCCAGCAGCTTGGAGAATTGTGTGTAGCTGGCAAGTCTGTTGTGAGGGAAGGGGTGTGGGGCAGGGACAGATCAAGATCCCTGTGGTGAGGAAGGAGTGGGCCTGGGGCAAGCTCTGCCCAGCTGGGGTGGGACAGGCATGGGATGAAGCCACGGTTTGTATGGGGGGGAGGGCAGGGTGGCTCCCGCCACTTGGCCAGCGGCTTGTCTGGTACTCACCTGCTCATCCAGTGGCTCCCACTACTGCTCTTGCCGCTTGGCCTTGCCCTGGCTGGGCAGCCCTTGCCCCATCCCCACTCCTCTCTCACTGCAGGGGCCCTAATCCCCTTCCCCCACCTCCCCTTTCACCACACCAGACTTAGCAGCTGCATGCAGCTCTCCAAACTGCTGGGCTGTGCTCCTCGCTGCCTGCACTGTGGCTGTGTGCACGCATGGGCCATTTATCAGCCTGATATGCCTGATTTTTCCGATACGGACATTTTTCTTTATATCGGTGCCGATCTGATATCGGACTGCTGTATCGGTACACCTCTAGCAGTGGCTGCAGCTAAGACTGGGGATTTTTGACTGGTGTGTGCTGATGCTTCCGCTGGCTGTATAAAAAGCAAAACAAAACAACCCCTCTTGCTCCACGGAGGTTCCTGGTTAGAACATCTTGCTTCTCTGCTTAAGGCCTCACTGATTCCTGCATTTGAGATCAAAAAGTAACTTTACCCTAGTCAGATTCCTCATGGACTGTAGCAGGGGAGGGAGGTGGAGATGGTTCCCTTCTTTGCATTTCTTAAGTGTAATTTTAACAATTACTCATTGTTTTCATGGCAGTGGTAGGATGTAGATGGTGTCCTCCATTCTTCTGATCTTGCCCCCCCCCGTAGCAAGTTTAGGGTATCCTTAGTGTTTTGAGTCATTGTGTCTGACAGTTATGAGAGGGTTGTTTGCGTAGTATTAAGAACAAGTTAGACATGCTTGTTTGTATAGAATGGCATGGGTAGAGATGATCCTGTCTTGGGCGAGGGATTGAACTAGATAATCTCCTGAGGTCCCTTGCAGTCCTGCTTTTTCTATAACTGTCTTTTTGGTAACGCTTTATATTCCTTCAAAATATGTGACTGTATGGGGCAGGTAGTTGGAATGCCTGTCAATTTTAGAACCTAAGGATTGTAGTCTTTATTTCTTTCTTGGTTTTTTTGTATCTTTATTTCCTGCTTTTCCTAAGCAGCATAGTTAGCTTTCTCCCTTCTTGTGCTTCTATCCTGTGTCCTTCCTTGGGTTGTTACCTGCAGCTAGGATGTTCTGGTAGTCTTAGTATGCTCAGTTTGTGGAGTTTTTTTTCTGATGGCAACAGATAAAATGTTTGGCTTCCACCTCCCCCTAAATAGCTACAGGGTAGAGATTCTGTAGATTACTGAAAATGTACAAATTACAGGAAGATGCCATTAAAAGTCACTTTGTAGATAGTGGTCAGTTGACACCTTATCCTTGCGGAGATGTTCCTGATGACTCTGGCTCATGCATCATAGAAGTTCTTCATATCATTCTTGTCTGCATAAGACTGAATCTCATCTGTCTTGTTCAGCCATGAGTCTTGCATCTCTGAGTTTGCATTGGACAATCATTTTGATGTTGTTGCAAGCTGCCTTAAATGTTGAAGTGCTGCCTCTTAAGTAGGCCTTATGGAGCCAATGTTTCTCATTCAGTAGTTTCTCTATATCAGTATCATTTTCATCAAACCAATCTTAATGTTTATGTGGTGGGCCCAAGGGTATTGGATGCAGCCAAGTTAGTTTCATAGTTTCTAGAGTTGGAATGGACCTGAGCAGATGATTGAGTCCCACCCCCTGCCATGGCAGGAAAGAGTACTGGGGTCAAATGACCCCAGCAAGGTGTTCATCTAACCTCCTCTTAAACACCCCCAGGGTAGAAGCCTGCACTACTTCTCTTGGAAGTTGATTCCAGACCCTAGCCGACCTGACCGTGGAGTAGCGCCTCCTGATATCTAACCTAAACCACCCTCTGCCAGCTTGTGACCGTTATTCCTGGTCACTCCTGGCGGTGCTCGGGGGAACAGCGACTCCCCCAGTGCCTGCTAATCCCCCCCGACTGGTTTATAACAAGCCACAAGATCCCCGCTCAGCCTTCTCTTCTGGAGGCTGAACAGGTTCAGGTCCCGTAGCCTCTCCTCACAGGGCCTGCCCTGCTGCCCCCTGATCATGCGAGTGGCCCTCCTCTGGACCCCCTCCATGTTGTCCACATGCTTCTTGAAGTGCGGCACCCAGAACTGGACACAGTACTCCAGCTGCGGCCTGACCAGTGCCGCATAGAGGGGGAGGATCACTTCCTTGGACCTGCTCGAGATGCATCTGTGGATGCATGACAAGGTACATTTGGCCTTCCTGACTGCCCCTCACTGCTGGCCCATGTTCATCTTGGAATTAATTATGACTCCAAGATCCTTTTCTGCCTCAGTACAGACAAGAAGGGAATTCCCCCACCTGTAGGTATGGTGCCGGTTGTTCCTCCCCAGGTGCATCACCTTGCACTCGTCTGTGTTGAATCCCATCCTATTCTCATCTGCCTACCGCTGTAGCCTGTCTAGGTCCAATTGCAGCCTATTGCTCCCTTCTAGCGTGCCCACATCCCCCCACACATTAGTGTCATCAGCAAATTTGAACAGGGTGCTTTTTACCCCCTCGTCCAAGTCACTGATGAAGATGTTGAACAGTGCAGACCCGAGGACCGAGCCTTGTGGAACCCCACTGCCCACATCCCTCCAGGTCGAAAATGACCCATCCACCACCACTCTCTGGGTGCAGCCCACCAGCCAGTTGGCGACCCAGTTGACTGTGTGGGTGTCAACACCACAGTCCCCCAGTTTCTTAATGAGAACGGGGTGAGAGACAGTGTCGAAGGCCTTCTGAAAGTTCAGGAAGACTATGTCCACTGCTACCCCTACATCTAAAGATTTGGTGGTCTGGTCATAGAAGACCACCAGGTTGGTCTGACAGGACCTGCCTCTAATGAACCCGTGTTGGTTGCCCCTAAGCATAATCTCCCCTGCTGGCCCCTCATGGATATGCACCAGAATTATTTTCTCAAAAAGCTTGCCCAGGATTGAGGTAAGACTAACTGGCCTATAGTTTCCTGGGTCCTCCTTCCTCCTCTTTTTGAAGATGGGAACCACACTGGCCCTCTTCCAGTCCTTCGGCACCACACCAGAGCACCACCAGTGCTCGTAAAGTTGTGCCGGGGTCCCACAATGACCTCCAATTCCCTCAGTACTCTAGGGTGGAGATCGTCCAGACCAGCTGATTTGAATAAATCCAGTCCCTCCAGAAGTTCCCTAACTAGTTCCTCGCTAACCCTTGGCCTAGGTGCACCTCCCCTGGGGTCTAAATGGGGCCCAGAGTGGGGGGTGACTGTTCCGGTCCCTAGTCAGGAAAATAGAGGCAAAGAAATTGTTAAATATGTTGGCTTTGTCGTCTGGTGTGACAACCAAATTTCCTAGCGTGTCCTGCAAGGGCCCCACATTACCCGGAACCTTCTTTTTGCCCCCTATGTATTTAAAAAAGGACTTCTTGTTGTCCTTGACCTGGGAAGCTAGTCCCAGTTCCATCTCTACCTTGGCCTTCCTGACTGCCCCCCTGCATCCTCGAGCAACTGCAGTATAGTCCTCCCTGGTGATGGCTCCTCCCTTCTATTGGGTGTACACCTCCCTTTTAGCTAGGAGACATTCCTGGATGCTTTTGGTGAGCCATGGGGGCTTATGTGCCCTCCTGCTCCCTTTTGATCCGTGTTGGGATTACCTCCCTTTGGGCTTGGAGGATCATCTCCCTAAGGAGCGACCACTCTTCTTGGACACCTGACTCCCCTCCCCTCCGGGACCTCAGTGCTTCCCTTAGTTCATTGAAGTCCGCCCTCTTGAAATCTAGGGCTGCCGCCTTGCTGTAGGCCTTTGCCACTTTGCGCTGGATGGTGAATTCCAGCAGGTGATGATCACTGTCACCCAGGTGGTCAAGCACCCGCAGCCCCCCCACCAGGTCGTCATCCGTGGCCAGCAGCAGGTGCAACAAGTTGTCTCCCCTGGTGGGGCTGTGCACCTCCTGGGTTAGATGGAGGTCCTGCATTCTGGCTAGGAACCTAAGTGAGCAGTCAGACCTGGCTGACTGCTCTTTCCCAGCACGTCTGGAAAGTTCAGGTTCCCCATGACCACCACATCCTTTGACTTCACTACTTCTGCGAGCTGACTGACCAAGAATTCCTGGTCTAGCTCTTCCCTTTGGTTGGGAGGTCTTTAGTAGACCCCTACCGTTAGGTCTCTTTCCCCTCAACTACCTTGTATTCTAACCCAGAGCAGTTCAGAATGCCCCTCGTCTGGTTCTTTGCTAATTGATGAGGATGTGTATTCCTCCTTAATATTGAGTGCCACGCCCCCACCTTTCCTTCCTTTCCTGTCCCTCCTGTACAGCCTATAGCTCGTGACATTCACGGCACAATCATGCGTTGGGTCCCACCACTTTTCAGCGATCCCCACTATGTTCGGGTTGGTGTCCACTATCAGGAGGGTAAGATCCTCCTTCTTGTTTCCCATACTACGAGCGTTTGTGTAGAGGCGTTTAAGGCCGCTTCTGGATGTGTGCACTGGCCCCCTAATTGCAGCATTGCCCTGGCCCCTGTTTCTTACCTGTGTATATGTTCCACTCATCGACGTAGGCTGGGCTGTACTTGTGGGGGTTACTTGGTCTGGCAGTCCGTTTCCTCTGCCCTTGTCTTCCCCTTCCCCCAATGAGCCTAGTTTTAAAGCCTGCTGGAGGAGATCTGCCAACCTAGAAGAGAACACATGCTTACCTTTTAGAGGAAAGGTGGAGCCCATCCCATCTGAGCATGTCTTTTGTTTTGATGTGCCTCTCATTGTCGGAAGCCAAAGCCTGCCTCAAGACACCATTCCCAAAGCCTCCAGTTGGTCTCTGTGATGCACGTTGCATGCCATCTTCCACATCTGCTCACTGGTAGGATAGAACAGAAAACCACCTGAGTACACAGAGTCTCTGAAGGATGCCCAATCTCCTTGATGTTATTGGAGTTTACATCAATTGTTACTAGTTGGCTGCACAGTTCTTCAGCAAATGCCTGTTTCACATTCTCCTGTTTCAGTTTGGAGATATTAAACTGTTTGGGTGCTTTTTTTTGCCTTGTGGATGTCTACTAAGATGTATCTGGATATTCAGCTTGGAGACTGAGCCTGTGGTCAGTACAGCATTCTGCACTTCTCATGGCCTTTGTCACTATGATATCCTGTCTGTCTCTTCTGACAATGATGTAATCAGTGAGATGCCAATGCTTGGAATGTGGATGCATTCAAGACATCTTGTTGTGGTTTGGGGCAGGCAGAAGACTGTATTGATGATGAGATCAAGTTCAAGACACTTCCTCAGCAGGAGAAGCCCATTGCTGTTGCATTTCCCAAGGCCATTTTTCCGATGATGCCTGGCCATGTCTGGTAATCTGTACCAACTCTAGCATTAAAGTCACCAAAGATGATGAGCTTGTCTTCCTTTGGCGCTTCTGCAATTGAAGGGCTCCATGTCTTCATAAAATTTGTCCTTTAATCACATCTTGGTTGTTCATGGTGGGAACATAGACACTGCTGATAGTTGTGCATCTCATTAGCATAAGTCTGTAATCTACTCCCCTTGGGTGATTTGTAGGCTTGCTGACTAGCTGTGTTTTGACGGCAAACCCAACACCAGCTTCACATTGCTCTTTACTAAGGCTGCTAAAGGTGTAGCCAGCTTCTTTTTTAATGAGTTGTCTTTCTTCGGCTAGGTTAGTTTCACTCTGGGCCGCTGTCTGAATGTTGAATCTGGTCAGTTCTCTACTAACTAGAGCTGTTCTTCTTCTCTCTGGTCTATCTGCTATTTGTACAGTCCATTAGTCTGTTCACATTCCAAGCACCAATAGTGAGTGGTATCACCTTTGTCTTTTTTGTCTTAGTCTCATTTCCATTCCCCCTTTCCCCCCCAGTGCTGTAGTGGGATCCCCATCAGCCATCCTATGCTGACCAGGGTTAAGGTGAAGCAAACAATGTTTAGGGAACCTTTTCTAGCCCCTTCCTTATGCTACGGAGGTGAATGGTGTGATCCTAAATAGGACTTCTCAGTCACCCAGGGGACTGCTGAATACCACTGCTGCTTCAGTCCAGTGAAAAGCAACCTCCTGCCCTGAGCTGCTTGTGTACAAGGCTGCAGCTACAGCTTTCAGTGTATCCAGATTGCCACAGAACTTGAGTGTATCTATGGGGGACATAGATGATATCATGACATGCAGGTGAGTTGAATTCAGGTGTGGAAAAGTAGAGCAGAGCTGCCCTTGCTCTCTCCACCTCTCTGAATCCAGTGGCATGAGAGTGTTGAGACCTCTGGAGAATGGTCTGGGTGCAGTGATGGCCATCAGGTCCTGCTGCACCTGAACTGATGCCCTGCGCTGTCCATATAGGTCTTGCCATCTGCCTTCACAGCTGGGTAAATGAGCATATCTGCTTGGCCACCTGATCCATTGGAGAGGTCTTTCTAGAGAGAGCCAGGTATAGCCATCTACTCTAGTCAACAGTCTGGCCCTGCGCTGCAGTATTGAGTGCTGATGGCACCACACTGTTCGCTGACAAAGGCAGGCAACGTTCTTTGAGTAGATGTGATATCTTTTATTAGACCAACTGAGTAGTTAGAAAAAAAGTTCTTAGCCAGCTTTTGGGTGCAGTCACCCTTCTTCAGGCATGGGGAGTCTCCACTGTTCTGAGACTCCAAGAAATAAGAGAAGCTAAAAGTGTGGCAGGATGTCAGTTAGAATGTAAATAGATAGAAATTAGAATGACAAAAGGTAAAGCAGAGAGGTGAGGGGGAAGAGAGCAGGGGAATAAAAGGCTCAGGGGAGACATTACAGTGACAGAATACAAGGTGATAAAGAGGCTGTCAGTGACAAAATGGTTGGAGATAAGCTCAGTGTGAGAGGAGGTAGTGAAAATATAAACTGGTAGAAAGGAGGAACAAAAGGTAAAGGGGGGGAGGCCAAAGGGAAATGTTACAGAGGTGAGAAGGAGGCTCTAAGTGAAGAAGGAAATGGTAGGAAATCAGAGAAAGGGCAAAGTAGAAGAGGGGAGGGGAGAAAAGCTGGGGGAAGAAGAATATAAAACATCAGGTTGAAACAGATGTCAGGCAGGTTGTAATGTGTCATAAAAACAATGTCTATCTTAAGTCCATGATTTTTTTTTGTATCCAGTAGATTTATGAAGTGAAGTTCATAGGCTCACCTACAGAAGGTATTTGGTAAGTTTCCTTTGAAGATTAGAACTGAGAAATTGGATAGGGAGTGATTTGTCCTGTGAGAAGTGTGCCTCCACAAGTAGTTGGGTATTCTTGTCTTTAATAGATTTTTGGTGTGCATTCATTTTGGTGCATAGTTGTTGTTTAGTTTCTTCAACACATTTTTCATCAGGGCATTTGGTGTATTGAATGAGATTACATAACATTTTCTGGAGGAGCAGCTGTAAGATCCAGGCATGGTGATGGTTCTGTTGTGGGAAAAATGATAGTGAGGGTGGTGGAAATGTGTTGGCAGGTCTTGCATTTCTTGTCCTGGCATGGTCTGGATCCATTTTGGTGTGGTTTGGGTCATAGGGAGTTTGCTTCTGGTGATGGAATTAGTGAGGCTTGGTGCTTGTTTGAAGCTAGGATGGGTGGTTCTGGAATGATCTCTTTTTAAGAATCTGGTCTTCTAATATGGGTTGCAATTGTTTGAGGATTTTCTGTGTAGGTTCCAGGGAAGGAACCTGTAGCCAACAACCTGTTTGGTTGTAGCCTAACGCAGCTACAACCAAAAACACAGCTTCATTGACAAAGGAAAAATGCTGCAAAGATGGGCAGAACACTTCAACAACATCTTCAATCAACAATCACTTATTAGTGAGGAGGCAATTGATTAACTGTCCCAAGTAGACATTAACATCTCTTAATGATTTTTCAACACTGACTGAGAGTATGAAAGCAATTAACCTGCTGTCAAATGGTAAGGCACATGGAGCAGACACTGTACCAGCAGAGATCCATGAGGCCAGAAGCTCCCACATGGCTCTGAAACTGATTCTGCTCTTCCAGTCAATGTGGACAGGAGGAACTATACCCTGGGATACAAAGAAGCATCCCCTTTCCACTTGTACAAGCAGAAAAGCAATAGACAATTCTGCAACAACCATTGGGGCATCTTCTTGCTGTCAGTTGCTGGTAAATCCTTGCCAGAATTCTTCTGAATCATCTTGGGTATCACATGGAACAAAGATTCCTGCCTGAGAGTCTTTGTGGCTTCAGGAAAGGATGTGGGACCACAGGCATGATATTTTCAGCTTCTCAAGTTCAGGAGAAATGCCGAGGAACAGAACTCCAACCTGTATATGACTTTCACTGGCTTGACAAAAACATCCGATATGGTCAATTGGGAGGGACTTTGGAAGATCTTGGCAAAACTTGGTTGCCTGGAGAAATTCATTGCAATGGTTTAGCAATTCTATGATTGCATGCTCACTCATGTTGTAGATGATGGCAAGTCATCTGAACCATTCCCAGTCACCAGTGGAGTCGCAGAGTGGGGTGTTGGCCCCAGCCCTCTTCAGTATGATGTTCTCTGCCATGCTTATAGATGCTTCTCGTGACTGTGACACTGGGATTAACCTCAGATACCAGACTGATGGCAAGCTCTTGAATTTGAGGAGACTACAGGCAAAGACACAATTACAAGAAGTGCCTGTTTGTCATCTTTTGCTTGCAGGTGACTGTTTCCTGAATGCCAAATGCGAGTCTGATGCTCAGCAGAGTACGATCCGTTTCTCTTCAGCTTGTGACAACTTTGGTCTCAATCAACACTAAGAAGACTGAAGTGATGCACCAGGAAAGCCTTGCATGGAACCTACTATCACAGTTAATGGCCAAACCCTCCAGGCAGTGGACAAGTTCACCTATCTTGGCATTATTGTTGTGCAGTTCCCATTGAAACCAGTGTCAGAATTGCCAGAGGAAGTGTAGCCTTTGGCAAACTATGTACAAATGTGTGGGAGTGCAGAGGCATCAGTCAGCAAACAAAACTGCCATTGTGTTGCTAATCCTGATGTATGCATGTGAAACCTGGACGGTGTACAGACACCATGCTATGAAATGGAACCACTTTCCCATGGGCTGTCTGAGAAGACTAACGAAGATAAAATGGTAAGACAAGGCCTGAAACACAAAAGTTCTCATGCAGGCAGGCATTTCAAGAATCCTCACTCTGTTGATGAAATCACAGATGAGATGGGCAGACCATGTTACTACCATGTTAATGAGCAACTGCCAAAGAAGTTCTTCTGTGGTGAGCTAAAGGAGGGATAGTGCTCCCAGGAAGGCCAGAGGAAACATTTCAAGGATTCCCTTGAGTCATCCTTGAAACATTTCAACATTGACCTGAGGTCTTGGGAAAATGCTTTGCCAGGTAGAACAATCATGAACAAAGTCATCCATACTGGAGCTATAGTCTGAGCAGAACAGAGATGCTGAGGCAGCAGAAATGCAAACAGAGTAAATCTCACATCAGCAGCATGTCTGCTGTTGATCAGGTAACCCAAAATGGCATCTCTTGCCCAGTGTGCTACAGATGGTTCAAAGCCCAAGTTGACCTGGTAAGCTACTCACATGCTCACAGAAACCAAACCAGCCAGTGATGTCATGGTTATCTTTGAATTCGAAGGATGAACAGCAACAATGACATACCATGATCTGGCATGAAATTCATAGTACCTTGTGCTGAACTGTAGTATATTTTCTAGAAGCACTTATTCTTGATTTTGAAGACTTTGAAAGATGGCAATTCCATTTTATCCTTTTAGTGGTTTATTTCATAGGTTAATTACAGGCATTCCTCAACTTACAATGTTTTTAAATTGACACCCTGTTTCAACTTTCTGATGTCGGTTTCAACTCTAAAATGCTTGATGCCACACCAGCAAACAAGTTTGCTGTGTCTCCCATCTCTCTGGAGAACATCTGTCCAAACTTCCTTGTACACTTTTTTTTTAAGAAAGCAGACAAGACTCCTGAGAAGACTTCAGCCAAGAACCCTTCAAAAAGTCCAGCAAAGTTGCCTCAAAGAAGCCCTTCCAAAGCAATATGATTGCTACTTACAATATAAGTACATTTAATTTAGCTATATTACTCATCTATAATTGATCGAGTGCAAAATTCTGGGGTATTTTTGGTGAAAATGTTTTCAGCTGTCAGTTGTTTTGCTTTCCTTTTCTTTGCTAGATTAGAGTAATCTAGCATTGGGTGTGTTTTTTCTTATCAAGGTATTTAAGCTGTGGACTAGCCTAACTTTCAAGTACTCTGAAAGGAGAGGTGGAGTTCCTGCTTAGGAGTGTAGGTAAGCAGTTCTGTGAGAACAATTCTGTCTACCTGTTCCTATGAAGAGGGATGCAGGGAGTGAGCTAAGTTGCTGTACTTGAACTGTGAGTGGGTTGGGCAATCTTAGCTTCATCTCTCTTCTGTACTTGCCTGCCCCAACTTGGATTAGAAAGAAGAGAAAGGAAATCAGTGATCTTTTGATGTCTGGGATTGATAAATGCCACTCAGGTGTTATGTGCTTATGGTGTTAATTTATTTTCCAAAATAAAAAGGTACAGTAACAGTAGTCTCACCAATTACTTCATTGGCGAGGGAAGCCCAAGCTGCAGATGAAGAAACTCTGCACTGGATACCTTAAAAGATGCTTTGTAATTGGTACAGTTTCTGCCACCAATTGCCTCATTAGCAGGGCACATTCTCCGCACCTCTCTTTGCGTGCGCCTTGGGCTGGGAGCGACCCCGTGCTGCTCCCTCACAGTCTGTCTCATTGTTTCCGGTGGCGTCGTTGTCCTAATGGAATCAGGGACTTGGATTAGCTCCTACCACTTGCGTATTGTTTGAGAGATGCCATCTCTTTCCCATGGCTCCCAGCAGAGCGGCTTCATGATGCCTCAGTACTTCCCCGCACTCACTGGTGCAGCTGTGATTCTCAGAAGTGATCTGCCTTATGTCTGACCTGTCATGTCTTCTGAAGTCCCGCGCTCACGGCGTCCTAGGTTGCAGGTCAGTCTCCTTTGTTTTCTCTCTCTCTCTGTCTCAGTAACCCCTTTGTCCATCCTCTTGTGCCTAAAGACAACAAATAAATGCCCCACTGCTGGCTTTTATGCAGGTTTTGGTGGGCAAAACCTGTCTCTGATGTGTAATTTCCTCCACGTGGCAGGGTGCATTATTAGGTCAATCTTGCCTGACTTTGCCTTAGTAACAGGGCTCCTGCCTGCATCCCTGTTGCATTTAACCCTTAACAAAGCAGGGCGAAAGTTAATGAGTCTTTGTTTCATTTACGCTGTTAAAAAAGCATGCAAACTTATACAGGCAGTCCTTGACTTATGACTGTTCAGGTTATGACAAACGGCACTTACGACTTTTGTAAATGATGATACTGTTTTGAGGTTCTGATGGGGTTTTGACTTTACAACGCTGGACACAACTGCTTCCAGCTGGTAAGTCTTTTGTGGAGGGGCAGATCAACACCCCTGCAGTGAGGACTGAGGTTGGGGCTGGGACAGCGGCTGCCTGCTGGACAGAGGGGGTGGGATGATAGGTCAGGGCTCTCACCACTGCGTGCTGCCAGTCCGGGAGGGCATGGGGCTAGAGCTTTGCTGGGCTCCAATCCAGGCCAGCAGCAGAAAGCAGGTGCTGGGAGTGGAGGCTATGCCCTCTTGCCACTTGCCTGGCTGGGGTGGGGCAGAGCTGCTGCTCTGCCTCCAGACAAGTGGTACGCAGCAGCCAGAGCTGCCCTGCCCTGGCTGGGCAAATCACAGCAGGGCATAGGGGAGGGTGTGCCCCCAGATGTGTAGGGCTGGGGCTGCATTGCGTTGTGCTCCAGGCAAGCGGCGGGGGCTGTGGGGAATTTTAAGGTGGTTTTTGCAGCCCTTCCATAGCCCCCACCGTGATCTGGGGGCACACTCCTTCCCTCCCCCCCGGTGCTGTGCTGCTGCTGCCATTTACCCAGCCAGGGTGGGGTGAAGCCGTGGCTCATCCAGGAGGTGTGGGGAGGCGAGGGTGGCTCCGGCTGCTGCGCACCGCTTGTCCATAGGCAGTGCAGCAGCTCTGCCCCACCCTGGTTGGGCGAGCAGCACAGCTACTCCCAGCGCCTTCTGCTACTTGAACAGAGTGCGGCCCCAGCCCCGCATATATCTGGGGCACGTAGCGCCACCCCTCCCCCCCCCACGCCCTCCCAGACCAGTGGTGGGAGCAGTGGTGAGAGCCACTGGATAAGTTGCCAGATGAGCAACTCCCGGACTGGCAGCCTGCAGTGGTGGGAGCTGCTCACTCCCTCCCTGTGCCCCCCTACCCCAGCTGGGCAGCCCTTTCCCCAGCCATCCTCCTAGCCCCAGCCCGAATCCCTCCCTTGCTGTGGGGGTATTGATCTTCCCCTCCCTCCCCCCACCACAACAGGTTTGCCAGCTTGAATAAGCTGTGTCCAGTGTGGTAAAGGAACCAATCCCCCATTTATAACACTGTAACTTGGAACCAATTTTCTCATAGGAACAATGTTTTGACTTAAGACGCAGGAACCAATTGGATCGTAAGTCTGAGGACTACCTGTATGCTGCTTTTTAAGTGATACTGTTATTGGTTCTATCAATACTAGAATAATCACAGTGAAAGCTAGTTACTTAGTCAATGGTATGACCTATTGAGATAGTGTAAATAAACAAAAAAAGCTTTAGTGCTTGCTTAGCCCTCAAGGTTCTAGCTCTTGTAGGTATGTGTCTCAGTTTTTTGTTTTTTTTTGTTTTTTTTTTTTTTCAAACATCCTTTTTATAAGGGGGATACAGCTGTATTTTACTTCTGCCTGTGGCATTAGAACAGTAAAATAACTTCCCTCCTTCTCTTAGCCACAGTGTTCCTTGTTCTTAAAGTAAGTTTAGTCGCTTGTGCAATATGACTATTAAAGCCTTTTCAGGGTCACTGCTTCCCAGATTCAGTCCCTTTTTCTGACTGCCTTGTCCTCACCACTGCCACTTTATTTGTCATTAACAGTGATCTTATGTTTGTTTCTAGAAAACTGAAAATATTAAATCAGGCCTAAATTTAATACCTGTAGAACTATACCCTTTAATAATGATTTGACATTGTCAAATGCTCCTTTGTAGGTATGGCATTGAGTTCTTAATCGATTTTACTGTATGCTGTCCTGGTGCTCCATAGTGCTAATTTCTTGAGGCAAATTCATGAAATATGTTGGAGCCATGCAATTACTTTTATGAAGTCTTTTATTTTGTCAAAATACTGACAGGTATTCGTATGTTTCAGCTGTTTGACTCGACTACCTTGTAAGCCTTTTCTATTATTTTTTTGCCTGTGATTTGGCACTGTGGCTGGTACACTCAGCCAGGGACAGAGAGAGAACCACTTATATTCAGTAATAAGGAGGAGAGGGTATTTTTTTGGTAATGGGTGGGTCACCAGGCCTCTATTTTGTTCTCCTTTTACCCTCTCACTTTAAATTTGCTGTTTTTATCTCCTCAATTATCTAATTATTTTACAGTCTTCAAGACCCAGATGAGGCACGGGACCAGTTTCATCTTGCCAGATTGAACTGTAAGAAATTTGCTTTTGTCCATGTGGCTTTTGCACAGTTTGAACTGTCACAAGGTATGTCAAAGCCCCCCCCCCGATGTTGTCAAACTTTATTTTGCCTTCTTTTAAATGAGGATAAAATTACTATATACTGTTCAAGTAAAGGGGTAGTTAAGGCAGTAATAGCTAAGGACAGCTGGGATTTGTGCCAGAAGTGTGCTGTGTGGTGACTCCTCTAATCTTGCAGTTTCCTCTGCATGCTGCTGCCTCCACCTCTCCTCCTCCCCCCCAGTTGATTGGCAGCAGGGCCTTGCTGCTCACCCCGAATAGCAGAGAAATGAAAACTGCAGTTTTAAATATGCTGTGGCTTTGTCTCCTGCTGCTGATTTTGGTGGAAGCCCCAGTGGTCCCACCGTTTGCTGCTGGCTGAGCAGGAGACAAAAACTGCAGTGCATTTAAAACAGTGCTTTTCATCTCCCTGCTGACCATGGGCGAGCAGTAAGTGGTGGGGTCAGTGGGGCTTCTCTACCAATCAGCCGCAGGGCAGGGTGGGGGAGGTGTGTAGGGGAAGCTGCAGGATTAAAGGAGCCACGCAGCCCACTTCCAGTGTGAATTCCAGTGGTCCCTAGTAATGGCTAATGATTTAAAAAATAGTTTAAAAATGTACTCTTCTTATTGATCTAAAAGGAAGTGGGTAATGCTGTCTACCTACTACAAACAAAATTACATATGATCTCAAAAATGCTTTCTATTGAATACAATACAGTTAAGAACTACTACTAAAGCTTTTTTCCTTCAAGATACTAGAAAGGCAGATCTAGCAACATTCTTTAGAACAGCTTCCTACATGAGATGAGGTGGTAGAATATTCCTGCTTTGCCATCTAGAAGTCTGAGAACTTCCAGTCTCAAGCTTTGGGGGTTTTTTCATTTGTTTCTGGGTTTTTTTAATGTAGAAACTGATTGCTGTATTTTAAATGATTGGGGTTTTTTGTATGTAGTTTTTCTATCAGTATAGAGAAGTAGTTTCATCTTTAGATGAAGCAACCTGCAAACCCCTACTTTCTAGGGCAGTGATTCTCAGCTAGGTACCTTGGGGTTCCTTGAGATCTTTTCAAGGGTCCCATGCAATGTTAGTACTGTGCAAACATTATTCACAAGATCAACCAGAGATTTCAAATAAAAATCCATAGTGTCAAACTTTCTGATCAGTTGTAGTCTTGCTGAGTTCTCTACAACAGACTTGCTCTGTTTTTCTGTAGGGGAAAAAACATGCTTGTAAACTAGGCTAGCATTTTTTCAAGGGATGCCTCAAGTCAAATGAGGTTTAGAACCACTGTTCCAGGCCATCACAACCCCTCTTTCACTAGACAACCAGAAGTTGAGATGGCTTTGAAAGTTGCTTTTTAATATTTGCTATAAATTTAGTAGGTTAGCTAGAACAGGAGTTTTCAACATTTTCATTGTGAAGTACCCCGTAGTCTTGATTGCCTGTCCTTTTAATGATCAAATATAGTTCTTTGGGCAGTACCAGAAGATAAATACCTTCTTAGTACCTTCACTTTTAATTGTGTGTTTAGCAATATTTAGTACTGTTAATCAACAATTTCTGTTAATCTGTCCTGATTTTTGCTTCCTTATCCCTTGTCTGGTCCCCTTTTCCAGTCTTCATTTAAAGTTTCCTTGCAACTTCAGTTCTCTGGTTCTTGAGAGGTACTGCCCAACTGTCTTCTAGATGTCCCTGCTTCTGGAGAAAAAGCCTCTTGTCTTTGACTATGACTCTTGCATAGTAGTAGTGGCCCCTAGAGGCTAGCTCTTCACTTCCTCTCCTGCATACATGCAACTAGATCATTCTTCCCAGAAGTTGCAGGTAGGGAGGTGGAGAGCTAATGCCTTGTTTTTGAACAAGTTCATTACTCCAACAGCTTCTCAGTTCTTTTTTTGAATCTTTCTACCAGTACTAGACATCTGGAAGTATTGCCCTAGTCACTTAACCAGCATAAACAGTAACTGGGTTTAAAAAGGCTGCAAAGTTGAGAATTCAGAAGTTAACAATACTGGACAGTTGGGTTCAGCCTAAATTTGGCCCTGTTGTGCACCTACAGTGTGATACAATCATAAATTGCATTATGATGTTTTCCCCGTAGGATCTTTTTCTAATTCAAAGCATGGGCATGCACCAGAGCTATGAAGCAAGAAAGCCTGCCTGTAAGACCTCAGCCTATTTAGGATTGGTCTATTCTGGAATAGTTTTGCTCTCAGAATGCAAACTTGTGATTGGAGATAAAGTTGACGAGAGCTTTACTTTGAACACATTTGGTTGTATAAAAAAGGTGAAGACTGGCAGGGCCTTTGTCTCTCAATTGAGTTTTAAAAACTAGTGGTTTTAAGGGAGTACCATAATATGTCAATCTCTCATTACAGGTGACAATTAGTATGCAGAACATACTTTTCCCCTCTTTAATGAAGGAATATTCTTTTTTTTCTAATTCCATCTGTTTCTTGGGTGTTTTCTGTCAAGATTGCTGACCTGCACTATTTGTTGTTTTTTGTTTTTATTATTATTATTCATTACCCAGTTTGCTTTTAAGCCACAATTGTTTAGTGTTAACTTTTTTGGCTCCACATTTTTATGGATAACTTTTTTTTAATTGTAATTTGTTAAAATTTGCATCTAGTGAATAATGTGTTCCTTTGTAGTTCTGTCAGAAGAACTAACATTTTTAGGATGATGATGCATAAACCCATTTTGTACAGTGAACTGTTTTTTGTGCAAATGTGGTTGCCATTTTTTTACACTCATTTGCTTAGCCTATATAAAGGTGCATATCTGCCCAGCCGTCTGGCTGACTTAAAACTAACATAGTGAACTATCTGTGGCAGAAAGCCACCTTGGTTTCTCCCCAAAATCTCTGCCCTGTGACAATGAGATTAAGATGGGCCAGCACAGAGGAGTCACACCTCAGCCTGTCTCTTTAGGTAACCTGAGCTGGCTGCTTTCCTGAGGGAGGGGGGAAACCTGTTCCCTCTGTCTACGTGACTGGCATCAGCCACCTGGGTGAGGGGCATCTACCTGGGGAGCTGGAATCTGCCTGGTAACAGGTGATGCATTTCAAATTGGTTAGCTGACAGCCAACTGGGGCTGACCTTCACTGGACCAGGTGGATGAGGTCACAGGGGCTATATGGGTTACGGGGGGAAGGAGGCTCTCTCTCTTTGGCCATGAGGTGAAGCAGCAGAAAAGCAGGGGAGACAGAGAAGCCTTACCATCTGAACCTAGCTCTCTCTCTCACCCCAAGACTCCAGAGGGGAAACTCAACCAGCCTCTGGAAGATGCTTGTGAGTAAGCTACTCAATCTGTTTAGATATTTAGCTGGCAGTAACACAGATGTGTGATCAAAAGTCTACCTCAGCCACACTGTTGGCTCTTTAGGATTCCTAAGATATTGCTCAATCCTGTACCCTTGATTACCCTTGTAATCAATAAAGTTCTCCTTTTTGACTGGTGTGGGAGACTTATTGAGGGGTGGGTCTAAATTATGCTTAAGAGACCCCTTAGGTCTGCGGACTGAGGGAGACTTTACTTTTTGCCCCCTGACTTGGGGAAGTGCCCCAAGTGCCTGTACCGGGTTGAGTACCTGTCGGACTATTAGGCCTGTGTTTCCCTGAGGACACAGGGCCGAGACAGTCCCTTCTCGGGGTAGTGGCGGCTACGTTACCCCCAGACTAATGAGTGTGCTCCGGGAGAGGGGTCGGCCGAGCATAAGGCGCTCCTAGGGAGGCATTCGGAGCCTGGAAGGTGGTCGGGCGCAGGGAGGTGGGTGGCTCAATGCAGGAGCGCCCCCTACTGGCTTACCACACTATCTCTGTCTTCCCCTCCTCCTGTCGTAATTCACTGCCTTATGCATATCAGGTGGATATATATCCATAAAGTAGGTGGACAGTCTGTGCCTACTACTGCTAGTCGGAGAACACATGTTCAGTAATGGTTTAGGTCTTATTTTCAAGAATAATGTAAGCTTGCATTTGTAAGACTAAGAGCCCTGGCAAACATTACTTCCATCAAGCAAAAGGCAGTATCACTCAAAGGAAACTTGTGCTGTGTGACCTGCTTCATATTCAGAGGCTAAGTTATTCAGAAAGGGAGAAACAAGCACCATGGGAACTTGCTCTGCCAGCACTTACCCACAAGGGGAGCTGGAGTGCAGCTGGGAGGGACTGTCTGTTATCCCATCCCTTCAACTGTTCTTGGAACTAGAAGCCAAACTCTATCACTTTGTATGTGGCATGCCACATGTTCAGATTTAAAGCTTGATGGGACATTTTTATTAGCTGGTTTCTACATTTTTTTTTCAAGCAACAATTTACGGTTCATTGCCTAATTTTTTGGGATAACTATTTTCCCTGTGTATTGGGTCTAAATTTTATTGTGCAATTAAACAATTTAATTTTAAAATGGATGTAACGAGGGTCGGGGCCTTTAATAGTATTTTTTCAAGTTAAGAACATTATCTTTTTAATACAACTTTTCATCCCTATTAACTAAATTTGTAATTTTCTGATGTTTTTACTAGGAAATTTAAAGAAGTGCAAACAGCTTCTTCAGAAAGCTGTTGAATGCTGTGCGGTTCCACCAGAGATGCTGGAAGTTGCTTTGCAAAATTTGTATTGTCAAAAACGGCAGCTGCTTTCAGATGAAGAGAAAGAGAACTTTGCAGGTCAGCGCAGTTTGAGTATTTTAAACTTACTGAGTATGCATTTTATTTTCTGGTGATGCAACAGTGGTATAGAGTTGCAAGGAAATCTGTATAAGCTGATGGACTAAGATTTAAGATTTGTGTTCTGTTCTCAAATTTAGTCAGCTAGGCTTACGTAACTTTGGACAACTTGCTTAATCCACACTAATTCTCCATTCCTTGTTCCCATCCATGACATGGGAATAGTATTTTTTCTAGCTCAGGTGATTTGAGGATAGAATTCATCAATGATACTGAGGCTGCAGATATAGCACATTTTTGAAGTGCTTCTCCAGAAGTATGAACATCTTTATAAAAGGTGAACATACAGACCTGTGTACCTGAAAAACCACTCTAAAACTGGATCAAAAGTGTATCCGGAGGAATTATTTTACACCTATATACTTGCTGCCATACAACTGTAACAAGGGAGCTCGTTCGTTTTCAGGCATCATGACTGCTGATTGTTTTATGCTGGACCAATGGAAGTATCAGTTAGTTATGAGAAGATTTGGGATGTCAAAACGTTTATGGTGTCTGGACCCTACTATAGAACTTCTTACTGGAAGAGATAGGAATTATTACTAACTTAAGTGTTCAGGATTAAAGTCTTCCCTATAGACTTGTCTTTCACTTCAGTAATTTTCATATGGTACAAACCAAACAGCTGGATCAAATAACCAGTACTCTGCACTGTGGAGTTAAGCCCCATAAGACCTAGATTGGGATGGTCACAAACTAATATAAAAACTGAATTTAATTTGTTTCCTGTGTCTGTAACCCTATAAAGTTTTACTGTGCACATCAGAGTGAATGGGGAAATGGGCACACTGGTATACGAGCATCATGTCTGTAGCTCTACTCAGTTTTCCACTTGGGGTGGTAGTCTGCTTACTGCAGATATTTTTGCTTGTGCTTCCATAATCTAGTGGCTAATGGAGGTACAGTAAAATCTGCACTATCTGGCATTTAAGTAACTGGAAATTCCATTGATTTGGAATTTCTGACCAGCTGCACGTGGAGGGCTGGGTGGGGGAAAGCTTGCATGTGGTGGTGGCTGCCACCATCCTGCACTGCCACTACTCTGCTAGCCCACCCACACTCCATGTGCAGCCACCACCCTTCCCTCCCTCCTTCATGTTATCTGAAAACCCCTGCTGGGTGTTTTCACATAACTGGAATTTTTGTATAACCGGCAATCCCCTTATCCAGCATCCCCAGGGTAACAGAGATTTTACTATACTTGTATTCAGAGAACTGGTTAGATGCCTATTCTGCATGCTGCAATAACTTCCATTGCCATACAAGGTGATTAAACCTAGTTTATAGTGAAGATCATATGTCCACATCTTTGGCTATTACCCGAGTTGCATTATTTTGAAATTTAATGCATCATGTGATATTCACAGAATAATTCACATTCATTTACTTACTTACAGTGTCGGGCTCGCAAGAATCAGGACTACAAACCATGCTCGGAAGTTACAGGAGTAGGAAAAAAAGTGATTCTGGTGACATTTCTGGGAATTTCAGCAGACATTCTCTTGGGTAACCACTTATTCTTTTTATTCAAGGCTTTCTTCAACAGTGGCCAAGAATTATAGTTTGTGTGTTTTTTGTTTTTAGGGAGAACAACTCTCAAGAGCTTGATGCAGTCTTTGGTAGCCACAATCCTTTAAAGCAGTTAAACAAGCCTAATCAGGTGGAAACTTTTTGAATGCTTAAATTTAATATTGCTTTCTTTGGTCCTCACATGTTGTGAAAGTTTAATATTTCACATCTTGATAATTTCCTATTTGTTTAAATATTTAGGTTGGCCCATTTGGGAGAGTTCCTATTAATTTAGTAACAGATGTTGATGATGTGAAGATGATGGAAGTTCCAGTTACAGCTAGTGTTACAAAGAGGTATAGTTAAGTACTTTCCTATGGCAGGACTAATTCTTTAAAGATAATGCTATTATAGGGTAATACAATGGTAAACCAGTATCTAGGGTGTAAAACTTGTTCTAAACTTGGGGGTATTTAGTGCCTTTTGTATTACTGAAAATCTCTGAGATTGCTGCTTTAACTCTTTACAAAAAGTTTGATTCATCAAACTAGACATTGGATTTTTTGTTTGCTATAATCTGCCTGCCATTTGGTAGCCACAGATAACTCTGGAGATCTTCAAGAGAAGACTGGATGTTCATCTTGCTGGGGTCACATGACCTCAGTTGTCTTTCCTGCCTAGTGTAGGGGGGCCTCCAGCCCTTACAATCTATGAAACTTCTAGATTTGCCTAATTGTGGGCCTCGAAGATAGGATGCAAACAAGTTGTTTGTTTTTTTTCTTTCTATTTTATTTTGAGCAAATAATCTCTCGTACTATATGTGACAGCTTATACTACAGCTGTCAAAGCTGGCGGTAATCGGTCTTCATTTTTAATTTGTTTAAATGTTAAATAAAATGATGATATGGGTAACATAAGAACTATAAAATCACCTTGGGAATGGTGGTAAATTTGGTAGTCATACCTGCACAGTTATCCCTGTTGACACTGGATTTGTCACTAACAGCTAGCTGTACCCCCTTTGTAACACTATGTTGGGGGCAGGCAAAATACGGCCCACGGGCCAGATCTGGCCTGCCAGGCCATTCTATCTAGACCGTGGGGCCCCTAAAAAAAAAAATATATATATATATTAATCTGCCCCGGCTGCCTGTCAAAGATGACAGGAGCCAGAGGCAGTAGGACCCAGGGAGAGCCAACAGCAGAACTAAATAGCCACAGCAGGCCTGGCCTGGCCTCACCCCCTGACAGCCTCCCCCCACTCAGAGCCTCAGCCTGGGACTGTTTCTGCCTCCGTGCACCAAGGGAAATGCAGATAAGGAGAGGGGAGGGAGGCAGGGGAGGATTGTGGTTGACTGCCGCATCCTCAGGACCAGCCAGGTCCAATCCTCTGGTCCTGGTGCTGCATTTGGGAACCACATGGTACTGGAGGCTGACCAGCAGGCAGGCGGGGGGCGAGTGGGGAAATGGGTGCAGTAGAAGGAAGGGGCAGCAAGTGGGCAAGCGGAGCACAGTGACAGCCAGGCAGGAATGTGGGACCAATGCCGGTGCCTCAGGCCCAGAGCGGGGCAGCAGGAGTGTGGGGCTGGGCTGCCAGGGATTCTGTGGAGCTGGGCTGGCTTCCTCTTCTTCCTGCTTGAGCAGAACAGTTTGGCTCCACAGAGCCTCTGGTAGCCCAGACCCCATGCTCCTGCCATCCTACTCTGGGCCCCATGCTCTTGCCTGGCTGTCACTACACTCCACGTGCCCACTCACTGCCCCTTTTCCCCTACCTGCCACAGCCATTTGCCTGTTCTCCCCCTGCCCACCGTGCTTTGGCACCATATGGTTCCCAGGTGTAGCACTGGGACCAAAGAAGCATCTGGGATGTGGTGCTGGAGCAGCCTGGGGGTGAAGGGGAGAGGGACAGGGAAGCAGCAGGAAAATGGCAGCACTGGCAGTTGGGGGGGGGGGGGAGTGGGAGCGGGAGCACGGGGCCTGCCAGTGCCCTGGGGCCAGGAGAGCACAGAGTGGCAGGAGCACGGAGCCGGAGCTTGCGGGAGTGCTGGTGGGGGCTCTGCCTGCTGCGGGGCGGGGATTGGGCAGGGGCAGACAAACTTTAGGCAAACCCTCCCACTCCACACCAGAACCCTCCCCAGCCACCCACCCCCCACAAAACCCACACACACACACGCCATGAATAAGACTTTATTTTAAGCTATTATACTATCACTTCTATGTAAACTACACAAATACATGTAAATTGGGACAAAAATATTTTTTTAAATGAATTTGTGAATGTGTAGTATATGTTTGGGTTTTTTGTGTTTTAAGAATATAATTTGGCATCTTTCTGGTTCAGAGACGGCAAAACCCCTTGCTGAAAGGAGTAATTCCAGGGGGCAAGGGGATGGATTTCTAGTGGCAACAATCAGGTGTTAGGGGTGGGAGTTCCTGTCCCAAGATGGTGACCAGGGGCTGGGGGACCTGTTAAGGGGCGGGGCTACCCATGCGGCCCTCAATGGCTTCCCAAAACTTCGTAAGCGGCCCTCTGCTCAAAATAATTACCTGCCCCTGAGCTACCTGCTAGGGGCAACACTTCATTCTTGAGGTTCCTTCCCCCTGCCCCCCAAGTGTATTCCCTCTGTCCACTGCTATGGTTTAGGGTATGGACAGATGTTATATTTTAAATATTTCGAAGACTGGTGCATTTTGAAGCACTTCAAAAAATCAAGTATATCAGCCACAGGCAGAAAGAGCTCCTGCACTGGAGAACTTAAATTACTGCAGTGCCATGTAGTGGTGTACTCTGCAGGCAGGAGGCTTGTCATAGGGTTGCTCACTCCTGCATATCAACATCTTTTTCTGTGTTTCCCTTCCCTAACCTCCTTGGTTGGAAGTACATCTACCCATGCCCATAACTTCTTTTTATTTTGGCTTCCTGCTCTTTGCCGATCGGGGAAGTGCATCCACAGTGTGGTCACATGGGATGCGTTCAGATGAACCCGCATGTGCCTCTTGCCACCCCTCCTGAGCAATTCCCCCCCACACCTGCCAGATCCCATCACTTTCCTTCTGCAAACCCCACTTCCTCCCATAACACACTTACTGTGGCCAGCTGCCAGACAGGATGAGACTTCTAGCTTCCCCTGGCTACAGATCTAGGAGGAGCTGGGCAGGGTTATTTTGCCCCAAGTGGCACAATTTGCCCCACACCAAAGTGCATGTCTGTCACATGCGCCGAGGCAAAAATCCTCGGCTCAAATTTGCTGCTTTGGTTTGAGCTGCTGCAAGTGCATGTGCCTGCATGTGTGGATGCGTCCATGGAGTGCAATCATGTTTGGAACTAGGGGAGTGCAGATAGTGTGGTATAACACAACACTTTTTTTTCTCCAATTAAAAAGAAATGAGCTTTACTAATAGGCTTGGGACCTTAAATTTATTCACTTTAAGATCCAAGCAAAAACAAATGCAACTTTCATTGGAAAGTACATTAATTTGTCACTTCATATATTATGTATGAAAGCCCATAAATTAGGCAAAAATAATCTAAAGGCATTCTATTAGTCCCATAGTCATTTATAATTAAACTTGCATCTCTGTTTTATGAATCTGAAAATCTAGTCTTCTTGAGACTCTTGACTGCATCCACTGCTTTACTGAAAGCTATTTTCACACCTGAGTTAATGTTTCTAGCTAGAGTTAAAACCAGTCTGCCAGGCTGTGAAAGAAGAGCAAATGGAGCAGACTTGTAGAACAAAGGATAGCTTGATTAGTGGAACTATTAGCAACCATTAAAAGGAGAGACAGTTGTTAATACCTATGGGACATAGAGTTTAGAAGGGTTCAGGTAGATTGTAATGAGCCAGGACCTCAATTGACTCCTTCACTTTTGCCTGAATAAAAATGCTGCTGCTGCTGCTGCTGCTGCTGCTGCTGCTGCTGCTGCTGCTGCTACCAAGCAGTTGCGTTTAAACTTGTGCTAGAAGAGGAATCAAAGGGGAGGTGAAACTACACCACTGCATTCCCTTGATCTGTCTCTGGTGCAATACGTGTTTGCTAAGCATTTCACTCCTGTAGAAGCTTTGAGCTCCAATACCACATTCGGCCCTTCAGTTGCTGTTCACCTAAGAGATTCTGAGACCCAACTCTACTTATGAGGGCTTTTCTTGCGGTCGCCTACACTAACATACATTTGTGGAGAATTTCCCAAATATTATGGAAATGACATCTTTAAAATAAAAAATTACTAGTAAGTGTTGTCTACATACATATTTACATCCCCTTTTGAGTTTTATGTAACTTTACACTGAGCAACAATGGTAGAGACACAGTGCATGGGGGTTTGAGAATTTAACTAACTTTTATATTTAACAAACTAACTTGCCCTTAGGCACAAAGGCAGTTCAGTATTTAGTACTGCTGCTTAACTGGGTGTGCACAAAGGAGTATTGTGTCCAGGCTTGGGCCCCCCATTGCAGAAAGGATGTGGACAAGCTGGAGAGAGTGCAGTAGAGAACAAGGAAAATGGTTCAGGGGCTGGGGCACATGGCTTATGGGGAGAGGTTGAGGGAACTGGGCTTCTTTATCTGCAGGAGAGAAGACTGAGGAGGGATTTAATAGCAGCCTTTAACTACCTGAAGGGTGGTTTCAAAGAGGATGGAGCAGATGACATCGAGGACCAGTGGTCTCAAGTTGCAGCAAGGGAAGTTTAGGTTAGATATTAGGAAAATCTTTTGCACTAGGACAGCGGTGGAGCACTGGAATACATTACCTAGAGGTGGTGGAATCTCCATCCTTGTACATTTTAAGGCCCAGCTCAACAAAGCCCCAGCTGGAATGACCTAGTTAGGGATGGTCCTGCTCTGAGCAGGCGGTTGGGCTGGATGGCCTCCTGAGGTCCCTTCCAGCCCTAGTGTTTCTATTTCTGTGATACTTGGAGAATTCCATTTCTGGCTTCATAAATGTGAAATGTTTCCCTTCTGTCTGAAAGGCAAGTTGGTTTGAAAAAAGGTGACTATTTTAAACCTAGATGTTTTGAGTCTGTGTCTCTGACTTTTAGTTTTGTTTCTATGCAGGCAAGTATCCAGCTCCAAATGCACAAATTTGATTGTCCCTTCTACAATACATGAACCAAAATCCTGTGGTGATGATTCGCACGAACTGGGAGACCTAAAGGTAACTTAAGTAAATTTGTGACAAGTAACTCTGGACAATAGATAAGCATGTTTTGGATGAGATGCAGAAAAGCTAGAAAAGAATTCTTATGGGGGTGGGCAAAAAACCCCTAAGCTTATATTGCAGGGCAAAGGTTCAGTACTTTTTTTATTTTGACTACTGCTTACAAAATGACTATTGAATCCTTGTGTTATAATTTTGCTCTTTTTGAGTAATATTTAAGGATCATAATGCATTCAAATGATACAGATTTCATTTTATCTAAAATAAAATACCCATTTATCACTAGCTTAAGGCTTATACACTTGTCCCTTGTCACAGATTCACCCCAAAACTGAGTTGCCTTTTGGGGTTGATCTTGTGGTATCCATGGATAGTTCTAAAATTCAGTTTACTCCTGTATTGTTTAGGCTCTACTTGAAGCTAGTGTGGAGCTGGGTTCAATTTTTGTCGTTTCAATAAGTATGTATTATGGCGTTTGATATCAATGTACTTCGGTAATTTCATGATATATTTAGTGTATATACCCAAGGCATTGACTACCTGTAATGGGGGGAACAGACTCCTCTTCAGCAAAACATCTGAGAGAAATGGCCTCTCTGACTCATGAGCAGGGATCCAAGTTTTACATTTGCTATGGAAAAATGTTTTTTCCTTTTTTTAAAGGAGAAAATGCATGAGAATCCACGGCCCCCTGCAGCTGATCACGCTGACCGGGAAGCATGAGCAGTGCTCTCGGAAGTGCCAGCAACGCTTCGCTTGGCGCCCCCACTCCCCGGCTGGTGCTCGCAGGGGGAGCACCAGTGCTCCTGCCTGCCCCCCTGCGCGCCGCCCTGCTTCCCCCCCACACACGCACAGATTTCATATCCCTATTTTCTGAATTTTTCCAAAGTGAAGTACAATAAAAGCTTTATTATCTGGCATGAGTGGGGGAAGAGGGAGTGCTGGTTATCTACTAATTCTGTTTATTGGAATAACTGGGATATGTGCAGCAGCAGGAGCTGGCATGCCTCCCTGCACCCCCTGGACGAGCATGGGACAAGCCCTCTGTCCCATGCCCTGCCTCGGCTGTGTAGGGCCTGGTGGGGCAGGTGTGGGGGCTCCGCCCCCTCCAGTCTGAAAGCGTAGCCCTTGGCGAAATTCTGGTTAATAGTGTATTCTGGTTAGTAAAATGCCAGTTAACACAGCTTTTACTGCAAGTTGGAATGCACATTTTAAATTAACAATTTACTTAATTACTGGAGTCATAAGATTCTTTTATCATAGGAATCTGGCCTTGTGGTCCTTGAATCTGTAAACTGCCTTTCTGAAGAAACTGTTCTGATTCTGAACTGAAATTTATGGTTTCTGAACCATGCCTTGCATCTTCAGAATGGAAGTAGATCAAATTGGGCCTGTTTTGGGAATAGTAGGGGTACTGCTTTACCAAGTGGCTTCCCTAAACCCTTGGTGAACAAGGAGTACTTAAGTGGCTACCAGCTCTTTTCCACTTCAGATTAGTGGCATCTTGCTAGCAGCAGGCTGTTGTAGGGTAAGCTTTTGCTTCCCTGCTCACCTTGGGGGTCTTCAAGAGGAGGCTGGACAGATATTTGGCTGGGATGATATGACCTGGCACCTGTTCCTGTGCAGGGCAGGGGGTCGGACCTGATGATCTGTTTAGGTCCCTTCCGACCCTAAGTACTATGATACTAAAATAAAGGCAGAGGAAGACAAGGGCTTAATTTGTGTCTGCTTCTTCAAGCAGAAGAACTATAGTATCCTGCCTCTTGACCTTCCTTCTGAAATTTATTTTTTGTGTTCATACTGAATATGGCAGGGGCACCATTCTTTTACAGTAGAAGTTCTGTTAACCAGCATCTTACAAGTAAGCATGCTCCACTAACTGGCATGGCAGCTTGTAAAATAAAGTGAAACTGGAAGTGCCCACTGTGGCACTTCCCGTTTCTCCGAGCCCCCATGGCCCCAGGCAAAGCAGCCTGCGCTGTCGGGCAACCCCCATCCCAGGGACATAACAGGCTGTGCCGGGCCCGCCTCCCTGTTCCACAGGGCCTGTGGGAGGGGCGGCAAAGCAGCAGGATGCCCCAGATGTGGGAGAAGCAGAGGCCCAGGCCACTCAATTAACTGGCATGTTTTGTTATCCGGCATCCCCCATTCCCATGGGATGCCAAATAACAGAGCTTGTACTGTATTTGAATTTGTTGGAGTGCCCACAGTGTACAAGCTGTATTGTGAACACATTGCACTGTATTCTTCAAAGGTGCCAAGTACACTGCAGTTTTCAACTTCATGGGAGTTGTACATGAAAATTGGGCTATTGTTTCTTGTGAAAAGTCATAATAATAAGATGGAGGCGGCTAAAGTGCAGGCAAAGTGATGGCTAAGTTTGATAAGTAGGATCTTTAAGCAAACTAAATTCAGCTTGCTGTCTTATTTGGTCAGTTCTTAACTTTTTTTTTATTTCCAGTGTTTATGCCCTTCTCTACATGTATAGAGGAGCTGTTTTCCCATGAGATGAGAGATAAAGAAAATGCTGTTTTTGGTGTAAATAAAGTAATTTGCAGAGGTACTCAAGAAAAATACCAAATTAAGTTACTAGTGTAATATAGCTAAGAATTGGAGTAGCTTAAGTAATTTTTGGTATGGTTACCAAACCTCAAGCATATCAGAAACAAAATATTTTAACACTGTAGCAGAAAGATTATACCTATGGAGACTTCAAAATGTTTGAAGAAATACTGGAGCTAATGTGAGTGTTTTGCCCCATGTCAGAAGGCTACTTTGTTGTAACGAGGAAATTACCTTAAAATATTGTTTGGGCTCTTTTTCCTTATGCTTTTAAAAAAAATTTTCTTCAGTTTTTACAGGACAAAAACTTTCTCCAATCACAGTTGTCGGATGAAGAGAGTATAGAAACTGCAACTGCTTCCACTGTAACCCTAAAAAATAAAACCAGTTCAAATCTTGCAACAAAAAGAAAAGAAGGTAACAATATTGAGAATTCCTACATTGTTACAAATGCAGGTCAGCTGTTCTTCCTTCAATAATCTCTTCAATAGTCCATGATTACTGCTTTTTGGATTGAGAGAACTTTTTTTTTTTTTTTTTACTTTTTAAATGGGATGATGGAGAAAAGGAACACATTTTTGTAAAAGCTTAAGTTGCATTTTGGATGCTGTAGTAATGTTGAGAACTTGAAGTTTGATGTCCTGCCATCTTGGCTACTTGTGTCTAGCACAGCCACTCAGTACATTGTAATCTTACTCCAAAGATGTTTTCTGAGCACCTGGACAAGCCTTTCTATAAATCCCTATTCCCTTCCCCATGGGACTTCAATATAACGCACACTGGCCTGTTGGACTTCCCTTCTGTCACCTTTGGCTGAAGACGGCTGCCTTTGTTTTCTGTTAATAGCTTTCCCTAGATGGCTATTCTGTTAATATCTCACTCCTGTTTATCTATTAGAGGAATAAAGGGATTTCAACCCCTCATGACAGGCCTATATTATTCTTTCTTCAGGATGCAGTTAGCCACTAGATATTACCTAAGTTATTTTTGTCCACAGTTGCCTCTCCCATTTCCATGTTTAATCAATTTAGTCATGTAGCAGTTTTCTCCCAAATCTCATTCTTTGCCAGTCCAAAGCAAGGCCTTGACAAGATCAAAAGCTCTTTAGTTATCAAGACCTGCTGTCTTCCCCATCTTCTCTGCTGTATTATTATTGTTAGCTGTATTGTTGCAGTTTATTCCTTTTTTTCTTGAAGACTGAAGCAAAACAGCCATTGAACATCTCTGCCTTCTTTTTGTCTTCTGTTCTAATAGCTCATGCTGGCTATTAAGAAGTGGATTCTTGGGTTATTATTTCTGTCCAATGTATTTAGAGAACCCCTCCTCATTGTCTGGTAACTTCCTTTATGAGGTTTAGCTCCATTTCTCTCTTTGCTTTCCTGACTTTTTTTCTTTGCAAGTTCTTGCTATTTCTTGATAATAAGAAGGCCAAGTCACTAGATAAACATGTTTCTTTGATTTGGGGGGCATTTAAAGAAGCTCCTTGAATAACCACACAAGTCTCCTACCATTCTTCTTATGTTTCTACCATGTTGGAATAGCTTTCTGCTCTGTTCCCCATACTATGCCACTTAAAAACTGCCAGTCCTTCTTTATCCTCTGGTCTGTCTTCTCCTGGGGGCTACATGCTATTTTTCCAAGTCCATTAAAATCTGCCCTTTTGAAGTCCAGTATTTTTATTTTGCTAATACCAGACTTTTCCCCTTTCTTAGAATCATAAAGTCTATTGTGCCCCGTAGTCTCTTCCTCTGAAGTTTACAATTGCATTTATGCTCTCAAGCAATTCTTCCTTATTGCTGTGAACAAAATAACATGGATAAATCCCCTAATCATCCTCAGCTTCCTAGAACAGAAACTTATTCTCCACACAAGTTAGGAACTTGCTTGACATTTTGTTTGGCTGTAATCTTCCAGCAGATATTGGGGAAGGTAAAATCCTGCCTATTTAGTACCATCTTATTTTTTGGATAATATTGTTACTTCTTTCAAGAGTGCCTTGTCAACCCTTTTTTTCACCCTGACTTAGCAAAGCCACACTTACTGAGTATTCTAATGAAGGAAAGCACTGGAGTAGCCCTGGTCCAGGAAAATAATTATAGTAATAACCCAAGCTTGTGTCTTATGGTTTGTTTTTTGGCTTGGTGGAAACAGATGTACCTGCAAGTAGACTGTAACAAATGTAGAATTTTTTTACTCTTGTTTTTAAGTAGCAAGTAGCATAGCTATGTAAAAAGCTCCTAAGACTCTCCCTAAATCCTCTGCACTAACTTTTATTTGGGGTAGATGATGAAACAAGACATTATTATAGCCTTTTCCTACAGTTCCTATCTGAATCTCTTTTAAAATGTATGATTAGTTTAAAAACATTTTTCTTTTGTTTAAATTAAAAAAAAAATGCTTATTTCAGAAATCAGAGTGCATTATCAGGGGTCAAAGATGCCAGAGCTGAAATGCATGGAAAGTCACCAGCAACAGTCTGGTTCCACTGGAAGTGAAAGAGAACAAATGGAACAGTTGAAACTAAATTGTGTTATGCCTGGAAGAAAACTAACAACTCAAGTGGGGAATCATAGGAGCTATGCAGAGGTAACTTACCTTTTGTTTGTTTGTGTGTGTGTGTGTGGGTATAAAATGTGTTGGCTCCATTTAGGTTAGTTATCTAGGTGTGTTGTGTTTTTTTTTTTTCCCCCTAGTAGTCTAATATAGCTGTTAAACTGTAACTATACTACTGATCTCACCTGTGAGAAGCTACTCATTTCCTGCTGAAAAGTGGGACTCTTGGTCAGTCTTTCTCTGCCTGAGAAGCTTGAATTAACAACCTGTTTTACTCTTTTTAGGGAAAACCATCAAGTTTTGAACAGCCTGTCCTTCCTATTTCAAAAGGATTATCACCGCCAGAAGCTGTTCCTAAAAGAAATGATCCAGCATTTATTTGTGGAACCCCAGGCAACACACTGAATGATTATATGTCTTGGTAACTACTTTTCTGTGTTTGATCAATTTCTGTGTTTTGTGTAACTTACTGTTCATTAAATATTTTATTAGTTGCCTAGTTTAGCACTTAAGTTCCAGATTCTTAAGAGCTAGAAAGACACCTGTGCAGTTAGTACTTGATACCAAGTACCATGTTATAAGATTCATAATTAATTAGACTAATACATTTATTAGCATTCAATGTCAAATTTGAGGCTTTAGTACTCTTTAAATGGGGAATTGTTACACCTATTTAAGCGTTGGTCTCTAATCACTAATAGAGAGCATTTGTCTTGAACTTTTTTCATTTTGTGATTATTTGGGTAAAAGGCCCTAGTCTGCTTGAACAATTAACCTGAATCTGAATCTTTCCCTACAAAAGCAGTGTTGTAGAAATGTTAAGTTCCCTTTTTGGAATCATGACATCTTGACTGCTCTTTAGAGGCAGGGATGAAAGAAGAAATGCAGAAAGTGAAAGATGCGACTAATCAGAGGATGGAAAGAGTTTAGTCTGATATTTTTAATCTCTAGAGGATGCTCCTATTCCAAAGTGTGGAATTATACCCAGGATTCTGAAGTCTCAAATGTCCTCTTGCTGTAAAAACCCATTAGCAAAGTACACATCTAGTTTCTTACTTCCATATGAAAGAAAACAGCCTCCCAATGCTAGTAATTATTAATTCGGGTAATAAAGATCTGTGCTGTGAAACCCTGCTTCTCTATTTGTGCTGGTCAACTAAAACTTCCATAATACACTTGGAGATAAAATTATACGAAAAATCCCCTATATTTAACATGAAATTCATGCTTACACAGCCACACAAGGTAGGAAATACCAGTTTAAGGTTGCCCATGAACCTTTAATGTGGCCTGCTTGTGAATATTATACTATGCTTTTTAATTACACAATTGCATTACTTTTCACAGGACCATTGTCTAATTCAGTGCAAAGGATAAGCAGTACATTAGGAATGGTGCTGAATTGAGGCTGTTTTCTGCAGGGTTCCTAATTTTACGTGTGAAAATTAGAAGGTGTGTGTTACTGAAACACAGGACTGCAGAAAGTGCAGGTGGTTTTGTTGACAATCAACTAATTTTACATCCTAGAGAAATGGATATCATCCTTGCTCCCTGTGTTATGCTGTCCAGATTGCTTAATTGGGTTCTGTGCAGATGGCCAGTACTTGTGGGGGCTAAATACAAATGTGCTGAGTTCCTGCAATTGCAGCTGGTGAAACCAGCTCTTTGACCATCTTAAATATGTGAGAGTTGTATAGTACTTGTCATGCACAAACCCCCAAAAACACAGGTCCAACATGTTTCAAGTTAGGCATGCACAATTAGTGGACACTTATCCAGTTCTGTCTTATTCTCAATTGTCCCCTATTTGTATTAAAATGAAGATATCGTGCCTCACTAGCATACTCTGAAGACCATAATTTGGAAATATCAGTGAACACAACATGATATTGTGGAGGAAGACTGATAAAGCTAATGGGGAAACTAATACTGTAGTAGTGCAGGGTTTGAATAGCTTGCAGTTTGACTAATGGAGCTATCTTTGTATGTCACATTGTGTAACTAATTTCCATGTACATTCTGTCCTGTGCACTAAATGAGACTGTCTTAATTTTGGCATTTCCCAACTTGTGAATCCTTGCTTACTTTAATGTTCTTTTAAATGTTGTCATACTTGGCTATATGAAGAATAGGCAAGGCCTTGAGAGGTCCTTACTTTCTATTTTGGTATCCAAAATTTGAACCTGGGTCTCCAAATTTAAGCACTAGCTTAATCTTGTTCAGTTTCTTTGTACCAAGAGGGAACTAATATTTGTAAAAGGTTGGGAGCAGGAAAGCAGATTCTATCAGAATTTTTCTCTGAGCCTGGGCAGAGTTATGGTACGTTTCTTTTCCAGCTTTTGCAGAGATTGAGATTTGGTACCTCCAGGTGCTTTGGTGTAGTTAAATATTTATGAAATACTTCTAAAGACCTTTTTATTTTTGAATTGCTTTAAATGCTTAAGAGGTAGATAAGTACCAAGAGGTTTGAGAGCATACATCTATAATGCTCATAATGAAAGGTAGCATAAATACAGTAGTGACACAGCCATTTGGTAAATGATTGGGTAAACTGTGATAAATCTTAGGTTCTTTAGATTGCAACATGTGTCTGGAATAAGTTCATACATCAAAAATTAAATTGATTCCAGACTCTTTTGAGGATGACTTTTTTTTTTTTTCTTCCCCCCCCCCCACCCTCAGTTTCAGAACACCAATTGTAAAGAGTAACTTCCCACCAGTGAGTCAGTTTTCCACTCCATACAACCAACTTCCTTATTTTCAGCCATGTACACCAGCAACTCCATTTCAAAACCAGTTTGGCTTACAGGTAATGTAAAATGAATGATATCTTGCAGTTTTAAAAATTTTTCCAAGAGTTTTTCCAGCCTTCCATAGTAATTCAAAATAAATAAGACTTTTGTGGAGGTTGGTGGGCACGGGCTTAAGGATTTGTGTTTTAAAATTGGTCTGTAGATCATCTTCTGGATTAATGTGGCGGCAACACTTTTTATGCTGTTACTGTTTTACCAAAATATACATTGCTGCTTTGTTTATGGCTTGAGTTCACTTAGGAATGGCAAGAAATCAGCTTTTTATTTTTTCTGGAGTAAGTCAACCAACTTTTAAGCCTAAATGTTTTAAAGGTGATGGGGACTTTTATTTATATGCCTCTGGGAATCAGTTTTCCGAACGTGAGTCGAGTGTAAAACAGTTCTGTAGTTTCTAGAGACTTTGGTAGTATTTGGACATCTAATTCCAGTATTTCTGCTACTGCTCCTAGCTATTAGAATCAATGAATAATATACAGGGAAGTACCAAATTTGCTCTTTCTTGATGGGACTCCTTATTCTGCCACTGTTTTGTTTATTAGAGTAATTTTTTTATGATTGACTAATGGAGACTATACTACTAGACTGTGAGTACATTAGAGCAAACCTCAGATGGCTTCTGAGAAATGAACCCTACCTATTTGTGTGCACCTAACACTACATATTGGTGCAGATGGCTTGTAGTGGCTGTGGGATAAGGGATGTACTCAGGCCTGTTCAAGCCACCTGTGTTCCCTAACGTCTAGGCTTTGGCCCGAACAGAGTGAGAAGAAATAGCCAAGATTTATTTCTAATTGTGCTTCTGTATGTTCTGTTGACATGGCTGTAGAGATCCATTACTATTCATTGGTAGGCAATCCCACTTCTTGTTTGGGGCCAAGAGCTCAAGGGGCCAGTTCCCTGGACATTTGGTCCTGTTACCGTAGGTTCTGGTTTTTTGTCTGTTAGGCATTTTCCACATCCTGTCAAGACAGCTGTTCTGTATAGGGCGGAAGAGGAAACAATGATAGGCTAAGTTAGAAAAGATAAGGGAGTGGAAGAATGGAGGGGAAATTTTATAATGAAGTAGACAGAGGAAGAACAAAAAAAGAGAGTAAAGATGGTGCTAGACATAGTACTGTCCACTAAGATCACAATAAATGTGAGAGAGGAAGGAAAACATGGAAAACTACAATCTCTTAAACTTGCTGAATTCAAGTGAATTGGTAAAACATTATTTTAAAGCAATTATTTTTATTCCTTAAATGCCAAGAGTTGGGTATTGCCATGTTGGAAGGAGTCAGAGGTATATTTCGTTCTGACTAGCAGACTGTCCTCATTTATTACGTGCTGGGTGAATTTTCAAGTATCTATCGGATTCCATTGCAAATGTGAAAATTATTTTCATTCTGTTTTTTTATGTATTCAGGTTTCAACCTCTGTACCTTCAAATGAATGCATTGCCATTAAAGGAAGAGTATACACCATATTAAAGCAAATAGGTAGTGGAGGTTCAAGTAAGGTAAGATCATTTTTAAACTTTAAGACTAACAAAAGTCAAATATACCAACTCACACAGAGGCATGGTGTCAGATATAGCTCATGTGCTAGAGGTAGCCTGCACAAAGTATTTAAATAATCTAAATAATAGATATTTTAAGGAACTTCAGTGTAAGTAAAAAATCAGCTTCTAGCCTTCGTGGGGATGACCCTTTTATGCTTTATGCAAGTCTCTATGGAAAATAAGAATGAGACAAATATGAAGAATGTATCAATATGTACTTGGAGCAGTGGTGTTTTGCCAAAGACAAAGTTAGCAAAGTTGCTAATTTGGTGATGCACATTTTATTAATGGGATCTCTCAAGTGTATTTTTAACCTTCTGTAGCAGCAGTGTGTTGGCTAATGTGGCCCCCCTGCTTTACCTGTGGCAGATTAGGGTGTTATGGCAGGGCTAACTAAAGTCTTGCTAGGAAGTTTAGACATTGAATTTGTATGGGACGGTTTGGATAGGAATAACTGCCTTAGGCAGGGGATTAGACTAGGTAATCTCTGGTCCCTTCCAGACCTACTTCTCTGATTGCAGGTCCCTTCTCCTGCAGACTCCTGCTACCTCCTGGTAGAGTACTCTTTACCTGTTGTGGTTCTTCCACGGCTAAAAAGAGATGTCATTTTTGCTGTATCGGCTGTGCTGGAGTGTGTCCCATCACAATGGATACGACTAGTCAGCTTCCTCATATTAGTCTACCTGTGGCTGCAGGCCAGTCACCATTGTTCTTCAGGGTCAGACCTCTGCTGTTCCAGGAACTTCAGGGGCCCAGTCCTGTGGGGCAGTGGACCCTAGTGCTGTGCCCTGATCTGAGGCATGGAAGCTTGAAAACACTGTGCTGTATGAAAACACCTGGGGCTTGCATGTCGTATTATGATGCCCTGACCCAGGGTGCATGTCTGCAAGTCGGCAATCATTTGGGGTCCCTCCACTTGCAGACACGTGTTTTGGATTACAGCACGGCAGTTTGAAAGCAAGTTCTGTGAAACTGCTGCAGGGCAAAATTTTATTTTATTGTTTTTCCTGGGTTGCCCAGTGACAAATCTGGAGGGGTAGGAGGGAGGTGACTCTTCTGGAAGAGCTCTAGAACCTGGAATCAGCCTGTGACTTAGACTCTGCCTCTGGAGTGTCCCTGTGGATTTGGGACCTTGGACTGTAGCTCCTGCCCCCCTGTCTGGCTCTTGATCCCCCAGTTTGCTCTTGCCCTCCCTTGGTGGCCTACTAAACTAGACTGCCTATGACCTGGTCATTGTAGCCTTGCTTTCATCCTTCACTTATTGTAGTGATGACATAGCCTGTGACCATGATTTACTTTTGTTTCTGATATCTGATATTGTGAGAAATCTGTCTGCCTCTAGGCAGTGATAGATGGAATGTGAAGATTTTTAGTAATAAAGAGCTTGTGTAGAGGGAGGGAGTCACTTAGCTGAAAGAAGGACTAGTTTATAACAGGGATGATCAACTGGTAGCCATGTTTAATGTGCGGCTTATGGGCCCTGGCAGCTGCCTCTTCTGCCTTCCACCCATTTGAGGGCAGGGGGTAGGGTTAGGTTCAGACAGCCTGGCTATAGAAATTCTGAAATTTTGATCACAGTTTTGGTTAAGCTATGAGTCATTCCACTTAGTTCTGGTGGCAGCACATTAACTAGTCCCTCCCTTCATGTACAAAAATATGTATAATTTTTCCCTCAGTGTCTGCTGGGGCCTTGCCCAAAGATCATTGGTAACAAGTCCTCCCCCAGCTTCTTACCCCTCTTTCCCCACCCCCCAAAGGCATATGGGGTTGAGCATATATGAAGACCAAAAAGTGAAATTGGCTGCCATGTTTTTTATATTTACTCTGAGGTGCTTACAGGGATATGTATTGACTAAAAATAATTTACAGTATCCAAATCAGTAAAGAATTCTCCTTTTAAATTGATTTGCTGAAGATACTATAGAGGAAAATCAGTTTGATCTGATACTAGAATTTCTTTTAATCCTAGCAAAGAGCTCAGTCTACTAGATCATGCAGATTCTTGTGCTGAATAGGAGTGAGAATATTTTTAAAGCTGGCTTTCCCTGACTACCACCCCATGCTCTTAAACTTAACCTTACTCAGCCCTTTTATGATAGTTTCTTATTGCAGTTACGTATTTCATCACTTACAGAAAGATATTTCTCAATGGGATATGTAAATTGTTGTTTTTCAGCTGAAACCTCCTCGCAAATTTAACTGGGTGTGTTATGTACTTAAGAAGTTGGCAAAATTTCTCGTGATCTCATGCTGCAATTACCATGCCCAGGTGTTTTAAGAGATTCCTTTTCTTTAAAACTGCTAAAGGGGAAGTACAGGGATACAGTCTTAAAAACAAACTTAAATTCTATTGGCAACCCTTCATTTTTATTTTAGGATTTTTTTGGACTGGCCTTGCCTCTGCACAGGAAAGTGTCTATATAACGTATCCACATTTCATGTGCTCTTAACAAAGATTTTAAAGCTATTTTAGGTTTGGCTTACACTTATGACTGTGGGCATTGTGTACCACCATTCAGAGATTTATGTTCACAAGAGGATCCAAGCTATTATGCAGGGAACAGTGTAGGTTTTGGCTACTGACAAATTGGCAAGATGTGAATTTTGATTTTTATGTTATGTAAATTGAAAGCTTAAGGGGATCAGTGAACTTGGGTAGGTCAGAGGGAATAAATGGAAAGTAGGAAATGGAATAAGTAATATGAAATAATAAGTGATATGAACAGATGACTAGGGAGGAGTACAAAAACTTTGCTTGGGCATGAAGGGGTCAAATCAGGAAGGCCAAAGTGCAATTGGAGTTGCAGCAAGCCAGGGACGTGAAGGGTCACAAGAAGGGCTTCTAAGAGGACAAGAGGAAGGTCGGGGAATTTGTGGGCCCCTTTACTGAATGGGGGAAGCAACCTAGTGATAAATGGTGAGGAAAAGGCTGAAGTACTCCATGCCTTTTTTACCTTGGTCTTCACAGGCAAGGTCAGCTCCCATACTGCTGTGCCAGGCAGCACAATTTTGCTCAAAAGTTGAGCAGCCCTCAGTAGTGAACTATTCAGGGACTAGTCAGAAAAGCTGGACGTGAACAGGTCCATGTGGCCAGATGCAGTGCATCCAAGGGTGCTGAAGGAGTTGGCTGATGTGATGGCAGAGTCACTGGGCATTATCTTTGAAAACTTGTGGCAATTGGAGGAGGTTCCAGATGACTGGAAATGAGCAAATATAGTGTCCATCTTTTAAACCCCCCCCCCCCCCCCCCCCAAAAAAACAAAAAAAACAGACCAAAAAAAAACAAAAAAAACTATAGAGCAGTCAGCCTCACTTCAGTCCCTGGAAAAATCATGGAGCAGGTCCTCAAAGAATTGATTTCTAAGTGCTTAGAGAAGAAGGTGATTTAAGAACAGTCAGCATGGATTCACCAAGGGCAAGTTATGCCTGACCAACCTGATTGCCTTCTATGATGAGATGACTGGCTTTGTGGATGTGGGGAAAGCAGTGGATGTGATGTACCTTGACTTTAGCAAGGCTTTTGATAGTCTTCCATAGCTTTCTTGCAAGCAAGCTGAGGCAGCATGGGTTGGATGAATGGACTGTAAAGTGGGTAGAAAGCTGGCTGGGTTGTCAGGCTCAATGGCTGTCAGGATCAATGGCTCTGTCTAGTTGGCAGTCAGTATCTAGTGGAGTGCCCCGGGGGTTGGTGCTAGGGCTGATTTTTATTCAAGATCTTCATTAACGCTCTGGAAAAGAGGATAGATTGCACCCTCAGCAAGTTTTGCAGACGACGCCAAGGGATGGGGAGGTGTAGTAGATGGACTGGAGCAGTGGTTCTCAACCTTTGATACCTTACATACCCCCTGCCAATTGACGTGGCAAAAGCAAAACCAGAAGTCCCACTGTGGTACTTCTGGTTTCACCGCCGTGAGCCAAGTCCCACTTTTTCTACCACAGCCTGGGGCAAAGCAGCCTGCATAGGGCCTCCTTCCCTATCCCCGGCACACTGACACTGGGGAGTAAAAGCTCTGGCGTACCAGACATGGTAGGAGGGGCGGCGGCCGGAACTTCTGGCCTGAGCAGGCAAAGACAAAAAGACAGCACCTGCATACCCCCTATCCATGTTGGGCATACCCCCAGGGGTACACATACCATGGTTTGAGAAACACTGGACTGGAGGTTAGGGATAAGTTTCAGTGACCTAGACAAATTGGAGGACTGGGCCAAAAGAAATCACATGAGGTTCAACAAGGACAAGTGTGAAGTTCTGAGCTTAGGATGGAAGAATTCCATGTACCGTTACAGGCTTGGCACCAACTGGCTAAGCAGCAGCTCTGCAGAAAAGGACCTGGGGGATCCAGTGGGCAACAAGCTGGATATGAGTCAACAGTGGGCGCGTCTACAGATTCATTAATGCACTTTTGCTCATGCGTATTAAATTTAAAACCTCCATTGTGAGGTACTAGAAAAAGGCACATTAAAATAAACTAATGTGTTTTAGCAAAAGCACCTGGGTTTTTTGTGATGCTTTAATGTACATTAGCTTATTTTGATGCACCCAGTGTCCTCTTGTTGTTAAGAAGGCTAACGGCATACTGGGCTGCATTAGTAGACTTTTGTCAGTAGATGGAAGGAAGTGTTTATTCCCCTCTATTCAGCACTGGTGAGGCCACATCTAGAGAAATGTCCAGTTTTGGGCCCCCCATTATAGAAAGGTTATGGACAAGTTTCAGAGTCCAGTGGAGGGCAACACAGATGGTTAGGGAGCTCTGGCACATGACTTCTGAGGAGAGGCTGTGGGAACTGGGCTTCTTTAGTCTGCAGAAAAGAAGACTGGAGGGGGTTTAATGGTAGCCTTTAACTACCTGAAGGATGGTTCCAAAGTGAATGTAACTAAACGTTCTCAGTGGTGGCAGATGACAGAACAAGGAGCAATGGTCTCAAGTTGCAACAGGGAAGGTTTAGGTTGGATATTAGGAAAAACTCTCACTAGGAGGGTGGTGAAGCACTGGAACAGGTTACCTAGCAAGGTGGTGGAATCTTTGTCCTTGGAGGTTTTTAAGGCCCAGCTTGACAAAGCCCCAGCTAGAATGATCTAGTTGGGGATGGTCATGCTTTGAGCAGGGGAGTGGTCTAGATGAATTCCAGAGGTCCCCTACCAACCCAAATTTTCCTATAATTCTATGATATGGAATAAATGGAAACCCATTAACCTACTCCAGTGGACATTAAACGTAAACTCAGGAGGTCAGAAGCTAAGTCGTCATTACCTATTCAGTGACAATTGAATTAATCATTTTGCTGTCTGCTTATCCAATAGACCAAGCCCTAGTTTTTGATATCATGTGTTGCCCTATTGTAAGTCACCACTTTGTATAAAAGTGGACACTTAAATCAAGGTGATTCTGACTGTAGGACTGTGCTATCCTCCGATTCCCTTGGAAATACTTATTTCAAATGAAGGTCAAAAGTAGTGTGGGGCCTTTATGGGGAAATGTTTTTGTATTTTCTCTGTAGAATGAAGATATGCTGCTTCATCTACCAAACAAGGCTGTCTGCTTGTGCAAGGTTTGGTGATAGAGCACCAATAAGTGAACCAGTATTGGAAATATGCAATGAAGTCCTTTCTGTTTGTGTTTTGTTACAGGTGTTTCAGGTACTAAATGAAAAGAAGCATCTGTATGCCGTCAAATATGTGAATCTAAAAGAAGCTGATCAGCAAACTGTTGAGAGCTATAAGAATGAAATTGCTCATTTGAATAAACTGCAGCAACATAGTGACAAGATCATCAGACTTTATGACTAGTGAGTATATGTTACACTCATATTAATAGCTTTCAAAATGTTGCTTAAAGCGGTTACTTTAAAAGTTTAACCTCAGTATAACTATATTTTATTTAGTGAAATTGCTGAACAGCATATCTACATGGTAATGGAATGTGGAAATATTGATCTAAATAGCTGGCTTAAAAAGAAAAAGAGTATTGATCCATGGGAAAGAAAGAGCTACTGGAAAAACATGTTGGAAGCTGTTCACACAATCCATGAGCACGGTACAGTAAAATCTGTTATCTGGCATGAGTGGAGAATGCCATGTGCTGATAATGTAAAAATGCCAGTTAGGTAAATATACCGGAGCCAGAGAAGGGGGAGGAAGGGCTTGCACATGGTGACGTTGGGGGTGGGATGGGGGTTGCATGTGGAGGTGGCGCGGGGTGGGGGATGGTGGTGGTGCAGTGGCAGCACTAGGTGTTTGCTTGTGGCAGTGCAGAGTGGTGGATGGCAGCTGCAAGACGGCAGTGGTGCAGTGCTGGTTAATAGAGTTATGCTGGTTATTAGAATGCCAGAAAATGGGGATTTTTATCATATTTCTAGGGTTTAGTATACTGCCTGCAATGCAGATAAAATAGACGTTGTTGGTTTGAAGGGCTACTGCTATCTGTTCTGTTGGAAGTTTGATTGGCTTTTTAAAAACCGTAGTTTCATGACCGAATATGTGACCTTTATATTTCTTTTATCAGACACCAGAAGTATACTTTACTTCCAGATCCTTTTGAAGGAAGTTAAAGTAACCAAATAGTCCTTTTCTGTGCAACTTGCTCAGAATCTGATGCACAGTCAGTGATCTTGACTAAAGTGTTAAGTTTTGTACAAGACTAAGATACAGGACTTATGAGTAGTGTCTCAGGCTCAGGAGATCCACCTGGCATCTGATGCCCCCCAGTTGTCAGACCTGCCTGCGCATGTTCTGAGGCTTCCCTTTTGCCTCCTCTCTCTCACGTGTCACAACTGGATCTTAAACTCTTTTAACTGGGGAGGCCTTTTCCTGGGCGCCCTTCCTCTCTGTTCACTCCTCAGAACTGCTCAGCACCAAATTCTGGGGTGGATTTCTCCTTCAAGATGGTTGCAGTTGTGGCTTTCAGAGCAACAATTGTGGCATCCAGCTACCCCCATAGTCATGCCCAGCTACTTTGCCCAGCCTCACCTCACCCTCTGAGGTTCTGGGCCCCTAGCCCTGATATTGTGTGGCAGCCTGGGCAGCTTGCATGATGCTCTGCTCCTGGGGTCTCTGACCCTTGTTAGGTGGCTCTATAGTGGGTGTCTCTCAGGTACCCCTGTGGCCTCCAACCTGCCCCCATAGCTGCTCCTGGTCCACCAGGAGCTCTTGGCTCCTGTTACAAGTAGGTGGTTTTTTTAATGGTTGGAGTGATGAAGTAGTTGTGGTGGTTCAGGAAACCATGCAAGAGGCAGGGATTCTGGCAGGTGATATTTTATTGAACCAACCTCATGGTTGGAATTGGCCTTAGGTAAGTTTTTTCAAATGCACCAGAATGAATGATCACAGAAAAACATTAAGGACAACACCACCACAACTGTATATAGGACAGCACTTTTCACAGAATAACCACTCACTTTTTGACTTCGCTATCCTTGGGCTCAAGGCATACTTACAAAGCACCTGCAGAAGGTGAGCCTGAGAATAAAAATTCATAAGCTGGCTGGACACTAGGAGTCAAGAACTCCTCCTAATCTTTCTTTTTCATTACATTACAGGAGATAATGACCCTTTTCCCTTCATGAAAGGTCTTGATTCTTCTGCTGTTTACTCCTGGGAATTCTTCTATTCTCCAATTTTTCATAACCCTGTCAACTGTTTTTAGTCCTTGCAGCGCCTGTTTTCCTTGGCATATGGAAACTTGTCTAAGTCTATTCCAATCATGAAGTTGGTTCAATAGAAAATATTGCCCACAAAGATCTTCCTGACGGTTTGCAAACTCAAAGGAATAACACTCCTTTGACAAAAACCACAAGTTTTTGTTCTAGTCACAATTTTGTAAGAACTGGAAGCCTCTTTAAATGAAGCTTTAGACTCAACAGGAGTGTATGGTCTCAAAATACAGTGGCCACTACTAATCAATGCGTATTGTGCTGCTTCACTTCTGTGGTAGAAAAAGTGTATCTAATTAATTAGTTTGAACTTCCCATCTTAATGTAATTTTGTATTGAATTGAAGAGCTGTTTTTACCTTGCAGGCATCGTTCACAGTGATCTGAAACCAGCAAACTTTCTGATCGTTGATGGAATGCTAAAGCTAATTGATTTTGGTATTGCAAACCAAATGCAGCCAGATGTAACAAGCATTGTTAAAGATTCCCAGGTGAAATATTTTTGGGAAAATATTTTTAGAAAAACACTCTCTAAAGTGCTTAAACGATTACCAGTCTAATGATTAACAAATTTGTCTAAAAACAAATGCTGGAAATTAGTACTATGCCATACTTTGTAGAAAAGTTACCTGGCGGGGGAATTCAGCCTATTTATTTTTACATTTGATTTTGATAAAATGATAGTATTTGGTTACTTGACGAGGTTGTCCTACTATCTTTTCAAATATATTTTGTGGGCTGTAAAATATATCAACTGTCAGATACCTAAGTAAAAGGAACCATGACAACCTATGCTTCTGTATTATTGTTGAAATGCATGATCTTTAGCAGCAATGGAGCTGGATTTTTGGGGATATCACACTTTTTTTTATTTCATTTTCCCATTGGTTAGAATACTTAAGGTGGACTAAGATAATGAAACTTCATTATCAGCAAGCTCACGGATGACACCAAGCAGGAGAGTGTAGTAGATGTGCTGGAGGATAGGGCTAGAATTAGGAGTGACCTAGACAACTTGGAAGACAAGGCCAAAAGAAATCTCATGAGGTTCAACAAGGACAAGTGCAAAGCCCTGCACTTTGGGTGGAACAGTCCCATGCAACAATACAGGCTGGAGGCCGACTGGCTAGGCAGCAGCTCCGCAGAAAAGGACTTAGGGGTTCCAGTGGACAACAAGCTGGATATGAGTCAACAGTGTGCCTTTGTTGCCAAGAAGGCTAACAGCATACCGGGCTGCTTTAGTAGGAGTGATGCCAACAGATCGAGGGAAGTAATTATGCCACTCTATTCTGCACTGGTGAGGCCACCTCTGGAGTAGTGTACAGTTTTAGGCCCCCCACTACAGAAAAGATGTGGACAACTTGGGAGAGAGTCCAGCAGAGAACAACAAAAGAGGGTCCAGAGGAGGCCACTCATGGTTGAGGGCCTCTGTGGCCAGCCCTATGAGGAGAGGCTGAGGGACCTGAATCTTTTCAATCTCCACAAGAGGAGACTGAGGGGGGATCTTGTGGCTGCCTACAACTTTATCAGGGGCCACCAGCAGGGACTCGGGGAAAGTCTGTTCCCCAGGGCCCCCCTTGGAATCACCACGAACAATGGCCATAAGCTGAGGGAGGATAGGTTTAGGTTAGATATTAGGAAGAACTGCTTTGCTGTAAGGGTGGTCAGAGTCTGGAATAGGCTTCCCAGAGAGGTGGTGCTCTCACCTTCCCTGGAAATCTTCAAGTGGAGACTGGACAGGCACCGGGCTGGGGTCTTATGACCCCTGCCACCCCCAGTGCTCCTTCCTGCCCATGGCAGGGGGTTGGACTAGATGACCTGTTTAGGTCCCTTCCGACTCATTGATTCTATAAAAAATGTTTAGGGGCGGGACACATGACATGAGACAGCAAACGGAAAACCTGGATCCTGCGGAAAAAAGTGGATTTTCTCCTTTAAAGGAGAAAAACACCGAAAACCACGGGTTTCCTCTTGCAGGCTGGCAGAGTTCCAACATGCAAGGGGATACTTGGGGCAGTGTGGGCAGGGGGCACCATGTGCATGTGTGCATGCACACATAAATGGCAGCCGGACAGGGTGATGGAGAGCAGCTCCCTATAAGTAAGTCTGTGAAGGGGTGTGGGAGGGAGGCACAAGTGCTCCCCAGACTTCTGTGCCCACAGTGGGTTGTGGCCTGGAGCTGGCCCAGCTTGGCTGCAGGCCAAGAGCTGCCTCCTCAGCCTAGACCAGAGTGGAAGGGAGCACTGCACTGCCATGACTGCCAAGGTGAGGCCCCCCTTTGCCTGCCTGGCAACAGTGGGGGCATAACTCTGTGCTGCCACACCTCGGTCACGGTGGTGCAGCACTCCATCCCATGCCAGGTCCTGCCAGCTAGGCTGTAGAGGTGGCTTATGCCCGCAGCTGGTCCGGCCCGGTTGCAGCCCTGTGCCCCACTGGGCGCAGAAACCTTGGGGGGACATGTACCCCTCACCTTCCTGCAGTTTTTCCTGTGCCCCCCCATGTGTTGGCCTGTGCCCACATACCCATCTCTTTCCTCACACTGTGGGGTGGCTTGGAAGTGAGGGGCACTGGCAGGGCCAGGGGGCATGTGGCCCAGGAGTGAAGGGCAATGGCATGGGCATGGGCAGGAGCCAGAGGCAGGACACTGGCATATCAGGACTGCTCAGCACCACAAACCAGTGTGGGGGACAGCTGCAGCTGGACGTGCATCCTGGTGGCCAAAGGGGGCATGAGGAGCTCTGATTTTTTTTTTCTATGATAAAAGCAAAATCAAACAGCAACATGTACAGGTATTTAGAATTTATTTTATTATAATTATTGGGGCACACTGGTAGACTTCCAAATGGCTAAATCCAAAGGGATTTAGTAGCAGCCTTTAACTACCTGAAGGGTGGTTCCAAAGAGGATGGAGCTGGACTGTTCTGTGGTGATTGATGACAGAACAAGGAACAATTGTCAGCTTGCAGTGCAAGGGAAGCTTTGGTTGGATATTAGTAAAACCTTTCTCACTGGGAGGGTGGTGAAGCACTAGAAGGGGTTATCTGGAGAGGTGGTGAAATCTTCATCTTTGGAGGCTTTTTAAGCCCCAGCTCAACAAAGCCCTTATTTAAATGATCTACTTTAAGGATGGTCCTGCTTTTGAGCAGGGGGGTGGACTAGATGACCTTCTGAGGTCCCTTCCAACCCCAGTCTTGTATGATTGTAAAAGATGAATTGTTCTGTGCTTTATTACAAGTCTTAATTAAAAAACAAAAAAAGCCATTAAATGAGTAAAGAAATACTTGCTTCAACCTTAAAAGTAAGTTTTACTTGTGTTGCATGCCTGCTTCGTTTACATAACTTTCTATTTCTTCATTCTTAGGTTGGCACAGTTAATTACATGCCACCAGAAGCAATTAAAGATATGTCCAATTATGGAGAAAATGGGAAATCCAGATCAAAGGTAGAACATTTTTTCTCTCCTTAATCCTTTCTCTCCATCCAAGGAGAATATGTTCCAGACTTAAGTGATTCAGATATATATATTTTTTTTCCACTTCAATCAGAACTATTAAAAACTTGCTCTTGGATAACTGGGCAGAGGTTTCAGACTAAGGGTGTGCTGGATGGCCCTTGCAACTTTAGGGGTGTAAAGTAGTTTGTTACTCAATATCCTGGCATTGGGTACTAAAATATGACATGTACAAATATCACTTTAAAAAAAATGGTGAATTACATCTTTTTTTAATGTTGTTTCTTTTTAAATGAAGGTAGTCTTTCTATCTTCTGATCAGGTACAAGCTAGTCCAAATTGATTTGGGGGAAATCCATAAACTATTTTCAGCCCTAGTGTGCAGTATAAATTGCTGATTATGTTATTTAAATTTATTCCAAACCATCAACTTGTGTGGGTTTGGCTAACATGGCTGTATCTCTTGAGTTTTACCCCTTGTCCTGTTATCTTCCTTTTATTTATGCGATGCCCTTTTGTGTCTTAAATTAGACTTGCTGTTTATTTGGCATAGAAATAGGCAGACTTCTAACAGGCTGAAAGACAAATATAAGGAACTGATTTAATAAAGACCAGGCTACCATTTTTCAGATGTTGCTTTATTTCCAGCAGGGCTTGCAATGAATGCTCTTCCATTAGTTGATATTGTTTCCAGCACTAAAGCATCCTTCTTTTTCTGCTTACACATATAAAAATATTTAAATCCAGTGTGTGCATAGACCAGTGATTCTCAACCAGGGTGCAGAGGCATGTGGTGTGCCATCAGCTCCTCGGAGGGGTGCCACAATGTCTAAGGAGTTAAGTAGGTAAACTAGGTAGATGAACACAGGCCTGCCTGAATGATTCCCCACTCCCACTGCCCAGCTCCTTGGCAAAGCAATAAGCATTGCAGTGTGTAAATTAGTTTTTGAACTTGGATCTTGCTTATAAGTTTTATGGGGTGGGGCCTCAAATCTGGTGAAGGGTGTTTTGAACCCAGTGAAGAGTCCAAAAAAGGTTGAGAGCCATTGAGACCAATCTTGATGTTCATTTTTTCTCACAGAGCACTCATTTAGAGGTTCTTTTCAGCAAGAGACAAACTAATTGTGCAGATGAAGAAAAAGTAATTTTGACCATAAAAATGCACTTTCAGATCTGCTTATTTGATGAACTTAAAGAGAGCGCTTCTCTTGTGTGAGTGGTAGACCTAGTTCCTGCAACAGGAACTGGGTGGTTGTGCTTTTAACTAATTGTATGGTCACTTTCCAGATGTCACCTTAAGCACAAAAAATGTTACAGTGGATATACTGGCATTTTTAGCATTGCATGTTCACAGAGGACCTCATTTTTAAAGGCATTTAAAACATTTTTGTTATACTTTTAGCCACATTGCTTGTCATAAGCCAAAAGTGGACCTTTTTTTTTCTTGGGAGGGGAGAGTTTAATATTTGAGCTTCTGAAGCCTTTGAAGTCATTGAATGCTTTTCTCAAATGTAAGCTGTTAGGATACTACAGTCATAAATAGTTCTACTGAATAAAGTATTTATTTAGAAATTAATGTAACCAGGCATTCTATAAACCTTGTATTATCTATGTTGGTTAATGACAGTCTCACTTCTGGCCTTTTAAGCATCATCAGTAGGTATATTACCATCTATGCATTGCATAATGATTTACGTACTAAAGACACAGCAATGTAAGTAAAATTTTAATTGTATGTGTAAATTATGATATTTGGCAAGTATGAGAAGTGCTCCCTTTTAAGTGGTATAATTATCTGAATAATTTTATTTGGTTTTAGATAAGTCCCAAAAGTGATGTTTGGTCACTGGGATGCATCTTATATTGCATGACTTACCGGAGGACCCCATTTCAGCACATAACAAATCAGATCACAAAACTTCATGCTATAATTGATCCTAATCATGAAATAGAGTTCCCAGAGATTGCAGAAAAGGATCTTCAGGATGTCTTAAAGGTAACTCACTTTTATATTTGTATTAGGAAAAAGTAGAATTTAGATTCAAGTTATGGTAGGCTTTATTCTAGATAGTTTGTGTATCTGACTTGCACTTTGGAAAAACTTTTTTTTGTTTTTTCATAGCTGGGCATTGTTCTGATACTGAATGTAGTATATTGCGCAGTATTCTAAAAATGAACTGCTGAAGGTCAGGCTAGCTGCACAGCTTTTACTTGCACTTTTTTTAAATACGTCTTTTTTTTCATTTAGTTAACATGTGTAGTAAATGAATATCCTGGGCAGGATGTCCATGTTCCTTCAGTTGATGTCAAAGAATATATTTGTCTAGATTATTTTTCTGTGCAGAACACAGAATGTACTGGTGTAATGATTCAATTTGGTTGGTACAAGTATAAGCTGATACTATCCAACTGTTGCACCAGCATAATCTTTCAACACAATGTGCAGCAAACATGCTCCAACTTGGATCCCCAGTGAACCAAATATTAAAGTTGTGTTGATTTTTGTTCACTTGCAACACAACAGGTTCATACATATAAACCAGCTTGTAGATTGAGTAATGGTCCAAATTTAGCAAGAGTTTTTTAGCTTCCTGGGGAAAAATAGCACTTTACAAAATTGGCTGGTTCTTAACTTTTTTTTCCCCCTACCCATCTTGGTTCTGAGGGTTTTCCCAACTGGTCTTTGTTTCTCAACACTTGGGTCTGATAGTGCATGATGCTCACTGCCTCTTAAGAAGTGACCCCGCCACCCACACACACGTTCTTAATGCAGTGGGCTAAAACTCATGAGCCTAAAAGACTGAAATGTCTATATGCTACAGAGGTGCAACAGAGCTGTGTTAGAGTCTGAAGTCAGTCAGACAGTCAGAAAGCAGGGTAGATGCACACTTTTTATAGGCTAACTAAATAAGATTTCAGTGTTATCTGGTGTCTTGCTGTAATCACTGAAGTTACCTAGCTATGATGGCAAGTGGCTTGAAATAAGCTTAGGTTTGTACCATGCACACCTTAAGACATCAGATTCTACCCATTTGCAAGAACCTCTAAAATGCGCAAATATTTTTTTGCCTTTGAAGCTTGCACAGTTGAATCTTTCCACCCAATATGTAAGTTATTGCTTGACATGTTGCTGTTGTTCTGTCTACCAGTTTTGTAACAACAGTGTTGATGATCACTTAGAATTGTTGAAATAAATCACCAAAGAAAAGGTAAAACAGTTAACAAGGATGACTTGGTTAGTCAGGATAATGTTGAGCCCTTAATGGTACTACGGTTCCTGGTATATGGTCCCTTAGTACAAGATGCTCATAACTTTTGTAGAATCTTTTGAGTTTATGGCACAAAGCTAGGGAATAATGGGGGGGTGGTCAGGACCATGAAAGGGAATGTGGCGGTGTGTCAGTAGTGCTAAGGGTGGGAGAAACATGGGACAGGAAAGAGTGTGGCAGAATAGTTCAAAATCTGGGAGTAGGTGATGCTTTGTAGGAAAGGGAACAAGTATGGCAGTGATAATGAGGGGAGTAAAAGAGGGCCCACTGCTTCTAATCTCTCCTCTGCCAGGTACAAGCAAAGATCTTTGGTTCTCTGCCCTTCTGAAGTGGGTTTGAGCTTCTCTCCCTGGAATCTGTCTGATGCAAGATGTCCTTTGGGAATTCTTGTCTTTTTCAGTGAAGAGTTAAAAACAGTAATGTTCATGGACCTACTTAAATTGTGGCAAGAAAGGCTTTTTTGCAGTGCACAGAACTGATTTTGAGGGGCACTTTGTAGCAGTCCCACTCCTCAGTACTGATTGGCAGAGACACCCAGGGAAGAGGAGGAAGAACAAGGGGGCAGCTGCCATCTTGATAACTGGCTGCCTTTCATGTGCCCTGTCTCCTGGAGCTGATTGGTGAAAAGGCCCTAGGGAGGAAGAGGAACGAGGGGCAACTACCATCTTCTCTGCCCTTTGTCCTGTCTTGCCAGCTGATGCCTTCCTCCCCTAGCTGTGAGGACCACTAACTCCTACTGGGGAGCCAGCACTTCTTAATTTTTCTTTTTTTTTTTTTTTTTTTTTTTGTGGGCAGCCCCAGATTTCATGAAATCCACAAAACAGTGAATTAAGTAGATGCCTAGTTGTTTGGCATGCAGACACAGTGCATAGGAATAGGTAATGGGCATTATACATCACATAGAATTACAAGTGCATGCCTCGGAGGGGTGATAACACCTACTGAGATGCATGGAGTGAAATAGTTTCACGTTGTATTCGTTTCATGAGGACAGGGCAGGTTTCCTGTGAGTGCCTTTTATTTAAATATTTAGTTCTGTAGACTTTTTTAAAAGTGCTCAGAGGTTCATTTCACAGTAGTGTGTCAGCAATCTGGAATATATGACTAGTTTCCCAGGTTAGTGAAGGCAATGTCTTGGGTGGAATTCTCAGAGCAAGAGAGAGGGTTTTTTGTTGAAGCTGGCTCAATATTGAGCATGGGCTAAGCAGTTTGCTAACATACCTTAAATTTGCATTTTTGAAAAAAGTGTAAAATTACCTCCTACAATGGTCGTGTGTTCTCTCCCCAGCCTTGGTAAGGGTAAAGTGATAGTTATTTGGTGGTGTTCTGTCTTAGTATGCTAACGAGCACAATTCATAAAGTACACGCAGATCGCTCAAGACTGTATTTCTTGATGTTTCCAGTTCACTGATCCAGTAGGATTATTAAAGTTGTCCTTTTATTATTGGCAGCGAGTTGTCCACGGTATTGTGTTAATCTTGTAGCACGACTGCTTAGTATATTTTAAACAAAATGCCTTGGGATTTACAAATTGAAGTTTGGGTCTGCTCTTCACACTTTTGCAGCCATCAGGGCAGAAGTACAAGATAGTTTAACTGGGTGCAAAAATTTGAAACAAGCCCCCCATGACATCTTTCAGATTTTAAAATCTTTTAGGGACTTTCCCAGCAAGGAAAGCTAAACTATGTCAACAGCTTTCATAACTTACAGATTTATACATAACATGTTATTTATTTTAATTACTTAGAATGCTAAGCATGAAAATTTGGCAGTGGAAGGCAAAGCTAAAACTCTACTCTTCCTCACCCCAAAATAACCCTTCTCTTCTCTTCTCTTCATAGTGCTGTTTGATAAGGGACCCTAAAAAAAGAGCATCTGTTTCCGAATTATTGATGCATCCATATGTCAACATTCAAGCCCATTCACAGACAGGTGATTTCTTTAAATTTTATTTAAACTACATTGCTTGCTTTAGCAAAAGGTTTTATTTTACATTTTTGTAAGTTTTGCACATTTTCTATGTATTGGACTCATGCTTTAAATGTATGTATATCTGTTTTGTTTCAGCAAGAGCTAAAGTAACTTTTAATTTTGAAATTCCTATCTTTTAAAACAAAGATTTTGTATTTTGTAAATTACTTAAATATTTCAACATCACTATGTGTCTGAATGAACTGTAGGTGGTTCAAATGCGAAAGGAACAACAGAAGAAATGAAGCTCATTCTTGGCCAGCTTGTTAACCTAAATTCTCCCAACTCTATTTCAAGAGCTGCTAAAGTGAGTACTTGGCTTTGTGTTAATGTAGTAGTATTATAATACTGTACCATTTAATATTTTTCAGATTTAGTAAAACATAAGCAGTTTGTACAATTGAAATCTAAAGTATTAAAAACATGTTTCATTCTAAGCTTCATGTCTTTATCAAAGGAGGTGCATAATTGTCATAAAACTTGCTAGCTTAAAGCTATTATCTCTTGATTCTGTAGAGTAGAATAGGGATTAAAGGTTTGGTACTGGTCTTGCTGCTTGGTTTCCTTCTCCTCTGCTAGGCTGCAAATAGACCTTGACTTTGTGCTGCCATAAAAATACTTATGGTGGCACAAAAGCCGAGTAAATGGATGTCATCCCTTTCGTGTACTACAAATGCTTAAATGTTGTGACCCCACCAAAGGTAGTAACAGTTTGTTCCACTTTTTTGCAGTCTATTGTCTGTTCACTTATAGTAGGAGACTCACCACCACAGGCCAAACACTCATCTAGCCATAGGGGCCTGATCTTGGCGGGGTGGGGAAGTGCCCTGGGTGCCCTGCCTGGACTTGGGATGTGCTCCTGCAAGTAGAGTTAGCGTGCCTATTGTGCTGCTGCTCCCAGGTCAGGGACCATGTGAAAGTGCAGAGGGAAACTGCTAGGGGAGCACCCTTCTTCAGCTTGTAGCCTTGCACAGGGGAAACGGTTCCCCCACTAGTATGCAAGTGGAAGAGGGCAGACACAGCCCTCTGCAATTTTGCAGACGGATGTAGGGTGACTTAATTCCCCCCAGTGTGGGCCTTCTATGTGTGGATTGGGGAACTCCCCCAGGGGTTCCCCCCTCTATTTGCATGTGGTCCTTGACTTGGGGATAGCACTATGATAGGCATATTGTCACTTGGTGCCCTTTTCTCACTGCTGCCTTGGGGTTGTGGCACCACATGCAAGTGGAGAGTGGGGGGAGGAACCCCTAGGTGAGCTCCCTACTCTGCACTTGAATCCTGAGCTGGGGGAGGCGGGGGAGAATTCCCTTGCACCCTGACATGGAGGCATGTCTATAAGCAGAGATTTTCCTGCTTGCAGACACAGGTCTCAAGTCAAGTTGTGACCTTGGGTACTTTACTCTCAAGATCTGGTCTCTGAAGCCCTGGAGTGGGGGGAGAGGACTGAACTTTGGGAATGACAGCCCAAGCAACATCTTAAATGTTCACGAAGTGGATCAGCTGTGAAAGTCCTAGGAAGTGTGTGTTTGTTTCCCTACCTCTTGTTCTGTCCTTGATAGGGATACTAGCAATATGGATGAAATAACAAGTTTTCATTGGTCAGTCAGCAGCCAATTCAGGTGGAGGATTTGGGGATCTGCTGCATTTTCTCTTTCTGGTATGCTGGCAGGCTTCCTCTGTTAACCCTGTCAATGGTTAGAAGCAGATAGCAAGCTTCTGCTGATTTAATGTCTCCTAAGCCTCTGAAGAGCTACAGCACAACATTTTAGAAAAAGCTGGGGGAGGCAGCCAAAAGATGCTTCTAATGCCTAGCTCTTCCTGCAGTTTTAGGCTTCGGTATCCAGTGTGTCTAACTTGCAGGGGTGGGGCGTCCCTTTTTTACCGAACAATTGTAGTATGACTTGTCAGCATTCAGCCTTCCTTCCTTCCTCCCCCTCCTCCCAATAAAAAAATAAAATCCCTTTGATATCCCCTTCCAACTCTTCACAAGCATCTCCAAAAAGGCCTATGAATGGAGGTAGAGAAGTCTACCGATTTTGGGGTATGGGGCAACCTTCTTTCCAAAACATTGTTATTACCACATAACCCATGATTTTGAACAACCCCTCCCTCCCCCCAAGAATCCTTTCACTTTTCCTCTTGTGAAAATGTTTTGGCCTGTGACAGTCTCCCTTTTTATATTGTCCTGCAACTTCTTTTATTAGGCATTTGAAGTGTAATGATTTCTCCATTCCCCACCCAAAATTGAAGATAGCCTAGGAGAATGAAGTTGGTAGATACAAAGTAGCTTACTATGTTCATCTGTTCCCTCATCTTCACAGATTTCTTCTGAATTGGGGGAGGGTTTAGTTTGTCTCCCACATGCTGAAAACCTTTAAAAATACCCATTGAACAGAAATACTCAATCAAAACAGGGCTCCTTCTGTTCTTCCATGATGACAATCCCTTGGTTGGTTTACTTTATTCATTCTCTTCCCAGGAAGATGCTGGGATTGAGTGAATCTGCACATTATCACTTACCCTTCTTAAAAACCACCTCAAAACCCATAAGCTGGGTCATGACTATGGCCTACTTTCCAATCCAAAGACAGATTTGGCAGGGTCTCTCAAATGTAAATACTTAGGATTTCACAAACAGATAAATCTCACTCCAGGAAGATGTAAAATGTTGGTGTTGCGCAGTAGTTCAAACAGGGCAGTACTTGGATTACTGTTACATTTTACCACATAGAGGCTTGTTGAATTCGAAGAGGGTGTATCTGAGTGTCTGGCTGCTCTCCTTCTGGTACAAAAGGTTACCTATATCCCATCACTTTAATTTGTTCTATGTTTACTTCTCCATAGATGCACCTTCCATCCTTGGGTCTGGTCACTGTTATCAGATCTGTTCATTTTAAGTGGTAGCTATGTAGTAGCTTTTACTTCATTGTCGTCTTGTGACATGACTGGAGAATTAGTTTGGTCACAAGCACAGTGCCTCCTGGGAATCCTGTTTTCATGAGCAGATGGTTCAAATGCTTGCTTTTCTATATGGTGGTCCACATCACAGAAGATGATTAGCATTGTCTTCTAGATTGTTACTCTGCTACATTGTCTACCAGCTCTATGCATTTGCTTGCCTTCCTCAAATGTTCCTGATTTATATAGAAGTTTTTAATTCAATTTAGAATGTCCTTTAATTTTAAATATTTCCTTCCAGGGTTATCAGGTTGATTCTAAATACATTTAAAACTATTTTACTTGGGTATCCTGTTAATTACTCCATATTCCCAATTCTCTGAAGGCCAGATTTTGGTATATAATGGCACTATGAATAAGTATTAAAGGGTAGAGTTCTGCACACTGTTTTTGTTGCAAAGATTTTAGTTAGAAATTATTTTTGGAACAGTTATTTCTACTCTTTCCTTCTTTAATTTCAGACTTTATATGAACAGTGCAGCAGTGGCAAGAGACTTGATGTATCTGCATTTGCAAAACCTGGCAACCAAACATGGACAGCAAAATGAGGCACTGTTGAGCGTGATTTACTAGATATGTCAGTCCATTTAATAAAAGCAGCACAATTCATATATTTTAAGAGGACACTAACAAAACAAAGATTCTGTTTCTTTATCCCTGAAGCTAATAACGTTGATTACTAAAACAGAATTTTAAAAATCTCGTACTCTTCACAGTGTGCTGCCTGTTTACTCTTTGCATGTCACTCAGGTTGAAAAGTGAAAATGTACTCACACAGCCCTTCAGTAGTTTGGTTTGCAGATCTTTGTATGATTGTGTAAATAACTTCAGGCTGAAATGAGGAAAAAGGAAAAAAAAGTAAATGTGTTAATAGCCTACACATCCAAAGCATCTGACTGGATCCCTGCAAATACTACTTGAAAGCATATCCTGTATGCATCATGCATTAATGCATGTTGTCTTTTTTTATTCTTGACCATCATCCAGTGACTCGACTGGGAATCGCCTTAAGTTTCAGAAAATAACCACTTCTGGAGTTTTTGGTTTTTCTAGCAGAACAGTGCTAAACTACAGCATTTGTTGAAAAATGAAAGTCTCTTGCAGATTGCAGTTAGGTGGAAAACTGCATGTTGGAGGCATTTTGATTAAAAACTCTAAAGAAATAGTGTAAATAAAATGGTTCTTAATTGTGTAAAAACATTCTTTGTAAGTCCCTTTAGAATCCATGAATGGCTTGGTTTTTTGTGTGGTTTTTTTTTTCCCTTTTAAATAGCAAAATTATTCTTAGGATAATGTTTACCCAGGTTTTTGTTGCTTTCAGAAATTTAGTTAAAGTTTAATACTTGCTTTTAAGAAGCCCCTTCAATTAAAGTTGCTGTACTTAATTCAATGTAAGATGCTGTGGCTGCTACATGAAACTGAAAATTGTATGTAAAAAGTTTTTCTTTCCAAGAAAGTTTGTGGATTTTTTTTTTTATATTTCTGTTCTGTTACTTTAAGTGCTGTTTCCCCAAACATTTTGGCTTTTGATTTAGAAATGTTTCATTTCTTAAGTAACTTATTGAATTCTAAATATATTTAGCTAACTCTAGTTTACCTGTTTTGCTCTAAGAGTGTTTTGCCATCCTTAAAAGCTAACTAGCAAGCTCTTCAGCTTTTGACCTGCCCATTTACTGACCAAAAAACACTATAACTTGTCACTTTCTCACCATCAGCTTCTCCAGAGGCACCGCTCTTCCCTCCTGAGTCAGCTCTGTCCGTGCTTGTATATCTTAGAGTGCTACCTTTGGCAGTTTTTTCAATACAACATATAGAATCATAGAAAATTATAGTTGGAAGGGCCCTGAGGAGGTCATCTAGCCCACCTCCTGCTGAAAACAGGACCATCCCCAACTATAGCATCTCAGCCAAGGCTTTTGTCTAGCTGGGACGTAAAAACCTCCAAGGATGGAGATTCCACCGTCTCTGGGTTAACCTGTTCCAGTGCTTTTAATACCCTTCCTAGTGAGAAAAAAAGAGGACTGCCATTGCCATTCCATTCTCTGCTGACTCCTGAGCCACCTTCCTGAGCAGCAGCAACCAAGCCCCAGAAGCTTGCTTTTGTTGGCACAGCTTTCTCCAGACTGGGAATGGTGGGTTGCCAACAGAACTATATGAGCTTAGGAATGTGTTCTTGCCACACCCTACTTGACCTAGGTATATTGGCAGAACATGGTATTGAAGACTAAGCCTCAGTATTCAGCCAGCTGGAACTCCTAATCATTTTTGAGTGTTAACTAGAAGTCAGAGGACCTTTCCCTGACAGCTAGGCACATCAGTGGTTAAAATCAATTGGAGTGCCGGCAGACATGGGGGGGAAAAAAAAAACTTTACTGAAAGAAGCAGCACATTAGTTCAACCCAGTTCTGCAATGTCTGTATAGATTATGTGCTTCAGCAGGGCTTTTGGTGCTTTTATCTAATAGCTGATCTATAGAGATGTTGGGCAAGCCGGGTCCAACTAACGTGATGCCTCTTTTGAGCATGTGCTGGGCTTGGCACAAGGGCATGCAGCTGTAAGCACTATTTGGGGTGGGGGACTGCATCTATAAGCAGCCTTATTGTTAGTTTTATTTATTTGTTTTTCCTGAGAAAAGCCCCAGGAAATTTTAAAACATGGCATCGTTTCACTTGCTTCTGCATCCTTTTGCTTCCACCAGTTGTTTACTATGTTTTGGGAAGCGGAACTGATGGCTTCCAGAATCTTAGTTTAAAAATCTGCTCCTTCTTGTTCATCTCATGTTAAATATGCAACACATTAGATTCTTTTTTTTAATGAGGAAAAACTAGATAATTTGATCTCTTCTTTTAAGATGTTAAGTGCTTTGCCGCACAAAATTTAGCTGGATTCTCTCTGGAATTAGTCTAGTAAATCTTTCCTAACAAGCAGTTTATCACCATATTTCCCTCTTTTTAAGATGGGACAGAAGTTTGTGTTCCTGCCTCCTTAAAAGGTCTGGGAGTCACAAAAATCAAAGGTTCAGTACGATCTGACTTCTGGGTAACATGATAGTTGGCATCTGCCACAGGGTGTGTCAAAAAGACAATGCACTCTAAACTTCCAGGTATCTGTTTGAACAGCCCACTGGATGCAGGCATTGACAAGTTTCATATCATCGCAAACTGATCTGGACTAAAGCATCCTTAGTTCCTGGTTGCTGCTTAATCATGTATATAAGAACACTAGATTTGCTAAGAATTTCTCCAAGAGTGGTGGTGTTAGAGAGGTCAGGGGGGTTGGAGCAAAAAGCCCTAACTTCTATCATTGTTCATGTATTACACCATGATACAATAAAAAGGATAATCTGCCACCCACGCAAGGGAATTCTTGATATTTGACTGGGGGCATCTGACCTTACTTGACTGTTCAAATAATACTAACCCTACCTCCATGGGGGAGTACATCCAGGAACAGTATATTCTATGAAGGTAAGCAATTCCATATCCTGATTAATGGGACTTAAGGTGCGTTTAAGCTACCTTGTGGCTGATTCTCTTCTAGTTGAGATTACCCAGTCACATGTTTTTGGTATCTGGTCTATATGACGGTCATGGTGCTGTTACTGGGAAGGTATTTTCACAAGTCTCAAACAAAATTGCATTCAAGATTAAATTCTTCCTTTGCTTTCTGGGAAACCATGCCTTTTGTGGCATACATCAGACTATGTTTTGCTCAGTTGGAAGGTTGTGGTATCACTGGGAATCTCTAGTACTGAGAACCCATCTTAAGCACATAGAATATACATGCCTTGAGTGCTTGTTCATCTCCCTCCATCTAGAATGCTGGACCTTTTGAAGCCATATCAGTTTACTCACATAGATGCCTACATACTCATGTTAAGGTAATTAAAATGTAAGGCTGCCTATACATACGCTCCAACACGTTCTAATTGAGAGAGAGGCAGCGAGCTGCTGGGAAGAGATGGCCCCCACCTCTTTCCCCTGGGGAGGAGGCTCTTCTCAGCCAGGCTGGCTGACCTGCTCCACCGGGCTTTAAACTAAGCCCGCTCGGGGATGGGGGGACTACTGCCCCTGCTGGACCGCTGAACAGCCCTTGCAAAGCCAGCGGACCAAGGCACTTAAGGGGGCACTTAAGGGAGCCCACCCCTGCCCCAGCCCTGGCACAATCTGTGGGCAAGGCAAGAGCCCCCAAGGGCACACTTGCCTGCCTGTACACTAATGCCAGGAGCCTGGGCAACAAGCAGGACGAGCTCGTCCTCCTGCTCAGTGCAAAGAAATATGATGTCATTGGGATAACGGAGACCTGGTGGGACTCCACCCATGACTGGACCACGGGTATAGAGGGCTATACCCTATACAGGAGGGATCGTGTTGACAAAAGGGCCGGGGGTGTAGCTCTCTATGTGAAGGAAAGCTACATGTCCCTGCAAGCTGATACTGGCAACCGGCATGGACAGCTAGAGACCCTCTGGGTAAAAATTCGTGGGGAATTCGGCACAGGGGACACAACGGTGGGAGTCTACTACAGACCTCCCACTCAAAGTCCCGAGCTTGACCAGGAGTTCGCCCGGGAACTGACTGAGGCCCCTTGCTCCAGGACCTTGGTTGTCATGGGTGACTTCAATTACCCGGACATCTCGTGGGAAGATCACTCAGCTAAATCTGAGCGGGCGCAAAGCTTTCTCTCATGTGTGGATGACCTCTACCTGACTCGAGAAGTCTATGGGCCAACGAGAGGCAAAGCGCTACTTGACCTGGTACTGGCTACAGGGGACGACCTAATCGATTGATGGGAAGTTGGGTGACAGCAACCATGAGCTGATCACCTTCACCATCCGCCGTAAAGCTGGCAAGTCAGTCAGCAACACAAAAGTCCTTGACTTCAGAAAAGCCGACTTTGATAAGCTCAAGAGGCTAGTCGGTCAGGCCCTCAGGGACCATGACCCCAGGGAGATGGGAGTTCAAGAAGAGTGGTTGCTTCTCAAGGAAGCAATCCTCAGTGCACAAGCAAAATCTATTCCAACACGGAGGAAAGGCAGCAAGAAGGTACAGCAGCCCCCCTGGCTCTCCAGAGACCTAGCGGAACTGCTGTGGCTAAAAAGGAAAGCCTACAAAGGATGGACGACGGGATTCGCCTCCAAGGAGGATTACTCCGCACTGGTCCGGTCCTTCAGGGAGCAAACCAGGAAAGCCAAGGCTGCAACTGAACTCTAACTAGCTTCAGGCATCAAGGACAACAAAAAGTCCTTTTTCAGATAGGTGGGGAGCCGGAGGAAAAGCAAGGGCAATGTTGGACCCCTGCTAAACCAGATGGGGCAACTGACAACTGACGCCCAGGAAAAAGCCAACCTATTAAATAGGTACTTTGCGTCAGTCTTTCATCAGTCACACGGGATGCCCATGCCTGCTATGGGACAGGGAAATCTGGGTGAGGGGGATTCCCTACCCTCCATCAATGCTGACCTTGTGAAGGAACACCTTGAGAAGCTGGATACCTTCAAGTCAGCTGGCCCTGACAATCTGCACCCCAGGGTACTCAAGGAGCTGGCGAGCGTCATAGCCCAGCCCCTGGCACGGATCTTTGAAAACTTCTGGCGCTCTGGTGTAGTGCCCGAAGCCTGGAAGAAGGCCAATGTGGTGCCGATCTTCAAGAAAGGGAGGAGAGCGGATCTGGCTAACTACAGGCCCATTAGCCTGACTTCTATCCTGGGGAAGATCTTAGAAAAGTTTATTAAGGAGGCCATCCTTGAGGGACTGGCCCAGGCTAACATTGTAAGGGACAGCCAGCACTTGTTTGTTGCAGGTAGGTCTTGTTTGACCAATCTCATTTCCTTCTATGACCAGGTGACCTATCACCTGGACAAGGGAGAAGAGATTGATGTCATATATCTTGACTTCAAAAAAGCTTTTGATCTGGTATCCCATGATCACCTCTTGGCCAAACTGGCCAGTTGTGGCCTTGGCTCCACCACGATCCGCTGGCTGGGAAATTGGCTTCGTGGTCAGACCCAGAGGGTTGTGATTGATGGCAGTCACTCATCGTGGTGTCCTGTGACCAGTGGGGGTCCCTCAAGGCTCTGTTCTGGGACCCATCCTGTTCAACATCTTCATTAACGATGTGGACATTGGAGTCAGGAGTGGACTGGCCAAGTTCACTGATGACACCAAACTTTGGGGCAAAGCATCCACGCCAGAAGATAGGCGGGTGATCCAGGCTGACCTGGACAAGCTCAGCAAATGGGCAGACGAGAACCTCATGGTGTTTAACACCGAAAAATCCAAGGTTCTCTACCTTGGGAGGAAAAACCTGCAGCACCCTTGTAGGCTCGGCAGTGCTACGTTGGTTAGCACTACAGAAGAAAAAGACTTGGGGGTCATCATTGACCACAAGATGAACATGAGCCTCCAATGCGATGCTGCGGCTAGTAGAGCGACCAAAATGCTGGCGTGCATCCATAGATGCTTCTCGAGCAAATCCCGGGAGGTCATTCTCCCCTTGTACTCGGCCTTGGTGAGGCCGCAGCTGGAGTACTGCGTCCAGTTTTGGGCTTCACAATTCAAAAAGGATGTGGAGAAGCTTGAGAGAGTGCAGAGGAGAGCCACGCGCATGATCAGAGGTCAGGAAAACAGATCTAACGATGACAGGCTGAGAGCCACAGGACTCTTTAGCCTGGAAAAGCGCAGGCTCAGGGGTGATCTGATGGCCACCTATAAGTTTATCAGGGGTGACCACCAGGATCTGGGGGAACATCTGTTCACCAGAGTGCCCGAAGGGATGACAAGGTCGAACGGTCACAAACTCCTGCAAGACCGTTTCAGGCTGGACATAAGGAAGAATTACTTTACTGTCCGAGCCCCCAAGGTCTGGAACAGTCTGCCAGCGGAGGTGGTTCAAGCACCTACACTGAACACCTTCAAGAGTAAATTGGATGCTTATCTTGCTGGGATCCTATGACCCCAGCTGACTTCCTGCCCTTTGGGCAGGGGGCTGGACTCGATGATCTCCCGAGGTCCCTTCCAGCCCTAATATCTATGAAATCTATGAAACACTAGCATGGCCACAGTGTCACATATATTAATTCCTGCCATATTTCAAAATGGCTGCTGGGGCATTTAACAAAAGCTCGTCAAATGAGCTCTACATAAAGGGTCCTGTGGCCACTTTTAAACGTGGGGACCCAATTCTTATGATGCTGCAATGTTTTAATTGGAGTGGCTCTCCAGAGCCACTCAATTAAAAAGTCCCTACCCCCAAGCATGTGTATAGGCAGCCTAAATGCCTTCCTCCAAGACGGCAATTCAGGTAGACTCGGTTTAGGTTCCTGAGGTCCCTGTCAAACAATAGGAGACTCTGGTACTTCTGAAGACTGAACCCAGAGGTGCCTAGAAGTAGTCATTGGGGAACATGCTAAGCAGAAAAGTGGCTCAATTCTCACCCACCTTATACATCTCACTTGGCCTGTACCATGGGCAGCTCTCGTCATGTGATTTGGAATGCCTTGTCCTGCTTCTGAGGGGAGGTGCCTGACTGGCTATCCTTTTTGCTTACACAGATCTAGTGGTTGAACAGTTGTCCAAGACATGGGTGGTACAAGTTTAATTCTTTCCTCAATCTGAGAGAAATCATCAGCTTTTCTGAAACAAGTGTTGTGAAATGAGGCCTTTCTCTGACTCTTGGCTGAATTTTAAAATAACTCTTCTGACTTCTAGAAGTTGGAAACTACTTTCCTAATAAGGAATGGTCTGCGTCATGGGAAATGACAATCTCAAAGAGCCTGGTCACATTAAACAGGAGAGAATAACACCAACACTGTCCCTTACAATGTAGGAGCTGCTAGTATATTAATCTCCTTTCTGAAAGATCTATTGCCTTAAGCAACTATATCTTAACAAAGGACTGTAGAGCCATTGTTTTGTTGGTTCCACATTGCTTGGAGGAAATGGTAAAGAAGTCGCATTTAATTGTTGCTTTTCCTCTGTGCTGCCTTCAGACTTTGTTGCGATCTGACTAGTGTATTGGACGCACTCCATTCAAGATGGACATTCTGTTCCAACCAAGTTTTGTTGACAGTTTTTAATACAGAACCATTCAGTTGATGATTTTACTATTGGGTAGGTGGCTTGTTTGATCAGAGCTCCCAAACTGCATACCCTGACACTGGTTCTCAACCATCAACTCCAGGCATCCCTTAGAAGATGGTTATAATTCTGTTGCAAAGAACTTGAAGACCACAACAGGTTGGTTTGGGGATTTTTCTGTGTGTTTGTTTTTTTTTCACACTAGCTTTCTATTCAAACCCTCTGTGTTTATGTTGTGATTCATGTGTGGGTGTTCACATACCTAATAGGCAATACTTCATGGTGCTCTGGAGCACTCTTAAAAAGATCTCATGGCACCCTGGCTAAGAAGTGATGCCCTACCAGCAGTTTTTACTTTTCTACAATGGCGTTTCCTGCCTAAGTATTGGTTGATTCCCATTCCCTAGTGGCATGTGAACAGTTGTGTACTGTAGAACACTACTCCTGTCTAATCTTTGACTAAAGCACAAGTTAAAAGAAGAACTTCAAGAAACTCTTCTGTATTTCTTCTGTAATATCTCAGTCCTCTTATAATGAATTGCCTTGTAGAATGTTTGGAATATACCACAGCTGATTTGACAAGGCTGCTCATCAAGGAAAAGAATAAAAACATTGATACCTTAGAAAGATGGGACATTTTAAATTGATTTTGAAGATTTTCCCCCATCTTATCTAGAAGGTTTTGTACTTTGTCAGCTTGAAATGAGATTTTGGCTTCCTTGATGATTTGCATCATTCATTTCAGTTAGGGAGAGAGACGAGTAACTGTTCTCCCCCATAATGGGTGGAATGAGCATGAATTAGTTATGAGAGACATACATTCTTTTATGCTGCTTTTATTTTATATCTTGTGACAACCTGCTTCTGCATGGCAGGCTGAACCCAGGCGCAATAGAATACACCTTTTTTATTTTTTTGGTGCTGGAGTGTTATCTGGATATTTAAAATTTCTAAATCAATCTAAAAAAGCAGAAGCTGGAGAGCCTCAATGTGGGTTAAGTCCTAAGGGTTTTGTTTGTTAATACTTCATGTGTAAATATCTAATTAAAAATCTTTCATATGCAAGCTAACTAGCAGTTGGCAGGCACTGACTTAGGAAGGTATGCAAGTATTCCTGTATCTTTGCAATGCCATAGAAAAGAGCTTCATTGAACCACATTTAGCTAGCCACAGGTGTCCATTGTGAACCATCTGTGAAAGTGGTTTTAATTGTTTTAATCTGTAGTATTTAAATAGTTCAACATGCCAGAGGCCTACCTGTCTGCTAAATCTGATTTCCATTTGGCCACTTTAGAAGTAGTCATGATTAAAAATTATCTCTTACTATTTACAATAGATTGAACATTTAACTTTTTAGTGAGAAAATCCACAAATGCCTAGTTTCAGACTATGTTGGGCTATGTGGAGCATTGTAAGGGATGCTACTGTGAAAGGCACGTATTACCTAATAACCAGACTTGCATGATTATAGACAGAATAACTTAATCTGCTTGTAAATGTTGGGCAACAAGCTTTCAGGTAACACTTTTTTCTCAATATTGCAAAATAAAACAATGCAATTCTGTATCCATTCCAGCTCTCTCAGCTTTCATAAGCTTCCTTTAGGACAATGTATTGGTGTAAGACAGGAACAGAAAATAAGTTATAAAGTCTACAAGAATACATTGTTCTTGATCTTGTAAGTGCTCTTCATTCTCTAGTTGTTTAGTGGCAGGTGCCGTAACTACCCCAATTTGTGCCATGAGACTATGACTTGATAAGGCTAGATTTTTTAAATACTAGAAAAGCTATGGTATTTAAACACATCTTTGATACTATGTTGCTACTAACTGTCTACTTAAAACAGCCTTTTTCTGTTGTTCAGCTGAACCATTTATGCATGAAAGTAGTACTGCAGATACCTAAAAGTCCTTGTTGCAAGATAAACCAGTATAACTGGTGTTTGAACTGATTGTCATCCTTTGCCATCAAGTCCTTGTAGCAACAACTACTTTGCATGAGCAAGAATAGTGTCCTGTGTAGTAGTAAGGGTTAACTCCCTTACTAAAGAGGGATGTCATCCACAGGAAGTGGTCAGTCAACCATTGGGTCGGGTTAGCTGCAATATAGACTTAATGAGAACAGTCTCCCTGCTTCTTCAAAAAACCCAGAATAACACATGGTGTTAGGAGTGGTGAATCCTGCCACCAACAGGAAATTGAAGAAGTGATTCCCAACAGATGGATACAACTGTAACAGCAGCTGAGTCCAGAGCAGGGCTGGGTGCCTCTACCTGCAGCAGAGCCCAGCACAGCACTGAGGCTGGCTATAGAAACCATGCAGGCACTCAAAGTTGTACCACCAGAACAGTTTGATTTCCAATCCCCTCAATGCAACAGGTGTTTTAATTGCTTCAGGGAAATGTCAGGTCTGGACAAACAGCCAGAAGCTTACCAAGTGAGTACTTTTATCTACTGTGGGAGATCAGGTGGATGAAGTTCTGCTCTCACTGCCTCTTATAGATGCTGACAAAAAGCAATATGCTTCAGTGATAGAAGCATTAACTGGTCAGTTTCTGGGCAAAGAAATACGATTTGTGAATGAGCTAGATTCAGCATCCCTTAAGAGGAGCCTTCAGAACCTGTGGACAGGTTCATCACACCTTTGGATACAATGGCCAAATCCTGCCAATATGGGGAGCTTAAGGAGGAGCTAATTAGAGACTGCTTAATTGTGAGACTTCATGATACAGAGCTCTCGCAAAGATTACAGTTGGACCCTGATTTAATGCTCTAGAAGGCTATCTCACAGGTTCACCAATCAGAACTACTTGTATAGCAACAACAAGAAATCCAGAATGATTCTCAGTCCTATCAGGTATTAGTTAATATGGATGCAATGCATGCTGTAAAAAAATTACAAATAGAACTGACAGGCACAACGAACACAGAGTGGTCTTCCCTGCGCCCACAGTGACAAACAAGTGGTAAAGGAAGCCAGTACCACATGTGTGGACAAACTCCAAGACTTGGTCATGTTTGGTGTTCTGCTATGGAAGAGCTATGTTGGCGATGCAAAAAGGTTGCTATGCTTCTCTTTGTCACTTCACCACCAGAATCTGTGAAGTCACAGAACAGGATTATCAGATGCGCCTAAAAGCTGATGCCAGTCCATTAACTGCATTAACGACTCCAAGACGGGTACCACTGCCTCTAATGGACAAAGTTAAAGAAGACCTAACATGCATGAAGGAAATGGGTCATTACAAAGATTAAAGAACCTACTCCTTTGTGTTTTTGGGATGGTGGTTGTGCCAAAACCCAATGGTAAGGTTAGGATACGTGTTGACCTCACACAGCTGAACAAGTGTGTGCGCAGAGATGGGCATTCTTCCTTTCATGGAACATACCTTGGCTCAACTTGCAGGAGCCAAAGTTTTTACAAAATAGAGTGCTTGGGCAGGGTTCCGACAGATTCCTCTAGGCACTGACTCACCTAAGCTAACAAGTTTTATTACTCCATTTGGATGCTAACGGTTTAAATGGCTACCTTTTGGAATATCATCAACTCCTGAATTCTTTCAGTTTTGGCTGTTGCATATATTGGACGGCCTAAGAGTTCTTTGTCATGCCAATGATATTTGGATTTTAGGGACCATCAATGCACACCACGATGCAAGAGTGGATACAATGCCCAGAGAACTCCAAGAAGCTAGAGTTACACTTAATGAAAAATATACCTTTGCTGCTTCACAACTCATGTTTGTGGGGCATTGGGTGGGATCCAGCCAGATCCATTGAAAGCTGCAGCCATGAAGAGGTTCCCAGAACCCAAAGGTATCCCTGAATTACCCAGATTTTTAGGCATGGCCGCATGCTTGGGCCATTTATGCCAAATTTGGCAACAATTACAAAGCCTTTAAGAGACCTCTTAAGTGACAAGAACATATAGCTCTGGGGATGCCTAAAACAGTCGACTTTCAACAAGATCAAATCTATGCTCAGTTCATCCCTGATACTGGCCCAATATGATCCAGCACGAGAAACTCTTATTGCAGCAGATACTTCAGCATACAGGATTGGAGGAGTATTACAAGAAGGTCAAGAAGCGAGCCACTGGGCCCCTATTGCTTTTGTGTCGAGAATGCTTTCTCCACCTGAAACTCAATATGCACAAATAGAAAAAGAAGCACTAGCAATTACATGGACATATGAGCTATTTCAGAACTTTCCTTATGGGCCTGACTTTTTTTACTTTACAAACTGATCACAAACCACTTGCCTCTTTTGGGAGACAAAACTCTCAATGAACTTCCACCGAGAATCCAGTGATTTAGCCTCAGAATGCTGAAATTCACTTACAATGTAGTACATATCCTGAGGAAAAGATGCAAACAGCTGATGCTCTTTCTAGGTTACCATTACAGGCTCCACTGTGTCCAGAGGAACTCTGCCAGGAGCAAGAGAGTGCTGCTTCCGTGGATGTTATTGTGGGTAGGATACCCATATCTGCTTTACTACAAACAAGAATTCAGGAAGCTCAAGAAGCTTATTCCTCTTGCCAATTTATAAAGAAATACTACTTGGAAGGATGGCCTCAAGTAAGATTCAAGGACTGTGAGCTAGCAAAGTACCAGCGAGAGACTCAGTCTCCATGTTGTCAGAGTCTTAGTTATGTTCCACAATGGAGTACTGTTGCCTTCTGCACTACGCCAGGAAATCCTAGACAAGATTCATGATGCTCACTAGGACATTATAAAGTGTCTAGCCAGGGCTTGTGTTGCTAGTAGGTGTTGTAGGGCTTTGGCCTCTCGCTGATTGGTGCCTTGCTCCCCAGTGATATCGGTGAGATCCAGATTCGGCACCACAGAGATGGTTCAGGTGCTGTTCATACTCGCCTGCCCACATCTTTTGATGTTCGTTGTTCTTTTTCTTGGGAAGCAGTTTCCTGTACGTGGCCTGAAGGAGATCTCAGACTTGGGTTTCTTCATGGGGCTCCAGCCTCCCCTTTACCCCCCCTCCCCCCCCACATCCACAGCCAGCGGTGGACTCTGCTGTCTGCTGGTGTTACCCGGGATAATCCCATCTCATCCACAGCACCTGCCTCCATGGGTTGAGTAGTCTTGGCCATCACTCCTTCCAAGGCCATCCTTTGTCTTTGGACTGTGGCCTAGGTAACTAAACATGCCCCGGTTTGGGGTTAACTATAACTTTAGACAACTGAACACGAGGTCAACATCTGCTGATGGGCTCCTAGGATCTTGTCTCCCAGGGGTCTTCAGTCTTGCCGAGGACTCCGCCATCCCTCTCTGCCTAGTAGGCATTTGGAAGGGTCGGCAGCCACGTGTTGGGACCCTGCTGGCCTTCTCAGGTAAGCGCCCCTTGGATCTACGTCCCTTCCCCCTTCAAGTCCACCTGATCTGCGGCTAGGCTGCTTGGGTCCCACCAACTGGCATTGCCTAGGTCTCCTGCGCTGGGCTCCGTAGTTTCCCACACCTCCCTCCTGGCTAGGTTGCCTGAGGGTGTCAGTGGCCCCCCTCTGCCACTCCCCAGTGCGGTACCTGGGTGCCCTGTCAGGGTCCTGGCTCTTCTTCTGGGCATCCTGGGGGATTGCTTCCCTCCAGTAGAGCTCCCCGGTGTCCCCCTGCTTCCAGGTCTTGAGCTCCCTGTCTTGCCTGCTGGTGTTCTCTGGCAGATGCTCAGCCTCCTTCCCCTGTGTTGGGGGCTTGTGCTCCCCAGCTCTGCAGCTGGTGTCTCCCCGCCAGCATTCCTCTCTGGCCCCGGCCAAGCTGTGTTCCCAGCTGCCTTTTGAGCAGCCTGCACTTCACTGAGGCCATGTCCCTGGTGCCTGCCAATTCGCAGGCTCAGGCAGCTCTAGAACTGCCAAGCCTACACTGGTGTATCTCTCTAGCTGTCATTCTTGGTCCCTGTAGTGAGTACCGGGGGGCATTGGGAGGGGGTCTGGGGTGAGTCAGGGGGCCTTTTGCCTCCCTTCTCACAGCTTGCCAGGCAACTGGATGGCCAGCTGTAAGGTTTGTGCTCAACACTGACCAGTCCATAGATTCATAGGTTGTTAGGAGCTGGAAGGAATCTTGCAGATCACTGGCTCCCACACCCACCTCCCTGCTTGCTCTAGGCAGGAAGACAACTAGGGTCAAGTGACCCTAGCAAGGTAACTGTCTCTAGTCTCCTCTTGAAAACCTCCAGGGTAGGTGAGCCATGTGAAGCCATGCCTCGCATCTGATTTACCAGATTATCCATGGCAGATGTTGGGGGCTGATTTATTCTCCTGAAAGGGTTCTGTTTATCTCATTGCTATTATGATTCCTGTTACTTGAAGATGGTGCAATTACAGAGTACCATAACAGAGAGTTATAATGACATTGAAGAGTGTATTTGTATGCCATGACATACCTTCAGTTTTAAGAACTGATAATGGCCCACAATTTTCTGAAGCCATGTTTAAGCAGTTTGCAGCCCAGTATGACTTTCAGCATGTCACCAGCAGTTCACATTTTCCCCATAGTAATGGAGAAGCAGAACATGCAGTGCATGTGAAGGATTTGTTCCAGAAGAATGAAGATCTTTATAAAGCACTCTTGGTTTACTGTTCAACCCCATTGCAGCATGGGAGGAGTCCAGCTGAGTTGCTTATGAGTCACCAATTCCATAAAACCCACCTAACCATGAGCAATGACTTGGTGCCAAAACTTGTTGATCCACAGGCATTTTGCAAGAGCAACAAACACGTAAAGGACTGGCAGAGATGGAACTATGACACCTGGCATGCTTCAAGACGTGTACCTACTCTTTTCCCCCTACCAGGAAGTTTGGATCCCAGAATCGGGGATCCAAGGCACTGTCCAGGCTAGGGCACATGCATCTTGTTCATGGTAGGTAGAGACACCTTGTGGTCTCCTTAGGAACTGAGAACATCTGTGCTAAATCCCAGCAGTTTACCAGGCTAGGTCTGGACACACCTCAGTTCCACCAAAGAGATCAGACCTGTGAATTATTTGGGTTTAAACATATGGACTTACCAATATTTTTGCTTTGTTTAGGTTCATTTTGTAACTGTGTATCAAGGTATCCCCTGAGAAGGGAGGGATGTGGTAGTAAGGGTAAGCTCCCTTACTAAAGAGTGATGTCATCCACAGGAAGTGGTCAGTCAATCATTTTGGGTCGGGGTTGTTACAATAAAGACTTAATGAGAACAGTCTCCTTGCTTCTTCCAAAAACCCAGAATAACACACCCTGAACAAAGTCATTGGAAGAACTACTAAAAGTATAGTAAAATATTAAGGAGCGTGTTTCTGCACACCTTGCCCTTAGTGGAGAATTAGGATTTTAAATATGTTCATTTTTCACATAGAGTAAAAGTTTGACTGAATGCTACTTCGGATAAGCCAAAATAGGTATATTCCTTCTTTTACAAGGAAAGAAGCAAGCCTAGGTTAATAACTAGTATTAGATAAAAGCAACAACAACAAAAAGATATACACACATTCTATTTAATAGAAGTTACTTTAAAGCAGCCTATAGCCAGCAGAAAACTGGTGCTGCTATTGAAAACGGGCAAGGTTGCTTTTGTCCTCTTCTATGTCTCCATGATCTCTACTGAGAAATATTTGCCCCGCAATTTGGACAGACTATTGCCACAGAATAAAACTGAATTTGAAAGTACCAGGACCACAGGAATTTGAGAGAAGTAAAAATCATATATAACTTCTGAGAATTTTAAAAATACTGTTAGAACTGGGAATCCAATGTCATATAGTTCACATAGCCTCTTAAACCTAAATTTGGACCTATTAAAATCTCGTACACGCATGCCTCTGAACTAAGTGTTTTGCCAATATTGACTAATAAAAGGAAGACACTTCCAGTTTGTGTGACGTTGGATTCTGACTACTGCTCTAATAGAGCTGCTCTATAGTTTAATCACTAGATTTTGAATTGTATGCAGCAGAGAAGATTGCATACAAATAGCCAGTTATTGGTGAAACTGGTTGGTGTATTTACCTACTCTGCATTGGGACTTACTAAAAATGTAATGCAGACTAAGTTTAAGAAAAGCCTAAGAAATTTCAGCCTGGTAATATCTCATAATTTTGTCACTGAATGGAGTTAATTAAATTAGTGCGCTATGTAATGCACTCTGCTCATTCTCTCTGGAGGCAGCATGTGTGCAAGAGTATAAATTAACTCCAGTGATGAAAGAGATATTACCAGGCTGAAAAATTGTTAGGTTGTCTTTAAACTTAATTAAAACAACTAATGGTTCTTGAAGAGCTAAATTGTTCTCTGTCAGACATGATCAGTCCCTATTCTCTAGACCTACCTTATGAAACTGAACATACACAAGTAGCCCCAAAGACTGCAGTATTTATACTAGTAAGTATTGGCAAATGTCTAAATATAAATTGAACAGCTAATGGTTCCTTGAAGTGATATTTTGAATGTGTAATTCTTGCTCATTAATGCCCCATAGACATACTCTTTGGGGATCAGGATGGGGAATAACTAGTTATACTAGTACTGCAACTGGTAATTCAAGATAAGATTAGAGAATAAATTATTCTGTCAGAGATGACCAATCCCTTGTGTAATTCAATGCACAAGCAGTCTAGGGAATTCATACCTGCACTAGTTAGCAGAATTGGAACCTCGCTCGTGGTTAAACAAAAATAGGGCTATTGAAGACCTCTTTTTGCTAATGCTTGCATCTGAGGGGTTTTTTTAATTTGGGGGGGGGGGAGGGGTTGGCCAATGAAGGGGGTTTTTTTTCCTGTTTTGGTAGATACTGATGACTAATAGCAAGTCCTTCCAAATGCATCCCATCCAGTGTACTTCCAGAAATAATCCCAAGGTACTCTTACCAAAAGTGGGTCTGTTTCTGAAATGGCCATATCCTTGAATAGAGCATTGCAAAAGGTTTGTGTAATTCCCAGCCATTTTGATAGCCTTTCAGATGGCTCTTACATCTTCATTTATGCCATAATTATTTTTTTTTAATTGAAGAGGTGCTGCACCTGGGGAGGAAGAACCAGCAGCATGCCTACAGGCTGGGGAACTCCCTTCTCATCAGTGCACAGGCAGAAAAGGATCTTGGAATAATTATTGATGACATAATGAACATAAGCTGACAGTGTGAGGCCGCGGTCAGGAAAGCCAACTGTACCTTGTCATGCATCCACAGATGCATCTCAAGTGGGTCCAGGGAGGTGATCCTCCCCCTCTATGCGGCACTGGTCAGGCCGCAGCTGGAGTACTGCATTCATTTCTGGGCACTGCACTTCAGGAGGGATGTGGACAACATGGAGAGGGTCCAGAGGAGGGCCACCTGCATGATCAGGGGGCAGCAGGGCCCTATGAGGAGAGGCTATGGGACCTGAACCTGTTCAGCCTTCACAAGAGAAGGCTGAGGGGGTATCTAGTGGCTTATTACAAACTAGTCAGAGGGGACCAGCAGGCTTTGGGGGAGTCCCTGTTCCCCCGAGCACTGCCAAGAGTGACCAGGAATAACGGTCACAAGCTGGCAGAGGGTAGATTCAGACTTGACATCAGGAGGCGCTACTTCACTGTCAGCGCGGCTAGGATCTGGACCAACGTCCAAGAGAAGTGGTGCTGGCTCCTACCCTGAGGGTTTTTAAGAGGAGGCTGGATGAACACCTTGCTGGGGTACTCTTTCCTGCCATGGCAAGGGGTCGGACTTGATGATCTGCTCAGGTCCCTCCCAACCCTGCCAACTATGAAAAAATAAGAAAATGGGAAACTTGTCACTAAGCAAGTGCTGAGAAGGGTGCACTGATGTAGTGGGAAATTCTTTCCACAGTGAAAACATGTCCTGGTGTCCATGGCTGTGTGGGAAACGTCTGTGTTGAAGGAAGACACCACCTCATGCAGTCTCCCCTGTAGGCCTCCATGGGAATCATTGAAACAAAAGCCCAGATAAAATCTGACTTTTCACCCTGATTCCTCATGCTGGTTGGCAGCAGGAGAATGGTGCAATCTTGGGACGCTGGTACTGATTAGATGAATTGCTAAAATCCAGGCAGCTTTTGCAACGGTAGAGATGACTAATTCAAGGAGGGAGAGCAATCATAATGGTTTGGATGCTTAATAATTAAGTATGTAAAAAGTCAGTGGTTAAATATGAATTGGTCCATTTGACAAACATCTCGTGTATAAGCATAAAGAGCTCTTGCTCCCCTCTCTGCTTGGTTACAGACATACATTCAGGTTGTTGCTAAGTAAAAGCAAATAGGTTGATTTTTTTAATGCTGGCTTGTATCCAGTAGTAGTCTTCTGGTTTTATATTTTTGTATTTGTAAAGACGTGTAGTAAAATATTACAACTAAACAATTGCTGCACAGGAGTAGGAAAACTTGGGTTGTATTCCTTGCACCACTGCTCATTTGCTATACTAGCTTAGATATGTTAATTTGTCCCTCCTTACTACTTGTATCCTTTCCTTTGTCTACTCATTTTTTAAGTGTTTTGCAGGAGCTGTCTTTTGCCAGGAATTTGTACAGTGCCCACCGTAGTTGGGGGGATGGGAAGTTCTTTTGTGGGTTACAGGACTGCAAGTTACATATTTAAAAAAAACAAAACACCACCAACAAAAAACTCTGGTTATCCCAACCATTCCAACCTTGTTTTTCCTTGTTTCCTCCTTTCCCTTCTATTCCTTATTTAAAAAAAAAAAAATCTATGCTAGGAGTACCCAACCTGAGGCACATGTGCCACAAGTGGCATAGGCAGAGTGTGTGTGTGTGTGTGGCATGTAGTACATGGGGGAGAGGGCCTGGAGCAGAAGCAGAGCAGCAGGTTGGACAGGGGAAGGGGATCTGAGTGGCAGTCATTTGCAATATGCCTGCCAAAAAATTTGGCCCACCGAGGGTACATTAATGTGCTTTTCCTAATAAATATTAAATTTAGTACCTCCAGGCCCCTATCCATGAGCACAGAATTCTAGCACATTGCAGCAGACTCAGTTACTTGAATCTGCTGGAGCATGGTAATGACTGCTCCAGCAGCCTCCTGCATCTCGTGCATCAGCATCTCCACGTGTAAAAATAGTGGTAGGGGGCACTTGAACTAGAGCCACTCTAATTAAAGCACTGCTTCCCGCCCCCCACCCCCACCTCCAGAGCATATGTAAAAGTGCCCAGCAATGTGAGGTACTAAATTAATGTGCATTAGACTTCCCTAATGTGCAGTAGCACAAATGCACTCTTTTTAGGTGATGCTTAATGTGCAGTAGCTTATTTTACTCTGCATTAGCATAATAGCATTTTTACATGCTGCTTTAATCCACAGTAAAATAGGCCCAATGTAGTGCAATCATTATTGCCATTATAGCTTGTTGTCTTGATCTCTGTCTTGGAGGAAGACAGGGAAGCAGGAAGGAGTCACCCCATAGTTCTGAACAAAAAAAGTAGGCGAGAGACTGTAAAGGAGGGCCCCTAAGAGTGAGAAATAAGCAGAATACAGTGAAATGAGGAGAAGGAATGATTTGAGTGGGACAAATAAAGACAAAACGGCACGGGTTCCAACCAGGGAAGTTGGAGGAGGAAAGGAGCAGAAGAAAGGCAGATGAACAAAAGGGGGAAGTGGAGAAAGGAGGACACTAATACAAATAAATGCACAAAACTTAGTGCCTCTTTCTCTGCAGCATTATTGCTGTATGTGGCAGTCAAGTTCTGCCACACCAGCAAATGAATGTGCCAGGTAGATTACTGTCTAAATGTTCAGAAGTGTTACAGGGACACAGTAGGACGAACCCATGGTGCCCTAGGAGCAGCAAAAGAACTGACTTCTATCGTCTTGTTTGTCACATTATCACGTCACAGATGACTGCAACTTCCCCATGGAGGAACAGACCCTCCAAAACACAAATACCTGCTGTTTCATTTCAGGTCTCCAAAAAAAGTTCTTTTAGATGCTACCTTTAAAGGTGTACAGTTGAGCAGTTTTGGTTCTACCCAGGAGCTTGTGGGCATTAGCCTCCTTCATAAACATACTAAAACAAACAAAAAGATGCAGACTAGAGCTGAAAAAAATTCAGAAGATTTTAATTTTCATGTGTTCATGCCCTGGCCTGTTGTATTTCTTTGGCAAAGAAGGGGAGCTGAAATAACGTTTACTTATGTTTTTAATTTACTTAAGTGTTCAAAGCACGTTGCTTTGAAAATTAAATTAAATGCAGCTTTTGATTTGTCTGCACTTCCCAGCTTCTGCCTTCTGGGTTGTAAAAGTTACAGATATCCCTATCTGTATCTCATACTTCTGTGGCAGAGATGAGGGGAAAGGTTTTTTGGAAGCTTGAGTGCAGTTGGAACGCCCTGGAAAATTATGTTGCGATTACAAGCCCTGCAAGGCTTTCTCAGCACGGCTCTATACTGTTCAGGTATAGAGACCATCTTATCTTTTTTGTAATTGATCTCTAAAATAGGGTTGAAACTCATAATAAACAGTGCCAGAATGAATGCCTTGGCTGTTCTATAGCTATCAGGGGACTAAATAGAGACTAGACTAAATTTTAGCTTTCAAACAGGTTTCACAAGCAGCAGCTGCATTTTCATTATAGATTGATACCAACTCTAAAATATGTTCAATTAAACAGTTTCAGACCAGCCTTTTCTGAAAGGCAATCATGTCTTAAGGTTTTTTGTATCTCAGCAAAGCCTTAGACATGTCTATACCATGACTCCTGCACTTCCCACATCTAACATTCAGCAAGAGTTATATAAGTTCTTAAATTTTACAGTGACTTATTTGACACGATCCTTTATTGTAAATACTAGATTGTTTCTTTAAGTTGGGATAACACAAGTGGAGGTATTGGAGCAGAAGGAAGACCCTACACTAGGGCAATAGCTAAAACAACTGTCCAACCGCAATACTTTTGGGGGCAAGTAGACTGTTTTGCTGTAGTATTGTAAACATCCACATTCGGGCCCTTTCTACAGTAATAACTTTCTCAACTCGGTTTGTAATCACTTATTTACACAATTGGCCCTAGGCATGGCTTTAATGAACATGTAACATTGCTAACTCTGACAGCCAATACTGAATCATCCCTGGCAAGCAGAGTAGGCTGCATCAAGTACCCAGCTCAGCACACTGGGTTGCATTTACAAGCCTCCTAACCTTGCCCCTGTAACTGGTTTGACTAGTTTTTCCTCCTCCCAGCTCCCTGTGCAACAGGAGTTCATTAAGGGCATCAACTCACTTTCTGCTCTATGTGCATGTTCTCTCTATTATAAGGCATTATGGGAAATCCTTGCAGCTGTTTTGTTTTTTTTTTTTCCCTCTTTTTGGAGTGGGAGGGAAGAGGGTTTTTCCTAAGACAGGTTTCTTTGTTGGAAAATACTAGTTCAGGGGGTCTTGAGCAGAATGTTTTCGACTTAATGTGTTTGAGTTTTCATTGAATTTGAAGCAGGGTTCTAGTGAGACTACAAAAACACAGGTTGGGCATCCTACTTTTTAGTCAGGTTTAGATACCGGATCTAGATAAGAAAATTAGAAACACTGTTTATTTGTGGAGACCAGCTGTCCATTCAGCCCAGTGTCTCGCACAGTGGCATAGAGTAGAGTCTGAGGAGGAGGCCGAACATGTCCAGAATCTTATACCCCTTCGTCTGCTCCCATAGCACGTTGTCTCAGGAGGTAGGGCTATAAATGCAGGCTGTATGAGGGGTCAGTACACAGATGCCCCTAATGTATGGGAGAATTGCACATGGGTATTTTCATCCTTTGTAGCAACAACAAAAGAGATGATAATACACTTGGATTTTTATAAGTGCTAAGGCCAGGAATCAAACTTGTTACATCTTGGCAAGCCAAAGGTGGAAGTTGTAAAACTTATCTAGGTGCAATAACTGCCAATTCCTGTCAGCTGAGTTGAAGAATGAGGCAATCAAGAACAGGTACTCTGAGAGGCTTAAAAGATTAAATATGTACCAGGGAGAAATTGGAATAACAAACGATACAGGTTTCCTTCACCTTCACTATACATGTGTTCCTGGTAAAGGGCGCATAACCCAAATTTACATAAAGGGGACCCACTGACTGGGCTTCCACCACACTCATCACATTAAGAGTGAATTTACCTCACATATAACAACATTTTGGTACAAAAAGGGTCAGCTCATGAATGTGAATTTGCACATACAGAACTCGCATAAAAGGAGGGAAACCTGTACCAGCAGCCATCAAAGCAGTACTACACAGACAAAAGAAAAAAGCCTTGGCTATCAGATGAGGCACTGGACCTCTTAAGGAAAAGGAAGAAATGGGTGGGGGTGGAATCTATGAACACGAACAAGAAGATAAAGAACATGAAGAAGAGATGAGAAAAGATATTTGGCTAGTATTTGTGATACTTCAGAGTCAGTGAGGTTTTTGCAACATCAAGAACACTAACAAAGAACTACTGGCAGGTGTCATCAAATCAGAATTGGGCAATCTGACTCTAATCAGATAACAGAAAGCTGGTGGAATTGCATCAAAACCACCACCACTTATGTCTAAAGTAGCCCTGGTAATAAAAAAACTGGACCCAGGAACCCTTCCTGACTTGTTTAAGAGATATTGGTGGGTTTTCCTGAGAATACGGGCACCCTGGTCATAGATGCCATGCATGGTATTTGCTACAAAGTATAGGCAACTGGAAAATGGCCAAGAATGAACTTAGTTTATATACCAATACAGGAAAACAGCAATCCAAAGAGATGCTCAAGCTACTGCATGATTTCACTGGTCTCTCACAAAGGCAAAATACTCTTAAAATAATTCAAGGGCAATTATTATAGAGTAAATTAGAAAGAAGGCACAAAGCAAGCAGGATTTTGGCAGGACAGAAGGATAAGAAATCAGGTGACTAATTTGCAAATCATGACAGAACACAGAGTTTGGACAAGTTTTGTAACCTCTGTTGTGTTCACTTCCCTAAAACTTGATTCAGTGGGACATGTGAAACTGCATGCTTGGCATGGGTTTCCCACCATGTTTGACTGACCTGCATAAACTCTACCAAAAAAGAAAGCCAGTTAAGGTTGCAGATTGGTTCCAGGTATGGAAAGGAGTTTGGCAAGGTTGCGTTTCTGTCTCATGCCTGAAACACTACCAGGATGCAAAGGGGATCTGAGGTATTGTTGTGGTTACCATTATTCTAGCAGACCTAGAAGTCTTAGTGCAACTATTAGTCATGACAGGAAAGACATATAGCATCATGATTAATTTTTCGAAGACCAAAGTGTTGACCACAGCTGGATTCAGAGTTGACCTGGATAATGAGCAGGGATCTGGATTTCCTGTTTCCCCTCAGAAAAATGAAAAAAGCCCATGGATTTCCCCTTTGACCTGAGAAAAACATGGATTTTTTTTTTCATTTTAACAGAGAAACGCATACATTTTTGCAGTGTTGCAAAGAGCTCTCTGCAGGTTGAGAGTTCCAGGTTGCAAGGGCCTTGCAGGGAAGCGGGGGAGGGACTGCCACATGAATGTACATGCATGCACGTGGCTGCCAGCAAGCCTGGAGAGCAGCTCTCACAGCTAAGTCTGGTGGGGGGAGGGGTGATTAAGGCCTCTATAGGGAGGGAGGGAGGCAGTTGGGTGGGGCTGGGGCTGTTGCACAGCTGGTGGGAGGTGCATGGGACTTGGGGCCTGGGGCTGGAATGCACAGCTGCAGGGCCGCAGCGGGGAGCAGGATGGGGCCATGGGCAGCTTCTGTGGGCAACAGGGTCCAAAAATGGTTTGTAAATGCAAACAAGTATCGAACCTTGCTACCCTAACCTCATCACCAGAAGCCAACTTCCTATAGCTCAAAACACAAAACCTGCCAATAATCTCCAGTACCCCCACAAACTGCACAACAGAATCTATCAAAGACAAGAATACCCAACTACCTGTGGGGGCACACTTCTCACAGAAAAACTACTCTGTCTCCAGTCTTTCAGACCTGATCCTGAAAGGGAATTTACAAACCATTTTTCACAGCCAGGCCTATGAACTTCACTTCATCAGCCTCGTAGGTACAGAAATTCATGACTTGATATAGACATTGCAATTCTGACACACTGCAACCTACCAGATATCTGACCCCCCCAGATACCTCTCCACTTTTACCTGCAGTGCTACATCTCCCACCCCAGCCTGTTCCCTCAACCCCCGATGCCTCCATTTCCACTTTCACTGACTGGCTTTCTTGCCTGCACTGCATGCCACCCTCTGGCTTCTTTAAATTTCCTTCCATCCAGGAACAGCACACAGAGACACCAACTGAAGGTGCTTCCTCAGCCTGACAAGGGGTTTTTCAACTCAAAAGCTGACATCCCGGGCAGCTAAGCTGGGCTCACCTAGAGACTCACAGCTCCACTGCAACCACCAAGCCTCAGGCCTGTCAAAGATGTGATGGGTCTGGACTTTCCCCAGCTAGTACTGTGTGCGTGAATGTGGTAGCTGGAGGTTATGGTGCCTCCTACCCACCTTTCACCAGGCAGATCCTCAGTCCTAGCATTTCCTGGGGCTATAGCACCACCAGCAGTCCCACCAGGCCTCCCCAACTCTGGCAGAGTGAAGTTTTAGTGGTCATAGCCAGGATCTGGGACTGCCTTCTTCCCCATAGCCCCAGCTCATACCTCCAGGTTCATCCTGTCATGGAAGCAAAGCAGAGACATGTTCTTCCGCTGCTGGCTGGTGATACAGTGAGTGTTCCCTCCAGCTGAGAGTGGGGCATTAACTGGTTTAAAAAAATAAAACATAAATAGGTGCAGACAGAGGGAGGAGAGTGGCACTCCCTCCGTCTGCACCTGGAGCCTGGGGAACCCCAGAAGTGGGAGGTTCACCTTCAGGAACACCAGCTGCTCCACCAAACCAGGATCCAAGCAGGTGCAGTGGGGTATCACTACATCCCCTGTAATGCTGAACACCCTCTCACTCAGAATACTGGTTGGTGGACAGGACAGGTGTTTGTGGGCAACCGTGGCAAGATCCATCTGGATCTGGCTGCGGCTTGCCCAGTAGGCCAAGGGGTCGCACAGCAGCATCTCCATGTCCTCAGCAAGGTAGGCAGCCACCAAGGCCTGGGTGCTACCTGCCTTATGGTGGGGTCTGGTGCCTCTGGATCCCACCATGGAAGTTATGCCCTTGACCCACGTTGTCAGTGCCTGTGGTGGAAGAGGAGACTGTCCCATGCTAGCACACCATTCACCAGCCAGTAGAAGACAACCAGGGTTAGGTGACCCCACTGAGGTGACTGTCTAGTCTCCTCTTGAAAATCTCCAGGGTAGGTGACTGTAGCACCTCTGGAGGGAGTTTATTCCAGTCTGGACATCCTGTCTGTGAAGAAGTTTTTCCTGGTATTAAGCCTGAAGCAGCCTTCCAGGAGTTTGTATCTATTGGTCCTGGTCTTCCCTGGAGGTGCCCTATTGAACAGTTGTTCAGCAAGCTCCTGATGCACTCCTCTGATATAGAGGTAAACTGCTATCAAGTCCCCTCTCAACTTTCTCTTCTTTAGGCTAAAGAGGCCCAGGTCCCTCAGCCTTTCCTCATATGGCTTGTCTTGCAAGTCCCTGATCATATGGGTGCCTCTTCTCTGGACTCTCAAGTTTTTCCATGTCCTTGTTGAAGCGCGGTGCCCAGAACTGGATGCAGTACTCCACCTGTGGTCTCACCAGTGCTGAGTACAGCAGGAGTATCACTTCCTTAGTTTTATATGAGATGCATCAGTTGATGCATGCGTGTTATTTGTCCTGCTGACCACCGCTTTGCACTGATGGCTCGTATTCATGTGATGGTCAATCATTACCCCTAGATCCCTTTTGGCCATGGTGCAAGTCAAGCTGTCATCACAGAGCCTGTGTGTGTGTTGAGGGTTGTTTGCCCCCAGATGGAGCACCTTACGCTTGGAAGTGTTAAACTTCATCTGGTTCTGGTCTATCCAACTCTGAAGCCTGTCCAGGTCCACCTGTATCTGCAACCTATCTTCTGAGGTGACCACACTGCCCATTAATTTGGTGTCAGCCACAAACTTGGCCAGTGAGCTTTTCACTCCTCCATCCAAATCATTGATAAAGATCTTGAAAATCACTGGTCCAAGCACAGACCCCTGAGGGACACCACTGGCTACTTTGCCCCAGGACGACACAGATCTGTTCATTACAACTCTCTGGGTCCCCTCCTGCAGCCAGTTTCCCACCCACTGAACCGTTGAGCAGCTGAGCCCACAATCTTCCAGTTTTCCCACAAGGATATTGTGGGATACTAGATCCAAAGCCTTTTGGAAGTCTAGGTATGTAACGTCTATCTCATCTCCCATATCCAGGTGGCAAGAGACCTGGCCATAGAAGGAGATGAGATTGGTAAGGCAAGACCTACCCGCAACAAGGCCATGCTGGCTGTCATTAGAATCTTATCTTCTGCGAGTGTATCGCACACAGATTCTTTAATGAACGTTTCCAGGATTTTCCCTGGGATAGAGGTTAGGCTGATTGGCCTATAGTTGCCCAAGTCCTCCCTCTTCCCCTTCTTGAAGATGGGCACAATGTCGGCCCTCTTCCAGTCCTCAGGGATTTCCCTCGTGTGCCATGAATTCTAATTCTGAAAGAGCTTTGCCAGGGGTTCTGCGATGACCTGAGCCAGCTCCTTCAGCACTCTCAGATGGAGTCCATCCAGTCCTGCTATAAATGTCTAGCTTTTCTAGTTGGTATTGCACCTGTTCAGCATCCACAGCGGGGAGGCTGTCATTCCCAGCATGCCCCCTATAAGCCTTATCTTGTCTTTGTTGCTGTGATACAAATGCATCTCCCTTCCTATATAAATTCAATTCTGTAGTATTATATCCAATATAATTATAAAATTGAGAAGAATAAATCAATGAATATAATAATAAAATGAAATGGTCTAGAAGAAAGAAAAGGGTATTCTGGAATGCCACTTGTTATGCTAGGCTAGCAAGTAGGAAATCATTCAAATCAATGGTAGTGTTAGCCTTTGTTGTCTAATGCTCCTGAGCTGCTGGAAGATAGCTCAGTAACTGTCAGACCTCAAGGCAGAAAGCAGGGCAATTCAAACAATGCTGCCTTTTATGCTGTTTTTCCATCCCTCCCCCGATCACTGGGATTGGAAGGAACCACAGGGAAGGATCACAGTCAATATGAAAGCAATTCTTCCCCCACTCTTCCCTTCCCTCTCCTTAATTTCTGTTTCCCTGCAGGCAAGTCCAGCTTGAGCTTTGAAACTCAAAATGTTTTGAAAGTTTTGAAACATTTCTACTGCCCTCATTTTGTTTCAAGGCTGTTTCGAAGCCCTTTGTTTCATTTCAATTTTGCTGTTTGGAGCTCAAAATGAGTAGAAGCAGTGTAAAAATGAAACACCTAGCGAAATTTCGCACTGCCCTATTAGTTAATATCCTCTGTCTGTGTTAGTTGGAAATGTATTAAGTAGATCAAGTGCTTTCAACCCATGGTTGAAAATCAGGTTTAGCTTCTATCCTTTTTTTTGCTGTCACCCAGCGCTTGCAGAGGTGGAATTAAACAGTATGATCTTCCAGTTACTTCCACAGTTCTAAAGATTGTTGGTATTGTTACAGTTTCTCTGCTCCATGCTTTCAGTTAGGATTTTTTTTTCTCTGTAATTACTCCTGGTACCAGATGCTGTTCAGAGTCACTCTAAAACCATTACAACTTTGTCTACATTAAATAAACACAAGGTTCTTACAAGTGGTGTTCCTCAAAATCTCTGTCTTGTCTGGGGTTAGCTGTAGCAAGCTGCTCTTCATCCAGGTGCTGTTAGGCACTGGGAGAAGTGGGAGATTGGGGGTGCGGGTTACACAAGTTGTTCCAGATGATATGTAGCCATGCATCTTTGTGTTGCTGATCTTTTGGCTTCTGTTACCTTAGCCTCCTGACTGGCTTCACATACTTCAATCAAACAGAAATCTTGAAGAGCAAAATGGGTAGACTGGAAGAATATTAGTCCAATGTGACCCTCTGGGTTTTGAATGAGAGGCAAAGTATTCACCTCTGTAAATTGTTGGAGGGGGATTAGACAATTACAGGTGCCATAAGGCTATTGCAAAGCACATCACCAAGGGCTGAGGCCAAGGCATGTGGCTGCTTTCGCAGAAAGGGTGAAGGTGTTTAGTGGGAAATTTAGTGGCTTTTGATATGCAGTTGAGTGGAACAGAGATTTAGGATTTCCATTTCCCCTTTTGAATGCGCAGAAGTGTAATGCCGCAGTCAACTTTTCTAAATCAAATGTTGACCCAAAAACTGTTATTAGTATAGCTTAGGGGAAGCAAGTAGGCCGGAGAAAGAACAGATCTCCTGGGTAGGAAAGGAAAAGGACCATGGCTGGGAACTGGATGAAAGTGGTTTTCAACTTATTTCTAAATTTGTCTCTCTCACTTCCAGTTTTCACTTTGTACCTGACTTCCATTTTGTGTTATTTACTGCTCTGGCACTAAAGAGTGTCTCAAGGTGGATGTACATTACATTTACAATCTCAGCTTGAAATTAAAGAGCACACAAGATAATGGTGGAGTTTCTCTTTTATAAACACTTGGGGGCAGCCTCATACTGTTTACAATGTAATTTTCCATTTTTTCCTTGAAACTTAAAGCCCTGTTCCTAAGCCACTTCATCCTCTTCCCAGTTTTCAGTGACTTGTCTCAAAAATACAAGACTATAGACTGAGATACATTTTCAGTCCTATACAAGCTGCTGCTGTAACTCCTGCTAGTGATTCAGGGTGCTATGTGTGAGTAGGTGGAAACTGAGAGATGGGCTATAGGATTTTTTGATGTCTGAGACGGACATCCTTGCACGTCAAGAAACAGTGTGCTAAGCACAAAAGATCACAGATTGGAATCACTTCAGGAGTGGAAAAGTTGCAGGCCTTTCAGACTGAAAGCTAAGGAGGCTGCTAAGTAGATGTGGGACTACTGGCTATCTTGTACAAAAGGCTGGGCCTTTTCCACTGATACACCATAAACTGTAATATTTAACTCTTGCACTCATTCATTTGCAGTCTCTGATCTCCGTTACCTCATTACTGTTTCTCAAGCATACCTTTGGGGTATACAGTACATTTTTTAGCAAAAAAAAAATTTATAATTTTTTTAATACTTGAGAACAAATGGGAAAGCAGAAGAAGGAAAAGGGGGAAAGGAAGACAAAGGAAAAATGAAGCTCATTCCTGTGGAAGAAGTTATGGTGTATTTGCAGTGGCATCACCAATAACACAGAATCATAGGAATGCAGAGCAGTTTAACAAACCTCAAAGGGAGTAAGTGAACCACAAATGACTGAGAAGCACTGCATTGTTAGTTTGATTTGAAGCTTGGTTCCAAATATTTTCCTCCTGCTCATAGCAGCAACAGTTAGCTTGTGATCCAGGCTTGAGCATAATGGCATTAGGGGCGCATCCCAACAAGCCCGCAGATGCAGTTTGTGGCACTTTAAAGCAGCTTGAGGCTCTGAAAACTGCATGTGGTGTGTGTGTACCCATTTACCAAGATGCTAATTTGTAGTGCTGTGGGGGGGGGTTTGATACTGGGAGATCCCAGTTTTAAACAACAAAACAAGGCCACTAAAAAAAGCAGCATGGTGCATGCAGCAACAGTGTACGCTACCAGAAAGGGAGCCTGGCTGGCCAGAGCACCTGGCTCGGTGCCTCTGCTGCCCCAGGAGGCCCCCAAGAGGCCAGGTAAGGCTGCTGGAGCCAGCACAGGTAATGGCCCCAGCCTCCCCACCTCACCTGGGTCACTTTGCTGCATGCCAGAGCACGTGCACAGGGGCATGCCTGGGGACAAATAGCAGTGGTGCATATTTGCACTGCAACTTTTAATATGAAAGGCCTACCACAAATATGTGCCACTGCTATTTGTCCCATAGGAAGCACACACCCCTGCACATGCACTCTTGTTGGGACGTGCCCCAGCTGAGTAAAAAAGTACCCCTCTTTACAAAGGTTACATGTCTCCATGTAGACTACTCAGCATAATTACACAGTGAAACCCTGTGAGACTGAGCAAGAGCCTCTATGGGGAAAAGGCATCTGGCTTATCCTTTTCTACTGCTTAAACTTGGCAAACTTCTGAGTTTTCTCTCTGGGCATTTGGATTACCGCCCACTGAGGGGGCAGAATGGCGAGAAGCCCAGGGCAGCAACCTGAGGAGGGGCTCTAAATTTAGTCACTGAAGACTGGCTGAATCTCATTAAACCCGAGTGGACAAAGAAGATGGCTGTTAGGGTGGATTGCAGGTAAGCAGTGCCTCAAAGCAGTGCAGGAGAGAAGTCCAGAGCCCTTTCTGAGAGTTGTGTTAGCATAAAGCCAGTTCCCTCAGAGGAGAGAGGAGGAGGTGCGCTGCTGGGGGAAAATAGAGTTGTTGTCCTTGCTGAAACTGGCAAACGCTGCAGGCTGTGGCACGGGGCCAAGGAACACGCGTTCGTGCTTCAGAGGTAGGGCAGCTTCAGGCCCGTCAATACAGGAATAGGCACCTGTTGTCTGAGGTGCTCTCCCAGCAAGTAAGGCTGCAGTAGATATGATGGAAGAGACCCCCTTCTACAGGCAAAAGAAGATCATGGGGGCACCCCTGAATCTTCATAGGTATCCAGATGACCTGGTGATGGACTGGGTTTCACTCCCTGCTCTCACAATAGCTAGTGTATGAACTTGAGAGAGCCACTTAATTTTCCCTATCTGGATAATGGAATAAATTATACCCAATGTACTGTCTAGTGCTTTGACATCTAGAGATGGAACTAGCATATAGGTCTTGTGCTTTTTATTGTCTATTATTGTATTCGATCTCCAACAGGAGGAACCTGCATGAGAAACCATATCCTTGGCCGAACTGTCCCTGCTTTGCTGGAGAGGGTTGGATAATCTGCTGGGTGGCAGTGTTGTGTTGGGGCCACTGAAGCTTGCCACCTAGTCTGGGGAAAGCTTTGTGTCAAAAGACAAGTGTGCCTTCCCATCAGTATTTTGGACGTGTGGGCTGACTAACTGGCAAAACTGGTCATTTTCTGATGTGGACATGTTTATTTTAGGGAAAAAAAATTAAAATTAATTTTACTTGCAGCCTAAACACGGTAGCATTATATAGTTTTACTTTTCTAAGGTCCAAACACCAGGTACGTACATTTTCCTTCCAAACTGTAATTAAATGTTAACTATTATACACTGCTGTGTGTTATCTGATTTTCTTATCATTAGTTTCCTATCTGTATGCATGTCCTTGGATTTTACAATTACATATAGGTTATAGGTTTACCTTTTACGCTAGTTAGAACTAAAATAATGAACTACAGTAATCTTTGTTAGATCAAAAGCCATAACATATATACATGCACGTACCTTTTAAGACCATGGTAAATTCTCCATATTCAATTAATATATAAATCCAGGGACTGCAGGTTGTTTGTCTGTGCATTTTCCTGAGACCTAACCTCACTGCCCCTCATGATATCTTCAAGAATATTTACTGATTCTTCTAACACTGATACTAATACTGACAGCTATCTTCTGTAGCTATCAATATATAATTATATTTATATTAAATAGTAAAAAGTGAATTTGACAATCCTTAGTGTATACACACACAGGCTGAATCCAGGCAATATTAATAATATTACTTAAAGATGAAATTCACAGTTAAGGCTTTAGCTTTGTCTTCATGAACGCTTTACTACCTATAGTATTTGGGAAAACATTAACTTTGGTAGTGTATTATGGCAAATAACCTTTGAATAAGATGTTTTTTGCTTTTGTATTGGGTTCACATCTAGTGGACCCCAAACAGGGCAAGGTCCTTGTGTGCTAGGTCTTGTATAAAAAGTGAGTGTGTAAAATAAAAGGTGGGATGAGGGTAGTTAGAAGGTAACAAAACCAAGAACACTTAGTTGCATTGTTAGCTGTTGCACAATTTGACTGTTTCTGGATACATGCTATGATTTTTTTTTTAAGTTTTAAAGCCAAAATATTAGCTCTCCCCAGCTGAGGCACAACCAAACAACTATTAGCTGCCAGATTTCCTGTAGACATTAAAGCAAAGGAATAACAGGGATGTCTTATTCCCGGAAACAGTTTGTTTTTGCTGGTATAAAAAAGTTAAAAAATAAATATAAAACATCTGAATTTCTTTCTTTCTCCTCCTTCCCAATTGAAGCATTCTTAGGAATTTCTGGCTTCAGCCATGAAATTTTTCTTCGTACAGTAAAATAACGCTTTGTTACAGTTCCAGTTTTTCATTTTCTAAACTCTCTGTTTGAATTCTTGCCTCAATTTAACATGACAGAATACACAAACCCTTCAACCCTGCACTTCTTCTTTTTCTCCTTAACAAAGACATTGCATGACCAGGTGCCACACGCTGAACTCTTCTAAAAATGTTTATTACAAATGGCATATCCATCATAAAATGGGAGCTCCTGGTGATACTTTTGAGTACTACTGCTCTGAGAGGTCATGAAGTAGTACTATGGCGACATATGGAGTTCAGTGTTTTCTTCAAATGCCTTCATAATACCTCTTAGATCTGAGTTTAGCATTCTTCAACCATTCCTATTTCTGTTGGTTTTGGTATTTAAAATCAGGAGTGGGTTTCAGGTTTTATTTTTCTATTCTCTTGCTGTTTAAATGACCTTTCTGACTTCCATTTTTTGTGTTTTGAGAACATATTAATAATTTATTTCTGACTTTGTTTAAAATAACTTTATAAACCAAAGCAAAAATAAACATTTTCATGTTGATACTTCCTGTCAGAAAATTAATTTTATGGTATAACTGCTGGGGTTTTTTTTCTATGAAGGAGGAAGAGTATTTTGCATTTGAATATTCGTCCAACTTTATCCTAACTATACTATGGTCCAATAAAAGATATCACCCTGACAAATGCTTGCCTCTCACTTTAAAATGAATGCATTTTTTTTTAGCAGATAAGCTTTTCACACCAATATTTTACAGCTGTTAAAAATTAGTGAGGGACAATATTGTATACACAAAGAAATGTATCTGTTTTTAACAAGTTAAATTATATATTTAGTGTATCTGGATATGGGAGAGGCTTGTACGGAAAGACCTAATCCCGCAAAATGTTTCCTATTGACTACAAAAGGAGTTAATGACACAAATCCACATACGGGTTGGGGCCTAGCGTGCTTGACTATACCTCTGAAACAATTTAAGCTCCAAGAGTTTACATGAGAATCCTTTCCAACCATGCAGTATACGCACTTCTCTCTCCTTTTTTCTGGTATATGAGATCTCCAGGATTTAGTCGGATGCATTTGACAGATGTTTCATACTTACTTGGGCTGTGACATACGAGTCAAAAGCTAATCTCTTTCTCTTGAAGACTAGGTTATTTATCAGAGCTGTATTTCCCGCCCCCATGCAAGGGGGTTGTACAGAAGTCCATGTACCACCTAAGCCATGCAGTAACATGGAACTTAGGCAGCCAAAAAGGCCTTCTGAAGATTCTTCACTCTTATCTCACCCTCATGAACTGGATTACAATGGCTCAGACAAGGATCCACTGTTTCAACTGTTTTACCATTCTACAATTCTCATGGTTTTCTTTATACCATATCACTTAATTTATATTGTTATTTGAACTGAAGAATAAAGCATCCTATGTTAATATGATAAGGAAAATGTCAGTGAAAAAGTAACACTGAAATATAAGTTGAATGCCTGCTGTTGAGTCTGTAACACAAAATAAGCTTCCATTGTAGCCTTTTAACATTAGTCTTTGAATCAGCTGCAGATTCAGGCAATATAGTCACAAGAGCAAGCACAGCCACAGGAGTCACTGGTTGCATTGCCCCAGTGGGATCCACCAGATTTCGGGGTTGGGTCCACAATCTTTCCCAGTGTTGGGGTAGGTTGTGCTGCTATATCCCTTAATAGTACAAAGCAGAGGCGACCAATGCAAGAAATTTTTCTGAGATTACTCCTATAGGTCTTTTACAAGGAAGGATGCACTAGGTCAGGGATCAACAAGCCAAGGCCCATGGGCTAGATCGGGCCCACAAAGAGTTTGAAACTGGCCCACAACAGCTGAGGGGATCTGTGACATGGTGGCAGGGACAGTTCGATGTTTCTGTGCTGTGTTCTCCCTTTTCTCTCCCCTCTCTACTGTATTCTCTGCTTACTGTTGCTGCCAAAGTGGCCCCTCTGCATGGTTTCTAGCTATGTCAATCTGCAGCTCTTTTGGCAATGGTAAGCAGAGACTGCAAAGCACATGCAAGTGAGAGCAGCGAGAGTCACTGATTGGCAAGGTGGCCGACACTAATCTAGGCATCTATACCAAAACTAGTATTTTAAAAATCATGTGCACTAAAAGAAGTAGAAATTTAGACCGGAAGTTTAAAACAGCAAGGCTCAGAATTTTCTGTGTTTTGGAAATGTATTTAAAGTTCAGAGTGTGTGATTTGTATTCTATGCTGAAAATGCATTTGCTTTAATAGTGGCTGCAAACCCTCGTTCAAATAATTTGGGAGAATTCTCCTGGTTTTGTTTCCTTAGAAGAACACTGTATTGGTAGAGCACTCGGGAGGTGTGTCTTACTCAGCTGGAACAGCAGAGTCCAGCACAAGTGACACACTGTCTCCCTGGCCCTGTGGGGGGAACTTGGGGCAAGGCATGATGGGAAGCTGGAGGATCGTGCTTCAGCTTCTATCAGAAAGGTAAGCGTACAGATATTCAGTCTCCTGGGAGAAACTCTCCCAGGAATGGCTTCTACTGGGGTGGAGGTGGTTTATTTTTTGTCCCAGAACTGCCATTTTTCTCTAGGAGAAAAATCATTAATATCTCTACACTTGTGGTGTCTACTGGGAGCGCAGTTACTTTCTTGGTAGAAACGGAAAGTCTATACATGACCTATAATTCATTACTATTTTGTCACTAAATTTGCACAACCAAAAGCAGTAGCAGGTTCCCCACTTCACGAGGTCCCTTCCAGTCCTACTTTTCTATAATCCTAAAAAACCTGAGATCTGAAGCAGTCACCATTTCCCTCCTATTTAATTAGCTGGAACTCCTCAAAGAACTTGTCCCTAAATTAGTTGTCAGTTATTCTCCCCTTTTTGCCCACACAACTTTGTTTTGAGCACATATTTGATTTTATGCTCCTAAGTGCATGTACTGAAAATGCACATACAAATCTGTCCCCTTAGTCACACAATTACCTTTTTTGCTTACATGTCTCAGTTACCCTCAGGCATGTACATGCAATTTCCATTGACATCAGTGGGGAGTTGTGCATATTTGTAATTCTCCAAGAACTAAATTTGGTTCTTACTCTCCATTTGAATTGCTTTTTGTGTCTTTTTTTTGCAAGAGCCAATATTGTCTTGAATACTGACTCAAAATAGCAAAAGCCTAATCCACTCAATGAATTTTTAATAGATTTACAAATAACATTTTTATTGGTTCCATTTAAATGCAACTACAGCTCAGTGCCTCCTAACACTTGAGTTCTTGTTTGATTTCATGTTGATTAATGGTTTATAATGCATTTCACACCAGTAACAGCATATGTTTTCATTTCCATTGGCTTAATGAACTTCATGTTTCCTGAAACACACGCCTGGATTTTCCATTGACCCTAAAATACTTCTAATTTTAATAAGGGAGATTATGTCTAGATTTTTCCTGTGGCAAACTGAGCTGGGCTTGCTCTCTCAGGAGTATGACTTGTGCAGCTATATTTGCTTTTTAAACAACCTGACAGCTATTTTTCAGAATGACAGAAGTACCATAAATATCAATGAAGTAGGAATTGAACACCACTATTGACACCTGGTGGGACCACAGAAACCCGTACGAGTGTGTAGATAAACAGGACCAGAGCAAGCAAAAGCCTTCATCTAAACTTCCTTCAAACTCCAGGTATGTGGCAGTAGCAGCATGGCACTGAAGGCATATTGCCTCAGATGCCCTTTTGATTCTCTATTCAGCTCGCATGCACCTGTCCCCCTGACATTTGTATTTCAAAACAATGTTTGTCCTGTTGAACCTCAAAACACACACAGAGATCCTCTGGCCTTTCCAGATTCAATCCTTTCTTTCCTTCATATTTTTAATCTACCCATGTTGTTTCAGGGCGTCCAGTTTTACCTCCCTCTCAGCTTCCCAGTTCTTTTCAGACAGGGGAATTCTGCCAATCCCATTCCAGACCTTGGCTTTTCTGGAGAGACCTTCTTCCGGATATTTTCCAACCTGTGGTCTCTGAACTCAAAACCTTACTGTCTCTATAGCCTTATTGTTAAGGCTTTGCTTGAATCCCTTTGAATGTCCGCTGTTCTGTTGGTTCTGTAGCAAGGCCCTCTCCATAGCTCTCTCAGATCAGTCAGGAAGAGTTTAGAGTCAAGTCTTACATTATCCCCAGTAGAAGGTCAGAGGACTTTTCCCTCATTCTCAGTGTGGTAAGTATGGCCCTTTTTTAAAGAAGCTGTCTTTAAAAAAGCTTGGCTGGTCTTCCAAATGAACCAAATCATCCTGCTTTACTGTGTCCAGAAGCTAGATTCAGACGTAGAAGCTTGAGGTCAAGTGTGTGCAGCATTAAAGCATCTTAAAGTCTGAACCAATCTAAGTCATTTCAGCTGATGTACTGGGCCTTGGAAATACAGCTGGTGCAACTCTGCAAAAGACTCTCAAAATCATTGATTGCCAGAACAGTTGTTTTGTATTTGACAGCACTAATTTCAAAGGATACAATCTAGTTTGTAATGCTATGCTGTACTGCCTGAATTAGGGAGGGAACTGTGTGGGTTTGCTCCCATATTGCAGATATGCTACAGTGCCAGGTAGCAAATTAAGTCCTGTCCCCTTCCATTTAATACCAGCTACCAGTTCTTGGAACCACTACTTGGCATGGCTCTTCTTCCTGACAGTGAAGCAGTGGATGGAAAAGAACACACCAGGTATCCTGTTGCATGGAACAATGTCTAGTGCTTCTCCCATCATGTAAATAGTATGAAAGGGTTTAGTAGAAGGAAGTCTTCTGCATCAGATAAGCTGCAAAACGTCTCATCAACTAGCATGGAGGGTGGCTGGAAGTAGAAGGAAAGGGCATCCCTAGGAATTAGCCAGAAGGATCAGAGATATATGAAGGAACCACTGAAAGATGCAGGGCATGTCTACATGTGCAATTAATGTGCTTGAATTTTCTGCCTTAAACTGTGCCCCCACATACATTTGAATGTGTGCATGTTGGGAGCAAATTTACTCCTAATGGGAGCAGTTCAGTCTGGGGCTGCTCTTGTCCTGCTATGCCTCCCAGCAGCAGCCAAAGCTCTGATCTCTACAGGATGTGGAGAGTGTTTGCAGCTGCTGGGCAGCTGCCTTTCTGCCCCATGGATATCAGGACCCATTCTGATCTCCATGGGGCTGGGAGGCAGCTGCCCAGCAGCCAGGACAGCTCTCCCTGCCCCATGGAGATCAGGATAGGTTCTGATCTCCACACAGCTGGCAGGCAGCATCCCACTAAACTGGGGCAGCTCTACCCATCCCCTGTGGCCCCCTGCTGCCTAAGCTAACCAGGAGCAATTTGCTCCTGGTCAGCATCTACATGTATGCTTCAGGACATTAGTTTAATGTGACAATTTTTAGTACTTGTATTTATAGTACTAGAAAATAGTGCATTAGATTAAACTGCTGTAAAGTAATTGCTGTGCATCTGTAGATGCTGATGCTTTACTGTGCATTAAATTAGCCTAATGCGCAGTAAAGTGTCTCATATAGCTGCACCTGAATTGTAGGCCTGGGAGGGCACTTGAAGATCTGGTAGATCTGGGCTCAATTTAACCACAATTGATCACTCATGGCAGATGCCACATTTGAAAGAATAAGACCCTAACAATATATGTTTTGCTATCAGTTTCTAAGTGCTACAACCAATGACTAGATTCCTATAGTGTTTTTGAGGTGCATGGCTGCTTAGAGTTTGTCATAAGTGTTAAAGAAGGTGCTTGTTTTGCCTAGAGAGCTGTAGTTTGAGCACAAAAAAGGACATGTATCTTGATTTTACCATAAGGACAATTTGCTGGGCTTGGAGTATACCAGCAGACTCAGGTCACTGGAGTATGTGCAAGGCATGCTGAGATCATACTCCACAGTTTAGACAAGCCCGCTACAGCCAGCCCTATACTCCTGTGAGGGTTGGCCTTGTCTAACTTAAATCATAGTTAAATTTAAGTGCCTGGCCTTCACTGCATGTTTACCTCAGTTTATGCACTTTATTTATCTTAAGATAAAAAGTGTACCTTTCTAGCAGCAAAGGCATGTCCTAAGATAAACAGCATGTATCTAATGTATCTAACATGTCATCTCACCTTTGTTATCAAATCTGTGGTCTTTATACAAGGTCTAGGTCCTTATCTCCAGTGAAACAAAAGAAGGTTTTGGTTAAAATAAAGTAGGGTCCATTCTTACTTGTACAGGGGTCCTTCTCTCCTCCTCTTAGCTTCTCTTTTTTGGCTTGGCCCCAGGGAAAAAGTAAACTTCTTAGGGGCCTCTAAAGGTTATAGAGGTAAGTAGCAGCCTTCTCTCCACATCATTTCCCAGTACTTTTGCCTTCTCTGGGTAATAATTATTTGACAGCCTTGACAGTCTTATTCACTGTTTACTATAGTAGGTGGTACACATCTTAACACAAACAAGGGCTACAGTACTCTGTGTGCCTCTGTGTGTGTGCTAGTAAAATGGTAACAGTTATCCAATATATAGTGATTCATCCTCATTCCCTCTCCTACCCCCCTCCCACTGTGTAGGGAGTCAACAATTCCTGATGTAAAGATGTAAGGAATGGAGGAAGTGTTAGACTCATACAGGATAACTTGGCACTCACTTTATTGCTCCAGAAGCCGTGCCCACTTTTCTAAATAGATTAAAGCAAAAACATATTTCAAGCAGAGTTTTGAAAAGGGAGAGCTGGCAGAAACTCAATGAAGTCCACTGGTGAGTAGCTTTTTACTAGTGAGCATCTACATGAGACGCTTTATTGTGCAATGGACTAATTTGCTGTGCAGTAAAACATCACCTTCTACGTGTGCATGGCACTTAGGGTGCAGTAGACTAATTTACAGTGCTGCCTGATAGTCCTGTCAGACACACACATGTAGACAGTGACATTAGGATTCATACATGCTCATATTCACAGAAGTTTATGTCTGCAAGGAACCTTGTGAGATCATTGGGTCCAGCCCCACTTAGTTTACTCCAGCTCAAACCGAGCCAGAGTATATATATTCAGTTGCATTAATTGCAAGTGTAAAAGTGCCCAGTTAGAACAGAGGATGCTGCTCAGATATGCATGAGTATCAATATAAAATCACGAGAGAGAGATGCACAGCTTGATGCAAACACATGTATAAAAATTGCAACTGTATGAGTAGCTACTGCTGGTGTATCTATTTCCTCTCCTTTTTATTAGGTTAAAGAAATGGAGAAAGTCTGTTGTGGGGTTTTTTAAAACATATTTAGAAGAAGGATGTTATTGCATTAGAATCTTGGGGACTATTGTAAATAGTTCCATGGATACTGAGATCAAATAATCTACTGTGTCCCATGATCTTCCAGAATACCAGTGTGGCCAAGAAAACTGTTTTCCTCTGGTATTAATACTTTGGCCTCAGATTTTGAGAGAGGTCCAGATGGCAAATGTTTGTATTCAGATTTAAAGCAACTCAAGTTTTAGGCAGTAAAAAAAAATTATAAACAATCCTTCATTTTAAAAATGATGACATATAACACAATTTCCTTTAGGAAATAAATAACGAATAAACATCATTTATGAATACGGAACTGTAATATAATGTATTTGCTGGAATATAAAAGCCTTTCCAGTGTGGCTGGCAAGAAAGAAGGGAAGGAGAACATGAATAAGAACTAGTAGATTGAGGTCAGCTTTTGAAGGATGTAGGGTTCGTCTACATGTGCACATTAATGTGCATTAGCCTGATTTAAGGTGCATTAAGAGCATGTGTCTACATGTGCATACCCCTAGTACACCTTAAAAAGTGATTTAAGGCTATTTTAGCTTAAATTTGATACCTGCATAAAGCAGGTCCCAAGTCAGTCTGCACACCCGTGTTAATGCACATTAGCACGTTTACATGTTTGCTAATGTGATTTAGCTATTTGAGCATAAATTTTCACAGTGACAGAAGTTTAGGGCTGGAAGGGTCCAGCCCTCCTACTCAGAGCAGGAAAGACTGCTGGGCTCAAATAACCTGCTTTATGCGTGCGCATGTAGAAGTGTGCCTAAATTGCCTTAACGTGCATTTGCCTAATGCACAATAAGTTTAGGTGCATGTAAAAGCACATGTAGACATGCCCGTATTCTAGATTCTCAGAGAATCTAGCCTGCTTTGAGATTTTAAGCAGAAGGACAGACTGTTTCACATGTTTTTTCTAGCCAATCTTAGTCAGCATGGGGGTGGCTGCAGTTCGACAGATGCCAGCTTCCATTTAATTATATTACCTCATCAAGGCACCCAGCCGTCTGGAACAATGTATATCTTTCTCTCAGGGCTGAATTCTGGAAGGTGCTGGCCCTAATCCAGACATGAATTTGAAGGCTATGCTTAATTTTGATTGTATCAGGACTTCCCATTAATTTTTAAAATATGCTATGCATATGACTAAGATATTGGGCCTAACCTGGGTTGTTTTGTTTTTTAAAATTTCAGCTTCACACTTGGATCATTTCCTGATAAATTAATACCATTTTTAGTTTGCTAAAGATAGAGGAAAAGTCAATAGATAAAGAAGCAGATGGAAACCTCTTTATTTTTCTGTCTCTGGCACACAATATTCCATCATCCTTGGGGCCATCAGTGAAGTTGGGTGTCTTGGGGAGTACCAGTCACCCTGGAGGTCCACAGCTTCTCCTGGGAAACAAGATACATAAATGATGCTATAGAAAGCCCTGTTTAGATTTGATGTCAAAGTTGACAGGACAATTAAATGTCTATATAATGGGGAAATGAGACAAGGGTTGAGAAAACCATCCATGTACTATAGTGGTACATCATGATCTTTTAAGTAGACATATTAGTTTACCTAGAATAGAATGAATGACTTTTGGAAGCACTACAAGAAATAATAAGAGTAGAACAAATTTGTCTTTAATCCTAGTTTTAAGAAAGCAGGGCAAAGAGTTGCACCACCAACATAATAAGACAGTGGTATTCTACATTTTGCCCCTGCGGGCCAGATACTTGGCATAAAGGCTGTCATTGGGCTGGAGCAGACCCTGGAGTCCAGCACCTCTCCCTCCCACACATGCCAGGATGCGGCCCTAGACATACCCCCTGTAAAGGTGTGGCTTTTAACCTAGAGCCCTGGCCTTCATGGTACAACTGCTCTAGGAGAAAATCTATGGCAAGCAAATTAATAACATTAAAAAAAATGCTGAAAATCCCAATTCAGAGTGTAATTTGAATGCACTGCTTTGTTGAAGTCTGTCTGTTTGGCCAACATCAGGGCCCTGTGTTTGATTCTTGGAAACTTCTGGCTGAAGAAAAGTTATCTACTCATATACTTTTTCTTCAAAATTTAAGAACAGAAAATTTCAGCATTGTTATAGAAGCAGGTGATGTTCCTGATCATTTACTGTATTTGATTTTCAGTGCTTAAGTTTTTAAAGAATGATTACCTAAAGTCAGTCTTTGCTGCTGGAGAGTTTCCCAGAGCCACAGGTTTCTTCCCACTATCCCATTTCTTGTCTCAAAAAACAGGCTAAGGGTCACCCGTGGAGTGACTGACTCCTCATCTCTGTAATCTTTACTGGCTCCAGGGTAACCCCTTGGTTTGTGTAAAATTTCTGCATTTTCTCTTCCTGCAGGTGATAGTTTTTTGTATCAGTCTCTTTATGTGCAGGTGTCCTCTACCATTTAAGAGAAACCTTTTTTAGGGCCAAAAAGAGGTTAGGGAGAGGTGATGCCTATAGATTTTGCCAGATGCCCCATTGGAAGCTGAGACTTGCAATGAAAATCGAAGAAAAGGTGAACGCACTTGAATCAAGACAGCAGTAAATAGTTGCAATACCTTCTGCAGTTTGAAACTACAGAGATCCAATAAGCCCTAATCATGTAACTAATTTTGGCTTCTTTCATTGCTTTTATCTTTGGGGCTTGGGTAGCATGTGTGTTTTAAGGCTTATGGTTGATAGCCAAGGGGCTGCAAGCTCTAGGCCATAGCAGAAGCACTCACAGCATGGGTATGTCAGATTCCAACAAATCTAAATTCCAACAAAGCTAAATATCTTGTCACAAGGACAAGGACATGAGTAGGAAGGAAGGATCCAAGTCTACTCTCTGAAGGTGGGCATAGTTTCCCAATTAAGGGGTATAGTTTCTTGTGAGTTGCTCCAGCCAACAGACTTTTAATAACTAGCAATCTTTTCTTATCCTATCTTGCAGTACACTAGCCTTTGCTGAATAACTATATTATCTGACTGACGCTTCCCCTCTCCAGCCCTGCAAAATATTGTATGCACAGGCTTAACTTCATGTAAACTAAATAATCCTATTTAAGTACCTACGATCTCCAGAATATCACCCTTAGTCTGTAAATTCCTTGGAGTCCTTTTAGTTTTGTTGCAAGGGGCTAACTCATTTTGATGCCGTTAATACTGATAAATACATTTTTCTACCCTGCCATGCATGCACCAGTCAATGGCCAAGGTCAGCATCTCCATAAAAATGCAAATAGCTTGTTTCTGTAGTTATCATTTCTCTGTTGACTTTTGCTGAAGGACAAGCTATTATATGATGCATAGCCTGCAATTGTAAAAATACATAAGCAGCATTATAGGGTCCTTGATGTCATGGTACATGGGCAGTCCCAGCAAAATTGCAGTGATGTGTGGCGTGCACGCATACGTTTCTATTGTTGTGTTGTTCAGGCGATGAACCCTCTGTCTCTGTTTCAGGCAATTGCAGTCACACAGGATACATGGGTTGGCAAAGCCACGCCTTGTTTGGCTATGAAGGAAAACAGTCTGGAGCAAATAAAGTTCAAGGTAACTTTACAGAGCAGGGTCACATTTCTTTTCAACTGACTGTATAAAAAGCACACAATGCCTCAGTGTTTGACAGAAGTGCTACAACAGCATAGTTCTGTATGTACTGCGTTTGGCTGTAACAAGGGCACCAGGCAGGAAACCCTCAAAGCTATGGCCAGTCAGGTCCCAGTTGAGAAGTCTGAAAAGTGTCAGTGTGAGACAAGCCATCCTGAAAGCATTCTTTACCAGCTCCTTAACAGACAACACCAAAATGATACCCGATGGATTGACCACTATTCCTACCCTCCCTGCTCCCTACCAAGTGTTGGCTGTCCTTGTGTGGCTAACAGGAGAGTTATCCTGAAAAATCCAGAAGTCACTTGCATGAGAGCTTCTGAAGTGCTCCTGAAGACTATAAATTTTATAAGAAATGTGCCCTCTTTCTGTGATTTGCCCCAAGAAGATCAGGTCCTCCTGGTACAGCAGTGCTGGGCCCCTCTCTTTGTTTTGGGTCTGGCACAGGAGAGAGTGGATTTTGAACTGAAAGAAATTTCAAGCCCTAGTTTGTTGAAAAAAATCCTTCTCAATCAATCTTTGGCAGCTAATGAGGAACTGGAGAGCTTCCCACATGGAGCATCACTAGCAGAAGTGCAGAAGCTGAAACATTTTCTGAAGAAATTCTGGAACTTGGATACATGTGCAAAGGAATATGCTTATCTTAAGGGAATTATTCTCTTTAATCCCGGTAAGTCTCAACAGAGTAATTTTAGAAAGAAAGTTCGCAGTTAAGTGTATGTTTAAAAGTACATTTAAAGCTACTTGCAAACAAACAAACAAAATAATTCAAAAGGGAAGTCATTAAATCACTGAATGCAGAGTTTGAAAATGTTTAGCTACATTAATAGAAGCTGTTTAAACTGAACATTTGTTCACATGTGATGGTATTTAGACCATTTACATGAGTTCATTCAGTTACTTTGTAAAAATAAACAGTCTTTTAACAAATTATTAGTTCATATGAATGTACTGTGCCACTTAAAACTCATTTCCAGACTTATGGGGAAGACTAGTGGGTGCCTCTACAGGTACATCGAGGCTGCTCTGATGCATAATTACCGTGCTCCAGCAGATCCCAGTGTCACATAGATCAGTGTCCCAGTGCTGAAAAATGGTGGTGGGGTGCCTTAACTAGAGCTTCTTCAATGAAATTCAGTTAAAGTGTCCCACTGCTATTTTTCAGCTCGCAGATGCTGATACACATGACATTCCGGATGCTTTAATTAGAGATTTAATTAAAGTGCTTCCTCTCTCCCCCCCACCCCCAATCTTCCAGAGCACATGTATACATGCCTAGAATAGCTGCATTAAATAGAATGTATATCTATAGCATGAGGCAGGGCACATGCAATGCACACATTAGGCACATATTGTAATAGGACTTCTTATCTAGCTAAACTAATTGAAAGCAGATTAACAAATGAATTAGATGTTATACCTCAGTGATGTGATTTGATCACCTCCTGTGCTGTGATGCAAGTCGCATCCTAGGTTTGTTTTCTATTATGTAGCAGTTTAAATGTAAGAGTTTCATATTTGGGCCCTAGAACAACAGTTATAAGGTAGACTCAGAAAAGTTAGAATAATTTTTTTTACTCCTCATGACAAATAGGCAGATACAAGTAAAGTTTAGCTTATGGGAAGTTTGGCTGCTTCAGCATCACAAACTGTGTAAATCATTAAAGGGCCTGATCCCAAGTGTAATGAAGTATGTTGAAAAGATTTGTATGCTGTAGATTTTGGATCAGGCCCTTTGTTCTCACTGGTGACAAAAAGCACTATTCAGAACACCAACACCCCCCCCCCCAAAAAAAAAAAAACTTACAGGTGAGGTTATGCCAGAAGGGCACTCAAACACTGTAGCTGCAAGAAAACTGGGTAGTTAGTGATGCTTCCTGGAGGGACCATATTGCAATTGCCTTTCTGTAGACTGGGCTGGCCTTGCCGTTGTTTTTCAGTGTAAAGCAAAGTGTGAGTCTTTTTAGTGCCCTTCAGGACATTTTGCATTGTCTTGTGTATCTTGTAATACATCTGTGCTATGGAACTGGACCAGTGGAATCTTGTTTGCTTCATTGTGAACGGCTTCAATTACTAAACGTTATAGATAAATCCTCATGTTGAGGGTAAAATAGGCTGAAAATAAATTAATGCCATTTTCACTAATTTCACCAGCTCTGCTTAGCAGGAGATAGCTCTTGGTGGTTTATACAGTGATTTATAAAGTATAGGAAAAGCTCTCTGCAGCCCTTTGAAGAAAACACAATCCTTGTTTTACATCTGGGAAGACAGAGGCAGAGCCATTATGTGACTAACTTAGATAGGGCTTTAAACTAAGATCACAGGGGGATGGGGAAACACTAATTGAAATCTACCCATGGGCTGCCTGGCATCAGGGCAAGAATGAGCAGCCTCCCGCCTTAATTAACTTCCTAATTAATTAACAACTAGGCATGGCAGGTGAATCAGGTGGGTGCTGTGCCCAAAGGCAAGTGGGTAAACTAGCACTGTGGCTAGTCGGGGAGCCCCACTTTGCCATAACAAGCTAAGGCAAAAACCAAAATAAAACTAGCTACAAGAATCAAGGACAACAAGAAGTCCTTCTTTAGCTACACAGGGGGTAAAAGGAAAGCTAATGGGAGTGTGGAGCTGCTGCTCAATGCACCAGGATACCTGGTCACTACCACTCAGGAAAAAAAGGAACTCCTAAAAACTACGTTGCCTCAGTCTTTCACAAAACCATGCTAGGTAGGGCACAGAATGAGCAGGGGGGGATTGACACTATTGCCAAAGAACTGAAGTATAATCATTTAAAGAAATTAGACATATATAAATCAGCAGGACTGGATGAACTCCACCCAAGAGTGTTGCAAGAGTTGGCCGAAGTAATCGCAGAGCTCCTAGCAAAGGTCTTTCAAAAATCATGGGCCTCTAGAAGAATCCAAGAGGACTGGAAGAAGGCCAATGTTGTGCCCATTTTCAAGAATGGGAAGCATGAAGACCCGGGAAACTACAGACCAATTAGCTTAACATCCATTCATGGAAAATCCTAGAAACAGTCATCAGAGAGGCTATATGTGACAAACTTGCAGATGGCATGATACTGAATGACAGCCAGCATGGCTTCATTGCAGGCAGGTCTTGTCTGACAAACCTCATTTCTTTCTATGATCAGGTGACTTATCACCTGGAAGAGAGAAAAGCAGTTGGCATCATATACCTTGACCTGGTATCCCATGAGGTACTGATCAGAAAACTGGAAGATATTGGGCTCAACTGTGGGACCGTCAAGTGCATGCAAAACTGGTTGCGGGGTAGGACACAGAGAGTCCAAATGAATGGATTGGTGTTGTCCTGGCAAGATGTGGGCAGCAGCATACCCCAGGGGTTGGTACTTGGCCCAGTGCTGTTCAATAACTTCATCAATGACCTGGATGAGGGGGTGAAAAGCCCGCTGGCCAAGTTTGCAGACAACATCAAGATATGGGGCTGTGCGGACATACCCACAGATAGGTTACAGATACAAGCAGACCTAGACAGGCTGGCATGTTGGGCAGAACAGAACCAGATGAGGTTCAATGTAGAGAAATGCAAAGTGCTGTATCTGGGAAGGAAGAACCCCCAGCACATCTACAGGCTGGGCATTGCTAACCTGACCAGCACTACAGATGAAAGGGATCTGGGGGTAACAATAGACCCCCACATGAATATGAGCCGGCAATGTGATGCAGTAACTGCTAGGGCCAATAAAACTCTGGCATGCATCAATCAATGCATCTCCAGTAAAACCAAAGAAATGATTCTCCCACTTTACTCAACATTGGTGTGGTCACTGCTGGAGTACGGCATCCAGCTGAGCACCGCACTACAACAAGGAGCATCCCCCCATGCTCCTGTGGGATGCTCCATCTGCCCTACCATCTCAGCTTTCACATGCCACGCCTGGTACCTTGAGGCATGTAGAAAAAACATATGAAGCTGTGTCTATGGCCTAATTGTTGAATCCCTCTGAATCAGTTTGGAGGGTTCTGATTCAATTTGGAGAGATTAATGGGTTTCCTGATTTGATTCAGATTCAGAGATTCAGCCACTGAATCAGGCCAAATCTCCTCTGAATTGAATCGGTGACTGAAGCTTCGCACAGCCTTAGTGTCTATTATAAACACTCAGCCATCTGCTACATCTTTGCCTCTGCTTTAGTGCTGTTTTGATGCTTGGTCAAATCTTAATGCTTTCCAGGGAGTTACAGATCACTACTGGCTATAATACTTACTCTCTTCCTGGGGCTACACCATGACACCATCAGATGCAGATGCCTTTTGCCTTGAGAGTTATGCCAACAGGTGTTTCACTCATGAGAATTGCCATCCTGAATGGATAAATCAAAGAGCAAGGACCAGACAAGAAGCAATACACAGTGCTCTAGATTGAAGATTGAATGATAGGCCACAAACTAAACTAGATAAACAAAGTTATAGGTGCACACTACAAGTTGGACTTTTGGCAAATGGTCTGACAGGGATGGTGGAACTTTGTTTATGACCTGAGCAAAGTCCGATGGCATGGGGAGGGTTCAGATTCAGATAAAGTGTATTACCCTGAGAAATCATTTTGATGACAGAGGCCCCATCTACACATTACACATAAGATGCAATTAACCAGTTGATCAGGTCTTTGGTTGTGATCCCACCGCATGTTCAATCAATTAATGGGGTGATAAAATAAGGAATAAGTCACAAAACTATTCTACAAAAAAATGCACAATAATTTTGTGGCTCATTTTTATCATGCCCTTTATTGAAAGTGTGGCTAGGTGCTCCCCTGTCGCTGAGAGCTCCATCAGCACGTGGGGCTTCCAACTGCAGGGGTGCACAATGCACTGCCACCGCTGCATGTCCCATCAGCTTTTCTGTCAAGGTTGTTCCCAGTGGAGGACTCATTTGGTGTTGATATAAAACGCAGTAGGACTAGCTCTCACCTTTCCCAGTGGTTGGCTCACTCTATAGGCATTTTTCAGCATCTCCAGAGTGAGCACCGCTCCCACCTGCCCCTCCTGGCTGTTTCCTAAGTGGGGAGTGCTGCCTATCAGAGGGTGCACCACCGCTCTCCAGTGCACCCCTTATGAATCGCCATTGGTTTGGGTCTTCACTTAATAGTTGGAGCAGTTTTTTTTTCAATTTTTGATGCAGCTTCTTAATCCCATCCTACCTTCCTTGGCTGGGCCTTAAAGGAGTTTATAGGGGAGCGGAAAGACGGGAATCAGCTGGTCAACTTACTGGTTCAGTACCAAGTCTTCTGCCCTGCAGAAAGCTCAGAGTGGGTAGCTGCTTTATTACTCTGTAGGCTAGTCAGCAGCTGCGAAGAGAGCTGAGACAGCATACTCAGTTCCCTAGGGAAAGTAGAATCTGGCTTCACTCTACGGTAATCCCTTAGAAGCTGTAGGGCTGTGCTGACTTCAAAGAGAATAAACATTTTTCCAGCTCTCTTCAGAAAGGAAGGAGGAAATGGGAGTCCCCTGATATAGGCAAACCTTGCACAGCAAGGCCAAACTGTTCAGTTACTTCTGACAGACACCTGATGAAAATAGTGCCATCTGCAGCTCCGCTAGGATGGTGTCAGGGTTACTTTTGTAAAATGACATTCTTTGGGGGTTTATAACATGGTTGGTAACTGTAGTGGGTTGGGGAATTGCTCAGCTCACACAGCCTTTGTTTACAATCTTTTTCCTCGGGGAAAGCTCCCTCCTCGCAGGAATCAACAAAACAAACACACAAATGGCTTAGGGCAGGGGTTCTCAAACTTTGTGATATTGCAACCCTGTAAAATAATGTATAAATTTATGTAACCCCCCCATGATTAAAGCTATTGATTTAGTTAGGATTAGGTAGGAGATAAATAAAGCACATTTACCTTTTGTATATTAAATGAAATATATTTGTCAAAACCACTTTATAAAGTTTATCAAATTCAAAACTGGTTCACTGAAAAAAAACAACCCACTGTCAAATTTAAAACTGTCAATAGTTTTTAAAGAGAAGGATGAGCTTTCTTGGTACTGCTTAGTTTTTCAAACGGGCTTTATTTTCGAGACTGCCCATCTCATTTCATTTCACACTCTATATCTATTTTTGATCGGTATTTGCTGTTTATAGCAGCAACTGCTGAAAACCCTGATTCACATAAGGAGGATGTTGTGAAGGGAAACCTCTCAGTCACACGCAGTCAATTAAACTGTTGACAGATAAATACTGAGCTTCACTAACGTGTACATGCCGAGATTAGATAACAAAAGAGACACTTCTAATGTGGGCAAGTCCAAGAACATGTGCATTGCTGCAAGGAGAGGGAAGCAGGCAGTGTTTGTGCATTGGGGAGGGAAGAGAAGTTTGCAACCCCCTTTTAAGTTGCTCACAGTTTGAAAACACCTGGCTTAGGGATTTTTCCTAGACTCAGAGAGAGTGATCGGGCTTAGTGTTGCTGTTGCTAGCCTGTATCTCTCTCAAACTCTCTCAGCTTCCATTGCACTCCCTGACCTAGGGAGAGTACTCTGGCTCAGGCTTCTGCCTTCTGCCCCTTTGGCCTCTCTCTGGGAGCTTTTAATTCCTACTGGGCCAGCCAATTATTGCCATCAGCTGGCCCTGTTCATCGAGGCAGGCTTGGAAACACATTTTGCCTCCTTTCAGCTAGGCTGCAGCTTCTGAGGCATGCAGCCTGCTACAGTAACATTTATACTGAACATAATCTTACTGTAAAAATCACCTCAAATGACTTCCTATTACTTTAAATTAGTGGCTTTCAAACTTTCTAAAGCCACAGAACCCTGCCATATCACTTCTGCTATGGAACCTCTACTCCTGTCCTAAAGACTGACATGGAGCCAGGTGACCCAGCCTGGCAGCAGTGGTGTACCACCTCCCAGTTCACTCTGCCATTGACCCCAATCTCTTTGAGGAAGCTCTGACCTATCACAGGACCCCAGGTTTCTATGGAATGCAGTCTGAAAACCACTGCTTTAAAGCACTGTTTGGTTCCATGGACAAGTGGAACAACAGAAAAAATTTAGCAGGTTTGGGGGAAATATGTATGCTGTGTAAATAATATTGTGCTCTCCATAATCTAGTTACGCTTTTGAGCTATGCTAACAGCTTGCCAATTGCCTGTAAGGATTAGAGAATGCAGGAAAAAAGGGAAAGCAACTGCTTCAACCCTCAGGCTTGCAGCAAATCCTCTTCTCCTCTAGCTGCTATGGTGTGAGTATGGCCAAAATCTCTGGCCAAAAAAACCCATAGTGCAATCAGTTACAATGATGGAAAGCGTCATTTTACTAACCAAGAACATGAAATCTCCAGTATCTAATCTCCTTTCATGGACTCTATGATAGATAGTTCTATCTTTGGTGCCACTTGATGCACTTCATGCATATATCTGCAATTCCATACAGGATTGGAGGCAGCTGCTTCTGAGGCACAATGTTGTCATCCTATGGAAGGTGCTAAACAGGCCCAGGGGAAAAGGGGATGGGACGGGCTAGGGTAGGAAAGGAGTAGCAATACACAAGTTGCAAAACAAGAATGGTATCTAGGGGATGACTAGCATACGCTGGTAGCCTGTTGATGGTTCTTTGGGAAAGAAAACAGTCTAAGATTGCATCACATATGTAAAAGGACTCCCTTTTCTGGGGGCAGCTCATACAGTCAGGCTGTGCCACCTAGGACACTGAAACTGAAGGATACAGCAGGAGTTCAAAGCCAGGGCATAAGCAATGGCTATCCTCAGGGTTTCTCAGAGATTCCTAAGGTCTCTTCAGGTTTGAGATCACAACCCATAACTTGTTTTGATGCTCCCTGATAAAGTAACCAGGAAAAGACAACAAGAAATCTCTCAGGGAAATGTTCTCTTTGAAAATATAATCTTTATGTGAGAATGAACAAAGAAAGTGGTTATTAAGATATCTGAAATAAAAAAAAAAATTAACATTATTTTTGGAACATGAAGCTGAGAGGCAGAGAGTTAATGGGATGGGAGCGCGTAATGGAATGGGGTAGGGAAAAGGTGATGAAATGAAGGAAGTCAGCCACTGAAGGATAAAATAAAACAAGTAAAAAATATTTAAAAGAAATAAAAAGGAAGTAAATTAAAAAAGGTCTTATGCTTTAATAATTTGGGATTTCAGATTAGGCTGTGGGGGGTGCTGGTTGTGTTTCCCAGGGTGACTGGGAGGTGGGAGTGGTGAGGGAAAGTATTTTTTAGGGAGTTGCTGCCTCTGCTTTAGGAAGGTAGTTTCAGCTCATGGGCACCCCTACCCTACTCCTGGACCTGTCCATGACCTGTGACCTGGCTAGCTGGCATGTGCTCTGCAGGCTATTTGCATGTGGCTGCACCAGTGGGGGTGGGAAGGTTACACCCCCATGGGTGGAAAGAGGAGTTGGCTTGGTATCAGAACCATCCCCTTGGCAGTAGAATTCAGGGGTTGGAAAGTCTGTCCACACAGAACGGGAGGGTGGGGGAGGACACACTGCATTCTGGGATGCTGGAAGACTGCAATTTGGGTTGCTCATCTGTGGAGAGTGGCCACACATTAAGGGAACATGAGCTGGGTAACACAGATCAGAATTAAACCTGCCCTGGAGTGGCATAACTTTAAGCCACCTAAAGTGTGATTAAAGCTAATTTCAGGTGTTAATGTGCAGAGAATCCAGGAATCAAGAGCTCCAGGATCTGTCCAGTCAATGTGCAACAATATTGCAAGATGCATAACTTTGATTGCATATAACTGATATTCTTTATAGATTTCATAGATTTCATAGATGTTAGGGCTGGAAGCAACTTCGAAGATCATCAAGTCCAGCTCCCTGTCCCAGGGGCAGGAAGTCAGCTAGGGTCAAAGGACCCCGGCAAGATAAGCATCCAAGCATTTTTTGAATAAGTCCAGAGTAGGTGCCTGCAACACATCTGGAGGAAGTCTATTCCAGGTCTTGGGGGCTTGGACAGTAAAGAAATTTTTTCTTACGTCCAGCTTACAACGGTCTTGCAGGAGTTTGACCGTTGGTCCTTGTTTTTCCTTGGGGCGCTCTGATGAACAGATATTTTCCCAGATCCTGATGAACACCCCTTGTGTACTTATAGGCAGCCACCAGGTCCCCCCTGACCCTGCGCTTTTCCAGACTGAAGAGTCCCATGGCTCTCGGCCTCTCTTCATAAGGCCTATTCTCTTGCCCTCTGATCATATGCGTGGCTCTCCTCTGGACTTTCTCAAGTTTCTCAACATCCTTCTTGAATTATGGAGCCTAGAATTGGATGCAGTACTCCAGCTGTGGCTTCACCAAGGCCGAGTACAGCAGAGGGACAACATCCTGGGATTTACTTGAGAAGCATCTATGGATACAACCCAGGGTTTTGTTTTGCTTTACAAGCTGCGACATCTCATTGGTGGCTCATGTTCATCTTGTGGTCAGTCACGACCCCCAAGTCTCTTTCAGCAGTGGTGCTAGCAAGTGTAGCACTGCCGAGCCTTTAAGTATGCTGCGGCTTTTGTTTCCCCCAAGGTGGAGTACCTTGCATTTATTAGTATTGAGTGTCATCAGGCTTGTGTCCGCCCACTTACTAAGTTTATCCAAGTCAGCCTGGATCACTAGCCTGTTCTCAGGTGTGGACACTGTGTCCCAAAGTTTAGTGACATCAGCAAACTTAACCAGTATGCTTCTGACACCAATGTCAACATCGTTGATAGAGAAGTTGAAGAGAACTGGTCCAAGGACAGAGCCTTGGGCAACGCCAATGGTTATGGAGTGCCATAATAACTTGCTGCCGTCAACCACTACTCTCTGGTTCTGACCTCAGAGCCAATTTCCCAGCCATCAGATTGTGGTGTAGCCAAGGCCACAGTTGGCCAATTTTTCCATGAGGTCATGGCATGGGAAACCAGATCAAATACTTTTTTATGTTGATAAGTGCCTGGGTCAATTTGGTGGTAGGTGCTCTCCCAGCCACTCAGTACAGTTTATGGCATGGGATGGGTTGGGCTGCCTTCACTGCACACCATGCCCAGCTTTATTTAGAAGAAAAAAGGAGGGCTAAAATTATTTCTCTGTACAGAATCCTTTTCTGCTGTACTTTCCAAATCTTGTCCTTTGGATTCATTAACTACAGTGAGAATGATGGTGTGATTACTATGTTTTAAAATAACAATGGAGAATCAGAAGACCTTTGCAATGAAATACATTACTGTAGGTCAGTCTGTAGTGCTGTTAGATTTACATTTTCATTCAGTTTTAGTAACTACAGTTGCACTTTTATTCAGTGATGTACTTAAATTTCTATACAGTGACAAATCGTACAGTCTTTTTTTGTTATTTTCCAAACTTTCACCAAGCACTGTTTTATGTGCATTAAACTTATGTAAATGACTAGCAATAAATCTAATGTCCCTGTATTTAGGAGAAATGGGATTCTCCTCTTGTTTACTATAGTTCCACACCAGTGGCACAGCATGTTTAACTGGAGTCTGTAATGGGGAACCCCAACCCTGTTAGCTTCAGTCTGAGGGAGACAGGACTGCTGTAGCCCTCAAGGGCCAGCAGCAACAGCAGCCAGTCCCAACGAGAAAACAGACCATGTCTGGAGCCTGTTATGGGCCCATGGAGATTGCAGGGCAGGAGCAGCCAAAGCTTGTTAGGCCAAGGAGAGGCTGCTGAGCTAAGCTGCAGCAGATGGGGGCAGGCTGATTATTAGGCAGAGGGGAAACCCTTGTGTTTGGCTGGAGAGTGAGCTGACAGGAAGGGGTGGAGCTCTGGGGCACACAAAACCAGGGCCTGGGAGCAAAAAGGGCAGTCTGACCATGCAGGCATTAGGGAGTAGATCTCCTGAAGGAGTGGGGGAGGCTTCAGGAGATGGGCTGGTGGATGCCTAAGCAGTCATCTCTAGAGCTTTAAATGAAAGCCAATAGGGAGCTCAGGGTGTGTGGTGAGGCAAGGAGCCTTTTTGGAAAGTGGTTTTCTTGTGTTTGTGTTTTGGCAATGCTTAAGACTACCAGGTTGTGGCTGCAGGGATGGAGGAATGAGTTGCCTCAGGGGCAACTCTCTGCTTTTAGGCTGAGACCCATAAAGCTAGGGTCTGAGGTAGTGGACCTGGGCTGAAGAAGCCTCAGTCAGACAGAAGGCTGAAGCCGGGCAGGCTGAAGCCCAGACAAGGGTCTTGGGGCCAAAGGGCCCAGGGTGGATTTGGATATAGAGGTTTGTTATGAAGGGAACACTGGGAGTCATCTGCAGGGCATAGGTCTGACTATGGGGGTGGCTCAAGGCTACAATTCTAGCCCCCAAGGTGCAGGGGTGGGCTGCATGTGGGCTGCATGTGGTCCACCAGGCCATTCTATCTATCCCATGGGGCCCCTAAAAAATTTAGAAAACTAATATTTATCTACCCCCAGTTGCCTATCATGTGGCCCTTGATGGCTTGTCAAAACTCAGCAAGAGGCCCTCTGCCCAAAATAATTGCCCACCCCTGTCTAAGGTAACCACAGCCCTCTTTTAAGAGGGAGTACACCTGTGGAGTGAGAGGAGCAAGGCAGCAGGCACCAAGGAGTTGGTCACCCTGGCTTCCATAGGCAGCCTTCCTTTTATATACCTAACAGCAAAATCATGGCATCAAGAGATAAGAGGCACAGGAAGCTGGGGAACAGTAACAAGACAGTTTAGCCACTAAAGGTGGCATACTCTGGAGTGGGCGATCACCCAAGTCTGTCCCAGAGCTGACTCTGGTTATGCCCTGATTCAGTAAAAACAGCTGGACACAGCTGAAGTCAGTGGGACCAGCCCCATCCTTGAATAATTGTCCACAATTGGTGTATCAATATTTGGGGTGAAGCAAAATCTAGAGGCAGACCCGCATATGCAGGGAATGTCCTGTCAGTAGCAAGCCCTGTTTTGGGGTGCTGGGGCTGATGTGGCTCTAGAGCAAATGACAGCCTGCCCCTCTTATATCTATGCCATTGGCCCAAGTGCTTTTCTTGACCAGTTTTGATACAGAGTAATTAGGGGGAGGATCCTGACCCGAGTGATCCCATTGGGTAGTATGGGTGAAATCCTCACATAATGATCCCTGCTCAAGTCCTTTTATGGCAGCTGAAAGGCCCTAAAACCCCTTGTCTGGCTGTGGAGGAGAATTTTCCTACTGCATTCACTGCAAAAAACCACAGTTGCCTTCTGAGAAGCCCTTCCAGCACTGGCCTAGGGAGGGCACTGAGAGTGACCTGGTGGAGGGTGTCGAGGGCAGGACATAAAATGCTAGTAGTGATTGTCTAGGCAGCAGCATGACCTATGGGGCACACTAGGGAAACTGCTGCAGCTTAGTGGAGCACCTGGGACTGGCAAGGGTCTGTTAAGAGCCTTTCTAGATTCAGAAGCAGCTCAGGATTGAAAGGACAAAAACACTATAAAGTCACCCCAATTTATGCTACCTAGGCTGCTAGTTCTGTGCTTTTCTTGAATGCTTTCATGGTTATAATTTAAAGCAGGGCTGTCTAACTGGTGGCCCATGGGCTCTCACCTGGCCACTGCTCTCTCCATTGCTCTGGCTTGCTCTGGGCTCCCCCTTCCTCTTCTGGCTTCTGCTTCCTGCCCTGCTCCTGGGATCAGAATCAGACTGTGCTGGAGCTTATTCAATTGCATTAATAGCAAGTATAGATGCACCCTGTATGTTTTAGTCTAACTCACTTACCCAGTAATATTTTCCCCCAAAAATGACAAGTAAATCTGCATTATAAGGTGCTTAAAATATTTTACTGAATGGGTCAGTTATTGAACTAAGCATTTATTTCTTTTTTCTTAAACAAAAAATAAAAACAGCTAGGGGGAAGGTTACCATTCATTATGGAGGGACATTCATGTTATAAGCTCTCCATTTTGTTTTTTCTCTTACAGAATTGCATGGCCTCAAATGTTGTCCCTATGTGCAAACCCTGCAGCAGGAAGCCCAGCGCACTCTGATGGAATTTATCTCTATGATGTATGACAGGAACCTAAGCAGGTTTTCTTGGGTCCTTGGGTTGCTCACCAGCCTCAGGACTGTTGATGCAGATAGTATTGAAGAACTCTTCTTCAGACCCATCTTAGGAGAAGTCATCCTAAATGAATTACTTCTAGAAACCCTCTACCTCAAGTGAGACCTGCCTTAAAAATAACCTACCCTTCTGTGTTCATAAATGACAGTAAAAACACTTTTTTGGAAAGGGGAAAGAGTTTTATGGTCAATCATTAAAGATAAACATATTTCAAAGATATAATTACATGTATTTGTGTGAACATGGTCTATTTTTTGCATAATTAAAAAGTCTTGTAATCTCTGAAATAATAAAAAAGATGAATTCAGATTCATAAATCTGTGTTCATAGCTGATGAGACTTCATTCTAACATATTTTCAGGAAGTTTGAAATTTGTGATGTTGTTTCAGGGTGTTTTAGGTTCACTCCCATTATGTGCATAAACACATATCCTATAAGCCAGTTTACCAAGAGGTTTTGGGTTCAGAAAAAATCAGAGTGGGATATTCACTATAGTGATGGTTAGATAAAGATTCATGGGCACAAAAGTATATCAGTGTTTAACATAAGGATATAACTTGTTCCTTGCTGTGTTGTCGTTCCCTTACTTTCACCCTTTCCTGCTTAAACCAGTACCCACATCTCAGCCCCAAGACCCCTCACTTGCATAACCCTGCAGCCACCAACTCTCTGTCTGATCCTATTCACAAGCTACCTGCAGGCATTAAGTGAACTTATCAGTCATCAACAATATGATACGCACCTCTTCTTATCCATTGCTACTGTATAACTATATCAAGCTGACCTCATGTTGGATAAAATCAGCTAATGGGTTTAGATGCAGTTAAACTTAAGCATGATAGAGATGATGTTGGTAGGTAGAAGAAAGCATTTTGAAATGTTTATAGTGACAGTGCAATCTTCTTTGGTTGAAGCAAAGTGTATATGTTCAGTACTCCTGCATCCCTTGTTGATGCAAAGTGTTCACAGAGCAGCACCCGTGAATAATATTTTCCATTGTCACCAGTTGGCCAGGGGACATCTGTTACATCGTGACAGATAATGATCTGATCCCAATTCTTTTCATCTTTACCACCTCTAGCTCAACTATAGCACTGCAATATACTTGGGCATGAAGTGATCAGCGTTTGGAAACTCCTGGTAGTATAGAATGCTGCAGTGTGGTCTCAGAAATGCTATGAGCACAACAGACCTCTCCTCCACCTTCTACACTGGCTTCTCATGAACTATTGGGACAAGTTCATAGTCATGGTCCTTGTCTTCATGGTCCTCAATGATTTGGGCCAGCATCTCTAAAAGACTGCTTAAAGCTCCAGGATGAACACTATGACCAATCACAGTGCCTGCTAGTGGAACTTCCTATCAGCTCACCTATACTGGAGAGAGAGCTTTTTTGGGAGCAGTGCAAGGACATAAAATTAACTCCAATTGCAACTTAAGACCATTAGAAACATTGTCCTATTCTGCTCCAAATGCAAGGCACTCTTCCTCAGTTTGCCTTCTCTATGATCAAGACAGAGCAGCAAAAAAACCGGTAAAAATCTGCAACCCCAAAGAAAAGCACCACCACAGAGGAGTACTTCATTGAGCACAATAATTTTTCCCTCTGGAGAAAATGAAAGACAATATAAACTGCTGGGAGGTGCTTACATGATATGGTGAAAGCAGCACAAGAACCGACAGAAAATCAAAATATTAAAGAAGGGCAAGAGCAACAGAAAAGGCAGGCTAAAAATAGAGGAGGTGGGGAAACTTAGGTAGAAGGTGAGAACAGGGCAGACCTGAGCTGGAGGGGAAAAAATGGGTACAGTTCGGTGGTGACTGGCAATAGCGTGTTAGTGGGCAGGAGCTGGGAAAAGAGAAGAAGAAATGGAGAAGTTCAGGTTGTAAGGGGCAGAAGGGTTTTTAGTCACTAGAAAACCCTTCCCTCCAGGATCTGGAATGGAGATTAAGAATCTTAAATCCCTCAATTCTTTTGCTGCAAAAGCATTAGGAAAGAAACTGTTTCTTTGCTAAGTTTGGGATGCTGTATTCAAAACATATAAGAAGATTGGCAAAGCACAGAAATGTCTATTATTCTTTTTGCTGAAATCAGGTGGGATATAAATAATTATCTTTGAGCAGTCATTTTTGGACAGATGTCAAAAGTGAGGTAATCTTGTGACATTGTTTTACAAATATGTAATAGTCTTTTTATACCATATATCTGTCTTTTACTAATAAACTAATAGAGTGGCTATATGAATATTTTCAGTACTAAATTCTAAATATCTTTGTAACCATTGGTCATAGGTTCTATAATCATTATTAGCAGTGATTATTTTTCAACTTATATTTGGCAAGTTAGTCTCCCATAATGACTCAGTACTTGGAAGTATTTTTCTGTTCAATCCAGAGCTCTCTATCAATAATCAAACCTAATCCTGTACGTATATAGGAAACCTATAAGGCTATCCTTGTAGTCTCTTTGTACAATCCTTCCCCAAAGTGACTTCAACCACAGAACAGTCCTATTTCTTTTGCAGTCAAGCATATTGCAAAAGATACTGGGATAAGATATCAAGGTATACTAAACTGTCCTGTCTCCCTTACACTTTTTAAAATCTGTCCTCAACAATGCTATCCTTCAGTAACTGTGTTCCAGTTTTGACTGCTGTTGCACCAGTGTTCTGTTAGCCCTATGAAATCCAGTTTCAGGTTCAATGCTAGGAGTTCAAATTTCCACATTTTGTTTCCCAGGCTACAATTATTGTAGTAATTTTTCTCTGATCTAATCCAATCCTAGCCAGAGTAGAGACAGTCCTTCAATTAACTGTCTCACCTACCTGACTACAGTGATTTTCAAAATGAACATTTTCTTTCTCTTTGATGTTCATAATTCTAGCCTCTGGTGTTCCATTATCTTTCCCTATCATGTAAGGTACTTAAGAAGGATTAACTGCTTACTCAGTTTGCCTGGCAATTTCTGATTGCCAGATGATCTTGTTTTATGTGGTTTAGGCCATGTACCCTCATATATACAATGATTCTATTTTTCTGTTAAACCAGGCATGGAAACTACACTTATCTCTCTCAATTATAGGATCATACAAAAGTAGAGTCTCACAAGGAAGGGATCTCTCAAGGTCATCTAGTCCAGTCCCATCCAGAGTAGGATTGTCCTTGACTAAACTATCCCAGCCAAGTGTCTGTCCAAGGATAGGAATCCCACAACTTCTTTTAGGTAGCCTGTTCCAATGCTGGACCATTCTCATAGTCAGAAAGTTCTTAATCTCCAACCTAAATTTTCTCTGCTGGAGCTTGAGGCCACTGGTCCTAGTTCTGTCCCCTACAGCCACAGAGAAGCCTATCTCCACCCTCTCTAAAATCATCCTTCAGGTGTTTTATCAAATCCTTGCCCTGTCTCTGTTTTCTCTTCTTCAAACAAAATAGCCATAGTTCTTTCAGTCTTTCTCCTAAATCTGGATTCCCAATTTCCGAATTGTTTTTGTTTCTCTCTGCTGGACTCTTTCCAATCTGTCCACATTTTTCTTGAATTGTGAAACCCAAAACTGGACACAGTACTCCAGGTGAGGCCTTACCAGTGCTGAATAGAGCAGAAGAATTACTTCCCATGATTTGCCAGTGACACTCTTGTTGATGCAACCCAGTATGTTGTTGGTATTTTTTGCAACAAGAACACACTGTTGGCTCATATTCAGCTGATGGACTGTAACCCCCAGGACCTTCTCTGAAGTACTGTGTTCTACTCAGTTATCCCCTGGTCTGTATTTGTATATGCAATAATTCTGTCCCAAATACAGGACTTTGCCCTTGTCCTTGTTGAATCTCATCTGATTGACTGCAGACCATTTTTCCAGTCTATCAAGGTCAATCTAGATCCTAGTTTTGCCCTTGAGTGTTTTCAACTCCTCCCAACTTGGTGTTGTCTGCAACTGTTAAATGCACACTTAATCCTGTCATCCAAATAATGAATGAAGTTGTTAAACACCTCTGGACTGAAAATAGACCCCTGGGGACCCCACTTGATACCTCCTCCCAACTAGACATTAAGCCATTGATGGCTACTCATTAAGCATGATGATCCAACAAGTTGCATAGTTTCATAGTTGTTAGGGGCTAGAAGAGACCTTGCAGATCAACGGGTCCAGCCCCCCTGCACTTGGGCAGGAAAGACTGCAGGGATCAGATGACCCCAGCAAGATGGGAGTCAAGATGCTTTTTGAAGATTGCCAGGATAGATGACTATACCACCTCTGTGGGGAGCCAGTTCCAAACCCTTGGCACTCAAGTTGTCAAAAAGTTTTTCCTTATGTCTACCCTGAAGTGATCCTCATTCAGTTTGGGCCCATTATTTCTTGTCCTCCTGTGCAAGGCCTTAGTGAACATATGTTCCCCCTGATGTACACGTTGATATACTTATAGACTGCCACCAAGTCCCCTCTGAATCTTTTCTTCAGGCTGCACAGTCCTAGGTCTTTTAGCCTCTCCTTGTATGACCTGGTCTCTAGGCCTTTAATCATGCACATAGCCCTGCTTTGGACTCTCTTGATCTTCTCCACATCCTTCCTGAAGTGCAGGGCCCAGAACTGGATGCAGAACTCCGGCTGTGGTCTCACCAAGCCTGAGTAGAAAAGGAGGATGGCATCCTTAGCCTTGCTCGAGATGCCTTGGTAGATGCATGCCAGTGTTTGATTAGCTTTGCTAATGGCATCTCATTGGTGGCTCATGTTCATTTTGTTGTCTATCGTGACATCCAGGCCTCATTCAGATGTAGATTTCATAGATTTTTAGGGTCGGAAGGGACCTCATTAGATCATTGAGTCTGACCCTGTGCCCTGGGTAGGAAATAGTGCTGGAGTCAGATGATCCCAGGTAGGTGCTTGTCTAGTCTCCTCTTAAAGGCCTCCAAGGTAGGGGAGAGCACCACCTCCCTTGGAAGCCCATTCCAGATTTTGGCAAGCTTTACCATGAAGGCATTTTTCCTAATATCTAATCTAAATCTGTTCTTCATCAGTTTATGGCTGTTGTTCCTAGTAACCCCAAGTGGCAACCTGGTAAACAGAGTATTCCCTACTTGTTGCTGCCCCCCCGCCAACAAATTTGTAGACGGCCACAAGATCCCTTCTCAGCCTTGTTTTGCGGAGGCTGAAGAGATTCAGGTCCATCAATTTCTCCTCATAGGGTTTTACCTGCATGCCCCCAACCAGATGAGTTGCCCTCCTCTGGACCCTCTCAAGGTTATCCACATCCCTCTTGAAGTGCAGTACCTAGAACTGGATGCAGTATTCCACTTACAATTTTACCAATGCCTCATAGAGGGCATTGGTATCACCTCCTTAGACCTGTTCACAATGCACCTTCTAATGCATGAAAGAGTGTGGTTGACCGTACTTATCACTTAGTTACATTGATGACTCATGTTCATTTTGGAGTTGGCTATGATTCTGAGATCCCTTTCTGCTGCTGGTCTGCTTAGAAAGTCACCTCCTAGTCTATAGTTGTGTTGGTGATTCTTTCTCCTTAGATGTAGCACTTTGCACTTATCTTTGTTAAACTGCATCCTATTCTGTTCTGCCCACATTTCCAATCTGTCCAGATCCACCTGAATCCGCTCCCTGCTCTCCATTGTGTTTATTTTGCCCCATAATTTGGTGTTGTCCATGAATTTGGACAGAATGCTTTCCACGTCCTCATCCAAGTCACTGATGAAAATATTGAACAACACTGGTTCAAGGATTGAACCCTGGGGAACACCACTGCCCACATTCTTCCAGGTCGAAAACGACCCATCCACTACCACCATCTGGGTGAGTCCCATAAGCCAATTCTCCACCCACCTGACCGTGTAATAATCTATATCACAACCACTTACATCTCATTCTTACAAATAAATTGACACTATATCAAAATCCAAGTAGATGGCATCCTTTTAAAAATCCAAGTAGATGACATCTATGTCAACTCCTGCATTTAAGCATTTTGTGACCCTGTTGTAAAAAGAAACAAGGTTAGTCAGGCAGGATCTACCTGCTATGAAGCCATGCTGGTTGCCCTTCAGCATTATTTTTCCTACTGGACTACCACAAATGTGATCCTTAATAATTTTTTCAAAGGTTTTCCCAAGGATAGATGTGAGACTAACCGGCATATAGTTTCCCTGAATCATCCTTTTTCCCTTCTTGAAAATAGGGACCACATTGGCCCTTTCCCAGTCCTCTGGGACCTGTCCTGAGCAGCATTTCATAGATTTATAGACATTAGGGCTGGAAGGGACCTCAGAAGAGAGTCCAGCCCCCATCCCAGGGGCAGGAAGTCAGCTGGGGTCATAGGATCCCAGCAAGAAAAACATCCAGATTTCTCTTGAAGGCATTTAAAGTAGGTGCTTGAACCACCTCTGGCAGCAGGCCATTCCAGACCTTGGGGGCTCAGACAGTAAAGAAGTTCTTCCTTATGTCCAGCCTGAAATGGTCTTGCAGGAGTTTATAACAGTTCGACCTTGTAATCCCTTGGGGTGCTCAGATCCTGGTGAACACCCCTTATAAACTTATAGGTGGCCATCAGGTCGCCTCTGAGCCTGTGCTTTTCCAGGCTGAAAAGTCCCATGGCTCTTAGCCTCTCATCATAAGGTCTGTTTTCCTGACCTCTGATCATGTGCATGGCTCTCCTCTGGACTCTGAGTGGTCAAACAACCACACCAGTGGTTCTGCTACGACACTGGCCATTTCCTTCAGCACCCTTGGATGAAGATCATCAGGGCCTGCTGACTTAAACATGTCCAGACCCTACAAGTACCCCTTCACTAAGTCAGCGCTAATTGTTGGTGGATTGGAGTCCCTCTTGTGGCTGTCTGTAGCCCCTTTGGGAGATATGTCTTTATCCATGTTCAGGAATACAGATGCAAAGAATTTGTTTAGGAGCTCAGCTTTGTCCCTCCTATCTCTTATCAGTTGCCTTAGTCTGTCCTGTAGGGGTCCTATGTTGCCATACACCTTCTTTTTGCTTGTTATATACCTAAAGAAGGCCTTTTTGTTGTTTTTAATTTTTATTGCCAGCCTGAGTTCCATTGCTGCTTTGGCTTTCTTAACTGATTTCCTGCAAATGCGAGCCAAGCAGGTTTACTCCTTCTTTGTGGCTACCTTCTGCTTCTACGGTCTATATGCCTCTCTTTTCTACCCTAAGCTCTCCTGAATTTCTCTGTTCAGCCAAGAGGTTTCTTGGCTCCTTTGCCTCCCTTTATGTGCATTGGGATGGTCCCCTTTTGTGCCTAAGGTATCATTCCTTTGAGGAACACCCACCCTTCCTGGACTCCCTTCTCACCAATGCTCTTGCCCTTCAGTGCTCCACTTACTGATCTCCTGAGCTCATTGAAGTTAGCCTTTCTGAAGTCTAGCACTTCTGCCCTCTAGTTATATTTCACACCTTTTGCTAGATAGTGAATTCTAACAATTGGTGGTCGTTATCCCCTAGGTTACCCTGTATCTGCAGATCACCCACTACGTCATCCTCTGTAGCAAGCACTAAGTCCAGTAAGGCATTTCCTCTAGTGGGACTGTATACCTCCTGTGTTAGGTGAAGGTCCTGTATGCTGGTTAGAAACCTACATGAACGGGCAGATATAGCTGATTGCTCCTCCCAGCAGATGTCAGGGTAGTTTAGGTCACCCATGACAACCATGTTCCTTGAGTGTGTACTGACTCTGAGAGCTGCCTTGAGAATTCCAGGTCTAGCTCCCTCTCACCTCAACCCCATTGTATTCTGACCCACAGTACCTCAATTTGCCCCTCTTCCAATCCCCTTTGGCATGAGGTGCATGCCATGGTCAAAAAAGCTGAAGTTACATATCCACTTTATAGTACTTTCATCCAGTCTGTATTTCCTTGTTTTGTTAATGAGAATGTTGTGGGAGACAGTGTAAAAAGTAATGATAGAAAGTGTATCTTCTTGTTTTCTAGATTTTCTCTTATGACAGGCCTGTCAATTCTTAGTATGGAGTCTCCACTTACATAAACCTGATTTTCATGGTATAGATGTGTATCTCAAGTTTTCTTCCACTTATTCTTCAGTCTGCCCACAAATCATTCTGTCTTCTGTTTGTTCCTGCAGTCCATTGCATATCATCAGCATTTTTCCTTGGGTTTTGATTCCTGGTGGTTTCCATAATTTCTTCTTTGATTCTGGCTTGCAAGGTTCTTTGGTTAGATGTCATATCTTTTATTAGACCAAGAAGTTCTTAGCAAGCTTTTGGGTGCAGTCACCCTCCGTCAGGCATAGGGAGTTTTTGCTGGTCTGATTCTGGTTTCCCTTTTATACTTCCTTGCTGTCTCATCATCTGCCACCTCATTTTTAGTATTACAAATGTATTCTTAACGCCTTTTTTTCTTTTGTTGTCAGTTTCTTCTTCTGTCTTGTTTTTGTGATTATGTTTTTTTACTCTCTTCATTCAGCTGTCTGCCCTCCAAATCTTGTTTGGCAGGTGTGTGCAAATCCTGAGTTGTCTGTGCATCTGTCTTTCTCCTCTCCTCCATTACATGTTCAGAACTCTGGCCAGACCACTGTCTCCAGCTGCATATTTAGTTGTTGGCACGTCTCTTCCATGAGCTTTAGGGGTCCAATTATATCCCTAAAGGCTGGCAGATTTGGGGAGATACCCACAGCAAGCTACCAGTTAGATCCATATGATTATCTCTTTCCTTTCCTGGGCATCAATGTCAACAGGGACAAGTCCATTCTTATATAATTTGAATCCACAGAATTCACTGGGACCTTGCAAGACTTAACTTAGTGAAAACATACCTGTTTCCACACTATGGTAAAACTCAATAGTCCTGTGCATTCCAGGGTGTTGGTGAGGTTTGTGTCAAATTTATGCAATGTGCACTTACATCTCACAGTATTCTAGACTTCATCTGTAACTTCCATAAAGCTATTTGAAATCAGTGTATCTACCAAAAGAATGATGTCTGTACAGGTTAGGACTCTTTTATTTTTGAAAGGGTAGATATTCCTATAGGTGGGTCATGGGGTTCTCTTCTCTTGCTTCTTCTCAGCACTTCAGCGATGGAACTCTTCTAGTTCTAGGTTGAGTATTCACCTCAATTGTGCCAAATATCCTGGAGCTCAGAGTAACCTGACTACTAGGCCAGGCTTTCTTCCTTCTCATATATGGTCTGACCCTGAGTGCTCACAGACAACACAACTGTGTTGAGCCACATCAAAAGACAGGATGGAGACAAATCCTTTCCACTGTGCAAAGAAAAAACATGTCCCTGGCACTGGTGTATACCTTGCTGTGTTACCTCCACACAGTGTTGTCATACATGCGGTAATTATTACATTTGTATGGTGAATGTAACCCTTGTAGGATGTATGATAGATAATTACAAAGTGAACAAAATGTATGATTATTTAGGAAGACTCAAGGAATGTATGCATTTGAAAGAAAAAATGTAATCATATTTAAGTATTAATATTTAATGGTTCATATTTAATCACTTTCCTATATTCAGATGATCTTAAGTTATATTTATGTTGTCTCATCTATGCTTGGAGTCACTTTGAGGCATGTTACACACAGGACTGTGCTTCTGAAGTAGAATTTGACTGAGATATTTAAGTTCTAAGAGAGGATGGACAATTAAATGATCAAAGTATGTACTATTTATGTCAACATGATTGCAGAATATGGATTACTAAACTGTTTACAATTGTATAACAGTTTTTTGAAATGTACAGGTTTTTTTTTATAAATACAATAATTTTGAGGTTTCAATATGAGATTTCTCTTTTACAAATCAGGCAACTTTTTATCTCTGGCTCCCTGTCTGCCTGATGTTTAAGACATTTTTATGGATTCACAAATAACCTCTTAATAATTCTTTCATTTGTCATGTCTGTTGCTTCTGGGATTTCCATGCACCAGAACAAATGTCAAGTGTTGTACAGAGATGGAAGGAACCCAGATTCCTTAAGAGTTTCAGTTCTCCTTCTCTAGGCTATGGATTATTCTAAACCTTTCCTTTGATAACCATGGTCTTCAGAGTTATCAGGAATAAGTGGTAGGTTGGTTAGTGCACTGACAGAGAGACTTATCAGCTTTGAGTACTAAGCTGTCTGGACCATGCTAGGGCTATCAGGATGTTACACTTTATTCCTGTTTGACAATCCTGATACTTGTAAGGAGTCCCACACCTGGGATTCTTATTGGTGAAGGATCTAAGTGGACACTGGGGATATATCATCCCACAGGTCTTGGTTACAGTGACCAGAGACAGTGAGAAGCATGGCCATGCTTTTAAAAATGGGATTTTATGTGCAAGAGGTACATGAGCACCAAGAGTAAAACCTGTTTGGACCCACTGTTTATCTGTTTTATCATACAAGATTTCTGTTTGGCCTCTGACAGACATCACATTTATGATGTAATTAGTTTGTACATTATATCATAAATAGTAACCTTGCCACATATTCATGGAATTAATTGTATGGCAAAAGGAGAAACTAACCACAAAAATGTTCCACATACAATGGAACATTTTATGTACAACATTTTTATGGCTGGTTTCTAATGCTGGCTGCATGGCAGGGCTTTAAGCTTACCAGCTGGAATTGGAGGATGTGTGGGTATCCTTGATTGCACCCTGGGTCTACTTCACTAGCATCTCAGAATGGGGGAGCTTTAGGTGCTAAAGAGCAAGGAGCCCATCCGTGGATGGGTTCCCTGTGTGTTGGCAGGCTGAAAGGGTGCCACAGGAAACACAGCATCAGGAACCGATCCTTGAAACCATGCTTCCTGCAGCACCCTTTCAACATCCTGGGAGCTGAACGCAGTCCCTGATACTGGACTCCTTACTCTTGTGTTGTGTGATTTAGATATGGCACATTTTATTCCACATCTCCAAAAGTGCACGTTCTGTCATGCACAGGATACATTTTTGAATCCCAATTACATAATTATATTAATGTCTGTCAGAGACCTTTGAAGAAAATTGTTATTGAGTTATCAAAACTAAATCTTATTGCCTAAATCTCACCTAAGTAGATAGTGACTGACAGTAATCCTTATGGTCTACTCAGTAACTTGCATGAAAAATGAGTTAGTGGCAACATTCTAGTTCTTACTGAACACATGTTCACCTCACAAATACTACCATTACAACTGGCATAGTTATTGACAGTCTTGGCAGGAAAATCAAAGACTGAGTAGGAATGGAGAGAGAACTTCTTGTCTGCAGATGTTATCACATTTGGTTGGAAAAGAAACAATTTTGGTAGAGTACTATGCAAAAAACTACATTGCCTCTACATATACTTACTGTGAATAAAGAACTTAAATCTCCATGCTGTCATTCATTCAGCCACATTAAAATCACATTCCAATAAGATTCCTTCTGCAGATCAAAACAGTTAATAACTCTCTCATACCATCTAACAAACATGGTATGGCAAACTACAACAGTATAATATTAATTGCAAACATTGCATTTTTCTATGGTCAAATGTCTCAATTATGTTTTTAACATAAACACATGGAAAAGCCTGAATTGAGCTTCTCCACAATTAGTGAATCAAAGGAGTGTAGGACTCAAACCCTGCTACCACTGGAATCTGTGAGACATCTCCCATTTACTGCAGTAGAAGCTGGTTTTAGCACATTTTTGAAAATACAGTACTCCAAAGGTCTGATCCAACGAGGTACTAAATGTCTCCTGAGAAGCACTGATCATTCTCAAATCCCATTAAGGCTGTGTCCAGATGAGTGTGCACATGCATTTCCCCAGGGACACCAGAGCTTGCATACATGGGCGTTCCCCAGGGACAAGCAGCAATGGCACACAGGGAATGTCCATGCACACATGCTCTGGTGTGCAGCAAGTTGGTGCGTATGGGAGGCTGGGCAGCATCTGAGCTGGTCCCAGCACCCTTACCTGGGACCCTTGGGGCTTCCAGGGTTCCAGTGGTGGCCATGTGGTCACACAGAGCTTGGCTAGCAGCTGGAGCATGGCTCCAGCAGGCCAGGCTCTGGTTTTGGGTGGCACATGCTGCCGCCATGTGCACCAGGCCCCTTTTTTTGGGCATGGATTTTTTTGACACTGGGATCTCAGATTTCAAAAAAACCTGCTTTGCTGCTAATAATCAGTGCAGTGAATGCCCGCGTGTGTGGCAGTTGCAGTTTGCGGCCCCTATGGTGTCACAAATCACACTCATCTGGATACACCCTAAGAGTCACCAGTGCTGAGTATCTTAAAGAAGTAGACCCTAAATTAAAAACATAAAGGTTCTGGAATAAAGGTGTAAAGACCCCCAGTGGGGTTCTGTGAGATAAAAATATGAAAAACTGGATAAAACTGAACTACAAAATAAAACCCAGATTGATTATGAGGAGAAGAATCCTGACAAATATTGAGATATAAACTAGAAAGGTTTATAGGAGTCTTTGCTCCAAAATGTGAGCTTTGTCTGGCTTAATGTATATTAGAAGGGCAAACATTTTTGTGAGTGATATTTTTTATTGGACCACCTGTATTGTTGGAAAAGACATAGACAAGATTTTGGGTACCACTCTACCCTTTCTCAAGGATCTGACAAAAAAAAGGCAGACACAACAGAACTAAATAGCAGATATGGAATTTGTGCAAAACTCCATATATAAATAAAAACAAGTTATAAGAGGTATTTTCAGGTAGATAACAGGCTGGATAAATTCAGTATAAAGGGCAACCCGATAAGTTTATGGGAGTATGGGGCCATTACTCAACAACTCAGGAGAGCTGGTTACTGGCACCCAGGAGAAATCTTAACTCCTGAATGACTACTTCACCTTGCTCTTTCACCAGACCAAGGGGAAAACCACACCAGGTAGAGCAGAGGATGAGCACGGTAGGAATAATCAACTTCCTACTATTGCTGTAGAATTGCTGTATGACCAATTAATAAAATTAGACATATACAAGTCAGCAGGACCGGATGATCTTCATCTGAGAGTGCTGAAGGAGTTAGCCAAAGTCATCGCAGAACCTCTGGTGAAACTCTTCCACAACTCATGGCACTCTGGAGAAGTCCCTGAGGATTGGAAGAGGGCCAATGTTGTGCCCATTTACAAGAAGGGCAGGAGGGAGGACCCGGGTAATTATAGGCCAATCAGCCTAACTTCCATACTAGAAAATGCTAGAAAAGTTCATCAGGGAGTCCATCTGTAATAAGCTTGCACAAGGTAAGATTCTGAATGACAGCCAGCATGGCTACATTGCAGGCAGGTCTTACCTTACCAACCTCATCTCCTTTTATGACCAGGTAACTTGCCACCTGGACACGAGAGAGCAGGTTGACATTGTATACCTATGCTTCCAAAAGGCCTTTGATGTAGTATCCCATGATGTCCCCATGAGAAAATTGGAGGATTGTGAGCTTAACTCTGAGACAGTCAGGTGGGTGAAAAACTGGAGGCAGGATGGGACCCAGAGAGTTGTAGTGAACAGATCTGCCATCCTGGTGAGAAGTGAGCAGCGGTGTCCTGCAGGGGTCAGTGCTTGGTCCAGTACTTTTCAACATCTTTATTAACAGTTTGGATGTGGAGGTGAAGAGCTCACTGGCCATGTTTGTGGGTAACACCAAGTTATTGGGGAGCGTGGTCACCCTTAAAGATAGGCTATATTTACAGGTGGACCTAAACAGGCTAGCAAGTTGGGCAGATCAGAACCTGATGAAGTTCAACGTTGAGAAATGTAAGGTACTCCACCTTGGGATGAGCAACTCCTAACATACCTACAGGCTTGTTGGCACCAAATTGACTAGCACCACGAATGAAAGGGACTTGGAGGTAATAATAGCCCACAGTATGAATATGAGCCAGCATTGAGATGCTGCAGTCAGTAGGCCAAATAATACTCTGGCATGTGTCAATCGATGCATCTCCAGCAAAGCCAAGGAGGTGATTCTTCTGGTCTACACAGCCCTGGTGAGACTGCAGCTGGAGTAGTGAGTCCAGTTCTGGTCAGCACACTTTAACAAGGATGTGGACAAGCTTGAGAGAATTCAGAGAAGAGACACCTGTATGATCAGAGTCTTAAAAGGCAAGCCATACAAGGAAAGGCTGAGGGATCAGGGACTCTTCAGCCTGAGGAAAAGAAGGCTGAGAGGCCCCTGGTAGCAGCTTACTGCCACACTAGGGGAGTACATCAAGGGCTTGGTGAGGAACTGTTCACCAGGGCACCTGAAGGGAAAACCAGGAGTAATGGCTACAAACTCCCGGAAGACCGATTCAGGCTCAACATTAGGAAAAACTTCACAATCAGGGTGTTCAGACTGTAGAATCAGCTCCCTCCAGAGGTGGTGCATTTGCCTACCCTGGAAATCTTCAAGAGAAGACAAGACAGGCACCTTGCTGGGGTCACCTGACCACCAGTTATCATTCCTTATTGGGGCAGGGGGCTGGACCTGATGATCTTCGAGGTCCCTTCTGGCTTTACTATCTATGAATTTATGAATCTAAGTGGAAAGAGGTAGTTTGTCTTGTTGTCTGAAGTTAGGCCAAAGGCAAAAGTAATGTGGCACCTTAAAGACTTAATTCAGAGGCATGAATTTCTGTCTATAATATGTCTTCTGCTTTACTTCAGCCAAGTAGGCAGTAGCCTATGGAAGCTCATGTCTCTGAACAGTAAGTTAAAAAGCAAGACCATTCAAGATGGTCATTATCATTGGTGGAATGTGCAGAGATTAGCAGGGAGCAGTTAGATTATAAAGGGCCATGAAGTCTTATGTCTGTTGAGTCCCTGGTTCTTAGTGTCCAGTAAACTAATGCATTGTTATTCTCAGGCATGTTTTTTGAAGGTGTTTTGTAAATTTCCTTTGAACATGAATACTATGAGGCCAGAAAGGGAGTGTTTTTTCTGTGAAAATTGTTCTTCGACATATGTTCTAGTGTTTCTGTCCTTTTATCTTTTCTTTTCTGTGCTCATTCATTCTGGTGTGTAGCTTTTGTCTAGTTTCACCCACATCATTGCTATGAATTTTGTCCCCAGAATGAGCTATACCACATTCTGAGGTAGACATGCGCAGGATCTTTGGACTCTGCTAGTTTCAGGTAGTTTATGAAGGGGTCTTGATTCTTGTAGCAGTAGAGATGAGTTGACAGATTTATTCTTGAGGCAGGATTGGGTCTTTTGATCAGTGGGGAGTTTGCTTCTGATGATGAGTTGGATGAAGTTAGGGGTGTGTTGGAAAGTTAGGAGAAAGGGTGCTAGGACTATTACTCTCAAGGGCTCATCCTTGTCTGAATATAGGCTGAAACTGATGATCCTCCTTATTAGTTCAAGTGTGGGATAGCAGGTAACACCCAAAGATGTGTTGTCAGTGGGGGTTTTCTTGTATTGTAGTAGGTTGCTACAGGGTATTTGGATGGTTCCTTGAAAGATATGGTTTGTTTCTCTGCTTAAGTGTCCTTCCTGGGTAAAAGTAGTTTTCAGTCTGGCAAGACAGGTGTCACAAATATTCTCTGCAGATGCAGTGGTATCTGAGGGCCTGCTTGTAGATTACAACCTTCTTGTTATAGTTGGGTTAAGTGCTGATTTTGTGGACCTAAGGGGGTTAGTCTGTGGTTTTTTTGTATATAGTCATTCGTAGGGTACCATTTCTTGTAGACAGTAATAATTCCACTTACTGTGTGAAAGGCAATGATTTTGGGGGGTGTTATCTTTTATTGGATCAACTACATAGTTGGGAGAGATGTTAGATAATCTTTGGGTATGAATCATCGTGAGGAAGGGTCCTTGCTTCTCGCATATTTCCTGGATTATCATGACAACAATGTTACATCCACATGTGGAAGTAGATAGAGTAATTCCACTTGACCAGACCAGGATGAATTGGCACCAGAAGTTGAGTTACAACTGCCTTCACAATGGATCTTAACTGGATCAGGGCAGAGTTGGACTGCTAAGCAGTGGTGGTTGCAGGCTGATGTTCACAAAAAGGCCTGAACAAACCAGCAGCTTCAGAGCTATGTCACAGTAGGAATGCATGGTGTGGACTTCTCTGAGCTGAAGTTGAAAGGTCAGGAAAACAACCTCCCATGCTCTCCCAGCTACTAAGTCTCACTAAAACTCTGAGCATGCTTTTAAGGGGATGGAAGTTGTTTAAAGTCTAAGTTCTGCAATGTAATGCAAGAATGATATTGTAGCCGTGATAGTCCATAAATTATGAAAGGCAAAAATTTCTTAAGGTGGAACTTTTTTTGGACAAGCTATGTTCTTGGTATAAAGCTAGACAAGCTTTCAAATGAAAGACATTCTTTCCCAGGTCTCTGATCATGGAAAGCCAGGCACAGAATAGTGAAGCACATGGAAGATATGGAAATCCACTGCTAACAATGGAAAATCCACAACCTAAAGAAAAAAGAAACCAGACTACACAGCGATATCTTTTGGAGCCTGTGCAAGTTGTCTCTTACCCCTGAGACTCTCTCTCAGCCCCTCTCTTCTGTTCTGTTTCACTATGCTGTGCCTGGCTTCCTGTGTTCAGAGACCTGTTGAACAATGTCTGAATGAAAGGGATGAAAACTCTGTTGATAAGTCATTTGATAATTAATTGGACAAACACTTGACACTATCCTGTCTAGAAATGATTCTGGACTGATAGAAGATGGAAAAGATGGTTTAAATGATCTTCTGCACCTCTGTATGTTACATGTACTACATTCAGGTGAATCATAACACTAATTTTTCATTGTTTTCTGACACCTTATGGCTTTGTTGAAGAACTACAATCTCAATAGGTATAATTCCTTTCAGTTGTGACACTTTCTAAAAGTTTTTAATATTAATTTTTATTAAACTGAAAATGAGGTTGTCATTATAGAAAAAATGTGAATTCAAGATATTATTATAGTTGTTTTTATATATATATAAAATAGAATCATAGAATCAATGAGTCGGAAGGGACCTAGACAGATCATCTACTCTGACCCCCTGCCATGGGCAGGAAGGAGCACTGGGGGTGGCAGGGGTCATAAGACCCCAGCCAGGTGCCTGTCCAGTCTCCTCTTGAAGATTTCCAGGGAAGGTGAGAGCACCACCTCTCTGGGAAGCCTATTCCAGGCTCTGGCCACCCTTACAGTGAAGTAGTTCTTTCTAATATCTAACCTAAACCTATCCTCCCTCAGCTTGTGGCCATTGTTCCTGGTGACTCCAAGGGGGGCCCTGGTGAACAGACTTTCCCCGAGTCCCTGCTGGTGGCCCCTGATAAGGTTGTAGGCAGGCACAAGATCCCTCCTCAGTCTCCTCTTGCAGAGACTGAAGAGATTCAGGTCCCTCAGCCTCTTCTCATAGGGCTGGCCATGGAGGCCCTCAACCATACGAGTGGCCCTCCTCTGGACCCTCTAGATAGATATAGATATAGATATAGTATATATTTAAATAGTGTATGTTTTTATTTCCACATAGGAATATGCCTAGTGGAAAATGGAATATGCCCAGGCCTTTATACATTATAGTAAGAAATATTTTTGGAAGAGAAAAAGAAATCAAGATATATTGGCTCATTTTTTTCAAACCTGGGTGGTTATCATTAGGTATTTCCATGCTTATTTTGATAAGTAAATAAGTGGGTTTTTTTTCTGAACCACTAACCATCATAGAAATCCAATTGATTTCCATGGAAACTTAAAAGACTTACCTGGGGTGAGCATGGAATTTTATATACAAATAGTAAACAGAGTAGGACTTTGTGGAAGATGATCTAACTTTACATTGGTTCTGTTATTTGTATTTTGAAAGCACAGGATACAACCAAAAAGTATTTTGAATCTTATCATTTAGGGTGCTAGATACCTGAATTGTGCAGTGTTTCAAAACTGGCTGTCCATACTGAAAGAACAAATGGGCATTTATACATACAAATGGACAATTCTGTACTTTAAAATCTATATTTTCAACTTGTATACTGGACATGTGATAAGTCTATACTTGCAGGTATACATAGTTTATAGGTACAACTCACATTGCTAATTAATAATAATACAGAATAGTACATAATTAATAATAATACATGATTATTCTTAGCATTATCATCCAGCTATGTCAAAGCTTTTTGAAAATGTATGTAAATCTCATCATTATTTAAATAGACAAAAAAACAGGTCTGGTCAAGTTAAATTTCATAGATTTCATAGACATTGGGGCTAGAAGGGACCTTATGAGATCATTGGGTCCAACCCCCTGCCCAAGATAAGCATCCAAGCATTTCTTAAAGGTATCCTGAGTAGGTGCTTGCGCCACTTCTGTGGGGAGTCAGTTCTAGACCGGAAACTTGGACGGTAAAGTTTTTCCTTATGTCCAGTCTAAAATGGTGTTCTAGCAGTTTGTGACCGTTAGACCTTGTCTTCCCTTGGGGTGCCCTGATGAACAAACGTTCTCCCAGTTCTTGAAGTACAGAGTCCCAAGCCTCTCAGCCTCTTCTCATAAGGCCTGTTCTCTTGACTTCTAATCATGTGTGTGGCTCTCCTCTGGATTTTCAAGTTATCCACATCCTTTCTTAAGTGTGGAACCCAGAATTGGATGCAGTACTCCAGCTGCAGCCTCATCAAAGCAGAGTAAAGTGGGGGGATGACTTCTTGAGCCTTGCTTGAGATGCATCGGTAGATGCAAGCCAGAGGTTTATTTGCTTTGCTGGCTACAGCGTCGCATTTGTAGTTTATGTTCACCTTGTGGTCAATCATGACCCCCAAATCTTTTTTGGGGGCTAGTGGCACTAGTGAGGCATAGCACTGCTGAGCGTATAGGTATGATGTGGGTTTTTTCTCCAGAGATGGGGCACCTTGCATTTCTCTGTGTTGAATGTCATCAGGTTTTGATCTGCCCACCTTGTGAGCCTGTCCAGGTCAGCCTGAATTGGCTGCCTACCACTAGTGACCCAACTTTCCGATAATTTGGTGTCATCCATGAATTTAGCCACTCTGCTTCTGACACCTGAATCCAGATAATTTATGAATATATTAAAGAATAATGGTCTGAGTGCTGAGCCCTGGGGGACACTACTGGTCACCATCTGCCATGTTGACTTGGTTCCATCAACTATCACTCTCTGGGTGTAACCACAGAACCAGTTCCCAAGCCATTGGACTGTAAGGTTGTTAAGGGCACAGTTACCCAGTTTTACCATGAGAACATCATGGGAGACCAAGTCAAAGGCTTTTCTGAAATCTCTTCTCTTTTGTCCAGGTGATACATCACCTGGTCATAGAAGGAAATGAGGTTGGTCAGGCAAGACCTACCCACAATGAAGCCATGTTGGCTCTCTCTCAGAGTGTTGCCTTCTGTAAGCCTGTTGTTGATGGTTTCTTTGATGATTTTTTCCAAGAACCTTCCAGGGATTTAGGTAAAACAGATTGGCCTGTCATTCCCTGGATCCTCCTTCCTTTCTTTCTTGAAGATAGGCACCACATTGGCCCTCTTCCAATCTTCAGGAACCTCTGCCGAGCACCACGAGTTCTCAAATATCCTTGCCATTGGTGGTGCTATAATGTCAGGCAACTCTTTCAGTACTCTTGGGTGCATTCTGTCTGGGCCAGCTGACTTGATGTCCAGTCTTTCAAGCTGTTCTCTCACAAGATCCCTCACACTCCCAGCTTCTCAGAGCACACGCTTCAAACATTCACAGCCCACCAGACAAATACTCAGTAAAACCAAGGGCACAGGCAGCTGGATCACTTACCTTTCCTGGGCAGGATTTGGCACCTAGTTTCCCTCCTCCTTCCTTCACAAACTGCCTGCAAACTGCTTCCCCTGTGTGCAGTTCCTGTTCTCTGGCTCCCTGGTCACAGGCCGCCTATTACTTACCTAGAGTACAGAAAGCCTCTGGAAGAGCCAGAGCGAATCCCAAGTCCTATCCACTGAACTGTGCTATTTCCATTGTACCTCTGACGCTTATAAACCTTATTCAGAATATTGACACAAGGTTAATACTTATTAATTAAATGGTAATTTTCCATAGCTAGTTATTAATCATGTAAATTTTAAAACAAGAAGGGACTCAATGATTATCCACTGTGATTTCTTGCATAACTAAGGTTGCCAACATTCCAGGATTGCCCTGGAGTCTCCAGGAATTGGATATAAATCTCCAGGAGACTGCTGAGAGTCACTTGGGAGATAAATGATGGGGCATTCATTAAAATCAATATTAAATGTTGAATCCAATTTATATAGTAGTCCAGTGGGATTTTAAAATGTAATAGTAATGTGCATTTGCCTCCCTGACATAAGGTCTATGCTCCATAATCCATAACTGATGTATGCAAGCACACGGGCACCTTCGTGTTGTGATGTAGGCATGTTGGCATTCTGGAAACCTCCTGGAATAGATTCAAACAGAGTTGGCAACTCTATGCATAACTCAGGCCCCAATAATTTCTTCATAAAGGCGATAACTGCTGTTTGAGCTATAACATATTTTATGGCAGGACATCCAGCCTTGATTTAAAAACTGTAAAAAACAGGAATCTACCATGTTTCTAGGTAAGTTGTTCAGCAGTTTATACCCTCAAAGTTAAATATATGCTCTGTACTTATAGCCTGATTTTCTTAGTTTCATCTTCCACCTGTTGGATCTCATTATGCTGTCTACTGTGAGAAAAGCTCTTTACGATGAGAAATCTTTTCCACGTGTAAGTGCTTGCCTTCATATATATGCACATACACTGTGGAACTGAAGCAATCAATATTAAATACATTAAAACAAAAAGAAAATCTGATTCTCTTCTCATAATTGTGAAACACCAAGAGATATTGTACAAATAGCTGACTAATTTTACAGGCCAGTTTTCCTGTCTGTAATATTGCTTCACATTTATAAGGCATGTCAGGGATTACTCGTGTCATTTCCAAACTAGGTTCACTTTTGCTGGAGTGTCTCTCTTATGAATCTGTTTAAGAAGCTAAAGCAGGAAATGGAGTCACGGCTGGATATTCTGTTCTGGATGGGCATTGCATTGGTGCCAGTGTAAGGCAGGAAAGCATCATCATAATATTGGTACCACATAACAGTCAAGTGCAATTATGCTGTGCCGAAGTAATAGGCAGCTACTTGAAAGCTGCTTTTCTTCCTGCCCTGCTCTCAGGCAGTTCCTAATACAACTGCCATTTATATATCATGTGTTAGACTCAAAAACAATGATTTTTTTCTGAATGATTGGACCTCCCTGAAGTCAAACCATTTCACTTTTACATCCCTGCACTAAAAAAAAATCCCATTCTGGCATATAATGAATACTGATCATTTGTGCAAGTCCCTGCTATACTTCCCTTGCCTTTCCTCTGTCCATCTTTCTGCCCATCTCTAGGCTGTGAGCTTCTTGAGACAGAAATTCTTTGGTATTTCTGAGAAGCATTAGTAATAACAACTATAATAATTTGTACAAGTTAGCAGGTACAAGCAGCAGAATGTCTGGTCAGGCTTTGCTTCTCTTCTTTTCCAAAGCAATCTCATTAGAGCACATGTTGCCCACTCCAGTGGAAATACCAGTAGATTCCCATCTCACATTTAAACTTCTGTTCAAGCAGCATACACCCGTGTCTGCGGAGAAATGGAGAGGGGGTGCGAAAAAGGCCCCAAAGAGCTTTAAAAATAATACAGAGTAAGGAGAAAGAGAGAGAGAGGAGCCAGAATAAATCAAGACACACTGAGAAAACAGAACAGGTAGGGTGTCAGCAGCAACTGTGCCAAGTCATGGCATTGGAGGTGCCAGGTAAGGAGGGTGGTTATCAGTTAATTTATCGCAGCATGGGGCTACTCCAAATGAGGTATGAGAAAGACTAACAGCAATACTATGGCAAAACATTCAACATCTGTCATAAAACAGTTGTGAGACAGCTCAAAGTAATGTGAAATCTCTTTGGTACCTCATAAATAATATAGGTGTGGTTTAAATAGAGCAACATGTGCCGAGATATATGACAGACTGGGAGGGAACCTCAGTCACTAGTTATATACAAATGTTGAGAGTTTTTGGGAGTAGAGCACTAGACATGGCATACGCTCTCAATTATATGTGTGTTAATTAGAAGTAGCTTCATGGATGGCATAGGAGTTGCATTTGATTTATACTGGAATAGATGCAGCCATAATCAGACACACATTGATAAGAACAGGAGTTTTCAACAATTACTCAGATCCTCATTTATTATTCTGCAAGATTATTCATGATAGCAGGCACTCTTGCCAGATTTTTTAAATGGCTGTCAACAAAACTATTATGTGCTAAATGATTAATATGCACCAATGGAGAGCAAAATTCATTTCAGCTCTTAAAATCTAGTATATAGATTTAATAGAAATGACTTAAATGAGCAAATTATTTCCAAACTACAAAATATCTTCAAGAAAACAGTTTAACTTCATGAAATATTATAATGCATATCAGGAGTAGTACAGATCTAAAATTATTACACTATTGAAGCTGAAAAGATATGAGGTGCAAAGATCATTTTGGAAATGGTAGGCTGCTTGTATTTAGTCTCAAATATCATCACCTTTCACTTTTATATCTCCCTAGGGCAGGGGTGGGCAAAATGTGGCCCAGAGACTGGATGTGGCCCACCAGGCCATTCTATCTGGCCCGCAGGACCTCTAAAAAATTTAGAAAATTAACATTTATCTGCCCTGGGCTGCCTGTCATGCGGCTCTTGATGGCTTGCCGAAACTCAGTAAGTGGCCTTCCACCCAAAATAATTGCCCGCCCCTGCTCCAGGGCAATGGTTCTCAACCTTTTTGGACTTGAGGCATCCCTCACTGGATCTGAAGTACCCCTCCATAACTTTTGTGAGCTGAGTGGCAACAAATTTAAAAAATGATGTATATTTTAGAGATTAACCACCTTGTAGAGTGGCAGTATTGTGGGGTGGGGGTCAGGACAAGCCTGAGCTTGAACTTGGCTGCTTATCTCCTCCCACGTCATGGCACCCTTCAAAGGATCTGGTGGCCAACCAGGATACTGCAACACCCTGGTTGAAAATCATCACTGAAGGGGTGAATTATTGTGTATGTCAGCTCTCTCTTTCTCTTAGGTGGTCTTATTTCAGTGTTTCTGAACGCTGAATACTTTTAATACAAAAGTATTATTGCCTTTTTAATGCATAAAAACGTTACACATTTAGGGCTATTTGCTTTATTCAGAAAATTGCATATAGACACATGTACTTTTTCAGTCTAGAATAAATTATTCAGTATAAGAAATGCAGACAAATATATAACATCTCTGTATTTATACTGACCAGCAGTCATAAAAATAAAAGATAGAATGAGACAGAATAGAATCCAGCTCCCTTAATCATAAACTTCTTGGATACAATTTGTCATCTGTTTATTACAACATTCACAGTCTACTAAGTATTTTCTACACATGTCAGAGCACTGGTAAAGGGGGGCATTCAAGGGAACTATATTACTGTGTAGCAGGGCACTCTGGTCTTTTAAGGTAGGAACCCCGCTGTGGGTGATTAGCGGACAGTTAAAAGCCCTAGCTGGGAGGGGGACAGGGAGGCGGGGAGCACAGGAAGCTCAAGCTGGGGGAAGGAACAGTTTGTGAACACTTTTGCTGCTTAGAGAAAGGTTTGCTTTATTCATGTATTTGGTTGTTTGGAACAAATATTGTTTGAGTACCCCACAGTGTAGTAGGGGTGGAAGGGACCTCCAGAGGTCTTCTAGTCCAGTCACCTGCTGAAGCCAGGTTCATCCCTATACAAACAATCCTATACAAATCCACTATCTAACCGAGTAGCAAAACTACACAGGCAACCCTGACAAAACCACAAAACGCTAACACCCTGATCTGACACAGGTAAAGCAGGGGGCCATGATGGCCATCATCCCGCAACTCCAAGGTTATTAAAATATGCTTCAGAGATCCAAGGGAGAGGACCATGCCCCCTGCTACAGAGGAAGGCAAAAACCCACACAGTCCATACCAATCTGACCATAGGGTAAAATGCCTTCTTGACTCCAAATATGGTGATTGGTCTGACCCTGAGCAAGACCCTCTAGCCAGGAATCTGCAGGTTTAAGTCTCCGTTGGAGAACTGGCACATCCCAGTCACAGTCCCCAGCCTTGGCCAAGGCCAACACTCAATGGTTCTGATGCTTTAATTAAAAAGAAAAAAAAAATCCAACGTAATCCTAACATTGCAGAAGGGGGAAAAAAGTTCTGCATGGTCCAGTGGGGCAACCAGAAAAGCTCAGAAGCATGGGAAATACCCATAGCTACTTCTAAATCATTCTGGACCAATGCCTGTAGAAGCATGGGAAATACCCATAGCTACTTCTAAATCATTCTGGACCAATGCCTGTCCAGCCTCTTTCTGAACACCTCCAATGATGGAGATTCCACAACTTTCCTAGACAATCTATTCGACTGCTTCACTCTTCTAACAGCGAAGAAGTTTTTCCTCTTTTCCAGCTTAAACCTACTTTGCCACAACTTCTAGCCATTGATCTAAGCCTACTCTGCAGCAAGACAGAATAGGTGTTTTTCCTCTTCTTTATGGCAGCACTTCAGTTATTTGAAGACTAATAGCACGTCCCCTCTCATGTCCCCTCTTAAGTGGCTTTTCCACAAACTAAATGTGCCTGTTTCCTTCAACTTCTTGGTGTATAACTTGTATGACAGAGGAAGAGGATGAGAGCGAGAGAAAGAATGGAGTATGCCTGCACTGCTTGGTCAGACTAGTAGTTGGGGAAGGAGGAAGGGCAGCAAGCCACCCATGGCTAGACTTTAGTTACCCAAAAGCAGCCTCTTAAACCAATATTTCTCAGCCTGTGGGTCGTGACCCAAAAGAGGGTCGCAAGAATATATTAAAGGGCCATAAACAAACTTTAAAAATGAGAAAAACATGGGAAATGGTAGCTTTTCCCTTGCAGGCTGTCAGAGATCCAGCCTGCAAGGGGCTACTTGGGGCCCCTCGTTCTCCCCCATCCCTTTCCCCACAAAAAGGGGGTGGGGGCTGGGGCCTGGGACAGCAGGTTGGGAGTGAGGAGCACTGGGTTGGGACTGGTCATCAATGTTTACAAATGGGTCCTGGTACAAAAAAGATTTGAGAACCACTGCCCTAAACAACATATTAATTTATATCATCAAGGCATGACCCTGAGAGGGGCCAGATTACAGAGATGGGGTAGGCAGATATGTGCCATGCAGCTACCTGGGGTGCCATGACCATCCCTGGAGGTGTACCCTAATACACTGCTCTGAAGAGTTTTCAATCCAAGGGCAGGCACTGAAAAGAAAACCAATAGGAAATTTACATCCATGGGTAGAGAACAAAAGGTATTAAGGAAGGTTTGAATACAATGTAGTGAGCTTGTAGATGACCTCCAGTGGGTCCTACTAGTGACAGGGCCTGTATGGAAGAGAGCAGGAGAATAAGGGGGAGAACTACATCAATTAGAAGAGCTGGAAACTGGTAGAGGGGGGAGGATTAGTCCGATGATACTCAAAATTTGGCAAGGGCAAACAGGGAAAGGCAGAATTATGTAGATCAATAGCACCCAAAAGTTCTGGCCCTGTGGGCTGGATGAGTGGTTCATGGGTGCAATGTAGTGTGCTGGGCCGACTGTGCAAAATGGATCCATTTGTGTACCAGTCCCACTGAGCGCCCGGATCTGACCATGCTATAGGGTCCTGTGGGGTTCCCCTCAAGCCTGGCAACTCTGCAGTAGGGAAGTGACAATTACAGCTGTCACCCCTCCCTTCTGCACCTGTGGGAAGCCCCACGCCCTATGGGCTGGAGGTTGAGCACCCCCAACATAGCGTTCGGAAGGTAAGGACAAGATGTTGAAACGTGCCCAGATGGTGAATGGGGCTTGGGGGGGATTTTGAGGAAAAAGTGAGGGACCAAGTGGTGCTACTTGACCAGCTGCACTTCCTAGGGATGGAAGCAGTGGATGGGCACACCCAGGGTTGTAGGAGAAAGTTCAGCCCCTGAAACCAGAGCAAGATGGAAGTGCCTTGCTCACTGCTCTGAAAGGGGCTTTGGGGAAGGCAAGAAGTGGCTGGGGATCAGCCCCCGCCCTTCTCGCAGGCAGCCCAGCCCCTCCACCGCTCTGCTGGAGCTCACAACTCCACCCTCCCCCTTCTCACGCATGCGCACAGACACACTCCGCGTCACACCTCCCTCTCCACCCGCCGCGCCGCGGATTCCGATTGGCCAACAGCCTATCTCCCCTAGCCAATAGGGGCAGTCTTCACCGGCCGCCGCCTCTGTACGAGCCACGGCCGTGGTCCCCCCACTCCGGCGACCATGGCGGCAATGGGGCTGCGCAGGGCAGCGGTGGCGGCCCTCGAAGGCGGCCTGCTGGGCCGGGTCCCTGCCCCCTCGGCAGTCGCGGCGCGGAGGCACGCGGCGCACTTCACCTTCCAGCCGGACCCGGCGCCCAGCGCCCACGGTGAGAGCGGCGGGTACAGTGACGTCAGCAGTTGCTATAGTGACGACGCGCCGACCCGGGTGCGGCCCCCTGCGGCAGGGGCCAAACCGCGGGGCCGGCCTGATCCCCCCTGCCCCAGCGGCGCGGGCTGCACTGCGCAGGCGCACAACACCTGGCACTCCGCCCCCACGGCCAGCCCACCTGTCATGGGGGTAGACTGCCACCCCTTCCCCTCGGTCTTGGGAGCATGGCAGCAGGGGAGGGAGACAGGCGGGATTGTCTGGGTGCAGCCCAGGGGCTGAGGGTGAGTGTCTTTTGGGGCTCCCCCTGGCCGTGCTTTTCGAGCACGGCTCTGCTTTGTGGCCCAGCCTTGCAGGCACCATGGTTGGTGGGGGTCCCCTGCTGAGGGGGTGAGTCTAAAAAGAAAGAAAAAAAGGCAACACAACCTCACATATGTATGTCCCTGTGACTCCAGGATGCGGGTTGGGGTGCGTTCCCCAACTGGTGCTGGCAAGGGTCTGATCAGTAGAGACTGGTCCGGTTAATAAAAGGGAAAAAAAAGTTTGGAAGGAACCTTTGTGCGGCTTCTGTGCCTCCACCTGCCCCAGCGAGGTTGTGGTCGGGGCTTAAGGTTTTCGATGTCTTCCCATATAGGCAGTGTTCGGGCATCCTGGCAAATACCTTCCCCTTCTCTGAAGAGGGGTCATGGCTGCTTACCATGGGTGACTGGTGCCTCCTGAGTCTGGGGTGACACCAGATCGCTGACCGGAGGGTCCCCCAGCGGTCGATCATCAAGTGCAGAAACGCCACCAATGAAACCAGGAGTGCACTTCCTCCGACACTTCAGGTTTTGTGGCTGGCATTTCCCGGGGGGGTGCACAGGCAGCCCCTCTGTGTTGCCAATGCTGCTTACTTTGTTGCTAGCTCTTGCCCCCCCCCCTTCGAGGAAAGTTCCCAAGTCCCAAGGAAGTCGGTAAACGTGAGGCTGCTCAGGACCCTTAGCCTATGTGCCCACTTCAGGTTTTAGGGCTGGTAGGGGTAAGCCTGTACTTGTTACTTTGTGTGCCAGGCTTATTAGATAGGAAGGGGGGTTGGGGGGATCAATAAGGATACAGGGCTGCCTTTACTGGGATTTCCCACACTGTAGCCTTTTTCTTTTTTTTTTTAAGATAGCAAGAAGACTTACTTGTGCATGTTCAGTATCAAGGAAATCTTCAATGTGAGTTGACAATTGTTTTCAAGCCGGTGAGTCTTGGCAGAGATGGTGCTGCTGACTATCATGTGATGTGGTAGATTGTATTTTTTCAGTTCCCTCTCTCCCAGGAATTCAAAAAGAAGCCTCAAAATACAAAATTTGGGAACAGATCAAAGCAATCACTACTATACTAAGCTAGCAAGACTTTGGGGATAATTCAGGGTGCCTAGACACATGCAGTGAGGCTGCTCCAATGTGCTGAAATTACAGAGCATCGGAGCAGACTCCAGCATCACATGAATCAGCATCCCTGTGCTGAAAAATGGCAGCAGGGTGCTTTTAACTAAATCTTGTTCAAGCCCCCCCCCCCCCAGCATATCTATAAATACCATCAGATGTTAGGTGAGTTTCAGAAGTTTAACTCCAAATTTTGGAAAGCTTGGGTTGTTAGAATAGTTCAATAAAAAACAAAAGGCAGAGGAGCCAAAGATGGTTTTTTAAATTTTCCTTTTTCCTTCCTCTAACTTTACTTAATTTTTACAAGTTTCATATCATTCTAACTATTCCTTTTAACTTGTGCTTCTTGTAGCATCTCTTAAAGGATCCTATACCAGATGACAAATAGCAACTAATAAATTTTTGAAACCCTGGGATGCATAAGATCAGTGCAGCCCAACTCAGGGTTGAAATAACCGGTTTCTGGCAACACTTTATAACAGCATGATGAAGGTAAAAGCTGTATCTGTTCAGAGTTTGAGATGGATGGAAGCTTGGCATCATTATTTAATTCCAAGTAAGAAATCAAATTCCTACTTTCACGAGATCTTCAACCTATGTCTGATTCTAAGGACAGGTTCACCTTGGGAACCCTGGTTTTTGTCATGAGTTGAAAGAGCGCTTCCAACTGAAAAATTGCTACCTCATATTGACAGGCAGCTTGGTAGGCTTCCTATTCAGCTACAAATAGGGCACAATTCTGCCTAGCTTATGGAAGCTGGCTTGGTCCTATTAGAAGCTGATATGTCTACTAGCTAGTTGTTTTTGTGCTACATCAGGAATATCTGCCCTCCTCAGCATGCTGAGATGAGGTAGAGAAACGGGTAATAAATGGTAAGGTTTAAAGCTTTAAAAAAAAAAAAAGGTTGGGGGTGTGGGGGGAAGAAAATGGTTACAATGTGGCAAATCCCAGTAAAAGCAGCCCAAGCATTAAAATATTTTCCCACTCTGCTCCACTCTTGACTATTTCCCCTACTGTTCATTCCCAGAAGTCTAGTAGGTCAGTCTTGCAGTTCTACAGACAGTAAGATTCTGGGCGAAATGGTAGTTTACTATGGGCGAAATGGTAGTGATGGATGTTGGCTGCAACTTGGACATGAACTGGTGACATTTAACAAGGTTAGTAACATTGCAGTGCTTTATTTGAAGCTTGTTCCTTTAGGGCAGTGGTTCTCAACCAGGGTGTCTAGAGGTCCTTTCAAGGGTGGTACAGGGTGCTACACAATGTTAGCACTGTTAAGTATGCAAACTTTCACATGGTAACCTGATATTTCGTATAGGAATCCATAGTCTCAACACTCCCTCCCCCTCCCCCCCGCAACAAACAAAAAAAATCCTCTGACCTGTTGTGGTCTTTGCAATAGAAGATTTGGTCTGTTATTTTTCTGTAGTAAAAAAAAATTAAAGGAAAAGCTAAGAGCTGAAGGGTTATTTTGTGAAGGGTGCCTTGTCTATCATGGGTGCCTTTTGTTTAGAAAGGTTGAAAACCACTGCCTTGCAGGAAAGGTAATTGTGTTATAACTTGTAGGTTCTGACTTGTGATGTTGCAGTCTTTTGCTCATAGCATTCCTTATTGTGTCTGAAGGAAGTTACATCATGTGTTGCAGCCATGAGTTTAACTTCTGAAAGAGATGTGATATGTTAGTAGTGTTATCCCAGTAAATACAAGGTGCGCTGACCTGTTTCCCACTGCGTTAAAGTTATTATGTGTAAATATGTCCTTGCTATAAAGAAAATATGAAGAATTACGTCTCAGTCAGTGGCTGTTACCTCATAGGAGATCTTATAAGTGTTGTCTCATTGTTCCCTCCCCATAACTTAAATGGGCTTTTTTTTCCCCTCTTCCCCACACAGGACAAACCCAGAAAATGAATCTCTTCCAGTCTATAACAAGTGCCTTGGATAATGCCTTAGCCAAAGATCCTACTGCAGGTATGTTATCCTTGTAATTGTGATCCTTGCTGTAAATAGGAAGTTTTTTGGTTTTTGTAGGGGTCTTTTTCCCATTAATGGAAAAACGTTATCTTTAAAGTTAAGTACAGTACAAACTATTGGCAGTGTTTTTAATGTAGAAATAACCTACTTTACTTCCCATATTGTGGTAGTGTTAGTGATGTTTTAGCTGTGCTGGAACTAGATGAGAAGCAAGGATTTTTGGGGTCATAACTGTTTTTTTTATTGGACCAACTGCAATAAAAGTTATCCCCCTGCCCCCCCCCCCCCCAAAAAAAAAAAATCCTTGCATTTCCAAAATTTGTAAGAGGGAGGATTCAGTGTATATGTTTTATGTACTTAAGGACCATAACCTTTTGGCTATAGTTATGTTTCTTCTGTAGTAATTGGTAGCATTGTTGCAATCCAGTGTTGAGCTAGGGGAGAGCTCCATTGCTTAATCTTTCTGGCCACTGGTAATGTTACTGATACTGAGGGGAAACTTGACTCCTAGTGTGCAAGTAAAGAAATTCATTTTCAACTATTTTTTAAAAACCTATGTATTTTAAAGTCAAAAAGTGTACTTGTACACGCTTGTTATTATAGGCCTCTTTAAAACTAGAGGTCTGGAGGGTGCCTCCTGGGTCACTGAATCCTGTCAGCTGCTTACACAGGCAATGGTGAACTTAAGGAATAGTTACAATCACTACTTTTTCCCCTCAAAATATTTACCTTTAAACTTTCATGATGGCATATAGGATTATAGAACATTAGGGTTGGAAGGGACCTCAGGAGGTCATCTAGTCCAACCCCCTGCTCAAAGCAGACCCATCCCTATCTATATCATCTCAGCCAAGCCTGTCTGCCCAGGTCTTAAAAACTGCTAAGGGGACATATTTACATGTTCTATTAATATGATACAATTAACTCCAGTGTAGTTTACACTGGAGTTTATTGCTCCTGGGCACAGCGTTTGCACATGTGCCTAAGACTGTAGCTCATTGAGATGGGACGGAGCAGCCCCAGCAGGGGGTCCTGAGGGTCAGCCTGCCAGTCTGGGGCTGCTCCAACCTGACTCAGCATGTAGCAGAGGGTCTGGCTTGGGCATGAAGCACCCTTGTGCCCCAGCGAGACCTACTAGTGTCTACATATGTGCTGTGTCGAGGTAAATAACTCTGCCATAAGATAGTACTGCTGGGCACATACTATCCTACAGTGGAGTTAATTAGTTTACTACAGCCTAATAGCTTGCACCTGTAGATGGTGACGTTTTACTGAGGAACTAATTGGTCAGCTCCACAGTAAGTAGCCTGTTCCAGTGCTTTGAGAACTTCTGAGGCTGTTGGCTTAACAAGTCATCAGGTTAAAGGCTGCAGAGTTTTGACGGTTTTCTACCTCTGAAAAAATTTTGACGTGCAAAGTTGACTGGAAAGAAATGAACTCCTGTAACCTGGATGATCCATAGTTACTTCACAAAGGCAGTGACACTAGTGCAGTTAAACTTTTTAAAATAACTTTGACTAATAACAACTTGCAGTTCTGTGTGTGAAGATGAAAGCTACAAAATATCATGTTTTAGGACTGTGATTTTTTTTCAACCTCTTTTTTGTTTACAGACCCCTAAATCATTTTTTTTTTAAATGGAGGTGCTGACCACTTTGAATTGTAAGTGTTGGTATTCACACGCTTTTCATTGATTATAGTCATCTTTCATAGACCCCTTAGACCAGTTGTTTTCAACCCATGGTCTGCAGAGCGCATCTAGGATGTCTGTGAAAGGTGGCTGTAAAGATGGTGGCCCTGCACTGTCACTACTGCAGCTGTTGCTGCCCCAGCTCACCCTATGTCCAGAGGCTGCATGAGTGCCAGCAGCAGGCAGCCCAGAGCCAGATGTTGTAACCAGATGTAGATGTCTACTAGCACAGGAAACATCTGTTCCCATCATATGGCTAACTAGTACAAAACTAGTAACCACGTTATAGTGAAAAGGTTTTCATAGTGTACGCAGACGCTCTAGCCAACCAACAAGGACATGTAGAAAAACAGATTGGAGGCATTCTGTTGGTTGTTTCTACATCACTACTTTTGTTTTGCTGTTAAAAAAACATGGCTTAGATTTGTGTTTAACTACTAAAGGTCCATTATACTCCCAGTGGACAGACAGACCACATAACAAATAGTGAATACTGAATTTGCACAGTTGGTAGTCTAATAATTGGACTACCCCCTTCCATAGAGGAGGTCCCTTCGGCCTGAGATTAAAGCACACTGGTGGAATGTGTGGAAGCGTTTGCTTCGTTCTTGGACTGACATTTGGGGAGATGATTTCTAGTGTTTTTGAGAAATACATAATAACTGAATTCACTGAAAGTTGGAGGGCCGGGGAGGTAGAGGAAGGCAAAGATTGCAGTCTTTTCTACTAGATTCTTCTTAATCAAGAGGAAAAAATGGAAAATTGAATTGGAACTCTTAAGTTCATTGGACATCTGGTAAACGGTATACATTTCTCTCTCTTCGGAATTGAATATTGGTTTGTATTAACTTAGGTGTAGTGGCATGACAGGCTTGCTTCCAGAACAAGTAAATATGAGCTAGAGCAGTTTTAATCATTCTATTTTAGACCATAGATTATGTGAAGCAAATAGTTCCTGCGTCTCTAAAAGTACAAGAGGTAGAAAGGGAAATCTGGATGGACTTCTTTGAACTGTGTTGTTGATATATTCTTAAAACACTTGTGTAGATTGAAACTTTATAACTCAGTTGCTTTTCATACAGTTGTTGCATTTCACAGTGTTGTCTCTTCAGTAATTAGAATGTGTGGGTTCTTTTAGTGTGTTTAAAAATTATTGCTAAAACATTTAACATTCAAACATACAATTTGTAAACTAAAATTGTAGTTAATCCTTTCCCAAATTTTATAATAACTACATATAAATGGTTAACATAGAATAAATAGGAATACTTGCATATTCCTACATCTAAGACTGGTCTGTTTGCATTCCTAAATAAGACACTTTGTAATGTCTTTTTTTTCCCCCCCCAGTAATATTTGGTGAAGATGTGGCCTTTGGTGGAGTCTTCCGGTGTACTGTTGGCTTGCGAGACAAATATGGTGAGTTAGCTGCTCCTACATAACCATTGTTAGATTTTTATATCCATCCCTCAGTCATGAATCTAGAGAGGGGATCATACTGTTACGGCTTATAAGCAGAAGGCAGAGGAGGTTAGCACCGGGTACTTTAATTGGAGCAGCTCCTAGAGCTGCTCTAATTAAGGTACTCAAAGCATCTTGTGCATCGGGATACCTGCGCTGCAGAATGGCAGCAAGGGTGCTTTAACTAAAACTTGTTCGATGAGGTTTAGATGAAGTGCCCCTGCTTCTCTTTTGAAGCGTGGGGATTCTGATATATGAGAAGTGGAGGCTGGCATGCTCTAGCAGATTCAGTTAATCCACTGTAATTACAGCATGTCATAGCAGCCCCTAGGCTTATGTACGGGCACCTTTACAGGTTAATTCAGAGAGGCATGAGCTTTTGTAGGAACAACCTAGTCCTAGGAATAGACTTTTAAGGTAATATCCTGCCCAACCAATAGCCATGTTAGTCTGAAGATAGGCATATCACCTCCATATTTCTGTGCTTATATGTTTGCATCTTTATTTTGATATAGTTGAAGGTGGAAATTGTTCTGAATGCAATTTTACTACAGTACTTTGTTTTATGAATTGTAATTTTCAAATTACTGAATTAGGCCTCATGATGCTTAACTCTTTGTTTTCAACAATTACTGATTTGCCAAAGGGGTGTGGTAGCCTGTTTATAACTTAGAGCTTCAAGTTATATGATCTACAATTAGATCAGATATGATCTATATTTACCCACAGCTAGCAACCATTCAATCACTTTTCCCACTTGTATGTCTTTAGCAAACAGAAAAGATAACTCTTAGTTACAACATTATGTCTATAATGGAACAGAAACAGGGAGTTATAGTAAACTTGGTTTTTAAACCCTTTTCTAAATGAACAATTTAAATAACCTTGATTTCTGGCCTGATGTACAGGAGTTTAAGAAAACGATCGTTACAGTTTTGTAACAAATTACTGTAACATTTCTTACCCTACAGGAACTGAGAAAGTATCGAAAATTAAGATGTTAGTTAACTACTTCACCTTGGTCCTTAGATGAATTTGAAGTTAGACTCAGTAGTAGAAAGGAGATTATTTAAATCACTCAGAAGTCGTAACTGAAGGGAAGGGGGTGAGGGCAAGGGGGGAATCAGCAGTGCTGTTTGAATCTCTGAAACAGAATGTATGCTCAACATTTTGTTTGTTTGTGGGGGGCAGGTTTGGTCCCATCTGGAAGGCTGGGGAGGTGGGTATTTGTTTTTAGTAAGTTTCTGGAATCGGGACTTGGAATTTTCAATCGTATAAGAGAGGTGAGGAATAGGTAATTGATTCTTTTCATGTTTACACTGGTGCAATTAAATGTCAATTCTAATTAACACGTGAGGGAAGAATCAGGCTCTTATGTTTTGTTAAGCTCTGTTGCTTTTTCCCTCAGGTATTCACAAGTCCTTTCTAAATTTTGTCTGAACAATTAAAATTCATTAATTTGTCATTTTTGGTTATGCACTACAGGATGGGGTGGTGGGTAGGTGTGTGGTTTCTTTAACAGCTTCTGCTGATAATGTCAAGATATTCTATACAGTGTGCCATACAACTTTCATCTTTCATGGCATTTTTGAGAGCAGTCATTCCAGACAGAATCCATCCGCGGTGCTCAAGGCACCCCTCAGGAAATGTCAGTTATTAGTTTTGATTTTTTTTTTTTGGACTACAGCAATTATTCTGTTGAAAAACTTGAAGCCACCACAATAAAGTTAGAAAGTTCTTAACACCATAACCCAGAGATTTCAAATAGGAATATATCTTGTGAATTGTGTTTGCACATGGTTTAGTATTAACACTGCTGATTTCACAACACGGAAGGTCTCTGTGCCCTCCAGGCACCTGCACTGAGAATTGCTTCTGAGAAAAGAATCTCACATGTGGGGAGGCCTGAGGGTTCTGGCTCTTGAGCCTAATCAAAATAGTATTTACGGCCCTTTACACATGTAGCTCTTCCAAGCTGTATTGCTGCATCGCTGTCAGTAGGTGGCTAGGGTGAGGGCGCAGCCTGAGAGGCTTGCCCCTGTAATGAACCACAGTTAAGTTAAACAACTTAGGCTGTAAATAGAGGCTGCACTGAGAGACTTTTGTCCTGGTGTCCTACAGAGTACACACCCATTGTCCTGCATCAAGTATGTGTAAAATATGCTGGATGAAATAACACACACAGAGAAAATACTGTTATCTTAAGTTAGTTGCTGCTTATTTAACTTAATTTTGGTTCATTACAGGGACAAGCCTGTCAGCTTCTATGTTCTCCTTGGCCACTAACTGGCAGAGGAGCATCAATTCAGCTTGAAAGGTCTTTGTGCATTAAGGGCTGTGCCACTCCTGCTTTGATGGGAGTCAAAACCTAGGAGAATCAGGACTGCCTTCAAATGAGACATCTATTTATGGCTTTATGTCTGGACATAGCAATTGGGGGCGGGATGCAGAATGGGACCTGTTTAGCACTTTTTTTTGGCCTGGCATTCTTCACAGTTCTGAAGTTTCGGGCAGTGGGTGTAAATGTCTGTCTGTAGGATCCCAGGACAGCAGGCTTTTTCTCTTGGGAGAAATGCAAGGTCTGTTTACAGCCACTTTCTGACTCTGTGATTCTGCATATTTCTTTATCCTCTTTGTTTTACGTCCTCCCCCGACCCCCCAGGTCCACATTTTTTTAACATTTAGTGGGTTGGTTGGGCTTCAGGACTTGTCTCCAAGATGATTTTGCTAGTGCTTCATATTACGGATAACCTTTTTAGCATGAATATAGTTTTTGCATCAGAATAAGGTCTTTACGATACTGCAGTTGGTTGCTGTGAGAATGACAAATGGGAACAGAGGAATTCTCAAGCAAATATCTTATTAGCCTGTATACATCCCTTAATTGTAAGGTTTTGACTACTTTTTTTTGCATATACAGGGTCTTATTATCTCCTGTGATGCTCATTGATATTATTTTAATAATATTTGTTACTGTTATACCTAGGAACACCAGCCATGGACCCAGGACCTTCCTGTGCTAGGCACTGTTAAGACACCACAGAAAGATGATTCCTGCCCCAGAGAGCTTACAGTCTAAGACAGCAGATGGATACAGGTGGAGGAGCACAAGGAAATAATGTGACAAGAGTGGTCAGCATGATGGGCGGTAGCCATAGCACGCAAGCAGCCTAATCCTTGTCAAGACTTCTGTAGATGTCCTGGCAAAGAATTGATTAATAAGGCATATAAGGATAATGGGGTGGCTTTGCACATGTTTGCAAGGATTAAGCCCGGAGTGTGAGGGACTATGTGGAAGAGAATATGGAAGTGCTTATTTTAAAAGTTAACAAGCAGATGATAGGGACTATCTGATGGGTTGTGGGGGAGAAAGAGACCTATTATTACTGAATAAAGTTTGCGATGGGCAGGGAAAGGAGAGGCTGTGGAAGGCTTCTGGTTGTTTTGATATAGAAGGGGGGTCGATGAGGGACTCAGAGAGAGAGGTGATGTGGTCAAAGTGATAGGCTTGACAGATATTTGGATTTCTGAATGGATATGGGCATGGTTTTTGTGCAGTGCATGTTGTTTGTATTTATATGGCTAGATATAGTATAGACAGTGTAAAAATATGAATCTAGAGCTGTCTGAGTTGAACTTAGGAGTCTGAACAGTAGAGTAGAATAGTAGAGAGCTTTTGTGAGTGTTTATTTTGATCATGTTAACTTTTTTGAGGAGAGAACTAGACAGAAACAGGCTGTGATCTAGTCTTGAAGGAGAGATGCCTGGTTTGCAGTACAGAGTTAGACCTGTGAGTCATCCACATAGAGACAGTTGGATTTGTTGTCGGATGAAATTATCTAGGAAGAATAGCCAGGAACCAAAGATAGATCATGTAGGGCCCTCACAGAGAGCTGGAGTAGAGGATCAGGAGGATTCATCAAGGAGCATACAGAAGGAAAAGTTAGAGAGGTAAGAGGAGAACTGGCAGGGGATGGAGTACTGGCAGTCAGAGGCATTCAAAATTCAAGTTCCAAGCTAAAAATTCTTGCAGTCTGACTGAAGTTGCTTGAAAGATCAAAGTGGACAAGGATGGAATACTGAATATGAGATTTGAGTAAGAAGATATTTTATTAAAGACTGGCAAGAATGGTGGATGTCGAGTGCAAGGGAGTTTTATGGTAGAGGATGCAACTGGAGAAGAGGAGCCCCAGGCAGTGCATGTAAATGGGGCATTTGATGAGCTTGGGACTGAGAGAACAAAGTTGCGTTATTAAAAGGTTTTTTTCACTTGCTAGCAAAATAGCAATACATGATTGCAGTAAATAATGTGATGTGAAAATACAAGGATATTTCCAGCTTTTGCTTGAAATAGAAGGCTTCAACTCTTTTTTTCTTGTCTTTCTTGCAGCATTTCATATTTGTATGTTGTCATTTAAATCACTAGGTGGCAGTCTGTGCCTTAAGTGATTCCTGGAGAATAGCTAGTTCTCCCTCTTTAAATGTATGCAGAGTGCAAGATATAAACATCAGTTTGTATTGTAGGCAGAATTCAGCTTATTAATGGTTTGGCACTACACAGATTTAGTCAATATCAAATTTGTTACTTAAGTCTCTCCAGAGAAACTAGGGGGAAAAAGGAGTTTTATTTTACAGTAGAGTCTATCACTTGATCTGAATTGCTTGTGTGCCAGTAAAGCCATTTAAGCCTCAGTGTAACCTATATTTATCTCAGGAAGAAGGCAGAAAGTAGACAATAGTACTATATTGTGCATGCAGTGCTCGAATAGGAAACCTATACTAAAAAAACCTAGCAGTCTTGCATTACTTACTCACTGTTTTTTTTTTTTTTTTAAAGGGAAAATCCTAAATTTTTAAGTTGAGCCAGCTTTTGAAATGTCTACTAACTTTGAGCAAATATTTTACTGAACTGCTTTAGTTAAGAACTTAAAGATACAGAAGTCAGTAAATGCAAATTTTCCCAGCAGCTATAGCTTATTCCTTTCATGATACTGCATTTGTTCCTGTATGTGCTATGATGACCCCCCAAAAGCTGCAGCCTCTGTATATCAAATCCATCTATGTACTGATATCAGTGTTCTGCATGTACCTGAACTTCTAAGAAGCAGAAGACTACAAATGGCAATCTCTGTCTCAATCGCCATTTTTGCCTTTAAATGTAGCTCCAGGACTTTTAAGGTTTAGATACAGAAGTCTTTGATGCAGAAGGAGGGTGTGCCGTGCTGCCCTCTCTCTCCATTTCTTCCTTGCCTAAGGTTCCCATAGACACTTATGTATGATGCATTCACATTTCTTTTTAATTTGATGTACTTTGCTCAGTTTTCCATGCTTTCATGCAGAAGGTTTGAAATAACAGCTTTAGGAAGTGTGAAGTCCCTGGCCTTTTACTGATCTTCTAGAAGTGGCATTTAAAATTGACATCTTTGTCACCATGAATGATCAGATTGTTCACTGACATGGAACAATGGAGAGGTGATAATTTCTATTCTTGCAGGTGGGGAAATGAGGATAGCCATGAGGAATAAAATGAGGGTGGGAAAGAAGGCAGGATTGGGAAACGAGAACAAAGTAGTAAGAATGGTAGTGGGACAGTTTGGGGGTGGAGGGCTGGCAGGTAGGGAGCATACTTTTCTATCAAGTGACACTAAATGTTCCAGTGGAGCATCTAGTAAGTAAATCTTTACTCATTATTAAATGCCAAATTGTACACCTGTTTGTGCAAGCTTCCCACTAATGTTACTGAGTGTCCTATAGACGAAAAGGAGAGTATAGCTTCCACAGTGTATATCCCAGTCAATGCTCCGCAGTTACAAATTCTTCCTTCCCTAAGGAAGTCTAGGGGGTAATGGCCTTAATATTGGCTAACATCTATGTGGTATTTCAGTCTTCAGTAAGCTGAATTCTGCCTATAGTAATACCAACTGGTATTGAGATCTTACTTTAAAAGACGTACAGAGAGGAAGAAAATTGGTGCTTCTTTTTAAAAGTACATTTGGGTAAACTTCGCATCTTTTGTTCTAGAGCATTGGCTAGGGAAACTTTGGGGCATTTGAACAGCTGGTTGGAGGTTCAGTTATTTCCTTGTTCCCCTTAGAGCTGGCTCATGAGGGTGTGATGAATATTTGCTTCCTTCTGTAAGGCCTGTAGTTGTAGCGGACAATATCCACCCGTGTTCCAAACAACGCTTAGTGGAATAACCCAAATGATGCCTTCAGAATCTGGGTGATCAGCCCTTTCTAGCAGGAAGGCTATCTGGGTCAGCAACAGGGATCTGAGTCTTCCATTTCCTTTGGAAAAATGTGAAATTTTTCCTTCAGAGGAGAAAAATGCAGATTTCCCCCTTTTGCAGACTGTTCTCCACAGGCTGGCAGAGTTTCAGCCTGCAATGAGCTGTTTGCAAAAAGGGCATGAAACCCTAAGCCGATCTGGAGGGGGTGGGTGGAGGGGTATTTTCTTTTATACCATGCAACTAAATAATGTTGGCTTGTGAAGTGTGTTTCTTGGAGTTTGCTGACTTACACCTTTAACTTCTCAACTGAAATGCTGTACTACCAAAGAATTCTTTTTGCAATACATAGAAACAAGTAACGTTACAAGATCAAGTTGTTATCCCTGTTCATTGTAGCTTCTATTGTGATTATTTCCACCTTGTCATATGTGGTATTTAGGTATTCGCAAATGTGTGTGCATTTACAGGCATTCTAATAACACATTTCTTTTATGTCTAATCAGTTAACAGAAGCTGTATCTTAAAGCATTTGCATGCCTGTTGATGTATTTTAATAATCTGATTCAATAAAGTTACATTGGTATAGAAAATATTTCATTACGTTACTTCTAGACTTTTTTTAGTCAGTTTGATCACAGTCTTCATTGACCACATATCTTTTAGGGAGAAAGGATAGTCTAACACAGTGGGGGGCTAATGTCTTTGTCAGGTGTATCACTCCCGACCCCTTCCCTGACTAATCACCTATTCTGTTTTTGGTTCCCTTCCTACCTGCAGTTATATTGTGTGTCCTCTCCCAGGTCTGTTGTGTTCCACATGCAGACGCTCCCCTTGCTATTTGAGGTGCATGTGCCACAGGTTGGCCACCCGTGGCCTGATGGATAGGGCTTTGCCTTTTGGTGTTGGACACTTGATTTCTGACAGCCAAAACATAGTTGCATAGGAAGTCTTTTACCTTTTTAATGTAAAACAGTTCTTCTTTAAAATTGAGAATTCTTTTGTCTCTGTGATAGAGTCTCGGTTTTATTGTAGTATTTCTGTGTTCATGTTGTAATAGTATGTTGTAATAGTATTTGCAGCCTCAGTTTAGCTGTAAAGCAAGTACATGGGGGAATCAGTGGGTTGAAGGGACAGTGAATTCAGAGTTGCTGACCTGTCCTACCTGACAGAAGAAACATCCAGCTATGTCATCATGAATAGCTTTCTTAAACCTTCAAGGAAGGTGAGGATTCCAGCTCACATCCAAGAGGTGTCAGGGGAAGGAAAGACACCTAGACGTGTAGAGGAGGGACCAGCAGGATTTTGTCTTTAGCCGAGATTAATGGAGCAGCTTTGAGGCTCAGGAAATTTGGGCCTTGACTAGAAAGGGAGCAGAGCTGTGCAGACTGCACTAGGGCAGGGGGAATGTAACCCTTTGGAGGGAGCCAAGAATCTGTATCTGAGTGGCCTTTGTCCCAGTAAATGCCTTCATCAAAGATGAGCTGGGTGTTTTGCTTTTTTGGAACTTTGGATTGCACTTCTTCTCCCCAGTAGGAGACAGGTTTCCTTCCTCAGGAGCTGAGCTGGAAGCTAGCTCTTGGATTCAGGGCTAGGGAACAACCAGGGAGGGGCAGGGACCAAAAACCAGGGGCTCAGAGAAAAAAATGAGCCGGGACTCCCTTCTTCTCTAGAAGCCACACCTGGGCTGGCTCAGGGGGGTGGTCTCAGGTACTAGACCAAGCTGTGGTAGTCCTGAACAAAAACTCCTTCTGGGGCACTCTGACAATCCCTCTTTGTCTGCTTTGACTACAAACTCCTTGTGCTGGGGGCTGTTTAGTGTGTATACTGCTCAATATAGTAGAGACCAGATTTACCCTGCATTCCAGCAATATACTCAAAATACTGTCATTTAAACATGCTTTGCCTTGGCCTGAACTGTAACTTTAGCTGTGTATACAAGCCTTTTCTGTTTTTAATTCATAGAGTTAAACTACATGCTGAATGTCACGGGCCTACCTAGCCAGGCAGTGGAATTGAATTGGAAAAGTAGTGTACTGCATATTTACTGCCGAGTATAATGTACAGTACACTGTTGCTGCTTGTTATCTTATTCTTATAATGTTTCCAGTCTCATTTTACTTCTTGAATAGTAAATTAACAAGAGCTCTAAGATGTCTAATTTAACAGAGTAGTCAGATATGTATCAAAAGGTCTGTCTAAGATTGCATTTTGTATTGTACCCTGGATTTCAGTTGTAAATATTCTACTTGGGACGGAAGCTATCTATGTAGGAAAGTGTAGTGGGGGACTTGCTGTATATGACCAATGACTGACTAACTCTGGGGACAGTCATTATCTCTCTATTGCTGTCAGAAGACTTGAATTTGTGAGAGGGGTTAGTATATGAAAAAAGGCATGTTGTTCAGGAAGAATCGTGAACTTGGACTGAAGTTTAAGAGGTACGGGAAAGGATTTACACCAATGGATGAGAGCCTGAGTGAACTCCCCAAGCGTCAAGATTCTAGTGCCAAAAGATGATATGAAATATGAGCTACTTACTGAGAAGTCAAACTTAATGAAGTAGCAATTACTGATACAGTGAAGGAGAAGAGAATGTGACAGAGAAGCTTTTAAGGAGCGGTTTCTTGCATATTGTTCAACTAGTATTAAAGCCTTTTGGAGACTAAAAATCAAGGAAGTTTTTAAGATGGTCTGAAAGTAGGGCTGCTTAGATGCCCTTTTAATGTATTTATAAAGCAAACAAATTACCTTTATTTACTCAAATCTAAGGTGCATTTCTCCCCCCCAGTCAGCATGGGGAAGCCTCTCACCTTAGATTCATGTACAAAATAGGGTGTGGTGGAGAAGGCCAGGAGGCTACTGAGGCTCTGACTCTGGCCCTGAGCCTGGGTAGAGGCCAGAGTCAGACCCACAGCAGCCTTCTGCCCTCCCTCCGCTTGTGCTCTGCAGCTTCTTCCCCTTCCACCACCCTTACTGTCAGGCACAGCTTGGTTCTGGCTGAGGCTGGATTCTTTCCCTCCATCCCCTGCTCAGCCTATCGGCAGTCCTGGTGCTGCTGCATGGCTCTGCAAAGGCTGTGCTTGTGTGTTTGTGCTCTGGGACCCCGCAGGGAGTAGAGTACAAGCAGTGTCTGACAGTAAGAGGTGGGAGAGGAAAAGGGGTAGAAATTGTGAGGAGTGGGGGGAGAAGCAGGGAGAGGAAGGGGCAGACACTGGGAAACTGGGGGTGCAGGTGGGGGGCAGGAAGGCTGCAGGGAGAAGGGATAGAGGGCACGGAGGCTCCCTGACATCCTGTCCTTCCCTTCGCCCTGCTAGCTGCTGTTTTACCTGCTGTGGGGATCCCTCTAATAATTAGATTCTATACCTGGAAGATATAACTAACTTGTACATTTTCTAAATATCAAATCTGATTATTGGGGGATTGCCTTAAATTCTGGGCAATTGATTCAAGTAAATATAATGCTTCAAGTTTCATCAAATATAAATAAGGCCTTTGTCATGTAGAACTGTCAAGAGGCACAAAAGTAGTAGGCATTTCCATAGCATCCTCTATTGTGAGCAGACTTGAAAAAAGGAAGTTGGTGGAAGTTTCAGGTGTTTAAAGAATATAACTTGTGTTTTTGTGTGGGTTTGAGGGGTTGAATATGGGTTCTTTATGGGATGGCATTCCTACCTTTTAAAGACATGAAGATATCCATGTTGTAGCTACAAAAAAAGCTGTAAGATGGCTAGGCAAGAAAAATGTTGGAATATGGATTCTAACTTGAACCCAATTTCCAGCCTGCCAGAGCAGTCACAATGACTTGCTATTACTTAAGTACCTTATTCATTGCTGTTGCAGAAGCATCAAAACCCAAAGTAATGAGCAGGGATCTGGGTTTTTCATTCACTGCGGTAAAATGTGGTAAAACCCAGATTTTCCACTTTTAAAGAAGAAAAACCTGGGAAATGGTGGGTTTCCCCTTGCAGGCTGGCAGAGTTCCAGGGAGGCTCGGGGGAGCAGGAAGGTGGTCAGCCAGGGGGCACCATGTACATGTGTGCACTTACACATGGACCTGGCTGCCAGGCAGCCTGGAGAGAAGCTCCCACAAGTAAGTCTGGTGTGGGGTGGGATGGGGGAACTGAGCCCCACATGAGGAAGGGAGGGAGCTGGGCACAGCTGGGGCTGGGGCTGTTGCCTAACTGGGGTGGTGCATGGGGCCCAGTTGTCACAGGAGCACCAAGGTGTCCTGTACCTTGGAAGCAAAAGGAACTGAGCTGCCAATCAACCGGGTAGCTCAGGTGCCGGTTGCCAGGGCAACCAGGCGGGTCAGGTGGCCAGAAGGGGGCAGGGCCGGGCCTTTACAAACAGCCCAGGCTGGAGCCTTACTAGCAGTTCCCTTCTGGCAGCCGCAGGAGCAGGAGCTCTGCGGCTGAGCTGAGTGGCCTGAATTGGTAGTGGCAGCATTGTGGTGCTGACTGGCTGCGATGATGCCGGGGAGGAGAGCACCTTGATGAGAGGTATGGTTGGAGGCCCTGGCGGGGGCTCAGTGTTTGTTATGAGCAGGAGGCTCTGTGTTTTATGTTGAAGCCAGGTGGCTGGCGTCTTGGTTATAGTTACTCCGGAGGACCGGGTGAGGCTGTAGGGGAGTGAGGAGGCCTTACGGGGATTCCCCAGCAGCTTGGGGGTTCCCGGTGCCCATTAGGGGCACAGTGCCACAGCGGGCACAGTATAAGGAGTGCCAGGAGGGCGCTCGCTGTGTGGGGATTGTAGCCCCAGCAGCGCGAGGCGCGGCCCAGGCCCCAGAGTGGGGCAGGCTCTGATTGATAAAGACCCAGTAGGGCTGGGGAGGCCAGATAAGGCTCCGGCCGCCTGAGCCCAACCCGGTATTCTTGGTAAAGACCCAGTGGGGTCGGGGAGGCCAAGTAAGGCTCCGGCCGCCTGAGCCCAATTCGATATTGACCAGTAGCAGGACATTGGAGTGAATAGTGGGAGCTGGGACGGAGGGCGGCGAGCCAGGCCCGGGGGGCGCCGGGAACGGGGCGGAGGGCGGCGAGCCAGGCCCGGGGGGCAGGGGACTGTACAACATCCCACAGAACAGCTGCGAGGCTTGGGGCGTGCTAAAGGGGAGGTTTGGAGGCACGCATACCCCTTAAGGGAGGGGTGCACAGAGGCGCCCCATTTGGAGTGGGGGCAAGAACACACATACTGTTCACTAGGGGAACAAAGGCAGTCTCCCATTTAACCTATTAAATAGCAAAGTCGTGGCGGGCGAGGATTCGAGGGTGCCTAGTCCACCCGAACGTGACAGTAGGGGGTGCTAGGGAGTTCACGGCCGCTCCTAGGCCTCACTCCCTCACACCAGTGCCATGTGTAGCTACAGGGTTTGAGCGGGGAATGGGATGGAGCTACGGGCAGCTCATTTGGAGTGGGGGGAGCTGGCTTCCTGCTACTGTGCACTGCTGGAGGGGAATGGGGAGCATGTGCCCCCCAGATTTGTGTGGGGTGGGGGTGGGCTGCCTGCTGCAGGCTCGGGGCTCCCTGCCCTGCTATTCTCCTGCTTGGCTCTTTGTGGCCCAGCAGGCAGGACTCAGTGTGGCAGGGCAGAGTGAGATGGGGAAGTTTGATGTTGCAAGAAGTCCTGAGTTGCCATGGTAATGTGCCCCCTGCCTTCCCAGCAGCAGCAGGGATGGTGGCATGAAGGGCACCTTGTCATGGTGGCCTGGGGCTCATGGCAATGGCACCCAGCTCTGCTCTGCCTTGCTGTGCCAGATCCTGCCCACTGGGCTGTGGAGGCCCTGGGGGGAGGGCAGCAGGGTGGAGAGCCCTGAGCCTGCACTGGCCCCATGCACAAAAAGAGGGGGAGGGGGAAGTGCGCACAGTGGCAGGAAACTGGGCTCCCCCACCTGAGCCTGCAGCGGGCATCCTGCACCTGCCCCCCCTCCACTTCACTCTGGCTGTGATGCCCATGGGGGAGGGGGAGCTGGGCTCTGCACTCATTCCATCACAGCAGCTGCTGCCTCCCACAGGTGGCAGCCAGGGCTTGGGCACTGCTATGGGGGGCAGGGGCTGTAGAACTGGGTCCCTGGCCTCATACCCCTGGCAGCTGGGAGCCCCCAGGGGGCTGTGGATCAGAAGTGAGGGGCAATGTCATAGGCAGGGCACTGGTAGGGATGCTCAGCACCACAAAGCAGTGTGGGGGAGGACAGCCATAGCTGAACCTGTGTCCTGGTGAGTGAAGGGGGCAGGAGGAGCTCTAATTTTTTTTCCATGAGGGAAAAAATCCCCCAAAATCAAACACGAATATTTATAGGTATTTAGAATTTATTTTCTTATAGTGATTGAGGCACTGGAAGGCTTCCAAATTGATATATTTACAATTTTAAAGCAATAAAACATTGTGTTCTACTAATACCTATGTATATAGTGGCATTTCACTTTTAATCGGAATATTTGTGATTTTTAAACAGAAAACCAGGGTCCCTGGTAATGAGTCAAATTTATGTTTTGCTGCAGATTGCATCCCTACTGGGAAGTTATTAATCTGTCCATATGGCTGTATATGCAGTCAAATTTCCTATGTGCTTTGTATGTTTCCTCATTAATTATGGCCCTCCATGGGAAAGTGTACTGTGCAAGTGACACTCAACAATGTTACAGTTGTACACCCCAACTTAAATAGGAAGAAGGGAGAGTGATGCCTTAAGGACTAATTTGAAGAGGCATAAACTTTCATTAGCAACAACTTGCTTTGTCAGATACTTTATGCTGTTGCTTACAAAGCTTATGCCTCTCTGATTTAGCTAGTCTATAAGCTGTCACTCTTCCTGGTTTCAGACTAACAAGACTAGCTGCATCTTTTAAAATAGTTTTGTAAGAATTTTAAGGCAGTGTTGCCTGCAAGAGTTCAGTCTAAATGTACTCTCTGTTAGTTTTAGAGCTAGCTAAATTAAATCCTTTCCAAACTGGGGGAGTGTGTGTATTTTCCCCCCCCCCCACAATGGCTAGAGTTGCATGATTCCCACAGGGGTTTCCCTTACTTAATAGCTCAATGTTGAGCACTTACCAGGCTCTGGGGGGCAGAGGCTCAATTATGTGTTCGAGTGCACTGGAATTTTGTTTCTGGGGGAGAAACGCACCGTTTTATACGATTTTTGGATTGGATGCCTTAAGTCTCTCTCAAAAACTTTTCACCTCATTCCATGCAACAGCTCATTACATGTACAAGTGTTAAAAATCTGAGGCCAGATTTTGTTCCACCGATTTAGCCGTGTAAGTGGACTGAGGTGCCTAAGTATAAATTATGTTCCACCCTGGTCAAACCCTTGGAAAAAAGAACTGTTCATACAAAGGTGGGTGCATAGGCAATGCATGGGGGGGGGGAATGCCCCCCCTAAGATTGGCCCTCGCCGGTTGTGGTGTGGGGAATGCCAGCTGGTGCCTCCCTGAGAAGTGCTGGTGGCACTTCCGGTTTTGCTGTCAGTGCTTCCAGGGTCGGCAATTGGCTGCTGGGGGACCCCCCCCCCATTCAGCAGTTAGCTGCTGGTGCCCCCCCCCCAAGAGTCGGGAGGCACCATTTGGGGGTGGGTCCCCTCCTTATTTTTTGTGATTTTTGCCTTGAGGGTCAGATGACAGTTTGGTTCAAAGCAGATGAATGAATGGCTTTTTCAGGACTTAAACGTGATTCTATTATGCCTTGCTCAAGTGCCTAATATGTGAAATCTTTAAAATCTGGCCTGGGGTCACACTTTCTGCAACTCACAGGCTCGAAGTGTTTTCGCTCTTGCTCTGTCTCTACTCTGCTGACTTCAGGGAAGACCTGTGTTAGTAGGAGAGATCTGAGAACCTCCAGCACTAGAATACCCTGGTTTCTAGTAGTTATGACTAAGGCCTGGTTTAAATCACAGACCCAGCTTGAGGCACAGCAGCTCGTTTAATCTTGGAGTTTCCCCTATGTGCTGCCCTGCTGCTTGCTCCTGATTGCCAGGAGGCAAAAACCATGACTTTAAATATGCTGCATTCTCACTGGGGTTTTGTCTCATGGCCATTAGGAGAGAGTAGCAGGGCCGATGGGGCCCCTCTGTCTATTAGTGGCAGGGGAGCGCAGGGGGGAGCTCCAAGACGAAAAGAGCTGCTGCGCCATGAGCTGGGCCCATCTGGACAGTAGGGCTAGGGACAGATATTACACGCAAACCAGTTTAAGTGACCTCAAACTGGTTTAAACCTGTAACGAAACAGATGTTCGGTGTGTATAAACCAGTTTCAAAATGGCCAAACCTGGTTTAAGATAAACCTGGTTAAATGTAGTATCAGATTTCACTGATTTTTGCTTAAACCAATTGATGCAATGTCTGTCCCAGACCCCTTGCTAGTTTAAATTAAATCAGACTCCCCCAGCATCCTGCATGCTGTCTGGGTTGGGTGAGCCTCTCTGTTCCACAGCAGGGATGGCCACCCCTCTCTGTTCCCTGGCTGCAGCTTGGCAGAGACTTGCAGGCACAGAGTATTTCCTGCTAAGCAGGGATTATTTCCCCCTTCCCCTCTGCCTTATACAGACACCTCAACATTAGCATACCACGTGGGCTATGGTTTGAGTGGGAGACAACAGGCAGACAGGTTTATTGGAGTTAATCAACAGATAGCTTAATGTCTTTCCTTGGAAGAGCTGTTTATGAAGAGCTGCATTAGTTGATGGAGAATTGCTTTGTTTTCTTAATGGGTTGATAAACACTGAGTTAGGGGTGATAAACATTCCCTGCTGGGCTGCTTGTGGGGCAGGGAGAGCTTCCTGCTGGGGCCTGGCCACCACCCACCCCCATCAGCTCAGCCCTGTGCAAGGGAAGGGAGGGCTGCTCTAGCCCCCCTCCCCCCAGCTTCTAACCTGAGCCACTGCAGGCATGTGTCTTTGGTTCTGGGATGTCTGTCTAGTTACAAAACTAATTTAGCTTAGCCAGGTTAGACTAACCTGCAAAGATTGAATCAATTCAGGCTTTTTGAACATCTGTCCCTAGCTTAGATAGTAAAGGTTCAAATCCCCTTGGGCATACTAAAGAACTAAACCAGAGTCTTTTGTCCAGTGGTAGTAGGAGTGTCCTAATACACTGAACCTCTTGGGTAAAATTGGGTGACCACTACCATCCCTACCTCTTGGTTTTGTTAGTACATCTCTTCATTTAATTTGTTTTCTTGCAAGTGTCTGAGCAGAAATGTGTTCAACCAAAATAAATAGGGAAGGCGGGGGCAGGGGGGAGAGGTGGAGGCTCGGAAGATCCAAAACTTAATCAAGCTCAAACTAAATTTATAAATTGTATTCTTTTGTTTGATTTATCACTCAAAAGGAAAATCAGTTTTTAGCAGTTCTCCTTAAAAATAGTGAGAAAGTCAAATATGTTGTCATGAGTACAGGTTTCCCTCACTTTGTTGTACATGCAGTCCTGGAAAAGGGTGCATAACTCGAATCTGCATAAAGGGAACCCACTGTAACAATGTAACAAATAGGGATACATTCCAAGACCCGACTGTAGTGATCCCCAGACTCATTTCTACCACTTTTACAAAACAATTTTGGTACTCGCCCACAGCAGACAGTACACACAAGCACAGGACAATATTATAATGGGAATGGCAACTACAGCAACACATGTTGCAGATGAGCGAGTAGCACAAATCCACACAGGAGACTATATTCTGGTGTGTGCTGCTCCCACAGTGCACCACACAAAACAGCTGACTCTGGGTTTCCATCACACTGATCACATAAGTGTGAATTTTCCTTGCATATAACAAATTTTTGGTATAAAAAGGGTCATTGCATAGTGAATTTGCACATACAGAACTCGCATAAAGCAAGGGAAGCCTATATTTCACATTAATAGATATTCAAAAACATACAACTGCTGCCAATTCGTTATTAAATCCATAAAGCAAATGAATATTTTAATATTTAGCTTTTTTATTATTTAATAAACAGACATGTCATACTTCCATGTTTTCATTGTTTTTTTTCTGAATTCTTGGTTTATTTTAATATTCCTTATTTTTTAGCTTCAGTTTAAATTTTTCACCGATGGTTTAAAATATCTCTTGGTGATATTTACACCACCTTATTTACAAATAAATCTCAAACTTTTTTTTTCCAGCTGTCTGTGTTTTGTGTTGCCTAACTGTAGTGGGCTAGTAAATAGAATAAGACTAAATAATGGTAGATATGTTAGAAATGGTATACTAAATTTAACTTGGTATGAACTGGCTTATGTTGCGCTAGACTTTTATGATGCTCATGAATTTTGAATTAATAACAGCCTGCATTTAGAAAGGCCTGTCTTCTGCTGGATGGATCTTGACACCAGAAATTTAATTTGTGAAAGAGATCTGTTTTACTAGTAATTCTTTACTGTAAAATATTTTAGAGAAAGATGAGAATACAAGGGATCTGCATTCTACGCAGTGGCAACTACTATGAATGCACATATATTTTGTTTTAAAGGATACAAAATTTGAAACAACACAGAAGGTATCTATAACAATTCTAAATATTGGTCAAAAGAACTAGAATATTCAATATTTGAAAATATTCAGATTACTAAGCACAAATGACTCTGTGTGTGTGTGTGTGTGTGTGTGTGTGTGTGTGTGTGTGTGTGTGTGTGTGTGTGTGTGTGTGTGTAAGGCACAGCGGGTTGAAAACTGCAGGGCTGGTGGCTCTTACCAAGGCCACAACACCTGCCAGTTGTGTGTGTCCTAGAGCAGGCCTGAGTGAGTGCTGGGCCCTGCCAGACCACGAAGGCTGCCAGCTGTGTGTGTCTTGCTGGGGGGTCTTGTTTGGGGCCCTGCACCCTAAGCTGCTGACAGGCAAAACTCATGATGTGGGTGGGTGACCCTGTGTTAAGGTGTGCCCTTCTTGGCGCTGGGGCCTCTGCACAACATGGCAGTGTGCCGCATTGAAGTCTCCTCCTCCCCTACAGCCTCACATCTGGTCCTCCGCTTTCATAGATTTCATAGACATCAGGGCTGGAAGGGACCTCGGGAGATCATCGAGTCCAGCCCCCCGCCCAAAGGGCAGGAAGTCAGCTGGGGTCATAGGATCCCAGCAAGATAAGCATCCAATTTGCTCTTGAAGGTGTTCAATGTAGGTGCTTGAACCACCTCCGCTGGAAGACTGTTCCAGACCTTGGGGGCTCGGACAGTAAAGAAATTCTTCCTTATGTCCAGCCTGAAACGGTCTTGCAGGAGTTTGTGACCGTTCGACCTCGTCATCCCTTGGGGCGCTCTGGTAAACAGACGTTCCCCCAGGTACAATAACTTAGCTGGCTCAACACCAGCAGCATCAAAGGTACCCACACGGAACGGTCACAGAGCCTGTCATTTTATAAAGGAATTGACAGCAAGAAGTGAAGGTGTTGTGTTGTGTTGGACATATGATGTTATTCATGGTGTGTATTGGCTTATCTTGTGTTTTTATGTCTGTGTGTGTGTGTGTGTGTGTGTGTGTGTGTGTGTTATGAAAAAAAAGTACTTAAAAAAAATGTATCTTTGGAATCTTTAGGCTTGAAAACCCCTTTGTCAGGCTGAGGAAGTACCTGCAGTTGGTCCTGGGTGGAAGAAATAGTAAGGAAGCCAGAGGCTGGCCTGGCCCGCAATGACTGGCTTTCTTGCCTGCAGTGAAAATGGAAATGGAGGCATCGGGTGGGGGGGGGGGGGGGAGGGACAGGCTGGGGTGGGGAATAGGGGGAAAAGGAGAATGTAGCGGCGCAGGTAAAAGTGCAGAGGTGCCTGGGGTGTCAGATGTCCAGTCAGTCGCAGTGTGCCAGAACTCCTCTGTCTATATTGAGTCCATGAGTTTCTGTACCTACTGCCTAGGAGGCTGATGAAGTGCAGTACATAGGCGCAGCCCTGAAAAGTGGTTTGTACATTCAAACAAGCACCTGACATCATCAACAGAACTAAAGCCAACTTTCTACAGCTCAAAACTCAAAACCTGCCAACTATCTCCAGTATCCCCAGAAACTGTACACCAGAATCTATCAAAGACAACAAAACCCAACTACCTGTTGGGGCACAGTCCTCACCAAAAAAACACTCTGCCTCCAGTCTCTCAGGCCTGATCCTGAGAAGGAACAAATTACAATACAAAACACTTTTCAGGGCTGAGCCTATGAGCTACACTTCATCAGCCTCCTAGGCAGTAGGTACAGAAACTCATGGACTCAATATAGACAGAGGAGTTCTGGCACACTGCGACTGACCAGACATCTGACACCCCAGGCACCTCTGTACTTTTTACCTGTGCCACTACATTTCCCCCCTTTCCCCCTATTTCCAACCCCAGCCTGTCCCTCCCGCCCGATGCCTCCATTTCCATTTTCACTGACTGGCTTTCTTGCCTGCATTGTGGGCCAGGCCAGCCTCTGGCTTCTTTACTATTCCTTCCATCCAGGACCAACTGCAGGTACTTCCTCAGCTTGACAAAGGGGTTTTCAACACTAAAGCTGGCATCCCAGGCAGCTAAGCTGAGTTCACTGGGAGCCTCACAACTGCACTGCAACCAGCAAGCGTCAGGCTTGTCAAAGACGTGACAGGTCTGGGTGTTCCCTAGCCAGGACTTTGTGCATGCGTACATTAGCTGGAGGTGATGGCATCTCCTTCCTGTCTTTCACCAGGGGATCATTGCTTCTGGCGTTTATGGGGCTGCCGCGCCACCAGCAGTCCCACCAGGCCTCTCTACCCTGGCGGAGTGCAGCTGTAGTGGTCATGCCCAGGACCTGGGGCCGCCTCCTTCCCCATAGCCCCAATCCCATACCTCCACGTTTGTCCTGGCAGGGGAATGAGCTCAGCAGGGACATGTTCTTCCCCTGCTGGCTGGTGATGCAGTTAGTGACCCCTCCAACTGGGAAATTGGTGCAGACAGAACGAGGAGGGTGGCCCTCAGCCTGGCTGCAGGTGGATCTTGGGGAGCCCCAGCAGCGGAAGGTTCACCTTTAGGAACACCAGCTGCCCCACCAATGTAGGATCCAACTAAGTGCGGTGGGGTGTCACAACACCCCAACAATGCTGAATACCCTCTCACTTGGAACACTGGTCAGTGTACAGGACAGGTGTTGCCAGGCAACCGTAGCCAGATCCTGCTACATCTGCTTGCTTTTTGCCCAGTAGGCCAAGGGGTCACATTCCTGTGGTTCCACATCCTTGGCAAGAGAGGTAGCCACTGAAGCCTCAGCACTGCCTGCCAGAGGCTAGGAGCTGGTGCACTTGGACCCTAGCGTTGAAGCCATGCCCATGGCCCACATTGGCAGTGGCTGGCATGGAGGAGACTGGCTGGTGCTGGTGCTGGGAGTGCTGCCACAGTAAAATGGTTCCCCCTCTTCCACATCCCCTTGCCTCTGCACTTGGGCCTCCCTGACTGTTCACCAGCACCTGCGTCCAGTGATCAAGGGTTTTGGGGCTGCCAGTGCACATGCTCCCCTTCACCTTCAGGTCACACATGGCCGCCATCATGTGGACCGTACTGGACCGCAAGGGATCCAGCTGTCTCCTGATTCACTTCTTCAGCCACCTCACCAGTGCCTGCAGGTCTGGTGACAGTGGCCTGCCCCAGCCAGGAACATTGATCCCCTGGATCTTCTCCAGTTCTCTCACTAGAGGGATCGCCTGGCTGAAGGGGGTATTGCCAGTGCTAAGGGTCTCAGTGGCCTTGAGGAAGGGTTTGGGGACCACCAACATCTGGGAGATGGTACCCCACTCAGCTCTGTTCAGAGGGGTGCTGATCCCTATCTCCCCAGACAAGGCCATCTCATGGATGGCCTTCTGTTGCTCCACCAAGTCTCCACATCCTGTATGATTCTGTGCTGTGGGATGCTCAGTGCTGCCTGTTTCTCCCGCAGCATCTTGTTCCCCTTGATGCTGCAGTGGAAGTAGCCCGTCACCTTCCTGCATTTCAAAATTGGCTGGCTTGTAGCAGTACTGGTGGCAGTGCTGTCACTGGCAGCCCTGCCCCCGTCTAAGGCATCCCTCACTATTAGGTGCTGCCAGTGTGCTACGCAGCAGATGCCAACCAAGTTGGCATCATGGACAGTCTTCCCCATATTTAGCCCCGTTGTCGGTGACCTTGAACCCACGCTTCAGTTCGGCCTCCCCAATGAGCCATCCCTGCACGATGCGGTTCATGGCCCCCATGATCTCCCTTGTCACATGGGACTCATCCAGCACCTCAGCTTGCAGTAGAGCCCACCGATGGCCTGACTGATCGCACCAGTGCCCCATGAGAGAGAGGTAGGCATGATCGCTACCCCGGCTGCTCAAGATGTTGGAAGTGAAGTGCAAGGCTACCTGCGGCCCTGTCTTGCACAGGTCCTCCCTCAAGTACTTTCTGCATGCCTGATACAGGGAGGGCACCACCACCCTGCTAAAGGTGGTGCGTGGGGACACTTTGTAAGATGGGGCCAGACGTGCTACAAACCACCTGAATCCTGGTCGCTCAACTAGGGAGAAGGGCAAGCAGAGCAAGCATCTCCCCAATGCTCTGGGTGATCTTGTGCGCCTTGGGAATGTGCCCCCCCCTTTCTGTCCACCTTTCCCTCACTGGTCCAGGGTGGTCTGCCTCTACTTTGGGGGCAAGGGGGCTTTGGAGCGAGCGGGGGACTTCCCTTTCGGCACACTCGCACTGGTGTCAGGTTTAGCAGCAGGAAGAAGGGCAAGGGGGTGGTGCCTCCTCAGATGCAGCAGCGTGGCCATGGTGGAGAAGTGCCTCACGTCCTTGCCACAGCTCATGTGTCTTCGGCAGTGCTGGCAGATGGCAAAACTGGGATCATCTGCCACCTCAAAATGATCCCATGCTACGCTACTCCCACACTTTTGGGTTGAGGGTGAGGATCCTGCCTTTTCCCCCTTCTCGGCAGGCTGAGGCTCAACAGGAGGAGGAGCTGCCTCAGCTGAGCCACTTGCCTCTACAACCTCAGCCTCCTCTGGGGTGCTGCTTTCCAGAGGAGACCTGGGTCTAGGGGAAACGTGAGGGGTATGGAGCGCTAACTCTGATTTCCCCATAGTCCCCAGAATTGCCTGAGCCAATGCTCTCAACATCCCTGGCTCCAGCTCCAGCTCCTCCTCTGGCAGGGGGAGACTCACACTGAGAGCTGAAATTGGGGTGGAAGAGGCAGTGATTCCACTGCTGGTGCCCACTTGTGGAGATGGTGCAGGTACAGGGACGTTAGGTGCAGACACTGTTCCCACCGCCTGGCTTCCACTGGTAGCACCGATGTCACGGCTGCTCGGGAATAGAATGTGCCTGTGTTTGGGTTGGGGGGGTGGGGCTTGCAGCTCTAGCTCTCCCTGCACCCCCTCTCCTTCCCCTGCCAGAAGACCTGGCACCTGCCTTTCCAGCACACTTCATATTGATCTTTCCTGTGCTATCTGGTGTTGTGCTGTGAATGAAATTATTTGCATCTATTCCTGTATCTTCTTTCTGGCTCTCACGATATTGTCTATCTTGTGGTGTAAATTAAATTTTTTGCGTGTGTTCCTGTCTCTCAATATATTATCTGTGTCTTGCTCTTCTGTAAATATCTGTCTGTCTTGTTCTGCTGTGATTTTTTCCCCCTATATTCTGGGTCTCTGTGTGCATGTGTGCAAGCAAGCAGATATCACTAGCTGGGAAAATAAAACTGTCTTTTTGCAGAGTTTCCAAAACAAGTTCCCAAAAAAATAATTCAAAGAAATAAATTGAATTGTAATACTACTAATAATTGAATTGAATAGCTAAGCTAAGCTAAATCCTAACCACTCCTTTATAACATGAAAAAGCAGCAGGCAGGTCTCAGTCACAATGTTCCTCTCTCACACAGCTGCTGACAGGGAATGAGCTGCAAAAGGCAGAGAAGGGCTGGAAACAGGGGCTTTTATATTTTTTTAGTCCCACCCCACAGATGCTGCCATTGGAAAAGTAGCCAGGGAGAAATCTTTCTCACTGGCTACCTACAGACGTCAGTCTTTCCCCCTCCCCCGCTCCCACTATCTGTCCCTGCCCCCACTCCCATTTCCTCTTCTAACTTCCTCAAAATGGCCAAAGTGGCTCTGGAGCATCCAAAGCAGGTCCGACATACTTCGGATGCCTCCAGCCTGCTCTGGACGCCATTGCTTGTATTCTGCTTCAACCTGGAAGTGCCACTTTGGATGCCAGGTCATCTGAAGCAGATCCAGATTCAAAGCGGGATCCAAAGCCTCGCACAGCCCTACTAAACAGTTCCCCATAAGGGTTATGTGCCATGCCCCTGTCCTGTCACAGGGAGGAGGCAGAGAGTCCCTCCCTGTGCAGCAAGGGAGTGGGGGGAGAGCCAACCCAGAAAGCCAGTCATTACTCATTCCCCTGTGTGTGTGGGGGGAGGCGGGTAGTGGTGGGGGTAGGATTAGTGCCCCTTCCTGCTGGTGCCATGGGGCACCAGGGACACTTTCTTGTTGGGGGTGGTCCCTGCTGGGCAGGGGGAGAAGCTGGGCAGTCATTGAGGGTGGGGTGTCCCTGGTACCCTATGGCATTGACAGGGAGGGGGCACAGTCCCCAAGCTTTCCTCCTGCTGCTCCCCCACATGGGGGAATGAATGCTAGCCAGCTCTTTCCAGCCAGCCAGCTCCTTTTGAGGAGGTGGGGTGGAGGAGAAGCTGGGCAGCGATCGGTCTGGCTGGCTTCCACAGCAGGCTACAGCTTATAGGCTTGGCAGTACTACACTTGCTAGCACCACAACCGAAAGGGATTTGGGGGCCATGACTGACCACAAGATGAACATGAGCCACTAGTGTGATACCGCAGCTGGTGAAGCGAACAAAACTCTGGCTTGCATCCATAAATGCTTCTCAAGAAAATCTCAGGATGTCATCCTCCCACTGTACTTGGCCTTGGTGAGGCTGCAGCTGGAATACTGCATCCAATTATGGGCTCCGCAATCCAAGAAGGATGTGGAGAAGCTTGAGAGAGTCACACGCATAATCAGAGGGCAGGAGAACAGGCCTTATGATGAGAGGCTGAGAGTCCTGGGACTCTTCAGCCTGGAAAAGCGTAGGCTCAGGGACCTAGTAGCAGCCTATAAGTACAAAAGGGGTGTGCATCAGGATCTATGGGAATGCCTGTCTACCAGTGTCACAAGGGATGATAAGGTCCAACAGTCAGAAATTCCTCCAAGACTGGACATAAGGAAAAACTTCTTTACTGTCCTAGCCCCCGAGGCCTGGAAAAGACTCCCTCCAGGGAATGGAGGAACCGAGCCCCTACCATCAAATGCCAAACATCTGTTAGTTTCGATGACACTGTAACTTTAAGTGCTTTATGTAAAATGCGAAAGTTACAGCACAATCAATAGGGATCCGAGTTTTCCATTTCCCATGGGAAAAAAAATACGAGTTTTCCCTTTTACCTAATAAAAACATAGATTTTTCATTTTAACAGAGAAACGTGTGGATTTTGTTCTTTTGCAAAGAGCTCTCTGCAGACTGGCAGAGTTCCTGCCTGTAGTGGGATAGGGGGAGTGGGAGGAGGGTGGTCAGGCAGTATATCCTGGAATCCCTTTCTTTTTTTCCCCAACAGTGTCAACTTATTTAGTTTGTGGTCCACTATACCATCTACATCCCTTTCAGCAGTAATTCTGACTAACCAGTTATCCCCTTATTCTGTATTTGTGGATTACATATGTCCTTTCTTGGTGTGGTATATGCATTTGTCTTTGCTGAATTTCATTTTATTAATTTTGACAGTTTCTTAAGATCATTCTGATCTCTGTATGTGTAAAGAAACATACAAAAGCAGCAATAATAAGTAGCCTTATCACTCCATCAGCACTAAAACTTGATGACATCTTTTCGCATTAAGTGTGTGCATGTGTTCCCAGAGTAAGTCCTAATGCTGATCTTCTACTTGGCATACTCCTGGATACTTCCCTGTGCCCATATCTGTTTTGTATGTAGTGTTTTCCACTTTTTAACTCTTGACACAGCTATTAGTGCTGACAAAAGACTGAAGGCCAGATCCTATTGGTCTTAAGTGACTAATGAGATTCTATTCCACCCTATTCAATTACTTGGAAGTCCATTTTGCATCTGCTTTTGTAGAACACCATCACCTGACCTTTAAGATCAAGTCACAAAAAAGCAGTAAGGAAGAGGAGAATGAACCAGTTCTCAGTGACTTGAGCAGGGTGGAATAGAATGGTGCATGAAGTCCGCTAGGTGTAATTGAATCTAGCCGCTATTTGATAAGATGTTTTTAATCCAAAACATTGAACAGAATGTGCTCCCCCTGAAATATTATCTTTCAGGTTAAACAGTGACTGAAGTTAGAAGGAAAAAGAAACAACTTCTGAACTGAATTTAATTGGAAAAGGACATTGTAGGCTGTCCTTTTGGGAGGTTCCAGGAAACCTCCAAATGATATGAAAAAGCAGTGACTTAACTGCACATGAAATTTATGGGCACCTATGTGTGTGCTTGACTCTTGCTCCAATATGTTCTAAATCAAGCCTGTCGGAGAAGACTCAATTAATTGGGTTTGCTGGAGCATTCTAATTGGAATGCTCCAGCAGCCTTGGTATTGCAAGTATTCAGCATCCCTCTGCTTCAAAATGGTGGTGGGTACACTTTAAAGCTTGGTCAATGAGCGCTTAAAGCGCTCGCAAGACCATTTTGAAGCGTCGGACACTGTGGATGTTTTAGTAAGAGTGGCTTCTGAGAGCTGCTCTAATTTAAAGTGTCCCCTACCCCATGCAACATGTAAAGACACCCTATGCTTCTGGGAAGGAACTAACATCCTAATGTTGGAATAACTGACATTTAGTTGTTTTTATTCAGAATTTCCTTTGTAGACAACAAAGGATCCCTTCCATGCTGGTTTTAATCCTCTCGTCCTCCACCCTTACATAGAATTACTTATGCACGAAGCAGAAAGATATGTAGTCACTGCACTGAAGCTGCAATGGTTAACACCAGCTGATGGTCTGCAGCTAACTTTAGGGCTATCCTGCGTATGATTTCAATATATATTTCGAGGAAAGAGGAGAGTCGGTAGCAAGTAAGAAGTTGTTATGTAGAAAAGTTGGAGGGTCCAGGTAGTTCCATATTTTGAGGATCCATGTTGGGGAATGTATGGGAGTATTTGCTAAAATCTGTAATAACTAGAGGTACACTGATATATCGGTCCAATGTCAGATTGCTACTGATATAAAGAAAATTGTCTATATTGGATATCAGCCCAATGGTGGCAATAATTTGGCTGATAAATGCCTGTGCTGTGTGCAGCTGCAGTGCAGCATGGAGCAGAGCCAGCAGCATGGAGAGCTGCCTCCAGCTGGTAAGTTGGAAGGGGAGGGGGGAGGGAAAGGGTGCGGGGGGGGGGCATTGATCTGCCCCACCCACGGTGAGGGAGAGGGCAGAGGCAGCCTCCTCTCAGCACCATGAGAGCCCACTCTGAACCCCTGGCAAGAAAAGCCCCACACAGCGCTGGCTCTGGCTCCACCCTGCAGCTGCAGCCCACCCCATGGCACCATATCCAAGGGCATGCCCCCTCTGCCCCTGCTCCCGCCCTCCCAGAGTGCAAGCACTGAGATGCCACATGATGGCAGCTGTATTGGATTGGTGTCAGCCAATATGCATTCTTAAATATCAGCTATTGGTACTGGTCCCCAAAATCTCTATCTGTGCACCCCTAGTAATAACAGCTGCATCAACACAGCAGTTCTGTTTTCTTTATAGTTGCTAGATCTGAAATTACTTATGCACAAAGGCAGGGCCATCTTTTTGAAGGTGTGGGTGGGGAGAGACCTGGCTCCCTCTTTCAAATCTGAAAAATGGAACTAGTTTAATTTTGTGAATCCTTGATAGGGAAACTGTAAATCAGCTCGATACAACATTGATGGACTTGCACATTTGAGAGGCAAGGATTTTTGAACATATTAATTTCAATTAAAGGGTCTTTGCATAGCTCTAGAAGACAATAGAAGATCCTGTCAGATTTTCATATTGTCAATATATCTGAGGACTGAGATGACCTCAGACCAGGGCAGTAATTTATAAACTGTGATTACCTACATCTCATGCTAGTAGGTTTAGTAGATATTAGGAGTGTGTGAAACAGGCCATATTTGATTTGGATTTGGATTTGGCCCAAATTGGGGACAGTGATTTGATTAATTGATTTGGATCACTGTCCCTGATTTGATTTGTCCAAATCTGAAGATTCAAAGCAGATTCAGAGAATCGGCGATTCAGCCATAGACACAGCTTTAAATGTTTTTTCTACATACCTCAAGGTACAGGCATGGCTCATGAATGCTGTGATGGTCGGGCAGATGGAGCATCCCACAGGAGTGCACCCCTCCCCCCCACCCATGTGTTTGGCAGCAAACCCAGAAGTGGACCAGAAATATCTCCTGTCCACTTCCAGGTCTGCCAGGGAGTATGAGGGGGGATCCTCTGCTCCTCCTTGGCTCAGCGATCAGCCATGGGGTGACCCCAGGTGCTCCCCCAGACCCAAGAGGCACCAACTGCTGAGGTGGGAGGGTATGGGGGCTCTCTGGCAGACCTGGAAGTGGACTGGGCCCCTGTCAGACTTCAAATAGGTGGTCACGGCCAGCGTTCTCCTGGCCCCATCCAAGGGGTGTCCCTGGAATTTAGGCGCTGGGAAACGCTCCACCCTGAGGGGAGCCCTGACAGTTGCCTGCTGCGGGTTGGCTCTTTATGTTCCTGGAGTAAGGTTCCTACTTGGGGTTCTCATTACCCCTGGTATCCCTCACTGGAGGCATTCTTGGGGCTCCACCTCCCCTACACCCCAACCAAGCACCAACCTTCCGGGCTGCTGGATGATAGGTCTTTGGCCTGCACTTTGGCTTGGCTACTCCCAGTGATTGCAGGGCATACAATTATGTCCGCTTTTGCTCTCGCCCCTCCTCTGAGGCTCTTGCCCAAACTGGCCTCGATCTTTGTCCGTGGCCCTGGACCTGTGGAGGGTCTTTGGGTGAGGGGAGGGGGATGCTCTCCATGCGCCCTCCAAGATAGGATAGGTCAAGAACAAAAAAAAAAAAAAAAACAATGAAAAAAAAATAACAAAAGGATCTGGGTGTAGACTTCTGCCCACCCCACTCATGGGTCCGCTGTCTTAGACCGTCTCTGGTCCCCCGATGTTGTCCCTCTCCTTCTTGGCTGTCCTGCCGGTCGATATGGTGGGCCCCACCAGTGTGGGGCAAGCCCCTTTTAAGGGATCTCTGTCTTGGCCCTGCCGGGGCTATCGGCTTCCCTGGAACATTGGCTGGGAAGCACCTTCACCCCTCAGCATCCGAGTCGCGTCTGGTGCCATTTCCTTGCTGCTGGCTTTCAAATCCGCCAGGTGGCATTTTTTTATGAAGTCATCTGCCGCCGCTGCCAGCTGGCAATAAAAGCGGCTGATGAACCGCACCGGTAGTTCTCCTTAGCACGGCTCCCTCTTCCCTGCTGGAGGTAAGTGTTCTTTTCAGGGCTCCTTCCCCGGGACAGACTGAAAGTGCCTCTGGTCCACTTCGAGGTCTGCTGCCAAGTGTGCTGGGGACCCCCCCCCCCATGCTCCTGTGGGATGCTCCATCTGCCCCAGCATCTTGGCATTCACAAGGTGCCTGGTACCTTGAGGAATGTAGCAAAAACATTTTAGGCTGTGTCTATGTCCAAATCTCTGAATCATTCTGAATCTCTCTGAATCGACTTGGAGGATTCTGATTTGATTTGAAGAGATTAAAGGGCTTCCTGATTCGATTCGGATTTGGAGATTTGGCCACTGAATCTCCGCTGAATTGAATCAGGGACCGAAGCTTTGCACAGCCCTAGTAGATATATTGAGGGTTATAGTGGTGTTTAAGGTAGCCTTTAGAAGCTAGTGAAAGTTTTATCGTCAACCAGTTCTTTCGGTCACGAGCCAGCATACTAAAATACACACTGCATTAGACTTGGAGTCATAGCTGGATATTGGTTAGCAGCACAAAAGAGCCTGAGACAGAGTGTATCCTTATTTGGTGTTTTGATCCAAATTAAAGTGAATGTAAGTTGAACAGTTTGTAGACATGGTATAATATCTAAGACCTTTATGTGAAGTAGGGAAATTTGAATTGAATATAGAAGAGGTGAGAGGTTATTTTGGAGTGCAGAATATTCCTCCAAATCTTGAACTGGATCCTGAATTTATAAATTTGCTCAGCTAATTCTTTCTACAACTATGCTTTATGAAAATCTGTATGGTTGCCTTGACTAACTTCTGGGAAGGTGCTTTCTAACTCATCTATAAAAAAATTATGGCCAGTATTTTTCAATTAATTTATTAGGGATATGGGTTTGTTCAAAGTTGTTTTTTTTTTTTCTTTCAAGCATTTATAATCCTGAGATAAGGTAGTGGGAAGATTTTCTGTACTTACTTTTTCAAAAAGCTTCTTTAAATAGGGTTACCATACATCTGGGTTTTCCTGGACATGTTCTCTTTTTAGGTCCTCCCATCTCTGTCCAGGTGTTTGGTTTTTTTTAAATGTCAACAAATGTCTGGCATTTTGCTCCGCTCATCATTGAAGTTCTCCCTAGCACTTCCTGGCTTGCCCTAGCAAGGAGCTGTTTGGGGCTTAGAGGAGTGGGGGGGAGGGCAATTGGAGGCAGGGGTATCACGTGCGTCTGCATGTGGACATGCACATGCCTTGCATGCAGCCAGGCAGGGGGTGGGACAGCCCTGGCAGCTGAATTCAGGTAAGTGTATGGGGGCAGGGTTTAGAGGGCTTGGGGACTCTTTGGGGGGGCTGTCTGCATGTGTTGTCCATGCACTGGTGCTGCAGCAGGGCAGGGAAGATGCCTGCTCCTCCAGTGGGGGAAGAGAGGTGGGGCGCCTTATAGGGGCAGCAGAGATTTGCATGGCCAGGCTGGTGCCTGTGCTCTCAGGGCAGCTGGACGATCCTGCAAGGCTGGGGGGAGCAGGGGGCTGCAGGTCAAGAGTGAGGGGCACTGGCATGGCTGGGAGGGCTGTGGCTTGGAAGTGAGGGGAACTGCGGGGTGGGGACGAGGATTGTGGGTTGGGAGCATGGGGCACAGGCATAGCGAGCTGTGGGTCAGGAGTGAAGGGTATCAGTGGGGATGGGGTGGCTGAGGATTGGGAGCAAGGGGCACCAGCCTGGTCTGGGAGTGGGGTACTGTGGGTTGGGAGTGAGGGGCAACAGCAGGGATGGATGGGGGGGTGTGGCTGGGGTGTGGCTTTAAAGTGAGGGGCAGGGCATGGGCATATCACTGCCCCACCCCCAATCATATTACACCCCCTCCCCCGGAGCCCAACAGGTGACTTCTTTTTCTTTTGAAACTGGAAATATGGTAACCCTACCTTAAATAAATATATTTAATATATTTTTAATTTTGGTCTTGCCTTTTCTCTTTTCTTTTATTTCTTGTTAAGAGACCAAGGTGAAACAGAGTTCATCCAGTGGCACATGCTAGTTTCTCTTCTGTTTTGCTCCATCTTCATGCTGATCCTTAGTGATGCTAATAAGGGTGATTGGGAAATAATGCCCAGGCCTTGCATGGTTAGGTGTAAGTCGGAAGCATCTGAGATTGATTAATCAAAGTGTGCACTGTTTGCTAAGTACGTGGTTTGCATGTGTCCAGCAAAGTCTGTGATGACTGGAGTTTGATTATTCTAGTTTTGTGTCTCGATGGACAGCTTCCTAAAGCATTAGGTAATAGTGGTTTGGCAATATTTTTGGTTTTTTGCTCTGTTCTTTTTTTTTTTTTTTATATAAGAGAATTTTACAGTAGCATCTGTAGCATAATACATCCAACCTCCCCTTCCCAACAGACAATAGTACATTTTGTTCTATTTACATCTTAAAATGTACTTGATTTTTAACAACTAAAAGAAAATGTTATTTGAGATTAGAGAGGGAAAATACCTTTTTAAATTGTGTACATGTAGATTAAATTGAATTTTATATATTAATTTGTCAATACAGTGTGTACCACTCATTAACAGCCTTTTTATAGTTTTGGTGTACATAACCCAATGATGTTTTGGGAGTTGCTCATTTTATTAAATGTCTAGTTATATATTCCCCACATTGGTGTCTCTTTCCTTTTGAGGAAAAGGATAGAAAGGATTTACCATTTATATTAAAAGATGTCTGAGTCAAAACCCTTCTAGTATTGTGATGGGTCTCTGTCTTAAAAGAAGAAAGAAACAAAGATAAAATGGTCTTACATCAAAGATGGCAGAAAAGCTTACATATATACATTCTGACACTTCAAGGTATCAATACATTCTGCCATTTTGTGATTTCTCTGTAGAAGAAAACATGCCCTGTTAGAGTTGGACAAAAGGGAGTTTTTCCAGTTCAAAATGCATCTGTTTCAACATCTTCAAAACTGAATGTTTTTTCAGTAGTCTGATATTTAGGAAGGGGTGAAATGTATTAGTATATTCTTCCTTCCCACACTTGTTTAGCAAACATAATCTCTCTTGTAATACAGTTTTTGCAGGTGCGACTGATTAGCACCTTCACTTGCATATAGCATCCTATTGGTAGACCTTGCCTTTCTGTGATGATCTGCTCATGCTGGAGCAGGAAGCCAAATTCCAAATGATGTTGGGCTGTTGTTTGTGCATTTCCAAAAGAGTTTAAGAATAAAACAAGAATAACAAAATCTTTATCTGGCATGCATTTGGCATGCATCCTGATTTTGTGTTATTGATGATGATGATTTTCTTTTTAAAATAGTGTGAGATAATGCAGTTGTAGCAGTATCTGGAGTTTTCTGTATATGCTGTCACAGTCGTAGGGCAACCCCTTCCCCTTGCTTTCCTTACCCAAAGCCAGGCCTCATGCTGTTTACACTTGTGGTGAAATGTTTTCTCATTCTTAGGCTTGGTCTGGGTTTACAGTACCTTTTTTATATCACCTGTACTTACTATGCAGGTTTTGACTTGGGTGGATCTTTCTGAGTCTGTGATCTGACAGCAATCTTAAGTCTAAGTATTATTTAATCTTGGCAGTAGGAATGAAACATTTAGAGAGGTATTTTACAATGACAAAAGGTCATCAGATCTGCATATCTTATGCAAAAGCTTACCATTCATTGATAGCAGCCTACTAAGGCCTACTTTCTTCAGATGCAGTAGTGGGTCCTTTGGTGGAGTAACCCTTGCAGAGAGAAAGAGAAAGCATTTGCTTGCCCTCTTACAGAAAAGTCACACTACTATCAAATGTGCTTTAAAGCGTCATAAATTGAAAATAAAAATAAAACTAGTGGAATTTTAAAAATGAGTAAATTTGATGGAAATACGCATATTATCTTTTAGATCTTTTTAAATTGGGGCTTTTGAAATACTGTGTCTTAGTTTCTAGGGTCGGAAGGGACCTGAGTAGATCATCTAGTCTGAGCCCCCGCCATGGCAGGAAATAATACTGGGGTCAAACGACCCCAGCAAGATGTTCATCCAGCATCCTCTTAAAAACCCCCAGGGTAGGAGCCAGGACCACCTCTCTTGGAAGTTGGTTCCAGATCCTAGCCGCCCTGACCGTGAAGTAGTGCCTCCTGATATCTAGTCTAAACCTGCCCTCTGCTGTCTACATCCCTCTTGAAGTGCAGTGCCCAGAACTGGATGCAGTACTCCAGTTTCTGCCTGACCAGTGCCACATAGAGGGGGAGGATCACCTCTTTGGACCTGCTTGAGATGCATCTGTGGATGCATGACAAGGTACTGTTGGCCTTCCTGACTGCCTCCCCACACTGCCGGCCCATGTTCATCTTGGAGTCAATGATGACCACAAGATCCTTTTCCGCCTCCATGCTGACAAGAGAGGAGTTCCCCAACCTGTAGGTATGGTACCGGTTGTTCCTCCCCAGGTGCATCACCTTGCACTTGTCTCTGTTGAATCCCATCCTATTCACATCCACCCACCCTTGTAGCCTGTCTAGGTCTGATTGAAGCCTGATGCTTCCTTCTAGTGTGCCAACATCCCCCCACATCTTAGTGTCATCAGCAAATTTGAACAGGGTGCTTTTTACCCCCTCATCCAAATCGCTGATGAAGATGTTGAACAGTGCGGGCCCGAGGACTGAGCCCTGTGGAACCCCACTGCCCACATCCCTCCATGTTGAGAAGGACCCATCCACTACCACCCTCTGGGTGTGGCCCTCCAGCTAGTTGGCGACCCAATTGACTGTGTGGGCGTCGACACCACAGTCCTCTAGTTTCTTAATGAGAATGGGGTGAGAGACAGTGTCGAATGCCTTCTGGAAGTCCAGGAAGACTATGTTCACTGCTACCCCTGCATCTAATGATCTGGTAACCTGATCATAGAAGGCCACCAGGTTGGTCTGACAGGACCTGCCAGCATAATTTTCTCAAACAGCTTGCCTAGGATTGAGGTAAGACTAACTGGCCTATAGTTTCCTGGGTCCTCCTTCCTCCCCTTTTTGAAGATGGGAACCATGCTGGCCCTCTTCCAGTCCTCTGGGACCACACCAGAGCACCACAAGTGCTCATAGAGCCGTGCCAGGGGTCCTGCAATGACCTCGGCCAATTCCTTTAGGACTCTAGGGTGGAGATCGGCTGACTTAAACACGTCCAGCCCCTCCAGAAGCCCCCTAAGTAGTTCCACGCTAACCTTTGGCCCAGGTGTGCCTCCCCTGGGGCCCAAGGGGGGCCCCAGCAGGGAGGTGGCTGTTTTGGTCCCTACTTAGGAAGACGGAGGCAAAGAAATCGTTAAACATGTTAGCTTTGTTGTCTGGTGTGATGACCGAATTTCCCAACGCGTTCTGCAAGGGCTCCACGTTACCTGGGACCTTCTTTTTGCTCCCTATGTATTTAAAAAAGGACTTCTTATTGTCCTTAATCTGAGAAGCTAGTCCTAATTCCATCTTTGCCTTGCCCTTCCTAACTGCCCTCCTACAACCCCGAGTGACTGCAGAATAGTCCTCCCTGGTGATGAACCCTTCTTTCCATTGGGTATACGCCTCCTTTTTAGCAAGGAGACATTCCCGGATGCTTTTGGTGAGCCATGGAGGCTTGTGTGCTCTCCTGCTCCCTTTGATCCTCATTGGGATTACCTTCCTTTGTGCTTGGAGGATCACCTCCTTAAGGAGCAACCACTCTCCTTGGACATCTGCCTCCCCTCCCCTCCCCTCTGGGACCTCAGTGCATCCCCAACTATCCTCCTTAGCTCGTTGAAGTTTGCCCTTCTAAAGTCTAGGGCTGCTGCCTTACTGCATGCCTTTGCCACCTTGCGCTGGATGGTGAATTCCAGCAGGCGATGATCGCTGTCGCCTAGGTGGTCGAGCACCCGCAGCCCCCTCACCAGGTCATCACCCATGGCCAGCACTAGGTCCAACAAGGTGTCCTCCCTGGTGGGGCTGTGCACCTCCTGGGTTAGACGGAGGTCCTGCACTCTGTTTAAGAACCGACGTGAGCGGTGAGAACTGGCTGACTGCTCCTCCCAGCAGATATCCGGGAAGTTCAGGTCCCCCATGACTACCACATCTTTAGCCTTCACTACCTCTGTGAGCTGACCTAAGAATTCCTGGTCAAGCTCTTCTCCCTGGTTGGGAGGTCTGTAGTAGACTCCCACCGTTAAGTCTTTTTACCCTTGACTGCTTTGTATTCTAACCCAAAGCACCTCAGAGTGCCCCTCCTCTGACACCTTGCTAATTAATGAGGATGTGTATTCCTCCTTCATATAGAGTGCCACGCCCCCATCTCTCCTTCCTATCCTGTCCCTCTTGTACAACCTATAGCCCTTGACATTCACTGCCCAGTGATGCGTAGAGTCCCACCACGTTTCTGTGATCCCCACTACGTCCGGGCTGGTGTCAGCCATCAGGAGGGTGAGTTCCTCCTGCTTGTCATGTGGTTCACAGAGAAGTTAGATCACAAAGGCAAGTTTCCTTGTATTTTATATGGATGAGCTAAGGACTAGGAAATCTTAAATGGAGAACAAAAACAGGAAAACAAAGGCCTAAAATGTATAAATATTTAATAAACATTGAACAGAGTTTAAAGAATAGCGGTGAACTTAATGAAAATTCATAAACAACATTGCTTTTATAGGCATGAAACGTTTTCAAACAAGAACGTGGAAAATACTAAATAATGTTTTCTTATTTTATTGCATGTTAGTTTTAAGTAAACCTATAAGTAATTATTCTTTTCTAAATTACTGCTAAGACTGAAGTTATCAATAAAAATAGAAGTCTTTGACTGTATCTGGAATGAATCTCAGTAATCTTGTCTACTCCCTGAAAGAAATGACCAGGGAAAAAGATAGAAGAACAACCTATCTCTAGACAGAAAAACAGTTAGGTACATATAAAAATATAAGGAAACTCTACTCCTCCTTAATAACACAATATCACTTGTTTATCCTTTTAAACAAAGGTACTTGATTTAAACTTCAAAATGTAAATGCTTTATGATTTAGAAATGGACTTTTCTAATTGGATGGGAGGAAACTAATGAAAGTAAAGCCAAAACTTTAGCATTTCAATTTTGTACTTATCCACATTGGAGCGTCTCCAGATTTTATATATTTCATAGACATTAGGGCTGGAAGGGACCTCATGAGATCATCGTGTCTAGCCCCCTGCCCAAGGCGCAGGATGTCAACTATGGTCAAAGGATCCCAGCAAGATAAATGTCCAAATGTTTCTCGAAAGTGTGCAGTGTAGGTGCTTGCACCACCTCTGGGGGGAGTCTGTTTCAGACAGTAAAGAAGTTTTTCCTTATGCAGCTTAAAATGGTCGTCTTCTGGTTCTGTCACTGGACTCCTACATTTGCAGCAATCCTCAATTAGCTTGTGCCCATTATTTCTTGTCCTCCCTTGGGTGGCCTTGGTGAACAGATGATCCCTCAGGCTCTGATGTATGACCTTTCCTGGTGCCCTGAACCCCACACTGGGTCCCCAGAAACCTCCTCCACACTTGCTACACTGGACTTCTAACAATTTATAGAGCTGCTATTACTGGTCAATCCTTCTGTTTTTTAAGTTTTACTTGCACAGTGACAGTAATACTTTCTAGTGATACCCTCTAAATTTAGGGCACTGGTTCAGTACTGACTGAAGACAGGTTTAGGGTTACCATATTTCCAGTTTCAAAAAAAGAGGACACCTGGGGAGTAATGGGTGGGGCGGCTTGATATGCCCATGCCCTGCCCCTTCCCTCACTCCCAAGCCATAGCCCCCCAGCCCTACTGCTTGCCCCACACTCCTGATCTACAGTACCCTGCCCCCCAGACCATGCTGGTGTTCCTCAATCCTGACCTGCAGGCCCCTGGCTTTGTCTGTGCCCTGTGCCCCTGTCCCCCAACCCTGCTGCCCACACAGCTCCCTGCTGCTCCTGAAGAACCCCCTCCACTCCCTTCCCCTGCTAAGGGGCAGGCACCTCACCTTTTGGAGGGGCAGGCACATCTCTGCCCTGCTGCTGCGGTAGTGCTGGCAGGCAGGCAACTCCCTCCCTTCCCCCCCCCGCCCCAAGCCCTGGCCTTAACTGCCTGTAGCTGCCAGGGCTTGTGAGCAGATGCACATGATACCTCTCCCCTTCTCCCCTCATCCCCAAGCTGCTCCTTGTTGGGGTAATCCAGGAAGTGCTGGGAAAGCAGCGACAGAGCAGAATCCCAGACATTTGCTGATATCTTAAAAAACAACCCGGATGGAGATGGGAGGGAGGACCCAAAAAGAGGACATGTCCAGGCAAACCTGGATTATGGTAACCCTAGATAGGTTAGTGCTGTTAATCTCTCTTTGTCAGTCTCTGTAAGTGCTGATCAAGGCATTTAGCTTTTGAAATTGGATGAAGTGGGAAGCTTAGATGGCATGACTGCATTGCTGTGTGTACTGATTGTACCTGATTGTGGGTAACTGCAGTGTGAACCAGGAGGTGGGTCTTGCATAAGTAGAAAGGCTCTGGTTGCCAGATCACAGCAGCACAGGGCAACAGGCCAGGAAACAGGCGAGTTAGAGTGGGAGTTGACTGGGGAGTCGTTCAAGACATTTTCTTCCCCCTTCGTTTCCTATAAGTTTCTTGAATAGAAACAAGTGAAGAAGGAAGAGGAATTTTTTTTTCTAGGATATAGCAGCAAAAGAAGGTGCTAGAGAGAAAAGCAACAGGATGACCACAGAATGTTTCAGTGCCAATTCCCCTATCACCGTAAGCTCTTCCATTGCCTGTACTTGTGCATGCTATGTCCGGGCATGGCCACTGACAACATCAAGACTTCCACCCAGGTTCTGGTCTGGCTTTACAGAGACTGTGGCCTGCATGTCCATGCCAGGAACAGCCAGGTGGGAGAGTGCTTGTGGTGAGAGCTACCTCCTGGTGGAAATTGGAGAATCAGGTAAGAGGAGGAGGTGGATAGGCCTAGAAACGTCCATGAGTGTGAGGCCTGCATTGACTAGATGTACACGGAGACCTCCAGCATCATGGAAGAGGGACAGCCAGAGAAGGCATTGGAAGAGAAAGATGACAAAGGTAGTTTGGAATGTGGAAAATGGAAGCAGTCCTCCAGACCTGTGGCTGTCCATTTGGAGAACAGGTATGAATCCCTGGAGTGTGCTGGGAATAACTTTTTGATATAGATTGTAGAGAGGCCAATTGGGGGTGGGGGGGAAAGAATCTTCTCAACTTTCTACTCATACACAGGGAGGAATTGGTTGAGAATGTGAAGATGAAAGGTAATTTGGGTGACTGGGAGCATCTACATGAAACATTTACTGCGCAGTTGGGTAATTAACTGCACAGTAAACATTGTGTATCTACATGTGGGCCCCTATTAGGCTGGAATAAATTAATTCAAATTTACTTTGCAGCAGGATAGTACTTATAAATACAAGTAGTATCCTGCTGTGGAGTAAAATACTTTGCAGTAGTGCATGTGTACACAGTGCCCTACCTGGTTAGGGCATGAGGGTGCTTCAGTGTAGGGGCTGCCTGCTGCCTAACCCTGCACTGAAGCACCGTTGTGCTTCAGCCACCCCCTCCACAGCACTTTGAGCTAAGGGGAGCAGTCCTGGCTTTCAGCCTGACGGCTGGGGCTACTCCAACCCAGCTCAATGAGCTGTGCATGAATAAACTCTGGAGCTTATTGCTTCTGGGCGCATGTTCAAATGGCACATCCAGGAGCAATAAACTCTGGAGCGATAAGCTCTGGAGTTTATTTATGTGCATTAATTGCACATATAAACATGCCTGTGGCAGAATGCTTAGGGCACCTGCCACTTTAAGAGGTCAGGCAGCCCGTGAAGCAGTCTGCAGGTAGGGCCAGGGCTAACTATGGAGTCACCTAACTCAGAAAGCCTGCAGGTGAGGCAAGGCTTGATGGTTAAGTCATCTGACCCAGAAGGAGGGCTGGGTTTGGACAGGTTATAAGCCCAGGTCTTGAGCAGAGCTGACATTAACATCTTGGTAGCCTCTAAGAGAATATTCCCTGAGCAGGATGGCTGCAGCTTTGAAAGGTCAGCATGGAAAATAACATCTAGAGCAGTCTGGAGGTTTGGGAAGGAACTATGGGGGTGGAGGAGGTTTCTGGGGACCCAGTGTGGGGTTCAAGGCCCCAGGAAAGGGCATACACCAGGGCCTGAAGGATCATCTGTTCACCAAGGCCTCCCAAGTGAGGACAAGAAATAATAGGCACAAGCTAATTGAGGATTGCTTCAGGTTAGATATAAGGAAAACTCTTCAAAAGTGTCTTGACTCCCATCTTGCTGGGATCATCTAAACCAGCAGTCTTTCCTGCCCAAGTGCAGGGCGGCTGGACCCATAACAGCTAACTAGTGATCTAAATCCAATGATCTGCAAAGTCCCTAAGAAGCGGGCTGAGTGTGAGACCTCTTGGAGTCCGAGAGGTCTGACAGCCAGACGACTGACCCATGGAATCTCACTGGCCTAGTATTTCTGATCCACTTCTGGGGCCACCAGGGAGAACGTGGGAGGGGGGGCACACCACATTGGCTTGGTGATTGGTTGCAGGGGGATTGGTTGTAGCCCCAGAAGGCACTTTCTTTAAGAAAGTGGACAAGACTCCAGAAAAACTTGCAGCCAAGACTCTTGAGAAGACTCCAGCCAAGAGTCGCTGAGCTGGACAGGGGGGCGGGGGGGGGGCACGCTCCCCATCGGACCCAGAAGTGGACCAGAAGTGCTTCTGGTCCACTTCCAGGTCCACTGCTGAGCACGCTGGGGAGCCCCCTGCACTCCTGTGGGACACTCCATGCACCTTAGCGTCGCAGTATTCACTAGCCGCCTGCTACCTAGAGGTATGTAGAAACAACATTTAAAGTGGTGTCTATGTCTGAATCACCGAATCTTTCCGAATCTCTCCAAATCCATTCAGAGGGTTCTGATTCAATTCAGAGAAATTTAAATGGTCCTCTGATTCAATTTGGATTCGGAGATTTGGCCACCAAATTGGGTCAAATCTCTGCCGAATTGAATCAGGTACCGAAGCTTTGCACAGCCCCATTGGATACATAACTACTTGGATCATTGTGCTTAGTGAGTAGCCCAATGCCTCAGGCTAGTTGGGACATCAAGTCAGGTTCCTTATGAATTTGCCATGGCTCTGGTGTCTAAAGGCATTTATACACATACTTTTTTGTACGAATCCCCCATTTATAACATTGTTTCTTATGAGAAAATTGGTTCTGAGTTACATTTCGAGTTAAGATGCAGTTTTCAGGAACCAATTGTGTTGTAAGTCCGAGGACTGCCTGTACTCCAGTTGAAATCTCACCAATGCTTGGTAGAGTGGAAGAATCACTTCCCTAGTTTTGCTGGAGATGCATCGATTGATGCTTGCCGGGGTATTATTTACCCCATTGGCTACAGCGTCACAATACCAGCTCATGTTCATACTGTGGTCTGTTATTACCCTCAGGTCCTTTTAATTCACGGTGCTGGTCAGTTTGGTGTTGCCAAGCCTGTAGATGTGTAGGAGGCTTTTGGTCCCCAGCTGGAATACTTTACATTTCTTGGCATTGAACTTCATTTGATTCTGATCCAACCAACTTGCTAGCCTGTCTAGGTCCACCTGTATCTGCAGCCTATCTTCAAGATTAATCAAGTGTGCTCCACACGAGAGCTGAGGTGAACTGCACTGCGCCACATGCAGTTGTATAAGTGGCAAAATGCACATCAGTGTGCCAAAAATGGCCGTAGTGTGCTTTTGAACTAAAGCACTTCCAATGTGTTTTACTTCACAAGCATGCTACTGCCATTTTTCAGTGCTGATGTGCATTTCACCGCTTATGAAAGTGTAAGTGTAAGCACCATGCTGGGTGCTTTTCAAAGCACTCGGTGCTGTGGTACTTACATATGTAAAAATGGCCTAATATATTAATGATTTAGAAAATGGGATTGAGTGTATGCCTAGCATATTGTGGGGATGAGTGAGCGGCACCAGAAAAGCTGGGTGGTCTTTGGGGGGAGAGTGAGGGGCACCAGCAGGGCTGGGGAAGGCCTTGGGGGAGAGTGAGGGACACCAGCAGGGCTTGGGAGGCGGGCTTGGGGGGCTTAAAAATCCCAAAATCTGTTATTAAAATTTAAATCAGAGAATTTGTGATATTTTTTTTTTTATCAGAGAAAACCAGGATCCCTGAATAATGTAGCTGTGAGGGTCTAGGAATTATGTGAGAGGCAAGGATTTTTAAGCTGATATCACCTTGTTGGACCAACTACATAGGCATAGGTGGGTGAGGTAGATAAGCATTTGAATGCAAGAGCCTCTCATTCTGGTCTCTTGCATTTGAAAGCATATCTTACTCTCTCCCAGCTATGCAGTTGGTCCAATAAATGATACCACCCTAAAAATTCCTTGCTTCTCACAAGAGCAGGGTAGATAAAAATTTTCCTGGGATGGTTTAGTTTGGTGGAATCTTGGCTTAAGCAGGGTGATGGATTATGTGACCTTATGAGGTCCCTTCCAGCTCTTCTTTCCTATGAGCTATGTACCTATAAAGCTTTTCAATTTTTTTTTATCCTGGAGGGACAAGGGCATGAAGAAAGAAGTGTGGATACTGATGTATGTTGCTGTCATACTGATTTCCGTTGCTGTCACATTGCAAGAAAATTTCTGTTTGGGTCAGCCTTGCGTGGTTCGATCATGCTCTGGTGAGACGCACAATTCAAAATATATGGTTAATCATGCATGTTCTTTTTTCTTGTAACTTTCAAACTTTACTTTATTAAACAGGTTTTCCAGCTGTACCTATTCACTTGCTGGACATATAGCTAGCACTATTCACAAGTGATTATAGTAGGGAGAAATTACTTATTTATTTATTTATTATAGCTTTGTTTGTCATATTGTTTCCTCTGCTAGTTGGAAAAGGGCACAAACCTGTTCAGATGGTTGGAGCTAGGGTGGGTTATAAAGTTAGACAGGTTAATTGAAATTGACAGCAGCGTAACATCTTCCTTGGAGGCTGACGCACATAGCTTCAGATAATGTAGGGATACTGCCTTCCCCTGCCGTCAGGAGTCAGCCTGAGGAATTTATGTGTCGTTGTTTGGTTGACGCAGGCAGCAGGAAGAGAGATCTTTTAGGAATCATCTCATTTCCATATAAATGAAGAAAGATGAAAAGACAAAGTGGCTATAGTTTTCTAGTCTGCTTGACTTTAAATTTCACTTGTTGAGTAAATAGCTTGCAAAGGGAAATGCAAATTAATAGCTTGTCTCTTGCTAAAATGATTGCCCCATTTTGTGCCTCAAGAAGTGATAAAGAAGTTGTAGTGTTATTCCTTTGAATGTTAGACTAACTATTATATATTAGGCTTCTTAATAATTTTCATGTATAAAATACAAGTGAAAAATTACAGCAGTATGTGTGTCTGGGACTTAGGTTTAAAATCTTTAAGTAGATTTATAGTGGAAATTATTTACTACTTTTTCCTAGTGAAATGACTTTTCTTCATTTCAAAAAAGAGATTTATTTGTATTCAGTGTTACTTTTAATTTTTTTTTTTTAAACAAAACTGCAAGTATATATATCTGAGAATAGGACAGTAAGATCAGTTGTGATCCAAGTTGAATTTGTAAGTGGGGGATGGTACTTTTTGTGACACTGGACTGCATGAGTAAAATCTTAAAAGTACCTAACTTAAATTATGGGTTCCTCTCTGGATTATATTACCTGTCTTCTCTATTTGGTTCACAGACGATGCAAGCCATTCAGTGTTCTTATCTACAGCACTTGGTCCTTTAAGCTCATGCTTTTAATTTTGGAAATCCTAGGTTTTAATCAAAGGGAAAAACGGAACACTTTCTACATGGAGCACTTCATTTACCCTTTATGATTGTCTCTTAGAATCATAGAAAATTAGGATTGGAGTAACTTTAAGAGGTTATCTAGTCCAACGCCCTGATAAGGACAAGATCATTCTTGATTAAACCATCCAAATCACGTATCTGTCTATGCTGCTCTTAAAAACGTGCAGGGATAGAGATTCCATCACTTTTCAGTTTAGCCCATTCCAATGCTTAGCCATTGGCATAGTGAGAAAGGTCTTCCGAATATCCAACCTAAATTTCCCAAGCTGAATTTAAGACCATTGCTCCTCTTGTCCATAGGGCCACAAAGAATAGTTTATCATCATCCTGTTTATAATCATCCTTCAGGTTATAATCTGTTCTTCAGACTAAACAGTTATAATTTTTTCTTCTTTTCCTTGTAAACCACATTTTTCAGAACTCTAATATTTTTGACATTTTCTGCTGGATTCTTTCTAATTTGTCCACCTTTTTCTTGAAGTGGAGAGCCTAAAACTGGACACAGGACTCTAGGTGAGGCCTTACTGGTACTGATTAGAGAAGGAAAATTACTTTCTTTGATTTGCAAGTCACACTTAGCCCAATCTGCTGTTGGCCTTTTTTTTTGCAACCAGAGCAAAATGTTGGCTCGTTTATTTTATGGTTCCCTTGTCTTTTTCTCTACTACTGAAGCCAGTCATTCCCCAGTCTGTATTTATGCGCTTGATTTTTCTGCCCTCCGTGTCTCTTGTTCTCATTGAATTTAATTTGATTAATTTTGAACAAATTCTCCAGTTTATCAAAGTCATTCTGAATCCTAATCCTGCCCCTCAAAGTGGCAGGAAGGAAGTCTTAAAATGTTGAGACACAATGTTGACAAAATTATTGGATTTGTCTTGGATTTGCAACAGGGGCAACAAGTGTTCTCATACTTCCTGACTAGTTACCTTAAGTGCCTGTACACAAATGCACAGAGCCTGGAACATGAGCAGGAAGAATTGGAAGTCCTTGCACAGTCACAGAACTATCATGTGATTGGAATAACAGAGACTTAGTGGGAAGCTCACATGACCGGAGCACTGTCATGGATGGGTACAAACTGTTCAGGAGGGACAGGCAGGGGAGAAGAGGAGGAAGAGTTGCACTTTATGCAAAAGAGCCATATGATTGCTCAGCGCTCTAGTATGAAACTGGAGATAGGCCTGTTGACAGTCTCTGGATTAAGGTTAGAGGGGGAAGCAGCAAGGGTGATGCTGTAGTGGGTGTCTGCTGTAGACCTCTAGACTAGAAAGAAGTTGTGGATGAGGCTTTCTTCAAACAGCTAGTGGAAGTTTCCTGATCACAGGCCCTGGTTCTCATGGGGGGACTTCAATCACCCTGACATCTGCTGGGAGGGCAATACAGCAGTGCAATCCAGGAAGTTTATGGAGAGTGGGGACAACTTCCTGGTGCAAGTGCTGGAGTGGCCAACTAGGCGCCATGTCTTCTTGCCTGCTGCTTCCAAATGGGGATGAATTGGTGGGGAATGTAGTAATGCAGGGGTTGTCAACTGGGGGTATGTGTACCCCTGGGGGTACTTGGGAAGGCCCCAGGGGACATGTGGCAGTGGTACAGAGGGCAGGGCCGCAAGCACTTTGTGCTGCTTGCACCGCCACACGCTACTGGCACTTTTGTTTTTGCCGGTGTTGTGTGCCACTGGTGCTTTTGGTTTTGCTGCTGTGCACTGCATGGGTGACTTCCCCCTGGTTGCTGATTGGCTGCTGGGGGACCCCCACTCATCAGTCAGTCACGGGGGACTCCCTGCTTCTTGACTAGCCACCAGGGGTACAACAACCAAAAAGGGTTGGAAACCCCTGTAGTAGTGGCATGGCAGCTTAGGTAGCAGCAACTATGAAATGATTGAGTTCAGGCTCCTGAGGAAAGGAAGGATGGAGAGCAGTAGAGTAAGGACCCTGGACTTCAGAAAGGCAGACTTTGACTCGCTCAGGGAAATTCATTGGCAGGATCCCCTGGGAAGCCAGACAGGGGGGCAGAGGAGTCCAGGAGAGCTGGCTGTAGTTTAAAGAAGCCTCACTAAGAACGCAGGAACAAACCATCCTAAGGCGCAGGAAGACTAGTAAGTATGGCAGAAGATGAGCTTGATTTAGCAAGGAATCTTCAGTAAACTAAATCACAAGAAGGAGGCTTATAAGTGGAAACTTGGACAAATAACTAGGGAGGAGTATAAGAGCATTGCTCAGGCAGGCAGGGATGAAGTCCAGAGGGCCAAACTACAATTGGAGTTGCAGCTAGCAAGGGATACAAGAAGGGTAACAAGAAGGGTTTCTACAATCCTATTGATAGCAAGAGGAGGAGCTGGAAAGTGTGGGACCATTACTGAATGGGGGAGGCAACCTTGTGACAGGATGCAGAAAAGGCTGAAGTGCTCAATGCCTTTCTTGCCTCACTTGTCACAGGCAAGGTCAACTCCCAGACTACTGCATTTGTCAGTACAGTTTGGGGAGGAGGTGAGTAGCCAACAGTGGTGGGGAAAAGAAGGGTTAGGGACTATTTAGAAAAGCTGGACATTTTCATATGTGGGGCCAGATTGGATGCACACAAGGGTGCTGAGGGAATTGACTGATGAGATTTCAGAGCCACTGGCTAGTATCTTTCAAAAATCATGGCAATCAGGAGAGTTCCTGGATCACTGGAAAAGTACAAACATAGTGCCTGTATTTAAGAAAGGGAAAAAGGAGGATCCAGAGAACTGCAGCCTGGTCAAATTCATATCAGTCCCTGGAAAAATCACGGAGCATATCCTCAAGGAAGCCAATTCTAAGCACTTGGAGGAGAAGAATATGATTAAGAGCAATTGGCATGGATTCACCAATGGAATTCATGCCTGACCAACCTGATTGCCTTCTATGATGAGATGACTGGTTCTTTGGATGTAGGGAGACCAGTGGATGTGGTGTACCTTGATTTTAGCAAGTCTTTTGATAGGTCTCCCACAACATTCTCCCAGGCAAGCTAAGGAAGTATGGGCTGGATGAACAGACTGCAAGGGGGATAGAAAACTGGCTAAATCATCAGGCTTAGAGGGTAATAATCAATGGCTCAATGTCTAGTTGGCAGATGATATCAAGTTGAGTGCCTTAGGGTTTGGTCCTGGGGCCAGTTTTGTTCAATGTCTTCATCAACAAGCTGGAAGATGGTATAGACCCTCAGCAAGTCTGCAGATAACACCAAGCTGTGGGGGAGTAGTAGATAGGCTGGAGGGTAGGCTAGGATTCAGTGACCTAGACAAATTGGAGGACTGGGCCAAGAGAAATCTCATGCGGTTCCACATGGGCAAGTGTAAAGTCTTGCACTTAGGATGGAACAATCCTGAGCACCAATACAGGATGGGGTCTGACTGGCAGGGCAACAGGTCTTCAGAAAAGGACCTGGGGTTACAGTTGGCAATAAGGTGAATATGAGCTAACAGTATGCCTTTGCTGCATAGAAGGATAATGGCTTACTAGGCAGTATTGGTGTGTGGGCTTCCAGCAGGTCAAGGGAAATGATTATTCCCCTCTTCAGCACTGGTGAGGCCACATCTGGGGTCCTGTGTTCAGTTTTGGGTCCCTCGTTACAGAAAGGATATAGACAAATTGAATAGAGTGCAGCAGAGGGCAAGAAAAATGGTGAAGGGGTCGGGTCACATGACTTATGAGAGTCTGAGGGAACTACGCTTATTTAATCTAGAGAAGCAAAGACTGAGAGGGGATTCAATAGCAGCTTTCAACTATCTGAAGAAGTTTTGGAAGAGGATTGAGCTAGGCTGTTCTTAGTGGTAGCAGATGACAGAACAAGGAGCAACTGTCTCAAAGTTGCAGCAAGGGAAATTTAGAGGAAGAATTTTCTCACTAGGAGGGTAGTAAAACACTGGAACAGGGCACCCAGAGAGGTTGTGGAATCTCCTTCCTTGGAGGTTTTTAAGACCCGGCTAGACAAAGCCCTGGCTGGAATGATCTAGTTGGTGATGGTCCTACTTTGAGCAGGGGGTTGGACTAGATGACTTCCTGAGGTCCCTTCCAACCCTAATTTTCTATGATTCTATTATGGAAAAGAAGAAACATTTAGAAATAATATTGAAGAGAATTAGAGGTGTACTGATAAAGATTTTCTTGGCCAATTACCAATACTGATAACCAATTATTAACCAACCATATTGACTGATGTCAATTTGATAACTGATATTTAGTAATAATACAAGGCCTTTTAAACAACTGACATAAGTAAACTTTTTTTGGTATGCTCCAGCAGCCTCCTGCATTTCGTATATCAGTGTCTGCATGCTGAAAAATGGTGGTGGGGACACGTGAACTTAGCGTCCAATGAACTTTAGTTCAAGTGCCTCTGCCACCTTTTGATGCATAAGATACTGTGGCATTTTGATTAGAGGGGCTTTGACAACTACTGTCATTAAAGCACCACCCTCTCACCCATGAAGCATGTGTAAAAGTGCCCAGGCCAGCTGCAGTAGGTGTGGTTTGCCCAGCAGTGCCTGTGACTCGCTGTGTGGAGCCCTTCAGATCCTGCTCTTCCACATGATGCCCTTGAACTCTGGCCTGGAGGCATCTGCCTGAGCCTGTCCAGCAGGCCTGAGGGGGAAGGCATGAGCCTTTCTGACTCTGTAGGGCCTGGCTTTTTGCTCTTCTCCCTCTGCCCAGGGCAGGGACATGGGACCATTGCAGTGCTGGAGAAACCAGGTCATTCCTTCTCTGTAGCTGGACCCCAGGCCCTGGGAGCTGGACTCCAGTGGGTGGAAGGGCCCCTTCCACTCTTTGTGCTGCCAGTGCCTGGGGCAGGGCAAACCCCCATGCCCTGTGTGGAAGGCTGAATTGACGTGACCCTGGGACGAGCAGGACCCAGTGCAGCTGAGGGGTCGTGAGAGGACCTTGCTGGATACAGTGGAGGGGTAGCGGCTGCCTCAGCTCCTGTGAGGCTCTGCCCATGGTCCCTGGGGCACAGACCCCCATCCCTGGTCACTGCAGGCCAGGCCAGGTTGGGCAGTTCCACCTGCCCCTTCCCTCTCCAGTTATATTTCTGCAGTATTCAGCACCATTTACAGGACCCACCCTGGCCCCAGCCTGAAGTCCATGCCACACCAGCTGCTCCACTCCACCTTGGCCTAGCCTGGCCTGCTGGTGAGGGGATGGGGTTGGGGATGGAAAATGGCTTGGGCCCCCATATCTGGATTGGGTGCTCCATGCTCAAAGTCACCCTGGCTCATGGGAGGGAACCAAGGAGTCCAGGGGCTTTGGCCCCGCAGATGAGAAGGAACCCAGGCATCTGGGGCCCCAGCTAGAAGGCATAATTATCAGTAAATATTATAGGTTACAACAGCCCAAAAAAGCCAATAGACAATGTCATTTCCCTTTTATTGGTGCTGATCTGATAGGCAACTGATATATTGGTACACCTCTAAAGAGAAATGCACTCAGTTGGAAATCCAGAGAGGAACAAACTTATGCATTTCTGTCAGATCAGGTGTAGAGATGGAGCCAGTTTGAAGATGGTTATAGAAAGAATTGCAGTAGGTGATCATTGTTTTAAGATGAACATAAAGGAAATGAAAACATGGAGCATGGCAGATCTCTGGGAGATCCTCTGCTGAACATTTTGAACTTATGGATGAAGAGATGTGCTATGGTGATGTCACATTCAAACACAAATAAATGCTTTTTTCATATTTAATGCATGTTTCCTTACTTCTGGATATTATATATAACAGTGGTTTTCAATCTTTTTTCATTTGCAGACCCCTAAAACAAATTTGAATGGAGGTGTGGACCCCTTTGGAAATTTTAAATGGAGGTGCGGGCCCTTTTGTATTGGAAGCATGGGTATTCATGTACTTTTGACTAATCTTTCATGGACTCCTTAGATATAGTTTGTGGCCAGCCACCATCACATCTGTGGGAACTGTGGCAATGTGTAGTCAAGAATGCAAGAATCCCAGGGCCAGAAGGAGAATGTGTAAGACAGACCTCCTTGGGTTGAGTTTAACATTCTGGCCCCTACACCCTGGACTGTGTGTCAATATTGTATTAGGAAGTCAGTGATTTTAAGAATAAAAATAAGCTTGGTATCGGGGACTGAGAACTTAGACTCCCTCCTCTCCACAGAATATCTAGACTCAGAGTCCAGTTTCTCTAGCTAGTTGTCCTAGTCCTGTCAGCTTTACGTGAGACTTAGGCAACTAGATGAATGATTTGGATCTGGCTAAAAACAATATGGTGAGCAGAGGAAATGCTGCCTGGTCACGTGGTGCTACTGGTATTACATCTTTGCTCAAACAGTTATACAGCCCAGTCTTAAAGTAAGAGAATTTTATGACCACACCCAGAAAAATAGATTGTGAGGCGCTGAGGGAGTGCACTGAAAAAGATCAGGAGTGGTTATGCCTATAGCCTGGTGACTGTAACAGCCTTTGTGGCCTTTTGGAGGCAGAATAGCACAATGCATAAATTGCCTCCAGTTTCTCATATACACTGTTTTATTAAAATAGCCTTGCCATCCGATAAATGACAAGACTGTGTTCTTTCATGTTGCTCTGGCAGTACTTTCCTGGCCCAGTGCACTTGCTGGTTTATTGATCCTTAACCTTGTAGAAAGGTCTTCTGACTAATATCCCTGGAAAATGATGTCCTTTATCCACAGAACAGGTATAATATTATTTGTGGCTGTGAAATTTTTGCCCTGTTGCCAACTGTGAATGGTATAAAAGCGATTCCTTCCTAATGCTTTTTCAATCCAGCTGAAGTCCAGCAAAGTGACCTTTTTTGCTACTCACTTTCTTATACACATTCTAGCATGGAGAATTAATATAAATGAAACTTGCTTTGTAAATCTTCCCCACACTGGGCTTTTCCACTGCATACCATTATTTGTGTCTATTTAGGATATAAGCTCTTCAAGGGCTGGAACTATCTTCCTGTGTGTACAGTGCTGAATACTATGTTAGTACTAAAGGTTGATGAATAGAAGTGCATAAAAATATGCCTACTAGGAATGCAATTGAGACATGCCAATCACTTTTAAATCACAAACTGCTATTAGATAATATTGACATTCTGCTATTGTGTTGGGTATTGACTACTTTCTGTCATTGTACTTACTAAGGCTTATTAACTATGGTTTTTCTCTGATGTGTACCAGGCTACAAAAGATCCACATCTTGAAATCATTTTGCATGTTATCTTGGGAATCAAAATTAATTCAATTTTGTCAAGTAGTAAAAAGTTATCATATCTCAAAATGCTATCATAATTGACCAGATGAAGATCATGTTTGTGTGACCAATTGCTAGACATCCATCCAACAATCTAGCTTCCTTTAAAATGAATAATCCTTTATAATTATTGTACTAGTTATTGTAATATTTTGCATGTGTGCATTACAAAGAGTATGCTTTTAATTTTATTATTTCTAATGTAATGCCCTCCCCCCCCCCCACAACTTCTAACCGGTAAGAAATCCTTGTGCTCAAGCCTTTTTTCCAAAAAAAGGATACTAAAGCTAAAAGCCCCCTGGTAATGAGTTTTGGAAGAGAAAGCAGCTCAATAATCAACATATTTGTCATTTAACCCCAAGTCTTTGTTTGAAAACTGATTTAAAAGAAATGAGTTGTGAGACACAGAAGTAGAATTCATGAAGGTTTAGGCAAGTAGGTTAAGAAAATAATGCATTAAAAATGGAGAGAGAACTCTTGAAGTATTTGAAAGTTTCCTTTATACTCCACCTTTTGTGCAAGACTATAAAATCACTAAAAGTACAGTCAACCTTCATTATAACAACCTCCCATAAGACCAGGGGAAAATTAATTAAAAAGTGTGTCTCTGCTATAATCGAGTTCAGGTGCAGATCCAGGATTTGGCAAAGGGAGATGTGAGAGCAGCCACCCATTCTCCTGGGGTGGCTGCATCCCCTGCTCCCAGCAGCCTCCTCTTCAACCCACTGGTATGGACAGACTGCACCATGGGAACATCTGGGGATTTTTTTAAAGTCCCCCAAACAGGTAAGAATCTTACCCCTTTTCCTCTCCTGGGCACAAAGGCATGTGCCTCTCCCCTCCCCACCCCTCCCTCTCTCCATTCCCTGCCTGCCACTGCTGTCCCAGGGGTGGGGGAGCTTTAGGGCCCTTGCTGCCCTAGTCAGGATGTGTGGGGCCTGGGCTCAGTGACAGCAGCAGCAGATGTGGTGGACAGAGGGGGGTGGACTCCTCCACCCTGGCCAACACTTTAGGAGCAGATAGGCAGGAGTCTCCCTTACCCCACATCACATCTGTTGCTGCTGCTGGTAGAGCTACAGCTGAGCCCAGCCCCTATGCAACCTGATTGGAGCATGCAGGAGCAGATTTGAAGCTTCCTCCACATGAGGGGCAGTGAGGAAAGCAGCAATGGTGAACTGGGGAAGGGGAGGGGAAGGGGGGAAGGGGACAGGGACATGCCTTTGAGCATGGAGGGGAATTGGGGGATTCTTACCTGCTTTGGGGCCTTTAAAAAGTCCCCAGAGGCTCCTGTGGCACGGTCCAATCCAAAAGGGGAGAGGTGTAGCTACCCAATGCACTCTCTGTGGATCTGCCCTGATAGGTTTAGTCAGTTTTCTGCCTCATAATAAGAAAATTGCTTCATACCGGGCACATCTACGCAGGACATTTGCTGCAGAGTAGACTAACTAGCTCCACAGTAAACAACTTGGCATCTACACATTAGGCTGCAGGAAACTAATAAATTCCACAGTAGGGTAGTACTTGTAAATGCAAGTACTATCCTGCTGCGGAGTTTTTAGTCTGTAGCACTACACATGTAGACACTGATGCAGCTGCCTAGAGCACGAATGTGCTTCAGTACGGGGGATGCCTGCCAGCTAGCCCCATAACAGAGCACCCTTATGCCCTAGCCAGCCCCTCTGCTGCATAATGAGCCGGGTCAGAGCATCCCTGGGCTGGCAGGCTGACCCCCTAGGTCCCCTGCTAGCTGGGGCTGCTCTGACCTGGCTCAGCATGCTGCAGTCCTGGGCACATGTAAATACAGTGCCTGGGAGCAATAAATTCCAGCACAATAAGTGCTGGAGTTTACTGTTCTGCATTAATATGCATGTGTAGCCGTGCACACTGTTGAGAATTGTTAAAAGCCAAAAGGTTTTATAAGCAGGGTTCTTTATAATGGGGATGTACTGCATCCTGAAAGCTGTGGGTAGCCCAGCTCACTAGTAATAACATGGGGGGCCTTGATTGTCAGTAACCAATTGTTAATACCAGATGGCAGTTAAGTACCAGTAATAAATGTGCATCTTAGTCATGTTCCTAGAGGGAGTGTTTTTTGTTTGTAACAGTTTAGGGTCAATAGTATCCTCAGCTTTATGCTCGATTCTGGGTGGGGTTGACTCAACTTGCATATTCTGCACCTTTGAAGATCAAACTTTAACTACCTAAGAGTAAAGTAATTTCAAAATACTAGATCCCAAAAGAATGCATCTATTTTTTTAAAATACTATGTATGGCAATGCGTTCTTTACATCTCATTACATAAACTGTTGTTTTTTTCCTTTATAATTGAAATAACTTAAAACCTTAATGCATCAGTACTTAACAGGATAGTAACAGCACCTATCGTATTTACTAACACTGGGCCTTGGTGTCATGATATAACACTGAATCATTCTGGAAGCTTAATGGGTAACAATAAATGGGAGGTGGCTATGGGGCATGTCCACGGTTTTATGTCTACAGCTCTTCTCCTTGAGCTAGTAATTCTGAATGCTTTCAGGTATAAAATTAGTTTGGAAATCCTTGCAGAGAACTGTATTACACAAAGTAATGGTTTCAGCCATTTTCAAAACAGCAAGTAGATGACAAGCCAGAGAACTGCATGACAACAGTGCTGTTCTGCCTGAGTTATTATAGTCTGGTTATACATTTAGGGATAATTATTTTTGTTTTCAGCCCACTAGGATACTATTAAAGCTTTTGTTTTTTCCTTTACTAGAAGTAGATAGCTTGGCATTCTGTTCCACAGAAACGCTCATGAATAAATTAAAAAGATTTTTCTTGAAACTGATGTTCATAGGATTTCTAATGTACTACCATCTGATTAGATGGCTGATTGACTATTGAATTATTTAGTTCATGAAAGTTATTTCTAACAGCTAGGGTTTCTTTGTTTTTTTAAGTTTTCTATAAGTCTAATCAGCAGCTCTCGGCAGAGTTGCGCAACCTTTGTCAGCTGATGAGTCAGCATAAGAATTGAGTTAAAATGTGAAATTTTATTTTTGCAAAGCTTTTACAATTGAGCATAGAAGGGAGATAAAGGAGATGGTAGTGGCTTTTTGGATCAGTTGGGGAAGTTCTGTTTATTGCATAGGGGTAATGTGCAGTACGGTGAAAATACAATTGTGATTGCTTCCCTGCCCCATGTGTTACCTGGAGGGCTTCATGCTGGGATAGTCCCAGGCAAGGTACAGACAGTCAAAAAGCCTGAGGCTGAATCGATTCAATCTTTTCAGGTTAGTCTAAACTGCACAGATTAAATTGAAGCAGAAGTGAACAGGCATTTACCTTTGATTCATGAAATGCAGCCACATGCCTGCAGGGGCTCTGACCAGAAGCTGGGGGGCACTAAAGCATAGATCTCTGGCTGTATGTTTACTTCTTCTTCCTGCTGCCCCCAAGGTCTCTGGGATTTACAGTCCAAAATTAAAGCAGCAGGAGTCTGCAAGTTTGCTCATCACTTCCTCTTCCTGCTTCCAGGTACCTCTGGGATTTGTAGTCCACAGTTGCAGCCAGCCAGCAATAAGCTGGAGTGGGGGAAGGGGTGAGCTTCTGTTCTGTTACAGGTTTAAACCAGTTTCTGATCACTTAAATTGGTTTGTGTGTAACTTCTGGCCCTAGTGCCAAATTATGCTTGCTTGCAGTTGATGAAGTAGAGAACGGGGAACTAATGGGAAGCTTTAAAAAGTGAAGATATAAACAGAACCATGAGCAAAAATGACTATTTATATGTTTTTGCATGTATGCTAAAGATCCAAAGTTTGTTATGGGGTGTTTTGTGGCTGCAATATAGGGTCGATGTTCTTCCGGAGCTTTTGGGCATATACTTAGTATGTGATTATCAGGATTCATGGAGGACTGAGCTTAATAAACTGGCTAATCCCTTTCAGTTCTGTGATTCCTGTTATGCTCTGAGTACTTTTTTACTTAACACTTCAGGAATTAGAAAATGCTTTCTCTTCTTTCCCTCCTCCCCACTTTTTTTTTTTCTCTTCAGTCTTTTCCTTTAACAGACAATCTGACTTGTTTTCACAGAAGTACCTCAGCATGTAAGGGAGGGTGTTCTTGCAGTTAGAACAAAAGACTGGAAATAATGTGTTCTGGTTTCTATAACTGGCTCTTCCACTGTGAGCTTGGGCAGGTTATTTTAGCTCTTGCTTCCCCCATCCCCCCACTTTAAAAAACCACCAAAGAACAAAGACAGTTATACTCCTGTGCATCACCAATATATTTGTTAAATTTAATTAATTTTTCCTAATTTATATTTTTATTTGTATATAGAAATCATATATGCACAGAAGTATGAGATTTAATGAGGTGCATCATTTTGGGCACAAAAAAAGTAAAATGTGTTTCTATTTACAGTTTAATGTATTAAAAGCTCTCCTTGTTTTTCAGGTAAAGACAGAGTTTTCAATACACCATTGTGTGAACAAGGAATAGTTGGATTTGGTATCGGAGTTGCAGTTACTGGTGCTACAGCCATTGCAGAAATCCAGTTTGCCGACTACATTTTTCCAGCATTTGATCAGGTTAGTTTAGATGGTTTTAGAGAAGTTAAGGGACCCAAATGATGTAAATAATACTACTGGTAGATGAGAAAGTGAACATCAAAATTAAGATTTTACTCCCATAATTGCATGTATTTTCACAGTCATGAGTGTTGCTGACATTTACATATGCTTGAGGTAACTGGAAATGTACAAGAGTCAAGTTAAAAGCCAAAAAGAGTAGGCCAAAGAAAGCCATATGAGATTAGGTACAACATGTTCAGTAGAAATGATATGAGAGTGGGATTTAGTAAGCTTGGATTCTGTTTTCAGCTCTGTCACTGGCTTCTTGTTGGATGTTGTTTCAAACCATTGTTAGGGAGTGCCTTCCTACCATTTTGTTTTAGAAAAATAGCATGTTTTTGGAAGAGAGGTGAAGAAGAACATATTATTCTCAGGATACCTTGCTGTTGACTATAAAGAAATCAGCATTGTGGGATGATCACTGTGTGTTTCTGTACACATAATTTTACATGCTGTTGACATTAATATTGATCACATATAGAAAAGATTTTTGAAATGGTTATTTTTCTCTCTTATGCAGATTGTTAATGAAGCAGCAAAATATCGATATCGCTCTGGAGATCTCTTCAACTGTGGAAGTCTCACAATACGAGCACCTTGGGGTTGTGTAGGTCATGGTGCATTATATCATTCTCAAAGTCCAGAAGCCTTTTTTGCCCACTGTCCAGGAATAAAGGTGCAGTAAGTTTGGGGGTTTATTTTGGTTTTTATTTGTTTTTTGGGGAAGGGGGGAGGCCTTAATATTGTCTAACAATCTGAGCAAGCAAGACTAAATGCTGTGTTAAAGAGACTAACCACTGCTTTTGAGGCTCATTATGGGTTACTTTAAGTCCTAGGCATTTGAATCTAGGCAATTTTATTTCTGCAGACAGGTGGGAAGAGAGAAGGAAAATAAAGGCAGCTAAGGCTTTTAAAATATCCTGAATCATAAATTGAATTCAAATTGGCAGAGAGATAAAGCACATCATTTTTAAAAAAGAGATTATAGATATATATTAATTGAAAGCTATGTAAGAGTAGTTTTAACATTGGAAATTAAAATATTCAGCATTTGTACTATCTTAAGTTATTCCAGGTGAATGTTCTGGCATTTTATATTAATGTGCTGTATTGCTTATAAGACATATTAAAAACTGGTTATATGCACTGTGGTCAGTATATGGTAACTGGCGACTTGGCTATGCATTTTTATGCATCTGTGTTCTCAGCTGTAATATTGCGTTACAGCCTTCTACTGTAGACATCTCTTAATGTTTCAGATCCACAGCTTCTAGACGACAATATCTTTTAGAGAAGGAAAGCAAAGAATGATCAACTTCAAACTCCTGTATGCACTTTATTTCAAAAGTGCATTATGATATGCACATAGTGGAGGGACGAGGGTGGGACTGACCAGTTTAAGTCAGTATTTCTGTGCTAGGAGATTATTATTTGCTAGCTCTCCATTTTCCTCAAATTGAATTTTGCATGGGTTACATGACCATCAGTCTTTTGTGTTGAGGAAATGATTCATAGTTTGATTAATGTAATAGGTTTTGAAGCAGGAGACACATTTATATGATGTTTAAAAAAAAATCACAGCTGTTTCTTGTTTTCTCTGATCATCTGTATATGACGTTGGTACTTCATGAGCGTCAGATTAGGTATTGTGTTTCTTTCTGGAAATCCTTACCACACCTTTCTCTCCCTTCCCCTTAAAAACAAAACAAATGAACCAAATATCATGGAGCACATCCTCAAGGAAGCACATGGAAAAATCATGGAGCACATCCTCAAGGAAGCCATTATATTGTTTGCAGCTGTGTCAGGGTGGGAATACATTTTGTGTTTTTATATTAGGTTACATTATGATATCCCAGAAGTGTTCCAGGGGCTTTCAAGAAATATGCCTGGTCCACATTTGACATAAAAAACAAATCAAAATTGAAGTGTGTACAATTGTCTGTACAACCATTTTCAGTGAGTGCATGAGGAGGAGATTGAGGTGCTCCCTGGCCTCTAGGTTATCATTTCATAGCTTAAACCAGGGGTTGAATGTTGAGTTGTTGTTGTTGTTGTTGTTGCTAGGGAGAACCAAGCAGTGCATGTGTAGGTGAGTACAGATTCAAAGGAATTAACAGTCTGATGATAAAGAAAAGCCAGACAGAAGTACAGGGATCAAGTAAAGTTGCTCATTACAACAAAGAATGAAATGCTGAAAATAATAAATTCGTAACTTCAAGCAGGGAGTTTGGGAATGCAGCAAAGTCAGGAAAAGAAAGGTAAATCAACCAGTTGTCACACTCAAGAAGTCATGGCTCTTCACCCAAGATGGCCAGTTGGACATAAATTCCTTGAACCCAAGTCCATCTTCCTCTCAGTCTACAGTTATCTTTCTTAAATCAGAAGTTTAAACAAGCTGCTGTTTTCAGTCATATTGCTTTTTCAATCACTGTTTTGTCATGCAAAGAAATACTATCAAACTGATTCCCATTCATCAGAAAAGGATGTGACCATCTATCTTCAATAAAGCAGAAAGTAACCTTTAAAAGCTTTGTAGGTCATTCTAAGATTATTTCAAGTCCCTCTCTTTAAAACCACATGTCTTGGCTAAAGAATACGTAGGGATATCATTATAGGTTGTTTACATAGCCTACCAGCTAGGGAATGATATCTCCCCTTTCCTTTGATAAGAAGTCTCCTAGATTGTAAAGGGCATATTATCAGCTGAAATAGATTACAAAAAAGGGCTGCTGACAAGAAATGAGTGAATAGTATATCCTACACACAAGCAAATCTAGAGTTTTGAAAAGGGGAGAAGGGGTGCAGAAAGTATGGTGAATTCTTGCATATGGTACAAGACACATTTTTCTGTAATTAAAAAGAATCTAGGACCTTACTGATATGCTAGGGGCCTAAAGCTGTATTATTTAGTTGAAGGTTAAAGCAAACAAACAACTTCATTGCAATGTGCATTAATTTGTAGTATCATCTGTTATGTGGGGAAAATGCAACAAGCTAGGCAAAATAATCAGAAAATGTTTCATTAGTCCTGTAGTCATTAGAATTAGAAGCATGTATCTCAGATTCATAAACCAAAATCTAGTTTCCTTGAGCATCTTGACACTACGTTTTAGTGAAAGATATTTCCCGCGCCTGAGTTAACCTTCTGCACTTTGTAGCTAGAGTTAAAATCAGTCTGCAGAGCTGTGATATAGGAGCTATATTATCAGGAGCAACTAACATATAGCAGAATTGCAGAACAAATGATAGCTTGATTGGTGAAATATCAAGACCATTGAAAAGGAGAGGGTTAACATCTGTAGAATGAAGAGTTTAAAAGAAATGAGAACTCGGATTATAATAAACCATGAAGCCAGCTGACTCTGTATCTGTTGCCTACATAGAATTGCTGCTGTCACCGTCAAGTAGTTGTTTTTAAATTTTGGGTGGACCATGAATCAAAGGGGGTGCCCCAACTACATGTGCCCCAATACTATCATGGCTCTTCTTAAAGCTATCTAGAAACTGGTGTTGGAGAAGCAATGGATGGTTGATAGTGTGAATGTTATCAGCGTTATTTCCTTAGGTTACCTTTTTTTGTTTTTCCACAAGTGATTGTCTATCTCGGAAAACAAATTTTAGAAATGTGTAAGAAAGCAAAAAATCAATATCTGAAAATAGTAGTACTTAGTCAACTGGGAGACTTCACATTTGTGATCAGGAAATTTAATACCTGTCACAATACAAGATAGTACTTACCCATTTACCTTCCATTTATCCCTGAACTGAATAACTCAGTGGGCATACCTGTAAATATTATGGAGAGTTAGGCTCTTTATATGATGTAGATTAGACAAAATGTGTGGGCTGGCTCTGGGCTAGCTGTATTCCATGTCTGTTAATTTTCTGTTTATAAGGAGAAGATAGAGAAAAATATTTATTTGGAACCCTGCTTTATTTCAAGTATTTTCTAGAGTTAAAAGGGTTCCCTGGTATAGCATTTTTTTTCTTCCTGTCTAGACCAACAGCCCATCCTTCTTGTCCAATAACAACAGAATGATATTTCTGGGTTGCTACTATGATAGAAATGCAAGTTACCAGAAGAATTTGCTAAAATTTTCTGTCTAGAAGGGAAATTGGTGTTGAATGCTGAATAGACTTAAGTATTAGGAATTCTTACATTTAAATCCCACTTTTTATATTGAATGCTCTCAAATAATTTCCTGCAGCCTGCACTGAAAAATAGCTTCCTGTGAAATAGGACACCGCTAACCACATATATAGTAGAATCTTTGCTGTTTTAGTGATTCATTACTTCCCCAACAACTTATTTCATCCCTGAATTAGGGACTTAAATCTTGTTAAAAAAAATCTGTTTAACCTCCTCCAATTATATTGGTTAAACAATTAACTGATAGCTCACGTCTAGTTTAGTGATCTCTGGCAGGAGCGGCCCTGGCCCCTTATACAGGGAGACTGCCTCTCCGCTTGGTCCCCACTGCTATGGAGGGTGGCGGGGGTAGGCAGACCCACTGTGGGGCTGGGAGTCTTGCTACTATGGTGGGAAGACCCCACCCGACCTCTGTCAGGGCCCAACTCCTCCCTCCCTCCCTGTGGTGGTGGGATCTGGGCACAGGAGAAATATGCAGCCCCAGCTTCATCTGTAGCCCCAACCCCTGCCTGTGGGGATGAGGGGAAGCTGAGGCTGTGCAGTGCCGCTTAGTGGCTTAGCCATGTCTGCTATCTCTCACCCATAGCTCCCCATCAGTGACTTGGGGACCACGTAGTACCACGAACATGGTGAAAATATAAGGGGCCGGGGCTGTTCCTGTCAAAGGTCACTAAATGGTAAGTGGTATAAATACAATCATTGCTTAACTGTTTACATTCCTACCCAGGGTCCATTTGAGGAACACTTCTTTCAGTTCTTTAGTCCCAAACTAAAAGAGAGGGCAGTGCCTGATATGTGACATTCCTAAGGAATAAGGAAAAACAAGGATCACTCAGCCAATTGCAGAATAAACTGTCTATGCTGAGATTTGATTTTTCTTGATCTCTTGGCATGTATTAGGGTGGAGACACTCTGCTTCTGCTTTGGACCTGCAACCTTTTCTTTCTACCGCCTAACTCCATTCCTGCTGTATCATATCTGCCCCGTGAGAATCAATTACTCTGAAACCAATGAGGTTGACTCAAGTTTGTAAAAACTAACAATTAACAAATCTTTTTTGTTTAGCTGCTCAGATAGGGACCAGAACCTGTGTGAATTTTCTTCACTTAAGCACAAAAATCTTTCAGGTTGTATTTAATTTTCCCTAAGCCTGAGGAAGTGCACGTGTGCCCAAAATCTTGCAGAAAGAGATATATATTTTTTGCAGTTTCTTAATTGGTCTAATAAAGTATCATCTCTGAACCAAGAGTTCTAGAGTTTTGCATTTCTTGCAGGTTGTGTGAGTGAAGGATAAGCCTCACACCTTTTAGAAAAAGGAAATGACAGAGTAAGACATTACTACATTATAATATTAAATTAAGAACCTTGAACAGGAGTCCTCCCAGGTTTCTGCCACCCCCACATGACATCTGCTAATTGTTAAAACTTGCATTTAGTTCAGAAAGTCAAGGCAGAATTTAAATGTAAACTGTCTTAACTGTCAAGGTGACACATTTCAGCTACATTAAATCCATGCAGCACTCTTTTTAAAGCTTAAGTTCATGGTTGTCTGTAAACTATTATAGGCTGAGCTGATAGGACCATCTCTAGTTTCGGTTGCCTAACCCTGCTTTTAAAAAATCTTTAAAGTCTTGTTTTCAGAAGCTTATACATTTGTTGAACTTAGCTTAACATCTGTTTAAAGTCTGTTTCATAGGGTCCTGGAAGACATTTCTTTTAAGTTATGACTAGACTATAACCCAGCCACATAGTGGGGGGGGAAAAAAGGAACCAGCCACAAAATTATTACTCTAAAAATGTGTATTAATTTTGTGGCTGGTTCCCATTGCACCTTAAAATGAACATGCAGCTAGGTGGACCACACTGGGGCTGAAACGAGGTGTGGTGTGGTCCCTGCTGGCTGCCACCACTCCAGCCTTGGTGTGGCCTTGATGCTACCACTGATCAGCAGCTGGCTCCAGGGGCTCAAATCAGCCCAGTAGATCCCTGGAACCATCCAAGAACCAGCTGACTGATGGGTAGCTTTGCAGGGGTACACAGTGGTGCAGAGGGAGCCCAGGATCATAATCCCAGGCTCCCCCTGTACTGGCAAGTAGGGTGTGGTTGGGTTCTGATTGCCAATCCCAAAATCACATGCATATGTAGTATGATAGGTGGTGTGATTGTTGGGCTTGTGGGTCAGATCCCACGGTGCCTTTAACTGAATGTCAGCAGCTATAATGCATACACATGCATGCCAAATTAAGGCTGCTGACAGATATTCATTTAAAGGTGCACAAGGATCTTAACAGTCACATCTCCTTCCATGATACACATGCAATGCAGCATGCATGATTTTGGGATTGGGGATCAAACCCCAATGATGCCTTATTTGCCAGGGCAGGGAGAGCTTGGGATCATAGTCAGCTGGTCATTATCTCAGGCTCTCCCTGCACTGGTAAGGGTGCCTGGCAATCATTTGGCCATTGGCTGGATTGGGACCCCACCAGGGCTCAAACTGGTTACTGTGTGTTGAATAACAGCTAACTGCCAGCTGGCAGGGGCCGCGCCAGGGTTTGAGCCCCAGTGTGGTCCGGGAGCCAGCCAATCATCTGATTGTTGGACACCAACTATACAGGGGCCAGTTGAAGACCCCAGTGTGGTCCACCCTGTCACATGTTCATTTTAAGGCATGATGGAAACCAGCCACACTGTTACACATTTTCTATGTCATAATGTTGTGGCTGGTTCAGAATTTTGTCATGCCATAATTGCCTGAATTGGTGGTTGGGTTACACTTTAAGGCTAGGGACAGACATTACACACAAACCAGTTTAAGTGATCAGAAACTGGTTTAAACCTGTAACAGAATGGATATGTAGTGCGCATAAACCAGCTTGAAAATGGCTGAAACTGGTCTGAGATGAGTCTGATACTACAGTCAACCAGGTTTAACTGATTTGGCTCAAACTGGCTTATGCAATGTCTGTTCCAGACCCCTTGCTGGTTTAAATTTAATGTGAGTCCCTCAGCATTTCAGCATGCTCTTTGGGCTGGGCGAGGCTGTCTGCTCCACAGCAGGGCTGGCCTCTCCTCTCTGCTCTCTGGCGGGAGCCTGGCACAGACTTCTAGGCACACCAGGGTCTGCCAGCTTCCCTGTGCTCCCCTGCCCCACCCCTCCAACACTTGCTGCTTAAGTAAAGATCCCTTTCCCCCTCTCCACCACAGCAGGGACTGTAGCCAGCATGTGATATGCTAGCTAATGCCAAGAGGTGTCTGTCTCTCCAGTTTCTCTGGGATAGGCAAACAGAATAGTGACCATTTAGGGCTTTTGGAGCTAATCAACAGGTTGGCTGGTAAGCTGTTTGAGGAGTTTGTTTTCTGCAGAAGTATGACAAAGCAGGGAGGGAGATTTGAAAAGCTCCGTATCATCATCAGATGCATGAACTGAACACCCCCCCCCCTTGACTCAGAGTGCTAGCAGGGGGCTGGGGGCTGGCAACACTCCTTCCCCTTAAGCAGCCAGTGGGGAAAAGCCCGGAACCATGCAGGCAGACATCCCAATGAGAGAGTCCTGCTGGAGCCTGGCCACACACCACACTTAGCTCAGTTCCCTGCAGAACAGATGGGAGGGCTGTTCTAGCACCCCTTGACTTCTAGCCTGAGCCACTGCAGGCATGTGCCTGAATTTCCTCAGTCCAGAGAGAATGTCTGTCCAGTTTCAAACTAGTTCAGCCTAGTCAGGTTAGACTAACCTGCAAAGATTGTATCAATTCAGGCTCCAGCTTTTTGAATGTCTGTCCATAGCCTAAGACACTAATTGGTTAATGGGTGGCTAAGTGTAACATCTGTCAGGGGCCTCAATTTGTATGGTCAATCACAGTTTTGATGAATTCCTAATGTCTAAGTGTTTTGACTTAATACCTGGCTGTTTTAGCATAGGTTATTGTGTAACCTTGTGAAATACAAACACATTTTTCCATGTAGTAGGGATTATGCCTTTATTTTTCCTCCTAAAAGGGAAAGCACTCTTTTTCCCTTGCACTTTCCTTCCTAATAACTAGATATTTGTGGGGGGAGTATTGAAACTAAGGGACACCTCCTGGTGGTAAGAGAGCTAGCTGCAGGGGAATCTCTACCTAGGCTTTTCAAACCAGTACAAAGAGATTTTTTTGTTGATGGTGCTGAAAGTCTAATCCAGATTTTGTATAACATAACTAGATTCAGGTGATAGCTGAGAATTCCTGGCTTGAATACATTTTAGTTTAATATAAATATGATTTTTCAGTTCTCATTGTATAAGTTAAAGACCCATTAGTAACATTAAAGATGGACATGCTAGCAGGTGACACTTGGATAGGGAGAACAAAATCTATAGTTCTGTAAAAATGTCAAGTAAAAGTATTATTTTCCCTCAGGCTTATGCTGCAGTATACCTCTATATGTAGACATGTGTTTTGTGAGAGGCTTAGTGTTTGTGTTGTAAAGGCTGAGTGATGGGCAAAAGCAAGGAGCCTAGAATGATTGTCATTGGCTCTGTGTGTCAAGGCAGGTGCAAAATTAAAGGTTATACTGAGGGGTTCAGAGCTAGATGATTTTGAAGAAAATGCTACTTGCCTTTAAGTGGCCAGGCAACTTCCTATTTCATGTGTAGCATAGACCAATGAAAAAGAAAAATAGGATAGCCAAGTAGGTCACAGGTGCCTGTGGATGTGCCATCCTACTGCAGGTAAGGCTAAGTCCTCCTGCAAGTGAAGATAAGTTGTTGCCAATAGGGCCCAATGCTATTTATTGAGACCAGTATGGCATCATTTGCTCTTCACATGTATGTCTGCTCACTGTTATGGCTGTATTAATATCAACTTGGTAGGTTCTTCAGTGTGTATCTGTAATACATATGTAGAAAAACGTACATAGTATCTAGTATCTGCCAGTTTTGAAAAGGTCACCCTGTAACTCTCTAATGCAGAATTTAAAGGTCCCTGTGATAAGAGGATCCCTATATTATTTTGCTTTGGAATTGTATAGGAAATTGTCCCTTCTTAACTAAGATCTTTGAGACATTCTTGATCTGAATTAAAATACATTTCCTTGTGTGAATATGCATACTAAACATTGTTCTCCAAGCTAACCCAAGCTCAAATGGCATCCTAGCATAAAGAACAGATCATAATGACATTGTGAAAGAAAGTTACTTGCTAGTCTGAGAAAGGGATCAATTATCTAAAAATAAGTAAGTCTGATGTTGCCAAAGTAACCATATTGTGCAAATGTGTCTACATCTGGATTCAAAATAAAACCATTGCAATTCTGTGGTTCACCTCTGTCAACAGGACTTTATTTTCTAATTCAGCACAAGCAAAGTTAATATTACTGGGTGCATCTACATGTGCAATTCATGTGAAGCAATAAACTCTGGAGCAGTTTAAGCCAGAGTAAACACATGCAGCGTCTACACATGTGCCCAGGACAGCAGCAATTTGAGCTGGGGCAGAGCAGGCCTTGGTTTGTGGGAGGCCTGGGGGATCAGTCCTGGGCTCTGGGTGTCAGTGTTGGGCTGCAGAGGGGTTGGCTGGGGCACAGCAGCCCAACACAAGAGTGCTGTAGCCATGTGGTTAGGCAGCTGGCAGGAGTCTGGATCCTGCTGGCTGGGCTGACTTTACACAATTTATATCTGCAATTAGTGTCTACACGTGTTTTATCACAGTTAAGTACTCTGCTGTAAGATAGTACTGTCCCTGATTAGTCCTGTCCCCAAGTACTGCCTGCTCCAGGCTGGCCTGCACATGATGAGCAGTAGCAGCTGGGCAGAAGCTGTTGGTGGGCTGGCAGAAAAGCAGCAACCCATGCTCCTTCCAGCTGCTAGGCCCTTCTTGCTGCAGCCATCCAGAGCCCACACCTGGGCTGCCCTGTGGCTCCTCTTTGCAGCAGTCACCACTGCCAACAGCCCTGCTTCCACGCCACCCAGTGTGGCAGCAGAGAGTGGTCTCAGGGAAGCTCAGGCATGGGCTTCTGGTGGCTGCAGCAAGAAGGGCCTGGCAGCAGCGAGGGTGATGGAGAGGTGGCCTCTTTTGCCCTGCACCCAGCAACAGCTTCTGCCCAGCCACTGCTGCTCATTGTGGGTGGGGTGGGCCAGTGTGGAGCAAGCATGAGCCTGACCAGGGCCAGGGCTTTGATTATGGGTCTTGGGCTGTTTCGGAGCTGGTCCACACCATCGAGGGTGGGCTGGGATCAGGAACGGGGCTGTGCACATGGGTCCAGCTGGTCTAGAGCTGGTCTGCTCCAGCTGGGGCGAATCTGGAACAGGTGCAGGGCAGGCAGGGGCCGGGGCTGTGTGCTCAGCTGCTACTGGGCCCTGGTGGAGGCAGCAGTGGCAGAGAGGAACCACAGGACCTGTGGAGGGGGAGGGGGTGTTGATGCTCATTGGCCCGCAACAGCTCTCCCAAACTGCCTATGTGGCCCATGGGCCCAAATAATTGTCCACCCTTAGTCTAGCTCCATCCTTTTTGTAACTACCCTTCAGGTAGTTAAAGGCTATTATTAAATCCCCCTTCAGTCTTCTCTTCTCCAAAATAAATAAGACCAGTTTCCTCAGCTTTTCCTCATAAGTCATGTTAGCTGTTTTTTTTTTTTTCACCCCGCCTCCCCTTCCCCCTCTCCTTCCCATTCCTCTTAAAAACTGGTGGGGATTACATGGGTCTTTCCCCAAAGTTCTCCACTTAGGGCGAGGTTCTTCCTGTCAGTTGTCAGCTTTGATCCTAGATGTCTAGTACTCTGGTCACCAAGGGAAAGAATGCCTTTGATAAGGCAAGCTTATGAAATGGGCTTGAACCTCTGGATCAGTGGTTCTTAACCTTTTTTAAACTCAGTGCACCCCTCGATAGACTCAAGGGACCCTTTGGAAGTATCACCTCTTAGCTTTTACTCATTTTGTTCATTACAGAAAACAAATACAGCAATCCTTTTGTTGCAAGACCATAACAGGTCAAAATATTTTTGATGTTATGGATTCCTACTTGAAATATTTGGGATTATCTTGTGAATTACATGTAGGTGTTTGTATGCTTAACAGCACCAATATTGCGTGGCTTCCCTAACCTCCTTGAAAGGATCACAGTGCTGTGGTACCTTGGTTGAAGATGATTGCCTTGGATAATCCTGGATAATTGTTCTATTTTACTCCCTGATCAACTGATTTTAAAACTCCATTTTATTTCTCCTGCCGAGTAAATTATGATTTACAGTCCACTGGGTGGTCCCTTAAGACCCCCACAAGCAACAGTTTTTGTGATGTCTAAAGAAATGTAAAAACTGAAGCAATCTTTACATTGAGTGGAAGAAAATATTTTTCCAGAACCAGAAAAGATAATTTGACTTTACTACACCTGTTAGTGTGATCTCCAAGTAATGAGTTCTCAGCCTGAAATTTATTTAAAGCAAATATTGTTTTTCCTCCTTTCTATAAAATATGGAAGGCAACAAGAAATTTTACTAATTTTTGTTGTTGTGCTACTTTTGAGTGAAATGCAAATGTACTTTTAATATCATTTATGTTTCATGTATTAATCATAGAATCATAGAAGTAGGGTCAGAAGGGACCTTATAGATCTTCAAGTCTGACCCCCTGCCAGGGTAGGAGAAAAAACTGGGCTCAAATGATCCCAGCTAGGTAGGCATCAAGCCTCCTCTGAAAGACCCCCCCCAGGGTAGAAGCCAGCAACACTTCTCTTGGAAGTTGGTTCCTAGCTGCCCTAGCTGTGAAGTAGTTCTTGCGGATGTCTAATCTAAACCTACTCTCCAACAGCTTGTGGCCGTTGTTATGTCAGGGGGCGCTAGGGGAAACAAGGTCTCTCCCAAACCCTTCTGGTCCCCCCCAATGAGTTATAGGTCCTCCCTCAGCCTTTTCTTGTGAAGGCTGAACAGGTTCAGGTCCCGCAGTCTCTCATTGTAGGGTCTGCCCTGTAGTCCCTGGATCATGCAGGCGGCCCTCCTCTGGACCCTCTCAATGTTGTCCACATCTCTCCTGTAGTGGGGTGCACAGAACTGGACACAGTACTCCAGCTGTGGCCTGACCAGTGTTGCATAAATGGGGAGGATCACCTCCTTGGCCCTGCTAGAGATGCACCTGCGGATGCCCAACAAGGTGTGGTTAGCCCTGCCAACCGTGACCTTGCATTGTTGGCTCATGTTCATCTTGGAGTCGGTAATGACTCCAAGATCCCTTTCTGCCTCCATGCTCTCAAGAAGGGAGTTTCCCATCTTTTAAGTGTGCTGCTGGTTACTACTGCCCAAGTGCAGCACCCTGTCAGTGTTGAAGCGCATCCTGTTTTTGCTAGTCCACCCCTATAAACTATCCAAGTCTTGCTGCAGTCTTTCCCTCCCTACTAGCGTGCTCACCTCACCCCAAATTTTGGTATCAACAGTGAATTTAAACAGGGTGCTTTTCACCCCGTTGTCCAAATCGCTGATAAAGAGATTGAACAGCGTGGGCCCAAGGACTGAGCCCTGGGGGACTCCGCTGCCCACTTCTCCTCAGGTCGAATATGACCCATCCACCACCACCCTCTGAGCGCAACCCTTCAGCCAATCTGCAATCTGTCTGACTGTGTAGGCATCAATGCCACAGTTGCCCAATTTTTTAATGAGGATGGGGTGGGAGATGGTATCAAAGGCCTTGCTGAAGTCCAGAAAGACTACATCCACAGCAACACCTGCATCCAAAGCTTTTGTGATCTGATCATAAAAGGCAATCAGGTTGGTCTGACATGACCTGCCCCTAATGAAACCGTGCTGGTTGCCCTTGAGCATCATCTCTGAGGCCGGCCCATCGCAGATGTGCTCCATGATGATCTTCTCAAAGAGTTTCCCTAGGATTGAGGTAAGACTGACGGGCCTATAGTTGCCTGGGTCCTCGCTCCTCCATTTTTTAAAGATGGGGACCACGTTGGCTACCTTCCAATCATCTGGCACCTGGCCCAAGCACCACGAGTGCTCATAAAACCATGCCAAGGGCCCTGCAATAACCCCTGCTAGCTCCCTCAACACCCTGGGGTGGAGAGCATCTGGACCCACTGATTTGAACATGTCCAGCCCCTCCAGAAGCTCTCTAACTCAGTCCTCCCCCACCTGAGGTCTAGAGGTGTTCCCCTTGAGTCCGTCTTGCATCACGGTGGGGAAGTCCCGGTCCCTGCCCAAGAAAACAGAGGTGAAGAATTGGTTAGAGAGGTCTGCTTTCTCCTCTGGCGCAACCACCAGATTGCCCAGAGGATCTTGCAGGGAACCCACATTTCCCGGTGCTTTCTTCATCCTCTCTATATATTTGAAAAAGGACTTTTTGTTATCTTTGATTTTGGATGCAAGTCCTAGCTCTATGTCCGCCTTAGCTTTCCTGTCAGCCCCCCTACAGGCCTGAGCAGAGGAGGTATACTCCTCTTTGGAGATAGCACCCCCTTCCACCGGGTGTACACCACCTTTTTGGCAATCAGGCATTCCCGGATGCCTTTGGCGAGCCTGGGGGGCTTTCAGGCACTCCTGCCCCCCTTGCTTTTTGTTGGGATGGTCACCCCTTGGGCCCTGAGTATCGTCTCCTTAGGGAACGACCACTCATCTTGGGCACTGAATTCCCCTGCCCTTGAGAACCCCAGTGCCTCTCCCACTAATCTGCTCAACTTGTTGAAGTTGGCCCTCTTGAAGTCTAGGGCTACTGCCTTGCTGCTGGTCCTTGACACCCTGCGCTGGATGGTGAATTCCAGCAAGCGATGATCGCTATCACCCGGGTGGTCAAGGACCTGGAGGCCTCTTACCAGGTCATCGCCTGTGGCCAGGACCAGGTCCAACAGGACATTTCCTCTGGTGGGGCTGTGCACCTCCTAAATTAAGTGGAGGTCCTGTATCTTGGCCAGGAACCTCTTGGAATGGTCCGACCTGGCTGACTGTTCCTCCCAGCAGATGTCTGGGTAATTGAAGTCACCCATGACAACTACATCCCTTGTCTTAAGTGCCTCTGCAAGCTGGCCCAAAAATTCCCGGTCCAGCTCCTCCCCTTGGTTGGCGGGGTCTGTAGTAGACCCCCACCATTAAATCCTTCTCCCCATGGCCCCCTTGTATCTTGACCTAGAGCACTTCAGCTTGCCCCTCCTCTGACCCCATTTTGTTGGTGTTGCACACACCGAGAGGGGCTATGCAGCACCCTCCGGTTCGTGACAGATCTGGATTTATGGGATGAGGAAGGCACGAGACGTATATGGTTATAAAAAGGAGTTTTATTGACTTACGTCCCTTAATGATAGTGACTGGAATGCAGGAGTTACAAGTTACACTTTGTTCCCGGTAGCGGCTCGGCAGCTTGCAAGCTAATTTACTTGGTACGGGTACGGTGGTGGTTGTTACGCCTGGGGAGCATCGGCGGGAGATGATGGGTGATCAGGCCGTGGGGTAACTATGAGTCCGGCTCGAGTTACTAATGAATGGTGGTCTCCCCGAATAACGGACAGGGAAACCTTTTTATAACTTTTCTTATCTGGTTTTACTCTGTGTCAGCCAATCATGACTACAAACGGATTCTTCTTTGTCTACTCAGGTTTCAACATGAGCATCTTTTATCTTGTCAGCTCAGCCGTCAGGACAGGGGGGGCTTTCTTTTCGTTTGTGTGGTACTGAGCCTGTTTGGTCACAAGAGGGTGAGCACGGCACATTAATTTGATCTTACAGTTTTAGATGAACTATTTACTTTGGGGCCCCATTTTATCTCGTTGCCATGGGCAACGGTATCTTTCTTTGATGTCATAATACTGGGGTCATCTTTAAGTCAAAGTTAGTTTCTCCCATGTGGGGGTCTTGTGTGATCTGGATGGGGCACAGTAAGGGTGTGCAGGCAGCACCATTGCAAACTTGTACTTAACAGCTGGCAGAGGATATGTATTGCTCCTTGACATAGAGCGCCACACCCCCGCCTTTCCTTCCTTCTCTATCTTTATCTAATCCATCCTGAATGTACTATACTTTTAGTATAAAAGTTGCAGCTTTTTATAGGCTTAATATACAAATTATATATTAAAACACAGAGGCTGCATCTCCATGTGCCCCCCGTGGCACAATTGTTACTGTGCTCTCATTTAGTACTTGCATTAGAAAGTACTAAATGATGGCTCAGTAACAGCTGTTACTGCACCATCTCAGCAGTGCATGGTTATTTTTAGCAGCTGCATCATCATAATGATGCTCTATTGCGAGGCAGCTTGTTGCTATGGCAGTGTAGCGTTGGCATCGCGGTTTGTCCCTATTGACGCTAGGTCACTATAGCTTATTGCTACAGCGACCTAGCGTCTTGTGCAGAGAACCTCTTTTTTGTTAAATTTTAAAGAAAATTCCTGAGTAAGTTTAGCAAAACTTTTAATGTTATGCCCAACTTTAAACCCCACTGAGGTTGCTGAATAGGGATTCAATTAGTTGAATGCATCTTTATGTCTTTTGCTGAATGATGGCATTCATATTGATTAAATGTTTTGGTTGTTGTAAGTAATTCTTGTGTGCTTGAGGGGAAAAAAAGGAAAAAGATAGATAGAAACATAGCAATAACTGAAGTTTTTTGCATCTACTGATTGTTTGGCAAATGCTCAGATGATAGTCCTACATTGTATTCTCTTGATAGTCTGCAGGGCACTGCTTATCGTAAGTTTTGTACTGGGTACCACAAAGGTGCTTCATTACATAAAAGTAGCATAATTTCTTAGGGCAATTTTGATTTCTAAACAGTGACTGTTGGCTTTGATTGGCTTTTATAAATGATCAGCAGTCTACACCTGTTCATTATCTCTGTGTTACCTAATCCCTGTACAGCTGAATTATTATTATTTTTTTAATATTTTTAAAAATTATTTTACAGGTTGTTATTCCAAGAAGTCCTGTCCAGGCCAAAGGATTGTTACTGTCATGCATAGAAGATAAAAACCCCTGCATATTCTTTGAACCTAAAATACTTTACAGAGCAGCAGGTAAAAAGTTTTCCTTTTATGTATATGGCAGTATTGTAGCCAATGAGGCCCAGCCGAGGTGCGATTATTGCTTGTTGAAAACTTTTCTAATACCATATGGTTTATAGTATGAACGTAATGTAAGTAAATGCATATTTAGTTCATATAGCTTAATTTTTAAAATAGCCATCACTTGTATTTATTTTGTGTCTTTATTTTGCATATACAAAATTCAGAGTGTTCTTAGAGACGCTTTTCAACTACTGGACAGATTTTAAAATTTGAATGCCAAAGTTAAGTATTTTAGGCTGGATCTATCTTCCACTGACTTCAATTTCTTAGATGCTTAAATAAGCATCCTGATTTTCCTAGAGAATTCATAGAATCATAGAAAATTAAATTTGAAAGGGGCGTCAGGAGGTCATCTAGTCCAACCCCTGCTCAAAGCAGAACCATCGCCAAATATCTTCTTAGCCAAGGCTTTGTCTAGCCAGGTCTTGAAAAACTCCAAGGATGGAGAGTCCACAACCTCTGTGGATAACTACTACATGTATTATGAATGATGTACTTATTAAACCACGACATGTACTATTAAAGTCAGAGAGATGCTTAGTTTTCACTGTCCCTGAATTCAGGTCAGTTTTTATTCTATTTTTGTTTGTTGAGAAGTGTTATGTACTTATTTTCTTTTAAACAGATGCTATGAACTTAAAAATCACACTTTTGCCTGATAATGCTTTACATGATATTAATGTGAGCAATGATTAATGTTACAATATCTGAAAGAGATGCCAGGCTTGTTTTTACTATAACAGTTAGCTTAAGTTATTTTGCTCAAGTAAGAATAAGAGTGAAAACTGTGGAACAATTCTTGAATTTTGTGATTAAGTTGGCAATTGATGAGCCATTGTTAACTCCTTAAAACGCTGTAATTTGCAGCATTTCTAACTGGAGTGTCAGCAGCACTGCCATTGCCCACCATCTCCTGATGGATTAGCTGGATGAAATTGAAAGCATCTTTTGGCTCAATCTGTATATGTTTTGTGTGTTGGGCTCCATAGCATGTCTAGGGGTGGGCAAGTGGGCCACTAGTCCCCGGCACCAATTTTAGAGGTGGCACCAGAATGGAGACCTCTGGGAGACTGCCCTGAAGAAGCTAAGATGATTTAACAGTAGATAGAAAGTAGGCTTTTAAGTGAAATATATTGGCCTTGGGTGGGTATTGAGGAAAATATGTCAATCACCTAGTTAATCTTTGCAAAGATAAAATCATCTCCTTTTCACTTCTCTCTACCTGAAATTGCTTCTCAGGCACATTAGTGTTTTTTTGCTCTTAGAATTTCTGAGAGAATCATTAGGAGAACAGGAATGTAATCTGTAGTACACAATGTTTGAAAGACACGGATTATGTCACTTACTGGACATTCCTTAAGATAGTTTGTGCTCCTCTCTTTCCTTCAGTAACATGATGTAATACAGGCTTCTTTCACATACTGAAGGTTAAGGGATTTGCTGCTTCTTGACTTGTACTTCTTAAAATTGTTTTACCGGGTTGCTCATTTCCTTCTCTCCCTCTGTGTTTGTTCATCTGGTGGGCTTTAAACTAAGTTCATTAGGGGATGGGGATCCACAGGAGCAAGAAAAAACTCAACTAGGTGTAGGACCTGCCCAGGTAAGAGCTCAGGTATATACCAAGGGACCAGTTGTCTCTCAGGTAGGGGGGGTGCCCAGGGCTCCCATAGGGGGATTAAGGTGTCTCTTCACCAATGCAAGAAACATGGGGAACAAGCAGGAGGAGCTGCTCTCCTGCTTGCAAGTAGTTAAATAGACCTGGTTGGCCTAGTGGAGACATGGAAGAGTGTGGGCAGTGGGGTCCCGCAGGGCTCGGTGCTTGGACCGATACTCTTTAATGTCTTCATCAGCGACTTGGACGAGGGGGTGAAATGTACTCTGTCCAAGTTTGCAGATGACACTAAGCTATGGGGCGAAGTGGACACGCCGGAGGGCAGGGAACAGCTGCAAGCAGACCTGGACAGGTTAGACAAGTGGGCAGAAAACAACAGAATGCAGTTCAACAAGGAGAAATGCAAAGTGCTGCATCTAGGGAGGAAAAATGTCCAGCACACCTACAGCCTAGGAAATGACCTGCTGGGTGGCACGGAAGTGGAAAGGGATCTTGGAGTCCTAGTAGACTCCAAGATGAACATGAGTCGGCAGTGTGACGAAACCATCAGAAAAGCCAATGGCACTTTATCGTGCATCAGCAGATGCATGACAAATAGGTCCAAGGAGGTGATACTTCCCCTCTATCGGGCGCTGGTCAGACCGCAGCTGGAGTACTGCGTGCAATTCTGGGTGCCGCACTTCAAGAAGGATGCGGATAACCTGGAGAGGGTCCAGAGAAGGGCCACTCGTATGGTTAAGGGCCTGCAGGCCAAGCCCTACGAGGAGAGATTAGAGAAACTGGACCTTTTCAGCCTCCGCAAGAGAAGGTTGAGAGGCGACCTGGTGGCTGCCTATAAGTTCGTCAGGGGGGCACAGAAGGGAATTGGTGAGTATTTATTCACCAAGGTGCCCCCGGGGGTTACAAGAAATAATGGCCACAAGCTAGAGGAGAGCAGATTTAGATTGGATATTAGGAGGAACTTCTTCACAGTTCGAGTGGCCAAGGTCTGGAACAGGCTCCCAAGGGAGGTGGTGCTCTCCCCTACCCTGGGGGTATTCAAGAGAAGGTTGGATGTGTATCTAGCTGGGGTAATGTAGGCCCAGCACTCTTTCCTGCTTATGCAGGGGGTCGGACTCGATGATCTACTGAGGTCCCTTCCGACCCTAGCATCTATGAATCTATGAATCTATGAATCTATGGTGGGATGAAACTTTTGACTCGGCATTAGACATAGAGGGCTATAGGTTGTTTAGAAGAGATAGGAAGGGGAAAAAAGGTGGGGGGTTGCGCTTAGTGTTAGGGAACAGTAAGCCAGTTCTACCTTCCAAATGGGACCAGAGGATGGCTTAACTGAGACCCTGTGGGTCAAACTTCAAGGAGCGCAGGTGGAGAGGGATCTGGTGGTAGGGGTTTACTACAGGCCACCACATCAGGAGGAAGAGCTGGATCTGGAATTTTCCAGGCAGCTTGGGGAGGCCGTACGTGTAAAGGAAGTTGTGGTCATGGGGGATATGAATTACCCTGACATCAACTGGGAGGAGCAGTCAGCCAGGTCTAGCCACTCTGGAAGGTTCCTGACGTGCGTACAGGACCTACACCTCGTGCAGGAGGTACTCGTCCCCACTAGGGAAAATACCATATTGGATTTGGTGTTAGCCTCTGGGGACAACCTGGTGGGGGAGATGCTAGTACAAGGGAGGCTAGGGGACAGTGATCATGAAATGATCCAGTTTGCTATTCAGAGAAAAGTAGAGAGGGTAACTAGCAGAGTGCAAATGCTTGACTTTATGAAAGTCAACTTTGATATGCTCAGGGCAGTAGTCAGGGAAGCACTCAGAGCCCAGGATGCAACTAGTATGGCGGTCAAGGAAGGTGGTCCTTCCTCAAGGAGGCTATCCTTGGGGCGCAGCAGGATGCAGTTTCTCTGTGCAGAAAGGCAGGAAAAGGGTCCAAGAAACCTTCATGGCTGAGCGCAGTTATCCAGGCTGGCCTGAGGGCAAAGAAAAAAGCATATTGGTGGTGGAAGCAGGGGGCAGGGACAAAGGAGGAGTACACCTTCCTGACCAGACCTTGTAGGGATTTGGTAAGGGAGGTGTGGCAGGACGACCTTATGGGTGCCGTGACCTCCCCTAGCGCCCCTACCTACCATGCCAAATCCAGTTTAAATGCACGCTCTTTATCTCACTCGCCATGTCTTGCTGGTAAATATCATTAAAGGGAGGCTGCCTTCCTGCCCTCCTTGGCACGGTGCCTTGCTGTACCCAGGCTCTGTCCAATTGCCTGCCTGCACCCTCACGGGCACCCCCTCGCGTCCCTCATGGCCCTCACCACACCAGGGCCTGTCTCCCGCGGCTCTCGTAGCCCGCACCAGGGCCTCACCCTTATACCGTCGCCCGCACTGGGGCCTCGCCCTTACACCGTCGCTCGCAACCGGGGCCTGTGCCTTGGGCTCCCCACGCTCTCGTAATCGGGGCTCAGGTGGCCTTGGCCTTACCTGGCCCCCAGACCCCTTCCTCGGGTCCTACGCCCACTGGGCCTCTCCCAATTGGGGCTCAGGCGGCCTCAGCCTTACCTGGCCCCCAGACCCCTTTCCCAGGTCTTACGGCCCACTGGGTCTTTTCCCAATTGGGGCTCAGGCGGCCTCAGCCTTACCTGGCCCCCAGGCCTCTTCCTGGGTCTTGCGCCCCACTGGGGCTTCCCCCAATTGGGGCTCAGGCGGCCTGAGCCTTACGCCTTCTCGGGTCGTATGCCCACTGGGCTTCTTGCCTACGCCTACACCGGGCTTCGCCCGATAATCGCCCACACTGGGGCTGGGGTCGGGACACCCCAAAACGCAGCGCTGTCTCCGGCACCGGGAACCCCCACCTTTACTGGGGAGCTCCCATGAGGCCGCCTCCACCCCTACAGCCTTGCCCAGTCCTCCGGTGTTACACAACAACCACAAAACAAAACCTCACACTCCTGTGTTATAACATAAATCCCAAGCTGACTGGCTATCCATAGCTCCATTCATATCCCTACCAGGTTTTTCCTCCACCCAGTGTCATTGGGCAGACACTGCTCAGACCATCAGGCTTCTCTGTTATGTTATGTTCTGTTCTGCTCTGCTCTGCTTGCTCCAACAGAGCTCCCTCTTCCTCTACCACCAGAGGGGAATTGACCCTGGCTTCAGCCTGGCTTGTTTATAAAGGCCAGGCCTTGCCCCCTTCTGGTCAGCTGACCAGACTGGTTGTCTTGGCAACCCACACCTGTGCTACCCTGGTGAGTGACTGCTGAGCCCCTATTCCTGTTATCAGTAGCAGACACCTTAGCGCCCTGCTACAGGAGGCTAAAGCAGCACTGGAGCGTAAATTAGCTTCTGGGATTAAGGATAACAAAAAGTTCTTCTTCAAGTATATAGGTAGCAAGAAGAAGTCTTGGGGTAACATTGGATCCCTATGGGGTGGGGCAGGGCAGGGCAGGGGAGGGCAGTTGGTGATGGACGTGCAAGAGAAGGCAGAACTCTTTAACAAGTTCTTTGCCACCACGTTCCTGTCTGCTGACAATGGGGTGCTCTTGGGTTTCATAGTTTCATAGTAGCTAGAGTCGGAAGGGACCTAGGTAGATCATCTAGTCCGACCCCCTGCCTTAGCAGGAAAGAGCACCGGGGTCAGATGACCCCGGCAAGGTGCTCATCTAACTTCCTTTTAAAAATCCCCAGGCTAGGAGCCTGCACCACTTCCCCTGGAAGCTGGTTCCAGGCCCTAGCCGCCCTGACTGTGAAGTAGCGCCTCCTAATATCTAATCTAAACTTACCCTCCGCCAGTTTGTGACCATTATTCCTGGTCACTCCTGGCAGCGCACGGGGGAACAGGGACTCCCCCAATACCTGCTGATCCCCCCTGACCAGTTTGTAGCAGGCCACAAGGTCCCCCCTTAACCTTCTCTTGTGGAGGCTAAACAGGTTCAGGTCCCGTAGCCTCTCCTCATAAGGCCTGCCCTGCTGACCCCTGATCATACGAGTGGCCCTCCTCTGAACTCTTTCCATATTGTCCACGTCCCTCTTGAAGTGTGGCGCCCAGAACTGGACGCAGTACTCCAGCTGCGGCCTGACCAGTGCCGCATAGAGGGGGAGGATCACCTCCCTGGACCTGCTCGAGATGCATCTGTGGATGCATGACAGGGTACGGTTGGCCTTCTTGACTGCCTCCCCACACTGCCGGCCCATGTTCATCGTGGAGTCAATGACGACTCCAAGATCCTTTTCCGTCTCCGTGCTGGCAAGAGGGGAGTTCCCCAACCTGTAAGTGTGGTGCCGGTTCTTCCTCCCCATGTGCAACACCTTGCACTTATCAGTGTTAAACCCCATCCTATTCTCATCCGCCCACTGTTGCAACCTGTCAAGGTCAGCTTGTAGCCTATTGCACCCTTCTAGTGCGCCCACATCCCCCCACATCTTAGTGTCATCAGCAAACTTGAACAGGGTGCTTTCTACCCCGTCATCCAAGTCACTGATGAAGATGTTGAACAGTGCGGGCCCGAGGACCGAGCCCTGCGGAACCCCACTGCCCACATCCTTCCAGGTCGAGAAGAACCCATCCACTACCACCCTCTGGGTGCGGCCCTCCAACCAGTTGGCAACCCATTTGACCGTGTGGGCATCGACACCACAGCCTCCCAGCTTTTTGATGAGGACAGAGTGAGAGACAGTGTCGAAAGCCTTCCGGAAGTCCAAAAAGACTACATCCACAGCAACCCCTGCGTCTAATGATTTGGTGACCTGATCGTAAAAGGCCACCAGGTTGGTCTGACAAGACCTGCCACTGATGAACCCATGTTGGTTGCCCCTGAGCATGCATTCCCCCGCAAGGCCCTCCTGGATGTGTGCCAGGATAATTTTTTCAAAGAGCTTACCCGGGATTGAGGTAAGACTAACTGGCCTGTAATTTCCCGGGTCCTCTTTTTTTCCCTTTTTGAAGATGGGGACCACATTGGCCCTCTTCCAGTCCTCCGGCACCTCGCCAGAGCACCACGAGTGCTCATAGAGCCGCGCCAGGGGTCCCGCAATGACCTCGGCCAGTTCCTGTAGAACCCTAGGGTGAAGATCGTCCGGACCAGCGGACTTGAACACGTCCAGCCTCTCCAGAAGTACCCTAACTAACTCCTCGCTAACCCCTGGCCCAGGCGTGTCTCTCTCGACACAGGGAGCAGGGAGGTGGCTGAACTGGTCCCTACTTAGGAAGACAGAGGCAAAGAAATCGTTAAATATGTTAGCTTTGTCATCTGGCGTGATGACTAAGTTGCCCATCGTGTCCTGCAGGGGCCCCACATTACCCGGGACCCTCTTTTTACCCCCTATGTATTTGAAGAAGGTGATAGCGTAGAGAGGCCCAGGAAGGATGCAAGTCCCCCGACTGTTAGTTCAGACCTAGTTAAGGATTACCTGGAGGGCTTAGATGTGTCCAGATCGGTGGGCCCGGATGACCTTCATCTGTGGGTGCTAAGAGAACTGGCTGGTGTCGTCATGGCGGAGCCGCTGGCACGGTGTTTTGAGGACTCCTGGTGCTGGGACCAAGCCTCTGAGGACTGGAAAAGGGCCAATGTGGTCCCTATTTTCAAGAAGGGGAGGAAGGAAGAGCTTGGCAACTACAGGCCAGTCAGCCTCACTTCTATCCTTGGGAAGGTCTTTGAAAAAATTATCAAGGGCCACATTTGTGAGAGCCCTGCAGGGGAAGCGATGTTGAGGGATAACCAACACTGGTTTGTGCCAGGCTGATCCTGCCTGACTAACCTGGTCACTTTCTATGACCAGGTAACAAAGAGCTTAGATGGGAAGGAGGAAGTCGATGTCATCTTCTTGGACTTCCAGAATGCCTTCGACACAGTGTCCCACCCAATTCTGGTGGGCAAGCTGAGGGACTGCGGCATTGACGAATGCACAGTCACATGGGTGGCAAACTGGCTCCAGGGGAACACCCAGAGGGTGGTAGTGGATGGCTCGATGTCGACCTGGAAGGGTGTGGACAGCTGAGTCCCCCAGGGCTCAGTCCTTGGGCCGGTGCTGTTCAACATCTTCATTAGTGACTTGGACGAGGGTGTGGAGAGCACCCTGTTCAAGTTTTCCGATGACACCAAGCTGTGGGGCAAAGTGAATACACCTGCAGGCAGGGACTGCATCCAGGCAGACCTGGATAGGTTAGAGAAGTAGGCGGATCTGAATAGGATGCGGTTGAACAAGGACAAGTGCAGAGTGCTGCATCTGGGGAGAGGGAACCAGCATTATGGTTATAAGTTAGGGGCTGACCTTCTCAGCAGCACAGAGGCAGAGAGGGATCTTGGAGTCAGGATGGACTCCAGGATGAATATGAGTCGCCAATGCGACGAAGCAATAGGCAGGGCCAACTGCACCCTGTCATTCATCAACAGGGGCACCACTAACAGGTCCAGAGAGGTCTTGCTCCCCCTTTATGTGGTGCTGGTCAGGCCGCAGCTGGATTACTGTGTCCAGTTTTGGGCACCGCACTTCAAGACAGACGTGGAGTACCTGGAGAGAGGCCAGAGGAGGCCACTTGTATGGTTGAGGGCCGCTGTGGCCAGCCCTATAAGAAGAGGCTGAGGGATCTGAATCTCTTCAGGTTCCACAAGAGGAGACTGAGCGGGGTTCTTGTGGCTGCCTACAACCTTATCAGGGGCCAGCAGTAGGGATTTGGGGAAAGTCTGTTCATCAGGGCCCCCCTTGGAGTCACTAGGAACAATGGGCACAAACTGAGGGAGGTTATGTTTAGGTTAGATATTAGGAAGAACAACTTCACTGTAAGGGTGGCCAGAGCCTGGAATGGGCTTCCTAGAGAGGTGGTGCTCTCACCTTCCCTGGAAATCTTCAAGAGGAGACTGGACAGGCACCTGGCTGGGGTCTTATGACCCCTGCGACCCCCAGTGCTCCTTCCTGCCCTTGGCAGGGGGTTGGGCTCGATCTGTCTAGGCCCTTCTGACTCATTCATTCTTTGATTCTATGATCTTTCAGGCCTTTTTTTAGCTCTTGGAGGGTGAGTCAGTTCAGAGAAGTGAGGAATCAAAGGTAGACTCTAGGGCTAGGGACAGACATTACACAGAAACCGGTTTAAGTGATCAGAACCTGATTTAAATGTGTAAGAGAACAGATGTTCGGTGCACATAAACCAGTTTTAACATAGCTAAAACGTTGTTTGAGATAGACCTGATTAAATGTAGTATCCAGAATGAAGTGATTTAGGTCAAACTGGTTTATGCCATGTCTGTCCCATACCCCTTGCTGGTTTAAGACGAACTAGACTTCCTCAGCATCCCGGCATGCTCTCTGGGCTAGGTGGGGCTCTCTGCCTCACAGCAGGGCTGCCCCCTAAACCCTTCTGCTCTGTGGCTGGAGGTCTGGCAGAGACTGCAGGTGCAGCAGGACTGCAGGTGCCATACCCCCAACCTCGCTGCTGGATGCTCAAGTAGGAATCCACCCCCGCTCCCTTCCTCCCATCTCCCACAGCACAGACCCCAGCCCCAGGGACCCTAAGCATGTGGCATGCTAACTAATGCTGAGAGGTGTCTGTGTGTGTGTGTTTCTCCAATTTCACTGGGACGAATAGGCCTTTTTGGAGCTAATCAACAGGTCAGCTGGTATGCCATGTAAGAAGAGTTTAAACTAATAAAGAAAGGCTATTGTTTTTCTGATCGGGCTAAATTTTGACATTTCTATTGCTGTAGTCCACAAGGTTATCTAGTTATTTCTTCTCAATCAATCTTCTAGCTGCCTTTTTCAGCATAACCTATTGTCTTTCTTTTAATCAACTCCTTATCCAATTTGAATTATGGCATCAATATCTGTCTTCTGCAGTTGAGTTAACAATTTCCTTCAGAGACACAGTGAAAATGCTTTGACCAAATCTAAATAGATTGGGACCCCAGTGCATTTGCCCTTATCTAACAGGGCAACTTTCTTATTATAGAAGGAAATTAAAGAGATTTGACACTATATTTAATGGATGAAACTGTATTGCTTTTGATCCATTTTCTGTTTACCTCCATGACTTTGGTAATTCCTTCCTTCAATATTTGTTCTAAGACCTTGCACAATGTTGAAGCCAAGCTAACTATCCTGTAGTTCCCTGGGTCTCTCCTTCCCCCAACCTTTTTTTTTAAATATAGGCACTAAGTTTCCTGATCATAAGATTTCCTGATCAGAGGCTAACATCTCCCAGTTGAACTATTCATTAAAGATCCTCAGATCTTCATTCCTGAAATGGCCCCAGAAGGAGCAGTCGGGTATACGACTCATTGAGAGACTTGCCCCACAGGTTCCTCTTCGGAAATTGCTGAATGTCTACATAAAAGGAAAGGCTGTTTTGTGTATAATTGCAAAGTAGCTTTCTTGTTTTCTTTCTTCAGTTTGATAGTAAAAAGAATCTCTTTACAAGGTTAGAAATATATGCTCTTGAAAATAAACAAGGCAAAAAGTGTGGGGTGTGTGCAAATTTACACGTGCTTTTTTGCATTTTTTATTTGCAGGTCATTGTACCCTGAGTACTCATATTTTAGTAGGAAAAAGGCACTATACGTGAGTGTATGTTGGCAGAAGAACTTTTTTGTGAGTAAATAACTGATAACAAGGAGTTTCAGTGTTGTGGATGGTAGCAGCACCGGAGGCCATTATCCTTGTGCCCCACTCCCTCAAAATCAGTGGCTGTTGCTCCAGTTGCCCATCCATACTGACAAATAGGATACTGTGTTTGGTAATCTACAAAATAATGAATAAGTCAGATTTAGAGCTTGTGATAGAGACTTGCATAGATACAAATGAAGAGCCCTTTCCTCTGCATCTGTAATGTCTAAAACACCAAATAACAGAAGTATTCTAACAGCATTTAAGTCAGTTCATTTAGACAATGTGTTAAAATATTAACTCAATACTTCTGTATAATTTTCCATGAAGAGAGATCTTCAAGGCGAAGAGTGTATGTGAAATCTTACTGGTAGTGTCAGAAAGACCCAAGATCCAAATAAGCACAGAGATTAGTGTGAATGTTTTCTAGTTTTAAAAGGGATTTCTGATTGAGCTCATTTAGCCGAGTCAAATGACCCTTCTTTGTCGTATCCTTAGAAGATAAGTTGGCTCCATAAGATACTATCTATGTAGTTTGCTATACAGAATGTTAGCTTCTGTTGTGTAGCCCTGTTGGACATGGGCTACTAACTAATGTACAGTTTAATGCACAGTATAAGCTAGCTTTTTTCAGAGTAGTTCTGGTCAATGTTGCACTTAGGTCACTTGCTGCTGCCTTTTATTTTTATCTAAACCATGGCTTGGTGTTGCTAACCCTGGTGGAGCTCTCCACTGGATATTAGTAAGGGATGAAACTGAACATAAAATTGTCTAGATCAGATAGGGCCTAAAAACCTGCCAACATTTGTGGAGTCTGGTAAGTAATATGGTAAGGTAAGGTAGTGTTTCTATGCTGGATGTGAGTTGAAAGAAAACACTTAACACATTTATTAAGAGGCTTGGTTGAATCTGTCTGCAGCTGGTCAGTGGTAATTGCACTTCGTCATTAGGCTTTTGGTCTCACACCTCCAAGTGTGAGGTCTGGTAAATCTTTCAGGCTAGGCAGAGCTTTTTTGTACTCCCACTAATAGAGTCTTCTGACATTTGGCAGTGGATAGTCCCCATGCAGTGACGTGGTCACTGCAAAACAAAAAATCCCTATGTAAAGAACACAGAACGTGTATTATTATAATAATCTCTGCAGATAATGGGTCATCCACAGAGACCCCTACATATAATTTGTAATTGGCTTCATTGTAGGTTTTCTGGTAGCTTCAGTCTTCGCTTTAGATGACATGGCCTTCATAACAATGTTTAGTTTCCTTGTATATCAGCACTCAAAATAGATCCTTGTAGTAATGCGTGCTCTGGTAGCTTTTATCTCTGCTTTAATTGCCAATAACAAGTAAAAAGTATGTGAGGTTTGCTAACATTCAATTCTCCAAGAGGAGCTGAGAACTCACGCCACATCCAAGGATATTCTGTTCTTATCTGAACAACAGAAAAAGTCAGAAAAAGGATGTGAATTCTTCTTTCTTAACATGTAATTATAACCAATTGTTTTAAAAAAAAGACTAGGAGTAATTCAAAATGTTTAGCATGAAGTCTCCCTGAGTCAGCTGCAACTTCTGGACACATATTGCTAATAATTGGACAGTAAAGAATAGAAATCCTGGTCTCTGCTAAGGTTGCTTGTTGTTCTGACAGTGTATACTAAGCAACCCTAAATCCTGGAGAATTCCGAAGTGGTGTAGAGCTGTTGTAACTGAGTCTGTGCTATGACTTTATCCAGGGGCACTTTATCATGACTATAAAAACTAGCAAAACATGGCTATTATGATTAGAAAAATATACAAACACAAAACTTTAGACATCTAAAAATCATAAAAACAAAACAGCTATCTCTTTGAAGCTATGATATAGGATATGTTCAGATACAGAATAGTAACAAGAATCTTGTTAGTGCATGCCCACTTTTTAAAATTCCCAGAGTGCCCATGAAAGTGGCAGCAGGGGAGCTTTAGGATCCCCAGCTGCTACCTGGATGTGTACAGTAGGGCTGTGAGAAATTTTGCCGGCAGTTTCATTTCAACGCTTTCAACTCGTTTCGATCTCAAAACAGCAAAATCTAAACAAAACAGAGAGCATCGAAACAGCCTCAAAACGAAACACGGCAAGTCATAATGTTTCGAAATTTTCAAAACATTTTGAGTTTTGAAGCTCAAGCTGGGCTTGTCTGCAGGGAAACAGAAACTAAAGTACGGAGAGGGAGGGGGAAGGGGGAGAAGGAGTGCTCTCATTATTGACTGTGTAGCTGGCCAGTGACTGTCATCCTTTCCTGAGGTCCCTTCCAATCCCAGTGCTCTGGGGGAGGGATGGAAAAACTGCATACAAAGCAGGATTGTTTGAACTGCCCCACTTTCTGGCTTGGGGTCAGTTGAGTGGGGGAGCATCTTAACAAACGCACAGTGTCATCCACACATCACAAGGTTTGCCTTTCAGCAGCTAGAGGTGCAGGGCCCCAGAATCCAGACTCCCCCTGCACCTCTCTCCTTGACAGCTGGCAGGCTTTGTGGCTTTGTGCAGTTTCCCCCAAACCCCTGTACCTAGCTCCTTGAAACTTGGCAGGCGTCATGCCCTCCAAAGGGGCTACCATTTCTGCAAGTTTCAACCAAATCAGGCCAGGAATTATAAAATTATAGGCTGTCTTCCCATTCACAGGCTGCAGGGGAAGGCAGGAAACCTTACCTGGAGTCAGGATTGGGCAGGGGAGCTCTACATGCACTGGCAGCTGGCATTCATGTGATTGGGGTTTGAGGAATTCTATGCTCTGTTCCCAAACTTGTGTATGCCCGCACCCCATCAGGGGTGTGGACGCTACGTTCACTGCCGGCCGCCATCCGCAGGCGGTCCAAAGGGACTGGCGGCATTGCCGCACTACGTACATGAGAATGACCTCCTCAAGTCCCTTTCATCCCTAATTTTCTATGATCCTATGACTTAGACTTGACACCAGTAGGCTTTCCCTATGCCTGAAGAAGGGTGTTTGTGCCTGAAAGCTTGTAAAGAACTATTTTTCCAACTATTTAGTTGATCTAATAAAAGATATTACATTTTACACAAAGAACCTTATCTGCCTAAGGTGATAGCGTAATATTTTTAGAGGTCACTACCACTGATTGTACTGCTTTACTGGATGTGTGATGACTCTTTACTGATGGTTTATATATAAATGTTAACTTTGTAATATGTAAATAGGCATGTATGGAAGACTTAGAAGGAAGAAGAAGAAAAATAAATGTCCCTACATTACTAAAAGCTCAGAGGTTAAAAAACAGGATACTACTGGGCTTCTGCAAATTTATGGTAGTGTAAACAGTGTTACTGAAATTCCCATTGTGATTTCCTTTTAAATGTCAGAGCTGTTTAGAAAACAGATAAATAAAAGAAACGGTGTTGAGTTTTTTAAAAGGAAGTTAACAGTCTGTTCAGTGTCAAGAGCGCATAATGATTATGAATCAAAAGAGAAAATGAGTCACCTTGACATTATCAGGTTTAGGCATCTTGTGAAGAACCTATTCTATCTTTTGACCTTTTCAGTTTAATTTAATTGTACTATATATGACTCTAGTGATGTAGAAATAAAGATAACTTGCATCATTGGTTGTTATAGTGACAATGCAGGTTAGCTGGAAAAAGCATGTGTTTTCTTCTGGGTTTCAAAACTATCATTTCAGGGAACATATGACACAGGTTGCAGCCTCTTCTTAGTATTATATACATTGGTACTGCATGAAATTCATATATTTTTCTTTGAGAGCAAAATTTGTTTTTTGAATTCTTTATAAAAATCTTTTAACTACAGATTTTAGATTTTAAATGTTTTATTTACATGTCCTATAATAAGAAAAAAATACTTGAACATATGTTTTAAATCATTTTGGTCTACATTAAAATAAATGCTGTGTTAAGCCCTGGAAGAGAATTAAGTCATGTAAAGCTATTTGCTTTTTCCCCAGGCTAGTGAATAAAGGCTTTGCAAAGTGTTTTATGTAAAATCCTTTCGGGGCTGGGCTTTTTAAAGCTTCTTTTAAAATATAGCATTAATACAAATATGAAATATGCTTTGAAAGTGGCAGGAATTCAAAAAGAGCTGATCTAAAAAGCACAATACATTGTTACCAGGGAAGTAGAAAATTTCAGTCAGAACAACAAAATAACTATTTTTTATTATTGAATCTTGTTTATCTTTACTGTATGGGAATACACACTATAAAACTCCATGACTTTAAAGGCCCTCAGGATGGTCTGTAAAGTCTTTCACTGAGGAGCGACTGGATGTGGTTCTCTAACCCTTTCATATGGGATGACACCTTTTTATGTGTGGATCTCTTGGGATCTTCATTAGGTAATCTCCAAGGCATTTTATACCCTCAGAGACCTTCCTGGATGGAAATCCATCAGCACGTAGTTCTTCAGTGCAAGTTAACATACTTTATCTGTGCTAACTTGCACTTTGGTGGTTCCAAAGAGGATGGAGCTAGACTTAGTGTTCTTAGTGGTGACAGATGATGACAGAACTAGAAGCAAAGGTTTTGAGTTGCAGTAAAGGAGGTTTAAGTTGGATATTTGGAAGAACTTTCTCACTAGGAGGGTGGTGAAGCACTGGAACAGGTTACTTAAAGAAGTGGTGGAATCTCCATCCTTGGGGGTTTTTAAGGTCCAGCTTCACAAAGCCCTGGCTGGGATGATGTAGTTGGGGATGGTCCTGCTTTGAGCAGGGGGTTGGACTAAAAGACCTCCTCAAGTCCCTTTCATCCCTAATTTTCTATGATCCTATGACTTAGACTTGAGCCATTTGTCATTTTACTACCACTTTCAAGGAAGTATGTACATTCATTTGAATACAAGAATTATTGGGTGAGGCCATTTGACCTGTGTTTTATGATAATTTGGTTTATCTTGTGCATAAAAATACCCTCTACTCTTACCATTCAGTTAACTTAGATATCACAAAGACAAAGCCACAGCATGTATGAACAGCATACATATGGATTGTGTAAGAAAAAACATAATGGAAAAAAATTTATAACTAGAACATTTTCAAATCCTTGTATCAGTAGTTCTCAATTTTTCTTTAGACTCAAGGCACCCCTTATCAGACTGAAGAAATTTCTTGGAAAATGCCAGCTCCTAGCTTTTACTTTTCTTTAGCCTATGGAAAAATAATAGAGTAGTTTTCTTGTTAAGAAATCAGGCTACAACAGATCAGAATATCTTTGACACTATGGATTCCTATTGGAAATCTCTGGGTTTATCTTGTGAATAAACATCCCAGTTAAGAATCCTAGCATCCCAGTTGAGAATCACTGCTGTAACTTAGTGTCATGTCTTGATCTTGTGATTGGTCAATGCAGTAGATGAAAGCTTACTATTTCTGCAGTATGTTTTTATTTATTATCTCAAGTGCTAATGGGTTATACTCTGAGTACTGTAGGCCCCTAGTTTGGTCCAGGTGCTAACCTATGGTTCTCATTGGGCATGTCTACACATGCACAGTTAATGAGCATTAGTCCAGTTTAAGGTGCATTAAAGGCATGTGTCTACATGTACGTGCATTAAAAATGGTGATTTTTAGGATATTTGAGCCTAAATTTTATGCCTAAATTTAATGTGCCTTAATGTGCATTAGCACGTACACATGTAGATATACACCTAAATCGCCTTAATGCCCCTTAAGCAAAGGGTCCTTAAGTTTAGGTGTGTGCAAATACACATGTAGACTTGCCCATCGTTCCACATTCTATTGTTTTTCAAAGCATTACTTCATAAAAACTATTTTAACTATCCTTTTCCCCTCTATATATATGATCTGTGGGATTGATTTTAATGTCTGTGCTGCGTAACAGCTGGTGATAACTGAAATCTGTCCAGCCAGTACCTTAATTCAGTTGTAAATCCAGCAGGGTGAAAATCAATTTTACTTTCCACTGTGATTTCACAGGTTGCATTTCACTTGTGTCCTTATGTCAAGCTTCTTAGCCATTACAGTTCTACAAATCAGGTTCCTTTTATCCTCTGCTCACCTCTATAACACTTAATAGTCACCACTGGAGTTTAAGAGCTCTCATTTCCCTTTGCAGTAGTATAAAACTGCTCCTCAGTTTTATACTATTGCATGAGGCTTTGCCAACTATGTTTGTTTTCTTTCTGGGCTCCAGAATTACTTGGCTCTGTATGTAATTCAAGAGATTAGTACACGCAGTCCTCAGACTTATGAAAAAATTGGTTCCTGAAAACGGTGTCTTAAGTCAAAATGTTGTAACTCAGAACCAATTTTCTCGTAAGAAACAATGTTATAAATGGGGATTGGTTCCTGAACTAGGGCCCGATACCCTCTTTTCACCAAAAATACCCCAGAATGTTGTACTACTCAGTCAATTATAGATGAGCAATATAGCTACATGAATATATTTATATTGTAGATAGCAATCATATTGACTTGGAAAGACTTCTTTGAGGTGACTTTGCTAGACTTTTTGAAAGGGTTTTGGTTGGACTTTTTGAAGGGTTCTTCTCAGGAGTTTTGTCTGCAGGTTTTTCTGGAATCTTGTCTGCTTTTTTTTTAAAGAAAGTGTCCAAGGAAGTTTGGACAGGTGTTCTCCAGGGAGATGAGTGATGCAGCGAGCTTGTTCACTGGAATGGCATCGCATTGGATCATGCGTTGTAAAGTTTAAACTGACATCATAAAGTTGAAACAGGATTTCAATTTATAAATGTTGTGAGTGTGAAGTGTTGTAAGTTGAGGACTGCCTGTACCCCCAATCTTTTGGATTCACAAGTAACATAGCTATGAAATCTGAGGGAGTCATGGGATTTTCATAAACACTCTGGTAGGTGGGATTTTTTTTAATAGTCTGGCAGTAATATGTTCTATTGTGGCATGGTTGTGGTGATAGGATGGGTGCTGCTTTTGAAGACCATTTATGGAATGGGGATGTTGGGGTTTGTGTTGGGCAGTTCCCATAAAGAAACTGCTGCAGCTGAAGTGGGTTGGAAAAAGTAACCTGGGCCTTTTCATGTCTGATAAAAACTTATTTCAGGGAAGTCCTGCTATTTTGAAGAGTATGAAAGAAAGATTTATGCCTTATAAATCCTTATACATGCAAAAGTGGGTGCTCTTAAGGATAGGCTAATGAAGACATCTGTGGAGGACTGGGTATGCCAATCAGGGTCGATGGACTCAGCAGAATTTGGCCTGTGAATTTCAAATAGTCTTGCAATGATCAAATAACATGAATTAAAATCCAGGGTCCCGATCTAACTTATATTTGCATTCAACAGATATTCCATGATTTATTGTTTTGCAAGGAGTGGTGATACCTATACACTGACGATGCTGTTGGGTTTTTTTAAAAAGCTTTTAAATACATGCCTGGCATACTGATGTATTGTTTTGTTCAGCTATGTATGATGCAACAGTACTTGCATATGTTGTTTATTTTCCAAATAATATTAATACTTTCCATAACAGGCTCTTCATTCTCTACAGTGTCCTATTGGATTGTTTAATTTATAGCCTGTCTTTAGCCCTCCCTCTTGATGGCAGCTCTGAATGCCAAAGAGTGTGATTTTTTTTTTTTGCTTGTCATGAATGACATAAATCATTTCCAGTGCTGAGGCTATGACCTTTCTTCAGTTAAAAAATCTTCCACTTTTAACTTTATTTTGTTTCTTGTTAACAACGGTAAAAGATTTCTCTACATGGGGAAGTTATCCCATGGAAAGTTAGTGTGTCAATTTTAAAATAACTCCCTCCATATATGTGCTCTTATTCAAGAGTAAGAACATTCACATGGCCAGTTCTTGTAGAACAGCTATTCCAGTCAATGTCTCTGTGTAAAGAAGCTCTAAACCTAATTTCCATGTGATTTATCTACCCTGTGCTAACTTGTATCCTCACTTTCACCTTTGTGACTTTAATTAGAAATTGCTATGCTGCAGCTGATTAGAAATTGCTATGCTGTAGCTGATCTTGCCCAGTAACCTGTCTCTGAGAGTGGGCAGTACCAAATGTGTTAGGCTGTGGTTCTCAATCTATGGGTCATGACCCAAAAGTAGGTTGCAAGAACATATGAAAGGGTTGCAAACAAACTTAAAAAATGGATTCTCTTATAAAGGAGAAACCATGGGGAAACAATGGCTTTTCTTGCAGGCTGGCAGAGTTCCAGGCTTCAAGGGGTTGCCTGGGGCTGATTGCGGCCTCCCTGCCCCACACGTGTCCCCCCCCACACACACTGGGGGCTGGGGCCTGTGGTAGTGAGGGGAGATCTGAGCGGGTCAGAACTGGCCATCAGTGTTTACAAATGGGTCCTGGTACAAAAAAGGTTGAGACCCCCTGTGCTAGAGTGAGGGATAAGTAATCCTGCAGAAGGCAGTTCTGGGAATGACTTGCTCTCAGTTTAAAAGTGAGCTCTTGCCGTGAAATTTTGAAGACATTGTACATCTCCTACAACTGGTACACAAACCCTGGATGTTTTGAAGTGCAATCCTTTTTGTTTTTTTAATTCTGTTAAGCTATGCTTGAGGCAGATGGCTTACAACAGGGAACTCTGACACAGACCTCCAATTGCACACTGGATGAAAAAGTGCTTTTTCGTAAGTCTTTTTCACTCTACTGACTGGAGGGGTCCTTGTTCTTCAGTATGAAATATGACTGAAGAAAAGTATCTAATCTACCCTTTGCTGGGTTTGTGGTTGTAGCCATGTTGGTCTAAGGACACAGGCAGTAGGCCTGTGCGAAGCAGCTAGTATTTGCTTTGGATTTGGATTTGGCCAATTCAGGGGACAGCGATTCAATTTGGCGATTCAAATCACTGTCCCAAATCGACTGCATTGACTCCAACTCCCTGGAGTATCCTCCCTTTCTACCTTTCCTGTCACACCTTGATGTGTTATTTATAAGGCTTTGGGAGGTTGCCCCCAGGGCCCTCAAGTGAGCCCAGTCTAGGTCCACCTTGCTCCTGGGGCATTATGTGATGGCCCTCCTGGCACTGTTTGTGCCTCAGGGCACACCACTTGCCTTTACAGGCTCTTCATTGCCTTCTTCCATGCCTGTATTCATGTCCATGCCTCACAGATGTTACTTTAAATTGTCCACTGGGCCATCTGGCCCATCCATCACTCCAGCCAGCCTGCAAGATTCTCTTTTTCCTCTAGGCTGATTATGTTGTGCAGGACAGATTTACTTAAGCACATGATACTGAGTTAAATAGTCTATAGTACAGTAATGCAATGAGGTAAACTTCTATTTTTGGTATTATTAATTTAAGAATATTTCATTTATAAAATCTAAGGGAATAATTAGCCTTTTAGGGTTTTGTAGTTTTTATGCACTGCTTACTGAATTCTTTTCAAGCACAGTAGTCAAGTGCAAGTTCAGGGATTCATGTGCCAATGCAGAGTTGCTTAGAGGCTCTGGGCTTCATTTTGCCATTGGAGGAGGTGGAGTCTTTAAATAAAATGTCGCTGGTAACAAAGAACTTTTTAGTGTGTTCGGGTAAGGTGAATATTAATGGGATATAGATCACTCAAGGGATTAATAGTAGAATGTGGGGTGTTTCACCACCTTCTTGACACCCTTGAGCTTAGGGGGCTGATCCAATAAGTAAGGATACTTGTTCAAAACAGACTCATATGACCTAGAGATAATGTCACAAGTATTCTCAGATCATCTGGTTGGAATGTTGATATTAAATGGGCACTTTCCTTGAAGCTCTCAGCAGAAAGGGCATAGAACCTGAAATGTCCCCTTGTCTCAAAGAAATCACTTTAGCATGTGGCTAAAACATTTTATCAGTATAGCCCATAAAAGTAGTTTTTTTGAATAACTGTCATTTTAAAACTTGTTGTTATTTCAAAGGAGACTACTAAATAAGTAATTTAGCAGGAATTTCACCACATTATGCATGGGACTAAGGCAAAAGGAGGCAATGTTCTGTCCTTTACCAGGCACATGGCTAAAATTTTCTATTTCTATTTTGAGATCTACACTTAGAAATAGGAGATCCTTATTGTTATTATTAGAACGTGATCCATCTTTCCATTTAGACCATAACTCACTGTTGTAGGAAGTCCTAAAATAAAGACATTAAAATGTCGTAATTTTATACAGAAATCTATATTGGGTCATTTTAAATGTTTGTACAAGATCAATTTTTCTTTTCTCTAAAAGTTCCCTTTGGTTAGATGCATGCTGTTGAAGAAGCCCAACTTCAAAGGTAAAGGTTATAAAAATTAATACTGAATAAACCAGGGGTGGGCAAAATCTGGCCCATGGGCCAGCTTGGGCCTGTGGTGGACTGCATTTCCCAGCAGTCTCCGCGCATATTGCTGTGGGTGGTTTCCATGGAGATCCCAGCAGTGGTGGGTCTGTGACAGTAGGGGGCCAGGGTTTCCGTGAAGACTGGCCCCAGCAGTGCTGGCAGGGCATGCGGCTAGGTGGGGAGCTGCTCTGAGGCCAAGATCTTGCAGCATGGTTTAGGTAGGGGTGTGCAGACCATGCCTTGGCTTTCGACCAGGATGTCACTGCTGCAAGATCCCAGCCCAACAGCAGCTTTTCCACCCAGCCACATGCCCTGCCAGCATTGTTGGGGCCCATTTCCTCCATTGAAACCCTGGTCCCAAGCTGTCATGACCCACTGCTTCTGGGGTCTTCATAGAAACCAGCCACAGCAATATGGGCAGGGGTTGCTGGGAAATGGAGTCTGGTCACTGGCTGGATCCACCATTTTGCCCACCCCTGGAATAAACCCTTAAAAGGACCAAATAGTTTCTACATTTTCCCCCTATTTTATATTGCGGAGAATAAAGTTGATCAACTTTATTATTTCATTATTTTTCATTAATATTATGCACGGAAGAAACAAACAAAAACCTATGGGATAAATGCCATTAAAAAACTAAGAGACCAATAGCTTGGCTGTTCATTCCCAGATTCCAGCCTAAAATTACATAACTCTTACCATGAGCTGGCTTCTATTGTTCTAACCCTTTTCTCCAAAACCTTTGTTTTAAAAGTGACTTAAAATAAAAGTTTTATCTAATGCTTGTCATAGACCTCAGGAAAGAAGCTTCTTGCAGGTTCCAAATACAATTGAGTTTGTTGTATTAATACTGGAAGGGGGAAACAACATTGCTGCAGTAAATCCACTTTTTCTGTTGACTGAGAAGTTTTGATGAGGGATCTAAGGAACAGTTATTCCCTTAACTATGAAATTTGTTAAAATATAAGTGTAAAAATATCAAGGTTTTTTTCAGCGTTCATTAAGAATGGACTGCATCATTCATTCATTGTTTTGTAACTGGGAAGAGTAATGGGGACTTTCCCAAAATTATATTGATAAAAACTTCCATCAACAGTACTTTGGTATATGCTTTATTTACATACTGTGTTTATTTGGCAATGATCAGGAGGGGTTTATTGCCTCAGTGGTAGGCATTTAACTTTTAAGCTATGATACATGAAGTGTTGGAGTGAACAAGCACCATACAGCATCACTGTTAAACATAATTTCGTGTTTGATATCACTACTGCATATGAATTCAGCCTATTATTTTCTACTAGGTGGTAACAGAGACATTAATGATTAACTATTCTGTGTTTTGATTTTTAAAGCGTTTCCTTGGGCAAATGCTTCTTAGTAAGAAAAATCTAATCTTTATTTCTTCCTTTTGTAAATTCTTATCCATTCAGTGGAACAAGTTCCTGTGGAGCCATACTATATTCCGCTGTCTCAAGCTGAGGTGCTGCAGGAGGGAAGCGATGTTACTATGGTTGCCTGGGGAACTCAGGTCAGTAAGACTTGTATAAGATACTTATGGAGCCTATCACCTGCTGTGAAAATGGATTAATGAAATGTGACTTATCAGGAAAATGAAACGGAGCCTCAAATAGCATCACTGAAATAAAAGTAGCTATTTATAGCATGGTAAAAGACACTTGCTCTACCCTAGTTGGTGTGCTTGGTTTGTTTCTTCTGGATCTTTGAGGGTTCTTGGTCCACCTCTTAAATTTTTGAGAAATAGCTTTTCAAATTTCTCCAGGTAACTTCAAACTTTTACTAGATAGAACACCTACATGCCTAGGAAAAAAAATTCAAAATACTAGAACTTTTGGTTCAGAGATGATACCTTTTATTAGACCAACTAAGAAGTTGCAAAAAAAGTATCTTTTTCTGCAATTTTTCGGGGACATGTGCCCTTCCTTCTCATGGAAAATGTAAAGATGGTACAAAGTCCCCATAGGTAGAAAATAAACTTATTTTTTGCACAGAGGAAGCTGAAGGTGGAAGTCTGTTCCTCTGGGTCCATGAGAGTGTCTTTGTGAGTTGCTTTTCTATGTGCAGATAAGGCAGGATTCCTTAACTGGTGGTGTCAGGTGGCAGAAAGGCAGGGAGGTGTAGAAATCTTTCTTCTTCTTCAGCAATGTAGTTTATATCCAAAACTGGCTAAAATTCAGCTTAGGGTAATTTCTAAGCTGCCCACAATGTTCACAATTGTTTTCCATAACCTTTGTAAAACTAAAAGATGTGGAAAACTCTTTTAAAGCTTGGGAAAAACATAAATTATAACCCCCCAACACACATATGTGCTATATATTTTTGCATGTAACATGCACCCAAGTGAAACATGTGCCTTGTTTTTGGAAGGCAGCAGAATGTAGAGACAGAGAGTGATTTTTCTAGAGTCATGGCTGAGTGGGACATAGAGTGAGTCTTCCTGGAAATGGAGTGTGTCCAGAAAATGTGGCATCTAGACCTTCCTGGTGTGGCAGACTGTCTCCTGTGATGCCACACTTCCTGCACACTATGGGCACTTGCACACATGCAGGGAGATTGCTCTTATGCGCTGTAATTCCAGCGCATTGGAGCAGACTTCATTAATTGTCAGTCTGCGGGTCCATCACAACTCAACTGAGTCTGTTGGAGTGTGGAAATGACTGCACTCCAACAGACTCCAGTATCATGTGTATCAGCATCCCCACACTGAAAAATGGTGGCAGGGTGCATTTGATGAGCTTTAGTTCAAAGTGTCCCTCTACCATTTTTCAGTGCAGGGACACTGATGCATATGACGCTCCAGGCTCTTTTAATTAAAGTGCTGCTCCCCTCTCCTGCATCCTGGAGTACATCTATAAATGCCCTACATTTTCAGGAGGACTTATTCTGTATCCCAAAAGGTGAGGCCCCAGATCCTTGCCCAGGGCAGTAGAAGAATTGTTGCTTCTTTACTGTAAGTAGTTCCTATATAAGTTATTGTAAATAAAGTCTTGTTTTCACATCACAACCCTTATTAAGATGCTGTCAGCAGCTCACTAGCTGCTTTGGGCACAAACTGTAGTGCTCAACTAATAGCTGTGGCTATGACAGAGTTAATGTAAGACTCCACCCATTCATTTTATTGAGCAGACAGAAGTGGTAGCCTTCTAAGCAGCTGCATGGCATGTACCCTGTCTCCAGGAGTACTCCTTTTCCAGTGAAGAAAACAGCTTCCTCACTTAAAATATGCACTGCAATATTGGGAGGGCTGATTTTGGTGGAAAAGATGAACACTGTGTGTGAAAAAAATATGATACGTGCATGTACACACAAGCATGTACTTCAGGGTTCTCCGACTGATGTGGTTGCTTGGGAAACAGTGTTTAATGTCTTTTGACCCTGAGCTCTTTACAAATAATATTCATAACTTGAAATACAAAATTTGTATTTTGATCAGTATCTGCTCATATACTTTCACTTGAGAGAAGAAGTATAGGAGGACAGCCAGTATTTTTATTATCTTTTGTGTCTCTGGGAAAGGTTCCAGGAGAGGATGGCATAATTTCCATCACTAAAATATAGTATTAGTTCAGTCTGCTTTTCTTTAGAGAAACTGTGATCTCTATAGCTCTACACAATGGTGTTTTGTATTCTCTTGGCATGCATGTTAATATCTAATATCCCCGTTTTGACACTATATTGGAAGAAAATCAAAGCTGCCTTCATGCTTTTGACCATATTTTTATGTTCATCTTCAACATGATAAGATTGCTTTATTTCTCTCTGGAACAGGAGAAATATATTCCCTTTCTAGACAGCTAGGTAAAATATGTCTCTGAGGTAAAATAGACAAAGCCTAGTAATACTCTGTTTAAATCAAAAACAGTGTGTATTGACAATGTTCACAGTGCTGTGACATTGGAAATAAAAGGTAGGGAAAAGGTTGCATATAGCAATACCTTGAAAGGTACCTCTCAGGATTAGAGTAATAAACACTTCAGATATTCTTGCTCTATAATATTGTGGAGAGCAGCTTGTCTTTGACAGCATGTCAGAACTTTTAAGAGTAGCATCTCTTTTGAGCCTTTCAGAATGCAGTCCAAATAGAGATCCTGGAAACCTCTGAATTATTAATAATAATAATAATAATATATGATTTTCTTTAATGCTCTGGATATTCAGAAGTCCTTTGCAAACTTCTACTAATCTGCATAACACCCCATGAAGGAGGCAGGTAAGTACGCATCTTTATTGACACAAAAGAAAACAGAGAGGCCATAGTATGCAAAATATGATTATTTCACTTTTGAAATATCACCGGAGATCTCTTTTGTTCCAGCCATTGATCTTTCTAAAATATAAAGCAAAAATATTCTTGTTTTGCAGCACTTTTGTTGATTTGTCTTTTAAATTCATCTTTCCTCCTGCACTAAATCATTTTATCCATAATCTTTAATGTTCATGGTTTAGTATAAACAAATGCCCTAAATGGAATTTAATCATGTTTTCCAGGTGCCTGATTAAGAATTACTGTTTAAGCACCTGCTGCTTTAGGTGTTCCTGAAACACATGAAATTAATTTGGTATCTTAAATTATCACACTTTTAACTCATTCTAAAAAACACAAATATATTAGAGAAATATATCCTTAGGCATTTCTATATATGCATACATAGTAAAGGTTAAAAATTGGCAGGGTGGAAAAAGTGAGGATATAGCTGGAGGTACAGATATATAGTCTTGTGATAGAGGCACTGGGCTGTGGATCTGGGGCATCTGGGTTCAATTTCCACCTCCACAGGTTTCTTGTTTTGTCTCTGGCATTTTTTGTTTGTTTGTTTTTGTTTTGCTTGAATACTTTAGCTCTTTCTTCCTTTCTTTCTTTCAGCTGTCTAGTCTGTAAACCCTCTAAAGCTGAGGTGTTTTGCACAATGGGTTTGCCTTACACAATGGGTCTTTAATGTTCATTTTGTCCCTAGATATGACTGTAGAAAGCTGTGTACAGTAACACAGTACCGTCTAGCTATCTTTTGGAAAGGATAAGCCAGGACCAGAAACCATTATTACTATTGGTGTATCCAGTTTGCACAAGACCTGTTTTTTACACTTCAGTCTTCAAGATGCATCTTTATAGGTAGCCATCCATCTTTGCCACAGTGAGTGGGTAAGAGTTCGAGTTGAAAGTACGCATTATCAAAGCTGGAATTGCTCTTCAGACTATCAGCAGCAAGGGGAAAAAGCCAAATGCCTGGCTGTGGTAGAAAGCGAGCAAATCCTAGTTTATCCACAAGTAAAGAACTAGATCATTTGAGATAATTCTCTTTAATAGTTCTCATGCAAACTGCTCAGGAAAGATTGAGAAATTTAGTAGATGTCATTAGTCAGCTGATGGCAGGAGAGAATGTGCATCTAGATAGCACATATTCTGCACTTCTGTAACCAGCATGCCAGACGTCACCTTCTCTATCTGCAAAGGTTTTGAATGTGATAATCATTTTATACATTTGGTTAATATTGTGCATGCAGTCACGCTACAAAGCTTGCAGTGTTAGATAATATATGATGCATGGAGTCTGTAGGAAAATATATATTTACCTGTTAAACCATTTTTATCTTGCTTTAAAAGAAAAGGAAAAAGAAAGCTGTTCTCGAAAGTTCATGGCCAACCTCTGCCTTCATTTATCCTTTAAACTGCTGCCTTCCTGGTTAGGAGAAAATTGTTTTGCAAGAATCAGGTAGAGGTTTTAGAAATCTTTTGGTTTTTAAATTTATGTAGCTTTTACAACTTAAGAAGTCTTCCCCATCATTTTATCCTATAAGCATGTACTTTGTGAATGGTGATGTGTACATTACAAATAATTAATCCCACTCAATGCTGCTTTGGTAGTTTTTACCAGCATCAGAACATTTGTTAGTGACCATAATATTGGTCTTATAAAAGGCTGTACACATATATTAAAAGATTTTGTAGGCAAGACTAGAAGATGAAATATAATATTTATATTCAGTGTTGTATTTTACCGTTATAGTGTTGAACAATTCTCTTTTTAAATAGCATACTCAATATGTAAAGGATGTCAGAAGATGGAAGCTTGCAAGAACCTCTTTAAAAATATACTATTAGAAAGATTTCAGCTTTGGATAATGAATAATCTATTTTTTATCAATCAAAACTAGCTACAGTCCATTTCCATATGGAGGGAGAATTATACTTATTAAATGTTACAGCCATAGTCATGCTAATATTTGAAATTAATCAAAGTCTGAAAGTTTGAGTTGTTGTAGCAGGTTGGCAGGTAGACACTTTACTTTCTCAGTTAAGTCAATTGCGCTCTCATTTTGGATGAAGAGAACTTTAGGCCTTGACAGTGCTTTTGTTACTTCTTAATCTATTCATAATTTAACACTTCAAAAACAAGAAATGGATTGAATCAACCTTAATATTTTACAGTGTTATTTACCAGAAATTAAATGAATTGTCTCTGTTGAATAAAAATTCTAAATTTTTAATGCTTAGTACTTGTCAGTTGTTTTTGAGAGGTATTTATTGGTTTTTAACACAGTATTGAAGTAATAATGAGAAAAATGCTTGCTGAATAACTAGTCTGTTAATTTCAAACATTGCTGTTACCAAATCAAATAACAAACTATTCTTTGTCTGATATTTGTATAACTGGGTAAATTTTAAGCATCACATTAATATTTCAATCCAATTTGTGAATTACCTTGCCTTTTCAGGTGCATGTAATCAAAGAGGTAGCAACCATGGCTCAGGAAAAGCTTGGTGTGTCCTGTGAGATAATTGATCTGAAGACTATTTTGCCCTGGGATACCGAGACTGTTTGCAAGGTAGGAAGATAACACTTTTTTAAAAAAAACAAAGGAAGATATACCCGTGAATATGAACAGCAGTTTAGTATTGAGAAAAATATAGCTCCAGTGTGCTGGTTGCAGGTACGTGGTGGGAGAATTTATGCAGCGCACTGAGGGAGCATCTGTGTAGCCTAGGGGGCCTATGGCTTGCCCTGGAGTGGCTCACAGGTACGTGGCCCCCACTAGTGAGAAGCACAGTGCATTTGGCCCCCATCTATTTTGAAGCTGGACAGCCTTGGTTTAGCTAACAAAATAAAGTGCTTGAAAATCAATTTTTCCCTCATGTTTTTGGCTTTTCCCCATCCCCTTCTGGCATCCAGAGTTTTGAGGAATTTCCCTGAGTAATATATTTTTAAATCTTATGATCTTTTAAATTTTTGATCGCACTTTTTGTTCTTGCACAGAGGACAGGACTGCACATTTGGGGAACCTGGAGCTAGGTTCCAGGTGCCCCACTTGGCAGGGGAGCTTATGTAGCAGCAAAAGTTCAGCGTGCCTTGGAGTGTATGGAGGGGGAATCCACATGTTGTTATATGGCCCAGAGGGACCTGTGGCCCACACAGATGTGGCCCCACACTGCTGAGAAGTTGGAGAGCCCTGTAGAGTATCAAGGAAAATGGACTTTTTTGGTACAAATTACAATAGTTTTGTTTTTTCACTTGTCCTTTTCTCTTTTTTTTATTTTATTTTTTTTTGAGGGTTGGCATGATGAAAGTGTGTTTTCTGTGTGTCTGAGTAGTGTTGAAAACATTAAGAATGAAAAAAAATAGGTTTTCAGGTGCCTCCCTACCCTACTTTCTGCTTGACATGGTTAAGCACCTTTTCCCACATGCTCTTAGCATTCTCAGAAATTTAATTTTCAGCTGAAAACTCATTCTCATATCAATCTGAAGGTGAACTTGTCTGGAAATTTTGGGCCACTTCCATTAATTTGTATTTTAAATATGCCTGTAAGGAAAGTACACACTACAAAATCATACAGTTTCAACTGTAGAGGAAAGGGAGCCATCACAGGGGAGACTGTGGTTATGGCCTATTGTGGTGGTGGTGGTCTTGCTGAGTTTCGGTGAGGAGTCAGACTTTGGGAGTGCTGCAAAGCTTTGACTGATATTTGCATTTTGCAATAATAAAAAATGCAGTGGTCATGTTCTCAAGACTGTTCAGGTGTCAAGCTGGAAAATAACATTTAAAAATTAGTTCTATAATTAGCAGGGTGGAAAAAAACATTAAATCTGGCCAACATTTTACTAACACTAACATTTTTGCTATTAATACTGAATAGAAAATAGAGACAGATGAAAAACTTCACAAAAAGGGAAAATATTTGAAAAAATATTTTTACATGAACTTTTGTTCTTTGCTGTACAAAAGGTGGTTCAGCAGTTTTCTGTTTTAAGGATGGGATTTTTAAAAAAATGTGTTTCTAAAAGTATTAATATAAAACTTCTACCTATAGTATTCTGTAGTACTGGGCTTCTCCACTTCCCACAGGCTACTGGTGGCCTGCTAAAAAATCTCAGTCTTCTTGTTCTGTAGAGATTTTTGTATATGATTAAAAAGCTTGTGATATCAGATGATTTACCTATATTTTACATTCTTATTTAGTGTATATTTTGATATGCATATTTTCATAGCATCTGTATAATATGTGCTTGCATAATGTTACTTTAAATTGCCAATTGCTCAAATTAAGAGTGAGAACTTATAAAGGGGGATAAGGCAAAATGCTGTGTTTATTTATTACATGAAGCAGATACATAAGCTTGGACACACCAGTCATACAAACGGACATACACAAGCATACATACAAACAGACGTAGACATACAGACAAAACCACTCCAGTAAGTTACAGTTACCAACAGAAGGTACTCAGTGTCAGCACTGGATGGCTGGGTCCAGGCTTATTGAGGGTGATAGGTGCAGGGGAAGAACAGACATGCCTGTGTTCCATGAGGTTGCAGAGAGTGGATTCCCTATCTTGGCTTGTCTGCATCTCACTTTTATAGAGATTTCAAGTCTTTGTTCAGCATTGGGGTTTTTCCATGCTCAGTCTTTAATTAGAGGTTGTTTCTTCTGGTTAGCTCAACTTGAGGTCATTCCAGTAAAGTTGGTATCTTAGAGTTATTTCAATCTTGATCTCTGCCTTGAAGCATTATGTAGTCGGTATCTGTGTCTTGAAGCATTGTGTAGTTAAAATGGCAGGATATGCAAAACTCCTTCTTCTATCTTCTTTGCACCTGATAACAGACGAGTTCTTCAGCCATCCATTAATTAGCTTAGTTAGTTTACTATTTGGTAACTTATACGTTGATGCCTTGTTCCTTACACAATCAATTAAATCTTCTGTTTTCATGCAAATAGTTACCGTTCTTTCACCATTCACCCTTTCACACAGACAGTCACATGCACAGGGCATATGAAGTTCATCTACTCATGTCAAGCAGGGAGCAAGCACAAAATGGAGTTTTAGTTGTTCATAAAAGACAGAGGTTTAGCAATTCAATACTATTATCATTTAAGTATAATAAATAATATGCAAAAATTCATACTACAATAAAATAGCACTTCTGTAGCAATGGTTGGGTGAGAGAGGATAGTGTAGAGGGAGGTAGTTGTCTATATTAGTCTGAAGTCAGGCAGGATTGATTTGCACCATACAGACTAACTAAATCAGTGGTGTATAAGCTTTCATAAGCAGTGGACTTACTTCATCAGATGCTATGAAGGGACTGCAGGAAGTAGAACATATAAATAGAAGGCAGTGATTGGAATAGAAAGGTTAGGGAAGGTGGAAAAAAAAGGGAGCAGTGCTAGGAGAGGCAAGGTAGGTAGGAGAGAGAGAAGCAAAGCAGTTAAGTTGGGCTGTATGAAGCTTTGGTCGCTGATTCGATTTGGCAGCTGAATCTCCGAATCCAAATTGAATCAGGAGACCCTTTAATCTCTCTGAATCGATTCAGAAATTCAATGATTTGGACATAGACACAGCTTTAAATGTTTTTTCTATGTAGCTCAAGGTAGCAGGTGACTCATAAATGCTGAGATGCTGGGGCAGATGGAGTGTCCCATGAGAGCGTATGGGGAGGGGGCCGTGTCCCTGCGCACTCGGCAGCAGACCCAGAAGTTATTCTGATCCACTTCCAGGTCCACTGCAGAGCACACAGGGGACCCTCCCCTGCCTCCTGGTTCAGTGACTGGTGCCTCCTGGGGCTGAGGGGGCACCTGGGTTCCCCACTCAGCCGATCACTGTCATTATTGTAGTTGGATCTTTACCTTGTTTGCTTCATAAAGATCTTAGTGAAGTATCTTAAAAAGAACATTTATTTTGATGAACTTGTTCAGAAATATGAAAAATGTTGCTAGCTGACCAGAGAACCTACATATAAATATTACCTTTTTTTGGTTTTGGATCACTGCATAAACTTTTTAGCTCCTTTAGTGTCTTCAGTACAGGCAACCCATCACTTAGTGCTGTTTCACTATAACACTCATTTTAAATTGATACCTGATTTCACTTAGCGCTCAATGAGTTTTGCTATAACACTCGCAGGCAGCATCTTCGGATGTCAAATCCTTTTGGTTTTGCTTAATGCTCGTTTTTTTCAGGAATCAATGAAGAGTGCTAAGTGTGGGTTGCCTGTACATTGTACTTTGCCTCAACCAGACTCTCTATTATGTACAAAAATCTCTTTAAGTCAAGCAGTGTATCAGGCTTAAATTGTGTAGCTTGTTGGAGGAGTTGGTTGAGCCTTCAGGGCTGCTGACACTCAAGCTATTAGTGCAGTAGTCTGAGTTTCATAGTTGGTCGGGTCGGAAGGGACATGAGCAGATCATCTAGTTCAAACCCATGGCAGGAAAAAGTACTGGGGTCAAATGACGCCAGCATGGTGTTCATGTAGCCTCCTCTTAAATACCACCAGGGTAGGAGTCAGCACCACTTCTCTTGGAAGTTGGTTCCAGATCCTAGCTGCCCTGAAAGTGAAGTAGCGCCTCCTGATGTCTAGTCTGGATCTACCCTCTGCCAACTTCTGACCGTTATTTCTAGTCATTCCCAGTAGTGCTTGGGGGAACAGGGACTCCCCTAATGCATGCTGGTCCCCTCTGACTAGTTTGTAAATGGTCACTAAATCCCCCCTCAGCCTTCTCTTGTGGAGGCTGAACAGGTTAAGGTCCCATAGCCTCTCCTCATAGGGCCTGCCCTGCTGCCTCCTGATCATGCAAGTGGCCCTCCTCTGGACCCTCTCCATGTTGAAGTAATGACTCCAATATACTTTTCTGCCTCTGCATTGATGAGAAGGGAGTTCCCCAGCCTGTAGGTATGGTGCTGGTTCTTCCTCCCCATGTGCAGTACCTTGTACTTGTCAGTGTTGAAACCCATCCTGTTCTCATCCGCCCACCCCTGTAACCTGTCTAGCTCTGATTACAGCCTATTCCTCCCTTCTAGCATGCCCACTTCTCCTTACATCTTAGTGTCATCTGCAGTTTGAACAGGGTGCTTTTTACACCCCCATCAAAGTAGCCGATGAAGATGTTGAACAGTTCAGGCCCAAGGACTAAGCCCTGCGGAACCCCACTGCCCACATCCCTCCAGGTCAAATAAGACCTGTCCACTACCACTCTCTGGGTGTGGCCCTCCAGCCAACTAGTGACCTATTTGACTGTGTAGGTGTCAATGCCACAGTTCCCTAGTTTTTTAATGAGAACGGGGTGAGAGACAGTGTCGAAGGCCTTGCTAAAGTCCAGAAAGACTATGTCCACTGCTACCCCTGCATCTAAGGATTTGGTGACCTGGTCATAGAAGGCCACCAGGTTGGTCTGAAAGGACCTGTCTCTAATGAACCCATGTTGGTTGCCCCTAAGCATAATCTTCCCTGCTGGCCCCTCGTGGACATGCGCCAGGATAATTTTCTCAAAAAGCTTGCCCAGGATTGAGGTAAGACTAACTGGCCTATAGTTTACCGGGTCCTCCTTCCTCCCTTTTTTGAAAATGGGAACCACATTGGCCCTTTTCCAGTCCTCTGGCACCACAACAGAGCACCGCAAGTGCTCATAAAGCTGTGCCAGGGGTCCCACAATGACCTCTGCTAATTCCCTTAGCACTCTGGGGTGGAGATTGTCAGGACCTGCTAATTTAAATACATCCAGTCCCTCCAGAAGTTCCCTGACTAGATCCTCACTGACTCTAGGCCTGGGTGTGCCTCCCCTGGGGCCTACAGGGGTCCTGGTAGAGGGGGGTGTCCCAGTCCCTGCTCAGAAAAATGGAGGCAAAGAATTGTTAAATAGGGTAGCTTTGTCATCTGATGTGACGACCAGATTTCTTAGCGTGTCTTGCAGAGGCCTCACATTACCCGGTACCTTCTTTTTACTCCCTATATATTTAAAAAAGGATTTCTTGTTGTCCTTGATGTGGGAAGGTAGTCCCAGTCCCATCTCTGCCTTGGCCTTCCTGACCACCCTCCTATAGCCCCGAGCAACCGAGGTATATTCCTCCCTGGTGATGACCCCTCCCTTCCATTGGGCGTAGGCTTCCTTTTTAGCTAGGAGATGTTCCTGTATGCTTTTGGTGAGCCATGGGGGCTTTTGCGTCCTCTTGCCCCCTTTGATCCATGTTGAGATTATTTCCCTTTGGTCTAGGAGGATCATCTCCTTAAGGAAAGACTACTCTTCTTGGACACCCAACTCCTCTCCCCTCTGGAACCTCAGTGCCTCCTCGACTATTCTCCTTACCTCATTGAAGTCTGCCTTCCTGAAGTCCAGGGATGCTGCCTTGCTGCAGGCCTTTGCCACCTTGTGCTGGATGGTGAATTCCAGCAGGCGATGATCACTGTCGCACAGGTGGTCGAGCACCCACAGACCCCTCACCAGGTCATTGCCTATGGCCAGGACCAGGTCCAACAAGGCGTCTACCCTGGTGGGGCTGTGCACCTCCTGGGTTAGATGGAGGTCCTGCATTTGGGCTAGGAACCTATGTGGCTGACTGTTCTTCCCAGCAGATGTCTGGAAAGGTCAGGTCACCCATGATGGCCACATCCTTTGACCTAACTACCTCCGTGAGCTGACTTAAGAATTCCTGGTCTAGCTCTTCCCCTTGGTTGGGTGGTCTCTTGTAGACCCCCGCCGTTAAGTACCTTTCCCTCTGACCCCCTTTTCATAGATTTCAAAGACATTAGGGCTGGAAGGGACCTCGGAATATCACTGAGTCCAGCCCCTTGCCCAAAGGGCAGAAAATCAGCTGGGGTCGGTCATAGGATCCCAGCAAGATAAGCATCCAATTTGCTCTTGAAGGTGTTCAATGTTGGTGCTTGAACCACCTCCAGTGGCAAGCTGTTCCAGACCTTGGGGGCTCGGACAGTAAAGAAATTCTTCCTTATGTCTACCCTGAAATGGTCTCGCAGTAGTTTATGAGTGTTCAACCTCGTCATCCCTTGGGGCGCTCTGGTGAACAAATGTTTCCCCAGATCCTGGTAGTCACCCCTGATAAACTTATAGGTGGCCCTCAGATCACCCCTGAGCCTGCGCTTTTCCAGGCTAAAGAGTCCCATGGCTCTCAGTCTGTCATCGTAAGGTCTGTTTTCCTGACCTCTGATCATGTGTATGGCTCTTCTCTGACTCTCTCAAGCATCTCCACATCCTTTTTGAATTGTGGAGTCCAAAACTGGATGCATTACTCCAGCTGTGGCCTCACCAAGTCCGAGTACAAGGGGAGAATGATATCCTGGGATTTGCTCGAGAAGCATCTATGGACGCAAGCCAGCATTTTGGTTGCTTTAGTAGCCGCAGCTTCGCATTGTAGGCTCATGTTCATTTTTTAGTCAATGATGACCCTCAAGTCTCTTTCTTCTGTAAGTGCTAGCCGAGCCTATAAGGATGCAGCAGGTTTTTCTTCCCAAGGTGGAGAACCTTGCATTTTTTGGTGTTAAACACCATCAGGTTCTTGTCTGCTCATTTGCTGAGCCTGTCCAGATCAGCCTGGATCATCCGCTTTTCATCTGGCGTGGATGCTTTCCCCCAAAGTTTGGTGTCATTAGCAAACTTGGCCAGTCCACTCCTGACTCCAATGTCCACATCATTAATGAAAATGTTGAACAATATAGGTCCAAGGACAGAGCCTTGGGGGACCCCACTGGTCACAGGACACCATGATGAGTGACTGCCATCAATTACAACCCTGTGGGTCTGACCATGGAGCCAATTTCCCAGCCAGCAGATCATGGTGGACCCAAGGCCTCAGTTGGCTAGTTTCTCCAAGAGGTGATCATGGGATACCAGATCGAAGGCTTTTTTGAAGTCAAGATATATGACATCAATCTCTTCTCCCTTGTCCAGGTGATAGGTCACCTGGTCGTAGAAGGAAATGAGATTGGCCAAGCAAGACCTACCTGCAACAAACCCATGCTGGCTATCCCTTAGGATGTTGGCGTCTGCCAGTCCATTAAGGATGGCCTCCTTAATAAACTTTTCTAAGATCTTCCCCAGGATAGAAGTCAGGCTAATGGGCCTATAGTTAGCTGGATCCATTTTCCTCTCTTTCTTGAAGATAGGCACCACATTGGCCTTCTTCCAGTGTTCGGGCACTACAGCAGAGTGCGAGCAGTTTTTAAAGATCTGTGCCAGGGGCTGGGCTATGATGCTCACCAGCTCCTTGAGTATCCTGGGGTGTAGAGTGTCAGGGCCGGCTGACTTGAAGGTATCCAGCTTCTCAAGATGTTCCTTCATGAGGTCAGCATTTATGGAGGGTAGGGGATCTCCCCCACCCAGACCTCTCTGTCCCGTAGCGGACATGGGCGTCCTATGGGACTGATGAAAGACTGACGAAAAGTACCCATTTAATAGGTTGGTTTTTTCCTGGGCGTCAGTTGTCAGTTGCCCCATCTGGTTTAGCAGGGGTCCAACGTTGCCCTTGCTTTTCCTCCGGCTCCCCACATATCTGAAAAAGGACTTTTTGTTGTCCTTGATGCTCGAAGCTAGTTGGAGTTCAGTTGCACCTTTGGCTTTCCTGGTATGTTCCCTGCAGGACTGGACCAGTGCAGAATAATGCTCCTTGGAGATTAATCCTGTCTTCCATCCTTTGTAGGCCTTTCTTTTTAGCCTCAGGAGGTCTGCTAGGTCCCTGGAGAGCCATGGGGGCTGCTGTATCCTCTTGCTGCCTTTCCTCTGAAATGGAATAGACTTGGCTTTTGCATTGAGGATCGCTCCCTTGAGGAGCAACCACTCTTCTTGAACTCCCATCTCCCTGGGGTCATGGTCCCTTGGGGCCTGACTGGCAAGCCTCCTGAGCTTGTCAAAGTTGGCTTTTCTGAAGTCAAGGACTTCTGCGTTGCTGACTGACTTGCCAGCTTTATGGCAGATGGTGAAGGTGATCAGCTCATGGTCACTGTCACCCAGCTTCCCATCAATCACTAGGTCGCCGATTAGGTCATTTCGTGTAGCCAGTACCAGGTTGAGCAGTGCTTTGCCTCTTTTTGGCCCATAGACTTCTTGAGTCAGGTAGAGTTCATCCACGCATAAGAGGAAGCTTTGCGACCGCTCAGATTTTGCTGAGTGATCCTTCCACAAGTTGTCCAGGTAATTGAAATCACCCATGACAACCATGGTTCTAGAGGATGCGGCCTCAGCCAGTTCCTGGGTGAGCTCCTGGTCAAGCTCAGGACTTTGGGTGGGAGGTCTGTAGTAGACTCCCACCATTGTGTTCCCAGTGCCATGTTCCCCATGAATTTTAACCCAGAGGGTCTCTAGCTGTCCACCCTGATTGCCAATATCAGCTTGCAGGGACATGTAGCTTTCCTTAACATAAAGAGCTACACTCCTGCCCCTTTTAGCTACACGATACCTCCTGTACAGGGTATAGCCAGCTATACTCGTGGTCCAGTCATGGGTGGAGTCCCACCAGGTCTCTGTTATCCCAATGATATTATAATTCTTTGCATTCAGCAGGAGGATGAGCTCCTCCTGCTTGTTCCCCAAGCTCCTGGCATTTGTGTACAGGCAGGCAAGTGTGCCCTTGGGGGCTCTTGCCTTGCCCACAGATTGTACCAGGGCTGGGGCAAGGGTGGGCTCCCTTAAGTGCCTTGGTCCACTGGCTTTGCAAGTGTTGCTCAGCAGGCCAGCAGTGGCGGTAGTCCCCCCGTCCCCTAGCAGGCTTAGTTTAAAGCCTGGTGGAGTAGGTCAGCCAGTCTGGCTGAGAAGAGCCTCCTCCCCAGGGGAGAGAGGTGGAGGCCATCTCTTCCCAGCAGCTCGCTGCCTCTCTCTCCAAAGAGCGGGCTGTGGTCATGGAAGCCAAAACCTTCCCGATGACACCAGCGCCACAGTCTTTGGTTGACTATGTGGATCCTCCTCAGCCCATAGCCCAAGACTGGGAGGATCGACAAGAACACCACCTGTGCTTCCAGACCCTTTAGCCTTGCTCCCAAATCCCTCTAGCGCCTCATGACCCGGCTGGGAGCACTCCAAGTTGTGTCATTGGTGCCCGCATGAATAACGAGCATTAGGATAGTGGTCTGTGGGCTGGAGGAGCTTTGGGATCTCTGCAATGTCCCAGATGCGGGCCCCTGGGAAGCAGCAGACTTCCCAGGCTAAGGGGTTGGGGCGGCAGATTGTCCCCTCAGTCCCCCTGAGGATGGAGTCTCCCACAACAAACACCTCGCATTTTGTCTTGAGGAGAGCGGGGATGGTAGGTGCAGGTGAGCCTGTGTTGCCTGTGAAGCTGGCAACTCAGCAGGCTCTGCTGGAGCAGCAAGAAGTGCATACCTGTTGCTAAGCTACGGTGGGGCAGGGGCCTTAGTGTGGCGGGCCTTAGGGCCCTTGACCACCTTGGTTCATGTCCCTGACTGGACAGACTGGACAGAGTGGGAGGTCCCGGAGTCCTCCTTTGTCCTGGAGGGAGACAGTGGTCTACCCTCCAGCTCCTGGGGGAGAAGGGCCTGGCAGTAGGAGTCAATCTCCTGCTCACAGTCCCTGATGGCACATAGTCTCTGGACTGTGACCTGGAGCTCCTCCAGCTGGCGTGCCAGAGACACCAAAAGGGAGGAGACCCCACATGGGGCGGTGGCTGTGCTCCTGGGCCCCAGAGCCTGAAAAAGGGACAGGCAGCCCCTGCAGCCAAGAGCCACCCTGTCTGGGTGGCAGTCTCTGAGGTGCCCAATGGGGGGGCCGCAGAGCCTGAGGGGACCCTGAGGGTGCAGCGTGTGCCCATCCATGTCATGCCTTTGGAAGGCTGACTACGGCTGGGACTGACTACCCTGGGGGGGTTCACAGGCAGGGTCTTGGGCCCTCCCGCGCCTCCTCCTGTGCGAACTCCACACTAACTCACGCACTGGCAGACAAGTGTGCCTGTTTGCGCAGCCTGTTCGTGTGGCTTCCTGGGGGGCTGGGCCAAGTAGGGGCCTGGGCGGGGGCTTGACCTGGCCCAGCTCCACGCAGCCACCTCCTCCCACTCAGAGAGGGGTTAACCCCTTCCCACCACCAGTCCCGCTTGCCTCCAGCTGTACTGGGGGTCAGCAGGGGGCTCTGCGGCTGCTGGGGGGTGTCTGGGGGGCTTTGGAGGAGTGAGGGCATGGCAGGCTTTCACCCGTGCATCTCTCACTGCTCTGGAGCCTAACCCAGAGCCCTTCAGTGTGCCCCTCTGACGTTGTGTTTCATTTGACGTTGAACTTCATTTGATTCCAATCCGCCCAACCTGCTAGCCTGTTTATGTCCACCTGTATCTGCAGTCTATCTTCAAGCGTTTCTACGCTTCCCCACAATTTGGTATCATCCGCAAACTTGGCCAGTGAGGTCTTCACCCCTGCATCCAAATCAAGTTTAGTGTTTGTTTGCAGAGTGTTTTGTCTAACTTGTTCACATCTTTTCTTGATGTGAACTGTTTAAATGAAAGGTGTTGAGTTGTAGCTGTCAATATAAATGGGAGCGTTGGCTGCAGCTTCTGTTTCTCTGTGCCTTTTAATATAGCCCTCATAAATCCCTTCCTGTCTATCCTAGGCTGTAAAGTTCATCCGTTTCTGAACCAAGTTACTTTCCTCTTTAAAGGCTTTAGCTGTCACACAAGCAAAACAGTGCAACTTGCTGAAAGAGTGGGTGATTAAATCTGTATTATTGGATTGGATTCTTATAGAAATACAACCTGGACAAAAGTTTGGTTGTACCTAGGAAACTTTACATATTTCAGAGAACTTTGCCTTTTATGAATGGAAAACTTCCATGGTGAACAGTCATGTATTTTGCATGACTGTCTTGCATTAGCTTACAATGCTTAGTTACAAATAGGTCTTCGCAAGTAGTTTTTAAATTAAATTTGCATCCTGGATTTCTTTTAAGTGAATCATGAATGAAAGATATTAATGACAAGCCCTTTTTTGGAAACACTGCATACTGAACTTTACCGTCAAGAACATTCCCACTGAAGTTATGTATTTACAAATGTGCATAGCTGTATTTGGGAGCAGCAGGCCTGGTTATGTTTGCGCAATTGTTCCCATATGCCTAAAGAACCAAATAGGACTAGTTTTGTAGGAAAGTGTTAAAATATCTTCTGTTTTTATTACATTTCTAAAATCTACTTTCTGGCCTCTAGTAGGCAAGCAATATTAAAACTTAAAATAATGTTTTACTTGTTGTGATTAAATAGCAGAAAGAGCTGAACCTATGGAAAGTGATAAAGATTAGAAAATAAAAATTTTAGTAAGCTGACTTTTCAATAAAGTTAAATATTATTTGTAGTTGTATTGAAAGATAAATGCCAGAAGACAGTAAGTTCTAATTATTTCAGAAAGTTGAATAATGCTAAAGTAAAGGTCTGCATTTTTCGGGATAAAAAAATTACAGGATATATGTATACATTTTAAAGTGTTTGCATTAATGGTCTTCATGCTATGTTACTGCATAACGTAGTCATAATAGGTCAGAAGTTAAACTGGGAGTGAGCAATTCTTGTGTAAAAAATCTACAAATATTGCCTGCTAAAATTAAATTACCAGTCTCAGTAAGGATTTGAAGAAAACCTGAGAAGTACTTGGATAAAGAAATCTAAGTACTGTTCTGCCTCATGATTGTGAAGTGCTTTGAATGAGCTGTTCAAAGGGGCAGGTACATAGCCCAGCACCCAGCCTGAGATGGCCAGATGTTTTGAGAGGAGGAGGAAGAAAAAACTGTCCTTAAATACAGCAGCAACAAATCTACTCTAAGAGACTACTTCAGTCCAAGAAATAGTCAGAGAAAAGGTATAAACAGCAGCTTCTCCACATCCCAAACCAGAAAATAACCAGACAAGAATTAAATTAATCCTAGAAAAATCCCACGTCACCTACAAATGTCATCCATACTCATGTCTTTTATTTCCCCAAAGCATATGTAAATAGAATTCATGCAACAAGTCCTGAATGTTAATAGATTTCAAACCAAATAGGTCAGTAAGCTAATATAAGATATATATTTTGGAGAGTTATTTAAATTTAAATGTTAGCATACTTGCATTTTAATGCTCTGTTTATTTCTCATTCGTTTCCAATCCCTTTAGGATTTGGCATTAACAACTGAGACAAAAATTATAATGCTCATGAGTGAAAAGTTCCTGGTTCTAGATGTCTGAATTATTATTATAACATGCTTTTTATGCATTTATTTGCATGAGCAGTATCAACAGTATCATTTTGCACTTCTGACTGAAGACCTTGTATATTAACCTGATGAAGGAATAATGCTATTTAAAGAGTATATACAGTTGGCAATAGGTATCAGTTCAGCTATTTCTATAACAAAGCTGCCTAAAAATCTGATAGAACAGTTTTTCTCGAAAAATAAAACTTAGTAGAAAATTATTAATAGTTATGAATTTTATATAAATACCATATAGCTATCCAAATACAGTAATTTTTTTCAAAACCCATGACTGGACTTAAATGCTAAGTATAGGAAGAAGGCCACATATCTGGCTGTTCTGTAACCTATTAGCATAGATCTGCTTGTGTGAAATTGTCCTAAGCATAACATTCCCTTTGTGGAGGATCAGGTTTGGTGGTAGAGTGATGCCATAGCAGTTATTGTGCCATCTTGTTGATCCCCACTTCAGTGTATTGAATATAACTTGAGAAAAAGGGGGCATACCATAGCGTCTCTGTATTTTCTCAATTCCTGGATCCCAGTATAGTGCACAACAGGCTGTTTGCAAACAGGCTAATGCAACTGTAACTTATAGGTATATATAGTTTTAACTATAAGATAATTTTAAAATAATTTTGTCCTGCATGGTTTCCTGAACTGTACCAAACTCAGCTCAGACATTGTCAAGGATAGGGTCCTGTATCTTTGAAATATAATTAATTTCAGTCTTTTTAATAGAGACAGGCAAGGCTTTTGTGATACTGTGATCTTTGTTCCTGTTTTTGACTTTCCTGAAAAAGTAATTCAATGCTGAATAATGGAATTTAGCATCGTTGATCTGACTTTTCTGCATAGCATAAAAACGATGTTTCACTTGTACATATGTGCTAACTACATGGGCAAACTTACTACCTAAGCAAAGGGAAATAAGGTTGCAGCAACCTTTGTCTTTTTCTGTAGGGTTGGCTTTACTTTTGAAAACTTGAAAAAAAGAAAAGAAAATAAGAACACCCAATAGCTTGTTCTTTATGCCTTTTCAAATTTGCACCTTTCTTTCCTAATGGATCAGGGCCTTGCATCATCTTTTCAACTTGACATAGTCTGGGTACTCTGGAGAGACCCTTACTTAGCTTGTCCTTCATCTTTTTCCTTGGTCATCTGCTTGCCTCCCTGGGAAGGTAACGTTCCACAGCATTCTTTGATCTTAGGTCACTCCCAAATGATGCCCTGTATGTCATGAAGTAGGAGGCTTTATTTTTTAACCTATAGGCTGCTTGTTCTTGCTTCTGCTTAAGTGCCCTATGACTACAGCTGCAGTTTGAAAGTCCCCATCAATTGTAACAGAAGACATGGAAGGACCTGTTTGTACCTAATGACATTTGATAGATGGTATAAAGAACTTACTGTTTTATGGAGCAATAGATATTTGTTGTTGTTATATTGTATTTCATATGCTTAATAGTCAAAGACTTATTCTAGGAATTAATTCTTTCTCTTACAAAAATATTATTTTGGGGTCTATAATAATTATTGGTCAAGGGTATATTAATTGCATAAGTTTATAGTCAGTGTGAGGTGACCTTTATTACTGGAAGCACTACAGAACTCTAGGAATACTTTGGCTGGGGAATTTGGGATTAAAAAGCTCTGGTGGGGGAAATGGGAATTAAAATTAGTGTTTGGAGACAAGCAGTACTCTGTTTAAAATGTTTCTTTCTTTTACAATAGGTGAGTAGATAATCCACATTTTGAAAAGCTGTTTCTATTTAAACTTTGTTATAGTGATTTTAAAAAAAATCACTTTTCATGCAGCTATACTTAGCAACAACCACTAGAGGCCTCTTTTACACCAAGTAAAATGACTCATTTTATAAAACTTTTCATCTTCTGGTTACTCTCTTATGAAATTATAACTCTGAATGTAATATTTTCCTAAAATAATTCAGATAATATTGCTGGCCAGCTCAGTTTAATTCTGGAAAATGTTGGCATTTGCCATTTGGGCCATAAAGCAATGGTAAAAAGTTTACTTGGAACAGGGTGTGTCAAGGCATATCAATCTGGAATCTGGACCATAATTAAAAGCTTCCCTCCTTTCTTAGGATTTCTTAGGAGGATAAATGTGAGAACAATGACTGTCTAATCAGGTAAACTCCTTCCAGGCCAGAGAAAATCAAATATTTAGTCTGGAAAGCCCTGCTGACAGAAGCAAAATAGCCGGACTGCTGTTTTTACCCAATTATATACTAATAAGACTTCTCATGAGAAAAATGTGTAATCTCTTTATATACAGTGGAGAGATAAAGTGCCTTAATGTATGTAGACGCAGAGAGAGAGTCTGTTGCTTTGATCTATGCCTAATCATTATGGTAATATGAATTTAGCTTTTTTGGTTTCTGAACAAAGGCATTCATCAGTTGTACAGCCTGCAAATACTAAGTTGACAGTAATGGCTCACTTCATGATGTGACCCAATTAATCTATAACTATCTTTTAATCTAAGAAGCTTTTCAAAGAGTAAAAAATAGCATAATCTGGTATAGATTCTTACTTAGATTTGAAGATCTTATAAAATCATAGGGTTGAAATGGACCTCAGGGGTCTGGCCCACTCCTCAGCCTCAGTGCAGTTCCTCAATCATTCCTGATCAATTCTTTCCAAGGCCTCTCTCTTGAATGCCTCTACTGAAGGTCATCACACAACTTCCCTGGGTAGCCTAATCCACTTCTTTGTTTGAACAGTAAAGAAGCTTTTTCTGACATCTAATCTAAATCTACTTTGCTGCAATTTAAAGCCATTGCTTTGTGTCCTGCCCCCTACCTTATTTCTTAGTTGCTTATAAATCTAAGAATACAGTCTTTTTTAAAATCAATATTTTAAGAACTGTGTGACAGTGCACCTTTGAGTGCCTGTCACTTTAAGGGCAGAGTCAGGTAGCTATCAGGTGCCTGATGTTAGCAGCCATTTTTAGAATAAGGGATATAAAGGCTGTGGTTTGCTGCTGCCAGCCCAGGCAGAAACATCACCTGGCTGAGCTGCAGCAGGAACATCAGAAGGTAAGAGCAGGATGCTCCTGGTCCTGGGCATGACCTAAAACTTCACCCTGCTGGGGATGGGTGGTTTGGTGGGGCTCCTAGTGGTGTGGGAGCCCGCAGGAAATGCCAGGGTAGTTACCACCCTGATGAAAGGTGGGTCAGGGCACCTTAACCCTCCTAGTCCCCACAACTCGGTGGGTACGAGGGCCAAGCATGGCTATGGCTACCTGAGCCCTAGGGGGTGTAAGACCCCAGTAGAGGAGTGGGACCCAAGTATAGGAGTTGGCAGCCACCTGGGCCCACAGGGGAGTAAGACCCTGGAGGCCCCCGGTTGGGGATAGGTGTGTCACTTTGTGGGGAGGGGGCCATTGTGTAGCCTGAGAGAGAGACCAGTTGTGAAGGCCTTGAGATGGCAGAGTTATGTGGCCCTAAACAAAGTAGGGTTGAATGGGAGTAGGCCTGAAGGGCTGTACATGATGGGGGCTGAGTAGGGTCAAATGGGGAGCAGACCTGAAGGGTAGCACAAGGGCCAGCCCCATGAGTAGTTGATTGTGAGGGTGATGAGAAGACCCCAGGGTGGGGCATGGTGTAGAGGCTCTAGGGTGGGCGTAGTGGGAACCCCATGTGTGGGGAAGAGGCCAAGGTATGTTAATGGATGCTCGAGGCCATAGTTTGGGCCAGAGGCTGAGTGGCGGGGCTGGGCAAGAGAGTTCGGGATGAGTCCTGACCCTGGTAAATCTTCCACCTCAAGGAGGCTGAGTGTGGGTCAAAAGAAAGACCTAAAGGTTGAGCACAATGACCTGCTGCTCCAGCGAGGGAGTGAGAGGCCCTATGAGACCCTGGAGCACCAGTCGTGGTGTGGATTGCAAACATCATGTGGGTGCCATCTGCGAGGCTTGGGTTGCAGTACAAGGGTGTTTGGAGCTGCATACATAAGCCCAAAAGAATAGGGCCACCAAAGGGCAGCCTCCCAGCTAATTAAAACACAAATTATTAAACAACACGGCATGGCAGGAGAGAGAGGTAGGCGGTTAGCCCAAAAACAGGTGGGTGGGCCAACTTCTGACCGGCCCTGGGAAGGTCCCCTGTTATGAACTAAAATTATAGCATTTGTACATTTTGTTTGAATGATGTACTAAATTTAAGAGACATGTCTTTGAACTCAAATACTAAGTTTAGTTCATGGTTAGAAAACTTTAGTCCCAAGAATGCTTTTCTTTTTCTTTCTCCTAATGCTTATTGACATAGAAAGTTGTTTTCTCAAATTATAATGCTATTCCTGATGCTAAGAATATATATATTTTTTATCATCTGAATTTTCTACTAGTTTTTTAGTTAGGGTTTAGTTGTTGTTCTTGGGGGCTTCCTATTTCAAACAATATTTCCCCTTTTATTCTAGACTGAAATATTTTTTGTCCTTACTCTACTCAGGGTGAGAGGTATCACCTAACATTTAAACAGAGTCTCCAGCCCTCAAAGAAGTTAATAATTTGGAAATCTTATTACATCCAATATGGTTTCCTTCTTAGAGACCTGTTGGCAAATCTGCAATGGAGCGGCCCCAGTAGAAGGGCCCGCTTGGTAACACTATATGGCAAAGTCAGTGGCCAGAGGCTAAGCTCCAGTACAGTGGAGCCCAACTGAGACTGGGCCCCAAATAGACTTACCTGCAGGTATGCAGCAGATGGACAGGGAGCAATGAACCCCATTGCTACAGCACTTTATTAGCTCATGCATCATCCCACAGGGTGGTTGCCCAGTGAATGATGTCAGATAGCTGTGACAAGCTGGGAAATTTAAGGAGGAGACAGACCTGGAAGGGCAAGGGGAGCTGTTTAGCCTCCACAAGAGAAGGTTAAGGGGGGACCTTGTGGCCTGCTACAAACTGGTCAGGGGGGATCAGCAGGTATTGGGGGAGTCCCTGTTCCCCCGTGCGCTGCCAGGAGTGACCAGGAATAACGGTCACAAACTGGCGGAGGGTAAGTTTAGATTAGATATTAGGAGGCGCTACTTCACAGTCAGGGCGGCTAGGGCCTGGAACCAGCTTCCAGGGGAAGTGGTGCAGGCTCCTAGCCTGGGGATTTTTAAAAGGAAGTTAGATGAGCACCTTGCCGGGGTCATCTGACCCCGGTGCTCTTTCCTGCTAAGGCAGGGGGTCGGACTAGATGATCTACCTAGGTCCCTTCCGACTCTAGCTACTATGAAACTATGAAACTATAAGAGATGGGGGATGCCAATAGGACCACAGTAGGCCCATATTTTCCCTTAGGAAGGGGCCCTAAGAGGAAGAGCTGGGGCAAAGAAGGAGTTAGGGAGTCCCTAGCTAAGCTGGGGAAGTGAGGAGGCTACAGAAAATTCCTAACTGGAAGGCAGGCAGGTAAACTCAGCTCACCAGACCTGCCTGTCCTGAATTAAGGTCAGGAGGCATCCTAAGTCCAAGAAAGGTACCTGTTAGGGGTTGTACCTGAGAAGGGCAGCCTGGTTTGTCCAGAGGGACACTTTTATTATTTTTATTTTGATTATTTCCTGGGCTGAACGGGGACCAAATGAGAGGTATCCTTCCCATGGGAGATGGACCCTTCATGGAAGCTGGTCCTGTGACATACTTGCATCATGGAGGATGGTCCCATGACAAAATCTAAAAACCAAAAATGCCATCAGTTTTTCTTGAGAGGGGGCTGAAGTAATCACAGATGTAATATGCCTTTAAGGACGTCAGTTGCCTTTAAGGGCTGGTTTTATGTATTTCTATCCATCTCCCATCTCTTTTAGACGATTCAAAAAGTTAAACACAGCACAAGCCAAACTCATCTTAATTATCTTGACCTTTGCAACTTTCAGTAAAGACAATTATAATCTCATTTTGATTCAATATCTTCTGCTTCAATCCAGGGGTAAATTGTCATCCAACCCCCTATTTTTTTCTAATATGTTATGAAGCACAAGTTGTTATTTTAGTTTCCATCTATGATTAATTATGAATCAACTCCTGGTTCTTTATCATACTATATATACAGTTAGTCTATACAGTAACATGCATGCTTAGTACTTAATACTAGCAGAGAGAATATATGAATAAGACACATAAGAGAATGCTCAGAAACAAGAGAAAAGGTTCCTACAAGGCCCACCTTAATTTTCAAAATGGTCTTACTGTGATATTTCTCCAATGCCTTCTAAAATACAGAACATATTAGTCTATTTCTTGCCCATCAGACAGACTGGGTTATATCTAAGTTCTCAGTTTTATTATCTGAGTTCTCAGGTTTGGCTGACACATCTGCCAAGCATCCACTGTTCCATGATTTTCCAGTGGTCATCCTTCGGGAAAAATATTTCCAAAAGGCATTTCCTGCAATTATCATCCCAGTAGGGAAACCTAGCCTTTTTCAAGACTTGCATCTATTTCTTTTTCAATTTGAACTAATGGCTGCATCCTTCTTTCTGTTTACCTCTCTGAAGAAAGTTTTTTGTTTTTGGCAGTTACTTCAGGTTGCTGAAGTGGGTGAATGCCATGCCATAATGGAGGTGTTCATGAGATCATGTATACAATTTCTCTCTAAGATTTGTCTCAAAGTTTCATATTAACAACATTTTACTTACTTACCTTCTTTCCAAAGCTGCTTACAAGAAAAGTAGAACAGAGACTGTACATGCTGGATGTAAGTTAAGCTCTTTTGTATTTCAGCAGAAGTAGGCGCTTCAGGACACTCCTAACATTCCTTATAACTTATCCTGAGATGATCAAAGACAAATTTATATCAAATCGGACTATCCAGCTGGATATCATAATTTATCTATGTTCTCAAAGATTGGGAAATTGTTTCTAGGAAAGATGTTAGCTCATTTAGCAAGATCACTCCCTACTTTTTGTAGCTTCCCATATAATTCAAGCCATCTGTAAAGTAGAAACATGGTCATTTGTTCATAAATTCCTCAAAGCATTTGGCACTTAGGGAAGCTTTAAAAAATGTTTCAGAATTTGGCAAATTTTTGCTACATTAGCCATTTACTCAGCCTCTTTGAACCTACCCCTGGCTAAAGCTTCTGCTTAGGAGTCACCAAGAATCAAATATGTATAAAGGCTATCACTAAAGAAGAGAAAAAAAGGTACTTCCATGTACAGTAGCTGGTGTTCCTTGAAATGTACAGTCTATATGCATATTCTGTGAGCTGCTTTCCATCCTCACTACTTCAGGGTTCTCCCAGTTTGGACTCCTGAAGTGGTGAAAGAATTGGTCGCAGCCCCCTTATGCCCTGGACTGGAAGCCCTGAGGCCTTTGTGATAAAAAGTATTCTTCACAAGCTGAATTTTTGTATGTGTCTGTGGGTGTGCATTCATGCATGCATGCATGTCTGTATAAAATATTTACTGTTCCTTTATAACTCAGAAAACTATTTTTCCTAGAGACCATGGTTTCAGACAATGTGTAGTTTCCTTCATTGCCCTAGAATGGATTGCTTTCAAGCACTGAAGGTTAGATTTTGTGGATTTTCTCTATTCCTGAATTTTGAATGATACAGACTTGATTCAAATCCTCTTGAAGTCAATGGAATAATTTCCATGAACTGTACTGATCTTTGGAGCAGATCCTTTTTAAGAATCTATAGTTGTAGAGATGATTTATATTAAAATGTCTCTCACTAAAACTGAATTTAAGATCAGAATAGAAAAATCCCAATGCATCTTACTTACTCAGTTTTCCTCCGTCTCAACCCAGACACATCCTTTAAAGGTGATAGTTATAGGAATGAAGTGAGGCTGAAAATGTGTAGGTGAACTTAGATCAGTGTTAATCCTGTCAACAATTAAAATTAGTTTAGTATTTTCATATGACTCTGGATGGTTATGACTTTGTGATATGTAGTGCGACAAAGTTGCATTAGATACTGCGCATAAATATTTTCAGTTATTTCTTTGATTTGTCCCTGATGTTTTGTATGTCTGGTTATTTCAGATCTGGTCTATGTGGTTATCATGAGTTTGAAAACAGAATTTGCAAATTATAGTTATCTCTTAATTCAATGCAGAATATTTTACAACTTAATTTCTTGCTCAAAGAAAGCAGAATCAAGAATTTGATCATTCAGGCCTCTTAATACAGGAGACCCTCACCAGTTGTGGGGGATATGTCCTAGAGATCCCTGCGAATGGGGAAACTGTACTGCATTGTCTGTGTTGAAAACTTGTTTGATCTTATAACCCTTTTCCTTGATAATTTTAAGTAGCTGTGGGGGATAATCCCACACTGCTTCATGGTCTGCTGATGCTGATTTCCCCCCCATCAACTTCACATTATGTAGGCTGTGCCTCTTTTTCAGTTTTTCGAACCACCCCTTACTAGTGGAGCACAGTAACAAAGTGTCATCGTGCTATGTGGGAAGAGAGCACGGGTTGGGACAATGCACCGCAAATATTCAAAACTGCGAATCACAAATCCACAAATAGCGAGGGTTTCCTGTATTGCTAAAAATGTTCAGCCAAAAGTTAGCACTGGGCACTTGGCACTTCCTTTGCTTTTCTTTAGTGAAATTTTTCTCTAACTTTCACACTCCTAGTGAACTCAAAAATATAAATAGTTACTAATCTAAAAAAATGTCTACACTTTCACAAGAGGACCACTGTTAAGAAGATAGAAAAACACATGAGAGGTAAGAGATGGTTATCTGTGTTAATCGAAAATCAGGCAAGAAGTACCCTGATTACAGACTGATAGTTTCAGAGAGGCATGAGCTTTTATAAGCCATTGTACAGTTGCTTGGTTTCTCCAGGGAGAGTTGCTGCTCTCCAAGGAGAAACCATGACTACAGATGTTCAGGATTTTTCTCCCAGACTGAAAATGACCACTTGAGAAAAATAACCTGGGAACAACCATGGTTAAATGACTTCCAGAGAGTTTTCTCCTGGGAGGAAGAGCTAATTTCTGTACACATTCTCTTCTGAGAGAAGCCACAGCACAGTCCTCCAATATTCCAGGGTGCTTGGCTCCCATTCTCTCCACCAGAGGGAGAGTGTTTCAGGTGATTGCTCCAGATGAACAGGGAACAGAACAACCCCGCTTCATAATCTCCACATTATGCTACAGGGAGATGCAAGCAATTTGGTTAACCAATCAGAGCTATCCTATGTGCTGCTGGTATTTTATCTCTAGGCAGACTGAGGGAGTCTTCAGTGCATGCTGAGATGTATGCACAGGATCCGCTGATTGTGTAGTATCAACACTGCAAGGTCTCTGCCTTTCAGCGCCTCATCATCCAAATGTCTGTTCAGGCATCTCTAGGTAAGATTTTCTACCAGAAGAATAAACCTGGGAGAATTCTCCTGGATTATTTAAAGCTGTGTAGGCAGCCATGGGTAACAACCATTTATACATCAGATGTTATGAATGTATAGCTCAGGTTTCTCTGAGCCTGTTATTTTCTAAGGTACTTATCTGTCCTACCATCCGCTGTATTAGACTTAGGGAAATATAAGGGAGGGACGTGCCCAAGTGCAATCCAGTAAGGGAAAATCTTGAGTATTTCCTCTATCATAAAGATTTTTATTTACCCATTTTCTATTTTGGAATGTTTTGTTGACCATTCTTATGAGCTTTCCTTTGAAGAACCTCGGAGTTGGAGTAACCATGAGAATAAGCTACTGATGTTAAAATGTGACCAGGGCTTCTTAAACAATAACCCTATGCGACAGCGTCAAAGTCCTGAGCTTGTCCAGGAGTTCGCCCAGGAACTGACTGAGGCCGCTTGCTCCAGGACCTTGGTTGTCATGGGTGACTTCAATTACCTGGACATCTCGTGGGAAGATCACTCAGCTAAATCTGAGCGGTCGCAAAGCTTTCTCTTGTGCGTGGATGACCTCTACCTGACTCAAGAAGTCTATGGGCCAACGAGAGGCAAAGCGCTGCTCGACCTGGTACTAGCTACAGGGGACGACCTAATCGGCAACTTAGTGATTGATGGGAAGCTGGGTGACAGCGACCATGAGCTGATCACCTTCACCATCTGCCATAAAGCTGGCAAGTCAGTCAGCAACACAGAAGTCCTTGACTTCAGAAAAGCCGACTTTGACAAGCTCAAGAGGCTAGTCGGTCAGGCCCTCAGGGACCGTGACCCCAGGGAGATGGGAGTTCAAGAAGAGTGGTTGCTTCTCAAGGAAGTGATCCTCAGTGCACAAGCTAAATCTATTCCAACACGGAAGAAAGGCAGCAAGAAGGCACAGCAGCCCTCCTGGCTCTCTAGGGACCTAGTGGACCTCCTGCAGCTAAAAAGGAAAGCCTACAAAGGATGGAGGATGGGATTCACCTCCAAGGAGGATTACTCCGCGCTGGTCCGGTCCTTCAGGGAGCAAACCAGGAAAGCCAAGGCTGCAACTGAACTCCAACTAGCTTCAGGCATCAAGGACAACAAAAAGTCCTTTTTCAGATATGTGGGGAGCCGGAGGAAAAGCAAGGGCAACGTTGGACCCCTGCTAAACCAGATGGGGCAACTGACAGCTGACACCCAGGAAAAAGCCAACCTATTAAATGGGTACTTTGCGTCAGTCTTTCATCAGTCACATGGGATGCCCATGCCTGCTATGGGACAGGGAAATCTGGGTGAGGGGAATCCCCTACCCTCCATCAATGCTGACCTCGTGAAGGAACACCTTGAGAAGCTGGATATCTTCAAGTCAGCTGGCCCTGACAATCTGCACCCCAGGGTACTCAAGGAGCTGGCGAGCGTCATAGCCCAGCCCCTGGCACGGATCTTTGAAAACTCCTGGCGCTCCGGTGTAGTTCCTGAAGCCTGGAAGAAGGCCAATGTGGTGCCGATTTTCAAGAAAGGGAGGAGAGTGGATCCGGCTAACTATAGGCCCATTAGCCTGACTTCTATCCTGGGGAAGATCTTAGAAAAGTTTTTATTAAGGAGGCCATCCTTGATGGACCGGCCCAGGCTAACATTGTAAGGGACAGCCAGCATGGGTTTGTTGCGGGTAGGTCTTGTTTGACCAATCTCATTTCCTTCTATGACCAGGTGACCTATCACCTGGACAAGGGAGAAGAGATTGATGTCGTATATCTTGACTTCAGAAAAGCTTTGATCTGGTATCCCATGATCACCTCTTGGCCAAACTGCCCAGTTGTGGCCTTGGCTCCACCACGATCCGCTGGCTGGGAAATTGGTTCCGTGGTCGGACCCAGAGGGTTGTAATTGATGGCAGTCACTCATCGTGGTGCCCTGTGACCAGTGCGGTCCCTCAAGGCTCTGTCCTGGGACCCATACTGTTCAACATCTTCATTAACGATGTGGACATTGGAGTCAGGAGTGGACTGGCCAAGTTTGCCGATGACACCAAACTTTGGGGCAAAGCATCCATGCCAGAAGATAGGCGGGTGATCCAGGCTGACCTGGACAAGCTCAGCAAATGGGCAGACGAGAACCTGATGGTGTTTAACACCGAAAAATGCAAGGTTCTCCACCTTGGGAGAAAAAACCTGCTGCTTCCTTATAGGCTTGGCAGTGCTACATTGGAGAGCACTACAGAAGAAAGAGACTTGGGGGTCATCATTACCCACAAGATGAACATAAGCCTGCAATGCGATGTGGCGGCTAGTAAAGCGACCAAAATGCTGGCTTGCATCCATAGATGCTTCTCGAGCAAATCCCGGAACGTCATTCTCCCCTTGTACTCAGCCTTGGTGAGGCCGCAGCTGGAGTACTGCGTCCAGTTTTGGGCTTCACAATTCAAAAAGGATGTGGAGAAGCTTGAGAGAGTCCAGAGGAGAGCCACGCGCATGATCAGAGGTCAGGAAAACAGATCTTACGATGACAGGCTGAGAGCCATGGGACTCTTTAGCCTGGAAAAGCGTAGGCTCAGGGTTGATGTGATGGCCACCTGTAAGTTTATCAAGGGTGACCACCAGGATCTGGGGGAATGTTTGTTCACCAGAGCGCCCCAAGGGATGACGAGGTCGAACGGTCACAAACTCCTGCAAGACCATTTCAGGCTGGACATAAGGAAAAATTTCTTTACTGTCCAAGCCCCCAAGGTCTGGAACAGTCTGCCAGCGGAGGTGGTTTGAGCGCCTACATTGAACACCTTCAAGAGTAAATTGGATGCTTATCTTTCTGGGATCCTATGACCCCAGCTGACTTCATGCCCTTTGGGCAGGGGGCTGGACTCGATGATCTCCCGAGGTCCCTTCCAGCCTTAATGTCTATGAAATCTAAAGTCTAAATCTATAATAAGTAACTGTGTATTGCTGGCTCATGGATATGAAGTTTCAATTCCCTTTAGCTTACCTCACTTTAGTTGGTTGTGAGTAATGGAAAACCAAGCATAGAAATCCTGTCATGTCTCCGTTGTTGTATGCTTCAACTGCACGCCTAACGCTTGAGCCATATAGGTGCAGAAGAAGTGTCTCAGAATCAGAATTACTTACGTCTTGGGAGAAGAACAGTAGCTAATGGCCATTTCACATTCTGCTTCTAAGGTTTCTCAGCAAATCCAATGCTTGTACCCATAAGATGCTGTTAAAGCTGTACCATTTGTGCTATTATAGTTAAAGACATCACTATTTCCATGATCAATTTCTATTTTTGGCCTAATGATAGGGTTTCAAAAAACATGCTTTCGGTTGATGCTTGGCTTACAAGAGCAGAGTAGTCTAGAAATACTTGTTACAAGTAGATTGTCACTTATAAGCCAGGAGAATGCAGAATATGCTTAATAGTTTCATTCAGATAATAGTTTGCATTTCTATAACTCGGATGGCTTTATGAGTGGAAATCTTGTGGCCCATTAATATATTTCTGGCTGATTTAGGCTAAAACTAAAAAATTGTGACGTGCTTATATGGAAATCAGGTTTGTACATATGTACATTATTTTACCACCCCCTAATAAACATTTCAGATGAGTTTTTAACATGCAGCCTTTTGGACTGTTCTTTTACAGATTTGGGCTAAGTATAGACAGTCTCAAAGCCCAAGGCTGAATCAATTCAGTCTTTGCAGTTTAGTCTAAGGTGCAAAGATTAAACTGAGAAAAAACTGGACGCAAATTCATTTTTGATTCAGGAAATGCAACCACATGCCTGCAGTGGCTCAGGCCAGAAGCCAGGGGGTGCTACAGCATGAGGCCAGCATGGGCTGTGTGTTCACTTTCTCTTGCTGCTGCCCAAGTGCTCCAGGATTTGCAGTCCAGAATTACAGCAGCAGGACTCTGCACTTGCTCATCACTTCTTCATGCTTCCAGGTACCTCTGGGATTTGCAGTCCACAGCTGCAACCAGCAGTAACTTTTCAGTAAGTTTTTAGCAGGGCAGCTCTGTACTTTGGGATGGGATGGGGGAAGGGTGAAGGGGGTTTAACTCCCCTCGCTGGCCCCAGACCCGAGCCAGGTTTTGTCTGGGGGGCGGGGCAGTCCCTGCCTTCCCCCCAACCCGTTTGTGCTGGAGCAAACAGCACAGCACAGCCCAGTCCAGAGCTGGAAAGCATGGTGGGGACTCTGATTTAACTTGAATGAGGGAAGGGGCCTGGAAAAGAAGTTTCATAAAACTGGTTTGACTTAAATCAGTTAAGTCTGATACTACATTCAACTAGCTTTATCTTAAAGTAGTTTCAGTCACTTGTAGACTGGTTTATTTGTAGTGAACTTCTGTTCTGTTACAGGTTTAAACCAGTTTCTAATGACTTAGACTGGTTTATACATAACTTTCTGTCCTTAACATATTGACAGCTTGTGTGAGACAGTATAATTAGGAATATACCCGAGTTCATGGAGTATTAAGCCCTATTTCTGTTAGTGAATATTCCAAGGGTTATGTAATCCATGGGAAAAGAGAGTGACCCTCCACATTGGTAATATAGTGTATTAATTAACAGCAATAAGAGAAGTATTTATATAATATAACTTAACAGTGTTAAGTCTATAGTAAAAACTATTTTATTTTAAGGTAGTTGAATTTTTTTCTTTTTCCATTTATACTGGAACTAGTGGGAAATTATGAATATAATTTTTCTGGATGAAAAATGACAGATTTTCTAGATATAGCGATTAGAACAATGGTGTTTTGATTTGGCCTTTGCATGCTACATCAAGAAAAATCCATTTGACTTCCATACTAACATAGTTGTAGTGACTCTCTGGACCAGTCTGGAAGGTCATTATGTGAATAAAGGTGTTTTAGAAAAAACTGGGAAAGTCTATCTCTGATATTCATTTTAAACTTTTCTTGTTCTAATTTCATCCCATTAGTTCAATTTAATCCATTTTAGTCTGTGCAAAAGAATCTCACACTACTTGGCTCTTCTTTAAATATATGTAGAAGTTTATCATGTCCCTCTGTCATAGTCTACACTTAGTCAGATGTATATTTTTGTTCCAACAGTTCTAGTACTTTTCTCATTAGTTAGGATTCACAGAAGGCTAACCTTTGCTATGTTAGAAGACCATTCACTTTGATAACCCTATGATAGAGCACAAAGTCTTATTTCAAAATACTTTAATTACATTTTTGCACTAACTAAGGTCATAGTGCTTTGAAATTTTGCCTGTTTTTTATTGTATTGCTGCTTAGTAGCACTAGCATTTTTTTAGTTTAATGCAAGGTTTTCCTCTGTATGAATGTGCACAAGTATATGAGGGGTGTTCATGTTCCTTAGTTGAAGTTGGAGATCTTTTATCTTAGTAGTGTAGGGCACAGTGGAGTACCATCTGTCATAGTGCTCCATGCCCAAGGGATAAATTATGATGCAAGTTTCCTCCTTATCTGTTCCTGAGAGAGGGTGCTTTGTTTGTTTGTGATTTGAGGTGTACAGCTGTTTGAAGCCCTTTTAGAGATTCTTTCTGTTTTTTCCTAAACTTTTTAGCCCTTTTTCTTTGGGCTTATTTTTAAATTTTGTTTTGGTTTGTTTAGGCATTTTGCACCCCTCTTAATTTTATCTGCATTGTGTGGCACTACCTTCTTGTGATATTGTACTCAAGTCTTTTGCATTTTTGTTAACATCTTTCTTTTATTTTTGTTTAACAAAGTAGAAGCCTTGCCTCATGGCTTCTCCTCTGAACACAAAAATGTTGCTATGGCTGCCTCAGCTGGACAGTTAAGGTATTTGTATTGGAGAGTCCCATATTCCTGGGAAATCTGCTCCATATAGGCCATTTATATCTAGAGCCAGAAAAGCAGAGTATATCAGGATTCAAACTATTAGGGATGTGCGAAATGGCACTGTTCCATTTTGACTTGTGTTTCAACGCTTTGATGAAACAGCATTTCGTTTTGATTCAAAACTGCTGTTGTGTTTCGTTTTGTCGAAACAGTTTTGCTGTTTTGACATTTTGTGTGTAGGCTATAACGAGGAAGCTCAAAACAGCGTATACCTTTGTCATTTCTGGCCTGATTTGGATGAAACTTGCAAGGATGGTAGCCCCTTCTGAGGGCATGAAGCTTCCTAAACTTCAAGGAGATAGGTACAGGGGTTTTGGGGAAACTGTACCTCAAAGTCTCGAAAGCAAAACTCACATCACATGTATTTTTTAAGCCACAGCAGGGTCAAAACTGCTGGTGTGCTAGCCCCTGCTGAGGCCACAAAGCCTGCCAAGTGTCAATGAGATAGGTGCAGGGGTTTAGGGGAAACTGCACCTCAAGCTGCGGACAAGCAAAACTCGTGACATGGGCGACACTGTGTGTGTTAAGGTGAAGCAGGGTGAAAGCTTCAGGCATGCTAGCCCCTGCTGAGGCCATGAATGAGGTTTAGTTCAAGCACCCCCCCACCACGTTTAAATGTAGGCATGCTGATACGTGAGATGCTGCGGTGCTTAATTAGAGCGGATCATAATTAAAGCGCCACCCCCCTAGAGCACAAGTGAAAGTGCCCTCAGGGACTAAAGCATTGTCCTGGTCCCATGCTTAGTGATTGGGTTGACCCTCAGCAGAAAAGCAAAACTCTTCTCTCCGGTCCTGGGACCTGAGAGCCTTCTAAATACCAGCAAGAGCACCAAATCACTCCATTCCAAATCCTAGTGGCTCATGCCCAAGGAAGAAGGGAAAAAAACACATTCTTAGAAGCCAGTAAGCATTCATAAGGGGTGGGATGTGAAGAAATCATTTCTGGATTCTCCAAAAGACCAGCAGGACCCCAGAAACATTGCATGATTTGGACACCTTGTACAGAAAGTCTACCTCTCAATCCAAGCATGGGGATAGCAAATATCTTTATCCACATAATGTATTCTTGATCCAAGAATTCCCTGTCTTCTACAGGCCTTCTTTAAACTTGTAGAAATCTATATTGAGATAATTCAGGTTTTTTGCCCTCAGTACCTGGAAGATTACTCTAAAACTTTACTAATAGAAATCTTCTTCAAATTTCCAGTCTAAACTTATTCATAACCAGTTTGTAGCCATTTAATCTTGTTCTTTAATTTAAATAGTTTGAATTATTATTATTTAACTTAAGTAGTTGTTCAGTTACTGGTAAGCGACTTCTCTTTTTTTTCTCTCCTTACTTTTGACATGAAGTATTTATGAGCCTACTTTGCCAAAAATCCAAACTGTTTATTACATATATGACGGGGGCATTTAAAGTTGAGACCTATTATAAATCTGAGACTAGTTTACTACTTATCATGAATATAAAATGCATCTTATAGTTATTAATCATGTTTTCTCTGCCAAAAAGCATAAAGTAGTTTTCATAATATTTAGTAATTTAGCTAACAAGAGAGTTCCTTTATCTTTTACACAAGTGATTGAGTAGAATGCTCTTCTTTGAAAATTTTGCTTGAAATAAAATAGATGCAGATAATTAGAGTAATGAAAGAAATGAAAATCAGTGTGATGATGGGATATGCAATTACACCTACTGGAAAAAGTATAGATGTCGCTGTATGGTCAATTGAGAATTGGCCAGAATGAAAAAAATCAACCTCTTCTGATTAGATTTTTACCATATTGTACCTGCAACTTTATTGTATTTCTTTTTTGGTGGGGTGTCTCTAATATAGGGCAAACTTCTTCATTTGAAGCTATTTCATAAATATTGCAGGACAAATCTAATCAGAGACATGTGTCAGCATCTACCATCACTCAGGTATTGTGTCTTCTCAATTGTTTACTTAGAGAAAAGAGTCTTACATATTTCTTGGAAACTGGTTATAATACATCTTTTTATAGGGGCTCTGGTGTTTAGTGATAGAGGAAAAAATCCTGAAAAGGTGGATAATATGCCAGATTGAAAGTAAGGATGAGAATCTTGAGATGTCTCCTTTAAGTACTGCTGTTGGACTCTATTCAGTATATACTAAATTAATTATGTGTCCCTCATGATATGTGGTATATCCCACAACATGAACCCCAATCTTAGATGTATTTTGTTAGCCACAGTGGAAATGCCCCTGCAATGTCCTACCAGCAGCATAAGGAACCCTTCCTTTCTCAGTATCTGCTTTTAAGTAGTAATAGCACTAGCTGGAGAGTGAGAATTCTGTTTATTGAAAAATATTGAGGCTTCAGCATTTGGTTTCTTTTAGCCTAATAATGAAACTATTGTCTCTTGTAGCATACCATAAAAATGATGTGGGGGAGAAGAAGACCTCAGTAATCTATTGGTTAAGGCACTCACCTAGGGTGTGGGAGACCCAGGTTCAAGTCCTTGCTACAAAACAGGGTCTTGAACTTGGGTCATCCCAAGAGAATGCTTTAATCACCAAGGTATAGAGTCTGTCTCCCTCTCCCCACAATGAATCATTATCTATTTGAAGTGAGAATTCCAAAAAGAGACTTTGCATTCTCTCCAAACAGGCAAAATGGACATTAGAACCTTGGTTTCCCACGTAAGTGCCCTTGCCATCTTAGAGAAAGTTTGGCTTCCTAGTTTTGATTAGGTATTTGATTAGAAACCTGTAAACCTTTCACCAAATCTGCTTTGCTGGAGTTTCATCTACATTCTATTTCCTTAGTTTACCAATTAGAATGGCATGGGAGGCAGAGTAGAAAGCCATGACGTCCAATATTCTCCCTCTTTCACTCTTTTATGCAACTTTCTTGATGTTTGTGCATTAGGTTGACACAATTTTCAAAGAAGAGCATGCTACTCCTTCACTTGTGTAAAAGATAAGGAATGCTTTTGTTACCTAAAGTACTAAATATTCTCAAAACTATTTTATGCTCTTTGGTAGAGAAAACATGCTTAATAACTTCAAGAGTAGTTTACAACTCACCATGAATATACAATCAGTCTCAGATTTATAACAGGGACATTTGAAGTTAAGACCTATGTCAAACGTCACCATATGTGAGAATATCTAGTTCTTTATATGTAAGCAGATGAAGAATTGTGGTCTGATTTCAGCTGTCTATGGGTGCCTATAGGCTTGTGCATTCGCGTTCTAATTAGAATGCATTGGAGTAGAAGTGATTAATCAAGTTTGCTCCATGTTCTAATTAGAACGCTCCAGCATTGCCTCACCATCATCTGTACTAAGCCTCTGCATGTTTCAAAATGGCTGTAGGGGTGCTTTATCTAAACTTTGTCAAATGAGCTTTAGATAAAGCATCCTGCAGCCATTCTGAAATGTGCAGGGGCTTAATACATGTGACAGTGAGCCATTTTAATTAGAGCAGCTGTCCAGGAACTACTCCAGTTAACCCCCACCTTACCCCCGGCATGTGAATAGGCAGCCAATAGGTTTGGAAAATGACTAGTCAGGAATCTTATAGGTTATTGTAACCTAGTTTGTAAACAATATGTGTTACTGAAGATGTATAAACTTCCACTTCACTGTAGAGTATCAGAGAAAAATAATATACAAGATATGTGAGACTAGTAAATAATTTCATTGGTTTTGCTGGACACTTTACTTTTGCCTGTGGGTGACTGTTGGAAAATGCATTTTCCCAAGTCATGGAAAATGTCACATAATGAAGTGTAGGGGCTTTTCCTGTTTGAAAATTCAGTGGTTCACAGTGTGGAAAAATAGACCTTAAATGGTGTTTTGTGAAACAAATAAAATTGTAATCTTTTTTCCAGAGCTTATATTTGAAAAGCATGCTTTGGATATCTAGTGTTTAGAAGCTGTGGTATTTGATACACAGTTACTATTTTTCTTTATTTAAACTGCAAAAATCTAATTATAGGACAAAAATTATGAAAGTTGAAATTGCAGTTTAATTACCATTGTTCTACTACATTCCAGCAGTGTTACTGTGATCTTGTAAGCTATATTCCTTCAGATTTAATTTCAGTAGTGTTATAAAACTGTTTCTAGAGAGACAAAGGAACCTGCATATTATAAAGGGATACTGCAATGAGGATTATTTTGAAACAAAACTTGGGAGGCTAGTTTTTTAGCTGATGAAAATCATGCTATTTCCAGTTTATACTAACTGAGGAACTGCTCCCATGTTTGAGAGAGAGAAATTAAATGTGGCGGGGATAGCACCACACCTACTTCTGGTTGCCTGATAAAAAACCACAAAAAAAATTCTTTCATTTGCTTATAACTCCACTAACATTTAATTATTCAAGCTGTAATTTTCCATGTTGGTTGTGTCCTTCAAGGTGATATCATAGGGTTTTTCTGTTAAACGTGTTCAACATTTTTTCAAAGTAAGATTAGGGACCGGAGTTCAGAAGCATGACTATGATTCGTTTTTTCTCATTGGCTGTCTCTAAATGCCTCCATTCTTTCTGGGGTGTGGGCAAATGTATGTTTGGAGCCTTTTCAAAAGGACAGTTGCTGATTAGGAGTGCTCATTAGCCCTAATATTCTAGTGGTTACACATGCACAACCTGGGAGTGATACAGAAAGGTGGCAAAACTAGTCTAACTTTAACCCTGGAGAAAGCAGCGTTAAAGTTGGAGCTCATAACTGTTAGAACATAACAGCTGCCATGTGGTTTGGAGCAAGAGTCCCTCTGCCCATCATGTATGTTTGTCCATGCTCTGACTTGTTCGTTGGAGGTACCTACCATACTCCAGTCCCTAAATAGAGAATTTAAGCACCTGACCCTGATTGCCCTTATATGATGGGCATTGTTTCTATAAGGTTGCTAGATACTTAACCTCTTTTACTTGGATTGATCTGAGGTAAAATGCCTCACTTTTAGTCATTGTGGGTGCATCCACACATGCAGGCACGTGTGCTTGCAGCAGGTCAAATAGGAGCGGCACAATTTTGAGCTGGAGATTTTTGCCTTGGTGCACATGCCCGGACATACACTTTGCTGTGGGGCAAATTGTGCCACTTGGGGGAAAATAATCGTGTCAGTTCCTCCCAGATCTGCAGCCAGGGGAAGCTAGAGCCTGGGGCCAATACCTGTGTTTGCTCCAGCAGTATAAAAAGCTGCCCTGGCAAGTAGCTCAGGGCTATGTGCCCTCAGGAGCTTCTGAGGCCCAGCCACTTGGTATCTGGGGACACTATCCCTTGTGCCAGCTGGACTGCTGAAGCACCCTAATCTGGAGTGGCCCCTGTACCATCTACCCCCTGCATCAGTCTGGCAGTGGGGGCTGCTGCATGGCTGTGACCTGCTTCCACCTGCAACAGCTTCCACCCCCTTGGACCTGTGGGCCCAAGGCTGGGTATCTGCCAGACCCAGATGGGGTTCCCTCACTCTGTCATCTGGGTAGCTATTGCCCAGAAGATATACTGCTTGCAGTGGCCACTTTGAACTGTCAAAGAATGTCCTCTTTGCCCCAAATGGCTAAGAGGTCAGCCACCTCATCTGTCCTTCAGCTGGTCCTGGACAGGCTTCTTTGCACAGGTCTCACCACTTGTCTCACCAGCGGAGATCCTGGTGTTCTCTGTTTACGAAACACAAATTCTCTGATAAGAAACCCAAATTCTCTCATTAAAATACCCAAAATAGTGTTCTTCTGCTATTAAAATGAAATGCCACATATATAAAAAGGGCAATGTTTTATTGATATATTTACAAGTGTAAAGCAAGTTGGAGTGGGGGGTTGAGGGAGTTTGTGGATGAGTGTAGGATTTGTAGTGGGGCTTGGGAAGATATGGGGTTTCTGCAGGGGTTTGGGGTTTGTGGCTGTGTATGTGGGTGAGTGGTTTGTGGAGGTGGCTTGGGGATGTGGGTATTGTGGATGGATTGTAAGGGGCTGGATGTGTGGGGTGTTGTGGATGGATTGTGGGGGGACTGTGTGAGGAGGGCTGCTCAGGAGGGGCGGGTCCCTTGCCCCCCCCCACAGGGTGCAGACCCCCTGCACAGCACCCAGACTGCTCCCCTCCACAGGACCCACAGCTTCCTCCCACAGGGCACACTCCCCTCCTGCATAGCCCTTATGTGCCCCCTCCCCCCACAGGGTCCTCATGTGTTCTCCACAGGGCTGCAGCTTTCTCTTGCAGGGCCTACAACCCACCCCTGCAGCAGCAGTGACCACGGGGTGCTCAGGGCCCGCTGTGGCCAGAGCCCTGCTTGGAGTGGCCCCACTTGGCTCAGAGGCAAGGCTGCTTGTGTCGCCTGTCATGGGACTAGCCCGGTTTGGCACCACACAGGGATGTGCTGCTTCAGGCAGCACTGGGGCTGCTCGGGCTGTCACCCAGGAGCCAGCACCACTCATAGGGACTGCACACCATTGGGCTGGGCCAGTTCCATGGAGACAGGACCCAGCCTGGCACCTGTGAGTGGCACCAGCCCCAGGGTGACAGCTTGAGTGGCTCCAGTGCTGCCTGAAACACTTGTATATAAATACACATGCACACACACACAACTTAATTGTTGGAGGGTACTGACAAAGAAGGAAGATGGCAGGAAGCAATGATACAACTAAGTCTGAAGACTCTCTTTGGTTCTGGAAAAAGACCCTCTGCTGTTTAGGTGTTTTGTTTTACTGTTTTTATGTGTGTTATTGTTGAAAGGAGTTTGCCCCAAGGAAATGAAGACAAGTAAACAAGAGCTGTAAACAAACACCAAGAGACTGTTTGAGCTAAGAAGATCCCCAACCCACTATGGTCATGTTAAGAATATTTTAAAAATTTTTTGTAGAATGCTTAGATACTGATTTATGTTGCATGTCTGAGAGCTTGAAGTGGTTTGTCATTGTTTGAACATCCACTCCTAATAAAAATATTTTGTAACAATTTATGTTTTTTCAAAGCAGTTCACAACCACTACTTTTCACAGGTAATCCTGGGAAATTGTTTAGCAAGCATCTCTATACATTTTACAGAATACTGTTACTGATTATATCATATTATATAAGTTCATGTAAGGACCTGATAACATTGACCTTGGGTCTTGAAGGAACTTGAATTGGAAATTGCTCAACTCCTAACGGTAGTATGCAACCTATCATTAAAAGTAGCCTTGGTATCTTGCTACAAACAGCCTTGGTTCCAGAGAGTTACCAATGTGACTCTCATATTTTAAAAAAGGCTCTAGAAGGGATGCAGGGAACTACAGGCCAGTGACACCTAACTTCTGTTCCTGGAAAACTAATTGAAACAATAATAAAGAAAAAGACATGTTCAGTACATGGATGGACATGACTTGCTGGGGAGGCATCAACATGGGTTTGTCAAAGGGTTATCATGTCTTACCAACCTACTAGAATTCTTTGAGGGTGTCAATAAACAGGTGGATTGGGACAATCCAGTTGACAGTATATTTGGACTTCAAAAAAGCCTTTGATAATTTCCTCCATCGGGGCACTTAATGAAGTTAGGTAATATTGGGATTATAGGGAACGGCCACTTGTGAATTGGAAATTGTCTCCAATATAAAAAGCAAAGAGTGAGTATAAATTGTCAGTTTTCAGGATGAAAAGAAGTAAATGGAAGGGTCCCCCCAGGATCTATGTTGTGATCAGTTCTGTTTAACGTATTCAGAAATTATCTGGAAAAGCGGGTGAGTAGTTACATGACCAAATTTGTGGATGACACAAAATGATTTCAAGTGGTAAAGACCAAGGTGGACTGTGAGAACATAGAGAAGGATTTGGCATGATTGAGTGAATAGGCAACTACATGGAAGATGCAATTCAACATAGAAGAGTGGAAAGTGATGTACCTGAGCAAAAAAACAAACAAACAAACTATTAGGGCTGTGTGAAATTTCAATGACTCTTTTGTTTCAAAGCTGTTTTGATGCATTTTGAGCTTGAAAGAGCGAAATCAAAATGAAACAAAAGGCTTCAAAACAGCCTCAAAGTGAAATGAGGGCACTAGAAATAGTTTAAAAGTTTCGAAATGTTTCAAGTTTTGAAGCAGCCTGGGGGTGGGAGGTGAGGGAGAGCCAGGGCTGTGCTGCTAATGGCTCCACCAGCCCTACAGAGCTCAGCCCAGTGGCGGGAAAGCCAGTGGCAGAGCCACTCTGAGTGCAGCCCTACTGCTTCCCACCACCAGGCTCAGCTCCATGGGGCTGCAGAGCCTCCTGCTGCTCGGCTGTGCTTGCCAGCGCTGCTCTTCGAGTGACTCCACCACTGGCCTGGGCTGCGCTCAGAGCCAAGGCTGTGCACTGGCTCTCTGTTGCCTCCCACTGCCAGACTGTGCTCACCAGGGCTGCGCTCCAAGCAGCTGTGCCAGCCCCAAGCCCAGATCTGGGGGCTCGCACCCCCAGGAGGAGTCTGGCACAGCCCCACGGCCCTCCCGGGGGTGTGGACCCCCAGATTTGCATGAGGGATGACAGGAGGCTGCCACTTCTGGCAAGTGCCATGAGTTTTGCTTTTAGCAGTTTCAGGTGCAGTTTCCCAGAAACCACTACGTCTATCTCTTTGAAATTTGTCAGGGTTTATGCCCTCAGAAGAGGCTAACATCTCTGCAATTTTCATCTGAAGCAGGCAAGAAATGACAAAGTTATAGGCAGTTTCATGATTCCCCATGATAGTCTATGGATGAAACATGTCGAAACAGCAAAACAGTTTCAACGAAACGGAACAGTGCTTCAGAACAAGAAAATGATGAAACTAAAACGCTGTCCCTTCAAAATGGTGAAATGCAAGTTGAAATGAAATGGTGCTGTTTTGCACAGCCCTACAAACTATGCCTACATTATGATGGGCTCTACATTAGATGTTGCCACACAGGAAATAAATCTTGTAGTCATTGTGGACAGTTTGTTAAAAATAACATCTTCATGCTCTGCTGTCAAAAAGACAAACAAAATGTTGTTAGGGATTGTTAAGAAGGGCAGAAGGGAATTAACCCCCCCAGCTCCCGAAACCTGAAAGTATCAGGATGCCTCTTTATAAATCCAGGATTCATTCACACCTTGAATACTGTGCCCAGTTCTGGTTCTTGCACCTCCAAAAGGATATAGAAGAACTAAAGAAAGTCCAGAGAAGAGGAATGAGAATGATTAGAGATATAGAGATATGTAAGGGCTTCCATTTAAGGAGAGACTAAAGAGGATAAGCATATTCTGTTTACAAGAGAGATGCTTGAGGGGGGTACATAAGGATTAAGAAAATACTAAATGGCAAAGAGAAAGTAAATAGGGATATACTGTAGTCTTTCACAGTAAAAGAACTAGGGGTCAGAAAATGAAACTGGTAGGTAGTAAGTTTAAAAGTAATAAAAGGAAGTTTTTTTCACACAGAGTGTAATGGAAATGTGGAATATGTTGCCACCAGATGTTGAAATTGACAGTTTAGCCAGATTAAAAAAGGGATTAGACAAATTCCTGGAGGAAAGGGGCATCAGTAGTTATTGAGCATGGGAGTTAGAGATACAGCCTCTGAATCCAAACTTCCTAGATCTTCAATATTTGAGGCTGCAGGTAAGAGAGGAACAATGGAATTAAAAAACCCCTGATCATACCCAATTCACCCTCCCTTTCAGCAACCACACTCTGCCAAGGTAGAACACAGGATGCTGCACAAGAGGAACCTATGGTCCAGGGGCGGGCAATTATTTTGAGTGTAGGGCTGTTTGCTGAGTTTTGGCAAGCCATCAAGGGCTGCATGACAGGTAGCCAGGGGGTAGATGAATATTAATTTTCTAAATTTTTTAGGGGCCCTGCTGGCCAGATAGAATGGCCTGGCAGGCCACATTTTGCCCACCCCTGCTATGGTCTGATCTATTAAATAGCAATTCTTATATAATCAAGCTCAAGTGGCTTTATTTACAACATAGTTATGTTCTTATTTCTAAAGTGGGAATAAGAATACAGAATTTTGAAGATGTAGTGAAGGAAACTTTCATAGAGAGTGAAACAAGGCTAAGCAAAAGGAATGAAGAGGTTTATGGATGAATGTGAAAATAGGAAAGGGAGTTGTGCAAAGGCAGGCAGTTCACAAAATCAGAAAATTGAAGCTTGGGGAAGTGAAGGTCAGGTATCCAGAGCTCTAGTCACTTTCATCTTATGGTAAAGAAGCTATTGGTTCCACTGCCGCATATTGACTCTCAAAACTACCTGCAATAAAGTTCTACCTCCAGAGAGCTGATTTGTCTATCTGGTCTCAGCACTAATGTAGCTTACATTTAGCTCAATGTATGAGCCAATAGAAATTTCACTGATGTAAAAGTATGAGGCATCTGTATCTTGTTGGGTTTGTGTATGGACAAAGTAGAGATGTAGAGATGTAACACAAGTATGAGATTTAAGTTGCATACCAGTCAGATTTTACATCATTGCCTCAAATATGAATTCTGCAATGCTCATTTTTTTGCTCATGAAAAAGGATCTTGAATAAGGGGTAAATATTTTAAAATATTTTCAGATAAGATGGAAGGTATGGTGTGTAAACAAATTGCTGGGGGTTGTGATTCCTTACCTGTAGCATGTAATCTTAGGTTTGAAGTCTTTGCATTGTAGTTATTTTAACTTGCTGCCCCTGGGTTTGTGGGTGGCAGTAACTTAGTAAATTTCTTTCTCCATTTCTTTTCTCAATGTGAATCTTGTTTTTGGTATCTAAATTATCTCACTAAATTAATAGAGTATTCTTCCCTTGTGACTTCTGATAGGACCACCCAGAATTGTAGTGAAAAGTTAACTTTGGATTGGTAGGTGGGAACAGCACAAGCATATAAAGTCTGTTCAGCCATCTGCCCTTGCCTTTCACATTAAGGGTCTAACTCAGTTCTTTTGCTAACTATTTATGAAGACTTACATGGTATGAAAAATGGCTGTCTTGGGAACACCTCTTCTTTCAGCTCAGTCTTCTGAGTTGTATAGTCAGTTGGAATGCTCTGGTGGTTCATCTTCACAGTTCATTTCTCTGGTCATGTACACAAAGATTTTATCTTAAGCCCCTGGAAATTCTCTCTGCTGTGTGTATAATCAAAAGTACCATCATGATTAGTATTGTGTGCAATTTCTTCTTTTTTGTTTCAGTTTAACTGTATTTTTTTTGGAATGATATGGGATATCTTCAGGTTAAATCCAAGACCTCAGGCTTGCTTTCACTCAGTTCAATATTTGCTTTTCTAAATTGAATATTCTAATTTCTGGGTGGGGAAAAAAACAAAGAAGAGGTTAAGTCCCTTCCCATTGAATCTGCCTGATTTCCAAAAAGTATTAGCCTTAAAAGATATAGCAATGGCAGTAGCTTTTTAAAACTTGCTGAAGTGAACTTTTTTCTCTTTTTTTTGGCCTGGTTGGCCTCAGGTGGCACACCAGCATTTATTATTAAGCTGTTACTTTGCCATGTCTGATCTGTTTGATATTTCCAGCTGTGTTCCGTGGACGTTTTTTATGTTCAGATTAAATGTCATTGTAGCAGACTTGTGAAATTTGACATGTGAAATGTTTTTAGGAGCTTAATATCTTGGCATCCTTTTTTGAGTGAACTGCCAATACTCTTTTGGAAAGCATGTCATGGTAATTCTGTTTCATTTCCAATAACACAGGATGAGAAATAGCAGTTAGAAGGAGACCATTCCATTGAAGTTCATTTATGAACTTCTGAATTCTTTTGTACTTATGAAGAGTTTGCTCTGATTTGTAAGTGCCTAATGGTCTAATCTGATTTTGAGACATGGTAGCAATGTGAAAAGTTGCTTGCATATAGTCAAAGGAATAAGCAATTTTGCTGCTAATTTAAGCCACTTAATAAAGCTCTTTATTTTGATGAAGCTTTTCTTAGGTGAATACAAAAGCAAGAGTAGATTTTCATGATTTACTACTTAGACTTAAACTTCTAAGCTATTAGATGTTGAAATAAAATTCATGAACCAATCCTAGCAACAATTTATTTGTTGTAGGAATTCTCTTGTATCTTGAAAACTTTTCAGAAGAAACCCTAGATATCAAATTCTTTAAGAAATATGAAAAGGGTTCATGCTGGAGTCACATGTTTGAAGGAATCATAGGGAAGAAGGGCTGAAATAGAGCTCCATACGTCATCTAGTACAAATGCTTGCCTGCAGCAGGACCATCCCCATCCAAATCATCCTATACAAATCTAGTCTAACCTCTTAGGAAAACTATGTAGTCAACCTTAACACAATAAAAGACATAACACCTTGATCTGCCACAGGTAAAGTAGGGGGACCATGACAGTCGACATCCGTAAAAGTCACTAATATATACGTTCAAAGATTCCATGAAGAGGGCTATGCCTGATACTACAGAGGAAGACAAAAACCCTCACAGTCCATAGCAGTCTCACCATGGGGTGAAACTCCTTCCTGACACTAAATATGACAACTGGTTGAAGCGTGAGGAGAGGGGCAAGACCCTTTAGCCACGGGCTTCCAAGTCCTAGCAGGAGCACAGGCACATTCCAGTCAAAATCTCCAGCCCGGTTGCAGCCAAAACCCGATGCCTCTGAGGAAGGCTTAAACCCCCTGCTGCTCTGCAATGCATATTAGCAGTGCACAGCAGGGGGCCAGAATTTCCTCCCAGTCCCATACGGGAACCAGCAAAGCCCAGAAGCATGATAAATACCCATAGCAGTATATAAGTATAGCTATGCCTAGATCATCCCCAATCAGTGGTTGTTCAGCCTCTTCTTGAACATCTCCAGTGATGGAGAGTCAGTCCACAACTTTTCTAGGCAGTCTATTCCACTGCCTCACTATTCTAACAGCTAAGAAGTATTTTCCAGTCTAAAGCTACTTTGCTGCAACTTGAAGCCACTGGTCTGCATCCTGCTCTCTGCAAGAGAGAAACACCGCATTCCCTTTTTTTTGTGGGATTTCTTCAGATATTTTAAAACTATTAAGCATCTTATCTACAAACTACATATGCCTGTTTCCTTCAATCTCTCCTTGCATGACTTGACTTCAAAGCCCTTTATCAATTTTGTTGCCCACATCTGGATCTCCTTCTCTTCTCCACATCCTTTTTAAAAATGTGGAGCCCAAAACTGCACACAGTACTCCAGATAAGGCCTAAGCAGTGCTGAGTAGACGCGCACAATCATTTCCTGTTTATTGCATCTAATGCTTCTATTGATGCATCTCAAAACAACATTCTCCTTTTGTGTGGCTGCCTCACACGGCAGCCTCCATGTTGAGAATGTGATTTAGTACGCCTCCAGTTCCTTTCTGTAGCGCTGCCATCCAGCCAGTTATCACCCATTTTGTATTTGTGTTTATGATTTTTCTTCCCAAGGTGTAGCACCTGGCATTGCACAACATTGAATTTCATCCTGTTAGCTCCAGCCAAGCTTTCCAACTGTTGAGATCCTTCTAAATTGCACTCCCATCCTCCGACATGTTCACAGTCCTTCCCTGTTTTGTGTCATCTGCAGACTTGCTCGAGAAGCTCTCAATGCCACATCTGAATCACTGATAAACAAATAGAACAGCACTGGGCTAGGACAGATTTTGTGGGACTCCACTCAACTTCCTGCCATTCTGATGTAGATACATTTATAATTACCCTTTGGTTTCAGCTACTGAGCTAGTTCATTTGTCAACCTTATCATAGTTTTGTCCAGCCCATATTTCTCCAATTTCTTTATGAGAAGGCCATATGGGGCCTTTTCACAAGTCTTCCTGAAGTCCAGGTATACTGTATCCACAGCATTCCCTTGACCTACCTGTCAGAATTACTCTGTCAAAGAAGAACCAGTTTGTTTGACAAGATGTTTTGAATACATCCATACCGGCTGGTTGTAATCAACCTTATTTCTTCCAAATGTTTGCACTTGGATTTCCTCAGAATATACTCCAGTAAGTTCCTGGGTATTGAGGTGGTCCCTGGGTCCTCCTTTTTGCCTTTTTTTAAAGAGGGGCACTACCGTGGCCCTTATCCAGTCCTTTGCTGCCTCACCTGTCTCCCACAACTTCATGAATATCATTGCCAGAGGCTCGGAGAGCTCTTCTGTCAGTTCTTTCTCTACCCTGGGATGAAGTTAATTTATTTTGATAGCAATCCTCCTCCCCAGAACATCTACCTGTTATTGAAGAATCCAAAACCTTGATGTCAATACTACCATCCTAGACATGCATTCACTTCCAGGATATGATGGTCCCTGGCAGGGCCCTTGCCTACTACAGGGAGGATCAATGACACCACCACTTGTGTTCCAAGCTCCTTAATTCTCCTGCCAAGAACCTCATAGTTGCCTCAAACTATTGATGGTATACACTGTTTTGTGACGAAGGGCTTGATTCTTCAACCACTGCAGTAGAGGGCAAATCTACTTGATATCATTGTGCAAGATAAGGTCTTGCATTTATAGTCTAGAAGAATTTGGGGACAGACAAAAATAAAATACTTGGACACCTATATGTTAGGTGCTGTAATGCCTAACTTCTGTCTCCTGACTCCTGGAGTAGAATCCAGAATCTAGAGATTTAGGTTCTCATTCCTATTACTATTAATTTGTTTTTCTTAATGTGATATTTAACCCGGTCATGCTTTTGAAAACAAGCAAAAGCAAAACTGAAATAATCCTGGGAGAAGGAGATAGAACCCAGGCTTTCCTTCTCTGGGATGAATGCCCTAATCATTAAGTTGCAGGTCATGCTGATTCTTGATTGCTTTGAGTTTTGCATTCTTGGCTGTACAGTGGCCAAAGGAGGAAGTGAGTGGTACTTGTCATCCCAGTCTATCTATAGTGTGGCAATTATGGCATTTTCCTGGTACAAGTTGTGGGTTTGAACCCCTCAGGATGAGGAGGTTCTGGAACCCATGTCTCCAATATCTTAGATGTTGCTCTAGTTGCACATCACCACTAATGTGATGATGATATCCACATTAAAGGTGGGTCTCATCCCCATGTACATCTCCTGCTACATTTTAAAAAGCAAGTGCCTACAGCAGTATTTTGAGTGGTTTGATCTTGTGAGCATCTCTACTGGATTAGGCTCCTCAGTGCATCTGGAGACTTCACCTAATTTCTGAATTCCAGTGGGACTTAGGCAGGAGCTAGACTCCTACTTGGTTAGGCTGTCTGAACATGGCAGGAACAGAGCAGAATTGCAAGTGTCTAGAGAATTGTCAGACAAACAGGGAGGCATCTGGTGTGTTCCAGCAGTAATTGCCCATTGAGTGGGGATTTTTGAATTGGGATTGTGGACATAAGTACCTAGATTCCAGCTACATCCTTTTCTAGGCTTTCCCTTTAGCATGAAGTAATATACATCTACTGCATATGCCACAACAATCAAAATGGATGTTTTTAAGGTAATTTTAAAAACAGAGGGAAGATTTAAGATATTTTCTGCATGCAGGGTCACAGTATTTTTAGGAGTCTACTGGAGGCATATGCTATTTTTTATTCTGTATATAAACAGCTGTATAACATGATGCACATTATTTTCTATAAAAAGAGACATATTGTGTTCTCTCACGAAGACTTTATACTTTTTTTTGCTTAACTCCCATTTATCTGAAATAAAGCATAAATAGAATAAAAATGTGGTTACTCTGTGAATATGAAAACCTCATTAACTGTCAGTCAGGAGTGTAGTTTATGAGCTTGATAAGCAGATAGAGGTAATATTGTGGAGGATTAATGACTGTTCTGTAGGTTTGCTATAAAACTTGGGCAAATGACAATGAGATTCTTACTAGACATTAATTAAAACAGAAAAGTCTTGAAGAGTGAGCCATTAGTTCAGAAACATGACAGAACTACAAAATGTATATATCCTTTTCCCTCCCTGCTTTCCTCCTTCCCTTCCCTCCATAACTTCAAAGCTTGAATGAAAAAAGGTGAAAAATGTCAGTCTTTGAAGCAATTTAAATTATCCTTGTCAAATACTTTAACTTAATGTTACTGTTTGTTTAGCGGTAGTCGCAGTCTTGTGAAGGGAATTTGTTTGGCCTAAATTCTATATGAACAAGCAGTCCATTTCCTGTTCTGGGCCATATGTGAGCTTGTTATTTACTTGTCTAAACAAAATCTACTTTGATTTTATAACGGTTGTCAGTATTGTTAGGAAACTAGTACAATGTATTATAAATTGGAAAGGCACTTTGGCTAAAGCCTTTTTATCATGATTTGTAAAGTGTTTTAAACTTCCCTGAAGAAAAAACAACAAGTGATAACTTAGCTTGGTACTACTATACTGCATTTTATTTGAGGACCTTCTTGGTCTACCATACAGCTGAAAAAATATTACGTTTTCTAATGTTTTCGGAAGTAGCTTGGTTTGCAAATGACTAAAAAATAATTAGAATTCTGCCACTTTCAACTCTGCCTTTGATTATATGGACACTTTTTTTGTTTACTAAGTAGCATTCTGGAGTCTATCTATCTTTGTCTTTGGCATTTGTATTAAACATCACCATGTTATCTAGGCACCAGTATGAATGATTAAAACTTGTCCCATGCCATTTGGCAGATTTAAACCTTCTATTTTAAAAATAAGGAATTTAGGTTCTTTAATCACTACTCAAAATTTATTCTGAATTTTAAAGGAACTTTTCCAATCACTGGTTGCCACGATGCCTGTGGTTGACAACAAGTGATGGACACACAAAAATATTTATTTGGGTGAAGTGTTAAATTGCATATAGAAATAAAAATACATTAAGGAGTTTTTAATTTTGTTCCTAATTGAAAGAGTATCTTTGGGTTTGGAAAATATTATATGTGAGAAGCTTCACTAGCAATTTTGGAGTGGTTTAGCTAGCTAAAATTGATTTAGCTAGAATTGGTTTAGCTAGACTTGGAAGACTGTCTGTATGTAACACTAGTGTAGTTTTTTGGGGGATGGGAGTAGGAGTGACTGAGGCACCAGCCCCTGGTGCTTTTTCAGGGAATGCCAGAATAGCAGTCCCAGAGAACCCATGCTACAACTGCTGCAGTCTGTGTTGGAGGACCATGTGGCAAAGCAGGAGCAGCCTCTGCCACTGCTTCAGCCTGTGCAGGGAGAGAAATGCTTGCCGCATCAATGCAGCCGCAGTTGCCAAAATTTAAAGGACATCTGGTAAGTACAATGCAGTGCAGTACTGGTAAGTACATACAATGTAGTGTGGTACAAAGATACCTGAATTAGCTCTGAATTGAGCTAATTGGGTACTGAACTAGTAGACGAGCTACAAGAACATAAGAAGTGCCAAACTAGGTCAGACCAACAGTCCATTTAGCCCAGTGTCCTGTCTCTGATAGTGGCATGGTGGATGCTTTAGAGGGAGAATGTTGAACCAGGTATATCTAGAGGAACTGTGCCTAGCTAATTAGCCTGCTTATCAATAGAGCTATTTTAGCATGAGTTAGTGCCGGACTAAACTGACTGCTTCTTCTAGTACCTGAGATAAGTACTTTTCTGTGTGCTTGATTTCCTGTTCAGGATGTAGCTGTCCCCCGCTGAAGCTATGTGAGCCCAGGGATAATGTATTTCTCTAATGTGGGCACTAGCTTACAGATGTTTGGCTTGTTATAACGTGTATGTAAAAGCATGGCAAAGACCTTTTTCTTTTGTGCTGAGTATTTGGGTGAGAAAGTGGAGCTTTAGTCAATCATAAAAGGAGCTCTTTAGTGGGTTGGGGAATTGCTCACTCAACCAAACGGTTTTTCAGTTGTCATTTACAGTTTTTTGCCACTGTCTTTATTCCTTTGGGACAAACTTCCTTCCACCAGGAGTCAACATAACCAAACTCAGTCCATAAACAAAACACCTAAACAGGGTCTTCTCCCAAACCCTAAGAGAGTCCTCAGGCATTGTTTTGCTGCCACTCACCCACTCTTTCCCTCTGTCCCTCCAGCAACTGGAAAGGCTCTCAGTCTCACCACTGTACTCATGGTTCTCTGGGAGAGGACACTCTTGGCATGATCTACTGGGTCTAGCCTGAGCTCATCTGCCAGCTCTCTCCCTCTCTGCTCTCACTTTCAGTTCCCTGGGACTTTTCTGTCAGCCTTACTTTGGCTCTCAACTCCCAACATTCCTCTGACCCACTCTCAGTTACCTTCCCTGGGAGTCTGTAGCTTCCTGTGGCCAGCTAATTGTCCCAGTCCTCCTAGGCAGCCTGTAATCACTCCTAACTGCCTACAGCTTGGACTGTAGCCCTTGCAAACCTGCATACTGTTCCCAGGATCCTTGAGCTAGCAGACTGCTACATTACTACAAGCTCCTTCCCTATGAAAGCCATGTGATTAAATGGTAGGTATGGATTTATTAGGGAAAACATTTCTCCATGTTTCTGGCTCAGCTTTAGTTTAAAGCAATGGAATGGATGGATGCTTCTCCTTTCAGTGATTGTCCATACATAATATAGACATTATGGACAATATGTTCAGGGTTGCAAATTACAGATCCTGTTGGTCACTTATGGTCTTTTGATCTCTGAAAAATATTTGAAGCTTCAGGCAAGGTGTATCCTCTGATGTTACAGAAGAATTTTCTTTGCTGATTTCTGAAAGACCATTGGTGATAAAGACTAATCTTCAAGTTGTTCTTGATGTGGATAATGTTACTTGCAGATCTATCCCACAGCAATGGTAGTAAGAAGAACCTAATAGCTCTTGTGGTCTGGCTTCCTGGGTTGGGGGTGGGGGTTGAGGTTTAAATTATTCAGGGTCTAGGTTTATTCAGTTGTGCAAAGTAGGTTTCTTTGGTCTTGCTTTGGGGTTGTACTTGCCCCCTAAAACGAAACGTTAGCCAACTAAGGTACTTTTTGTAGAGATGAATGTGACGTCTTACAGTTTTTTCATTAGAGACCTTCTTAATTGCTAAAAAGAGGTGAAGATTAATTCACTTGCTTCAGTTACCAATTCACTGAAGTGTTCATATGTCCTGGATCTCATTTCGGTAGCTTAGTTGAGAGATGCAAATCTACTTCCACTTCATTTACCCCTGTTTTCAGAAATCATTTAAATTTCTTCAGCTGTATGTTGGCTTGAGTAGCTGAACCAGTGGGAACTAGAAACTTGCTCTGCCTAGGAACTTTCTGATAAAAGAAAATTTTGTTAAAATTACTGGTTCATTGAACTTGAAAATATTTTGTTTATAATATGGTATCATAAAAAATAGGTCTGGAAAATTCTTCCTAATATCTAACCTGTATCTCCCTTGTAATTTCAGCCCATCTTCTGTGCAAATGGAGAACCTCTTTATGACAACATTTTCTGTATTTGAAGATTGTTATCAAATCCCTGCTCAATCTTCTCTTCTCCAAACTAAATGATCTTAGTTCTTCCAAACCTTCTTCGTGTCTCATGTGTTCTAGACTTCTAATACTTTTTGCATTTTGCTTTCTATTCAGACACAAACATTTTGGATTTTACATGGAGAGAGAGAAGCCAAACTTGTCAAGATTCATTACTAGATATAACAGTCCCTCAATATAACCATGGCTATTTTGGGTAGACTTCTTGTCACACGATGGTGGGCCTCTTTAAAGTGAATCCAGGTTACAAAACAGGTGTTTCCCAGTTGGGCCTAATTAAGAAGGAGGATTGACATCTGGAACTAGTGGAGTTATAACAGAGAAAGCAGGAACTGGAATCTAGTTGGAAGTCTCTGTCAAGAGCTACAAGAGTATCTTGAAAAAAGCCAAGGGAATTTGAGAGGAGTTTATCTTTCTAAAATGGAGGGCTAGAAAAGCAAAAGGCTTGAGGAGCACTGATGAGCATCAAGAACAGCACTTCTGTAAGCCAGAGAGGTAGAAACTAAGACTGAAGGCTAACTGGAACATTAGAAGGATTTGTCTGGTAATCTTTCCACTGCAGAAAACAGCAAGGAAAAGTGATGAACCATCCCCTTATGAGGAAAGAACTCCCAATAGACAGACCTGAGAGTTCCTATTGGAAGCATTTTAGCAGGAAGGGTTTTACAGAAGAGGAGAAGAGCCTTAGAAAGTGACAGAAGCAGCAGTAGATGCTCTAAACTGGGGTATTAGTTGTCAGTGCTCTGTGCATGGGGATGCTTAAAGACTGTATGGAATAAATGGTCACTGTGCTGGGATTTTTAAGGACTATTTTTGTCATATGTAATAAATCTTTTTAGATAAGTTTGATGTTCACCCAAAGGGCATTTCTACAGCTCTGGGCACTTTTAAAAGTGCTTGATGCTGTGGTGCATGCATTTGTATGAACATCAAAGCAGATTTTAATTTTTTTTATTTTTGTGGGCAAAAGTGAAAATGATAGAGGACACATTTTTAGTTCTGTTTATCTTTCTTTTGAATTGGTGAGAACTTGGCTGTACACAATAGATCTGGTAGGGAAAAGTAGTTTTAGTTATAGTTTCCTGTTTTCTATGACAGTGTTTTTCAATCTAAAATTATTTATTAATTAATAAAATAAGTCTTCTTGGAAGAATTCATAATTGATTTGTGTATTGCCTGGAAGAAAGCCATGATTTTACTGAAACTGTTTGTGGCTGTCCAGGCTAAGGAAGAAGAATGAATGAGTAGGGATTTATTCATTCTGACACGAGGAGGGAGCAGCATTAAGAGCCAGTAAACAGGCCAGCAAAGAAGGGTGTTTGAGTTGGGACTCCAGACTGGGAGAGGAGTGGGAAGCTTTGTATGCCTCAGGAGCAAAGATTTGTGAGTGGTGGAGAGAAGTTCCACCTGGCTTGGACTTTGTGGTCTGGGCTCAGTTTGCTTGCTAGTTGACATGATTGTTTGGAGTAGTGAGCAGCGAACTGTTCTCAGCTGCTGAAAACATATAATTAGTGTATAGCAACATGAATGAGGTGCCAACCAGATCATAGTGGTACCAGGATCCAACAAACAAGGGAGTTTGCCCCAGTCTCCTTTATAACCTGTTTTGCTGTAAGCTTGCTGATCAGGTAAGGGAGGAAGAAGGAGTTTCTAGATAAGGGGTTGTCTACCAGGGATACGCGTACTCCTAGGGGTACTTTGAAAAGTCATAGGGGATACATTTGGACAGGTGGGGGCAGCACATCCCAGAGTGTGGCAGTGGCATCTCCCCCGGCACATTTCCACATATTGCCTCTTACCCAAGGTAGGGGAATGCCATGTGCCTCCGGCCCCATATGGCCCACAGTGGTGCCTCCCCACCCCCACCACCAGCTTGCTCTCTTGACTGGCCATCAGGCTGCTGTACTCAGCCAATAACTGATGGCAGGGAGGCACCCTTCTGTGGATGGATGTGGGGCGCAGGGGCTTGAACATGGTGGCTGCCACCACCACCCACCACCTTGCTCTGCTGCTTTCCAGGAGCAGGGTCAGGGGGGCAAGGGCAGCGGTGCCCCTCTGTGGGCTGCACAGGCACCTCCTTTGTGGCTGGATGCATACCCCTTCTGCGTCCAGCTGCTGCCACCGCCAGAAGGCGTACACTTGTTAAAAAAGGTTGAAAACTCCTCTTCTAGGATGTTGCAGCAGAAGAGGAAGAGGGATTTAGCAGAAGAAGAATCACTAAGAAGCTCCATCTACAGAAGTTTTTAAGAATGGGTTAGACAAATGCTTGACTAGAATGGTTTAGATGGTGGTGATCCTGCCTTCGATAGGGGGTTGGATGAGATGACCTCCGAAGGCCCCTTCCAACTCTTCTTCTATAACTTTATTAAAGCTTTCATGCCCCTTTTAAAATAATATTCACCAATTAGGTAGTAATTTTATTCTGTAAGAGGAAATTGGACAGATGTCTTCCTCTTGTGCTTTTGTAATCCTATGACCAACAACTATAAAATGAGCATGAGGAAGAATACATACTTCTCTACATGTGGACTGTGAACACTAACTTCATGGTGTGCCCAGCTTTTGTGGGCTAGCCTTTGAGATCAGAAGTTGTTTGACCTCATTCCTTTGGCATGGCAGTAAGGGAACTATTAGCTGCATGTGAGATCTTAAGACTAATAGGGAAGATTTCCAAAAGTGACTGAGGATTTTGTTTTCCTTATGAAAAGCAATACCCTTATGGTGTCTTGAGTTAGGCCACCAAAATCATTAATCACTTTGCAAAATCTGTTCCTATATATTTTTGTTGTCTTACAAATCTAAATCTAAAGAAAACAATCTTCTTATTTTTTTGCTTTTAAGAAAAAGACTTAAGATTGCAACTAAGTTCATTTTATCTAGTTAATTATTCTTGAAACATCTTGGCCTGGCCATCTAAATTAGCCATCCTATTTAAACTGAATTTGAAATGCTGCCTCATTTTTATTTAGAACAGATAAACCACTCTTACTGAGTTCAACCAGCCAACATATTAGCTCAGTCTTAGAAATGGTGGGGTATATGTTTCTTATAATCGGTAAAAGGATTGACATGAAACCAAAGTGAAATGTATTTGACCATTATGGGAGAAACAGCAACCAATTTTGGCTTGTCCTTTATCTTTAGACTTGAGTGGAAATCAGTTTTACTCTCAACAAATGTTTTTACGCTGTTATGCAAGCCACTGTTTTAATCAGATTTTTACTTAAACAGTGGTTGCTTATGCACTGTTTCTCTTGGGAAATATTTAGATAGTGTTTATGCTGCATGCTATAACAAAATATTCATATAGTTCATATATACACACAATTGGTTCATATATCACCATGCACACACAGGATGCGTACAGATATTCAGGAAGTTTAGGGGGAGTTTAGATACAGTTTAGATAAAATGACTACCTGATCTAAGATAAATTGAGATAGAGGGGCTAGCGAGTAGGAGCTCGGGGGGAGGGGGAAAGCAGATTCTCAGGGGGGCTAGTGGCTCCCACGGGGGAATGGGGGTGGGAGCAGACAGAATCTGTGGGATGGGCTAGGGGCAGGTGGAGTTCATGGGGGTTTAAGGGGATGCATAGGGTCTGGGGAGGTTGGTGGGGTCTAGGTGGGATTAGGGGGACTTGCAGTACTGTGGGAGGGCTTGGAGATATGGGGCGGCTCTCTTCCCCACACTCTAGGACTAGGGGTTATTTTTAGCTCCCAGACCCCACCACCTCCAGACAATGCCCCATCCCCCATGAACCAACCTCCCCCATCCTGCCTGACCCTGCCTCCACCCTGACTTACTATCTCAGCTCCCAGCACTGGTGAATGTTGTTAAAACTGGCACTGGGAGCAGCTTGTGGGATAGGACATTTGGAAGACTTGGGGTGGGAGAGGGAGGTAGGGCTTGTCTATCCAGGGCTGGGGAGCTAAAAATAGACCCATGACAGGTCGGGGGGGCAGGGATAGGAAAAGTGTAGCCCCAGGTCTGGGGCCAGCACCTGGGCTTTCCCAACCCTGGGGCTACACTGGGAACAACACACTAATTCAGTTAGATTGGTTTCACCAGGCCTGATCTAAGTTAGACTCCCTTGGAGATGCACTTTACTTACATTGGGTCAGCCATTTTTAGACCAATCTAACTGTCTTGAACTTCTGTACAGTTCACACTTAGTACCTAACTAAGGATCTAAATTGGCCACTCAATTTAATTTAGTTGCCTAGTTCCACACCTAGGCAACTAAATTAAATTGGGTGGCCATTTTAATGCATTTTAAAATCCCCCTAACCTCCCTTTATGTCTGCATATACCTTAGCTGTAAGTGTTTTATAGAAGCATTTATGAATTAAGTGTGTGTGTGCGCATACACACAATTACATTGGAATTATATTTAACTTTTTATTCTCCTCTCCACTTCCCCCTCTATTTTTTTCTCTCTTGTATGTTATAAGGGCAGTATTTAAACCACTTTTCTCCTACACTCATTTGAGGAATAGTTGCTACTAATGGTTAAGTGGTCATACTCTCTTTTGCTCTTAAAGGCTTAGTAGACCCCAGGGAGATGGGAGTTCAAGAAGAGTGGTTGCTTCTCAAGGAAGCGATCCTCAGTGCACAAGCTAAATCTATTCCAACACGGAGGAAAGGCAGCAAGAAGACACAGCAGCCCCCCTGGCTCTCCAGAGACCTAGCGGACCTACTGTGGCTAAAAAGGAAAGCCTACAAAGGATGGAGGACGGGATTCACCTCCAAGGAGGATTACTCCGCGCTGGTCCGGTCCTGCAGGGAGCAAACCAGGAAAGCCAAGGCTGCAACTGAACTCCAACTAGCTTCAGGCATCAAGGACAACAAAAAGTTCTTTTTCAGGTATGTGGGGAGCCAGAGGAAAAGCAAGGGCAATGTTGGACCCCTGCTAAACCAGATGGGGCAACTGACAACTGACGCCCAGGAAAAAGCCAACCTATTAAATAGGTACTTTGCGTCAGTCTTTCATCAGTCACACGGGATGCCCATGCCTGCTATGGGACAGGGAAATCTGGGTGAGGGGAATCCCCTACCCTCCATCAATGCTGACCTCATGAAGGAACACCTTGAGAAGCTGGATACCTTCAAGTCAGCTGGCCCCGACAACCTGCACCCCAGGGTACTCAAGGAGCTGGCAAGCGTCATAGCCCAGCCCCTGGCACGGATCTTTGAAAACTCCTGGCGCTCTGGTGTAGTGCCTGAAGCCTGGAAGAAGACCAATGTGGTGCCGATTTTCAAGAAAGGGAGGAGAGTGGATCCAGCTAACTACAGGCCCATTAGCCTGACTTCTATCCTGGGGAAGATCTTAGAAAAGTTTATTAAGGAGGCCATCCTTGAGGGACTGGCCCAGGCTAACATTCTAAGGGACAGCCAGCACGGGTTTGTTGCGGGTAGGTCTTGTTTGACCAATCTCATTTCCTTCTATGACCAGGTGACCTATCACCTGGACAAGGGAGAAGAGATTGATGTCATATATCTTGACTTCAAAAAAGCCTTTGATCTGGTATCCCATGATCACCTCTTGGCCAAACTGCCCAGTTGTGGCCTTGGCTCCACCATGATCCGCTGGCTGGGAAATTGGCTTCGTGGTCGGACCCAGAGGGTTGTGATTGATGGCAGTCACTCATCATGGTGCCCTGTGACCAGTGGGGTCCCTCAAGGCTCTGTCCTGGGACCCATCCTGTTCAACATCTTCATTAATGATGTGGACATTGGAGTCAAAAGCGGACTGGCCAAGTTCGCCGATGACACCAAACTTTGGGGCAAAGCATCCACGCCAGAAGATAGGCGGGTGATCCAGGCTGACCTGGACAAGCTCAGCAAATGGGCAGACGAGAACCTCATGGTGTTTAACACCGAAAAATGCAAGGTTCTCCACCTTGGGAGGAAAAACCTGCAGCACCCTTATAGGCTCGGCAGTGCTACGTTGGAGAGCACTACAGAAGAAAGAGACTTGGGGGTCATCATTGACCACAAGATGAACATGAGCCTGCAATGCGATGCTGCAGCTAATAAAGCGACCAAAACACTGGCTTGCATCCATAGATGCTTCTTGAGCAAATCCCGGGATGTCATTCTCCCCTTGTACTTGGCCTTGGTGAGGCCGCAGCTGGAGTACTGCGTCCAGTTTTGGGCTCCACAATTCAAAAAGGATGTGGAGAAGCTTGAGAGAGTCCAGAGGAGAGCCACGCGCATGATCAGAAGTCAGGAAAACAGATCTTACGATGACAGGCTGAGAGCCATGGGACTCTTTAGCCTGGAAAAGCGCAGGCTCAGGGGTGATCTGATGGCCACCTATAAGTTTATCAGGGGTGACCACCAGGATCTGGGGGATGTCTGTTCACCAGAGCGCCCCAAGGGATGACGAGGTCGAACGGTCACAAACTCCTGCAAGACCGTTTCAGGCTGGACATAAGGAAGAATTTCTTTACTGTCCGAGCCCCCAAGGTCTGGAACAGTCTGCCATCGGAGGTGGTTCAAGCACCTACATTGAACACCTTCAAGAGTAAATTGGATGCTTATCTTGCTGGGATCCTATGACCCCAGCTGACTTCCTGCCCTTTGGGCAGGGGGCTGGACTCGATGATCTCCCGAGGTCCCTTCCAGCCCTAATGTCTATGAAATCTATGAAAGCTCAGAACCAGAAGAAGATTCAACAGTCAAAGAACTATTGGTGGGAGAACAAAGGAAGAGCGAGAAGAGAGACTTCCTGGTGACTTGAGAGATGCTAAAATTATAACTATATTCAGAATAGAGATGGATCAGGCTGTAGCAATTACTGTGGTATTGCACTCCTGTTAATAGCTGTGAAAATTCTTGTCCACATTCTCATCAATAGATTTACTCTCCTTGCTGAGTCCCAGTGTGCTTTCACCTCCCTCAGACGTATAATTTCAGCCCACTCAGAGGTACATATGATCATTATTGCTAGACAGCCGTAGAGGAAGTGCTGCAAGCAACAGAGATATCTTTTCATAGCCTTCATTGATCTAAAACTCTTGATTCAGCCAAAAGCCAACTCCAGTGAAATATCTTGATGAGATTTGGATGCTCACCAATATTTGTTGCCATAATCTGACTTCATGACAACATAATTGTCCTAAGTAACGGCTTGGAAATGGCCCTTTTCAGTATTAGAATGAGAATAAAACAAGAATTCTTTCTTCCATTTATGCTGAGTTTTTTGTTGTAGCCATGTTGGTCTAAGGACATAGGCAGGCAAGGTTATTTGAGTTGACTCTTTTCTACCTTATATTCTATCACCGTAATGTCTCCCTTTGGCTTTTTCCCTCCTGCTTTTTTCCCCCTCCCTTACTTGCTTTACCTTTTGTCTTTCTAATTTCTACCTTATTTACATTTTTACTGACACCCTGCCACACTTTTAGCTTCTCTCATTCCTTAGTCTCAGACCAGCAGAGACTCCCTATGGCTGAAGAAAAGAGGCTGAGCCTGAAGGCTTGCCAAGAACTTTTTTCCAACTACTCAGTTTGTATAATAAAAATATCACATCTACTCAAACAACCTTGCTCTTGCCCTTATTCCATTTATACTACAGCTATTCTGCACCTTGTTGCTGATAGACTACCATCTGGAGTCAACATCCAGTATTGCATGGATGGAAATCTCTTTAACATCAGTTGGTTATGTTCCAAATCCAAGATAACCAACACCTCCAGTATGTCATGAATATGCTGATGATTATGCTGTGTGTGTTCATTCAATTGAAGAGTTTCAAGTCATTCTTGATTGCTTCTGTGAAGCATATGAAATACTTAGATCAGCACCAACTTAATGAACATCAAGATACTTTACTAGCCTACCCCAAACCAATCAGCCGCTCTTCCACAAATTACAATTGGAGGATCATCCTTGGAGGATGTTGAGCATTTCTTCTCTTTGGATAGCTACTTTTCCCAAGAAGTAAATATAGATTACAATATACAGCACTGGATAAAATCTGCCAGTGGTGCCTTTGAACATCTTTGAAATCATGTCTTTGATAATGACATCAGAACCCAAACCAGGCTTCTCATGACCAGGCTTTTATTGTTCCTGTTGCATAAATATGAAACTTGGATGACATATTAGAAATACCTGAAAGCCTTGGAATGTTACTATCAGTAATATCTTCAGAAAATTCTCCATTTCAGGACATAGGAAGGACCGAAGAATGAACTCTAGCATTCTGGCTTAAGGAAATACCACCAAAATTGAAGTAATGTTTATACAGAACTAACTCCATTGAAGAGGACATTTCATAAGGATGTCTGACAATAGGCCCCCAAACAGGTCCTATACCACGAACATACCAATGGTCACTGCTCTAGAGGTGGGCAAAAGAAGAGATTCAGGACCTCTCAAAAGCGAATCTGAAGAAATGTAATATTAACATGAATACCTGGGAGACTCAAGCACTAAATTATTCCTACTGGCACTGTTATCTATGACAAGGCATTGATCATTTCAAGAAAACTCGTATCACTATGGAGGCAGATGGATAAGAAGGACAAAGGGAAAGAGCTGTGACCTGATGTCATCAGGATCCACTACTTCCTCCTGGAACTATTTGCCATGTCTACAGGTGAGCATGTGGATCTTGGATTGATCTCTTCAGTCATCTCTGGACTCGACACAGAAGAAGGTTATCATTAGCTTAACATAAGCTGTTAAAAGGAGTTCAGCCTACAACTTGTTTCCACTAGGGGCCTGTGCTGGCCTTGCCATAAAGTATTTGTTACATGTTTAGGCATAAAATGGGTGCTGAGAGTGCTGAACTTGATTATAGTTGACCATTTCCTGGAGCTAGCTGAGAACTGCCTGAAATGGAACAGTCCCCAGCCAGATCCAGGTTGCACGTGCAGACTTCCCCAAACAGTCTTGTGCTGGTTGGGAACTGTTTTTGCCTGGGGCAAGTCCCAGCCAGCACCAGGCAGGGTGGGGAACTGCCCCCATGCAGGGAGTTCCCTGCCCTAGCTCCATGATCGTGATTACAGAGCAGGGCCTGGGAGATTGTTCCCTGCCTCCGCTCGGTGTGCAGAGCAAGGATAGGGAGCTCCCTGTTGGCGGTGCAAGGGGACATTGTCCCTGCTTGACTCCAGTGGCAGACCCCGCCTTGGGAGCAGGCAGCTTCTGGGGGCAGGGAGCAATTTCCTGCCCAGCTGACCAGGAGCAAATTTGCTCCAAATTTGCTCCCAGTCAACTATCTACATGTATCTTAATGCACAGTAATCACCTGGCAGTTAATTTGCTACTTGAATTTGCAGGTAGCAAATTAACTCCTGAGTAGAGCAAATTACTGTGCAGTTAAGGGTCTCTGTGTATAGATGGTGATGCTTACTACACAGTAATTTAGTTTACTACACAGTAAACCAGCTCGTGCAGACATGCCCATGTGTTCCTCTTTCAGTGTATTGCCATCTCCCAAAAGGCTGTTTAATATTCCACGCCCAGTAATAAGGTGAAAAACATCTGAGTGTTCTGGAGCAAGGCGGATATAATTTCTGTAATGTCTTGCAAGCCAGAACTGACAGGAGGGAAAAGGCAATTCTCTGAATGGGGCCATATATTTGGGAACGTGTCAGTTCTGTATTTGTGAAAGCTGATAACCTCATATCTTTGTTTCACCATGAAAGGCTAGTTTTGTGTATTAGAGAGAGAGAGAGAGCTCGTGGTATCTCTCTAGGTCCTGAGAGATTTTTTGGTAAATATTCTGCATAGGTTTGGGGTTTTTTTTCTTTTAGGGTAAAGGTCAGTTTCTCTGGAAACCCTGCTGCTTCTGGCTATGTACAGACATTCTTTACTAGTGGTGGACTTGAGCAGTACACTTTTTTTTTTTTTTTTTTTTTTTGCAGGTGCATATGTGCTGGAATTAAAACGTGCACAACCTGAATTAATGCCTGGTCATGTTTAATTGATTTTGTCCTACAGGAGAATAAAAAGATGTATGTAATGATTATTGTATGCTGTTTTAATTATGAGTGTGTTGGTATGATGCTTAGGCATGTGCGCTTAACATTTTCCATTCTGATTGGTGTAATTCCTCTGGAATTTAAGCTAAAAAAGCTTGACTAATGTATATCTATCATATTTATTGAATCTAAAACAGCTTTCAAGTTAAGACAACCCCCCAGTAAATAGATTCTACATATGGAAAATGTATAAATTTGTTTTCATATTTCATAGACATTAGGGTTGGAAGGGACCCTGGAAGATCATCGAGTTCAGCCCCCTGTCCAAAGGGCAGGAAGTCAGCTGGGGTCATAGGTTCCCAGCAAGATTAGCATCCAATTTGCTCTTGAAGACGTTCAATGTAGGTGCTTGAACCACCTCCGCTGGCGGACTGTTCCAGACCTTGGGGGCTTGGACAGTAAAGAAATTCTTCCTTATGTCCAGCCTGAAACGGTCTCGCAGTAGTTTGAGTGTTCGACCTTGTCATCCCTTGGGGCGCTGTGGTGAACAAACGTTCCTCCAGATCCTGGTGGTCAGGATTTGTTATAGTTTTACAGGGGTAGAATCTAATTCTTGAAAGGTCATCATAAATGTATCCCCCTATTGCTTTCCACCCATTGGTGGGGGAAAGAAGTAGCAGAGCAGTAGATGGCAGGGTGTGGCCAGCCCCCTTGCCATCTTCCCCCACACTTCTTGTCCCTGCCCCCCCTCCTTTCTCCCCCTCAGCCTCTGCGCTCCTTCCACACCTTCTGCCCCCTTCAGCATTTTCTACTTCCCACAGCCTTTGCCTCCTTACTCCCACCCCTCCAATTACTGTCATATGTGGCTATGGCTTCATTCTCTTCCAGGGCACAGAGCACATGGAAGTCCCAAGGAGCTGCTATCCTGGTGATTGGCCAGACAGGGGACAGTGTCCATGTGCTCTGTCCCCAGGATGGATCCAGAGCTGCACTTCACAATAAAAGTAGTGGAGGGTGTGTGCAGCTAATGTGGCTCTGACTCTGACCCTAACTCAGGCCCAAGGCCAGAATCAGAGTTGTAGCAGCCACTGCAGCTGCCTGCTCTTCCCTCCCTCCTTGTTCTTGATCTAAGATGAGGGGCTTTTCCCCTCATGCTAAAATAAGCCCTCATCTTGGATGAGGGTTGTAAGTAAGGTGAGGAAATGCAGCAATTTTATTTCCATGCATGGTGCAGTGTGCAAAAATGCAAGTTTTTGTGATAGTGTGGAAAATAAGTACAAGTAAAACATTGTAGAGAAAGCATTAGCTGTTATCACAAGTATCTTTGAATAATTGAGAAACCATCATATGAAACCTCTTTCAGTTTAGGCAATCTGACTCAACAGGTGACTTTAGAGAATTTCTACTTATTACAGAAAAATTACCAAGATGTTTTTTCCTGTTGCCTCCTCCATTTTCTCACTTACAACAATTACTAAGAGTGAAATGATCCATTTTTTTCTTGGTCTATGCTTCTGTGAAATATGTTGTGTCTCTTACCTGCACTAGTATGAAGCACTAATGAAGTATCAAATAGTTTTCTTAGTTGTTTGGAGGAGAGGGCATAGACAACCCCAAAATAAAGGTCACTGTAAAAAAAAAAAGAAAAAAAAAGAAAAAAAAAGCTTTCTCTTAGTATATGTTTTGATGAATACTTCATACCTTCATCTTTATTTCATTACCACCTAAATTAATATCAGAACTAGTCTAATTGAGCCAGCTGATGATTCAGCAAAGTACTAACTGAGGAAATTGTTGGCATGAGTAAGATTGTGAGCATGACGACCGTATGCTTTCTTTAAAATATTGTGGATCTTGTGTAACTCTGGAAATTTCTAAAGAAATAAAATATTTGGTGGTAATGCAGAAATGCTGATTATAAATAAGTAGAGCAGTTTTTATGTAATTTTCTTTTAGGTGTTTTAAGCTGAACATTTTGTAGTGAAACATCATATAAAAATGGAGCTCTACTTATGAGAGGAATTGGCTGTTAGGCCTGTGCGAAGCTTTGGTCTGTGATTCCATTTGGCAGAGATTCAGCCTGATTCGGTGGCTGAATCTCTGACTCTGAATTGAATCATGAGACCCTTTAATCTCTCCGTATCAATTTGGAGAGATTCAGAAAGATTTGGTGATTCAGACATAGACACAGCTTTAAGTGTTTTTTTTCTACATAACTCAAGGTACCAGGCAGCTCGTGAATGCTGCAATGCTGGGGCAGATGGAGTGTCCCATGGGACCATGGGAGGGGGTCCCCAGCATGTTTGGCAGCAGACCCGGAAGTGGACCAGAAGCACTTCTGGTCCTTTTCTGGGTCAGCCAGAGAGCATGCAGGGGGGCCATCTGTCACCCTGCAGCTTGGGGTGGCATATTGGCTGGGCGGGATCTGGGGGCCCCTTACAGCCACTCGCTGAGCTGTGGTGGTGCGGGGTGGGGGGGGAACCCCAGCATGCTCAGTGGCAGACCTGGAAGTGGACCAGAAGTACTTCCAGTTCACTTCTGGGTTAGTCACCAAGCATGTGGGGGGCCCCCTCATGCTCCTGTGGGATGCTCCATCCACCCCAGCATCACAGCATTCATGAGCCACACCTGATACCTTGAGGTATGTAGAAAAAAACATTTAAAGTTGTGTCTATGGGCAAACTGACCCTCCAAATCAGCATTGAATCTTCAGATTTGGATTCAGCTGAACCGAATCAGGGACAGTGATCTGAATCAACAAATCAAATCACTATCCCCAGTTCAGGCCGAATCTGAATCTGAATAGAATACGGCCCGTTTTGCACACCCTTATTGACTGTGTGGCTAACGCAAGTAGAGTCACACTTTATAAATAAGGTTCTAGTCATGTTACAGACTTCTTTTATGATCTTTAGCAAGACACTTAATTTCTTTGTGCCTTATTTCACTATCTGTAAAAATTGCGTAGCCTTTCTTTCCCCAGTCCTGTCTATTTAGAGTGAAAACTCTTTAGGGCAGGCAGCTTGTCACAGTGCACTCAGGTGCCCTGCGCCTGAAAGCAGATACGGCTCAGGAGAGACCCCTAGTGGTAGGAAGGGGGAGGCTCAGCTGCCAGTCACCAGGGCTGCACAGGTGCTGGTTGCTGAGGCAACCAGTAAAACCAGCTGACAGGAAGGGGCAGGGCTTAGCCCTTCTTAAGCCCAGGTAGGAGGCCAGGGGAGCAGTTCCTCTCCAGTGGCTGTGGGAGTAGGAACTCAGCTAGGACAGACAGAGGGGAGAACTCTGGTGGTGTGAACATCCCCTGATTACTGCTGGGGGTTGGGGAGCCCTCCCTCCCTCTCTCCCTCACTCTCTAGTAGGGAGTGAATCTGGTTTGATTGGACAGTCTAGTTCTGTTGTAGCCCAGGGGCTTTGCATTTTTATGTTAATTTTTTTGTCTGGAGGACTGAGTGAAGCTATTAGGGGTTGGAGGAGGCCTCATAGGGACTCCCCAGTAGCATGGGGGTTCCTAGTGCCAGAGAGGGAGCAGCATTTGTGGGGTGCATTAGCTCCAGCCCCCAGAGCAAGGGGCGGGCAGCGGGGAGCTCGAGGAGTAAAGAGGAGGGCCAACAGGGCATAACATGGGCCCAAGTCAAACCACGTCAACACCATCTGTGAGGCTTGGACTACGGTGTAGGGGAGGAAAAGGAGCCGCAGGTAGCGCCCCCTGTCACTGGGGTGCGAAAATGGGCAGCCTCCAGCTCATTACAACAATCTACTAATCAAGTAAGATCAAGGCATGGCAGGCGAGTAAGCAGGCAGTTGGCCCATTACAGGAGGATGGAGCCACTCCTGGAAAGGCTCCAATATTGATACTCCTGTCACACAGCTCATTAGGTATGTGAACAGTATAGCAACATAGAGCTTTGATTTGGGTTGTGGTCTGTAGATGCTACAGTGGTATGTGTAACTGAGGATAAATGCATAAAATTATTACTGCAGTTTTGGAGGATGTTTTAGAGGATGCACTATGGTTTTGCAGTATGCACTGCAGTATTAATTTTGTTTTGGAGGATGCACCGTGACCAGGGATCTTAGTTTTTCAAGGGGGAAAAAGCAGAAAATCTTCCTTTAAACTCCCAAATTCATGTTTTCTGTAACCTATGCAAAGTGCATCTTCGTACTGTGTTGAGTGGTGCCATTTCTGCTGTCTCTTATTTTTGCCATGGTTTTTGCCTTTCAGCCAATCAGCAGTGCCCCCCTGCCTCCCCCCCCCCCACTGCTGATTGGTTGAGAGGCAAAAACTGCTGCAAAAATAAAATACCAGAAATGGCACAACTCGCTGTAGAACACCATTGCACTTTTAGTAGGTTGTAGAAAATGAAAATTCTGTGGTTTTTTGCAGTTTCTTTGTGGCGAACAGAAAACTAGGTTCCTTGATTATGACATTAATCCTTTTGTTTTTTAAAACTACCTTCTGTGAAGGACTCACACAGTTGTGTAAATTAGGGTGGGCAAGCAGGGAACTAGTGTCACTAGGGAATACTCAGCACTTCCTGCCGGTGGCATTGGGTGCTCACTGAGTGTCTGGGATGGAGGAAAGGAGGATCACTATTCCGTTGACTCCATTTGCCCCCTGGCTTCTCAGATACACACTTTGGTTCAGCCCTGAGCTTCTCAGCTCCTGTGGCCCAGGGTTTCCTTCACTGCTGCAAAGGGTGTGGGGTGCACCGTTCCACCCACCCTGCTTCCCATCTCCTCTGACACACTGATTGGTACAGCACTGCCATGCCTGGCTCCTATGGCCAGGAGGGGGCCGTGCAGAGCTTCCCCTGTTGTAGCAAAGAGTCCTGGTGGGAGGGTTCCTGATGCTTCCTCACAGTTGGCACCTGAGGCAGGTGCCCTCCCTTGCCCTGCCCTATTACACTACTGCTCCTTGCTTTCCAGCTCAATGTCCCCTCTCTACACCCTTCATTCAAGAGCCTCTGTGCCCAAGGCACTACTATGCTAGTGCTAATTATGACTCTGGATTCAGGTATGGTTATACTTTTCTGTATCAAGGTATAGACTCTGTTTTGTTCTGGGAATGTATTTTATGTAAAAACCGCTCTGTGTGTTCACATTTATCTCCATCTTGGTTTGACATTCCAGTGGCTTTTAGTTGCAAGTTAATAATTTAAAGTATCCTGTTCACATGAAAATGCTTTAAGGAAGAGCTTGTCAGATCCTTTGACAAGGGAGATGGAATTTGCAAGGTCATTGGATATAAGAACTGACTAAAGATACAAGGACTGACTACAATCTAAAGGAGTCTTGGAGTACATAGGGCTCTGAAGAAAGTGATTTGTGCATAGCGTTGTTGTTTTTCCATAAAGCCTGAGCATCTCTTGTGTTTTGGTTGTAAGGTGATAGGCTTGCAAAGTTTGTGTGACCCTTGTTTTTCCTGTTCTGTAGTCTCCAAGGGGAAACCAGTAAGAAGGAAAGTGCATAGCTTTGGTGAAACTCTGGAAGCATGAAAGAGGTAGGGGGAATACAGTCCAGGGTTGTAACAACTTGTTTCAGAGAAACATGGCCATCGTTAAAATGGTATCTCACTAGTTGAGAAGAAAAGCACTGCTAGAAGGAGGAAATAAATACTGAACATGAATATAGTGACACGGTGCAGATTGCCTTAACAGGATCTAGTTAAGATATTTTCCTTGGTTACTGCTCTCCAGTATGTGTGAGGAAGAGAAAATGCGGATGGATGCAGCATAGTAATAAATCCAAAAGCCACACTTTATTAAATTGCTAGCCATCACATAAGGTGCAGCTGAGCTCCTCAGCAATTAACAGGGTCCCGGATTCATCCCTGTCTCCTTACTTCTTTATATACAGGGAAGTGGGATTGGTTCATAAGAACTTGCCTCTGACTGCAGTGCTGTGAGATGTGCGCAAACGCATTGATTTCTAACTGTGTAACCCTGGCATTAAACGTTTAGTCTAGGAAATTAAGAAAGGTTAATTTGGCCCTCCTTTTGTATACAAAATTCCTATTGGCAAGTTGTCTGCATAATATCTACCAATAAAAGGAATGGGTAACTTAAGTAATGAGGAAGAAAGAATCTCCTAAAAATTGCTTGATGAGGGACTTATATTTCAAAGTGTTTAATCACCATCTCTCAGCTATGTTAATTACAAGTAGTGTGCAGGAAGGGAAGACAGAGATGAGATCCTTATTATTGACTGAGATATAGAACTCCAAAATTAATGAAGACTTTCAGGCCGGCTTTGATTATTTTTCCTGTCACTTACCAAGATGACTGCTGTCTTCTGGCTGATAACTGCAAAGGGTTCAACTAATCACCAAATTAAGCTATTGATCCAAGTTAAAAATGCAAATGCCTGTGCATCATGTTAAATGTAAATATGAGAAGCAGAAGATGTGCGTCTTTGGGGAGTATACACTTCACAGAGACAATATTTATACAGTTTTTATGACCCCTTTTGATTTAGCCTGAAAGCACGTAATGTACAGCAGGACTGACGCACAGCAGACTGTAAAGAGAAACATTGTTGAAAGACCAAAGCTTTATGTTTTGAAAATTCTGCTTTCCTGCTGCTTCTTAAAGATATCTTTTTGAAAGAATGCTAGATTCCACTTGGCATCAGGATGTATTGCAGTTTTAAGAAAGAGAGCTTGGAGCTGGGAGGTAGGTCATTTACCTTTTCCTTCTTTCAGTTTCTTTATTTTGGAATTTAGCACAAAGTGCTGTAAAGATTAATCAATGTTTGTTCTCTGTGCTGATAGCTTAAAAGACTATGTAACTAGTAATTTAATACTCAACCATGCATAAATATCTATCTGTTACTTCTTGTTCTGTACCTAGACTGTAAAGTCCTCTGTAAGGGGATTATTATATTATTTTGTCAAAGTATCTGTCACAGTGCTAGTCAGTGACAATAGCTGCTAGGTGCTGTTTTGTATGCTGATATAAATACTAAATAATAATAATAATGCACAATATCTACTGTGGCTTCCTATCCGTTGGGACTAGGCTCTTCTACAGTGCTAGTTATTGTAAAACTGCAATGAGGTCTTCAAGAAAAAACTGAGCATCTTGCCTGATACCTCAGAGTGCTTTAGTAACAAATTTGAAAACAGAAGCCATTTATTCTGACTCCAATACAAACATTGCTGATGGTCCTGACCATAAAGACTCAGGTTAGAAACTGTTTCTACAGAGAAAAATGTTATTAGTGCCTGAGAGTCACTTGGATGCTATGGCTATGAGAGAGTGCAGTAGGAAAAATCTTGTTTGCAGGTTGGAGGACTGTAACTAATTCCATGACACTTCTATGCTGAGTGAAAATAAGTCTTGGTCTATAAACAAACATATTTTGCTTTTTACATAATTTTAAATAATTAGGAATATATTTTGCAGAATTCCATTCACTGCTCTATTAATGCCATGTTTTTGTCAAAGGAAATGGCATAGTCACCACATTTTCAAATCATCACAGGATTTCACCCTGTTTTTTCTATATAATTCTTTACTTAACTTGCTTGATATGTAGTATTTTAATCTATTTTTCTTGATAATACAGAACACTGCCTATCACCTATGATGTCTCCAAGGGAGACAAATTTGGGACATGATTTAGTGTTTACTGAGGTCAGTGTAAAGATTCCCATTATCTTCTTTGGAAACTAGATGAGGTCCATAATGAATTATTTTAGATACTCCGTTTTTAAATTTAGCTGTTGGCTTATTTCTCCCCTCTTCCTCGGTTTCATTGGTTGCCTTAATTATATTCCAAATAAAATTCTGCTTTCATGTACAAACAATATGAGAACCTAATGGGATTGGAGAGCAAATGGGATTAGAGTGTTTGTTACAAATACAATTAAAATTAACTTTTATTAATGCTGTTCAGAAATAAAAATATTTTATTTTTTTTGATAGGTTTTAGACTGGATATGTAAGAATTGCTGCTGCTTTTGGCTTCTGCATAAAAAGGTTTATGAATGGGATAAAACTACAGTATGTCATTCTTCGGTGCTTGACGTAAAGTTTGTACATGTAGATGGGGGAGGATCCAGTGGGGAGTGTACTCATGCACTTGTATCCCCCCGCCCCCTCATTGATTCATTTAAACCCAACTGTTTGGCAGCGGCAGTAGCATTTAGGGTCAGGCAGCAGGAAAGGAGTTGATTGACTTCATGGCTCATTAAAATTTACCTGATTCCTTCTAAACTCTTCATTCCGTAGGCCTTAATGACCTTCCCTCCTTTTTTGATGGTCTTAATCAAGACTGACTTTCTTCTGCAATCCTGCTGTCTGTTAGTTGCTCTTGGTAACTTAACTCCTATTTTAAAGGAGCTGCAGACTATATTTAATGCATACCAATAAAGTCATATTTGTTCTTTCATCAATCTTACAACTCAATAATATAGCCCTAGGCCCCTAGCATACTAGTAAAGCTTTTAGCTTCTTTTTACCTGTTAAAAACTTTTGTGTGTTAAACAGATGCACCTCACCATGTGCACCCCCTTTTTTAAAATTGTAGATTCATCCATGCTTGTGGATGTTAATTGAACAAAAAAAAATTTGGATATGCTGTTTCTTCCTCTGGTCTCTGGTTTTACTTCTTCCCATTTGATGGCATTTCTCATATTGTTAAAATATTTCAGCACTGTGAATATACCAGAATTAGCTTATACTTTCAGAATAGAGAAAACATTATGAAAATTAAAAGCATGGATTATAATGCATGTATGCAGGAATTAGGGATGATAATTAATCTTAGTTAACTTGCATGATTAATGTGTTAATTGATTCTAGTATTAGTTTTTTTTTAAAATGCGTTACTTACACATGTAGCTTTGGAGCCCATGCCCAGGCTCCAATCTGTCACCATCACCGCCGCCTCTGGGCCACCCAGCAGGGCAGCAGTGGCAGTGCAGAGGAGCTGAAGGGCAGCCAAGGCGTGGGCTCTGGGTGGCTGCAGCAGTGGGGGATAGGGGCATGGACATAGACACACACAAGCAGCCTGCAGCATGCATGCAACCAAGAATTCAGCCTGGCAGCGTGTAGAGCAGCACTCTGCAGGTAGGTCTGTGGAGGGAAGGGGCATGAAGGAGGAAAAAGGCACGGGGGGGATTAGATCAAGGCCCCCACACTGAGGGAGGAGGTGGAGCAGGGGGAGGGGCAGGGGTGAATGGGACCTGGGGCCAGGGCGGGCCATGGGACAGAGCCATGGGAGGCTTGTTCAGGGATGGGGGGGGAGGAGCTGGCTTCCCACAGCTGCACGCACCCCTGGGGCAGGCATGGGAGGGCACATACCTCCTAGATTTGTTCATAGGATGGAGGTGGGCTGCCCATTGTGGGCTGGGGCTCTGCACCCTGCCGCCTTTGCGTTGGGAGCTGCGTGATGCTATGTTGTGCCTCCTGCAGCTGGGCAGGCAAAGGATGTGTGGCATAATCAGCATGTGGCTCCCAGGACAAAGGCAGCAAGATTCAGAGTCCGAGCCCACAGCAAGCAGCCTGCCTCCACCCTGTGCACAAATCTGGGGGATATGTGCCCGCTATGCCTCTGCCACGAGTGTGTGCAGCAGTGGGGAGCCATGCCCTACCCCTACACCACTGGACAAGGCACCCGCACCTCTGTCCCATGAACTGCCCCTGCCCCCGCCCCTGCCCTACCCCCTCCCTCCCTCACTGTGGGAGCCTTAATTTTCCCCCACCCCTTCCCTCCACAGATTTACCTGCTGGGCACTGGGTCTGTGTCTCTGTGTGCCTGCATGTGCCTGTGTGTCTGTTTGAATGCATATATCTATGTCTGTGTCTGCCCCTCACTCCCAAGCCATGCCCTCTCCCCCCAGCCTTGCTGTTTCCCCTTACTCCTGACACATAGTCACATAGTCTATCTCCTCCTATGTGCTGAAGAGTTAGGTTCTATCTCTCTTAGGTGATCATTTCAGGTTAATGAGGGGTATGATAATGCTGGCCCATTGTTGTCTTTGCACTGCTTTCAGTATTACATAGGTTTAAAGGTTGTTTAATGGATTAGAAAATTACTGTTATAAACAATGTGTATGTGATTTTTCACAAGAGCTTAATGGATTTAAGCATTCAACTTCCATTGGCTTTTAACACTTGTTTGGCATCTTTATTAGGGACCTCTGAAAAGTGAAGTTGTTCATTGTGAGTGACCTGTTTTTTAAATGCAACTGGGAACCAAGAAGGTAGGTCATAGGTGTAAGATGGTATCTTTATCATAGAAAGCAGCAACTTCAAAAACAACTTAAGAGTCAGAGGACAACCAAGGCAATGTGAGCTTTCAGTGCAATGTGATAGTTAAGAGAGAAAACTTAATCAAAGTGTGTAAGCAGGAAAGTAGTAAGTAGATAAGTGAGGATATATTACCAGGATATACGACCATGGTAAGCCTGTTACTAGAATTTTGTGTTCAGTTCTTTAGCTCATACATTCAAAAGAAGATTGTAAGGCTTGGAATGGATTAGGAAAATGCTGCTGCAAAAATGATTTGTGCTTATACAATGACACACTAAAGCATAATTTAGTTTAGTGAAAAAAGAGAAGAGGCAACTTGGTCATAGTCTAAAAGTACCTATTGGGGTAGAGAGGTTTTGACAGCAGAGAGGTCTTTAATCCAATATATAAAGACTTAATAGAAAGCGGGAAACAGAACCTGGGGAAATTCAGTCTAGAAATAAGATGCAGTGTTTTCAATAAGATATGGTCTATGGGTTACCTTACTCATGTCGTAGACCTTGATCACTAGAAGCCTAACTCAAGATTTGGTTAATTCTGTTGATGATGGTTTTAGTTAAATGGGATTTCATGGCTTGTATGTGGGAACCACTTGGTGAAATTCTATGGTCTATGCTATTCAGGAGGCCAGAAAGAATGTAATTCTCTCTTCTGTCTTTTAAATGATGAAAAATACTAGATATAATTTATTATTATGCATAAATCATATTACTATAATAAAAGAAGATATTCAAGTAGCCAGTTACTTATTTCCCTAAAAGGAAAAAAAAGATATTTGAACTACTTTGTTTTTAAAAAATATTTTATGGTAGCATTCACAATTAAATTGAAAAGTTTACTGTTATATTTGAAGAGTGAACTATGAACTGATGGTGGGCCAGCAACACTGTTAGTCTTGGTGATCAATATTGTTTCACTGTTTCCTTGCAAATACCATTCTTTCTGTATCCACCTGCTATCTTTTGTCTTATCATTAAATTGTAATCTTTTCAGAACAGTTATTGGCTTTTTATTCTATTTTAGTACACACTGGTGCTCCTAGACCTCTTAACAGTGTGTTTCATTAGACCTCTTAAGAGCTCTTTCCATTAGATTGCCTCAGGCTTTCTTATACAGCCAGTATAAGTGATTCATATTTTGTATCCAATGAATTCCAGGCACAAATGGTTCACCATCTGTAATTAGGCTGATTCATGTACCTTGTGATGAGCCATATGAATTCATGCTATCAGTACGGTGTGCACAAATTGAGGGATTGGAGGCAGATGATGCAGATGTTGAATGCCTTGAAGCTGAAGAACCTCAGCTGTTCAGGGAGCTTTAATAAGCAGTTTTAACTGAAGAGTGGTATAATTCTTTAGGATGGTACAAAGTTTTCCAGATTAGAAAAGTCATGAAGTTTAGGATGTATCCTTCATTTTCTTTTCTACCTTGATTTGATTCTTTTCAAAACCCCCTGAACGTTGAAACTATTGCAGATGTGAAGGCTAGCTGGTTTTTGTTTGTTTCTCTTTTTTTAAATAGTTTTCCACAGATGTTCATTGACAACTAGAAATTTATGGGGTATCCTATTTAGTTTTATCAAGCATAGTCCAGTTATTCTGAAGAGGTGTTTGTTTATTACAGCATCCTGAATTTGGGTGGCTTTAGGAATTAGCCAAAATCATTGAGTTTCTGCCCACTCTACAAAAGATGAAAGGCTCAAAGCTGACATCATCAGAACTCCAGGGTCAATGCTACCTTCAGAAGGTTATCTGAAATTATGAGATGGCACCAATGAATCATGGATTGTCACCTGTTAACATTTTAATTAACAGAAAGCTGAACATAAGAATGTTTGTAATGATAGAAACTCCTGATACTGGTCCCCAGTCTTATGAAGCTCTGCTCTGTTCCAGACAGACATATATTGAAATGGAACAGAAGAGAGAAGACCTGTCTTATTTTTATTGTGTGCTTTGCTACCATTGTTATCACTATGATGGTGACTTGATTCTCCCCCACTAAGGAGCAAAAGTTCATTTCATGCCTCTGGAAGCTGTGTTCTGGCTATATGCGGGAATCTTCATACAGGAAACTCAGATTCTATATACCCTCCAAAATTATAGACCATATTCTTGAGAAAATTGCCTTGCAAATATAAACCAAATGCTGACTTGAAAACCTCTGATTTTTTTATTTTTGTCAAAAGATTACACAAGTATAATTCATGGTCTTCCTACAGCTCCTGAGGCCTGGTCTTGAATTCCATGGGTTAAATATAGACCATCAAAAAGCCCAAGGCTGAATCGTAGATTTCATAGATTTCATAGACATTAGGGCTGGAAGGGACCTCGGGAGATCGAGTCCAGCCCCCTGCCCAAAGGGCAGGAAGTCAGCTGGGGTCATAGGATCCCAGCAAGATATAGGATCCCAGCAAGATCAACTCAATCTTCACAGGTTAGTCTAAGCTGTGTAGATTGAACTGATAAGCAAGTGAAAAGATATTCACTTTTGATTCCAGAAATGCAGTTATGTGCCTGCATAGTTCCAGGTTGGAAGCTGGCGGGGGCACTAGAGCACATCTCTCTGCTCAGCTAGAGCAGACAGCTTGAATCTGGAGGGGGTCTGGGACAGAAGTTCAAACTCAGTTAAACCTAAATCAGTTAAACTGGATACTACATATATCTAGGTTTATCTGAAACTTGTTTTGGGCATTTTTCAAAACGGTTTATGTGTACTGAGCTTCTGTTGTGTTACAGATTTGAACTGGTTTCCAATCACTTATACTGGTTTAGTTTCTGTCCCTAGTCATGAAGTTCACAGTGTTTCAGAGGGTCCATATTAGTTTGTAGAAGCGGGAGCAGTGCAACTCGAGCTGCTGTTAATGGCTTGACCCTCCAAGAAGGAAGATCATTGTATCAGTTACGTTATTTTATAAACAGTGAAGCTTCTGGAAGGATTGGAAGGTGTGTACATTTTCAGGCTTTTGTAAATAAGGAAACTTCTGAATATGGAGTTAAGAAGAAATTTAGTTTATGAGCATGTTACTCTAAAACTGCCATTTTAGGAGTTTCTTGCACCTTCTTATGAAGCATCTCATACTAAACTAGGCAAAGTGTCAGTCTGTTTTCCTATATCTATTGCATGGCATCCCAGATAATAATCTAATGGGGGTGAGGGGGTTGTGAAGTTACCAAATGAACCCCTTCCTGTCTGTTGAAAACAATAACACAAAATGATAAAATACCTGGTGAAGACCCCAGCGGTAAACAGCAGAGAGAAGGAAAGTAGCAGCTTGCTGCTTTCCTTTCTGGTACCATTACCTATTTGATTCCCAATAAAATTGCAATGTAGCTATTTTCTTCTTCCCTTCAGTGTGCATTTCTTATACTGTGCCAAGCTTTAAATGGAGAAATTTAGGTCAGTAAGGGGGGGGAAAAAAAAAGAGTCCTCCCTTGTACAAGCCTGGGTCCACATATGTAGCTTATCCAGTCAGATTACACAGTCAACACTAGTCTGCAGCAGCAACCTTACAAACCCCAGTGCAGTTCAGTAACTGAGGGGTTCTTTGCTTTGTTCTAACCAGTGCTCTACACCACAACTCTTGTTACATCGCTAATCTCAGAATCATTTGAAAAAGACTGGCTTGAGTAAACTACAGCAAGAAACTGTAGATTGGGGTTGGCAATGTTTTTGGGCAGAGTGCCAAAAACACCCACAACCTCTCCTTGTAAAATATTCGTGTGCCAGTCCTTGTTATGGCAGCACAGCCCAGGCCCCTTTCCTGTGATTTGCCCCGAGGCGTACATGCCAAGTAAAATACCCACATGTGCCATGCTCTGGCACCCATGCCAAAGGTTACTTACCCCTGCTGGAGATGGTTTGGGGGTGAGAGAAGTTTTTATTTGTCATGGTGGATTGTCCTTGAACTGATCAGGCCGCGGCTGGAGTACTGCATCCAGTTCTGGGCGCCACACTTCAAGAGGGATGTCGACAGCATGGGGAGGGTCCAGAGGAGGGCCACTTGTATGATCAGGGGACAGCAGGGCAGGCCCTGTGAGGAGAGGCTACAGGACCTGAACCTGTTCAGCCTCCAGAAGAGAAGGCTGAGGGGGGATCTTGTGGCCTGTTATAAACTAGTCAGGGGGGATCAGCAGGCATTGGGGGAGTCACTGTTCCCCCGAGCACCGCCAGGAGTGACCAGGAATAATGGTCACAAGCTGGCAGAGGGTAGGTTTAGGTTAGACATCAGGAGGCGCTACTTCACAGTCAGGGTGGTTAGGGTCTGGAACCAGCTTCCAAGAGAAGTGGTGCAGGCTCCTACCCTGGGGGTGTTTAAGAGGAGGTTAGATGCACATCTTGCTGGGGTCATTTGACCCCAGTACTCTTTCCTGCCATGGCAGGGGGTCGGACTAGATGATCTGCTCAGGTCCCTTCCGACCCTAGAAACTATGAAACTATGATAGCGCAGGACTCCTTGTTCAAACTGTCGGTCCACTATTGTGGCCTTGGTCTTTCATGCAACCTTTTTGTCTTTTTATCTGCATAGGATGGTTGTGACAATGGTATTTACATTGTTATGTGTAACACTGGTTTTAGATTTCACTAGAAGACTCCAGAGGTTGGAGACCTAGAGACCTCTAAGTCTTCAGACTATCTGAGCATTTTTCATTTGTAAAACTTTCCTAGTTACTGCCTGCTTCTTTTGCAGTGGGACTCTGATAGTGTCCTTTTAAATACCTCTCATGCCTTTAACTTACAGTAATCTTGCTGTATTTTAAGGATGTATCTTGTTGACCCCCTTACCAAACTTTGGTGGTATGTGGTAATATAGCTACAAGGTAGGGAGTTACTAGGACTGACATATCTAGATTCTCTTCTTCCTCAGCCCTCAACTGGCTTACTGGGATCCCCAAGGGTTATCTAATTTTTCTTTTTCTAGGAAGTACAGTTGTCCCAGTTCCAGTGTAATGACTTTTCACCCAGAGGGCTGAGCATTATGCATGGGAGAATTTGTGCCTTCATAATAGGATTTAATAATTCAAATTTAGCTATGTTGAACTTGACTTTTTAATCTTTGTTTTTAATTTGAAATCCCTGTTAAGAAGCCATTGAGAAGGCATGTGGTTTCCTTGACATTTTGGTATGTTTAATAAATTTGGTAAAATCAGAATGTAATATTTTTTTTCAATAGAACACTTTTGTTTAAACAAGTGGCATCTGTAATGTCATGCAATTTACAAAGGTAAAATGTTCACATCTTTTGCTACTTAAGGCACATGTTGGTTTTTAGTACAGATCTTTAGCTTTTCATACTTCTCAGAGCTGAATTAAGCCTTTCTTAGTCCTTATGCAGTTTTTAAGACAAACAGTTGGGACATCATTTTGATTATTTGATATTATTCTGTCTTCCTGAATTCTGCATCAACTTCTCCAGTGAATGGCAGACTATGCTTGTATAAAAGCAGTGAATTGCATTTCTGTAACCATTTTCTGTTCCCTACCCATCTGTTTGTATGCTTCATCTACCTGTTAGATTTTGCATTTTGTAGATTACAAACACTTTACAGAATGAACTGTCTTTATACTATTTGTTTGTAAACACCCTAGATATTAATGTATTGGTTAATCATTTACTGTATTGCAATTGCAGATTATAATAAAAAAGAAGGCAAGAGACATCTCAAATACCCACTTTGCTTGTTTTCTCTACTGTGTGTCAAGCTGAGTGGTATTGCAGACTGCATTTAGCTTAAATTCTTCTCTGCATCATACATATTCTCTTTCACAGGCTAGGAACCACTAAGCTTGCTTAGAGGATGAAGTGCTTATGGTGTCCTAAACAAAAATATAGTTATTTGAATGATTAAAGAATTATTAAGCTGTTTGGGCTGAGGTTCACTGAGGCCACTGAATTTCTCAAATGGAACAAACAGCTTATGCATTTAACTTATACATCTTACCAGAATTGTTGTTTGATAGTTAGTATTGCCAGTTGTTTTCCTCTTGGCTCAAAACCTTGTGTTTTCATCGCAAGAAACATGATGATCTGGAAACACTGAATTCAGAAACTAGCCTAATGGCTTCTGTGCTCAGGGAATTCAGATGTGCTTAGCAAAATGGGTCTTGAGTAGAGAGACAAAAAATCGTACAGTTGTACCAAAGTGTGGATTCTGGAAACTATTTAGTAGCAGAATAGGAGTATTACTTCATTCTTTTGAGCTCATTGTATTAGTTAAGACTGTATTTATGGATTCTGTAAACTGTCTGCTTTGGCAGAAAACACAAAGAGGGAAGTTAGAGTTCAGTTCTAACCTTCACAGAGTGGGTGTTTATTGTGGAATAGCTTGAAAATTCAGCCGTTGAACATGTGTGCACCAGCTCAGTAGCAGATTTTAGAAGATAAAGTAAAGCACATACTGAACATAACTAAGGATAAAATTGAATCCTAAATGTGTAGTCCCTTGAGCCTTCAAGATGGGTACATGGTCACTGCTCTGCCAGTCCTTAACACAAGACTGTTTGCTCTTTGAAAGTATGTGGTTTTTAAGCACTAGTGGGTTGTAGCAATTTTTGGTAAGAAATAAAGCTAAATTAAAGGCAAGTTTCTCTAAATCCTTATGCTTATTTTCTTGAAAGATGCAGTGTCCTTTTGTTTTGGAGAATGCTTGTTGATTTATAAAGCCAAGTTAGGTGTGAAGACTTGGATGACAAGAACACATTAATATTTATAAAGATTGTATATACAGAGGGATAAGCATAATAGATTTTATTTTTAAATTTCCTTTTAAATTCTGGATCTGTCTATTTTTAAATGAGTGAGGAAGGTGGCTTCCCTGATTTTAAGAATTTTATGTAGCTTTCTTGAGATACTAGTGCTGGGCCATTGAAGTTAGGGTACAATTTTGATAAACTTCAAAGTGATGGAAGTACTCCACTGCACAATAAATCATCTCCCCTCTTTGATTTTCACATCTTTCACGTGTTAGCAATTACTATTCCTCTTCCCTAAGACCACAGCAATTTGTGGCCCTGCTTAGTAGAGTCCAAATGACCATGTTTAGTACGGGATCCTAGATCATTTGTATTGTTTCATCTTAGTATTGGTTACTCATCTAAACCTAATAAAAAGGTATTCATAAAATGAGTTGGCACATCTCAGTGATGTTTCAAATGCTATTATCCCAAGATCCATTGTCTAATACTGTTGATATCCTGTTTTTAAATCTGTCTGGGCTTAGTATCCCTATTGAAAATATAGGGTGCAGTGTTATGTAGAGGTAACTGAACAAATGTAAGTACCTGAAGTAGCACGGCTCTGACAGAGCTTTTCTTGGGCTAATGTACATGAGACTACAGCAGGATTGCTTACAGTATCTGAGAGAGCTTGCTTACCCCTAGCTTGGATATTCTGGCAGTGCACTTGAGCTGGGTAGACATGCCCTTAGTTCCATTGAAGTGACTGCATTACACTGAATGTTTTAGCTGGATTGGGGCAATATGTAGGAGGTCAATGATAACCATATATTAAATATATTCCATGGTTTTCCAAAGGAAACAAGACAGCAATAGAAATGGGGGCTGGGAAGGGGAGTAAAATAGACACCTCTCATCTGTCGTATAACTTTAGTGTAAAACTACAGCGAGGAACCAGTTATAGACTCCAGCCACTAGTAGTAGTTGTAGTAGTGGACAAAGCAGGGACCTTCAGACATTCGGGGAACTGACTACAATTTTGACTGGATTTTCTCTGCCTATTGCTGATTGGCTCAAATGTTATTTCCTCTTCTGTCACTCAGTCACTGTTTCTACATTTCATTTTTCACTCCACATCTGCATCTCTTTCGTTCTTCACTGTCCTAACCACCTCTTTCTCCTTCCTCTCTTTTTATTCCATTTATCTTATCCCCTTCTAATCATGGTCACACAAAAACAAGTAAAAAAAAATTGTGGAACTAACTTGATGTTTGCAGCCATTGCACTGTTCACTCTGCATATGTGTAATTCCACTTTCCCCACCCTGTGTTCATCTTGCTTTTTACGGTAAACTGTTTGAGACAGACTGCTATTCTGGCTGTATTCTGCTTCATGCAATGGGAACCAAGGACCCCATCCTTGGTTGCTCCTTATTTGTTACTATGATACACATTGTTCTTATTCTTGCTGCTGTTAATACATGCTGGACAAGGATGGTTATTCATTTGTATTACACAAGCATTGTCATTACTGTATGTTGTTGCATACAACATGCATCTATCTCCAAAAACTGGTTGCTGACAATTGTACCAGCAAGAGCAGTTTCTCCTTACTGGGCAAAAGCAAAAATAAAAGTAAAATTTTCATGCAACTTGGGGTGCAGAACATTGAGCAAGCTTGGCTCCCTAACTGCTGCTACTCCACTGCCTACCACAAGGAAAGATTGAAAAGATCTTTTTTTTTCTTTCTTCCTTTTAAAAAAAAGAGGTGTATATTTTATTTCATGGCATGTTATATATGAGGAAAATAAAGTATTTATTGCCCAAATGTTCTTTTCAGTTTGACCCTCTGAATCTTTATTCAGAGAACAAATTGTCCCTCTCCTTTCAGGTTTATCACTGGCATTCATTCTCAATTGGTTACCACTGTTCTTTGTTGAATTTTACAGATTGAATTTTATATCTATAATCCATTGATGTTCCTTTCCCTGTTTTAGTTGCAACATACTCATATCTCCACACAAGACACGCTCTCCTATCTTGTTTTCGGTGTTTGTCATGCAGAGACAGCCACATTATTCTTTCAAAATTATGTTTTGCATTTACAGTGTAAAACGATACACTGCGGAATAATGAAGTCCGGGTGTGTTGAGTGCAATAAAGCATTATGGTTGCACTAACATTTCTCTCTGAGATATTTCCTACGTATATCCTGACTGTGGTCACATTAGTTCTTAATAAACTGTTCCTGTCATGCATATATTTTGAACTGGAAACTAATCCACATGATGTGGATTTGAAATTCATCCCAATTTTCCAGTTTATTATGGAACATCAGCTCAAGTATGTACTATATAATCTGCTACTGCAGAGACCTGAATAAAGAGAAATGCTATAATTAATATTTTTTAAATAATAGCTTCATGTTGACCCAACTGGAGTACAATCTACTTTGATCACCTTTGTGCTTTCTACCACCAGTAGTCTTACTGAATTCAGTGGGGATTGTTCCCAGTAGTTTTCTATATGATAGTATGTATTTGCAGAACCAAGTCCCTATAGAGGAACAAAATCATTTTAAATTGTTTGAAAGATTTGCCAATTTGACCTTTTAAAAATATTTTATTTGCATTGACCTATTTTCTTTGTTTTGGTTAAAATTTGGATGTGAGAGATATGGGAACTTGACCTCACAAAATTTATTTTCCTCTATAATGGAGCAGGGTTTCCTAAACTGTAGTGTGTGCCCCCCTTGTGGGGAGGGAAGTGGTGAATCGTTCTTGGCATATGTGTATGAATCACAGTAGCTATCATCAGTCGTCCTCTACTTTGGCCACACTCCTTCAGCTGACATCGCTGCTTCCACTGCCACCAGTTTCCCTGCTGGCAATTGCTAGCAGTGAGGGAAGTGGCGATGGCTGAAATACAGTGGGCATGAAAGTATCTAACAGTGGGGCATAAAAATCACCATTTCCCAACCCACCAGGTTTGGTAAATGCTGCCTTACAGTGCTGATTTGTTTTTTTTTAACCCAATCCTTTTCTATCTAAAAAGAAATCTGAGCTATACATAGAGGATAGGGCACCTCGAAAAAGCCAGGTTGCCACCATGTATGGTACGTTACCTGTGTTGTTTCTTTAAATGATATCCTAAGTACTGTACAGACCATAAGGACAATAAGGTCTACTCTTAAGGAGATCATACTTTAATTAAGTGGATATGGTTCAGAAAGAGGGGTGAATGAATGATACTAAATGTGGTATGTTGATGAGCAGTAATAAGTATAAAGTGAGGGAACAGAGGGGGAGCAATGGATGGCACAAGATGAGATGCACAGAGCAAAGAAGGTGAGAAATTGGTTCGGAGGTGCAGGTGAAATGAGTAAGAGAGATGATGGCAGTCAGATGTGTCATATTAGCTTTCAACTCTGTCCTAAGGAAAATGGAAATCTAATAGCAAGGGGGTTAGGGTTAAGCTTTTATTTATCATGGTGAATAAGAGAATTTAATGTCAGTCATGAAAATCACCACCAGGATTAAATAGGAATGGGCAGTGGCTGCAGCAGGTCGTTGTCTTTGGCATATATGTCAGTTTGCATTTTCAGCTACCAGAAGTTTTCTGCTGCTTAGATCACAAAACCTTGCAAAGGCAAGTCACAATCTACGAGCCTCCAGGGTGGCTTTCTCTCAGGTATATTGTATTGCTTCTTCCAGCGAACTCTGTTCTGCAATTGGAGACTGGGATGAGATCTAACCTCTTCTATGCCTTGCCTGACTTATTCAGCAGATAAGTCCTGGGACAGAAAGGACCATATCAGACCTACCGGGTGTATTTACACAAGATGATATTGTGCAGAGGTTACTGTGCATTTATTTAGTACTTGATTATACTTTATACTAAATAAAAGCACAGTGACTGGAGTTACTATACAGTAGTGCCGGCATACACCTTTTAAGTGATGCTACAGTGCTGTAGTCTAATAATACTGTGCAGTGCCGTATTAGCACTGTTAGTGCTATGACTCACTACTTTGCAGTATTGTTTGGCTACTGTGCAGTCAGTGTCTCATGTAGACCATGTCCATTGTGTCCTTTATTGTGCTACTCTTAAGAAAATTAGTGGGCCAGAGAATCACGTTAAGTTACTGTTTAGGGTTTTGAGCACCAGCGTTTGAGAGAGGCCACTAAACTGGCTGAGGGGTCATAGTCTTGGCAATCTAAAGAAACTCTAGATGCTTGTGATTAATGAGAACCTGAACTGAAATCTGGACTCCTTTTAAAAGATGTTGTCACTCATCAAACACTGCTAACAGTTACTTATCCAGGACATTTTAGTAGCAATTGGTGAGAGTCAATTTTCACGGAGAATAGCCACAAAGGTGAAGCTGACCTTGCAGCCTGGCTGCTCGTGAAAGAATAGTCCTGATAGCAAAACTAAAAGCCTCAGTCCCCACATTGAAAATCTTGGCAGGCTCTGGGTGTACTGGGAACAGAATCAAAGTAAACACCCACTTCAGTGTATTAAACACAGACAGAGTTTCCAATGACCAGATGAGGTGGGCTCCTTTTTCAGAAGAGCTATCAAAGGAAATACCGTTTGTAAAAGTTTATGACCCCTGAGAGGTGTTGGATTCCTTTGATGTCCTTAGAGGCATCTTATTCATGGATGGCATGCACCTGGACTTTCAAGTTTAGCCTGCCTGGGAAGATGATGTAGCCCAAATTTCTAATCATAGTCACACTTTCCCAGTTTTGTGGTAGAGCTACTCCAACCCTAGCTAAATATGTCTATCATGCTGGGTTTCATTCTCCAAAGAGACAAGAATATTGCCCAAATAAATAACCACAAAGTTTGCCTGCATGCAGTCTCTCTAACCCCATTTTAATAAACAGTATAGAATATCTGCTTCGTATAGTGAATTATTTAAAGCCTGGTTGTCAACATAAGGATGTAATGGCCATCCTTCTTTGGAACAAAAAGCGTTAGGGGTTTAGCAGGAGGAGAAACGTGTTGGATTAATAACTTCATAAAACTGACTTCCAAATACTCTCCCCACATATGGATAAATTTGCCCCAAATTGTTCCAGTTATTGGGTTGAAGATCAAAGTAACCTTTTCTGTGGGGGAAAAAATGATTCAGTGAAAGGGGCTTCTCCAAACACAGGTAACATTTGCTTTTTAGGAGCCAACAGTTTAATACTGGTGCCTTTCTACAAGGACCCTATTTAATGCCAGTTGAAGCCAAATATTCCATTGGTTTTGGTACATACAGCATGATACCTAAGAGATTTTAGTACCTGATTTCCCACTCTAATACCTGTTTCTTTCTATTGCTACAGTAGGCCCTGATTTAACAAAGCATTTAGGCACATGCTTAAAATTAGGCACCTAAATAGTCTAATTAACTGAAGTAGACCTATTCCAGTCTTAAGTGTAATATGTCTTTTTTTAAATGCCAAGACCAAAACCCCAAGAAATTAAAAACAGAAAGGGGAAAAAGATTCTGAAGAACCTTTTGTGGGATGAATGGGTGTAAATTTAACATGACAAAGCAACTAAAATGGCTTTGGTTCTCAAAATGCATTTTTTTATCCCATAGTCAGATTGTTATCCAATCCAAATGGAATCCAATTATAGGTGGAGTTGGTTGAAACACTAATTTAATTCAACTGAAGGAAAAAATCTCTTTTCTGGCAACTTTAGAAGACAGAAAGTTTGTCTCTGAATCTTTTTCAGCAACTTTGTTAAACATAATTAACATTTCCCTACCCCAAAATCCTTTTGGAGAGAGAGAAGATTTTTAAAAAGTGTTGAGCCAGCTCAACTGTGTACAGATGAATATATGTTGGTAGAAAGAGTTGTGCCTTGTAAAATGCAGCATTTTAATGCAAAACCGTCCTCTTTTTTTCTGTGTCTGCAAGATTCAATAGAAATAAAATCTCCTTTTTAATCCACAGTTTTCTAGATATAAAGCCATAACAACAACACTTTATTTAGTTTTATCTAGGCATTTCTTTCCAGGTTTTTCAGGGTTCCTATAAAAATTAGTGGAGTAATGGCTTTTGTATAAATCCTGGATTTATTTTCCTTATAAAAAGATGTAATGACTGTCTCCTTGAGATGTTGACTACACTATCTGTAGTTTTCTGTAGCTCTCTCTCCTAACAGACCTTGCCCATAATGCTTTCTGTCAGGTTGTAGCCATGCCATGTAATGCAATTTGTGACCATTGTAATTTGTCAAGGAAATACACTACCATGATCAACTGGTTTAAAATGCCGCAAAAGGAAATTACTCTCCTTGTAACCAAAATAATCTAGTTACTGTTTATAATTATTTTTTAAAAACTGATAATCACTTCAAGGATCTCATTCCATATTTGCTCAATTTATAGCTCCCTCTGCATTCTAAAAACTCAGGATTATATTCCTATTCTTTCCAGTTATCTGTTTAGCGTATCTTCTGTTATCTTCAATTTATGGAAATGATTGTACTAGGTAGAGATTTGTTTTAAGACATAGCTCTGAAATTTGACAACTTTTTCCAGATAGTTAGAACATGGGGTGAGAACATGTTAGAGTTCTAAGGAATATTAATTTATGTTAAAGTTAATTAATGGTAATGATCAGTTATGCATTAGGGGTTAACTTAATACCCTCTGTAATGCACAGTGCCACCTGTCACTAGTGGGCTGGCAAGCAGGGGCATGGCTAAGGATGTTCCATACCTGCCCTGCTCACTGGTGGCTCTTTAGCCACAGTATAGGCAAGGGGAGGAGGAGGAAGGGGTGAGGGAGGGAGAGGGCTTTCCTTTGCCATTTGGATCACCCCTTCTACAACCCCCAATTCACCATCAGTCCCCAGATTCCCCTATCACCCTGTGATTGGCCCCTTCACTCCTGGATCTCTGCCCTGCTACCCCAATCATCCCAAAAGCAGTGGAAGCTGTTGAGGATGGGGTTCTCCCTTCCTGCCTGCTTCTAGGCTTCCTGCAGCCTGCACCACCTCTGTGCCCCTGTATCCAGCCCCCACTGGGCCCTGCAGATAGCTGGCAGCTCCTTGACACCCCCCCTCTCCCCCCCCACACCTTTTCTGTTGTAGGGCCTAGCCTGGTCTGGATTTTGGCATGATGGAGTAGCATGATCTGCAGGGACCCAGGAACAGGCAAGGAGAGGGAAGCCTCCCACCAGCACGTCCACTACTTTGGGGCTGATTGGGGTAGCAGGGGAGTAATCTGAGAGTTGAAGGAGTGACTTAAGGGTTGGGGGAGCAAGTGCGAGGACAAAGGGAGCAGCAGTAAACACTAACTAGGAATGGTGAAAAAATGGTACCAGCTTCTATAAAAAGTACGTACTAGGTATTTAAGCATGTACTTATATCATGTTGACTAGGGCTGTGTGAAATTTTGGCAGCTGTTTTATTTTGGAGGTGTTTCAGCCTGTTTCGGTGCTCGAAACGCTGAATCTGAAATGAAGTGGAAGGCTCTGAAATTAAACAAAACCATCCAAAATATTTCAGATGTTTTGGAGCTGGGCTTGCAGGGAAACAGAAACTAAGAGGAGGGAGGGGGAAGAGGGGTGGAAGGACTGCTTTGATATTGACATCTGTAGCTGGCCAGTGTCTGCAATCTGTTCCTGATGTCCCTTCCAATCCCAGTGCTCTGGGAGAGGGATGGCAGTGTGCTGTCATCCTGCATGCAAATCTGGGGGCCTGCCCCTCTGGGAGGAGTCTGGCACAGCCCTCCCAGGGACACGGACCCCTTGATCTGCATGTGGGATGACAACACGCTGCCGCTGCTGGCTGGGGCTGGGGCCAGCGCCAGCACCCAAGTCTGCTCAGTGCAGCCTGCACCAAGCACAACCAGGGGAGCTGAGGGAGAAGCCCCCATGGCTGCCCTGTCCAGCCCCATCCCCCTCCTGCCCCCAGCCTCCTGGCTCTTAAGAAAAGAAAAAAAAAAGCCCTGCAATTACTGACTGCAGCAGTGGGGATCAGGACATCTGAGGGCTCATGGCAGAGCCCCCACTCCCATGCTGCGTGGGGCAGTGGGGATCACCCCCCGGCACCCATATGGCAACTGCCCCATGGCACAGGTGCAGCGTGGCTCAGCAGGGTGCTGTGCACTGGGAGATGGGGCTGCAGGAGCTGAGCATTGCCGTGCTCCAGCTGACGCATGGAGCCGCCCCAGCTCCCAGACAGTGTGCGGTGCCCTGCCAAGCTGTGCTACACCTGCGTGATGTGACAGCTGCCATGTGGGTGCCAAGTGGGGTGTGTGTGTGTGTGTGATCCCCACTGCCCTGCCCTGCCCTGCTCCGTCTTGCACTGGGGGGGAGGCTCTGTCTTGAGCCCTCGGAGGCCTTAATCCCCGCTGCCAGAGCCAGTGAGTGCAGGACTTTTTTTATTTATTTATTTTTAAAATGCAGGGATTAGGCTTGGGGCTGGGGCTGGGCTGGGTAGGGCAGCCATGGGGGCTTCTCCCATGGCTCCCCCTGCCCAAGGAGAGGCAGGTACAGCTGGAGGATCTGTGGGAGAACCTGCAGCTGCCCGGCTGTGCCTGCTTCTCCCCGGCTGATCCAAATCTCTGAAACCAGCATTGAAACTCCAGAGCAGATTCGGCTGAATCGAAATGGAGCAGTGATGTGAAACGCCAAAATGAATCATTGTCCTCCAAAACAGCCAAATCCAAGATTGAAATGAGACACAGCCATTTCGCCCTTCAGTGATATGTACATGTTTAAATGCTCTGCTAAACATGGAGCAAAATAATCAGACCTGTGACAGGCAATTAGCTATGAACAACTTTGATTGATTTTTCTTGTCTTATCCCAATTTTATTACCCATTCTTTCTTCAACATTCACTTCAGTGCTTTATCATTTCATTTCCAGAAACCTGATATCCTACACAGCTTTGAGCTGCTACTTTTACTATACATGATGGTTCTGGTCACTTGCATAAATAAAACAATTATGTAGGAAAAAATATGTAGGAGACCAGAGTCATCTTTTTGTAGGCATTGCTAAAGAACTCCATATCCAGGAAGGATTTCCAGGAAGCCATCTATCACCATAATATCTGAGCATCTGGCCTGTGTCCTGACCAGTATGAATGTAGCACATTGGGATCCCTGGTGGCTCTATGACCATGCCCCACTCTACCCCTAGCGTGCCTTCCTTTCTCACCTGCCGCATCTTTTTGTAATAATAATAATAGGGAAACTGCCCATGGGCCTTCATGTGGACTCCAGTCCAAATGGAACCCCACTGGGGTGCCCCAGTATCCTAATGGCCTCTACTAGTCCCAGGCCCCTCACTGGGCCTCTTTGACTGTGATGCTGCAGGGCACCTAAAGTCTTAGGGGCCAATTGCATAGCTCCAATCCTTTCCTACACCATACCCCAAGCTTGTCTGTCTCTGTGGCCTTACTCTATGCCCACTCCAGGCTCAATAGTCACTCCAGCTTTGAGCCTGCCCCTGGCAGAGCTCAAGGTGATCACATGCTCCTTGGGCACTCTTGGGATCTCCATGTACTGCTCTTATAGTCCCAACCCAAACTGCTGATTGAACTACAATACAGGGTGTTTATAAAGTCCTTGTGCAACTTTAAGCTTTAGTAACTTTGGATGTACACAATAGAAACAAACTGTAAACAGTGATTGAGAGCATAATTCATTACTTTTTAACACAATACAACTCAAATTTCTGGACTTCAACATAACTGCCATCTTTCGTGATACATCGTTCAATCCAATTTTCCAACTCACAGAAAACATTTTCCAGTTCCTGCCAAGTGATTTCATCATCATGCATTTGTGATCCTTACCCTATTCCTAGCTTATGCTAATAGCTTACACTGTGCTAATAAACTTAATAAATTATGCTTTCGATTGCCATTTACATGCCATATGATTCTATCATGTGCATATCCAAAGTTATTAAAGTTTTAAGTTACACAAGGACTTTGTAAACACTCTGTATAAACACTAAGCCCCCCTGGGCTATAACATAAACATAAAGGGGAAGCAGCCCTCTGCCCCTTTAAAAGAGAAAACTTTCCCTTACCACTCATCTAGGATAGCCTCCCAGCCCTGGGCTATATTTTAGTGTGCTCCCCTAGCCCCACCAGGGATCTCTATGCAGTAGCATATTCCCTTTAGGAGCCCTGCTGCCAAGAGCTCTTTCACCCTACTAGCCTGTTAGCATAAGCCCAAGGCTTACATCCTCCCAGGGCCCTGCCTGCCCTTCAGTGCTCCCTTGTTGGGCTGCTTTTCTCTTAAAAGAACAGGGAGCCTCAGGTTCTGTGTTACAGTGACCAATGGCTAGGAAATAGCCATAGTTTTCTTGAAGTCACTGGCTATCCTCTAGAAGTCTTCTTTCTCCTTGGTTGAAAAATCTTGCTTGTAGCACTGTATTTACCTATATGGCACTCCCATATTCTTTTCCCTAAAAATCAGCCCTTAGAAATTGAGGTGTGTCTCAAGTGGGGAAAGTGATGTTCTACGTTGGAATGGAGAAATAGAACCGTGGAAGATGCAATAAAATGGGTGCAGTGCTTCTTCCCCTACCAGCCTCAGGGAGGGAAGAGTAGAGTTCACATTTCAGGGTCCAAGTTACAGTGTTAAACCTCTCTCACCCACTGCGGAATTGGCAGTAATCTTTGGTTGAGCTGCCAATTTGCCAACAGCTATGAGACGTTTAACACTTCAGTTTTTATTGAGCAACACCATGCAGGGTCTCCTGCAGTTGGGATTCAGCTATGACTCTGGAAATGTCTTTTTAAATTCTTCCTGCCTTTCCAAACCAAAGTGCCTGTCTTATTTGTGAATTTTCATTTCTACCTAGGAGAACTTTTACAGTTTTTGCAATCTCCTGTGCCTGATGAAGGGTGCCTGTGCCTGAAAGCTTGCAGATAAAGAATTTTTTTTTTTGCAAATATCTAGTTGGTCTAATAAAAGATATCACCTCTGCCACAAGTTTTGATTCCTTTTGCCTCTGGACCAATATGGCTATAACCTGGATACTGGCTTATTTGTGGGCACATAGTGCATAAGAAAATATAGTGCTTTGCTTGTTGAATTAGTTATTTGCTTATATATGTTATAGGTTTTCTTAATTTTTTTTCTTTTTCCATGTGACCATGAAAATACAGTAAGATGGGGGTAAATATAACTCATCTAATTTTCTATTAGTTTTCTTTATACTCTAGGCTCTAAGTGACAAAAATGTCAGTCTTAAACCCTTAAATCCCAGTTCTCTCACCACAAGGTGCAAGTAGTCCTCAGTTTGTGGTGCCTTCTTTTTCATTATACACATGCAGTGATTTGCTTTATTAATTTTACAGTTTGTTCCAAGACTTTAGTTTAGAAATGTTATTATTTTTGATAGGTAGGGGTGCTGTCTTTTAAAATTTACTGCAGAACCTGTGCCATAAAACAGGTAGCCTCTGTGTGTGGCATGCAACAGGTTGGGAAGGGGAGAGATAGCACAGTGGCAGATAGGGCAGGAGCAGAAAGCAGATCAGGCAGGTGAAGGGGATTGGAGTGGCATTTTGGAAGGATTCAGGGATAATTTGTAGCACAACTGTCAGCAAGGTTGACTACCACTGATATATAATATGATATTAAATAATGTAAATACATTAATATAAAATATTATACAACCCATATGTATAATGATGCATGCCTGAAACAGAACAACAGAGATTCTGACATTATATAATGAAGCTTACAGTTAACCTATAAAATCTCTTTTTTTGTAGGAGAAAGCAAGGATAAAAATAGTAAACATCTCATTTAATATAGCTAAGTGGAGAATCCGTGCTGCTATAATGAAAATTATGTGTGTCCTTTTATCATACTGTATATTTTATACTCTTTTAAAAAAATCATAAACAACATTGATTATGTTAACCAGGCTGAAATATTTTACTCTTATTTCATATCATTGTTCACTAATTAAATAAACAGAAAACTAAAATATGGGACTACACAATAATTTATTTTCAATGAGCCAAAGGGACATGATACCATAACTAGATTACATTTTGATTTTTTTATTATTTTTATTATTTGTCATGTAACTAATGACTTTATATGTTACACTAACTTAGGTAGAAAAACTCATTTGACAAAAAATAGTGTTTCATTTTCTGGCTCTAAGGTTTCTGATTTCTCTACCTTTTAGGATAAATATCCTGTTTCTTTTCTCCCTTGTCCTCTCCCTTCTCCCACTCCCTCTCCCCACTTCCATTTTCTGAGGGATTGGAATAATTTAAAAGTGGAATGTAGTCCTTTCCCTTTTCACATCTTTTTTTTTTTTTTTTGCTATACAGTAAGGGAGTCTTGTTGGGAAAAGGCAGTGAATAAATAAATAAAGAATCAGAAACTGTCAAAATAAAAGTCCATAATACCATATCCATTTACATAAATGAATACTTGGTATTATTCCCTTGCTATTTGGGAAGATTATCCTGAGCTTCTGAGGTCTACAATAGGGGTGTCAAACTTACCGTGGGACAGATGTGAACTGTGGGGGTCTTTGCAGGGCAGATCTGGCACAGGCCATGTGGTGGCAGAACCAGTATGGGTGGTGACACAGCAGTGGGGACTCTCTTCCCCACTCCCCTAGGACCAGGGGCAATTTTAGCTTCCAGACCTCCCCACCCGGAAACAAACAACCCTTCCTCCGGTGAACCAATCTCCCATCCCACTTACCCCTCTTCCCACTCCAACTTACTTCTTTAGTTTCCAGCACTGTCAAAGTGGTGATAAAACCAGCGCCAGGAGTGGCTTGCAGGATGGAGAAGGGGCGGGGTTGGTGGACCCAGGGAGCAGGGGGAGCTGGTTGGTCTGTGGGGGGAGGGGTATGTATTTGGGGGTGCAGGGGAGGGGCCAGGAGGCTAAAGATAGTTTGGTGCAAGGGAAGGGATAGGAAAAGCTCAACACTAGGGCCAGCTGCTGAGCTTTCAAAGCCCTGGGGTTAGATTGGTCTAAAAATGGCCAACCCAATCCTAGACTGCCTAGGAGGTAGGGTTAACTGAGATCTGGTTGGCCATTTTTCAACCTACTTGTTCTGAACTTCTGTACTATGTTTGCACTTAGATTGACCTAACTAGGTATCTAAATGTAAGGTCTGTACCTGGGCAAAATAAGTAAGATCAGGTCAACTTTTTAAATGCAATCTAACCTCCCCTAATGTCCGTATGCACCCTTTGGGCATACATACAGATGAGCCTGCATGTGCCTCTTGCCATGTCTCAAAGCAGTTTAAGATGAGTCAAGATGCACACTGGGAACAAAAAAATCTTCCCTGTGCTGCATATTTGCAGCACGGGCTCAAAATTTGATAACTGCTTATCCAGGTATCAACCCCCCCTTCCCCCCCCGAAACACAACCCTGAGAAAAAAAAATGAGGCAGGGTCAGGTCCTCCAAAGAGACATTCTAGTAGTTGGCCAGTATGCCCAAAGGAGCACCAGGGCAAGGGGATGCAGGCTGCAGAGTCTTGGACCTGGGCTTCATCCCCAGGGTAAAAAGGGAATGGGGGTGGGCGGGACTGAAGGCAGGCCTATGTGGGTACAGGGGACTGTGGGAAGGAGGGACAATGAGGGGGCTGCTTGGGAGGAGTAGGTCCCCCACCTGTCCTCTACAAGGCCCACAGCCCCCCCCATAGCAGCAATGGCAGTCAGGGCACTCAGGGCCCTCCTGACACAGCCCCCCCACATGGTGTCGGGCAGTGCAGCATGGCCTCAGCCATCTAGGAGCTAGCACAGCCTGTGCCACATTGCATAGGCCTGGATGTGCCAGGAGACCTTGAGCATCTCTATGGCTGCTGCTGCTGCGGGGTGCGTGAGCTGTGGGGGGGACTGCACTCTGTGTAGGGCAGGGGACCCACCTCTCCTGAGCAGCTCCCCCAAAATGGGCCCCCCAGGTTCTACCCACAAACCTCTTATCCACATACCTGGCTCTGCATGTCAGGACTGGTGCAGGGGGCAGGCTGTGGGTTGAGAGTGAGGGGCAAGGGCAGGGGCAGGACACTGGCAAAACAGTGCTGCTCAGCGCTACACATACTGGTGAGCAAAGCATGCAAGGGAAGCTATGACAAAAAACCAGAAGTAAATACCAAAGTTTATAGATATTTAGAATTTATTTTATTCTGATGATAGAGGCACTAGTAGCCTTTCCAATTGCTTTAAACTTGTAAATATATCAATAAAACATTGTCCAACTGATATCTCTCTCTATATAGTTACATTTCATTTTAATAGCTAAAGAACACTATTTTGGGTATTTTAATGAGAGAATTTGGGCTTCGTATTAGAGAATTTTCAATTTTTAAACACGGAATACCAGGATCTCTGTGGGTGAGACAAGTGGTGAGACCTGTGCAGAGGAGCCTGTCCAGCCCAGCACTGGGGTCCCAGCTAGAGGACAGACAAGGTGGCTGACCTCTTGGCCATTTGGGACCAAGAGGACACACTTGAACAGTTCGAAGTGGGCCACTGCAAGGAGCTTATCTTTTGGGCGATAGCTGCCCAGATGGCAGAGCAGGAGAACCCCATTCAGGTCTGGCAGGTGCACAGCCATGGGGCTGCAGGTCAAAGGGGGTGGATGCTGTTGCAGGTGGCAGCAGGTCACAGCTAGGTAGCAGCCCCTGCTGCCAGATTGCCTCAGTGGGTAGAGGGTACAGGGGCCGCTTCAGGTTAGGTCAGCTGGTACAAGGGGTAGTGTCCCCAGATAGCAAGTGGCTAGGCCTTGGAAGCTCCTGAGGGCAAGTAGACCTGAGCTGCTTGCCAGGGCAGGTTTTTATATTGCTGGGGCCAGCACAGAGCATGTTTTTGTACTGCTGGAACCAGCACAGTTGCTGGACAACCTAGAGACAGTCTCAAGTCTCTCTGGTTCTTTTGGATGGACTCCACAGAATTGACCTGTTTCCATAATTCTCTTACAAGTGGCCACATTCATTGTGTGTATGTTGGGGAGAGGGTTGAGGGAGTGGGGCGTTATCTAAAAAAAACCCCCAAACCCCCCAAACTCTGCCCCGGTGGTTCCCACAGGGACTGTGCTATAAACTCATCCATGGTCATCTTCAGGGGAAAGTTTGAGGCAGTGAATATGAGCAATATGTCATTGCTTCACCTTTCATGAGCTGGCTTTGCTCTCTCCGTGGCAGTGTCATCTTTGTTAGCAGTGGGTAGCCTGCATGCAAACTGCTTTAAAGGGAGTCAGTGAGGCCAGGTGGGCTGTGAGCAAGTTGAGTTCCCGTTGTCCAGGCTTTGTCTGCAGACATTCAGAACCAACATGTCCACAAAGGAGGAGGGTAGTTCGGTTGTCCAGAGATGAACGTGCCTACATGGCAATAAAATGCCAACTTGACCTAGTCACCCACAACAAAGGGACACCCAAATTCCCTTTAAAGTGGTTTAAACTGACTTTGCTGGGGTGATGGGGAAACTCCAAGTGGAGCATGCCCAGGGACTGGCACACAGGGGCGCAGATGCTGGCTCAGAGGGATGCTGTGGCGGGCCTGCGGGAGCTGCTGCTGCCGCTGCTGCTGTGGCTGTTGGGGTGGGAAGCCAGTGCCGCTCTCACCTCCCTGCATCCCCCCACACCTGCAGACATCACGCTGGGGGTGGTGAGTTGTGGGCCCTGGAGGGGGAGGGACTCCTGCAACTCGGGCGCAGGCTCAGGCTGCCCTGGGGGAGAGGGAGCAGGGGGGTGTCCCTAGACATCCCACACCCCCCTGTAGAGTCTCCACATGTCCCCCTGGATGCTGAGCCCAGGTGCACAGGTGTGGGAGCATCGTTGAGGCCACCCAGGTGGCAGGGAGGACACGGCAGGGTCAGGCATCACCCCTTGACCCCTGCATCTCCAGGCTGTGGCTGGACTGGACAGGCTCCTGCTGGCTCACTGGGTGATAAAAAGTTCATGATCTGGCCACACATTCAAAAAGGTTAGACACCCCTGGGCTACACCCTGCACAGAAGAGCAGAGTAGGGAAAAAAGGCAGAGGGGTAGCTTTCTGAGAGAGAGTAGTACACATCTCTGGAGGCTGACATTGACTCCAAAGATAAGCAGCTTGAAACCCCCTGGGTCAAGCTATGGTGGGGTGAGGGGAGAGAAACCTACATGTAGGCATTTACTACAGGGCACCAAGGCAAGAGGAGGAACTGGATCTGGAATTCTCTTGAAGTGACAGAGGCCGCGTGTGTGAGGGACTTGGTTGTCATGGGTGACTTCAGTTACCTGGAAATAGATGGGAATGAACACTTGGCTAGGTCAGATCATTCACGCAATTTCCTGACTGTGATGGAGTAGGAATTCCTGACCTGGGAAGTACAAGAGCCAACCAAAGGTAACACTGTCCTAGACTTGGTCTTGGCCAAGAGAGATGATCTGGTGTGTCAAGGACCATAAGAAGTCCTTCTTTAGGTATGTAGGCAGTAGAAGGGAAACAAATGGAAGTACAGGATCTCTGCTTAATGCCATGGGACAGCTGGTAACTGACATTTAGGAAAAAAATTGAACTGAATGCCCATTTTGCTTCAGTATTTCACTGGACCAAGGGGGAAGACAAGTGAGATAAAGCTCAAAGGGGGTATGCTGGGAATGACAGCCTCCCCACTGTTGATGGTGAGTGGATGCAATACCAACTAGAAATACTATACATTTATAAGTCAACAAGACTGGACTTCATCCAAGAGTGCTGAAGGAGCTGGCTGAGGTGATTGCAGAACCCCTGGCAAAGCTCTTTTAGAATTCGTGGTGCACCTGAGGATTGGAAGAGGGCCAACATTGTGCTCATCTTCAAGAAGGGGAAGTGGGAGGACCCGGGCAACTATAGGCCAATTTAACCTCTATCTCAGGGAAAATCCTGGAAGAGCTCATTAAAGAATCTATGCGCGTTGCGCTTGTGGAAGGTAAGATACTGGATGACAGCCAGCATGGCTTTGTTGCAGGTAGGTCTTGTCTTACCAATCTCATCTCCTTCTATGACCACGTCTCTCACCACCTGGACATGGCGGCTAGGGCCTGGAACCAGCTTCCAGGGGAAGTGGTGCAGGCTCCTAGCCTGGGGATTTTTAAAAGGAAGTTAGATGAGCACCTTGCCGGGGTCATCTGACCCCAGTGCTCTTTCCTGCTAAGGCAGGGGGTCGGACTAGATGATCTACCTAGGTCTCTTCCGACTCTAGCTACTATGAAACTATGAAACTATGAAACATGGGAGACAAGGTAGACATTATATACCTAGACTTCCAAAAGGCTTTTGATCTAGTATCCCACAATATCCTTGTGGGAAAACTGGAAGATTGTGGGCTCAGCTGCTCGATGGTTCAGTGGGTGGGATACTGGCTATGGGGTAGGACTCAGAGAGTCCTCATGAATGGATCTGTGTCATCCTGGTGAGAAGTGACCAGTGGTGTCCCTCAGGGGTCTGTGCTTGGACTGGTGCTTTTTAACATTTTTAATCAATGATTTGGATGGGGGATTGAAAAGCTCACTAGCCAAGTTCACGGATGACACCAAGTTATGGGGCAGTGTGGTCACATCAGAAGATAGGTTGCAGATACAGGCAGACCTGGACAGGCTTGAGAGTTGGGCAGACTGGAACCAAATGAAATTTAACACTTCCAAGTGCAAGGTGCTCCATCTGGGGGCAAACAACCCTCAACATACATACAGGCTTGGTGGTGACAGCTTGACTTGCACTATGGCCGAACCATCGCATGAATATGAGCTGTCAGTGCGAGGCCATGGCCAGCAGGGGAAATAACATGTTGGCATGCATCAACCAATGCATCTCATGTAAAACTAAGGAAGTAATACACCCACTGTACTCAGCAGTGGTGAGAACACGGTTGGAGTACTGTGTCCAGTTCAGGATGCTGCACTTCAAAAAGGACATGTAAAAACTTGAGAGGGTCCAGAAAGAGCCACTCGTATGGTCAGGGACTTGCAAGGCAAGCCATACAAGGAAAGACTGAGGGACCTGGTCCTCTTTAGCCTATAAAAGAGAAGGCTGAGAGTGGCCTTGATAGTAGATTATTGCTATATCAGAGGAGTGCATCAGGAGCTTGCTGTTCACTAGGGTGCCCCGGAGAAGCCCGGGACCAAAGGATACAATCTCCTGGAAGGCTGCTTCAAGCTTAATACCAGGAAAAACTCCTTCACAGTCAGGGTGTCCAGGGTGTGGAATAAACTCCCTCTGGAGGTGATGCAGTCACCTACTCTTGAGGTTTTCAAGAGAAGACTGGACAGTTGCCTCGCTGTGTTGCCCTGAGGGGTCAGGCCAACGCTCAGGATCTCAATATTGTGCTGTCAGACAGGAGGGTGTGGTATACAATTGCACATATACAATTGCAATAATATGCAAATCAATTAGGTGCATACACACACATACTACCAGCTCTGTCACCTACACATTCAAACCAGCCTAGACACATGCATACTATTCCTAATTCAAGGACATACACTATATACCCCAGAAGTTAGACACGGATCACTAATTCATATATCATGCATACAATGCCATTATATATACACACACACCACTCACACTAGCAACTCAGATACACACATGTTCAAAATAACTAGTCTAGGTTCATGAACACCTATCACCAGTTTAAACCCATGCACGCTACACACACCAAATTTAGACAGAATCAATTACCAGTTACCAACAGCTGCACATCCAATACATATATGTGGATTACTAATTTATATACCACACACACACACACACACACACACACACACTGATATCTATATATGTATATATATATGTGTATTCACAAATTTACACACATACCACCCACCTACACATACACGCAGGTGAGTTCCTAAGTCGGGTGTTGTGATGTGTATATATGTATGTGCTTGGTGTACTTGGGATACCTGGGGAAAGGTTAAGGTAAGAAAGTAGAAGTGTAGGGAGTTAAAATTACCAGGACTGGGGTTAGAGCTTGTAGACTATAAGGGCTTGGGCTGAGGAACTGAGGCTCGGGGGTAACTTCAGGTTAATTGATCTTAATTGATTAAAAGACAATGCCCAAAGCCTGCAGAACAGGGAAGCAATGCCGGTACAGAGGCTGGGACTGGAGCCAGAGCCATGGGGGAGCTGAAAAGGTAGGTAGGGAGAGGGAAAAATGGGACTAAGGGAAAATGTGGGTGTTAAAGAGGAGCTTTGGATGTGGGGAGCCAGAGGATGGCTCCGGGGCAGCTACAGAAGTTGCAGGGAGCGTCAGTAGGTGCTGGGAGCTAGAGAAAAGCTCCAGCTGCTGGAGAAAACTGAAGAACAGCCATGAGCTGGGATGCTGCGGGTGGGGATGACTACAGAAGGTGTTGGGGAAGCCTGAAAACAGCAGAAAATCACAGAAAAAGTGGCAGGAGGGACTGAAAGGTAGCAGGACAGTGGGAAAGCAGAAAAAGGCAGCATAAAGTCACAGGGAAAAGGCAGTAGATGGCGGGGGAGGCTGAATGGCAGCAGGGACAGCATGAAGGCAAGGAGAGGCTGAGAGGTGGCAGAAAGGGGGAGATGGAATTGGGAGGAGATCAGGAAACTTGCAAGGTGGGGCACTGTCTCTGAGAGAGAGAGAGAGACAGAATGAGGCTGGAATTTAAGATAGGGAAGGGACTGGGATTCAGTAAAACATGACCCAACTCAGGGTTGCAAATGACACTGGTTTTATTGAATGGGGAGATGGTGACACAATGTCTTATTGGTTCCTTTGCACCCACCCACCCACACGATGGCAGCAGGGGTTAGAGAGGCTTGGTGTAGGGGCTGAAGTCCACTGAAGTCCAGGAGGAGTGGGGGGAGAGAGAGAGAGAGTGTCCAAATTGTAGGAGGAGGTATGCAGGTAATATCTACCTACCCAGGTTGGAAAGGGGTCCTTGTCCAGTAGGTGTTGTCCAGAAGGGGGTCGCCGGCAGGGCCTCTGGGTGGTTAGGCATGGTGCTGTTCCAGATGGAGAGAGCATCCCACTGGGTCTGTCTTCACTGCCTGTTTTTATAGGGGAAGACCTTGTGTGATGCTAGTGACAGGAGGCATGCCCAGGCAAGGGTCAGCCCCTGGCATACTGAGCATGTGTGCTCCATGCAGGGATGTGTAGTTTCGGGTGTCTGCAATGGTGAGAGTTGCTGGTTCTGCAGGGTCTTTTGTCTTTCAAATGCTGGTCTTGTCTCTGTTCCTGGGTGAGGTCTGTAGTTCCTGTATGAATCAATGTGAGGTGAAGTTCCAGTTGTTACAGGCCATTCAGTAGAGGCCTGCTACCATTGTATTTCAATCATTCCCAATCACACTCATACATCCAGGAACCAATTTACATGGGAGGGGTGCGTGACTCATACAGTTGTGACACAGGGGATGCCTGGGCACAGGACACAAGATGGAGACTTGACATATAAAATGGAAACTTGACAAGACTTTGGTTCACTTATGAACACAGGCCTAAACCATACCATATCCATATGAAACAATAAAAATTGATACAAAATTGATAATAATACAATATAAAACTGTGGATATGCAAAACCAAAAACTTGCTACCAAAATAAAAATGTTTAAAGCTTATCCTACATCTTAGCTTTCTTATTCTTATCTATAGGGAATAGAGAGGGAGAGAAAAAGTCAGAAATGGTTGGGGAAGGGGAACGAATGCAATAAAAAAAGAAAAACTGGGGGTTTTGCTACAGCTGGGGTCTGTTTGCCCCACTTGTCTTCCTGCCTAGAGCAGGGGGGCTGAACCTGATGATCTGCGAAGTCCCTTCCAGCCCATAACAATCCATGAATCTATGAATGGATCTATGAGCAACCATCTGTAATGTGAATGTAATGTGTATAACAGCAGGTGGAATGAGGGGCAGTTTGCAGAGCTGGGCTGACTGTTAATTTGGATTGCAACTCCCAGAAACCCACAGGGGTTGGGGGAAAAGGGCAAAAGGAAGAGAAAGCTTGAAGGTCGAGTGAAGGGAAGAGAGAGAAGTATGCACATGAAACCTGTTCAGCCCTATGCAGAGGAGCGCACAGTGAAGCTGGAGATCTCATTGGCTTTGTCAGCCAAGACCATGGACTGAAGGAGCTGGACTTAGACTTCAGGGCAGCAGCAGGCTGCTGTTTGTGTGTTCTAGGGCTTAAAGGCTTTTTTGGGAACACCTCTGAACATGTGGGGAGTAAATTAAGGTGTTGAGTGCAAGTGTTGATGTGATTTACCTGTTCCCCTCCTTTGGCCCATTGGCTTCTGATCCTAACCCCTATGATTTTCTGTATATATATGGGAATCTCCCCTTTCTTCTCGTGCCAGTTTCTGGGATTGCAGAGTTGGCATAGATTTCATAGACATCAGGGCTGGAAGGGACTTTGGGAGATCATCGAGTCCAGCCCCCTGCCGAAAGGGGTTATAGGATCCCAGCAAGATAAGCATCCAATTTACTCTTGAAGGTGTTCAATGTAGGTGCTTGAACCACCTCCGCTGGCAGACTGTTCCAGACCTTGGGGGCTTGGACAGTAAAGAAATTTTTCCTTATGTCCAGCCTGAAATGGTCTTGCAGGAGTTTATGACTGTTCGACCTAGTCATCCCTTGGGGCGCTCCGGTGAACAGACGTTCCCCCAGATCCTGGTGGTCACCCCTGATAAACTTATAGGTGGCCATCAGATCACCCCTGAGCCTACACTTTTCCAGGCTAGAGAGTCCCATGTCTCTCAGCCTATCATCATAAGATCTGTTTTCCTGACCTCTGATCATGCGCGTGGCTCTCCTCTGGACTCTCTCAAGCTTCTCCACATCCTTTTTGAATTGTGGAGCCCAAAACTGGACGCAGTACTCCAGCTGCAGCTTCACCAAGCCCAAGTACAAGGGGAGAATGACATCCCGGGATTTGCTCGAGAAGCATCTATGGATGCAAGCCAGTGTTTTGGTCGCTTTATTAGCCGCAGCATCGCATTGCAGGCTCATGTTCATCTTGTGGTCAATGATGACCCCCAAGTCTCTTTCTTCTGTAGTGCTCTCCAACGTAGCACTGCCGAGCCTATAAGGATGCTGCAGGTTTTTCCTCCCAAGGTGGAGAACCTTGCATTTTTCGGTGTTAAACACCATGAGGTTCTCGTCTGCCCATTTGCTGAGCTTGTCCAGGTCAGCCTGGATCACCCGCCTATCTTCTGGCATGGATGCTTTGCCCCAAAGTTTGGTGTCATCAGCGAACTTGGCCAGTCCACTCCTGACTCCAATGTCCACATCATTAATGAAGATGTTGAACAGTATGGGTCCAAGGACAGAGCCTTGAGGGACCCCACTGGTCACAGGGCACCATGATGAGTGACTGCCATCAATTACAACCCTCTGGCTCTGACCACGGAACCAATTTCCCAGCCAGCGGATCGTGGTGGAGCCAAGGCCACAACTGGCCAGTTTGGCCAAAAGGTGATCATGGGATACCAGATCAAAAGCTTTTTTGAAGTCAAGATATATGACATCAATCTCTTCTCCCTTGTCCAGGTGATAGGTCACCTGGTCATAGAAGGAAATGAGATTGGTCAAACAAGACCTACCCGCAACAAACCCATGCTGGCTATCCCTTAGGATGTTAGCCTGGGCCAGTCCCTCAAGGATGGCCTCCTTAATAAACTTTTCTAAGATCTTCCCCAGGATAGAAGTCAGGCTAATGGGCCTGTAGTTAGCCGGATCCACTCTCCTCCCTTTCTTGAAGATAGGCACCACATTGGCCTTCTTCCAGTCTTCGGGCACTACACCAGAGCACCAGGAGTTTTCAAAGATCCATGCCAGGGGCTGGGCTATGACGCTCGCCAGCTTCTTGAGTACCCTGGGGTGCAGATTGTCAGGGCCGGCTGACTTGAAGGTATCCAGCTTCTCAAGATGTTCCTTCACGAGGTCAGCATTTATGGAGGGTAGGGGATCCCCATCACCTGGATCTCCCTGTGCCATAGCAGGCATGGGCGTCCCATGGGACTGGTGAAAGACTGACACAAAATACTTATTTAATAGTTTGGCTTTTTCCTGGGCGTCAGTTGTCCCATCTGGTTTAGCAGGGGTCCAACGTTGCCCTTGCTTTTCCTCCGGCTCCCCACATATCTGAAAAAGGACTTTTTGTTGTCCTTGATGCTTGAAGCTAGTTGGAGTTCAGTTGCAGCCTCGGCTTCCCTGGTTTGCTCCCTGCAGGACCGGACCAGTGCAGAATAATCCTCCTTGGAGGTGAATCTCATCTTCCATCCTTTGTAGGCTTTCCTTTTTAGCCATAGAAGGTCCGCTAGGTCCCTGGAGAGCCAGGAGGGCTGCTCTGCCTTCTTGCTGCCTTTCCTCCGTGTTTAGATTTAGCTTGTGCATTGAGGATTGCTTCCTTGAGAAGCAACCACTCTTCTTGAACTCCCATCTCCCTGGGGTCATGGTCCCTAAGGGCCTGACCGACAAGCCTCTTGAGCTTGTCAAAGTCGGCTTTTCTGAAGTCAAGGACTTCTGTGTTGCCGACTGACTTGCCAGCTTTATGGCAGATGGTGAAGGTGATCAGCTCGTGGTCGCTGTCACCCAGCTTCCCATTGATCACTAGGTCGCCAATTAGGTCGTCCCCCATAGCCAGTACCAGGTTGAGCAGCGCTTTGCCTCTCGTTGGTCCATAGACTTCTTGAGTCAGGTAGAGGTCATCCACCCACGAGAGAAAGCTTTACGACCACTCGGATTTTGCTGAGTGATCTTTCCACAAGATGTCCAGGTAATTGAAGTCACCCATGACAACCAAGGTCCTGGAGCAAGCAGCCTCAGTCAGTTCCCGGGCGAACTCCTGGCCAAGCTCAGGACTTTGAGTGGGAGGTCTGTAGTAGACTCCCACCGTTGTGTCTCCTGTGCCATATTCCCCATGAATTTTTATCCAGAGGGTCTCTAGTTGTCCATGCTGGTTGCCAACATCAGCTTGCAGGGACATGTAGCTTTCCTTAACATAGAGCTACACCCCCGCCCCTTTTGTCGACACGATCCCTCCTGTACAGGGTATAGCCTTCTATACCCGTGGTCCAGTCATGGGTGGAGTCCCACCAGGTCTCCGTTATCCCAATGAGGTCATAATTCTTTGCACTGAGCAGGAGGACGAGCTCCTCCTGCTCGTTACCCAGGCTCCTTGCATTAGTGTACAGGAAGGCAAGTGTCCCCTTGGGGGCTCTTGCCTTGCCCACAGATTGTGCCAGGGCTGGGGCAGGGGTGGGCTCCCTTCAGTGCCTTGGTCTGCTGGCTTTGCAAGGGTTGCTCAGTGGGCCAGCAGTGGCAGTAGTCCCCCCCATCCCCCAGCGGGCTTAGTTTAAAGCCCGGTGGAGCAGGTCAGCCAGTCTGGCTGAGAAGAGCCTCCTCCCCAGGGGAGAGAGGTGGAGGCCATCTCTTCCCAGCAGCTCACTGCCTCTCTCGCCAAAGAGCAGGCTGTGGTTGTGGAAGCCAAAGCCTTCCTGATGACACCAGCTCCGCAGTGTTTGGTTCACTACGTGGATCCTCCTCTCCCTCAGCCTATAGCCCGAGACTGGGAGGATCGATGAAAACACCACCTGAGCTCCCAGACCCCTAAGCCCTGCTCCCAGATCCCTGTAGCACCTCATGACCTGGCTGGGGGTGCTCCGAGCCGTGTCATTAGTGCCCACGTGAATAAGGAGCATGGGATAGTGGTCTGTGGGCCGGGGGAGCTCTGGGATCCTCTCCGCAATGTCTTGGATGCGGGCCTCCGGGAAGCAGCAGACTTCCCGGGCTAAAGGGTTGGGGTGGCAGATTGCCCCCTCAGTCCCCCGCAGGATGGAGTCTCCCACAGCAAACACCTTTTGTTTTGTCTTGGGGAGAGTGGGGGCAGTAGCTGTGGTTGAGCCTGGGTTGCCTGCGGGAGCTGGCAACTGAGCAGGCTCTCCTGGGGCTGCAAGAGGTGTGAACCTGTTGCGAAGCTCCGGCAAGGGAGGGGCCTTGGTGCAGCGGGCCTTAGGGCCCTTGACCACCTTGGTCCATGCCCCTGACTGGGCAGAGTGGGAGGTTCCAGAGTCCTCCTTAGTCCTGGAGGGAGACGTTGCTCTACCCTGCGGCTCCCGGGGGAGAAGGGCCTGGCAGTAGGAGTCTATCTCCTGCTCGCAGTCCCTGATGGCCTGCAGTCTCTGGACTGTGGCCTGGAGCTTCTCCAGTTGGCGTGCCAGAGACCCCAGTAGGGAGCAGACCCTGCAAGGGGAGGTGGCCATGCTCCTGGGCCCCAGAGCCTGAAAAAGGGACACGCAGCCCCTGCAGCCAAGAGCCAGGGGCTCCGTCTGCGTGGAGCCCGGAACCATGGGCTCCATCTGGGTGGCTGTCTCTGAGGTGCCCAATGGGGGGGCCGCAGAGCCCGAGGGGACCCTCGGGGTGTGGCGCGTGCCCATCCGTGTCATGCCTCTAATAGGGTGGCTACGGCAGGGACTGACTACTCTGGGGGGTTCGCAGGCAGGGTCTCGTGCCCTCCCACGCCCTCTCATGCGCGAACTCCGTGCTAACTCAAGCACCTGTTTACACAGCCTGTTCACGCGGCTCCAGTCGCGTGGCTCCCTGGGGGGCTGGGCCAAGTAGGGGCCTGGGCGGGGGCTTGACCCGGCTCAGCTCCATGCAACCGCCTCCTCCCAGGCAGCGAGGAGTTAACCCCTTCCCACCATGAGCCCACTTACCTCTGGCTGTGCTGGGGGTCGGTAGGGGGCTCTGCGCCTGCTGAGGGGGTGTCTGGGGGGCTTCGGGGGAGCGGGGGCACAGCGGGCTTTCACCCATGCGTCTCTCACCACTCTGGAGCCTAACTGAGCTTTTTTTCCCTGTTTGGAGGGCCCTTTTAAAAGATGGATGTCTTTGGATGCCTACTTAGACAGTGTCTGACATCCTGTGTGCATTTGACATTTTTCTGGCCCTATGCAGTCACCTCTGTGCAAACTGCTACATGCATTATATTGGAGCTGTAGCAAGGGTGGAGGAGTGGGGGGAGGGCTTGGGGTGTCCTGAGTGGGGGGGAGATTGTTCCGCCTTATCACCCCTGTGTGTGGTTAGAGACTTAAATTGATTTGGACTCTTGGATAATCACATACAGACACTCAAGGCATTCTGTCCTGTGGATGCTTAGACAGGCTCCTATACTGAAAGTTGGAGCACATGCAAACCACCAGTGCTTAACCACTCTCATAGAAAGATCTTTCTAATCTCCAAACTAATTTCCTTTGCTGTGGAGTGAGGCCATTGCTCCTACCCCTGCCCCTAACAGCCACACAGGCAAGTCTATATCCATTTTCTTTGTAATCACCCTTTGCATAACTGAAGTACTGTCATGGATGGGTACAAATTGTTCAGGAAGGACAGGCAGGGGACAAGAGGAGGATTTGCATGTTATGTAAAAGCCATATGATTGCTCAGAGCTCCAGTATGAAGCTGCAGATAGGCTTGTTGAGAGTCTCTGGGTTAGGGTCAGAGGGGAAAGCAAGAAGGGTGATGTCGGGGTGGGGTCCTGCTGTAGACCACCAGACCAGGAGGAAGTGGTGGATGAGGCTTTCTTCAAACAGTTAGTGGAAGTTTCCCGATCAGAGGCCCTGGTTCTCATGGGACTTCAATCACCCTGACATCTTCTGGGAGGGCAATACAGCAGTGTGCACACAATCCAGAAGGTTTTTGGAGAATGTTGGGGACAACTTCCTGGTACAAGTGCTGGAGTAGCTAACTAGAAGCATAGGCAGCAGAAGGTGTGGACTTCTGGGGGTTACCCCGCCAAACACGGGGCAGTGGTAGGGCTGTGAGGAAGCCCGGCCAAAGGCTTTCAGTGGCTGCAGCAGGGGTAGGGCAGGGAGAGGGGCAGGTGCTGCCCAGCTGGCAGTGCAGGACTCGGCCACAAGTGGCTTGTTCAGGGGGCGCAGCTTTTGCTGCTACGCACACCCCAGGAGGCACGGGGACATGTGCCACTGATCTGTGCAGGGCAGGGTGGACTGCTCCTGAGGGCTGGGGCTGGGGCTGTGCTGGGCTTTTCTGGGGGGGACTACTACACTGAAGGGGGGGTGGCACTGGGAGGGAGGCTTTGGGTGGGCGGGGGCCACTGCAACCATCCCAAGACTTGCCATAGCCCAGCTGACCCTGCTTCCAGTGCCATTGCCATCCATCCCCAGCATAGCATGGCACCCCCACCAGGAAGAGTCTGGTGCTGCCCTGACCCCTGTCTGTAATGGTTGTCCACCCTGCTCTGCACAGATTGGGGTCACTTGTTCCCCATGCTTCCCAGGATGCATGCAGCAGTGGGAGCCACCACCCCCAACCCATGCCTCCTGGACGAGCTGTGGCTCCAGGGCAAGCACAGGGGTCCCAGGGGCTCCATCCCCCCTGGCTCAGTGGCACAGCCAAAGTTAGTCCCACTCAGGGCCCCCATTCCATGCCTCCCTGGGCTGTGCGGGGCTGGGAGGTAGCCAGGGCTGGGGCTGGGCTGGGTGATGGTGAGTTTATTGGCACGAGCATTGTTCAGTGATCCCAGGCCCCAGGGCAGCTGCACAGGTGCAGCCGCATGGGTGCAGTGGGCCTCTGGTTCCACTCTACTCCCTCCTGATTCCTCCCCCAGCCCCCAACAGACTTTCCCACTGAGGGGAGGGGGTATGCATATGTGCACATGAACTCAGCCTCTCCCCCAAATTTTTTTCTCCCTCTGCCTATTACTGGAGGCCATGCTCTTCTTGACCTGCTGCTCAGAAACAGGGGAGAATTGCTGGGGAATGTAGTAGTAGATGGCAGCTTGGGCAGCAATGACCATGAGATGATTTAGTTCAGGATCCTGAAAAAAGGATAAAAGCAGAGTAAGGACCCTGGACTTCAGGAAATCAGACTTCAGCTCACTTGGGAAACTCATGGGCAGCATCCCTTGGGAAGCCAGACTGTGGGGGAGAGGTGTCCAGGACAGCTGGCTGTACTTTAAAGAACCCTTACTGAGAGAGCAGGAACAAACCATCCCAATGTGCAGAAAGACTAGCAAGTATGGTAGGAGTCCAGCTTGATGTAGCAGGGGACTCTTCAGTGAGTTAAAGCACAAAAAGGAAGCTTATAAGAAGTGGAAATTTGGACAGATAACTAGGGAAGAATATAAGGGCGTTGTTGAGGCATGCAGAGATGAAGTCATGAAAGCCAAAGTGCAATTGTAGTTGCAGCTAGCAAAGGTTGTAAAGGCTAACAAGAAGGGTTTCATACTAAGTATGTCAGTAGCAAGAGGAGGATCAGGGAAAGTGTGGCTTTCTTACTGAATTGTGGAGGCAACCTTGTGATAGAGGAAAAGACTGAAGTGCTCAATGCCTTCTTTGCCTCAGTCTTCACAGGCAAGGTCAGCACCCAGACTACTACACTGGGCAGCACAGTTTGGGGAGGAGGTGAGCAGCCCTCAGTGGTGAAAGAACAGGTTAGGGACTACTTAGAAAAGCCAGATGTGTACAATTCAATGGGGCTGGATGGGATGCACCTGAAGTACTGAGGGAGTTGGCTGCTGTGATTGCTGAGCCATTGGCCATCATCATTGAAAACTCACAGTGATCAGGAGAGGTCCGGGATGGTTGGAAACAGGCGAACTTAGTGTTCATATTTAAGAAAGGGAAAAGAAGGATCCAAGGAACTACAGACCAGTCAGTCTCACCTCAGCCCTTGGAAAAATCATGGAGCAGATCTTCAAGGAATCCATTTCTAAGCACTTGGAGGAGAAGAAGGTGATTAGGAACAGTCATCATGGATTCACCAGGGGCAAGTCATGCCTGACCAACCAATGAGATGACTGGCTCTGTGGATGCAGGGAAAACTGGTGGATATGGTTCATAGATTTCATAGACATTAGGGCTGGAAGGGACCTCGGAAGATCACCGAGTCCAGCCCCCCTCCCGAAGGGTAGAAGGTCAACTGGGGTCATAGGATCCCAGCAAGATAAGCATCCAGTTTTCTCTTGAAGGTGTTCAATGTAGGTGCTTGAACCACTTCTGAAGGCAGGCTGTTCCAGACCTTGGGGGCTCAGACAGTAAAGAAATTCTTCCTTATGTCCAGCCTGAAATGGTCTTGCAGTAATTTATAACTGTTCAACCTCGTCATCCTTTGGGGTGCTCTGGTGAACAAACATTCCCCCAGATACTGGTGGTCATCTCTGATGAACTTATAGGTGGCCATCAGATCACCCCCCAAGCCTCCACTTTTCCAGGCAAAAGAGCCCCATAGCTCTCAGCCTGTCATTGTAAGTTTGTTTTCCTGACCTCTGATCATGTGCATGGCTCTTCTCTGGACTCTCTCAAGCTTCTCCACATCCGTTTGAATTGTGGGGCCAAAACTGGATGCAGTACTCCAGCTGTGGTCTCACCAAGGCCAAGTACAAGGGGAGAGTGACATCCTGGGATTTGCTTGAGAAGCATCTATGGATGCAGCCAACATTTTGGTTGCTTTACCAGCCGCAGCATCGCATTGCAGGCTCATGTTTATCTTGTGGTCAATGATAACCCCCAAGTCTCTTTCTTCCATAGTGCTAGCCAGCATAGCACTGCCGAACCTATAAGGATGCTGCAGGTTTTTCCTCCCAAGGTGGAGAACCTTGCATTTTTCGGTGTTAAACACCATGAGGTTCTCGTCTGCCCATTTGCTGATCCTGTCCAGGTCAGTCTGGATCACCCCCCTGTCTTCAGGTGTGGATGCTTTGACCCAGTGTTTGGTGTCATCGGCAAACTTGGCCAGTCCGCTCCTGACTCCAATGTCCACGTCATTAATGAAGATGTTGAACAATATGGGTCCAAGGACAGAGCCTTGAGGGACCCCACTGGGCACAGGGCACCATGACGATTGACTTCTGTCAGTTATCACCCTCTGGGTCCAATTTCCCAGCCACAGTGCCAATTTCCCAGCCAGCGGATCGTGGTGGACCCAAGGCCACAATTGGCCAGTTTCATCAAGAGGTGATCATGGGATACCAGATTGAAGGCTTTTTTGAAGTCAAGATATATGACATCAATCTCTTTTCTCCCTTGCCCAGGTGATAGGTCACCTGGTCATAAAAGGAAATGAGATTGGTCAAGCAAGACCTACCTGCAACAAACCTATGCTGGCTATCCCTTAGGATATTGGTGTCACCCAGTCCATTAAGGATAGCCTCTTTAATAAACTTTTCTAAGACCTTCCCCAGGATAGAGTTCAGGATGATGAGCCTATAGTGCGCCGGATCCACTTTCCTCCCTTTCTTGAAGATAGGCACCACGTTGGCCTTCTTCCAGCCTTTGAGCACTACACCAGAGTGCCAGGAGTTCTCAAAGATCCATGCCAGAGCCTGGGCTATGATGCTCGCGAGATCCTTGCATACCCTGGGGTGTAGATCATCAGGGCCAGCTGACTTGAAGATATCCAGCCTCTCAAGGTGTTCCTTCACGAGGTCAGCATTGATGGAGGGCAGGCGATCTCTCTCTTACCCGGACCTCCCTGTCCCATAGTGGGCATGGGCATCCCATGGGACTTATGAAAGACCCGTCTAATAAGATGGCTTTTTTCCTGGGCGTCAGTTGTCAGTTGTCCCATCTGGTTCAATGTTGCCCTTGCTTTTTCTCTGGCTCCCCGCATATCTGAAAAAGGACTTTTTATTGTCCTTGATACTCAAAGCTAGTTGGAGTTCAGTTGCAGGCTTGGCTGTCCTGGTTTTCTCCCTGCAGGACCAGAAGCAAACCAGGCTATTGGTGTACCTTGATTTTTAGCAAGCCTTTTTATATGGTCTCCCACAACATTCTCCCAGGCAAGCTAAGGAAGTATGGGCTGGATGAATGGACTGTAAGGTGGATAGAAAACTGGTGGGAGCATTGGGTTCAGAGAGTAGTAACCAATGGCTCGATGTGTAGATGGCAGCTGGTATCAAGTGGAGTGCCCCAGGGGTTAGTTCTGGGGTCAGTTTTGCTCAGTGTCTTCACCAATGACCTGGAAGGTGGCATAGCATGTGCCCTCAGCAAGTTTGCAGATGACACCAAACTGGGGGGAGTAGTAGATAAATTGGAAGGTAGGGCTAGGATTCAGAGTGACCTAGACAAATTGGAGGATTGGACCCAAAGGAATCTCATGAGGTTCAACAAGGACAAGTGCAAAATCCTGCACTTAGAATGAAACAATCCCATGCACCAGCACAGGCTGGGGCCTGATTGGCTTGGCAGCAGCTCTGCAAAAGAAGACCTGGGGGTTACCATGGACAGTAATATGAATATGAGGTAGCAGTGTGTCCTTGTTGCCGATGGCATACTGGGCTGTGTTGGTAGGTGTGTTGCCAGCAGGTCAAGGGAAGTGATTATTCCCCTCTATTCAGCACTGGTGAGGCCACATCTGGAGTACTGTGTTCAGTTTTGGGCCCCGCACTACAGAAAGGATGTGGACAAATTGGAGAGTCCAGCAGAGGGCAACAAAAATGGCAAGGTGCCTGGGGGACATGACTTACAAGGGAAGACTGAGAGAACTGGTCTTTAGTCTAGAGAAGAGGAAGCTGAGAGGGGACTTAACAGCAGCCTTCAACTACCTGAAGTGGGGTTCACAGGAGCATGGAGATACACTGGTCTCAGTGGTGACAGATGACAGAACAAAGAGCAATGGTCTCAAGTTTCAGGAAGAGACGTTTAAGTTGGATATTAGGAAGAATTTTCTCACTGGGGGATAGTAAACACTGGAACAGGTTACCCAGAGTGGTGGTGGAAGCTCCATCCTTGGTGGTTTTCAGAACCTGGGAGACAAAGCTTTGGCTAGGTTGATCTAGTTGGGGATGGTCCTGCCTTGAGCAGCGGGTTGGACTAGATGACTTCCTGAGGTCCTTTCTAACCCTAACTTTCTATGATTCTATGAGTCAGGTATTTGAAGACAGTTATTAAAAGCCCTGTCAGTCTTCTCTTCTCTAGACCAAATAACCAACCCTAGCTCTTCCAGTCTTTCTTCATACATTATGCTTCCCAGGCCTATTATAATTTTGTCACTCATTGCTGGACCATTTCCAATCTGTCCACATCTTTCTTGAAGTATGAGGCCCTAAACTTAACACATCACTCCAGATGAGGTTTCATTAGTACTGAATAGAGTGGAAGAATCACTTCCCTTGACTTGCAAGAGACATTTTTGTTGAAACGTCAGTTAAACCATATAACTGAAGGAATATCTTCCCTAAAACCATTTGTAAGTTGGCAGAGAACAACACTGATTCCCTGTTTCTAGACTAGCTCTATTTAATGAGTAATATTGGTATTTCAAGGTATTTTTTCATTTTATGCAATATTTGTTGGCTATTTTCTAAAAATCTTTTTGAAAAATGTTCATATAGTAAGAACTCAGCTTTTTAATGTTTTAAAAACAGTGTTTCTGTATTTTTAGAATGATTTTAGTACGTGTCAATAAAAGTGTAATGTAAATCTTATTAAAGAAAATGTAAATTATGTTGCCAATTTATCTTAAATTTCGGTTTAAAAATGTGTTTTAATGAAAACATTGTGCAAAATACTTCAACCACTTCTAAAGGTAGACTGAAAATACTTAAAACCTTCTTTCAATGTGAAAGCACACATTTAAATAGTGATCTTTGAGGCAATGGACTGGAAATCCTTTTATTCTGAGAACAGTATTCTATGGGTTCTTAGAAAATAAGCACAGTTTATCTATCATGACACAAGAGAGCAGAAATGTTTATTCTTTTAGCTTTTGATCATTCCCTAAAGGGTTATTGTTCTGGTAGTGAAGTAGCTGGTTGCTGGGGAAATTGTACCCTTGTTGTATGTTTAAAGTAAAAGTGTAAAATACATTTGGCTAACAAACTCGTTTTTAGTTAAGCCAATCAGGCTTTTTTCACCAGTCAGGACACAACATGTTGTGGTGATGTCAGAACTTACATTTTGGAACTATAAGTTGCCAGACTTATATTATTTCCCTCTGTTGTCAGCACTTAGAGATGGGGAGGGGTGGGGGGAAGCTGCCAGAATGATGACTTATGAACGGAGTAGGAAAATGATTATAGAAGGTTTTGGATATGGAGTGTGGTTAGGGAGAAGAAAACTAATTTTCAGAGCAACTTAACTGAAAAAACAACGGGCTACAGTTCAGAAAACCCTTAGGGCCTCATTCACAAATAGGAGTTTTGCAAAAATACAGATTCATTTAAAACAAATGTCTTTATCAGGCTGGACAAGCTGCTTTTCTTATAATCTGACAAAAATATGTTTGTAATGATAATGTTCTGCATAAGCAGTATAAATTCATATCCTACATTATTGTGCACCGATATCCCCATGTGGACAAAACCTTAATAATGTCAAGGAGAGTTAAGGTCTTCATCCTTCCTGAATCTTTGGACTATGTGTTGCAGCTTCCAGCAAAGATTGGAAGTCTCAACCTTTAGTGGCTTAATTAGTACCATCCTTGATTAGCTATTAGATAGCAACACTTTTTGCCATGAGTAACTTGGATTATGTTCTAAAAGAAGAAAAACTGTTTCTCGGTTCCAGTTTTTTGAGTCATCCAGAAGTTGCTAAAGTTTCTGTGGAGTGTGTTTTGTTATTTGATCATTTGAAAGCCAAAAAGATTGAATGTAAACATAAGGGTTCCGTAAAATATAAGGCTGTGCGGAGAGAGAAGTCCTTTATTCAAACAGCAAGTAAAAAAGGCAAAGAAAATGCTCTAGCATGAGTTGTGAAAGCTGTGCTTTGCTAGCATTTCTTTAAAGGAGGGAGGACTTTGTAAGGGAAGTCAGAAAATAATGGGTTACTGCTGTTTTTTAAAAAATATGTCTTGAATCATCATAATATTCAATTTTATGCTATTATAGCGCTCATTAACTTCAGTCGCATAGAATGAGGCCCCTATTGCCAGTTGCTGCTATATTGTATTCCAGGCCAGCTGGCAACAAATTATGCACATCTGATAGATAAGGGTACGCACTTGGACCACTACTGTCTTTTGGTTATCTCTGAGACCACATACTTGGTTAAACAATTATGGATTAGCTATGGCTTAAGGTTTATCACTGTGTAATTTTTAATTTTAGAAATAAATATTATATAGAAAAGTATTATCCCTCTGCAAATGTTGATTAACAGTTTTTCTGTTGTGCATTGTAGATAGCAGCACAGTCAGTTGTAAAGCTGCTATTTTCCATTCTTTTTGACCAGTCAGCTCCTGCAAGATAAGACTATATCCCACATATTACATATAGACATGAAATGGATTTAGGCATTGCAGGAAGGCTGTCATAATTAAATTTTTCTCTTTTCTCTTTATGTGGCAAAGTTTTCTGAAAGATCATATGCCTTGAAGCACTTTTACATTATTATGTGTGTTTGAAATTTATTTTTAAAAATATTTGGATATTTTTGCTGAGCACTTTTGCCATTATTTGACAGGTAAGGGAAAGGATGACATTACAACTAAAATTTAGTGTTTGGGTGCAAGTGATCATAGCTGCATTACATTTGTTACAGGCAAACAGAATGAGGTACTTTGTGTACTTGGCCTTGTTCAGGTACAAAGTTTAAAACAATTATCAGCTGAGTCACCTGAGAGAAGAACTTAAATAAAAAATGTGAATAACTAATGGAAACAAATTGAAACTGTTTTAGAATATTTTAATAAACATCCAAGAAGGCAAAATCTCACAAAAAATCTCAAGAAAAGGAGTACACCGATTAAAAAATTCAGCCTATCATATTGGCAAAGTAAAAATAGCTCTAAACATTTTGTATAGAAAAACTATGTTGCCGCTATACTTAATGGGAAAATGGTAATTTGATATCAAAGAAAAAGTCGAATTTAGGAAGAATAAAATATTGATAAGGGCCATAAAGAACCCTTATCCTTACACCTCTTTAGGATGACCATTTCAGTCCGTGGCAACTTGCTATTCTTGTCTGTCCATGAAGATGGGGGTTTTTTTTAGTGGTGGTCATACCTGGTTAGATGGCTAGGTGAGATCCACACCTTTGCCCTGCCTATATTATCTTTCACCCAGTTACATGAATCTGAGGACTCGCCTGAAATTTCTGCCCATGGTGATCTCTGAATTGCATCTAAGTCAGTAAATTAACTTAGCTGTTTTTTCCCTGAAGCCTCATGCTCCATGAGCAGAGGCCTCCCTCCATTCCCTCATTGTAAAGTAAACCTTAAGCTCGTATTTGAACAGGACCAGACCATTTCTGAAGTCTCCACAGCTCTGCTTCCATAGCTGAGAGATTTAAATGGGTATTGGACTGCATAAAACAGTGCTTTGAGACTGTGAAGATGGAGCTTGTGTGGCAGGCTTGCTGGCAGCAGCCCAACTCACTGGCTTGAAAGGGCTTAGAATGATTGGTGGGGCATTTCCCACCAATCAGGGAAGGCCAGGGGAAAGGCTTGCCCCGCCCCTACCTGGGGGTGAGGTGAAAAGACAGACCAGAGAGGGGACTAACCCCACCTCTCTCTGATTGGTCCATCTTCAATCTGGGCGTGCAACCTCCCGAGAGGATAAAAAAGCAATGTGCTCAGCATGCAGGCAGCTTCGACGAGGGATGACGAGTGCTGAGAAGAGCTGGCTGAACAAACCAGTGGGGTGGAGCGGTTGCTGCACAAGCGCCTGGAAGAGATCTCATTGGACAGGGAGCAGCATGAAGGGAGCGTGGTGACAGTGCACAGGTCAGTGCACGGAGGGCCCAGGAGTGGGCTGAGACTCTGGCACTGCACAGGGCAGCTTGGGTCTCCAACCCCTGCACAAAGCAGGGCAGACGGTGCACTGAGGGTCTGGCAGCAGTCTGAGACTTTGGAGCTGCACCAGACAGCTTGGGTCTCCAACCCTTGCATGAGGTGGGGTAGATGGTGCACAGGTCGGTGCACAGAGGGTCCAGGAGCGGGCTGAGACCCCTGAATGGCACACGGCGGTTGGGTCCCCAATCCTTGCACGAGGCAGGGGGCAGACAGTACACAGAGCCAAGAGGGGCCGGTAGTGCATGGAACAGTGCACAGGGCCAAGAGCGGGCCGAAAGCAGGAAGGGCCTCAAAGCAGCTGAGGGTCCCCTGCAGAGGGAGGAACTGTCTGGCCCTGGGAGATGAGGGCGGCCTCATTGGGCCCCAAAGGAGTCAGGGTATTCCTTCTTTCTTTCCCTCCCTAAGGGTCATTTATATTGGGGCCAAGCTGTTGCGCCCGTGTAGCCTGCTATTCCTTGCTTTTCTCCAAGATCCTGCGCCTTATTGTTTGTAAACCCTGCACCTCATGATTCTATAGGAATGTATAGATGTTTGTGGAAAACTTTTATGAATATTTAATTACCAATTTGCCAGTGCTAGACGTTTTACTATTCATTGTCTAAATCCAATCACAGTGTCAGCCTTGAGGACCCCTTCCATCCTGAGCCAGGAGGGCGCTGAGTGGGGAGGCAGAGCCTGGGGTCCCAATCCAATGGGCATCAGAGGGCAGGCTTCTGAGAGTGGGTTTGGGGGCTAATAGAGAGTATTTGTGTGCCACATATGTATATGTAGCACATAGTCCATGCATTTTATGTATGTATGTTAATATTGTAACTTTTGTATCTTATTAAATTTGTATGTACTGTAGTTATGGTTCATCATGTGTCCTGGCTCTGCTCTGTAGGGAGGGGATGGGAACTGTGGACAGCCAAGCAGCTATGCCTCCCACAGTATACCTGCAACCACTAACTTCCCTTCATTTGGAGTTGGGGTATACAACTGGGTACCACCCGGGTTACCCTTGCTTCCTGTGTTTGGGTCCATACTACCAGAGACCAGGCCACTTCCCTAACCAGTTTCCATGAAGACATCTCTAAGGCAGCCCCCTGGAGCTCTGTACATACCTTTACAAAGCACCATCCCATTTCAGAAGCCTCATAGGTAGATGCCACAGTTAGCAGAGTGGTCCTGTAGTCACTCTGTGTTCTGCTTCTGAGATCTGCCTTTGTGGAGAAAATAAGGTTACTTTTCAGAGTTCTGGAGGTATTGTATTGTTTGTATACATGTTGGCATGTATTGCCTCTTTCCCTCCTTTTCTCAGAAACAAATACAGTATAGGACACTACGGTTGGAAGGAAACTGAGAAGCAGAAAGTACACAAGTAATTAAAGGATTGGAAAACTTGCTTTGTCATGAAAGTAATCTTTTTATTGTATAAAAACAAAGGGGTGAGCTGGGCTTTCTTTTACAGTCTTATTATAGTGCTTCAATATAAATTATAAAGGTACAAAGAGACAAACGTATAACAATAACCATTTTTTAACAGTTTTTGGGAAAAAATAGCCAACTGTTTTAGTGGATTGTCTGCAATGCAATTTCTTTAAAAATAAGATTGAATGGTTGTATGTTATTCTGGTCTTATCTGAGTGCATCTATTTGAACTTGAAGCAGGAATTAATACAGTGAAGTCTTATGGACTGTGTTATTCATGGAGATGAGCTGACCAGTAAGAGTGTGTGCTTATAGCCTTACATTTTATTGATAATCTTAATGATGGAACATTAGGCTAATTTCCAGCCTTTTACAGTATAATACTGGCTTATACAGTTCATTTTAGAGTCTGATCCTATAAACTCTAACAGTCTTGCACATGCATACAGCCTTCTTGGAGTTAGTGAGACTAACTGTATAATAAAACACTTCTTGCACAGGTTAGGTTTTTCATAGTTGAACCTTTTATTCTTTACACTATTCTTAATATCATGTAGTCTTATTCTCAAAAATGTGTGGTAATTTTAAAAATGGTTTGGAACTGTTCAATGTACAGCAGATAAACCTCTGAACAGATTCTGTTAAGAATAATTAAAAACAGATTACCTTCTTAAAAAAAAAAACCCAAAAAGATTTTTAAAAATGTCTTCATCATATGCAAGTTTATGCAAACTTTAGTGCACTGAGTAGTATGTTTTGGTCCGCAGTGAGGAAAAGTATCTAAGAATTTTGGTAGATTTATGAAGCAGTTAATGTCTCCTGTTCTTTTATAGGAGTTTCCAGTGCAAGAGACAAGAAATTCAAGAACTAGTCTACTTAATGACACTTTGTTTTCCAACTGTTTAAATGATTTTCCTGTCCTTTTACTCCAGTGTATAGTATACAGCTTATGGAACTGTCACTTACCCAGTGCATCTGTAGTCCAGCTGTTCAGATCTATTAACACACTCCTAGGTCTCTGATAGAAATCAGGAGTACTCCAATCAGAGTTGAAACTGTAAGACAGCAAAAGAAAGCTATATTTTATCTTTTAGAAAAATCCAGCCCCCCAAACCCATTCAGTCTGTGTGGCTTCTAGAGGGAATTTGGGGGTAGGGGCCATGAGGGGCACAGCCCATTGCTGAATTGTGGCATACTGAGCCCCACTGGGGATATATGTTAATAGCAGAGGGGCAAGCATTCATCCCTGCAATGGTTAACACCTCTGCTGCTTGTTCCACTGCCACATCTGGCCCAAGGAGCCAAGGGCATTTGACACTCCCTGTTCTAAAATATACCGTATCGCTGCCTTATTAGAGAAAGTGTCAATGAGAGTTTATGCTGTGATGGCCTCAGCCCAGATTTTAAACTGAAGAGCAAAACCTTAGGAAAATTTGACCTGATAGCTAATTCTCTCTTGGGGTTTTCCACTTGAGGACTAGTAGTACACAATGTACTTATCTTTAAAAACTTGACTACAACTACCCTGGAAATATAAATGTACAGCTCATTTTTTCCCCTCCTCTGCATCTCCAGAAGTTCTTACAAATTTATATGCACTTAGTAATGAAAAGTGAAACGTGGGTGTCAATTTTTTGACTCTTCTAGGTATCTGGTATTGCTCAGTTCAGATTGATTTAGCAAACATTGACAATAACATACTCCAAGATGCTGAGAAATAGTGGAATTTTGAAATTCTCATGTGGTTAAAGGTGTTTTGACTTTTGTCCTTATGTTTCACAACCAGAGCCATAAAGTGAACCTAAGCATGCTTTGTGGCAGTGCTGTTTGCGGGCAGCGTCACTGGCTGCAATTGCCGGCAGCACAGCGGCAGCTGTGATCCAACAGCAGAGAGTTGCTTCTACTTTTTTTTGTCTCTGCTCCACTCTGGGTTGGCACCTAGATCTGCTACCTTGCTTGCCCTTTCCCACCTTCGTTATGCTATTATTCACAACAAAACTAAACAGCAACAATATAAAAGAAAAAAAAGATCAGTGCTTGTTTATAAACAGTTTATATGACAACATGCTGCAAATATTATGTGCTGTGTTGAGCAGGCCACATTAAATTAATTTTTTTTTGTATTTTATTCTTATTTATTCCGTATAATTGCACTATAAATTTCTTGTTTAGGTTCTCGGATATCTTTAGGAAGCAATCCATTATTTACATGTTCTGTAAATGTTACCTGGGACCCACTGCAAGACTTAACTTAGTGAAGAATACATTTACACATGTGTTTTCAGGATTTTCAGGACTGAGCCTGAATTGTTTCATCCAGTTTAGGTTTTGTTTTCCTTTAGAAATGTCATTGTTTACACTGATAAGGTCAATTCAAAATAATGGAGTCTAAGGATAAAGCTATTGATGATGTGTTGCAAAAAAAACTTTAGTTGCTAATTCCTATTCTGCTAATGTCAGCATTTGGCTTTTGAGGCCCATTCATCTGCCCAACTAAAATGTTGCATTGGGAAAGGAGGAAATAGCGTATATTTTTAATGACCTAACTAAAATGACAGAATTCATATTTTTCCATGAGTAAATTTGTAAAAAATTAAATAGCTACAGTTGTTATATCTTTACAAATAGGTACAGCTTTGTTTTTAAAATCAGTTTTCTTGTTTCTTTTTAGTCAGTGGTGAAGACTGGACGATTACTGATCAGTCATGAGGCCCCTTTGACAGGAGGCTTTGCAGCTGAGATTAGTTCTACTGTTCAGGTATGTTGAAGTTATTACATTTGTTTTGCATGCCAAAATGTGTTTATTTGAACAAATAATATTTATCTTTGAATTAAAAGGTCTGGATTTTCTAAATGACATGTTAAAATTTCTAACTTGGCTTCCATCACTTTAATACTATATTATAATCTTGAGAGAATAAATCTGGTGAAAGGAGACAAAACCTCCACAACAATAACAGCTGAAGTCATTTGCTGCATAATATAAGAGAAGTCTTGAAATTGACTGGATCATATTTCATGTTAAATGAAGTTTAATAGATGTTTCTGAAATATTACGATCCAACTCTTTGCATGTGTGTATTACACATCTTTAGTGCATCATGCATTTATGCAGCTTATATTATGTTTTTTGAGTCTATGATGTTTTTCTTCCACTAAACAAATCTTGCTCTAAAACATGTCTTGCAAGATTGGCCTTCAATTTTTAATTAAGTGTATATATTAGTTCTGAGCGGTTAGGATACAGCATATCTGAAGTACTTTATGCTAGCAGCTGCGAAGTGGAGAATTTAATTTTAATTTGGACAAAGGTTTTCATTTCAAACATTCACTGAAAAATATGCAGTTTGTGCTGCTGACTGTGGGGAAAAAATCTCCTTTGTACTGTTGCTAGTTCTTGCCAAATTTACTTAAATATTGTTCTCATTTTGTCATTGTCTTCAAACAGATTCTTCCCCTTTCTTTTGCTTTTCGAGCCTAAATAAAGTAGAAACAAAGTATACTTCTGCTACAATACACTATAATGCTTCCATATTCTATTCAGTGTCTCCTTATTAAGGATCCAATTCTACAACCTTTTCTATCTCATGTAAAGCTTAAGTGTGCAACCTGTAAGCCTTTAGCTTTGCAATTTTTTCTCTATTGGTGAACAAAAAACCTCTGGTATTTGTATTTGTCTTAATTATCTGAAGTAATAAGATCAATCTAATGAAAGGAGCTAAAATATACATATCTTGTGAAAAACTTATTTTATGAACTAAAACCTTTCTGAAAGTTTTAATTCATTATGACTGATACTGTAGGCAGCCTCCTCTGAGGACCCTAGTATTGTAGCCCACAAAATATAATCTCACTGTGTAAGGACTAGATCCTGTCATCCTTATAGACAACAAGTAATGTCTGATCTCCTCAGATGTTTTTATAGCTTACAGTAAGACTACTGAAGGCATAAAAGGACAGTAATCATGATATAAAAGGAGCCAAATCTGACACTTTAAGTGTTTTTATATTGTTATTGAAAAAGAAAAATATGTGATACCCAACCAAAATACACCAAATTGAATGCCTTCAAATCTCTTAAATTCTATATTCTCTCTTTTAGGGATTTTAATGTGCCACAAAATATAAAATAAAGAAAACAGAATGTGACACAGTTCTTTTTTTACAATTTCCATTTAATTATTAAGCAGCAGCAATGCTAAAGGTTACTTCTCAGTTCATGTGAAAACCATGTACTAATTAATTTAAATTTTAAAAATAAAAGCATATGCATCAATACAAAACAGGAGAAATAAAATAACCAAAGGGGAAAAAAATCACTTCAACTGTTTAATTTGAGAGAGAGACTTCATTTTATTTATGTATTTCTCTTAAGTGACTTTTATTCTCTTCAACATTCTGATAAGAAAAACATTTTCTGAGCATTTGGTTCATTCCTCATGAGCCCATAATCTGAAACTTCTCCTTCACTAGTGGTATTTATTTAGAAAATAAAAGTAAGACAAAGGCCATTTCATAATAGATACTATATAAAATTTATTTATTTATTTTGGAATGTGGTCCATACATTGATATAACTGGGAGTTATACTTGAGCAATACTAGCTAATTTATCCTACAATGTACTTTAAAACAAATCTAAATATAACAGGTTTTAAGTACAGAATATATATATTCTGCATTTCATTTTTGTAATGATACTCATTTAGCTGGAATTGTCCTGCATATAACATGTTGTTATTACTTATGTCTCCTTGCTCTTAAAAATATTTTGTATCAACAATTTAATAATGCCTATACTTAAAAGCATATCAGGTTTGCATATTTTGAAATATAATTTAAGAAGCATATTCTCTGTCATAACAACTCTTGTTTAAGAGAACACTGCTTTAGACCAGGGTGGGTAAAATATGGTCCACTGACTGGATCCGGCCTGCAGCATGCCCCTCAGCCCCACCCAGCCCAGGTGCAGGAGGCAGCCTGGGCTGTGGCATGTGCAGCTGGTCCCATGCCTCTGGATGCACAGTGGGGCTGAGGCAATGCAGGAGCTAGACTCCACTTCCTGCCAGCCCCAGCAGTGGCAGCACCTTCTGGTTACTGCTGCCAGTATCACTGCAACTGCTGGCCACCCTGTAGCAACCATCAGGGCCACTGGATGGAGCAAGTTGGTGGGGTCTCATGCAGGGCATGCCTGGCCTGGTGGATGTGATGGGACCATGGGCTACAGGAGAGTGGTGTCTGGGAGTAGGATGATGAGCAGGGCTGGGGCTGGGATTACAGGGTGGTGACAGCACTGGACCATGGCCCAGGTTAGAGCCATGATCTGCTACCCACCCATCCCTACAATGGGTGCTGGTTCCATGGGCAGGGGTGTGCTGGGAGTGAATCGTGGCTCTGCTCCAAGCCCTGAATTTGCGCTGCCACCACCTCAGCCCTGACCTTGGCCACAGTCCCATTCCTAGATGTCATGCCTTGCCCACCCACAGCCCAATCCCATCTGCTTGGCTGAATGCACCCTGCCTATGGAGACCCTGGGGCTGGGCCAGGATTGCTGGGCAGCAGCAGCACAGGGCCAGCCTCCAGGGCAGAGCCACTTCAGAAGTTTTGCTGAGTGGTTGTGGGGGATGAAGGGAGGGTGCTGACCCAGGCTATAAATAGCTCACCAAGTGGCCTTCTGGCCCATATAATTGCCAACCCCTGCTTTAGGCATAATTAAGATTTAGCTTTATTATTCATTTATAATATATATTCTTTTAACAGTAAAGTAAGGTCTGCATGTCTGATATGATCCTTCCATAAAAGTATAAAGGAAAAATTAAAATATTTTTTGCTGGATGTACTCACAGTAAGAATGCCAAAAATCTTGGGGATTGCAGTTGGTTTTAAGTTCAATTTACACATGGAAGTAATAAGACTTCAATAAAGAGTCCAGTTGGAGTAGATGGTAAGTTTCCATATAGTTTTTCCATCCTTTCTGTGAGGTCTCTCATCCTACAAAAAAGGCAAATAAAGAACACATAGGTCATTTCTGAAGAGACCTATCATTACAAACATCTCATCTAAACAAATGGGTGTGAGCCAAAATGGTGGATCAGTACTCTCTTGAATCATAGGGAAATTTGATATTGAAATTAAACTTCATAGTGTGGAGCCTCTTTAAGAACAAAATGGTCTGAAAGCAGAATATGGTGGTGTGGGGATTTTAATATTCTGAAGTATTCATTGAGGAAGGACACCAGACTGTCAAGTGCAGAGCATTTATAATATAAAGGACATATTACCCAGTTAAACAGTCATTCCCTAATAAAACAAAAGGGAGAAAATGAGATGAGAGTAATTTTGCAAAGAGACTTAGCTTTGAGATTACATGTAGCTTTATAAAAGGAGATCAATGCAAATAGTTGCATGGGTAAGGACCAGCCCGTTTATCTTTATTTAGCATTCTCTCTGCATTAGCAAAATAGTCTATCAAATCTCCTTATCTGTCTTCAGACTACTATCCTGCATCTCAAGTCTTATGATGCAAATGGCAAGATTCTCAAAAAGATTTAGGCATGGTAATTCTAAGCATTCCTCTGCCTAAAAAGAAGTTAGTCACCAGCTTTAGGAATTTAATTAAAACATCCAAGTTAGGTAAATAGAATCATAGAAAATTAGGGTTGGAAGGGACTTCAGGAAGTCATCTAGTTCAATCCTCTGCTCAAAGCAGGATCACCACCAGCTATATCATCCCAGGCAAGGCTTTGTCTACCCAGGACTTAAAAACCTCTAAGGATGGAAATTCTACAACCTCTCTAGGCAGTCTGTTCCAGTGTTGTACTACCCTTCTAGTGAGAAAAATTTTACTAATAGCTAATGTAAATTTATGTTGCTGCAACTTGAAACCATTGCTCCTTGTTCTGTCATCTGCCACCACTAAGAACACTCTAGCTCCATCCTTTCTGGAACCACCCTTCAGGTAGTTGAAGGCTGCTATTGTTATAAGTTGCTTGCCCTTTAAATGGGGAGAACTACATACCTAGAAGTGGGATTCCCAGCACTGAGTTGGGGAACAGCTAAGCCAACCAATAGGAAACAGTGAAGATGGGGAGAAGTGTCTACAAATCTGACTGTCTCCTGACCATCTGCAATAGGCATCTACCCTACATTAAGCAACTATGGGTACATGCACACCTTCACCATACCTGATCTATGAACTTGCAGCTTATTTTCAGTTTCCCAGTTGTAGTTTGGGTGCAGTGTGTACCCACAATTGCTGGTGCTGAGAGCTATGCAGGAAACACAATCCAACTAAGTCAGGGTGGAATCAGGGGAGCTAGTAGGGCTGTGGGGGGGGGGGGCAGGTTTGACTGGTCTGGGGAATGTAGTGGCACGATTGGCGATGATGGGGGGCTGGCAGAGGGGTTGGTGGGTCTGTTGGGGGGGAGGGGGTGTGGGGCATTGTCCATCCAAAGCTGGGAAGTTTTGGGGGCTAAAAATCATAGAATCATAGTAGTGGAAGGGATCCCAAAGGATCATTGCGTCCAACTCCCTGCATGAGCAGGAAAGACATCTGGGGTCAGGTGACAGCCCAGTTTTCTCTTGAAGAATTCTAGGGTAGGTGATTGCACCACCTCTATGGGGAGCTTATTCCGTAGTCTGGACACCCTAGTTGTGAAGAATTTTTTTCTAATGTTCAGCCTGAAACTATCTTTCAGGAGTTAGTGGCCATTGTTTCTAGTTTTCCCCCAGGGCTCCCTGGTGAACAGTTGTTCACCGAGCCCCTGATGTACGCTTCTGATACAGCGGTAAGCTGCAGTCAGACTCCCTCTCAGCCTTCTTTTCTTAAGGCTGAAGAGTCCAAGATCCCTCAGCCTCTCCTCATATGGCTTGCCATGCAAGTCTCTGATCATATGGATGGCTCTTCTCTGGACCCTTCCGAGCTTTAGCACACTACTCCAGCTGTGACCACACCAACGTTGAATAAAGTGGGAGAATCGCTTCTTTGGATTTACTGGAGATACATTGATTGATGCATGCCCAAGTTTTATTGGCCCTAGGAGTTACTGGGTCACAATGCCAGCTCATATTCATGCTGGGGTCTATTGTTACCCCCAGATCCCTTTCATTTGTAGTGCTGGTCAGCTTAGCGTTGCCCGGCCTATGGATGTGCTGGGGGTTCTTCCTTCCCAGATGCACCACTTTGCATTTCTCTACATTGAAGTTCATCAGTTTCCATTCTGCCCAACATGCCAGCCTGTCTAGGTCTGCTTATATATGCAGGCTATCTGTGGGTGTGTCCACACAAACCCATATCTTGGTGTTGTTTGTGAACTTGGCCAGTGGGCTTAATGAAGATGTTGAATAGCATTGGGCCAAATACTGACCTCTGGGGTATGCCGCTGCCCACATCTTGCCAGGAGATAGCCCAGTCAAGGTGGTTGGGTATGGAAATGTCTGGCTTGAACGTGTTTACAGCTCAGTACTTAGATTGACATAACCTTAGGTAGGTTGATCCAAGCGTAATGTCTTCATGAACTGTAAGTGATGCTGCCTAATATGTCTCTTCATGTACAAATGACTGGCCCATTCTTTTTTTAAAACATAGGGGAGAAGTGGTGTTGCCCATATATTGTATGATAGATCACACATAAGTGTTGACATGGGGGGGTATAACTCTACCCCACCCCCTACCGCTGCTGAGAGCTTACTCTGGCCATGCTGCAGCCACATGCCCTACTGTCAGTGCAGAAATTGTGCTTCTGCTGTCCCTGCTGCTACCAGGTCCTGGCTCTTGACAGGCTGCAGTCCCACACCCCACTGTCGGCACAGAAATCTGGAAGGACATGGGCCCCCTATGGCCCACCACGTGTCACCTAAGTTTTGTATAATAGCCTAGCAGTTAGAATTCTCACCCTGGAACTAGGAGGTCAATGTTTTAGGCCCCCCGTAGCTTGAGAAGTTTCAAATTCATATTTGCCACATCCCAAATGAATGCCTTACCCACCAGACATAATATAGGAACAAGCTTTAGTTAAAGCGCCCCTGCTACCATTTTGAAGTGTGGCATGCTGAATGCACGAGATGCTGTGGGCAGTTCAATTAGAGCTGCTCTAATTAAAGTGCCTTTCCCTGACCCCAGAACATGTGTAAAGATGCCCACTGGGAGTCCAGTGGAAACAGAAAACAATGGGAATGCGTGAAATGAGAAGGAAGTCTAGGGTTCAAGTTTCTTTATCTGGGGAAATCCAATTACGTCAGCAGGATGTGAATTCATTTCCCCCAATTGTAATAAGGTCATGGAAAAAACTGTATGGTGCTCTGTCGTAAAAATAGTGCTGGCTCCTTTTGGCTCAGTGTTTCAAGTTCTTAAGTGGCAGCTTTTGTGTGGCGCTTTACCTGGGGAGGTTGTGGTAGGAGAATGCATTGGGAACCTTATCCTCCTCCTTTGCCTGCTCTTCACAAGGGTTATTTAGAAAGGCAGAAAGCTCAAGGGTGTACCAAAACCACCAAGTTGCCTGGGAGAAGACAGGATCTGGCCTGCTGGAAATTCAGGAGTGAATTAGACTTCACAAAAGGGTTGCTCTTTTGAATGTATGATGATTGTGACAGAAAATGATTATAATTCAGCTGTCAGTATTGTTAACAGTTTTTGGGGCTCATCACTTGTCAGAGCAGTTCAGTGTGGTGTGGACATGGACAGGACTCAATATAGCTGTCTCTAGGGTGCAAGGCAGTGGTATGCTGAATCTTAATTACGCCTAAAGCATGGGTTGGCAATTATTATGCTATGCTAGCTTCTGTCCTGTGCTGGAAGTCATTGAGTTGTATTAGTGCAGCACTGTGTGGGCCAGTAGGCCCTGCCTCTCACTAATGGGGCTTCTAGTTCTGAGGGCTAGGAAGTGTAGGACTTGCACCATGTATTTCAGTTTGATATTGACTTGTGTATATATATCTTTAGATCTCCATCTTTACAGTGGAAATATAACGATTACCTATTTAGATTATAAACTCTTTGGAATTGTCCATTACTTCATAGATGTACATTGCACAATGGGTCTCAATTTCAGGTGTATGAATGCAGTGATATCCTAGTGTAATAGCTTGTAACGAAACCGAAGGAGAAATGATTGGATGATTTTTGTCCAAAACATTCCAGAAACAAGTAAAACAGTATAGTTGAGATGTCATTCAAAGCCATCAATTGAAAGCAAATCTAATTCTGAAGAGTGTTGTCATAGAAGAAAGATACAAAACAAGCAAGCTCGAGCAAAGTAATTTCAGTATTACAGATGTTTACTGAAAAAAGTTCAGTAATTTCAGCCTTACAGGCATGTAAAATAGAAAAACTTTGCTTTTGAGATTGGACAGAGACTATTTTAAACAAAGTTAATTTTATGTTTAGCTTGCAAAACTGAATGAAGAGATTTCACATTCTATAACCTTAAAACTACCAAATCAATTTTGATCTAGAAAATCTTTTTTTCTCCCGCATGCATTACATGACTTGGGAAGCTTAGATGCTTTAAACAACTGCACAACAGCACTTTGGTCAGAGTTTGAAGTTGAGGTCATTTTGACCTGAGAAAGTTTTGACATTCTTAGCTGGTGGTTTGTATGGCCTATTTGAACATGACCTTCTCATGAGAAAACTTTGAAAATCCAAGGTTCAATTCAAGCAGTGGAGTACAAATCAGTGGTTTCTTTTTGGTTCTAAACAATAATCTGTAATCTTGCAGTGACTCCCACTTAGAATTTATTTTTACCTAAATAGGATGTCAAAAAAAAGGTATCTGTTCTGATTAGTATATTACAGGGAAATATCTCCAGAGTAATCAACTTTTGTTCATATGTCAAGTTTCTCACTATCTGACTGACTGTATGTGCTGAAGTAGTCTGTTTTTGATTTCGTCATTGGTTTATCATTGAAATGCACAAATATTTAAGAATTTCTGTGCCTAGTTTGACATGTAGGGAAAAAAAAAGGATATTGATAGTAATAAGATATGTGTGCTTCACAAGAATTATCTGTAATCATTTTGCCTTTGGTTCATCTGAAAAATATACTTATTGCTCTGGAACTTTTTCCCTCTAGTTCATTAGAAGGATAGCACAAAGCAGTACAGCTTCTTTTGTATGGAGAGTATGTATGCCATGTACCATTCCAGTCTTTCAAGCTACTAGAATTGGCAGTATCCCCTTCTCCTTTGGTCAAATAAAGAAAGAGGTTTGAAAGTGGCCATCATCAGATTATTTCAGAGAATTATAGAAAATCAGGGTTGGAAGTGACCTCAGGAGGTCATCTAGTCGAACCCCCTGCTCAAAGCAAGACCATCCCCAACTAGATCAGCCCAGCCAAGGCTATGTCTACCAGATCTTAAAAACCTCCAAGGATGAAGATTCCACAATCTCTCTAGGTAACCTGTTCCAGTGCTTAATATCCCCCTAGTGAGAGAGCTTTTCCTAATATCTAACCTAAACTTCCCATACTGAAACTTAAGACCATTGCTCTGTGTTGTGTTATCTGCCACTACTGAGAACAGTTTAGCTCTATCCTTTTTGGAACCACCCTTCAGGGAGTTGAAGGCTACTATTAAATCCCCCCTCAATCTTCTCTTCTGCAAACTAAATAAACCCAGTTCCTTCAGCCTCTCCTCTGAATTAATGTGCCCCAGCCCCCTATTTTTGTTGTTTCTCCAATCTGGCTATATCCATGAGCAACTGGTACCTCCTGAGTCAGGTGAGGCAGACAGCCAGCAACTCGGGGAGTCCCCCCATGGCCGATCCCGACGACCCGCAAGTGGCATCAGCGAGTGGCTGGCACTTCCAGGTGACCGTAATTGGCCACGAGGGGACCGCTTCTCCTGGCACCCCCACTTCCTGGCTGATGCTCTCAGGGGGGCACCAGCACTCTCATCTTCCCCTTCCTGCACTGGAATGCTGGCTGCCAGGGGGTGTATCAGTGCTCTCGGGGGTGCACATGTACCTCGGGCACCCCTTATACATCACCACTGTCTACACCCTTTCTGTGGTGGGGACCCCAAAACTGGACACAGCACTCCATCTGTGGCCTCACCAGTGCCAAATACAGGGGAAGAATCACTTCTCTCATTCTGTTGGCAACACTCATACTAACGCAGCCCAGTATGCCATTAGCATTCTTCTCAATAAGGTCACACTATTGGCTCATATTCAGCTTATTGTCCACTATAACCCCCAAGTCCTTTTCTGCAGAGCTATTACTTAGTCAGTCAATCCTCAGCTGGTACCAGTGCATGGGATAGTTCTGGCCTAAGTGCAGGATTTTGCACTTCTCTTTATTAAGCTTCATGAGATTTCCTTTGGTCCAATCCTCCAATTTGTGGAGGTGTCTCCTAGTTCTAGCCCTACCCTTCAGTGCGTCTACTCCTTCCCCCAGCTTGGTGTCATCTGCACACTTGGTGAAGGTGAACTCCGTTCCATTTTCCAGGTTGTCGATGAAGATATTGCACAAGATATTCAGCAGGCCCCAGGACTGACCCCTGGGGTACTCCACTTGATACCAGCTGCCAACTAAACATGGAGCCATTGATTACTACCCTTTGAGACTGACAATCCAGCCAGTTTTCTATTCACCTTACAGTCCTTTCATCCAACGTGTACTTCTTTAGCTTGCTTGTGACAACTTTGTGGCAGACTACCTCAAAAGGCTTGCTAAAGTCAAGGTGTATCATGTTGCTCTTCCTGCATCCACAGAGCCAGTCATCTCATTATAGAAGGCAATCAGGTTGCTCAGGCATGGCTTGTCCTTGGTGAATCCATGCTGTGACTGTACCTAAATACCACCTTCTCTTCCAAGTGTTTAGAAATGGATTCCTGGATCCTGCCCCCTTTTCTTAAAGATGGGAACTATATTTGCCCTTTTCCATTCACTTTAGGTGGCGTTGTGTCAAAATTTCATAGTTTCATAGTTGGTAGGGTTGGAAGGGACATGAGCAGATCAGCTAGTCTGACCTCCTGCCATGGTAGGAAAGAGTACTGGGGTCAAGGTCCCCAGCAAGGTGTTCATCTAGCTTCCTTTTAAAGACCCCCAGGGTAGGAGCCTGCACCACTCTCTTGGAAGCTGGTTCCAGATCCTAGCCACCCTAACAGTGAAGTAGCGCCTCCTGATGTCTAGCCTGAATCTACCCTCTGCCAGCTTGTGACTGTTATTTTTTGTCACTCCTGGTAGTGCTCAGGGGAACAAGGACTCCACCAGTGCCTGCTGGTCCCCCCCCCCGACTAGTTTGCAAATGGCCACTAGATCCCCCCTCAGCCTCCTCTTGTGGAGGCTGAACAGATTACCCTTAGTCTCTCCTCATAGGGACTGCCCTACTGCCCCCTGATCATGTGAGTGGACCTCCTCTGGACCCCCTCCATGTTGTCCATGTCCCTCCTGAAGTGTGGGACCCAAAACTGGGTGCAGTACTCCAACTGCGGCCTGACCAGTGCTGCACAGAGGGGGAGGATCACCTCCTTGGACCTGCTTGAGATTCATCTCTGGATGCATGACAAGGTACAGTTGGCCTTCTCGACCATGGCCATACATTGTCAGCCCATGTTCATTTTGGCATCAATAATGACTCCAAGATCCTTTTCTGCCTCTGCACTGACAAGAAGGGAGTTCCCTAGTCTGTAGGCATGCTGCTGGTTCTTCCTTCCCAAGTGCAGTACCTTGCACTTGTCAGTGTTGAAACCCATCCTGTTCTCATCTGCCCACCCCTGTAACCTGTCTAGGTCTTATTGCAACCTATTCCTCCCTTCTAGCATGCCCACTTCCCCCTATATCTTAGTGCCATCTGCGAATTTGAACAGGGTGCTTTTTACCCCCTTGTCCAAGTAGCTGATGAAGATGTTGAACAGTGCAGGCCTGAGCCCTGGGGGACCCCACTGCCCACACCCCTCCAGGTCGAATAAGACCCGTCCACCACCACTCTCTGGGTGTGGCCCTCCAGCCAACTAGTGACCCATTTGACTGTGTAGGTGTTGATGCCATAGTCTCCTAGTTTTTTTAATGAGAATGGGGTGAGAGACAATGTTGAAGGCCTTCCTAAAGTCCAGAAAGACTACGTCCACTGCTACCCCCATGTCTAAGAATTTTGTGACCTGGTCATAGAAGACAACCAGGTTGGTCTGACAGGAACCCATGTTGGTTGCCCCTAAGCATAATCTCCCCTACTGGCCCCTTGTGGACATGCACCAGGATATTTCTGTCAAAAAGCTTACCCAAGATTAAGGTAAGACTAACTGGCCTATAGTTTTCTGGGTCCTCCTTCCTCCCTTTTTTTGAAGATGGAAACCACAATGACCCTTTTTCAGTCCTCTGGCACCATGCCAGAGCACCATGTGTGCTCATAAAGCCAAGCCAGGGGTCCTGCAATGACTTCTGCTAATTCCCTCAGCACTCTGGGGTGGAGATTGTCATGACCTGCTGATTTAAATACATCCAGTCCCTCCAGAAGTTGCCTGACTAGGTCCTCACTGACCCTAGGCCTGGGTGCGCCTGCCCTTGGTGCTATGGGGGTCCTGGTGTGTGTGTGTGTGGGGGGGGGAGGGAACCTGGTCCCTGCTCAGAAAAACGGAGACAAAGAATTGTTTAATAGGTTAGCTTTACTGTCTGGTGCGATGACCAGATTTCCTAGCATGTCCTGCAGAGGCCCCATGTTACCCGGTACCTTTTCTTTACCCCCTGTGTATTTAAAAAAGGACTTCTTGTCCTTGATCTGGGTAGCTAGTCCCAGTTCCATCTCTGCCTTGGCCTTCCTGACTGCCCCCCTGCAGCCCTGAGCAACCGAGGTATAGTCCTCCCTGGTGATGGCCCCTCCCTTCCATTGGATGTATGCCTCCTTTTTAGCGAGGAGACATTCCTGGCTACTTTTGGTGAGCCATGGGGGCTTTTGCTCCCTCTTGCCCCCTTTGATCCATGTTGGGATTACCTCCCTTTGGGCTTGTAGGATTGTCTCCTTAAGGAATGACCACTCTTCTTGGACACCCAACTCCTCTCCTCTCCAGGACCTCAGTGCCTCCTTAGCTCATTGAAGTCTGCCCTCCTGAAGTCCAGGGCTGCTGCCTTGCTGTAGGCCTTTGCTACCTTGCACTGGATTGTGGATTCCAGCAGGTGATGATCACTGTCACCCAGGTGGTTGAGCACCTGCAGCCCCCTCACCAGGTCATCACCCGTGGCCAGCACCAGGTCCAACAAGGCATCTCTCCTGGTGGGAATGTGCACCTCCTGGGTTAGATGGAGGTCCTGCATCTCAGCTAGGAACCTATGTGAGCGGTCAGACCTAGCTGACTGCTTTTCCCAGCAGTTGTCTGGAAAGTTCAGGTCACCCATGACGACCACATCCTTTGACTTCACCACCTCCGTGAGCTGATTTAAGAATTCCTGGTCACGCTTTTCCCCTTGGTTGGGTGGTCTGTAGTAGACCCCCACTGTTAAGTCCCTTTCCCCTTGACTTCCTTGTATTCTAACCCAGAGCACTTCAGTGTGCCCTTCCTCTGACCCCATGCTACTCATTGAGGAATATCTGGATACAGGAATATTAACGCTGCAGCAAATTACAGATTTAAAACAAACAGACAAACAAAGAAACAAGCCCTCCCCCCCCCAAACTGACTAAAATCCCATAGGCTGCAGCACTGACACGTATCTTAGTAGTTCATAATTTGCTCTTCTAGTCAATTTAATTTCTAGCTATTTGCTCTTTTTGTTGTTTTTGTTGGCAGTGTCATAGATTTTAAAGGCTTGACTGTCACTTTTCATAGATCAGATTATTACATAATGTCACTGGGTTGGTAGCTAAATCCGAAGAGAAATAATAGACACAAAAGAAGGTGGATGTACACCAGGAAGTCCAGAACAAGGGTGGCTAGATAGAAGGAGGAAGCTGGAACAGAGAAAGATAAGCTAAGGCAGTGGGCAAAGAACAGTGTTATTTTAAAGTGTAGCAACTGAGAAAATAATAAAGGAACTGTCTCATTACCTGATATGAACTCTTTGAATCAAAGCACCAAGACATGAGGTTAGGTACCTAATTAACAAATGATTATGAAGTAAGTTATCTTTTGAAAAAATTATACTTCATCTTCTGCATTTTAAAATAATTAGGTATTAAAATGAATGCTTGAAATTTTCTGTAACACGTTATATTTAGATTTTCACTAGATATCAGAAATTTTGTTACTTTAAAATAAAAGAGCAAGTGTTTCACAAGCTGTCTTTTTGTTTTTTTCCCCCAATGGATAGTCTTCTAATGATTTCCGATATGACTTCTAAAACCCTCATGAAAGTCTTATGCAGTCTTAATTATGCAAAGATCCAACTATTTATGTTTATGTAGCCCACTAACTCTGGAACATTAGTCTGTTTAAGGTTCCCATTTCAAACTTGAAACTGTCAGACTTAAACTCTTAACTCTTACCTGTACTTGTCCTCAAATCACTCTTTTATTGTTGGTGGAAATCCTGAGAGGGGAGAAGGAAACATTTTTGTGACAGTTGGACCTTTTTTTAAATGTCAGCTGTTCAAAATGTTGGAGTAAATTTAAAGGAAAAAGTTGGCAAGTAAAGATTGCACATGCATCTAATAAACACTGCAGCCATATCATTATGCCCCTTTTTTATGTCCCAAAATAATCTTTAAAAAAAGACCCCTTGCTAAAATTATACTGAAGTTGCAAAGTAAAAATGTACACAGGAGGCAGATAATGACAAAAAATGCCTTTTGTAAATGTGTATTATGACATGGTGTTTAATGATATCATCTGATAGGGCTACATCCACAAAAGGACTTTGGTGCCTAAATTACACATTAGGCATTCAAGTACAACCTCTAGGCACGATTGCAGTTATGTCTAGACTTCATTCTGAGAAACAGTGAAAACATTAGCATATAGTTGTAATTAATTGTTACAAAATAACAAAGAATGTTGACTATGGCCAACTAGTATAATGTCCAGTTGGTATACCTAGTATAGTTAAATGCCATACCCTAGCTTCTTCCTGTGGCCACTTGGACTGTGGATAGGAAGGGAATGGAAGGTTGTTGTACTTCTTTTCCTAAATCAGTCTTTCAGTACAAGTGCACAAGTACCTACATTTCATATCTTTATTCTGTATAGTGTCATATGGGATTCAATGGTACATAAATGATATCACTAGACTTTGTATAGTTAGCAGCTTCTAATCTTGGAAAAGAGAGAAAGAATTGACAGGTACTAAGATTTCTGATGTGGCCTGAGTTTACCAGTTAGATTTGCATGTCTATATTACAGGATAAGCAATGATAAGAGCCTGTTCAGATTTGTTGTATGTTAATTTAATAGTTTTGTATGTCTTAAATCAAGTTTCACTTTAATGAAAGTTAAAAAAAAAATGTAATTCCATTTAGTAGGCTTTTATGATATGCACTGCATAAGCAATTTAGGATTTCATAGTACTGATATTTTGCATGCGTTTTCCTGTGTACTGTGCTGGTGTTTTTCAAACTATGTTACTGTACCTGTATGAGATGATCCAGTGTGTGCTCAAAGTGCACAATCTTAAAAAATGTATGTGGAGATGGACAAAGCAATCAGGGGTCATGGTATCTTTTAATAGACTAATGAGATTTTTGCAAAAAAAAAAAGAAATCTTTAATTGCAAGCTTTCAGGCACAAACACCCTTTACCAGGCATTGGAGAAAAGATTGTAAAAGTTCTGGGTAGAAATGAAAGTTCATATTTCATAGGATTTCACAGAGAAGTCGAGATGTGGAGATGGAAGACTTATTAAAAATAAATTGGTATTAAAGAACAGAAGTAAGAAAAACATTTGTGTGGAAGTTTACTCTTCTTCAGTGGAATAGACACTAAGAGCGCTAGTTTACTTGGGAAGCATTAAGCAGGGAGGAAAAAAAACTTTTTAGCTGGTTGCCTTGTTTCTGTACACTTCCTTTACTTTTGTGTCTCAAATTATTCTTTTAGAACCTTAACTAAGCTCATGTTACACCTTGACCATACTAAGGGCAGATAAATGCAGGCATCCAGATATTGAAGCTTGTTTAATTCATGCTGAGTGCCATCTCAGTGTCTCAGTTCATTACCCCAGGCGAGGGTTAGCTCTGCCACGCAGATCGTATTAACATAACTTCAGTTTCCTTCATAGAAATAAAATGAACAATTTGCAGTTTTCTGTCATCTCAGGATGCACCATTCCCAGCCTCCTGGACCACCCAGAGCAGGAATAGAGCCCAGGTGTCTTACTCCTTGCCAGGCCCCTGCTCACCAGCTCTCTAGTGGCAAGTCAGATCTGTGTAGGCAAGTAATGGTATTAATACTTAACATGCAACTGCTCACAGAGGCCATGTCCATATGAGCACAGACATGCAGTATGTGCATATGCAGGCATGCTCCATGCTGCTACCTTGCATTGTAGGGTGGGGGAGGGTAAAAAAAAAAAAAAAAAAAAAAGCCCACATCAAAAAAAGGGGGGTGATGCACATGGTCACAGTGCATGCCACCCAAAAGTAGAGCGTGGATGGTTGGAGCCACACTCCAGCTGCTGGCCAGGCTCTCATCTGTAGAAGCGCTATGGCTGCAACTCCCTGAGGCCCCCAGATCCCCAGTTGCTGGCCCCAGCCTCCCCTATGTCACCCAGAGTAACCTGCTGCTCACCAGAGCGCACATAGCACGGTCAAGTAACAGCGACACAAGGTGTGCCACTGCTTCTTGTTCCCAGGGAAACAAATGGCCGTGCTTGTCTAGACATGGCCAGAAGTTTCTCACAGTCACAGGGCGGGGACCCAGGAGCGGCCGTGATCTCCCCTGGCACCCCTACCGTGCCAAGTTGCCGATCTAGCACCCTCTTTCTCGCCCGCTATGACTTTGCTGTTTCTCTGAGATTAATGGGAGGCTGCCTTACTGGGCCCCTTGGACCCGGTATTCTTACTCTACCGGTCCCAGCTCTGTCCCAGATGAATTTGGTACCCTAACCCTATGGGCGTTGCGTGCCTCCTACCTCCCCTGCAGCACGCCCCAAGCCTCGCAGTTCTTCCGGAAGTTGTCTTGCCTACATGCTTCCCCTAGAGGTCCTGCCAAAGACCTCCGCCCTAATGTTCACTTTCACTGGGCTCAATCCATTCACTCTCTATACGCGCCTCCTCTTGGGGCTTCTCTCTGTGTGCGCCCCCTCACCCTCACCGGGCTTCTCTCTCTGGGACTTCCCCATGTACCTCGCCCTCTCCAGGCTCTTACCTGCACGTCCACCCTCACCGGGCTCTTACCTGCGTGCTCGCCTTCACCGGGCTCTTACCTGCGTGCTCGCCTTCACCGGGTTTGCCTCTGGGACTTCCCTATGTACCTTGCCCTCACCGGGCTCTTACCCACGCGCTCTCCTGTACTCGGGCTTCTCAATGGGTTTGCCCCCCTTCCGGGGCTTTTCCCTTACGGGCTGTGCCCCACTGGGGCCTATCTCCTGCTGCCCGTACTCAGGCCTTGTCTCTCTGCGTTCCCTGCGGCCTCGTATACTCATGCCCTCTCTGGGGCCTATGCTCGCGCGTCTTGCTCTTGCCCACACTGGGGCCTCTGTCTTGCGCTTCCCGCACTCCGATTACCCACACTGGGGTTTCGTCGCCCGCACTTCCCGTGGTTGGGGCTCAGGTGGCATGTAGCCGTGCCTGGCCCCCTTGACCCTCCTCGTGGGTCTTATGCCCTGCTTGGGCTTCTCCAGTTATCGCCCACACAGGGCTAGGGTGAACACACCCCCAAATGCAGCACCACCCCGGCACCACACTGCCGTGCCTTCCCTCTGGCACCCAAATGCTGTGCCCTCTCAGGGTTTCTCTCAATTGGGGCTCAGGCAGCCTAAGCCTTACCTGGCCCCAGACCCTTCTCTGGGTCTTGCCCAGCTGGGCCCTCTCCCATACTGCCCCACTGGGGCCAGGGTTAGGACACCCCAAAACACTGCACCCTCTGTGGTGGCAGGAACACCCCACGTTACTGGGGAGCCCCTAATGAGGCCTCCACCATCCCTTTATAGCCTCACCTGGTCCTCCAATGTTACACAAACATCACAACAACAAACATAAAGCCCTGAGCCCACCGGCTGTAACACAAAATCAGCCTATTGGCTATAACATTCTGCGCCACCCTGACTCTCCATCAAGCCTCTGTGATAGAGGCCTCTCCATCCCATCAACACATGGGCACTCAGTCTAGTCTAGTCTAGTCTAGTCTAGTCTAGTCTAGTCTAGTCTAGTCTAGTCTGCTCTGCTCTGCTCTGCTCTGCAGCAGAGCTCCTGCTTCTCAGCCTGTCATAAAGGCCAGGCCCTGCCCCCCTTTTGGTCAGCTGACCCACTCAGTTGCCTAAGCAACCTTCAGCTGTGCTGCCCTGCTGATTGGCAGCCAAGCCCTATTACCAATGCCAGTAGCAGGCACCCTAGTGCCCTGCTACACATCTCTCCCTCCCAGGGTTGAGCCTTCTTAGGAGCGGGGCACGGGAGTGCCCCACAACACTCACTTTAACACTACTTAATATTTCACAGGTATACTATGTTCTAAGTTTAACGTGTAATTTTACCCATAAATTAACTTTGTCTAATGCAAAGAAAATATTTTTTCTTTTCCCATTTCATTATATCCCCATTTTTAACTTGGGCTGCTAGTGATGTAGAGGGCAGCATACAGAATGAGCCTCATTGTCTGAACTGGTTTTCTTCCTTTTGGCATGAAAGGATGCAAACAGAATCTATTTTAACTTGTTACCCAGGTCTGCACAAAAGCACAGGAAGTTTATCCCAGCACAGCATGAAGTGGTGTAATAGCAGAATATATTCAGAAGGGTGTATTTTTCGTGGTTCAATGACTCTGAAAGTTCTTGGCTACTGAACAAATCAAAGATTGTATTCATTGTAATCAGTAGAGTGTATAATGTGAAGTACACTCTTGCTGTGTTTAGGGAGAATGTGTTTTCTTGTGCTGGTATTTAATCTGGCATGCAAATATAGATTTGCCTAAGGCTGAACTCCAGCACCATCGTCATACTGGTATATCTGTGTTTATCCACTGTGGTTTATAACTTTAGGCCATATGCTTGGCCCTCCGTGCACCAATTGTTAAGAGAATCAAGAATATGGCCACCGAAACAGAACTGAAATGAATATAGGCCTTCCATTTTAATGATTCCCCCCCTTTTACTGGGTTTAGCATTTGCATCTCACTCCAACTCTTAGAATTTTCTCTTCTAGAAAAAAATGTGTTTTGTATTATATTTTCTCTTGTAGATACAGTTTACAGCTGGAAAAGTATAATTTTAATTCAGACTGATCTGATTAGAGCCATGTTGTGCTTCTAACCATAAATTTAAGATATCCCGCAGAGCAGCTAGAAATGAGAAGTTTTTGATCCAGATACATAAGGGGGAAAAAACCCTTCTATGACTCTGATTTATGTTTTCTAGGCTGTGTTGTGGTGATAGTTTCCATTTTATCCCTAATAGCACATTGCAGTTCTGTAACTTCAGCATTTTTTACTGGTATGTAAACAAAACTAATGATAATTTGGGCATCTATTTGAGCAATGGACTCTCCTATAGTCACTCTAGATTAGTGTTATAGTTGATACTGAGCATGCCTATGTATTATGCCTTGTCAAATCTCTAACTTGTTGTTTGTTTAATATAAATTAATATAAAAATCTCCTTTCTGTTTTATTTTTTTCATTGGTTTAAAATTCTACAACTTTTACCTGATACAGATTGACTATGATAGGGCTCTACTGTAAAGCAACCTCCCAAAATAATTAATACACTTTAAACTTCTTCTCTGCTTCAAAAAACTAATAATATGAGGTTTAATAACATCTTATTTTATTTGGAATTATGTTTTATTCCAAATGAATTATGGATTGGCTTTCTACCATGACTAGAAGTAGAGCTTTACAATTAGCTCTCCGTGGTGTCATGCACAATAATTCCAAGTAAAGGCATAGTAATAACCTTTTCTGTCCTAATTTCCAATTCTTTATTACAATAGGAAACTTTTGGAGTGGTTGCAGTCACTTGGCCTTTTGACCTCATTTCTCACACGACATCACAAAACCCTAGAAATTGCTTGTCAGTGGGTCTTGCTGTTTAAGTCATTGTACCTGAAGCTAATAAAAATATGCTGTTGCATATTGGCTTCACCTGTGCACATAGATACTACTGACTACACCTAACATTTTTCCTTAAATATTTGCTGCTCAGTGCAGCTTTTAGGATTTGTTGAGCATTGATTGCTTTAAAGTCTATTGAATTTATTTGCTGAGGAGTGTTGTGCTGGATTATTTTTTGTTAGCTAGATTTATGTCAATGAAATGGCTGGGACTGTAGCATATAGGGATAGATTAATTTAAGAATGTGTGTGAAGACATAAGGTGGTGATCTTTGTGTAAGAATTGATATAGAGTTCAGAGAACAGATCAGAGGAATGACTTGAACCTGTGCTTTTATGTAAACAGGCTCTTTGTTGTTAGCATGACAAGTAGGGAAACGACCTTTCTCACCCTTTTTCTTAAGAATGTATATAAATTAGTAGATATAGATTGACAGCTGTAGCTCTATGTGTTAGTGGTAAAAGCATCAACAGAGATTTCTCCCTTTATTGTCTTTTGCACTATTGTATGTTGATTAAGGAATAATGCCAGGATTATTGCAGGCTAATGCTGCTGGCTTTGTTAGTGCCTTTGAAGTCTGGGGAAAAAGTGAAGGTCTGACTACACCTACCAAAAAAGCTAGAATAGCATAGATAGAATGCTTGTCTTCTATCTGGTGGGAGACGTGTTGCTACCCAGCATGTCCACAGGTGGTGGATAGTGGGACGACCTTCAGGGACAGTTAGGTGTGAAATAAGCAGGTGGCCATGCTGTCCCTTTTGAAAAGTTACATATATCCTCTGACAGTGTTGCGACATGGCAAGTACAGGTTGACACTATAATGAGCCTGCCCAACCCTCAGCAAAGGGTCTGTAAGTCCTCAGTGGCAGAGAAGGCAGAAGGTGTTAGACTCTCAACAGCTGTGATGGTAGATGGAGGCTTCAGCAGAATGAGATCTTCAATTGTCTTGGCCTCCCTGCCATTAGGTCAAGGTCCTGTTCTGTAAAGAACCATATGGAAGCTGATGTGCAGCACCTTTTCCACGAGAAAAGAAATCACAGACAGGTGTCTTCCATGAAAACGGCTTCAGCACATTTTTCAAGTCCTTTGGTGACCAGCTAGTGATGATGGGAGCAGGACTGTGAGGCCCGGAAGCTCCTAGTCTTGAACTGGCACAAAGGTGGCAGTTACAAGAAGGTCACCTAGAACTTGGATGAGGCAGGAGTGCAATTTGGCAGCTGTAACTGCAACTGAGCAGTCCTCTTTAGGGTCTGTTCTGCTCATCCCACATGGGGAGGGGGCTAGAAAAGCTGTCCTAAACATAGCCTGCCTACTATTTTTCCAGATTGGATAACCACATTCAGTGGTTTACTATGGTTGAAATCAGTGAAGGCAGAAATCAATTTCAGGACCTGGAACATCACGGCCTTCATTAGACCATCCTGATAGTGAACACCCAGAGCACCACAGTTCAATTGGGGCTCAAGAACTCACATGACACAGCACTGACACTGCATGCAGCAAGACCCAGGATGTGGGAGATGGACAGCTCAAAGAACAAGGAGGTGGCTATACCCTGTTCTGGAAGGGTAAACAGGAAGAAGAACACAACTTCATGGAGCTGGCTTTTTCATTAGGAATGAACTCATAAAACAACTCAACAAGCTCTCTAACATAATTAATAACTGCCTCATAACTCTCCATCTCAAATTGCCAGGGAGCCAATACAACACTGTTGTCAGCATGTATGCCCTGACTCTTGATGCCACTGATGAAACCAAGGAGGAACCCTATATCAACATTGACCAAGTCCTTTCTGACATTTTGAAGGGAGATAGGCTTATTTTGCTCAGCAGTTTCAATGCCAGAGTCAGAAGAGACTTGAACCTCTGGAATGAAACCAAGGAGGAGTAGGAAAGGTTAACTCCAACAGCATCCTCCTCTTGACCAAATATACAGATCATGGACTCACCATCACCAACACCTTATTCCACCAGAAAAACAGGTACAAGACATCATAACAACACCCACAATCCAAGTGTTGGCACTTGACTGACAATGTAACTGTTTGTGCCCAGTATTTCAAAGATGTCTGTATCACTCAAGCTATGCTAGGAGCTTATGATTGCTGGGCCAATCACTGACTCATCCGCTTGGTCACATCACTCAAACTGGCTCAATTGATGGCTGCAGCAGAAGTTGTGCTGGTGGAAGATCATTGTTAAAGGACTTGAGGATGCAATCAAGTGAGACCTGTTTCACCAGTGCCTCAATGAAAAACTGGAAAATTCCAATCAACAACAATAGGAAAATGTTGGTAGTGCTTGGGGTGCCTTCAAATCCACTGTCATCAGCACCTGCAAAGAGATGCTTGGATTCTGGACTAGGAAACACTAAGACTAGTTTGAAGAGAATGACTGGGAGACCAAAAGTTGTAACTATTGGAAGCACAAGGCCTTTCGTGCTTGGCAGAACAACATTGACTCTAAGCAAAAGAAATTAAATTACCAACAAGCCAAGGCAGAGGTCCAAAGGTGGACCCATGATATGAAGAACAGGTGATCGGAAGACAAGGCAAAGGAAATTCATCATGTCACTGACATCCATGATATGCAGGGTTTTTTTAGTCCCACTAAAGTCATCTATGGCCTGAACACTCATAACCAACTCCCTTGAGACCTAAGGATGGAGGAGACCTGATGAAGGAAAGGGGAGCCATCAACACCAGTTGGAAGAAGCATTTTGAAGATCTTCTCAATTGAATTTCTGTTGTTGATGAGAGTTCTAAATTCCATCCTGTTGTTGATGAGAGTTCTAAATTCCATCCTGCAACACCCAGTCAAAGATGATCTCAGAATCTCTCCAACCCTTGATGAGGGTGAGAATGACATCAAGCAGATGAAGAATGTCATGGCATCTGGAGCAGGTGGAATCCCTGCTGAAATCTTTAAGCAGGAAGAAGAGGAACTTACATCACAGCTCCATGCCCTAATCTTAAGGATCTGGAATGATGAAGAAATCTCAGATGACCTTAGAGACACCATGATCATAACAATCTTTAAGAAAGGAGACTGGTCCAACTGTGGAAATTACAAAGAGATTGCCTTGCTGTTCACCACAGGAAAGATCACTGAGAGAATGCTCCTGAACCATCCCCATCCATTTATTGAAGAGCTCCTCCCAGAATCTCAATGTGGGTTTAGGAAATCAAGAGGCATAACCGACATGATCTTCACTGCTTACCAACTGCAGGAAAAATGCTGGGAACAACATAAACGTCTTTACATGGCCTTCTTTGTCAGCTGAAAAGCACTGTGGAGGATCCTTTTGAAGTAAGGATGCTCACTGAAATTCATCACCATTCTTTGCCTGCTCCATGATAGTATGTGAGCAGTAGTTCTCGGTAACAGATCTATCTCAGATCCCTTTGAAGTTAAGACATGAGTTAAGCAAGGCTGCATCATTGCTTCAACACTCTTCTCGATATTTGTTACTGCAGTGCTACGTCTGGCTGCCAGTAAGTGTCCAGTTGGAGCGCAGGTAAACTACCAAGTGGATGGTACACTGTTTAATGTCAGCTGACTCTGAGCCAAAACCAAGACTACTCTGATCTCAGTCATCAAGCTCCAGTATGCTGATCATGCTGTAGTGTGTGTTTATTTGGAAGCAGATGTTCAGGCGATCATTGATATCTTCACCAGGGTACACAAGAAAATGGGACTGATGTTTAACATTCAGAAGACTAAGGTTCTCCATCAAGAAGCTCTTAATGAGCAGTCTCTAGCTCTGGTAATTCAGATTCATGGTGACTCTGGAGAACAGTGAGTATTTCCCATACCTCAGAAGCTATCTGCTGCAAAATGCTGACAGCAATGAAGAAATCCTACATTGCCTCAAATGTGCAAGTTCAGCCTTCAGATGCCTGAGTTTGAAGTTTGTGATATCAGATTAAAAACCAAATCCACGGTTTATCAAGCAGTCATGATCCCACTTTACTGTACAGATCTGATATGTGTACAACATACAGGAAACACTTCAAGTTTCTGGAGAAGTACCATCAATGCTGCCTGTGGAAGATTCTTTAAATCCAGTGGGAAGACAGACACACCAGTGTTAGCATTCTCTTACAAAGAAATACCACAAGCATCAAGACAATGATCATTTGACATCAACTTTACTGGGCCAGTTACGTCATCCAGATGTCTGATTCCAGACTCCCAAAGCAAGTTTTATTTTCCCAGCTCAGTCAAGGCATGTGTTCAAGACCAGGGCAGAGAAAGTGCTTCAAGGCCAGCTTGATAAATGTACCATCAACTTCAGCTCATGGGAGACTATCACCCAAGACCGCCCTAAATAAAGAAAGTCTGCTGCAAGGATCCCAGTATTTTGAAACCTCGTGATGACAACAGGAGACAGAAAAGTGGGAGCAGCAGAAACAGTGTCACAAACTAAATGAAGTATCCACAGCCCCCCACTCCACATGGAAACATGTGCCCGAATTGCACATCCCAGACCCATAGATAAGGTAATTATGGAAGACTATTATCCTTGGCTGAGAGGGATTGCCTGTGATGAAGATGATCTAATAACCCTGAGAACATTTCCCGAGTCAGTGTCTTTCTTTAAATTGTTGCCCAGATACCCTGAATATATTCCAACCTATACTGAGTTTCCATATAGCTGCTTCTCTTTGTCCACTTGCAAAGAGATTTTGGGACACACACTTTTTTAATCTAATAGATCTTTTGGGAAGAAGTGAAGTTAATGTGAACACCTGCTTGTGGGGGCAGCAAGAGTGCTGAGCCAAACAAAAGGCAGCAGGGAAAAGGCTGAGAAGGCAGGTAACAAACATCCAGTAATTCTGTGCATTGAGTCACAAAGGAACAAGAGGTATTTCCAAAACAATAATATCCTGGGGAATGTTACCCACGACAACATTTTAAAGAAATCCCTACTAGTTCCTTGCTACCCTTGATTAAGGCTATGTGACATTATCTACTGACACTGAGGATGCCTGCACATGAGTGAGGAGGCTGTTCCAATGCTCTGTAATTATAGCACTGTAATTACTCCTTGTGCTTCAAAATGGCAACAGGGGTGCTTGAACTAAAGCTCGTTGAACCCCCTGCCACCATTTTGAAGCATGGGTATGCTGATAAATGGGATGCTGCGGTGCTTTAATTAGAGAGGCTCTTGAAATGTGTGTAAAAGTTCTCAGAGTTCCTGAATGGAATCAGTAGGATCAGATCTATTTCTTAAAAACAGCCTTGCGCATTTCAGGCATCTATAGGAGCACAAAAGAAAAAAAAAAAGCCACTGAGAAATGATGTGCACACGCATTTCTGTGGAACAGTGCTCTAGTTTGCTTGGTGATGAATTTATCCAATGCATTTCTGGATTACTTTCATGAAATAAAATAAAGCACTCTCCTATTTGTACTAAGTATAGTAGAGTCATTAAGGCATTCCCTGTATTATGGGCACATCTACACATGCCTCTACGATGCTGTTATTACTGCACTGTCATTTAATACTTCCTTTTAGCCACTATGTTGCTGTAGTGGCGTGCTATAGCAAGGGGGCATATTGCTATAGCAACATGGCTGCGGCATCATGGTTTGTGTCTGCTGATGCTACATCACCATAGTGCATTGCTACAGTGGCATAGCACCTTATGTAAACTTGCCCTATGTGTAACACTAGCAATGTTAAAAATAGTTATGTAGTGTTTCCCACAGTGCCAGAGCTTTGGAAGTCATACACAGATGTACTGGGTCTTCTAGGCTAGGTACAGTCATTACACATAAACTGCTTTAAGTGATCAGAAACTGGTTTAAACCTGTAACAGAACAGATGTTCAGTGCACATTAACCAATTTAAAAATAGCAGAAACCGGTTTGAGATAAACCTGGTTGAATGTAGTATCAGACTTAACTGATTTGAGTCAAACTTGTTTATGCAAGGTCCGTCCCAGCCCCCTTCCTGGTTTTAAGTTAAACCAGAGTCCCCCAGCATCCTGGCGTGCTCACTGGGCTGGGCAGGGCTCTCTGCTCCAGAGAGTGGGGCTGGCCCCTCACCTCTGCTCCCTGGCTGTAGCTCCAGCAGAGACTGCAGGTGCAGAGCATCTGCCTGGCTTTTCCCTGCTCTCCCCTGGGCCCCCTCACCAATCCCTGCTGTCTTACACAGATACCTCTCAGTGTTAGCTAGCATTCCACATCCTGGTCACAGTCCATGTTGTGGGACACACGACAAAGGCAAAGGACAGTGCTATTTAGGGCTTTTGGGAGCTAATCAACAGGTAGATAGATGATAATGTCCCTCTGTTCCTTCTTGGAAACAAGTTGTTTAAGAAGAGCTTGAACTAATAAGATATTCTTTTGTTTTGCTGATGGGCGGATAAATGCTCCCTGCTGTGTAACTAAATGTTGTGTAAATCCCTGGCTCCCTCACTGATCAGCGAGGGGAAAAGCCCCTTCCTAATCAGAGTGTCTTTCTGGGGCCTGGCCACACCCCCACCTCAACCCAGCACTGTAGAAAGGAAGTGAGGTCTGCTCTAGCACCCCCAGCTTCTAGACTGAGCCACTGGAGGAATGTGCCTTCATTTTTTCAATCCATAGGGGATGTGAGTATTTTTACAAACTGATTCAGCCTAAGCAGGTTAGACTAACCTGCAAAGATTGAATCAATTCAGGCTCAGGCTTTTTGAATGTCTGTCCCTAGCCCTATAGATAATACAGCAAAGGCTAGATCACTGGAAGAACAGCAGTGGCATAGGCATCTGTATACATCCTGCTAAAAATTTTAGTTTATGTAACCATTTTTTAAACATGAACATTTAGGAGGAAATTCAGATTTTTACCTTCTAGTAATACAGAAATATTCTGGCTGCAAGTATCTTACTGGGGGCAAAAGTTGATGGAGAATTAATATTAAACATGACTGGGTCAGTTAGCAAAGTCTGTGCTTCAGAAATGCTGCCAGACATTTAAATGCTCTTTTTCTAAAGCATGCATAACCTAAAACAATCCTAAAAAAAACTAACAAGTTTTCTATTTAGAGAGCCAAAAAAATTGTTTTCTTAATCTATATATGGAAGTTTGTGACTTTAGAAAAGTTAACCAGTCTAGCTGGAAAAGTTCCTAAGATACGTTGGCTTGAAAGTGACATTTCACTCACTGTCATCAGTGAATTATTGCGTTTTGTCCTGTTGAGTGTGCAGGAGTATGATGACTGCACTGCTATTCAATTAATTTCCTGGAGCACTGAGGATGAACAGCTATTTCAGTAGAAGAATATTTTTTAAGTCATAAAATGATCTTATTTCTTTGGACGAGAGAGAAAAAAATGGATCTGGCAATGTGGGAGATGGTAGATCGTAAGGAACATGCTATTCCTTCTCCCTGCTGTTGGCTTCTACTTGAGGGGGACAGAGGGTTATTTCCTCTCACAACCTTTTTATAGGAGCAAAACAAGAAAAAAAAAATACTTATAACAGGAAAGTAAGAAATAAGAATCACAACTCACAGAAGTAACATTGTTTAGCGAGGTTTTTTATTTTGAAGGGCTTTTTTTTCTCTTTAGGGCTTGTTAATGTTAATGATACTTTTGCCATTAACTTCTGGACTAAGATTTCACACCTTATCTCCAGATTTCACACCTTGGGGATATGAAGCACTGCTTAAATTAAATGGCAAAAGACTTGTTGGTTTCAGTGGAAGGAGGATCAGGCCAAAGACAGTACGCCTGGAACAACAGGTTTGAACACAGTGCAGCTCTTTGTATGTGTGGGATGAACAAGATTTGGCTTTGTGTTCTTTGTGTTTGTTATTGTAAAGCCCCTTTTAAATCTAGAGTGCTTTATCAATGACAAGCATAAATGTGTGATCTTTATGAATGTTCCTTTATGTAGGCCATATGGGAGGTGGGGACTCATTAAATTGTTTCTGCTGAGGTAGCATAACTTGCATGGTGAACTCCTTGCATGTGTTGTACTCCTTGAAGAGGGAATGACAAACTTAGGCTGCGCAGAGATTGAGTCAGTTGGAGACGTTTTTGATTTGCAAAAAGTACTTATAGAAAAGTGCTATTTTAATATACTTGAACATTCTTTGGGAATAAGAATAAATTAAAATTTGGAACAAAACATGCTTCTCCTTCTCTTTCTCTGTCTTTGATTATTTTTCCCCATATGTACTGAACTAGCCCCAAAGTAAACATTATTAATAGATGAGCTATGCATAATGGAGTTGGAGGCCAGTGAATAGGATAGCCCAAGATTTTTGTGAATTGTGCTTCAGGCATCCTTTTCTACTGAATATAGTGAGTTTCTTATGTAAAGGACATGCTGGTTTTAATGAATTAATTTGTAGGAAGTAGTTTGTTTAATATTTTTCTTACTTTGACATGTTTTACCAAGTGTGTTATTTTGATATTTTATGAATAAAATCACTGTTTTTAAAAAGCAATTATTCACTCATAATGCTGAGTTTTTAATGTAGCAACCTTTACTCTGCAGGTACTGTGTAGGGTCTCATGGGCTAGGTACAGACAGTCAAAAAGCCAGAAACTGAATCGATTCAGTCTTTGCAGGTTACTCTAAGCTGTACAGATTAAATCAAAACAGAAGTGAACAAAGATTTACCTTTGATTCAGGAAATGCAGCCACATGGCTGCAGAGGCTCTGGCCAGAAGCCGGGAGGGGGAGTTGCTCGAGTATGGCTCTCTGGCTATGTATCCACTTCCTCTTCTTGCTGTCCCCAAGGTCTCTGGGATTTGGAGTCCAAAATTACAGCAGCAGGACTCTGCAGGATTGCTCATCACTTTCTCTTCCTGCTTCTAGGTGCCTCTAGGATTTGTAGTTCACAGTAGCAGACAGCAGTAGGTTTGAGTAGGGGAAAGGGTGTTTAAACCCCCCTCCTGGCCCCAGCCCCCAGCTGAGGTTTGCTTGGTGGGGGGCATTCCCCCCCTGTAGACTGGGCTGCCTCTGTAGCTGGGCTTGCCCCCCACATCCCCTTGTCAGCCTGCCCTCACTACTCCAGTTAGAGAGCAGAGGGGTGAAGCCAGCTCTGCTTTCTGGAGCAGATAGCCCAGCCAAGGGCTGCAAAGCATGCTGAGATGCTGGGGGACTCTGATTGAATTTAAACCAGGACAGGGTTTGGGACAGAAACTTCTTAAACCAATTTGACCCAAGTCAGTTAAGTCTGGTATTTCATTCAACCAGGTTTATCTTAAACCAGTGTAAGCCATTTTAAAATGGGTTTATGTGCACTGAGCTTCTGTTCTGTTACAGGTTTAAACCAGTTTCTGATCACTTAAACCAGTTTATGTGTAACTTCTGTCCTTAGCCATGGTGCTTAATATATTGGTAACTATGACAAGATCATACTTCTGGGGGTGTGCTGTAGAGGCTTTTATGATAAACTGTGTGATGTGCATTGTATTTGGTATGCAGTAACACGGCAACAAGTAGAATGAATTAAAATTCTTACCGGATCCTAAAGAAAGTCTATTACTGTGCATTAGGGGTTTTTTATGTTATGTACACTTCAACTTGGTACTGTTTATATATCTATGACAAATGTATCTGGTTTTGTTTATTAGCAATTTTCAAGAAAATCCTACATAGCCATATTGATAAGAAATTCTAAATAGAGAAGATACATGCCAGGTAAGAAGCCATACTATAAAAACAGTAAAACATAATGATCCAACAATATTTAATATGTAATAGTTTTCCAGTTGTAGCAGTGGCAACACTAATAGTGTTTGAATAAAAAGTAGTAGATCTGAGTGAGAATATATTCTTCCACTGCTAAAATCAGTATTTAATATCAGGAACAGATTAATAACAGAGCATATTTCAAGAAAAATCCAGTGTATCATGAGAGCATCTAATTATTTTATCAGATGAGTAAGCCATTAAATATAATACGTATTATAAATATGATTTTAAAAAAAGTCTGTAAAGCATCTATGGCTTGTAAATGTGTCCATGACTGGGGATTCTAGATAATAGGCTAACACAAGTACTAACACTGGGTGCTCACATTTTTGCAGTCAGATTTCTTAGTACTATATTAATTCTCTTAATTAGCTTTTAAAGCAAGTGCTGTTACCCGTACAATTCCTAGTCCTTCTGTCATGCAGGATAAGGACTGTTTCTCAACAAAATGTTGTCTCATTTTGTATTGTCTTAGTGATTTTCCTATTGCTCAGATGAGTTGGGTCATTAGTCCTACACTGCAACAAAGCAGTGGAGTTTCTGCTGAGAACGCATAGGCATGCTTCGCTGAGAGCTTTCACAACTGTGGAGATAATTTAATTGTAATAAGGATTTTCCAAAGTGGTTTGAAATATTAAAAACATTAGATACTTTCTACCAGGTACAGTGCTTATGATGAGTCCATTTATTGCTACCATGAGCAGTCCTGTTTGATACTTGAATATTAGTCAGTAGGGCTAGTAACAGCTATAGATGCCAGTGTTTGCATTATTCAGCTTTTATTCAGATCATGGTTCTACAACAGTTAGGATGAGTAATGCTTGTTCGTATGAATAGTACCAGTGATGTTAATATTGCAGAAGAAGCCTGAAGTGAATTTTGAACTATTTAAAGGCTCATTTATATTGCTACTGTACTCTCAACTAAGTTAAAAAGAGCATCATAGCCAGGGCATCAGGAAGCCCTTAAAACTAAGTTCTGAAATTTCCTTTTTACAAAGATCAGGAAGAATGATTGAAAGGAGAGGTTAAAATCTAGGAAACAGCATCAGAATTTCTGTCCATTTTTTTACTGGAGATGGTGGCCATACCCTGATGCAGGCTACAACTATAAGCTTATTCTACTAGTTTCAGGGCGTGTTTACACAAGCCACTACATCACTAAGGTGATGTAGCATCAGCTGGCATGAACGGTGACACTGCTAGTACTGCGTCATGGTTTGTGCCTGCTGATGCTGTGTTGCTGTAGTGATGAGCTACACTGCTGTAGCTTGTCACTACAGCAACGTAGTGTCTTGTAGCAATAGCAATGAGCAGTACGAGCTACTCCACAGTAGGGTCGGAAACAACCCCTACAGTGCCAGGACTAGTGGTTACTGGATTGAGTAATTGCTAAAGCAACTGTGCAGTCAGACATTCATGTAGACATGCCCACAGGTTATTCAATTGTTGAGTGAGTAGAACAAACAAACATGTTTGCTTCCCTTTCAGAGCAGTTTCACAAATGGATACTTGCCTAATCTTTGTAGATTATTTTGTGAGTATTTATCCAGGGTTATTGATATCTGCTTCACACAAAGCATCTGCAAGAAGGGTGGTGAGGGCAGCTTTATCATCCAAACAAAATGGGGGTTCTTTAAGCAAAATACCACATCAGAGATTTTCTTCTGTTGGAGTCTAGATTTCAAGAACCCAAACCACCTCCAGCACAAATCTGTTGTCTTTAATAAAGTTACACCAAGGATAAATCTATTGAATTGAATGCAAAACACCAGAGATAAATTTGGACATCTAAAGGAAGTAGTCTTTCTTCTGCCTTAATCCCTAAAGAAAGCAAAAGGAAGAATACATTTGTTTTCCTTCAATTCATGTGCAGCCCTGTCATTTCCATTCCCTTAAAATGTTGATATGCATTTAATTTGCAAACAGCCACGTTGTGTGATGGCTCCATTCCCTTCAGTCCCAAAAATTTATGTAAAAGCTGTTATCACCGGTTATTGGGGGAACTGAGCTCTGTTTCTGGCAGTTTGCCTCAGGAATCTGTTCTCTCCTGCCACTCATCATAGTTAGCAAAATACTGGTGTCATCTCTTCTGTTTTCTTATTTTTTCCCGCTATAAATTTCAGCAGTGAACACCTTGCGTTTAGAGAGTTGGGGCACATTTCTAATGTGAGCATTTTCAAAACTTTTTTTTTGTTGCTTTTGCTTTAATTCCATTTTATAGCTTAATAGTTAAAAAATGATCCTGCTGCCAACTGCTTCTCCCCCCACTCCGCTTGACTGAAACTGCTGTATTTCTACTTTGTGAAATCTTAAGCAAGTCAGGTAGGAAAAACAAAGGAAATATGGCTGAGGATTTTGTTGGCCAGTTTCAGACTGGAAATAACCAGTGAAACAAGTATTGTTTGACCTGCTTCCAGAATGGAAGAAGAGCTATTTTTTAAGTTATAAAATGATCTTATTCCTTTGGTAGAGAGAAAAAAAATTGTAGTGTCCAGGATTTGAAGCTGGAATCAGTTGTATAACTGCTGCTAAGCTGCTGGGACCCATCATTCATTGAAAGATTTGACACTTTTTGTGGTAAGCCTCTTACAAGGGTAAATTTTCGGTAAGTTTTAGTCGATGCATTTTAGAAATTTTTTCGTAAGAGAAATAACAGTGAAAACTCTTAACCTTGCAGGTCTTAGGAACATCTGCAGTCATATTGGCTCTGGTATGATGAACATGAGAACACAGGACTGTATTTTACAGTTCTCTGTATTTTCAGGCAATCATTTACCTAAAGATTCTCTATAATCACCATTTCAAACCCTAATACTTGCTCCCTGACAGCACAGACTAATAGAGCCACAGTGCCAGGGAAACCCCTCAACCATAGTTGCTCTGACAAGAGTAAGACTGTTTTTTGTGGAGAAGGTCATCTTCAGATCTGGGGTGTAATTTTCAAAAAAATCTGACTTCCCCATCTTTTCTGAGCATGTTGTGGAGGTTGAGAAAATCCCTTTACAAAGGGGACCCTGCCATACAGACTGGGAGGACACCAAATGGCTCTTTATCAATAATGAATTCATTATACTGTGAATTCATATTATGACTATTACACGTATTCTAAACTGAGACTTAATAACAGCAACAACAGAGAGAAAAAGGTGCATTGTCATTTATTTAGGAAAGATTTCAAATACTAAAAGCTTTCACTTGCAAAATGCTGCCAAGTGACTAACAAACCTATACTACTGATGTAAGTGACTACGCAAGCAAGCTTTCGAATTTACTTTGCACTTCCCCATGCGCAATGCAAACACACAGCTAATAACTAGGTAAATACAATGGGACTGTAGTCTGTGCACTATGTGTTCTAAGTTTGAGTGTTTTGGTTTTTATTTTGTTTGCCTATTTTTATACTCTTTCACAGGCACATTTTGTCATGATGGAAGATTACAGAGTTTCTAGTACAGTATGGAGACCCAACACAAGGAATGTATTATGCACACTTTTTTCAACCTGAAATCTTTCCCAATGCTGATTATTGTTGGCTTTTATTGTATTCTAATAAAATCTGAACAGCAGCAGCAGGGATTTTTACAAGGTATGATTTTGCTAACACGAGTGTGTACCCAATTCAGAACAAAGTAAAAGTAAACTAGAGAAAAAAATATCTGTCAGATTTTGGCAATCCAGTTTCTTTTTCCTTTCTTTAAATGCAATTCCTTGAGCAAGTTTCCCATATCTACAAAAGAAGCAACAGTCACCGGAGAAAAAAATACCATTAGCTTATAATTCCGTATGCAGTTTTTAATGAAAAAATATTAATCTAAACTAGAAAAATCTTACAAGCCATAAGAGAAAAGCAATTCTGAGTTAAGTCTTTAAAACCAGGCTGATTCTTGAATGTTCACTGCTGTACTTAAGATCTGTAGCCATATAAAGAAGGTACAGCTAGAAAGAAAACAGTTTTCATTTTGTGATGTGAACTATTAGTTTGCAAGATATAATGCTAAAGATATACATGATTTTATCTTTTTATCAGAAGTTCTGTTAACTTTAGCTGGCACTAAACTTTAGTGTGTCATATTATGCAAAGTGACAGAGTCATTGTGGCTGTCATCTAGAAAAATAAATGTTGATCCCTCTTAAAATAATAGAACAACTGTTAATAAAAGTATGCAAATTCATATTAGATGACAAAATAATATGAAATAATTGGCATAGTTGTGCTTTAAATAATATGTTTTAGTAGCTATAAAGAACAAAATGACAGACAAATTCAATCATATTTTTTACCACATTTTAGAAATGGACGAAGAAAATAAATTACAGAAAATACATGTGAATTTTAATAACATATTCTGCAAATATTATTTAAAACTTTCCAGAACATTTAATACATATAAGAGTGATGTGAGCACAGTTGAATGTACTGAAAACTGATTTAATTCTATAAGAAAGGATCTAGCTATATTAGACTCCTTTTTATTTAGTTATTTCATCTGAAGAGAGTAAAAAAAGGGAAAAGGAATGACATTGAGAGATGGTACTGTACTTGTAAAGTCTCCCTCTCCAGTTTTTCACCATGAAGGAGTTTGGAAATTTGGGGCATCTGAAATAGATGCAGTTATGCAATTAGGAGATATAGGATAGTCTGGTGACTAGGGCATGTTATTGGGGCATGAAAGATGTGGTCTTAATTCCTTACTCAGCTATCAATTTTCCTTGTGACTTTTGGCAAGTCATTTGAGTCTGCCTGGAGGCTAGGCTTCCTATGTATAAAATGCGGATAATACTTTCTTACTTTAATAGGGCATTGTTAGGATAAAAATCATTTTCTCATGAAGAAGTACAGTCTATTTCCAACAGCAAATAGATAGCATGTTCAGATGTGTAATTTGAGAAACATTTTTGTTTCTTGCAAAATAGTACAAATGAATCACTGATTTTTGTAATGCATTTGAAGTACACTCTGAGTAAAGATTTCAAGGGTTTTGTAGAGCAAGATAGGTATGGTGTCATTCAGTACCATAACTTCCTGACATCTTTTCCTCTCAATTAAATTTTAACACCTTCTGTCTTCCTGCTTTGGTAGGAAAACTGTCAGTTCACTTTTTGAAAAGTGTTTCATTTATATTGTCAAGGTTTCCTTGGCATCCTGTTTCATGCTGTTCCTTGTATCGTTACTGACACTGCCTATAGATTCTTCTGTTGCTTCTAAATCAGAGAGGCACTTGATGATACACTTTGGATTGATTGTAGAATAGTGCACATAGTAAGACTTTCATCTGTTGCTACTGAGCCTCGTTCATTTTCTTTACAACATAGATTCTGTATTTTTCATGCACACTGTTGCATTATGAGAATATGTAGAATCTGATGAGCTTTTAAAAGAGTCAGACCTTTTTAGTTTTTTTCCTTTTGTATTTCTCAATAGAATCATAGGATCTTACATACTTATACCAAATGCATAAAGCACTAGGTAGGTATTTAAAAATGAAATTTTGTCTATAGGAATATTTCTATACATTGTAGATTTGTGGAAAATATTAGGGTATTGTTCATGGTGATTTCAGACTACACAGCTCATGTATTTATGCATTGATTCTTTTTAAGTCAAATATACATCTTAAGGGGAAGTTTAGTTTGGTAAGAAGCTTATAACTTGGATTTCTTGAATTACAAAATTATAACACTAGCAGTGTGCTACAAGAGCTTCAGTGTATAGCATCTACTTTTCTACTCCAAGGGGAACCTATGCTTTCTTACACTCCACAGTAAAGGGATACATTGTTCATTTCACTTATGCATATGAAGAGTTAAAGTCTGTGCTAGGATTTCCAGGCTCCTTTATCATTCTTTTTTCCCCTTTTTGGATTCCTCCCTATTTTTCATTTTACTCTTTTCTCCTTTGGTCTGCAATGTGTTTAATGTTGTTTTTCTAATTATGTAATATTGAAAACACACATAGATGGCAGTGTATTTGCCTTCTAGAGGCTCTGCAAAAATGCTGCACTAGAACCATAGCTTGTTTTTTTTATTGTAACCCTCTCCCCCCACCGCTGTAGGGAATCAGAGAGGCAAGACAGAGTGGTAGGCTCAGGGCAGCAATCTTGTGCAACATATGTATAACCCAGCTGTGTTTGGGGAGGGTTATCTACACTCCACTATCAAGGGTTTTTTGTCAAAGTGCACAGAGAAATGGGCTAGCCATTCTGCCCCTACACAGAACCAGTAGCCATTTTTCTGTCAAGCACTAGCCAAGCACATCTTTGTTTACCTAAAAATAATGCATAAACAAATGGATGAGGTAAAATAGGGATACTCTTCAGCCGACCATCTTGCTTGTATTTTTTTTTTTTTGCAGGAACCATGATTACAGGACTTATTGAAAAGCAAAAGGAGGCTTTTATAAATGCTTTCTTCCAACGTAATGGTATTAGTAACCCTTCCAATTTACTCAGTACTGGTAAAGCCTCAGCTGGAGTCTTGTGTTCAGTTTGGGTACCACCCTTCAAGAAAGACATGGAACAACTGGAGAGAGTCCAGAGGAGAGTAACAAAAATGATCAGAGGACATGATTGAGGAAAGGTTTAAAGAATGGGGTTGGCTTAATGTATAGAAGAGAAGACTGGGGCAAGACCAGTCTTCAGCTGCGTAAAAGGTAACTTCATACAGGAAAGTTCTAAACTGTTCTTCACATTGGCTAGGTTCAGACTTTTCACTTCTTTGGTTTAGGTGGCCAGAAACTGGTCTATACCTGCAACAAAACAGAACTTTGCAGCACACAGACCAGTTTCAAAATGGCAAATTGCAGTCTAGATAGATCCAGGTCTATCTTAGTATGACACTTACTCAAGCTAGGTTGGACCAGTGCAGTGAACATCAGTGCCAGGTCCAATCGTGAATCAAGGTAGGTCACTCCCCACCGGTATCCCAGTTGTCTGGTTGTCCCCCCACAAGCCTCTCCTTTACAGAGAGCCACAGCTTGGCTGCTCCAGCCCAGTGTCTAGCTGCCCCTCCTTCCCCTGAGATCTCTAGCTGTCAGCCAGGCAGGACACAGGTATGGGGTGGAGGGAGCAGAGCTTACGAGCTGCTAGAAGAGGCAGTACCAGCAGTGCACCCTGCGTTCCCAGCCGGGCTGGGGAAGGGCAAAGAGTGTCCCAAGCTGCACTGCAGTGTCTCTGGGAAGGACTTGGAGGTTTGCCTCCCCACCCAGCCAGTGCTGCCTCCTGTGCATCTGCAGGGCTCTAGTCCATGGGGAGTGGGGGCAGTCATGGCCCTGTGACTGCAGCACCTGGAAGGGGTGATTCCTGTGAAGGAACAGGGGAGGAGGTTGGGCAGCAGGTTATTGTGCTGGGCTGAGCTGGTAGCTTAGCAGGTCTCTGCGTTGGGTAGAGCTGGCAGCAGCCCCTCCCCTGCCCCTGCTCCCACACTGAAATTGCCCCCTACCTGCTGAGGGGAGGGGCAGCAGGCATGCCCCCATGGCTGCAGTGCCTAAAGAAGGACACCTTTCCCAGTGCTGCTGTAGCACAAGGTCCTGGGGCTTGGGAGAGGGCAGGGGCAATCTGTGATGCCCTGACCTGGCTGGGAATGCAGGGTGTGCCACTGGCAGCACCTCCACCCAGGAGCTCATGAGTCCCGCTCCCCACTACCTCTGTTTTGCTTGGGGTAGACCCCTGCACCCCCATGTAGGCAAAGCCCAGGCATCCTCATGCTGCTGAGTGGGGCCAGGTACACTTCCCTTCATTGCCTGTGGGCAGCTGCCAAGTGCCTGACATGGCAGGGCAGCAGGGGGAGGCGTGTGCCTAACAGCCAGTGACAGATGGCATAATTACTCGGCTGTGTTCAGGTGTCCTTGGTAACGTCTGTCACACTGGGAGGTGTGCACAAGTGTCCACCTTCTGGCTTGGGCCAGTGCAGCTGAAAAGCAAACATGAGTTTCATTTGCTAACTGACCAATCTATGTAGCTTAGAGAAACTAGATAGATTTCACTGAGCCTGCCTTAGGATTTTTTTACTGTACTTAGCCGTTTCCCACCAGCTGTCTAATTTAAGACCATAGCACACTACTTAAGCAATACAAAATGGTCTTGGTACATTATAGAATGTATTTTGGCAGAAATTGAGGATTTATGTTTGTTCTAATAGGAAATGTTTTAAGGTTTGGTTTACTATGTTACTTGTTAGTGACATTAATTGTACTAAAAACATGAGAAAATTAATGACAGCTTATTTGTGAGAAACTGGTTTCTGACACTGAGCTAATTATGAAAAATCGTAGTCATCATTTTGAAGAAAAGTACCTTCACTATATATCACCTGGGTAATGTGGGGTTGGCAAGTGGGCTTGAGTGCTAATTCAGAGGGGGAACCAGAGCACTAGCCACAGGCAGCCTATGCCACTGCTGCAGTAGCCCATGTCTGAGAGGCTTGCTCTGAGGCAGCAGGAGCCCATGCCTGCCCCACAAATACAGTGACCCCTATGTCAAGAGGTCTGCCCAGGGCGCCAACATTTTAAGTTATGCCTCTGCTAATTCTTTCTCCTAATTGCGTCTCCCATCTAGACCACTCAGGAGCGATCAAGTCAATCTCCTCTTGTTTAAACAGTCTCTCAGCAATATGAGAAAGGTCACATATAAGGTTCAGGCACTGACAGTTTCAGAGAAGGATATTTTGAGGGATTAGTTGAGCCAAGGTTGGAAATATTGGGTAAAATATTGGATATTGGGGAACCAAATGGTATTCTGCCTTAATGGATGCAGTTGTCTGCTCTAACAGATCTCTTTGCGGTTTTTCTCCCCCTTTAGCATCACAAATTGTCCCTACCTCATGAAAGATCTTAGTGCTCTTAGGCTGTAAAGAAAAATCCTTTATCAGATGCTTGTGTGGCTTGCTTGACCATCTCAGTGTCAAACTGATCACCAGATTTATGGTTAAAGAGGGACAACCAGATCAGATTAGCAGGGATCCTGTCATGCCAGGGAAAGGTTGCTTTCCTTTTCAGTCTGGATCTCCTGAGACCATCTAGGTGTATTCGCACTAATCAATTCCCTGATGTTGCAGGGACAACAGGGATTAATGTCATTGTAGTCCCTCCTGTTCTCTGCCTATGCACATAGTTTACTCTCCTGAGGACTCTCATTTTCTAAGATGAAGATCTTAGAACTTATTAGTGAAACTTAATCGTCTGTGATAACTGAGATATATAGGAGGTGACATTAGATGATGCAATTTTTTCTTCTGGATTTAAACCCCAAGAAGTTATGTTTTTTATATTTTTAAATTATTCAGAATTTGGAGTTCGGCTTTTCTTGGTTTTAAGTGTTGACTTTAATTACCTCATTCTAAATTTTAAAATACATTGTTCCATTTTTTCAAACTCTGCAACATCCACTTGTATGAGCAACATTTACAATGGCTCTTGGAAGGAAAACAACCATCTGGTCTCATTTAAAAGAAAATATCAAAAACAAACTCGCTTGAGGTCTAAAAAAACTGTGTCTATGGTAAACTGTTTTTTAACTTATATCATAATCATTCTTCTCTAATTAATTTGTTTGGAATTAGAAATAAACTTACTATCATCTCAAAAAGATCATTCACTTGGTTAGTGCCTAAAATGACTGTACTGAAGAAATACTTCTATTGAATCCAACACAATATATACAGCTCTGAGAGTTACACAAACACTGAAAGAACGGTGTGGATATTTTGCATCCCTCATGTGTGTAAGCAAGCAATTAATTCATCTTACCGGGGCTTTTCTTCTGAAAAGTGGCTTGTATTGCATAACTGCGTCCCATTGTTTCTGGCTCTGCTGCACTGAGATTATTCAGTGAGAAGTCAGCTGGCAATTGAGGAGGAAGAAATTAAATGTTCAAAGTACTACAAGGAAAGAAAAGGGGATAGTGCACTTGCCTGATGTTTATGGGGCTTAATTTGGGAATTTAATTAGTTAGCTTGCTTATTTTGTTTCACTTGGGAAATGCAAGGAAAATTAAAACTAAAAATGGAATGTATTTCTAACTGTTTTATGTTCCTCTTCCACCAATATTTGGGCATTACTGGTGTAAATTTTCCCCAATGGCAATTTTTTAACTCCTATATTTGAATATTGGCTGAAAGGGAATATCAAATTGTATTTGTGGTAGTAAAACTCTCAATTCAAACTGTTTAGTTAGCTAGATATATATGTTATTAAATTAGGGAATAGAAACAGTTACACATAGGGTGGCCATCATAGAGGACATTCCGGTTTTCTGCTACTCTGTCCTCTATTGATGCGAAACCTGACACCTTTATGTCTGGTTGCTTAAAGAGAAAAATAGAGGACATAAAGGTGTCTGGGTTTGTATCAATAGAGTACAGAGGACAACATGACTTTATGATAGTACACATGATATATGTAACTAACCAGCACCGAACAATTTGGGATATTCATAATGCATATTTTACCATTGTGTGCATGGGAGGTGTTATACAATGAACATAGCTATAAACGTTGAATAAGAAATACATCTGATACTTCTTTTATTTTCTCAAATAATTTATGAGCATAAGAAGGGAATGCTCAACAGGGTAAATCTTTTGTTATAAATTATTTGTTCAATTTTGCTCTTACATGGAGTCTAATGGTGAGATTGTATTAGTACTTGTTTTTAAGATACCCTGTTATGTGGCTGTGGAATAAAACAAATGGTTTTCTGAAGAGAGTAATTGCTTGTTAAAGGAATAATGTTGGGTATGCAAAGCAATAGCACCATATTTAAGAGAATCTTTATAGAATAAACAAGACACTTAATAACCCGGTAATACAAGCAAATATTTGGATGAGATTAGGTATTCATACCATAAAGATATAAAAGACATCTGCCACAAAGTTTAGTGGATGTTATGAATTTTACTGTTAGGAACAATGCAGTGAGAACAATAAATTGTGGTTTAATATGACACAGAGAATTAGGGTCAGATGATAACAGCATAGCAGAGAGAGTTCTAAATGTATACAGACCTTGACTGAAAATGAAATTTATCTCTCTCCACAAAATGAGAGATAACATCCCTCTTCCTTGCTGAAGAAAACATTTAGCTGCAGCAAAAAGGCTTAAAATGTATTGAATTTAGCCTGCTTAACTAATGTGGGATGAACGAATAATTTGCTATATCCTTCTTAAGGAATCATTGTTAGCAGATGTGTCTGTTGATTAAATTCAAGTGATTATTTTCCCATTGGGTAAATAGACCGTGTTCTTAGTGCATTCTTTGGTGGTTGCATTTACACGTGCTTTTTACTGTGGAGTTGACTAATTAGCTCTACAGTAAAGCTTCACTGTCTACACATGCATCCCTATTAGGGTACAGTAAATTAATTGACTCTGCTATAAGATAATAGTTATCCCAAAGTGCACTATGCTACAATAGAGTTACTTAGTGTACTAAAACATGCATGTAGATGGTAACCAGGGCTGGGGCATAAGCGTGCTACAATGTGGGGGCTGCCTGCTGGCTAGTCCTGCACTGTAGCATCCTTGTACCCCATTCAGCTCCTCCATAGCTTGTTGAGCAGGGGTGGAGCAGTTCCAGGCTGGCAGACTGACCCCACAGGCTCCCTGCCAGCTGGGGCTGCTCAGACCTGGCTCATCATGCTGCAGTCCTAGGTGCATGTGTAAACGCTGCATCCGGGAGCAATAACCTTCATTGGAAACAATGCTGGAGCTCATTGCTATGTGTTAATTGCATGTGTAAATGCACCCAATGTCAGGTAGGTTAGTCATAGTACAAATATTCCCATTACAGGTGAAGTTGGTTAAATAAACTGCAGTGGCAAGATTGGAAAAATCAGAGTTCCACAGGATGTAAAAGTTGCATAACATTATAATCATTTGATTTCAGACACATTTTAGATTGGGCAACCCAGGTCAGTACTACAGATAAAATATAAATTAAATCCTAATTTATGGGGAAGAAATTAAAACACAGTTGAAGTAATATAGTTTGAGCAAGAAATCTTGGAGTATTAGCCATGAAGGATTTTATTTGCATGTAAATTATTTAATGATTATTACAAGGTTTATTTTATAATGAAGCATGGTACTGAAATTGGGATATAAAACAATTGTTTGTTTTCTTACAGGTAAGCAACTTTTCTCTAGGGATCCTGGTTTTCTCTGATTAAAAAAAAATCCCCCAATTTTCAGATTAAAAAAGTAACCCAAAATCCACATTTTTCCATGATTAAAATGAAATGCCACTAATATATATATAAATGGCATTTCATTTTAATCATGGAAAAATGTGGATTTGGGGTACCTTCTTTTAATCTAAAAATTGGGGACTTTTTTATGAGAGAAAGCTAGGATCTCTGCTTTCACCAGACTCTTAGAAGTAGAGCCATTTGTTCTTGAGATCTTTAGTTTACTGGTAAATTTGTGAAAGGGGGAGTGTGTGATGTAACTTCCTCATCAAGCTTTATTTACTATTTAACTCAATTTGTAGGTGCCTGTAGCTCCTAATCAACTCCTAAAAAAAGTTGTCCCCAAACACGCCATGTCCGTGTTTGAAACTGATAGGTTTTTGTGTGGAGTTAAACCTGGTTGGAATCACTTAACAAATGGCAAGCTACTAACTCAGGGGTGGGCAATGATTTTAGGTGGAGGGCTGCTTAATGAGTTTTGATGGCCTGTCAAGGGCTGCAAGGGTAGCCCCACCCATTGACAGGTACCCTGCTTCTTGGTCACCATCTTGGGACTGAAAGTCCTACACCTAAGCCCTGACCTTTGGCACTGGAAGTTCCTCCCCTTTGCCCCTGGAATTAGTCCTTTTGGGAGAGGGGAATTGCTATCTTGGAACCAGAAAAAAAAATCTTATACTAAAAGTCAAACACCTACTATAACATATTTTAATTTTATTTCAAATAATATTTTTGTCATGATTTGTGTTTGCATAATGTGTATAGAGTTGACTGCACAATAGCTTAAAATAGTCTTACTCTTGTATATTGTATGTGGCGTGTGTGGGGGGTGTAGGGTATGTTGCAGGGTGTGTGTATATGTGAGGGGTTGTGGGGGCTGGGTGTGGATGCATGGGGTTTGTGGGAGGTTAGGGAGGGTAGGAGGGTGTGGGGACCCCCTCACACTCTTTCCCACACTGCCAGTGCAAAGCCCTTGCTGCTAGTGGCAGCAGCGGGCCCTTGGGGTGCTTCTGGCCCATGTGGATGCTGCTGCCCAGCACCATGTAGTTCTAAGAGTTGTATATTATGGCAAGGAGTGGCGCCAGGCTGGTCTGCTTCTGTTGCATGGGGCTCTCTGCAGCGCATATGCAGCTCCTGGTACTTTTGTGCCACTGGGAGGAAGCCCCATACATTGGAGTCAGCTGCCTACCCTGCTCCCTGCCACCACATGCAGCTGCTGGGACTCTGCCAGAAATGGAGGGGAGCCCCACTCCCTGCTTCCCTATGAGCACTGCAGCAGGAACAGGAGGAAGAGCCACTGGAGGTCGGTGTGGCTGCACCAGTGATAGCAGCAGCTCCTCCTAGAAGCTGTACATGCTGGCTGGGCCAGGCCCTTCAACACATGAGGGTGGGAGCAAGGCACAAGAGCTAGGTGGGGTACAATTAATTGGTGGGTGTCTGTGGGCCAGATGAAATTGCCTGGCAGGCTGGATCTGGTCCACAGACTATTTTGCCCACCCCTGTACTAACTGATCCAAGTCCATTTTGTTCACGTGGTTGGTTTTTATCTTTGAAAGTGAGAGAGGAAATTACTTGCTTTTCAGCTTGAAACTTCCACGTATTTCTAGAAAGGGGGTTTAGAAACCAGGTTTCATAGTTACGAAGCTTGGCTCTTTAGTGATTTGGCCCCAATGAAACCAAGGTATATAATCCAAAATAAAGATTTGCTTATTTTATGTAGGCATACAGTCATGTCATATAATGGTAAACTATCAAAGACAATTCCTAACATTAGAGACAAGTGGGAAAATATTAAATGGTCAATATAAATCAAATTAGGTAAGTATACTGGCAGACAAATAAGCATGTTAATATGGAAGTATGTTACACAGGCATGTACTCCTGAACAGTTCAGCAGCACATTGGTATTTTTATACTTGAGCGCCTTTTGGCAAATAGGAATTTTCAGACTTGATGCTTGGCAGTTTTTTGGCTTTATAGCCTTTAGCTGTTCCTAAATGGATCCTTTGATCTGAGCCTTGCTGTGTTAGGCCTGCCAGAATTTGTTGATTAGTTACTCTGTTTTTAAAAAATGTCAGATTATGTAATCAACTGTAGAGTGAGTGATGCTATGAAAGTTCTGTAGATAAGAATATAATAAGTAAATGTAACTACAATTAAATTTGTAGGTTGAATAATTTAATTTTAATGTTGATCATTTTTCTGATTAAGAGTTGGCTCTTAGTTAATTGACTGGTCTTTAGCACTCAGTAGTGGCTTCATTGTCACTGGCTGTATGATTAATTCCTGCACTTTACCAAGGATAAGGATGTTAGCTGTTATGTAAGCTAGATGCATGCTTTCTAGAGCTTTTGTAGACGGGTATCATAATCACCCCAATTTATATTCCAAATGACATTAACTATTATAATTTATTAGTTGTTGTAAAAAGGAATTGCAGGAGAGATTTTATGTGTTGGTTCTCATCAATTTGTAATCCATACATTTGTTTTAATGTATGTAATCTATCTGTCTTGAAAACAGGGCACTTTTACATGCGTTTTGGGATGGGACACTGGGTGCTTTAGTTAGGAAGCCATGCTAATTAAAAGCACCAACGCATCATGTGTATCAGGGTCCTCACACATCCCCGTGTTGAAAAAATGCTTTGAAGTAAAGCTCATTGAATGCGTTTTATAGGAAAGCACCCTACTGCAAATTTTTCCAGTGCGGGGAAGCATGGAGACACTTATGCACATGACATGGAAGACTGCCAGAGCACATCAATTTCCATGGTCCAGCAGACTCCATTAATAGCTAGGTTCTGCCTGGTGCTGAATGTTATTAATAGAGTCTGCTCCGACGTGCTGGATTTCCGGTGTGTTGGAGCAGGCTCCCCACACATCTGTAGGAGCCATGGGTATCCACGTCTAGATTAAAACTAATTTTTGGACTAAATGTTCAAAAAGTGAATTCCTAAATATGATTTTCTCTGAATTCCTAAGTAGGATTTTCTGTATGCACAAGTCTTCCCCCTCTCACGCACCTTTTTTACCCCCAACCTAACTACCCAGTTTGTATGTGCTATTTCTGTTTGTGCACATTGACAAATCCTTACACACTCTAATTTAGAGGGCAGGCTGAAGGCAGTTTAGAAATCTTGGATCAGATTCACAAAGATGCCTAATTTAGCACTGATTTTTCCTATTACAGCTAGAGTCTGCAAGTATTACACTATAGTGCAATTTTATGTTTGAAATATATTCTGAACAAGCCTGGAGCTTTGACTTTGTTCCATAGAAAACTAAATTCTTATTAAGTGTCTACAGAAACCATGCAGTGTGGTTGTTGCATGAAATTAGAAAGACTGGTATAGTTCAATAAATTAACAGTGTAAAAATAAAAAGGCTTTATTTGAAGTGAAATGATGACTGGTATGGGTTCTCATCAGTTTGACCAAAAATCACTTTCAGGAAGTAGTCTAAGGGGAGCATCAGTTATCTTACCATAGTGCAGAATTTACTGAACATGAAGCAATACCGATTTAACAAGTATATATGTGTAGTTCATGGCGTGGGTTCAGACAGAAAAACAGTACTTGCTTGCCAATGAGGTTATTCTACATAGAACAGTCCCTGTGTAGGCAAAATAATCACTTGCTTCAATAGGAGCTTTGCCAGGAAAGGTGAAAGGGCTACAGGGATGGGCTAACAAAAACAAAAATAGACAAGCTACTTAAAAAAAAAAAAAGCTTAATGCACCAAAACTTTGATAATTAGTAAAAATCATAAAGTTGGGTATGTTGGTTCAATGGAATCGCTTCTATATTATTTTCTACTTGAAACCTTCAGTTATAACAGCTTTATAAAATTTGCTTTACATAGATTCTTAGGCTGAAATAAATGAGTAATCCAGTGCTAATGACAAACAGTTCCCATATGAAATTTTCTAGACAAAGCACTCAGATATGTTTCAATTGCAGTGTACACTATATTATAAAAGAGATTTTTTAAAGTCAGTAAGAGTTGAGAGCCTGGTTCTGCCAGGTGCTGAATGTCATTGATTCGTATTGATTTAAATGTTTAGTCTAAGTATTCAATGGAATTTGAGGGCATGTAGCATCATACAGAATTTGGATCTTTAATTCTTTAAAACAAATTTTAAAATGACAATTTCCAAACAAGAATTCTAGGCTCTTAAATATCAAGATCTCTGAATAATAATAACTAAATGTCTGAACAAAACAATTTTGGATTTTTACTTGTCAAAAGATTATAGAAAACTATGGTCTCTTTCATATATAGATAAGCATTGAAGTTACTGTTTCAAATTTATACAGAAGAAACTATGCATTTTTAGTAAACATCAGATTTTTCCACTTCCTTAATCTTAGTACTAAAGTTAATTAGCTCCAATTTTGTTTAAGCATAAAAATTAAACTTGAAACTGTATTAACTTAATCTTAAATGTATCGTGTTAAACTTGAAAATGTGTCAACATTTGAAAAATGTATTTATTGAGCGTTAATTTCTTTATATAAATAAAGTACAAGAAGATTTCAATTTGAGTTAACAGTTTTATTAGGCATTTTTAAAATAAAGGTACAGTGTGAAATGTACTTTTTATATATATATATATATATATATATTTCTTCGTCAAAAGCCTGAAGCACGCTTCAGTTAGTTAACCTGCAATCTTATCCTAATTCTAAATTATGTTCATCTGAATATTTTTTTTTACTGCTGTGATCTGTTTATAATTTTCTAAGGGTTATTAAAAATTCTTTCTAAAGATTAGGGAAAATTGAAGCTTCAGGGAAAATATTATTTTGCAGTCTAGGAAAAGTCAACATATTTAAGATTAAAATATTTCCTTATTTTTATAGGTTATTACCTTGCTGTTTGAAACACATATTTTTAGTGGATAAAATTTGTATCAAGGCATTGAGAAAGTAAAATATCGAACCTAGTTCATATAAATAAATCCCTTGATGCCAGAAGTCAGGATTTCCCTGTGAGAACTGCTACAGCATACAGGGATTTAACATCTAGAGCAATATTGAATAACAAAATGGAAACTCGTAGCTTGATATTTTTTTTGGCCAAATAATGCAAATACTTCAATCTAGAAAACACTCAGGGTAATGTTAAAGTAAATAAATAAGAATGAGTTACAAAATATCCACGCATTACCTCCCTTGTGAAATGTAGCCTAGGTTATTCCCAAACAATTAATATATTATACATAATTCCTGTTTTAGCCAAAGGTGAAATAGAAATCCAAATTATTCTAGTTAATCTGCAATCTTATCCCTATGTATAAAACCCTGGAAATTGTATATGTGTACCTGTAGATTACTTGTTTTAACTTTCAATTGTTGTGATATAATCATCTAAAGCATAAAACCTCAGACTTGAATGATCTTAGTGGGGAAGCAGAAATAGTAGTACTGGTAAAATCCAAAAGGAGTACAAGAAACAGCTTTTGGGTACGAGAGTCCAAAGACAACTCAGATGGTGTTCTTGAACAAAAAAAAAATCCCACATTATAATGTGAAAGCTCCATGCTTTTGTTGGAAAGCTGAAATGGATGAATTCTAAAATATTTTAAAGATTGGCTGCTGCTCTAAACGCAGCTAAACTTTTGCTGTTCAGCATTGTCACAGAACAGAAGTTATCTCTAAGCCCAAGTTTCTGTAATTAAATCCTGGAAGGCCCTTTGGGTGGCTAGCATTGACTGGTGTATTATTATTCGAGAGAAACAAGCATCACATTTCTTTTATGAAATATGCAAGTAAAAATGTAACATATCAGTCTCTTCACCCAAGAAAAAATTAATAGTTCTTTCTTGAAGATAAACTTGTATATAAAATATGTTTCAGGTGGAGAGTATAAGTTCTTATGTTTGAACACATCTGTATGTTATGGCTAGGTCTACTGAAAATATCCAGCATCGTTAGTGTCTCAGAAGCTGTTTGCTCTGTAATAGCATTCTGATTTATTCAAAAGAAAAGTTGGTTGCCCCCTTCCTCAAATTGGCAAACAAATTAGAAATAGTTCATTCAAAACTATTGATGTTGTTGTTGCCATATAACAGGTGTTGGCTCTGTCCTAGCTGTGGTAGCTTGAAAATCACTTCTGCAACCATTATCTCCAGCAACAACTACAGTGCTTACTTGCCCGACAACCAGTAGTGGGGAAGCCAGAGAGACAGATCCGGTAGTGCTAGGTGTATACTAAAACTAACCTTATTTCTTCAATGTAGCTTTTCTTCATGAAGTTCTTACCACCAGATAGTTATTCAAAATAGGTACAAAAATATGTACACAACAAAAATATCTAAATTATCAAGAGGCAAGAATTTCTGTGAGTGATATCTTTATTGGACCAACTGCAAGGTTGGGTTGGATTTAGTTAAGCTTTCAAATGCATGACATTCCTCAGGGCAGTATTTAGTTCTGCCAGGTCAATAGAGAAAGACGCTCATTAATTTGGCCCTGCACTTCTCTGGTAGGAAGGATGAACAGATTTTACAGTAGACTGTATTGGGAGTTTTAGAGATAAAATAAATGCATCTAGATACATGTATGCTAAACAGTAGGGGTGTGTGAAATGAGCCCTATTAGATTTGGATTTGGATATGACCTGAATCAGGGACAGTGATTCAATTAGTTCATTTAGATCACTGTCCCTGATTCGATTTGGTTGAATCTGAAGATTTGATGCTGATTTGGAGAATCAGCGATTTGGACACAGACACAGCTTTAAATGCTTTTTCTACATACCTCAAGGTACCAGTGTGGCTTGTGAATGCTGTGATGCAGGGGTTCATGGAGTGTCCCACAGGAGTGTCAGGGGTTGCCCGGCGCACTCAGGAGCAGACCTGGAAGTGGACCAGAAGCACTTCCGATTCATTTCTGGGTCCACCAGGAAGCGTCCCCATGCCTCCCCAGCTTGGCAATCGGCCACAGGGGGACCCTGGGTGCCTCCTTCAGACCAAAGAGACACTAACTGCTGAGACAGGGCTGTTGCAGGGGGCCCTCCCCAGCATGCTTCCTGGTGGACCTGGAAGTGGACCAGAAGTGCTTCTGGTCTACATCTGGGTCTGCTGCCAACTGTGCTGGGGAGCCCCCGTACTCCTGTGGGATGCTCCATGTGCACTAGCATCTCAGCATTCACAAGCTGCCTGCTATCTAGAGGTATGTAGAAAAAACATTTAAAGGTGTGTCTATGTTCGAATTGCTGAATCTTTCTTTCGGAGGATTCCAATTCGATTCGGAGAGATTAAAGTGTCTTTTGATTCAATTCAGAGATTTGGCCACTGAATCAGTCTGAATCTCTGCCGAATCTAATCAGGGACTAAAGTGTCACACAGCCCTACTAAACCAGTATATTGTCACTTATAAAGATAATACATTTAATGCATCTGGAAGACTTAAGTTCCAAGTATAGGATTGCTGTTCAGGACCTCTTCAGTTTTAATTTTGATTCTGCCATTGACTCATTATGTGTCCAAGGACAAATCATAGAAGCACAGAAAGAGAGGCCAAAAGTATGCTACTTAGAATAAGATGCTAGAGTGGCCTGCTGTCTTGTAACAAAGTGGTTTGTCCCTCTTAAGGCAGGGTGTTTTCAACTGGGGGTATGCGTACTTCTGGGGGAAATTGGATGGCTCCAGGGTGTATGTGTGGTGGCGCAGAGAAATGGTATAAGGAAAAAAATTCATTATATGGCACTGGAACCATAACAAGTTTCTTCTAGGTGTTTTTTGCTTTACACAAAGGTGCAATTTGTGAAGATTTTTGCAGTGCCTTGCACATAGATTTAATAGATTTTTCAGGGTTGGAAGGGACCTTAGCAGATCATCGAGTATGACCCCCTGCCCTGGGCAAGAAAGAGTCCTGGGGTCAGTCAGCCCCAGACAGATGTTTGTCCAGTCTCTTCTTAAGACCTCCAAATTAGAGGAGACTACCACTTCCCTTAGAAGCCCATTCCAGATTCTGGTAATGTCAAGAAGGTTTTCCTAATGTCTAGTCTAAATCTCTTCTCTGTCAGTTTGTGGCCATTGTTTCTAGTTACTCTAAGGGGCAGCTTGGTAAACAGAGTATCTCCTGATTCTTGCTGCCCACCCACTCCCCCCAACAAATTTGTAGATGGCTGCCAAATCCTCTCTCAGCCTTCTCTTATGGAGGCTGAAGGGATCCAGATCCCTCAACCTCTCCTCCTAAGACTTCTCCTGCAGGCTCCTAAACATACCAGTGACCCTCCTCTGGACCCTCGCAAAGTTATCCACATCCCTCTTGAAGTGCGGTGCCCAAAATTGAATGCAGTACTCCAGCTGCAGCCTTACCAGTACCACATAGAGGGGAGGTATCACCTCCCTAAACCTGTTCATGATGCACTTGTTAATTCATGATAGAGTGCAGTTAGCTCTATCGATTATTTCATTACATTGTTGGCTCATGTTCATCTTTGAGTCAACTATGACTCTGAGATCCCTTTCTGCTGCTGCGCTGCTTAGAAAGTCGTCCCCTAATCTGTATGTGTGTTGGTGATTCCTTCTCCCTAAATGCAGTACTCTGTACTTATCCTTGTTAAACTGCATCCTATTTTGTTCTGCCCGCTCTTCCAGCTTATCCAAAGCTGCCTGAATCCACTCCTTGCCCTCCAGTGTGTCTGCTTTGTCCCATAATTCGGTGTCATCTGCGAATTTGGACAGTGTGCTCACTACACCTTTGTCCAAATCACTGGTGATATTGAACAGCACTGTCCTGAGGACTGAGCCCTGGGGGACACCACTGCCCATATCCTTCCAGGTTGATACTGACCCATCCACCACCATGCTCTGGGTGCATCCCATTAGTCAATTTGCCACCCACCTGACTATGTAATTATTTAAGTCACAACCACTCTTTTTTTTTATGAGAATGGGATGTGATACTGTATCAAAGGAAAAATCCAAGTATTTGACATCCACCTTGACTCCTGCATCTAAGCAGGTTTGTATCTGGTTGTAAAAAGAAACAAGGTTTGTTAGGCAGGATCTACCTCCTATGAATCCATGCTGGTTGCTGTTCAGCATTGCTTTGCCTGCTGGACTCGCACAAACATATTCCTTAATAATTTTTTCACAGGTTTTCCCAAGGATAGAGGTGAAACTAACCAGTCTATAGTTACCTGGATCCTCCTCCTTCCCCTTTTTGTGCTTGTCTATAGTCCAGCTTGGTGATATGTCTTTATCCATGTTTAGGAATACTGATGCAAACAACTCATTGAAGAGCTCAGCTTTGTCCCTCCTATCTGTCATTAATTGTCCTAGCCTGTCCTGTAGGGGTCCTATGTTAGCTGGCACCCTCTTTTTGTTCCCTATATACCTGAAAAAGGACTTTTTGTTGTCCTTAATTTTTGTGGCCATCCTGAGTTCCTTTGCTGCTTTGGCCTTTCTTACTAACTCCCTGCAAGTATGAGCCAAATAGGTATGTTCCTCCCTGGTGGCTACCCCCTGCTTCCACAGTCTTTATGCCCCTTTTTCATCCATGGGCTTTCCTGGATTTCCCTGTTTAGCCAGGAGGGTTTCCTGGCCCCCTTGCTACCCTTTATGTGCAATGGGATTGTCTCCTTTTCTGCCCAAAGTATCATTCCCTTGCAGAATGACCACCCTTCCTGGACTCCCATCTTAACAATGCTCTTGTCCTTTAGCACCTCATTTACTAACCTCCTGAGCAAATTGAAGTTAGCCTTCTATTTTATTTTTTTCTGTTTTATTAAGTTATTTTCTGGCCTTAGACAAGATACTACATATGCTTATCCATCATGAACTGGATTACATGAAATGCTTATTCTTTCTATTTTAGATCTTTTATGTATTTTTCCATCTAAAAATATTTTCAACTCCATGCACTGCCCCACCCCCCAAGTGAAAGATGTTGAACCTAAGTACATCTAATAACCAATCTGACTGTTTCCCTTCTGCCAGAACTCAGAGCAAAAGCCAAGGCATTTATTTACTCCCAAGGACTGTATTGGGAGCTGGACAGCATTGAGAACTGAATCATTCTGTAGTGCTCTAGAGATGCATGATAGTGACACATAGTCTGTTAAATTGTTGTGAATGCAGCAAGGTTATGTAGGATATGTAGCTGTGAACCTTTGATAGGTGAATGTGAAGGAAACACTGGAAAAATTGAAAATTTGAAAACTTTTGTTCTCTGTAGGACCTGCTCCTGCATGCTATATGGTCTGATCTGATCTTTGCAGAAAACACTTGACAGACTAGAGTCTACAGACAATGGCTTGACAGACTATGGCATTAAGCTCCTTTCCACCTCTCTCCATCCTTCTCTCCACTCCATAGTACTTGATAGCATTTCTGTCAAGGAGCCAAAATTGCTAGTTATGCCTCTGAAACTGGATCATGAAGTAAAAGCTTTTCTGATTTAATGGCACAGCTTTGGCAAATCTCTATCTTTTGGGAGATGGCCCTGTGTGGACCATTGTTTTTTTAAGCTTTCCTTTATCAGGGTAATCTTCAGCTGGCACACTTCCCTGGTATAGGCTCTGTCTGTTGCTTCTCCATGGATGTAGGATGACAGTTTAGCTTCCCTAGATTTCAGAACAATTGCTGGTCCCTGAGGAAACCCGTGTGCTATTGTAGCCACCATGGCTTCAGCTTTGTGAGCACTTTCTAGGAACACAGGAGAAAACTTGACAAAAATGGCTTTCCAAGGTGTCTAATACACCTTTACCTTAGCTAGTCTAAGCAATATTCAGAACTAAACAAAACAATAAAAACACAAGTATGCATTTTCTTGCCTCATTTTCTTCATCACTCTTCTTTAGAATTAGGTTAGAGTCCCCACGTGTCCAGGATCATTCCTCTTCCTTTTGATTAGCACATAGTTCTCCTCTAGATTGTGGCATTTTTCTCTCTCCTTCTATTCAGTTTCATTCAATAACTCTTCTAAAATGGTCAGCAAGAGATCTTGCTGAAAAAACCTTCAGTCCTATATGTTAGGTTTTTTTTTTTTTTATCAGCCTTGTCAGAATATCAGTGTTCCTCTCCGGATAACCCATTGTCTTTCTATTTGAGTTTGCATGTGAAAAACAGATTTGCCCTAAGAAGCAGCCAACTCTTTGTCCAGGGATACTCCATTTAATGAATAAAGTTTAACAACCCTATGTTATTAGGCTTGGGCAAAGTGCAAGTGTTTTTGCCATCATGGTCCATTATAGCTCAATGTGGAAGCAAAAGAAGGCAACCAAGCATTCTGGAATTGCATTCTGTAGACATAGGCTGAGGAGTGATAGCATCAAACAGAGTTCACAAGAAGAATGTAGACATGCCCCAAGTTGTGACACTGGATTTATTGAACAAGACAAAACATTTATGTTTGAGATCTGTTGATAACTGAATTGTAATGCAAAGGGTTGGTCTTTTGCTTGAAGTCTAGAAAACAATGTATCAATTCAGTTACCTTTTTTTCAGTATGGAAGACACCATTGTGTAATTCATGTTTTGCTAAATACTTCAGGCTAAATAAAGCCCTGACAAAACTCTGTCTAAGATAAAATAGGGTTGAATTAATGCCAAAATACGAAATGAAGCTAAAATGTTCATTTCATATATGTGTGAAATGTATAAGGTATGCACGAGGGTAAGCCGTATTAGAGCGCATGGTCACTTTTTTCTCAATCAGACCTTCCCCAGGGTATGTGCAGATTGGCACTTAGATTGGCCTAACTCTTGGCTGGGGTTGAAGGATTCCACCCAAAAGAATAGAGAAAGAATAGAGATCATCCCTGAATCTGTGTAATGCGTAACTTCATATAGGAGGGGTAGGCACCATTTTCTAGTGAGGTGCAAAATGATTTGGCAGGGGCTTGAGAAGGGGGTATTCGGACCCAGTTGCCATCCCCACTTTTTCTTGTCATTTGGCTGTGGTGCAGCACAGCAAAAGGCCCCCTCTTCCTGAGCCCCAGGTGGCTGCCAGCAGCACAGCACAGGGAAAGATTGCTGCCACCGAATGGGGGCCAGATCCAGCCCACAGGCCAGATGTTTGTCAACCCTTGGCATATAGTACTACATAACAGATTGGTGAGTAAACATCACTGAATCAGATATTTACAAGCCCCTCAAATAAATATAGAACCTAATATATTACAGTAAATAAGCAACCCAGAATTTTTTAAAGCTACAGCTGCATCAGCTATTCTGCAAATACATTTTACAGGCCCCATTTTAACTCATGCTCTTGTCATGTGTACTGTATGTTGAAAAATGTAATTGATACTGAGAAATCTAATCTCCTTTATGGGAAGATCCTCTACTTCTTATGTGCTCGACCCTCATTTACTCTAGTGTGACTAATCGCATAAGGATTTTTTTTATCTTTATTCATGTCTCTTTATTCCTAAAGGCTGCAGGATCAGGCATCTAAGTGTACATGTAAGAGAGGGGGAGTGTGATACTTCAAAAGTTAAAAGGAATGTAGCATATTTTACATTCAAAGAGTAGATTATCTCTGATTTAACTTTAGATTCAGAGAGCTCTCTTTGTATCATATGCTCACATTGGATTTTAGCCTACCAGAAGGAAACATCTGTTTTAATGCAATGTGTACACAATCTTCCACAGTTTAGAAGCATAAAACATTCCTGAGTGTAGAATAGTCTTCATTATGTTAGACAGCTTTTCTTATTTATTTATAAATTTACATACTTTAATTCCTAATTAGAATGTTAAGGGAACTCTGCCAAGCAGATTCCATTTGCAGGAAAACCCTCCTTTCCAATAAAATTCTGATTTTGTTCCTCAACTGAATTCATCTAAACCATTGTCACATTACTTACAAGAACCCTTCTAAAGATAATTAGAATTCCTATGAAGTGCAAACTTTTCTTGTGTTGCCTCATGGATCCCTACCCCTAAAATCCTGTCCACTTCTGAGGCTATGTGTTTACTAAAACAGACACTTTAAAAAGAAAATTACAACCATGATGCCAAGGCCAGAAGATAACATGGATGTCTGAAAGAACTGAAGACCTCTCACCATCACTATATTGCAAATACATAACAACTTTAGATGCAGTTACACTTGATAGTTAACCAGGAAACATAGGGGAATGAAACACAGACAAATGGATAGATTTTAGAGCATCAGGCTGCAACTTTGTTTTAATATTCAATTTAATGGTGAGCAATAACCCCAAAGGCGAGATAGTTACTTGGGTTTAACACTGCTTTAAATAGCTTCCAAGGCACATAGACAATATTCAGTGATGGGCAGTGGTGTTAGTAGGGGTGGGTGCACTGGGCACCAGCCATAGGTGCCAATTTAAAGGGGGCACTCAGGTACCCTGGATTTTATGGCAGCACAAAGGCAATATCTATTTCCAGCCAAATAATTTTTTATTAAGTGCTATGTCTCTAGCCAGTTTCTTCCTCAAATTGTTTTTTAGTTTGTCTTAGTATAGTTTTATATTTAACTTGCCAGAGTTTGTGTTCTTTTATAATTTTCTGCATTTAGATTTGACTTCCATCATTTGAATGCAGCCCTTTTTCCTTTCATAGTTTCTTTTCCTTTGCTATCTGTCAATTCCTGGGGCATGCAGAATTGGGCCCTTGAAGTCTCAGGAGCAAATGCCTAGATCATCCTCTTTTCAGAGGTGTATCCCAGTAATCCCTCCACAGAGGATTTCTCAGGTGTGTGTATTGCGATGCCATGTCCCAAAGCGGAGCATGCCTAAGCAAAGAGGAAAACCCCAGGGTTCCCTGCTTGCAGAGAGGTGCCCAGAGTGTTCTCCTGCAGGATCAGGCCCCTGTAACTCCTGGGAGTGGGAGCTATGCTAGGAGGATGTGGCCAGGATTCAGAAATAGCTAATGGGATTGTAGTTTAACTGCTAAGATTCAAACCACCTCAAAATCCTGTGAATATCCTGTGCCCCAGAACAGCTGATCTACTTTATTTGGCAATGTCTGTTGATAGTCTTTAAGCACATTAGAAGCAGAAAGCCTGCCAGGGAATCAGCCAAAGCTGTGTACTTACTTACTGCAGCATTCAAACTATCACTAAAATAACCTCAGTACCTGAGAGCTATACAGGGTTGCCAATGTAACTCCAGTTTTTTAAAAAAGGGCTCTAGAGAGAAGCCAGGGAGCTGCAGGCTAGAGAGTCTAACTTCTGCACCTGGCAAGCTGGTAGAAGCAATAATAAAAAAAGAAAAAGAAAAAAAAAAGGCTTATTTATCATGTAGATGACTGGGACTTCCAGAGGAGCTATCAGTGTGACTTTTCTAATGGAAGGTTATGTGGATCATTGTGATCCAGTTGATGTAATATATCTGGACTTTCAAAAAGCCTTTGACAAAGTCCCACATTAAAAGCTCATAATTAAATTGGGTCGTGGGATTAGAGGGAATGTCTATGTATGGTTCAGAAATTGGCTTAGGGATGTTAAACAGAGTGGATGTAAATAGTTTTCAGAATGGAAAGATGTAAATAGTGGAGTTTCCCCTAGGACCTGTGTTGGAACTGGTGCTGCTTAATATATTCATAAATGACCTGGAAAGGGGGGCATCACTAGTGAGGTGGCCAAGTTTGCAGATGACACAAGGTTATGCAGAATGGTAAAGACCAAGATGGACTGTGAAGCACTACAAAAACTTAGGGGATGGGGATCAAGATGGCAAACTGAAACACTATGTTGATAACTGCAAAATGATGTACATGGGGGAAAAATAACCCAGAAGATACATACACAGTGGCTCTACATTAACTGTTAAGACATAGGAAAGAGATCTTGGACTCATTGTGAACAGTTCCCTAAGTTATGGAGGGACTTCCTTACAAAGGGGACTAAATAGGCTAGGATATTTTATTTCAGAAAAGAAGTGCTTGAGAGGAGACATGATAGAGGTTTACAAAATATTAAATGGTATAGAGAAAGTAAATGGGGATTTATTATTTATGTGTCTGATGGTACTAGAACAAGGGGACATAAAATGAAATGGGTAAGAAGTTTAAAACTAACACAAGGAAGTTATTTTTCATTATGTGTAATTAGCTTGTAGAACTCATTGCCACAGGAAGCTGTGGAGGCTAGTAGCTTCACCCACTTCAAAAGGGGTTGAACCAGTTCTTGGAGGGCAGATCCATCAGTAGGCACTGAACATGGTAGATGTGGGTGCAACCTTCTGAAACCTTTGAATGCTGGAAGCTACTATAGGAGAGGAGTAGGGAGTACAACATTCTGGACATGCCCTGTTCACCTTCTCCCTCAGCATCCATTTTCTGCCACTGTGGGACAGGATACGGGGCTTCATAGACCTATGGTCTTAACCCAGGAAATGGCATTTCTTATGTTCTTATGAAAAATTCCCTTTTGATCCAAAACTCAAGTGATCAGTCAGTGCCATTGCATCTTGGAAAAAAACAATTCAAACTGTAATTACAAGGTAAGGAGGTAAACCAAAAGTTAGAGCTGAATGGCTGTGCATAAGAGACAGACTGTCAACACTTTTAGCCTCTCACAGCTCAGTCAAGAAAATGACAGCAGGAATACGTAGAGCATTCTCTGCCCTTCCTCTGACCTCTTTCCTACCCTGGTGTGATGCCTACATATGTTTTGGGTTGGTTTTGGAAGGGAAATAGGTAGAGAAGGCTTCAGTACAGCCAAGCCTACTCTTTTCTCTCTCTTCCCCACAGGACCCTAGGGAAGTCCTCCCCCTGCTGCTCATATCAAACAGCCTTGTCTGCAGGGGGGGATGGGGGGGAGGGCAGGTGAGGAATTCACTTTACTAGTGGTACAGTCTCAGCAGAGTAGTGACATCTATTTGATGGGAGCACAATATCGGGTATTTCAGACAAGTTTTTATCCTGCTTTGACACTGGCTTATTTCTAACAGTACATGTATACTTTGTCTTAAAGTCTTGTACCCAATGTAAAAATACCTGATGTAAAAGTTTGAAGAACTTTGTAGGGTTTAACAACAGTGAGTGTGAAGTACATTTAGAAAGAGCAACCTCTCCAAAGCAATTAGAGAACCACAATAAGATGGATTAAAAGAAGTAAAGGTCCTCCTAAAAGATGTTAATTGTTACATAACATTGAAGCTATCTTCTTTTTGCAAGGGGAGTCCTTTATGAATATTTCTTGATCTCACTTGTTTGAAATAGAGGCAGTGCTATATTACTCTCAGACTTAAAAATAGCTATTCATACATATTAGATATCGTTCAACTTTAGTGTATTGGATCATTATAGATATACATCTATGTACTCTTACATTCTGGTAAAACAACTTCAGATAGTACTTTCTGATCACATTGAGTGCTTGTACATGTAAAAAACCTACCCAGAATGGTGCTTTACTTTAAACTCAGTGCATTTCCATGCTGAGCCTTGCTTCATGCCCAGAAGAGGCAGCATGTTACTTTAACCCAGTTCACCCAGCGTCTGTAAAGATCAGGCGCTTTAGTGGGGCTTTTGGCCTTTTTATCTAATAACTGATTGAATCAGCTTTAACTAAAATTGCCAAAAAGCCCTGTTGAAATGCCCAATCTTTGCAGATGCTGAAGAACCGGGTTGAAATAACGTGCTGCTTGTTCTGGTAAAGCACTTTTTTTTTTAATGTTTGGAAGAAGCCATCTACTGTCATTGTTTTACTTATATACACAGCAGAGCAGGAGAGAGACCGCAAATCCTGATATTTGCTAACTCAGAGCTTCTGTACACAAGCAGCAAGGCTGCTTCGATGTGGTATAATTACAGAGTGTCACAGTAGGCTTGATTAATCGAGTATCCATGTGTATACTTGACGTGTATCCACGTCCCCATGCTTAAAAATGATGATGGGGTTGCTATATCCAAAGCTTGTTCGATGAGCTTTAAATAAAGCACCCACACCACCATTTTTAAGCTCAGGGATGCTGATATACAAGAGGCTCCAGGTACTTTAAGTAGAGCGGCTCTAGCTCCTCCTCCCCACCCACCCCCAGCTCCCTAACTTCTGGAGCAGTGTACAAGTGCCCCTAGAATCCAATCCTGCAATCTGGAATAGGGATGAATTCAAGAACATAGTCAGGGGGTTGCCCAAATCAAGTACTTGGTCTTTACAGATGCAATATTCCAACTGATCCTACTATACCATAGTCTGTGTGATCTTGTGTAATCTTGAGCCAATCACTTTGGGGCCAGATATCACCTATTGGGCATCCAAGTAGACTTAGGCAAGTGTGATTATGTTCCACTGTAGAGACAGGTAGTTACCATGTTATTCTGAAATTAAGCAGAAGGCAGGGCATGGTAGCACTTTATAGACTAACTTGTTCAGAAAGTTGAGTCTAATAGTTACAGCTTATTTCATCAGCCTACAGCTCATACCTCTCTGAACAAATTAAACTACAAGGTGCCATGCTGCTCAGTTCTGTCTGTTCCACCTAATTCAAGTCCCTGAAAATCTATACATTTATCTACTTTTGTAATAACCATCATCTGACCCTTAAAATAAAGTAATCAAAAAGTAGTGGAAGGAGGAGGACCCAGACACATTTTGTATGACTGTTTTCTGGGACTCAAGTAGGGTGCAACAGAATCCTAAATCCACTTAAGCATGTAATAAAAGAAATAGAATCTGGCCTTTGAGCCCCTGCCAGATGTTCATCTAAAGACATGATAGGGTATGATGCGTGATCCACACAATTGTGTCTCTTGCCATGCCACTCATTTATGGCAGGAGGCATGATTGTGAGATCCAGCATCTGCTACTTGTCAGTAATAAGGTGTGATTGGATCCGGTTTCCACAGTAACAAGCTCTGTCAAACAGTTAATCACATCTTAAGTTGGAGCCTGGCTCCACATTCAATTAAAGATATGAATGAACTGTGAAGTTATTTCACTTTTTTTGTGGAATAACTCTGTGGCTTATTCCTCATTTTATCACACCGTTAAGTTATTGAACGTGTAGCCAGGTCACAGTTTAATATGTGATTAACTGGTTAACTATGTCTTAAGTGTAATGTGTGGTAGAGGCCTTAGAGACTTTTAAAAGTTATCACGATCAGAGACCTCACCCTACAAACAGGTGCTTAATGAGATTTCCAAAAGCAGTTAGACTTTTGTAATCCATGGAAGTTAAACACTAAAGTACTTTTGAAAATCTAATGTGGCACCTAACTGCATCTTAGGCAACCAGACATCTTTAAAAATCTGACCCCTAGGTTCTTAGAGCCATAGGAATATGATAATAATAATACTTCTATACTTCGTAAGACAGTACGCAAGAGTAAATGTATTAAAGATGGTCAGATGCTGTGATATGATGTTAATATAAGTGCATGAGTTAAATGAAACTCATTCTTTAAACAATAATATACCATCACTTTTGATATCACTTTCAAGAATAATGTGTAGAAGCTTTCAGTGTCTTCATTTTATTACTATAAATCATTTTGCATGTTTTCATAGTAGAAGTAGTACTTTAAACATTTCCCCAGATGTACTTTGTTTTTCATTGGTTTGTTAACCAGCTTCTAGTTTTATCATTGTTCTGTTTTGTTGCTATTCTATGTATTTATTAGTTACCTATTAATATAGTAATGTACTACAATTTATATAATTAAAGCCACACACAATTATACTGTATGAAGTCACCCACCTAGGTAGAGAACCCCCCAATAATATAAAAGCGCAAACACATCTTAGCAGTCAGAAAATAAAGTAAAGAGAAAAAGAGATGCCATTGCACAGATGTTGAAAGAGCCATTGTATGCTAGCTGATGAAAATTGAGGATTTCAGGAATTCAGATGCATATTTCAGGTTTTGAAGAATGGAGGGGGGCCTTAAAAACACAGCAGAGACTAGTCATTAAAACAGCTTATATCAAATGAAGGGGAAATCCATCAAAAGCTTTCTGGAATTGGAAAACATTTTCTGTGCTAAGAAAACTGCAAACTAACAACTTGAGCTTCAGCGTGGTCATTCACAACATGTTAAGAACCTCAGCTATTGCTTTGTTTGGTCAGAGAGTTCTCCGGGGTGTAGTTGTTTATTAACCACTAAATGCTAAGCTTTCCTTCCCCCCTGTACTTAGTGGTGACTACTCAAATGAGCAGAAATGTTGTGAAAAAATTATATCCAATTCACAGAACACTTCTAAAAACATGTTTCCTTTACAGCAGTCAAAATAATATGATTTTACTTTGGCCAGGAAAGTACAGTAATTGTAGTACTCAGCTCTTTAATTTCTAATATAAATCCTGGATTCATGGCAGATCACAAAAAGCATGAAGGATAGGTGTTTGTTTTCCTATGACTATTACAGCCATCATTCAAGACAACCTTTTTTTAACATGGATGGTTGTACAGGTTTCTATTGTTACTTTTCGTAACAAGAATGTCAACACTTACAAGCAGATCTTCTTGGGTTTAAAAAGTGCAACTCCCCTGGAGTCAACCCAGATACAGTTGTTAACACTATCTAGTGGAATTGGTTGACTGTGTTTTTGTTGGCTGACTTGTGCAATATATAGGCCTGCTGTAGCTGCCACAAGTGGGAGAAAAAACAATGGCAATCTCCAAACTGTAGTATCCCTGTTAAATTAATACTGTCCCTAACCTTTACATATTATATAAATTTGTCCATTTTGGTAAACTGATGTTGCATTTACCAATGATATATTGTGCATGACTTTCCCAATATAGTTCTTTGGTAAATTAACCAATTTTATACCAAAGGGAAATGTGGCATGTCTAATCTTTTTGGATTCAAGTAAAGCTTTAGATATGATGGGAGATTATGAGTTAGCTAGAAAAGATGAGAAATATTGTAGGACTTCTAAAGTGGGTGAAAAACTGGCTAAAGTGGAGACAACAGTAGCTTGTGCTCAAGGAGCACACTGAAGAACTCTACCAGAAGTCTTGGAACTTCCTGTCTTATTGAATAACTTTGGCACAGAAGTAGGAAGTGGAACATCATATACTTCAGGATCAAAAATAGGAATGTCTTCTTCAGGCTCAAGGTTCATCAGCTGATAATTGCAGCGGTAAAGATTATGGCTATTCAGATAGAGACAGCACAGTGGTCTGATTACTTAGAGAAGTTCAGAAATATGGACTGGCTGAAGTAGAAGTTTTTCAGCCTGAATAGCCATTGTTTAAAATGGGTGTTTTTATTTTGTGGTTGCACAGCTGGAAGAGAACATTGATATCAGTGCACCTAATCCCTGCTTCTGTTATGGAGGGTGACTTTATGTGACAGGAATTCTGATCATAACAACAGTGGTTTTGGCAACAAGTAAGGGAAACAAACCTAAATAAAAGCAGAGAGATCCAAAGAATCCTACTTTGGTTTTTCTCTTTGTGCTTTATATTATATATTATATAGCACAGTCCCTTGTGGTCAAAACAGTAAAACTTTTTTGCTACTGTATAATTACAGTACGTAGGAATTATATGATATTAGAAACCTAATATATTTTGAAAAATGTTTTAATAATGAAAAGGCAGTTACCATGCAGAAACTTAAAAAAAAAAAATTAATGCAATAGCTACTAAATATGTAGTCCTTTTTATCACTGGTATTTACTAATTACATTGTTAAAGTGAAAACAAAAGTAAATAAAGTAAATTCTCTATTCCTTACCCATATCTTTTATATCAGTGGTATCAAAGTCCTATGTTTGTCAGACTATTCAGTCTTGTCTCAAATAATTTCACTGTGTTATTGAATGCATTGAACAGGAGCAGCATAGTAATTTAAATAGTGGAGAAAAATAATAAAATACAGGCTCCTTATTGTTTATCAGTTATGTAAGAAAAAAGAACACATCTCAGTTCAATCAACATGTGTTCAATACACTTTTAATATTTCTCAATATATATAGTGTGGACTTTAAAATTCAGACATACATTAGTGCCTTAGTGTTCCTTATTTACATTATTGTGGCATATTCTGTTCTTATTATTTGTTCATTCTTAATGGAATAACAGTAGTAAAATGTCTTCTCAGGCTTCTAGACATGCTGGTAATACAAGAGAATAAAGCTGTTTGGAAACACAGGTATAGGAGGATTAGGAAGAAAATGAGGGAAAATCCTTTTAAGAATACGTGATCAAAGATTTTGACAGGTACAGTGACATAAGGGGAATACCACTTCCAGGCTGTGAAACCTTTCAGAAACATTACTAGTCAACTATTTTTATATCTTATTCTATTTAAATATGTGTCCGCAGCAGTTTTTAAGTTATACATGAGGTAATTGAATGTAAAAAAATGGTACCAGTTGTTTCATCAGTTAGGCTAGGGGTAATATTTCATAATATTTCACATTTGACTCTGCTTATTCATTAAGAATATTCTTTACGATTTGGAGGAGTGGAGAGTTGCAGAAAAAGGCAGATGTCTGGTTTTGGCTCTGTTGCAGACAGTGAATTTGTTTAAAGCAACAGAAAGCAGAATTCCTAAATGATTTAACAGTTACAAATTTAAAAATTGTCATCTATCTTCACTTGAACCTGAAATCATTTTTATAAAGAGTAAACTAGTACATGCAGACCAAAGGTAAATACCTAGACTGTTATCCAGTGACCAGTTCAGTGGGATTCGTGGTTCATAGGGTTAATCATATGCAGTAAGCGTGTGTAAGTTTAGGATTGTGATAATTTCAGCTGTTTTCAAAAATGGCATTCATTGACTGCATACAGCTTCATAGCTGCTATGTACTAAACACATTTGTAAATTAGGCTCCTTAATGTTATAGTCTACCTTTAAACTGTTATAAAGGAACTTAAAAGGAGAGCATTCACCTCTTAAAAGGGTATTAACCTGTGCTACCCTCTAACTACCCTCTAAACGTTTTAAGGTTATGTTACTTCAGGTGAGTTATCTTTGATCTGTTTTATTCAGTTTGTTCCAGGGTATTGTTAGTCTGCTTCAGGGAGATAAAATGGTCTAGCTTCATTCCTCTAGCATCTCAGGATGCACCTTTCCCAGCCCTTCCTACTCCTTTGCTCCATGGGCAAATGTTCAACTCTCTTGAACTCTACTACCTAGTGTGGTGGTACTGGCAGGAAGTGTGACCCCAGAGCACCCTAACCACTCTGAGCACCTAGGTGCAGCTTACCAGTTTGCTGCCTGCTGTAGCACCCTTGTACAAAAGGCAACAGTAGTCCCACTGCCTACCTCTGTGAAGAGAATTAGCCAGAGAATGGAAACCAGTCTCAGTTGCGTCTCAGATGTGTCCTGGTATGGCGTGCAGGAAGTGAGCTTGCTGGATCTCAACTCAGCCCCAATGTGGCCTACTGGGTCTGTTTTGCCCCAGTATGAGTACTAACCCAACTGATTCTCAGTTAGTGCAAAACATGAATATCTCCCCCTGCCCATTCAGTTCAGACAGATTTTTTCTAAACTTTTCTCCTCCCATCCATGGCTTCTGCTGGCTGCAGAGTGAGGGAAACTACAACTCCCATGATAGTTTCTCTGCCTCCAAGCTACATGCCAATCTCCCTGATCCTGTCCCACCCCAGAGGAGGGATGGAGTCCTGGCTCCTGTCCATGGCCCTGCTTGCCATGCCATTTATTGGCAAGTCACAGTTGGGTAGGTCTGGGATGGTGTTAAGACTTAACCCACGACTGCTCTGAAACTGTTCTGAATTTATGATGCATTAACATTCCACACATTTAAAAATTTTTAAAGGTTACTTGTAACAGCACCCTTATCAAGATTTTTGATTTGGAACATGTTAACCTATGTGAAATTAAAAATGAGTAATTTATTACTTTGACTGAATAATTATAAGACAGTTTTGTAAGATATGGTCATAGAATATGTTAGATTGGTTAGATAACTTTACTAAATATTTCACATTGTAAATATTTTAATTATATATATGGAATTTATTGTTGTACAATGACCTCAGTTTTCATTGTACATTTTTAATGAAAACAGGAGAACTCTTTAGATGAATGAAAAAGTAAGAATTTCTTTAACATGTATTCATTATATGATAGAAGTGGCATGCAATGTATTGACTAGAAAATTGTATAGATCTTGTAGTGAAATGTGGTTGACTTGGAGGAAGAGAAAAAATTTCTTATAACTTAATATGGAATTCTTGCTATAAAATCCTATAAACCAACAGATAACTGTTGTAATAATGTTATAATTATCCTTGAAATTTTGCAAGTTAGTAAAGCAAAATCTTTATACAAAGAATTTAATTCTCTGTTAATTGCTATAAAGATTTTTAGAGTGATTCTCTATAGATATCTATTTAATCTTTATAGAACCCTGCTACTTTAGTCTCTGAATTTTTATAAACATTCTTCCATATGGGACTTGATTAATCAGTATAGAGATAAAATAAACATCGTAACAGTTAAACTTGCCATTATGAGAAATACATTTAATACAAGATTTTCTTTAGCCACTAATTCCAAAAGGCCAAGTGTATATTGATTAAACTCAAATATGTTTAGTGTAGATGCAGGAAGAAATGCCATTATGGTATCATGAAAACTTAAAAAATAGATAAGGATAATTTACAGTGATTCTATTTGTTTTTATTTCTGAATCTGTTTTACAGAAGTTATGTATCCTAAAAAGGGGAATGGAATAACATCAGTAGATAAAAATCTTCCTAGGTTACAAAGGTTTGTGCACAGGGTTCCCTCCATACATAGATTTCCCTTGGAAAATTTGGAATTTGGTTTTAGAGCCTAAGGCTAGGGACAGACATTCAGAAAGCCTGAGTCTGAATTGATTTAATCTTTGCAGGTTAGTCTAACCTGGCTAGGTTGAACCAGTTGTAATGAGACAGACATTCTCGCTGGGCTGAGGAAATTCAGGCACATACCTGTAGAGGCTCAGGCTACAAGCCAAGGGATGCTAGAGCAGTCCTCCCTTCCCTAGCAAAGTGTTGAGCTGAGGTGGTGGGGCAGGGCGTGGCCAAGCCCCGGCAGGCCGTTTTGATTAGGGAGGTTTGCCTGCACCACCCAGGCTTTTCCCCACTTGCTGCTTAAGGGGCGAGAGTGTTGCCAGACCACAGCCCCCTGCCAGCACTTTGAGGAGGGTGCAGTGCATGCATCTGTTAATAATATGGAGCTTTTCAATTTCCCTCCCTGCTTCTTTATGCGGTCTGCAGCAACCTGACAGGCAAGCAAGCCAACAGGGGACTGATAACAGTGTTTATCACCCAATTAGCAAAACAATAACCTCTCTACATTACTTCAAACTCTTCTTAAACAGCTTACCACCTGACCTGTTGATTAGCTCCAAATAGCTCTAAGTAGTCACTGTTCCGTCTGCCTGTCCCAGTGAAATTATAGACACACACATGTCTGCATTAGTTAGTATACCACATGCGTAGGGCCCATGGGGATGGGGTTGCTGATGCTGGACATGGGAGGAAAGGTGGGGGAAATCTCTTGCTTGAGCAGTGAGTAGTGAAGGAGTGAGGGAGGTAGGGCAGGGGGAAGCCAGGCAGACCCTGCTCTGTCTGCAAGTCTCTGACAGAGCTCCAGCTAGGGAGGGGAAGGGAAGGGAGTACTTCCCAGTTCACTGGGTAGCACTCTGGGGTGCCTCCCCACACCCCCTGACTCAGCTATCAGCTATAGAGGGACCCCAGGTGTCCCCCCAGACCCAGGAGGCACCAGTCACTGACCACAGGGCCCCCCCCAGCATGCTCGTTGGGGGACCCGGAAGTGGATCAGAAGTGCTTCTGGTCCACTTCTGGTTCTGCTGCCAAGCGCACTGGGGAACGCCCCCCGCCGCCCTTCTGTGAGATGCTCCATCCATCTCAGCATTCACAAGCCTTCACATACCTTGAGGTATGTAGAAAAAACATTTAAAGCTGTGTCTGTTCGAATTGCCAAATCTTTCTGAATCTCTCCAAATGATTTGGAGGGTTCCAATTTGATTCAGAGAGATTAAAGGGTCTCCTGATTCAATTCTGATTAGGAGATTTGGCCACTGAATCAGGCTGAATCTCCGCCAAATCAAATCAGGGACCAAAGCTTTGCACAGCCCTATCTTAAACCAGCAAGGGGCCTGGGACAGACATTGCTTAAACTGGTTTGACCCAAATCAGTTAAGTCTGATACTACATTCAACCAGGTTTATCTCAAACCAGTTTCAGCTCTTTTCAAATTGGTTTATGTGCACTGAATATCTGTTCTGTTACAAGTTTAAACCAGTTTTTGATCACTTAAACTAGTTTGTGTAATGTCTGTCCCTAGCCTAAGTGTTAACAACTGCCAGTAACATGTGGTAAGACGTGAGAAGAATATTTGACTAAATAAATTTATGCCAAATTTGGGTTCACTTAGTTTATGGAAACCTAATCAACGTGGTAGTAACATTTCTCACAAAACACCTATCCCTTTCTATGAAAGGGGAAAGTGTATTTTCTAAAATTACTTCAGAAGGTTAATTAAAATAATTTCTTCTTAGTAAAGCATTAATAAGTGTTGAGTAAGGCATTCTCTTCATTTTAGGGTTATGAATGATGAGGGATATGAACTGTAAAATATGAAGATTAACATGATGCTTCACAGAAAAAAGTATGATCTACACAGACAGTTGTGAAAACAGAAGTTGTGCTTACCAGCTATAATTTCTCTTTTGGCATATTTAATTCAATCATAAAATATTTTTCAAAAGTATAAAATCAGACCCTGTTAATATGCTATTCTCCCCTTTGAAACTGAAGGTGAAAGAAGAGGTAAGATGCTCCCTAGCTAAATTATGAATGCATAGTATGCTATTCAGCCTCAAGGAGAAATCAGTAGCAAATAAGCCACAGATTCTGCAAATATTTGCACATATGGATAAATTTATGCAACTGAGAAGTCCTAGTAATTTAGTGGGACTATTCACCTGTGTGAAGTAGTTGTATAACAGGGCAAAATTGGGTGTAGTTAGAAGGATCCATGGAAGAAATGAACAAAATAAATAAAACAGAGTACTTGCAGAGATTGTATTAGGGCTTACTTCAGAGTTTTTTGAAGTTGTTATAACTGGATCAAGTCCATAGGAAAATGTTGGTCCCAGCAGTAATATTTATCATTAGCACTTCACCCTAGGCATATGAAAATGTGCAGCCAATCCAACAATTGTACTCGCAATAAGAGTTAGATCCATATAGTAATTACAGCACTCAACATAATTATACAGTAACTTTACCTTACTAGTCAGGTCCCTTACAATATTTATATAACTATAACATACATACATTGATATCTATCACTTGATATTTGCCACAGTCTTCCATTTTTTCCAGTACAACAGTTTCTTTTTGTTGTCAAAAGAATTTGCTAGATACAATAGATTTAAGAGCTCCATTTAACCTCGTGTGGGGAGAGGTTCATTCTGAGGGAGTATGGGTTACAGAACTGAGTGGATCCTTGAATCAGCACCTCTTGCAGCTGCCAAGTATGTTGTGATACGTGCAAAAGAATCAGAAATATTGAATCTCTTTTTCAGAAAGCATTTACCAGATACGTGCTGGTTTTATCTCCCTCTTGCTGGTTTACTGCATTGTTTCTTCACTCTTAAAAATCAGCTGCTTTGCGAGCCAGCACTTCCAGCTGGTGATTTATTGAAATGGTAGCACCAGTTGGATATGCTTCATGAGAGATTCCACTTGACAGAATGGAAAGCCAGGAAAAACAGATTTAAAAAAAAAATCTAGGACAGTGACAAACTGTTGCAAAAAATGCACTATCCTGTTGAAAAATGGGAGGACTTAAAACTATTTCATGATTAAATTTAGTAGTGTAAGTGATTTTGGATTTTTAAATGATTGACCATTCTTGTAATCCTGTGGAATTTCCATACAGTAGTTAAATAATTGTGTCTGTCTTTGTTATCGGATTTCTGGGAATTTACCTACCAGGAAAAGCAAGATCAGTTTTATTTTAAGGTCATTTTTACTTTTGAGTTTACATTGTTTCATGTTGATTCATGTGCAGTCACTCAGTATGATCAAACCTCCCAGATCCCATCTCTCTGTCCCTGCCAGGTCTCAACAAGCCCTGGACCAGTTCTTGTTGGAGTTTTTCCATTTAAACTTGGCTCTTCCTCATCCTATGTGAGTGCTTCAAGCACTAGGGATTGGACTGCTGTCAGTCTCCTTTCTCATTTTTCATAGAGAGAAAATCTAGGCTTAGTGATGTTACTCCCAGAAGGGAACTCACACTGAGAGGAGAGGGCTGCTTGTTTGGCCAGAAATAGATACCTTTTCTATGCATCACCTTCTTGGATATTTTAAGTAGCTTTCTGCTCCACAAGCTTTTTCCTAGTGCCTTCCTTAGGTGATTACCTGTCGCCATACTTCTGTATGAAGAGTTGGTTGCTTGATTTAAACTCCGCTAGGTATCCAAAGGCAGGAGTTTGATGTAGCAATACCTAAATACCTATGAGGAGTTAAATGCTTTGCCTGAAGTCTCACAAGATATCTCTAAGTGGGAATTGAGCCTAGGACTTTGAATCACAAGCTAAAGCCCTAAGCACTGGACCATCTGCCCCTGCTTCAGTACCGCCCGTTTTAGGACCAGTTTAAGATTTCATCTGTATCTGCAAAGTAATATATGAGTAAAGATGTAGCAACAATTTGATGCCGCCGTTTGTTCCATGACCTTCCAAGAGAGCTGCTGTCTTTCTAGGCATTGAAGATAATAATGTCCAAAAGAGGCACTGATTTTGAGCATAGAGAGAAATCTATTGTAGATCATACTTTCTGAGACTCAATTCTCTGTTAATAACTTACATGAACTTGCATAAAGTGTTTTGCAAAAGCTTCAGATGCATAGATAGGTGAGCTAGTAATTATCTCATCATGCCCAAAATACTGATGTTCCTCTTTTTAGAAGCAGAAGGCTTTCAGCAAAATAAGAGTAAAATATTTAAGTGACATTGTGTTATTCTAGTTAGATTCAGCTAACTCCAGTGGAAAGGATATAGGATCAGGAATGTGCCATTCTACAAAAGTAATAGATTTTTATTCAAAAAATAAAAACATAGCTCTTAGTACAGACACTCTGGATTTCCTTTGATATTATCTGTCACCCTATTTATAACTCACAGAGGTACAAGTGATGTTGGAAACTATATTATCTTACTTGTCTAATCATGGACATTTTTCCCCCAAATGAAAAATGAGCCTAAAAAGGCAACTAGGTTCATTTGTATCATAAAGAAATCAAAGGCCTGGGAAAATGTGCAGCATACATATGCTTCAGTTACATGGAGGAACTAAAACATCTTTCCAGTGTTATTAACTTGATCGGTGATAGAAATTTAAATATCCTTTACACTGCCAGGAATGAAAAGAAAAGAGAGATTTCAGATATACAAAACAAGTCAACATTAACAGAGCATCATGACTTCATTTACACAGCTGACCACTGGTAAATTAATGCATCTGGCACTGATGTTGATAATTTTGCAGAAAGTTTACCTCATCCTTCAACCAGGTCACCTTTGCATAACAGAAAGAGCTTTTATTAAGAGTATTAGGTTGCAAGGTTGTTTCTGATTTGTAGCCACCCTATAGTTGCTATGGTGACCTAACATCATCTTATGGGAATGTAATTATGGTTTTAAAATCAGAAATCCTATCCAATCTGGGAGGGGGGCAGACAAGCGGGGGGGGGGGGGGGAGGGGAAGCAGGCACACGTATGGTCCCCAAAAGACTATACTTTATTTACCATTTTTTCTTATTGTTACATTTTCCTACATTCTGGGTGTATTGCTTACCTTATTAATTTTTTGCAACCCTCTGTATTATCTTTCATTATTTGAAAGACAGCATATTTATATTGCTTATTGAATAGAAAATGTTTAAGTATCCTGTAGTGGAAATAAAAGTATTCCAAAGAATATGATATCAAATATGACAAAAAATAATGTCGTTTAATATATACACATATTTTGGAGTTTTCTCTTGATGAAGAAAGTAGTCTGAAACTACCAGAAGCCTTCTATAAGAATCCATTTATCAAATATTTATGGGATTTTTTTTTGTGATTTTCAAACTTTTTCCTGAAATTATTTAAGCAAATTGGCACAATAAATAAAATATTTAATATTATAGTATAATAAAATAGAATGTGTCTCATATTTTATATGGCTGAGGTTTTTGGTTAAATCCTGTAGTGTGGTCTGAAAACTTCTTGTTTGCTACAAATGAATTCAGTGTTTGCAATTAAAAGTGCCTGAGCTAAATGATTCTTTTAGTATGATGAATGAGAGAGGGATGTGAATTTAATCTAATGTATGCAAATTATTTGCTTAATGTACTTTCATTCGTTTGCTACTTTACACAATGCAATAGAGTTTCATTTTCAAATTTAGCTAGAGTTTACATACAGAAATCCCGGTTTTGCAGTTTCAGTTAATCATTATATACAGAATATATAAGAATAATATATGTAGAGTATATGCAGGCACCTTAAGCCATCTTTTCAACAAGTTAATAACTTTCCAGTGAATGGCAAATCATTTCCCCCCCTTATACCCTAATGTATTCTTTTTAGTTCTTCGATAAGTACAAAGATTAAATTGTTTGATTGCAACCAGGAATAAAAAATAATTGAAACTGGGCAATCGTTATCTTATTTTAATAAGTATTTAATTATGAGAATTCAAAAAGACTGTGACAAAGAAAATTAACAATCAAAAATAGATTTAGATGATACATTTGGTTTAACTATGCTCTTATCAAAAGCAGAAACTTCTTTTTATGGAGTTCAAATGCTCTTTTTTTTAATAATAAAAATAAAACCCCCTCAGATTCTCTCTCTATAAAAAGCATATGGTTTCTAGGACTATTAGGAACAGGTTTTTAAAAAAAAATAAATTTTAAGTTGGTTTTTTTTCAGGCAAATAAAAAAATTGTTCCTCCTTCCAAAACCCCTAGTTTGAAGGAAATAACTTCTGCAAGTACAGCACTTACACAGTTTGTAGAAGAAGTAGTCATTCATAAGCATATAACTATATACACATCGTCAAAGCAAATTCCATTTACAAACTCAGAGCAGCTGGTGCTTTCGGCTATAGAAGATTTTGTACTGCAAACTGAGACACTTTAACCTCTTTGGAAATTTGAGATGTTCCCGTATCTCTTACTTTGAAGGTAAACTGTTTAAACAGAGTTTTATGGAACAAACATATTTTATCTTTTAAATAACAAATGATGTTTAATTAATTAATTCTCATGTATATGTACTTAAAGGTAATTTGCATTTTGTCAACTAACTCCTTAAAACCCTGGAAGTTTCCTTAAAACTTTTTAGTTGACTTCTTTCTTATGTGGGACATTTTTAAACGGAGATTATTTTTAAGTGTAATGTGTTTAACATAGAGATCTTTAACAAATAGTAGGATTCAGCACATTGTTAGTACACTAGATGGCCTCTGGTTATAAGTAAAAGTGAGGTATGTCTCGGTATAATGATACAAAAAGGTGTGGTGGCATGTCAGTAGAGATTCAATACTTTCTCCAATTGCTCAGGTTTGAATAGACTTTCCAGTTACTCCCATTATATTACATTATATTGTAATGGACCTTAGCATTTTACTTATTGCAATTTTTGTTCTCTTTGAAATACTGAAAGAGATGACAAAGATGCCACCATGTCTGTTTATCCATACTCTTCTTAAAGTCATATAAAATGTGGATTTTCACATCAAAACTATCAAGATGTGCCCCTGTGGTAACCAAGTAATCATGTGACCTTATTGTAATCCTTGTCCTAGCATAACTTGTCTACTTTTTTGTTTGTTTGTTTATTCTTCCCAGTTCAATTACATAAAAATTAGAGTATAATCACTTTGAGTCAAGGACCTTGGCTTTATTTGTTCTATGAAGTGTCTTGAATGCCTCTGGGTACCTTTAAATCATTAATAACAGCAAGGGTGAGCTTACTGGGACATGGAGTACTATAGCAATCATTTGGTATTTTATAAGAAAGCCTTTCAGGTTTTGAGGAGGGACTTTCATGCTAGGCTAAACTGAAAATAAGGAAAAATATTTATGCATTCTCTGCTATTTGTATAGCTATAGGGGAAGAGAGATGAGAAATGGAACAGAAGCACATGGAAGTGGGGAGAGAGCAAACAAACAGAGCAAAAAATCAGAAATTAGATAGTTAAGGGAAAAATGCCTCATTTTTAACACTTATTAAATCCTCTACTTGAAAACCAGCTGCATAAAAGTATTTACCTCTAGTTTATAATGTTGATGGGAAGTACTGCACTTATTTTCAGCTTCTTTAGCTTGGAAAGGAATGGACAATATTCATAACCTAGCCACTTTTTTGCATCATTTTGTCACTATAAATGTCTGTAACTTTTAATTTATTTTCTGAAATTTATATATCACATTACCCAGTGCATAAGACATACTTGTGCATGAAATGCATCGCTGAAAAAGGATGAAATTGTGATTGGATTTTTATTGTACAGTTATTTCAAATTTTCTTCAGTACTAAGCTTTGATATATGACACACCTTAATTTTACATTTCTCTCTTTCCTTACACTTCCTTTTGAGGGGAGAAATCACTTCAACAAGGACGTGCTAAAGCTGGAGAGGGTCCAGAGAAGGGCCACTCATAAGATCAGAGTCTTGCATGGCAAGCCATATGAGGAGAGGCTGAGGGATATCAGACTCTTCAGCCTAAGGAAAAGAAGGCTGAGAGGGGACCTGATTGTGACTTACTGCTATATCAGAGGCATACATCAGGGGCTCAGTGGACAACTGTTCACCAGGGAGCCCTGGGGGAAAACTCAAAACAACGGCCACAAACTCCTGGTAGATAGTTTCAGGCTGAACATTAGGAAAAACTTCACAACTGTGGTGTCCAGACTATGGAACAAGCTCCCCGCTCCCAGACTGTGGTGCAATCATCTACCTGAGAGGTCTTCAAGAGAAAACTCGATAGTCATCTGGCTAGGGTCATCAGATGTCTTTCCTGCTCATGCAGGGGGTTGGACCCAATGATCCTTCAGGGTCCCTTCCAGCCCTATGATTCTATGACATATTATACACTAGAAACTATGGTACAACTTTTAGTAAGTTACTTGAGCTCATTCTTGACTTTAAGGATCTGCTTAGGACAGTTTGTTCAGTTTAGCATATTAGGCGCACCCAGATGAGCATGTGCGTGCGGTTTGTAGTGCCTCAAAACTGTTTGAAGCACCGGAAATCAGATGTGGCACACTGTTGGCTGTTTGCACTATTTCATACCAGGAACTCCTGGTATAAAAAAAAAACCAAACCTGTCACAAAAAACTGGTGCAGCACGCACTCTAGTAGTGTGCCCTGGAGCAACTGGAGGCTGAGTCCTCCAGGGAGATGCTCTGGCTGCCAGCCAGAATGTCTTCATTGCTTTAGGTGCCCCTCAGCTCCTCCAGCATGCTAGGAGCTAGGAGGAGCAGGGAAAAAACAGTTTCCCCTGAAGGTGGGCATTTTGCTTCTATAGGAAACCCCATGTGCAAATGTTGTGCAAATTTGTGCTGCTGCTATTTGTGCCACAGCAAACATGTCCCTGCATGTGGGGATGTGTCCTTTGTATCATTTAAAGTTAGTTATATTCTTAAGTACATTGTTGAATTGGGATCTAAATCTATAATAAACAACACAGAAGTTTTACTGCACCACAGTAAAATTTTATGATAGCAAGGGCACAGAAAGGGAGATTATCTAATGTTAGAAAATGAATGTAGAATATAATTGTGCCACAATGTACAAAAAATCCTTCAATTCAGTATTTTTTTTAATTAAGGCATAAAATTGTTTGGAATTGCTCTTTGTTATATGGTGTGTTTGCTTGATCACTCTGCAACTGATTGAATGATTTTTCAGTGGGACTTTTGTTTACAAATCTCTGTATGGTTTTCAAAAATCAAAGCGCTTAGATGCATGTATATAGCCTTGCATAGTAGAGATTAAAAGGCATAGTTAACTAACATTTCTTTATGGTACAAAATCGTTCCTTATAAAGGTTAAGAGTGAAATCCTGTCCTGATTGAAACTATTTAATTAGTTCAAAGAGTTAGTTAAAAGCTAAATACAGACAGTCAAAAAGCCCAAGGCCGAATTGATTCAGTTTTCATAGGTTAGTCTAAACTGCATAGATTGAATTGATAAGCAAGTGAACAGACATTCACTTTTGATTCCAGAAATGTAACCACATGCCTGCAGTGGTCCAGGTCAGAAGTTGGGGCCCACTAGAGTATGTCTCCCTGCTCAGCTGGGTGAGATGGCTTGTCCCAGTCACCCTGTGAGAGGGGGAGGGTTGTGGGGAAAGTGCCAAGCGTCTTGGGATGTTGGAGGACTGTGAATTAACTTGGATCTAGAGGGGATCTGGGGCAGAAATTCAGTAAAACAGTTTGACCTAAATCAGTGACATTTGATACTACATCCATCCAGGTTTATCTTAAACTTGTTTTGGCCATTTTGAAAGCAGTTTATGTGCACTGAACTTCTGTTCAATTACAGATTTGAACTGGTTTCTGATCACTTATGCCTGTTCATGTGTAATTTGAGATGTTGCCATATCTCTTACTTTGAAGGTAAACTGTTTAAACAGAATTTTATGAAACAAAAATGTTTTATCTTTTAAATAACAGGTTTCTGATCACTTATGCCTGTTTATGTGTAATTTCTGTCCCTAACCAAAGAGTACACTGGGGCAAGAACTCTATTTTAGGATTTTTGCATGGACATGTCTTGTCTTGATACTTTCTGTGTAAATCAGTCATTTTTAATGTTAACTCTTAATAATCAATGTCACTTTCTGAACATTTTTTCTAATGTGAAGGTATGTTTTCATAACTTTTAAAAAATTTGTACTGACTTTTTAAAGCATGAAGAATTGCACCGTGTTAATAGCAAATGGGTACTTGATTGTATTCCAGACCTATGTTCAAAAGTGGTAAGTGGACTGTGAAACCTTTTGCATTGAATCATAAGTCACATATCTACCTCATGTCATAGGAATGGTAGAAGTTTTTTAGTTTCTGTTACTGAATGTTTAGAGCAGTCTTTTCCTAAGCATTTTACTTTGGAAGTATTAGGTTTCTGCAATTTGTTTGGCATAGAATAATTTAATCTAAACACACAAGAGAAATACATAGGCCTTTGTAAGTTTTCTTGGGCCAAATTCTGCTTTCACATGGCTCAGAGTAAATATAGAGTGCCCCCACTGAACCCAGCATGTGGCATTTTATCACATTTTGGAGATGTAAGAGGTGTGTGCATGTATTTATTGACCCTTACCCCAGTAGTCTTATAAAATGATTTTTTCCAAAATTAGCTCTTTCCTCCCTGTGTGTATTATCCTTCTAGTCCTGTGTAGTAGCATGGTTACACAAGTGCAAAAGATTTGGTACAACGTGTAAAGCAGATGTTGCAATACCATACTGCCCATTAAGCTGTTTTAGTATCCTCATACACTATCACATATATTATTATACAGCTGCTGTGAACAGGAATTCATAAATATATGCAATTTTACAGGTCTATCACATGGAAGATTTTTTTTTTCAAGAAGAGTAAGGGGCTTAGGGGTTGAAGGTGTAAAGTATGCTGTTAGGCAATATCAAAAGAGACTTTTTTACCACCACAAAAGACTTGCTAATGATATGAATTTACCAGTGTGTTCTTTTTATGTAATCAACATGTTTTCTTGTCACAGTCAGAAAATCAACAGATCATCAGGCAATTGGTTTGAAATTCTGTAGCCTGTGGAAAGGTTACAGAAGGTGCTGCCTTCAAAGAAGATACTATTGCATTTTTTTTTTCTTCCTAAAAATTAGAAATAATTCCTAATTCTAAAATTAGGACTTTTAATTATTTTGATACTGATTTTATATTTCATTATCTGCAGTATAATTCCATTCTCAGATTCCTATGAAGATAGGTTCCATAAGACTGTTGGTAATCTGTATAACAGTATAAGATTTTCCCATGACATTGCTTTAAATAAAATATGCTAAATATGGTCATTCATATTTTTAAATAAGTTTGTGTCAGTTCCTTTTGTAAGAAATATGCTTAATTTGTTGCCTTGGCTTCATATATTTATTATTTCTATCATCCAGTCAGTTTACTAAAAGATTATTAGTTTATCATGAAATAAATAAAAAGTGGCATTCAAATATAGAAGTGATCCTGCAGTGAAATCCATTTCAGTGTATTTGTGCAAGGAATTGCATTGAATTCAATAGGGGCAGAGCTCTCCATGTGGATTTTATACAGGACGGAGACCTTGCTTTCCATCTATAAAAGTTTATTCATACAGTAAAATTCCTTTTTTGCAGACGTACAGAAACACTTATTCTCAATATTAAAAAAAATACAACCCCCAAACTACACATAGCATCTGATGAAGTAACATCTATGAAAGTTCTTGTCTCTCTGAACCAGTTAGTCTCTAAGGGCACTTTTACATGTGTTCTAGTGGTGGGGGGAGGAGGGTTGGTGCTCTAAGAGCCGCTCTAATTAAAGCACTGTAGTGTTTCCTGTATCGGTGTCCCTGTGCTTCAAAATGGCAATGGGGGTACTTGAACTAAAACTTGTTCAACAAGCCATTTGAAGCTCAGGGATTGCTGATGCATGAGAAGCAGGAGGCTGCTGGAGCGTGGTAATTACCATGTTCCAGAAGGCTCAATTAATTGAGTCTGCTCCAATACGCTGTAATTACAGCACATCAGAGCAGCCTCCGCAGTTGTGTACAGGCACCTTAAGGTTCCACCTGCCTCACCTTCTCCCAGACCTAAACCTTGTAGCAGTTCCATCGCTTTGCTTGCTTTATCATTCTTGGACTGCATCAATTAGCAGCTTCCATCATGCCCTATAGAATCTCATTTTAATTCCGTCACTGGGAGAATCCAACTTGTGCTTCTGAAAGCTGCAAAACTTCCTAAGTAGCATATGGATTCAAACTGAAAGGCTATTAAAATGTAATATGGAACTTGCAACGTTTCAAAACCACAGTGTAAGGGCTGATTGTAACAACCATTTTGGATTTTCTCCCTATGAGAAGAAAATCCAAGTGGTGGTTTTGGAAGACTTAAAGTTTGTTTTTATTTTAAATTTAGTATAATGGCAATAGCATTTGTTGAATGTGAAACTGCAACCACTTTAGAAGTAAATGTCTTTGCTTTACCACTCCATTTACCTCAGGAAGGAGAGACCATTACTGGACCACAGATTTGTTCTATTTATATTATCACTTAACTGTATTATTTCATATTCATTTTGCAGCTTTTTGAAATCGTGTTTCTTCAAGTTGTAGTTTTAAATGGGGAGATTAAACAGTGCAGAATGCCTAAAAAAGTCTGTAAAGGATTGTTTAATTTGAATGAATTTGAAACAAGCAAAGAAGTTCGGTATATATTACTGTTATTTTGCAGGTGGACTGGCATTCTCTTCAATATGACCGCTTGTAATAGATTTTCATTTTTTCTATAAAATGAATAATTTACAATTGATGCAGTACATGTATAGTTTGACACACATGTCTAATCACTGTAATTGCATTTGTTTATTAAAGCATGTGAGAATAATCAGCATAAAACATTGCAAACTCAGTATTTTTAAATCCCAGAAGCAGCATGATGAATGTATTCAATTGAGCTTTATAACTAAATAGAATTCCAAATGTTATGAAAAGGTAAACACATTATAATGCAATATATATAGGCAATACCTGCAATTTCTTATACAGAGAAATAGAATCAATGCTATTAATAATCTCAGATCAAAGGAAATGTTTTGTTTGGCCCAAAACAAGTTCTCTCTCCCCTCCCCTTCCCTTTCCCCCTTTTTTTTGGTTTTCTAGAGGTTTGGGGAAAAAAATGGTTTCATGTCAATCTGGAATGACATTGCTTTTAGGGGGATTTCTTTTGAGCAGCTGGGTAACTGCAATTAGGGATTTTCATAACTCTTTGCTTCTGCTACTGTTAAATGAAAGACGGCAGGAAGGGGAGTTAAATCAGACTGAAGACAATGTATGTGGATCCTTTTCAGTGTAGTCTGTGATTAAAATGCATTATTCCTTGATATTAGTATAGTGTAGTGGTTCTTAACTCTTTTTAGACTCAAGGCACCTTAGATTTGAGACACACTTGGGAAAATGCCAGCTCTTAGCCTTCACTCATGTTTTGATTACAGAAAAATGATAAGAGCAATTCTTGTGTTGCAAAGCCCTCAGAAAGACCACACCACATCATAATGTTTTGATATTTTGTACAGGTTTCCTTCACTTTATCCTGTATATGCATTCCTGGAAAACAGTGCATAACTCCCCCACTTTCTGTTACATGTGTCAGGGTGTTTTTAAGCTGTTCTCAGAGGCATTGGGTGTTAGCAGCAGCCAGGCTGGGATTTTGACTTGGATTTGCCAATGCTTCTGCTGGGAATTAAAGCTGTAGCTCCTTTCAGCTGGGTCTTGCCCCTCTGCTCAGGGTCAGACTAATCACTGTGTTTGAGATCAAGAAAGAATTCTACCCCATGCTCAGATTTGTATGGACTGTGGATTAATTAACTCTGCTGTAGGATAATACTGTCTGGGACAAGTACTGTCTTACAGTGGAGGAGTTGTGTGCTGCAATGTATGTGTAGATGGTGACTGGGGCTGGCTGGGGCATGGGGGTGCTACAGTGCAGGGATTGCCTGCTGGCTTGCCCCACCTTGCAGCACTCTTCTGCACCAGCCAGCCCCTCCACAGCACATTGAGCTGGGTGCAGAGCAACACTGGGCTGGCAGGCTGACTCCCCGGCACCCCTGTCATTTGGGGCTGTTCCACTCCTGACTCAACATGCTGCGGTCCAGGATGCACATATAAACACTGCACCCCGGAAAAATAAACTCTGGCAGAAACTGTGCTGGAGTTTATTGCTACATGCTATTTGCACATGTAGATGCACCTAGTGTGTCCCAAAGCATCAATCGTCTTGATGGTCACAGCGTAGGGTCACGGAGTAAGCTCTCCTCTTCCCATAAAGATATCTGATCAGGTCACCAGTCAGAGTGATGGAGTGGAGTGGGAAGATTTCTATATTAGCTCCATGGATAGATAAATGATTTCATTCTCCACTGATTTCCATTTTGTATTTTCCCTGATATTTCATTGCTTTGCAGTGGGGGTGGAAATCTAAAACCTTAAAAAACTTAAACACACATTATAATAAAAAGAAATTGAAGCAGCAAGGGGTGAGGTTACTTAGACGGATCATGAAGCAGGATATGATATTCATATGTGCATGACTGTAACTGGCAGCTAAGACAAACACCAGTATGGAAAGCAGTGAAATTTTCTGGAACAAGGGGATACATTCCAATCTGGAGTTAGTAATATCAAAATTGTATGTTATTTACCATGTGAAACTCATAGGTTTCATATGACTTTTTTTTCTACTGCTTTCCTAAAACTCTGTCCTCATATAAGAATGATCAAGAAAGCTTGAAAGGAGACCGCAGAAAAAATAGTGCACATGTACAGTTCCTAGGTTGAGCTGTCCACTAGGAAATGCAAAGAAACTTGGCTGGGTGACATACACTTCCTGCAGCTTCTAAATCTGAATACTTTGAACTGCCATTGTACAACTCCACATCAGTAATAGCTGAAGACACTTGTAATTCATTTGTGTTGGAAATGACTCCTACCTATACCTTCATATTCCAGTGTGGGTGGTACTTTTTTAACTCAGGAAGGTCAACTGCCATACAGTAGGTCACATGGCATCTTTGTGTTCAAAGCTATCAAGCAATCTGAGAAATAACTGTTTGGCAGTAATTGTTTATATGAGTCTAGCAGAAGAGAGCTCTAGGGATTGATACCTCTTCCCCTTTTCTAGGCTTAGGGTAAGGGAAGTTTGACCAGGACATCTTAATCAGCATGGTCTAAGGGAGAAAGATAAGAAGGCTAGGGACAGACATTACACATAAACTGGTTTAAGTGATCAGAAACTGGTTTAAACCTGTAACATCATATGTTCAGTGCACGTGAATCAGTTTGAAAATGGTGGAAACTGGTTTGAGATAGGTTGAATGTAGTATCAGATTTAACTGATTTGGGTCAAACCAATTTATGCAATGTCTGTCCCAGACCCCTTGCTGGTTTAAGTTGAACCAGACACCCCCAGTATCCCGGCATGCTCTCCAGAATGGGCAGAGATGGCCCTGCCTCCGTGCTTCCTGGCTGCAGCTCTGGTAGAGGCTTCAGGCTGCTCCTCCGCCTGCCCCCTCACTACTCCCTGCTAAGCAGGAATTCCCCCCTCTGCCTTGCTGAGAGGTATCTGTGTATTAGATGGCAGAACGCATGCTGGCTCCAGTCTTTGGTGTGACAAAGGCAGAATCAACATGTCCCTCTGTTGTTTTCTTAATGATGTAATAAACACTGGATAAAGACTATTATCAATTCTCTGCTGGGCTAAACAAAGCATCGTGCTGGGGCCTGGTCACGCCTCCCCTCAGCTCAGTACTATAGAAGGGGAGGGAGGGCTGCTGTAATGCCCCCCGGCTTCTAGCCTGAGCCACAATGTCTGTGCAGTTACAAACTGATTTAGCCTAACCAGGTTAGATTAACCTGCAGAGATTGAATCAATTCAGGCTCAGGCTTTTTGAATGTCTGTCCATAGCTGAAGAGAGAGAGAGACCTTTACACTGATTCCCTCTGCATGGAAACAAGGTTGGCCTGTGGGTCTGTTCTTCCCTTTTCCCTGCCTGGCCAGGAGTGGGAGTGAATGACTGCAAAAGAAATGCTGGCAATGAAGAAAAAAGAATTGAGAAGTGAAAATTAGCTCTAATATCTGATCCATTTACTATTCATATCACCTATTCCAGACTATCACAGTTCCTGTGCTTACCCTGATGGTTGAGCAGGTGGGACGTTTCCAACATCTTTGTTCAGTTGGCTGTTAAAAATGCTGAAGTTTTAAACATGTTCCATGTCCACCCTCAGATTAGCATGACATGCTTCTGACACTCTGGGTTTCTGGTGGCCGGGATTACGAGACTCCCACCTTCCTTGCCAACTCTAGACCTCTCATGAGAACAAAAATTATTTTTATTTTGCAGTTTGTGGACTTGACTTTCAAGCAATTTTGAGGACATGCAAATCTGTTGCTTCCACAAGCCATGGTTGGCTTTGTAGTCCCTAATACACTTGGCTGAAATAATTTTCTGTAAGACATTCGCAGCAAATAATATTCACTTTTAGATTATATGATTCACTTATTTGTTTAAAGGTAATCCAGGAAATACCAACTGTTACTTCTTTGTTCCTACTATATCTGCTTTTTGGCAACATTTGTTTGGATGCATAGCAGATGTACTAAATATAACTTGAATGCAATTTAACATATCATACATGTACAAAATAAAAATACTATAATATTAATACAATTTGTTGTTTTAATGTGGACCTCTGAGGAGGAACAGAATGCTTTTACTGCTCTTGTCTGAGCTGCATCTGTGCTTTAGCATAAATAGAAGCCAGGAGTTTATAGGGCTGGCTGTCTATAAAGTTCACCAGATCTCAACTTGTGAATCATGGCTTCTGAAAGAAAGGAGGTCTTACTAACTTTGTTTTGTGTGTCTGTTAACAGGAGGAATGCTTCTTGAATCTCGAGGCTCCTATTTCAAGAGTATGTGGCTATGACACTCCGTTTCCACACATCTTTGAACCTTTCTACATCCCAGACAAATGGAAATGCTATGATGCCCTTCGACAAATGATTAACTATTGATAAAACAGGTGAGAAATAAGAAAATATGCAAATAGTTTGGAAAAAGCGTAGGCTTGTAAGCTTAATCAGTAGGCTTCTAGCCAGCATAGGCAGAAGATTTGAAGGCAAAGGGCTAGTCATTTTTAAAAGCTGGAATTGGCTGTTGTTGCTTGAGTTCCTATGTGAGAGAGGCACTAGTGCTCCTGCTTAATTTTAAGTAACACCACTGAAGTCAAGTCTTAAAGTAAAGTACATGGTTGGGTAGCTTGCTCAAGCAGTCAGAAACTTAAACGTCTTATATGCTGAACAGTAGGATTATTTCAGTACAGTTGCTGTGATAAAGAGCCTCTCTGCCTCTACTAAATAATTTATAAATACTTCACTCATGAAGATGCACCATATTTTAACTTTAACTTCCCTTTGTTCTCCTGGGATTCAAATCTTGAGAGGTGCTGGTCAGTCTCAACTCATTTAAACTGTAAGTAGAGTAGAAGGAACTTGGCTGTTTGCAGGATATGACACCAAATATACAACAGTATATTGAAGATATGAGACTTCAGTCTTATTGCACAGTTGAAAGACATTGATAAGCTTGTCATTTAACATTTACTTTCAAAATAATAGGCAGATATTAAATTTGCATTATAATCTTTTCCAGGTACTTCGGCCCAACCACCTGCTGAGATTTCTGCTGTTTGGAAATTCTTATAAGCACACAGTTTTTTTAAGTGGCATGTATTTGTATTGTACTGTTCCAATAGCAAAGGCCTTGATGCTTGGAACAGCTGCTAATGCCCATTCTTCAACGGTGTCATAGTCTCATTTGCAGTTTTCTTTTGAATGTGTATGATGCCTTATGTGACCAATGTCTCTTTGTTCAACCCAGTCATTTGTAGAAATGGTTCTTTTCAGGACTCTGACTTTTCCTTCTGAATGTTAATCTCTCCCCTTCTTTCCTGGAGACCCTTGCTCCAGAAAATAATGCAGTAAATATAGTGATTTATGTTGACTTGAATGTGAATTTGATGCCTGCACCATGCAGGTATCAAATTTATGCCCAGTTAGTTACTGTGCAATAATGCACAAGTCAGTTCCTTACTATGCACTAACACTGTGTCTGTGGGCTGTTTGTGACTAAACTTAGATATCAGTGATGCAGATGTGAAACTTACGCTCAGGTCAGCATAAGTCACCATATTTACTGTGCATTACAGGCATTCATGTGTAGATGTGTGCCTTTTCTGCACAGTAAATATGCACGGGTATTATTTCAGGTACCACTGAGTTGCAAGTGGGGTTTAGTAAATATGGAGTGTTTAAATGGAACTGTATTTTCTGGAGCAAGGGTTTCTAGGATGGAAGGGGAGAAATTAAAATTCAGAAGGAAAAGTCAGAGTCCTGAAAAGAATCATAGCTACAAATGACTGGATTGAAATTTAGTCCCAAGTCAATCTACACACAGCATTAATGTGCTTTAACACCTGCACGTGTAGATGCTGGCCTGTTCCAATTTACTGCGCAATAAATTTAAACCAGCATAAATGCACGTATTGAAACTCTCAGTATGTCTCAATACTTAAACATGAAGAAATACTGTGTTCCTTGAGCTGTGTCATATTTGAAGGGGAAACACTACCTTTTTCATGACAATTGATATGAAACAGTCCCTTGCTCTTACCTGGATTGAACTAAACCTGTTAAATGAGCTCTTTGCTTTATTTGGCACCACTGTAATTTGATAAATCCACCTGGCTTCAAGCAAGCTTTCTCTCAGGCTGTCTGAATGTAGCAAGGAGATTGGCTATGAGACAGAGATTAACATTTACACATGCTGCTGTTCCACACTGGAAATCAATCTGGAGTTTTTGCAAAAGCCATACAGACAGAATCTGAGTTAGTTTTTGCATAGGTCTGTCTTCAGTTTTCAGGGAGAAAGCCATTGAGCAAGGGAGAGCCAGGAGGCACAGGATGGCTCTGCTTTCTAGCTGATCTTAGGAGCCTGCAGGTTGTGAAGTCCAAAATCCTAGACTTTCTGTTGGACATTTTGTTAGAAGAAATTTTGGAGGACCGGGTCACTTCTTCAGCTTGGTTAGACTACGTATGAAGGAACGAGAGAGGGAGATTTCAGGAGTAATTGCTGGAAATTCTCAGTGTACAGTTTCAAACCACTGGGCAACTATACGTGCCCTATGGAGAGAGGGAAGGGGTAGCACTTTAATTAAAGTGGCTTTTAGGAGCCGCTTTAATTAAATCGCTTGCAGCATCTCATGTATTCAGCATCCCACACTTCAAAATGACAGCAGGGGTGCTTTAAAGCTCATGGAACAAGCTTTTGTTAAAGCCCCCCCGCCACCATTTTGAAATGTAAGGACACTAAATACACGTGAAAGCAAGGCTGCTGGCGCATGCTAATTAGCACCAACGCTGCTGGAGTATGCTACTTAGCTCCAGCAGACTCAATTAATCAATTAATCAAATCGGCTTCAATGTGTGCTAATTAGCACAAGTCAGAGCTGGCATCTAGAGTGAGTGTGTGTGTGTGTGTGTGTGTGAGTGTGAGAAGGTGTCCACTATCTCTGACATTCTGTATTGTCATATATACCTAGATTTGGTTAATCTGTGCTAAATACTATAGCCATGTTAGATACCCTTGCTCACACACCTCAAAGAATTATTTGGGAATATTTTATTATTGTTTTTTGTGTTGCATTAAATAATTGCTTTGGTATCTTTAAAAAAAAATGTATATTACAATTCCAGTTTATGCAGTTTGCATTGAATTACTGTTACTGGTGCTTTTAAGTCCACTTGGCACTAGTATTTCCTTTTTAAGTAAATATTTTTAAAAATTACTCTAATCTACTTGTCAAAAAGCAGTAGTTATAATAGATCCCCATTCAGCTGCCTACTCTGCAGAGTTCAAACATGCCAACAATGTATTCATATCTATATTTCTATGAAAAAGAAAAGACCATTTTAGCATTTTCTGACTTTTATATTCAGTATCACTCATTACTAAGGTACTTTTTTGGCCAAGAATTTAAAGGTTGCTATGTTCCAAACCCATTCATGTGCAGGAAGCTTGGAGAATTAGTATCTCAAATACCAGAGATGGCCTTACAAGTTGTGGGGCTTTAAGCAGAGCCATATGGCTGGAAAGGAGGAAAACCTAGCCTCAAGTTGTCTCCTCTTTTTCATCCTGTTGGGTAGACTCAAGGGTATTAAGGTATTCTCAGTGCCAGAGAAGAACTTAAGGCTGGCCTCTGAGCTGTGGGACTAGAGGTAGCTGGCAGGGTTTAAGTTAGTCACTTGCTTTGTTTGTGTTTCATGCCACCTCTGTTAGAACAAGATCTACCTGTACAGCCAGCACTTTTCTTGTTTTCTCCATTTAATAAAGAACTTTACTGGAAACTTGTTGCATCCTTTACTTTAAAGCAGACTATGAACTGTGGCAGACTCAACTGTAATATAGCCCTCTGTGGTGTATTTTCCTAGTAGGGAAAGGACTGGAAGGGACCTTCAGAGGTTATGTAGTACAACTCTTTGCCTGAGGCAGGATCATTCCTATCCAGACCATCCTATAAAAATCCATACTCTAAGCAGATGAACCATAGCAACCAATGTCCTGCTTCTATAAAAGGTTGTTAATATACGCTCAAGAAGCCCCAAGTAGAGAACCAGACCCCACATTACAGAAGAAGACAAAACCCCCACAATCCATGCCAATCTGAGGATGGGGTAAAATTCCTTCCTGATTCCAAATCTAGTGATCAGAATTACACTGAGCAAAGGGGCAAGACCCCCTAATGAAGAACCTCCAGCTTGGTCCCAGCAGGAGCATTGGCACACGCTAGTCAAAATCCCTAGCCTTAGCTGCAGCCAGTACCCAATGCCTCTGAGGAAGACTTAAGAACACCCTGACACATGTAGCAGAGTACGCAACCCACGAAGCCCAGAAGCATGGGATACTCATGGTAAAACATAGGCATACCCATGCCTCTCTCATCCCCAACCAGTGGCTGTCCAGCATCTTCTTTAATGCGTTCAGTGATGGAGAGTCCACAACTTCCCTAGGCAGTCTATTCCACTGCCTCACTGTTCTAACTGTGAAGAAGTTTTTCCTGCTATCCAGTCTGAACGTACTTTGCTGCAACTTCAAGGTATTGGTCTGTGTCCTACTTTCTGCAGCAAGAAAGAAAAGGTGCTTTCCCTCTTCTTTACAGCAGCCCTTCAAGTATTTGAAGACTGCTTTGTTTCTGTAATTAGTTTTTTCTTAATAGGAATACAAATATAAGGAATGAAAAGTAAATCTCTTTCTAACCCTTCATGGGGTTCAGCATTTCTTGCTAAAATAGTACTTCTCTGTGTTTTGTAGAGAAATATCCAGAAAACTAGTGCTACCTCTGGGTCTGTGCAAGTATACCCAGCGTGCACTGAAGCTCTGAACAAACACCTGAATTTGCTTGCAGGATTGTGCTAAAGCCTTGTCAGGAGCCCTGTGCTGGAAATTGAATCACACATTTTTATAAGCTGTGCCTTTGTCTTACTGCACATCTTTTTGACTGGGTTGTGTATTCCCCAACAATATCACACATAGAGAGTTATCTTCCTTGAGGCTGGCAGTGCTCATGATTTTCCTGTTCATAGACAAAGCTGATTCTGTAATGTTGTATGACACGTAAGAGATAGTAGAAGTAACATCTTCACGTAACCGAGTTAAAACATCTAACAGCTTCTGGCTTTCTGGGGAGTTTGCATTATGCAAGATACTATTCAGCTTGCTAGCTCTATATAATGTTAGCTTCCTGGTATGCAGCTGTGCTCCAAATAACTCTTTCTACTAGGAAAGCAATCAAAATGGAAAGAGGCGGTGAAAGTAACATGCATATATATTTCCTATATAACTGGTATGGTTCCTCACTGTTCATAAAACATCCAACACATTATATAAAATACCCTGCTGTGACAAAAAAAAAAAAATCAGAAGCAGTTGTACCATAAGAATGACAAATGGCCAAATTACTTCCCTCTGGCCCTATGAAACTCTGTGTTCTGCAATTCTGACTATATATTTCGGCCTGTTGCTAATTTTTGCATCCCCAATGGAGATGCACCTGTATGAGTTAATATTTGTCTGTTGCAGTTTGTCTGTACATGGTATAATTCATAGTTTCACAGTTAGTAGGGTTGGAAGGGACCTGAGCAGATGATCAAGTCTGACCCCCTGCCATGGCAGGAAAGAGTACTGGGGTCAAACAACCCCAGCAAGGTGATTGTCAAGCCTTGTCTTAAAGACCCCCAGGGTAGGAGCCAGCACCACTTTGCTTGGAAGTCGATTCCAGATCCGAGCCACCCCTGACAGTGAAGTAGCGCCTCTTGATGTCTAATCTGAATTTACCCTCTGCCAGCTTGTGACCGTTATTTCTAGTCACTGCTGGTAGTGCTCGGGGAAACAGGGACTCCCCCAATGCCTGCTGGTCCCCTCTGACCAGTTTGTAACAGACCCCTATATCCCCCCTCAGCCTTCTCTTGTGGAGGCTGAACAGGTTCAGGTCCCGTAGCCTCTCCTCATAGGGCCTGCCCTGCTGCCCCCGATCATGCGAGTGGCCCTCCTCTGGACCCTCTCCATGTTGTCCACATCCCTCTTGAAGTGCAGCGCCCAGAACTAGATGCAGTACTTGAGCTGCGGCCTGACCAGTGCCGCATAGAGGGGGAGGATCACCTCCTTGGACCTGCTTGAGATGCATCTGTGGGTGCACAACAAGGTATGGTTGGCCTTCCTGACTGCATCCCCACACCGCCGGCCCATATTCATCTTGACATCAATGATGACTCCAAAATCCTTTTCTGCCTCTGCACTGATGAGAAGGGAGTTCCCCAGCCTGTAGGTATGGTGCTGGTTCTTCCTCCCCAGGTGCATCACCTTGCACTTGTTAGTGTTGAATCCCATCCTATTCTCATCCACCCACCCCTGTAACCTGTCTAGGTTTGATTGTAGCCTATTCCTTCCTTCTAACGTGCCCACTTCTCCCCACATCTTAGTGTCATCAGCAAATTTGAACAGGGTGCTTGTCCAAGTCACTGATGAAGATTTTGAACAGTGTGGGCCTGAGGACCAAAACCTGTGGAACCCCACTGCCCACATCCCTCCAGCTCGAAAATGACCCATCCACCATCACTCTCTGGGTGCGGCCCTCCATCCAGTTGGCGACCCATTTGACTGTGTTGGTGTTGACACCACAGTCCCCCAATTTCTTAATGAGAACAGGGTGAGAGACAGTGTTGAAGGCCTTCTGAAAGTCCAGAAAGACTACATCCACTGCTACTCCTAAATCTAAGGATTTGGTGACCTGGTCATAGAAGGCCACTAGGTTGGTCTGACAGGACCTGCCTCTAATGAACCTGTGTTGGTTGCCCCTAAGCATAATCTCCCCTGCTGGCACCTCGTGGACATGTGCCAGAATAATTCTCTCAAAAAGCTTACCCAGGATCGAGGTAAGACTAACTGGCCTATAGATCCCCAGGTCCTCCTCCCCCCTCCCTTTTTTGAAGATGGGAACCACATTGACCCTCTTCCAGTCCCCTGGCACCACACCAGAGCACCACGAGTGCTCGTAAAGCTGTGCTGGGGTCCCGCAATGACCTTAGCTAATTCCCTCAGCACTCTGGGGTGAAGATCATCCGGACCAGCTGATTTAAATACATCCAGTCCCTCCAGAAGTTCCCTGACTAGATTCTCACTGACCCATGGCCTAGGTGCGCCTCCCCTAGGGCCTGAGGAGGGCCTGGTGGGGGGGGGGTGATCTGGTCCCTGCTGAGGAAAATGGAGGCAAAGAAGTCGTTAAATAGTTTAGCTTTGTCATCTGGTGTGACGACCAGATTTCCTAGCATGTCTTGCAGGGACCCCACGTTACCCAGTACCTTCTTTTTGCCCCCTGTATATTTAAAAAAGGACTTCTTGTTGTCCTTGATCTGGGAAACAAGTCCCAGTTCCATCTCTGCCTTGGCCTTCCTGACTGCCCACCTGCATCCCTGAAAAACCGCAGTATAATCCTCCCTGGTGATGGCCCCTCCCTTCCACTGGGTGTACGCCTCCTTTTTAGCTAGAAGACATTCGTGGATGCTTTTGGTGAGCCTGCTCCCTTTGATCTGTGTTGGGATTATCTGCCTTTGGGCTTGGAGGATCGTCTCCTTAAGGAGCAACTCTTCTTGGACACCTAGCTCCCCTCCCCTCTGGGACCTCAGTGCTTTCCCGACTATTCTCCTTAGCTCATTGAAGTCCACCCTCCTGAAATCTAGAGCTGCTGCAGGCCTTTGCCACCTTGTGCTGGATGGTGAATTCCAGCAGGCAACGATTGCTGTCGCCCAGGTGGTCGAGCACCCGCAACCCCCTCACCAGGTTGTCACCCATGGCCAGCACCAGGTGCAACAAGGCGTCTCCCCTGGTGGGGCTGTGCACCTCCTGGGTTAGATGGAGGTCCTGCATTCTGGATAGGAACCTATGTGAGCGGTCAGACCTGGCTGACTGCTCTTCCCAGCAGGTGTCTGGAAAGTTCAGGTCCCCCATGACGACCACATCCTTTGACTTCGCTACCTCCGTGAGCTGACTTAAGAATTCCTGGTCTAGTTCTTCCCCTTGGTTGGGTGGTCAGTAGTAGACCCCCACCGTTAGGTCTCTTTCCTCTCGACTGCCTTGTATTCTAACCCAGAGCACTTCAGTGTGCGCTTCCTCTGACTCTGTGCTACCTGATGAGGATGTTTATTCCTCCTTGATGTAGAGCGCTACACCCCCGCCTTTCCTCCCTGTCCTCTGCCTCCTGTACAGCCTATAGCCCTTGACATTCACCACCCAGTCATGCTTTGGGTCCCACCACGTTTCACTGAGCCCCACTATGTCTGGGTTAGTGTCAGCTAGAAGGAGGGTAAGTTCCTCCTGCTTTTTTTCCCATACTACGAGCATTTGTGTAGAGGCATTTGAGGCCTCCTGTGGATATGTGCACTGGCCCCCTAATCACAGCATTACCCTGACCCCTGTCACTTACCGGTGCATATGTTCCACTTGTCAGTCTAGACTGGGCTGTACTTGTGGGTGCTGCTTGGTTTAGCAGTCCAAGGCTTCCTCCTCCCTCGTCTTCCCCTTCCCCCGATGAGCCTAGTTTAAAGCCCGCTGGAGGAGATCCGCCAACTTAGAAGAAAACACATGCTTACCTTTAGGGGAAAGGTGGAGCCCATCCCACCTGAGCATGTCTCTTATTGTGATGTGTGGGTCGTTGTCAAGGAAGCCAAAGCCCACCTCAAGACACCATTCCCAAAGCCGCCAGTTGGTCTCTGCAATGCATGTTTCATGCCATCTTCTATGTCCTCTCACTGGTAGAACAGAAGGCAATACAACCTGTGCACATATCTCCTTCAGCACGCCCCCCAGAGCATGGTAGTCTGCCATCAGGTGATCAAGGCTTCTCCTGGCCACATCGTTAGTACCCACATGGATTAGGACCATGGGTTAGTAATCGGTGGGCTGGATCACGGCCTGGATCATCCCCGTCAAATCATGAATCTTTGCTCTGGGTAGGCAGTAGATCTCGCTTGTTGAGGGGTCCTGGTGACAGATGGGGCCCTCTGTACCTCTCAGAATGGAGTCGCCTATGTTGATCACTCGATGCTTTCTTAACCTGGACTACTTAGCTCCTTTGGCCTGTTCAGAACATGGAGAGTGGAGTTGTCTCCTCTCCGGTTGCTTCTTCTCCCTCCTCCTCCTCCAGTGTTGCCAGGACCTCGTACCTGTTCTCCAGCCAGACTGGAAGAACTGGCACTGCTGTGTTATGAGCAGCCCTGGTTCTGGAGGTGACAGTTTTCCACTCTGCAGTGGAGAGCACTTCCTGAGGTGCTTCTTCTTTGGGTGTGTGGCCCTGCAGGGAAAGGAAATAGTTGTCAATTTCTTCTTCCACCTCCCTTATTCCCCTCAGCCTGCTAAGCTCTTCCTGGAGCTGCCTCACTGGTGCCTCCAGGGCCCTAGTGTGGGCGCCTGCAGGACAGGTGTGGGGGTCCCCAATCCCTGCCCCCCCAGGCCTTGCTGGGCAGCCTCTGGAGGCCAGGGAGTGGGGGGACACCAGCTCCCCCATCAGCTCTGTCTGGGTGGAGGCCTCAGACAAGCCTCGGGTAGGCTGCTCCTCCTGGGCAGGGGCCCTGGCAGCACTCCATGTCAACACCATGATAGGAGTTGCAGCTTGTTTTTAGCTTAGTGCAGTGCCTGCACCCTGCCCTAGTAGGAGTCTCCCTCCTGGCCCTTCCTGCTCGCCTGCCGGTGCGGACGCCAACACAAATGCTGGTTTGCACGCTCTGTTTGCCTGGTGCGGCTCAAGAGTGCAGTCCCTACTGGCTCAGCTAAGAGGGATCCGGGGGGCTTCCCCTCTGGATCCAGGTCAGCTGCGTCCAGTCCCTCTGCCCACTTACCTTAGGGGGATCAGCTGCTGCTGCATCCGCCTCTGCCTCGGGTCTGGTAAGGGGGCACACATGCGTGCAGGACACATGTGTGCCTGGATTCCTCCTCTCCCCACTGCTTCTGGCTCCCGAGTTAAAGTCTCTTTATTAGCCATATCTATTTATCTTATGTTACTTAGTACTTTCCATTTTAAGTCCCTTGACATTTATATTTTTTTCCAATTTTAAGCCATTCAGGATCAAATTTAATCTGCTTCCTGTTCTTCAGGCAGACTTTTTTTTTAAAGCTTCAGCAGAACTCCCCTTTCTGAGGAAGAAGTAAGGGAGAAACTGGCAGATTTGCCAGTATTTTTTCCTGCAACCACTCTAACATTACCTCATACCTCAATGAGAGTGGAGTTTGAAATTTGGTCTGGAGGTAATCCACTAAAATACACTTCTCTTTGGAGCCTGGAATAAAACACAGGAATTTCCATTCTCAGACCCTGCCTTTCATTAGCTAAAAGTTATGTAAGTCACTGGCAAAGTATGTGTTGCACCTACTACGAATGGCTGATCCACATAGAGAGGTAGTTGGTCTTGTTCATCTGAAATCAGTTGAAAAGCAGTGTCTATATGCATCTTGGCATAAACTAACTAAATAAGTTATGTAGAGAGAGCACAAGCTTTTGCATAGGAACCTACTACTGCTGTTCCTTTAGGATAGTTGATAAAAACCTGTATTGCCTTTGACTCAAACCTTGTTGCTGATCTAGGTATTGTCAATATGAACCAAATAATGGAATTTACTTTTAAAAAGACTAGGAAATTATACGCAAAATATTGCATTAAGGCCAGATACTAATCCACCCATTAGACATGTAAATGAACTTAAGGGCCCATATGCTTAAGTCCTTGAAAAACAATTAATGCAAAAGGTGAGAGAGTCCTCCTCCTAGCTGCTTTATTCAGTCTGAAAGAAAAGATAAAGGCATGTTATTGAATTGAATAGGATGAAAAAAGGTTCATTCTTGGGTGCCTAAGTCCCCTTAGCTCTGCCCAATAGGTGGAATAGAATTTGGTCATAATAGTCCTCAGAGACATGATTCTGTACTGGGGGGGTGGGGTCCTACAAGAAATCTTTTTGATCAGAACAGAGGATGGAGAGTGAAAAGGCAGAAGATTAAAAGGAAGGGAAGGATAGTGTCTTCGGTTTCAGGCACCTGAATGGGACCAAATAACTTAATGCTGTGTATCTTTTCAATGTTGTACAAAACTATATTATAAAACATATGGGAATGCGTGGCCAGGTCTGGGGGTCATCCAGACTTGGAAGAGACAGCCAAAATCTGAAGGGAGCATGCAGAATCCAACTGTAGGGTAGCCAGGCAGGAAATCTGTCTGGGAAATGAAGTCAAAGATCCAGAGGAGTAGGCAGAGCATGGGGTCAGGAGGCCAGGTCAGGTGTCTAAGAGATCAAACAAGTTGGATCAGGGAATCAAAGAGTCAGGCCACACTTGGGGTCAGTGGGCAAGCCAGGCCAGGTTCAGATAATTTGTCAGTTATCCAATAGCAGTTGGTGCAAGCCAAGGGAGTAGCAGCCTAGGTTCAAGGTTGAGCCTTGTTGCCTAGACAGTTCCTCTTTCAGGTCAGAGGTTTATATTGGAAAGGGTGAAGGGACAACTGGCCCTGGCCGAGCACTCTGGTAGCAGGAAGTGGTCAGGCCCACAGGGAGGGTTCTGGCCACGTAAGTTGGCCCCAGTGTACTATTGAGGAGGTGGCAGACCAGAAGGAACAGCTGTGCCAGGCAGGCTGTAGCCCCAGGTTCAAGACCACAGATGGACAAACCCTTGTTAATGTTGCCTGGGTGATATTTATTCTGTCATTATCTAATTTCTCAGGGATTGACTTTTCCACCCTTTTAGTATTTTAATGAATATTCTTGCATATAAAACTGTATTCATCACATAAACGTAAACCCATTACATTTTCTTGAATTTACCCAGGATTACAATAAAGCAAAAATAAAGTTAAATGTACCAGGAAAGCATTTACTATGGAACTAAATGACAGACATAAATTAAAATAAAACATCTTGAGTGTGTTAGTTTTAGGAAGTCACCCGTCACCAATGAGTTAGAAATGGGTTTAATCAAAATTTATACATGATATGTGGTAAAGGAAACAATCTTTTATATCCTGTAGGAAGCATTATGTGTGAAATGAAAAAAAAAAAGATTGTATTGCTGGGAGATACGTATTTAAGTTACAAATATTGCTTTTAATGTCTATCATATATATTATTTTTCTACTTCACAGATGGGAGAATGATTGCATTCAAAAGTCTTCTTCAGAGCTTTTGGCATCTACTCAGCTCTGTTTGTCCTGGAAGTCCCATAGCAGATTGCTTTCTGTAAAGTCAACCATTGTGAATGCTCACCTTGGCTAATCTTCAAAAGCTCAAATTATGAAATCAATGACAGACAGGTGATTGCTGTAATAAATAGACTCAGATGTATTTAAAAATAATTCAGCTGCAGTATGAACTTTACCGACTTCAGTGCTTTGCTAGGACACATCTTCAAATTACTTCACTGTGTAAATATTAGATGTGGGATTCTATTCAATAAAACATATTGTGCTCAAGCCATCTCCTGTTTCCTTTTTCTGTTTTGGGAAAAATCCAAAGAATTCTTTAATTGGTGACTATATGTTTGAAATAAAATAATGTTTGAGCAGCAAAACTAATATGTTTGGGTCAGACTAGCACTGGCAGCAGTTGTGCAGATGCTGACATTTGACTGAGTCCCTGACCAATGTTATTACTGACTATTTTTCATTATTTGGGTGGTCTCCATTAAGACTATCCTAAAATCCTCTTCTCTGACTTCCAAACTGATTAAAAGTTTTATCTTTTGGGGAGAGGGAGATTTTGTTCATGTCCTGTATGGTTGGGTAGCTGGTGGGGGGGGGGGGTGCATTGCTAACTCTTCATTTTGGTTGCCTTTATGTTTTAATTCAGTTGTTTTCTCTAAATCTAGGATATATTCTTTGGTGGACTGTTAAAAACTGTTAAATATCCCTTTTAAAAAAGGGAGGGAGAAGGGGAAGTCTGGCATCAGTAGCAGAAGAAAAAGGCATATAGGAGCCATTTCTACTAGGGCAGCATATAGGAACATAAAAGTGTAGAAAAGCCTTTTCAATGTGATCAAATCTATCAATGCTCACTTTCCTTTTTGTAGAATGCCTCCACATCAGATCAATCTACTGAACCTGGAGGGCACTGGACATACCTAAGAGTGGAAAGGGTTTGGATTCTGTAGATATCTTGAGCGCTTTCAAACTGAATATAAAATGTTTGCTGATTAGGGAAGAGCTTAAGGAAACAAAAGAAAAAAATAAGTATCTCTTGTAAGAATTCTCTTATCTTGTCCCTGATTTTGGGAGTGCTTAAGGAGCTATCAAACCTCCTACAACAGCCCATGGCTCCAAAGTCTGGGGCTAGGGACAGACATTCAAAAAGCCTGAGCCTGAATTAATTCAATCTTTGCAGGTTAGTCTAACCTGCAAAGCTTGAAGCAATCTGAAGGTGGATAGACATTCCCTTTTCATTCTAGAAATGCAGGCACATGCCTGCAGTAGCTCAGGCTAGAAGCCAGGGGGTGCTAGAGCAGCCCTCCCTTTCCTTCCACTGTACTGAGCTGAGGGGGAGTGTGGTCAGGCCCTGGCAGGATGCTCTGATTAGCCCAGAAGGGAATTAATAACAGTCTTTATCACCCCCCAACTCAGTGTTTATCACCCCATTAAGAAAACAACAGAGGGACATTACCAACTACCTGTTGATTCTGCCTTTGTCACAGCACAGGCTGGAGCCAGCATGTGTTCTGTTGGGTAATACACAGATACCTCTCAGTAAGGCAGAGGGGAAGGGGAAATTCCTGTTTAGAAGGGAGTGGTGAGGGGGCAGGTGGATAGGAGTAGCCTGCAAGTCTTTGAAGTAGCTGCATCCAGGGAGAAGGGGGGCAGGGTAGCTCTGCTGTGGAGCAGAGAGCACCGCCCATTCCAGAGAGCATGCCGGGATACTGGGGGTGTCTGGTTCAACTTAAACCAGCAAGGGGTCTGGGACAGACATTGCATAGACTGGTTTGACCCAAATCAGTTAAGCCTGGTTACATTCAACCAGGTTTATCTCAAACCAGTTTCTGCCATTTTCGAACTGGTTTATGTGCACTGAATATCTGTTCTGTTATAAGTTTAAACCAGATTCTGATCACTTAAACCAGTTTGTGTAATGTGTGTTCCTCACCTGGGAGAGTAGATTCCTCCTGCATCAGCTCTGATCCACCAATGTTAAATGTATCTTGGCCCTCAGCCTAGGGTGAATTTCAGCTTGAGCTCTCAGGCTAAAACTTTGAGTTTTATTTTTAATTCATGCAACCATCTCATAAGTGGAATTTCTTCTTTTATTTAGGGAATTTAGAGTACTTGGGGTTAAACACTGAGATTTGTGTTTAAACTATATGATGCATTAAAGGCAAAAAGTCCTTTTCTTTTGTAACCTACTTAGAGGATTTTCCAGGATGATTGAGAGAATAGGGTTAAGTTCAACAAGAAAGCAAACATGACCCCAGTGAAAATATAGCTCTGAGTGGGCTTTCTAATGAGTGTAAGGTTTAGCCATTTAAGTCCCCCATGTGACTTCCGTTGTCCACTAGTTTAGAATGTATTCCAGGCTAAAGGACAATGGAATAAACTCATATTTATGCAGCATATCAGTGATTCTTATTTTCAGCAATGCTGAGCAACACTGTCACCATATGCTTATTTTGGGTGTTCAGCACTTGGAGACCAAATCTGTAATGGCTTTCTTTATCTGTAAAATGGGACAGCATTTGCTTCATAGCAGAGCTGAGGGTTAATTCATCACTGTTTATAAGGATGTTGACAACTTTAGATGGATTATGGTAGTATATCCACTTTTCAAGTTCTGCTATCTGATTTCATGAATAGATTGCACTCTTAATACAGATCTTCATTACAGAATCTTGTTGAAGCTACTGAAAGGTATGAAAAAGTAAGCTTGCTTTTAATTCTCAATATAGATAACAGTCCATTAACCAAGTTATTTTATAAATGCTATTTTTTGGATATATTAAACTACACAGGGGCAGATCCAGGTTCTTTCAAGGAGGGGTGTGGCATGGCAACTGGCACTCCAGGGGTACCTGTGCCTCCTGCTCCCAGGCTACTTTGTTCCCACCAGTTGGATAGACCATGCCACTGGAGCCTCTGGGGACTTCTTAAAGTTCCTAAAACAGATGAAACTCCAACCTCCTTTCTTCCTGCTCAGAGGCACATGCCTTCCCCTCCTCTTCCTCCCCGCTAACTTCCCCCACGCCACGTTCCCCTTCTTTCCATTGCTGCTTTCTACACTTTGGGGCGGGGGGTGACAAGGAAACTCCACAGCCAACTGGGCCAAGCCAGAGCAGTGCTCAGTTGGGGAGGGGATAGCAGCAACAGGGCAGCTGGAGAGTAGTCCCCACCTCCTGCCTCACCCTGCTCAGTTCTGGAGCAGGCACAGGGAAGGGGAACCCCTTACAATCCTTGCTGCTGCTCTGCACCCCCCAACTGAGCCCAGCCCCCAGGCAGTGGGCAGGAAGAGCTCTGATGCTTCCCTACCCCTAGGGATAGCTGGGAAAGGTGGGGGAAGAATGGGGGGGGAGGGGCAGGAAGGGGGCATGCCTCTGAGCAGGAGAGGGAAGAGAAAGAAGATGCTCACTTGCTCTAGGGACTTTCAAAGGTCCTTGGAGGCTCCTGTGATATGGTCCAGTCCAAAAGTGGGCTTCAGCCATGCCACTGCACCCACTCTGGATCCACCCCCGAAAATAGATGCACTTCATATTTTCTATGATGTTTTCTATTTGGTTGAAACTATTTCTGATTTTTTTTAAATTAAACCCACTCTTACACTAAAGGATGTAATCTACTCTCTAAAATGTATGTCAAGATACCAACTGTGTTGTTTTCTATAGATCTTTTCTGAAATAGTACTAAAAGAATATACCAAAACAGACCTTTAAAATGCACACAAGTTACCACATAATCAAAGTTGTGAGGTTTGTTAATAGTATTAATACCTGGTTTTCACAGGTGGTAGCATATTGTAAGTATGAAAATGAATAGCCATCTATGTATAACAATTCCCTAGGGCTTTGCCTATTAATATTCTGAATGTGAAAATGTGAAGGTTATGTATTTCACCATAAAAATATCATTAGAAAATATGTATTCTTAATATTAGTTTTACAATTCATTTTTCTCCCCAAACTCTCTATTTTCAGTGAAAGTCTGCAATTTTTTATAATGAAAATCTCTCTCTCCCTTTCCTCCATTTTAGGTAAGAGAGTTATTTCTCTCTAAGACAGAAAGATGTTAATTTTTTTAATGTGTCACTCCAAAATATGTGCCACTCTCAAAAACCTGCCTAGATGGCAGTATGTATCCATCTAATCTATGTTCAAAGTTGAATACCATTATAGGGATGTGTAGCAGAAAAGAAGTGTGTAATTATAGACTGAAAGGGAAGACACGTTCCAAACAGGCATATACAACCCCAAATCACTTCACAGGACATCCAAAGACAAATGAGTCACATATACTCATTATTAACTATCATAAGTCTCCTAAATATTTAAAAAGAAAGTAACATTTTAAAATAATCATCCTGTCAATTCAATCAATTGATCAATTTACTTCTAATCTCTTCCTCTTCCATAATCAAAATTGGCTTCAGCTTTTAACCTTCAAATACTGGTCCATGTCAAACACAAGAAGTTAAAAGGGGAATAGTCCTATTCTTGACTTGCCCTGAGCAATTAGCTTGTTACTGCCCATAACTGAAAAATCTAAAAAATCTTTCATTCTGGCTGCTGCTTATCTAAAATAGCTGATTTTTATGTGCATACTCACTAAATAAAAATAGCCAGAAATAACTGGCATCCATGAGTTATGCTTGTTATGATATCTTCTGAGATTGTAGTTAGTCTTTAATTGTATATTTTCACTGTACAAACTATTTTGAGTTCCCATTATTTAGGATATTTAAAAACCAAATGGATTATTCTCTAACAATGTTTGTAAGTGGTATTTATTCTAAAAAAGGCCTCACACATGGATTAAAACATGCATAAGAATTTACAGCATCTTTATACTTACAGAAGTGCATTACCTTCATACCAAGAAGCCAACATGCTTATATCTGCTTGTCTAACTAAGGTAAAACTATAGAAACGGAGCAATTTTAATTGGATTAGTAAGCAGAGTACCCATTAGTAAAGACTTAATTTAACTGTTGCTGAATTTAACTAGCATCTTTGTCTTGATGGAGTTGAAGCGAACTGTAAGAGTTTGTAGGAAAGGGGTTATACAAAGTGGTTGCCTACAATAGCAGAGGTTGGACCCTGAATCAGGATGTCTCTGTGTCCTGTGTTCTTACGATATATTTTAAATTCTGTTAACCTTGTAATTATTTGCATGTCCATTATAAAATAAACATGCCATTTGTATGCTCTGCCAGCTGAACTGATCTGAACTAGTGATGTGATTCCTTTGCAGGTGTATTGTTGTTTAGTTCCAGAGGATCTAAGGACATAATCCTATTTCACCTTTATATGCCTAAGTAGCACTTACATAGTCATTACATTCTATTTCCATCTGTGGCAAAATAAGATTGTTCATGTGTGTGGCTATGTGTGTAACTGGGACAGGGAGAAGAGTCTGTCCTCTGTCTGCAGTGGCGTTTTTTGAATCATTTACTTATTATTTGTTGGCTAAAATGAGTGTATTGTAATAGGATTGTTTCTACCCCACTCAGGGCAAGAGCCACAGTCAGAATTCAGGTTCCCCCCCTTAGAGCATGCCTCACGTGCCTCTCCCTGCCCCCTACACAACTGTGGCTGCCCAGTGGGTCAAATTCAAGAAGGCTGGAGAGTGCTGTAGTCATTACCTAGCAGCCTAGCGGATGCTTTGGTGGTTACAGCATTGCTGGGAAGCAGAAGAAGCAGGTTTAAACCTCCTTTGAGTAAGAGTCGCCTAGCTTTCAGGCAAGTTCCCAAATCACTAGCCTATTGGACTAAAAGATGGGAGGATCCTAGTTGTCTTCCCCTCCTTCCCTTCATTTTTACTCATGAAGCAACTGAAGTTGGAGAGAGTTTTACTGAATTACCCATTTACCTGGGTGATTCTATTTCACCCTGGAGTCTATACAGCCACAGTGCAGCCTGCTGATCACACAGGGCAAACATAGTTACGCAAGTAGAAATAGAATCCAAACTCTGTGTGAATGCCAAAAAATGCACGTATGAACCTATGTAAATGCCACTTCAGTGCATAAAGGTGAAACCGGATTTGGCTCTATATTTATTAGGTAATGAAGACAGATAACTGACCTCAATACAGTCAAGAGGTTTATTTTACCAAGGTTCAGATAATGAAGAACTGATTTGTATATTGTCCTCTGTGTTTTATATATTGCAATGCAAACATTGGCATTAATGAAGTCCTCAAGTACTCAAGTGTAGAAAATGCAAAAGATAAAATATATCATGTGATATTACATTTAAGGCAGAAGGCATGGTAGAGATGTCTTATAGACTGAACTGGAGATATGGCTAATTACATGAAAGATTTTTGTTCATGTGAAGGAGAGGAGGCTTGTCTAAGGCTAAGTACACTGGAATGAAACTGAGGAGACAGGACAGTTCAATTCTCACTTTTAACATAAACTCTGTATGACCTTGAGCTTATCCAGTTAGTGTGAAATTCCAGTCCCACTAAGCCAATAGCAAAACACTCATTGGCTCATCTCCCATCTCTAGAATGGAAATGATGATAATTTATTGTAAATTTTGTCTCTGTCGATGTTAATTGTAGGTTCTTCAGGACAGGGATTGCAGCTAGCCGTATATACAACCAAATGAAGCTCCAGTCCCATTTATGGGCTACTGTAATACAAGGTGTAACTAATAACATTAAACATTTCATGTTGCTTTTACTGTTCTTAAATATAAACCTTGGCTTATTACCCTGGATTAATTGATAGTACTAATGAATTTGTTTAACAGTACATTATTAATTTTATAGACTAACACTGAAATTTACATTAACTGATGTCAGCATTGAGGTTTTGGAGGTTGTGTGTGTACATGTATATGCACATTTTTTCTTGCTGATTACAATTTCCTTGTGTGTGTGTTTAACTAACATAAAAACATAAAAAAGGAATTTAAAAACACTTTCTCTTTTTGAATATATTTCTAATTTGCTATTCTTTTTCTATTTACCACTTTTTAATAAGATTTTCTACTTTCATAGTTTCATAGTATGTAGGGTCGGAAGGGACCTATTAAATCGAATCTGACCCCCTCCCCCAGACAGGAAAGGGTGCTGGGGTTTGATGACCCCAGCCAGGTGTCTGTCCAATCTCCTCTTAAATACCTCCAAGGAAGGGGACAGCACCACCTCCTTTGGAAGCGTATTCTATGTTTTGGCAACCCTCACTAAACAATTTTTTTCCTCATGCCCAGTCTGAATTTGCTGTCTTTCAGTTTGTGGCCATTATTTCTAGTTACCCCAATGGGTGCCCTGGTAAACATTGTATCCCCTATTTCTTGCTGACTTCCCCGCCCCCCTCCCCCCCCCCAACAAATGAGTTTGTAGGCAGCCACGAGATCACCTCTCAGCCTCCTCTTGTGGAGGCTGAAGTGGTTCAGGTCTCCCCATTGGTCCACATAGGGTTTTTTCTTTAGGCCTTTAACCAGATGAGTTGCCCTCCTCTGAACCCTCTCCAGGTCATCCACATCCCTCCTGAAGTGCAGTGCCCAAAACTGGATGCAGTACTCCAGCTGTGGCCTGACCAATGCCTCATAGAGGGGAAGCATCACCTCCCTAGACCTGTTTGTGTTGCACCTACTTATGCAAGAAAGGGTGCAGTTAGCTTTACTTATTACCTCATCACACTGGTGACTCACGTTCATTTTGGAGTCAACTACAGCTCTGAGATCCCTTATCGCAGTTGTGCTACTTAGAATGGTACCTCCCAGGCTATAGGAGTGTTGATGATTCTTCCTCCCTAGGTGCAACACATGGCACTTATCTTTGTTAAACTGCATCCTGTTCTGTTCCACCCACTTCCCCAGCCTCTCCAAATCCACCTGGATTCGCTCCCTGCTGTCTAGTTTCTTAGCTTGTCTTTTTCCTCTCCAGAAATGAAGTAATAAGATTCTCTATTCTTTCCTCCCCAGAATGAAGCTGCCCATTCAGCTTGTAGACTGTAGTAGGTCTGAGCTGCTTAATTGCAATTTGGTATAGTAGTTGCTTGTATTTGCTTCACCAAAATTTAGGTTAGAGTGGAAGAGGCAAAGGAAATGTGCAAGTGAGAAATGTCACAAATAAGAAGAGTTTAGAAGGTGTGAGAAAAATAAGTCAAAAGATGGCAGGGTAGAGGTGCATCTTATAGATCAAGTAAATCAGAGATGCATAAGCTTTCATGAGCTTTAAGCTCATTGCATCAGGTGGTGTAGAAGGACATGCACAGAGAAGTCTATCAAATAGAGTGAATTGAATACAAAAGGCAGGGAAGAAAGGGATAGAGGAAAGGGGGCTGTGTTGGAAGAGGTGAACAAGTAGTAAACACATAGTGACAGAGGCCGCGTCCAGATTAGCAAGGGCCTGTGCTTGCAGCAGTACAAGTAGTAGTGGCACAGTGTGTGCCCCTGAACATGTACTTTGTTACAGGACACATTATCCTACTGTGGGCAAACTGCCCCTGCCTAGTTCCTCCTGGCTGCTAGCATGCTGCTCTGATTGGGCGCTATGTGCTGTGGGGGGAGCCGGCTGGGTCACAAGATGCCTCAGTATGGGACAAGCCAGCAGGCAGCCCCCACACTGAGGCACCCTGCACCCCAGCCAGTCGGAAAATGTCATGTGGAGATGTTGTCTCAGCATATGCTATTTTGGTGTGCTTTATGTTGCTTTTTTCTGGGTTCTTTTTTGCTATCAGGGCACTGGGAACCACATTGTTTTTGATTTTATATTGTTTCACTTTGTTTTTATTAATACATTTAGAACATTATAATGCAAGATCCCTATCCAACTTATGCAGAGACAATCAGATGTATAGCCATTGGTAAGATTACTGTTGCTTTGTGCATGCAACATATACAAAGAGTAAAAGACATTCTCAATATACCATAAGTTCTCTTAATGAAACTTACCAAATCAAATTTATACCTAGTATAAATACATTGAAAGCACTGTCTGTAGCAAGTGAGTGATGTATCATCTTGTTACCTGAAATAAGTAGTTAAGTAATGAAAAAGTGGCAAAACAAAAGACTTTAAATCATAAACTACTAAGTTATTAAATATAGCTTTATCAGCCTCATGAATTGCAACAAAGCCTTTTTATTCAGACAAGGAAGTGTATTTAGGCATAACTATAAATAGCACATGTCTGAAGAAGTTTCCCAAATTCTATATAATTTGACATAATTAAATGTACTTATTTCATCGTACTACAATTTACCACTTTGCCTGTATGCCTACAATTTTGATATTCATCATGAATTTGAATGGTTTATTTCAGTGAAAGCTAACCCATATTTGCAGGGTACAGATTGTAATTATCTTATTCCAAACCCAGACACAATTCTTTTGCTTGTCCACTTGATTACAGTCAGAGTGAATATTAGGCAGAAAACTATTCACAGCACTTCAAACACAGATACATGCAGGTGAATTGAAAACATTATTTAAAAATAGGTGAGAGTCTCTGCCCTTGTGCAGGACTTGTATTTTAAGGAAATTGTTCATCAGTTCTGTATTTGCTTCGTAACTGTTGCTGTGCCTTTTGACTGTGAAGTTATAGTAATTATGTTCTTCCATAAGGGAAAATTATTTTGAACAGCATAAACAGATAAAAAAGTCCTAGAAACCATACATTGTTCTTATATCTTGGCTGTTTTACTCAAACCAAGGGGCCTGTAAGAATTCAACTAGCATGGGCCTAAGATAGACAACATAGCTCAAAGGCAAGCATTTAGCTGTAGGTTTCCCCTGTCTACTTTTTCTTCCTTCACTGTTTTCATTCTATGTGCATAACCATAGTTTCTGTTACAGTCCCCTAGGTTTGATCAGGCAGCACAATGCAGACTAAGACCTCCCTTGTCCAGTTACCTAGATATTTCCTTTAGAAGATGATTCAGCAATGTCCAAGACAGAAACTGAAGTATACTTTTGCACCTTTCGTAAGAAGTCCCACCTCGGCTTCTGCAGCTGGAATGTGTAGATCAGGCTTAACAAGGTTCAGTGCTGCAGGGAAGTAGGAGTTAGATAATGTCTACACCGCAGTCACAGTATATCTGAAAGGAGAGAAGTAGTTCAGAAAGTCCTTTGTGCTCATCTGGTGCTCCTCCACTAGTTGGTACAAACTGAGCAGCATCTAATCTTGTTAATCTTGCTCTACAGATTCTGGTTGCGGAAGATGAAGTGGGACTTCCTGTCAAAGGTTCAAAATTGTATTTCACTTTCTGTGGATATTGCTGGAACACCCTCTATAAGATTTTTTCAAGTCCTCTTTGTCGTGTCAGCAAGTTTATCATTGTGCTACACTATCAGTAAACCTCTGCACATATTTTCAGAGGCAAAGAAAACTTTTGTCTCATGACGTTCAGCTCTATGGCTAAGTGCAGACTGTCAAAAAGCCCAAGGCTTGAATCCATTCAGTCTTCTTCACAGGTTAGCCTAAGCTGTGTAGAATGAATTGGTAAACAACTGAAGATATTCCCTTTTGATTCTAGAAAATGACTGCAGTAGTTCAGGCAAGAAGTTGGGGGTTGCTAGAGCATGCCACCTTGCTCTGCTAGGGCAGACAGCTTTGGCCAAGTGTAGCCCACACAGCCTGAGGGAGGGGGTTGTGTGGGAGGTGCAAAGCATCCTGGGATGCTGGGGGACTGTGAGTTAACTTGAATCTGGAGGGAATCTGGGACAGAAGTTCAATAAAATGATTGAACCTAAATCAGTTCAATCTGATACTACATCCATCCAGGTTTATTGGTTTGAGCTATTTTGAGTTGTGTTTATGTATACTGAATTTCTGTTGTGTTACAGATTTGAACTGGTTTCCAGTCACTTAATACCAGTTTATGTGAAATTTGTCTCCCTAACCTATAGGTTGGCTCTGCCTTTCCTTGGTTTTTGCTATAAGAGAATATTTTTTAAATGAGAAAATAAACAAACAGGTTCCCCAGTGTCCGTCATACACCCTGTGACTCCTGTACACGCACACACTCATTGGGTGCATTTACTCAAGATACTTTACTGCACATTAGACAAGTCCCAATCTCCATGTGGCTGGAAGGCAGCTGCTCAGCAGCCAGGAGATCTCTCTCCCACCCTACGGAGATTGGCACCAGTCCCTGTGCCCACTGCCAGCCTGGGGCTGACACCCAGGGGAGCCTGGAACTCTTCCTGGCTGCTGCAGGAGGGTAGAGCAGGGTAGGAGCAGCCCTAGACTGCAACGATCCTGTTTGAAGCAAATTTGCTCCCAACAGGTGCTCATTCAGATGTTTGTAGGAGGCACAGTTTAATGCGCCTGAATTTCCTGCACAGAAAATTCAGGTACATCTATTACACATGTAGACATAGTTTGATAGATTCATAGATATTCGGGTCAGAAGGGACCTATTAGATCAAGTGATCTAATGAGTGTTGGCCATGGAGAATCTTTTTGAGTCCCTCCTTAGAGCATTGGCTTAATACCACCAGCCAAATGAGATCAAGAGCAAGGAAGTGAGCACAAATAAGTTGAGGTACAGGACCAAATTCTCAAAAAGCAAGGTAATAACAACTGACTACATCTGCAGCTGCTTTGTCCTAAGTACTTGGGAAATTCTCACCCATAATTGATTTAATTCTTTGATCCTGTCCTTAAATTAGATCTGTTTAACAAAGAATGAAATAGTCCTCTGCCCCTTTTTGCGGCTTTACAGTTATATTTTCTTATTTTTATAATGGTGGTATGAAAAAGCCAGGGAAAACTGAATACTGGGAGAAGTGTTTTAAATTGTTTTAACTGAAAGAGATTGTTTACTATAATATTACTTTAGTTACAGTCATTTTTGACAGTATTTGTAGCAATAGATGCAAAAACAATTTTTAGACAGGTATACAATTTTCAAGTCACAGGCATTTCTTTTAAAGACAAATGTCTTTAGGCAAATCCTTTATTTTATTTTTTTAAATCATGAACTCTTAGACTACATGCCAAACATATATAGTATATTGTATTATGTATGTGTGTTTTAAATCTACACTAAGAGATGATGAAAATGTACATGATGATGTTGTATTTTGTTTAGTCATTCTTCCATGTGGTATTCTCTGGGTTTTTTGGAAGGGTTATCATGTGTATGTATAGTTCTATTTTTACTTCCTGTCGAAACCATGTAATTATGACTGAAATGAACAGGACCTTCTGAACAAAAGGCACTTCAGGCAGTCTCTTTCACATACTACAGAGCCCAAATGCCAAATGTATTTGTAAGTAATTGACTACAGACCTTAAGGTTGAGTTAAGAGACCTTAGCAGTGATATTTTAACTGGCATGTGGGAGATGTGAACAAATAGAGCTTACAATCCATTACCCAGTGGGCAACAGAAAAATTCAAATTTGCCACTTAATTAACATTAGTGCTACATCTCTTCTCTTCAAAGCACAGAAAGGTATGCTGGTTAGTGTGGGTACCTAGGGTGGTGGATGATGCATTTTAAACGGTGCCCACTCTGTAACTTTATCCATGTTCAATTTTGTGATGACAGGCTGCAGCCATGGAAGAATGCTGTTGTCATCTTGGTTCAAAATCAGATTTCATGAGAGAGCTTAAGCTGATGTTGACAGTGGGTTTCTGATCTTGTGGCATGTATTTTTTTTGTAACAATGTTTTCAGACAAGCTAAGGTCCCTGTAAGCAGTGAAAACATAACTATAAACTGAAGGAAACCCAGGAGTACTGTCTGCCCCCTCTCCTCCACTCACTATACTCCAATGCTTTGAAGTTAGGCAGTATAATCAATTTTAGTGTGGCTCTGAGTACGTACCAAGAAACAAGCCAGAGAGAGACAGCCTGAGAATGGCTCAGGGCATGTGTTCAAAACTGCTAAACTGGCTACACTGCCTTGCTTCCAGACTTCGGGAGTGAGTAGACAGGGGACCAGTAACGTAAATAGGGCTGGACAAGGGGCACAAAAAACCCTCTTATTGATTGAGAGGTACCAAGATGGTGATACAGTGCTATTCCAGAAGCTACAGGCTTAAGCTGTGTGGAGTGGGGCCAGAAGCCAGGCTCTGGGGAGGGAGGCTCTTGGGACCTGGCAGTAAAGTATGGAGAGGAAGGAGCAGGGCATGAAGACAGGAGACTCCCCAGGGTTGAATTAGCAGCTGGATTTGTCTGCTCAGCATGGTATTTGGTGGTGTCTGCTGGGGGTGGGGGAAAGGCTTTAATTACTTGGTTGGAGGACACTTTCTTCCATGAATACTGCAACCCTGGAGCTGCCCTGGCACCACTTTCTGGGTTCTGGATACAAGCTGGAGCCTGAAGCTGCCCAGGGCACAAACCTTACCAAGTATGCCTCTGGCCCTTTTCTCCTCTCCTCCTCCAAAGCTGCTCAGGGCACCAAAGTGTTTCTTGGGGTGCAGTCCCCACCTCACCAGAGGTGGGGGGGGGGTAGTGTAGACCTGTCTAGACAGGCACACTTGCCCTTAGCTATAGAGCTGCCATGTAGGATAATTGGTTTGAGCATGATGTTAATAACATTACGGAGAGGTTTGATCCCTGGTTGGACTCTCTAAGTCCCTTCCATCCTTACTTCCCTATGGTAATAAAACTCTATGTGAATAGACCTTTGTGATCAATAGGATGGCCCACACAGATGTAGAAGTGTAATCACATGGGTACTCTTCCAGTGTCAGGACCTATTCATGTTTGCAACTTTAGTACAATATAGAGATTTGAGTGCATTTATCTGCCACTTACTATTTGTTGCCTATGATTTGGTCATTGCTTCACTGCAGCAAGTGAATTCTTACTCAGTTGTCAGGATTCTCAAAGTTCAAGATCTCTACTGAGATTACAAGAAAAACTTGTTCATCCTGAGTGAACATGCCAAAACGTAACAAGACAATGATCTGAAAAGCATGGAAAGATGTGTGTTGTTTTGCTTTGGCAGATCCCATAAGATGATTAGGTTTATTGAGAACCTCTGCTGCAAGCTGCATTTGTGCCAAGCAATTAATTCTGAAGTTTGTGACATGTTTGGAAGCATTTCCAAAAAAAGGTAGAAAAAGAACTCTTTCCCCTGCCTGTGAGTCCAGCCACTATAACACTCTCAGGTACAATAAAGGTTTCGATTTCTTGCAACAGATGAGATTGTAGTGATCTTCTATAGTGTGTTTACCTTTTTTTCGTTGTCTGATTCAAATCACTGTGCCAGAAGCATCAAGCAGCCTTTTTCATGCTGAATTTTTCTGAAGTATTATTTTGCAGTACATTAACCTGCAAATGGCATTTGAAGTTGGGATGTGTAGTGAGAAAAGCAAGGAGAGTAAAATTAAAGCTGACAATTTCCAGGCAAGGTTCTGACCAATGATGCTGGGGGCTGCGGAGTATTTTGTAATAAAAAGAATGTGCTACTGCACTTATGCATCTTTTGCGTTATGTGGGGCAGAAGTCATGGGTGCAAATGTGTTGCAAATTAGTGAGAAAATGATTGTCGACCCCACAGAATTCTGTGCTGCATCAGTTTGGAATGTGCTGGAGGAGTGTTTAACTCTAGCTAGTGCCCTAGCTAGGAAAGGGAGGTTGCTGAAGAAGGAAAAAGGCATTTTATGGATGTATTAATAGGCAAAGCTCCACTGCAGTTTTTATAGCTTGCTTCAAAGAACTTAAACATGACTAATGGCAGACTGTTGAATAATAAAGGTTCCCTTTCTTTAACGTGCTTTAGTGGCTATTCCTGTAACATACAACTGTGGGAAAAGACTGTGAGCTGCCTTTGGATAGATTTATTCAGCTTGAGGAGAGTCTTATTCCACAAGCAGTCTTGTTCATTTCAGTGGCATGTGTCACAGAATAAAAGGGTCAGGACTTGAAGCAGATGTTGGAAGACTACTTGAGGGGGAAAGGGGAATGGCCCAGTTAGTCTGTTGGCTTTAGAAGTATGGCCCTGGGATGGATGCCATCAAAAGGCAGCACACGGGGGCACCCTACAGTGTTGCCCTTGGGCAGGCACAGGGAGGTTTAATTGTATTTCTTGTTATAATTGTTTAAAATGAATAATGTGGGTATTTGGGGGTGGGGAGAAGGGCTTTGGGGATAACCACAGACCCCACCATGAAAGAAGGAGATATGGTTTTGGGAGGACATTAAAGGAGTACTTCTTTGAGTGTGAGGTGCGGGGGAATGAGAATGGGAATGGGTTGGTGGGGTGGATTGCTTTTGAACGGGGTTACTAAAGGAAGGTTTTTTTGTTATACATTCTTGTTTTAGTAGTTTATTCTGTTTTTAGAAGAACATAAGAAGTGCTCTATTGGGTCAGGCCAATATTCTATCTCAACCAACATCTTCCTGGGTCCACTGTTGTCCCCAGATAGGCCAGTCTTACAGTGGTATGTAGTAGATGCTTTAGAGGGAGAGTATACACACAGGTTCTGTCTAATGGAATCCATCCCTTGTTATACGAGACCTCCCTCCTCTGGCATCAACTATAATTGATTTAGGGATGTCAAAAGATACATCCATGATTGTTCTTTTTAACAGCTATTAGTGGACCTGTTCTCCATAAACTTGCCTAATCCTTTCTGAACCAGGTTATACTGTTAGCTTCTAAAATTGATAATAAGTTGTTGGGGGTTTTTTTAATTTTAAGCTACCCTGAGCCTTTTTTGGGAAGGCTGGCATATCTATCTATCTATCTATCTATCTATCTGTCTGTCTGTCTGTCTATCTATGCACCAAAGTGAACAGGGTGAACAGAGCCTGTTACAAAATATTGTCAGTATCTCTGTGGTGTGCTATGGTGGTCTCTGTAGTGATTTCAGAAGCTTCAGCAGTTTCTTTAACAGATTTAGTTCCCTTGGCTACAGACAGAAATTACATATAAACTGGTATACGTGATCAGCAACTGGTTCAAATTTGTAGCACACAGAGTTCAGTGCATATCAACCACTTTCAAAATAGCCGTAACTGGTTTAAGATCAACTTGGATGGATGGAGTTTCAGATTTAATTGATTTAGGTTAAATAAGGTTATTGAGCTTCTGGACCAGCCCCCCTTCAGATTTAAGTTAACTCCCAGGATGCTTTGCACCTCCCCTGCAACCTGCCTCTCACAGGATTGGTGGACTAGTTTTGGCCCCAGCTGTCTGCTCCAGTGGAGCAGAGAGGCATGCTTTAGCACCCCTCAGCTTCTGGCCTGAGCCATTGCAGGCATGTGGCTGCATTTCCTAAATCAAAAGTGAACATCTGTTCACTTGCTTCTCTGTTCAATCTACACAGCTTAGACTAACCTGTGAAGATTGAATTGATTAGCCTTGGGCTTTTTGACTGTCTGTACTTAGCCCTTGGGTTCAACCACCTTCTAGTCTCAAATGCTCCATACTTTCTTACTGGCTTCTGAAAGCTAGTTTTATAAAAGATCTGACTGACTGCAACACCTGGCACGACATCATATTACTGGCAACAGTTTTAAAAGTGTGTAAAAGAAATACATGGCAAACAGCTAAGAGAAGAATAAGCATGTTTTAAAGAAGCACGATCATGACCTGAACAAGTACTCAGTAGAGAAGAAACCTAGAAAATGCAGTGGAGTACAAAATGCCAACCGTTGACTTTATAGGCTTAGACTCTGACTCCAGGCTCATAGTCTTGGAAACAGATAGGACTAAATATATCAACAACCCCCCTCCCCCTTAAAATGCTGAAAATAACAGAACCAAATAACAGATAACAATTGGTAGAAATATACTTGGAAGAATTTAGTAATACAGTAACACAGAAGAATTTAAGTATTTACTGAATTCCAAGATGAGATTTTTTCTTCGCATTTAACATGGGGGGGGAAGCCCCTTGCTTTGGAATTGAGTATCAGGTGGCAGGAGGGTAGATAGCTGCTGCAGCTCTGGCCCTAACCCCAAGCTGAAGCTGAAGCCACAGTTGCTGCCTGGCCTCCTGCCTGTCTTTCTTCCTCCCCACCCCTCCGCAGCCTTGGGCCCCTGTCCTCCCTCCCTGTCTCCCCTCATGCTGCTTCTGCACCCCTACACCCTTGGGCTTCTACTTCCTCTTCCCATGTCCTCCCACAACAGCCTCTGCCTGCACGCCCCACCAGTTTGCTGGTGCTGGATGGCTGTATCCACAGCCTAGCCTGGGGCATGGAGCATAGCCCAAGCCAGCCCCATAGTAGCAATGCTGGCTCTGCATTGCTGTTGTGGGGCTAGGCAGAGGCTGTCTTCCATGGCCCAGGCTGCAGCATGCCCCAGGCTGGAGCTGGCTGGTACCAGAGCAAGGTTGGGGGAGGGGGCTGGAGGGGATTCAGGCAGGGAGGTGGAGGTTGTGGGAGCAAGGACCTGAGGCTCTGAAGGGCCCGAAGTGGTGCAGGAGGGAGATGGAGAAGCAGGGGCCTGAACCTATTGAGGGAGTGAGGGGGAGGCACAACATGTAGGGGCAAAATGTGCAGGGTGATAGGCAGTGGCAGGGAACAAGCTGCCTGTCCCCCTACTGGCTACCTTCCTACCACTGCTTTCCCCTATTGCAGTGGTGGTGGGGATGAATTTAAGACAACCATCCAATAATTAGAGTGCTTACATACAAAAATATAACACATTTATATATTTTCTATGTATAGAACCTATTAATTGGGGGGATCATCTTAAATTCAGGGTTGGATTTGAGTAAGTACTGTAGTTACAGTACCACAGGATTGGAAGGGACTTTGAGGGGCATCAGGTCTAATCCACTGCACAAATGCAGGATTCACCTTTCATAAATCATCCCAGACAGAGATACCTAGCCATCTTCTTCTTGGAAATCTCCAATATTAAGAAGATGCTATAACTTCCTTTGGGCCAGTGGTTTTCAAACTTTCTTTGTGTGGACCACTTGAAAATTGCTTCTGCATCTTCTAGACACAGCTTCTCCCTAAGACCGCTTTTTCTGGGAGTGCAGCTGTGTGTGCAAGTGTCCCATGTACAGCTTCTGAAAGGAAGTCTGGACTCTGTGCATCTTGCCAAGTCATCAGGTGCTTACTGTGCAGACAACGAGATGGGGGCATGTTATCTTGTCGTTACCTCTGTGGAAGAGAAGGCATGAAGTATGTCTGTGCGTGTTTCCTTACACTTGTACTGGGGGCACTTACATATCAGGGGGCAGGAGGTAGAATATAATTGTGTTTACACTTTGGCCATGCACTTGGGTCTTATGTAAAATCTAGCCCCCTGCATATCCAGCCAAGGTAATACAACGCTGTAAATATCTGAAGAAGGACAGTCCCTAGTGAAGGCGTTATTACAGAGAAGGTGGCTAATGTGATTGAGGCATGTAAGTGGAATAGAAACACCTAGGATCCTAAAGAGAACATTAACCTGGATAGTTTTTCAGAAAATTGGGCCATGGACACTCAAGAGTTTTGTTATCAAAGGTCTAGGTGAGCTGGGGATCCACTGAGAAGGGTTCGCTAGAGACTGAAATGCTTGGAAAAGCTTTGTTTACCTTACACACCACAAGGCTCAAGAAGAAATAAGAATAGGAACTTGTCAATCTGAGTTCTGGATTGCCTAGTCCTGAGACTTACCTCCAACCTGCACTGTACGTTCTGAATTGCTGAATTCTAAAGTGTCTTTAGACTCCTGAAAATGACAAACATGTGAGTTTAATTCATACCACTTACAGAGCTGCCCTTGTGAATTTGGTTGTTGGTGATTTTAAACGTGCACAGAAATTTATAACTGTTTCCTTGGCTTTATTTCATCATCTTGTAGCGTGGCAATACTTCCATAGGGCTAATGAATGCTGATAACATGGTTGCATTTTACTGGATGATGTGTTACCTAGCTAGTGTTACTTTCCATAAAACAATGCTAGGTACTGACTACTAACTTTGTGTTTCTGCAATCTAATGTTCAAAATGACATATGCTAGTAGGAAAGATAATATTTGTTGTCATATGTTGCCTATGACAAGGTGAGATATATCCATAGTAAAGGATGAACTTGTTACTGGGAAAGCCCATTAGGCTGCATTCCTCAGAGATCCTGTCCAGAGAAAGATGTTTGACATTTTATTGAAGGTATATGACGAGGGATGTCATGGTGGTATTGAAGTGTCATTGACTTTACTGTTAACCTCTTGGCCCATTTTCAAAGGTCCTTTGACACGGGAACCTGGTGGATTTGAGGCATATATGACTTGGTGGATCTGAAGTTTCTCATTTTGAGCACATGGTACAATGATGGTCAGGGCAGAAATGCTGAAAAACCTCAAGCTCATAGAAGGGTGGCAGGCTCCTAAGAGAGAGAACTTTGTTACTCTCACTATAACTATAGAATATTTTGCGAGTAAGGTCTGTGCAGCAGAGACTCCATTTCTGGGCTTGCGAGCCTTGATATTCATCCCAAAGGAATTAAACTAGACTCAGAGAATGCCTGCACCTGAAGCGAAACTCTGGAACAGAATGTATAATCACTGGAGGAGCCTTAAGAGGTCTCAAACTCTGGATTTGAAGTATAGGACAGTAAACAGCAATCTCCTAGGAAGGCCTTAGAATAGAGAGCTGAAGCTAGGCATGTGCCCTAGAACCCCAGAGCTAGAAGTAGGTTGGAAATGCATAGGGTGGTCCATGCACAGTAGCTGGTGACTGGTACAATAAAGCATCAGTTTTCAACCTGGGTCCATGACCCCCTGGGGAGCTGTGAGCAGGTTTCAGGGGGTCTGCCAGACTCAGCAAGGAGAGGAGCCACTTTGCCCCCTGGGTCTGAGGTGGGTCCCAAGGAAGGGGTGGAAGTGGGTTCGCCCCACCCTGCCTGCCCACACAGCCTCCATCTTGCAGGCAGCGCTGTGGGTGGGCAGTGGGTGAGACTCTGCACTGCTGCTGCTCAGGTGAGTGGGACCCCAAAGCTCTCCACTGCCAAGCCCTGCCTGCTGCACCAGGGGCCTTATGGTTGGGTCTGGGGAGTTAAGCCGGTCCTCTCCCACACAGGGAGCAGCACAGTTGGGCCGTGGAGTTTTTATAGCATGCTAGAGAGAGATTCAGGAAGAAAAATTTTGAGAACCCCTGCAGTAGAGTACTTGAGCCAGACTATAAAACTACATGAAAAGCTCCTCCATCCTATCATACTTCAAAATCCTTCTTCAAAAATCTGGCTACCTTCAGTCTCTTGGTTAACGTTTTTCATAAAACTTTCTATAAAACTGATGTTTCTATCTCTTGGAACATAAATCTACATCATTAACAAACTGGAAAGACTGTTTCAATACCATTTTGATTATTTTCATAATTGTGAGTCACAGGATACGCTCTTCTCCTGATGAGTTTATTTTTCTCTGTACCAAACAGTTGTTCAGTTAACATCAAAGACTCTTTTTAACTTTAGAAATTTGTTACTTTAAAAGCTATGTTGAACAATTAAAGAAACTCTTGTCTGACGTTCATATCCAACTAGGCTTTTCTGATGCATTTACCATGGCACAGCATGTTAATTTAATTTTTTTCTATTCTAGCTGTAAATAAACCCCAGAAGTATGAAAGATATATCAGAATGATTTTGAAGTATTAGTGGTTGTAGTAAATGAAATCAGACTGTTTAAAGAACCTGTTCTTAATTCTATCATATTCTTTATAGATACAGGCAGTCCTCGGACTTGCGACACAATTGGTTCCTGAAAAAGGCATCTTAAGTCGAAATGTTGTAACTCAGAACTGATTTTCCCATAGGAACCAATGTTATAAATGGGGGATTTGTTCCTGAATCAAGGCCCGATACCCTGTTTTCACCAAAAGTAACCCAGAATTTTCTACTCAATCAATTACAGATGAGTAATATAGCTACATTAATGTATTTATATTGTAAATGGGAATCATATTGATTTCGAAGGACTTCTTTGAGGTGACTTTGCTGGACTTTTTGAAGGATTCTTGGCTGGATTTTTCTCATAAGTCTTGGCTGCGGGTTTTTCTGGAGTCTTGTCTGCTTTCTTAAAGGAAGTGTCCAAGGGAGTTTGGATAGATGTTCTTCAGGGAGATGGGTGACACAGCAACTTGTTCACTGGCATGGTGTCACATCAGATGAAGCATTGTAAAGTTGAAACTGATGTCAGAAAGTTGAAACAGGGTGTCACTTTAGAAATGTTGTAAGTGTGAAACGTTGTAACTTGAAACATTGTAAATACTGCCTGTATTTAGAACTTGTTTGTGGACTCCAGCAGACTATCAAATTTATGTCAGATTGTCAGCTACACAGCCAGCTGGGTGCAGCCAAAGAAGGGGCATTGCTAGGACCTGTGTTTTGCTACTTCATTCTTGGCCTGCACTGGTCACTGGAATAGCAATGAGTACACTCAGGTTTTCTCTAAACTTCAGTGGTTCTTAGTAAGCCCTAGGGATTGTTGTAGCTGGTGGGGCTCACCAGGATGTAGGGCCTACTTATTTTAAAGCCACATGCTTATCAGTTCAGGTTATCAATAATACCACTCTGACAACTGCTGTCATAAAGGGATGTTAGCTTGGCCCAGGTCCCACCAGTGAAAATCCCATAAAATATACAAATGACCATAAAAGACATAAAACATCTCTCTGCAATAATTATAGCTTAATCTAGAATTAATATGCCTGCAAGTCAAACGCATCTTAATTTCCAGCATTTTTCTTAATTGGGGAAGTGAGAAAGAAGTCTCTTATCATTTATGGAAGAAAAATATTCAAGATGTCTGTGTGCCTCTATAAAATCTTATGTGGTTTGAAAGATCAGAGAGCATATAGGTTATTCTCTGCCCAGCTGCAAAGTCCTTGTGAGACTTGGGGTAAATGACTTATATCCAAGTCTGCAGCAGAACTGTGGTGCTGAAAGCTGCTCAAGTCTAAGAATGTGAACCCCAAACCCTCCTACCTAACTCCATAGGTTCCCAAAGTTTGTAGGCACTTATGTTTCTACCTATAAAGGTCCTAAGTCCTGTTTCTGTACGTGTCCAAAAACATAATACTTGTCCATACTAAACAGTTTAGGCCAGGTACAGAAGTTACCCTTATTGCACAGAAGTGCTCTACAGCTGTAATCAAACACAGCCAGGGCACATAAAGTGCTGTAAAATTGGTAGATCTTGCTCTAAAATAACCCTGGATGGACGTGCTATCTGTAGAGACCTACTGAATTCATGGCAGAACTGGGCTGCGTGGCAGCTCCTTTAATCTTGCAGGTTCCTGCACTCAGCCTCGTCCCCCTACTCCCCCTCCACCCCCATCGCTGATTGGCTGAAGGACCCAGGTGACCTTGCTGCTTGCTGCTGCCCAGTCAGGAGGCAAAGTAGTGTCATATTTAAAGCCATGGTGTGAATTCAGTAGGTCATCACTATCAGACTTCAGCACTGTAGGTTAGAGTACTGTAATGAATATCTCTACCAGATCCCTCTGCAACTCATGTTATGTCACATTCCACTGACCACTCATGGGGCTTTGCTCACCCCTCCTCCTAGGGTGGTAAGCCAGCTTCGGCCAGAGCTTGCCTCCTCTGCCCAAGTGCCAGGCTGGCCCCAACCCTGGGCTGTCTCTGATGAGTCAGGAAAACCTCTGTCGCCAGGCCTGCATCCTTTCTCTCCATCTGGCCTTGCTGACTCACTATGTGGGTGCACTCTTGGCAAGGATGGTTATTGCTCCTGCCCGATGTCTTTCCTTGATCCATTCTCCTGTTTGGGCTTACCTTTCCTCTCTCTTACCCCTCTGGTTAGCATAGATCCATGCACATCAAAAAAATCTTATTGCTGTATTTATTGTATTGCATGGGTACAGGTGAGCAAGTGCTGACTGTGTTCCAGCTCCAATTTCAGACTGAAAGTATCTCTTCTCACACTTATCCTGTCTTAAGAACTGATTCATCTACACTGATTTCTGGGAATGGGAATGTTCCCAAATGGAAGTAAAAAATATACTTGAGCATGACCAAAATATATATCAGCAAACCTATGCATACTAATATTTACCATCACTACTTTCCAGCTTGTCTTGGGAAACTGAACACGTGTGAAATGTAGATGGTGAGAAGCATTTGCACTGCCTGTGCTCAATACAGGATGCAGGACCAGAAATCCATGAGTCCTACTCACAGACACAAAGTCCCAGAAACCTTGGATGCATGCACAATAGCCCATAAAGAAGAAGAGTGTGTTTCTCTTTACTTATGTCTTACAGCCAATTTCTAATCATTCTCATCACTTGAGTAAGGGTTTGGAACCATGTGCACTTGGTAGAAAGCTGGGTCAGACAGTCTGTTACAGAGCTTGAGGTATGCTGCTGGGAGTCCCATAGATACCTACATAGGGCAGCTAGCTTTTTTTGTCAAACTTCCACATTGCTTGTTTTATTAGTTACCGTTTTACAGTTGTCACTTTTCCTAGCTATATAAATTATTATATTCAATGGTCTTGCTAGCCTTAATGTGGTGTCCCTTTCTTACAGTCACTCAGCAGTCACACAGAAACCCTCTGTGACAGTATCTATGATATCCCCTGCAGGAAACGCCTCACATTTTTCATATGGAGGAGAGGAAACTTTTTCCTCACTTTCCCAATCTGCTGCCTGCAAAAGAAGCAGTGGTTTTATTTTCCCTTCTGAACCCAGGAGATTCCCTGAAATCAGTACAGGGGGCAAGGGGTAAGGGTCCCACATGGGAGACTCAGGAGTCTTCGCTGCCCACTGCCGTGATGCCTTCTAACCTACAGCCTCCTTCCTGCAGGCCCAAAAGCTGCATCCCAGCCTGCAGCTCTCTGACAGACATTGGGTCCAGGATCTTGCTGCTATATGGAGAAGTCTGTGGCACCTGAAAGCAGGGTGCCAAGTCAAAAGCCCCCTACCTTGTGCCTCCCTTCCAAGTTTTGGTGTTTGTTGAGCTGAGGTCCTGCAATATTCCCCCTGACCCCAAACCTCCTTCCAGGTTCCATCATCCCATTCTCAAACCACCCCCACCTTGCCGCCGCCAAAGGTTTGTTATTTTGTGTTAATTGCGAGGAGGGAGCAAGCTGAGACAAGGTCAATGTTCAACAGGCTTTCTGCTTTAAATAAAGGAAAAGTTTGGCAACTACAACATTTTAAACTGAGGCATGTCTCTTACATTGCATTCCCCTGCTCCCTGGTGTGTGCCCCGATAGGGAGTTGGGGAGAGGGAGGGGAAGGGTAACGGTGCCCAGGCAGCTTGGGTTGTGGGCAGCGCTGGTCATGACATGGGGCCGGGGAGCCTGGAGCAGGAGACCCATGGCTCAGTGCCAGGGTGGGGTCATGTGGAGCCCTCTGGCTCTGCTTATCTGGGGAGGGCTCTGGGTCCACATGGGTAAGGAGTTATTTGGCTTTGCAGATGTGCTGTGGTGCCAGGCTGGTGCCACACACATCAGTGCGGCTTGCCATCTCCCCCATCCCTGCTCAGTACCAAGCCTGGCCCATGATTGAAGTGTTCCTTCCCAGTTGCCCCCCATACAGCCTCATGAGTTGGGTCAGGAAGGGGTAGGCTGAACCCCACATAAGTGGGGGGGAACAATGACATCAGTGATGAAATCGGGGATCTCAGGAGTGTAGCAACTACTCTCCATCACTCAATGGACATGGGTGCCAGGCCAAAGCAGTGCAAGATGTTGGCATTGTCCTCATTGGCCATGTGAAAGTTGGTGGCCCAGTCATGCCCTGGATGCCTGGCTTCTGTGTGTCTGTGTATGTGTGACCAGGATGCTGGGTTCTATGGTGGGGGGGAGGACACATACACGCACACATGCAGCTAGAATGCAGGCATCTGGGATGCGTGCACACACACACACACACACACACACACAGACACACACACACACTCACATGCGCGCACTGGGCAGGTGCAGGGCGTGATGCATGAGCATGTGTGGGATGGCTGGCTTGTGGCCATGAGGGTGCATGCCATGATGAACTGCTGCTGCACCAGGTCCAGGTAGGTGGCTGTCATGTCCCCACCAGCCATCAGGAGTGGTTCTGCCATTTGGCTTGGCTTGGGAATCCTCAGCAGTCTAGGGAGCTTGTGGGACATTCTGGGAAGTGTGTGAGAGCCCATCCAACCTGCTGAGCTTGGGTCATGTAGGCAGGCTCCAAGCCCTTTCCTCCTCCCCCCAAGGGTCAATGTGTGCTATGTTTGCTCCTGACTTAACCTTGGGTGCTTAGAGTAAAGCTTGAAAGTTAGAGTGCTTGTGCCTTGGGGTTCTTGAACGCCTGTTCTTAGCCCCTGTGCCTATTTCACTCTTAAACTCTCATGGGAATCTATAAATAATTTCCCTGAAGCGTCCAACCTGGGAGCCATGTTCCGGTACCACCTGGTGGCGAAGGCAGGTTCAATTCCCTCCTTTGCTTGAGGGGCTTAAGCTATTAGAACAGTGGTTCTCAACCTTTTGTGGACCAAGACCCATTTGCAAACATCAGTGGCCAGTCCTGACCCAGTGTCCCTCACTCCCAACCCACTGAGTCCTGAGTTTGTTCACAACCCTTTCATATATTCTCGTGACCCACTTTTTGGGTCGCAACCCATGGTTTGAGAAACACTGTCTTAAAACACACAGCCGAGAGGGGAGACGGGGTCCTGTACCTCCTGAAAGGCTGTCGTGTGTGTGCTTTCCAGGCTGTTATATTTGAAAGGCAGAAAAAGAACTTGGAACAGGGTTTGAATCCCCATCGAGAGGAGAGGATCTGAGCTTGAGCTTGGCTCTCCCACATCTTGGGATGGGTAGGGGCAGCACTGTAACCTCTGCATTAGTGAAGGAAAGTTGGGGTACCACCTCCTCTTCCTCCAGCCAGCTTTCATGAAGGGCTCTTTCACCTACCTTCAGAAGGGAGTTTAGTTTGGGGCTATTCATTCTGAGTGGAGATAGTTGCCTCCTTAAAGCTCTGAGTTAGACAACTAAGACCCGGAGTGAGGCAGGTTTCAAGATAACACTAATAAATAGATACAACAGTTAATCTTAGACAGCTGCTTTCTCAGTGCTCAGGCTTTTGTGGATCCGAGTGTTAAGCGGCTCCCTCCCCTCCATTCACCGTCCAGCGAATTTAGGCATCTAGCACAGAGTTCTGGGGGTGTCAGGGAAAGTAGCTAAAAACTATATGCTGCAATGCTGAGTACCATAGTGCTCAAGTTTCTTTGTGGATCTAGCCTTCCTCCATTGTCTGTTAAAAAAACAGTAGCATAGCACTGGGACTCCTCTACCTGGCTGCATTGCTGTGAAGAGAAATACGTTCAGGACTGTCAGGTGCTTGGATATTAGGGACATCATACAAATTCCTGCATGACTTCAAACAAATTCCAAAATCAACAGTGATATCACTTGCAGCCTTTTGAAAAATCCTACCATTAGATTTCATTCTGATTGAAAAGACACTCTGTGGTGGTGGAAAGGTGGGGAGGCAGCGAAGGATGTGCACAGAGTGGTTCTCCCATCTTTCTGCAATCCTCTGTCCAGTGCCCTAAGCCTGAGTCCTATCCTTTAACGTTCATTTAGTTACCTTATTTTTTTCATTTTTTCAGCAGTTATGATTTTCAATCTGCTTCTTTTGGCGTGATCTTGGGGCACAGCTTCCAGAGCACACCACAGAGAAAAGTTTGTTTCCGTGAAACAGTGTTCATTTTCATGCTCGGACTTTAAGGTGGTTTTACTGCATCCTCTTCACTCTTGCAGCCAAAGCAGGAACCCTGAAATTATTATTCTCAAGACACTCCCTCTCTCTCTCTGAAGGTCAGTCGCACAATAAACAAGTGGACTAAGTTTATCTGTACAAATGTGTACTTTCTTGTAAACAGGAAGGAAAAAATGCGACACTGTGTTTGCAGCTAAGCCATTGTCGTCTGCAGAGCTCCTGAGGACAACTAAAGAACTGCAGACATATAGAAGTAAGAAGATGATTAAATAGTTCAACTTATTGATAAAGCTCAGTATCACACCCAGGTGTTTTGGTCAGACTTTCGTTTGCACTATATTTTGATCGCCGTTCACGAGTGACTGGTGCCTCCTGAATCGGGGGGGGCGGGGGAACACCTGCAGAAGCCACTGACGACAGCAGCCCTGTCACGGGGGGCACCAGCCCTACTTGACAGCATCCGTGTCGACCATCGGCGGGGCACTGGCCCCGTCGGGGGGGCACGGACACCCCCGTGTACCCCCTACCAGTCGCCTGTGTCAGAGCTGCCTCTCAGGAGATCTTAGGCAATGCCAAAGAATGAAGAGAGAGTTGCAACCAAATTATTCACTAATATTAAATGGAATGAACAAATTTTTAATATTACTTGAGCCCGCTGTGGCAGATAAAACCCTACAGGTGCCCTCTTGTATTCATGAAAAAAGAACTGTAGGAAAATGTCTGTTCTTCTCCTGCCATGCCTATACATGTTTTTTGTTTTATCTGCTTTATATTCTGAGAACTGGTTAATGGTTTTTACAAGCACTTTTGACAAGGGAAATAAACCCAGTTGAGTGATTCTCCAGTTTTTGTTTTGTTCACTTCCTTGGGGATTTCATCTGTATCTTTGCTTAGGTGATTCCTCAAAGAACAAGTTCTGAATTGCTGTGTTACCCACAGGCTTAAGGCTTAATAGACTTAAAGGTCACAGGTCAAGAAAACAAAAAAGACCAATTTTCTCTCTGTCAGCAACCTAATGAGTTGATGCATTATCAACACACTTTCTCAGAACAAAACACATTTTGGTTCTTGGATTTTTACTTGTTGTTTGGGTGCTTAATTTAATTACTCATTTGATCACTCCTAAGCACAAGTCAGAGCTTAAGTTTACATTCCTTAGTTGCTATGTCTTGAACTTGAGCAAGGAACACATCAATAAGTAGGCAGTGTCTCCCTGCTAAGGGGCTTCAGATTCAAGAGTAGCCACCCTGCCATTTCAGAGAGCCACTGCTAGCCATTAGTACTTATTATAACACACATCCTCTTCCTATTAAAGGGCAAGACTATAATAAAGATCCTTCATGTGCTTAACCCTGACTCCACAACTATAAAGACCATATCTACTGTAACTGCATCAGATGTAACACAGCCATAGTATTTGGAAACACAGAGACCAGGAGTACTCTCTGTTACGGCATCAACCAGGAACGGTGAGGTTCAAAAGTATCAGTTCCATTATTTGATTTAAAGCCTTTACTTCCTGGGAGGAGGTTTACAGAAACTTCTGAAGGTTGAACATTTTGCTATTTTTCACAAAAATGGACTAAGGCTACTTCAGTAGTAAGAACTGTAGCCTAGAAACTGGGAGGCTAAAACTCAATCTCCTGCCCTACCACTGACATTTTGTTTGAATTTGAGATTAAGTTCCCCTTTGTGGGATCCATAGATGTGTCCTGGGTTGCAAGTTATCTGCAATTCCTTTATCACTACCATTGGTGTAATGGACTAAAAATGAGTGAACTGCAATGGGTATCATGTTTTTGCCTGTGGACTTATTAACTATTTTGTATTAAACCCGCCCAAATTTTCCCTACTTGTGTCTAAATAGTTTTGTTTTTTCTTGGGGTTTCACCATCCAATATCTAGGGCACTCTTTCTCAGCCAGGGTGCTATGGCTACCTATGCATGATTCACCTACAGAATTCACACGATAGACCCAGAGATTTCAAATTAGAATCGGTATTGTCAAGAACATTGACCTGTTGTGGTCTTTCCATGTCCTGGAGATAATGGAATTGATCTATTTTTTCCATAGTCAGAAAATGAGTGAAAGTGAAGAGGTAGCATTTTTCAGGGGGTGCCTTATGTCTGAGAAAAGAACCTGGGGGTTACAGTGGACAATAAGATGGATATGACTCAGCACTGTGCCTTTGTTGCCAAGAAAGTTAATGGCATACTGGGCTGTATGAGTAGGAATGTTGCCAGCAAATCGAAAGAGGTGATTCTTCTCCTTTGTGCTGAACTGTTGAGGCCACACCTGGAGTGCTGTGTCCAGTTTTGCCCCCCCCCTCCCCCCCCCCGAGAGAATGTGGACAAGTTGGAAAGAGTCCAGTAGAGAGCAAGGAAAATGGTTCGGGGGCCAAAGCACATGACTTATGAGGAAAAGCTGAGGGAACTGTGTTTATTTATTCTGCAGAATAGAAAACTGAGAGGGGATTTGATAACAGCCTTTCTTACCTGAAGAGTGGTTCCAAAGAGGATGGAGCTGGACTGTTCTCAATGGTGACAGGTGACAGAACAAAGAAGAGTGGTCTCAAATTGCAGCAAGGGAGGTTTAAGATGGATATTAGGAAAAATAATCTCACTAATACGGTGGTGAAGCAGTGGAACAGGTTACCTAGAGAGGTGGGGGAATCTCCGTCTTTGGAGGTTTTTAAGGCCCTAGCTGGGGTGATCTAATTGGAGATGGTCCTGCTTTGAGCAGGGAGTTGGGACTAGATGACCTCCTGAGGTCCCTTCCAAACCTTATTTTCTATGATTTTTCCATGATAATGAGGGGTCCCTTAAGTCTAAAAAGGTTGAAAATCACAAGTCTAGGTAAACAACTGCAAGTTGATAGCTCACAAAAGGCCTACATTTTTCATTGTAAATACTGTGACTGATAGTACAGTGATAACTTATGATGAGTTGTATCTTGTTATGTGGTTCTGTACCTTCTTTCACTCTCACTGGAGTTCCTTGGTCTACAAACAATTATGTTAGTTTGCTAAAACTTGGGACAACTCATGCTGACCAGCTGCTTCAAAGACCTTTTGATATGATTTCCAATGTGTTTTTTCCCTCCAGCTTTTTCTTCTTTTAAACTTTCCAGAGTTTTGGGGGCCCTCTAGATAACTCTTCTCTTAATAGCTTCCTAAAAGTCCACCATGCATCCTCAACTCCTACTGGGGATTGCTCTCATGCAGCTCCTATTCAACTCACCACCTTCCAGCCGCTACTGATTCCTCTATCTTAGAAATCTTAGGATTATTTCTCCATACAGAAAGGCTATGGAAGGATTTCTACTTCAATCTTTTTTTCTTTCCATCAAGGGATTATAGCCTCATTTTAACTTGAACTCGAGTAAACTCACAGTAGTAGGCAGGACTTGGTGTAGTTAAAAATAAGACTTTTCTTCTACTTTTAGTTCACAAGACTTAGAATTTCTATAACACATTTACTGCTGTCTCAGTTTCAGTTTATATTTAAGGTAGAAAATATTTTAGAAAATGTGGAAGAACACCAACCCATAAAGTAGTTCTTATATAAGTCACAATATATAAATAGCTCTGCTGAGAACAAAACAAAAGCTGTCTGCAAAGGTTAACCTCCCCATGTTCCTCTTTTTGGTTTGTAAAGGATATGGTTGCCCTAAGTAGAAGGCATGTTTATGCACTGTGAGTTGACCCATTGGATTCACTTGTCCTAGGCATCAGAGTACTGATGTTACCAGATTTGCCTGTCCCTTTATAGTGCACTCATTTATTAGAGTTACGTTTCTGGGGTTTCTGTAATTCTATCCATGTACTGCTTGTATCACTTGTGTTTCTATACAAAGCTCTGTCTCTCTCTTCTGCAAGTCCTCAGTCCCAATGGAGCTACCTTGCAGGGCTTAGTTTCCCCCAGCTGCCAAATCAGTTGAACACATACACACAGAGAGAAAGATTAACAGAGCACGTCTGAGTGGGCAGGGTCAATCAGCATTAACAGGTTGACACCCTCATATGTCCCAGCTCAGCATTTCCCAGTCTTTTGTCTCAATTGTCCTGGTAGTAACTCCTTTGATGAGAAAACCCCACCAGATTTTGGGGCTTTACAGGGATCTTTGACTTAGGTAAAAGAAACATTGCTGCAGAGCAAATGGGGAGGTTGAGAAGAAGGAAGAGTAATTGAAGTTCAGCGAGAGTATGGCAACCAGCTTGGTCATAAAAGTTATTTTATTGCCAGGTATATGAAACTTATAATGACACTAGTAGTAATAGCCATACAAGGAGAGACAAACAAATTAGTTACAATATTACACAGTTTCAGTTGGGTATTTGGGGAAGTTTAGCTCAAGTTTGATCAGCAAAAGTCAGGTTTAGAAAGTTGTGCCTAGAGGAAGAGAAAGAGGGAGAGAGAGAGAGGAATTAAACCAAGTCTGAGGTTTAGCAAGTGTGCTTAAACAGAGTGAGTGAGTGAGTGTTGGGATCTCACCGCTCAGCGAAGCTTGAGCCAGTTGAGGTTCCCAGGTGTTTGGGGAGTTTGCAGGCAAGCTATTCATTTTTGGGTCCAGGGAGTTTGAGACAGGCAGAGCCCCCAGCATGATCAGTGGAGATATCCCAGGCAGGAAAGGAGAAGGTGAAGTCCCAGTGGAACTGGTGCAGCTTTTGGATCCAAGCACCAGAACAGAAACTTGATCTTGGCTAGGGGTTTTTGTAGGGAAATAACAGTGATTCAAGGGAGAACACTAGATTTGTGGATCGGTAAACAATGGCTCAAGGGAGTATACCAGAATTGTTTTGTTATGCTGGACAACGGGAGCTGATCATTCTTGGCTATGGGCAGCGTTACCCTGAGGGATCTTACAATGCAAAGAGGCCGATTTAGTGTTTTGGGTACCAATAAAGGAGTCATCACTAAAATTGATACAGAGCTGGGTGTGTGCAGACGTGGCTTGATTAGCATTTGGAGCAGGGATCCCCCATCATGCAGTGCTCCCCTGCTTCTCTGGTCCCAGAGTTCAGCGTGGTCCTTGCCTTGCAATGTCTGTTTTCCATTCTGAACACTAATGGAGGTGCCTCTCTTGCATCTCCCATGCAAATGGGACTAGGGGAGTTGCCTTAATCCTGCCACCCTTATCTGGAGGGGTTTAGGTGTGTGTCTCACTGCATCGCCACTGCCTTTTGTAAGTCCTTCTTCTGATCAGTTCTGGTACAGGCAGGGGTGGAGGGGGTCGGGGAGAAGGGTCCTTCGTGAGTTGGACAGGCTAGGTACTGTGCCAGGGTTCCCCAGGAACACAGAGCTGACCAGTAACACTGAGGTCCATATGTAAATCAATTGACCAGGATGGAATTTAAGCACATAGGAGCATATAGATAGGTTTTATGTCCCTGCTGCTTCTATTCAGAAACATTTTGACATGTATTTTTATTAGTGTTTTGCTTTAAAGATGACCAGTGCAGAGTAGTCCCTCACCTTCTCAAAAAATTGACATCATTTCCCCCAAGAGTTCTAGAAATAATTTTCTATTAACATACAATGATACTGACCCCACAATATTACAATATATGGGACATATTGGTTACATTTGTCTTATTTTGTATCAAGCAATATTCCATATAGCAACTTATTTTTGATGCTATTTGATTTGAGGTATAACCAAGGGAAATTGAAAATAAAAATGTTTTCCTACAAAATCAAAGTTAAAAGCCTCTTATCTTAAATATGTAGAAAGCAGTCCTATACATGGCTAAGTTCTTTCCTGAGCAGAGATGGGTTGAAGAATAAATTTGAACTCTCTGCTGAATTAGGGCCACAGTATACAGAGAACATACACGTTTATGAGATATCAGTACTTTAGATTTCAAATCTTACTTGTATCTCCCTATGAAAAACAACTAGTAATAACGAAATTAATTTTCCCCATATTAAAATGTATGACCTTATGTAGGGTTTTTGCTTGTTTTGTAAATATAAACATCATTTTGTACATTTTTATTTTACTGAAATAGTTGTAGGTGACAAAAATATTTTAGCAGGAAAGCACATAAGCATCTTAAAGTATTAACTTAAGTCTAATTCTATTTTTAAGTGACATTTTAAAAATTTCCAAATAGATTTTTTTTGAAATACAATATTGTTAAAGGAAGTCCATAAATGATGTTTCCATTGGGAAAACTAAGCATAGTTGGTATGCATATAAAATGCAATTTAGACATATTGGGCATTTTTACACATGCTCCGGGGTTGGGGAGAAGGTGCTTTAATTAGAGTGGCTCCGAGAACCTCTCTAATTAAAATGCTGCCGCATCTCAAGTAGCAGGATCCCCATGCTTAAAAATGGTGGTGAGGTGCTTGAATTAAGGCTCATTCAACGAGCTTCAGTTCAAGCGCCCCCACCACCATTTTTTTAACATGGGGACGCTGATATACAAGATGTAAGAGGCTGCTGGAGTGCAACAATTGCCATGCTCCATCAGACTTGATTGAGTCTGCTCTAAGGTGCTGGAATTCCCTCATGTCGGAGCCGCCTCCATGCTTATATACAGGCACCCATTCTGCCTTAAAAAAGTTACAAGAAACTTACCAAAGAAAAGTGAAGCATCACAAAATATAATTTATTCTGATCAAAATGACTTTTATGGGGTTTTAACTTCTGAATCCAATACTTCCCCTACAAAAAATGAGTTCCAATTTATTATTACCCTGGGACTTAAAAAATTGCTTTTGCATAGTACAAACATATGCTTTATCTTTCATTTAAAGATATTGATCAGAAAATCATACTGAGGCCTGGAATTCAGAGATGAGATTTCTGAGGCTACATTTATAATTTTCTGCATTGATTATGAGCTGTTACAGAAATATCAGGAAAATGTTTTAAAATATTATCAAAGTTCAGATTTTCATTTCTGTAACTTACCTGCTATCCATCTGTTTTAATTAGCCTTTGTGACAATGGTGTAAAAAAAAAATTATAAAAGTGCTGGTTACAGAACAAGGATTGTAAAACATAGGTCATTTCCAATAGTATCTATGTTTAAACCAGAAACAGTTACACTAAGTGAAGATTTGAAAAGTGAAATGTATTGCTGCTCCAACAACAGCCTGGGTATTTATAAGTTTACATTTCTACTCAATGATGTGGAATATCTCATCCTGTTTCCAATGCCTCTGGTTTAGTTTGTTGGGTTTTATTGCACAGCAGTCATTAGCTGTTAGATATGCACAAGGCGGAGATTTTCTTTCACCAATATTAAGGATGGACAGAGGGCCCATGCCCTGCCTCAGCAGTCCTGTTTAAACCTTGCTAAAATGAGCAGAGAGAAATTGGTCCAAAATGTCCCTTTCTGTTTCCCCAACTCCCTCCTAATGAATAGGGAAGGAAAAAGCAGCAGCAGAAGCAGAAATAAAAACACAAATCATTGTAAGAGCAGTAAAGAAAAACCAACTTTTAAAGCCTAGAGTTCATAAGGGAGTGAGTCTTCAATAACAGGAAGACGTCTATCAGTGACATTTCTGTGGACTTGGGCCCTGTCAGGTTGATTAAATACAACAAGCTTTCTTTTGTATTCCCATCCTAAGCGGAATTTCATCTGTCCACTGCAGACTTGCTGTGAGTAGGATGGTGTCTGTTTCCATTATTTATAGAGGAATAGCACTTTACTTTTGAGTTGCCCTATTGAAGCCAAGAGTTGTTAACTGCTGAGTAAAGTATTACATAATGTAAGCTTGGCTGAATTTTACCCTTGTGGAAGTTCTGCGGTGTTATTGTCAATTGTGTTACTTCCAGGTCCTGGTTCTGCAAACAGGCTTGTGCTCAGAGGCATTACAGCCAGGGTTTGCACCCTGGGGGGCAGTGGCAATGGGCCAGACCAGCTGATCAGCGGTAGGTGCAGAGGGGGTTCAGTAGCGTGGCCACATAACCCTTTCTGTTGTTCTCACACTATAGGAGCAGCAGTCGGAAAACTTAAGTCTCCCAAGCAGGTAAAAATTCCCCGCCCTCTCTTCTTCTCCATGCTCAGTGACATGTCTCTTCCCCTCCCCTTCTTGTCTTCTCTCACCCACTGCTGCCACTGTCCCCACTGACCCCAGGGGCAGAGGGAAGTTTCAGAGCTTCTCCTGTCCACTGCAGGTGGGCTACATGGGAGCTGGGCTCACCCTAGGACAGTGGCAGATGGGTTTCTGTCTTCCTACCTGGCTTCCCTGGCACTTTCTTGTTAGCCAAGGGACAGGGAACCTACCCACTGCTGCAGCTGCAGCTGTTCCAGGTTGAGTGTTAAGGTCAAGCATGCGGAAGCAGTTGCAGGATTGGACCCCTATTCAAAATGAACTTTTTTTTTATGCAGAAGGAAGCATCTAGAGCCAATTGTCACTTTTGAAAGTAGTTATTGTTTTGGACAATGAACAAAGTGGGGTTAAAAGAAAAATATACCCAATGTTAGATGGACTTCTGTTAAACATGAATGTTTGAAAAAAAAAAAAAAAGATGGTGCTGAGAAGAGGAAAAGAATCTTAGAGGACAGGGCAATCGAAACACGCAGGTGTTGATGTGTAAATGTGCCACCTCAAAGCAAAATGCTGGCTCCAATAGGTCGATGGGAGTTGTTCTCTCTGCTTTAATGGGGCCATGATTTCAGTCCTGGCTTGGTTTCTTCTTTGACATCCCAGATTGAATAATCTGTATTGGGCATTAGGAAGCCAGCACTCAATTAAACCCAAGTTCAATATTTTATTTTCCACCTAAATGAGAGGACTAAATAAAGTGATTGTGTTATTAAATACCTGCTGGCATATACTACTGTGTTTGTGGGGCACAAATGGAAGCAAGATATTCCATAATTTGCAAACAGTTTCTTGTAGTTATTTGCAGTTAAGCAATTGCATTTGTGATGCTACAGAAAATGAGCAGTGTAGTATGCCAAATTCTGTAACACAATAGAAGGTGTGAGCTAAAGCCATATCCTCTCAGAAATGCTAATGCCATCAGTGCAATCTATTCTATCACTTTTGCGTGCTATTTTTCTTTAAAATGGCACTTACTAATTATACATGTCTGTGAAGCCAGCTGGTAGTGGTTTACCTGATTTTCACTGTTTTATATAAACACTTAATCACTGTTTTACCTTTTATATATACCTCTTCTCAGAAATACATTCCACTGAATATTGCTTAAGAGGTCAGTTTAAAGCAGGCTTCAGTGTACAATGCCTGGGAAGTTACTTTATGGTAACCTAGTTGCTGGAGCTTTATTCCTGCAGCTACTGTGCAGAATACAAAGAATTTATAACATTACTTACATGTGATCCTGGAGCCTGGCAGCTAGTAAATCTTGATTACATTTATGAGCATTTTACCTTCTGTAATTGCTATGTTTTAAATGTGTCCCTTTTCTCCTGATGATTTCATTGTGCCGACTTTGCTTGCCAGCTACTCGGATATGATTCCCTGAGCTATCATAAATTATACAAGCACACTCTGTGAGTCTCATTTGTACCTCTCCTGGAAAACACAAAAGCCACATCCGGAAATCTCTCGCTCCAAGATAATGCAAGTGAACAAAAAATAATATATAAAAAATAAGACTTTGAACCCAAATAAAATCAATATGAGGTAGAATGAAATGGTTTAAGAGCCTACATTTGTTAGCAAGTTAACAAGTCTAAGCATGTAGTAGTGCTGGAAATTAATATGTGATCCTCACAGGAAATCCTTCCGGATTTTGGCCCTTCTCAGCCTCCTGTCGTACAAGGAGAGAAATGAGAATTTATCTGGCAATCACTTGTGGATTTGATCTACTTGATCCTTAGTTAAGAGAATCATTTTGTCCCATACTAAGGACCCTGCTACCCAACCTCTATTTGGAAGGTTTCCTTGGATGCAGTGCAATCTATTCCTAGTTTAGGAAGTGGACAGGGCATGCCCTGCAGTGCTAGAAAGTAGATCAGTTAGAAAAGCCCCGAAGTGGCTGGAACGTACATTTGGAGTAGGCTGAATGTGGGAAGAAGGCAGGGCAGGATGGCTCCTTAAGAAACTAACTTGTCCAAAAATGCATACAGTTTTGTAGGCAACAGCCTGCTTTGTTAGATGAAGTAGGCTGTCACCCATGAAAGCTTAGGGGTTTCTGAATGAAGGGGCCACCCTGCCCTGTCCTACCTTCTTCCTGACTTCAAACTAACATGGTTAACTAAAAATATGGGAGGTGATAGCTAGAAGGCACCTTTGTCCCGACTGTAGCTTCTTTCTGTTCCCCAAACTCAGCATTGAGACTGGGCCTTAGGTCACAGTTTTGCATCTTTTTTTCAAAAGGAGACTAACACTTGCATTGTAGTGCAATTTAATACAATTCAAAAAGGCTTGTATCAGCTAGCAAAAATAAGAAACTACAAATCTCACTTTCTAATCCTGTTTATTTTTAAAGGGTTTCCTTGTCACATCCTATCCTTTCTGAATCTTTGCTATATTTCAGTAGCACTTTGGAACATTTTGAGCATTTAATTGGGGAAAAATATTTTAATCAGGAAATAGTGAGAATGTGCTCATTAGTGTAAATGTTTGGAAGTGGGTGGCTGCTTAATTCTTAGCAGGGTAATTAGACATTTTCCTTTGACTGTGAACAGAGCTTTGTTGAAAGAGAAATACTAATTGTAGAACTGGGAGACCCATCAGCAACTCCTCATTAGTATGTCTGTGTCCAGCAGTAATTTGCATTATCCAATAAAGTATGCATGCCTTTAGGAAAAATTCTTCCTCTGAAGTCAGGTGGTTTAATTCTATCTCCATGTGCTGTGTTACTGTGACTTGAGGGCAGCAACAAGAGGTAAGTAGAAGCAGGAAAGAACAGGAACATAGGAGGATTCAGATACCTGTGAAATATGTCGCTAAATGCCAAAAAGCTGTCTGTCTTAATTTAATCTTCCCAGCTGCACTATGATCATCAGCTGAGCTATGGACAATATAATAACAGTTAACAAGGAAACACCTTGCCTTTTGAAACAGCAAACAAAGTGAAGAAGTATTTCCACATAAGGTGTATTATCAGGACTCTGTAGGCCTCTCTGTACCAAGGGCTGAGAGGGCTGATCATGCCACTGCACAGGAAGGAGCCATCTCTTAGGACAGGGATGTCACCATGTGGTGTGTCATTTCATAATCACAAATTAGTACTGTCTCCAATTATTTTCTTAAGGAAATATCCATACTGCCTCCTTGCTGCATTCTAGGTCTGCAGCACCAGCATAAATTGTGTCTCACCCTCTGGCTCCCCCTTTGTATGCACCAACTTCTGGAGATTAAGTAAGGTGGCCTCAGAGCATACTCAGTGCCACTCTCAGGCTCTTGGTCGTAGGCATGTTTATCAGCTCATGCTCTGGGTACTCTAAGAAGGCTGCACTGCCTAATTTCCAGAGTCTTGCATGTGCTGAGAGGGGGTCAGTGGGTGGGGCTTGCTTCATGGTGGCACTCTTGTAAGTGTCCTAGAGATAGGGGTAGATCTAAGCCATAGGAGCTTTAGGGACAGATATTTATATAAACATTGATGGCCCATTCTTGCATCCTGAAAAGCTGTGGATCCTTGCAGCTAAGCCTCTTTTCCAAAGGATATATTTTTTTAAAATAGAGAAATATTGAAAAAATACAGATGGAAGGTGTCTCAGGGAGTTACCTATTGAAAACCCTGCCCAGGCCAGGTTTATCTCTGTTTATACCCTCTCATCCAAGTGCTTATAATAGAACAAAAAGAAAGCTGTAGAACAGCAATAAATAAATTAAAATTGATCAATTAAAATGAATAAACTTATCTAGGAGTTCTTTCTTTTTTGTGGCCTTGTGACAAGGTATTTAGCAGAATTTGCAGATTCATTGGAACTGAGAGGGTCTAAAAAAGAGCCATTTGTATGACCAGGGACTTGCAAGGCAAGCCATATGAGGAGAGGCTGAGGGACTTGGGCCTCTTCAGCCCACAGAAGAGAAGACTTGGTAGCAGCTTACCGGTACATCAGGGGAGTACAAGAACTTGGTGAACAGCTGCTCACCCGGGCACCCCTGGGGAAGACCAGGAGCAATGGATATAAAATGCTGGAAAGACACTTCAGGCTCAGCTCCAGGAAAAACTCCTGCACGGTCAGGGTTTCCAGACCGTGGATTAAACTTCCTCCAGTGGTGAGGCAGTCACCTACCCTGGAAATCTTCAAAAGGAGACTGGACTGTTACCTCACTGTGGTCACTTGACCCAGTTGTCTTTTCCTGCCTAGTGCAGGGGGACTGGACCCAATGATCTACAAGGTCCCTTCCAGCCCCTAACAATCTATGAATCTATGCATTTTATCAGGGGAAATCTATGGATTATGGGGGCTGTAAACTGTATGTAGGTGGATTTGGGCAGGTATAGCTAAAAGGATCCACCATACTATGTTGTGGGCCCTCAGGACCATTAAACTGTGTTAACCATAAATTGCATTGTAAAGTCCACAAATGGACCAGTCCTCCTGATCTTGGTGGCAGCATTTCAGGAATATCCCTTTGCAGGATCTGAGTCCAAAAAAAAGAATCGTGAGCTTTTTGAAAAACACCAGATCTACTACAGCATTGTATATGGGAAGTGGGTGATTCATCCCTCTCAGCACAAATACGCAAGAGATGATGATTGAAACAGGAAAGCCCTTCACATACTGAAATCAGTAGGCGACAGGTTTAAAACTTAACAAGAGAAAGTATATTTTTATGCAAAGTGTAGTTAATTTGTGTAATTCAGTGCCACAGGAGGTGGTAGAGGCAGACAGCATAGCTGGGTTCAAATAGGGACTGCATAAATTTATAGGTGATGGCTGGAGATGTTTCCTCTGGCACCTCTAACCCAATAAACGGTGGATGCCAGGATGGGTGTTGAACAGGGGATAGATTACTCTAGAGATATCCGGTTTGATGCTCTCCCTATATAGCAGCCATTTCTGCCACTGTCAGAGACAGGATATTGGGCTAGATTGGGGTGGCCTATTGTTTGGGCCACTTAAGGAATTTTGGTGAGTTGTCATGGGTCGGGTCAGCACCTAGGAATGGGACAAGTGGGTGGGGCCATGGCTGGGGCTGGGATCACAGGGCTGTCACTTTGCATGGGTCTTAGGTTAGTCTCCACGGAGACCCCACCAGCCTGCTCCATCCATCATCCCCGATGGTAGGTACTGGACGGAAGGGACTGGGGCCATGGGTAGCAGCAGAGACTGGCAGCAGCAGCTGAAAGGAGCCACTGCTGCAGGGACTGCTGGGAAGTGAGCCCATCCATCGTGCTGCCCTGGGCCCTGTTGCTGGTCAAGGGGCATTGGAACTGACTGCATGTGTCATGACCCAGGATGGCCCTTGTGCCTGAGCTGGATGGGCCCAAGGGACCTGCCATAGGCTGGAAAAAATCACTTGGCAGACGAATGTGGCCTGCATGCCATATTTTGCTGACCTGTGGACTAGATGGACCATTGGTCTGATGCTTCATATATTCTTAAGTCTATGGTAGTTTGTGGGAGATGAAAGGAGCAGCATTGATGTTCAGAGCTGCTGAGCATTATCATAGATATCAAATAGAGTTGTGCCTGATTTGCATTGCTGAAAATTGGGCTCTACAAAGGTCAAGTGGAGCCCATGGTAGCTGCTATTCTGATACCAAGGAAGGAGTTGGAACACTTAACATTCATTTAAACTGAATAGCTGTTATGCACAGCTATGGAGTGCTAAAGATTACTGAGATTCACACAATCATGTGGTGAAAAGCCAGTAACACCTTGGTATAGAATCTCTCCTAGCACGGAGGAATAACAGGACTGCTCTACTTCTGAGCAGTAGTGATGCATAGGGCAGTACTGGCTGTTATGTTGCTGGTAGGGGTGGATATTTTAGCCTAACCACAAAGGCACCATCTAAGGCTGCTGTGGTCATTTGCCCCTCCACAGTTATGCTATTGCCATAGTTGAAAATAATCCTCCTACACACGGTCAAGATAAATTCTATGTCCCTAACGTAGGTAGACAAGATTCTTTGGGTAAATGTGATATCTTTTATTAGACCAACTAAACAGTTGGAAAAATATTCTTTGCAAGCTTTTGGGCACAAACACCCTTCTTCACACATAGGAGAGCCTGCAGTTGTTTTGTGCTCTCCTGGGTGGAACAGAAGCCAATATGCAAAAGGCACATCTGTGAAAATGCAGATGCATGGCAGTGAAGAGCAGAGGCCATGGGAGACAATACGTGTGAGACCGGTAGGTGGGGAGAGGGAAGGGGAGGATGTTGATCAGGTGATACAGTGTAGCTGGTAAAATATAAAGAGGTTACCTGGGATTATCTGATGGCAGGCAGGTTATAATGTGCCATAAATTCAATGCCTATATTTAGTCCATGATTTTTTGTATCCAGTAGATTTATGAAGTGAAGGCTCATCTATGGAAGGTTTTTTGTAAATTCTCTTTGAGGATTAGAACTGAGAGATTGGCGAGAGAGTCGTTGTCTTGTGAGACATGTGCACCCACAGGTAATTGGGTATTCTTGTCTTTGATTTTTTTGGGTGTGTATTCATTCTGGTATGCAGTTGTTATTTGGTTTCTCCTACATATTTCCCTTCTGATAACCCCGAATAACCTGTCTATATTTTACCAGCTATACTCTGTCACCAGGTCAACATCCCCTCTACTCTCCCCACAACCTACCTGCCTCACATTTGGTGCACTGGATGTCCCTAATATATTCATTCTAACGTGCATTTGTGGAGTAATTTTTGTAGTCTACAGCTTCAGTAGTCCCCAAGCAGCTCACTATAAGCATGTTCACACTTTAGTTAAAATAAAATGACAATATCCCTATTTTGAAAAACGTATAGTCAACTTATATATGACAAGAAAAGAGTAACGACAAGTAGGCAAAAGTTGCAGAGGAAGAACAAGGGTTACAGATAAGATAATGTAGTTGCTTGTTTTAGCCATGTGCATGATTTGAGGGTTTTTTTATATTCTTTTCTTCATAATACATCTAATTGTTAAATTAATTCTTGTGAGGAGTGCAGAAAGACTGAGACTTAAGGTGTTTGAATCAGGACAGAGTGGTGAGTTGTTCCAGTAATTGGAGGTCACTTCATGGATAAGGGGTGGCATGGAAAATATCTGGAGGCTATTGAGAAAAAATAAGATAAATGTAAACCTACCACTGGAATATGTTGCAGAATGGAGAAAATAAGAAGAGGAATGTGGTAAGAGCAGGCTGTTGACGTAGGCAGGGAATGAGTTACATATGGTCTTGGAGACAAAGACAGGATATTTAAACCTGAAGGTGTATGAGGAAGGAGAGCTAGAGGAGGGGTTGTGAAGAAACATACTCAGAAGAATGGGCAATTTAATATACATTTTGAATGCTCTGTGACTCAGTCACAGAAGTGGCAATGGGGACTAAAGTTGGAAGGAGACAAAGTCATTTCTGGTATTAGGATTCTTTCTTTAAAGTTTGGCATTCTGTCTGTCTTTATGATTCCTGTTTTGTGGTGGAACATGTGGAGATCGGTTTTGCCCTGACCTCAGTGAAAGACCTATTGGATAGTGTTCTAGGTTTCCCTTGCTCACCACTCTTTGGATGAGAGTCTGTTCTTATTTATCCTATTATGAACTTTACGTTTTATTCACATTCAGACAGGCTGTTACTGTCTTTCTAACCCTTAATCTTCTACAGGGTGCAAAATTCTGCCTGGGAATTAGCATGTAGGTGATGAACCAGTAGCAGTCTCCAAGTAACATCTGTATGAGTTCTGGTGTCAATGGATATAAAGTATACAGACACATTCCTCAAGGTCAGAATGAGTCAAAGGAATGCTTTGTCCAGGATGACAAAGCAGCTCAGACAGATCATCAGCAATGGAGCCACATGAGAGACCCCATAGCAATTTCACAACCACGGGGGGAACTGCCCAAGGAGCCAGATTGTCCACAGTTTGGCACCTGTACCTAGTCTGATGTGGTGGGATAATTGGTATGTCCCACACAGCTCCACCACATCCCTTCTTGAATATTTACAAAAAAGAATTTCATATAATTCTCTCATTTTGGGGAAAAAAATACAAGCCTATTATTTTTATGAACAGGGTTTGTGTAGATGCAGTTAGGCTTGTGAAATGTGAGGAATATGGGTCTTGTACTTTAATCAGGGTACTGAAACTGACTCAAATGCCAGCTCTGTCACGGGGTTCTTGAATGACGCTGGGTAAATATCCTCTGTTCTAGTGTGCACATATAAAGTAGACATAACAGAGCTTCCTTTTCTACCTGAAGAAAAGACTAGCAGATTGAAATACATTTAAGTTCATTACTGTCATCTGAATGCTAAAGCAATCTGAATCTAATACAAAAGGTTAGACAGAAAGGTTATTTCAACCTAACTAAATAAAGCTCAGGAGTTATTATGATATCAAAATAACCAGTTGTTTTTAAGTGTAATGCAAAATGTTTCTTGACTTGTGTTTCAAAGGCTGCAAATCAAAATGTGGCACAGACTCTAGAGTGGCTTGGTCCAGGCTATTTTATAATGAAAACTCATAGCTCAAAACTGCTCATTTCTTTTCCTCCCAGCTTTGAGCAGATAATAGGGATCTATAAATTATAAAATAAGCTAAAATAAATGTTACCAAAACTTGAACAGATTTCTAGACCCACCTTAGGAACTTTCACAGTCCTTTTGGTTGCTACTGTTTTGTACCATATAAAAATATCTATTTCATGCACATGACCTGAGTATTAGAATAGATGTAAATAATTGTTCCCAAATCCTATGACATGATAGCTAAGTACAGGAGTCTTAGCCAAAATGACATAAACTGATTTGTAGCAGCCTTGGTCAAGTAAAATCCCTGTACTGTAATTTTTCAATGGAGATGTGTATTGAATTATTTTGTCTATGTGGTACTATAAATCAATTTTATTCATACATAGAACTCCTGGAAAAAGAGAATTAGCATCTCTGAGAATGGCTAAAGCCTGACAAGAATATTTAGGTTATATTTATTGCTGGCATGAACCATCTGTTTTAGGACTATGTTATGGTTGTCTGTCCATGGATGTTTAATGGAAAGGAGAGAGTGGAAGGCTGGACACCAAGAACCACCTCACATAGACACAGTGATCATGGAGAAGTATTGACTTCCAATAAGCATAAGCAATGCTTCTGGAAGCAGAATTTACAATTTCACATGGGACAAGGAGAAAGGGGCACCATGGGCATGCCTGTGCATTAGCCAGCCTGGAGAAACTCAGACAGTTCACCATTAAAGGGAGCAGCTGTACTTCCCCTGGCATGCTTAACACCTTTCCTGGAACTCTTGATGGAACAGTGCACCTCAGGACAGTGGTTTAATACTACTATTTAGCCCTTTGATTGCAGGTATTGGTAACATTTGCTTTGGCATCATATCAAATATTTGCAACGTACATACAGAATTAACCCATTCATTGACAATGACCCATTAAATAAATTAATGTAAGATTGATTTTCTATTTTGCCATTTCATGCAATTTCACTACTTTATTTGCAATTCCAGTTAAATGGATTCTTCTCTCTCTCTCACACACACATGCTTCCCAATCTCCTTACCCCTCCTACAATTAAGGAGATACATTTTGCATAAGCTTGTTTATGCCCCTCCCCACTACATGGTGGGTTCAATAAAAGACATCATCCACAAAATTCCTTGCCTCTTTGATGAAATAGTCTGTTTCACCACAAACCAGGACTGCTGTTGCTTTAAAGCTGACATATTCTAAGTGAAATATGTGCCTGGTATTGCTTTAACAAAATGAGTAGAACTGAATCCTCTTGTTTGGGTTAATACTGAAACATGACAACCCTGGACAGAAATGTTTTTCACACTACTTCACTTAGAAATGTTTTTTCACACTATTATCCAGGGCTTCTGTTTTATGTTTGGCCTAAAAGACAGCTCCTACAACCATCCAGGGCTTGTAAACCCCATATAAGGGAATTGGCTATGCACCGAGTCAGAAAAAAGAATGACACTTCCTGAAGAACTAGCACAACTTCCAGTACTCCCTCAGGCTTTCTTTGGAGGTCTCTCAACTAAATATTAGCTGCAAAAACAGAGGGACATAGGAAATGCCATACTAGCTCAAACCTATGGTACATCCATTTTGTCTCTGACATTGGACAGCATCAGAAATAGGTGCCAAGAATGGATACTTGTGGAATAATCTGTGCACAGGGAAAGCTTCTTCCTTATTCCAAACTCTGTCAGTCAGGTTTATAGTCTGATGTGTTGCAGCTCTTTATGAATAGGTATTCCCAGTGGCCACATAAATGTACAGTCTTTTTATTTTTATAGTCTACTAACCTCTTAGACTTAGTAAGATGTAGAAGCAAAGAGGTCTAGATCTTGTGAAGAAAACATTTCTTTATATGAGTTAATTGTACCTTTGCATTTCAAAGATCTTTGTGTGCAGTGACAATAGCTATTTTATGTTGAGATACTGCAGCTATTACAGCAGAGGCTATAGCACAGGCAACTGGTAGGGAGGGCATGAAGGCACGTGCCCTCCCTCCGCCCCCCCCCCCCCCCCCGAGACTGGCTCCCGACTCGGCACCTCTTGGGACGGGCAGTTTTTTTTCTGTGTGGCAGCATGTTGGAGCAGGGCACTAAGCCATGGCACAGAAACATAGGAGAGGATATGGGGCTTTTGGCATGCCCCTGGGCCCACCCCCCAGATTTGGGAGGCACCAGTCACCCCTGGACTATGGGGTGCTCTTTCCTGTCAATTTTAGTGTGTTCTTGTTTCATTCCATCATTTAAAAGAGCGTATTTACACTGAAAGTAAATGTGAGATGGTAGGGTAGATAAGAAATAAAGACAAGTGGGATAAAGTCATTAAGTCACAGGTAACAAATGAATCGTCTGGACTGATTTACCCTTTGAACAGATTACAGTAGATCAACCGATGCTTCCAATATTATGCCACAGCAGTACCAGACACATAAGTTAGCAGTGCTGACAGGAGGAAGCAATGGTTGAAGACAGAGTACTCCTCCCTGTCAGTCAGAACTGAATCAAGTTAGCACCTTTTCACCAGAAGAGATTTAAAACAGTGGTTGTTAAAGGCTTGAACTACACTGGGATCCATTCAAGGCTTGATACTCTTCATTGGCTTCGTGGTACTAGCTCAAATTTTGTCTCGTGACCTTTATTTGCAAGATCAGAGATTTCTTGGCCTCACCTGAAATTGGGTATCTGTATTCAGTTGAATTAAATTTGCCCTGTACTGTAACTTTAAAAGGAGAACTTACTCTCCACTTCTTTTCTGTGAAAGCTATTGTATTACGTTATTGGTAAAAAACATCTTCCGCTTTCCATATCAGAACTGAATATATATCAGTGAGGGGTGAGTAGTTTCTCTCTCCTGGGGCTGGTCACAATGCTTCTTATATGGTTTTCCAGGAGTTACCATTATTATACCCTGTTTTTAATTGTTTACAATGCTGAATATTTTAGTGGACTGAAATTCTTCAGACTGAGTGTCTGCCTCATTGCTATTATAGAACAATTGAGACAAACTGGGTATGACCATCCCACAACACAAAAATGTCTGAAGTCATGCAGGAGCATCCTCATCAGCACCCAATCTCTCAATGCCACACCCAAGTCGATACCACTACAGGTGTGGGACAAGAAGCTGAAGAAAATACCTGACAGTGAAAAAATGGACATTCCTATGGCTGAGTCCTTACCACCTGGGGCTGATGAACCATAGCAAAGGTGGCCAAGTCTCAACTGCCTATGTACCAGAGTTGGATGTTCCAAGGAACTATTGAAGAAGCAGGGCTATACCATTGACTCAACCACCTGTGACTGTGGCAGAGCCTCAGACTATGCAACACCTGCTGCAATACCCACTGCTCAAAGGCACAAGTACAATGAAGGATCTTGCAAAGTACAATAAATGAGTACAAGAAGCATGTGTAGCAAAATGGTGAAATGTGACATAGAAGAAAAAGAGACTACTACTAGTACTACTACTATTTTGGTAACTTTCAGCAAAAACCATTCAGCTATTTCCAAGAAGTATGAGGAAAAATACATTGAATCTGGTGACCTTTTGTCTGCTGCAGGAGTAAGAATTTTAGCAAAGACTTGGCCTTGTGTCAGAAAGCTGTTTTTCTATGAAAATTGGCCCCAAAATAGTCAAGTCATAAGCTTCTGCAAAATTGCTGTTTACATATGCTCAGTAAGGATTTGCTAGAGTTTTGCTGTTAAGATCCCTGAAAAATCCGTCATCTGTATCAGGATCATACAGTTGCATGTTTGGGGTGTGCCAGGGTAATTTGGGTCTGAATCCAGGTACCTGAAGAGTTTGTAACAGGCTAGGGAGCTTTGAAGAAAACACTATGTCATTTTATGCACCCAAGACTTGAATTATGGTTGCACAGGTAACCCAAGTGCTGGACTCAGTTGTCTAAGTAAGTTAGGCCTCACAATAAAATCTGGAGCAATATCTAAACATCTTAAAATCTAGCCTTACTGACCTTACAAGGCCTAAAATGCTCCATGAATGCTCAAGTTTATTTCAGATACAAGAGTCAAGTATTGTTACACTGCTGTCAGACTTGCTCAGTTTTTCTTTCTATACCCAGCACTGAACAATATACTTGGAGGCTTAAGATCAAAATTTTGGCTTCACTGATTCATAGATGTTAGGGTCAGAAGGGATCTCAACAGATCATCGAGTCCTGAACCCCTGCATAGGCAGGAAAGAGTGTTGAGTTCAGATGACCCCAGCCAGATGCCCATCCAACCTCCTCTTGAAGACCCCCAGGGTAGCGGAGAGCACCACCTCCCTTGGGAGCCCATTCCTGATTTTGGCCACCCTAACTGTGACGAAGTTCCTCCTAATGTCCAGTCTAAATCTGCTCTCTGCTAACTTATGGCCATTATTTCTTGTAACCCCCAGGGGCGCCTTGGTGAGTAGAGCCTCACCAATTCCCTTCTGTGCCCCCATGATGAATTTATAAGCAACCACAAGGTCACCTCTCAACCTTCTCTTGTGGAGGCTGAAGAAGTCCAGGTGCCCTAGTCTCTCCTCATAGGGTTGGCCTGCAAGCCCTTAATCATACGAGAGGTCCTTCTCTGGACCCTCTCCAGGATATGCACATTGCTTTTAAAGTGTGGCGCCCAAAACTGGACGCAGTATTCCAACTGTGGTCTGACCAGAGCTCGATAGAGGGGAAGTATCACCTTTTTGGTTCTGTTTGTCATGCATCTGCTGGTGCACGATAAAGTGCCGTTAGCTTTGCTGATGACTTTATCACACTGACAGCTCATCTTGGAGTCCACTAGGACTCCGAGATCCCTTTCTGCTTCCATGCTGCTGAGCAGGTCATTTCCTAGGCAGTAGGTGTGCTGGACACTTTTCCTCCCTAGCTGCAGCACTTTGCATTTCTCCTTGTTAAATCACATTCTGTTGTTTTCTGCCCATTTGTCCAACCTGTCCAGGTCTGTCTGTAGTTGTTCCCTGCCCTCTGGTGTGTCCACTTCTCTCCACAGTTTTGTATCATCCGCAAACTTGGACAGAGTACACGTCACTCCTTCGTCCAAGTCACTGATGAAGACATTGAAGAGTATCAGTCCAAGGACCGAGCCCTGTGGGACCCCACTGCCCACATCCTTCCAGGTCAATACCAACCCATCCTTTACCACTCTCTGGGTACACCCTATATTCCTGCCCTGCCTGGCCCAATCTCTGGTGGCTCCTGCAGCACCCCCCCCAAGGGCTGCACCACCCAGCCCCACCCCTCACCCACTCTCCTAGAACTGCCAATGGCTGTCCTGCCCAGCCCCACTCCTGGCTGCCCTCCCCCCACAGCCTCCAGCACTTTAAAAAAAGATAGAATGAAAAAGCCTCTACTCACCATAGTAGCAAAGGTTGGGGGGTGGGGGTGGGGCTCCTAACCTCCTAGCAGAACTCCCCAGGGCAGTACAGGGCAGTGGGGCCCGGGCTGGGGCCACTGTGGCTGTCATCTCACGCCACACTGTGCTTGGCTGGGGGGGCTGGGGCCAGGCGAGGCAGGGATCAGAGGGGCTCAGGGGGCAGGCAGGGGATGGGGCCAGGTGAGGCAAAGATCTGGGGGAGTGGGCAGGGCTAGCAGGGATCCTCCCCATGGTCCCCTCCCCATTCCTCCAGTCCTCTTCACCTCTTACTTACCTGCAGTGGAGTCTGGGTCCAGCTCTCTGCAGATGGTATGCTGCCTGCCCTGCATGGGCAGGCAGGGTGCTTCAGCACCAGGTTGAGAGCCAACCTTAGAGATGCTCTGGCAGCCAGAGCATCTCTGTGGATAACTCAGCCTCCAGTTGCCCCAGGCCATGCCCTGCCCCACTTTTTTTCTTTTCAGGTTTTTTTGACCTCTGGATATCCAGGGGTCTAATTTTGTCCAAGCACTGCAAATTTGCAGCACGGGGAACATTTTATCATTCCTGTACATGCCTCTTGCAGTGTCTCAAAGGAGTTTGAGATGTTGCAAGAGGCACGTGCAGGGTCCTCTGGATGTGCCCAGTGGGTGGACAATAATGATTTGTATCCTGAATGTGTAGGATGAACTTTAATAATGGTTACAAATAAGTCTCTAGTTACAGGGCTTTAATGCATTTTCTTTGTGGGGTGTGAAAGAAAAAAAGATCCCTGATACACAATAAGGTTAAGTGTGTCTTCTTTCCAAATTTTTTTGGGAAGCAGCAGAGATAAGCAATGGTGAGGTGCTTGGACATTAAATGGATGGACCAGTGCAGTGAGGTTATACAGACAATGGTTTATTTTTATGCCTGGCTGAGGGGTCTTACTTCCATGCTGAAGGTCAATTTGGTTGCCAGAACTGAGGTCAAGAAGGAATTCCTCCTCCCCCTGACAGATTGGCAGGGACCTTACCAAGTAAGAAAGCAATTTATTTACATTCGTCCTCAGCATGAGGCATGGCTTGCCTGCTAAGATTATTTTGGCATGTCTCACCTAGTTAATTCCGTACCATTGCAAGGACCTTGCATAATAGTAATATCTTGCCCTTGTCTGCCTGGGGCTCATTTTGGTCTCATGGGGCACCTATACATGAGTAGCAGGGCTGCTCCAGTGCACTGTAATTGTAGCATATTGGAGCAAACCGAATGAGCTTTAGTTAAAGTGACCTGCCACCATTTTTAAGCACAGGGACACTGATACATGCAATGATCCAGGTGCTTTCATTACAGAGGCTCTTGGAGCCGATCTAATTAAAGTAATTCCCCCACCCTCTCACACACATTCCTGGAGCACATATATAAATGTCCATGATGACTGAAATGCTTCAGTTTAACTGCAGTCTTCTGGCTTAATCTCAGGTAATGATTTAATAGTCAGGCTATATGATGTGGTCTTAAAGACTATGAAAATGCAGGACTACCAGGAGTGTAGTTGTTTTTGGATCTTTTCTGTTAGCAGGGAAGAAGTTACCAAGTGCTGAAAGAATAATCATCACCAATGGCTTACTTACATATGTCCCTGACATTCAGTTCTACTACAGCTTTCATAACATCTCAGCCTCAATGACTTATTCCCAGTTGCAGAAATTCAGGAAACATATTTTCTTAAAAATGCATTTTGAATCTTCAGACTTGAGCCGCTTCTTGAGACATCTCTTTACTTTAGATATGCAGTTCTTTGTTATTTGTCAGCGGGGCTCTGCCAGAAGGCCCCAGAACCCCTACAGCCCCTGCTGCAGCTGGTGAGTGTGGGACATTTTTTTTTAAAGTGCCAGGACTGGGATGAGGCCGGGCAGGGTAGCCATGGGGCATCTTCTGTGACTTCCTCCTGAAGCTCCCTCCTCACCCACGGGGAGAGGCAGGCACAGCTAGAGAAGCCACAGGAGAACCTGCATCCGCCTAGTTGTGCTTGCCTCTCCCCAGCCTCTCCCCAGCCAATCCAAATCACTAATTCTCTCTGAATCACCACCAAATCTGCCAAAGCTGATTCAGACAAATCGATTCAGGACAGTGATCCCAAATCTCCAAATCGAATCACTGTCCTCTGAATTGGCTGAATCTGAATCCAAGTCAAATACTTCCCTATTTACACAGGCCTAATACCTAAGAGTGCTAATATTGCATGGCACCCTTTATAGGATCTCACAGAGTTTCAGGGTGCTAGGGCTGAATGAGTATCACTGGTTTACACAAAATAAGGATCTGGTCCTATGACTAAAAATAAATTTTGTGACAGAAAATTAGCATTTCCTAATGGCTTTGAATTCCATGCATAGTCTCTAAGGTTAGAAAAGAATATGGGATTGCCTTATTTAACTTCTGGCATAACACAGGCTGTAGAATTTGACCTAGCTATCCATATACTGAGGCCAGTAAATGTTTCACAGTTTCATTGTTTCTTAGTTGGTAGGGTCAGAAGGGACCTGAGCAGATCATCCAGTCCAACCCCCTGCTTTGGCAGGAAAGAGTTCTGGAGTACACCCCAGCAAGGTGATTGTCTAGCCTCTTCTTAAAGACCCCCAGGGTAGGAGCCAGCACCACTTCTCTTGGAAGTAGGGTCCAGATCCTAGCCACCCTGACAGTGAAGTAGCACCTCCTGAAGTCTAATCTGAATCTACCCTCTGCCAGCTTCTGACCGTTATTTCTAGTCACTCCTGGTAGTGCTCAGGGGAACAGGGACTCCCCCAATGCTTTCTGATCCCTTCTGACTAGTTTGTAAACGGCCACTAGATCCCCCCTCAGCCTTCTCCTGTGGAGGCTGAACAGGTTACCCTTAGTCTCTCCTTGTAGGGACTGCCCTACTGCCCCCTGATCATGCGAGTGGACCTCCTCTGGACCCTCTCCATGTTGTCCACATCCCTCCTGAAGTGCGGCGCCCAGAACTGGATGCAGTACTCCAACTGCAGTCTGACCAGTGCCACATAGAGGGGGAGGATCACCTCCTTGGACCTGCTTGAGATGCATCTGTGGATGCATGACAAGGTACGGTTGGCCTTCCTGACCGCATCCCCACACTGTCAGCCCATGTTCATCTTGGAATCAATAATGACTCCAAGATCCTTTTCTGCTTCTGCACTGACGAGAAGGGAGTTCCCCAGCCTGTAGCTTTGCTGCTGGTTCTTCCTCCCCAGGTGCAGTACCTTGCACTTGTCAGTGTTGAAACTCATCCTGTTCTCATCTGCCCTCCCCTGTAACCTGTCTAGGTCCAATTGCAGCTTATTCCTCCCTTCTAGTATACCCACTTCCCCCCACATCTTAGTGTCATCTGTGAATTTGAACAGGGTGCTTTTTACCCACTCGTCCAAGTCACTGATGAAGATGTTGAACAGTGTGGGCCCAAGGACCGAGCCCTGGGGGACCCCACTGCCCACATCCCTCCAGGGTGAAAATGATCCATCCACCACCACTCTCTGGGTGCAGCTTTCCAGCCAGTTAGTGACCCATCTGACTGTGTAGGTATTGATGCCCCAGTCCCCCAGTTTTTTAATGAGAATGGGTTGAAAGACAGTGTCGAAGGCCTTTCTAAAGTCCAGAAAGACTATGTCCACTGCTACCCCTGAATCTAAGGATTTGGTGACCTGGTCATAGAAGGCCACCAGGTTGTTCTGACAGGACCTGCCTCTAATGAACCCGTGTTGGTTGCCCCTAAGCATAATCTCCCCTGATGGCCCCTCGCAGACATGCGCCAGGATAATTCTCTCAAAAAGCTTACTCAGGACTGAGGTAAGACTAACTGGCTTATAGAATCATAGAATCAATGAGTTGGAAGGGACCTAGACAGATAATCTAGTTTGACCCCCTGCCATGGGCAGGAATGAGCACTGGGGGTGGGAGGGGTCATAGGACCCCAGCCAGGTGCCTGTCCAGTCTCCTCTTGAAGATTTCCAGGGGAGGTGAGAGCACCACCTCTCTGGGAAGCCTATTCCAGGCTCTGGCCACCCTTACTGTGAAGTAGTTTTTCCTAATATCCAACCTAAACCTATCCTCACTCAGCTTGTCGCCATTGTTCCTGGTGACTCCAAGGGGGGCCCTGGTGAACAGACTTTCTCTGAGTCCCTGCTGCTGGCCCCAGATAAGGTTATAGGAGGCCACAAGATCCCTCCTCAGTCTCCTCTTGTGGAGACTGAAGAGATTTAGGTCCCTCAGCGTCTCCTCATAGGGCTGGCCATGGAGGCCCTCAACCTTACGAGTGGCCCTCCTCTGGACCCTCTCCAGGTTCTCCATGTCCTTCTTGAAGTGCGGCACCCAGAACTGGACACAATACTCCAGCTGCAGCCTGACCAGCACCGCATAGAGGGGGAGCAAGGCCTGTCTGGACCTGTTAGTAATGCCCCTGTTGATGCATGACAGGGTGCAGTTGGCTCTGCCTATTGCTTCATCGCATTGGTGACTCATATTCATCCTGGAGTCAATCCTGACTCCAAGATCCCTCTCTGCCCCTGTGCTGCCGAGACGGTCAGCCCCTAACCTATAACCACAATGCTGGTTCCCTCTGCCCAGGTGCACAACTCTGCACTTGCCCTTGTTGAACTGCATCCTATTCACTTCTCTAACCTATCCAGGTCTGCCTGGATGCCATCCCTGACTGCCAGTGTATTCACTTTACCCCACAGCTTGGTGTCATCAGCGAACCTGAACAGGGTGCACTCCACACCCTCATCCAGGTCACTAATGAAGGTATTGAACAGATATTGAAGATAGTTTCCTGGGTCCTCCTTCCTCCATTTTTTGAAAATAGGAACCACATTGGCCCTTTTCCAGTCCTCTAGCATTATGCCAGAGCAGCGTGAGTACTTGTAAAGCCATGCAAGGGGTCCTGCAATAGCCTGTGCTGCATGCCTAGAGTGAGGATTTGCAACATCGAAGAGACCATCCCTAAAATCATCAAGCCCTCTGACTACTACCCACTGGTTGTGGTCCATGTGGGTACAAATGATGCATCCAAGGGCAAACCAGATAACATCATGGAGGACTACAAGGCCTTGGGACACCAACTGAAGAAGATGGGAGCCCAGGTAGTATTTTCCTCCATTCTCCCAGTAAGTGGACGGGGTAGGCGTCATGAGGCCTGCATTGACATGGTTAACCGGCATCTGGAGAGCTGGTGCCATGAGTCAAGCTTCAGGTTTTTTGACAACGACCCATGTTTTTGTAAGGAGGGCATGCTGGAGTGGGATGGGCTTCACCTCTCCCCTCAGGGCAGACGTATCTTTTCCTCTAGGTTGGCTTATCTCATACGGTGGGCTTTAAACTAGCTTCGCTGGGGAAGGGGCCAGTTTGAGTGGAGAGGATGCTTCATGAGCTTTCATGGTGACAAGAGGAAGGGAAGCCCAGGTAAGCATCAATGTCCAGGGAGCAGGGGGCCACAACTGTCCTGGGAGTGGGAGGAAGGCACGTGCACCCTCAGTGCCTCTACACTAATGTTGTAGTATGGGGAGTAAGCAAGAGGAACTGTGTCTCCTGCTTGCGAGTAAGTACCCAGACTTAGTAGGGCTCACAGAAACCGGTGGGACCCTACCTACAACTGGGCGGTGGGCATTTGGGGATACACCGTATATAGAAGAGACAGGACAGAGAGGAAATGTTGGGGGGTAGTGTTTTATGTCACCTCACATCATCAAGGATTAGCTTTGGGTTAGAGGAGGGTCGGGCAAAGACACTATGGGTAAAACTACAAGGGAGGCATGGTGAAAAGGACCTTACAGTGGGTGTTTACTACAGACCATCCAACCAGGAGGAAGAGCTGGACCAGGACTTCTCCAGTCAGCTTATGGAGGCAGTTAGGTCAAGGGATGTTATTGTTATGGGTGACCTAAACTACCCAGACATTTGCTGGGAGGAGCAGACAGCCAGGTCTGACTGCTCATATAGGTTCCTGGCTGTATTACAGGACCTTCACCTCATCCAGGAAGTGCCCCACTAGGGGTAACACCTTGCTGGACCTGGTCCTGGCCACAGGGGATGACCTGATAAGGGGACTGCAGGTCCTTGACCACCTGGGCAATAGCGATCATCACCTGCTGGATTTCACTATCCAGCACAGGGCATCAAGGGCTCACACCAAGGCTCAAACCCTTGACTTCAGAAAGGCCAACTTCAATAAGCTTAGGAGACTAGTGGAGGGGGCACTGAGGGCCCAGAAGGTAGAGGAGATAGAAGTCCATGAGGGATGGTTGTACCTTAAGGGGGCGATCCTCAAGGGATAACAGTCCCTGAGAGACACAGGGGGGGTAAAAGTGCTCAGAAAACCCCTTGGCTCAGCAAGGGCATTCAGCAATGCCTGAAGACTAAAAGGGGGGGCGTACAATCAGTGGAAGGGAGGAGCTATCACCAAGGAGGAGTACCCCTCCTCGGCCCGTGAGTGTAAGAGGGCTATTAGGAAGGCCAAGGCAGAGATAGAACTCAGGTTAGCGTCCAGGATTCAGGACAACAAAAAGTCCTTTTTCAAGTACATTGGGAGCAAGAAGAGGGCATCAGGCAATGTAGGGCCCCTGCAAGATGCAAATGGTAATTTTGTGGCTAAGCCAGACAAGAAAGCTGATATTTTTAACAGTTTCTTTGCCTCTGTTTTCTTGAACAGGAACTGGGATATCCCACCTTCCAGAGGTAGGGACAATCTTGGGGATTGCTCTGTCAGGCCTTCAGTCAATGCAGATGTATTTAGGGATCTTCTGGAAGGGCTAGACATTTTTAAATTTGCAGGTCCAGATGCCCTCCACCCAAGGGTGTTGAGGGAGCTGGCAGGGGTCATCACGGAGCCCTTGGCCTGGCTGTATTAGTATTCATGGTCATTTGGCCAGGTGCTGGGGGATTGGAAACTGGCTAATGTCCCAATTTTCAAGAAAGGGAGGAAGGACGACCCAAGTAACTATAGGCCTGTAAGCCTCACCTCTGTGCTTGGGAAGATCTTGGAGAGAATCATCAAGGAACCTGCAGGGGAGATCATACTCAGGGGCAATCAGCATGGGTTCATCAAAGGCAGGTCCTGCCTGACCAACCTGATTGCCTTTTATGACCAAGTAACTAAATCCTTGGATGATGGTGTCACCGTGGACGTAGTCTTTCTAGACTTTAAGAAGGCCTTTGACACTGTCTCTCACCCCATCCTCATCAATAAATTAAGCAACTGTGGTATTGATGCCTGCACAGTTGGACGGGTAGAAAATAGGCAGATGGGGTGCACCCAGAGAGTAGTGGTGGACGGGTTGTACTCAATCTGGTGAGACGTGAGCAGTGGGGGACCCCAGGGCTTGGTCCTCGGGCCCGCACTGTTTAACATCTGCATCAGTGACTTGGACAAGGGGGTGGAAAGCACGATGTGCAAGTTTGCTGATGACTCTAAGATGTGGGGCAAGGTGGACACACTCGAAGGGAGAGAGACTCTGCAACTAGGTTTAGACAGACTACAAAAGTGGGTGGATAAGAATAGGATGGGGTTCAACATAGAGAAATGCAGGGTGCTGCACCTTGGGAGAAGGAATCCACAGCATACATACAGGCTGGGGAGTTCCTTTCTTGAAAGCACAGAGGTGGAAAGGGATCTTGGAGTCATTATTGACTCCAAGATGAACCTGAGCTGCCAATGACAGACTGCAGTCAGCAAGGCTAGCCATACCTTGTCATGCATCCAAAGGTGCATGTCAAACCGATCCAGAGAGGTGATCCTCCCTCTCTATGTGACTTTGGTCAGGCTGCAGTTGGAGTACTGTGTCCAGTACTGGGCACCGCACTTCAAAAGGGATGTGGTCAGCCTGGAGAGAGTTCAGAGGAGGGCCACCCGCTTGGTGAGAGGGCAGCAGGACAGGCCCTATGAGGAGAGATTGAGGGACCTGAATCTGTTCAGCCTCAGCAAAAGGAGGCTGAGGGGGGACCTGGTGGCTGCCTACAAACTCATCAGGGGAGATCAACAGCAAATAGGTAGAGCCCTTTTCTCCCCAGCACCACCTGGGGTGATGAGGAACAATGGTAATAAGCTGATGGAGAATAGGTTTAGGTTAGAGATCAGAAGGTAATTTTTTACAGTTAGGGTGGCCAAAATCTGGAACCAACTTCCCAGGGAAGTGGTCCTCACCCCTACCTTGGGCAAATTCAATAGGAGGTTGGATGATCACCTGTCTGGGGTCTTGTGAACCCAGCATTCATTCCTGCCTGTAGCAAGGGGTCAGGCTAGATGATCTTTTCAGGTCCCTCCTGACCCTAGCTAGTATGAAACTATGAAACTCTGCTAATTCCCTTAGCACTCTGGGGTGGAGATCATCAGGACCAGCTGATTTAAATGCTGGTCCCTCCAGAAGTTCCCTGACTAGGTCCTCACTGACCCTAGGTTTGGGTGTGCCTCCCCTGGGGCCCACAGGGGTCCTGCTGCAGGGGGTGACCTGGTTTCTGCTCAGAAGAATGGAGACAAAGAAATTGTTAAATAGGTTAGCTTTGTTGTCTGGTGAGATGAGCATATTTCCTCGCATTGTTTGACTATAATATATTTTCCACATAAATATCAGCCCTATTCAGAAGATACTTTCTGGAGGCTGCAAGCAAGAGGAACAGTGGGGGAAAAAAAACCCTGGTCATACCCTGTTCACTCTCCTTTTCAGCATCCACTCTGTGCCCTTGTGTGACTCAGGATGCTGGGCAAGGTGGACCTATGGTCTTACCCACTAAACGGTAATTCTTCTGTTCTTACCAAGTGTTAAAAAATCCACAATTCTCTTGTTAGTTTGTTTTAATGATTCATCACATTCGCTGCTAAAATGTGACCTTTATTTCTCATTTAAATTTGTCTGGCTTTAATTTTCAGCCATTGAAAATGCTGTTGAATAGTGAAAAAAGGCCATTTCTTCCACCCATACCTCTGAGAAAAGCCAGGGTGGATTCTACAGTCACTGCTAGAATTGATACAGAGGATCTGGAATAGTGCACAGCACTTCCATGCTGCTCCTAGAAGAATGCAAAGTATATATATTGGAACGCATTGAGCATTTTCATGTTTTATTATCGAGTTGAATTTGGTTCTGCTTTTTGTTAAAGCTCAGCTCTGAAAACACTTCAAAAAGACTACAGACTGTAGGGGCATCAATTCTGGAACTTGCAGCTTGACAAGTAATCTTATAGCTGCCTTGTGTTTTAGAAGAAGCTTAGCAGTCATGTTTATAGAATTGGATAACCTGTTAAGTATGTCCAATTAGTTGTGCAAGTAATCAGTCTTTAAGAAAATATCAATCTTAAGCAGGTTAGTTCTTTACTTATATACCAATCTTTAAAAACTCAACATGGTGACTCACATGTGTATAGATTATCACATGCTTAAATATTTGTAGACTTTGGCTTAAAAATAGACTGTGAAGATCTTTTCAGGATGGAAACGTGCAAAAATTATTTCCATCCTGAAATATGTTTGAAGTAGTGTTCAAAATATATTAGGTGCACAGAGGGAAGACAATATTTTGCACAAAGAACTTGTATTGTAAGACATACAAACAATATAATGTCAAATGTTTGTCATAATAATAGATTTCTTGTTAGTTACTCCCATGTTCTTGCTGTTCCTAGTTGCATCCTCCATTTTCTGTTGAGGTGTTCCCAGGAGTGTGTTTTGCCATGGTTGATCCTGTATGCTTCTCATAATTCTTGCTACAGAAATTCAAGGTCGGTATGAAAAGTCAGAGGGATTAGCTACCAGTCTGATGGCATCCATATAAATAAAAATATTCAGAGGAGGTCAATTGTGACAGGAAAAATGCCCTTAAAGCATCACCTGCTCTTTGCAGTCACCAGCAATGCCTACTGCTTACTGTCACATGTTATCCCCTCTATTAAGTATCAACACATTTTTCAATTATCTTTCATAGGGAAGTTACTGCTTTCACAGACCTTTGTAGAACTAAGCAATCATTTTCATAGGAAAATAAAATAATAATCTTGCCCAGCCCAAGTTTTCACTAAGGAAGGCTAGGAAAAAAAAATTATTTCTTCTAAGATTTAGATCATATTTGAAATGTCTGTCTTCTAGCTTTAGAACAGTATGAGATATTTGACATTCAACTTTATTTGGCTATTACAGAATGTGAAGTCTAGGCTGGGCTGCCTTATTTAAGAAATAAAAATTCCCCTGCTAATCCTAGAAGCAAAGCAAACATGCATCTGTATTGTTTGCACAGTGCAGGCTTCCATTTAGTTAGGAACAGATGGTTTTAAAAAAATATTTCCCTTCAAAACCTATGGTTTAAATTAAGGACAAAATGGTTTGTGCAAGTCAGTTTTCCAAACACGCTACCCCAAAGTCAGATTCTGTAAAACTGACAATGCCATGAGATTCTCCAGCATCTGCTAAGTAGGGCTAAACCTCCTGGAGAGCTGTGCTGTCTCCTCTGAAGGAAAGAAGAATGCGTTTCCTAAATAAGGAGGTTTTTTATTATGATTCATTAGCTGAACATATGGTGTGTCAAGGGAATGTGGACATCTTTCCCATTGTGTTTTCAAGATTTTATTACTCAAAATCCCGTTCCTGATTGAGGGATAGACAAATGAAATTTTCTCTCTGTGCAGGAAAAAGAAAGGCATGAGCAAAACAAAGGCTATTTGTCAAAGCAAATATACAAGTGGTACAAGGAATGGAAAGACTGTTCAGAATACAAATGTTAAATTGGCTTATGGTGTTTAAGTTAAAAAAAAAGAAAATGATAAGATACTAAGGGCTTAAATAGTGTATCAATACATTTTAGCCATTCAAAAGTCTCAGTATCAACAAACTGGATTCTAGAAAGTCCTGCTAGATAAGCATAAGATAAAAAGCCATTCAGTAGATGTACATCATCTAAGATGTACTGCTGCTACACAGAGGAAGCTTCCTGAATCCTTCCAGCTAGTGAAATGCTGCTCGTCTCGCCAGCTCAGATCTGAAGTGGGTGAGTTTGCACTGGAGGTGGTATGCTGACTTGAAGCCATGCAGTCTTTCATCATGTGATTTGCTGAGTTTCTGACAGAGGGAGTGGCTTGTTCCCATTTTTGTTTGCCATGAATAGACTCCATCCACCATGATGATACAATTGTCTAGATAGGTTTTCTGCTGATCAGTCAGTGGGAGGTGTCTTGCTATTTAAAAAAAAATAACAGTCATGTTGGGTGGCTCTTTATAACAAGATGATGTCTGATGTTAAGAGACAAGATATTGGAGAGAAGCAGTATACATCCAGCATTTCTTGGTCTTACAGGCGCTGTTATTCTCTCAGCTCTTGAGCTTTCTCTGAATAAAAGAGTTTGGAAGGAATTACTATACCTATCAATTTAGATGTAGTTCTTGGTCCTCTGAATCAGTTTCAGTCTCTTTCCCTGGCCATGGACTCCTGTTTGAATTTAGCATAATTCCCATGGTAAGCATGACATGGTTTCATAGGTCAGGTTCCATTTAATATAGCAAATAGGGTTAAATTCACAAAGAAGAGTTAGGCATGGAGATGCCTAAATTTTAAGATCTCTCCTGCTTAGTAAAAATTATAATCCCAGATTAGATGCACAGGCTCCCCATACAGTGCATGAGGAGAGTTAGACTAGAATGGGATTCACAGAAACCAGAAATCTAAGCGTGGAGCCACTGAAGCCAATAGGAAATGCCAAAAAAAGAAAATGTAGCTTTAGACCTCTCCCTCAGAGGGAAGGTTGGGAGGTCAGTCTGTTGGTCAAGTAGATGTGGGTGTGGAAGACCTATGTCCAAATCCCTTCTCTGCCTGAAAGCAATCTACCCATATTTTGCCAGTTCTCTAAGGGCAGCCATGGCCAACAAGTTATGGCAAGTCTATAGTGGTAATGGGCTTAATCTCTCATATTGAAGCTGTTCCACTTCAGAAGGAATAATTAATTATTCACTGGGACAGAGAGAGTGAGAATGAAAGTATCATTATGCCCCTTTATAAATCCATGGTATGTCCATGCCTTGAATACCTTGCCCAATTTTGGTCCCCACACCTCAAAAAGAATATAGAAGAACTAGAGAAGAAAAATTTCCAATTTCAGAATCAGGTGTTTTGTTATGGCTTTAATACTTGAAAAATTCCACACTGATCTGTCTTAACATTTCAGAATGATAGTACAATAAAGGCTATCATCCTAAGAAATCATTGCTTTGAGAACTCATACGAGAGAAACTATTTTTAAGTAAAGATAACATAAAATGTGATAAAATTCTTCACTAAGTACTATTTTAGCTTAAAGTGTGACATGATAAGAGTTTACAAAATATTAAATGATGAATAGAAAGTAAATAGGGATTTATTTATTATCACAATACAAAAACTAGGGGTAGTAAAATGAAACTAGTAGGTAGCAAGTTTAAAACTAACGAAAGGAAGTCTTTTTCACGCAGTGTACATCTACACGTGCAATTAACACATAGCAATAAACTTTGGCACAGTTCATGCCAGAGTCTATTGCTCCTGGGTGCAGTGTTTATACATGTGCATGGGACTGCAGCATGTTAAGACAGGTCAGAGCAGCCCCAGCTGACAGGGAACTGGGTGGGCCAGCCTGTCAGCCTGGGGCTGCTTTGCCCTGGTTCAAATGAGAGATTGAAGAGAGAGTGGTTTTCTTGTGAGAGATGTGCCCCCACAGGCAATTGAGTATTCTTGTCTTTGATAGATTTCTGGTGTGTTTTCAGTCTGGTACTCACTTGTTGACAAGACAAGAATACTCAATTACATGTGGGGGCACATTTCTCACAAGAAAAGCACTCTCTCTTCAATCTCTCATTTCTAATCCTGAAAGGGAGTGTACAAAACACCTTTCACAGATGAGTCTATGAACTTCACGACATCAACCTACTGGATACAAAAAAACACGGACTAAATATAGACATTGGATTTATGACACCTGTCTGTCATTTGACTCCCCAGGTACCTCTGTACTATGTGCCAGCTACATTTCCCCTCCCCAACCTTTCTCTCACCCACTAACTCCTCAATTTATATCTTCACTGACTGCCTGTCTTGCACACATACCAGCCTCTGGCTGCTTTAGTATTCATTCCTTCCAGGAAGAGCACACACCAACTGCAGAGGCTTTCTCAGCCTGATAAAGGGTATTTATACCCAAATGTTTGCAAAGTAGAATTTTTCCAATTATTTGAGTTGGTCTAATAAAACAGATCAGATTTACTCAAAGAAAAAGTCTGCCTGTGTCCTTAGACTAACACAGCTACAGCCCCAATAACAGCTAGGCAGCTTGATATGCAGATCAATATTTTATCACTGTTTTCTATTTTATACTTCTGTTCTCTGTAGTTTTATACGTAAACTAACTTCTTTGTGGCTGGGCTCTTTTGTATCAGTATAGTGCCCAGCACAATGAAGCCTAGTTTCTCTGCCTTCTAGTCATGTGATTTCTATATTTTTCTTCATGCTGACTGGAAAGTAGCAAATGGTTCACTGAGAGCACAGCAGAGACAACCTCCCTGTTCTTCTGCAGGTATGGCCTTCAAGAAGGAGTAGGAACAGGAAAGGGAAGTCCTGCTGAATCCTGGAGGCCCAGGAGAAAGCATGTTCAGTGCAGATAAAGCTGCAAAATTTCAATTTGCCTGTACTAAGAATGCCTGCAGTTAGAAGCTTAAAATTTGGCCAGGTATGAGCAGATTTTCCCAGGGATGTAGAAAAGCATGTTTCCATATTTTGCCTCCAGGGCATATTTCAAGTCCCTGCTCCAAAACTCAGAGAATCTTGTAATATGAACCCAGATGAATGAAACAGTGAATCTTAAGTATGCAAACTTAATTATACCTACCTCCAGCACCATTTAAAATTCTATAAATGCACAGGGAAACTTAATTCTGGCATGTTTTGACTTTTGAATTCTGAACTTGGAGATCTTGATGTTCTCTTAATGTGGGGCACGGGTAGGGGAGTTGAGAGTGTGGTTTTAAACATAATTTCAGTATCCCAGTAAACTGAAGAGTCACATAAAAGTTTATAGATGCATATATGTATGATATATTGGAACGGTGCATGTTTTAAATGCATACGCATGCCCACTTGCAGACATAAACACTTTTTGAAATGAGTATAACAGAAACATTGTCCTTGCTGTCAATCTGGTGTTGGACTGATTGTATTTTAATTTGATGTTTGCCGCCTGCACATATCATAAAAAGCACTACATGGGCAAACCATGAGAGTTAGAAAAACAAACCCTTGCCTTTTTTCAGGCCATAATAGAACTGGAGTTATTTCAGTAACAGCTGGAACTAACTGGATTTGTTTTCCCTGACATCTAAAAATATATGTGTCCGTGGTTTCAAGCAAGAAATGAAATGAAGGGTAAAGACAACAGTGAGAGTGAGAAGGAGTAAGACAGAGAGAAAGAGAGAGAGAGGAGTAGGGGTGGGGGCATCCCAGCTGTATTGCTGTGGTGAGCTCTTTGCTATTAGGTTAGCATATACCTGTACCATGGCTAGTAGCATGGGAGGGCAGCTGGTTTCATGGGGTTCTTGGAGAGCATCAGAGCAGCCTCACTGCATGTGTATAGGCACCCAAAGAGCAGTGTTTCCCAACTGGAGTGCCATGGCACACCGGTGTGCCATGAGGCACGTCCAGGTGTGCCATGGCATTTTGGGCTGCAGCCATGCCCCCTGCCTGCTGCTGCTGTGGACACAGACAGGTGGGGAGTGTGGCTCCAGCCAGGCAGGGAGGGTGGCTCCAGCCCAAAATGCCATCTGGCTGGCTGCATGCCACCCCTCCCCATCAGCATCCAGCTGGCTGTGTGCTCTCTGCCCCCCACTGTCTGTGTCTGGTTGGCCGTGTGGCAGAAAGCCACCTTGGTTTCTCCCCAAAACCTCTGCCCTGTGACAATGTGATTAAATCTGTGCTGTGACCATTTGATTAGGATGGGCCCAGCAGAGGAGACACACTCTTTCTCTATCTCTTTAGGTAACCTGAGCTGGCTACATTCCTGAGGGAGGGGGGAAACCTGCTCCCTCTACCTACGTGACTGGTATCAGCTACCTGGGTGAGGGGCATCTACCTGGTGGGCTGGAGTCTGCCCAGCAACTAGTGATGTATTTCAAATTGGTTGGCTGACAGCGAACCAGAGCTGGCCTCCACTGGACCAGGTGAATGAGGTCACAGGGGCTATATAAGTTAAGATTGCCCAGGAGAAGGGGACAGCAGCCATGCGGGGGACTCAGAGGAGCTTTACCATCTGAAACTGGCTTTCTCCCCCAAAACTCACGAGCTAGAAACGGCCTGCCTCCAAAGGGAAACTTCACCTGCCTTTGGAAGATGCTTGTGAGTAAGCTACTCGAGATCTGATTAGATATCTAGCTGGCAGTAACTCAGATGCATGATCAAAAGGCTACCTCAGCCAGACTGTTTGCTCTTTAGGTTTTCTAGGATATTGCTCAATCTTGTACCCTATTTTCACCCTACCCCTGTAATCAATAAAGTTCTTCTTTGTGACCGGTGTGGGAGACTTATTGAGGGGTGGGTCTAAATTATGCCTAAGAGAATTCTTAGGTCTGCAGACTAAGGGAGACTTTCATTTTTGGCCCCTGGCTTGGGGAAGTGCCCCCAAGTACCTGTACTGGGTTGAGTACCAATAGGACTTTAGGCCTGTGTTTCCCCGAGGACACAGGGCCAAGAGTGAGTCCCTTCTCGGGGTGGTGGCAGCTACGTTACCCCCAGGCTAGCGAGTTTGCTCCAGGAAGGGGGTTGGCCGGATGTAAGGCACCCCTAGGGAGGCATTCGGGGCCTGGAAGGTGTTTGGGTGCAGGGAGGTGGGCGGCTTAATGCGGGAGCGCCCCCTACTGGCCTGCCACAGGCTATACGCCAACCGCCCCCGCCCTCCACCCCCGTTCTGCGTCCCATGTGCCGTGGTGCATTTTTATGTAGGTAAGTGTGCCAAAGGGGCGAAAAATGTTGGGAAATGCTGCCATAGAGAACAAGACACATGGCAATAGGATTAAATGAGCAATGATTCCTAAGACCTGAATCTCAAGAGAAAACTTCAGAAACACAAGAGCAGTAGGACAAGCTGCCTTAAAGGAAGTGTTAGCATGTTCTTAATATTGGAGTTTCTTCATCCCACCTTTTTTACATGTAGGAAGGTAGGGGAAAGGGGAGGGAATGGGTGCAACCTCAGCCCCCCAGATTTGCAGGCATAACATTGACAATGTGTAACCATACATTGGCTATAGACCTGTATAGTTTAGTATCTGCCTGTTGCAGTTGGGAAATAAAGAAGGGGACTGAGGGCTTGTCTGTATGATCTTCTTGCTAAACCTGGAAACTACTGGTGAGGGAGAAAGCCGCAGTCACTGGCATACCCAAACCCATCAGTTAGGTAACTAGCCAGCTAGGGAGCAGCCTTGAGCCACTCAGAGTGGCCTTGTCACTTCATAGCATTATGGCAGCTCTGGAGTACAAGCTTCATGCTATGTGAGGTTGCTCTACTTATGCTGCTGAATTGCTGGAGTGAGCGTGTTGCATTTTAATCAGAGCAAGAGTGAGTGGGCCGCATTTTAATTCCTCAAAGTATGTATGTACATTCATGAGACCTGATTTATGATCACATGGTTTACTTTAAGCCATATGATTATAAATCAGGTCCTGCTTGTGCAGATATTTGCTGGTGCTGGGGGCTGTGTTGTGAACCTGATCTAAGTAAGTCAGGGTGGCAGAGGAAAGAGGGGCAGGTGGGATTGGGGGATGATAGGTATGCAGGAGGGCTGGTGGGTATGTGGGAGTTGGTGGGTCTACAGTGGAGGAGGGTTAGGTGGCTTAAATAGTCCAGCCATGCCTGGGAAGAGGGTAGAAAAAGTGCAGCCCTGGAACTGAGGTGAGTGGTTGGGCTTTCCCAGCTCTGAGGCTGTGCTCTAAATGTGTACGAGCTACCCCTTTCCTGATCTAACTTAGTTCATCTCCTCACGTGAACTAAGATCAGGCCAGCTATTTTTGTGCCCCATCTAACCCCATCAAATATCTGTACAGATGAATACCTAGATCAACCTAATGCTAGTTAGGCTGATCTAAGTGTGATATTTGTATGTGTTTTTAGACTTGGCAGGGAAGCCATATAAGATCAATCCTGAGATTCTCCGAGTCACCATCTTCCAAAAACTCCTAGGTATTTAAATTTTCCTATGTCCTTTAATGGATTTGGCTCTTAGATTTCTGCAGAATCTGTAACTTTAGCAAGCTCTTGTCTGTGTTAGCACAACTTTGCTAATTAAATACCCAAACCAGAACTCAGATATTCTTTCTCTCCTGTTTCCACTTTGAACACAACCTAGCTCTCAGCAGAGTGTTGTTTTACCTATACATCTGCAGTCCCTCACACTGAACACCTGCTGGTTTTTATCCCACCCTACTGAGCTCGCTGCTTCTATATTTTTTTTGATGTCAAATCTATTTTTTTTTTCTTTTTCACGACAGTTACAGTGACATGACCCAAGAAGCAAGAAAATAGATCATTTTTATTTGGCAAGCTCTATGTACACCGAAAAAATGACAGGGTGAAATGATTGACAAGGTATTCATGTAATGTAATAAGTGTAACTTGTTGGATAACTTGAAAATAAAATGATGGATTGTGTATTCCTTTGTTTTGTGACATCTTACAGTTCCCTGTTTTATATATTGCATTGCAGCTTGAATCGCAGTAATAAATGTCGAAGTCAAGGTTTGCATGGTGATTTCATCTCCTCCAATATCTGGGAAGTTTGATCTGTCATCTTTTATGACTTAGATGTTGATTATTAATATTTAATTGGTTGCCTTTAGTTGTAGTGCCCAGAAACCTTGGTCATGGACTATGATCACATTGACCTGCATTACTCAAAACACAGAATAAAAGGCAGTTCTTGCCCCAAAGATCTAAGTGTGAAACAATTGGACACAGACCAAAAGGAGCACAAGAAAATAGTGAACCATTACTGACTCACGTGATAGGCTATAGTCAATAACTTATGGCCCAAATGTTGCTAGACTTCCATATTTTTTGATACACATTGCGGTAAAATTTTTAAAGAGTGATCTGAAGGATGATCAGAAGGCAGCTTTGGATCTGGATTCAGATGACAAGGCCCCTTTCTAAAAAGGGTTAGAGTGATTTAGATCCAGTGCCTTAAGTGTACCCAGTTTTTAAAAGAACCGGTATAAAATCAACTGGTTTGCTTTGTTCTGAGTTCAGCCTAGTCAGAGGATTGGTGGGGCTACTCCAGAGGATTAAGCAGCTGGTGGCATCTGGTGACAGAATGGTGGATTCTTGATGTCAGGAGCTTGATTTTGGTTGTGATTAAAGATTGGTTTATATTACAGTTACTTGACTTGAACTGTGGACTTTCAATCAAGTGTGTAGTGCTCTGTCGCTATAATCACTGAGTCATTTCTCAGCCCAGCATATTGTAGACAGTGCAGGAAATAAATTGGACAATCTCGTACCTTTTTCTTGACTTCTCATATTTTCTCAATGGATAAATAGCAGAGAGCTACACGTGCAACAATTTAAAAAAATGTTCCCAAGACTCTTTCTGGTGGTGAAAGTGTCTGCAGGAATAGGATGGAGGATATTTTGAAGAGGAAATTTGCTAGGAAGGATGGTTTTTTTTAAGCTTAGATTTAGTTTTTCTTGTTTTACTTTTGGGAAATGCAGCTGGCACTCAGAGATGGCTTAACTAAACAACTCCCCCCAGTAAAAACAGAAAAAAAAATGATTTAGTATTAGTGAGTTCTTCCAGTCAGAAAAAAAATGGTCTGAACCAAAATACATCAGTATAACAACAAAAGTATCTTGTTCAGTACAAAATGTCCAATGGGATTCCCAAATCTTGCCAAAATATGTCCCAATTCAGCCACAAATACATGTACACCAAGGCTCCACAAAATGAAACCAGTATGGTAATTAAATGAAATCTTTAACTGTCCACAGAACAAGACTTGTTTCTTTCAGTGCATTCAGCCCTGTGTTACACATATAATACTTGACTGTAATTTTCTTGTAAAATATAAATCAGAGTTCTCATTCTATGCTGACTTTGTTTTATGGAGTCATAATAGCAGTGTTTTTTAGGAAGAAAACTTTTGATTGTGCTGTCACAAGTATTATAAGGATATCATTAAAAGGTCCATTCTGTCAATTTAAGATTGTAGGGATCATTATTTTTTAAGTTTCATAGTGATGGACACATTGGTTTGGATGCAATAAGAACCAACATAAACAGTCATCCTCAAATCAAATCATGATGAACTATCAAATCATCAAAAGAGTTTGGTTAAGCGTCTTTCTTTCTTAGCCGCTGCTTACTTCAGAATGAAAATCTTTAAATGTCTAATGTATTTGTTTTAAAGAAGGTGTGAATTAACAGCTCTGGATACTAATATGGAAGGACAGGTTCAGGTCCAGGCAGCGGCATTTGCAAGATTTGCATCACTTCCCTTAGTTTATGTCTGTTCCAGGAAAGGTCACTTTCTGGTATGAGATGCTTGCATTTTTCCATATGTATTGATCTTACCTTTTGGGAATGTTATCATCATTTTGCTTGCTTTGACAGCTAATGTAGACCAGCAAAAAATTTTGTTTATCATTGTGCATTAAGTCTACTTCTAACAGTTACTAATGAGCATACTTCTGTCTGGGTAGTTAGATAGACCCATTTTTGATAATATCTGTACACCTCACTATTATTTTGTTTCGTTTTCAATATCCCCGTAAGATAACACAGAGTAGTGGAAAGATGTATTAAGCTCTCTTAATGTCAGGCCATCTATTCTCATATTTGCTAAAATAACTGTCAGCAGTAATTTAAACTAATATTAGAGCTGTTAGAATAACTGATATTCTGGTTCTCTAGCCAAGCCAAAATATATAAATATTTTTGCCAGGTTGACTGAAACCAGGGTGTATGTGGGGGGTTGTTTGTATTGTTCTCTTGGTGAAATGGTAAACTGACAAATGTTTTGTTCAACACGCAATCAAAAGTTCTGTTTTGGTTTTGGCATTTTTAAACCTTATTATTTTTTAAATTATATTTAGGAAAAGTTCTCCAACCATGATTTTGAAATGACAAAATAAAATATGTTCCTTTGAAAATGTCAACATGAATGGCTTTGTCGTCTTAATTTTTGTTTCAGTTTTTCAGCCATCAGTATTCAATGAGTTCAGCATATCTTTGGGGATAGTTTCCATTAACTTAAAACTTCTTTCCTTTTCAGCACATAATCTGTTCATCAAAAAAAAAGAAAAAGATATGCTATGTAGCGTATTTTTATCTCAAAATCAAGGTCATTGATGTAGGATTTTCTTGCACGTATCTTCTATACAATTTGTTCTAAAATGTATTTCCCATTGTAAAAGTAATATAAAGAAGTGAAAATATGGTAGTAATTCTATTTTAACAGATTTTAGTTAACTCAAAATTCAGTGGAGAGATGCGCATCTTATCATATGTAATCTGCCAGTTCAGAACGCAAAGAGTTCAACCTAAATACTTAGATGTTGTATGTGTACTGCTGGCAGTAGTGGCATTTTTGAAAAGTGATTTCAGTTGTAACTCTGGAAGCTCAAATGAAAAGAAACCATGAGCTAGTCTTCATTTTCCTTTTTAATTATTTGGTTAACATTACTAAATTGTCATTAAAATGATTTACAATCAAGAATTTACTCAGAAATGCCAATTGCAGTATAGCACTTCAGGGCAGAATGGGAAACTCTTACCTCATGTTTGTCTCTCGATGACTAACACTGATTTTGGTGGAACACTGTGTAAATAATCTCCAGAGAAGAAAGACAGGTGATGCCTGGTCATTAATTACAATATCTTTCATAATGTTTTTACCTTGCAAACTTTGACATTATTATTGATATTTTTGTTATTATATCCTACTACCATAAAACCTTGGGCCTCATTTTGCTAGGTGTTCTAAATATAAAATAAAAGGGAAATGCTTGAAAGAGTTCACAGTATAACTCAAGAGAAAACAGAACAATACAAAGAAATGGATAGGGGAATACAAGGAAACAATAATAATTTATTAATAATAATATATTGGTCAGGCTGGTAGATAGCAGTCTCAGCACAGTAATGGCCCAACTACTACCAGGATTTTTGAACTACTGCCACCATGGAAAGAAATACTTTTAATGAAGAAGCTAACAAAATAGCTCCTTGCATAGGGGGGACTATGCAAAGAGGTCCCGCGTGGCCACTGCTGCTGCCAGTGAGCTGTGGGCCATGCGAGGAGGCTGGGGCTGTGCAGAGGGGCTTGTGGGCCCTGCGCAGGAGGTGGGTGGGGGACCCACCCCTTCCAAGCTGTCCTTCCATGGTCACTCACACTCTCTCTAGTCCCGCCTACCCCTGCTTACCTGGAACAGAACCCAGGTCCAGGTCCCTGCAGCTTGCATTGCTGTTTGCCCTGCATGGGCAGGTAGCATGCTGCAGCGTCAGGGCAAGGGGCAGGAGATACTCTAGCCAGCTACCAGAGCATCTCTTTGGAAGACCTAAGCCTCCAGTGCCTCGGGGCACAGTCTTGGATCATGCCCTACCCCATTTTTTTAATTTATTTTTTTTATACCTGGATATCCAGTTATCAAATTTTGAGCCTGTGCTGTAAATATGTGGAAGGGGGGACATTTTTTGTTCCCAGCATACCTCTTGCCGCATCTCAAACTGTTTGAGATGCAGCAAGAGGAATGTGGAGGCTCATCTGGATGCACCCTATGTGCCTTTTAGCTGAGTGGGAAGACAGGAAAAGCTTTTTAGGAGATGCTATTTAGAAACAATCAGCCAAGTTTAGACATAGCCTGCTTATGAGGAAAGTGCCATAGAAGAGCAGCTAAAGCATCTTGATACATTTCCAGAGGTATGAGAGTGAGCCTTGTTCAGGACTCATGCTGAATGCCACCCCTTATGTGCATCCAGTTATAAACGAGTATCTGTTCATTTTTAGTGGAGAGTGAGTCAAAGGTTGTCAAAGATGATTCTACTGTTGGCTACAGATACTGACATACTTTAATCATGCTAGCCCAACAAGCTTCAAGGCTTGCATAATTTTGAGTTCTTGGATATTAGGAGCTACCTAGAAATTCAAGTTTCTTTGATTATGGACTTTAATGATAGTTATGCTGTCTCAATGAGAAAGAAGGTAGCAGGGAAAGCTTGAGGGGAAAGACTAAAGGCAGAATCCAACTTCATGTTACATCCCTGAATGGCAATTGTGCAGCTGTGTCAATGCTGTTTTTGGCACACACAGTTATCAATTCTATTCCACGTGCACTGCAGATGGACAAATGGCACATGCCTACTGAGAGTTCATGGCAGACTACTTTTTGACTGTGCAGGTGTGCGGCTTATTTCGTGCATGGCAGGGGAAGTGTAAGTTCTGAAACTGTAGCTAGGCAAGAATCCATGACTTGTGGGTGTTAAGAGAAGGCAGGATTCCTCTCATATTTTAGTCAGATTATATTCTGTACACATTTAAGGAGACATATTCCACTTTTTATACTTTCCTACACCATGTCTTCCAGTGGGCATGTCTACACGTTCATTAATGAGCTGTAATTATGGTGCATTAAGTTTAGTACCTGTAATGAAAGGTACTAAACTTAATGCACTACAATCAGTGCTACTGCAAATTAGCGCAGATGAATGCTTTTTTAGTGATGTTAATGTGCATTAGATTAAATCTGTTGTGCATTAGCAAGGGCTTTGCCCGCCACACTAATATGCAGTAGAATTAGTCTTCTGCACATCAAGCGTCTCGTGTAGACACCCCCCCCCGGCTCCTTTTCAGGACTGATAGTCAGCTCTAGACTGGGCATTAGAGTTGCTCATAATAATATGCTTATGTTATTTTAGGAACCTGTTGGATTATATGATCTAGATCATCATAAAATGTAATGTTTCATCAGGATTTGTCACAGGTTTGTCAGCAGAAGACTATCAAAACCTTTAGGTGAGTTTTCAAGCTGGTTACAAAACTAAATTTCACAGCAAACCAATTTTAGCTTCTCTGCATTCCTCCTCAGAATGCCGAATACAAAAGGAAGCAAGTCCTGCACCAAATTCTTGTCACCATTTTTTTTCAAATCAGTCAATTCTGCTGAGAGCAGCAATGTTGCTGTTATACAGCTCTGCTTCCCTAGCAAACAGTGCAATACTTCTCTAAGGTCTACTTAGTGACTATGTGTCCTAATAAGTCTCACATTCAAAGCTACCATGTTGAAATATCTGCTTCTTTTATTATTATTGCTTTTTATGTGGGATTCTTGTCTGTGACAATAAACTGCTTAGGAATTAGAGTGTAGTAGGCATTTGAGGGACAGCTTCTCCAGTTCCTTTGCCATACTGAGATGAGCAATGCATTCCTAAATAGTCCTGCTCAGTTCTTAAGGAGGTTTCTGAACTCTACTGCTGTTTGAATCCAGTAGAAGATGATCCCACACTGAGCAATGTATATCCAAGTTCATAGCTACAGCTTGGGTTTTAGAGAAGGAGATTTGTGGAGAACCAGCCTTGGCTTCCCTGTTCTGAACCAAATAACAAAGGAGAGTCAGGAATTGAACACAGAAGGGTGATAGAGAGAAGTCTGGAGGATAATAGATGACAGCAATATGGATGGGTAGAGGACAGACACACTATTCAAAAGAGAAGGGAGAATGGCAAGGTAGAAGGGGGTTGTAAGTAGTATAAGAGGCCGAGGGTTGGGAACAGGGGATGTGGTCAAGACCCAAAATGTATTTGATTGAGTCAGAGGGTTCCTTTAAAATGTCTATTAATATATTCCACTCTGCAAGTTTGAAACATTTGAAGAAAAATGATTTTTCCAAAGATAATTTATTGAAATGTTAGGCAGAAGGCAGGACAGGTGTTACGTTATAGATTAACTTGTTCAGAGAGGTACAAGCTTTCATAGCCTACTTTGCTCTTTGAAAGCTTGTGCCCCTCTGAACAAGTTATTGTATAAGATGCTACCTTACCCTGACTCTCATGGGAAACTACTTCTCAATTTATTGAAATATTGTTATAGCTCTACAAAGATTATGCCTTTTGAACATCTTTTATGACTGATATTTCAACCCTCTCAAGTATTGCCCTGCATTGGAAATATCTTTCAATATTTTGATGTTCTGATCATAAGGCAACCTTGGGAAACTTACTTTGATGGATTTCTCATGACAGGCTATGCTTCAGCAAGTCTCTTTTAAAGATGTTATCTGAAGTCCTATATTATTTAAATGAAACCCCAATTGCAATGTGGAGCTCCAAAAAGTAAAAGGAACATGTGAAAAAAAAACCTATTTAATTTTTTCCAGACAAAGCTGGAATGGTGGATATAATAATGGTTGTATAGTGAATCTTATGTCCATCTGACTTTCAAAGAACAACTTTTTCATTCATTTTGGAGAGAACCTCAGGAAATAGCTGCATACGGTTAGGATCTTGCTTTTCATTACAAGAAGAATAAAAAAAGGCAAACTGTGAAATTCAAGGGATGAAATATTTGGATTGCTAATCCAAGATGTGGGATTCTTGTAGGTTATGAAAGAAAGAAACAAATGAACTGCTGTATCTAAGGAGGGAAAAAGTGACTTTTTATCTATTAAATATTTTTAGATTTTCTGGTAAATAATTTAATCCCCTCTCAATTCCTACAGTAACTGGGTCCTTTGTCAAATTTATTCCACACCAATAAGGATAGAAAAAGAGTAGGACTCCTCTTCAAAATAAATTAAAGTAGTGTGTGATGCTGTTTTGAGGTTTCAGGAAATCATAGTACTTCCTCTGAAGAAGCACCATGTGTTTCTGTGGTTTGATATGGAGTTTGTTGTACGCTGTCCTGAAGACCTGCCAAGGGTGATTTCTTTGATTCTGCTCCATTATACCACATGAAAGAGCTGGGATATTTTAGAAGGGCTCCAAAAGCCTTAAAGATTTCCCCAATTTAGGAACAGTGGAATCCAGCTACAAATCTGACTTACGAGGACCCCTTTACAAGCCCTGGAACAGTAACCATGTTGGTGTGGGCCCAGGAGCATCTTGGGGAAGGATTATAGTGCTGTGGAGATTCCAATCAGAGCTGCTGACCATAGGGCTGCCCTGGGAGGCTCTTGCAGCACAGACAAGCCCCCAGAGGGCCTTAAGTTACACTGGGGGGCTTTTGTGGTTCGACTGAAAGGACACAAAAGCATTTCCCACCGCATTGGTACTCTTTCCTCTTGGACTGCAAGTTCTGTGCTGACTCCACACTACTGCTGAGGTTGATGCCAAACTATAAATCCCACCCACTGGTTCCCATTCATGACTCAAACTTGGAATGGAGACAGTGAAATGCTTCAGGGTAATCCCTTCTTGCCATTCCAAGATTTCAGTATCTAGCATGCTTGAAAATAGCATCGGGAGTGGTCACAGATTGTCCTCGGTGCCTCAGTTTTGGCTTTGTAGCAGGATCACATAGGTGAGGCTCATTTTTTGGTGGCAGTCTTATAGTGCATGGAGCCAGTGTAGACATACTGTAAGAGATGCAACACAGAATTTCACTTTTGAGATGAAATACTGGTTCAATGGGAGACAATGAGTTCATCAGCCTTTAGACAGTGTAGAACTCCATAGTGAAATTATAGGATAAATTGCCATTCTTTAACTTGTGCCCCACTTTTAGGGAAGAGGTCTAGTGAGGCATGATGTGGGATAGGATTGCTTTGGACCAGACCATTTATTCTAAAAGTGCAAATAGAGATAGCTGTAATTCCCAGCCACAATGTTCTTGTTTCATGACTGTAGGTACTAATTAATTCAAATATGCTTTAGAGCTTTTTGGTTATTAATGATATTTTTAAGTTTAAAGTTGTTGCTATAATATTAATTGTGTTAGGTATCATATTATATTGTGCATTTGCTAGTTTTTATGGCACTATTGTTAGCTTCATTGCTATTTATTTCCATTTAGTTTGATCTGTCAGTAAATATTTTTCATATATGTTAAGATAAGTCAAGACAATTTTATTTAAAGTCATTGGAGCTATTGTTGTAAGAAGCGCATTTGTTTTTAAAATGAGCAATTTGCTTAAATCATGGCTGTCCCGGGAAGTGGGGTGACGCAGGATACTTACCTGCAGCCCGGAACGACGCTCCCAGGGAACAGCAGGTGGAACCCGCGTGGCTCATGAGCTACCTCAATGTGCAGCTGCGGCCGACCAGTGACATCAGCACCAGACGCCAGCCAGCAAAGATAAAAATGGCGATGGCTGCAGTGGAGATGGTGGTTGGTCCTAGGATGGAGCTGCTGCAGACACCGCTGGAGAGGCAAGTCCCGGAGGAGTATCCTGAGGGGGCTGGAGAGCCAGAGCAAGGAGCGTCGGGGAGAGAGGCACCCTATCGGCATCCAGTATCGGGCTCTGGGGGAGTGAGTGCTGGCCTGGAGGAGGGAGAGGGGAGGCAGCCACAAGGACACCACAAGACACAGGTGGAGGGTCGGGCGGGCGGGGAGTGGAGGACAGTACGCCAGGAGGCAAGAGCTCGGGAGGACCCAGATGAAGGGTCGTGATCGAGGCGGGGTTGCCGCTAAAGCCCAGGAGGGCAAGCGTGAATGGGCTTGTACTCAGGGGACGACGGATAGGGTTGAAAGTCCCTAGCTCCACTTAGGGGGCTAGGCAAAGTAAAATACATGGGAGCTGGTGGAGCAACACTACATTTGGTGCTGCAGGCAATTGGCCCCACATTGGGGAAGTCTGGGGAAAGCACTAGGGTACAAGGCATAGGGAGGCAATAGAACCAGTCCTGGAGGTAGCCTCTTGGGGAGTGGGGTTAGGAGCGAGGCTTGATAGGAGTGTACACGACCCAACCCCATGAGGCATCAGTATGCAAGTGGGGAGGGCAGGATCTGCTAGGAAGAGCTCAAGACATCACCGAGGCGGCCCAACGAAGGTGGCATGAAGCTGGGGTGCAGGGGTGGTGGAGCCCCATGAACAACTGCCGGGTCGGACCCGGGTACCGAGGGACCCGTCAGACGACCCCGCCCATTGCGGAACATCAAGACGTGGCAGGAGAGAGTGGGATCATTGACGCGGGAGGGTAGAGCTGCCTCGACACTTCTAAAGGGCCCAGAAGTGGAGTAACATCTGGCAGGAAAATCGAAGCCACCTCCACGTGGATAGTGAAAGCCTGGCGGGCACAATGGCAAAATCTCTTTGCATGCTCATGGTTGTTCCAGTCATTCATTTGTCATTTTCAGTTTAGATCCATGGATAATTTATGGCCTGGTCACCTTATAAGCATGGTATATTTATTGGGTAATCCAGAGGAGCTGCACTGTCTTAAATTGCTTTGGAAATTTGGTTGTTGGTATTTAAAAACATATTTTCATCTTAATTTTTTGTTTGCTGCTTCTACAAATAGAAAAATATTTAATATGTATACAATGGACATAAAAGTTAAAAATGATATTTTGATATAGAATTGAAATAATAATTGCTTAGCAAGACACAAGCTTGGTTTCTTGCATTTTTTTCATTTTTAATGGTTAGATGTTGTTTTTGTCTCAGTCTATTCCAATTGTCTCCTTTTCAGATTAAATTTCTGTGCTCTTTCTTCCTCACTGTTCTCAAGCTTCTTTTCTATTAAATAACATGAGTAAGTAGAGAGGAAAAGATTGGCTCCAATTTTAGATCATTAGCCCAAATTTTCAACCAAGCTAAGGGCACTTACTGTATCTAAAAGGAACTTTCAGTCAGCACTCAGAATCAATTCTCTGAAAAGGCTAAAAGACATTTCTGTTTGAGAACCCAAAATCTGAGGTCTTGAATTTAGGGCTAAATTCTATATTTATTTTACATGCTCAAATGGCAGTTACTCAGTTGTGTATGCCCGTTTCTTTTCCAGACACTGTGTGGACACAGCACCCACGCAGCTGCTCAACATGGTCAGTAGGACTCTGCTTTGGCCATTCAGATCCACAGCACTGTATATTTCCTAGGTATGTGCATAAGTCCTGAAGTTGAAGTTATGGCACTCACCTAAAACTGAGACCATTAAGAGGGCAATACTGCAGTGCACAGAAAATCCAGGATGTTTCTGAAGAGCATTGAAGACAACTTCCTGGTTCAAGTATTGGAGAGACCAACTAGGGGCCATGCTCTTCTTGACCTACTGCTCACAAACAGGGAAGAATTGGTGTGCAATGTAGAAATGGATGTCAGCTTGGGCAGCAGTGACCACAAAATGATTGAATTCAGGATCCTGACAAAAGGAATACAGGAGAGAAGCAGAGTATGGACCCTGGACTTCAGAAAAGCAGACTGACTCCCCTAGGAAACTGATGTGCAAGATTCCCTGGGAGGCCAGGCTGAGGGGGAAAGGAGTCCAGGAGAGCTGGTGGTATTTTAAAGAAACCTTACTGAGGGCACAGGAACAAACAATCCCTATGTGCAGGAAGACTAGCAAATGTGGCAAGTGACTAGCTTGGCTTAGCAAAGAACTCTATAGTGAGCTTAAACACACAAAAAATTACATCTTCATCATTTGGACTGAAAATCTGCAATCTCTGATTAAGTTCCATCAGAAATTCAACAATCATCACCCCTCCATCAGACTGTCTCTTGAATACTCCAGCACCAACATTTCATTTTTAGACACAATGACCGCTATACAGATTTGTAAAATACAGACCATGATATACAAGAAATTCATACCTGCACATGACCAGCAATCACACTAAACACACCAAGGAGGCTGTAATATAGAGCTAAGCCCTCAGATACTACCGAATTTGCACTGAGGAGAACATCCAGGATTGCCACTTCACAAATCTCAAAAAGGCTTTCACGCAACAAGGACACTCCTCCAGAGAGAGAGATCACACTTTTGAAAGAGCCACCTTGGATACCACATGAAGAACTGCTGCAGTGCAGAAGGAAAACCCTCATGAATCTCACACCACTGGTTATGACTGTAACAGAGAGACTCTGCTCCCCATTACTTGAGTATAGTGAGGAAAGAAACTTACCCTGAGGAGAAACACTGACATCATCAACTGACGCCAGGAGTATTCATCACACTTGAAAGACAAGAGATTCTGATGTAATTTACTTACTGGAAATTATGAGGATGGGCAAGTGGTGTCATCTCCCAGAAGGGGAGTCCTGAGCCAGGATGATTTGGCAATGGTGATAATCTTTGTGTCGGGGCACGTAAGCAATGGAGCTTGGCCTTTTGTGAGAGCCAAAGGAGCAGAGACGCCGACTGAAATTGATGGTTGGTTAACCCGAGTAAAGGTAACAAGGGAGAACTATAGTCTTTGTTATAAGCTACAGAATTTGATAACAGGACTGTGGATAGAGATGGTGTGGAAAAGTTTTTCTTTTCTTTTTTTTTCTTTCCATTTTTTGTTTGCAAATTGTAAGGGCAGTGTTGTGGGCAGAGCACTCCCACAGAAACTGAATCATTATATCTCTCCTGAAGTGAGCAGACCTCAGGGTCACAGTGTCATTAAGTGAGTTAAAACATGTGTTTTCCAACAATGACAGCATTACAGAGTTGTCCGTGTGCTTTCTTTTTTTTTCCAATTAACTCCCATCAAGGCATGGCAGATGAGTAAGCTGAGGAAGAAATTTTTCTTTTCTGCAACTTTAACTTACCTAGAAATAATACTCACTCACAATGGCATATCATCCCTTCCTGGAGCCTATATGGAAAATCCTCAAACAATTGCAACCCATACTAGAAGATCCAGTTCTTAAAGAGATCTTCCCAGAACCAACCATCCTAGCCTTTTAAACAAGAACTGAACCTCACTGACCTCATAATCAGAAGCAAACTTCCTACAGTCCAAAACACACTGAATGGATCTAGGCAATGCTATGATAAGAAATGTAAAACCTACCAACATATCTCCACAACCCCCTCAATTACAACACCCCACAACAGAACCATCAGCATTCCTGCATCTTACAGCCAAATCTCCAGAAATGTTATACATTGCATCCCATGCACCAAATGCCAAGATGAAAAATATGTAGGAGAGACCACAACAACCGCATACCAGAATGAATGCACACCAGAACTCTTATCAAAGACAAGAATACCCGATTATCTGTGGGAGCATATTTCTCACAAGAAAACCACTCTCACTCCAATCTCTTGGTTCTAATCCTCAAACAGAATTTATAAAACATCTTTCACAGACAAGCCTATCAACTTCACTTCATCAAGCTACTGAATATAAAAAAATCACGGACCAAATATAGAGATTGGATTTATGACACATTATAAGCTGTCTGCCATCTGACTCCCCAGGTACCTGTCCATTATTTACCAGCTACAATTTCCACACTCCTCCCCAACCTGTCTCTCACACTGACTCCTCAATTTACATCTTCAATGACTGGCTTTCTTGCATGCACACCAGCCACTGGATGCATGTCTCAATGTCCATTTAGCATCCAGTATCAAACAGAGTACTCTACGAGTAGGTCATGACAAGACTGGTTTTGTTTAGAATCTTCATTAATGATTTGGAAAATGGGATGGATTGCACACTCAGCAAGTTCATGGTTAACACCAACTGGCTAAGCAGAAGCTCTGCAGAAAAGGATCTGGCAGTGACAGTGGACAATAAGCTGAATATGAGTCAGCAGTGTGCCCGTGTTGCCAAGAAGGCTTATAGCATACTATGCTGTATTAGTAGGAGCATTGCCAGCAGATTGAAGGAAGTAATTATTTCCCTTTATTATGCACTGGTGAGGCCATATCTGGAGTATTGTGTCCAGGTTTGCCCCCCCCACCCGACACACACACACTATAGGAAGGGTGTAGACAAGTTGGAGGGAGTCCAGCAGTCCAGTGGAGGGCAACAAAAATGGTTTAGGGGCTGAGACACATGGCTTCTTAGAAGAGGCTTAGGGAAGTGAGCTTATTTAGCCTGCAGAAGAGCAGACTGAGGGGGGGATTTAATAGCATCCTTTAACCACCTGAAAGATGGTTCCAAAAAAGATGGGACTAGACTGTTCTAAGTGTTGACAGATGACAGAACAAGGAGCAATGGTCTCAAGTTGTAGCAATGGAAGTCTGCATTAGATATGAAGAAAAACATTCTCACTAGGAGGGTGGTGAAGCACTGGAACAGGTTACTTAGAGAGGTTGTAGAATCTCCATCCTTGGAGGTTTTTAAGGCCTGGCTCAACAAAGCCCTGGCTGGAATGGTGTAGTTGGGGATGGTCCTGCTTTGAACAGAGGGTTGGACTAGATGACCTCCTGAGGTAGCTTCTAACCCTGATTTTCTATGATTCTATGAGATGACCAGACTGTATATCCCCCTTGCCCAGAGGAGTTCAAATCTGTATTTCCTAGTTCTAGCACAGTGCTACAAGTTAAACATTACTGGTTTCCCTTGTTTTATGTGGGTTCTGTAAGTATGAATTCACTCTTATGTGAAGACCCTTTGTAGATGCCCGTGCATCTCTTTGATTGGGTGTCTGTTCTTCTTGGCATGGTCCCTTACTCCCTTCACCCTATGGGCCAACAGCTTGGCCTGCTGGCTAGAATCTCACAGTGCCTGATGTTCTCACCTGCCACATCTCTGATGTTTCCAATTATCAAAATTGGGATGAAGAACTTATATCTCCACACATCAACACTTAGCCAAACTAGGTGACATTTCTTGGGGCTCTACTTCCTCTGCACCCCACCTGGCACTAACATGATGTTACTGCCACAGTCAGGTAAGTAAGGTTCCACGGGCTTTGTGGCATCCTCTGGAAAACAGTCCCAGGCTACCAGTGTATTCTGGGTGCCTTAAATAAAAGGCTATAGTTCTTAAGGAAAAAAAAAAGATATTCCTAAATCAAACCAGGCACAAGCCTTCTCAGTGTCAGGGGTGTGGTGAGAGGGAGCTAGCCCCTCAACACCACTTTCACTCACAGTTTATCACTGTCTCTCTCTTTCTCTGTCTCTGTCTGCAGGATCGCCACTGCCAGGAGCCCAGTTGCCACTCCAGACCTTCCACAGACCTCCTGCAGGTAAGCCAATAAGCTCTTCCAAGCCTCTAATCGAGGGACCTATGCTTGGTTTCCACCACTCGCCCCTCCTGGGGGCACTTTGTGCATGGATGCAGATTAACACCGCTCTGATCACTTCTGGTCCACCCTCATCGATGTCTTGGGCAGCTTTACGATTGCTGTCTGTGTTCCACCCCGCTAATCAGAGCCAACTTTCCTGATACTTCTGGTTAGTCAATCTTATGGGAAGCTGGCTTCTTGCTGCCAGACCCTTTTTATACCAAAAATTTATTATATGCAAGGTAAATTCACTCTTACGCAATTGAGTGTAGTGGAAGTCCTCAGCTGCCTTGTGCCATGCGTTGTGGGAAATATAGTCTCCTGTATAGATCTGTGCTCCTAGCTCGTTCTCTGCGACACGTGTTTCTGTAGTCACCATCCCCATTATGATAGTGCCCTGTGCTTGTGTATACTGTCTGCTGTTGGTGAGTACCAAAACTGTCTGGTAAAAATTGTCTGGGGTCAGTACAGTCAAGGTCTTGGAATGTAACCCTATTCGTTACATTGTAAAGTGGGTCCCCTTTAAGCGAATTTGAGTTATGCGCTGTTTTCTAGGAGTGCATGTATAGCATAAAGCGAGGGAAACCTGTACTCAGTCTCTTATTTAGATGGGTCCTGGTGCAGCCAAGAAAGGGGGATAAATGTGTCCAGGAGAAAAAACAGAAAGCAGAGAATATGTAGCTCTGTGAAATGGCTACTGCTGTGAAAGGGAAGTATTCCTGGGTTCTAGCCTGGCCTCTTGCTCTTGCTGTGGCTGAAACTTCCCTACTTCTTTCCATCCACTTAAATGTAATATCCAGGGTGGCAGCTTCAAGAGGAGGACTAGAAAATACCTAATCTGTTGGTATCTCCCAATTCCAGATGTGAAACAAAATTGCAAACTGTGCCAAGGTATGTCAAGTAAAATAGGATCTAGACCACAGGCTTTGATAAAAGCATGTAGATTGTTTCCTTTTGCTGTATCAACTGTTCAACTATTGCAATGTAGAAAAGTAAATGCTGTTTGAAAAACAGGTATTCCAACTGTGAAAACCTGTTACCTTAGTCAGAAGGCAGGGTAGATATGCACCTTGTAGACTAACTAAATAAGATACACCTAGAGCATAAGCTTTTGTGAACTCAAACTCACTTCATCGGATGACTTGAGCTCGAGTTCACAAAAGCTTATTCTCTTTACGTATCTTTTTAGTTATATAAGGTGCTTATTCACTGTGCATTTAGCTTGACTTCAGACTAACATGGCTAACTACCTGTCTCTGCTTATTCTGTTGTGTATAAATTCTTCCTGGCTCTATTCAGTAGTCAAGTTAGGGGATATGTCTGAAGCAAGTGAGTTATGTTTTGGTGATGAGTGAAATACTGGAACTGATGAATGCAGCCAGAATTTCATTTACAGCATCTACAGTTACACTAGATGTACTATGAGTCAAAACATAGGGTATGAAATTTGTTTTAGAACATTTACCAATCTAAAGTTATTCCATAAGTAAACAAGGCATGTATTTTCACTTTAGATTATTTTTATTATGGGTAGCATAAAGTAGTAAAGAAAAAACACACAAAAAGCCTGGATGAGAGACAAGAACACAGTGACTAAATCTGTAACATTCCTCTTGCAACATTTTAAATCAGAATGGGAACACAAAATGGAAGCCATATCAGTAAGAGGTAAGAAATGTGTTCTGCATTTGAAATGGTGTACACCGAAAAAGGAATTGTAACATTCCACATGAGCTAAAGATACACGCACTGTTCCTATTTACTCAGTTGTATCTTCCTACAGCACTGAGTTTCTGAGTTTATTTCATTGGGCATCAACTGTAAAAATACTTTCTGCCTCTTGCCACTGAGGGACATTATGGGACCTGAACACATTCCTCTGTCTGTGCTGGTCTGATGATCTCTGGGCTGGTACAGGATGTTGGATAACAGCACATATGCGAGTCTTTATTTAAGCTAGGTTCTGTTTTGTAGGTTTTGTTTTGTAAACCAAGGTTGTACAGTAAATCAGATAATTGCAATGAAGTATCTAAAATGTCTTATGTTATATTAGAACATTTCACACATTGGAGTCCTAGGGCCTGAGAGGAACTGAGCATCTACTACTTTCACTGAAGTCAATAGGAATCACAAGTTCTTGGTGTCCCACTGGATGAAAACCATGAAAATACTCAATAATTTAGGTTGACACTATATACTTTTTCATGCGGAGATGAAAAAAGCCAAGTTTTTATCCAGAAATAATTTTGTACTCACTGGTTTACCCACGAGGAATCTAAGACTGATTCAACTCTCTTCTGTTTCTATGATTCTTGCTAATTATGACTCCTACTAGGAATGCAACTTAGAGAGGCAGGTGTAGAGAGTTCCTTCTTCACAGTTGTGTAGTTTCCCTTGAAGGTCTTTCCTTCCATCTTTCATCATTTCTCCCCTTTTCAACAGAAAAAGGAGGAAAATTAATCATTTGGATTTACTGCAGCCTCTGGGTTCTCTTTACCCTTAACATAAATGAAATTTACATATTGAAATTAAAAAAAAGCCGGGAGGAGAATAGCATACCCTTTTGTACCTTTATCTCATTAACATGTATGACATGCTTTTTGATATTCTATTTCTCTTGTGTAAAATAATTCATAATCTTTTTAAAAGCAGTTTCAATCATAGTGAGAATATAACCCATTTAAAACAAATACCCCTCATCTGAAACCTAAATTTATGTCTCCCATGCTAATGTTAGCTTTCACACATTAATTACTTCTATCACAAATGCAATGTGACGAGTTATTTTGGGGAGGGCGTGGCTGTTTGGTTTGTCCAACACTTTGAGAAATGGGCTCCCAGTGTATGAATGAGGCTTCTAAGTATTCTGCAATAATAATATAAGGTTTTAGAATAATATAGACTAAACAAATTAATATCACATATCACAATTCCTGCACAAGGATTCCTCTTGGCTTGTCTCAGTATATGCTTCTTCATGTGGGGGCAGTTCCAACTGTGCTGTATGTACCTCCCTTGAAGGCACTCCATTGATATAAGTGTTCAATCCACAGTATTCTTGATTTGAACCCTGGTGCGTTAAAACACAAAAAAGAAAGTGTACAAGAAGTGGAAACTTGGACCAGCAACTAGGGAGGAGTATAAAAGTATACAGTGATGAAATCAGGAAGACCAAAGTGCAATTGGAGTTGCAGCTAGGAGGGGATAGGAAGGGTAACAAGAAAGATTTCTACAAATACATTAACAGCAACAGGAAGATCAAGAAAAGTTTGTGTCCTTTACTGAATGGGGGAGGCAACCTAGTGAAAGATGAGGCAGAAAAGGCTGATGTCCTCAATGCCTTTTTTACCACCGTATTCACAGAAAAGTTCAGCTTGCAGGCTACTGGATCTGGCAGCACAATTTAGGAAGCAAGTGAGCAGCCAACAGTGATGAAAGAACAGGTTAGGGGTTATTAAGAAAAACTGGACATGTATCCATGGGGCTGGATGTGATGCATCTAAAGGAGTTTCATAGTTTCATAGTTTCATAGTAGCTAGAGTCGGAAGGGACCTAGGTAGATCATCTAGTCCGACCCCCTGCCTTAGCAGGAAAGAGCACCGGGGTCAGATGACCCCGGCAAGGTGCTCATCTAACTTCCTTTTAAAAATCCCCAGGCTAGGAGCCTGCACCACTTCCCCTGGAAGCTGGTTCCAGGCCCTAGCTGCCCTGACTGTGAAGTAGCGCCTCCTAATATCTAATCTAAACTTACCCTCCGCCAGTTTGTGACCGTTATTCCTGGTCACTCCTGGCAGCGCACGGGGGAACAGGGACTCCCCCAATACCTGCTGATCCCCCCTGACCAGTTTGTAGCAGGCCACAAGGTCCCCCCTTAACCTTCTCTTGTGGAGGCTAAACAGGTTCAGGTCCCGTAGCCTCTCCTCATAAGGCCTGCCCTGCTGACCCCTGATCATACGAGTGGCCCTCCTCTGAACTCTTTCCATATTGTCCACGTCCCTCTTGAAGTGTGGCGCCCAGAACTGGACGCAGTACTCCAGCTGCGGCCTGACCAGTGCCGCATAGAGGGGGAGGATCACCTCCCTGGACCTGCTCGAGATGCATCTGTGGATGCATGACAGGGTACGGTTGGCCTTCTTGACTGCCTCCCCACACTGCCGGCCCATGTTCATCGTGGAGTCAATGACGACTCCAAGATCCTTTTCCGTCTCCGTGCTGGCAAGAGGGGAGTTCCCCAACCTGTAAGTGTGGTGCCGGTTCTTCCTCCCCATGTGCAACACCTTGCACTTATCAGTGTTAAACCCCATCCTATTCTCATCCGCCCACCGTTGCAACCTGTCAAGGTCAGCTTGTAGCCTATTGCACCCTTCTAGTGCGCGCACATCCCCCCACATCTTAGTGTCATCAGCAAACTTGAACAGGGTGCTTTCTACCCTGTCATCCAAGTCACTGATGAAGATGTTGAACAGTGCGGGCCCGAGGACCGAGCCCTGCGGAACCCCACTGCCCACATCCTTCCACCCATCCACTACCACCCTCTGGGTGCGGCCCTCCAACCAGTTGGCGACCCATTTGACCGTGTGGGCATCGACACCACAGTCTCCCAGCTTTTTGATGACGACAGGGTGAGAGACAGTGTCGAAAGCCTTCCGGAAGTCCAAAAAGACTACATCCACAGCAACCCCTGCGTCTAATTATTTGGTGACCTGATCGTAAAAGGCCACCAGGTTGGTCTGACAAGACCTGCCACTGATGAACTGAGTTGGTTCATGGGATTGCAGAGCCACTGGACTGTATATTTGAAAACTCATGGCAATTGGAAGAGGTCCTGGACAATTGGAAAAGGACACATATAATGCCATTCTTTAAGAAAGGGAAGAAGGAGCATCCAGGGAACTACACACTAGTCCCTGAAAAGATCATACAGCAGGTCCACAATTAACTCATTTCTAAGCACTTGGAGGAGAAGATGATGATTAGGAACAGTTAGCATGGATTCACCAGAGGAAGTCATGCCTGACCAACCTGATTGCCTTCTATGCTGAGAAAATTGGTTCTATGGATGTGGGGAGAACTGGGGGCATGATATACTTCAACTTTAGCAAAGCTTTTGATACGTTCTCCCACAACATTCTTGCAAGTAAACTAAGGAAGGATGGGTTGGATGAATGGACTGAAAAGTGGATAGAAAACTGGCTGGATTGTCAGGTTGAAAGGGTAGCAATTAATGACTCAATATCTCGTTGGCTCCAGGTATCAAATGGAGTGCCCCTGGGGCTGGTCCTGGGGCCAGTTTTGTTCAATATCCTCATAAGCCACTTGGAAGATGGGATGGATTGCACTCTCAGGAATTTTGCAGATGACACGAAGCTGGGGGGAGTAGTAGATACATGGTACTTATGCAAGTTAAATTTTTTGCACTATTGGACCCCTGAAAACTCCCTACAGTTTTGATGTAACACACCTGCATAGCTGCAGACCACTTCTAAAATGGCTGATCACATGAAAACCTAACCCTGAATAACCCTCCCCCTCTCTCCCTGGAACTTGGGATGAGGGGCAGTTCACTAACTCCTTGGAGGCTGCTGGAGCACCCCCACATGTTGGCTAGGGCTGGTGGGCAGGCTTCAGCCCCATTGATCCAAGAGGTGAACATCTGTTTGTGTAAAGCACCATGAATTAGGGCAGGGCCCCTAAACGTCTGCAAGCACCCACACTAGAGAGTAGGGCTAGGAGTCAGAGAGACCATGACAAGTTGGAGGACTGGACCAAAAGAAATCTCATGAAGTTCAATAAGGACAAGTGTAAAGTCCTGCACTTAGGATGGAACAATCCCATGCACTGGTACAGGCTGGGGACTGACTGGCTAAGCAACAACTCTGTAGAAAAAGTACCAGGGGTTACAGTGGACAGTAAGATAAATATGAGCCAACAGTGTGCCCTTGTTGCCAAGAAGGCTAATGGCATACTGAGCTGCATTAGTAGGAGTGTTGCCAGAAGCTGATGGAGAGTAGGTTTAGGTTAGAGATCAGAAGGCAGTATTTTACGGTTAGAGTGGCCAAAATCTGGAAGCAACTTCCCAGGGAAGTGGTCCTCGCCCCTACCTTGGGCAAATTCAAGAGCAGGTTGGATGATCACCTGTCTGGGGTCTTGTGAACCCAGCATTCATTCCTGTGGCAGGGGGTCAGGCTAGATGACATTTTCAGGTCCCTCCTGACCCTAGCTACTATGAAACTAAGATCAAGGGAAGTAATTATTCCCCTCTATTTGACATTGGTGAAGCTACGTCTGGAGTACTATGTCCATCTGTAGTTCCCCCCTCTCCATCCCCCTTCCCCCCCGACACATGACTTCTGAGGAGAGGCTGAGGGAACTGGCCTTATTTATCCTGGAGAAAAGAAGGCTGAGAGGGGATTTAATAGCAGCCTTCAACTACCCAACAGGTGGTTCCAAAGAAAATGGAGCTAGACTGTTCTCAGTGGTGGCAGATGAGAAAGAAAGGAGCAATGGTCTCAAATTGCAGCAAGACAGTTTAAGTTCGATATTAGGAATATCTTTCTCACCAGGAGGTATGGACTGGAATAGGTTACCTAGAGAGTTGTGGAATCTCCATCCTTGTGTTGGAACCAAATGAAGGCCCCAAGGTCATGGTGGGCCGGGGTGGCAGATCGGATATGAACAGGCGGGATTAACGGCGATGAGTTCTGAGTGGCACAGGACACACGCATGGTTTCAAAGTATATAAGGTTTATTCACTTATGCTTAGTTGTGTAGGCAGAGCTGCTTTTTTGTTCGGTTACAGCATTAATGAGAACGAACAACAGCAAAGGAGTCTGTTGGCCCACGGGGTTCACGAGTGAGCCCTTGCTTTCTACCCTGTGAAGCTGCCTACTCGCTAGTCCCAGGGCTGGTCAACAGCTCATGAGATGGAATAACAAACTAACGAAAACTGTAACAATTTCCCAGCAATGGATGACTCAGAGAAGGCTGGAGTATTTAATGCTTTTTTCACCTTAGTCTTCACAAATAGATTTGGAGTGTTGTCGTAGCCACGATGGGCCAAGAAATAGGTGAGAAGCAAGCAATTTTTGGTGACATTTTTTACTGGACCAACTGTATCGCTGAAAGGAATCTGAGACAAGCTTTTGGGCACAAAGTGAAGGGCCAAATAGATATCACCAAAGAACCATTGTTTTTCATAAATAAGGTCAGCTGTCAGATGATGAACACACCTGGAAGCAGGAATGTGGGAGTAAATAACCAGCTTCCTGTGGGAAAAGAACATATTGATATTACTTATAGAAGCTGCATGTTTTCAAGTCAGAAGTACCTGATAATATTCATTCTAGAGTTGTGGAGGAATTGGCTGAGGTAATGGTAAAGTCACTGTCTATTTTCTCTGAGAATTTGTTATGGTGGACTCTCAGATGAACATGAGTCAACAATGTGCTCTTGTTGCATGAGAAAAGCCAATAATATATTGGATTATATTAATAGAAGTCTCATTTGCAAGTCAAGGATAGTGATTCTTCCAGTCTGTTTAGCACTGGTGAGGCTTCATCTGAAGTACTGTCTCCAGGTTTTGGCACCACACTTCAAGACAGTCATGGACAAATTAGAAAGAATCAAATGTAGAGCAACAAAATAATGAGATACTTAAGAAACATGACTTACTAGAAAGGTTGGAGGAATTTGGTTTATTTAGTTTGGAGAAAAGAAGACTGAGGGGGATTTGGTAACAGACTTCAAATACCTGAAGGGTCATTGTAAGTAGGATGCTGATAGATTATTCTGTGTAGCTGCAGGAGACAGGACAAAAATACACTGCAGCAAGACAAATTTAGTTTGGATATTAAAAAGAACTTTCTCACTGAAAAGGTAGGTAAGCATTAGAATAGATACTTGGAGAGGGGAGAGAATAACTATGGTAGTTTTTAGGTGCAGGTTAGAAAATCATTTTTCTGGAATGATTCTACTTGGATTAGGACTTGAGGTTCCTTCCATCCCTATCTTTCGCTGATTGTCATATAGGTTTTTTACTGCTGGGTATATGACTTTGCACCTAACTTAGTTAAAATGGAGGTTTTTTTCAGATGAAACTGTCTTTCCAAGCAATCCAGATCTGTCAGTTCAACTAACTTTTCCCCCAAATTATTTTCTAGTTTACCATGCTTTGTATCATTTGCTCATGGTACCAGGAATGATTTTCCACATAAATGGTAAGATATTTAGCTGAGTACAAATTACTGTGGGATCCCACTGGAACCCCCTTCTTGCCTGGTGATTTAGTTATTTTGTCAGCATTATTACTGAACTGATTTTTAATCTCTTTTATATACACTATATTGATTGTGTTTCATTGGATGGATTTATATATCATAATGATACCTATGATACAAAAATATAAATGTAACAGACTAGCATTAAAACATTATCTAAGTAGTTGGGTTTTTTCCCAATTTTGTAGCCTCTTTTCAAAGTATATGAAATAGGCTGGTTTATGCAGAAATCTATTCCAGATATCTGTAATGTTTCACTTTACCCAGAAATATTTAAGGAATGTTGATTTTTATGTAACTGTGAAAAAATGTGCTGCTTTGTGCAGAAACCTTTAAGAAATGTGCCAATATATATGTCTTTCCCCCAATATTCTAAAATAGTATTTACTTGCTTTAAGAAATGAGCCAATATCTTTTTTTGCCTAGAAATATGTATTTGAAAGTTATTATATTATAAAGTTATTATAAAGTAAATATGTTGATGGACTTCACAAGCATTTCATTGTAGCAAAGAAAAAAGTTCAAAGGTTACTAAAACAAATTCCAAATGGTTTAGGAAACCATATCAGTTGTTAAAAAAAGTAGACCTGGGATTAACATTACAGCTGGTCACCTATCAAACTGATTTTTTGAGATCATGGTGTAAAATGAATGCCACTGGGTTACCATTATTGTAAAGTCATAGTATCTGTTATTTGGATGCTTATGCTTTATTTATTAAAATAGTCATGAGCCCTGAAAATTTTATTAATTTTAGCACAAAAATTGTCCTTTAAAAAATTATGCTAGAAACACATTTGTACTTTTCATTGCTATCTGACTTTAAAAGTGTGTCAGTTTGGGATTTAGAAACAACACCATGTGAAGCGAATGACTACTCACACAACTAGTCTAAGTCAGTGTGCCAAGCATATGACCTGTGGGTCCAGGCTGCAGAACCTCAGGCTTGCTAGGCTACCAGTGGGCTATTGGAAACTGGGGGACATGTCTTGTAAAAGGATTTAGGGTTCTTTGGCTCTGCTGGTTGTGGCTGACAGCAGAGAGCTTTGCTAGCCACTTCTACCCTTAGCCCACTCCTGCTGAAGGTGGCCCCTTCCTGCTTGTAGCCGTATTCCCATTGCATTGGGACCTTACACCCCTGTACCAACCTCTGCCAGAAGACACTTCACCATACCTAGACCCATCCCTGTGCCCTGGGCTGGATCTGACCTGTGAGGAATGCCAGGGTCCAAATCCAACCTAGGAGTCCCAGTGAGTTTGACACTAAGTGAATATTTTTTTTACACCCAGAAGTTGAAAACAGCTCTTCAGTGAATAGCTTTGCATAAAAATAATTAACCAGTAATCAGTACCAGTTTAAATTCATTCATAATAAAAGGACTAAATTTGCAATGAACATTTTTTTACAATGAATAACTCAACCATATATAATTAGCACAGTTATTCTTGTTCTAACAAACTCATTGCGTTATTGCACTTGCGAATTTCTGGGGCAAAATTAGGGAATCCAGCTCCTAAAACATTCTTTGACATATTGCTGAAATAAATAAGTAAGTACATGCATATTGATGTGTACAGAATTCACAAAATGCAGTTTGCCAGGATACTTCCTTCACTTTAGAGAAACAAAGCATAATTGAGCAAAAGTTTCAATGTGTAATGAAGGAAATTTAATGTGGGATTATTGAAAACATATCATTTGTCAAAATCTGACTGAGCATATTTGTGATAATCTGTTGCCTTCTTAATAGGAAGTTCCAAAACAACATAAATACAAAAAACCTAACAGATGTGGAGAACCAACAAAGAAAGACCCAGTGGCCTAAAAGAATAATTCTACAGATGTGCAGGGCCTTGTTGTACGGGGATGTAGGGGGGAGGTTAGGAAGGCCAAGGCAGAGATGGAACTGGGACTAGCTTCCCAGATCAAGGACAATAAGAAGTCCTTTTTTAAATACATAGGGGGTAAAAAGAAGGTCCTGGGTAATGTGGGGCCCTTGCAGGATGCGTTGGAAAATTTGGTCATCACACGAGATGGCAAGGCTAACATGTTTAACAATTTCTTTCCCTCCGTCTTCCTAAGAAGGGACCAGAACAGCCACCTCCCTGCTGGGTCCCCCTCAGGTCCCTGGGGAGGCACACCTGGGCCACGGGTTAGCGAGGATTTAGTTAGGGAGCTTCTGGAGGGGTTGGACATATTTAAGTCAGCTGGTCCGGATGATCTCCACCCTAGAGTTCTAAAGGAACTGGCCGAGGTCATTGCAATGCCCCTGGCACAACTTTACGAGCACTTGTGGTGCTCTGGTGAGGTACTGGAGGACTGGAAGAGGACCAACATAGTTCCCATCTTCAAAAAAGGCAGGAAGGAGGACCCAGGAAATTATAGGCCGGTTAGTCTTACCTCAATCCTAGGCAAGCTGTTTGAGAAAATTATGCTGGCACACATCCATGAGGGGCCAGCAGGGGACTGCATACTTAGGGGCAACCAACACGGGTTCATCAATGGCAGGTCCTGTCAGACCAACCTGGTGGCCTTTTATGATCAGATCACCAGATCATTAGATGCAGGGGTAGCAGTGAATATAGTCTTCCTGGACTTCCGGAAGGCTTTCGACACTGTCTCTCACCCTGTTCTCATCAAGAAACTGGGGGACTGCGGTGTTGACACCCACACAGTCAAATGGGTCGCCAACTGGCTGCTGGGTTGCACCCAGAGGGTGGTAGTGGATGGGTCCTTCTCAACCTGGAAGGACGTGGGCAGCGGGGTTCCGCAGGGCTCGGTCCTTGGGCCCGCACTGTTCAACATCTTCATCAGTGATTTGGACAAGGGGGTAAAAAACACCCTGTTCAAATTTGCTGATGACACTAAGATGTGGGGGAACGTGGGCACACTGGAAGGGTGCAACAGGGTACAATCAGACCTAGACAGGTTACAAGGGTGGGCGGATGAGACTAGGATGGGATTCAACACAGACAAGTGCAAGGTGATGCACCTTGGGATGAACAACCGGCACCATACCTACAGGTTGGGGAACTCCCCTCTTGTCAGCACAGAGGCGGAAAAGGATCTTGGGGTCATCATTGACTCCAAGATGAACATGGGCCGGCAGTGTGGGGAGGCAGTTCAGAAGGCCAACCGCACCTTGTCATGCATCCACAGATGCATCTCGAGCAGGTCCAAAGAGGTGGTCCTCCCCCTCTATGCAGCACTGGTCAGGCCGCAGTTGGACTACTGCATCCAGTTCTGGGTGCCGCACTTCAAGAGAGATGTGGACAGCATGGAGAGGGTCCAGAGGAGGGCCACTCGCATGATCAGGGGACAACAGGGTAGGCCCTATGAGGAGAGGCTACGGGACCTGAACCTGTTCAGCCTCCAAAAGAGAAGGCTAAGCGGGGGATCTAGTGGCCTGTTATAAATGAGTCGGGGGGATCAGCAGGCATTGGGAGAGTCACTGTTCCCCCGAGCACCGCCAGGAGTGACCAGGAATAAAGGTCACAAGCTGACAGAGGATAGATTTAGGCTAGATATCAGGAGGTGCTACTCCACGGTCAGGGCAGCTAGGATCTGGGCTGGGGCTGACAATCAGCTGACTGCTGTACTATTTCCGTGAAGCCATCGGGCAGTAGCAGAACATGTACTATAACTTAATACGATCTGGAGACACTCTTCCTGCAAGAAGCTCTAAGTGTGGTACAATACTATTGAATTTAGCATGTGTTCTACTTAGCGTGGACACATGCATTTTAAGTATCATTAACATGTTGCTAGTGTAACGTAAGATAGGGCCCTGACTCAGACAAATTGGGAAGAAATATCTATATAGGTAAAAAGATCACTGCAAAGAGATGCATGATTTCTTCAATCACTCACCTCCTGAAGTGAACAGGAGTTTGCTGATCACTTCAGTGGATGCAGAATCATTCATAAATGGATGACCATAAATCTTTCATTATATTTGACATAGTTATGCCTTAATCTTAGTGGGTGATATTCTGGCCCCAACAAAATCAATGGGAACTGTAATGTTGACTTGAGTAGGATCAGAATTGTATCATTAATCTTTTATTTAGATTGATTTTTTTTTGTTCATTACACCAAACAAACCTTGCTTTATTTTCCATAATAGGAAGCGGTAGCTGTATCAGGCACAGTCAATGCTAGGATATTTTTCAGTGACAACCACCAGACTTTTCTGTTCTAGGGAGTTGTGCAGGGTTAAAGGTACTACTTGGACACTGGGTCAAAGATGTGGGGACCTGAAGAGCTGTTCTAAATAAAGAACGATGCTAGGGTCTTGACTGATAGTCTTCTAGAAAAGCTTGGTATTGTGTTTATACCATAGTCACTTCTCTAACTGCAGTGCAAGGCAAAGATACCTGGGTTAGGTTTGCTAAGGTGTTGGAAGCATTCTGGGTGAGGCAACATGGAGTTCAGCAGTGGCTAATTTATTTGGCTGAGCCAAATAAAAAAAAAAAAGCCAGGAAGAGAACTAGGCCACAGAGACTTTCTATCTGCATCACTACCAACCTCACTGCCCTTGTTGCCTGTTTCTTGAGTTGATTCTATGAATCTAATACAGACAGGGAAAATGTTCTACTAGAGAGGAAGTTAGAGCGGGTATTGGGACACCAGGATTCTAGTCCTAGCTTCAATTCCAGGTGACCTTGGACAGCTTCCTTCTCCTCTGTGCCCCTTTTACTTTTCAAACTTGTTTCTCTCTGCTCTATTTATGCTATAAGCTCTTTGGGACAATAAATGCCTCTTGGTATGCCTCACAGAATAGATGTTTCAGACTTACTTGGTGCCACCTGATGCAAGCGCAGTATAAATATTGCTTTTGTAATGCTTCATTCTGAAGTCATTAAAGGTGTCAATTCTCCTTGAAAATTAAACTTTATTTTTCTAGGGTTGTTAATTTCAGAACTAACTTCAGTATGCTTTAGGTAAAAATAAACACTTTTCTATCTATTCTGAATTTTTTCAAAACAAAGTTTGCTTTTCTTCAAAATAACGTGTTTCTGCTAGTTATTTTTGGTCATGATTCAGACCAAAATAGTACTGTTACTAGCTGCAGAAAGTCTTGCGGCTCACACCACCACAATTTTTAAATCTTCTGGAGTCAATGGGACAGTCTCCTCCTCAAAGAAATAAAATAAAGTGTTCTCTAGATGTATTTTCCAAAACCAAGCTGGAGGGGAAAGGGGTGAAGGGGGGGCATCCCTAAATAAGTCTATTTACTCTTTATTCAGGCTGTACTTTTCTGAGTAGCATGAAATTAAAATGTTATAAACATTAACTTAAACATTTGCTTAAATCACAGTGTTCTCTGTGTGACAGAGTATTTTTTTTTAATTTTTTAAAAATTTTTAGTGATGTCTACAATGCTCCAAACAGCAAAGGCAGCAGCAATATCAGTGTTGTATTTTTTGGACTGAATTTAAAGATATCTCCAGTATTTATTTTTAATACATAGGGTTGTGCAGAGGGAATTTTCACTTAAAAATAGATGAAATCTGTGAAAGCCAAATATGTACAATATAATAAATAATTATTTCAGTGTCAGCATTTACAGAGTAGTCACTAGCTCAGGATACACTCCATGGGGATTGCCATTCTGGCAGACTCTGATCCTGCATCCAGCTCCCACAGAAGGAAATGATGAACTGTTTCAAATGCTTCTGTGTATCCATTCCTTTCCAGAAGTTGAACTGGTTTGCAAGGTGGCTTCCCTCTTCTTATTCACATATCTCCTTAAAAACAAATTCTATAATGATTCCTGAAAGAAATCATTAGCAGTTCTAGTTATTCAGCAATTAAAAAAAATATGCTTTTTCCTTCTTCACTTTTTGCAGTAGCTTTCATGGAGCAGTGTAACATTATTGATCATGCTCCTCTTATTCCTCCCACAGGTTCTCTCTACTCTGGTTATCAGATCATTTTGAGTATTCCTCCAAGTAGTGAGCCAGCTTTTCCATATCAGGAAGCACCTAGTGTATGCCTCTGCATTGGAAAACAAATAGAATTAAATCAATGGTTGCTTCATTGGAGTTAGACTCTGGGCCTATGGGAGCAAATAGGAATATTTGTATTCTAGTTCAAGAAATAGAAAAGTAGGCAACTGAATCCTATTTTCAGATGAGTTTTCATGTGTATTTGGATTGGACTCATTATTAGGAGAAAAGAGAGCTTTCAGGTTAGTCCTGTTAAACTCCGTTGGAATTTGATTGTCTCACAGATAATGGGATTCAGCACATTGCTGTACAGCAAACAATAACATCTCTTTACCTGAAGGTCTCAAGCCAGGTGCTTGCAAACATGGACAATGTGTCCATGTTATGACTAGCTCAAAAAGCAGACCAGATGCAGAGACTATTAAATCTGAGCCAGCTGAGGGAAAGGGCAAAGGTGAAGCTGATAAACAGTCCCCCCACAGAGAAAGGAGCTGGCTGATTCAGGCACAGTGCAAGGTGTTTCTTTGCATGTAGCAGCTTGTAGCATGGATTAACACCAGGATTGGGGGGTAAGAACAAAGGCATGGCTCCTGTTGCATTCACACTGCTTTTGTTGTTGTGCTGGCAAAACAATTTTCTGGTGAGAACAGAAACTCTTTTACTGCTATTTCTGCTTAGCAATGAGCAGTGCAGAGAAAACATTTCTCTCAGACATGTCTTGCATTCTTTCCACGAATACCAAATTAAATGTTGAGGAGATGTGGTTTTCCATGCATATAGAGATGGAAACATTTCTGGTAAGGGTGAAGTTAAGACATGCTCATTGCTGCTAGCCATAAATATATTATTCCAAATGTGCCAGGACAAAACAAGAAAAGGGAAATATAGTCAATCAGTTAATGTGTGAAGCATGGGTGACTGGTGCCTCCTGAGTCGGGGGGGAGGGGGAGAAGGGGGCACCTGCAGAACCTGGCAGTGGCTTCAGTAGTGGGGATGGGGTTGTGAGCACCCGCAGAAGCCAGCGGCAGTAGCAGCAGCAGGGATGGGACTGGCAAGCACACATAGAAGCTGGTGGCAGGGACAGGGGTGGCGAGCACAGCAGAAGCCACTGGTGGAGGAGGTGGGCCTGTCAGGGGGGGCATGTGCCCCCCCCCCCCACCCTGTGACCCCCTATCAGTCACCTATGATGTGAAGGACATTTGATTAGGGTGCCAGAACTGTAGCTAGTTGCAGCAGCATAGATTCCTGGGTAATTTTTCTGCTCAATCCACCTATGATACTGAGCCAATGTAATCATATCTAAGGCTGCCACCATTGTCGGAAACATAATCCTTCCTACTGCAAACAGTTTTAGGCCCAGTGACTTAATGGCAGATTAGATTAGTGGATGATGACCATGAGTTCCTGTGTTGTTAAGCTAAAAATTAAGCAATGGTATTGTCTTACTTTCTTGGCCTGGCTGTGGTGTGATTGCTTTTTAAGCATCAATAACATTTCCTGTAATGTCAAAACAACCTGTAAAATTAATTAACATAGCTGTGATGCCTTGATTGGCTTCATGTCTGTTTAACAGGGCTTGAATACCCCTTCCAGTTCCAAGAAGGGAAATTGCTTTAAAGGAGAAGGGGTTTCACATACAATTTACATTTATGAAATTAAAGAGAGAGGGGTGGTTGGGGTGGAAATGATTGTGCACACTAGTGAGATAACAGCACCTGGAAACCCATTAAGGGGTAGCTGTGCAAAGGAGACCCAGGCTATACATTGTAATGCCCAACTCTGAGGTGCCCCCCATATAGCAGAATCTGTAACCTCAGGTCAGATGCTAGATTCCCAATCTTGGGTTTGGTGGCAGTGAGAGTGTCATTTCCAAAAGCCATCAGGCTCAGGAGGTAGTTGAAACTTGCCTGTAGGAGATGCTGAGGGGAAAGGTATGGCTTAAGCTGTACTCCTCTCAGGATTTACATAGTTCCATAGTTTCTAGGGTCAGAAGGGACCCGAGTAGATCATCTAGTCTGGCCCCCTGCCATGGCAGGAAAGAATACTGGGGTCAAACGACCCCAGCAAGATGTTCATCCAACCTCCTCTTAAAAACCCCCAGGGTAGGAGCCAGCACCACTTCTCTTGGAAGTTGGTTCCAGATCCTAGCTGCCCTGAATGTGAAGCAGCACCTCCTGATATCTAACCTAAACCTACCCTCTGCCAGCTTGTGACCGTTATTCCAGGTCACTCCTGGCAGTGCAAGGGGGAATAGTGACTCCCGCAGTGGCTGCTGATCTCCTCTGACTAGTTTATAACAGGCCACTAGATCCCCTCTCAGCCTTCTCTTTTGGAGGCTGAACAGGTTCAGGTCCCGTAGCCTCTCCTCATAGGGCCTGCCCTGCTGTCCCCTGATCATGTGAGTGGCCCTCCTCTGGACCCTCTCCATGCTGTCCACATCCCTCTTGAAGTGCGGTGCCCAGAACTGGACGCAGTACTCCAACTGTGGCCTGACCAGTGCCGCATAGAGGGGGAGGATCACCTCTTTGGACCTGCTCGAGATGCATCTGTGGATACATGACAAGGTGCGGTTGGCCTTCCTGACTGCCTCCCCACACTGCCGGCCCATGTTCATCTTGGAGTCAATTATGACTCCAAGATCCCTTTCCACCTCCGTGCAGACAAGAGGGGAGTTCCCCAACCTGTAGGTATGGTGCCGGTTGTTCCTCCCCAGGTGCATCACCTTGCACTTGTGAATAGGATGGGATTCAACACAGACATCTGCCCACCGTGGTAGCCTGTCTAGGTCTGATTGTAGCCTGATACTTCCTTCTAGTGTGCCAACATCCCCCCACATCTTAGTGTCATCAGCAAATTTGAACAGGGTGCTTTTTACCCCCTCATCCAAATCACTGATGAAGATGTTGAACAGTGCGGGCCCGAGGACCGAGCCCTGCGGAACCCCGCTGCCCACGTCCTTCCAGGTTGAGAAGGACCCATCCACTACCACCCTCTGGGTGCGGCCCTCCAGCCAGTTGGCGACCCAATTGACTGTGTGGGCGTCGACACCACAGTCCCCCAGTTTCTTAATGAGAAAGGGGTGAGAGACAGGTGTCAAAAGCCTTCTGGAAGTCCAGGAAGACTGTCCACTGCTGCCCCTGCATCTAATGATCTGGTAACCTGATCATAGAAGGCCACCAGGTTGGTCTGAAAGGACCTGCCATTGATGAACCCGTGTTGGTTGCCCCTAAGCATGCAGTCCCCTGCTGGCCCCTCATGGATGTGTTCCAGCATAATTTTCTCAAACAGCTTGCCTAGGATCGAGGTAAGATTAACTGGCCTATAGTTTCCTGGGTCCTCCTTCCTCCCCTTTTTGAAGATGGGAACCACGTTGGCCCTCTTCCAGTCCTCTGGGACCACACCAGAGCATCACGAGTTCTCATAAAGACGTGCCGGGGTCCTGCAATGACGTCGGCCAATGCCTTTAGGACTCTAGGGTGGAGATCGTCCAGGCCAGCTGACTTGAATACGTCCAGCCCCTCCAGAAGCTCCCCAACTAGTTCCTTACTAACTTTTGGCCCAGGTGTGCCTCCCCTGGGGCCCGAGGGGGGCCCCAGCAGGGAGGTGGCTGTTTTGGTCCCTACTTAAGAAGATAGAGGCAAAGAAATCGTTAAACATGTTAGCTTTGTTGTCTGGTGTGACGACCAAATTTCCCAATGCGTCCTGCAAGGGCCCCATGTTACCCGGGACCTTCTTTTTGCTGCCTATGTATTTAAAAAGGGACTTCTTATTGTCCTTAATCTGAGAAGCTAGTCCTAATTCCATCTTTGCCTTGGTCTTCCTAACTGCCCCCCTACATCCCCGAGTGACTGCAGAATAGTCATCCCTCCTTGATATAGAGTGCCACTCCCCCACTTCTCCTTCCTATAGCCCTTGACATTCATCGCCTAGTCATGCGTAGTCCCACCACGTTTCCATGATCCCCACTACGTCCAGGTTGGTGTCAGCCGTCAGGAGGGTGAGTTCCTCCTGCTTGTTTCCCATGCTACGAGCGTTTGTGTAGAGGCATTTGAGGCCTCCTGTGGATGTGTGTACTGCCCCGCTAGTCCCAGTGTTGCCCTGGCCCCCATTGCTTACCGTTCATTCATTTCACTCGTTGGTCTGGGCTGGGCTGGGCTGTAGTTGTGAAAAGGAGAAGAATAAAAAAGGGGGAAAATTGTTTTTGAAAAGGAGGAGAAGAAGAAACAGTTGAGGCATGAAGAGGCAAAAGGAAGACGTCAGTGGTCTGCAATGTGAATATAAATGATGAAAATGATAACAGTTTTTTTCTACCAGACACCAGATGGTACTATGAATGTACTGACTATCCATATCCTATTAGTGGCACACCATGTACAGTGGCATTGTATGCCTTGTTCCCAAACTGATAGCCATTCATTTTCCCAGAGCAGATGACTTGCTTTCTATGAGTTGGCCAGTTTGTCCTATAAGTAGGGCCATAAAGACAATGACAAGAGTTGACTCATCTGTTATGAACAGCAATCATTTAAGCGTTGTTTTAGGATCACCATACTCAGTTATAAAGATATTACCTCAAATGATATTGTGAGGTAACATGCAACTTGAATGAGAAACCAAGAAAAAACACTGTTGAGTATTTTGCTTAAGTTTATCACAGCAGAATCCAGGTTTTTCTTACCTGACTTAGCTTGTGAGGGTTGCTGAAGGAAGGATGATCCACCCAGATGATTCCTATAGCTTTTACTTCACAGGACTCCTCTTCACTCAGCTGGAACACAGAAGTGGTCTCACACAGCTGATTGGAGAAGTGGTGCTCTTTGAAGTAAAGTCACAGCAGCAGCTGGAGCACCTCAGCAAGTCCCACACAACCACTTCCAGCTAGTTCACCAACCCTCATGTTTGCAGGATAGAAGGATCTGTGTTCTACTGTGCAGACTGCAATGATCAAAGTAAGCAAATTCAAACAATGCCCATGAATGGAAAGCATGTGCATCAGATTGTAATCATGACAGTCTAACTCCTCTTCCTCCCAATCTTTTCAGGCATCTATCTGAATGGCACTGAGTGCTACTTATCCTACTCACTCACCCATAGAACATAATCCCTAGCACTGGATGTGCTGATGAGCTCAAGAAATGGAAAATGTCCCAGCTCAGGATCCCATGCTTCCAAGTGGCAGTCTACCTTCTCCTCAGACATTGAGTACATGGCAATTAAGAATGACTTTGTGAGTGAACTTCAGATCTGTGCCATTTTGCTTCAGGAGGCATCTCCCTATCCCAAAGGCCCACTGGAGAACCTTGCTGGTCTAGATGAAACCATGGATGATTTTGGTTTGTTTTCACCCTCATAGTCTGACTATGACTTCATCTACCAAGCCAGACAATGATCTGGACCAAGGATCTATCAGCCAAAGTTGTTCATCATCTTTTTTTTTTTTTTTAAAGAGGGACAGTTTCCAACCATTTTCCCACCACCACATGTTTCTAAAACAAATCTGCATAGTGTCTTTTCGTCTGGATCTCCCACCATCAGAGTTATATTATTCATATCCCTACATTCTGGTGGAAGTAATATTCCTGCCTGTCCCTTCCTGTGAAGGCTCGAATTGTTTTAAAATTCTCTCTCTAGAAGACCAGAATATTAATACTAAGGTAGCAGAGTGAAAATGACTTATTACTAGATTAATAAATAAATAAAATGTGCCTCAACTAAGCATTATTTTAATTTTCCTGGTCCTACTTGCAGTCAGAGGTTAGAATTTGATCCTAGTCTGTTTAGCAGCAGATTGCTATCTCCAAGTGCCAACAGAGGCTATGAACACACGTATCTTTGAACCTTTTCAGAAGGGACACATATCAAAAGGCTGTTTCCTGACAAGCCAGGAATGATATAAATGTGGCAAAAGTGCCCAAACTAACCCCGAAGCACAATTAAAGTTGGAGGGGGGCTTTCTATATTTGTATCATTCCCTGCTTGTCTACTCATAAGTTAGGAATTCTGTGAGTCCCTATTCAGAGCTGTGTTAGCAGATATGCTGGGAGTATGAGGCACAAGCTGTCCTTTCATTTTCTATCCTTCTCTACTCACTCACACAGGGGAAGGCAATGTCTGGTGGAGACTGCCTTCCTGCTCCCTCCTCATGCCTCCTTGTACAGTAGACGTACTGGAAGACACGGCACAGGTTGTTAAAAACCTGTGGTGGTGCAGAAATGGTGGAACAATATCCCTCCTTACAAAAAAATAAAGGGATAAGTATGCTTCATAAATAGACATTTTCTTTTAATCCAGATCCTTTTGCTTTAAGGCTTAGTAAACACAAAATGATGATAATGTTTTGCGAACAGGCTGATTTCAGAGGACCCCTTTGACATGTTGAGTTGGATTTGAGCATTATGATTTTTTAATGAACAAAAAGCAGCACTAAAAATGGTAGTGTCAGAAAATCTGAGTAGGAAGCAGAGAACAAGGGCTTTTCTAAAATATAGTCTGAAAACAGAAAACAAAGTCAGAATCAATATTTCACCCTAGGGGACAATGTTAAACCATTTATTTTCCATTTTGCTTCCAAAAGCATGACTGACACTCTCTCTCTGTTTATGTTCTTTAGCTAGGCTTCCGAGATGCTGATCACAGAAAAACCACTTAAACCACATTTCTCATCCGCTTGGGTTCTAACCAGCTCCCAGGATTAAATGACATACTTATTTCCTACTAATTGCTCCTTTGCTTCTTGTATAATTTGCCCTATATACAGTACAATCTTCCACTATTTGTACTCATCATCTAGTTTCCTTTTTCTTTGGTAATCTATCTTGTGTCTTCTCACCTTCTATAACTTCAGCCTTGTTTGTTTTTCTATCCATGTTTACTTGCAGTGAGAAGGCTTTCATGATTCATGTAAAATTGCTTTTAATACATTTCCTCAAAAAGCTTTTATTAGATTATATTTTAAAACTTTATATTTGGGGTATATTTTTCTGAGTATTTTGTATATTTTTCTTCTCTATTTCACATTCTTTACAATTTTCTTTCCTTTCCTTTAATTCAATATTTGCAGTATATTACAGCTTTTGATCCCTGTACCTTCCTATTTTCCTCTTGTATTTTACTTGACTTTGATCATTCTCTCTCTCTCTCTCATCAATCCATCTTTGCCTTTACAGATAATTTCTCAATGAAACCTTATGGTCCTGTTGTTGATAACATTTTCAGAATCTATTGTATTTGGTATTCTTTGTTGATACATTATTATATGCATGATGGCCTTGTTTTTCCTTATTTTGCAACCAGAAAAGAAGTATCGTTCATTATGGAAGCTATGAGCAGCGGAGAGAGGAGGGATCCAGGCACACGTACCCCCTTACCAGACCTGAGGTGGAGGCGGACGCAACAGCAGCGAAGCCAGCAGCGGGGGCAGCAGCACCTGATCCCCCTAAGGTAAGTGGGTAGAGGGACTGGATGCAGCTGAGCTGGATCCGGAGGGGAAGGGCCCCATCTGTTGCCAGGACCCCTTGACACGAGTGGTTTACTGCCTACCTGGAGCAAAGATTCTTGACTTGATGAGGATGATCCAGGCTATGATCCAGCGCACCAATTACTACCCTATGGTCCTAATCCATGTGGGTACTAAAGATGCGGCTAGGAGAAGCCCTGATCACCTGATGGCAGACTACCATGCTCAGGGGGGTGTGCTGAATGAGATAGGTGCACAGGTGGTATTTTCTTCTGTTCTACCAGTGAGCAGACATGGAAGATGGCATGAGACGTGCATTGCAGAGACCAACTGGTAGCTTTGGGAATGGTGTCTTGAGGCGGACTTTGGCTTCCTTGACAATGACCTGCACATCAAGACAAGAGACATGCTCAGGTGGGATGGGCTCCACCTTTCCCTTAAAGGTAAGTGTGTGTTCTCTTCTAGGTTGGTGGATCTCCTCTGGTGGGCTTTACACTAGGATCATTGGGGGAAGGGGAATATGAGGGAGGAGGAAGCCTTGGACTGCTAAACCAAGAAGTATTCACAAGTACAGCCCAGCCTAGACTGATGAGCGGAACATATATGCAGGTAAGCAACAGGGGCCAGAGCAATACTGTGATTAGGGGGCCAGTGCACACATCCACAGGAGGCCTCAAATGCCTCTACATAAACGCTCGTAGTATGGGAAACAAGCAGGAGGAACTTACCCTCCTGCTAGCTGACACCAACCCAGACATAGTGGGGATCACTGAAACATGGTGGGACTGAACACATGACTGAGCGGTGAATATTAAGGGCTATAGGTTGTACAGCGGGGACAGGACAGGGAGGAAAGGCGGGGGTGTGGTGCTCTACATTAAGGAGGAACACACATCCTCATAAAGTAGTGCAGAGTCAGAGGAGGGCACACGGAAGTCAAGGGGAAAGAGACCTCATGGTGCAGGTCTACTAGACACCCAACCAAGGGGAAGAGCTAGACCGGGAATTCTTAAGTCAGCTCACAGAGGTAGTTAGATCAAAGGATGTGGTCAGACATCTGATCCTTTCCAGACATCTGATGGGAAGAGCAGTCAACCAGGTCTGACCCCTCACGTAGGTTCCTAGCCCAAATGCAGGACCTCCATCTAACCCAGGAGGTGCACAGCCTCACCAGGGGAGACGCCTTGTTGCACCTGGTGCTGGCCATGGGTGACGACCTGGTGAAGGGGCTGCGGGTGCTTGATCACCTGGGTGACAGCAATCATCGCTTGCTGGAATTCACCATACAGTGCAAGGTGGCAAAGGCCTGCAGCAAGGCAGGAGCCCTAGATTTCAGGAGGGCGGACTTCAGTGAGCTAAGGAGAATAGTTGGGGAAGCACTGAGGTCCTGGAGGGGAGCCAGGTGTCCAAGAAGAGTGGTTGCTCCTTAAGGAGACGATCCTCCAAGCCCAAAGGGAGATAATCCCCACACAGATCAAAGGGAGCAGGAGGGCACAAAAGCCCCCATGGGTCACCAAAAGCATCTGGGAATGTCTTCTAGCTGAAAGGGAGGCGTACACCCAATGGAAGGGAGGGGCCATCACCAGGGAGGATTATACTGTGGTTGCTTGGAGATGCAGGGGGGCAGTCAGGAAGGCCAAGACGGAGATGGAACTGGGGATAGCTTCCCGAATCAAGGACAAGAAGAAGTCCTTTTTTAAATACATAGAGGGGGCAAAAATAAGGTACCGGGTAACGTGGGGCCCTTGCAGGATGCATTGGGAAATTTGGTCATCACACCAGATGACAAAGCTAACCTATTTAACGACTTCCTTGCCTCCATTTTCCTGAGCAGGGACCAGATTAGCTCCCCTCCCCTCCAGGCCCCTCTCAGGCCCCAGGAGAGGCGCACCTAGGCCAAGGGTCAGGGAGTATCTAATCAGAGAACTTCTGGAGGGACTGGATGTATTTAAATCAGCTGGTCCAGACGATCTGCACCCAGTGTGCTGAGGGAATTAGCTGAGGTCATTGGAGGACCCCTGGCACGGCTTTACAAGCACTCATGGTGCTTTGGTGTGGTGCCAGAGGACTGGAAGAGGGCCAATGTGGTTCCCATCTTCAAAAAAGGGAGGAAGGAGGACCCGGGGAACTATAAGCCAGTTAGTCTTACCTTGATCCTGGGTAAGCTTTTTGAGAGAATTATCCTGGCATATGATCACGAGGAGCCAGTGGGGGAGGCTATGCTTGGAGGCATCCAACACAGGTTCATTAGAGGCAGGTCCTTTCAGACCAACCTGGTGGCCTTCCAAGACCAGGTCACCAAATCCTTAGATGCAGGGGTAGCAGTGGACATAATCTTTCTGGACTTTAGGAATACCTTTGACACTGTCTCTCACCCCGTTCTCGTTAAGAAACTGGGGGACTGGGGTGTCGACACCAACACAGTCAAATGGGTCACCAACTGGCTGGAGGGTCACACCCAGAGAGTGGTAGTGGATGGCCCATTTTTGACCTGGAGGAATGGGGGCAGTGGGGTTCCGCAGGGCTCGGTCCTCGGGCCCGCACTGTTCAACATAGATTCATAGATTCATAGATGCTAGGGTCGGAAGGGACCTCAATAGATCATCGAGTCCGACCCCCTGCATAAGCAGGAAAGAGTGCTGGGCCTACATTACCCCAGCTAGATACACATCCAACCTTCTCTTGAATACCCCCAGGGTAGGGGAGAGCACCACCTCCCTTGGGAGCCCGTTCCAGACCTTGGCCACTCGAACTGTGAAGAAGTTCCTCCTAATATCCAATCTAAATCTGCTCTCCTCTAGCTTGTGGCCATTATTTCTTGTAACCCCCGGGGGCGCCTTGGTGAATAAATACTCACCAATTCCCTTCTGTGCCCCCCTGACGAACTTATAGGCAGCCACCAGGTCGCCTCTCAACCTTCTCTTGTGGAGGCTGAAAAGGTCCAGTTTCTCTAATCTCTCCTCGTAGGGCTTGGCCTGCAGGCCCTTAACCATACGAGTGGCCCTTCTCTGGACCCTCTCCAGGTTATCCGCATCCTTCTTGAAGTGCGGCGCCCAGAATTGCACGCAGTACTCCAGCTGCGGTCTGACCAGCGCCCGATAGAGGGGAAGTATCACCTCCTTGGACCTATTTGTCATGCATCTGCTGATGCACGATAAAGTGCCATTGGCTTTTCTGATGGTTTTGTCACACTGCCGACTCATGTTCATCTTGGAGTCCACTAGGACTCCAAGATCCCTTTCCACTTCCGTGCCACCCAGCAGGTCATTTCCTAGGCTGTAGGTGTGCTGGACATTTTTCCTCCCTAGATGCAGCACTTTGCATTTCTCCTTGTTGAACTGCATTCTGTTGTTTTCTGCCCACTTGTCTAACCTGTCCAGGTCTTCATCATTGACTTGGACGAGGGGGTAAAAAGCACCCTGTTCAAATTTGCTGCTGACACTAAGATGTGGGGAGATGTGGGTACACTAGAAAGGAGGAATAGGCTGCAATTGGACCTAGACAGGTTACAAAGATGGGCAGATAAGAACAGGATGGACTCAACACTGAGAAGTCCAAGTTGATGCACCTGGGGGGGAAGAACCAGCACCATACCTACAGGCTGCGGAACTCCCTTTTCATCAGTACAGAGGTGGAAAAGTATCTTAGAGTCATCATTGATGCCAAGATGAATATGGACAGGCAGTGTGGGGATGCAGTCAGGAAGGCCAACCACTCCTTTTCACGCATCCACAGATACATCTGGAGCGGGTCCAGGGAGGTGATCCTCCCCCTCTATGCGGCACTGGTCAGGCCGCAGCTGGAGTACTGCATCCAGTTCTGGTTGCTGCACTTCAAGAGGGATGTGGACAACATGTAGAGGGTCCAGAGGAGGGCCACTCACATGAACAGGGGGCAGCAGGGCAGGCCCTACAAGGACAGGCTACGGGACCTGAACCTGTTCAGCCTTCAAAAGAGAAGGCTGAGGGGGGGGATCTAGTGGCCGTTTACAAACTAGTCAGAGAGGACTAGCAGGCATTGGGGGAGTCCCTGTTTCCCCGAGCACTAGCAGGAGTGACTAGAAATAATGGTCACAAGCTGGCAGAGGGTAAATTCAGATTAGACATTAGGAGGCACTACTTCACTTTCAAGGCAGCTAGGATCTGGAACCAACTTCCAAGAGACGTAGTGCTGGCTCCTACCCTGGGGGTCTTTAGACGAGGCTTGACAATCACCTTGCTGGGGTCGTTTGACCCCAGTACTCTTTCCTGCCATGGCAGGGGGTCAGAATTGATGATCTGCTCAGGTCCCTGCCGACCCTACTAACTATGAAACTATAAAACTATAAAATGACTTTATTTTATAATATAGCAAGACAGAAGCCAGATTTGAGATAGGTGTTGGATTCTCTTTTTCTTGCTCCATTTAGTCATGCTTCCATGGCACAGTTTGGCCTTTTATCACCATCCAGTCATGTACCACCTAATTGCTTTGGGCTTATGTCTCTACATTTTTCGTCAAATTTTGTATGAGCTGGAAAAAACTAGATGAAAAGGCCTCCCTAGATGCAATGACAGAAGGCACATAAGGATGTTTGAGAAACTTACATTAACCGCTGCTCAGTGTGTGTTACAATATTGCTGTCCATGCCCAACCCACAGAGAATATTAGTCCATCACAGCTGCATGGCACATGATGCTTTACTTTAGCTCAAGCTGTAGAGGCTCACACTGTTGGTGCTGGAGAGCCAGGTTCATTTCTAATTGATGGCCAGGTTGCTGGTGGCTATACATTTAGCTTCTGGCCGTGCATCCACTCTCCTTTTAACCACTAGTTGCGATCACCTAAATGGATCTTCACAGGTGAGGTGGATTCCAGTGCCCATGCAGAACCTTGCCCAAATTAAGCCAAAATGTGTTGTTATTATCTGGTGTTTGCAAAGCTACAAGGCAAAATAGTTTGGCCTAAATTTGGAGTGAACCCATTAAAATTATTTGAACTATTCAAGATTTATACCAGATCAGCTAAGAGCAGAAACTAGTCTTGTGTCTTCAAATCACACACACTACCTTATCCTTATTATGGATTGGTGCAATGCCATTTTTCAAGTCTCAAACCAAATTATATTAATTTCCTTCTTTGGTTCTGGGTTTGGGTTTTCCATTTTTCACATCTTGGTTTGAAATATTTTTCTAATATATTCATATTTATTTCCAGGCATTCAGCCTATTTTTGTTCTGGCCTTTGCATCTTTTTTCCTCCGATGTTTTAGTCCAACATAAACGGCTTCCTTTCAGCACACACAGTACCCTGCTATTTATTTAAGATTGAAATAAGGCAAGAAAGTTATTTTCTCAAGCCTTTTCCAGGGTACCTCCAATTCTGTGGCAACACATGGCCAATTTCTATGTCAAGTCCAATGATGGCCATGAGAAAAAAAGAGTCAGATTGCATACCTAATGTCCTATTTACAACTTACAACAAATTGATCTAATCATGCTGAAATGTTAAGGTCTGTTTAACAACAGCTTTTGTGAGATACCTTGACCATAATTTTATAAAAATAGAAAATTACAATCAAATCATTTCAAAGTGCACTTTTGTTTAGTCCAAATTTGCTGGTCTAGGAATAGGGCCATCCTAGACTTAGGAAGTCAACAATACAAAAAAAAAATACTAAAAGAAAGGCAAAATGTGGTCTTTGAGTACTACTTTCCTTCAAGAGTGTCAATTTTTAATAGTGAAACTTGCTGTATATTAATAATGCTATACATAGTTAATAAAAGCTAGACCTATTGTTGAGAGATTTTACAGATACTAGCTATTGTCTTTCCAAAGGGTGACTATAGATTTTTGATTTGGTGCTTGATTTTTTTGTTGTTGGTATTTTTGATGTAAATATTGTTAACTAGATTTGAAATAACTAGGCCAAAGTACTGCTTGCTTGCATAATGAACAATCCCACTGAAGTCAGGAGGCTTCCTAAGGTACACATTGCCAAGGATTCTTTTTTTATTCTATAATTGTACAGCACCTAACACAACAGGTCCCTGGTCATAGGACACCTGAACTGAGTATGGCAGTATAATAAAACGTGCTATGGTAATAACAGTAGGATCCCTGGATGAAACATCTTAAGTTTCCTATACAGTTGATCATAGAGATATCAGAAAGTAAGGCTGGAAGGGACCTCACAAGTTCATCTAGTTCAGCCCCCTGTTGAAAGCAGGATCATTCTGTCCCACCTGAAAAATTCCAAGGATGGAGATTCCACAACTTCTCTAGGTTACCTGTTCCAGTGTGTGAGGGAGTGGGGCCTAGGAGCAGCCGTGAACTCCCTAGCACCCCCTACTGTCACTCAAGGCTGTACTCAGCACCCTCAGATTCTCGCCCGCCGCGACTTTGATCTTAAATGAGTTTTAAATGGGAGGCTGCTTTTATCTCCCTGGTGAACAGTACGTATGGTCCTGCCCCTACTCCAAAATGGGGTACCTCTCTGCACCCCTCCCTTAAGGGGCATGCGTGGGACGTTGTGCGGTCCCTTGCCCTCTGGTGCTCTCTCTAGCACCCCGGGCTCATCACCCACCTGGTGTCCCTGGGCCTGGCTCTCCGCCGCTGCCCTGACACCGGCGCCCCTTAGGCCCCAGAGCGGGGCAGTCGGTGGAGAGCCAGGCCCAAATCACCCACCTCTGGGCTTTTGTGCCCTTCTCACCCCTCTCGGGTCTCTGCCGCCCTATCCACGGCTGTTGCCCCCCTTCTGGGCCCACGCCTGCACTCCTCACACACGCTCTCTGCCCCCTCTGGAGCCTTGCCCTCTCTAGGGCCCATGCCGCACTCTCCGCGGCCGTTGCCCTGCCTCTGGGCCTGTGCTGCGCTCTCTGCATGCGCTCTCTGCCCCCCTCTGGGGCCTTGCCCTTTCTAGGGCCCACGCCACGCTCCCTGTGGCGGTTGCCCTCCTACTGGGCCTATACCGCGCTCCTTGCTCTTGGGGCTCAGGTGGCCGCAGCCGTGCCTGGCCCTCTTGACCCTTCTCTGGGTCCTTTGCCTCACTGGGCAAACACCGCGCCTCTCTCTGGCACAAACACCGTGCCTCTCCGACTGAAACTGTAGTGCCCCACTGGCACCATGCCCCTACTGGGCACTGGGAAACCCCCAGGCTGCTGGGGAGCCCCCTGAGGCCTCCTCACTCCCCTACAGCCTCACTCAGTCCTCCGGTGTAACTATAACACAAGCCGAGCCAACTGGCTATAACACAATCACCACAGAGCCTCCCTGCTCATAATGTAAACCCCAAGCCCCTCCCACCAGGGCCTCCAACCATACCTCTCATCAAGGTGCTCTCCTCCCCGGCATCATCGCAGCCAGTCAGCACCACAAGGCTGCCACTACCAATTCAGGCTGCTCAGCTCAGCTGCAGAGCCCGAGTCCCAGTCCCAGTCCCAGTCCCAGTCCCAGTCCCTGCCCCTGCCCCTGCCCCTGCCCCTGCCCCTGCCCCTGCCCCTGCCCCTGCCAGAAGGGAACTGCTAGCCAGGCTCCGGCCTGGGCTATTTATAAAGGCCTGGCCCTGCCCCCTTCTGGCCACCTGACTGGCTGGTTGCCCTAGCAACCCGCAGCTGTACTGCCCTATTGATTGGCAGCTCTGACAATCCGCACCTGAGCTGCCCTGGTGACTGACAGCTCACCTTATCTCCTTCTTAGGCATGGAGCACCCCAGTGCCTCTGTGACACAGTGCTTGACCATCCCCATAGTCAGCCTTTCTTTCTTAGTACTCTAAGCATTTTTGTTACTCTGTACTGGGCTCTTTCCAGTCTGTCTATCCTTCTTGGATTATGGGGCCAAAAACTGGACACAGTACTCCAGGCGAGGCCCCACCAGCGCTGACTAGAACAGAAGAATCATTTCCCTTGATTTGCAAATTACATTTTTGTTGATACGACCCAGTATGCTGTTGACCTTTTATGCAGCAACAGCACAGTATTCACTCATATTCAGCCTATGGTTTACTGTAATCCCCAGGTCCTTCTTTGCAGTACTGAAGCCTAGCCAGTCATTCCTCAATCTGCATTTGTACATACAATTATTTCGTCTTTGCACTTGTATTTTCTGAAAATCATTTGACTGATTGCAGACTATTTTTCTAATCTATCCAGGTTATTTTGGATGTTAGCCTTGCCCTCCAGTGTGTCTGCGACTCCACAAGGCAAATTTGCAGATGACATGAAGTTAAGCATCTATTCAATCCCATTACCCAAATCATTAATGAAGAATTGAACAATACCAGACCCAGGACAGACCCCTGGGGAACCCCACTCGGTATCTCCCAATGAGACATTAAGCCATTGATGACTATTCTTTGAACATGTTGATCCCATTAGTTATGTATCCACTTTCATCTAGTTTGTATTTTGTTATTTTGTTAATGAGAAACCTATGGGAGGCAGTGTCAAAAACTTTGATAAAGTTAAAGTATATCATATCCACTGCTCTCCCCATATCCACAAGACCCTGTCACTTTTTTATAAAAGGAAATCAGTTTGGTCAGGAATGACTTGCTCTTGGTAAATCCATGCTGACTGAATATTCTCCTCTAGGTACTTCCTTGAGGACCTTCTCCATGATTTGTCCACATATTGAGGTCAGGCTGACTCATCTGTAATTCCCTAGATCCTCCTTCTTTCCTTTCTTAAAGATGGGCATTATATTTGCACTTTTTCAGTCATTTGGGACCTCACCCAAACTCCACAAGTTCTCAGAGGATAGCCAAAGCCTAATCCTTCAGTATCATAAGGTGCATCCAGACCTCCTGCCTTGAAAGCATCTAGCTTCTCTGAGTGATCCCTAATCTATGTTTCCATTACTCTAGATTGTTTCTCTCCTTCCTCATTTTTGTTGTCTCCTGCACTCATCTGGCAGTTGCCCTTATTTGTATAAAAATAAGTGAGAAAATTAAGTGAAAAAGACATTAAATACTTTAGCCTTCTCTGCATTATCCATAAATGGGTTGCCTTCCACCTTCTCATTCTCAACCAATTTCTCCCTGTTTGTGAGCAGTAAGTAGAGAAGAACTTTCCCCCTAGTTTCCCCATCTACCATCCATATCAAAAAGCTATCCCCAATACATCCCAAGAATTTTCTGGACCACTTGTGCACTGCTGTTTTTCCCTCCTATCAATGTCCTGATAATTAAAGTTCCCCATGAGAACCAGATCATCCAATTTGGAAGTTTTCATCAATTGTTTAAAGACGGCAAAGGAAGACAGTCTGCTTGTTGGGATGGTGAGGAGAACACCAATGATCCCGCTAAGGCTTAGCAACCTGCGAGCGTGGTGCTTCAGACCATGAGCACAGTGCTTTGGTCCATGAGCGCGCTGCTTTAGTCTGTTCCTGAATTTGTCTCACCTCCCCCTTTTGGTATGCTGAGCAAATTATTCTCACAACATTATTTAGGAGAAAAGATTCTTGAAATACTAAACTATATATATTATATATTTTATTTAAAAAAAATTAAAATATAAAAAACCTACCAAAACAAAAATGATGTATAATTCTCCTCTTGAGGAGAGCATGCAAAAGAGAATGGATGCCTCCACAGCCTTTGAAAGCAGCGTGGAGCCTTGTGCATCCTGCCACTGGGCAGATGAGGCAGCAAGGAGGCACATGGCATTGGGGCTCGGGATGAAGCTCGCCTGTAGGGGCTGGGAAGTGGAGCAGTTCCCCAGAGCCAGCCGAGCCCACATGGTGCTCAGCTCAGCCCCAGCCCCTGTCACCACCCCTGCCTTGCCTCAGGGAGGAGCCGCTACCATCCCTGTGCTGCTTTCTCTCCCCACAGCGATGCCGGCGTGGTGGGGAGTGGAGTGCAGCTGAAGGGTAACTTACTGCCAGTCCCAGTGCCTCTGCTACACTCCGGGTTTCTAGGAAGCCGGAGCCCAGCTTCTCTCCAGGCTGGTGCATGGCATTATAAAGCTAATGCATGGCAAGATTTTTTTTTGTGCGCGGCCATGCACACACACACCTTAGAGGGAATCTTAGAGAGTGCTACCTTGAGCTAGCCCAGAGGAAACATTTGAACACACAGGTTATGTCAGAAGTCCTACCTTTCTACGGAATGTAGGCACATGACTCCATCCATTTAGTTAAGTGCTTAATGACAATGAATGTCATGGGTTGTGCTGCTGGTAATAGTTATTGGTGTCTCTAAGGACCTATTAGAGTGTGGTTTAAATAAGCACACAGCAGCTATTTAGTGAGTATAAACTTAGAAAAGTCTTTATTTGTACTATCAGCCAGATGATCAGATTGGCTGACAATGGGGACAGTGCACAGTTAAATTCAAATCTAAAGAGCACTGCTATTCTATTCTTCTTTTTATACTTTATACATACATTTCCGTTCTACTCTACTCTTTACATGTTTTTGTGATTTTTTGTATTTAGTGAATCACATTTGGTGCCTTCTATCTTTCAGTGTGCTGATTAATTAACTTATTTAATTACAGCATTCCTACAGACCTTTCCAGGTATATATCAGGCTTTGGTTAGATTATAACATGGTGTTCTTACCTACTATAGCAAGTTGTAGTTATTCTGTCCATCCTAGGATGTTCTTGACTCCAGTGCTTTTCATAAAAGTTTAGACTTGTATATTTTAATTGTTACTGTTCTTGGATTTTCTTATATCCTATTCTAGTAGTGGGAGTACATGTTCCACATCCCAGGAGAGTGGTTTAACTACCAGGCTTCAAAATAATCTGGGTGAGGGACTCCGGCAGCTGAAACTGGGACACTGTACAGAAGAGTAATGAGGCCAGGAAGAAAGCAGGAAAGAGTAAGCCTGACTCTGTAGCTGTCTGGTTAAGGGATGCATCTAGAAGAGGGCACAGCAGCAAGAGGGCACAGCAGCCCCCTTGGATCTCCAGAGATCTAGCAGACCTCCTGAGGCTAAGAAGAAAGGCCTACAAAGGATGGAGGATGGGATTCACCTCCAAGGAGGATTATTCTGCACTGGTCCGGTCCTGCAGGGAGCAAACCAGGAAAGCCAAGGCTGCAACTGAACTCCAACTAGCTTTGAGCATCAAGGACAATAAAAAGTCCTTTTCCAGATATGTGGGGAGCCGGAGGAAAAGCAAGGGCAACATTGGACCCCTGCTAAACCAGATGGGACAGCTGACAACTGATGCCCAGGAAAAAGCCAACCTATTAAACGTGTATTCTGTGTCGGTCTTTCATGGGTCCCATGGGACGCCCATGCCCACTACAAGACAGGGAGGTCCAGGTGAGGGAGATCCCCTGCCCTCCATCAATGCTGACCTCATGAAGGAACACCTTGACAAGCTGGACACCTTCAAAGTCAGCCAGCCCTGATGGTTCACACCCAAGGGTACTCAAGGAGCTGGCTAGCATCATAGCCCAGCCTCTGGCATGGATCTTTGAGAACTCCTGGTGCTCTGGTGAAGTGCCTGAAGACTGGAAGAAGGCCAATGTGGTGCCTATGTTCAAGAAAGGGAGGAAAGTAGATCCGGCAAACTACAGGCCCATCAGCCTGACTTCTATCTTGGGGAAGATCTTAGAAAAGTTTATTAAAGAGGCCATCCTTAATGGACTAGCAGACGCCAACACGCTGAGGGATAGCCAGCACGGGTTTGTTGTAGGTAGGTCTTGCTGAACCAAACTCATTTCCTTCTATGACCAGGTAACCTATCACCTGGACAAGGGAGAAGAGATTGATGTCATATATCTTGACTTCAAAAAAGTCTTTGATCTGGTATTCCATGATCACCTCTTGGTGAAACTGGCCAATTGTGGCCTTGGGTCCACCATGATCCACTGGCTGGGAAATTGGTTCCGTGGTCAGACCCAGAGGGTAGTAATTGATGGCAGTCACTCATCATGGTGTCCTGTGACCAGTGGGGTCCCCCAAGGCTCTGTCTTTGGACCCATATTGTTCAACATCTTCATTAATAATGTGGACATTGGTGTCAGAAGCGGACTGGATGAGTTTGCCGATGACACCAAACTTTGGGGTAAAGCATTTACACCTGAGGACAGGAGGGCAATCCAGGATGACCTGGACAGGCTCAGCAAATGTGCGGATGAGAACCTGATGGTGTTTAACACTGAAAAATGTAAGGTTCTCCACCTTGGGAAGAAAAACCTGCAGCATCCTTATAGGCTTGGCAGTGGTATGCTGGCTAGCACTACAGAAGAAAGAGACTTGGGGGGTCATCATTGACTCCAAGATGAACATGAGCCTGCAGTGCGATGCTGCAGCTAGTAAAGCGACCAAAACACTGGCGTGCATCCATAGATGCTTCTCAACTAAATCCCGGGATGTCATTCTCCCCTTGTACTTGGCCACAGCTGGAGTACTGCATCTAGTTTTGGGTTCCACAACTCAAAAAGGATGTGGACAAGCTTAAGAGAGTCCAGAGAAGAGCCACACACATGATCAGAGGTCAGAAAAATAGACTTTACTATGACAGGCTGAGATCCATGGGGCTCTTTAGCCTGGAAAAGTGCAGGCTCATGGGTGATCTGATGGCCACCTATAAGTTTATCAGGGGTGACCACCAGTATCTGGGGGAATGTTTGTTCACCAGAGTGCATCCAGAGCATCTCGTGTATCAGTGTCCCTGCACTTCAAAATGGCAGTAGGGACACTTTATCTAAAAATTGTTGAACAAGCTTTAGATAAAGTGCCCCCACCTCCATTTTGAAGTGCAAGGATGCTGATACATGAAACACCGGAGGCTGCTAGAGCACAGTAATTGCCATGCTCCAGCAGACTCGATTAATTGAGTAGACAAGATTAATTGAGTCTAATCCAACATGCTGGGATTACAGCACATCGCAGCATTCTTCCTACTCATGTATAAGCATCACTAAGCACTTTCTTCCAGGCAGAAAGACAACAAGGAAACAGAATTGATTTAATAAGGTCTAGATTGTGGCTTTGCCTCAAATTTTGCATGTAGGGGGGTATGTTGTTGTGCCACTCTCAGCAGGAACAGAGAACGGGATAATACTTCTTAAGGGTGTGATTCACTTCTCTCTTATTCCTTCAGAAGTGGGTGGAGTGGAAGAAGGAGCAAGTAGAAATTTGTCCTTTGCCAGAGTCAAGCTCTCTCTCTCTTACATACATACACAGATTATTGGCTCAGTCAATGCTTTGCTCACTTCCTGTCCACCTGCTTGGCATGGGAGGATCAGAGAGACACGAATTAAATTAATTTATCTTGTTTCAGAGCCAATCATTATAATAAAGACTTTAGTCTTCACTTCTGTGGCAGCCAGAGTCCAGCAACTCTAAGCAGCCTCAGTTATACATATTCTTTATATAACAAACACAAAATATTAAATTATAGCTGGAATTGGCATTTCAAGTTGCTAAAACAGCTAAAATCTTTAGTCTGCTAAATATATTAAAGCCAGCAAAAGCTGTCCTGCAGACATTGTGAATATATTTGACTGTAGCTGAATTTAAAGAAGAAAACTTAACACCGGAAAGCTGGAGAAATTATTTTGAGTCCTTCAAATTTAATGATTTGCAAACAGAGAGAGAGAGAGAGAGAGAGAGAATATTTTGGGGGTGGAATCTGAATGAGATATTTGAGACGACTTTCAATAAAATGACTATGAATCTTGAAATATATATGCCACAAGCTGTAGAATTAGGCAGCACTCATATTTTCAAAGATCTTTAGGGAGCTAAGCATCTTGGCACTTTTGGCACTGCAGAGAAGCAGTGGGGGCACATGGCTAGTCTGGTCTGAACTGGCCAGAGAGGGGTTTAATTTCACCAGCTCTATCCCACTGGCAGGGACCTGAGCCAGGTCTGCCAGGCGCTCCCCCATGCTGCTGCAACAGGGGAGCACCATGGCTCCTGAGGCAGAAAAGGCAGGGAGAAGGGTTCGTCTCCTCTCTATCCCATCGGCAGTCAGGTCGGTCCACTGTCACTGCTGCACTCATTTTCTGTCAGGGAATAAGCCCCATGTTGTTCCCTCCACCAGAGGGAAGGGAAATAATCCCAGCCCTGCTTCACCCCCTTCAGGGTCCCTGCCCACTGGAATCTGGTTGTGCCCCTGCCTGGCCACTGCAGCAGGAGGGGACAAGGCACTTGATGGGGGCAGCAGATCCTGTTGTAATGTTGTGGAGTGCAAGCCCCTTCCCAGTGGGGGGGCCTCACTGTAAGGTGGGCAGAGATGTGGTGAACTGCACATGGCAGGGCAGGGCAGGGCAGAGCCGTCCGAGCTCCCCCAGAGCTACGACAGCCTGTAGCAGCTTTCCTCACCCCACAGCACAGCTCCCTGCTGGAAAGAGGCTCGTGCTTGGTGAAACTATAACAGAGGCTCCTGCTCCTGTCACGGTCACTCCCCACTCATCACTCCAGTGACCAGGCTGGGCCATGGCCAGGCATTGCCAACTGGGCAGATCTGGCCCACAGATGGATTTTGTCTGGCCCCTGGCAGGTCCCTCGGTCCCACCTGGCTGAGGAGCCACTCCTTAGGCACACAGCTGGGCTGAGACTGCTCCATGAGAGGATTGCCTTTCTAGGCAGCCTGGCTTCAGCAGCATCTTTGCTGCTACCGCTGGCCCCAGCCCCACAGTTCAGGCAGGGATCAGCGCACACAGCCCTGACACCACATGCCCTGCACTGGCTCCAGGCTCACCCATCTGGGCTGAGCAGCAGTAGCATGGGAGAGAAACTGCTGCTTAGCGTTCGGGGGGAAATGACCCCTCTCCCTCCCACTGCTGGCACTTCCGGTTTTAGCCACCCAGCACACACATCCAGCAATTGACAACTGTGACAGGTACAACCACCCACCCACCACCAGCAAGGGGTCACCGAGTCTCCTCCCCTCTACAGCACCTGGCATCCCTTCCACATCCACCATGCTCCTGCCCGAAATGGGGCTTGGACCCTTCTCCTTCTTGAGCTGGTTGCATTTCCCAGGATGGGGTCCAGGCTGCTTATGCCACACAGCTGTTCGTGCCCAGTCAACCATACAGATTTTGGTAAAGTGTAACAGTGTTCCTTCTCAAACTCAATTAGCCTTCTCTAACTCATTTTTTTAAACTTGTGCTTTTGAAAAGGGGGAGCAGAAAATTGCAATTGTGGACAATGATATCTTTCTCTTTCTTAAAATCTGTTCAATTCAAGTCTTCCTCTTCTTTTCGGGGATTCCTGTGTGTGGGGAAACTCCAGGCGCTGACCTCTGAAAGGCATGGTGGTCTGAGTTTCCTAACACCGCCTGGTGGAATTTAGGAAGCAGTTCAGTGCCTAAAAAGTGCGTGTTCCACTTAGAAACGTTAGCAGTTTCCGTGCGGATGCTTCTGTCCAGGGACATTTCTGAACTGCTTCCCAATTGGTGCTATTCTTGGAACGGTTCAAATGTTATGTCTATCTGCAGCATAATTGTCAGTGTTTTGCTTGTGAGAACACTTGCCTTGACAGTAGTGAGCAGTTTGGAGTCTGCCCCTAGCCTACTCCCATCAAGATTCACAAACTACATAAATTTTGTCCCATCTCACCAGATGGCCCCAATCTCATCAGTATTCTCAGAGCACATCTATTAGCTGGAAGTGCTGGGGAATGGTGCTACCCTTCATGCTACCCAGCAGCTAGGTTATTAGCACACTCATCTAGGATGTGGGAGATGAGTCTAATTCTTTCATTCATCTGAGAGGATTCAAACCCACATCCCTCCTTCAAGAAATACGCTAACTTTACGGCATATTCCAGGGTGATGGTATCAGAAAATCTTTTATTCTCTCCCATTAAAATATTTTTGCTTACATTTAATAATTAAATATTTTCTGGGCTGGACTAGGGATAGGAATGTAATTTTGACTCTATCACAGGGTGGTTAAACTGCAGCTCACAAGCCATGTGTGCCATCTCCCCTCCCCCCAGCAATTTACACAAGGGTCCTGAAGAAAGAGAAGTAGATAGTAAATAAATAAATATTATTTTCCTTCTATTCTTTTCTGTTTGCTTTTCTTTACTTCTTGCATATTCTTTTTTCTAAGAAGAAATTTAATGGCAAATGATTGAGTGAATGACCTGGGCAGCTGGGGGCAGAATATGGGCAGATATACCTGGGGTAGGCATATCTCAGAAATGTTGAGTTCAGCAATTCTTAGCCATTCTTAGCCATGTCAAAATTTTGGTTTATGGTTAGAAGGGTGTTACAGGGCACTAAGGCATGCCTGCTCATTTAAGGGCAGAAACAGCTTAGCTAGAGATCCCTGGGAACTAGGCAGAGCTCCCCAGCTGCAAGTTGCCTAGGCAGCAGGCTAATGAGGGAATTAGCTGACACCTGAGCCCAGTCAACTGACTGGAAGGAGGCAGGGCTCTGGCAGTATAGGCCCCAGGGGTGGGGCTGGCTACAGTTAGTTCTGTGGCAGCTTCTAGTCTTGTAGAAAAGAACCACTCAGAGATGTTTAGTTGCCTGATTGGCTGCTTGTAAGACTAATGGGGCTCCAGAGGCTCGTAAGGTACTCAGGGCTACAAAGCATTCAATGCTTGGGGAGAAGTTTGTCTTCTTAAAGAGAGTGTGGCTTTCATGGTTACTATTATGTTATAGCCCAGGGGCTTATATTTATGTTATTTATTTATAAACTCATAGATGTTTGGGTCAGAGGGGACCTAAGCGGATCATTGAGTCTGACCCCCTGCCCTGGGCAGGAAAGAGAGTGGGGGTCAGACGACAATGCATTTATTCTGGTGGACCGGGATGAGGCTAATAAGGGAGGAGGAGGCCTCATTGGGGAACACTACTTTGTAGAGCCCAGCACCAGAGGGGTGCAGGTACAAGGGCACACAGAGCCCAGCGCCAGAAGGGCACAGTGACAGGGGCCAGAAGCAGCAACAACAGGAGGCTGAGTTAGGCCAAGACCTTATCATGGAGACAATATTTATATACCGCCTGCGAGGTATGGGGCATGGTAAAGGGGAGGTCTTGAAGCCACACATTTAGCCCATAAAGCCTAGGGTATCCTGTGAGGCACCGACTTGGAGCAGGACCTGGCAAAGAACATGCAGGGCCTAGTGGGGTTACAAAGGACTGTAGCCACACAGAGACTTGTGGGCAGCCTCCATACTTATTATCTTCGCCAACAAGATGTGGCAGATGAGACTAGAAGGCACCTGCAGGGTGAAGTTGGTATGGCCCTAGGAGTATCATGGCCACCCTTGGAGACCTGTGCCATGACAAAGAGTTAGGCGTTTGGCCACTCTTCTGCTATAACCTAGTGGTTAGAAGGCTCACCTGGGAAAGGTACTTGGGTTCTAGGCCTTGACTGACTGGATGCTTGATCTGAAAATGTCAGTGAGCAGGGACTGGAACCCAAGTGTTCCGTCTCCCAGGCAAATGCACTGACCCCTAGGCTAGAGGGCATGTTCTCAGTCAATACTTAAATATTCCATATAATTCGAAACGGCATCAGCAGGATGGAATGTAGAGTATCCCATATCCCAGAATGTCCTAAGGGTTGATAATTAGGGAAAGAAGGAAATAAAGGTTCAAATCCCCTCCAACACAGGAAGGAACTAAACTGGGGTCTCATGTTCTGGAAGAGGGCTCTATATATTGAATAACTGCCTATCAAGATCAAGCAAGCCAGCCTAATGGAGTACACTAGGGACTGATGTTGGATCCAGCCATATTTAATGTCTTCATTAATGATCTAGAAATGAAACTCTATTCAATGGGAACTACTGTGATGAACAGTGAGGATATAAAATGCAAAGAACCTGGATTAAATATCTACAAAGGGCCTGATCCAAAGCCTGCTAAAGTCAGTTGAAAGACTGTCCTTGAAGTCAAAAAGATCAGGCCCATAGAGATCTAGCCATTAGGGTGGATAGCAAATTCAAATTAAGTAATGGTGTGCAATGTTACTGGACAATGCAACTTCACTATTAGTCTTGGCAGATTTGCGGAAGTATCACATTATGGCACAGGCAGTCAGATTGGATCCATTTTACACATCCTTTAAAAAACATAACATGGCAGATGCGCCATACTTTAGTGCATGGAGGGGACAGAAGCAATCTGTGGGGTTGTGCAGAGGGATTTTGTCCATTTTCCTGACCTGTGGAAAGTTTCTATCACATTTTGTTGTGTTGGGATGCACAGCAGAGGATGCCATGTACGTTAGGTATATGGCAGAGGCATAACACTGTTCCCACTGACAGCATTAATCTGGCATTGAGTACTTTTATTTCTTTTTTGGTTTTTTGTTTGGGAAAGGTATTTTGGAAGGGATTAATATCCTGGAGAGCTGTAGAAGAGTGATCTAAGAGGGCTTTCTTATCTCTAATTTCCATGGTTCTGTTTATAGGATGATAAATAATATGCCTTAACATGGTGTGCATGTGTGTGCTGTGTGTGACTGAGCTACAGTTACTGCAGGAAATATAATCTTGGCTGTTCAGAATTTTATGGGTAAAATCTCATTCATAAAATTACATAGATATATATCTTTGTATTTAATAAAAGAGAGGTAATAGAAAAGTATTGATAGTGCTTATCGCACTTTGTAATTGACAGTTGCTTATTTAGAGAAATTTCCTTTAAAGGCCATTTTATCCCTGGGAAATCACGCAAAAAAATTGCAAATCCTGGCCTGAAGAAACTTCAGAAATGCCTGGCGTAAGAAAACCTTACATCTTTTAATGGGTCATTAGAAAGGTCTTAACAGGTTTGGTAGTCTTTTTTTCCTGGAGGAATTCTCCATCAATTTTGTCTACAGAAAACATTACCACTGCAAAGTTATACTATATAAATTCAGCCTTATTTTGCTCTTTTGGTTTGAGGTTACATTACCACAGACTGATGCAGGCATAATATTGTATGTAAAATAGGGTATTACAACATCTGTCATTGTATCAAAGTCATATGTCTTAAAGTTAGAGTAGTACCACAGAAATTTCATAGACTAACAAAGAGATATTGCTTTGGCATCATATTAGTACCAGTTGTGCTCTGACATAATTTAATACCCTACTTTCCCCCCACTGTTTAAAGCTTGGTATTTATGCAGTAATTTGGGACATATTTTGGTAATGATGTAGATTTATGAAGACTGTAACATGGATGATTCATGCAAAACATTTTTTTTTTCATTTCTGGAAGACTTCTGGCAGGACTTCCAAAACCAAGCCACTAATGTAGCATAAATATAGAGGGGGGATACTTTTCTATTTCTAGAGGGAAATGTATTTAAAATGGGACTTGATTTTAGTACTTAAAGGAATGCCAGAATATAATCATGTCCTACCATCTGGGGTCATGTTCATTCGGAAACTTGAGTTACTTCCCATTGGTTGGTATGGCTTGCTTAGACATCTCTGCTTTCCCACACACATAGCTGTTCTGTTTTGTTTCTAGTGATTGCCATTTTAGCTTCCAGAAAGGTATGAATTTGTAATGGCGCTGGGAGAGATGTCATTTACATGCAGAAAATGCTCTGAGAAAGAAGGGGAAACCCTCCTTGTAATGAAACTCTCTCTAGAGATGAGAGGTTTGGCAAGCCAGAGACAGAACATTTTCCTTTGCCTGAGGTATGCAGTCCTTTACTGGGGATATATGTAAATACCTATAGTAGACTGATGTGAATGTACAATGTATCCCTGACTCCCCAGACTGCAAATAGAAGCATGTTCTGTAAATTAAGCAAATTTAATTTTATATTTATTTTATGTTTTATTACGGTAGCCTATCATTTAAAGGGAATTCTGCTCTTTTTTTTTTAACCTTGACAATTTGCTAGAAATAATGTGCCAATGGTGAAATTACTTCCAATGCTAACTCTGGGAAAGCAGTGGTTTGATAGGCTAGCCAATTCAGCCTGCTGACTTTTCTCCTTATGTCAGCTGGCAAAATTCATTTCATTTTCTCTGGGTTCTGTGACCTCTCTCTTTGGGAGAGGAAGTCATGCTGAGTTGGAGTGCAGCAGAAATGTGGTATAATCTATATTGGTTCCCTGTTGTGCCCAGGTGACTGAGTTATGCTGTCTCTATGCTTGTCCCAAATGGGAAATGACAGCTTCCAGAAACTGCTTCAGTATCCTGGAGACCGCAGCCTGATTAAGTCCTATGATCTGTGCAGTGACCCAGTGGAAGGAGCCTGAGGCCAGGATGACCAAGCACTAACACATAGGTAGAGAGGCAGCAAAGTAAGTGGAGCAGCCAGGTATTGGCTCATTGTGCACAGTACTGCAGAGGCAGCTAGCATGATCAGGGCAGCTAGCATGAAGTGTACCTCTGAAGGCAGGTGAGCTAGGCCACGGAAGTTGGCATGCAAGATGCACGTATTCTCTAAGACACTTGGTTGTGGCTTCTGTCTCTTTAGATCCTGGAGCATTTCAGCATGGTTTGGACCGTGGAGGAAAGGAGGTGGACCTTGCTATTCAGCCTCTCTCCATCCTCTCCATCCATGCTACCTGTTCCCTAGCTCTGTGCAAGCATACCCACATTTTCCCGGAGATGTTCTCCCAGCATTTATGGGCCTGTCTTTATGGGCCCTCCTCTCCCCTACCTGACTACCACAATGGCCCTACAATATTCAGAATTTCCCCAAGGGAATTTTCTTTTAAGCTACACTCCAATCCCGTGCAGCTACTTATCTCCCCTACAACTAACCAGTTTCCCTTGTACCCCTTCTCAGTCACCTCTTTCTTTCTCTCTTTCTGTCTTTGGCTGGCTGTTGGGACAGATGCAGTCTCAAAAAAAGACATTCAGGGGTTTTGGCTTCATATTGAGTTTTTAGGCTGTTGATCTCATGTCAGTATTAATTGCTTGTTCAGATTAAGTCCCACCTAAGTATGTATTCACGATGTATTGATATGTGCACATCCTTGTGATAGCATCACATTTACTGACTAATATATTTAGGTTAATCAAATACTTATTGGAAGTAGAATAGGCTCAGTCTAAATGCTCTATATTTGGACAAGTTTTGATTAGCACTAGCACTAAAACACCTCAAGTTTGATAGTTTAGATTCAAACAATTAAATCTTCTTTTAGTTAACAGGAACCTGAAATCCCACTCATATCACTGCCTTGTACCTTGTTAAGCATTTACAACTACCAAAAAATATGCCTAAGCAAACAGGAGAGATTGACTCAATTGTCTAGTGATTGGGCACTCATGATATGGACAATCCAGGTTTAATTTTTTGGTCCAATATTTAAGAAATAGAACTGTCTAAATTGAATAAATTAAAGGGGACTACTTTGCAATAGCCTGAATAGTAAGGTATCTGCCTAGGCTGTGGGAAATTCAGACCAGGGACTTGAACTGAACTGGGCAGAGAAAGGACTTGAATTTGGGTCTCCTGCATCCCAGGTGATTCCCCAAACAGCTGGAATCTTGGCTCTCCATTAGTGAGATTTTTCTCTTTCCTTGAAAAGAACTGAAAAGTCTCAGTTTCATCCAAATGCAGAATAGGATTTATTTTTGTATTGGTGGTCAGTCCTGCAGAGGGCATGAAAGCCAGGCTAGGGTGAATTCTATACTTTGCACCTCCATACCACTTCATGAGCCCTTCCTTGCTTCTGCCTTGTGGACTCTGCCATTCCCATGAAAAACAGTCCCAGCTACACTAAGTGTCTCAATGCTCTGAAGTAGATGCCCAACTTTTTTGGCAGGTCTGCCAGAAATTAATTCTGCATCCTCCCCAAGTGCCACTCTAATCCTCTTCCCCTGCCTGATCTGCCTCTCTGTTTTATGCTTCCTTCCTTGTTCCTCCTTCCCAATTCGCTGCTGTGCTTTCTACTTCTTGCCCTATCTGCTGGTGTGCTGCTTGTCCCCTCTTCTGTGCCACACACAGAGGCTGCCCATGGACACCCATGCTGCAGGTTGGACACTCTTGCCCAGAGTCTTTCCTGGCAGCCAGATGCAGTGGGAATGGTGAGCCTTATACTCTTCTTTAGCAGGCTCTAGCATGTTATGTGGTTCAACCATGGGCTCCATGGAGCGGCCAGCATTGTGGTGGAGTTGGAACTGTTCCAGCGTGGAGTGGTTCGCAATTTGACCCTAGCCATTATTCTTATCCCCCGCAAGGGCTGATTTCTCTATGCAGCAACATATGCTTTGGGTCCCTGATGGCTGTGGGCCAGATTCTGGAGAGCTGAGACTGAAGGCAGAAAGTGAGGTCTGAACTGCTATGACTGAATGTGGGAAGTTCTCCTGTAGAAACCATAGCTGTTGGTGGCCATTGAAAAGTTTTCTGAGCACCATCTGTAGGTTTATTTACAGGAAATATGCTCCCTTGCTTTCTTGATTTCCTCTGATCATCTTCTCCCAGAGTGCCATAATGGTCCACAAGGTTTCATCATTTTGGTATATCAGGACTAAGAAATTCTGTCAGGAATCTGGTTAGGGATGGTCTTCATGGACAGGGGCTGGGATGAGGAGAGGTACTTGGAACTACTGTTTGGGGTGTGACCTCCTAAGTAGTGGGTGTTTACATACTGTGGATGTCTGCTGCCCTCAGGAAAGGATGGATTAAGGCTTGTCAGCTACTTGTTAGCAGTGCTAAATGCAAGCATTATTCTCTTAAGTCCACCAATGCCTGGGTGTCTGCACTGTGTTTGAGATTTAACAATATTATGCTTGGCACTATCCTCACCTGCTGTCTGCCTGCATCTAGCTGTTCAAGCTGTGTCGGGGTCTGTGAATTGCCCTCTTGAGGCAGGATGCTTGTATTCATTGCATGTGTGGAAAGGCTTGGCACATAAATGTGAAATGTACAAAGTGGGAAGTTAAATGTCCCCACTGTTCCCACGGTTGGGGATCCTAGCCACCTAACAGGGACAATTCAGATTGGCTTCTGTGTTCAGGTACTTCATGGTTTAGTGGGGCACCACTTTCACCAGTACACCTACTGAGATAAGTTGAATTTGGTGCTTAAATACTTTTGAGAATCTAGGCTGAAAATTCTTTGGAGTAAGAGCCACATCAGGTACTCTTGTTTCCTTTGTAAAATGTCTGACACATTTTTGGATGCTATATAAGTAATAATAATCTCTAATAATGACTCATTTATGAAAGCTATTACTTGCCTCTCATTTTCTTTTTATAGAGTTAAAGATAAAAGCAAAACTAGTATATATTATTTTATTGGACTTCTTAGAGCCAACAAACCCAGGAAGTTTGATGCTACAAGTGTAATTTGGGCTTCGTGTCTTAATGGAATTAGGTACAAATCAGAGTTTAACATCTTGAGTTTATTAACATTTTTGCATTCCTTTTTACTGAGTTAGGGAGCTTTTAGGCTAGCTCTATGCAGCTGAAATGGTAAGATTAGTAATTATGTGCAGTCTAGCAATGTGGCAAAAACTGCCCGAATTGGATAAAAAAACTAAATCAACAGAAATAGTTTAATTTTTTCAAGTGAGGTGCTTGCCTTTAAAGAATTACTTACTTTGCCCCAATAGGGTGGCAGGTCACAGTCTCACTTAAAACAAGAGAAAAGATGAAATAGGCTCTTACTAATCTTGCTGTAACCTCTAGAACAGCTGTTGCTATGGTAAATATATTTCTCAGAAACTCTCCTGAATATTACATGATGATCTTAATCCTTCCCCCATATATGCATTCAGAATAGGACAGAACACTTTTTTGTATCCTATCTTTTCAGGTTTTTGTTATATTTGATCTATTCAATGTATGCAGGTATTGATTTTTTTTATAGCACCTACCACCTTTACACAGGAGACACATCTTGATGAGTCAGGGTCATATTATGTTTAGAATACCTATCTTATCTTGGAAAAGACTAAACTAAAATAGGTTAAAAGCCAGCACTCAGATGGTTAACATGTCTTTGTTATTGCGTTATTTTTATAGAAATGCTAGCCAGATTTCCCAGGTGCAATCTCTTCACCTTTGACACAGCATTAAAAAATCTGTGCATTAGGAAAATACATACAGATATACCCGTGGTTATTCTTCTTTAAAAAGAAAGAGGGACAAAGAAAAATCCTTCAAACCTGCTATAAGCTCATCCAAAGGAAATAATATTAAAGATCCGGTGTAAGGCAGAATTTTGGATCAGCTGTATGCAACTTTTCATCAGTATGGTTCTCTATAAAGAAACACTTTCCAGCGTTGCTCCTTTCTCTTTATAAATGAACTAACCTCAGACGTTACTAGGCACCCAAACAACTGAGCTGTTTTAGACTCACAGTGCATTAATAAATTATGATGTTTATGAAAGATATTGCAGACATTTTTCCAAGGCAGTGACAAATCCCATAAAAAACCCAGAGTCGAAAAAAGCTCTCTGAGTTTTGTTGTTTTTTTGAAGGCTCAGGACATAGAACTCTGATGTTGAAAGAGCATGCCCGTAAGTTGAAAGACTACCATTTATAATCTCTGACATGAATGCTAGGGAAAAAGTAGATTTCCCAGGAAAATTCAACTGCTGCCTGAGTTAGCTAAATGGTTTATGTGTATGTATGTTTGTTTCTTATTTAGTGGTAGTCCAATAGAATTCTATCAGGTCAAATGTAAAAGTCTGAAAATCTACTGTTGAGAGAGCTAATACCAGCAGAGGCAGAGAGAAGATGGCAGGCACTGTAACAGATTGCATGCATATTCCTTAATGGCTTTCATTTTTGGGAGGGTGAAACATAGATCTCATCCGTCAGTTGTTCTTCTTGACCTCACATAACTTTTAAGAAGATTTAAAATGACAAATAATTGCTATTGAACTGGATGACTGATATACATTGCCAGTAATGATGTCAAAGTATTATCACATCTTTACCTCAGTAATATAGGGAACCAGTGACCTGCATTTCATGTGAGTGTACAGAGGATGCAAAGGCAAATGATTCATTCCATTTATCTGGCCGAAATAATGGAATTTATACAGACAAAATTATACAGTGCATATGGGATATATATAAAAAATGCAAACAATTAATGCGAAGGTCTTTGCCCTACACTTATTACAATTGGAGAAAATTATTTGTGTAGTTGTCGCCAAGAAAAGTAAAGAAACCAGGATTAAGTCAGTAGCTTAGTACTCTATAAGATTTTTTTCCACATAGATTCTTTCTTCTGGTCCACCTGGCTTTAGAGTAGCTCGCTCAGTATTCAGGAGATAGAGGGAGAATAGAAATGACACAAGGCAATAGTCATCCGTAACGTTGCAAGACAGCAAACACATCACAAGTGACATTTTGTCAATAAGTCCTGACGCAAACAGGAGGTAAAAACAGAGGAAAAACCAGATGCTCTAGTAATGCAGGAAATCTTGAGGGTGGATAGATGAATGAACTAGGGAAACATTATTTATGTAAAAATAGTTTATTGGAAAACAATATCTGACTCAGATTTGTGAACTCTTAGGGTGCCTGTAAACATGCCGGGAGCCTAATCTGATGCACTGTAATTACAGTGCATTGGAGCAGACTCGATTAACTGAGTCTATGGCAGCATGGTAATTGGTGTGCTCCAACCAGCCTCCACATCTTGCATATTAGCGTCCCTGTGCTACAACATGGTGGTGGGGGCACTTGAACTAAAGCTCATTCGAGGAGCTTTAGTTCAAGTGCCCATGCCTCTTGGAGTCACTCTAAAGCATCGCTCCAGATCCCCAAAGCAAGTATAAAAACACCTTTAATTCCCTGCCTTTTCCTGATGCAGATACTGGGCTAAATTAAGCTTTAACATAACCCCACTGCTTTGTCTGGTGTTATGCTAGGGATAAATTCCTGCTATAAATCACTGAATCACTGAAAAGTATATCTGCTCATAGTAAGGATCAATTTGGACCATAATAAATATAATTTTTGACACCTAAAGTAAAATTCACTTCCAGCTTTCTGTGTGACACTGCACATTTTACAGTCTAAATTGAAAAGGTCCTTTTTTGCTGCTGTTGTTTTGTTTTGCATGGGTGGGTGCACCTACCCACCTTCTCTATGGACACTGACAAACAGAAGGATCCAGGAGCATTTGGGACTTCCATCCCTACCTCCCTGACCACTTTCTACAGATTTCTGTAACTCTTATCTCCATCCAGGAGAGTAGGTAGTTGAGAACAACAGAGGGCAGGTTGCCTTTACCTTTTCCATCTTTGTATCCCAGTGCTCATAAACAGACCCATGCACATGTTGTTGAAACTCTTCCCCTGGGATCCTCCATCTAAATAAAACATGGCTGTATTTGTCTGTTAGTACTAAATAAAGGTGCCAGGTGGACAGGCCTGGAACTGAAAGATCAGCTATTTAGGCAACAAAATGGTACAGCAATGCATTATTCTTTATGCTACCTTGCCAACAAAGTGTAATGGAATAATTTCTATTGAGTCTTTGCATCAAGTCCAGTAGGAATAAAATCATATCCTGCCCAAGTGTTAGGAACACCAGGGTTAAAAAGATAATTCTCTCCCCATGCAGCCCTCCAGTCAGTCCTCATCTGGAACGTCTCTTTTTTTTAAGGCTATGTTTTGGAAAGTCAGTATGTTTTGTTTTGGAGTTTTTTTGGTGATGGCTACAGTCTATGGGCTGGAAAGGTCAAAGACTTTTTTTTTCTCCACTTTAGAATCATTGTGCTTCGATTACAGTTATTAAGCAAACTCCAGACAAACATAAAATGAAAACTAACTAAGGGGGCCTATACATGTGCTCGGGGGTATGGGGGAGGAGGGGCATTTTAGTTATAACAGTTCCTGGAGAGTTGCTTTAATTAAAATGCCTCACTGTCACATGTATTAAGCCCCTGAGGGTTTTAAAAACGGAATACTTTAAACCTCATTCAACATTTAAATAAAGCACCCTAGTGGCCATTTTTAAACTTGTGGAGGCTTATACACATGATGATGAGGCCATGCTGGAGTGTTCTAGAATTAGAATGTAGAGCAGGCTTGATTAATTGAGCCTGCTATGACTCATTTTAATTAGAATGCTAACCAGCATGTGTATAGGCAGCTTAAGTGCATGAAGGACACATATGCAAACAACATGTTTTGTGAGTATGAACCTGTTTTGGGTTGGTCACCTGCATCTAGGAAAGAAGCACAAGAGACAATAAACTCTGCAAGTTTGACCTCTGCGAGAACTTCTCTTCAATTATCTCATGAGGTGTGGCATACGCAGGGGAGTGGGTAGGGAGGTGTTCCAGATCACTGTACAGTGGTGGGCGAGGTCAGGGCAGAAGTCCTGAATGCTCCTGATTTCTAACATTTTCCTCCAGGTGGAAAGGATATGGATACGGACATGGCTTCATGCTTCCTAGAACATAGGCCTAAAAGTGAATGCATCCATACAAAAGGTCACCTTTTAATTTTCACTGGTCTTCCTTTCTGGAAAGGGTGCTGGGCTTTTGCTCCAATGAGAATAAAGTTATCACAATAATATCAGTAGTTTTCTAACATTTAGGGAGGAGAGGAGGAATGTGCCAAGCATCAAAGTAAAGTCTTCAGGGAGGAGGTTTTCAAAGGCATAAATAGAAGTGGGCAAAGGTCTGGCAGTAAAGATGAAATTACCCATTACATTTAGACTATACTAAATCTGTGGAGTAGTAAGTGGAATTAAAGTTAGAACATGCTGTGAGAAGCCATGCATTAAGGATTAATACCATTTCTTGCCTGGACAGCTCTGATTCACCACTAGAGAGCTGGCAAGCAGGGACATGGTTAGGAGCCAGGATACCTGGGCTCTATCTTTGCTCTGGGTGGAGGGTAATTGGCAGTAGTGCATCCTGGAATACTGGAGGACTTCAAATGGTTTATATTATCTTCATGGAGTAGACTGAAACAACCCTAACATGAGGTAGGTAGCATGCCCCAGAGTTAAGCCTCACTTGAAATGGTGTAATTTTGAGATGCCCAGAGGTTATTTAGCCAAAGTTAACAAGCTTTACTATATGGATGCTCATGTTTTAAAGTTTCCTTAGTATGGGTTAAGTGTAATGGGACACTTTACCCTAAGTGGTACCTGACCAGGTCCTTAGATTGTATATCAGTTCTGCATAACACTGGCCCACAGTTAGCACTCCATCCCCCACAAACTACTTCTGGAAGCATAGCATGAACTTGGGAGCACAACAAACTGTAATCAACATAACCTTTGCTTTTCATCAGGACAGTGTGGAGGAGGCATGCTGAAATTATCCAGGTGCCTGATTTAGGTCTTTGTATATTTTTAAGATTCCAGGCTGAATTAATTTCTTCAAAGTCTTTACAAAGCCCAGTGCTCATGTGAAAAGCTTCATCCATGCTCCACCTAGAAGAGTTCATTTTCCTTGCTTCTTTTCATTTCCTGGCTTGAATCCTTAATCAGAGCTAGAAGTAATTTTCACATTCTTGTGAGAGCTTATAAAATGATAAAAGAAAAATGTTAATCAAATGGCAAAATTCATAGGGGAAAATTAGTTTCAGAGATAAATTATTTCAATATGCCTGACTTTTATGGTGTTGCCAATGTAAATCTATGCAGTAGGTCACCCAAGTGGAATCAGTACCAGCTAGGCTTAAATTTCTGCCTTACACATTGTTTAAAACATGGATATTTAGTTACATAGTCCTCTGGGGTAACAGGGACCAAAGGAAAATTTTTTTCTTTGTTACAATACATACTAAGTAACCCTCAAAATGTGCCTTTGCTTCCATTGCTAAGATATACGTTGTGATATCGTTGTATATAGAGCTGCTATAATTTACTCTGTGGTCCATATCAGATATTTTTATCTTCAAAATCTCACGCTAATCTTTATGTGTAATGGCTTATTTTGACCACTTAGGCGATCTAACTTTAACATTGATTTGGATACATAAATGCAGTTGTGGCTGCATACATACCCAGGCTTATTCTCTTGGTAGAAAACTTTACCAGAAGATGCCAGAACAGACATTTGAATATTGAACCCTTGAAGAGCAGAGAGGTTGCAGTGCTGACACTGTGCAACCAAGGAACCCCTGTGCACATAACTCAGCATGCTCTTTTGGCTCCTTCAGTCTTCTCAGAACCAGAACGGCAGAATGGCCCATGATAATACTAACACCACCTACAGACACTCATATTTTACTGGTCTGCCACAAACCAAAAGTGGAAACATGATCAGGACTTTTATCTTAGAGCAAAAAAGTACGCTCCAGGAGAAAAATGGTTAAACCACCCTCAGTAGAGTTTCTCCTGAGAGAGGAAATATCTGTAAACATTCTTTTGAGAGAAGCTACAGCACAGTCCTCCAGCATCCCAGGGTGCTTTGCTCCTGCCCCTTCCCCTCCCTTTCCCCTGGGAGAGGCTCTAGTAATTTAGCCAAGCAGGGAGCAGGACATGTCTCCTTCACAATCCCAACACTGCACCACAGAGAAACACAGACTGATTCTGATCAGTCCAGGTCAGCTAATTAGGGCTGTCTTGTGCACTGCTGCCATTCTGTCTTCAGGAATACTGAAGGAGCCTGTAGAACAGGTATGTGCACAGAGGCCCCCTGGCTGTACAGCATGCAACATCAGCACTCAAGCTGTCTTCTCTTCAAGGGCTCAGCATTCAAATGTCTAGTCAAGTATCTTCAGGCAAGTTTTCTACCAGGAGAACAAACCTGGAAGAATTCTCCTAGACTATTTGAACTTGTATGCAGCATAAAGGTAAGATTGTACAAGAATGATGATAGGCTGAGACATGAGACTCTTTAGCCTGGAAATGTGTAGGCTCAGGGGTGATCTGATGGCCACCTATAAGTTTATCAAGGGTGACCACCAGGATCTGGGGGAACGTTTTTTCACCAGAGCGCCCCAAGGGATGACTAGGTCGAACGGTCACAAACTCCTGCAAGACCGTTTCAGGCTGGACATAAGGAAGAATTTCTTTACTGTCCGAGCCCCCAAGGTCTGGAACAGTCTGCCAGCGGAGGTGGTTCAAGCACCTACATTGAACACCTTCAAGAGTAAATTGGATGCTTATCTTGCTGGGATCCTATGACCCCAGCTGACTTCCTACCCTTTGGGCAGGGGGCTGGACTCGATGATCTCCCAAGGTCCCTTCCAGCCCTGATGTCTATGAAATCTATGAAATCTATGAATACCTGAAGTTCGCTATATATGAATTATATTAGATTTCAAAAGAGACTACTTGCTTTCTATTAAAAAAAGAAACTCCTACCTGTGGTGATGATTTGTGAAAGAAGAGGCCTCAGGAATGCAAGGAGACCCAAGGATGACCCTTCTCTTCCACTTATCTCAGGCAGAACAGGGAATGCTTCTGAGGACTGGAGCACCACGCTGCACTTCTGGAGCTAGTATTCAGTCAGGATTGGTGGTGGCAAAGCCAAGAGCAGCACTTCCAGATCTGGAGAGGAGGAGTCGGGGAGAGACCACAGCATAACAGCAAAAGAGATGCTAAAAAGCTCTCCTGCTGGCGTTTGCCTGAAGCCAACTACAGCAAAAGAGTGCACTGCACCAGACAAGGGTGATTGAAGGACCACCAGCTAGTCTGAGGACTGCTGACAGAGCACAGGGGGCAGGTTACTGGACAAGGTAGAAGCTCTGGATTGAAGCAGGTGCCTGGGAAGATGGGTGGTATGCAGCTCAGGATCATAAGTCTGCCACGAGTGGGGCAATTAAGCTGGCCAGAATGAGTTTTCTTTTTCAAACTGATTTTTCTCGTTTTGGGACTATAAGTAGATTGATAGGGGGGATCTATCCCAGATGAATGAAGAGACTTAAGTAGATCTTTCTATTTTGCTTCCCTTTTGCACTGTTCAAGAAGGGAATTGATTGGGAAAGGGGAAAATTCACCCTGAAGACAATGCATGCCTGTCAAATTGATTGTTGCCCATTTTGGGACTGTTAAAATGAATTATGTTGAGTTCACATTGGCACCCTGTCAGTTGATTCATGATAGGAGATGAACTGTAGTTGAACTGCTTGTCAAAATCTGGATTGCTGCACTGAGGGGCTTTGGTAAGGCCCAACAGAAGGGCCTGACAGATTCCAGGCAGCCCAGCTAGGCCTGTCATATGTGGCATAAGGAGTTGAACCCAAGAAAAGAGCACTGGATTTCATAGATTTCATAGACATTAGGGCTGGAAGGGACCCCGGGAGATCATCGAGTCCAGCCCCCTGCCCAAAGGGCAGGAAGTCAGCTGGGGTCGTAGGATCCCAGCAAGATAAGCATCCAATTTACTCTTGAAGGTGTTCAATGTAGGTGCTTGAACCACCTCCGCTGGCAGACTGTTCCAGACCTTGGGGTAAAAAAATTCTTCCTTATGTCCAGCCTGAAACGGTCTTGCAGGAGTTTGTGACCGTTCGACCTCGTCATCCCTTGGGGCGCTCTGGTGAACAGACATTCCCCCAGATCCTGGTGGTCACCCCTGATAAACTTATAGGTGGCCATCAGATCACCCCTGAACCTGCGCTTTTCCAGGCTAAAGAGTCCCATGGCTCTCAGCCTGTCATCGTAAGATCTGTTTTCCTGACCTCTGATCATGTGCGTGGCTCTCCTCTGGACTCTCTCAAGCTTCTCCACATCTTTTTTGAATTGTGGAGCCCAAAACTGGACGCAGTACTCCAGCTGCGGCCTCACCAAGGCCGAGTACAAGGGGAGAATGACCTCCCGGGATTTGCTCGAGAAGCATCTATGGATGCACGCCAGCATTTTGGTCGCTTTACTAGCCGCAGCATCGCATTGGAGGCTCATGTTCATCTTGTAGTCAATGATGACCCCCAAGTCTTTTTCTTCTGTAGTGCTAACCAACGTAGCACTGCCGAGCCTATAAGGGTGCTGCAGGTTTTTCCTCCCAAGGTGGAGAACCTTGCATTTTTCGGTGTTAAACACCATGAGGTTCTCGTCTGCCCATTTGCTGAGCTTGTCCAGGTCAGCCTGGATCACCCGCCTATCTTCTGGCGTGGATGCTTTGCCCCAAAGTTTGGTGTCATCGGCAAACTTGGCCAGTCCACTCCTAACTCCAATCATTAATGAAGATGTTGAACAGTATGGGTCCCAGGACAGAGCCTTGAGGGACCCCACTGGTTACAGGGCACCATGATGAGTGACTGCCATCAATCACAATGGATGATATTAAGGAAGTAGTAAGTGTAGGGTGTAGGGGAGGTGGAGCCTCACAAAGAAATTCCTCTGTCTGGCCCTGACTTACCAGCCAGCAGAACCATATCCCGAACTGAAGGAAGATCAAAGTTGTGCAAAGTGAGAAAATAACACCAGAGCACAGCTGGAGGATACTGTTGCCTCTTCCACATCCTGACATCATTCTTTGGGAAGACACTAGGCCAGAGGGGGCCTAGGTCTTACAACATCTACCCCTGACATGATTACTACAACTAAAATAGTTACTTGTTTTTCATTATTTATACTGTTTGTTTTCTGTTTACATTTTTGTAACCAGCAACAATGAATAACCTGGTCATTTTTCATTTTAAGTTCCTATATAGTAGCAGGATGAAGCTATGTGTTAATTAAAAGCAATGGAAGTAGGCAAACACATTTTTAAAAATCTTAAATTGAATATCTTAAATATCTTAATTGACACGTTGAAAAAGAAATCATTGGAACATTTTTATTTGTCTTCATGTTTTGTAAAAGCTTGTAACCCTGGAGCTTCCTACCTCAAGGTTTAGTTATGATTTGAAAGTATGAATTGGAGTAGCCACATGGCTATTCTAACTTAACCTGGCTGCAGCCAGTTGCAACACCCATCATGCTTCTTACCCATCATTCAGTGCTCCTTACCACAACCACACTTTTTTTCCCTCTCTCTGATGCATCATCTGTGTGATTTATGGTGGCATGGAACAACTTTACACTAACAGGAACAAAGATTCAGCTCTTTAACCCAATTGAAGTAAGGTTCTTTTAAATAAAAGGTTAAACATCTTTCATTAAACATAAATAGCTCTGCAGATCTAGATTTTCCATAGGACTGTATATTTTCATGCCTAAATGTGAACTAATTTTGAATGTTAAATCTTTATAATATGACAGGAAGCATTATTATATTTGTTAAACATTACTGTAGCATCAAGAATGCTATTTTGCTGGTACACTGATATCATCCCATAATTATTGTCTTCTGAAAAATGCCAATTATAAAGATAACATAACAATATATTCAAAATTACATGTATTTTTCCCCAAGAAAACAGAGATATGGAAATAGTCCTACTGAATTTGTTCTCAGCATATTCTCTTGCTTCTCTCTAGTTAAAACGCATGCATTGTTACAGTCACACTTTGTGAATTTGGTGAACTGGAATTAGAAACATCAAACAAAATTTGACATGAGTTTGAAGTAAGCATTCCTGTGATACCTTTTTTATCTAATAATAAGTAGTATTGTATATCCTATTAGGAGCGAAGAGAGTGCTATCTTCATTATATCTTATCTTATAATTCTATCCAAATATTTAGAGTTATAGTAAAACAAACTTTCAAGAGTTTCCCCTGCAATGAAAATACTCCATTATTTGGAAGCATCCTCTCTCTGGACAACTAAAATATAATTGAGTACTGAGCATGTATTTGCATATCTGAATACATTAGAGCATCTTATTTCTTTGAGTACTCCTTGTTTTAGTTTGCTTTTTCTTTTTACATAGCTCTATGCTGGCTACAGTGACCTAATGTGGCTTATTGATGAATGCCCAGGGAAGTTACTTTGCCACTTTCTAATAATTAAGTACAACAGTGGTTGGGTATCATAAGTTGACATGACAGATGCCTCTTCAGTTTTTAATGCCTTGGCACTCAGGGTTAAAGCCAAACACTGTGGGGGACCAATCCAGGAGTGAACTCCAGGTCCATAGCCTATGATGGTCTGAGTAGCAGCAAGGCAGCTGAATTTTATAAGAGATAGGACTCTTTTATAAGAGCCTACTCAGGTAGGCTCTGGAGCGGTGAGAGATGCGCGGGTGAAGCCCGCTGCGCCCCCACTCCCCAGACACCTCCTCAGCAGTCGCCGAGCCCCCTGCCGACGCCCAGCACAGCTGGAGGTAAGCGGGCTCGTGGTGGGAAGGGGTTAACTCCTCACTTGCTCGGAGGAGGCCGCTGCCTGGTGCTGGGCCGGGTCAAGCCCCCGCCCAGGCCCCTACTTGGCCCAGCCCCCCAGGGAGCCCCGCGACCGGAGCTGTGTGAACAGCCTGCGTAAACAGGTGCTTGAGTTAGCGCGGAGTTCATGCGGGGGAGGGTGTGGGAGGGCACGAGACCCTGCCTGCGACCCCCCCAGAGTAGTCAGCCCCAGCTGTAGCCAGCCTACCAGAGGCATGACACAGATGGGCATGCGCCGCACCCCGAGGGTCCCCTTGGGCTCTGCAGCCCCTCCACTGGGCACCTCAGAGACAGCCACCCAGACGGAGCCCATGGTTCCGGGCTCCACGCAGACGGAGCCCCTGGCTCTTGGCTGCGGGGGCTGCCTGTCCCTTTTTCAGGCTCTGGGGCCTGGGAGCATGGCCCCCACCCCTTGCGGGGTCTGCTCCCTACTGGGGTCTCTGGCGCGCCAGCTGGAGGAGCTCCAGGCCACAGTCCAGAGACTGCGTGCCATCAGGGACTGCGAGCAGGAGATAGACTCCTACTGCCAGGCCCTTCTCCCCCGGGAGCCACAGGGGAGAGCTCTGTCTCCCTCCGCGACTAAGGAGGACTCTGGAACCTCCCGCTCTGCCCAGTCAGGGTCATGGACCAAGGTGGTCAAGGGCCCCAAGGCCCGCCGCACCAAGGCCCCTGCCCCGCCGGAGCTTAGGAACAGGTTTGCACCTCTTGCAGTCCCAGCAGAGCCCACGCAGTTGCTGGCTCCCGCAGGCAACCCAGGCTCGACCGCAGCTACTGGCCCCGCTCTCCCCAAGACAAAGCGTAAGGTGTTTGTTGTGGGAGACTCCATCCTGCGGGGCACTGAGGGGGCAATCTGCCACCCCGACCCCTTAGCCCGGGAAGTCTGCTGCTTCCTGGGGGCCCGCATCTGAGACATTGCAGAGCGGATCCCGCAGCTCCTCCGGCCTACAGACCACTACCCCATGCTCCTGATTCATGTGGGCACCAATGACACGGCTCGGAGCACCCCCAGCCAGGTCATGAGGCGCTACAGGGAGTTGGGAGTGGGGCTTAGGGGTCTGGGAGCTCAGGTGGTGTTTTCATCGATCCTCCCAGTCTCGGGCTATGGGCTGAGGAGGGAGAGGAGGATCCATGCGGTGAACCAAAGACTGAGGCGCTGGTGTTATCGGGAAGGCTTTGGCTTCCATGACCACAGCCCGCTCTTTGGAGAGAGAGGCAGCAAGCTGCTGGGAAGAGATGGCCTCCACCTCTCTCCCCTGGGGAGGAGGCTCTTCTCAGCCAGGCTGGCTGACTTGCTCCACCGGGATTTAAACTAAGCCTGCTGGGGGATGGGGGGACTACTGCCCCTGCTGGCCCGCTGAACAGCCCTTGCAAGGCCAGCGGACCAAGGCACTTAAAGGGGCACTTAAGGGAGCCCACCCCTGCCCCAGCCCTGGCACAATCTGTGGGCAAGGCAAGAGCCCCCAAGGGCACACTTGCCTGCCTGTACACTAATGCCAGGAGCCTGGGCAACAAGCAGGATGAGCTCGTCCTCCTGCTCAGTGCAAAGAAATATGATGTCATTGTGATAATGGAGACCTGGTGGGACTCCACCCATGACTGGACCACGGGTATAGAGGGCTATACCCTGTACAGGAGGGATCGTGTTGACAAAAGGGGCGGGGGTGTAGCTCTCTATGTGAAGGAAAGCTACATGTCCCTGCAAGCTGATGTTGGTGACCAGCATGGACAGCTAGAGACCCTCTGGGTTAAAATTCGTGGGGAATTCGGCACAGGGGACACAACGGTGGGAGTCTACTACAGACCTCCCACTCAAAGTCCCGAGCTTGACCAGGAGTTCGCCCGGGAACTGACTGAGGCCGCTTGCTCCAGGACCTTGGTTGTCATGGGTGACTTCAATTACACGGACATATCATGGGAAGATCACTCAGCTAAATCTGAGCGGGCACAAAGCTTTCTCTCGTGTGTGGATGACCTCTACCTGACTCAGGAAGTCTATGGGCCAACGAGAGGCAAAGCACTGCTTGACCTGGTACTGGCTACGGGGGATGACCTAATCGGCGACCTAGTGATTGATGGGAAGTTGGGTGACAGCGACCATGAGGTGATCACCTTCACCATCCGCCATAAAGCTGGCAAGTCAGTCAGCAACACAGAAGTCCTTGACTTCAGAAAAGCCGACTTTGACAAGCTGAAGAGGCTAGTCAGTCAGGCCCTCAGGGACCATGACCACAGGGAGTTGGGAGTTCAAGAAGAGTGGTTGCTTCTCAAGGAAGCAATCCTCAGTGCACAAGCTAAATCTATTCCAACACGGAGGAAAGGCAGCAAGAAGGTACAGCAGCCCCCCTGGCTCTCCAGAGACCTAGCGGACCTACTGTGGCTAAAAAGGAAAGCCTACAAAGGATGGAGGATGGGATTCACCTCCAAGGAGGATTACTCCGCGCTGGTCCGGTCCTGCAGGGACGAAACCAGGAAAGCCAAGGCTGCAACTGAATTCCAACTAGCTTCAAGCATCAAGGACAACAAAAAGTCCTTTTTCAGATATGTGGGGAGCCGGAGGAAAAGCAAGGGCAATGTTGGACCCCTGCTAAACCAGATGGGGCAACTGACAACTGACGCCCAGGAAAAAGCCAACCTATTAAATAGGTACTTTGTGTCAGTCTTTCATCAGTCACACGGGATGCCCATGCCTGCTATGGGACAGGGAAATCTGGGTGAGGGGGATCCCCTACCCTCCATCAATAATGACCTCATGAAGGAACACCTTGAGAAGCTGGATACCTTCAAGTCAGCTGGCCCTGACAACCTGCACCCCAGGGTACTCAAGGAGCTGGCGAGCGTCATAGCCCAGCCCCTGGCACGGATCTTTAAAAACTCTTGGTGCTCTGGTGTAGTGCCCGAAGACTGGAAGAAGACCAATGTGGTGCCAATCTTCAAGAAAGGGAGGAGAGTGGATCCGGCTCACTACAGGCCCATTAGCCTGACTTCTATCCTGGGGAAGATCTTAGAAAAGTTTATTAAGGAGGCCATCCTTGATGGACTGGCCCAGGCTAACATTCTAAGGGATAGCCAGCATGGGTTTGTTGCGGGTAGGTCTTGTTTGACCAATCTCATTTCCTTCTATGACCAGGTGACCTATCACCTGGACAAGGGAGAAGAGATTGATGTCATATATCTTGACTTCAAAAAAGCTTTTGATCTGGTATCCCATGATCACCTCTTGGCCAAACTGCCCAGTTGTGGCCTTGGCTCCACCACGATCCGCTGGCTGGGAAATTGGCTTCGTGGTCGGACCCAGAGGGTTGTGATTGATGGCAGTCACTCATCGTGGTGTCCTGTGACCAGTGGGGGTCCCTCAAGGCTCTGTCCTGGGACCCATCCTGTTCAACATCTCCATTAACGATGTGGACATTGGAATCAGGAGTGGACTGGCCAAGTTCGCCGATGACACCAAACTTTGGGGCAAAGCATCCACGCCAGAAGATAGGCGGGTGATCCAGGCTGACCTGGACAAGCTCAGCAAATGGGCAGATGAGAACCTCATGGTGTTTAACACCGAAAAATGCAAGGTTCTCCACCTTGGGAGGAAAAACCTGCAGCACCCTTATGGGCTCGGCAGTGCTACGTTGGTTAGCACTACAGAAGAAAAAGACTTGGGGGTCATCATTGACCACAAGATGAACATGAGCCTCCAATGCGATGCTGCGGCTAGTAGAGCGACCAAAATGCTGGCGTGCATCCATAGATGCTTCTCGAGCAAATCCCGGGAGGTCATTCTCCCCTTGTACTCGGCCTTGGTGAGGCCGCAGCTGGAGTACTGCGTCCAGTTTTGGGCTCCACAATTCAAAAAGGATGTGGAGAAGCTTGAGAGAGTCCAGAGGAGAGCCACGCGCATGATCAGAGGTCAGGAAAACAGATCTTACGATGACAGGCTGAGAGCCATGGGACTCTTTAGCCTGGAAAAGCGCAGGTTCAGGGGTGATCTGATGGCCACCTACAGGTTTATCAGGGGTGACCACCAGGATCTGGGGGAACATCTGTTCACCAGAGCGCCCCATGGGATGACGAGGTCGAACAGTCACAAACTCCTGCAAGACCGTTTCAGGCTGGACATAAGGAAGAATTTCTTTACTGTCCGAGCCCCCAAGGTCTGGAACAGTCTGCCAGCGGAGGTGGTTCAAGCACCTACATTGAACACCTTCAAGAGTAAATTGGATGCTTATCTTGCTGGGATCCCATGACCCCAGCTGACTTCCTGCCCTTTGGGCAGGGGGCTGGACTCGATGATCTCCCGAGGTCCCTTCCAGCCCTAATGTCTATGAAATCTATGAAATCTAGTCTAGTACAGTCTATTTATAATCAAGAATTCCTCCAATTTTTTAATGGCTCAAAGGAGAGAGAAATATTCTTCATCCCTGTGGCCATAAATGCTCCTTTTGAAAAATAACTTATTGTATTTCAGAATGACCAGTGCATGTGCTGGGTTTAGAAGCCAAGAGTTCCTAAAAACCAGTTATCCAGGAATTAGATAAGCTTTCAAAGATTCAAACAAGAAGAAAAATGTTACAAGTGTCCCAGATTTCCGGGGGTCTATGACAGTGAGAGAGAGATGCACCGGGTGCTGTAAATTAGTGTTGAATTTCACTGGCAAATTTTGAAGGCTGATTGGTTGATGTGTTGTTAATGATTTATAATTAAGGTTTAAAATACACCTCACTGGAGGCCTGTTGAGAGAAAGCAGTTCTACATAAATGTGTTCAATCAGCTCTACAGCTCATTTAGCTTCTGTCTGTGGTGAGAAAATTACTGAGTCACTCTATAATTGATTTTCTTATACCCATCTCCCCAGTTCACTCTGGTGCTTAAAGATTAAATGAGAATTTGTGTTGGAAGGGTTTCAATTCCAGGTAAAATGGCTGTGAAAAAACCTTGAGGGTAACTAAATAAGTAAAGGACAACTGAGAATATGTGGCGAACTCTTTAAAGCTAGGTACAGACATTACGCTTATTGCATCATAAGTGCTCAGAAAGTGCTCTACACCCTCAACTGAACAGACATTCACTGTACATAGTCCACTTTAAAAATGGTGGATCCCAGTCTAAGATAGACCAGGATGGATGTAGACTGAAGCACTTTAGGTGAAAGCTCTCTATTGAATGTCTCACAGAGAGGAGACAGAAAAGACTCTGTCTCCTCCCTGTATGGTCAGGTAGGGGGGAGGGAGAACAGACCCCCCTTGCTGTTCCCCCTCTCCCCTGGTGTGTGGGCCCCCCCAGCTTGCTGGTTCAGATCTTGTGGGGCCTGGGCCTGTATGGCAGGAGGGCTCCATTCCCCCACTCCCATCCAGGCCTCCTGATAGCTTTTGATTTTCCCTGTGTGGGGGGGGTGGTGGTGGGGAAACAGAGCCCCCCTGCTTGAACAGACTTGTCCCACCCCTGCAAGACCCAAGCCAGCAAAAGGGGGGGGGGCATGTAGTGGGGGGGAACTCCATTTCCCCTCTTCTCTCCGTCTAGCTACACCCATGGCTGATAGCCACCAGCTGGTGGGGATGGGCAGGGCTGGGGAGTGGGGCTGTGCTGGCCAATCAGGGATGGCTGGCTGCTCAGCTGGGCTCATTATCCTTCGGCAGGCTCCTGGGAGGTGTGTGGGGGCATGTTTAGCTTGCTGACCTCAGCCAGTGCAGGCAGGCTTCGAGCCCTTCCCACTGAAGGGCGAACATCTTTTCTGTTTGCTTCCAACTTAAGAAAAGTGCAGTACTTAGAGCACTTCTACCTCAGGCTTTTGGAACATTTGTACTTAGCTTGAGAAGATGTGCTGGACATTTTGAGAAAGTGCCAGCTTCTTCAGGAATGAGAGAAAGACCCAACACCTGCACAGGGGAGAAAGATAGTTGAGCGTTTACTTTCACTGAGGTACCATTTGGGACCAGCTGGTCTTGGTGCTCCACCAGACCAGGACATCATTTTTTGTGTGCTTTTTTAATGTCTGTGGGCATGTCTACATGAGACACTTACTATGCATTAACACTGCACAGTACTGTGGTGGTCAAAAACCGGGCTAATAGCCTACTGCACAGTGTTATTAGGCTAATGTGCAGTCAGCATCACAAAAAAACCATGTGCTGGTGCTACTGCACAGTAACTCTAGTTACTGCGCATTTAGTTAGTACTTTATTAAGCAAGTACTGAACTAAATGCATATTATTTAGGCATTACATTGAGGCATATTAATGAATATGTAGATGTACCCAGTGGAACCTTAGTGCATAGATTTTTACACCCCCTGGATCAATATTTGTTCCTACATGGTTTCTTTTTTCCCTAATGGGTAATTTTTTTTTCTTCATCTCTCATCATCTTGTCTGAACTTAAGCCTGATGATATCATTTGCCTTGTCCACTATGGTGCATTTGTGAATATTTACATATGTTTGTCAATTCATTGACAGATCCTTACAGAGCACAGAACTGTTCTGAATGGCTTGTCCATATTGATTTTGTTTATAAGCTGCTTCAAAACAAACTGCCTTTGCAAACTCCAAAACAAACTTCTTATCAAGCTCCAATGATCTGTTTGGGTGAGGAAAAGCAACCATTTCACTCTACTTATTTTTCTATATTCACTTGCTACTTATTCTTCCCTCTTTTGTGTTCTGCCATCTCTGGAGTGAGATCTGACATTGCCTTGTGTCTGCTGAACACAAAAAGTCATGTAGGTAATGTAGAGATAAGTGCTAAACGTGAGTTTTTTTCAGCATTACATCTGGGTTTACCTTTCTAGGTGCCTATTAACATGGTACCTTGCTGACTTCTTATGCAGTGGATAAAATTATTTTTTTACTCCTGTTTGCTAACATTTGCTAAGTAGAGCAAGACTTCTGCCAGAGTTCAGCCTGTTTTTCTGATCTCTAAAGATATCATAATGTTCATATGACATTCAAGGAAGCCAAGTGGCTCTGCTCCAGAGATGACTTGAATTCCATAATTATAAAATAGTTCTTATTGTTTTGTGATAACTATGAGGCAGGCATATGAATCCAATTCTGCACTTGTGTTTGGAGAAGCTGCTCCATGTGTTAATGACCAGGGAATTAGGTTTTCCTTAATAAAAAAATTGCAAATTCTCTGATAAACCCCCCAAAATCTATGATTAAAATGACAGCCCCCCACAGCTCTCCCAGCCTTACTGGTGCTCCTCACTCCCTCTCACAGCCCTGCTGGTGCCCCCTGCCCCCGACCCCCACAACAGGCCCTAGAACTGCTGGTATCCCTTTCCCCCCACCCACAGCTTCTGCTCCCCCCAGTCCTGCTGGAAGGGGCTTCCAGCTGCCAGGGCTATAGGGCCAGGGAACTGGATCCACAGCCCCCTGCCCCGGCTGCTGCAGTGAAGCAGAGCCCAGCTCCCCCACTCTGCTGCCTGCTGTATGCTTGCTGCGGGCTGGAGGGGGTGCAGATTTCTGGGTGGGCAGTAGGACCCATGCCCCCCACATCTATGTATGGGGCAGGGGTGGGTGCAGGCTGCCCACTTCAGGCTCATGCTTTCCGCCCTGATGACCTCCCCCCAGGGCCTCCGCAGCCTGGTGTGTGCAACCTGGCACTGCAAAGAACAGCAGAGCAGTGCAGGAAACTAACTGCCTGCTGCTACAAGCTCCATGCTGCCCTAGTGAGGCATCCTCTGCCTGCATGGCTGCAGTGGCAGTGGCAGTACAGGGGCTGCTCACAGGGGCCAAGGTAGCACGGAGCTTGAAGTGGTAGGCAGATTCCTGCTTGGCTCTGCTGTTCCCTGCAGCATCAGTCACATATGCTGGGATGCAGAAGTCCCTGGGGAGCACAGCAGGGCAGGACGCATGAGCCTGAAGTGGGCAGTGTGCAGCCCCCACCCTGCACACATATCTGAGGTTCCCCCCTGCCCCGCAGGAGTACGTGCAACAGTTGGGAGCAACCCCCCTGCCCAAGCCCACAGGAGGCAGCCTGCCTCACCCCCACCTTGTGCACAGACAGATCTGGGAAGCATGGGTCCCCCCATCCCCTGAGAGTGCGGAGCCAGCCCCCACCCACCCTCCACTCGCAGCCCCATCCTGCTTCCTGCTGGGGCCCAGCTAATGCAAATTGCGGCCCTGAGCCCCAAGCCCTGCCCAACTCCTTCCCTTCCCCCTGCCCCCCTCCACTTACTCGCATGAGCTGCTCTCCAGGCTGCTTGGTGGCCATGTGCATGTACATACACATGGCTCCCCCTGCCTGACCGCCCTCCTCCTGTTTCCTCCCAGCCAGCCTGCAGAGAGCTCATGCAAAACTGCAAAATCCACAGGTTTCTCCACTAAATGAAAAATCAGTGCTGGCCTCTGGTAAAAGGTAAAACCCACGGTTTACTCTGTTTCTCTGTGGAAAACCGAAACCCTAGATCCCTGGTTATGACTCTGTCAAAATAGGGAGAGTGCTATGTTTATATGTATATGGGCTTGGGGGATGGTTACATTTAATTGAACCATCTCCTGCTAAGCTATATCCATTGGGACTTACTTGTAGCTCTGCTGAAAGCAAAAGTGATATCCTACAATGTCTTTACAGGAGGACTCTGTCAACGGTGGCTGGAAGACAGAAGAGGCATGAATTTTCCATGTATATTTTGGAGCATCCTGGAGACTTCTTACTACAGGGGTGGATTGCCATGAAACTGAGAGTGCAATTCTAGATTTTTTGTGTGCGTTTCCCTCTCTGTAGGTTTCTTGGTGGGAGAAAGCAATTTGGCCAATAGTAAAAGTATTAGAAACAATTGCAGACATTAATATTAATAAGTGCTCATTTGCCAAGAGTTACTAGTTTTGAACTTTGAAATTTTTTGGCACACTACAAATTTATTTCTTTTGTAAACTCCCATTTCACCAATTTTTCAAGCAGCTCAGGTCATTGTCTTTTTGTAGTGGTACCCAATATATTATCTATTTTTACAGTTAAAAACTTTGGTCTCTCCAATACTTTTGTGTCGTAATTTGTGGCAAATGCTCAATTTTTAATATTGACAGGACAGCTTCAGTTTTCACCAGTATATAACTCACATCACTTTATATATAGAGAGGTTGCTGTCAGAGGACTCAATAGAACAAAGAACTGAAACATTCACTATTGCTAGCAGCTGTGTCAGTACAGAAAATGAGTTATATTTATTAGCTGGTCTTGTTTCCTAAAGCTTCAGTCACTTTTTTACACCCCAAATATACAAATATTTGTTATAGGGATCTATTTTGTAGTTGTGTTGGACTGAGAAAAGAGAGATACACAAAGCTCTGGGGTCAGAGTCGATATCTTTTATTAGATCAACTAAATGGTAGCAAAAAAAATTTCTTTCTTTGCAAGCTTTTGAGCACATACACCTTTCATCAGACTGAGGAAAATTCATAGACTGTAAAAGTCCTCGTAGGTAGAAAATAGTAAAACATAAACATCATTGCTGAACAAGAAAGATTTTTTTCACCTCTGATACTGGTCACCTCCAGGTAAGAAGACAGACTAATCTGCACATTGCAGAGCAACACTCTCACAAAAGGACTCCCAGATTCTCAGGGCAATACACTTCCAGCCTCTACCTCCCCTGTATAAAATGGAGTTTATTTTCTACCTAGGAGGACTTTTACAATCTCTGAATTCTGCTCAGCCTGATGAAGAGTGTATGTGCCAGAAAGCTTGCAAAGAAAGGACTTTTTTTGCTGCTATTTAGTTAGTCTAAGAACTTTGTGTATCTGTAATTTTTTGTCATGTACATTTCCAGTCAAGAATATGCTTTGAGTGGTATGAGCAGTGGTGCTCAATTGTCCAACCCTGTGAGCTAGATGACTGGTGTGGAGCTGGTCTGTGGGCTTGATCCCATGCACAGGGTCAGTCCTGATGCCTTATTTGGTAGGGAGAGTCTGCTGCCACATTTTCAGATCTATGGGGAGCTTCGTAGGCTGGATAACATGACTTCATGGGCTGGATCTGTCCCATGGGGACCACTGGTATGGAACACTCTGTGACTTGGAGGAGGCATCTGAATAATTGATTATGCTTTCGGTGCAGAGGCTCAGACAGACATAAAACGTAGTTCCTCCTGAGAAGGGATCAGTCAGAGCAGTAGAGAAAACCTTCTCTAAATTAAAACAAGGAACGTCTCTGCATTCCCAGTCTCTAGAGAATGAGACAGGACTGCCTCTTGTTAGCACAATGCAAAAAGATAGAGTTTTTTCAGTTCATCACTGAATCATGTTGTTCATTCCACAGAGTGTGATTATAATGAAAACAGGTTATGCATTCATCAATTCCACCTCTAATTGCTTCTCATTTATGTTGTAGCTTGCTTCTAAGTAGGTGAAAAACATGTAGTTTCCTTCCTAGCATATGTTCACCAAACATGCCAAGCTCAGGATTTTTAGATGTGTTCCTTTTTAATTTGGTAGATGAATATAAATCCTAAACATCTATTTCTTGACTTTAGGATGGTTATTACAGTAATGAATCTAAAACTCTGGTGTGCTGAATATTTTTTTAGAAACAAATTTCTACACATTTCCTTTGAAATGTGGACTTGGACAGATTTGTTTTTCTCCTTATATCCCTTCTTAGGTAGATTTTTAACTAAACATCCACAAAAATGTAGCCGATACAATAGGGCCATCAATATTTTTCTATTATTAATTTATTTTGGTATGTAATATAGTATAAACAAATTCAGTACTATACAAGCGCAAGGGCCGGGCGCAGACAAAAGTACATTTTTGAGTGATCTGGACCCAGAAAGCACTCTATAGCATTGGCAACATATAGGGGGTGTACATGCACCCCCTGAGATTGGCCGTACACCCTCTGGAAATGCTAGCTGCAAAACCAGAAGTGCTGGCAGAAGTGCACTTATGGTTTCACCGCTGGTTTCGGGCTTGGTGATTGGCAGCTGGGGGTCCCCCCTTCCCTGGTTGGTGATTTGGTGCCCCCCCCACACACCAGTCGCCCATGCTGTATAGGCATGTCATGACACACGTGCATGGCTGCAGAGTGCTTTTAAAATGGCTGATCCTGCAAAAAAATAATCTTGGTTAAATCAGGTGTTACATTAAAGGACTCAAAAGCAGAGCACCTTAGGGAACTTGTGTTCCCTCCAAGGTTAATTTTTTGCATGTGGGGCAGGGCTGGATAGAGGGGTGGTTCTGCAGCCTCCTGGGAGGTTGCTGGCGCACCTCCACCCATTGGCCTGGGCTGGTGCTGGCTGCCTCTACCCCCCACACCTCCAAATCAAACAGGCAAAGATCTGCTGTGTTGAGGGGGTTCTTCAATTCACAGCACTTTATGTAAAGCCCTGTGAGTTACAGTGGGACTCTAACAGCTAATATTTACTCTTTTATCTATGCCAATTTAGCACTCAGGAAATGTTGTTCATGCTCTAGCTACAGCAGAAGAAATAGAAGTTCAGGCTTCTCCAGAGTAATGCATCTCCAATTTGATCTGGAATAAACACTGCCATAGGAAAAGTCTATGTGAAACCCATTCTGTCCTCCCCAGTCTTTGCTGAGACTTCTAACCACTATATGAAATTAATGTTACTTGTGCTGATGTGATGAGTTGTATTGTGATATATTTGTGTTAACTGTAGTCATATTGTTATAAGGTTGTGTTTTTCAGTCTACTTTAGCCTGTGAGCAAAGAATGAAGGATTAAGTGTCAGGGCTAGCTAGGTGCAGGACAGAAGAAGCAAGATGAACCTTCAGCATCAACACAGTCCTGAATGGCTTTGTTGATACGTTAACTAAGGTGAGAGGGTGGACATCCAAGAAGAGATCTAGAGGGGAGATGCATGACAATGTGAGCGCAGGTTCAAAACAAGCAACCTGGCAGCTCCTGGCCAGAGGAGTTGTGGGACTGAGAGAAGTAAAGGAGCCCTGGGAAGCTGGAAAGGAAACAGCTGAGTATCTTGAGGGGTCGTCAGGGCTGTGCGGGCTGGACTGGGGACAGAGGGAGTGGCAAAGCACTTTAGAGGGGTAGAGAACCTCTGCCTGGGTGACCTTTGCCCCAAGATATGCCTTTAACTGAAGAGACTGCCTGCTGTGCTGGTTGGAACTGTGGGTTGCACGGAGTCATTCCAAGAGGAGGTGAAGTCCCTCCTTAGGACTGGAACTGGATGCTCAGTCCTGGAGTCAGGGTCATGGACAGCTAGGGAACATAAGGCGGTGGCTCATAGTAAGTCAGAGCTCAGGCTCTGCCCCTGCTCTAGAATCATGAGTTTCCTTCAAGGAGTACTCTCAGACACCAGACAAGGCTGCAGAGGTCCTTAGCAGGCACCCCTGTAGAGCAGTCTGTGACAGTTGGTTTTGATTGTATGGACAGCTGCTGACAAGGACTTGAATAGAGACACTAAAATTTATTTCTTATAGGACAAACACATCAGCCAGTGTTTGGAAGCATCCTGACTATCTGATATTGGCAATACTACAGAAGAGGCATAAGAAAGTGAGGGCAAATTCTCCGCAGGATTTTTTTTACAGCCCTGCAAGGACAATGTAGTGCTAACCCTAATCATATGCTGAAAAAGGAAGGCTTCCAAATACAGTGTCAGCACATTTTGTAATATGTGACATTTCTTTTCTAAATACTCACTGGGATAATCCATCATATAACAATCTTTCAGATAATCCTGTGTTGGCTTGGCTTTTCAACACAAGCATACTAACAAATGTGGTTCGGATAATAGTATTCCTTGTTTGGAAAAACAATATGTACCATAAAGAATAAAGATTACTTAGGGAACTGTTACATTTTGAAGCCAAAATGATGTTTGTTTGACTTTTCTTTTTTTAATTAAAACATACGTAAATCTAGCTCTCCATATGCAATAGTTGCTAGTTAGGCATGGACTGTGTTTCTGGTATACATATTGACAAGTTCATATCCAGGTAGCTCATGACCTGGTAGAAATCTATACTAAATAGTTTAAAAACATTAAGTTTCATCACTTCAGAAATTGAGGAGCTATAGCCTAGGTAAGTAAGTGAACAGAAAATAAACATCTGGGCTAATGTAGTCAAAATGGTTTGGGAGCCTTGATTTTTGGAGGCCCAACCTAAGCCAATTTGAGGAAAAGGCTTGAATTAGCCATAGAGTCCTCTCACCCCTGCTGGCCCAGACAAAGCCTTCTCATTCCAATGACTAGAGAAAAAGAAAACCTCAAAACCGTTCCTTAAGAAGATCATATTCCATCTTCCCATGGGGCTTTGGTTAGTTGGATTCTACATTTCTGTGCACGTGAATCACTGTAACAGCACAGTGATTCAGCAGTGTGTTGCTAGAAAATGAGTATTTTTATTTTCTCTGTTGTGGCAGAGTATGTACTTAAATGACAGAGGGAATCAACCTTAGACATATCGTACGTGTTAAGTGTTAGTGTCCTAAAACAGACCATACTTTACACTTTGTTCCTTGGGAACAGAAACAGCTTTTATTACCATAAAGTGATTGGGAATGGACTGTATTCTCAGACACAGAAAACTGCTGCAGTATAAGGTTTTCCTACTGCTAGTATAAGAGCTTTCTCTTTATGATGATCTAAAAATTGCCCTTAGATGCTAAAAATTGCTCTTAGATTCGCATACACTTGACGGTGTGCTCTAGAGATCTAGTGTTTACATACAAAGTTAAAAAGAATCTAGTTTTATTCCTACAGTTAGATCTACTATCCTAAAAGGGCAGTAAACACCAGCCCTTACTTGGTGCCAACAAAGCCAATGGGGATCCAAATAAAACCAGACAGGTTTTGAACAAGCTATTACACTTTATTGCTGTGTAATGATCCATGCCTGCATGCATACAGACAGCATGGTTGTCAGCCAACTCCATGCATGACTCATTACCAGCTCTGAAAATACAGACCTCTAGTTGTTGAACTACAGGAGCAGCTCCACTGGTTTCAGCAACAGTGAGAACTATGTCTGTATTCATGAGCCAGTCTGACATATTCTAGTCCACAGCGCAGTGGCAAACATAAGCACGAGCCAGCACATTACACAGTTTGGTAGACATGGATGATTCTCATACATATGAAGACTGGCATTTATTCTGATATCTGCCCGCCCCTCCCCTCCCCTCCCCTCCCCACCCCGGCCAAAGACAAAAAAATGGGACTGTTTTCTACTTGAAGATCCTACAAAGCATACTTTGTTCCAGTGCCAACAGTGGATTTGCACTCAGTTTAGTTCAGTCTGCTTAACCAGACATCCTGGTCCTACATACCAACAGAACCTGAGCCCAAATCGTCTCTCTCATTGCCACCTATATGTCACTGGCACTGATTGTGGCCCTAATTGTGGAGAGCTCATGCCAATATATTTTATCCTTGTAAAAACATTCTTTGCACTCAGTGCTGATAATGTCAGTGCCGATTTGAGCCATTTTTGCTATTTTGGCGGCATGGATCAGAACCATGTATCAACAACAACTTTATGCTTATGAATCAAGGAGGAGAAGGATAGTCTTGGGTTTACAGAAACAGAGTGGGACTCAGAAAAGCTGGACTCAGTGTCTGGAGCTTTGTGATCTTTGGCAAATATCTCTCTTTGCCCCAGTTTCCCATTTGTTAGAATAATGGAAGAAATTTCCTTTCTCAACTTAAACTATACACTGTAGAACTTAAAATGTATTTATACAGTTCTTAAAATATCCAGGCCCTCGTGTCAGCCAGTGTTTCTGTAGCATGACTGGCCCTGAGGGTAGCTGTGATGCCCCCTGCTAGGGAAAACTAGTCCTACCCTGCTCTGGCTCCTCAGGATATCCTCCTCACTGCTTTACTTCTTAGACCTTGATATAGTCTGTATGTTGCCTTGGGAGGCTGTCCCCAAGAGTCCTCGAGTGTGCCTAATGGATTGGCACTCAGTGTAGTTCAGTCTGCTTAGCCAGACATCCTGGTTCTACTTGTCAACAGACCCTAAGCTCAGTAACCCAAATTCTGTGTCTCACTCGCACCTACATTTCACTGGCACTGACTGTGGCCCTAGAGACCCTAATCATGACTTCCAGCCTCTGCCATAGCCACACTCATGATTTGCAGGTCCTCTAGAACCATTCACTGGGCCTTCTGGCCATTCCATCACATCATCTTACCCAGCCCGTCTGGGGCCTGGGCCCTTAGCAGGGCCACTGCCCCAGCCCCAGCCCCACCCAGGTTGCTGCTCATGCCCCAGACAGGGCTGTCTTCAGAGGTCAGGGCCAGACTGACTCGACAAGGTTTCTACTCCTAAGTTCCACCCTTTCTGGTTTGACCAGACATAGATGTGCATGTCCCCTCAGTTCAATGATCAGCCTGATCTTCTCTGCTGCTACTTACCTACTAGCTCTGTAGTCTCTACTTAACTACTTGTATGGGCTCTGCCTGTTGCTTGTTATAGAGTTGCTTGCTCCTAAAGTAGTTTTATATAGCTTTGGAGCTCCTGACTTTGTACTTCTTCAGCAACTTACTTGCTGGTAGGTGGTCCTGTTTCATTTACCCATTGACTGAAGTCCCAGTATGCTGCCCTTTCTCTGTCTTAAAGTAATAGGGTCTCTTGATCCCTGTTACAAGTCTATTGTAGGTGAATAAGGAAGTATAAGGAAAGAGAGAGAGAGAGAGAGAGATTTTAAGAGGCATGGCCTCTATGTCCAAGTCTTCCCTGGGGACTACTTGCATTACTGGTCATGCTATAAATATTTACTTAAGTATGAAGTATGAAAACATGAAGGTTTTAATTTAGTAAATGGAAGACTGATAAGTTTTGACATACCCACTGGTTATCTAATGGGAATCTGATGTATGAAGAACAAACCAGTGCAATATTTCAATTGAGTTAGAGTTGAAGAAAGTCATTGATTTAAAATGATGCAGTGGTCAATTAGTCATTTATTGTTTCTAAATGTAATTTTATGTGGATAGCTAGTTAACTACAATATTGATCTCCATCAGAAATTAGTTGTATTTATTCATGATATTTTTAATATGTAGAGACTGTTTGTGCCAAATCTTATGGAGGTGAAAGCCTGGCTCCATTCAAAGATATGGCTACTAATTTCTTCTGGACCAGGTATTTCAACTAATACCAGAACAGTAGGGATTCAGACCAATGATCATATCCTTTAGAATCATGACTCCATTAATGATTGGTAGTTATGTGGGAATTTTACCTTTTGAGAGCCAGTTGCAAGTTGGAGCTGGTTGTTATGTTGTATGGAGGCTTATTTACACAATGCTGAACATTTTGCTTCATGCAGAGTTTGAGGCAGGAAAATGAGGCTTATTAGAAACCAAACTGTAGCTGCAATCAAGAATAACAAAACAAAATGAAACAGAAAGCGACTACTTGAAGATCAATATTAACAAGCAATGTTTACAAGTCAATTAGAATTTGACATGCAAAAGGAAGTCACCCAGTCCAGACCAAAGTTTAGAGAGGGCTGGGACTGCTCTGACAAGGAGGAAGAGACAGAAACAAAAGTACTTCCAGAAATTAGACTTAAGGTATAAAGGCATTTGGAGCATAGAGGCCATCTGCAGTTGCCCCAACTCCATGAAGCCTAGAAGGTAGGTACATAAGAGGTACTGTCTTGAACAGGTATATTTAGAGACAGTTTGGCTGCCATTGTCCCATTATAAATGAAATGCATGAGAAGCTCAGGGTGTACATGTGGGCTAGCACTTAAAAGCATTCTGAGTGGAAAAATGGACAGATTTATTGCAAAATTTGTAAGATACAATGAATGTAACATTCTGTGGAAGTACGTATAAATTATTATGATGACATTTTTACAAGGCCATTCAAAATAGAATTACACTTTTATTTTGTCTACACTTACCCCATCATATATATATTAATATCATATCTTCAAATAACCCTTTCTCTTTAAAGGGAAAAATAATTGTTCTAGGTCCTTCTGCCAGGCCTACCTTTTTATCATTGTTTTATAAAACAAGGTTTTGCATTTACATTGTGTTTTTAAACTACAGAGATAAGCCAAGTCTCTATCCCCAAAAGCTGATGGTCTAATCCTGCCCAAGATAGACACTGCTGGGGAGTAAAGGAGAGGAAGGCTTCATGGGTTTTAAAGAAGGTCTTGAAGGCTGATAGGGAGATGCTGCCAGATGTGAAAAAGAAAAGGCTATTTTAAGTACAGAGGGAAGTGGATCTTGGGGAAAAAAAAGACCAAGGTAGCTGCAAGGAAAGAGGATAGAAAGAAACTGGATGAGTGGCAAACCAAAGAGCAGTTTTGCCAGAAGCAGAACTATTACATTTCTTTGATGGTGGAACTGAAAGCAAGGGAGTCAGCAAAAAAATGCCAGGAAAAGTAATGTAGTCAGAACAGTGTGTATAACCTAATCTCTATTTTGGTGAGAGAAGAATAGGAACAGTAACAGTGGCTCCTAGGCTGCATTACTACAGAGAGTGGAGGCTGCAAAGAGGCTGCATGCAGGAAGGCAGATTGCAGAGCTACAGGCCCGCCAATAGGCAATAAGCAGTAGTGTAACTAGTTGCCCTGGGCACCAAGTTCGGAGGTGTGCTGAATTGCCCATCGTCCCTACAGAATCTGTGCCCCAGCAGCAAAAAGCCCTGGCTTACTCATGGGGGGAATTCCAAAACAGTCCCTGGCTGCTGCTGCTTTAAGAGCAAACAGCTGGAATAACATGTGGCAGTGGCAGTATCAGCAGCAGCTCAGCTGGGGACTGTTTAGCAGTTCCTGGCATAGGTAAGACCGCTGCCTCCTCCTCTGCCTCCACTCTTGAACTATATGTCCTCCTCACTCTTGGAATGGCACCCTTCTCTTTACTCTCCCACAGGGTTTGCCCAGAAACTAACTGGCTATTATGCCACTGGCTATAAAGACTTGGTATGCCCTATCAAGAGAAGAGGACAGGTGATTGGAAGGAGTGGAGTCAAGGGGTTCATGGGATCTAGCCCAGGTAATAGGGAGTGCAGCTCCTTGAGGGAAGGCTGCAGGTTGACTGAAAACTGCAGGACAGTAAGGCACCTCCGAAGGGCTGGCTTTGGAGAACCAGCCAGAAGCAGATGCGTATGGGTACCCTAAGGGGCATTAGTTATTTCATTTATATCAAGTACTTGATTCATAATCATTTTGATTGTGTTAACTGTGGGGCATGGGGTGGCTTCATGGTGAGTAGGAAGGCCACCAAAGCTGTCTACTGAAGGGTGTCATACCTGTGACTTTGTTGTGTGGGTGTTAGCCCTGTAAGACCGTTTTGGGTGGCAGGAGAAAGTACTGCATGTTGTAGCTGATTTAGGGTGGAGGCTGTGGGCCTAAGAGAACTGAGCACGGGTGGAGACTGCAGACCTCAGAGACAGAGCTGAGCATAAGGGCAAAGAGCCCAACTGAGGCAAGATGCTTTGTGACTCTGAGATGTTTTAAGGATCAACCAGACAGAGGGGGCCCAATGGTGATCAGGGTGGGGTGAAGGACCCAAGATTGTCACTCCAATCATCTGAGGGCTGCCTCCCAAATTTATATTAAGTAACATCAAACTGTGGCAGGTGAAGACAAAGTAGAATCAGGTGAGCCAAAGTGGGCTTGGGTTTGCTGCTCAAGGTTGCCATAGCCACTTCTGGAGGTGGAGTTTCTTACAGCATAGAAGACAGAGAAGAGCAGATTGAATGAATGAACAGTAGCATAAGTAGGGTGGGGTGAATGGGGCACCCACTCCAGCTGCTGTCCATGTGCACTGCTGGGAGTCTTCTCTATGGCAGTGGCAGCTCTGTCCTGCCCTAGCCCAGCCATAGGAGCCAGGGTGGGCAGTGCTGCACCAAACAGGGGTGAATGGAACGAGCAGAATATTTCTCCCCTCACCGTCTCCAGGTAACCTCTTTCAGAGCAGACACAACCCTGCACCTGGTATGTATGCAAGGGAGTGGGGAAAGGAGTGAATGGAGAACAGGGTCAGCTATCAAGGAGTCTGGCCAGAGATGAGATGTTATTGCTAGTTGACAGCAGCAGCAGCAACAGCAGTGGCAACAGTACCCCAGGAAGGTAAGCCTTCCCTTCCCCTTCCTAGTGTGTCCCTGATCTGCAGTGGTTGGGCATGCCTCTGTCCTGGGCATTCAATGAGCTCCCCATGCCTCTGTGAATGAAAGTAAGAGAAGTCTAAAAAAAGTGGAGATTAATTTTAGGAGGAGGAATTTTTCAAGCCCAGTTCTGGATAACCTAAACTTCAGTTTTTATTAATTCATTCTTCAAGTTGTTAAGTACCTTGTGTTTCTAATGGCTCTGTCCCCAAACATGTACCTCCAAAGGTCCCTTCAGTGAAGACAGGGTAGCAGAGCAATGCAAGTGTCTCGCTGGAGTTGCAGAGGTATGAATCTGAGTTTTGCTGTTCACTCATGCTGATGGCCACTCCCAGGTGACCCGGTTGTGAAAGTTCACCCAGCTCCTGATCATTGCTGCTGAGAAGTCAAAGAAGGATAGCTGTGATAGTGGCTGGACTACTTAACTCCTGTTAAACTGGTGTGCCATGCATTATGGGAAATAGCATAACATCATCATGTTAGGCTCAAATGAACCTTTGACCTTTTTGACACTTTTGGATATTCCTTGTTTGTACTACACTCCCTAACAAAACCATGAAGTTCACCCAACCTAGGCCAGAGGCTCAAGGCCTGGGAGACGCCACTAAAGCTCTTCTAAAACCCTATCTTGAGTAGTTTATTGGCTTTGTAGTCACAGTAATGTTATTTGCCTCTTGAGTTAAGTAATTTTGTTTCTGCTCCCCAAGTAGGTGAGACTCCTAAAGCCACACAGACTAGAGATAGAAATTACACCTAAACCAGTATAAGTGATTGGAAACTGTTTCAAATCTGTAATTCAAATCAGAAGTTCAGTGCACATGAACCATTTTCAAAATGGCTGAAACCAATTTAAGATAAACCTGGATAGGTAGTATTGGACTTAACTGATTTATATTAAATCAATTTATTTAACTTCTGTCCCAGATCCCCTCCAGATTCAAGTTAACTCAGTCCCCAAGCATCCCAGGATACTTTGAACTTTCCCTGCAAATGCCTCCTCACTGGGTGGGTGGGTTAGCCTTGGCCCAAGCTGTGTGCTCTAGCTGAGCAGGGAGGTGTGCTCTAGCACCCCCTGGCTTCTGGACTGGGCCACTGCAGGCATGTGGCTACATTTCCAGAATCAAAATGAATGCCTATTCACTCGCTTATCAGTTCAATCTGTGTAGCTCAGATTAAATCAATTCAGCTTCAGGCTTTTTGACTGTCTGTACTTAGCCACAATGTTCAAGCTAGCCCTCTGAACCAAATGGAATTAGTATTTATGTGAGTCGATAATTATATATGTACTTGTGACAATTTCTGTTGCTGTGAATGGGTCTTCCAAAATGGCACTCATATACATTTGCAGGAAGGGTAAAGAAGGGGCAATACATAGCATCATAGGTTTTTCTAACATGAAAGAATTTGTGTGTGTGAGATATTTATTTAGCCTTAATGGGTGTACTTTATTTGCATACAGTTTTCCTGTGATTACCATGTACTGGTACTCTTTTGCTATATTTGGCTGCCTGACTCTGCAGAGGAATGTCCGCCTGAATGTTTACAAAGAAAGGACTTCTTTTTGTAATCATGAAAATATTTATTTTCATATTTTTCATTGTATACCTACTTCTTAAACAAAACCCCACTATTAATAGTGGCTCTTACATTTAGTAATTTAGGCACACCCAGTAAATTATATATTAGTTGGTCTCTGTTTAAAGCCTGCTAAATATCAAAACATTGTAGGCAATGCAACATAGCTTTATTCTTCAACCGATTGACTGACAAACTCCAGAGCACGAGCACAGTATAGGTGCAAAGGTTAAGAGCACATCTTTTTGATATAGCTATAAAAAGTACAAATGTAATACCTATCCCATGTAGACTTACTGTACTTTTAATAAAGTTTCTTGTTTTGAATTAGTAGTTTCTCTGTATCAGGAATTTAATTTACTCTTTGCATCTGCCTATTCCTTTTCTGGGTATTCTCTTATACTCTGATTCCCACATTAAAACTATTTAGATAGTATTAAACTGCTAATTCCATTTTCTTATCTTTTACACAGGAAAATGTAAAATACAATGGTGAAGCAGCAGAACACATCACTATATACTTGCTATCTCCTTTCTATTGCTATATTAGCAGCCACAGTCCAGATGAGGGATCTAGACTAGGTGACGGGTAGAGATTTCATCTTCCAGCTCTTTTGTGGGGAACCATACTTTTTTAACATAAGCTTTGCATACTCCCCCAGCCCTCAACCTGAGGAAGCTGATTTGATAAAATAGTTCTCAAAGCATATCCACATCCAATACAGAGAGGTTTGTTCCATTAGGAAACCCTTCTTCACTGAGCAGACTGTAATCATTTTGCCAAACCTTTTGTCCAATTCTAATAAGAATGAGTGTGGGGCAAAAATAAAGAAACAGATGTGGCTGGATAAGGCTGGTTTCATTTTATGTGGTAAGAATCAGGAACAAGCGAATCTGTTTTGTCATTTGCCTGCAGTGTTTTGCTTGGCAGAGTTAAAAACAGGAGTCAGACAAGTACCATTCACATGCTGCATACACTGTATGCTACCCATATTGGCGCATCTACATGAGATGCTAAACGTGCATTAGACTAATTCTACTGCATACTAGCACATCATGCAAAAAGCATGCTACTGCACAGTAGACTTAATCTAACATGCATTAAACATCACTAAAAAGTGTTCACCTGTGCTAATGCACAGTAGCACCAATTATGGCAGGCACCGGTTATTACAGGTACTAAACTTAATGCACCATAATTACGGTAGATTAATGAACATGCAGATCTGTCCACGGAGTGTAAGACTTTGTCCTTTAGGCTTTATGCTCATGTTTTAGGATTCAGAAGACAAGCTATATCAATTGGTGACATGTTTGAAAGGGATTCTCATCCTTTCAAACTGACTTGGATTACTGGAGAAGGTCTCCTGCAACTTCATAAAATCTGGAGGCATTTTGCATACTGAGGGCAAAATTTATTGCATCCTGAAACCAAGATTTAAAAAGACAAAGGCCTCATTGTATAAATTCTGCTATTTCTGTATCAAGGTCCCTGCAAGCACTGTGCTTCTGGGATTTAAAGAACAAAAACCTGGGGTTGTTACAATTGGATGTACAACAAGCAAAACATATCTGACCCATGTTTTTATATGGTAGCTTTATTACAAATGCTTACATGAATCAGCCATTTTTGTTTGTTTTAAATCAGTGCTGGCAGGTCGAGCTTCCACTTGTGGAACCGGAGAACTTGCCTTATGAATTTCTATAAAACAATCCAAAACAAAGATACAATAAATCAGAGTTTTACATAAATGTAGCTATTTTCTACAATACTACCTTTTAAGGACTTGGCTTCTATCATAGACAACAATGTATTCATTTTGTTGATATAACTGCAGAATCAGTGCTTTGCAAGAGACTGTTAATGTGTGATTGGTTAGATTACTTCTCCTGCATCTGGTATTTCAAAAGTAAATTATTCACAGGAAAGAAAATCCCTCAAAATACCTTATTACCTCAATTTGAATTCTGTTTTTAGGAAGATTTTGGTTGTAATGTCATCTATATACTGTATGGTATATTTAGTAGGTAGAAAATGATTATCTAATGACTGGAGACCCTCTGGGTTAAAATCCATGGGGAACACGGCACAGCGGACACAATGGTGGGAGTCTACTACAGACCTGCCACCCAAAGTCCTGAGCTTGGCCAGGAGTTGGCCCGGGAGCTGGCTGAGGCCGCTTGCTCCAGGACCATGGTTGTCATGGGTGACTTCAGTTACCCAGACATCTCGTGAGAGGATCACTCAGCAAAAACTGAGTGGTCACAAAGCTTCCTCTCATGCATGGATGACCTCTACCTGACTCAAGAAGTCTATGGGCCAACGAGAGGCAAAGCGCTGCTTGACCTGGTACTGGCTACTGGGGATGACCTAATCGGCAACCTAGTGATCGATGGGAAGCTGGGTGACAGCGACCACGAGCTGATCAACTTCACCATCCATCATAAAACTGGCAAGTCAGTCAGCAACACAGAAGTCCTTGACTTCAGGAAAGCCAACTTTGACAAGTTGAGGAGGCTAGTCGGTCAGGCCCTCAGGGACCATGACCCCAGGGAGAGGGGAGTTCAAGAAGAGTGGTTGCTCCTCTCAAGGGAGCGATCCTCAATGCAAAAGCTAAGTCTATTCCATTTCGGAGGAAAGGCAGAAAGAGGACACAGCAGCCCCCATGGCTCTCCAGGGACTTAGCAGACTGCCTGAGGCTAAAAAGAAAGGCCTACAAAGGATGAAGGATGGGAGTCACCTCCAAGGAGGATTATTCTGCACGGGTCCGGTCCTGCAGGGAGCAAACCAGGAAAGCCAAGGCTGCAACTGAACTCCAACTAGCTTCAAGCATCAAGGACAACAAAAGGTCCTTTTTCAGATATGTGGGGAGCCGGAAGAAAAGCAAGGGCAACATTGGACCCCTGCTGAACCAGATGGGGCAACCGATAACTAATGCCCAGGAAAAAGCCAACCTATTAAATGGGTACTTTGCATCAGTCTTTTGTTAGTCCCATGGGACACCCATTCCCACTACAGGACAGGGAGGTCTGGGTGAGGGAGATCCCCTGCCCTCCATTAATGCTGACCTCATGAAGGAACACCTTGAGAAGCTGGATACCTTCAAGTCAGAGGCGGCCCTGACAGTCTACATCCAAGGGTACTCAAGGAGCCGGTGAGCATCATAGCCCAGCCTCTGGCATGGATCTTTGAAAACTCCTGGAGCTCTGGTGTTGTGCCCAAAGACTGGAAGAAGGCCAATGTGGTGCCTATCTTCAAGAAAGGGAGGAAAGTGGATCCGGCAAACTATAGGCCCATCAGCCTGACTTCTATCCCGGGGAAGATCTTAGAAAAGTTTATTAAAGAGGCCATCCTTCATGGACTGGCTGATGCCAACATCCTAAGGGATAGCCAGCACGGGTTTGTTGTGGGTAGGTCTTGTTTGACCAATCTCATTTCCTTCTATGACCAGGTGACCTATCACCTGGACAAGGGAGAAGAGATTGATGTCATATATCTTGACTTCAAAAAGCCTTCAATCTGGTATCCCATGATCACCTCTTGGTGAAACTAGCCAACTGTGGCCTTTGGTCCACCATGATCTGCTGGCTGGGAAATTGGCTCCATGGTCGGACATAGAGGATAGTAATAGATGGAAGTCACTCATCATGGTTCTGTCCTTGGACCCATATTGTTCAACATCTTCATTAATGATGTGGACATTGGAGTCAGGAGTGGACTGGCCAAGTTCGCCAATGACACCAAACTTTGGGGCAAAGCATCCACGCCAGAAGATAGGCGGGTGATCCAGGCTGACCTGGACAAGCTCAGCAAATGGGCAGATGAGAACCTGATGGTGTTTAACACTGAAAAATGCAAGGTTCTCCACCTTGGGAAGAAAAACCTGCTGCATCCTTATAGACTCGGCAGTGCTACGCTGGCTAGCACTATGGAAGAAAGAGACTTGGGGGTCATCATTGACTACAAGATGAACATGAACCTGTAATGCGATGTTGCAGCTAGTAAAGTGACCAAAACGCTGGCTTGCATCCATAGATGCTTCTCAAGTAAATCCTGGGACATCATTCTCCCCTTGTACTCGGCCTTGGTGAGGCCGCAGCTGGAGTACTGCGTCCAGTTTTGGGCTCCACAATTCAAAAAGGATGTGGAGAAGCTTGAGAGAGTCCAGAGGAGAGCCACGCGCATGATCAGAGGTCAGGAAAACAGATCTTACGATGATAGGCTGAGAGACATGGGATTCTTTAGCCTGGAAAAGTGCAGGCTCAGGGGTGATCTGATGGCCACCTATAAGTTTATCAGGGGTGACCACCAGGATCTGGGGGAACGTTTGTTCACCAGAGCGCCCCAAGGGCTGACGAGGTCGAATGGTCATAAAGTACTACAAGACCGCTTCAGGCTGGACATAAGGAAGAATTTCTTTACTGTCCGAGCCCCCAAGTCCTGGAACAGCCTGCCATTGGAGGTGGTTCAAGCACCTACATTGAACACCTTCAAGAGCAAATTGGATGCTTATCTTGCTTGGATTCTATGACCCCAGCTGACTTCCTGCCCTTTGGGTGGGGGGCTGATGTTCCAAGGTCCCTTCCAGCCCTAATGTCTATGAAGTTTATGTAAGTTATGTGATTTCACTTGTCATATTTCCTAGTATAAGAAAAAATGACATCTTAAACCTTGAACCTTTTGCTTCATTAATTTAGTCTATTTACTGTAGCGGCAGTACTCTCCTCTCTGTATATTTTCCATGCAACTTGAACCTTTTTGCAATCAACAATATAAAAATTGCAGAACAGTGATGCTATTCAGAGCAAGGTGGTTGTTTTCAAGGTCTATGTACATACTTGAAATTTTTAAATATGGTTACAATTTTCCAATCCAGCAGGCATGGGAGTTTTCCTTCTTGTTCTGCCTGTTATAGTTGCCATGTTAAATTTAGTCAGATGCTCTGAAAAGGGGGCAGATTGTTCACCACTGGCAGGTGAAAACAGGAAATGAAAATATTGACTCAAGACTTTTACAGGACAATTAAACAGCAAATGAAAGGCCTGCAGTTCCTGAAGTTCAGTGAACAGGACTGAGTACCTCAGTTTGGCACTCATCTGGTTCCTGCTTGTGATACCAACAAATTTTCACTGTGGAATTAGTAATGCTATGGTGTAAAGCATCATAAGTAGGAGCAATACATAAAAATACTTCCAGAAGAATTTCTTATTTTAACTAGACATTTTTATCCTCTATTTTTACTCTTTCAAATGGAATGTTAACATTGCATTGCTTTTCCTTTTGACGACAAATTGCAGAAAGGCTGAATTCAAACAATTCATGAAAAACTTTTATTCCAAGGGCTCTGTCCTATTAAGTAGGCACCGCCTGAACTTGTGGCAGCTCCTCTTGGGGATGTCCATGACAAACCGTGCCTGCTCCCCTCTATTAAAGCTCTTACCAGAGCCAGCTGCTGTGCTATTTTCACATACAAGCCCCCATATACTTCATGGGCTGATGAGGCTGCACAAGGAAGAGCCAGGGCCATACTTCTTTCAATTCCTTTTGGCATCTTTTGCCCTCCAAGCATGTATGGAGGCTGCAGTCTTGGTGTGCTTGAACTGCAGAGGAGGTTGGAATGGTTTCCTGCTGCTGTGGAAAATGCCTTTTATAGTTTATCACTCATACAAATTCTAATCAGATAGGCACAATCTGGTTCCAGAAGAACAGTTATCAACCAGCTGGTTCATGTACCAAGAACCAAGAGAAACTACCAAGGCTCTTAAGGCTTGTTTAAACTTTACAACTGTTAAGGTTACTTAATGATGAATCTGCATGTGGCACCTTGGTCATTACTGCTGCATGCCTCCTACTGGTAGCAGAAAGGTTAATTTACAGTGAATCTTGGATTATTTGAACCCCCAGCCTTGCAGCTGCAAGCAGCCTCAACTCTATTATGTGTTTGATCAAGCACAGTTTAATGAAAGATGGTAGATGAGCTGGCTGTGGAGTTTGGTCCTTAAAAACAGGAATTTAGCAATGTTGTGTTAAAAATGTTTGTCCTGGGCAGCCCCCTAGCAGCAGGGTAAGAATTCCTTTTGAAACAACAATTGATAGCAACAGAATTACACGGCCTCCACATAGTTGAAAACACAGTTTCAGTTGAATGATGTTGGCTCCCAGTAGAATCCTGAATAATGTTTTTAATCAAGGGATATTATCAGAGGGAGGAGCAAGTATTCTTAATAAATGTACCAGAAGAATAGCAAATTCAATATACAGGCAACCCTTGCTTAGCACTCTTAATTGGTTCCTGAAAAACCAAACATTCATTGTTTCATAGTTGGTAGGGTCAGAATGGCCCTGAGAAGATCATCAAATCCGACCCCCCCTGCCATGGCAGGAAAGAGTACTGGGGTCAAACGACCCCAGTAAGGTTTTCATCTAACCTCCTCTTAAACACCCCCAGGGTAGAAGCCAGCACCACTTCTCTTGGAAGCTGGTTCCAGATCCTAGCCACCCTGACAGTGAAGTAGCGCCTCCTGATATCTAGCCTAAATCTACCCTCTGCCAGCTTGTGACCGTTATTTCTAGTCACTCCTGGTAGTGCTCAGGGAAACTGATCAGGACTCCCCCAATGCCTGCTGGTCCCCTCTGACTAGTTTGTAACAGGCCACTAGATCCCCCCTCAGCCTTCTCTTGTGGATGCTGAACAGGTTCAGGTCCCTTAGCCTGTCTTCGTACGGCCTTCCCTGCTGCCCCCCGATTATGCGAGTGGCCCTCCTCTGGACCCTCTCCATGTTGCCCACATCCCTCCTGAAGTGCAGCACCCAGAACTGGACGCAGTACTCCAACTACTGCCTGACCAGTGTCACATAGAGGGGGAGGATCACCTCCTTGGATCTGCTTGAGATGCATCTGTGGGTGCACGACAAGGTACGGCTGGCCTTCCTGACTGCATCCCTACACTGCCGGCCCATGTTCATTTTGGCATCCATAATGACGCCAAGATCCTTTTCTGCCTCTGCACTGACGAGAAGGGAGTTCCCCAGCCTGTAGGTATGCTTCTGGTCCTTCCTTCCCAGGTGCAGTACCTTGTACTTGGCAGTGTTGAAATCCATCCTGTTCTCATCCGCCCACCCCTGTAACCTGTCTAGGTCCAATTGCAGCCTATTCCTCCCTTCTAGCATACCCACTTCTCCCCACATCTTAGTGTCATCTGTGAATTTGAACAGGGTGCTTTTTACCCCTTCGTCCAAGTTGTTGATGAAGATGTTGAACAGTGCGGGCCTGAGGAATGAGCCCTGCGGAACCCCACTGTCTACATCCCTCCTGGCCAAAAATGACCCGTCCACCACCATTCTCTGTGTGCGGCCCTCAAGCCAGTTAGCAACCCATTTGACTGTGTAGGTGTCGACACCACAGTCCCCTAGTTTTTCAGTGAGAATGGGTTAAGAGACAGTGCTGAAGGCCTACCTAAGGTCCAGAAAGACTATGTCCACTGCTACCCCTGCATCTAAGGATTTTGTGACCTGGTCATAGAAGGCCACCAGGTTGGTTTGACAGGACCTGCCTCTAATGAACCCATGTTGGTTGCCCCTAAGCATAATCTCCCCTGCTGGCCCCTCATGAACATGTGCCATGATAATACTCTCAAAAAGGAATACCCAGGATTGAGGTAAGATTAACTGGCCTACAGGTTCCCGGTTCCTCCTTCCTCCCTTTTTTGAAAATGAGAACCACGTTGGCCCTTTTCCAGTCCTCTGGCACCACACCAGAGCACTACGAGTGCTCATAAAGCCATGCCAGGGGTCCTGCAAGGACCTCTGCTAATTCCCTCAGCACTCTGGGGTGGAGATGATCAGGACCAGCTGATTTAAATACATCCAGTCCCTCCAGAAGTTCCAAGACTAGGTCCTCACTTACCCTAGGTCTGGGTGTGCCTCCCCTGGGGCCTGCGGGGGTCCCAGTTGGGGGGTGACCCAGTCCCTGCTCAGGAAAATGGAGGCAAAGAAATTGTTAAAAAGGTTAGTTTGGTCATCTGGTGTGATGACCAGATTTCCTAGTGTGTCTTGCAGAGGTCCCACATTACCCAGTACCTTCTTTTTGCCCCCTATGTATTTTAAAAAAGGACTTCTTGTCCTTGATCCGGGTAGCTAGTCCCAGTTCCATCTCTGCCTTGGCCTTCCTGACCACCCCCCTGCAGCCCCGAGCAACTGAGGTATAGTCCTCCCTGGTGATGGCCCCTCTTCTTGGACACCTGACTCCCCTGTCCTCCGGGACCTCAGTTCCTCCCCGACTGTTCTCCTTACCTCATTGAAGTCTGCCCTCCTGAAGTCCAGGGCCGCTGCCTTGCTGCAGGCCTTTGCCACCTTGCGCTGGATGGTGAATTCCAGCAGGTGATGATTGCTGTCGCCCAGGTAGTTGAGCACCTGGGTCGTCGCCCCTGGCCAGGACCAGGTCCAGGAAGACATCTCCCCTGGTGGGGCTGTGCACCTCCTGGGTTAGATGGAGGTGGGTTAGATTAAGTGAAACCAACTTTCAGTTTCACTTTTCATTTTCTAAAGCTACCAAAATCAACAGAGTCAGGGCTGCCATGATTAGTGTCAGTTTCAGTGCCAGCTGTACAATGCCTTGTAATGAAAATTGCTGAGCGCTAAGTAGAATTGTCTATCAAGTAAAATGAACATTATAGTGAAACAGCACTAAGTGAAACAGTGTTAAGAGGGGGTTGCCCATATATAGGCAACCACATACCCATTAGTCTGACTCCAGCAGTATACAGAGAGAACAAATCTGAAGGGGAAGATAATGGAAGAGATGGAGGTAATTGAGAATGGGATAAAATGTAGCATAATTTTATGAAAGTAGTTTGTTCCAGATTGTCATTTTGTAAAGAAAGAAATTGTGACAGATCTCCTCTACCTGGACTTCAGTAAGGCATTAGGTAGGCTACAGAAGATGGGAATAGGATGAAAAATTGTAAAGTGGGTAAGAAATCCACTGAGGAGAAGACTACAACTAGTAGTGATGAAAGGGAATCCTCAATTATTGGTATTGGGATTAATCGTATTTATCACTTCCAGTAATCAAGCTAGTGTGCTGTCTCCTAAAAATAAGAGTGCAGTGATGAATTTTTTTGAGATAGCCTGTTGCAAAGGAGGATTGGAATACACAGTCAGAATTGGATGACCATAAATAATACAAATAAAATGAAATCAACAGTACAAAGTGCAAATAGGGACTAATAAGAATTTATACTATAAACTGGGAGATTGCTGTTTGGAAATGAGAAGAACCTTAACATTTACCCTTATTTAACATTAAAGATTGACTAAGGAACCTAAATGTGATACAATTCCACCCCACTTGGGTCCCTGAAAAACTTAACACAAAAGGTAGATGTGTTTTTCTCCTCATTGTGGCTCCTTGTGCCTTAGTCTTAAGCCCAAAATTTTGGTGTGTTACAACAATGGGAACATTAATGTTTTTCTCAACACCATATGAATGTATGCCATTTCCAGAGAGGAATAGCCTGGCTGTTCTTGGTAGCAGGAGACTGGTTACGAAACTTGTCTCAGGTGATCCTTCTAATCCTGTGTTTCTGGGAAAAGACTATTGAAGGCTGCCTACTTCCTTTGGAAAAGTCCTAAAACACATAACAGTTTGCCATGAATATGAATGCTATTTTGACCAACATTACCTCCTTGACTGCAGCCTTAATTCACTTCTAAGGTTACTACCTATTACAGCAGTCTCTCTGCCTTGGAACACAGCACTGTTTTATGTAAGTAGAAACTAGTGTTGGTCTGGAAGTCAATTTGAGCCAAGAGTCTGGCTTTAAAAGAGTGACAATTCTAAAATGGTACTATGAGTGTTAACCAACTGGATATTGAGATTTATTTCTGTCTAACATAGATTATCCAGAACCTGAGCTCAGGGAACTGAGAGAGAATATTTCTGGCTAGACCAGCTTCATGGTTTCTATATGCCTACGTAATATATGCTAAAAACTTGTTAAAAACCTAGTCATGAAAAGCATGGGAATTTAGTGACTTGGCAGAAGATCAGACATTAATATGACATAACTCTCTGAATTTTCTGGCACTTTCTGCTGCAAGAGAATCTTAACTGTCCTGTGGGGCTTGTTAGCCCTGGTGAATGGGCAGAGAAGGACTTACATAATGTTGCATATACTTTCAGGATAGTTTCCTTCCTCCCTTTCTTCTTCAGTTCAAAACTGGAATTTCTCAACCAGATATTTCCTGTGAGATAAAAATAAAACTTTTTTTTTTTTTACTGAGTGTTTCAGGAGGCCTTACAGTAGGGGTTCAATGTTTGATGTTAGTCTTAAAAAGATGGGTTTTCTGGAACTGGCATTAAATCATAGTAGGAAAAGATGGATCCAGTAAATTAAAGCCTGATTTTTCCAATTTCATTTACATTGAGTTTCACCTTAATCTCTGAGGAGCTTCACTTTTGTTAGTGGGTCTCTCTACAAGTCTCTGTGTGTAGCATACAGGACCCTCAACCAGTATTGTCCATTCTCAATACTAAGTATGATAAGGGTGGCAGAATTTCAAAATATGTAGTGAAGACCAGTATTTAAGAATATAGACAGCTTCTTAGCAGAATCATTTGAAGCATACATTATTATATTATTGCTTCCCAGCTATACTTAAGAGGTTAATGATTTACTATTACTTGCTTTAGTGAAAATAGCTTTACTAGTTTGGGGATTATAAAAAATAATGAGTACAGATGCATATCTCTATATAACATGATTATAATGGATATATCACATTATAAGTGACCTGGCCATTTCATCTGGAAATGAACAACAATATATTTCTTTGAACAGACAATGTATATTACACATAGAATATGTGCCATTAAAAGCTGACTATTTATTGTCCCAAGGACCATAGCCCTTTGATTATAACAGCAGAGGACATTCTTACTATAAAATGACATATCAGGAGCTGTGTATTGCGTTTGGGGCAATCTGAACATAATAAATGCCATTTACTGCCATTTATTGGATCAGACCATGGGTCCTTCTTGCCCAGTATCTTGTATCACACAGTGGCAGAGAGTGGATGTTGAAAGAGAGAGTAATCAGGGTATGACCAGATTTTTTCTCAGTGTTTGTCTCCCACTTGCAGCCTATAGCATTTAAGGTCTAGTAAGTTCTGAGTTCAGAGTCTGTATCCCTGATTCCCATGATCAATAGCTACTGATGCCCCTTTCCTCCAGTAATTTGTCCAATCCCTTTTTGAATCTGGCTAAACTGTTAGTTTCCACATCTGGTGGCAACAAGTTCCATGTGTTAGTTACATGCTATGTGAACAAGAACTTCATTTATTAGTTTTAAACTTATTAACTACTGGTTTAATTTATGACCCCTAATTCTTGTTTTAAGAGAGAGAATAAATAATTAATCCCTTTCTCTTTGCCATTTAGTACTTTGTAAACCATTATCATGTCTCAAGTGTCTTTTTTCTAAACTGACTATAGTTTCATAGTTTGTAGGGTTGGAAGGGACCTGAGCAGATCATCTAGTCCGACCCCCTGCCATTGCGGGAAAGAATACTGGGGTCAAATGACCCCAGCAAGATGTTCATCTAACCTCCTCTTACACACCCCCAGGGTAGGAGCCAGCACCACTTCTCTTGGAAGTTGGTTCCAGACCCTAGCTGCCCTGACCGTGAAGTAGCGCCTCCTGATATCTAGCCTAAACCTGACCTCTGCCAGCTTGTGACCATTATTCCTGGTCACTCCTGGCGGTGCTTGGGGAAACAGTGACTTCCCCAATGCCTGCTGATCCCCCCTGACTAGTTTATAACAGGCCACAAGATCCCCCCTCAGCCTTCTCTTTTGGAGGCTGAACAGGTTCAGGTCCCGCAGCCTGTCCTCATAGGGCCTGCCCTGCTGTCCCCTGATCATATGAGTGGCCCTCCTCTGGACCCTCTCCATGCTGTCGACATCCCTCTTGAAGTGCGGCGCCCAGAATTGGACGCAGTACTCCAGCTGCGGCCTGACCAGTGCCGCATAGAGGGGGAGGATCACCTCCTTGGACCTGCTCAAGATGCATCTGTGGATGCATGCCAAGGTGCGGCTGGCCTTCCTGACTGCCTCTCCACACTGCCGGCCCATGTTCATCTTGGAGTCAATGATGACCCCCAGATCCCTTTCCACCTCTGTGCTGATAAGAGGGGAGTTCCCCAACCTGTAGGTATGGTGCCGGTTGTTCATCCCGAGGTGCATCACCTTGCACTTGTCTGTGTTGAAACCCATCCTATTCTCGTCTGCCCACCCTTGTAACCTGTCGAGGTCTGATTGTAGCCTGTTGCATCCTTCCAGTGTGCCCACGTTCCCCCACATCTTAGTGTCATCAGCAAATTTGAACAGGGTGCTTTTTACTCCCTCATCCAAATCGCTGATGAAGATGTTGAACAGTGCGGGCCCGAGGACCGAGCCCTGCGGAACCCCGCTGCCCACGTCCTTCCAGGTTGAGAAGGACCCATCCACCACCACTCTCTGGGTGCGGTCCTCCAGCCAGTTGGCGACCCATTTGACTGTGTGGGTGTCTACACCACAGCCCCCCAGTTTCTTAATGAGAACGGGGTGAGAGACAGTGTCAAAAGCCTTCCGGAAGTCCAGGAAGATTATATCCACTGCTACCCCTGCATCTAACGATCTGGTGATCTGATCGTAAAAGGCCACCAGGTTGGTCTGACAGGATCTTCCACTGATGAACCCATGTTGGTTGCCCCTACGTATGCAGTCTCCTGCTGGCCCCTCCTGGATGTGTGCCAGCATAATTTTCTCGAACAGCTTGCCTAGGATCGAAGTGAGACTAACCAGCCTATAGTTTCCCGGGTCCTCCTTCCTGCCTTTTTAGACTAGGCCTAGCCTCTTTAGTCTCTCCTCATATGGAAGCTCCTCCATACCACTAATTGTCACTGTTGTCCTTCTCTGGACTTTCTCTCATTCTTCCATATCCTTTTGGAAGCATGGGGTTCAGCCTTGGGGACAGTATGCAAGGCATGGATATAGAAAGGGCCATAATGATAATAAGCAATGTATTGTGTATTATTGTGTATAATTGTATTCAATAAATAGTACTCAGGAAGGAATTTTATAACTTTGTATGCTATTTTTTACTTCAAATTCGTTTTTTTCTCACTTGTCTTTGCAAGCGGCAAGAATTTCTTTGGGTGATATATTTTATTGTACTGTCATTCTGAAATGTAATGACAGCTCAGTGGGCAATTTTGCAAGTATTGAAGTCAAAACAAAACACTTGATTCTGAAAGTGGATGTTCCAAGATGTGTAGATTTATGTATGTTTGTACTGATAACAGTTCTTTAGGAGCAGTCAAAATTTTGACTCTCCTCGTGTTTCTTACGTATCCATAGTAGGTGCTAGGCACCTTCCAGTCATTCAAAAAAGGGTGAGCGCAGTTGTGAGCAAGTCCAGTCTCAGATGAAAGAAGCAGGGAGTTAGAGTAATATAAATCAATTTTGGATACAAATCAATTTAAGTCTCTGCAGCATGGCAGAAGTGGGCTTTTTAAAAGATGAATATAATTTAAATTCATATGTGTTATGGTCTTCTAGATAAGTCCATAGTGTGAGCCATAACTCACCTTTCATGTGTCTTTCTGTGCTCCAGAACTTTAACAAATGGTTGGGCATGGTAGGGGATATTGTTAAAGCAGAGGGATCAGAGAGCATGGGAGGTGTCTATGTGGGGCTTCACTATGGAGCATAAGGAGGGGAAGCATTTTATTTCAGAATTGCTGTGTTTACAGCCATCAAATAGTCCCTCTATTCCACTGTTCCTTCTCCAGCAGTAACCAATATAGATACTTACTGGATACATCTACATACACATTTAACTGCAGAGTTGACTAATTAGCTGTGCCATAAAGCATCACTATCTACATATGTGCTGGTATTAGGGCACAGTAAACTAATTGATTCTGGTGTAAGATGGTACTGTCAGGGACAGTACTATATTAGAGTGGAGTCTTTAAGTGAGATCAAATGCACTTGTAAATGGTGACTGCTGAGTGTAAATTGCACCTGGTCAGTCCAGGGGACCAGACCCCTGGCTCCTGCTCACTCCTCCACAACCGGACACCACCACGCAGAGCCCAGGGATCACCCACTGTGGCCTCTGCCAGCCCAGGGCTGCTCCACTCTGGCTCAAAGTGCTGCTGTGCCAGGCACATGTGTAGACAATGCACTCAGGAGCAGTGTACCCCAGCTCAAAGAGCTCCAGAGTTTATCACGTTGCATTAATTGCATGTGTAGTTCTATTTTCTAGTTGCTATGTTTTATGTTCTAGTTGCTGAATACTAATTGTAGAAAAACATCTGTCTTTTACCCAGGCTAGAAATCAGCTTATGTTTAGAAACATTAATATGGCTTACTTTTGTAATTTTACCTTTGCTAATGCTCTTGATTATGTCCATTTTATTTCTTTTTTAGTACTACATCATGGAGGTAAGGGAAGATCCTATGTTATGTGTTTAGTGCTTGTGAAAGGATGTGCCCAAGGGCTGTAGTGGCACCCCCATTATGGCCAGTTTAGTCCTGACCAGCCTTAGCTCCTGCCTCTTAGGGTCTTCACTTGAGATCTTGCCAGCTATGCCTTGATATTGATAATAAAGAGGGGAGACTGCCCTTAGAAGCTGGTCATTTTTGGTGCTTTTTCTAGTTCCCTTTTTTCTCTCCCTGGGCTAAACCTGGTCTGCTTGCCTTGGAGTTCAGAACCCAGACCCCAAAGTCTCTCTCTCTCTCTCTCTCTCTCTCTCTCTTTTTGCCAGACTAATGCCAGGCCCTCATCCCCCAACCTTTGTCCAGGGTTCATCCTGTTTGGTCTCAACTTCTTTTTTCTCTAGCTGAGACCTCTCAGCTCCAATTCAAGCTCTGAATTTTCAGACCTCAGGCCTGCAGCAGAGGGTGACTGCTCATGGCCTCCTTTGCCCCTACAGCCACTCCCAGTCCTCTGGTTGTTTAACAAACATAAACAAACATATACCACCAAGGTTCCCTCTAAGGTGTGCGCGTGCATGGCTGCGCACAAGTAAAAGTCTTGCTGCACACCAACTTTTTAAGGCTGCACACTCACTGGGATAGGAGCTGGGCTGCAGCATGAGACACTTAGCAAAGGTAACCTCCTCCCTGAGATGGGGCAGGGGCTGGGGCCTGGCATGGGCTCTGCTGGCTCTAGGGAACTGCTTTGCTCCCCCGCATCACCTCAGGGAGCAAGGAGGCACTTGGCATTAGGGCTGGGAAGTGGAGCACTTCTCTGGAGCTGGCAGAGCCTGAGGAGCAGTTCCCTGGAGCTGGCAGAGCCCATGCCAGCCCCAGCTTCCATCTCTGCCTTGCCTCACCTTGGGGAGAATCTGCTGTCTACCCTGAGTGAGGCTCTGCGGACTCCAGGCAACTACCCCACAGGCTCCTCTGGCTCCGGGGAAGTCCTCCACTCCCCAGCCCTGATGCCATGTGCCTCCATACTCCCCAGGGCGATGTGGGGGAGTGGAGTAGTGCCCCAGAGCCAGCGAAGCCTGTGCCAGGCCCCAGCCCCCACTGCCTGCCCCTGGTGAGGAGTGAGGAGCTTACCTTTAAGTGTCCCACACCTCACTGAAAGGGGGAGGTGGGACTGAAGCAGCACGCTCACGGACCAAAGCGGCGCACTCATGGACCGCTACTCCTTAGAGGGAACATTGTATACCACCACAACTGAAATGCAAGTAAATTCCTTCCACAGACTCCGTCAATATCCTCTCACAAACTACAGTCCTCAGGGCTAGGCCTACTCTCAACCATGTGGGTAGCTTGGGTGTCCCTGGGCACTACTTCCTACAGTGAGCTTCCCAGGGGAAGCACCTTTACCTGCAACCTGCAGGTTCTGTCTTCCTGCTCTGGTTCAGGCCCTAGGCTTATGTGCCTTGAAACCACACCCCCTTTCCCAGCCCCACATGTGCCATATAGGACTTTTGCATTCATAATTAAGGGCCAGCCTGTACTCCTAGGCTAGGCACAGATGGTCAAAAAGCCTGAGGCTGAATTGATTCAGTCTTTGCAGGTTAGTTTAAGCTGCACAGATTAAATTGAAAGAAGTGAGCAGACTGTAGCAGGGCACTGAGGTGCCTGCTACTTGTGGAGAAGTAAGCAAGGAGCCCAGCTGTGGGTTACCAGGGTAACCGGTGGGAGGCAGCTGACCGGAAGGGGCAGGGTCTGGCTCCTATATAACTCCCAGGCTGAGGCCAGATAGGCAATTCCCTGCTAGCAACCAGAGGGGGGAACAGCTTTGCTGCACTGAGCAAAAAGGAGAGGCCAGACTGCAGGTAGGGACCAAGACTGGGGAACATGGAGCAACTCTGGTATGGCAGGAAGAATGATATTGTTGCCAATTGGCAGAGATTTTTGTTATAGCCAAGGGCCTTAAGTCTTCTGTTTACTGTTTACAACCAGTGGTTTGGAGGAGGCCTCATAGGGGACCTATGGTAGTGTGGGGACCCTGGCACCAGAGAGGGTGCAGCATTTTGGGGTGCACAGACCCTAGCCCCATAGCAAAAAGGGGATGAGAATCCCCAGAGCAAAAAGGGGGCAGCAAGAGACAAGGAGCTGCAGAAAGCCTGCGTGCCAGGGGGTGCCGAGAGAGACAAGGGGCTGCAGTTAAGGCCAAACAATGTCCAGTACATCAGTGAGGCTTGGGGTGTGGTAAAGGGGTGGTTGGAGCCATGCATTGCCCTTAAGGCTGGGGTGCCTGGAACCCCATTATAGCAGCAGGACATGGGGTAGCAGGAGCACTGTGACCAAAAGACGAGAGGCAGCCTTCTTCTAAAATAGTTAAGATCAAGATGTGGTGGGAAAGAACGAGAGTGCTTTGAGGCAAACTTGGCATGGTAGGGGGCGCTAGGAGATGCAGATTCAGGAAATGCAGCCACATACCTGCAGTGGCTCAGGCCAGAAGCTGGGGTGCGTTACAGCATGGCTCTCTAGCTGTATGTTCACTTCCTCTTCTAGCTGCCCCCTAGGTCTCTCAGATTTGCAGTCCAGAATTACAGCAGCAGGACTCTGTAGGGTTGCTCCTCACTTCCTCCTCCTGCTTCCAGGTGCCTTTGGGAATTGTACTCCACAGTTACAGCCAGGAACAAGTTTGAGTGGGGGAAGGAGTGTTTAACTCCCTTCCCTGGCTTCAGACCCTAGCTGTGGTTTGCTTGGGGGGGGGCATTCCTGCCCCCCCATAGACTGGGCTACATCCCCAGCTGGGCTTGTCTTTCCCTACCCCCTTGTCAGACAGCACTCACTGCTTCAGCTGTGGGCCAGCTCTGCTCTCTGGAGCAGATGGCACAGCCCAGCCCAGGGCTGCAAAGCATGCTGGGATGCTAGGGGGACTATGATTTAACTTGAACCAGGAAAGGGTCTTGGATAGAAGTTTCATAAATGGATTTGACCCAAATCAATTAAGTCTGATGGTACATTTAACCAGGTTTATCTTAAAACAGTTTCAGCCATTTTGAAACTGGTTTATGTACACTAAGCTTCTTTTCTTTTACAGATTTAAACCAGTTTCTGATCATGTAAACCAGTTTGTGTAACTTCTGTCCCTAGCCCTACAGCTTCAGCCCCACACAGCTGGCTTAGCCTGCTGCTTGCTCTTAAAGGGACATTGATCCCCTGACTCCATATTATAGTTCCCTGTCCTCTTCCTCCATTGTGCCCAAATAACAGGGTTTGGGGTCCCTGTTATAGTGCCACTGGCAATTTTATTTATTTAATTTGTGTCTACATGTGATGAAATTCAGTGTCATTTTTTTCTCAAAAGCAATTTTATGTTAACTTAGATAAGCAATTTTTGTCACTTTAAATTACCTTGCTGATGACCCACTGGTAAAGGCTTTTGTGGTTATATCCATTTTTTGTTGGGGTGGGGGGAGGAGGAAGACGAATTGATTCTACTCTGGTTTGTATCAGTTTATTTTCCAGCTCTCCAGAGTTAAAAAAAAGTATGTTATCCATGGTGACATGCAATATCTCTTATCTAGGGGAAAAAGGAGGGATTTTTATGACAAATAATGAAAGAAAAGATGTGGATAGACCTTTAGAAAAAAGCATATGAACTTACCAGAAAATTAAACCTAGATCTTTCAGTAGTTTTATATTTTTCTCCCACTAGATAAAGAACCTTCATGTATCATATACAGCTAGCATGAATTGCTATCCAAGCTGCTGCTACTTCAAATATTGCTTTCATTCTTTATCAGTTACAGATGACTCATCCAATTCATATAGTTCAGAAAAACCACAAACAAATTTTTCACTGTGCAAATGAAAGAGAAAAATTTATTCAGTACTGAAAGATATGATGTTTGCCATGGCAAGCAACTCCTAAATACTGGGTGGGGTGAAATAGTAGTCTTATCAAATACGTCCTGAACAATTCATTTCTGCAACATTGTTTGAAGGACATATTTCCTTCTGTGCACAGGTTCATATATAGGAATTGTAGCCTAGCCTCCAAAATGCCAAACACAGTACATAAAATGTTTTCCTACTTCCAGCCTGTTCCTTTAGTAGTTTCACCATGAATATTATGGAAACCAAGAAGCTCAGTTTCTATTCCAGAATATAATTGTACTGCAAAAGGATCACAGTACCTTAATGCTGATACTCTTTTCCCACTGAGAATCCATATCAAGGAGAAGCTAGACATACGGATTTGTATGTTTGCATTCATTCAGTTTTAATGCAAGGAGTCTTGTACAGTTCAGTTGAACTGATAACAGAAGGAAGGTAGATAAATGTGAAGGGTTCTTAATATTAGGATATAGTAGATGTGACAGATACTTGTATGCTTAATATTTGCAAAAGATTTTTAAAAAGCTAGGTTTTCAAGTGTTGTATATTGAAATAATTCCATTGACTGAAGCTGTACTGATATCTGGCTGATTGCATTAGATTAAAATTTCTTTACCATCCAACAGATAATTATGGTTGACTATGCAAAACAGTTATTTTCAACACCTAATTGAATGTTCATCTACCAAAATTTGCTTTGAATCTTTCTATTTTTAAATGGCCTATGATAACCACACACTAGTTCCCAGGGAGGCTGATATATTCCTGGGTGAGAACATACATAACTTTGAATGTTCAGATTTCTGAAGGATCCCAGTTCAGAAATGGAAAAAAAGACTTCCTTCATCCCTCCATAAAAATAAAATAAATACAACAATTGAAAATTACAGAGACTGTGAACACTGTCCCACTATCCAATTAAATAAACCAGTATAGAGACATATATTATACATTACATAACTACATTTCATGATTCATAATTCTGTCATCAAAATAAGAGGATATGACTAGCTAGGCAAACTTTGAATATGTTTATAATTTTCATGGAATGGTCTAGGGGCAATAAAGGAAGTTTGCTTTTAGGATTAGCATTTATTGTACCATATGATAGAACAATAATATAGGTATAAAGAAATTAGAGCAAATTCCTTTAGAGGGAAGAACTGCATTTTTCATTACTAGAATTGCAAATATTTGCAGAGGCAACACCACAAAGCAAATAAAAATAGTACAGAACTCTGAGGGGGGGGAATAGCTCACACGAGTTGCTCCAATATGCTATAAAATAAAATAGTTATCAATAAAGTTCTGGGTGCACATACACAATTGGTGTTCCACCGAACACAGAACTTTACAGAAGATTCACAGAAGTTTAGGGCTTGAAGGGGCCTCATGAGATCATTGGGTCCAGGCCCCCTGCTCTGGGCAGGAAAGATTGCTGGGGTCAAATAACCCCAGCAAGGTGTGCATCCAGTCTCTTTTTGAAGATCTCCAATGTTGGTGCCTGCACTACCTCTGTTGGGAGTCTATTCCAGAGTCTGGTCATATGAACTGTGAAGAAGTTTTTCCTTATCCAGTCTGAAACCTTCTTCTAGGAGTTTGTGTTCCTCCCAGTTTTCCCCCGGAGTGCTTTGGTGAACAGGTGTTTGCCTAGCCCCTGATGCTCTTCCCTGATATATTTGTAAGCTGCCAGCAAATCCCCACAAAACCTTCTCTTTTCTAGGTTGAACAGTCCCATATCTGTCAGCCTTTCCTCATATGTCTTGCTCTTCAGGCCTCTAATTATATGAATGGCTCTTCTCTGGACTCTTGCAAGCTTCTCCACATCCTTCTTGAAGTGTGGCACCCAGAACTGTATGCAGTACTCTAGCTGTGGCCTCACCAATGTTGGGTAGAGCAGGACAATGACTTCCTTAGTTTTGCTTGAGATGCATTAGTTGATGCACTCCAACATATTGTCTGCTCTGCTAACTGTAGCATCACACTGGTGGCTCATATTCATTTTATGGTCAATCATGACCCCCAGATCCCTTTCAGATATGGTGCTAGCACCACCAAGCCTGTAAACTTGTTGCAGACTTTTCCTCCCCAGATGCTGCTCAACACTGAGAAATATGGAGTGCTCCATCTGGTTCTGGTCTGCCCATCTAACTAATCTGTCTAGGTCTGCCTGGATCGTCAGCCTACCCTGATGTGTGGCCACACTTCCCTAGAGCTTAATGTCATTGGCAAACTTTGCCAGTGTGCTTTTCACCCCCACATCCAGATCATGGACCAGTGCTTTTCAACATTTTCATCAAAGTACCAAACCCTGGGGAACCCCACTGGCTACCTTCCACCAAGTTGACACATCTGTCTATTAGTACTTTCTGGGTCTGACTCCACAGTCAGTTTCCCACACATCTATCAGTTGAATTGTTGAGCCCATAGTTCCCTAGTTTTACCTTGAGAGCCTCATGGCACACCAAGCCAAAGACCTTCCCAAAGTCCAAGTAAATGATGTCAACCTCATTCCCTGTGTTCAGGTGGTGAGTAACCTGCTCATGGAAGGAGATAAGGTTAGTCAGATATGAGCTACCCCCAACAAAATCTGCTGGCTGTTGTTCAGAATTTTGCCTTCTACCAGCTTATTGCATATGGACTCTTTGACAAATTTTTCAAGGATTTTTCCTGGGATTGAGGTCAGGCTGATCAGCCTGTAGTTCCCTCTTTCCTCTCTCCTCCCCTTCTTGAAGGTGGGCACAACATTGGCCATCTTCCAGTCTTCTGGGACCCTGGGACCTCTCCTGAGCACCATGAATTCTCAAAGAGTTTCACCAGCAGTCCTGTGATGTCTTTGGCTAGTTTGTTCAGCACTCGCAGATGGAATTCATCCAGTCCTGCTGGGTTTTTTTATAGCTATCCAGCCTCTCTAGCTGTTCTTTTACCAGCTCTACATTGACTATTGGTAGGTGATCATCCCTACCATGACTATTCCATGTCATATTTACATTCGGCAGGCTATCAGTCAGACTAGTGGAATACAGATGCGAAGTTCTCATTCAGTTTAGTTTTCTCTTTGGTGTTGGTGATCAGATGTCCAGATGCATTGAGCATTGATCCCACGTTTCCACTGATTTTTTTTTTTTTAATTTTTTAATTTTTATTTTTTTCCTTCTGTTACTTATGTATCCTAGAGAAGGATTTCTTATTGTCCTTGATTTTGATTGGTCACCTGAAATCGGTCTCGGCCTTTGCTTTTCTAATCTGCCCCCTATAGGTGTGGGCCAATATTATGTAGTTCTCCTTGGGACCTATTCCTAGCTTCCATTGTTGTTAAGCCTCCTTTTTCTTTTTCAGAAGATCTGTAACTTCCCTATTGAGTCAAGATGGCCTCCCAGCCCTGTGCCACCATTTTTGCCTACCAGTATGGACATCTTCTGTGTACCAAAGGTTGTGTCCCTGAGGAATGACCACTCTTCATCCACACTTTTTCCTTGTGGTCTTTGATCCTATAGGGCATTACTCACTAAAGTCCTTAGCTTATCTAAGTCAGCTTTTAAAGTCAAGAATTTGTACATTTACTGAAAGATTTCCCAGGCTATGATAGACAGTGAAAGTGATAGTGTTGTGGTGACTGTCACTTAAGTTACCCTCTATCATCAGATCACTCTCACTAGGGTGTCTCTCCTAGCCAAAACTAAATCTAGCAGTGCATTTCCTCTGGTTGGCTCGTGTACTGATGACTATCTTCTGTATCAGGAAGTATAAGTCAGGAATCTAGCCAACTGGTCAGATCTGGCCAAGTGTTCTTCCTAGAGGTCTGGGTCATTTAAAGTCATCCATGACCACCATAGTCCATGCTCTCATAGCCTCTTCTAGTCTTTTCTAGTTCTATGGAGAATTTCAGATCCAGCTCCTCATCTTTATTTGGAGGTCTGTAATATATTCCTACAAAGAGTTAGGTCCTCTTCTCCATGTGTCCCCCCCCCCCCAGCATATCTTGACCCAGAGGGTCTCAAGTCACCTTTCTTAGTACCAATTTTGGTTTTCAAGGAGATGTACTGCTTCTTTACATATAGAGCTACACCTCTACCCTTTTTCCACATGCGAGCCCTCTTATGCAGGGTGTAGCCTTCTATAGCTACAGTCCAATTATGGGCAGAGTCCCATGTGGTCTCTGCTATCCCTACCATATCGTAATCCCCTCCACTAGAGGTCCTTTGTTTCCTGTCATGTTGAGGGAGCTCCATTCCCTCAGCTTGTGCTTCCTGTCATCTCCTGTTGTAATAGTTGTTTGTTTTCTGGCCCCTGGGCTTGCTCCACCCATTGTCTCCCTGTCCCCTGGTGATCTCTGTTTAAAGCCCTGTCCAGGAGGTCCACCATCCTGACCAAGAAAAGAGCCTTTCCCTTCAGTATGAGGTGAATACCATCCCTTCTCAGAAGACCTCTGTCTCTGTCTCTGAAGTGTATGCTGTGGTCAAGGAATCTGAAACCTCTTGGTAGCACCATTTCCAGAGACTTTGGTTCTCCTCTTTGATGCATCTGTGTCTCCTAGGCCTGTGGCCTGCAACTAGGAGGATGGAGAAGAAAACTACCTGCATCCCCAACCCCTGAAGCCCAGCCCCAAGAGCCATGTAGTCACTCATAACCTGGCCAGGATTGCTCCGAGCTATGTCACTTGTGCCCACATGGATGAAGAGCATGGGGTAGTGGTCAGAGGGCTGGAGAAGCTTAGAAATCCTCTCTGCCACATCCCAGATATGGGCTCCTGGGAAGCAACAGACCATATGGGCCAGAGGGACAGAGCACTAGATCCCTCTGTCCCTCTCAGGAGGGAGTCGCCCACCACGATCACCTTTGCATTTCTTTTTAAGGGTGACAGCTAGCTGTCTCCCCTCATCCAGAGCCCGTGTTTCGGCTGATGTCTCTGCTGGTGATGTGAGAGGTGTGTATCTGTTGCTCAATTCCAAGGGAGGAGTGACGCTGGTATCACATGCCTTGGGATCCAAGATGACCATCTTCCAAGCATCCCCCACATGGGGCTCCCAGTCAATCTTCCTGTTGTCCATCTTCACATAGCCAGGCATCTGTGCTCTTTTCTCTTCATTTTTTGGGAGAAGAGCCTGTTAGGAGTAGTAGTCAATCTCCTGCTTATGGGCCCTGATGGCATGAAGCCTGTCTACCTGGGCCTGGAGCTCAGTTGCCTAGAACTCCAGGGACCTCACTAAGGAGCATACCCCACAAGTGGGGGTGACCTTGCTCCCATTCCCAATTGCTGGCAGCCCCCACAACCCAGATGCAGGGGCTTCATCAGGGTGGAGGATAGAACCATGGGTTCCGTCTGGGTGGAGGCCTCAGTGGTATAAGGGGGAGCACCAGGTGGGGCTGAGATGGGAAGCCAGAGGGTATGACACATCCCCACCATTGTGTGGTAATAGACTACGGTACTACCTAGGAACTGGACTGTGAACTGCCTGCAAACTGTTTGCAGGCCCTATTTGCTGAGTCCCTGGGCACCTGGGGAATCTCCTTTTTATGCCATGCTGGGCCTGGACTGGTTTTGCCCCCTTCTTAGGGCTTCTGTCAGGCCCAGGCAGCAATCACTTAGCAGTCATCAATCACTCAGCAGTCACTCCCAGCTTCTCAGAGCACTCACCCCAAACACACACAGCAAACCAAAGTCATAGGCAGCTGGATCACTTGTCTTCCCTGGACAGGATCTGGTGCCTGGTGCTGCAGGCCCTGTTTGCTGTCTCTCTGGTCAAAAGGAAGGACACTGTTCCATGCTACTGCTTGAATGGTGATGCCATGACTTGGATCTGAGCTGAGGTTGCTGCAGCCACAACGCAGAGTCCTAACCACTATACGATCACAGTGAACTACTGGGGTCCATATACTTTAGTGCACAGATTTTTTTTTTTTTTCAACCAGAATTCTGGGTCACCCTGGGGTGCTGCCAGGTCATTGGAAAGGTGCTGTGAGGTGCAAGGAGATAAGCAGGTAAGCTACATGGATAAATGCAGGCTCAGGATTATCCCTGCCTGAATGATTCCCTATCCCAACTGCCACCTCCTCTGCAAGAGGGTAAGTACTGCAATTTTTGAAACTGGGTGGCACTCTCAATTGACAAAAGTTATGGAAGGGTGCATCGCAAGTGCAGTGAGCAATGCCTTCAGTCCAAAAAGTTTGAGAACTACTGCTTTGGTGAAAATAACACTCTAGGTTGGCCATCAAGGCAGACAAACTGGTGGACCTAAGTGTCCCCTGCCTTATCACTAGAAATTGGAAGTACCTCCATGGTCAATAGAGTTAGAATAGTTAACTCAGAGTGAAGTCAAAACACGATCCAGAGCACATGGGTGTGTACTTTGGAAATGTTACTAATAGATGAACTGAATGCTCTTGTAAAGATGATTAAATGAGTTCAGGACAAACTCAAACCTTTGGGCCAGGTATAGACATCACACTTTTACCAGTATATGTGATCAAAAACAAGTCCAGACCTGTAACAAAACATAAGTTTAGCACACGCAGACTGGCTTCAAAGTGATAGAATCTGGTTTAAGATTTGCCCTCCCCTAAAAGAAAGCAAATGAGGGGAGGTGGCCATGCTCCTGGGCCCCAGAGCCTGAAAAAGGGACAGGCAGCCCCCGCAGCTGAAAGCCAAAGGCTCCATCTGCATGAAGCCTGGAACCATGGGCTCCATCTGGGTGGCCATCTCTGAGGTGCCAGAGGGGGGGCCACAGACCCCGAGGGGAACCTTGGGGTGCGGCGCATGCCCATCAGTGTCATGCCGCTTGTGGGCTGGCTATGGCTGGGACTATCTGCTCTGGGGGACTTACAGGCAGGGCCTCGGGCCCTCCCACTTGCCCTCCTGCGTAAACTCCCATGCTAACTTGCATGCCTGGCTCAGGAGCATGCCTGTTTGCGCGGCCTGTTTGCAAGGCTCTGGTCGCACGGCTCCCTGGGGAGCTGGGTGAAGTAGGATCTGGGGGGGGCGTTACCCTCCTCAGCCCACTTAGCCTGCTCCCAGCTGGCTAGGTCCCACCCTCCATGGGCCCCTGCTTACCTGCCAGGAGGCCGGGGCTTGTCAGGGGCCCTGGGGTCGCTGCTGGGGTCCCTGGGCTCATGGGGGTGCAGCAGACTTGCACCTGAATGTCTTTCACTAGAGCCAGGATGCTAATGAGGCTTGTGCCATTGCCGGGACCTTTTTAAACTGCACGCATGCACAGAAGGGCCGGTCGGCATCTCAGTGCTTTTGGGGGGCTAAGGGAGGGGGTCCCTCCCCTCCCCTCCCCTCCACTGAGGGAAGGAACAGGTGGGTGACTTTCCCTTAAGCTGGCATGCGTGCCTGCAGGGGGGGGTCGTGTGGTTCCCTGGGGGGCTGGGCCAAGTAGGAACTGGGGGGGGTGTGATCCTCCTTGGCCCACTTAGCCTGCTCCCAGCTGGCTAGGTCCCTCCCTCCGTGGGTTCTTGCTTACCTGCCAGCAGGCCAGGTCTTGTCAGGGGTCCTTGGGTCGCTGCTGGGGTCCCTGGGCTCACGGGGGCACAGCGGGCTTACATCCGCACGTCTTGCACCGGAGCCAGAATGCTAATCAATCATTCATCCAGGTTTATTTTAAGCCAGTTTCAGCCATATTGAAAGTGGTTTTTGTGCATTGAATTTCTGTCGTGTTACAGATTTGAACCAGTTTCTGATTACTTATACCAGTTCACATGTAACTTCTGTCCCTACTCTATTTGTACACATGCAACTCTACTGAAGCCAAGTAAGTTAAATAACGTTAGTAGTGTTGGGGTGATGTTGTAGCTGCAATGTTCCAGGAAAAATGTGAGAGGCAAAGACTTTTGTGGATAATATCTTTTAGTGGTCCTAACGTATAGTTGGGTGGGAATAGAAAAGCCTTTTGGGTACGCTATCTTTCCTTAGGTCTCACTGCTTCAGGGAAACTTGAGGAATGGTAAAGAGGTATTAGAACTTGTCTACTTCCTGCCAAACTAAACAGTTGGTACAATAAAACATATCTCTCAAATTTATTTTCTTAAACAGTTTTAGGCATGGGTGATGGGTGCCTTTCTGAGTTTTGGGGGGGCACTTGACGCCCAGCAGCCAGTCAGCAACTGGGCGAGGGTGCGGGTTGGTGCCCCAACAGCAGATTGCATCAATCCAGAAGTGTCAGCAGTGCTTCTGCTGGTGCTCCCAGTCCCTGGTGGGTGGGGGGCACCAGCACTCTCACCTATGCCCACTGCCCGTCTCCTAAGTGGGGAACACTGGCTATCAGGGGGTGCACATGAACCACTGTGCACCCCCTATGCATGGTTTTAGGTTTAAATATACATGAGATTTTTTACATTTTTAGAACCAGGTAATTTCCTCTTAAGCCCACCAGAAGATGAGACAAAAGTGGTCTCTAAAACATTAATTATCATTTAACAAGTTTTGGAAGACCGAGGAAGTTCCAGAGGAGTTAAGAAACAGCTGGGCTAAGTATAGACATGCATAAAACCTGAGCCCGAATTGATTCAATCTTTGCAGGTTAGTTTAACCTACATAGATTGAACCAATTTGCAAGTGGATAGACATTAACTTTTGATTCAGGAAGTGCAGACAGATGCCTGCAGTGGCTCAGGCTAGAAGCTGGGGGGTGCTAGAGCAGCTCTCTCTTCCTTTCCATAGTGCTGAAATGAGGTGGGGGGCATGCCAGGCCCTGATCAGGGTGGGGTTTAAACCCCTACCCTGGCCTGTATAGTCCCCAGCTGGGGTGTGCCTGGAGGGGGTGGGCAACCCTTGCCAGGCTTTTTCACCACTCAAGGGCCAGGGAGTGTTGTCAGCCCTTAGCTCCTGGCTAGCACTCTGAGGCAAGGGCAGGGGGGTGGGGAGCTGCTTGTGTGGTGTGCATGCATGGTTAATGATACTGGATGAACATTTCAACCTCCCTCTCCCTGCAGCTGAGGACAGGAAATGAATGGCACCAAAACCTCTCTGAAGTACCTCTCCTGTCTTGTTCTTTTGTGGTGTGTGAATAGTATGCAGTGAGAGGGGGGTGGGGCAGGGAGAAGCCTGTCAGATGCTGCTGTGCCCCTGCTAGGCAGACCCCAGCTGCAGTCCTCCGCCCCCTTCCCAGCCAGATTGGGCAGTGATAGTGCTCTGGCTAGATAGGAGAGGGGCGGGGCCAGCCCTGATCTCTGCAGCAGACAGCTTGGCCTAGCTGAGTGCTGACAAGCGTGGTAGGATGCTGGGGGACTCTGATTAACTTAAACCAGGAAGGGGTCTGGGACAGAAGTTCCATAAACCGGTTTGACCTCAATTAGTTAAGTCTGATGCTATGTTCAACCAGGCTTATCTTAAACCAGTTCCAGTCATTTTGAAGCTGGTTTATGTGCACTGAACTTTTGTTCTGTTACAGGTTTAGATCAGTTTCTGATCACTTAAACTGGTTTACGTGTAACTTCTGTCCCTAGCCCTAAAGTACAATTTTTTGCAAAAGGGTAAATGGGATTACTTAGATAGTTTCAGGCTGGTTAGTCTATGAATTTTGGATGAAATCATTCCATCCTGCCTTTCCATTAGGGAAGAATTAAAGTATCATAGCAGAGTGTAACCTTTCATGAATGGTTTAGGATACAATTGAAATGCTTGTAGAACGCAAAGATTTGCCTCATTCTCCTACAGTAGGGTTGTCATATGAGCCCCACAAAAATGCACAGCAATTGGTAATTGGCATACACTCCTATTAAAAACCAAAGCAGAACAGATTCATTTACAACCTGAAAATGTCTAGAATAGACAGCGCTTACAGCTGACACAATTCATGATTACACTTTCCTAAGTGAAAAGAGAACCCTGGAATGAGCAGGAAAAAATGTAGTTAGCAAAGTATCATCTTCTATCTTTCCTAACCTTGGGGACAATCCTTTATATCTTTACAGTTACCATGGGTGATGTATATTTATTATCCTTTGTTTTGTGCCTATATCTGCACCCTACCTCTGATAGGGCCCACAGTTCCTTTTGACTATTTCTAAATCATCATAATTTTATATTAGCATTTATGCTAACTGGCTACCATGACGTTATTACAGTTGCCTATAACTGCTGTTAGCACTTTTGGTTCTCAACATTTGTCTACACACTTTTTAAAAATAATTATATCTGTGGATGTTTGCAGTTCGTCACCTTTATTGTATATAATTTCTCTAAACTTGGTGATGCAGGTTCCTTTATTGAATACTGACTTATTGTAAGTCTTAACCAGGCATAAGGTCTACATATGCCACACTTCTAAAATAGAGAACAGGAGTCCTTTAGTCCTTGCATATTTGATTAACCAGCATCCCCCATTCCCCATGGATGCTGAATAACAGAGCTTTTACTGTAGCTGAACTTGGGTAAGGCTTCATCTCACTCCAATATTCTTATTAAAACAATAGCACTATAAAAGTAATGGACCCCAAACTTAAGAGATGGTTAACCAGCTGATCTGACAAGGTGATTGCAAATTAAAAATTAACATTCCATGCTTTCCCCCCCCCTTCTTTTCCCCTCCAAAAAGCATCCTAGATAGATCTGTGCCTTATTCATCAGTGCTCCCTACCATTATCAGAGATTTGAAAAAAAAAAAAAAAAATTAAACTATTGTTGGTAACGTTTGTGTCATTTTGCTGGAGTAGTAATGATTGGTACATATCATTATTCTATGAGGAAGACGCATCAGTTCTAAGCAGTAATCTGGAATGTTTGGTCAAGTTAATTTGAACAGGTTGAGCTCTTCAATGAGGTTTGTTTTTTTTTGGTTTTTTTTGTGTTTTTGCCTCTGTATTCCTGAACATAGATCAGGAAAAATCTCCCAATTGGATCTGAGACGGGCACAGGAGGAACACCAGCCCACCAACTGTTAGTGCTGACTTAGTTGAGGGACTCTTGGAAGGGCTGGATGTGTTTTAAGTTAGCAGGCCCGGATGATATTCATCCAAGGGTACTGAAGGAATTGGCCAGCGTCACAGAAGAGCCACTGGCACAACTGTTTGAGCATTCTTGGTGCTCAGGTCAGGTCCTAGAGGAGTGGAAAAGGGCCAAAGTGGTTCCTATTTTCAAGAATGGGAGGAAGGAGGATCTGGGTAACTAGACTGGTTAGTCTCACCTCCTATCCTTGGGGAAAACCTTTGAAAAAATTATTAAAGGTCACATTTGTGGGAGTCCGGCAGGAAAAACAATGCTGAAGGGCAACCAGCATGAATTCATAGCAGGTAGATCCTGCCTGACTAACTTTGTTTCTTTTTATGACTAGGTCACAAAATGTTTAGATGCAGGAATTGAGGTAGATGACTTGGATTTTAAGAAAGCTTCCAATATGATATCTCATCTTATTCTCACTGATAAACTGACTGGCTATGACATAGATAATTACACGGTCAGGTGTGTGGCAAACTGGCTTATGGGCCACACCCAGAGAATGGTGGTGGATGAGTTGGTATCGACCTGGAAAGATGTAGGGAGTGGAGTTCCACAGGGCTCAGTCCTTGGACCTATACTGTTCAATGTCTTCATCAGTGACTTGGATGAGGGCATGGAAAGCACCCTCTCCAAATTCACACATGATACCAAATTACAGGGTAAAGTCATCACACTAGAGGGTAAAGAATGAATCCAGGCAGATCTGGATAGGTTGGAAAAGTTGGCAGAACCCAATAGGATGCAGTTCAACAAGGACAAGTGCAAGGTGCTGCACCTAGGGAGAAGGGATCTCATCAAGCCTCTTCTTAAAGACCCCCAGGGTAGGAGCCAGCACCACTTCCCTAGGAAGTTGGTTCCAGCTCCTAGCCACCCTAACTGTGAAGTAGTTCTTGCAGATGTCTAATCTAAATCTACTGTCTAATAACTTGTGTCCATTGTTCCTTGTCATGCCAGGGGGCGCTAGGGGAAACAGTGTCACCCTTCTGGTCCCCGCAGTGAGTTTATAGACAGTCACAAGGTCCCCCCTCAGCCTTCTCTTGTGAAGGCCGAACAGGTTTAGGTCCCACAGTCTTTCAATGTAGGGTCTGCCCTGTAGTCCCTGGATCATGCAGGTAGCCCTCCTCTGGACCCTTTCAATGTTGTCCACATCCCTCCTGAAATGGGGTGCGCAGAACTGGACGCAGTACTCCAGCTGTGGCCTAACTAGCATCACCACATAAAGGGGGAGGATCGCCTCCCTGGCTCTACTTGAGATGCACCTGTGGATGCACGACAAGGTCCGGTTAGCCCTGCCGACTGAGACCTCGCATTGTCAGCCCATGTTCATCTTGGAGTCAATAATGACTCCAAGATCCCTTTCTGCCTCCGTGCTCTCAAGAAGGGAGTTTCCCATTCTATAAGCATGCTAGGGGAGGACCTTCTCAGCAGCACAATAGCAGAAAGGGATCTCAGAGTCATTGTTCACACCAAGATGAACATGAGCTGTCAATGTAATGAAGTGATCAGTAAAGCTAACCGCACTTTATTGTGCACCTGGCTGGGGTCATCTGAGTGTCTTTCAGCACTCTTTCCTGCCCAGGCCAGGGGGTTGGACTTGATGACCTGCTGAGGTCCCTTCTGACCCAAAGACCTATGAACCATTATTGAAATATGGTATCCAGTTCTCTTGTCAACATATCACAAGTGATTTGAAAGACTGGAAAGGATTCGGAAAATAGGTATGAGAGGAAAACGTGCCTTCACAGTGAAAGTCTTAAGAGGCTTAATCTCTTTAATTGGTCTAAGAAAAGGTTGAAAGGTACCATGATCACAATCTATAACTGCCTATGTGGGGAAGATATTTCTGATTATAGAAGGCCTTTTAGTTTAGCATTAAAAGTCCAAATATCTTTCTAAAAGATGATGCTACAGCTAAAATAGAAGTATGGGGCTTCATGCAGGAATAGTTCTTTTGGATTGCATTAAGTGAAGATTAGAATAGATGATAATCCAAGAGATTCATGCATTTGTCCTTAAAGTGTGAATCTATGAATGGATGGGATAACTGTGACCCTTATTTGCTCACACGTAGCAGTAGATATTACTTCCAGCAAATGTTTTTATTACTGGAAAAACAGTAACACACCATTCCTGTTAAGAATCAAATGTAAATGTTGATGTGATTGAAGTCACAAAATCATTTGCAAATGAAGAGAATAAAGGGATTACAAAGGAGCCTAAAATAAAACAAAATAAAAAGAGAATAAAAATGACCTGTTGATACTAAACAAAAGAGAATGTTTCAGCTGGCGGTAAGAGGATATTAAATACAGTGTTTAAATGAAAGTGGGCACTTCATAGGATTGTTATAGATAAGTGGAGGAGAAAAAGGAGATGTCAAGATTACTTTAGAATTATTTGGCATCTGCCTTTACAAAAGATAATGGTGAATGTTTGCCTAAGGTATGGGGGAGGGTGAGATTTGGGGATAAGGGATTAAGAATTATGTGGCTAGCCAATGAAACATGAATTAATGTTATAAACTTGTAAATTTGACATGACACTCAGTCCAGAGAACATAGAACTAGGAACCGAAGGAAGTAGAAACAGAAATAAGTGTAGTTTTCACAGATATTTCACTCATTTCACTCAGTTCAGGAGCTTTCTCTGAGGACTGCTCACCAGAACTGAGTAACATGAAAAGAGCACAGAATCATAGTAAAAGGACTACATGATACCATTTACCAGAAATGTGTTAAAAGGTATTTAGGGACGTGGGGGGTCAAATGGAGGAAGACTTGGATAAGCAAGGTCTGATGTGGGAGTGCCAATTTAATTTTGGGGGAAGGGAAGCCTACACTTCATTAACTTTTCAAACTTATTTAAGGATCTGGCTGTCAAGGTGGAAATGAGAGAGCAAGAATATGTCATATACCTAAAAGACTCCGTGGAATCTCTGCGATGTTTCCTGTCCGAGTTTAACATACGACAAACTAAGTTGTGCAGTGTGAGAAGAGCTGACACTTGGCTTTGGGAATAGGCCAAAGGCCAAAAAACAGAATAGCCAGAATCGGAGCCATTTTAAAGTGTGAAAAGAATTTATAGAACTGACCAGGGTGAGTTAACTAGGATATGGATTTATATTTGGTAGGGCATGATGATGATGGAATATAGTCTACACCATTTATTTTTAAAAGTTCATCTAACAGGGCAGCTAATCAACTGAACATTTCTGTTGCTTATTGTAGTTCACTGAGCACATGGGAGAATTGCATCGTAAGGATTTCATTAACAAAATGCTCAGACTGAAAACAAGACCCTCATTTTGTTGGCTGACTCCATTGCTAATAAAATAGCAAATACTGTAACTTGAAATAGGTTAGGACCTGTACTGGATCCAGAAATGGGGTAAGGGGAGTGCATTCCCCCTAACTCTGGCTGAGGTGCACATGCATGTTGAGCTCTGACCCCAGTGGATGGTCAGTGAGGGCTCCTGAAGGAGGTCCACGTGAGCAGTGACCTCTGAGCTCACCAGCTGGCAGGGGCAGGGTCTGGCTGGACCTCCCATTTTCACAAGGCTCTGGAGCTCAGGGGGTGAACTCTGGGGTTTGCCCTTTCCCTCCCCACCTGCTGAATTCAGCAGCAGAGGAAGGTCAGGGAAGATCAGTGTGGCAGCACTTGCTCCCTGGACTCTGGAGCTATGTGAAAGCAGAGATTTGGGCACACCTAGTGCTAAGAACTCACTTGCAGCACAGCTAAAGGTGGATGCAGTCACACTGCCACACTCCCTCTGGATCCACCCTTTGTTGGGACTGATAATTGTGTTTGGACTGAGGGCATTGTCTGGGAAATTTCAGTTGATGATTCGTATCAGGAGACTTATACTACCAGAAATGGAAAACATGATCTTCAGACATCTGCTTGAAAGATACATTCATTGTATACTAAATACTAACGAGTGCCATGCCTGTCCATTCCCCTAATTCAGACTTTTCCAGTTTAATTTCACCTTCTGGTTTTTTCCCCTCAGTTTCTTTTGCAGACTTAACTGTGGATGCTGTATACAATTATACTAACCTAGCAAAAAAACTTCCACATTCCAAATATTGAAGGAACTGCCTGCATATTTTACCAGCAAACATGATGTAGATGAATACATTTGTAGTTTGATTTGTCTAGCTTTATATAGCACGTATTGTAATAATATACTATTATCCTCTATTATATAGTGTTCTCTGTGGAGATCCACCCTGGGTGGAGAGCAAGAAGCATGGTTAAGCACAGTTGTTTTCAAGTGAAATAATACATGTTTGTGACCTTTGGTTTATCAGTAACCAGAAAGACACAAAACCAAATACTTCCTCACTTTTCAGCAAATGAAACAGTAAGGTACATGTTTCTGGGTTATAATGGATTTCTACTGAAACATAATGGAGCATGGGAGAGTTTTCTATTGCATCTTAGGTTAGGAGTTAATTAGATACTGTCCATATAAGACTGTTCTTGTGTGTTATTTTGGCTAAGATTTCTTTTGCAAAATATATTTTTTTAAGTCCTGTGGTAGTGGAAAGACCTTTTTTATATTTTTATCCCAAAAGAAAAAAATAACTGTGCTTCAGTACTAGCTTTTCTTCTTCCTTCCTGGGAACAGTCCAAGCACAACACATCCTGGGACAGACCATACGTTATACAACCTAATCTGATTTTACCAAAACTAAAGCCACCCATTGCCTTCTAGTTAATAAAATTAAAGAGCTTAGTGGGTCATTCTGTAAGTGACTTGACTTATCCTTGTCAACACTTAGGGATCTTTTTTTGTTTGTTTGTTTTTTGTTTTTTTTTCTCCCCCCCACCCCCCGAATCTGTCATTAAGACACCTATATTATTTCTTTGACTATTTTAGTGGTATAGAAAATGCCAAAATCAGATTGGCAAGAGCTTGGTGGAATAAAACATTAGGTTAGCAAGGGCAGAGCACAAAAAACTCTGGTTCAAATAAAGACAAATCCAATCTGAATCAGACACAGGACTGGTATGCCATGGTAGATGAAGAATGTGCATATGGGATGGAAATAAATCAGCTGCTTTTTTTTTTTTGTTGATTATTCTTGATATGAAAATGTAAGTTAAATGATTACTGTCTCATCCCTGATGTTTCTGGGGAAAAATATTCATGTAAATATTGATATGCTGATCATATTCAGCCAAGGTAGTCTTCACAGCATAGATTTTTGTTTATGATTAATCAGAATAGCATGAGAGGCTGAACAGAGTCCTGTCATGCCAAAGGGTGTCCCTACTGTTTTTTTTTGTTTTGTTTTTTTTTAGAAAAAACCCCCAAAAAACCAAACAGTTCCTGTCTCTGAAAGTCCAAACCTATATAAATGAGATCTGTCACACACTGGGAAAAGAGACAGAAGCACAAGGAGATAAAGCGGCTTTTCACAGCTTGACAGCACTGGAAGAGCCAGAAGGAGAATGCAGGACTCCAGAGGCCCCAACTAGAATCTGTTCACTGCAAAGCATTGCCTTCTGTTGTTGCTTAACATTCAGCTAATCAAAACGTCTTTTTGTGGTATGACAGGTTGCTCTCAATAAGATAAGGGGACGTGTGACTACACTTTAGAATTACCCAAATTCATACAGTTTCCTCTAGGTTCTTTATATTGGCAAAGTTCTTTTATTACTTTGTTTCATGCCACACTACAAGTAGGCACAAGTCCTGCAGCCTGGAGATCTAAGCAGTAGGGGGTTCTTTACTGTTGTCAATCCTCAACAAGGGAAGTATAGCTATGAGGACCTGTTTATTTGCACAAGCTTTTTGCACACAATTCCTTGTGACAATCTTGAGTCTCCATTACTGTAAAACAACTCTGTATTTGTTGGGTAATGGAATTGAAAGGAAAAATGGTAAGCACCAAGGAACCCTTGCAACAAAGAGTATAGTTTTAGTTTCAAAAACTGTTCCAGGGTTCAATTGGCTTCTGGATTTATTTCTAAGGATCCTATTGGGGTGGAGCACTCTTCTGGGAGAGAGTGCAGTGGAAACAATGGAGGTGACAAGAGCAGAGATGAATGTTGGAACTTGTCAGGAGGCTGGATGTAGGCCTGCTGAAATGTATCTAAGAACAGGTAAGGAAGCAAGAGGAGCATCTATCTACTGAATCCTCAGAGTGGTGAATAGGGAACTAAGTTTATGAATTATTACAGGTGGAGATTAGATTCTTGCTGTATTCTCTAAAGTTGATGCTGCTTTTCTATTTTCTTTCAATAATAGTGTTTTTTCTTGCTTTCATGCACAGAATTGATGCCTGAGAGTGAGGAAACTTGGTCACCCATAATAATGTTGCACAAAGACGTTTCGTTTCCCTGGAGGCAACGCAAAGATCACAGACACACAGACATCAGTCAGCACAAAAGGATGTATTTGTTTGCAAACAAAGGTCAGAGAGTGAAGCCTTGAAGCTCAGATCACTTCTGGCGAACTAATTGTGTTTGCAAGAGGAATTTATCTTCTCTCTCCTGGGCACGTGTGCAGACACAAGAATTCTTGCAGCTTACTTCCATTTCATACAAACATACATGTAGTTACATCATTACATACATCGCATGTATATTATAATTAGCTATTTGAGTATGCGGGGCGGAGAGGTAAATATGCAACAGCTCATTAAGCATGCTCAATGCTACAAGAGTTCAAAAGTTTATACCCCAAGGCCATGCAGTTAAATTCCAGTTTCTGTAATCAGTTTGAGAAAGTTTGAGGATGGGGGAGAGGAGCCTTGGACAGTATTTCTTTCTTATCAGGAGCAAGATGCAAGCTGTGCATTTCTAACAATATTCCCCCCTCAAGATGCTTTCTGCTTCCCATTCTTGGCTAGTACTCTTAACATCCGCCTTACTACTCACTAGCCACTTTGGGGCCAAAGGAAAAGCCCTCCAAGGCCACTGTCCTCCGACATCCTGGAGTCCCCCACAGGCCCAGCAGTTGGTGAGATTGAAGGTACCTGCAATTCTTTCCATCATGTCAACATACAAATTTGCTCCTGGGGGAGCAATTGAGGGGAATGGGGATATAGGGTGGCGACTAGGGCTGCTCAGTCCTGCTTGTTTTACTACATAGATAACAACAAGGCATATTAAGACTCTCACCATATCCTCCCTTTCTTGAAATCAAATACAGCCTAAACTTTTCCTTTGTTACTTCCTCATCTTATTTTCTGAACTCTGACTAAGCCGCCTCAGGTGCACTTGAAGATCACCAGTAGGTTCACAGCTCCACCTGCTGGCTTCTTGTTCTGAGGACGGCTCAGCCTCCGGAGTGAGCTCGTCCTGGGAGCTGGTGTCCTCTAACGCTTGTGGATGTCGTTTCACACAGGTATGGTGTATCCAACGGTCATGGCCGGCAATCTTTACAGTGGTGTGGGTTGTTAAAAGTACCTGGAAAGGGCCACTCCACCTCTCAGTCAAAGGTTCCTTCTTCCACTGCTGCACCAAGACCCAGTCTCCCGGGCGGAATTCATGTACCAGAATGTCTAAAGGCAGACGTTGAAAGGAGGCTGCATACCTGTGAAGAGAAGACAAGACAGACTGCAAAGCAATAACGTACATGTGAAGCTCGCTATTACCTAATTCAAAAGTTACATTTTCTTGCATCCCAGGAGGTAAGACTCGAGGAGGCATGCCAAACATAATTTCATATGGGGTTAATTTAATGCCCCGTTGGGGAGTATTTCGAATGCAAGTAAGAGCTAGCGACAATGCCTGAGGCCACTTAAGGTGTGCTTCAATACAGATCTTGGTGAGTAGAGTTTTTTAAGGTCCTATTCATGCGTTCCACTTGTCCTGAACTCTGTGGTCTCCATGGTGTGTGTAGTTTCCAAGTGATCTTGAAGGCTTATGCGACTTCCTGAACTAACTTTCCCACAAAGTGTTGTCCTTGATCTGACTCGATGGATTCGGGCAGAGAATACCGGGGAATGATCTCCTGCAACAGATACTTCACTGCTGTAGCCGCAGTGGCAGTTCTGGTGGGCCATGTCTCGACCCAACCGGAGAGCTGGTCTACCATGACAAGTAAAAACCTATGATGTCTGGACTGTGGGAGCTCGGCAGAATCAATCTGCCATGCTTGTCTAGGGTACGCTGCCCAGGGTCTACCTCCCATTGGCACAGGAGGTTTTGTTCGAGGGTTTACTTTCTGACATGTGCTGCACCTGGTAGCAATGCGCTGAGCTTCTACATATAGCCCTGGGGCTACTGCTTGGCGGATCACTAGATCACCCATAGCCAAGCCTCCCATATGGGTACTTGCATGGAGCTGGTGCAGCACCTCCCGAAGCAATGGCCTGGGTATCATGACTTTCCCTCCTGGTACTATCCACCACCCCTGGGAGTTCTTTTCTGCGTGAGCCTCCTGTGCAAATTTTATCTTCTTCAGGGGAATACTGCGGGACTAGATCCCGGACGTATGGCCGTACGGCATGGGACAAGGTCTGCCTGGATACTTCCTCCGCCTCTCCACCAATTAATGCAGCTTCCTTTGCTGCTGCATCAGCCCTTGCGTTTCCAAGGTTATGCTTTTCCTCAGCAGCCTTCCCATGGGCTCACACACGAATTACTGCTACCTCTTTAGGCTGGTGGAGTTCATCTAGTAGCTTGATAATCTGGGGGCTGTTAGCAATTTTATTCCCAGAAGCCGTAATGAAACCTCTTTCTCTCCACAATAGTCCGTGTGCATGAACCGTAGGAAAAAGCATAGCGAGAATCAGTATATACATTAACCCACTGGCCTGTCCCCAACTGTAATGCTCGGGTGAGCGCAGTGAGTTCCGCGGCCTGTGCTGACCATGAGCTCAGCAATGACTCCCTCCATACTACCTTATCCAAGGTTACCACTGCACATCCTGTTCGTCTTTTTCCATCGATGACAGAGCTGGAGGCTTCTACGAAGTATTCAGCATCTGGGTTTTCAATTGGGTCCTCAGCAAGATCAGGTCGCATCTGTGTGGTTTGATTCAGGACCTCAAGGCAGTCATGCGTTGGTCTCCCTGGTTCTGGCAGCAAGGTTGCAGGGTTCAAGGCTGTAGTATTTTTGAAAGTAAGTCCTGGATTAGAGAGCAAAAATATATCTCATACCGTGATTGTCTGGAGGGGTTGAGAAACTTTCCTCCCTCAGTCCCTAGAATCTGGGGAACTCCATGTGGGGTGTGTATTTCCATGTCCACACCCATGACTATCTTCTGGGCTTCTTCAACAACCACTGCTGTGGCTGCCACAGCCCGAAGACAGGCTGGCCACCCGAGCGCAACTGGATCTAGAACCTTTGAGTAATATCCCACGGGTCTCCAAGTTGGGCCTGATGGTTGCGTCAGCACCCCTGATGCAACCCCTCGATTCTCATGAACATACAGTCGATATGGCTTTTTACTATTTGGGATGGCCAGGGCAGGGGGCTAGGTTAATGCTGCCTTAAGCAGATCAAAGGCATGCTGCATTTCTTTAGTCCATTTCCATTCAGTGAGACTCTCCTTAGTCAGGGAATCATACAGTGGTCTAGCCTTTCCACCATAATCTGGTATCCATAGTCGACAGAACCCAGTTAGCCCTAGGAATGCCCGCAGCTCCTTGGGTGACTTAGGTGAGGCTAGACCTTGGATTGCCTGTATGCGATCTGCACTCAGGGCTCTGACTCCCTTTGAGAGCTTATATCCCAGAAATGTAACTTGAGGCTGACATATTTGGGCTTTTTCTCTAGAGGCCTTATATCCTTTTTCCCCTAGAGTGTTTAGCAGTGATCTGGTGGCTTCCTCACAGAGTTGCAAATTTGGGCTTGCAACCAGCAGGTCATCCACATACTGGAGGAGAGTCACTGCAGGGTGTCATCCCTTCCACTCCTCCAAGTCCTTCTGAAGGGCAAGTCTGAAAATATGGGGGGTTGCCATGAATCCTTGTGGGAGAACTGTCCACATGAGCTGGGCGTTATGGAAGGTATCTGGATCCTCCCACTCAAAAGCAAACAATTTCTGACTCTCTCTCGGTGAAGGGGAATGGAGAAGAAAGCATCTTTCAAATCTAGCACTGAGAATATTTCAGCTTCCCCCGGTACTTGTGTTAAAATCATGTGTGGGTTTGGGACTACATGGTGGTCTGAAAGAACCTTCTTATTTACTGCTCGCAGGTCTTGGACCAGTCTATATGAGACCCCATCTGCCTTCAGCACTCCAAGAATGGGGGTATTATATGGTGAGGACCCTTCCACTAGCCATCTGTATTTCTTGTATTTCTCTATTAATGGCTTGAGTCCAACCCTGGCCGCTCGGCTGAGTGGATATTGCTTTACCCGAACGGGCTCCTCCCCATCCTTGAGTATGATCCTTATCGGGGAGACCGACTTAGCTCGCGCAGGGGTTCCATCAGCCCATACCGAAGGGTCTACTCCAGTCATGTGATCTTCAGCACTTACTACAGGGGGTCGGTCCTCCAGGAGAGCCATCTGATAGTTCGAGCTCTGCTTGACATGTAACTGGATCACCACCTGATCGTTTCTGAAAAATATCTCAGCTTGCAGTTTTGTGAGTAGGTCTCGCCCAAGTAACGCAACCGGGCAACTTGGAGAATATACAAAGGAGTGCTCAAGCAAATGGTCACCCACTTTGGTGAGGAGTTGCTTACAAACAGGGAGTCGGGATTGCGTTCCCTCAATCCCTTCCACAAGAACATGCTGCTCACTAGCTCTTGGACAGGCCGGTTTTTCTGGAATCATTGAAAATGTAGCCCCAGTATCAACCAAGGCTTCAAAGTCTCTGCCACCAACCCTAATAGTTACCATGGGATTATCTCGGGCTCCAACCCGAAGGGTAGTGGTCTTAGATCCCTGTCCCCTTCATTCTGTGTCCTCACCCTTTTCCTCTGCCTGCATGAGGTGACCCCTTGGTTCACCCTCTCTCTTCTCCTTCAACTTTAGGCATTCCCTCTTCCAGTGTCCTTTCTCCCTGCAGTAAGCACAAACGTTTGCTCCCACTCTTCCTCCTTTCCCTTTCTGTATCCCAGCCTTTCCAGGGTTACCTCCAGTTATAGCAGCTGCTAGTGTTGCCATCTGTCGCTGAGCCTTTTTATCCTCCTTGCGCTCCTGCATATGCTCACGATTCCCTTATACCTTATATGCAATTTCCACCAGCTCTGAAATCGGTTTCCCGGGACCTCCCTCAGTTTTCTGTAGCTTCCTACGAATATCAGCAGCGGATTGACCAATAAACATAAGATTTCCCATGCGTTGATTATCTGGGGCTTCTGGATCTAAGTCCGAAAACCTGCGGAACGCCTCGTACAGCCTCCCGAGGAAAGCTGAGGGATCCTCTTCTTTTTCCCTGTCTCACTTCATACAATTTAGACAGATTAGTAACCCAAGGCACTGCCTTTCCCATTGCTTCCACTATAATCCCCAGATACCGTGCACTCAGCTCTGTTCCTGCTGCGGTATGATTATCCCATCCCGGTTCCTCAACAGGGCAGGTATCACACAAGGCACTACCGGCAGCTCCCTCCACTTCTACCCTGGCTGCTGCAATGCGCTTTGCCGTCCCCAGTACTAATCTCCTCTCTTCAGGGGTCAGGAGGGTTTGGATCATCATCTGGACATCAGCCCAAGTGGGTCAATGGGTTTGCCCAATGGATCAAAACAAGTCCCTCATCTTTTCAGGGTCTTCATGAAAAGAGGGGCTCTTCATAGATTTCATAGACATTAGGGCTGGAAGGGACCTCAGGAGATCATCGAGTCCAGCCCCCTGCCCAAAGGGCAGGAAGTCAGCTGGGGTCATAGGATCCCAGCAAGATAAGCATCCAATTTACTCTTGAAGGTGTTCAATGTAGGTGCTTGAACCACCTCCGATGGCAGACTGTTCCAGACCTTGGGGGCTTGGACAGTAAAGAAATTCTTCCTTATGTCCAGCCTAAAATGGTCTTGCAGGAGTTTGTGACCATTCGACCTCGTCATCCCTTGGGGCGCTCTGGTGAACAAACGTTTCCCCAGATCCTGGTGGTCACCCCGATAAACTTATAGGTGGCCATCAGATCACCCCTGAACCTGCGCTTTTCCAGGCTAAAGAGTCCCATGTCTCTCAGCCTGTCATCGTAAGATCTGTTTTCCTGACCTCTGATCATGTGAGTGGCTATCCTCTGGACTCTCTCAAGCTTCTCCACATCCTTTTTGAGTTGTGGAGCCCAAAACTGGACGCAGTACTCCAGCTGCGGCCTCACCAAGGCCGAGTACAAGGGGAGAATGACGTCCCGGGATTTGCTCGAGAAGCATCTATGGATGCACGCCAGGATTTTGGTCGCTTTACTAGCTGCAGCATCACACTGGAGGCTCATGTTCATCTTGTGGTCAATGATGACCCCCAAGTCTCTTTCTTCTGTAGTGCTATCCAATGTAGCACTGCCGAGCCTATAAGGATGCTGCAGGTTTTTCCTCCCAAGGTGGAGAACCTTGCATTTTTCGGTGTTAAACACCATCAGGTTCTCGTCCGCCCATTTGCTGAGCTTGTCCAGGTCAGCCTGGATCACCCGCCTATCTTCTGGCGTGAATGCTTTGCCCCAAAGTTTGGTGTCATCGGCGAACTTGGCCAGTCCACTCCTGACTCCAATGTCCACATTGTTAATGAAGATGTTGAACAGTATGGGTCCCAGAACAGAGCCTTGAGGGACCCCACTGGTCACAGGGCACCACGATGAGTGATTGCCATTGATTACAACCCTCTGGGTCCGACCACGGAGCCAGTTTCCCAGCCAGCAGATCGTGGTGGAGCCAAGGCCACAACTGGCCAGTTTGGCCAAGAGGAGATCGTGGGATACCAGATTGAAGGCTTTTTTGAAGTCAAGATATATGACATCAATCTCTTTTCCCTTATCCAGGTGATAGGTCACCTGGTCATAGAAGGGAATGAGATTGGTCAAACAAGACCTACCCACAACAAACCCGTGCTGGCTATCCCTTAGGATGTTGGCATCAGCCAGTCCATGAAGGATGGCCTCTTTAATAAACTTTTCTAAGATCTTCCCCAGGATAGAAGTCAGGCTAATGGGCCTGTAGTTAGCCGGATCCACTCTCCTCCCTTTCTTGAAGATCGGCACCACATTGGCCTTCTTCCAGGCTTCGGGCACTACACCAGAGCGCCAGGAGTTTTCAAAGATCCGTGCCAGAGGCTGGGCTATGATGCTCGCCAGCTCCTTGAGTAACCTGGGGTGCAGATTGTCAGGGCCGGCTGACTTGAAGGTGTCCAGCTTCTCAAGGTGTTCCTTCACGAGGTCAGCATTTATGGAGGGTAGGGGATGCCCATCACCCAGATCTCCCTGTCCCACAGCAGGCATGGGCGTCCCACGGGACTGATGAAAGACTGACGCAAAGTACCTATTTAATAGGTTGGCTTTTTCCTGGGCATCAGTTGTCAGTTGCCCCATCTGGTTTAGCAGGGGTCCAACATTGCCCTTGCTTTTCCTCCGGCTCCCCACATATCTGAAAAAGGACTTTTTGTTGTCCTTGATGCTTGAAGCTAGTTGGAGTTCAATTGCAGCCTTGGCTTTCCTGGTTTGCTCCCTGCAGGACTGGACCAGCGCAAAATAATCCTCCTTGGAGGTGAATCCCATCCTCCATCCTTTTGTAGGCTTTCCTTTTTAGCCACAGGAGGTCCGCTAGGTCCCTAGAGAACCAGGAGAGCTGCTGTGCCTTCTTGCTGCCTTTCCTCCGTGTTGGAATAGATTTAGCTTGTGTATTGAGGATCGCTTCCTTGAGAAGCAACCGCTCTTCTTGAACTCCCATCTCCCTGGGGTCATGGTCCCTAAGGGCCTGACCGACTAGCCTCTTGAGCTTGTCAAAGTCGGCTTTTCTGAAGTCAAGGACTTCTGTGTTGCTGACTGACTTGCCAGCTTTACGGCGGATGGTGAAGGTGATCAACTCGTGGTCGCTGTCACCAAGCTTCCCATCGATCACTAGGTTGCCGATTAGGTTGTCCCCCGTAGCCAGTACCAGGTCGAGCAGTGCTTTGCCTCTCGTTGGCCCACAGACTTCTTGAGTCAGGTAGAGGTCATCCACGCACGGGAGAGAGCTTTGCGACCACTCGGATTTTGCTGAGTGATCTTCCCACAAGATGTCCGGGTAATTGAAGTCACCCATGACAACCAAGGTCCTGGAGCAAGCGGCCTCAGTCAGTTCCCGGGCAAACTCCTGGTCAAGCTCAGGACTTTGAGTGGGAGGTCTGTAGTAGACTCCCACCGTTGTGTCTCCTGTGCCATTTTTCCCACAAATTTTTACCCAGAGGGTCTCTAGCTGTCCATGCCGGTCGCCAACATCAGCTTGCAGGGACATGTAGCTTTTCTTCACATAGAGAGCTACACCCATGCCCTGTTTGTCAACACAATCCCTCCTGTACAGGGTATAGCCCTTTATACCCGTTGTCCAGTCATGGGTGGAGTCGCACCAGGTCTCCGTTATCCCAATGACGTCATAATTCTTTGCACTGAGCAGGAGGACAAGCTCATCCTGCTTGTTACCCAGAATCCTGGCATTAGTGTACAGGCAGGCAAGTGTGCCCTTGGGGGCTCTTGCCTTGCCCACAGATTGTGCTAGGGCTGGGGCAGGAGCGGGCTCCCTTAAGTGCCTTGGTCTGCTGGCTTTGCAAGGGTTGCTCAGCGGGCCAGCAGTGGCAGTAGTCCCCCCATCCCCCAGCGGGCTTAGTTTAAAGCCCGGTGGAGCAGGTCAGCCAGCCTGGCTGAGAAAAGCCTCCTCCCCAGGGGAGAGAGGTGGAGGCCATCTCTTCCCAGCAGCTTGCTGCCTCTCTTGCCAAAGAGCGGGCTATGGTCATGGAAACCAAAGCCTTCCCGATGACACCAGCTCCGCAGTCTTTGGTTCACTATCCGCAGTCTTTGGTTCACTTTGATTCTTCCAGTTGAATAGATCTGAAGTACTAAATGGGGTGTAGACAAAAGTCGCATCGCCCCTCTCTCCGATTAACCTCTCGCATTGGGCAGTTCAGCACCAGCCATGATTCTACAGTCTTGCGCAAATTATAGCCCTTATTGCCTGATTCAGATGGGGCACTTGGCTGAGGCACTTGCTCTGAATCATTGGGTATAATTTGATACGCCGGTGGTGGTTTTCCTGAGGGAGGGAGCGGTGGTGCAGAAGGACTGGGTCCTGAGGAGGTGTCTGATTCATCCTCGCTACCCGTCAGGGTGACCAGAGAACGAGCCTGTTACTCGGCCAATTCAGGATCCCCCCCCCCGCATTAGATTCAGGGAGTACAGGCGGTCCTCCTCGGGTCTTTCCTTTAACAACCATCACATGAGACTTTACTAAGCATTTCTTAATCCAAGGTGGCTGATCTTGGACCACTCCTAACCAACAGTCTATATAAGGGAATTGATCCCAGTGTCCATTCTGCATAATTATTTCATGGATAGCTATCACTACTTTTACTACAAAGGATCCTTTCAGGGTCCAGTGGACCCCGAATGTTGGCCACTCAAGTTGACAAAACTTAATTAAATCATCCTTTTTCATCTTCACCCCATAATCTGCCTGCTTTGTAAATTTGCTAAAGTTCTGTAAAACACAACCCAAAGGAGTACCTGAGCTTTCTACACAGGAGCTACCCACACCCATTTTAATGCCCATAAGAGTGCGCCCAACACACACCAAATACCAGAAAGCGCTCACTAAAGGATCTGAGCCAGAACCGTCTGCAAAAGTGCGTTTGATGCACACCAAATACCGGGCCAAAAGAATCCCCGGAACAAAACCAAATCAAACAAGTCTCTTTGTCCCCGGATCCAGAAACCAAATTGGGCAAGGGGATTCGTATACTCACTCAAGTATCCTAGAGATCTCCATCAGAATGCCGGAATGTGTGTCTGGTGTCCTCAGAAACCAAGAATTTTGCACAAGTAGCCTTTAACCTCCCGGGTACCCCAACTCACGTCTCAAACCCCCTGGGCGAGCCCAAAAAGGCGGCTCGGTGCGCACTCCCCGTGGCGGCAGGGACGATCTTGTCACTGGGTCCCAGGGTGGTCCAAGAAGCTCCTGCCTGGCTCGCCAAATTGTTGCACAAAGGCATTTCGTTTCCCTGGAGGCAACGCAAAGATCACAGACACACAGACATCAGTCGGCACAAAAGGATGTATTTGTTTGCAAACAAAAGTCAGAGAGTGGAGCTTTGAAGCTCAGATCACCTCTGGCGAACTAATTGTGTTTGCAAAAGGAATTTATCTTCTCTCTCCTGGGCACGTGTGCAGACACAGGAATTCTTGCAGCTTACTTCCATTTCATACAAACATACATGTAGTTACATCATTACATACATCACATGTATATTATAATTAGCTATTTGAGTATGCGGGGCGGAGAGGTAAATATGCAACAGCTCATTAAGCATGCTCAATGCTACAAGAGTTCAAAAGTTTATACCCCAAGGCCATGCAGTTAAATTCCAGTTTCTGTAATCAGTATGAGAAAGTTTAAGGAGGATGGGGGAGAGGAGCCTTGGACAGTATTTCTTTCTTATCAGGAGCTAGGAGTTTAATATAAACTCATACAAAGCTGAAGCTGCCCAGGGCACATTCTTTGCCCCATTTACAATGCTCAGTAAGTTCATCACCCCAGCTGCCTGGCTCATTTAACCATCCTCCTGAGCCAAGTGGCTTAGTTGGATAGGGATTTAAAGCACTCCAGTTTTTGTAGCTAGTGGGTGGGACCTAATGGAGTTAACCTCATTTCCAGTCACCTTCAACTGTAGTCCAAGTGACCCTGTACCGTTTATAGATGGCTCATCCCACCTGAAGTCTGTCAGGTAGTCTACATACTTTTCAGTGGAGGGATAAGATGGTTCTGTCAGGACCTCAGTGGGATCTTGCTGTTCCCAGGTAGGGAACAAACTGTTAAAGGCTACTGCAAGTTAACGGAGGAGGTCAGACACTGGAGTGAGGGGCAGAAAGCTATGCTGGTTCCTTTTATAACCTTTATAAACTTTTGGGCTAGAACTTGGCTCCAGCAGATCAGAAGATCTTGGTAGTGCATCAGAAGCCTCAGGGAGAGAGGTTGCCTGTGGCACTGCTTCTCCTAGCCCTGAGCTCCCTCGCTGGGGTACAAGTGCAGCTTCCAGCCAGAAAGCAGCTGTGCTCATACTGTTGCCATCTCCTGCCCTCTTGGCTGCATCATGGGCACAGCTTCCAGCTACTGGTGAACTGAAACCAAGCCAAGCAGTAGGAAGCTGCATCTACACTGCTTCTCCCGGACTTCCCTCTGTTGCCTTAGCTGCAGTGCAGGTATAGCCAGAAACAGCCCAGCCCTGGCACAGCTCCCCACCAGCTGTATGTTCTACCTGCACTGCAGCTTGGGGGCAGGGCAAAGCAGTGGTGATGTGGGTGCAGCTTCCAGCTGCCCAGCCCCTGCAAAGGCACAGGCAGAGGCAAAGTCCTCCAACTCCAAATGCAGTGGCTTCTTAGGCCATATGTTGCTGGCCCTTACCTTACAGTGCTCAAACCTTATATTAAAGGCAGGAGACAATATTGGCCAAAAGCAGCAGATCAATATATGTATTAACCAAAGGGGATCAAGATGATTTAAATTCAAACCATTACTGTTTGACCAACAAATTAGAAACGTAATGGTCTCTAACTGTAAAAAAATACTGTCTAAATAATGGAAATATGAGCAGTCATCCCTCTTAAATTCATGCAGTAGGTACCAGAGTTATTAGTTCAAATTCCCTTTTTGAAATTAGGCACCCCAGGACATGATATAGCCATAACTCAGAACATAACAGATCTTTTGTAGCATTTAATCTATAGCTATCTCATTTGTGTGCACTCTTTCTGTTCTGCATTATAAGTGTGAAAGGGTCAGGAGTATGAACACATAAAGACAGATTAGTAATGACTGCTCTATAGGAATTGAAACCTTCCAATTTAAATGTATGAACTCCAAAACTGTACAAGATATTTAAAGATCTGGAAGTTATAATAAATACAGCCTACTGTGGGATTTACATTGTTAAATTGTAGTTCTACTTCCTCCTGTTTTCTGCCTGACTTCCTGCAGGTTACGTATATGTGGAAGTGAATTCCACCATTTTATTGAAAAAGGAGGAAACAAATGCTATCATGCTGTCTGTAACTTTTAGTTGTGTTCCATCTCAGTTTCCAGCAACTTGGACATACCTGTCTAAGCTATTGTTATTTACAGCTTGATGCTTGTTCTTCCCCCCACAACACCTTACCTTCTGTACCCCAGCACCTGCATCCCTCCACGGTCTCTGCCCTACCAGCCCCCTGTGCTCCTCCCTGAAATCTGACTCCCTGCAGCCCTGTCCCCCAACCCCCTTCCAGATCTGCCCCCCACCACTTCCTGTCCTCCTTCCCCACACCTAATGCCTCTTACCCTTTTTCCATCTCTGGCTGTGCTCCAGCCAGGGGCCATGAAGCGTTAGGGCTGTGCGAAATTTTGCCCAGCATTTGGTTTCAAAGCTGTTTCAGTGTGTTTTGAGCTCAAAACAGTGAAATTGAAACAAAACGAAAGCCTTCAAAACAGCTTTGAAATGAAACAAGTGAGCCTGAAACATTTGGAAAGTTTCAAAATGTTTTGAGTTTCTAAGCCAGGCTTACTGGCTTCAGTGCTGGTCCCAGCCAGCAGCTTCCACCTCCTCTCATCCGGCAGGCAGCATGGGCATTTGCCCACATCCCTGGGAGGGCTGCAGGGGCTGTGCTGGATTCCTCCCGGGGCTGCAGGCCCCTGATCTGCCTGCCAGATGACAGAGCACTGTTTTGCTTGGACATCCATTTTAATGGAACAGTGTTTCATTTTTAATTTCATTTCATTTTGAAAGCACTGTTCTTATTTGTCTCATCAAAACTATTTTGCTGTTTGGATGCTGTTTTACCATTTTGCCCATAGGTTATAATGGGGAATCATAAAATGCAGCAGGCAGGCAGACTGGGGGCTCGCCATACCCCCAGGAAGGCTGTGGGGGCTGTGCTGGACTCCTCTCAGGGGTGCAGGCCCCAATCTGGCAAGAGGCTGGTTCTGCTGCCTGGGGCCAACAGGGTAGTGGGCAGCCAGATGCAAAGATGGCAGTGGTACAGAGTTGCCATGGCCACTCCGCTTAGCTCTGCAGGGCCCCCTAAAGCACAGGACCTGGGGCGGTCACCCTGATTTGCGCTCCCCAGGGATGCTCTTGGCTGCCGCTGGCCCCTGGCAGCAGAACCAGCCTCCTGTTATCTGGCAGGCAGACTGGGGGCCTGCCAGCACCCCTGGGAGGACTGTGGGGGGGTCAGAGTCCCTCTGGGTGTGGGTCCCCAATCTGTCTGTGGGATGACAGGTGCTGCTGCCTGGGGCTAGTGGCAGCACCGACCTTCCCGGTGCTGGGTGCGGGCTATGCCCAGCACCGGTCTCTCATCTAGCAGGTAGATTAGGGACCCACACCCTCAAGAGGAGTCAGGAACAGTCTCCATTGCCCTCCTGGGGGTGTGGCGAGCCCCCAGTTTGCCTGCTGAATGAGAGGAGGTGGGTGCTGCCACCTGGAACTGGCACCGGGAAGATCGGTGCTGCCTCCTGCAATCCCACACACAGATTTAGAGCTCACCCGCACCCCTGGGATGGCTGTGGGGGCTATGCCAGAGTCCTCCCGGGGGTGCAGATCCCCGATCTGCCTGCCAGATGACAGGAGACTGGTGCTGTCACCTGGGGCCAGCAGTAGCACTGATCTTCCCAGCACTTAGTGTGGTCTGCGCCCAGTACTGGTCTGTCATTTGGCAGGCAGATCGGGGGCCTGCACCCCTAAAAGAAGTCTGGCACAGCCCCTGCAGCCATCCCAGGAGTGCAGCAAGCCCCCAGCCTGCCTGCCTGCCTGCCACATTTTATGATTCCCAATTATAACTTATGGGAAAAACAGCATGAAAACAGTTTCGACAAAATGAATCGAAACAGTGCTTTCAAAATGAAACAAAATTCAAAATGAAACACTGTTCTGTCAAAACGGAAGTTGAAACTGAATGGTGCTCTTTTGCATGGCTCTGTGAAGCATGTGTTTGCTCCAGCTCCAGCCCAGGTTGGTAGCAGAGGCAGCAGCTCCTGTAGCTGGGGCCCTGAACCCAGAGCTGGAGGTGCCACACCCCTCCCTGCTGCCCCTGCTTCCAGGCCAGGCGAGGGACAGAGCATGCTTACTCCATGCCCAGGCTGGCGTGGGGCCAGAGCTGGAGCCGTAGCAAGGGTAAGTGGCAGAGGGTAGGCTGAGGCTGTGGGACGAGTGGTGCCAGGTCAAGAGGTCAGGTAGGAGGGTCAGAAGCTGTCAAGAGGAGAGGCAAGGGGAAGAGGCAGCAGCAAGGGCAGGCAGCAATTTCAACTCTGGCCCTGACTGCCTCTATCCCTCCCCTCCAGTGCCTCACGCTTGATTTTAAGACAAGGTGCTTTTTTCCCTATGTTAAATGGGGGTAAAAACCTCATCTTGGAATCAAGTAAATACAGTGTATACTGAAAAATTTAATTAGTATACAATTTATCAGGATATTCATTTTGACTTATTTCTGGACAAAAACATTTAGATATGGAGATTCTTATTGATATGATATAATCATTTGCTTATTTAGGTCTCAGCATTCAGTCTGAGGAACCACATTATAAGAAGGATGTGGAGAACATAGGGTGAAGAGGTGAGTAAGAGAGAGAAGGGATTTAGAAATCAAGCTATTTAAGGAAAGGTTGAAGGAACTTGGCTTGTTTAATTTCATGAAAAGGCAATGATGGCTTGACAGCAGTTTTTAAATAGCTGGAAGTTGGGCATAAAAAGGGTGGAGAAACATTACTTTTCCTTGCCACAAAGGCAAGACATGTAGAATGTCCTTAAACTACAGCAAAGCAGATTTATATCTATATCTGTCTTAAATAGGAGTACAACAGTTGTGAGACGGGTATAATTTTTGGTTCAGTTTTGTATCCTGGCTTATCATTTCCTGTCTTCAAATTGCCATGAGTATAAAATATAGCTCAAGAATGCAGGAACAAAATCAAAAAAGGCACAAAAGGAGACGCAACTAGCAGGAGACATAAAAAGAACAAGGGTATTTTTTCTAAGCACCTTATAAATAAGAGGAAATCCAAGGTAAGTTGTCCATGACTCAAAGGGGAAGAAGGCTAATAAGAGATCATGTCAAGGAAGCTGAAGTGTTTAGTACCCTTTCCCGCCCCTTTCCTTCTTCACCAAAAAGGTTAACTTTGAGATGCTAAGAGAGTCTGCATGTGTGACATTAGGGCAAGACCTTGGCATCCTACAGGAGGAACAAGTTAGAGACCATTTAAAGTTAGATATTGTTGATCAGTGATGCTTGAAGAACTTAACCCTAGAGTTCTCATACAGCTGTGCTAGAACATCTAGCAGGTCTCACTGAGAGCTGCCGGAAGACAGACAAGGATCCAGAAGACAGTAAAAGGACAAACACAGTGCCCATCTATAAAAGAGGGGGGGGAGAAACCTACAGGGCTATAGATCACAGCTTCAATTCCTGGAAATACACTGGAACAAATGATTACTTTTTTAGCACCTAAAAATAACAAAATGATAAATAAAAGCTATCATGGAATTTTTAAAATCAAGTCATGTCAAACCCTTCCTTTCTGGGCATTGATACTGATTTGACAAAATCTTTAGCTTATTTAGGCCTCAGCTAAAGTACTGTGTTCAGTTTGAGAATTACATGATAAGAAAGATATAGGGGAAACTAGAGAGGGTGAAGAAGTGAGTAAATACTGAATGTACAGGAGAAAATAGAAGGCATAATGTATCTAGACTTTAGCAAGGCTTTTGAGAGATTCCCACCTGGCATTTCCTGAAGAAAATGGTCTAGAGAAATCTACTGTAAGATGGGCACATATGTATTTGGAAAATCATATGCAAAGAATAGTTCTCAATGATTTACAATAAAACTAGAAGGATGAACTTGGCAATATTTTCATTAGTGACTTTGAAGGTGAGACTGAGGGTATATTTATTACATCTGCAGTGGTTACTAAGCTCAATAGATTTGCTGGCCCTTTTTGGAGGACAGAATTTAAGATCCTGAATTACTCTGATTAATAAGAAAAATATTGAATGTCATCCTATTTTTTCATGAGGACAACTGCTGGGTATTATGCTTTACAAAGAGTAATCAAATGCACTGATGTATAATGAAAAATGATTGGTAAGGCTGCAGTAGGCCAGAAAAGGATTTGGGTTTACAGGAACATGAGTCAACAATATGAAAAAGCTAACACAATACAAGAATATAGAAATGGGAGTATCATATGTAAGAAACAGTTATTCTTCTATTCAGTATGACCGATACGCCTCGTGTGGAGTACTGGTATGATTTTGTACACCACAGTTCAAAAAAAAGATATGGATCAGCTGGAGAGAGTCCAGCGGAAAGCAATGAAAAATTATCAGAGGTCTAGAACACATCGACTGCAGGAAAAGACTGTAAGAATTGGGACTGTTTCGCCTAGAGAAGAGGAGAGAAGGTTACAGTCTCAAACATGCTAAGCATTGTGAAGAGAAGGTTCTAATGCAGGGGTGGGCAATTACTTCAGCAGCAGGTGGGGGCCCCCGGAGCACTTGTGGCCACCCCAGGCACTACCACCAGGTGGTGCGCAGTTCTGCCCAGAGCTGCACATGGTGGCAAGGAGCGCAGCCAGGCTGGCCTGCCCCTGTCGTCCAAGGCTCCCCACAGTGCGTGTGCAGCTCCTGGGACTTGCACATCACTGGAGCCCTGGCAGCTGCACATGACAGCAGGGAAGGCAGCAGGCTCCATTGCGTGGGGCTTCCCCTGGTGGTACGCGAGTGCTGGGAACCGCAGGGAGCCCTAGGTGATAGAGGCAGGCCGATCTGGCTGTGTTTCTCGCTGCCACGTGCAGCTCTGGGAGGGGCTGTGTGCTGCCCAGTGGCAGTGCCTGCATAGGCCATGAACACCTCGAGAGCCCCCACCTGCTGCTGCCAGCAAGCAGGGGCTGTGCACCATGGGAGATGCACATTCTCCCTTACATCCACAACCTGCCCACCCAAGCTCCACACTCCTGGGAGCAGGCTCCACACCCCTGCCAGCCCCAGCACTGTGTTCCTTGCCCTTGCCCAGCTGCTGCTCCTCCCCCATGCCCCACTGCAACTCCCTCCACCCCCCACCACTTCCCTACCTGCTGCCCGGAGCAAGCGCTGCAGCAGGGAGACAAAGCGGAGCCCCTGGCTGCTGGGAAGCTGAGCAGGTCCCCTGGTGGCTGTAGCAGTGGCAGCAGCAACCTCACCTGAAAGCTGCATGCTGGCTGGGTTGGGCCCTTCTGTGCACAAGGGTGGGAGCAAGGCACACAGGCTGTGCAGGGCACAATTAAATGGGTGGGTGCTTGTGGGTTGGATGAAATTGCTTGATGCCTGCTGTCCATATTTTGCCTGCCCCTGTTCTAAGGTTTTCTCTTTGTCCAGTGGGAACAGGGCAAGAAGTAACAAGCTTAAATTGCCACAAGTCCAACTTAAGCAGGATATCAGAAAAACTTTTTAACTGCAAGAATAGTTAAGTGTTGGAAGAGATTATCTAAGGATCCTTTTTTAGGAAGAGTTTAGGCTAACATCTGTCAGGAATGGTTTAGGTATAGATGAGCCTGTCTTGGCACAGAGATGCTAGATAATGTCTCAAAGTTCCTTCCATTCCTATTTCCAGTGTTTTAAAATTATTTTAATTGCTACTACAGAAACAAAGAATTACATTGGACTGGAAATATATTATTTTGATCTTAGCCTTAAAGCTGAGAAATGATGTGGTTTAATACACAGGTGTATGCCAATGCAGCAATGAGTTAAAAGTGAGTTAAAAGTTTTCCCCAGCAAAGTTCTCTTGCAAAGCAAGAGAGACTTTATAGACAATCAAAACTGATTAAATGTATTAAAAATACAACTTGCATAAATCTAGCTTCCATAGGATAGCTTTTACTGTGTTATTTACCATAGTATGTTCTGTTTCTTCCATTCCTCTCTTCTGTTTCTATGATCTTCATTACCTTAACTTTCTCTCTAAAATGAGACATAATAACAGACTTGAATTCATCCTCTTACCACTTCTACTACTGAAAAGTGTGTTATGACACCAAAGTGGAAGTACATCTATAGAATTTAACAGTCTGATTGCTGGAACAGACTTCTGATTCAAACATTTTTTCCTTCTTTGGGATAGATTTCAATTTAAAAAAACAAAAACAAAAAACCAAAACCTGTTACCTACTTAAATCATAGTTGAGTTTGGGCCTATTGTGACTTCCTGGAAAATAAATAAAAACTTGGTCTAAAATTTAGCAAACTTTGCCACAGGATGCAGTGATCATACATAGAAATTCAGCACTGGCTCAGTATTGTTTTTACATGGGGTGTGGAAAAGCTTCTTTTCTTTTTCTTTTTGAAATAGTCCAGCAAATATTTAATTACTGTTAAATATTGACATTACTGTGTTCTGTTAATACCTACATCTGTTATAGCTGCATGTGCTACCTATATGAAACATTTTCCTAGGAAAATTAATTCTTGCTTGAAAAGAAAACATTTAGTTAAGAAACTAAGATGATGGCTACAATTAGCAGTAACAGCTGCTGGAGAGTGTGGGATAGAAGAAAGATCAAAGTGCTTAAGTAAAACAGTCAAATTCTTTTAACTAATCTTGCTGCAATGAAGTTAACCTTAACTATTGCTGGATGACCCTGGCATCAAGTACCGAGACACTTATGTGCCTTTCCAGTCGGTGATGCTATACAATTCAACCCCCTTTTGAACAGAACTGGTCACATTTTTCAAATGGAAAAACTGATGATATTTAGTATCTGAAAAGGAAAATCTTGATGTGTGGTTTTGTTTGTTTGTTTGTTTGTTTTTTGTTTTTTTTTAATTTCAATTACATATTGGTTGGAATTACTGAATTTTGAAATCTTGTCAGAATTTTGGACATTGAGGGGAAAAATGTCCATATACTATTTTTCAAATTCCCATTTCCCCCTTTATTTTAACTGTGTCTTGATAACAGCATGATAACCTAGAGCACAAATTGGTCATGTTTATTTTGCACTTAATGTCAAACATGTAACTATAATAATTGTTTTACATGGCCTTGATGTTGATTTATAAATGTGATATGGTATGAGAATACTTGGACCATATAGTAAAGCATGAGGCTGCATTTGACCGGTAGCCCCTATTATATAATTACCCAGATCTCCTGAACTTCTTTCTCCCAAAGAACACTATTCAGCACCTTCTGTCTGATCTTCTTAGTGATCCTAATGAGAACTAGGAAGTACAGGAGGATTTCAACCTAATGTGGTTTTGTTCAGATTAGGAACAAAACCCACCATTTTGTTAAGTCTCTCAGAAAAGGGATGGAGCACTAGCTGCTGGGAAGTGAGACTTACGGGCTTGGCCAAGAGGCCATGGCTCTTAGGAAGGATAGCTAAGGAAGTGGTATAGGAGGAGGCCAGTAGAGGAGGTGCAAATACCTAATCCTTGTGTGGGGACTTCAGGTTGAAGTACCACAAGAAAAATAATTAAAAAAAAAAAATGCAACTGTATTTCTCTGTCACACTCCCCATAAGCCTCTCACTTCCTTGCTCCGTACTGAAATTGGCACATTTTCTTAGCTTCTAGTCCTAAGCACAGCTTTTTTCAAAGGGAGTAAATTGCTATTGTGCCTTTTTAAACAGGTTTTCTGTAGAGCTCAACTTTCTGTGTAAAAGGAAATAACTTGCTTTTATATAGATAATAGTGGGAAGAAATAGTTTTTCTTATATTGCATACTAATATAGTTTAGTTTTATTCTTTTCATTTGCAAGTTTGTATAAACACCTTGTTAAAACATGATAAACTTAATTCCCACAATGTCACTTATAAACAATTTGTATTCAATCTTTTATGATGGAGGGAAATAGAGGTATTTCCTGGCTGGCTGATAGGCAGGCCATTTATAATGAAACAAAAGCATGCAATGTGATGGTAAAATCAAATACTTTCCTATTTAATCTGAATGTTCTTCCCCAAACTCCCAGAAGTTCTGTTTGGTGTAAGGTTCAAGGAAGTTTGCTGCTACGTCATATTGGATTACACTTCTCTATCCATTTTGAATTGCACTTGGGGGAAACATGATAACAGTGAGAGAGAAATAACAGAGTAATTATGTAAGCTAGCCAGCAGTTGAACTCTTTCTAGAAAATTTGCATTTTTGTTTGCCATTTAGATGGCTTTGTTTGAAAAGTTAGGGTTGCATGACATAACAGAAAGAAATAACTTTATTTTCTTTAAATAATGCCTAAATATATTAACTATCAGTGGGTGCATCTACATGAGATGGTACGTTGCTGTAGCAATGAGCTACAGTAATGTATCGCATCACTACAGTGGTGTAGTGTGGGTGGGCACAAGCTGTGAAGCTGACACTGTCACTGTAGCAATGAGCTACATTGCTGTACCTTGTCACTGGTGACACAGTGTCTAAAAATAACTGTGTCACTGGGATTGTGCTGTACCAGATGTGCAGTCAAGGGCACATGCAGAGGCACCCAGTGTTAATGAAGACAGAAGTCTGAAAGAAACAGAATCTACCTGATTAAAGGGACTTGAGAAAAGAAGGGGAGTTGAACTGCAAGAAAAAAAAGGGACAGGAGTACCTAAATTAAGAGTTAAAATCTGTAGGTCTGTCTGTCTATTGTAGTGTAAGGTCAAGTGTCCAGTACTACAAAGTTACTGAATTAATGAACTCAGCTGCAGATAGCTTCATGTTATTTCTTGACTTTAAAATCTCCATAGGGGCATCTATAAATGTGCTTTACTGTGGAGTTGACCTAATTAGCTCTGCAGTAAAGCACCACTGTCTACACATGCAGCACAATTTGGCTAGAGTAAACCATTAACTCCACTGTAGGATTGTACAAGTACTATCCTATGGCAGAGTTATTTAGTGCACCACAACACTCATGTAGATGGTAATCAGGCCTGGCTGGGGCATGAGGGTGTTATGCCCCAGCCAGCTAGCCCCACATTGTAGCACCCTTGTGCTCCAGCCAATTCCTCTGCAACATGTTAAGCTGGAGAGGTGGAGCAGCTCCAGGCTGGCAGGCTGACACTGCTTCCCCTAGGCCTCCTGCCAGTCAGGCCTGCACCGCATCAGCTCATTGTGCAATATACATTGAAGTTTATTGCTAAATGAGCAATAAAGTCTGGTGCAAAGTGGACCCATGCTAATTGCACACAGAGATGCACCCAGAAAGAATTAAGTACAATTCGTTCATCATCATCATCATCATCATGGGTGACTGGTGCACTTGCCCCCCCCCAGCGGCCAGTCAGCAATGGGGGGGCATCCCCCTATGGCCGATCATGCTGACTTGGGGGGGGGGAGGTCCTGCGTGGCCAATTGTGCTAACTAGAAGTGCCAGGGACACACCCAGAAGTGCCAGCAGTGCTTTTCCCAGTGCTCCTACTCCTTGGCTGGTGCTCTCAGGGTGGTGCACCAGTACTCCAGCCTGTACCCCCTGCCCATTGCCTAAGCAGAGAATGCTGGCTGTGAGGGGGTGCACTAGTGCTCTCAGGGGGTGCACATGCACCCCTGTGAACTCCCTATGCATCGCCACTGATCATCATCACTAGCGGCAGAGCCTATTAGTTTACATGAAAAAACTGCATTAAGGCAATGATGGTACATTTAATTCAGTGTGTGTGCAGAGCAGGAGCAGTATATCTTAGCATGGTACTTCCTGGCATTGTCCCACAGCTGTGTGGATATACTATAAGATGTACAATTATGTGCAGATCTATTGACATGTCTACAGAGATGACTCTGGAGCAATGCTCACAACCTATAGATTCAGATACAGGGACAGATTCAGATGACATTTTGGTGTTGCAGTCCCTCACAAATGGAAATCAGGGAAGGACCCATTTGATGGTCTTGGGGGGAGTTAATGTATTGGATGGCGATTTGTAACTTAAATTTGGTATGTATTCATCTATACTTCCACCTACAAAAAAAGTTTTATAGATTGAACCAGAATACATTATTTAATTAAAAAAAGACTCCAACTGTGCACTCACAAGGACAGATCCTGCTGTCTTCACTCAGTTAAAACTCTCATTATAATTAATATTAATATTAGAATCTTTTTAATGAACATCGGTTTAGTTTCAGCACCCATTTAGACCTTCATTTGACATGCGTTGTTGTCCATAATGCTGTCAGTAAACTCTAACAGTGACTATAGTTTCTGTGAGATGACCACACTTCCTTAGGATCCAGACTGAGCCCATCATTTTTTTTCATAAAATCCACCAAAGAGCTACCAGATACTACTGACTTGTAATCAGTGACAACCTGAGCTAGATTTGAATAAACTTATAAAATATGGGAAGCGCCGTATCCATTCCTGAGCTTCCAAGCCAATCATCTCACATTTCAGTTTTTGAAGCAGAATGCTAGTATTATTTTTTTCTGGTCTAATTGAAAGAAATTGATTGTTTTAAATCTTCCATCAACTGAATGAATATTTTATTAACTTCATAAAAGTGAGAGGATGGAAGGTGAAGGTGAGCAGCCCCGGTGTACCAGAATTCTTCTTGAATTATTTTCCTACTGCCACTGCTGTCCTGCTTAGCAACCATTGCAAAGTCAGCAGGCCAAGGCACTCAAGGGAGCCCACCCCTGCCCCAGCCCTGGTACAATCTGTGGGCAAAGCAAGAGCCCCCAAGGGACACTTACCTGCCTGTACACAAATGCCATTAATGCTGACCTCGTGAAGGAAGACTTTGAGAGGCTGGATACCTTCAAGTCAGCCGGCCCTGACAATCTACACCCAAGGGTACTCAAGGAGCTGGCTAGCATTATAGCCCAGCCTCTGGCACGGTTCTTTGAAAACTCCTGGCGCTCTGGTGTAGTGCCCGAAGGCTGGAAGAAGGCCAGTGAGGTGCCTATCTTCAAGAAAAGGAGGAAAGTGGATCTGACAAACTATAGACCCATCAGCCTGACTTCTATCCCAGGGAAGTTCTTAGAAAAGTTTATTAAAATGGTCATCCTTAATGGACTGGCAGATGCCAACATCCCGAGGGATAGCCAGCACGGGTTTGTTGCGAGTAGGTCTTGCTTGACCAATCTACGACCAGGTAAACTTTTAACCTGGACAAGGGAGAAGAGATTGATGTCATATATCTTGACTTCAAAAAAGCCTTCGATCTGGTATCCCATGATCACCTCTTGGCGAAACTGGCCAATTGTGGCCTTGTGTCTACCACAATCCACTGCCTGGAGAACTGGCTCCATAGTTGGACCCAGAGGGTGGTAAGTGATGGAAGTCAATCATCATGGTGCCCTGTGACCAGTGGGGTCCCCCAAGGCTCTGTCCTTGGACCCATATTGTTCAACATCTTCATTAATGATGTGGACATTGGAGTCAGAAGCGGACTGGCCAAGTTTGCCGATGACACCAAACTTTGGGGCAAAGCATCCACACCAGAAGACAGGCGGGTGCTCCAAGCTGACCTGCACAGGCTCAGAAAATGGGCGGATGAGAACCTGATGGTGTTTAATGCTGAAAAATGCAAGGTTCTCCACCTTGGGAGGAAAAACCTGCAGCGTCCTTTATAGGCTCAGCTGTGCTACGCTGGCTAGCACTATGGAAGAAAGAGACTTGAGGGTCATCATTGACCACAAGATGAATATAAGCCTGCAATTCGATGCTGCAGCTAGTGAAGTGACCAAAACGCTGGCTTGCATCCATAGATGCTTCTCAAGCAAATCCTGGGATGTCATTCTCCCCTTGTACTCAGCCTTGGTGAGGCCACAGCTGGAGTACTGCATCCAGTTTTGGGCTCCACAATTCAAAAAGGATGTGGAAAAGCTTGAGAGAGTCCGGAGAAAAGCCATGTGCATTATCAGAGGTCAGGAAAACAGACCTTATGACAACAGGCTGAGAGCCATGGGGCTCTTTAGCCTGGAAAAGCACAGGCTCGGGGGCAATCTGCTGGCCACCTATAAGTTTATCGGGGGTGACCACCAGTATCTGGGGGATGACGAGGTCAAATGATTATAAACTACTGCAAGACCATTTCAGGGTGGACATAAGGAAGAATATCTTTACTGTCCAAGCCCCCAAGGTCTGGAACAGTCTGCCAGTGGAGGTGGTTCAAGCACCTACACTGAACACCTTCAAGAGCAAATTGGATGCTTATCTTGCTGGGATCCTATGACCCCAGCTGACTTCCTGCTGTTCCGAGGTCCCTTCCAGCCCTAATGTCTATGAAATCTATTTGTATTTGTCCATCCCTGCACTGGGAATTAATATTTTTTTTTCTCCGTTTCAGCAGCCTATCTCTTCAGGGGGACTGTCTTTCATATTCCATTTGCTGCAGCTACCCTGTCCTACCTAGCAGATGATATACTTACTACCTGTTTATGGTATCATGTTCAGGATCAAAGGAATGCCAGAAAACTTTGATTGTTTCAGAATCAAAAGTCAGCAATATCTGCTATACCATAATATAGATAAATCTTAGTTTTAGAAGTACTAAGAAGCACAAATTTCCTGTTATGCTTCTTTATTTAATAAACTGTTCCATTGATAGCATTTAGATCTGCAGAATTTGCTTAGACCCAATTTAACTGTTACGTTGGAAAAATTTTACGTTTTGGTATGAAAGCATTATACTGGAGCTGTGTAAAACCCCAGATTCATTTTTATGGTTCTGATTTTCTTAATTCAGTAGTAAATACCCTGGTGTCAATTAAGTTAGTATAAGGTAATTTTGTGAAGGAAAATCAGGCCCAGTATCTTGACAAGAGGAAGTAAACAAAATTTATTGGGGACTAGCCCACTGCTGGATGGGACTAGCACTGAGCAGGGGATGGTGTAGCATAGCTCTTATGAGTTTCCCAGGGCCTAGCCTACCCTTGAGAGAACAGAGCCTGTTGTGTGCCCCTAACCTATTCTGCCTGGCCCTGGTTGGGGTGCAGTGATGGAGCAATGTGAACATGATTTGGTTTTGCACAGGATATCCAAGAAGTGGGAGACTTGTACCTCAACATTATGTGGCACCATTCAGCATGAACTCTATTAAGAGCAGAGATTCTGTAATTAAAGCAAGGAGGTAACTGTTGTAAAATTATATACCCTTGGGGCCCTAGCTTAACTTTATTTTATTTTAATGGAATGTAAGAGCAGGAGCTGCTAATAAGCCTAGGAGATAAAGCCTCTGACACCTTGGAGCTGTCCTTGGAGTGGTGTCTATGATTGAAAAGGAGAATAGAAACATAGGACTGGGAAGGACTTCCAGGCTTACTCAGTGGAGTACACACATTATATAATCTCTCCCTCAAACTGATCAAGCTCCATTTTATGAGTGGTTCACTTTTTTTATTTTTTGCCTCTGCTACTATTGGAAGTTTTGAGAAGGTCGCATGACTGTCTGCTGGAGACCATAAAGGAAATCTTCTCACTCATTCTAGAGCAGATATGTACTGAGATAAGACACCGAGAGAAGGTCTCACAAGAGGGGCATGTCTGGAGGACTATGAAGAATGCTAGGTGCAGGAGGGCATGTAAGTTTTTCCTTCTCACTTACCACACACAGTCAAAGCTAGAAGCTGTAGATGATTATTGCTATATTCTTGAATCGCTTTACTTTTTCTTTTGAACAAACAAAGTGAACCTTGAAGAAAGGAATTTCAACTGAAAAGAGAAAGTGATTCTTACCTTTCTTGGCAAGTGACTTTGCTGACCAGATTACATGATCCTCCTTTGTTTTATAAACACAGGAATATTTAAGGCCCCAGAAAGTGGCAAAAGGCCCATCAGATAATAACTAGAAATACTAAACACTTTAGTGTTCCTCTAAATTCTAGTTCCTCTAACTTTCTCTGTTTTTAGAGTGTATCATTTAAGGCCCCCTTGGACAGATTTACATTAAGATTATATTACTGACTCTAGCAGTTGACTGCATTCCATGTACCTTTTGGATAAAGAAATTGAGTCTCAAATGATCATGGCCTAAGGGCCTTAACCTTCCGTTTTTACTTGCACAAGATGTCTCACTGGGAACAATCAGATGTGGGGGTTTCATACAAGTTAGGGGATAGACCCCTGGTTTTTTCACTCTGATCCATTGCTATTTTCATACATTACAATCACAGATGTCCGAGGAGCATTGGACTGGAAGGAACATTCTGGGTCAGTGAGCACAGTCTTTTGCTTGTACAGGACACTACAGTAAATCCATTCATACACTGATTCAGAATCATCCTTAAAGTAGTTTTTTTTACCTACTATATATGTATTATAGTGCAACATTAAACCTGTATGTAGTTAAGAATAACTGACTCCTCGTCTGCTCTGCTGTGCTCTGTAGGGAAGGTGAGCTGGCCTACAGCTAAGCAGCCATGCTCTCCACAGCATATACACTCCCACTAACTCGCTTTCCATTTGAAGAGGGGGTACCTTCCACGTACCACCTGGGTTAAAAATATAGAAATAGCCATTGCCACAAATGAGGTAGTAGCAAGACCTCAAAAGAAAGGTTCTCAAAGTAGAGGGACTAAATAATTTCTATTTCAGAACTAGTTCATGAAAGTATGGGTCTGGTAGCAAGTATTTTCAATAATTCTATCAAGTTGGGAGTAATTCTGTATAAAAGTTTTTCTCAACCTTTTAAGTAGCAAGTATCCCCTAACTTCAGAAAGTTTTAATAAGTACCCCAACACTCAATTTTCCAGGGAGTTTTATATTTAAAGACTAATGTGTGCTATATGTTGGAAGCAGGGCTGTGTCTATAAGGCCATGATATGACAGATATCTGATCTGGTGTGGATAGGATTGGGACATTTTACACCAGGGATGCACAACTAAAATATGTACCTGGGCTAAAAGTGATGTTGCCCAAAGCTAGGAGGGCTGAACGCCAAATAATTACCGGGGAATTTTAATGTGCGGCAAGCCAAATTTTTTGCCATAGTTTTAAGAGAAAAAGAAGGCGAGAGAGTGTTGGGGTACCCATGTACCCCTGTCTGTCTCATGCACCCCCTGGGGTATGCATACCACAGGCTGAGAAACTGTGCTGTATAACATGTAAATATAAGTATAAATACAGTATCTGTATTGAAAAAAGGAGGAAAAGGTGATTCAGACCTGTTAATCTGATTTCAATGGTATGATACCGTGTGTGTGTCTGTGTGTGTGTGACATTAAACCTGTATGTAATTAAAAATCACTGGGACTCCTGGTCTGCTCTGCTTTGCTCTGCTCTGCATATATATATACATGATATTTACAGATATCAATTCACCCAGACTTAACCCTGAGCTCTAGTATACGCCTAATTCCCTGTGGCTTTTGGGTTAGCCCACAGTCCCTGCCCCTTGCCAGGGACCCTCCAGCCTGCAGGCAAAGTGGGGCATTTAGTGATAAAACAGGTTAATCAACAAACCATTACAAGAATAACAGGCACTAATGAGTCAATAATTAAACATATATAATAAGATTACATTATCTTTAGGTATGTACATTTTATTTAATCAGTACAACCCAATGGCAAGAATATCTGACGGTGATAGGACAATATATATCATACACAATAAAGTTACATCAATTAGAACATATGTACATAAAATAACCAGTACAATAAATACCAATACAAGACAGCTGATAATCTTCTTCAATTACAACAATGAAAATGCAGGGTAATAACAAAACTCCAGCAGCATGGAAAAAATAATCGGAACCCAACAATGGCACAGCAGCTGTGCCCAAGGAAGAAATAACAACCCAAGCAGGGACCCTGTCACCTAATAGAACATCATTACCTTCTCTAAGTTACTCAGCTAGGCAGGGCCCTAAACCAGAGAACCCCCCATACCAAGCAGGAGCCCTGGATCCTTCTTTCTGTCCTAGGAAGAATTGTTCTCTTCCATCAGGGGTTTCTCTCCGCAGCCGGCAGTGGGGAGGGGCCTCTCCTCCCCTGTGGGAATCCCCCTTCCCAGATGACTCGCTATTCTGTGATTTTTGAAGGGTTGGGCTTGAGTCCAACAGTGTGTTGGGGCGAGGCGTCCCTGCCTCGCTGAGAGAGTTGACCCATGCTGCTCCTGGCAAGAAGGCCCAAGCTGCCTCATGCAGCTTTTCTGGCCTGTTGGCCCACTTTCCACCCCGTGCACCACCCCGTATGTTGAAGGGGCACCTGCCTCAAGCAGTGGCAAAAGCCTGCACTGCCTAGTGCAGCCCTTGCATTCTGTCAGCTCTACAGCCCTGTGTGCTGCTGCTCTGTGCACTGATGTCCCAGCTCCTGCATTGTGTAGGATAAGGGACCTGTGCTAGTGCAGTCACTGGGTCCCATTCAGCTTGACCACCCTGTGCACCACTTCATGCACCGGATGGGGGCTTGCTCCTGCCTTGTGCAGGGATGGGGACCCACACTGCCTTGTGCAGCTGCCATGGTCCTGTCTGCTTCTGAACTCTCCATGCACCGTTCTGTGCACCAGCTCTCCAGCTCTGTGCACCAGTCCATGCACTAAGGTCGTCTGCTCCTGCCTCATGCAGGGTTGGGACCCTGCTCTGCCTCATGCAGCTGCTGCAGTGCCTTCCACTCCTGGACCATCCATGCATTGACCTGTGTACCGTCTTCGTGACTCTCTCCGTAGTGGGGCTGGGATGCAGTCACCTGCTGCTCCTCTCTGGCAAACACATCTTCTAGGCACTTCTAGGACAACTGCTCCACCCTGCTGGTCAGCTACACCAGCTCTTCATCAGCTCTCTTCATTGTCCCATGTTGAAGTCACCCATGTGCTTTTATTCCCTCTGGAGTCTCCACCCCCAGATTGGAAATGGACCAACAGGAAAGCCTGAGGGGTTAGTTCCCCCTCAGGTCCTCTTCTTCACTCTGCTGCTGGGGCAGGGTGGGGTAGGCTTGCCTCCTGCCTCCTCCTGATTGGTGGAAATGCTCCACCAATCAGCCTGAGCCATTTCAAGCTCAGGTTAACAATTCAGGCTGCCAGTGAGCCCACTGGCCAACCTGCCACATTTTTATTCCCATTAGCTTCATTTCCGCTACCTTTGCTCATATGCTTACCATCATCACCTTATTGCAAACTGAGGCAACATATTCTTTAGCATGGGGGCCATAATTATATTATCTTAAAGCTTTATTCCTTTTGCATACCAGCTCCATTTCTTTTTTCCTTAGGGTTTTTTTTTTTTGGTCAGAAAACTGAACAACTTTTTGCAAGTTGTTTTAATGTCCCTTGCAAGGTATAATTCAGCATAATTTTTGGCAAGTCTCACTTGTTCCTTCACTTTCTGACTTTTTTTATATAGACCTGTCCTTGCTGACCAGTTTCTTTTGTCTTTGCATATTCCTAAAATCTTTTTTGAGATGGCTATTCATCCAGTTAAGCCTGCAGTAATCTCCTACTAGTTCCTTCCCCTTGCTTGGCATACAGAGTCCAGATAGCACTTTTAGCAGACAAGGTTCTTTGGATAAATCCAATATCTTTTATTAGACCAACTCAAATGGTTGGAAAAAGTCTTCTTTACAGGTCTTTTTTCAGGTACAATTACCCACAGACCATCGGCAGATGCTTCCTCTGCTTGATATGAAGGGTTATTGTACTCAAAAGTTTGCAAAGATTTTTTTCCCAACTATTTCAGTTGGTATAATAAAAGATATCAGATTTACCCGAAGAACCTTGTTTGCTGATGTCCTTAGACCAATATGGCTACAACCTACACCCCAGATACCACCTTTTACACCTTTGACTTAAAGAGCTTTCTGGTCTCCTCTGTATTAAAGTCCCTGAGTTCCTCAGACTGGTATTCTCACTAACCAGTATCCTCCGGTTATGAAAGTTTGCTCTTTCGAAATCAAAGAGCACCCCTGCCACCATTTTGAAATACAGGACCCTGAATACACCAGAAGCTGCAACATTTTAACTGCAGCAGCTCCTGGGAGCTGCTCTAATTAAAATCCCCCCCTTCACCCTAGAGCATGTGTATAGGCCAAAGACCTTAGTTACAGACCACTTTTTGTTGACCTTTACATTCTGTTTAAACAGGAAAAGCTCATGCTTATAATACTGTGCAGTTGTGCATTAGCACTGTTAGTACTGTGACAGTAATATTCAGCCACTGAGCAGTCAGCATCTTGTCTAGTTATGCCCACTGTCATCTAGCCATTTTTTCTTTATGGGTCTGTCCTCGTACAGTACTTTCAGGACACCGTAGTAGTTATGCATCCATAAAATGCCATATTATCAGTGTACAGATCACATTACATTATTTGGCCTGCCATGTAAAATTGCATGCTACAATGAACCAGCCAGGAAAATAGCAGAGATCATCCTTCAATTTTGTCAAGTTTTCTTGTTTTAATACCTCATCTTCTCTATGCTCGATAAAGAGGTGGGAGGTGGAGTAAAAATTTTGGGGGAAATTTAAATAAAAGTACTCAAATAAAAAACATTAAATAGTGTGAGAGAAGACTAGTCCTCCTTGTTTCTTTGTAATGTCTTGAGCTGGTTCTGGTATCTTAAGCCCTGTGATTTTTAATTGCATCAGTTCTCTACTATGAAGGATCAAGAGCAATAGTGCCCTTTTCTGCTCAGTTAAAGGGTATCAAATCCCTTGCTTTCAGCAATATAGAAGTTGAATATGGTATAAGATAAAATAAAAACAAAATGACTCACATTTGTCAAATACTTACCATAATTTCAGGACACTTTTTTTACTATTAGAAAAAGCAACATTATCCATTAAAGGAGCTTGTGGCAGGGCACTGTTGAGGCCTGCCACTTTAAGGGCTGAGACAAGCAGCCACCAGGTGCTTGATTGCGGCAGCCATTTTAGATCTCTGGGCCAGGATCAGAAGGGTCAAAAGAGCCAGGGGCCCACTGCGAGGGATGCCCAGAGCTAAGGGCCTGGGATTCTGACTGGCCTTGGAGGTGAGGACAGGGTTTGTGCGGCCACGCCTGAGAGGGGGAAGAGTTTAGGGAGCTAGGCAGCCCAGAATGAGGGCGGAGTAGGCCGCGTGATTGGAGGGATTCGGTTCGAGTCCAGATTGGAGGATTCTGGGGCCCAGTGTGGGGCTGGTAACATTAAGAACTGTCGATGCCATCTATAAAGGTTGGGCTGCAGTGTAGGGGAGGAATGGAGCCACAGATATTGCCCCCTGGCATCAGGGCAAGAATGGGCAGCCTCCCGCCTAATTAACAACATAATTATATATCATCAAGTCATGGCAGGTGAGGGGGTGGGTGTTTGGCCCAGAAACAGGTGGGTGGTCCAAGGGCAGATGGGCCCTGAGAAAGCCCTCTGTTACAGAGCTAAACTGAAAATCGAAAAAAATAGAATGTCTATATTTAACTCATGGGCTACAAGATTAAACTTCTACTCACTGGGTGCACCTATCCAAGACATTTTACTGCATGGTAGCATAGTTTACTGCACAGTAAATGCATGTGTCTGTGTGTGTGTATGTTTACTGCCAGGCCCACACCGTTCAGGCCTGCAGGGTGCTGCAGGCTTTTGCTAGGCCTGGCAACACACAGGCCCAGCTGCAGGCAGGTCCTGGCCACTGTTACCAGCCCCAGCTTCAGCTGCCTGCAGCCCACCCCCAGTAGCCTGCTTAGAGCCTGGAAGCCTTTGAGACATTGTCCTGCCATGTGGCTGCTAGTCCTGCACTGCAGGCAGCTGCTCAGGCCCAGCAGCACAGGGACAGCCTACCAGAGATCTGGTGTGGGAGTCCCAATTGCCTCATTCTTGTTGACACCTGTGCCCAGCACTATTGAAAGATGAACTTTTAATTAGTTAATTATACAATCAACTCTATGAGATTGAGGACATTACTCCTCCAAAGCTCAGCACTTAGGAAAGGATTTTAATGGTGGAGGATCTGCTCTTATTAAGGTGGAACCTACAGCTTGGCTCTGCCTTAATTATATATGTAATTAATTAGTAAGGATATACAGACTTATTTATTAGTTTGACCCACAGGACTGTATTGTAATGATAATAAATGACACTAACAGCAAGAATTACATTATAACAACAAAGAAAAGTACAGAAAAGAAAAATAGAGATCCCAATCACACCACTTGTCTGTTACTCCCTTGACCAATCATTCTTGTAGAGGTGCTGTCGATCTCTTGTTAATCATTGACTGTTCCAATCATACCTTCAGTCACTTCAGCTCAGGTGTCAAATATACATATAACTTTTGGTGCAAATGCCTGGTCACAAACATAGACTAAACTGAGCATGTACAGACCTTAAAACTAGGTCATTACCTCACCATAGGTGAGAATTTCATTGTTTCTGGAACCTTCTACTAGTCACTGAGCTTACAGAGCATGTGTGGCACTATGTTAACTACTTAAATTCTACAAAAAAGTACTAGAATGCATCACTTTGTAGCCTACACCACCTGGAGCTGCAACTGGTCCATGGAGGAGGCTGGCAACCTCGTGGTACTGTGCGGCAAGGTGGAGGTGCAGCAGCAGTTTGCATGGGGCAAATGCTCCAATGCCCATATGTATAACAGGCTGTCAGGCTGGATGTGGGAGTGCAGGCATGACCGGATCAGCATGGCAGTGCAACATAAAGGTTAAGGCCTTGTGGGTATAGTGGGTCACCATTACCAACCACAATCACTGGTTGGAGGGTGCCCAAAAGTCCAGGCCCTTTATGCAGCAGCTGACAGTGATCCTTGTGCCCCAGGATCCAGGCTGCAGCCATGATGTGTAAAGCAGCATGTGGCCTGAGTTGAGCCTTCATTCTGGCACCCATGGTGATGTGTCACCAGGGGGAGGGTCCCCTGGGCCTGCAGCAGCCCATCCTGTTGAGTTCCATGGCTGCAGCCTCCACCAGCAGCTCGGGAAGCCTGGGCCAGTGCCTGTGTTAACAGCTCTGCAGTCTCAGTCCAAGCCATGAAGCATGGCTGGCCATGTCACCACCGGCCACGAGCAATCTCAGCTTCTCCCAGAGGGGAGACCTGTCTGGGTGCCTGCACACTGCACCCCACTGTCTGAGAACCAGATCATAGCTTCATGCCATTGCTGCCAGTTGAGACCAAGTGGAGCCACCAGCCATTCCAACTCTGGCCATGTGGTAAGCCCTGCACTGGGGGGAAGGCCCTCACCACCCCAGCCACTACCCCTGCCCCTGCCACTGCCACTGCTCATTCCCCCTCTCCCTGCCCAGCCTAGCTGCACTCCCCGGACCCAAAGTTCCCCTCCCACAGTATGCAGGAAGGTGGGAGATGGTGCAAATCTTTATTGAGAAGCCCATTCCCCTGCAGCTAGGCAGGTATGGGCCTCACACACAGAGGAACATGTACATGCTGATGATAATATCTTCCTCAGCTGTGGGGGGAGGGACATGTAGTGCAGCCACAGGTAGCCCTCCAGGTGGTGGCAGAGGTTGTGGGGCCACCTAGGATTTGCTTCCTGTGCCATCAAAGCTCAGGCTCCCTTGCCAGTTGTGCAGGTGTGCCCAGGGCACCATGGCAATCATCATCAGCAGGGCAAAGTGGATTGGGCATGCCTCGGACCACGCAAACAGCTTCTCATGCAGTGCCCAGGACATGCATTGCAAGGGCATACCCAGGGGTGAGGGTGCTTGCCCCGGGATGCTTCCCCCTGTGGGGAGGGCAGTGGTGCAGACATCAACTCGTCCCAGTTATCCAGAAGCCAATGAACCCTTAGTCTGGATGCCATGGGCTTGGCAGCAGCACAGTCATTCAGGAGCCCCATGGTCGCCCAGCCTGGGCACAGGCCTGTTGCTTGCTCTGGCTTCATAAGAGCAGGGATCCAGAGCTGTCTGCAGTGGGGCCAGGACTCTGTGCCAACCCTGCTGACCCTGGACATCATCTACCAGACAGGGAGCTGTCCATGCCAGAGGACCACTGACCGCTGTCATCCCTGGTCAAAGTTCCCACCTTCTGGGCTTGCCATGGTGTGGACACCCAAGGGGTAATGGCC